>NC_136067.1:107391795-109922817 GCF_964261635.1 Lissotriton helveticus
TTTCCAAGATATCTTGGGCAGAGGGGCGCTAAAGCTGGGAATTCCAATGACAGCGCGCCAGACCAAGTCATTGGTGATTTTTGAAACACTGCATCATAAGACAGCGGCCAAACCTCTGCTTCCCTCGGATCCAGGGATAATAGAACCAGTGATGGACGTATTCCTCACGCCTGCGACCATAAAGTCTGTACCGGCGAGGATTCTTAAAAAATATTGGTCGCCAGAGGAGGATCCAGTATTCCTCAGAGCCGACCCTCCCCCGGACTCGGTAATCATCGCAGCGGCAAGGAAGACCCATGCCGTGGCACCTTCCTTCACTGTACCTCCAGACAAGGAGAGCAAGACGCAAGACTCCTGGGGATGAAGAGTATGCGGCACCTCTGCCTCCTTGCTAAAGGTTTCTAATGCAGAGGCGCTATTGGGCCGCTATGATAGGTCCCTGTGGGATTCCTTGCAGCGCTTCGTCGAAAAACTCCCTCAGGAAGATCGCAGGGATTTCGAAGAGATCCTTACGGAGGGCACCCAAGTCTCCAACCAAATTATTAGTGCTGCAGCGGATGGGGCTACCCTGTCGAAGTATGGATATGCTCACAGCGTTATGCGCAAGGAGGTCTTCGTGGTTGCATCTTACCGCCCTAAAGCCAGAAGCTCAGACACGGATCATGAACCTGCCTTTCTCTGGAACATCTTTATTCGGTTCACACACCGTTGAGGAAATGCGCGTATGAAGGCGGAATTGGACACGCTAAAAGCTGTGGGGCTTGAAAAGAAAAAAGAATTCAGAAAAAGGTTCTTCCCCTACAATAAGCGATCCTCCCAACGGAGGGTTCAAACCCCTGAGTGGCAGAAGGGTCAAGACCAACAGGGGCAGCAAAAATCCCAGTATAGAGGAAGGCGCTCCTCAAGAGGTGGAGGTAACCAGCGACAAGGAAATAACTCCAACAAGGCGCAATCCAAGCAATGAGTCTTTTCTTCCCCCAGCGCCGTTGACCACTCCAGTGGGGGGAAGCATCGCGCATCATATGGAAGAGTGGCGGGCCATTACAAAAGATCGCTGGGTGTTAGCTATGCTTTAGAATGGTTACTTTCTTCGGTTCCAACATCAACCTCCCTCTATCCCACCGCTGCCAACATCGAGTCATCAGCTAAAACTCCTACAAAAAGAGGTAGCCACCCTTCTCTCAAAATTAGCTATCCAGAGGGTACCAAGATCTCAGAGAGGGAAAGGTGTAGTGTAGTTCCTATCATCCCAATAGGCTCTGCGCATTGGAATAATACCTACAGCAGTAAAGGCCTAGACCAGACGTTAACTAGGTCTACTACTGTCGATACTAGACTTAAAGTTTTGGGTTTGCCAGCTTAGCTCAGAGTTCACTAGAAACTTTCTCGAATGTTCAAGGAGGACTTAACTTCCCTGATTAGACAAGAAGGGAT
Source organism: Lissotriton helveticus (assembly GCF_964261635.1). Classification (NCBI taxonomy): domain Eukaryota; kingdom Metazoa; phylum Chordata; class Amphibia; order Caudata; family Salamandridae; genus Lissotriton; species Lissotriton helveticus. Next base: position 107,393,230 of record NC_136067.1, read on the forward strand.
TTAGTTTCTGACAACCATAGAACATGACAACTTTGCTCTCCCCTAATCAAGAGTATATCTCGAGAGTCGTGTGAACAAAAGGCAATTTATTTTACTCAGTCAGTACGTGCATTCTTAGTCTCATCAGATTGTAGAGAAAAGGAAGAGACGGGCGTGTTCAATAAAAAGGTGTTATTTATTGATCAGTCTCTTTTCTCATACAAGAGAAATGGATCGATATTATTGCAATACTTATAGTTAAGTAAAGTGCATACATTAAAAGCAATAGTATAAAGTAATACTGTAAAAACATTGATATGGTTTCTAAGCCATAAGATGTTTTAAAATGATTAAAATATATTACATACACATATACATTTGACTAAACGTACTCAACTGGTGTTTCTAGATACGCCTACCCCGTGTACCTGACCTAAGTCTAATACGTGGGCGGGAATAGAAAGTTACAGTTTAAGTTAAGTTTGTTTTTGCCAAGTGAATAACTAAAGAATTCTCTGTGAGGGGTTATTCAGTTCTGTACCTGGAAGTTAGGATGAATGAGGAATGGTATCTCTCTCTCTGGTCTCGATATTCCAGGCGGCCTGCTAGGGCTACCCGGAAGCGCCGGGGCTGGATTCTCGGCAGGAGAAAGCAGCGCGTCTCGTTCTCAGCGTGTCAGGAAGGCGGGGCTGCTGCCAGCGGGGTATGCTCTGCTCTGGGCTTCGGCAAGTATGGCTGCTCCGTCTCGTCACCACGCGTGTGTTTGCATAGGGCAAGATCGGTAATATTTATACCTTTAAGGTGCCGAGATTGACGTAAGGATGGACATAGATACGTCAATAAGGATGTCATACGACTTGCTCGTTAGCACATTCTTTTACTGAAGTTCTCGGTGAAATCAAAACAATGGCCGCAGGGTTTTGCCCAGGTTGTCATAGGTTTGATTTGTTATGAGAACTCCGTATGCCTTATCAGGGGCTGGAGGAATATCGCTTGTCTAATTAGATCGCAAGCGTTATGACCTAATCAGATAACACGTTCCTGTGCCGTAGTGTGACTGCGTCAGATAACGGTATCTGCATCATGGGGGTTTTCTGCCTCATGGGCTGACTGCTAGTTAACTTGTTGGTTTGTTTAACTAGAATAGGGTCAGGAATAGGGGGATCGATTCAGAACCTATAGGAATACATCACACCCACTCCACGCTAACTATGGACATATTTACTAATCTATGCATAGTAAAACATAGTACAACATACTATAGAGTATTGTGTATACCTTACCACCCCAAAATACATAAATGCATTTTGAAATTTTTTCAAATATACGGAAAAATTGCAGTCATATGTATTGTATGCACTCAAGCTGTAGAATAACGCCAAAGTAATCGCATTAGTATACATTATTGCTTATTTGGTATATGAGAATTACACATGAAATGGCTCTAAATACAGAAAAAAAGTTCGAGACCATTCCATCACAGAATAAAATATTTATGAACATACCAGCGGGCAGCTAATGTCTATAAGCTATCTAAAATTAGAAATTTTAGTTCTTTAAGAATAGTTCTTACTTTAAGCAGAAGATAGTGTCCCGAAAAATATGAAAAAATATTTTGGGGCTGCTGAAAAACTTGCTGTCCGTGAACTGGAGGGAAAATTGTTCATGTGACTTTATTTTTAAAGTTTGAAGGCCGAATTCAGGGAACGCCGTGTGCGAGCTTGTTCAAAAGTCTCTATTTCTGTTCTGGCGAGAACATCATACATTTAGGCTTTCGAAAAAACTGTCAACAGCTTCCTGGGAAAGTTCCACTAACTCGGAAATAGGTGTAATCATGCATTCATGCGCATGATTGTCTCCATTGACATTCTGATTCGCATTGCTGACAGAAGGTCGTACCTGATCGATGCTGCTTTCATCTTGAACTTCACTACCCATCAATCGTAGTGGTGAAGCTTCCACGAATGCCGTCATCAGGATTGGTAGCCTTTGAAGGCAGCACAAAGCGTGAACCTTGATCGGGCTCAACAATGTTTCTGCATCCATTGGCGCATCCGATTGTAGCGTCAGACAGGTGTCTAACATGCATTCTTCTCCGCATAGCAGACACCTTAATACAGGTAAAACACATCTTTGCCACATTGGTCGAAATGATAGAAACCAAGTCATGTTCAGGTCTCTAAGCCGGGAGAGTCCCAGGATTTTTGATATCCGGTCCCGGTATCCAATGGCTAGGATTGTTTCTTCCCTTGTCGCAAGAGTTTTGTCTGTGACATGGGTTGCCATAACGAAAAATAAGGACTAAGAATAGGATTCCTGCAATTAGTCCCAGGATCAGGGGAAGTCCGCCAAAAATCGAATGGACGAAATCTGGAAAAATACCCAGTATGGCTTTGAATGGTGTTAATGCCATCGAAAATACTGTCTTAAATACCTTTGAGACCCCATTGGTATCAGAAATATTTAAGATTTCATTCAGGATTTCCGCGAAATGTACGGGGGAATTAGTTGATAATAATGTATGTATCTCTGCAGTCGTCCTTGCGACTTGTAGATCATACGTTTCTTTTGATGACGTGAGCCTTGTAGGCGTCTGAAGAAGCACTGTTTTCATTCTGCTTAAAGTATCTATTCGAATAGAAGTAATTTTCAAATTGGGCCATGCCCTTGCCTCCCTGTCTGGAAAGGAGCTGGGGAACAATGAGCGTCCACAGCACTTGACCTTCGCAGTCCTAGTTACTAGATAAGGAGTCCCGGGCATAAGACTACAACATCTGCGGTCTACAATTAGAATGTAACTCCCATTAAAGAGTCTTTGAAAGAATGGTTCTATTTCTGTTGCAGGTGCGCCTTGCTGGTGACATGAAAGGTTGTATGAATTCCCTTCACAGGCTCCATGCAAACTAATTCCGTTACACAGAAGTGTGCCACTTAGTGACATCGCACAATTGTTGCCACTAAGAAACACTTTCTGTCCTTTATTACTGACACATGCATGTGAATAGGGCAGGTTCCATGTTGTTTTAAGGTACCCCTTTCCCAATTTCTCGTACATGCCAGCCTGTATATATTTTTGGCAGTGTTGAAACCTGAAGGTTGAGATTGGAATATTTATTATCCCATGTATTATCCATTCACTGACAGGTCGTTCTGACATTGTCACTGGTAATCTTTCTAGTTTTTCAATGCTCAAGATTGTATAATCAGCACCCTTTTGTGCCATACTGATTTGTCTATCAGTAAGGTTAAAGATTTGGAATAGTGACGTTGTGTTGATTAAACGCCAAGGCACATAGCCTGAACGCAGATTTTGTAACGTCCAGCCAAGCTGTACAATAGAACGCAATTGAGACTGACCGTGTTGTAATAACAGTAAGTCTTGCGATAATATGTCGATTGCTGAAGACACAATGCTGTCCAAAGAAAAAATTCTGGAGGACAGAGTCATTAACCCATTGTCCACTACAGAAAGTGATTTTTCCAAATTAATACGGTCAATTTCCCGTATTCTCTCTGCTGTTTCAATTTGAGTAACCTTCCAGGCCTCATTGTATGCTGCATATACAGAGGCTGCTATGAAACGCTTTTGACGCTGTTTGCGTGGTCCCATTATGAAATCACGCAAGTCAGCACCATCAGTAAGTAAAGTTAGGTGTTGCTTAATTTCTGCCAGTGTGGAAGTTTGTAGCCACTGAAGGCATAATTTGCCCACACTGTAGGTGGTTATTATCCCTGGGTGATGTCTTTGGGGATATCTAGGGTCTGGCCTGGTCATTTTGAACCCCTGTGTTTTGTTCAGGAATCTGTCTTGACAGTTATTTGTATCTGTGGGCCAGATCAACCACTGTTTCCAATCAGGATGTGTTCTGTTTTGGTTTAATATAGGGTTTACGTCTATCTCTTCATCTGTAGAAGTGTTGCTAAACATTGCTGGCTTTGGAATAGACTGTTTATTTAAATCTTTGATTTTGGCTAGGCCAAGACAGGTGGTTTGTTGAACAGTGTCATTTAAAAATATCATTTGTTCTGGGATCATGCAGGCTCTAAACAAAGCTTCTATACCCTGTACTTGCCAATCTTTTGTACCCCAAACACTTTTCAATTCAACATTTTTGTCCCAATAATCAAATCCAAAAGTATTCATTTGTTCAAAAAAGGAATCTGAATATATCAATTTTGTGTTTATCATGGTCTTCATCCCTGTCTTATTTAACAATTTAAAATAAAATGTTTCAGCATTACTTATGTTAAAACCTGAAAAATATGAATATTTGTCGTAAACGGTTCTTGAGCTTCCTTTTGGAGGGGTTGCACAATGTTCCCATTGATTATAATTTAAAACATTTCTAGGTTGTGCAGATCTATGTAAAAAATGGTTACCATAGTGGTTGTAGCAATACATACTATCATAATTTGTAGAACCCTGCAAATAATCATGTTTGGTAAATTTAGCAGACATTACTAAGTCAGACATCATATTATTAATGCTCTCGAAGTCCCAATCATCAGCAAATGAGTTTGGTTTTACAAAGTCACTCAAGGAGATCTTAATTTGGTGTGGATATTTCAGGATTTCGACCGGACCATAAATTTCATAGTCAGTGTTATCCCAGGCTACCCCACCCGGTATAGGATTGTCTGTGAAGTTGGCTGAAGAAAGTTCTCTTTTCTCGACGTGTGAAGATGTGTGTGGTTTGAGGATCAAGTTGATTTTCTGACTTGCTGTGTCCATTTTAGCATATTTTCCCTCAATGAAGCGTCCCAAAGTTAGTACCATGATGAGCCAAAGTATGAGGATAAATGCACCAAAACCCACCCAAAATTCAATCCATGGAGAAATCAGATATGTTTCTTTTAGTTGTTTCAAAAGTTTTTAGCTTTATCTTTAAAGGTTTTTGATGATGGCTGTGTCTTTGATTCACTGAAGCCTTCAGAGGAATCATCGAAGTTTATGAAGTAGCCAGATGCTGTTCTGTCAATTGTTCCAATTGCTTCAGGATTTCTGTTTCTTGCATTTTCACTTGGTACTTCATTATAGATTGGTGTTTCTCTGCTAAATGTTTTTATTTGGGTTTTCAGAGGTCTGAGTTCTATTGCATTGTTTCATAGTCCTTGTTGTTCTTCTGTAGGCGTTTCGAATGTGATGAGCCTCTTCGTTAGGACCTCTGTACTGGTAGCAAACCTTGGTGTTCTGCTACTTATTGGGAGTCCACTTGGCCTACTATTTGTTATCGGCCACATGATTGTGGTTTTACCAGGTCGATGGATACAACTCGGTTCTCCTTTTTACCAGCAAGTGGCGGTAGTACAACTGATCTTGTCCTGTTGACAGACAAGACAGGAACTGCTTTTCTGTTAGAAGGCCCAAATTCCTTCTTTACCGCGATCTTTTCCCTGACTAGATCCCCGACTTTTGGAATCCAGACAGGTCTTGCTGGGACAGGTGGTGGTTCTTCAGTGGTTGTTGGCTGTTGTTTCAACTTTATGTTGCTCAGGTCTTTTCTTGTTTTGTTTAAGTCCTGCAAAATAGCCAAACGGTCTTTGATATCAAAGCTTTTTTCTTTCACCACTGAAGTCTGACTATCAATGTCAGAGATCAACATCCTAGTTCCAAATAATAATTCGTACGCACTGAATCCCTTCAGAGAATTTCTTGGCAAGTTATTGAGACTACGTTGGACACTTATTAGATGTTTGACCCACCCTGCTCCCGAACCTAATGTCCTTTCCGTTATAGATTGCTTTATGCCTTGGTTTTTTCTTTACACCATCCCGTACCCTCAGGAAGGAAGTGAGAAGATTCCCGCTGGGCTATGCTCATTTGGTCATTTATTCCCCTCAGGCTGGAGGGCTAGAGTGAAAATAATGGTCAAACGTAGCATGCTCTTAGCGTATATGCCATTTAGACTCGCAAATCTTTGTATAACAGTCCGGACGTCAGCCGAGTGCTGGTGATCTGCATTATAAGTGTAAACTAGCCTGTATATGTTAATCGCAAGCCTTCCTTTTTACTCTTGATTTTTTCTGGAGTAAAACGACGAGGTATTCATCTGTTTCTCTCCCCACTGCGATCTCTGTTGCAGTTTGGGCAGTTTTTTACAAACATGGTGTGACGCAGGCTCATGCCTGGCCACCAGTACCGTGATTGTAATTGTTCCAGAGAATCTTTTAGTTTGAGGTGTCTGAGACCCTCGCCCATATGTGCGTCTGCGATTAACAAGTTTCTCCTGTCCATGTTTGGAATCACTCTATCCCCCACTCCAGGGATTCGAGCAAAAGGGACGGAGTTTGCATCGATTATGTATGTATAATTGAGTGGATAGTTGATCGGTAACGCTGAGCAGTCGCCTTTTGATGACGTTTTCACCGCCAGCACTGTTTCACCGTCAATGTATTTTAATGTACGCTTTTTTCGAACTACGGGAGCCGATTTAGTGGCTGCCGCTGTGGCTGTTTCAGCCAATGAATTCCCTGCAACGTGAACGCCATCACGTTGATGACTCAGTGAGTGTGTCACGTGAGTCTTTGGTAGTTCTTTTTGTAAAAGAGCTATTTGTTCCCAGAGCAGTTTCTGCTTTATTGGTGCATCTGTGTCATCTTTGTAACCGTTTTGAATCCATGTCTGCAAATCCTTGTTATATGATTTGACGCAGTAATATGAATCTGACATTTTAAGTGTCGGGAATTCGCGATCCGCATTATCTAGCGCCATTTTCAATGCCATTATTTCAGTCTGTTGTTCTGAATTAGTTTCTACTGAGTGTGTTTTTGTTAATAGAGGTTTAAGTTTACCTCCGCGCCACACTTCTTTTGTAATCCCACATGTGGGGTTGTATGCCTGTTCTCCCCAAACGGGGGGTTGAGCATGTCCGTCTGTATAAATTACACAGGCGTAATGTCGTAAAGGCAGAATGCCGATTGGCAGAGGATATGTTTTTTCATATTCTAAATTTTCCATTTCTTCTAGTTCTGGATCAAAGTAATAGTATACTTTGTCCGTTGTGATTGAATTCACCCATTGTAACCATTCTGGATCCAATGTTGTTGTTGGTAAATTACACGGTGTTGTTAGTGCCTCAAAGGCTGATTCTGCTGTTCTGACTGTGATCGGTCTACCGTCAGCTTGATCTTTTTCTCTAGCTATTGCGGTTTGAACTGCATGAACAATTTTTTCTTTGTTGCTGAATTTATGTTCAGCTTCTGTGTATAAGTGTGATTTAAATGCAATTGGTACCTTTTCTCCCTCATTAGAGGTCAGGTATGTGAATCCGCATCTTCCTGGGATGATTCGAATCACAAGATTGCGTGTGTTATCACGTGTTTCTAATTTTGTTTTAATTAGCATGTCTGTTTGTAAGGATCTCAAAATTTCTGTGTGTATCTGAGTCCAGTTGGTTCTTTTAAAATCTGGTTTTATTAGATCATAAAGGGGTTTGACCCTTTCTGCGTAATTTGCAATGTATGTTCTTCCGAAATTTAGGAAGCCTAGAATTGACTGTAGGTTTTTTAGTGTTCTAGGTGCTTGGAGTACGGCACATTTCTCTAGGAAATTGTCAGCCAGGCTTTTGCCTTCACTTGATAATTCATATCCTACGAACAGGACTGTCAGATGGGCAATTCTGGATTTTTTAAAGTTGAATTTGTAACCCTCTGCTGCGAACCCAAGTATTATGGTGTTCACTCTCTTCAAGTGAGTCTCCAAGTCATCATCTGTTAAGTAAATGTCATCGACATAAGATAATGCTTCATCATCATATATTTGTAGCAATTCTGTTACTCTCGCTGAGAATACTCCCGGGCTGTTTTTGTACCCCTGGGCTAACCGACAGAATTGTTTTTGAGTGCCATTTATTGAGAACGCAGTTAAATATCTGCTCTCTGGTGCTATGTTTTGACAAAAGAATCCATTAGAGATGTCTAAGGTTGTTTTGTATTTTTTGCGCACTATGTTATTCATTAGTGCAGCACTGTGTGAGTTTTGCACTGCAAAAGTTTTGCAACATGTGTTAAGGTGTCGGTAATCCAAAACTAGACGATATGAATTGTCTGGTTTGGAGACCGGAAACAAAGGGTTGTTCATTTGTGAGGTGCAAGTTTCAATCACCCCCTGGTATTCTAGCTGATCTAGTATTTCATTTACCTGTTTTTTAGCTTCTTGCTTAATTGGGTACTGCCTTTGTGCAGTCGGTTGTGATTTTAACTGGATTTTGTGAGGAGGAGAGTCCTCATCCCATCCTACGTGATTTTTATATAAAGCAGGAGCTAGAGCCACTGCCCATTTTCTGGCAAGTGTGTATTTTTTATGAATTGGAATTTGATTTGAGAAGGCAGGCATAATTATTTCTTCGCCATGAGGGCACTCCCTGACAAACTCTGGTGGCCAGTCTTTTTCAGCTAGAAGGATATCATAGCCCTTGGAGAGATTATCCCAAAATAGTCCCCTTATTTTCCTAGTCTTATCTCCCTCTATACGCAATGTTATTTCGTATATTTTGTGAGGTTTGCTAACTCTGGTGTCCGCAGTTTCCACTTGAAGATATTCATTCGTGTCCACTGTCTCCAGATGATTCATAAGGACTTTGCGAACTATGCTCACTTCTGCTGCGCTGTCTAGCATTGTCTGAGCCCATTCTCCGTTTTTCAGTTGTGTCCTCCGTATTCTCCGCATTGTTAACTACCTTGATACTGGCTACCTTCTTTTTTGGAAATTGTAATTTCTTTTTTAGTTGAGCAGGTTCCTTGTCTTTGGACTTGGCGTGCTCTTCTCTTTGTTCTGATCGTCCTCTTCTTTCCGATTTCTGCGAGGAATTCTGAAAAGATTGAGAGGGACGTGTATCAATGTCTTGATATCTATCAGGCTTTTTTATATTATCCCTATTTCTAAGGTTATATCTTTTCCCAGAGGGGTCACTCTGGGGTGACCTGTGTCTTTGGTTGGGAGATTTTTCTCTTCGCCTAGGAGACCTTCCTCTGGACTGGAATTTCTTTTCTTTGGGATTGGATTGTTTGTTTCCATCCCAGTTATTTTTTGGTGAATTATTATTAAAAAATATTTTTTCAGGACTTTCAGTCAGTTGCGGTTTTACTGGTATTCCACCTAAACTATCTCTGCCTAGTTCCTCATAGGATTTTTCTATGATTCTGGCAATTTCAGCTGGTTGGTCTGCTATATCTGTCTCTTTTAACCTCTGGCGGATCGCCACGTTTGCTGCTTCACCTTTTATGTTGGCTAATAGTATAGCCGAGACCTGCTTGAAGTCTTTTAGTAATTTCATACCAAGAGTTAAAGCGGGTTCAGGACCATATTCGTCTTGAATTTGTTTTAGCACATCTGGTATCACCGAAATGGGTGGAACACCGTGCGTTTTTGTGTAGATGGAAGCAAAGACTGTACCCCAAGTGTCACAGTCCTCAATGTGTGGTGCGATTCCCATTGGGAGACAGTCAGAATCCTGTGTTTTTCTAATGGGGTGGTGTCAGGAAACACCGCCTCTATTTGGGTGATTTTCTGTGCCAACCAGAATGGTATTTGTTCCCGTTTAGCCGGTACTTTACCTAGGCAGGATTGGATGTTCTGTGGTGTAATTTTATTTGTGTTCCCCTGGTGAGGGGTCAGCTGTGGAAGTTTAATCGCTGGCTGAATTTTTGAAGTCCGCATCACATACTGGACTAATTGTCTATGAATTTTTATTAATTGTTTTAGCTGTATTAACAGCTCTGCTGTAGACATCCCTTCGATGTCTGGATGTGGTGTGTATCCGGCTAGGACCGGCCACGTTGCTCCTGGTCTACCTAAAGGACCGAGCCTGGTGATGTGATTATTATGTTTTAGGGCGCCATCAAATAAGAGCAAATGCTCTTGAAATTTGAGTGGTACTTCCACCTCCTCGAAAGGAGTGTACTCATTAGGAGGTTCCTCTATTTTGTAATAGTGGAAGTACTTTGTTACAGCATTTGCTGCTGGAAAATGTATCCATGAATAGTATACCTCTGTCTGCCGATATTCGTGTGCCTCAATTACGAATATGACTGTGCCACCTCTAGGTGTCAGTCCATTTTCTATAAGTTTTAGAGTTATAGATCTCCTTTTGATGACCGGAATGAGCATTATATCCTCGTCTGCTGCTTGCATGGTAGCATCAGCTGCTGCGAGTTCAGTTGCTAATCTAACTGCCTCTCTTTCATCCTCATTGTCTGACATTTTACTGTCCAAAAGGTTGTTTCTTTTGTTTGCAGATCAGGTTTCTTATGGAAACAAAGATTAGATGCACAATATTTTGGAACAGTGTATCCTTCAACGTTGACTATACCAAGAACCATACATAGGAGTTCCCTCCTGCGAGGTCTGGCGGATATAACCTTTCACCCACTCCAGACGTCTTTGGAGTATTGTGGGAAAAGGGGTCTGAGTGAGAAAGCACGACTGAGTTACTCTAAATGTCTTACGTTAGTTTTATCGCCCTTTCCAAACGCGTTGGGCGCCATGTAGTGTAGTTCCTATCATCCCAATAGGCTCTGCGCATTGGAATAATACCTACAGCAGTAAAGGCCTAGACCAGACGTTAACTAGGTCTACTACTGTCGATACTAGACTTAAAGTTTTGGGTTTGCCAGCTTAGCTCAGAGTTCACTAGAAACTTTCTCGAATGTTCAAGGAGGACTTAACTTCCCTGATTAGACAAGAAGGGATTTAGTTTCTGACAACCATAGAACATGACAACTTTGCTCTCCCCTAATCAAGAGTATATCTCGAGAGTCGTGTGAACAAAAGGCAATTTATTTTACTCAGTCAGTACGTGCATTCTTAGTCTCATCAGATTGTAGAGAAAAGGAAGAGACGGGCGTGTTCAATAAAAAGGTGTTATTTATTGATCAGTCTCTTTTCTCATACAAGAGAAATGGATCGATATTATTGCAATACTTATAGTTAAGTAAAGTGCATACATTAAAAGCAATAGTATAAAGTAATACTGTAAAAACATTGATATGGTTTCTAAGCCATAAGATGTTTTAAAATGATTAAAATATATTACATACACATATACATTTGACTAAACGTACTCAACTGGTGTTTCTAGATACGCCTACCCCGTGTACCTGACCTAAGTCTAATACGTGGGCGGGAATAGAAAGTTACAGTTTAAGTTAAGTTTGTTTTTGCCAAGTGAATAACTAAAGAATTCTCTGTGAGGGGTTATTCAGTTCTGTACCTGGAAGTTAGGATGAATGAGGAATGGTATCTCTCTCTCTGGTCTCGATATTCCAGGCGGCCTGCGAGGGCTACCCGGAAGCGCCGGGGCTGGATTCTCGGCAGGAGAAAGCAGCGCGTCTCGTTCTCAGCGCGTCAGGAAGGCGGGGCTGCTGCCAGCGGGGTCTGCTCTGCTCTGGGCTTCGGCAAGTATGGCTGCTCCGTCTCGTCACCACGCGTGTGTTTGCATAGGGCAAGATCGGTAATATTTATACCTTTAAGGTGCCGAGATTGACGTAAGGATGGACATAGATACGTCAATAAGGATGTCATACGACTTGCTCGTTAGCACATTCTTTTACTGAAGTTCTCGGTGAAATCAAAACAATGGCCGCAGGGTTTTGCCCAGGTTGTCATAGGTTTGATTTGTTATGAGAACTCCGTATGCCTTATCAGGGGCTGGAGGAATATCGCTTGTCTAATTAGATCGCAAGCGTTCTGACCTAATCAGATAACACGTTCCTGTGCCGTAGTGTGACTGCGTCAGATAACGGTATCTGCATCATGGGGGTTTTCTGCCTCATGGGCTGACTGCTAGTTAACTTGTTGGTTTGTTTAACTAGAATAGGGTCAGGAATAGGGGGATCGATTCAGAACCTATAGGAATACATCACAAAGGAGTCTATTCAAGATATTTTCTGGTCAAGAAAAAAGGCCAGAAAGCGGAGTACAAACCCATTCTGGACTTGCGGACTCTAAACCTTTGTCAGAAAAGAAAAGTTTTGCATGTTGGCGCTTCATCAAATATATCCACATCTCAGGCAGGGGGATTGGATGTGTTCGCTGGATCTACAAGATGCATACTTTCATGTACCAATAGCTCAAAGTTACAGGAAAAATCTCCGTTTCTGGGTGGGGACCTTTCATTACCAGTTCAAAGTCCTCCCATTCGGGTTGAAGTCAGCTCCCCGAGTGTTCACGAAGTGCATCGCAGTGGTAGCAGCCGCTCTACGCCGCTGGTGTATCTTCGTGTACCCATATCTGGACGATTGGCTGTTGAAAGGTCATTCCCCAGACAGTGTATGGAACCGTTTTCTGAGCTGCATTGATCTATGCCATCGGTTGGGTCTACATGTGAATTTAAACAAGTCAACTTCACAGCCGACGCAGCAAATACATTTCCTGGGAGCTCTGCTAGACTCCGTGGCAGGAAAAGTGTTTCCTTCGGAGGAGAGACAGTCTTCCATCACTCAAAAATGCCAGCTAGTTCTCCGAAGCAGAGATCTGACGGTGCGAAGGATCGCCTCCCTGCTAGGGTCAAAGGCATCCTGCATTTTTCTGGTTCCCAATGCCAGACTACGGATGTGTCCTCTTCAGCAGGATCTTTAGGACAAGTGGGACCAGCAATCAGCTCGCTGGGACGACGAAATAACTTTGTCAAGCCCGGCGCAAGCATCCATACCTTGGTGGATGAAAAGGTGAAATATGCAAGTTGGCATTCCATTCCATCAACCTCCTCCTGCCCAGACCCTGATAACGGATGCCTCTCTCCAAGGCTGGGGGCGCGCACATGGTTCATCTCCAGACGCAAACATGTTGGCGCTGAGGGCTGTCCATCTAGTCATCAAAGCTTTCCTGCCCTCGATTCAAACATCATAAGTGTTAATACAAACGGACAACACCACCACCATGTACAACCTGAACAAACAGAGAGGAACGCTCTCACACACCCTCTCCCTGGAAGCACAAAATCTCTGGCATTGGCACCTGGCTCGGAATCTGTCAGTCACAGCAGTCCATCTCCCAGGACAACAGAACGTGAGAGCGGATGCTCTAAGCTGGCATTTCGAAGACAAAGAGGACTGGGTTCTCATTGACGAGGTAGTCGAAAACAGCTTCCAGTCATGGGGTCATCCTACAATAGATCTCTTCGCGGACGACGAAAACACCAAATGTCGAGACTTCGCCTCGAGATTCTACAGACCAGGATCGAAAGGGAATGCCCTTTTGATAGACTGGTCAGGGGAATTTGTGTACGCCTTTTCAGCCCTTCCGCTGATCCCGAAGGTGGTGAGCAAGCTGACTCACTCGTACACAAAGATAATTCTCATTGCCCCCGATTGGCCGAGACAGTGGTGGTACACGGACCTTTTACATCTGTCAGAGTGTCCTCACAAGAGGCTGCCGTGCAGGCCGGACCTGCTATCCAAGATTAACGAGAGGATTCATCATCCCAACCTTCCGTCACTGAACTTGGCAGCATGGCTCCTGAGGTCATACCTATGACTGCCGCAGGACTGCATGTCCATTTTGAGAGAGTCGAGACAACCTACCACAAGGCATTCATATGCATGCAAGTATAAGTGTTTCTACATGTGGTGTATGCAGAACAATTGTCATCCTATCAAGGGTCAGGAAGAGGTCATTTTCCCTTACCTATTGTATCTGGCTCAAGCAGGGTTGAAATGTAATTCCATTAAGGTGCACATAGCAGCTATAACAGCTTACAGGCGGTCACATTCCCAACCTTCTTTTTTCCAGTTACAGGCTGTGAAAGATTTTCTGCAGGGCCTGAAGAAGGTCTATCCTCTATTACGTCCTCCGTCGCCTCCCTGGGAGCTGAACCTGGCGCTATCAAAATTGATGGGTCCTCCTTTCGAACCCATTCATAAAGCAACCTTGCAACCTATTTCTTGGAAGGCTGCTTTTTTGGTAACAATCACGTCGGCTCGCAGGGTGAGCATAATTCAAGCTCTCTTTTCCAAAGAGCCTTATACAGTGTTCCATCTTAATAGAGTGGTGTGGATGACTCATCTCTCTTTTCTACCAAAGGTGGTGTCAGATTTCCTTGTGAACCAGACCATCTCTTTACCTACCTTTTTTCCCAATCCCTCCACTCCAGCTGAGAGGGCCTTGCATTCTTTGGACCTGTAAAGGGTTTTAATATTCTATCTAGATCGGTCCAAATCTATAAGAAAATCTGATCAATTGTTTGTCAACTATGGGTTGATCAGATCTGGTTATGCAGCTTCGAAACGTTCCATCTCCAGGTGGATAGTTTCATGCATCAAACTTGCTTACCAATTGGTGCAGAAGACCCTGGGGTTTTCTCCTAAAGCACATTCCACCAGAGGAAAAGCGGCTACTACGGCTTTTCTTCATAATGTGCCCATGTCTGAGATTTGTAAGGCGGCGACTTGGATATCCGTCCGACACTACTGTCTAGGTTCAGACACTAGAGCAGATACACAAGTAGGCCAGGCCTCCTTGCGGAATCTGTTTAACGGCTGATTTTCGGCTGTTACACTCTTTGGTTGGGTCATGTGTTTCTCATTTACCTGCAGGTGGTTGATGGGCTTGTTATTCTATTCAGTGATTATGACTATTGAGGTTCCCCTGGAAGAGAAGGATAAGTAACTTACCTGTAATCCTAGTTCTCTTCCAGGGGTATCCTCATCAAAGTCATAAGCAACCCACCCGCCTCCCCAGGTAAATGAGACGTTGTCAAAATGTTGACAGTTTATTGTTGAGCCCTGACTTTCAGGGTTATGCAAAGAACAACTGACCTAACTGTCACCCCTGAGGCATGATGGGAAGCTAGGGGTCATGGCTACCCTAAAGGCACGGTGCCAGTTTTTGTTGAAAATGTTATAATTTTCTATGCTATTGCTTTACAATGCAGCCTGTGGGCTAACAATGTCTATTTATTTGCAATTTTCTGGATTTATGAGTGTTTTGCTCATTAAAACACAGAGTTCAAGTGCTATTTGACCTAATGTGTTTTTGATCTCCTTGCAAATACAGTATATGTATGGGTAAATACATTGTTTAGCCTCAGTTTGGGGCTGCATTGGTGTGAGAAAAAAAGATCTATGTTCATACATATATGTGATTTCCATATATCATTTTATATTCTTTCCGGGGTCCCCGCACATGGGCGGGAATATTCAGTGCTTATGACTTTGATGAGCATACCCCTGGAAGAGAACTAGGATTACAGGTAAGTAACTTATCCATGTGTGTGTATATGTATTTCTCCAGTATTAGGGGTGTCTTTCATAGATTCACATGCTTGAATATTCCCCGTCGTCGAAGTGGGAGTCCCACGGTACATAAAATAGCAGTAACATATGCATGTATACATGAAAAAATATCAATTCAATTTAAAGCTTTATCCGACATTTGTCATAAAAGCATCCATCCTAACCCTATACAATAAATACTAAAGCTAAAAATATTTTTCCTTTTAAAATACATATTCAACAAGTGACAGTCGAATACTTCAAGCCAATAAAATTTGTAGTTAATTCATTTCAATTATTAAAAAAGAAAAAAATTCAAATTTAAATAGGGAAACATATAAAACCTATCAGCCAGACTTCATTATATAGCATTTAACAGTAAAGTGCAGGTACGAATTACCCAGGCCCACGCAAGAAATTTCGCCACAGCAATCACAAATAGTGGGGAGCAATCAGATTCTAATATTCTCAGTGCTGTCGATTGGCTGCGGGTTCCAATATTTAAACAAACTGGTTTTAACCATTTACGCCTTGGACTTGCATATAAAGGGCAACAAAATAATAAATGGGAAATGTGCTCTATTTGGTCTTTGCAATGATAACAACGTTCATCCCACGTCGGGGACCAGTGTTTCTTAAAAGCATTCACTGGAAGTGTACCAACACGGAATTGAAAGTATAATTTCCAGTCATACGGGCGTTCAATTATGTCCCAATAAAGTTCGCACAATGGGAACATTTTGATGTCCAGAAAGCGAGATGACAGGTTGGATACAGAACTTTTACAATACATTGATGAATAAACCATCTCCCAATACATTTCTTTCAATTTTGTTTTCGAAGGAAAGCAAGTTACATCCGTGTTACCCCATAAATGGTCCAGTTTTAACTTTGCAAGAAGGCCCCGCAGTTCTTTTAACCATACAATGCAATGAAAACAATCACTCTTAACGACATCTGACAAAGCATTGACATAGTGACTTAGCTCTGGGGTCACCATCAGGCGCCTCCAATACAGCAGTGGTCGTAGCCGAGCTATGTCCTCGATATTATTCCTACCAAGGTCCAACTTTAGTGGAATTGTGGGTGTACTTTGTGGGGCCATTACAAGCCCTCGTAAAAATGTATTTTCCGCCCGCCCCAAATCTCCCAGATTTGAAAAGCCCCACAGTTCGGAACCATATAAACAGGCACTCAATACTTTCATTTTGTAAATTTCAAGGGCACAGTTTATAGGTTTTGTCAGCGAGGTTCTATGTTTAAGGGCGACTACGCCTGGAAGCTGACTAAACTTTAATATTAGCCGTGTTGATATGCGATTTTCATTTCATGTCACCCTGCAAGATAATTCCTAAATAGGAAAAGGCATCAACTTTCTCAAGTGGAGTACCCTTATACGTTATCGTACCTTTGAACGTGGACCGGTGGTTAAGGCACATAAATTTGGTCTTGGTGGTATTCAGTTCAAGACCCCGACTGTCACAGAATTCACCAAAGGCATCAACCACTTTTTGCAGTCCACTCGGTGTGCGTGAAAGTAGAAGAGTATCGTCCGCAAACATTAGGACGGGGACATGTGAGCCTGCTATGGTTGGGGCATCGCTTGGGAATTTATTCAAATAATCAACAATACCATTTATATAAATTGAAAATAAAGTTGGCGCCAGGACGCACCCTTGCCTCACCCCTCGCTCCACCGGAAAGGGCTCAGTCACTTCTCCCTGTTTGCCCCACCTAATTTTGGCAAAATTGTTTTCATGAAGGCGCACAAGGAGAGTGAGGAGTTCTTGGCTTAGGCCTAGGTCAGCCATAGTCTGCCACAGTTTTTCTCTTGGAACCAGGTCAAAGGCAGCTTTTAAATCCACAAAAACCGCATACAATGTGCCCTTTTTTTAATGTGACGTTTCTCCAATAAATAGCTATAAAGTAAAAAACTTGGTCAACACTACTAGTCAAGGGGCGGAACCCTGCTTGATATGGTGATGATATATTTTTTTCGTCAATCCATTGTTGCAGTTTATTCTGAACTAAACGCCCCATAAGTTTTTGTGCTGTGTCAATAAGACTAATAGGTCTGTAGTTTTTTGCCTGGGTCTTGTCACCTTTTTTAAATATAGGGATGATTTCCGCTCCCTTCCATGAAGCGGGCACATCCCCTCCCATAGTCACTGCATTAGCCAGCCACATGAAATAAGTACACCATGAGTTCCGGTCAGATAGAAACACATCTGCCGGTATTCCATCCATGCCCGGAGCTTTTCCCCCTGCTATACAATCCAAAGCCAAACTAACATCTTTTTCATTAAATATTTGGTGTTTAAAAAGGGCAGTTGGAGGGGGGGGATCAGAGCTATGCAATGGATTGCGGGCATACTGCGGTCGAAAAAACTCGATCCATGAATTTTTTGCAACATGGTTTTGTGGTTGGGCAGCTAGTCCTCCCCTATCCCATTTTACTGTGGCCCAGAATAACTTGGAATCCTTGGCTGCGCAGGCCTGTTTGAGCTCTCGCCAACAGTCCTCATCCCAACGTTTCCTGGCATGTTTTTGGGTCAATCTATAGCTGTCTCTGGGTGGAGGAAGGGGAGGACACAGATGACTCGATACAAGCGGGATGTTAGGGTCCGGCCCCGTGGGACATTCATGAAGTGAGGTGCACTAAGCTGGGGTACCGGGAACCCTGTACCATTGACAATGCTATGGCCGCCGGCCACTGTGTGTGGGGCGAAAGGAGGAATAGTCAGAATTACTGTACTTTACGGAGCAACAGGTGACCAGGATGTAAATGTCACATTTACTCGCATATGAGGGGAGTGCCGGGAGGGATTTTAACGGGTGGGGGAGGGAGTGGGTATGTTAGGGGACTGTTCAGTTGCTGTGATTTCAGACGAAAATGGAAAATCAAGGTTACTACACGCTTGTGAATGTTGAGCAGGCATATGATTATGACGTACTGATTATTGCTATGCCCGAGTATGTATGTAACTGCTCCAATTACTATGCTAATAAACAGCTTTAAAAAAAAAAAAAAAATCTATAGCTGTCTCTCGCCTTCCTAACAGCTGCGGCATTCCCTGTTCTTAGTTCAATACTTAACTTATGTCGTGCCTGTCTACAACTCTTGTCATACCATCCCTGCCTTGACTGTTCTTTTTTGACTCTGCTTAAATCTACAGTTTTGATGAAGAAGGTTTGAAGTTTACCAAAGAGGTTTTTATGAGCCTCCATCATGTGGTTCTGAAAGTTTGGATTCCCACAGTGGAGCTTGATGTTATTTATTTCCTCTATAACAACTTTTTTAAGATCCTCTATTTTTGCTTCATCTTCTATCAACATTTTCCATTTCAAGTGGCGCTGGTTATTTGAGCACACAACATCCTGCGTCACCCGCTCATTTTTGTTGAGATGTTCAATTAACTTATTGTAAGAGTGAAAGGTCAAACACAGGGGATTATGGTCGCTTTCCAATCTTACTTTTACAACCATGTCTATCACTTTGCTCCAGGCCCTTACATCTACTAAAAGATAATCAATTCTGCTAGATGCACGGCCATTGTCGAATGTGTTGTTACCTTTTAAGTCAAAGGGCGTACACCCATTTGCTGCTCTCAGGCCACTTGCTAGGCAGAGACTCTTTAACTGAATTGCCACAGCACTCCATCTTTTAATGGCGGGGACCTCCAGCTGGGGTATTCCCCACTTCATATCCTCCTCCTCGGACAGAATCCTATCCTCCTCACCCATGGGTTCGAAGGTGGAATTGAAATCCCCACCCACAATAATGTGAGGTTGAAGAGTTAACAATTGAACGTCCTGTTCTAAGAGTGTTACTACGATTTACCAACACCAACCCCCCTAGCATAAACATTATACAGAGCGAGTTCTTGGCCGCTGTCCCATCTAATGTTAAGTGCTAAAATATCATTAGATGGTAAAGATCTTCGCGTTATTGAGCAGTTCAGCGACTGGCGGATCCAAGTTATTAAACCTCCGGAGGGGCGTCCTAGGCGATTTCTATTTGCTGGTATGTAAAAATTTTAATATCCCTGGCGGAAAACTGGGTTTATCGACCAAGTTTCTTGTAGCATAATTATATTGTATTGGTCAATAAAATCAACCCATTCTGTTGTATCTATCTTATTCGCTATGCCTGCTATATTCCATGAGATAAGGGTCAACGGGGGCTCTCCTAAATGTAGCCCTAGGTTGCCCCTCTCCACGTCTTTTTTAACCGGGTCAGCATTTATTATTTTTCCGCCTTCCCATATTTCTTCATTCTCTACCATTTCCATATTTTTGCCGTATAGGTCTTTGTCTACCTCTCCAGGAAGTACAACTTGGGATTCCCTATATCCTATTATCTGTGCATTAGATTGTACGCATACCAAATTATCTGACCTTCCATTAATTTGAGTTCTCTGTGATTTAGATAACGATTGTTTATACTCTGTGAGTCAATCGCATTCGTTTAGGTTAGATAGGGCCGAAAATCTGTTTTCCAGGTTCAACCCCCAATCACAAGTTTGACCATCCCTTACCCTTCTGCCACCCGCAACTTACCACTTGGTCCTTAATACACTTGGCTTTGCCACTAGTCCTCTTCTGCTATAGAAGAAGTCCAGCGTGAGAGGTATTAGTTCTGCTGATCTACTTTGGGGAGGGAATAGATTAAACAAAATTTCAGATAAGACTTCTGGCCCCTTGAGGTTCAATACCACACAGTCCCCTGCGAATTTCTTGGGTTTGTTCCCTATCCACTTTACTCGTCTTGCTGATACCAGGTCCTCTGACAACTTTTGTTTGCCCCAGGGAGAAATATGCATATTATTACTCAGCCATTGTACTGCTTTATTTAACAGGGAGACAGGTAACTCAATCTGGCCTGAATTCAGGGGTGGGACATTGGAAAGAACTAGGATCAGAGGTGAAGCTTCGACGATTAGTTCCACGTGGCCTATTTCTGTATTGTGTTCTTGATCTGTAGTGTTCCCTGTAATAGCTGGGGAGCCAACACCTGCAGGGTTATCTGGTTGCATGCCAAGATTTAATCTGGTTAACTGAATGGGAGCTGGTGTGTCTACTATTCCCCCTGGAGGATTTACCATGAATTGCTTTTCATCAATTTTCTCTGATACCAAACTCGGTAATTCCCCCACATTCTCGTTAGTAATTTTTAGGAGGGATTCCAGTTTACCAACTTTGTCAGTAAGGTGGTCGATTTTAGACAGCAGCGGTTTAATTATCCGATTTAATTTAGTATCCAGCATGCCCATAAGCTTTTTTATAATAGCGTCATCCCAACCTGTACTGTCATTTTCTTCTCCCCCTTTTCCTACTTTAACACTCTTAGGCGGGGGGTTGCAGGTCTTTTTCTATTGGACCTCAGCCCTTCTCTTTTAGGGGGAATCTTAGGGTCCCCTCTCGCTACTCTTGGGGCAGGAACAGGTGCAGGTGGATATAAACAATCCTCGACTAACTCTAGGTCATTTTGAAAAACCTCTATATCATCCCCAAGTGTTGTCTACATTGATGTCTAGATTTGGGACTGTAGAAACATTTTGCAGTAAATTATCAATATTTTGCTGTATAGATGATTCAATTCCAAATATTACATCAGAATCCATCATATTAGTGGCTAAGTTCTCCCTTTGGGAAGATGTTGAGGAGGTACTAAGTCCCAGAGAAGACCTCCGCTCGTTATTTATTTTTGCCACCACCTGCACTAAATAATTATCCATGGTATTTGCAGGGACAATGTTTTTTTTTTGTTTAGACATATATAAAACTGAAAACAAACAGATTATATGTATATCAAGCTGATACCCCTTACCAAAGTCGTTAAGTTCGTATTTAACCCGGGACAGTCAATATAGGCGCCGTGGATAACAAAATAGCTAGCAATGCAATTTTCCCATGGGTTCTGGTCCGGTCCAGTCGTGGCCAGTCTTGGACTGTCTTAGACTGTCCCGCCCTTGTCCCGGGCTTCTCCCGGCGCCGACCGCGCGCGTACCGCGATGCGCGGTGCAGGAATGGCCTTTATCCCGCCTGTAGGGGGCGTGACGGGGAGGCGGCTTCAAGCCCAGATGGATTCTGGGTGTTGTTGTTCAAGAGCCCCCTCACAAACCACGCCACACCAGCTGCGAGCGTTTCCCGCGAAGCGGGAAACGCGAGAGGTGACTGAACAGGCAGGCGCAATGGAGCAAACAGCAAAGGTCAGTTTAGCCTCGTAATTCTCCTCCGATGAAATGCCCAAAGATCCAATGTACAGCAAGGACAAGAGGGTCTCCCGCGATGCGCGGTGCAGGAATGGCCTTTATCCCGCCTGTAGGGGGCGTGACGGGGAGGCGGCTTCAAGCCCAGATGGATTCTGGGTGTTGTTGTTCAAGAGCCCCCTCACAAACCATGCCACACCAGCTGCGAGCGTTTCCCGCGAAGCGGGAAACGCGAGAGGTGACTGAACAGGCAGGCACAATGGAGCACACAGCAAAGGTCAGTTTAGCCTCGTAATTCTCCTCCGATGAAATGCCCAAAGATCCAACGTACAGCAAGGACAAGAGGATATCATAAATAGGGAGAGGTGTGGCGCCGCGGCCAGGGCGACTGACGCTGGAATCTGGGGATCAGGGTTCGATCCCCGGCTCCGGCGGCAGGTTAGCCCAGCACCATGTGACTCTGGACAATAGCTCGCTTAATCTTCCCGACGGCCCCCAGCGCCTAGAGACCCTTACGGGTGATTGTGCGCTTTACAAATGTGAATTATTATTATTATTATTATTATTATAATAAATGAAAATATACATACATATAATATAATAAGAAGTAAATTCAAAAGTACCATAGAACATAATAGGCCCATTCAAAAGCCCAAGGGAGAACTCACTTTAGTAGCATATCAGTGTAATTATGTGTTGGTCCACATTCCAGCCAATCAGGCTGTAGCCTCCTCTAGAACCTTCTCCTCAGAAGCCCAAGTCCTCAGATTTTCTACCGCACGTCGTGTGAAGGGGGTCTCCCTGAGCTCTGCTCAGTTTTTCTTCAAACTCAAGCTGTTTTTTCTCAAGAAAATGTCTTCTAATAAGAAATCTTTATTTAAAGCCTGCCCTTCTTGTGGTAAACTGCGCCTTTTCCATGAGGATCCACACAGTAAATGCATTTACTGTCTCTACCCAGACCACGAAGTGAAAAACTGTAAGTACTGTCGCACTTTTCCACCCAAGACTCTGAGGGATAGAGAGGCCCGTCTCCTTCTGTGGCTACAGAGGTTGAAGACTTCAGAGTCTGCACTTTCTGAGGTAGGCAGTTTATCATCTGGCTTTTCAAAATCCTCTCAGAAGCGTGAGTCTGAGGCTGAGGTTCCATCTCCTTTTCTGAAGAAAAGTAGACTGTTGGAATCCTCCAAGTTTGTCTCCCCACAGGATTCGCTTCAGGGCACGTCTACGGGACCTGGCTCTCTGACGTCTGCGCCCAAAGCCTCAATTTACACATTAAAAACTGGAATTGGCTCCTCGACGGGCTCGTCGACGCGTCCGTCGACTTCTTCAGCGACGACGAAGTCGGTGACTGTAGCCTCTACGTCGACGACAACATGATCTGTGTCAACCAGCGCGACGTCGACGACGATCACCTCGTCGACGATGGCCCAGGAGGTGAGACCCATCGCGTCTATTGTGAAGATCTCGTCGACGAGTGCCAAAGCCAAACCGTCGACAAAGAAGTCATCGTTGACGCTCCCATCGTCGACGACGATCAAATCGTCGTCCAAAAGCAACTCGTCGACGGGCGCTTTATCGTCGACGACTGCCTCGTCTACGGTGCTTCCGTCGGCGACCACCATATCTTCGTCGGCGACTCCGTCGACGTCTACATCATCGTCGACGAAGAAAAAAACCTTCGATTTCAGCGCCGATTTCATCAGTGACTATGACACAGACGCCTCAGGTTGTTTCTAAGACTGCCGCATTGACGTCAACGGGCTCGTTGTCGTCTCATCAACCTTTAGCCACAGCTACCACTTTTACAGTGGTGACTGCTTCTTCTTTACGAACAGTTCCTCTCATTCAACTGAGTCCAGTGAGAAGTGGGACTCATCTTCCAGAACAATTGTTTTAGTCTGGTGAGGAAGAATCCGGAAATGATTCAGAGGTGGAGCACATTTTCATTCAGGCATCTAGTCCATCTGATTTGAACATTAAATGTCAGGAGTATAGTGATGAGGGTGACGAAGTGCATAACGTCGAAGATGGGAACGATTTATTTCCAGTTGAGGACTCTGAACCACTTATTTCGGAGACGGTTACCCAAATACCTTTGTCTTTGGTCACGAACTTGCAGCTCATGCTCGATGACTATAACCGTAGATTCCCACCATCTACGCCTGCCTCTCCAGTGCTTCCACCTCCTCCACAACCTCAACCACTACTTCCTCAAGCACCTGCACCTGTTGTACCTGCGTCACCAGGGGGTGCTCGTCCAGACACTGACAACGAGGATCCTGACCCACACAACACGGGTGACAACGACAATGACGTCGATATGGATGAGTGGGATGATTACAGGGCTCACACACCCTCCACTCCGCCCACCTCACCACTAGCATCGCCTCCAGTGGACATTGCAAATTTCCATAATTTGATGGTTCGTGCTGCGAAGCGTTTTCATCTCACACTCGAAAGACAACAAGATGACAGTGAATGTTTCTTATACGATTTTAAGGACGTATCACGAAGACAAACCCACACAATACCAATCAGTGACCATATTTGGCAGGAGGGCCTTAAATTAATGGAACATCCGAATTCTGTACCTGCAGTTTTGCCGAGATTGGACAAGAAGTACAAGGCTCGGCTCCTCCGTCTTCCCCTGCCTGTTTGATTTCCCAACCAAAGGCCGATTCTGTTATAACTCAAGCAGCACAGAAAAGGTCCCGCAATCCTGCTACTCCACTCACGTCTCCTCCTGATCAGGAAGGCCGCAAATTGGACTCTATAGGTAAAAAATTTACGACCATGGCTGCTACCATTGTTGTGAGAGCGGCTAATGCCTTAGCTATTTTGGGCCGTTACGACCGCCAGATGTGGTCCGAGATTGCCGCACTGCTTCCTCAAATACCCGATGCCGTCCGTGCAGAAGCGCAGGCCATTATTCAGGAGGGAGAGATAATTTCATCTGAAATTATTGATTGCGCGCTCGACATCTCCTCCACGGGTTTCCGGCAATTGGCTGGGGCTGCAGTCTTGAGGCGTCAAGGCTGGTTGAAGTCTACCACCTTCCGTACAGAGGTACAAGCAAAGGTCCTTGACTTGCCGTATGACGGGGATTCTTTGTTTGGCAAACACGTAGATGATGCCCTGGAGTCGATAAAGAAGGACACCGACACGGCAAAGTCCTTAGCTACCCTCCAGTACAAGAAACTGCCCTTTCGGGGGGCGCGAGGTAGAGGCGGAGGTTCCTCTACTTTTCGAGGATCAGGTCAATATCGTTCTTACAACACCTACAACGATAACCGACAGAGGGGTTCCTACCAATCTCAAAATCGTCAGTCCACCACGAGACCATACCAACGGAAAACAACTTATAGAGGTGGCTCAAACAATAAAAAACAGTGACAGTCTCAGTTCCTTTCTCCTGCCGCCTGTGAATCTTGGAGGTCGCATCTCAAAATACTTTTGCAAATGGTCCGAAATCACCTCCAACCAATGGGTCTTAGACGTTATATCCATAGGACATACCCTGGAGTTCACAAAATTCCCTCCCGCCCGTCCACCTTCAGGGCCACCCTCACCCCACCTCAAAGAACTTTTGGCCCAGGTGAAATTGATGATAAAAAAAGGAGCCATCGAGGTCGTGCCGCAAGGTCAACGCGGCAAGGGGTTTTATTCCCTATTTTTCTTAGTCAGGAAAAAGTCGGGGGAATGGCGTCCAATTTTAGATTTACGGGCCCTGAACAAATTTATCATTTCGAAAACTTTTCAGATGTTAACTCTGCTTCAAATTCTGAATTATCTCAATCCAGGGGAATTCTTTTCAACGATCGACCTCCAAGACGCATATTTCCATGTGCCAATTCACCCCAGACACAGGAAGTATCTACGCTTCACAGTCGGACAGCTACACTTCCAATTCAAAGTCTTACCATTTGGCCTTCGATCAGCACCGAGGGTCTTTACCAAGATCTTAGCCCCGGTAGCTGCCTTCCTGCGTCTCCAAGGTGTCCAATTTTACCCATACCTGGACGACTGCCTCATCAAGGCCAAAACTTTTCACCTAACGGAGCAGCACACTCAAGTCTGCGTCTCCCTCTTCCAAACCTTGGGGCTTTCAATCAATTGCCAGAAGTCACACTTTCATCCGTCGCAAAGGCGAGATTTTCTCGGAGCCTCGCTAGATTCTCGGCAGGAGAAAGTGTTCGTTTCCCAGGAAAGACAGGACCGCATGGTAAAGATGGTGCAGTTCCTACAATCAAAACTGTACGTTTCTGTCTGAATGTTCAAATCATTCCTTGGCATGGCTTCCTCGTGCATCCAACTTATCCCCAATTGCAGAATGCACATGAGGGCTCTACAGGAGGAATTAGACAAGCAGTGGAAACAGGTGTCAGGGTCATTCGAGGACAAGGTCCTTCTAACACCTCGCATCCAGAAAGCGCTGGAGTGGTGGGCTCACCCTCCAAACATATCTGCGGGCCGTTCATTCCAAGACGAACCTCCAACTCTGACGCTTACAACAGACGCGTCTCTCGAGGGATGGGGAGCGCATCTCGACGGCATGTCTGTGAAAGGAAAGTGGACAGCGACCCAACGTACTTGGCACATCAATCGCCTGGAACTCTTGGCGATTTTCTTAGCCCTAAAGTCCTTCCAGAGGTTAGTGCAGGGACACACTTTGCTGGTGAGGACGGACAACACCACCAGCATGCACTACCTCAACAAGCAGGGCGGCACGAGGTCTCTCCCACTTTCACAACTGGCACAAGAAATATGGGATTGGGCGATTCAATGTCAAATTCATCTCACAGCCATTCATGTGCCGGGTGCGGCCAATGTTCTGGCGGACTCAGTCAGCCGAGCGTCTTCGGACAATCACGAGTGGGAACTCAACCAACCAACTGTCGAGTTCATCTTCCGGCGGTGGGGCCAGCCGCAGATGGATATTTTCGAGACTGCTGCCAACAGGAAATGCCAACGCTTTGCAAGTCAGCATCCCCACAGAGAGTCGAGCGGAAATGCATTTTCGATCAATTGGTCGAACGACTTCATCTATGCTTTCCCTCCACTTCCTCTGATCCCTCGCCTGTTACACAGAATGAGGTTCCAACCTTGCCACATCATCCTGATTGCACCCAAATGGCCGAGGCGTCCATGGTTCACGGACCTGCTCCTCTTCTCGCAGTCCGACCCGTTACCGCTTCATCCTCTACCTCACCTCCTCACGATGAAGCAGGAACAAATCTGTCACCCGGATCCAGCATACCTCCAACTCCATGCCTGGAACCTGAGTACAATGAATTTGCACGTTTAAATATCGACGAGGACTGCAGGGAGGTGTTAGCGCGTGCTCGCGCTCCATCCACCATAAAAACCTACCAATTAAAATGGAAGCGTTTCTGTGTCTGGTGCCGCACTAAAGATTTGGACCCCATGACTGCAAAACCTGAACAGATTTTACCTTTCTTTTTATCCCTGGCGAGATCAGGACTGTCACACTCCACTCTTAAAGTGTTCCTGGCGGCGATTTCCCGCTTCCGCCATGATGGTTCCACATCTCTATGTTCCTCGAGAATCATTAAGCAATTTTACAAGGGCCTTTTTAGGATGTTTCCCGCTATCCGTCGCCCTCCACCTGCTTGGCGCTTAAATTTGGTCTTGTCTCAAATACTTCTACCTCCATTTGAGCCTATCCACTCTGCAAGTCTAAAATTTCTCACATGGAAAGTTGCTCTCTTGCTCGCCTTGACATCCTCAAGACGTGTCAGTGACATCCAGGCGTTTACCATACAGCCTCCTTTCCTGCAATTCTCCAATGAGGCTGTGACATTGCGAACTAATCCTAAATTCATCCCGAAGGTTCCCAGTGATTTTCATCTCAACGAACCTGTAATCCTGAAGCCTTTCTTTCCTGCTCCGCAAACTCCAGCTGAGCAGTCATTGCATTCATTAGATGTGAAACGTTGTCTCAAATTCTACATTCAACGAACTGCAACTATCAGAAAGTCGATCAATTGTTTGTGGCGTATGGCCCAATTTGCAAAGGACAACCTGTTACCAAACAGACCATAACCAGGTGGATATCCTCTACCATATCCTTTTGCCACCAACGGGCTGGGAAGCCCCTTCCTGCTCCAGTTCGTGCTCATTCAACTAGAGCAGTGTCTACTTCGGCTGCCCTTTTTGCGGGGGTACCCCTAAGACAGATCTGCAGGGCTGCTACTTGGTCGAGCAGCCGTACTTTTACTAAACATTACTGCCTGCAATCAACAGACGCCGCGGATGCGGCAGTAGGTCAAGCGGTGCTGCAGAATCTTTTCCAGTAAAGGTGAGCCTCTGATGCTACCCGCCTCCAGTCATAAAGGTTTTTTCTAATAATATTTTGGTATTTATTGCATATTGTCTGCTATATTACCTTACTTCAAATCAAATCAAAATCAAATGAGCTTTATTCGATATATCAAAGAATATCATACAAGCATACATAGCAGAATAAAAACATACGACAGTACATTTAATCAATTCATTAAAATAGATAAAAAATAGAAAAAAGTTTATAAGAAGAAATGATACCATTTAAAAAAAGAAAGATCAGGGGAACCAAACGTTTCATGATTAAAAATTATTATAAAAGAGTCTAAAAAAACAGCATATTTACAATGGGCCTTGCAAGGATTTCCTAAGTTTGATCAACAATTTTAAATACTGTTCCATGATACATATGACTTCTCTATCCTCTAACATCAGTAAGCGCTCATACGCGTCCTTACAGGACCTCAGACCCCATCTCTTTAATAGGGGTTTCAATAATGTTTTCCTGAGAATCGCATAATAAGTACAAAATAAAATGGTATGGATATTTGATTGCACAGAAATGTCATCACACGGACAAAGACTCAGTTTCCGGGACCAGTCATTTCCTGCTGGGAAAGTTATAAGACGGAAAAATGACCCCAGTCTAAATCTGGCAAGCAGCATTCTGGCATAGCAGGAAAAGTCAGTGGACAGATATGCTTGAAGCCCCTTGTGCTGCGTCACCCTTTGGTACGCCTGGAGTGTTGGGTTTAGTTTTTGATGGTTCCATCTTTTAGTCTCCAAGTGATCCAATAGTGTTTTTCTCAAATTTTTTCTTGAAATGGAATACAAGGTCAAAGGATCAGAAAAGTACTCTGGGCGACCAATGTCCACAAAAAAGTTTTTAATATAAGCCAGCCATTTCGTATGTCTTGCCCCCTCCTGTTTGAGAATATCCAGTATTACTTCTCGATTCAGATTTGTTTCAATAGTGGTCCAGATTTTATGCCACAACAGTGGGGGCTCCACTTTAATTAAGTCTGAAATAAAAGGTAAGTCAAACTCAATATGCATCATATATACGGAAGTAGATTTAGGTGTTGCCAGCAAGTACCTTAGGAAGTTATTTTCCTCTATTTAAATAGAGGCAATGTTTTTTTCGATGCCCCAAAGGCCAGCCCCGTAAATTGCTGTTGCAACGCATTTTGCTTTGTAAAGAACAATTAACTGTTTAACAGGCCTCCCTCCTATTCTTCCAGCAAAGTCTCTGCGCCCACCAACAGCTCTAACAAGGGCAAGTTTCCTCATTTTAACTGCCGACTGCCAAGAAAGGTGTTGGTTCACAGAAATGCCCAAGTATGTGAAGTTGTCCACTGTCTCTAGTCTTTGCTCTTCAATATAAATGGGACATGATTTTTTAATTATCTTCTTATTACAGACCATTGAGTAAGTTTTCCCAATGTGGACTCTCAGGCCTTTGTCGTGCATGAAGTCTCTGAATGCCGTAACTGCCCTTTGTAGCCCCACTCTAGTTTGCGAAAGTATTGCCGCGTCATCGGCATAGAGCAAGATAGGAATTGATTGCCCTGCCACTTTTGGATAATCACATTCAATGTGTTTTAGATCATCCCCTATTGCATTAATATAGAGGGAGAAGAGCATTGGGGCCAGTATGCACCCCTGCCTAACCCCTCTATATATGGGAAATCTTGGCGAGCACTCTCCTTTTGGGCCATATCTTACTCTAGCTCCCGCGTTTCTATACAATTCCTTAATGAAGATGAGTATCGATGAGTCTACTCCTAAAAGTTCCAGTATATCCCAAAGTTGTTCATGATGTACACAATCAAAAGCAGAGCTTAAGTCTACATAGATAACATACAAATTTCCGTTCTTTGTGTCAACATATTTGGACATAATAAGATGAAGGTTCAGAGTTTGTTCAACTGTACCTCTCCCTGATCTGAAGCTGTACTGGAGTGTTGAAAGTATGTTCTTCTCCACTGCCCATGCTTCGAGACGTTTCAGTATGATGCGGCCCGCGATCTTCATTAAGGAATCAAGCAGGGAGATAGGCCTATAGTAAGATGGAGAATGCCTATCTCCCTTTTTAAAAATGGGTATCACTACGGCCTCATCCCATGATGGGAAGTGGCCCGAAATATTCGCAGAGTTCAAGGCAGAGGTCAATATTGGTGCCCAAAAAGATATTTCTGCTTTAAAAACATCTGTTGGAATGGCATCTGGGCCTGGTGCCTTACCAGCTGGACTCTCCCTTATCGCCATCTCCACCTCTTCACACCTAAAGACAATATTGGAATGAGTTTCATCAAGGGGGTCTATGCTTGATGAAATCTTTGGTTCTGATGTCGCCGATGTGGGTTTACTATATAGTTTTTGAAAGTAAGCGGCCCATGTCTCACCATCAATCGCAAGGTCCATATTCCTCTCCGGGATCTTTACCCATGGGAGCGGGGTATTTATACATTTCCAGAAGGCCGTGAGATCTCGATTTTCACATGTTGACAGCAATTTTTGCCATGCTTCTGCCTTCAAAGCTTTTTTTCTATTTTTAATAGCCAGGCGATAAGTAAGTCTGGCTTGTCGGATCTCCGTAGTTGGTTTTGGAGTTATATGCAATAGATTCTTTAATGTCTTTAAAGCTATGGAACAATCTTTATCAAACCATACTTTAGGGGTTATAGCCCCTGTCTTGAACTGTCGTGTGAGTAATTTTTTTAGACTGATCTGTATTCTCAAGAAAGCTTCTCGGATGGAGTGGGGCTGTTCATTTCAGGAGAGGCAAATATGTATCTCCTCCCACCTCATCGTCAATAAGTCCTTCAGCAGTCTAGCAGGGTTGATTTTATCCCATTTGATAGTATACCCATTGTGAGCCCCCAAAACAATTGGTTGCTCATAATTGGTTTTGATGTTATTATGGATAGAAACTGGAGAGGGCAACACGATAGATAAAGACAGGGGATAATGATCCCCATATAAGTGGTCTAAAGTGTTCCAAGAAGATATTAGAGGGGCATACATCTGTGAAAAAAGAATAAAGTCAATAGTCGAATTAGTGTCTCTACCGTGAAAACTAGGTTTGAATGGTCTACGAGGGAGGGTTAAATTGTTTGCACATTCTAAATTAAAAGAGGCCAAAAAATTATTTAGTAATTCCCCTGTCTTAGAGTGTATAAAATGATGATTAAGAATATCATTATTAATATCAGTATCCATTTCTATGGAGATGTCACACATGCCCTTCAAAGCATTTGGGCATATGTAACAATTAAAGTCACCCATGCAGACTGTCACACACTCGCCGCCACGTGTTTCTTTAATTGTGACAACTGCGCGGTGTAACTCTTCTAGTATTTTTTCCAATATCTCTGGGGGCATATTATTATAGAAGTTAATTATCAGCAATGTCATGGAAGGACCAACGTCCAAGGCAATTATTTGATAGGATGCCCTTAATACCTTTTTCACGATCTTGTGACTTACTGCGACACTAATATATGTACACAGACCCCCACTATGTCTACCCTGCTTACTTGCGATTGTAGGTGAATGGAAAGTCTGATAACCTAATAAATGTGTCGGGGTAAGCGCCCAGGTCTCTTGAAAACACAATACTAAGTATAAATTTACCACATCCAACCAGGCAGGTTGTATACATTTTGAGTTAATACCTGCCAGATTCCAACAGAGCATCTCTAAAGTGGCCGAAGGTTTACTATTCCCCCCATTAATAGACCGCATGTTTGGAATGTTTTTCCGGGCTATCTGTCCCGTTATTTTTGCTGTATCCCCTTTTTCTATCATATTATCTATTCGTGTATCTGGGGAACCATGAGCCAGAGAGGCCTTTGTCAAAGATTCCTTCGGTAGAATGGCTGGTGTTTTCTCTCTGGGTTGATAGTCCGCTTTCTTAGGGGTGAGTCATTCTATGTCATCCAGACCATAGAGTGGCTCATAATGGTTATAACAGGGGAAATTCCAAGAAGGAGTTTGAGGTGGAAAGCATTGACCATATCCCGCAGAAACATATCTAGGGGTCGAGGGATGTTTAATATCCCATGGATTATCTCTGTTATGATAGGGATTTTGAGGTGGCAGGGTATTTTCCCTAGTTCCATATCTTGATGAATAGTTATGGTAAGTTGGTCTTCTATGCTCTTGGAAGGAAAAATTACCAAAATAAGGCTTGGGTTGGTTTCGGTCGCATTAAGGCTTCAGGGTAGAAATAAGAAAGGGGTTTTGGTGTAATTGGGCCACTATGGAAGTCTGAGTACCAATCCCCGATGTGTGACGTGACTCTGGGATCTTTGAATGTAATAATGATAACGTCACCTTCTATATCTTTGGGGCGTATACCCACCCAGTTCATTCTTCTCACCATAATAATATCTCCATTGAGATGAGGTGGAAGAGGCCTGTTATTTTTGAGCCAGTATATCACCTTGTTTTTAAGACTGGCGTAATTTTCATACCCTCCTGTAGTTGGTAATGGAGGAACCCCAGTTAAAACAGTGACATTTTGTGAGGCAGCTGGGGGTAAATCCGCATTTCTTATCCGTGTCGATCTTCTGGTTTTAGGGTCACTCTTATGATTGTCCGAGTTATTTTTTATGTTCCCCATCCTTGCAGAGTCTATAAGGGAGTTTATTTGCGCAGAATATGACAGTGTGTTCTGTGGCGCTTTATGTTGGGCAAGAGGGGCCTTAATTACTGGCTTGGTTTTAGCTGACGGTGTTTGTGTAATTGAAGTTTTTGTTTCCTTTGTGGTTTTATTTTCTGTATTTGTTTTTCCCGGGTTAGGGATTTTTTCACCATCTTTTGCGCTCACGGGTTTTGTTAAATCCTTTTTAGTTGCGATATTGTGAGTAGAGCCTCCTGTTAAATTTTCCAAATGAATTCCAATTCTCTTTACTCTTTCTACTATTGGAGTCAGTAGTGCTTTTAAGAGATGTTCCACTGCATCCACGAAATCCTTAATGGATGGTGGAACATTTGAGGTCAGAGGTTTTCTGGTAACAATAGGTGCCCCTTCCACTATTTGAAGAAGTTCTTGTCTAAGTAAATCCTTGGGAGGTGGTTGCTTATGTGTTGGAGTGTGTGTTTTAGCCGAGCCTCGTTTCCTACGCTTCTTTGGGGGCGATCTAATAATAGACTGTTTCCTTTTAGTTTGATTGCATGGAGTCTGAGGTTTATGCAAGATAGAATTTGGAAGCACTGGAGGTATAGGCTGTTTACCATCAGGAGGTAATGGTGCTTCCGTCGTGCTTAAGTTTACAACCTCGGGTAAGTTTAGAGTAACAAGATCGATGATACTATTATTATTTGAGAGAGAAGGTTGCTCAGATTGAAGGGAAGCAGTTGGACTAAATTGAAATATTAGAGGAAGATTGTCCGTGTTGAACAGATCTGCATCTGTATTAGGCGGAGTAGGATTTAAGGACTGGACCTCAGAAATCGCTTTGGCAGTAGGTTCTAAAATAGTGTGTTTAAGTAACTCGATAGATTGACGACGAGCAATACGGCGCTCTGCCATGGTCAAATCTCGGTCAAGTTCGGCAGTTGTTCTAAAGAAAAATGTATCCAAGGGACCCATAATAGCAGTTCCTGTTAGGGGAGTGAGTGCCTCTGTTTCGGACATCGCCGTCTAGGTCTCACGTGATTGTAAGGGAGAATAACCAAGTTATAAACAGTCAAATGCGGAGCTACTCACGTTAGGAGGGTGGCCAAGCCGAGCCTTTGTGTGGCCTTAGAGGGCCGTAGAGGGCCCGCCCTTTGCCCGGCGTCCCGCGAGGCGGGGCTAGCGTTGATTTTAAGCGCCTCCTGGCGCGGTTTCAGGCGTCGCAGCCCGCATGGGCTGATGGATAATGTAGTTACCTGCCCCGCTCTCCACTCGGCGGCTGCGCTTCACCAGCGAGCGGCGGGAGGCGGGCAGGACACTACACGGCTGGATTGCAGTTGACTTTCAAGGTAAGCCCCCTCCGTGAAATAATGAGCGTCTGCTCGGCAGCAGGGTTCCGTGTGTAGAGGATTCCCCCCTCGTCAGGGCTAGGGTTGATTTTAAGCTCCTCCTGGCGCGGTAAGTATTACCTTACTTGCTTGGTATGTTGCCTTTATGACTTATGTGATGATTTACTGCTTTCTACGCTTATTCAAGCATGTGAATCTATGAAAGACACCCCTAATACTGGAGAAGAACAAAAGTTACTTACCTGTAAACTGTGGTTCTCCAGTATTGGTGTCTTTCATAGATTCACATGCGACTCTCCCATCCTCCCCTCAGAGGCTCTCTTCTCCTCAGGCACTTTTACTTGTGCTACGAAAATCTGAGGACTTGGGCTTCTGAGGAGAAGGTTCTAGAGGAGGCTACATCCTGATTGGCTGGAATGTGGACCAACACATAATGACAGATATGCTACTAAAGTGAGTTCTCCCTTGGGCTTTTCAATGGGCCTATTATGTTCTTTGGTACTTTTGAATTTACTTCTTATTATATTATATGTATGTATATTTTCATTTATGATATTTTTTCATGTATACATGCATATGTTACTGCTATTTTATGTACCGTGGGACTCCCACTTCGACGACTGGGATTATTCAAGCATGTGAATCTATGAAAGACACCAATACGGGAGAACCACAGTTTACAGGTAAGTAACTTTTGTTCGTATGTGTGTATATATGTATATATGTGTGTGAATATGTGTGTATGTGTGTGTATGTATGTGTGTGTATATATATGTGTGTGTGTGTGTGTATGTATGTATGTGTATATATATATATATATGTATGTATGTATGTATGTATATATATGTATGTATGTATATATATATGTATATATATATATGTATGTATGTATGTATATATATGTATGTATGTATGTATATATATATGTATATATATATATATATGTATATGTGTGTATATATATATATGTATGTATATATATATATATGTATATGTGTGTATATATATGTGTGTATATATATATATATATATATATACAATGTGTATGTATGTATGTATATATGTATATATATATATATATATGTGTTTGCGAAGAGGCTCCTTACTGGTGATCCCTCGCTCTCAAGGGGTGGCTGGTGTCTGGCGGAGCAAGCCGGAAATAATATTAATCCAAAAACGGCGTTCCAAACCAGCACTCGGGGGAAAAAGAAACACAGGTCACAGGGTTAGTCCGTAAATGATGTATGGTTTATTAACACCACATACCCAACTGACGCGTTTCGCGCTCCACAGAGCGCTTGATCTGAAAGAAACAGGTTAGTATTAGATTCCTTACCTTAGAATATCCCCAGGCGTCAGTCTGGATCCGGAAACCTTTGCGTAGCAGTACCCCTGCGCGTCGGTAGGCGTCGTCTGCAGGCGTCCCCTGCGGCTCCGCGTCGTCGGCGTCGTGCGCCGTGATGACGTCGCTGGAGTATATAGACGCCGCCTCCGCGTGCTGACGTCAGTTCTTCTTTTTTCCGCGCCAGTTAGCGCAGGTCCGAAGAGC
Organism: Lissotriton helveticus; assembly: GCF_964261635.1. NCBI lineage: Eukaryota > Metazoa > Chordata > Amphibia > Caudata > Salamandridae > Lissotriton > Lissotriton helveticus. Next base: position 107,428,456 of record NC_136067.1, read on the forward strand.
AGTACTCCGGTCTTTGACCAAGTTTTTTGTTATATCTAACTCTTCTTCAGGTGCCGGTAGGATGCCCGGTTTTAAAAGTTGGGACGGGTGCGACCGCCTGATGTCGGTCACCGACCACCATCGACTCTGCCTCCGGTGTCTGGGCCCGGACCACGACGTGGAGTCTTGCGTCGACTGCCGGGCCTTGACGAGTAAGGCTAGGCGGGAGCGGTCCCGCAAGCTGCTCGAGCTCTGGGTGTCGGCCCCGCGTCGGGAGCGGTTCCGGTCCGGTCGGAGGTCGAGGGAGCGGTCGAGAGAACGATCGCGGAGCCGCCATGAGCGCTCCGGGAGTCGCCACCATTCCTCCGGTTCCTCAGGTAAGCGACACAAGAAGTCGGGGCGTCGTCATCGTACCCCCGACTCCCCCCGACGCCCGCGTGATGCGGCCGGGGGTTCGGGTGGCCCCACCCCCGCGTGGGTCGCCGACGCCGTCTGCCCCATACCCGTCGGTCCCTGGGGAAGGCGCGTCGCGCGAGGAGATTGAGGAGTTCCTCATGGCTATGAGGGTGATGTCTCCTCCGGCGGGGCCTACGGCGCCTGCGGGCCCGTCGGTCCCGTCTGGGGGCCCGAGCGGTTCGGGTGCACCTGCCCCGACGCCGCCGGGTGCTCCGGCGCCGCTGGGCCCTTCAGGGTCGTCGCCGGCTGGTCAACCGGCCTCTCCGGCGCCGATTCCATCGGGGCAACCCGTGGTGCCGCCTCCGCGCGGCGCCGTGACTCCGCCGTCGGTTCCGACCGGCGTCGGGGCTCCGGCGCCGCGCGGCGCCACCCCCATTCCCTCTCGGACTCCTGACGCGGAGTCGGACCGGCATCGTCCGACGCCGAGTCCGGCGCCGTTGGGGCCCCTTGGCTCCGAGGAGCCGGTCTATATCGTTGACTCGAACTATGGCGATGAGGACGATTATGGAGTGGGTTGGGAGGGGTCTGAGGACCCTTTGTCACGAGCATGCCAGTACGACGTGGACTGGGTAGGTGACTTAGGTGATGCCAGTGGTCTGGACGAGTCGCCTAACCCTGGGTTTGTCTCGCCTCCCACTGTGGCGTCGGAGGCTGGGGCTGCCTATTCGGTGGTACTGATGAGGGCTGCCAAGGCCTTGAGCCTTGAGCCCCCGTCGCTAAGGTGAAGCCTAACATTCTCACCGAGGTATTCAAACCGCAGTCATGCCCACAGGAGCCTCTGCTGCCGTTTAATGACGCCCTGACGGATGTCCTTTTGGGCACCTGGTCCAGGCCCGCTTCCGGTTCACCTGTTGACCGAAACGTTGCCAGGTGTCACCGTCCGTGTTCGGACGACCCTGCCTTCCTCTCCACCCATCCCTCCCCGGAGAGTCTGGTGATCCAAGCCTCCACCTCCCAGTCCGCATTCCCGACGGCCCCGCCCGATCGGGAATCTAAGCGATATGACCAATTTGGCAAGAAGGTCTTTTCGTCTTTGAGTGCAGGACTGCGGTCTTGCAATACCGCATGCCTCTTAGGCCGCTACACCCACTCTCTGTGGGATACGGTCGCGGAGTGTCTGCCGCAATGCCCGCAGGAGGTGCGGGACAAGCTCAACCAGGCCTTGATTGAAGGCCGGGACGCGGCAAGGTATTCCATACGGTGTGGTCTAGACACGACCGACTCGCTGGGACGGGCTATGTCCACGACGGTGGCGATTCGTCGCCATGCTTGGCTGAGATCCGCCAATTTCTTGCCGGATGTCCAGAATGCCCTCATGGACATGCCTTTCGATGGCAGTCGCCTGTTCGGCGACAAAGCGGACAACGCACTGGAGCGCTTCATGGACTCCAGGGTCACGGCCAAGTCCTTGGGTCTTTCGACCCAGCGCCAGCAGACGGGTTCGTTTCGCTCCTGTCGTGGCCACGGAAGGGGCGGTCCCACACGTGCTGCCAGCCACGCACCGCAGAACGCTCCTCAGCGCGGTGGCGGCCGTGGATTCCGCCGGAGTGGCAGTAGGGGACAGCGGCAAGGTCAGTCCACACCTCCCCCCGCAGCAGCCTCCAAATCTTCCTAGTCCGATCTTTCGGGCCCATGTGACGCCAGTGGGTGGCAGGGTTCGCCATCACCACTCCCGCTGGCGCACGATCACGTCGGACAGGTGGGTGCTGCAGCTTGTCCGAAGGGGCTACTCCCTCCCCTTCGAGTCCACTCCTCCAGCCATGCCACCGCAAAACCACTGTGTGTCGGGGGACCACTTGACACTTCTGCAGGAGGAAGTTACGGCCCTCTTGGCCAAGGGGGCCATCGAGCGCGTTCCTGGGCCAGAAGTAGGGTGTGGTTGCTACTCCCACTACTTTCTGGTACCCAAGAAGGACAAAGGGGGCCTACGTCCTATCTTGGACCTACGGAACGTCAACGGCTTCCTCCGGAAGGAGAAGTTCAAGATGTTGACTTTGGCTCAGGTCTTGGCTGCTCTAGACCCACAAGACTGGATGGTAGCGTTGGACTTGCAGGATGCGTATTTTCACATCCCCGTCCTGCCGGCCCACCGGCGTTACCTGCGGTTCACGGTAGGCCACGAGCACTTTCAGTTTATCGTGCTCACATTCGGCCTTACCAGCGCCCCACGGGTGTTCACGAAAGTGATGGCGGTGGTCGCAGCTCATCTGCGCTGGTTAGGGGTTTCAGTCTTCCCCTACCTCGACGACTGGTTGTTGAAGGCGGGCTCGCCCCAAACAGTCGTCCACCACCTTCAGATGACGGCAGACCTCCTGCACGAGCTGGGGTTTTCCATCAATGTGCCGAAATCACACCTGTGTCCCTCTCAAAAGCTCCTTTTCATCGGAGCGGTTCTCGACTCGGCGCAGTTTCGGGTTTATCCTCCGGAACGGCGGGTCCGGGATATTCAGGCTCTGATTCCCATCTTTCAGCCGTTTTCCCGGGTTTCGGTCAGGTTGACGCTGCGGCTTCTGGGGCTGATGGCCTCCTGCATCCTTCTGGTGCATCACGCCAGATGGCGGATGCGGGCTCTGCAGTGGGACCTGAAGTTTCAGTGGGCCCAGCATCAGGGCAACCTGTCCGACCATGTCCTGATCTCGGAGGGCACTGCGAGACAGTTGCAGTGGTGGCTTACGGACCGCGATTGGGTCAGGGGCAGATCCCTCTCCCTTCCCCAACCGGAGCACGTAGTTGTGACGGACGCGTCCCTCCAGGGCTGGGGAGGCCACTTGGGAGAGGCGGAGATCAGAGGCATCTGGCCTCCGGCGGAGTCCCGGCTCCATATCAACATGTTGGAGCTGCGGGCGATTCGCCTAGCACTGAAGGCATTCCTCCCCTTTGTCAACGGGAGTGTAGTGCAGGTGTTCACGGACAACACCACCGCCATGTGGTACTGCAACAAACAGGGCGGTGTGGGGTCGTGGACCCTTTGCCAGGAGGCTCTGCGCCTCTGGCAATGGCTGGAACGTCAGGGCGTGACTCTGACGGTTCAACACCTGGCAGGTTCTCTGAACGCCAGGGCGGACAAACTCAGCCGTCGGTGCTCGGTGGATCACGAATGGCGTCTGCACTCGGACGTGGCGAACGGCCTCTTTCAGCAATGGGGAGAGCCTTGGTTAGATCTATTCGCCACAGAAGAGAACGCGCAATGTCATCAGTTCTGCGCGTTGGAGTTTCCAAGACGGCACTCGCTCGGCGACGCCTTTCGGCGCGAGTGGAGTTGCGGTCTGTTGTACGCCTTTCCGCCTATACCACTTCTGCCCAGAGTGCTGAAGAAGATCAGGCGCGACCGGGCCCAAGTTATCCTTGTGGCTCCGGACTGGGCTCGAAGATACTGGTATCCCGAGCTACTCAGCATGTCAGTCGGTCCCTCGATCCGCCTGCCCCTTCAGGAGGACCTTCTGTCGCAGCAGCAGGGGACGGTCCTCCACCCGAACCTGTCCAGCCTCCACCTCCATGCGTGGAGATTGAGCGGCGACAGTTGAGGCCATTCGACTTGCCTCCTGAAGTCTGTGATGTGATTCTGGCAGCCAGGCGTCCCTCCACAAAGTCGGTATACGCCTGCCGGTGGAACAGATTTGTGGCATGGTGCACAGCAAAGGCTGTGGATCCCCTTTCTGCCCCTCTTTCCGAGGTTCTCCTCTTCCTTCTTTCTCTTGCCCAGCAGGGCTCTGCTCTGGGCACTATCAAGGGCTACCTTTCTGCCCTTTCCGCCTTCTTAAGGCTACCTGATCAGCCATCTTTATTCAAGTCCCCTATTGTACTGAGATTCTTGAAAGGCATCACGCACATGTATCCACCTGTTCCGTTCGTGATGCCTCAGTGGGACTTGAACCTGGTTCTGACATTCTTGATGTGTGCTCCCTTTGAGCCGCTTCATTCCTGTCCTCTCCGTCTTCTCACTTTAAAGACGGCCTTCCTGGTTGCCATCACCTCTGCCAGGAGAGTGAGTGAGCTCCAGGCTCTTTCTGTTAAACCTCCTTTCTTGTCCGTTCATCCTGACAAGGTGGTTCTTAGAACTAGACCTTCTTTCCTGCCCAAAGTAGTTTCTGCTTTTCACATCGGGCAGTCCATCACCTTACCCTCCTTCTTTCCACCTCCGCATCCTTCAAAAGATGAAGAGCGGCTCCATCGTCTGGACCCAAAACGTGCGCTTTCATTTTATATGGATCGCACACGCCAGTTCCGGGTGGATGACCAACTGTTTGTTGGCTACGTGGGTGAGAAGAAGGGACGGGCGGTACATAAACGGACCATCTCTCGGTGGGTCGTTCTGTGCATCAAAGCGTGCTACTCTTTGGCTCGGAAGGAGCCTCCTGTTGGGCTGAGGGCCCATTCCACTCGGGCCACGGCGGCTACTACTGCCCTGGGCCGGGGAGTCCCTTTGCAGGACATTTGCCAGGCGGCTACGTGGGCCTCGCTGCACACCTTTGCGAGGCATTACTGCCTGGACAGTCAAGTCCGGAGGGACGGTTTCTTTGGCCGTTCGGTCCTCCAGGATTTTCTGGTGTAGGATTGTATTGGTTCGCAGACCCACCACCGGGGTTGGTATTGCTGGGGTATCTATTCTAAGGTAAGGAATCTAATACTAACCTGTTTCTTTTAGATGAACAAGTTACTTACCTTCGGTAACGATATATCTGTAAGAAACAGTAGTTAGTATTAGATTCCTTACCGCCCCACCCATCCTCCCCGTTCTGCGAACTGATACCTAGGGTTAAGGACATCCCTTTCAGGGCCCTAGTTTCAAATGGCACCAGTGTTAGTTCTCACATGGCTCTGCGTGTTCTGGCGCGGAAAAGCTGTGTGCAAAGAACTGACGTCAGCGCGCGGAGGCGGCGTCTATATACTCCAGCGACGTCATCACGGCGCACGACGCCGACGACGCGGAGCCGCAGGGGACGCCTGCAGACGACGCCTACCGACGCGCAGGGGTACTGCTACGCAAAAGTTTCCGGATCCAGACTGACGCCTGGGGATATTCTAAGGTAAGGAATCTAATACTAACTACTGTTTCTTACAGATATATCGTTACCGAAGGTAAGTAACTTGTTCATCACACACATTGTTCATAAAGTTTCGTATATTTAAACACTTTTCAAAACAAGTTGTCACGGAGAGAGGACTGTGTACAAACATAAATGAGTGCCATCTTGGAATGGTGTAGAACATGATAGTGTACTAAATCGGTATTCATATTGCGAATCAAGCAATTAATTTAGATCAATAAAAGAAATACATTGTATTATCATATTATTACCAAAAGGTATAATTTTCAGCAAACACATATTTCGTTTCGCAATGACTTTACTGCCCATGGGTTTTGTATTGTGCACCTGCACGCAATATGTGTAAGTGTGAGGAAAAGTGTAAGAAAAGTTGGATAAGCTTAATCTCACACTGTCCTCTTGTGATGTTGAACACAAGTACAACGTGACTAACGGGTTTCAAGTTAGTCACAAGGAGTCACCTCATGGTCTGTCAGCAGATTATTTAATAGTGAGGCATAGTTCTTTTGACGTAGAATTAGCATCCAACTTAGTATGTGTGTGTGTGTGTGTGTGTGTGTGTATGTGTATATATATATATATATATATATATATATATATATATATACATATACATATATGTGTGTGTATATATATGTATATGTGTGTGTGTGATTATGCACTTAAGAGTATATGGTATAGCTTTATCATGGAACAGCTATTAGTACTTGGTACCGCAAGCTGCAAACGGGCTCAGCTCATGCCAGAGCACCATCTCACATAATTCCAAGCACTCTGCCTTCAGGATTGATAAGGCCTTCCATAGGAGTGACTGATAGGAATATATGTGTCCATTTTAGGTTTAGATATAGGTTACTATATCTAAAGCAAGGGGTGATTACACCACCTTGCCCCAGCTGTCGTGCAGCCAGTTGTGTCTGTTTAGTTGGCCAGCCAGGGGTGGCATAATACATGCTTCAGCCCCTGGTAGGCCCTGGGTACACCTATGCCCTGGATACCTAAGGTATACTGTACCAGGGACTGATAAGGTGGCCCAGTACCAATTAGTAAATGCACCTAAGGTACATGGTTGTCAATTTAGAGAGAGAACAGCTAGGCTGTGGGTCTGATTAGCAGGCCCACAGCCAGGGAAAGTTGTAAACCAGTGAAGCAAAAAGCAAAAATCTGGGGTGACCATAGGATTGCAGACCCCACTCTCCTACAGTCCCTGTTGCGTTTATGATGTTGATTAAAGTGTCTTGCGACTGGGTAAGACTCTTCTGCACAATACACTGTATATGGGGTGGTACATGTGAGGAATGTTTTTATTTTATTTTCAGTTCTTAAGCCCGGGATGTGGTATGTCAAGACTTGCTTGCTCTTCCTACACGCCTTGCACTTTCCGCAAGGATAAAAGCCATTTAATGCTCCAAATGGAGATTTCTTATCAATTGGTTTTTCAAAGCTATGAACCATATTGTCACGTAGGGACCTCACTTTCCTATAGGTAATCAGAGGATTAGAATGTAAATCCTCTCCTATGACTGTATCAGATAAAAGGGTTGGTCAGTTCTTTTTCAAGATACGTTTCAAATGACCTGCATCCTTCGAGAATGTAGTGATCATCCTAAATTGGTTCTCATTTTCCCCCTTTCTCGCTTTCTTTTGGTTATCAAGAAGATCATTCCTATCTTTACATTTGACCTTTATTTAGTGCTTTTATAAGGACCTCCTCACGGTAGCCCCTCTGTCGAAAGCGATGTAAGCTTTCTTGGGCAGATACTTCAAAATCAATGTCTCTTGTGTTATTTCTTCTTACACGTAGTAGCTCCCCGTATGGAATGCTTTCAATTAATCTCTTGGGGTGACTACTTGAAGAATGTAAGACAGCGTTACCTGCTGTAGGTTTTCGGTTCAATTTGGTGTGTAATTTAACTTCGGTTACAAACACACTAAGTTCTAAATAGTGTACATGTTATGTGCTCACTTCTCCTGAGAATTTTAGATTGACATTATTCAGATTTAACACTTCTATGTATTCTGACGCCTGATCAGGAGAGCCCTTAAAAATCAAAAAGAGATCGATGTATCGATGCCAAGTCACAATCCTTTCCGTCCATATTTTATTGGGCTCGGCCCAGGCCACCTGCTCCTCCCACCAGCCTACGAACAAGTTTGCATATATATATATATATATATATATATATATATATATATATATATATATATATATATATATATATACATATACATATATATATATACACACATATTACCTACTGGCGGTCGCCAGTAGGTATATATAGTTAGGATTTTTTCTCTATGGGTTTTTTGAAAATTCTATGTCTAATAACTTTGGCGTTTGTGGACGGAATCGGCTGAAATTTTCAGGAAAATGGCACATTTTGTTTCTGAGCAGCCCTTGAAAATTTGGGGGGGGTTCGTCCAGTGGGGGCCGAGAAAAAAGGGGGGTCCCAAAACGTGTTTTTAACATTGAGTTTTCCATAGGGCGGTTGGCCTCACTTTTAGCCCGAACGGCTGAATGGATTTGCACGAAACTTGGCAAAATTGTAGGGACTGGTAGCCCGATGTGCCTTTTGTAGGTCTCAATATATGTGCTCCAGTGGATTTTGAGAAATTAACGTTTAAAAAAAGATATATATCTGTAACAGCGGACCGGTTAGCGCTCTGGTTCGCGGACTTTTCGCGCAACGGAGCTTTGTGAAGCGAAGCTGATTGGTTCTCCGGCGTCTGTCAACATTCCAAACAGTCCGTAGCGGCCGCCATCTTGTCTCTCGGTAGGATCGAGAGACAAGAGGAGGTCAAAACAAAGGGGGAAATAACTATAAGGGGGCATAGTAGATCCTCGCTGACCCCCTAGGTTTGATGTGGAGGTTTTAAAAGGGCCCCGCGGGGCAAAAAAAAATAATAAAAATAATAATTGAACGGCTGAATGGATTTGCACGAAACTTGGCAAAATATTAGGGACTGGTAGCCCGATGTGCCTTTGCTAGGTCTCAATATATGTGCTCCAGTGGATTTTGAGAAATTAACGTTCAAAAAAAGATATATATCTGTAACAGCGCTCCGCTTCGCGTAACGGAGGTTTGCGAAGCTGATTGGTCATTCTGTCACTGGGCTATAGTTGGGCTACATCTGGCTGATATTTGGGCTACATTTGTTTTTTTGTGTGTCTGGCGGCCATCTTTGGGCTACATTGGGCTACATTGGGCTTCATTGGGCTACATTCGGCTAATTAGCAAATAGCTCATCGCAAACTAGGAATGGTAAAGAATCGCTATTTATTCCTTAAAGTTCGCTATTTAGGAAATGCAAATAACTTTTATGATACATATGGCGGTTCATCTCTAACAAGATAAGAAGCATAGGGATAGATTTATGATGACTGGCGCATCACCAGGGATGTGTTAGTCATTCTGTGCCGCTGTTCCGTCACCTATGGTGTGCTGCATTTACAATGCGGCGCATCATGGGGCAAAAACAGCACAGATGCGTGATGTATCTGTGCCGTAAAGGTGGCGCATTGCTGGAGTTGTATCGCAAGTGTGATGAAGCTCCAGCAAGGGTCGGGGGTGCCCTTGTCGCAGGGTTTCTGTTCTCACACAGAACTGTGGACAGAGGATTGGAACCTCGGCGAATTAGGGTGTCCCAAAACTCACGTTAGTAATCAAAAACTATTTAGCAAGCTAGGTACAGTGTCACATTGGATATAACAAACTCTCAATGTTTAGACAATCCAGAATATGAACTTATAGTACCTCAGGATACGTGGAACTCATGAACAGTCGGTCGTTATATATTTCTTAGAAACCAGAACATGGAGTTAAGAAGAACACATGTGTATTTGAAATGTTTATTTACTAATGCCGTCTTCTCAGGCGTAGTACCTTAGATAATAAAAGTACACATATTATCAGTAGCAAAATTACCAGCATAGTTACTAGTACATAAAAAGTGAATGGTGATAGTATGTTAACATGCTGTAAATGAATAAGAGTTAGCAACACTTATAAGCAGCCGCGGGCCGTGGAGGGAGTTACGGTGAGGCAGGGAGGCGGGGAGGGGGAGAAGCAGGGTGGAGAATACAAGTACACATATTATCAGTAGCAAAATTACCAGCATAGTTACTAGTACATAAAAAGCGAATGGTGACAGTATGTTAACATGCTGTAAATGAATAAGAGTTAGCAACACTTATAAGCAGCCGCGGGCCGTGGAGGGAGTTACGGTGGGGCAGGGAGGCGGGGAGGGGGAGGGGCAAGGTAGAGAGGGCTCCACCCTGCTTCTCCCCCTCCCCGCCTCCCTGCCCCATCGTAACTCCCTCCACGGCCCGCGGCTGCTTATATCTCACCCTCCCTAATACACATATTATATTATTTGCTAAGAAGGTCTCTTTGTGTTGGTTTAGGGCGTGTCCATACTTTAGTGTCTTACATTTGAAGGAATCACATCAGCATACACCAGCTCTCTCTTCATGTGAACCGCATCAACTGTTGTGTATGTGTGTTCGGCAAAGCAATATAAAACCCGCCTCATGCCCAGAATTGGCAGAAGTTGCACTTATGTTATGAGTATGAAGTCGTGGAGATCAGACCTCATAACAATTCTGTATCGTGTTGTTCTTGAAACTTTAGCACTCGCTGTACAGATATAGTTTAACAAGTAAAGCAGATAGTAGACCAATAACATATTATTCTCATGTAAACCACGATGAACTACTAGGTGGAAAGCTAAAGCAACAACTAAGTGTCGTGTGCAGAAGTTGCAAAAAAGGAAAAATGGCGTTTAAACCGGTAATGAGCCCATGCTAACTTAACACGGTGTAAAGATATCCAGGACCTAGATGACACCTCCTCATGATCCGGAAACGAACTGAATAAGATAATAGAAGTGCCATCTCATGAGAGCAGATTGCAAGTTTATATGTGGACGGTCCGCAAGGTAAAGCATTAAAAACTAGGAAAATTCAATGCTAAAGAAAAATAAAACAGCCAAGTACTTTATCGAGTCTTAAGCCAATAGGCAAGGTAAATAATACAAACTTGACAAATAAGTCAATGAATTGTCAATGAAATGCTAGTACTCAGCATATGAAACATGAAAAAGGTCTATGACATAACTGTGTATGCAAAATAAGCTGCAACAGCCTCCAATAGGAAGTCACCGTCTTCATCCGAAAACAGTTCAGCCATCCAATTTAAAAGCGGAAAAGAACATACGTGCTCTCCCAGCACCGGATCCTCTATCACCATCAGAGGACAGCTCGGTGGGTTTTCAAGAAAGCTGTGTTCCAAGAAAGACTGTGCTGCCGCCAGTAAATTCCAGGGACCAAGTAGTCCATGCATCAATGCCACAGCCATAATCCTTTCGCCAGGACAAATCAACTCGTGAGTAATGATAGGAGTCATCAGCTGATTAAAGTCGACGTCAGGAGAAACCGGTCCGCAGAGACACAAATCAATGGCCCAATCGAAATCACAGGTCAGGCAATGAAATACAGGCTGGACACAGGTGAAGTAGGAGAACCGAAAAGATAATCCATATGCCGTGCTTAATATCGCCAACGGCATTGTGCCATAATATTCTAGCATGCGATTGCGGAACAGTGTCAGCAGCTGCAGGGTCGGAGGTTGCATAGGAGGGACATCCATATTTAAAAATGTAAAAAAGCACAAGAGCGTCCGCTGGTAATGCAAGTAAAAATGCAATCCACGAAGCAGAGTGGAGAAAATGGAATGAAAGGGAGCAGGGATGACTCCAAAGATTTTCTCAAATGAAGTCACGAGACCACTGGTAACAACTTTAAAAAAGTGTGCCAGGGATTTTGTGGAGGATGCGTTAAAGATAGTCGGAAACATGTTGCTGAAATTGAAAGGCAAACCTGTGTACGGGTGTTCGCTATGTGAAGTACGAAAGTTTCACGGGCCGAACTCAAGGCCACCTCTCTCTGAGACAAAAGAGCTCTTATTCTTGTCATGCCGTTGAAACGTGTCCCAAGGTTGGTATTTGTGGCCAGATTGAAAACTCCCTATGTTCATGTGTGGGAGGAAATAGAACATTTCTGCAGCAAATAACCCGTTCACTTACTGTTACGATAAAAGGAATACTTTTTAATTAACTCAGAACAATCTTCATTATTGAGCATCAAATAACTACCATTTTCCAACAACTTGAACGTGGGGATGATAGCAGGAACTGGCGTGCCTTGCAACACGCAAGCCATATTTGGTCGGTGTTTGTTGCATGAATCGTGTAACTGTATGTGCCTACACATTAGTGAATGATCTGGCGTCTCAGTGCATTCCTCTCCATTCAGATAAACTTCTTGATCATCTTTGAAACATCTGTATGTGTATGGAAGCGACCAGACCTCATGAACAAAAGCACTACCTAAAGGTTCATAAAGACCTATTGGTATATATTTCATACAATTTGAAAACTTATATAAAGCAAAAGGCAGCGTTATTAAACCGTGGATAAGGCATGTTGCCAAAAAACCCGCAATCCTCTGCTGATGATGTCACTGAGCATGTCATGAATGATGTAATATGTGACATCATCAGTAGTGGATTATGGGTAATAGTATCTCTAGTTTACTCCCCTATAGCTGTCTTTCTTTTAACATAAGTGTGTGTTTCCTTCCCTTATACTTACTGTTTTTGGTTCGCTTCCAGTTCGCGTACCAGCGAGCGAACTAGGAAGCGAACTAAGAGAAATAGAGGTTGGCACAGTTCCAAATATTGTACCAATTTTTTAATAACGGGGAGGTAGTTCTGAAAAGAACTTTTTTTTTTATTTTTCTGAACATTTTTTTACTGTTTTTGAATTTTTCGGAACAGTTTTATATTTTTTTGGGTTTTTCTTGGAGGGGGCAATGAAAACGATTCATTGTAAAGGGCTCAACAGGAGCAACAAAACAAAAAAAAGAAGTATTTATTATTTTGGGCGTTTCGGACAAACTTGCATATGATAGTCAATAGCTCTGTTGATCAGAGTGATGCTTCTTTCTCCGTAGGAAATGAATCCATCGCAAAATACGCAGGTGTGTTTTACTTCACCAAATCTCATTTGTATATTTGGCACCATCTCCCTGCCCTCTGGTCCCGTTACTTCCGGTACAACAGATCTTCTGGCCATAATAGGGAGATTATCTAGGTCGTTCCGAAACTGTGCAGCACTGTAGTTGTTAGGATGCCACCTAGTCATATGGCGATGCATTGTGTAGTTTCCGAAACTGTATTTTTTGTCGGTCCCTCTGGACAGTCTATCTTGACATATAAGGCAAGTTACGTATCTTGCATTTACTTTTTTCTGACCTTTGGGAATTTTAAAAAATTGCCAAATGAAGTTTTCTTTCCGGTGAGACGTCTTGGGCTGCTCAGGCAAAAACTGCCTCTCTTCGTGCTCGTCCTCCTGTTCCTCTTCTTCTTCTTCTTGTTGAATTACAACTTGAGCAGGTGGTCCACTCTTCCTTGGATGTGGTGGAGGTGGTGGGGAAGCACCAGCTGAAGCTACTAAAGAAGCCATTGCTCAGTGATCACAAAGGGTCTTTCTCTCACAATGATGAAAGTCAGAGTGAGGAAAGAAGGAGGGATTTTCATCATTTGGGAAAAACAAGAGTTCTCAACCAATCAAAAGTGTTCATTTTAGATTATATGACCTAGTCTTACATCATTAGGAAACCAAAAGTGAAATGAACCAATGAAAAGTGTTATTACCAAGTCACATGACTTGCTGTGTTTACGTTAAGCGCTTTGCAGGGCCTCCCGGTTTGCTTCCAGAAACCTGCGCTTTGGCACTCGCTTCGCGTACCAGTTCGCTAACGTAGCACGTCATATGACGTATCAAGCGACAACGTGGAACGTCATGCGGACGGGAGGCGTCACGATGTTGTTTTCTAACGCGGCACTTGCGGTAAAGAAACGTTTACCGGCTCGCGGTCTATTTCGCGGCATCAAGGTCAGCTAACGGGAAGCTTCCCGATTCGCGAAGCGGGAACGAAGAAAAAAAAATATTTTAAAAAAAAATTATTCATAAACATATAAAATATATTTTTGGATTTAAAGAAGAATACATTTTACAGCTACAGATATTAGCTGTTAAAAAACCAATGAAATTCACAGAAAAAACCATAGGTTATAGACCATATATAGTTAGGAATTAGCATTTACAAAACCTTGAAAATTCACTGAAAAAACCATAGGTTATAGACCATATATAGTTAGGAATTAGCATTTAGAAAACCTTATTTTACTCACACAAAACCATTGAAATTCCATATATAGTTAGTTGCACTAACTATATATCGCGCACCTGCAATCCACTGCTGATGATGTCACATATTACATCATTCATGACATGGTCAGTGACATCACTGATGACATCACTGATGACATCTCAAATGACATCACTGATGACATCACTGATGACAACATCCAGTGACTGTATGCTTCTGTAAAGTTAAAATATGTCTTACATATTGAAGAATGAGTGGATGTATAAGTGTCTGGATGAAGGATTTAGTAGGTGCATGACTGACTGTATAAGTGAGTGATTAAATGTGTCTCACTGAGTGCATGGGTTAGTGACTAAACTGTTTTAAATTGTGCATCATTGTGTCTGTTGTTTTGTAATCTGATGCATGTGTTGATCATTAGCTATATGACTAACTATATGGGTTATTGATTAGTTGCCCAAGTATTTGTATGGGAGACTGAGTGTGTGTGTGTGGGTGTCTGGGAGGTGTATGACTCTGTGCATAGATGTGTGAGCAGTTGATTCACTAGATGTATGGGTTCAAAAGTGCATGTGGAAACATCTGTATGGGCGGTTGACTGTGTGCATGAGTGTATTGGTGAGTGAATGGATATCTCAGTGCTACATGTCAAAGTAAGTACATATGTAAAACACAGTACATGTGATAGTTGACATATATAAATAACTGTGCATAAGAGCCAGTGAATGTGTGAGTGGCTGTATGGATTATTGTGAACTTGTATCAGGGATTGTATAACAGAGTAAATATGTGTTATTATATGTTCCAATAAGTAAGGTGTGTATAACTATATAGTTGAGGAAATCGAGGTGTGATTGATTCTTTGCAAGACTGACTAGGTGTGTGAGTAACTCCATGGATGAGTGACAGTCTGTGAGTGTCTGTTTACACTGAGTGTATCTAAGGTTATATTAGAGTCTGAAGAGGTTCATTGTATCATCACATGAATGATGTCATCAGTGATGTGATCAGTAATGTCAAATGAGATGTCATCAGTGATGTCATCAGTGATGTCATTTGAGATGTCATCAGTGATGTCATCAGTGATGTCACTGACCATGTCATGAATGATGTAATATGTGACATCATCAGCAGTGGATTGCAGGTGCGCGATATATAGTTAGTGCAACTAACTATATATGGAATTTCAATGGTTTTGTGTGAGTAAAATAAGGTTTTCTAAATGCTATTTCCTAACTATATATGGTCTATAACCTATGGTTTTTTCAGTGAATATATATATATACACACATATATATATATATATATACACACATATATATATATATATATACACATACAGTCGCCAGTAAGAAAAACACTGCCAATTGTTGTGTCGTGGTCGTGTCCGGCTAACTGTTTGAAGAAACAAGATTTGTTTGTCACATAATACAATCTTTCTTGGAAAGCCTTAAGGAAGTCACTGGATGTGACGAAACACGTGTTGACTGTTCACGCGCATCTTGATCAAGACTGTGTAGCTTCGAACATTCTTTACAAATAGTCTCCCCATCTATATGTTCTTTTGGAAAAAGGGTCTTCGTGGTCTTGACTAAAAATTGTGATGCTTTTATAATATCTGTTCAAATTAAAAGGAACGTCTTTTGCATGTCTGTTCCCCGTGATATATTGGTATAATTGGGAGAAGTCTACTTATAAAGGTTATACATAAGAAGGGGTATCACTTTAGAGTGCAGGAATAGTTGTATATTATAATGAATTAAGAAATACAGGGAGTATACTCCGGTCCCTTGTTACTGTAATGGGACTGGCTCTATAGCGTGTTTTTCTAACCGAGAGAGAACCTCTTGCCTTAGAAGGGTAAGATGCTCTTGTGACATTGCATGTGATCTTGGAGGAATATTTGGGGAAGTGTCTGTAAGCTCCAGGCAGTAACCATACTGGATAATTTGTAGTACCCACTTGTCTGAGGTGATTTAATTCCAGACAGGTAGGAACTGGGAGGACGTACCCCGTCAGGAGTGGAATGATCGGGGGGCAACGGAAGGAAGTCACTGTTTGCTGGGGAAGTGCGAATGGAGTTGCCTCTGCCTCTTCCCTTACCGTTCTTTCCTCTAAAACCTCCTCCGAAATAGCCTCTTGATGAGGGGGATTGGTCATTGCCCTTGTAAAAAGGTGAGGGGTTTTTGGTGGATGCATTTTTGGAACCATCCCTGTAAAAGGAGCGGAGAATGGAACCCCTTTGGTAGGTAATTGCAAAGCCCCCACAGACTTAGCAACCTCCGTGTCTTTCTTCATTTTCTCTAGCAAGGTATGAACCGCTGGGCTGAAGAGATGATCCTTAACAAGTGGTTTGTTAAGAATAGAGTTTTACACCTCCGGTTTGAATCCTGAGACTCTCAACCAAGCATGCCTGTGTAGGAGTACGCTAGTATTTACTGCACAGGCTGTGGTGTCAGCTGTGTTTAGGGCACAGCTGATAGATGTATTAGTGATAAGTTTACCTTCTTGAATAAGATAATTAGCCCTAGTCTTGTGTTTATCAGGCAGAAGTTGCATGAGTTTTTCCAACTCATTGTAATAAGCCATATCGTAGCGAGCCAGCAAAGCTTGATCATTGGCAATGCGCCAATGATTCGCTTTTTGTGAAGCCACTCTTTTTCCAGAGGCATCAATGAGCTTAGACTCTTTATCAGGAGGAGGAGCGTAACCTGTGGTTTGTGAGTTAGCCCTCTTGCGAGCGTTGGAAACCACAAGCGAGTCTAAGGGCAACTGACCTCTGATATAAGCAGTGGCAGTAGTGGCAGGCTTATATTTTTTCTCCACCCTAGGTGTAATTACTCTTGCCCTCACAGATCTTTAAATATATCATCTGTGTGTTTTAGCATGCCTTTAAGCATTGGCAATGTATGAGTGGCTCTTTGAGAGGAAGTAAGGGTCTCAAAAGAGGCAATCCTCTTCTAACATGTCTTTCTGGAGCTCCACCCCATGATATTGAGCAGCCCTGTTTAGAAGCTCAATATATATCCAATGTGATCATCAGGTGGGGAGGGTCTAGACGGATACAGATCAGGGCCATTATCTGTAATGGGGCTAGTATGATCCTCCCAAGGGTCAGTGTCTTGTGGCCTCCACTGATCCTCAACCCCATTTCCGCCATCCTGTGGGTCAGGTGGTGATGGTGGTGGTGGTGGTGAATTTGAAGGTGTAATAAGCAAATTGTGATCAGTCTGAGAAAAAGGTGGAATGTAAGGGGAGAAGGGTTAGTACCCACACTTTTCCTTTTGAGAAGAATGAGGTAATCCTCTGGCTGGTCTATTTTACGTTTCTTTGGAAAGGTGGCATAGATATGTCCTGTATCATGGGGTATAACCAGGCCAGAAATATTATATTTAATTCGCAAACCAATAGAATTTTTATTTTATTTTTTATTGTAAGGTTGGAGCGTTTCTAAATTCAATTTAGGCCACTCATCGCCAGCACAATAGTCTGTTTAATGCACATACACTGTACCCGTAAATTATTCAAACGTTTTTTCGTCTCCAATTTTAAATTTCTTCTCATTTAAAGAATATTTTTTAATTTCTTTAGTACATTTTGCTTCTGTATTTACTTGCACTTTATTTATCGGATAATATTATTTAATTTCTTAAGCAGTTGCTGACCCACTAAGTAGGCTTACCAGACCCCCAGGTGACCCTGAACCACAGGTTTAAGAACCATTGCTGTACAAAATTCCTCCAAAATTGATCCATGAACAAAACACAAACCACAGAGGATATTATAAATATCTACCAATGTCTGCTTATTTTAGTCAAACTTGAAGACTTTGAAGTCTTGCGTCTTTGGGCAGTTGTTTACGTTTTCTTTTTCCCTATCTCTCTAGAATCAGCCAAGCTGCACTGTTGCAACTACTGCAATCTATAGCTTGTCTGGATACATTAGCTGGATGGGCATTTGGTACATCACTCAAGATGACTTCAAGCTTCTGGAGACATTATGGGTCCTTCTGGAAGAGCAGGACCTGCAGCTGCCAGCAGCTGAGTGTCTCCTTCTTGCTGTCAAAAGGCTGGTGAGTAAATATTTTAAGGGATGTTTGAGCCATTCAAGACCTGTTTCTGGCTTGTCATTTACGTTCTCGTTTGGTTACCCATTTATGGAGTTTCTCTGTATAAAAAGGTTGGCAATAGTGACAAATGTACCTATCTTGAGTACAGTCTTTCTAAGAATGATGCAAGAGTGATAAACTTTCCTATCTTGAGTGCTGGGCTAGAATGCAGTGCATTAGTGTTTCATGTGGTTTAAGTGTTAAAGCCACATAAGAAATATTTTTCCATACCACTTTTTACTGGGGATACAGGTGAAGACGTTCACTTTCAGTTAGTTATTTTCTGTGGACTCATGCTTACTGTTTTTTCCCCCATAAAAACTTCATTTGTGAAATGTTATTCTTTTAGTACAAAGAAATTAGAAAAGATCCAATGCCCTATGAACTACAATACTGTCCAGAAAGACGTGGAAAATGTAGGCAGGAGAGTAATGGCGTAAAGGGGAGGGATTTGGCGGGAAGAATGCCAGAACAGAAGTACAAGAAAGGACTTAGTTTTGCATTGTGAATCCTTTTCTGGATTCACGTGCTGTGCATTATTCCGCCATCTAGTGGTTGGGTCCGGAATAGTCCTAGTTTTTTTTTTCTTCTTGCTTTTGGGCTCTGTCAACTACCTTTTGGTGTCGGGTATGTCCCCTGTGGGATGTCAGAATGCACTGTGCAGGTCATTGTGCGTGGTAGCCATCTTCAGGTTCTTTTTTCGGCACTTGGGTCTGTAAACAAGATATGAAGCTCTGAAGTTTTTTAGGATATCCCAGAAAAAAGAAGAAAAAGACTAAAAAAAGTTCCAGTGAACTGCACCGAACATCGAAGACGCAACCGGAGATAAGAACAGGACTCCGGGATCGACACGGAAGACCTCGAAGGTCGACAAATGGCGAGGTAGGGGCCATGGAAAATACCCCTATCAAGTTCTGCCCGAGTTCCACCACAAGTTCGCTCAACACAATCCGCACAATGTGTGCAACCTCTGCCTACCCTAGGACCATAAGGACAAGGAATGTGAGGCCTGCGCTACGTTCCTGCAAAAAACACTCAGGACCCGTCGAAAGCATAGAGAGGCCCACTACTCCACCATGTCTCAAACATCAAAGAAGACTTCTCTTAAGGACCTGGGCCTGTCGAATGACGAAGAGGAACAGGAAATGCCCGCAGAGTCGACGCAAGAGGGATCGGAAGTCGAAATTCTGGAAGGAGACTCCGAAAAACCAATCGCCCACAAGAAGGCAAGCGACTCGGGGAAGAAGACGGATAAGGTAAGACACCATACACATCTGTCGGAACCCAAGGGCCAGGAAGGAAAGGCGCAACCCAAGGCAGCTCCGACGCCGAGTAAAAAAGCGATCGAGAGTTTGACACGATCTAAAGAACACCACGGGATCCTACCAAGGGATACCAAAGAGGGAAAATCGCATAAGACGCCAAAAACCAGGGTCGAACATGAACCCCCGAAGGTAAGCATGAGATCGTCTAAGGACGCAATAGCGAGCAAGAAAAGAAAGTCCTGTGTGTCCGACTCCGAGAGAACACTCAAGGTCGGGAAAAAGAGAAAACGACTCGAGGTCAAGATGGCGACGCTCCTCCAGAAGAGAGTTTGATGCAGCACTTAAAGATTTCTTGATCCCGAAGGTTTTTTCACCGATCTGGAAAACGTTGCCTCCGAAGAAGAGTAGGACCTCCTCTAATCCTCCCAAACCTCGAGAAGAAGATCCCGAGGACTATGGAGACTCTCCAGAAGAGGTAGAAGGCTCCGAAAATTTTTAGGACACTTGGAATGACCTCAACACAGAGTGTCTTCAAGAGGAGATATGCTGCTATCCGTTGAAGGCATCACCACCAGATCATATAACCTTCTACAACTAGCTGGTGAAAAGGGCAGCAGAGACTTTCGGGGTACCCCAAGAAGAGGAAAAAGGAGCCACGTGTTTCCTGCTGGAAACACTGGCCCCTGCCAACAAGGGAACACATTACTTGCCAATGAAACCAAGCATTTTAGACCAAGGCAAGGAATTCTTTAAGGAACTAGCCTCAAGCAAAGGGGTGACACCAAGGGTCGAGATGAAGTACAAGGCCTCCTCCAAGGACCCTATATATATTCAGTGCAACACTGTGCCTGACTCCATCATTGTCACCACGGCCAGAAGGAGAACTAATGCACTCTCGAACACTGGACCC
Organism: Lissotriton helveticus; assembly: GCF_964261635.1. NCBI lineage: Eukaryota > Metazoa > Chordata > Amphibia > Caudata > Salamandridae > Lissotriton > Lissotriton helveticus. The sequence continues at coordinate 107,448,458 of NC_136067.1, forward strand.
CACCAGAAAAAGAAAGCAAGAGAATGGATATGGTGGGAAGAAAGATGGAGAAAGAAGCAGCGACACAATGGCGCATTGCTAACTCGCAACACCCTCGTGAACAGATACGGACACCAGTAGTGGGACGACATAGAGGAGCTCGTCAACAAGCTCCCTGAAGAGTACAAAAAGAGAGGAAAATCTATTGTCCAAGAAGGCAGAAACATTGAAAACACATGCTTGTGAGATTTCACTTATTATCTCGCAGATATTGAGGACTAGGAGACTGTTGGCTTACTTGACACACTGGGGGCCCTGGGCTTATCTCAGCAAATACAAATACCCATCCATGAGGCAGGGCATACACTGGACGGTATTTTTACCTCAGTGCAAGGACTAATACTAAAAGAAACCCTACCATTGACATGGACAGACCACTCCCTATTCAAGTTCGACTTATCAGTTCCCACTGTCCAGCAGGGTAGGACTACAATAATCCATTCTCTCACCTATACAGCCTGGAATAAAGTAGATAGTTACTCTCCAAACATATCTGGACAGTACACAACCTCTACTGAACGTTCCCCCGGAGTTAGTCGTCATTAAATACACTCATAGGCTCAACGAAGCGATTAAGGTCTTGGTGCCTACTAAGAAAACCTCAGGGAATCGGAGTTCTCATTCGGCCCTCTGGTTCTCCGACGCTCTCCGTAAGCCAAAACAAAAGTGCCTCTGCATGGAAAGATGCTGGAGAGTGAATTACGACACAGAGGAAAAAGAGGTCTGTAAAATCGTGCTAACCCAATATAAAAACCTACTGATTGCTGAGCAAAAGGATTTTTTCACTAGCAGCAAAAAACTCCTCCAAAGAATTATTTGGGGTAGTAGACAAGTTGGCCTCTCTAACCAAGAACGAAGGTTTTAAGGGCGATCAAACGTTTTGTGATAGTAGCCTTCAAAACCAAAGTTATCGAGATATACAACGCTTTTGAAGTGCCAGCCCACTCCCCCACTTATGAGCACCGAATCCAAGAGTAACACCCTTTATTGTTTCTCCCCAACATCATCGGAGGTAGTAGAAAAATACATAAGAGAAGCTTAGTCGGGGGCTCCCCTTAACCCTTGCTCACCTGCTTTTTTGAAGGAGATAGCGGAAATCGTGAGCTCTGAGCTCACAGAAATCCTTAACTCTATGTTCTGCTCAGGCAGCTTCCCCTCCATATGGAAAGACTCCTCTATCCTCCCTTTGTTAAAAAAAAATCCAACCTGGATGTGTCCATTCCGAACACCTATCGTCCCATAGCGCGGCTGCTGCTCCCAGCAAAAATAGTTGAGAAAATAATGAATACACAACTAACCCAATTCAACCAGGAAAACAAACTGGTGGATCACTCTGTTTGGCTTCTGTCACAAGCACAGTACGGAAACAGCACTCATAAAAGCCACTGAGATCAGAGCTGTGATGGATAGAGGGGGCACAGCCGCCCTTGTCCTCCTCGAATTATCAGCCACATTTGATACTGTGGATCACATTCTCCTGCAGCAGCGGCTGGAGACGTTGGGGGTCAATGGAGCGGCACTAGCCCTGCTCTCCTCCTTTCTGAAGGATTGAAGACTAACTGTGACGGTAGATAGATATCAATCGGAGCCATATGTTCTCCCGAGCGGAGTCCCTCGGGGATTTTCTCTGTGCCCATCCCTTTTTGGAAAATCGCGCAAGTTATCCCTCTTAAAAAAAAAAAACAACGTCCCCATCACTCAATTTCAGAACCTAAGACCCATCTCCCTCCTACCAACATGTGCCAAGATCATAGAAAAAATAGTCAATTCTCAACTCATGGCTTTTCTTGAAAAGGAAAATATACTTCACCCCACTCAATCGGGTTTCAGACCTGGATTTTCGACGGAATCAGCGGTACTGTATTCTACAGAATGTATCCGCAAGATGGCAGACGAGGGAGAAACAGCAGCGTTGGTCATGTTAGATCTGAGCGCAGCTTTCGATACTGTGCTGCATGCCACGCTGCTGTCCCGACTCTCAGATATTGGAGTGAAAGACCACGCTCTGGCATGGCTTAAATCCTTTCTTTCCAAGAGAGCATTCCAGCTGCACTGTCCACCCTTTAAATCATCCTCTCGCGACGTGAGCTATGGGGTTCCTCAGGGCTCAAGTTTGAGCCCTACTTTATTCAATATCTATATGGAGCCCCTGGCACGCGTCATAGAGAGTTTCGGGGTGGGCACGGTCAGCTATGCTGACGACACCCAGCTCATGTTCAAGCTCACCCCAGACAGCGAGAAATATGCCTCTAATTTCTCAGACTGCATGAGAGCCGTAGCCACCTGGATGGACAATAATTGCCTCCGCTTGAATGGAGATAAAACAGAGGTGCTGCTGATAGGGAACAATGCTTCCATATGGTCTCAGGCATGGTGGCCTACGGTTCTGGGCGATCCCCCTCACCCTGTGGAAAAAGTGAGAAACTTAGGGGTTATGATTGACGCAGATTTGTCAGGAAAATCTCAAGTCAATAAAATCACGGGCAAATGCTTCGGAACCCTAAAAACATTACGTAAGATCATTGACCTTATCCCCACGGAGGCCAGAAAAACCATAGTACACGCGCTCATTACTCCCCATTTAGACTATGGAAATGCTCTCCTACTAGGCCTTAACCAAAAACAGTTACATCAGCTACAATGTATACAGAATGCTGCCGCCCGCATGGTTTTAGGCCTTCCCAGAAGAACATCCTCCAAAGCAGCCCTTTCCAAACTTCACTGGCTCCCGGTTAGGGAACGAATCAGGTTCAAAAGCCTCTGCTTTGCCCATAAAATCGCCCACAATAAAGGTCCCAGCTATCTGAGAAACCTAATGTCAATTCATCGTCCGCTTAGAAACCTGAGATCTTCTGGATTGACACAATTCAAACTGCCCCGTATACACAGAACCAGAATGGGAGGAAGATCCTTTCGTTACCTTGGAGCTAAGCACTGGAATGCACTACCAGTTCATTTGCGAATGGAACCCTCGGAAACGCTTTTTAGAGCCAGACTAAAAACACACCTCTTCCCTCAATAAATTTCCCCTGCTCCTCCCTTTTTCTGCCTCGGACAGTTTCAGTTAGCAGTTAGCGCGGGGACGCACAGTTTGTGCAGCCATGCGCTTTAGAAATGTTTTATTATTATTATTATTATTATTATTTAATGTCTATGTCTCGGACCTAGCCCCTTTGATCCGAGAATTTGGGTTCAGCTTGACGTCTTATGCTGACAATACCCAGATAGTAGTAGCAGCATACAGACCGCATGCTTCTCCTGCTCTACAGTTTCAGAACTGTATGAGAGAAATAATTCGATGGATGGTAACACATTGTCTTAAACTTTAACTCTGAGAAGACCGAGGTCATAATCTTTGGTAACCTGCAACACAGTTTGGTCAACTTCTGGTGGCCGGCGGAGATGGGTGAACCACCTAAACCAGCGCAAAAGGCAACACACTTGGGAGTGTGAATTGATAACAAACTAGAACTCTCATAGACTAATGCCATTGTATCTGCCTCCCACTTTCTCATAAAGAAAGTAAAGAAGATCCTACTGTACATCCCTCCTGACACAAGAAAGACGGTGGTACCAACATTAATCCAGTCAAAACTGGATTATTGTAATGGGCTCTACCTGAGCATACAGAAGCAATATCTAAAAAACATTCAGATGGTTCAAAACACAGCTGCTTGGTTGTTGGTAAACATCCCTAAGTACAAATCCGTTACTAAAGAAATTCACAGACTTCACTGGCTCCCAGTAGCACAACAAAGTACATTTAAGGCACTATGTTTAGCTTATAAGGCACTGAGCCAAACAAGACCTTCTATCATTAGAAATCTTTTTACCTGGTATGAACAGGCCAGATACCTGCAAACCCAACAAAAAGTAAAAAAAAGGGTTTTCACCAAGTGCCTAGCCGCAGTGGCAGCACACCTAAGAAGTGAAGGGATACACGTTTACCCCTTCCTGGACAACTGGCTCATAAGGGCAAACACAAGATGTGAGAAAGTGAGTTTCTGTTGTAGTACCCCCCCCCCCACTTTTTGCCTGATGCACTTTTCCATGGTGTGCCCTGGGTCCCTGCCAATCAGGTACCCAGGACCTGTGTTCCTTCCCTAAAAACTGGACAAAGCCTAAACCCAATTGGCATCTCTGGCCACATGTCAGCACCTAGTAAATGGTACCCTAGGTACTCATGGCATTGTGACCAGAGAAGACCCCCTTAGGGCTGCAGCACTTATTGTGCCACCCTTAGGGGCCCTATACCCTGTGTCTCTCTCTCTCTCTCTCTCTCTCTCTCTCTCTCTCTCTCTCTCTCTCTCTCTCTCTCTCTCTCTCTCTCTCTCTCTCTCTTTCTCTCTTTCTCCTGGTGCTTTCTTTCTCTCTTTCTCCTGGTGCTTTCTTTCTCTCTTTCTCTCTTTCTCCTGGTGCTTTCTTTCTCTCTTTCTCCTGGTGCTTTCTTTCTCTCTTTCTCTCTTTCTCCTGGTGCTTTCTTTCTCTCTTTCTCTCTTTCTCCTGGTGCTTTCTTTCTCTCTTTCTCTCTTTCTCCTGGTGCTTTCTTTCTCTTTCTCTCTTTCTCCTGGTGCTTTCTTTCTCTCTTTCTCTCTTTCTCCTGGTGCTTTCTTTCTCTCTTTCTCTCTTTCTCCTGGTGCTTTCTTTCTCTCTTTCTCTCTTTCTCCTGGTGCTTTCTTTCTCTCTTTCTCCTGGTGCTTGCTTTCTTTCTTTCTCCTGGTGCAGAACTAAACAAAGAGTCTGCATGGCATACATCAGCGACCCCTTTAGCTGGGAGCCCTATGCCAGTGGTGTGGGCACAGGTGCATGAGCCCTGTGCCCCTACAGTACCCAGGGCAATTCCTGGGCACTGTAAGTGCAGTGGTGCCATTAAGAGTATATGGTGCTGGGAGGTTGGCATTACCAATTCCACAGCACCATAATGGCTACACTGAAGGCCGACAAGTTTGATATCAAACTACTCTGAACATTAAACCCACACTGATGCCAGTGTGGGATTTAATGTAAAATGCACTACAGAGGTCATCTGAGAGATGCCCCCTGAAATCTAACCTACAATCCACGTCTTGTCTGAGAGGCTGCCTAGGCTGCCACACAGCAGACATGTTGCTGGACCCCTGGGTGGAGAGCTCCCGCTCTCCTGGGCCTGCAACAATGCACAACCTGGGATGAGGTGCCAAGCCTCCTCCCCCAGGATGGGCAGGGGAAGCTTCAAAGGCATTCCGCCTTTGTGAGCTTCTCCAGACCACTTGCTGTACTCAGCAACTGGCCCCACCAGTTCTGACCCCCACTCTGGCGGGCAGACTGGCGGAAAACCCTACGTCAGAAAGGGGGATGTGCCAGCCTGTGCTAACTCCACCCCTCAGGTGGGAGAGGCGAGGTGATGCATGACCCCGGGCTCCGGCCATCTTGAAGATGGGGAGCCCTGCCCAATCACAGCTAGGCTCCTGCCCCCCTCCCACAGGAGAGGAGCAGGCTAGGTGTACCCACCCCAGGACAGGGACCCATTGGTCCCTGCCCTTGCCCTACCTGTAACACCCCTACATCTAGTATTTAGGGGCACCCTGAACCTTCTTCCACAGATTCAGATTCCGAAAGAAGAAAAAGAAACATGAAGACCTGCCGTGCAGCTGCTGAAAAGAGGAAGACACCAACTGATTTGGCCCCAGCCCTACCGGCCTGTCGGCCCCCGAACCTGCTCCTGCTAAACCCTGGTGTCTCCAGTGGTCAGCAACCTCAAAAACCCCGGAGGACCTGACTGCCTTGTTACTCTTGACTACTTGGGTCTCCCACGAGCAGTGGTACTGCTCAAAGCAAGTAACAAGCCCTGGCATCAGCCCGGAACCGCAAACCCTGCACACTCTGCACCCGCCAAGCCTGGCCTGTGCTGGAGTTAATCAAGACCCTGAGGACCTCCCCCCGGCGATTCTGACTTGGAATCCACTGCCCCAGGACCCTCCAAGACGACGCCTGCAGCCAAAGGACAAGGGACCTGTCCGACCGCGACCAGCAGGGGGTAAGATTTCCCGACCTCAAAAGACACCCCTGCACCCGGCGCCCCACGGCCCCCTGTGCCCAATTCCTGGGTGCCTACCTATCCTGCTAGATCCCAACTTACCCCTCGAAGTGTTGGTCACTCCAGAAGATCCACTGTCCCCGAGCCTGCAGCCTTTGTTCCTTTTTCAAGAACTTCATTGAATAACATTGAGCGACCGACGGCTCAAAAGCACCCTGCACCCAGCCGTCCGAGTGCCCCTGGCAGTGCAACCTGTACCCTATCCTACTTCCCCATTTGCCCAGAGCAAGTGACCAGGAGCCCAGCTCCCACAGCCGCGTGGCCTGCTACCCAGCAGCCACCAACCGAAGGCCCCATGCCTCTCATTGGATAACATTGGGCCTAACTACCTCTGCAATCGGCCGCCCCTGTGCCACTGAGGGTGTACCAACTGTACCTACCTGACCCTGGGGGACCCCTGAGTCTATGCCCAGAACCTTAACTTCACCAGTCGAGTACTCACCTGAAAACCAATGACTCACTTTCCTGCCATACGATAACATTGACTGGTTTGACTCGAAAAATCTTGTAAGTGTGAAGTTTTGAAACTTTTAAATATTCCTATAAAATCAGCCGAATAACGAATCCCGAAGTACTCACCTGTGATCAGGGGAGAAGCCAGTACTGTACCTTGTAGCCCAGTCCTGAACCGCAAAAGTAATCCTAACCGGGTTTACTAGTAACCTGAATGTTCGAGGCATATGGGCTGCTGAATTCATATCTGGGCATAGATCGCCGCCTACTGTTGGGTCCGGATGATTGCACATTGTTGTCCTGGAAGAGTCTTCGAAGTATCACGAGATAGGTGGCTCCTCCCTCGGACTACAGTGCGCATTGGCATCCTCTCCATCCCCAGATTGTTTTTCTCCGCCATTGGGTTCGGATGTACTTTCCTACTCTCCAAGTTCGGAATCAAGAAAAACTTTTCAAAAGGCCAAAAGGCCTTCGGATCCGTCGGTATTGTTCAGCGCTCGGTGCCGATACGCTTTTACAACTTTGTTGCACTCCGGTCGTCGAATCGGGCCGTGAGGCCTTCTCGACACAACGTGGACCGACCGTCAATGGAACGAAGTCCATTCAAGTTCTGCCCTCAGTGCAACTCGAAGTTCCCGCACACAGACAAGCATCCAGTGTGCAACAAATGCCTATCTCCAGATCACAATGAAGATAGTTGCCTAGCCTGTGCCCAGTTCCGATCAAAAAAGACTATTCGAAATCGACGGGCGGCGAGGCAAGAAATGCAACGGTCTGCGCCAGAGCCCGATAACATCTTCGGGGACGAAGAAGATCTAGCGAGCGCAAAAGACTCAGATCGAGACGACGGACAATACTCAGAGCCCGACTCCGAATATTACCCCGAAGAGGGAGAACTGATAGTCAATCTCGAGGAATATGATCAGGACATCGTAGCAGTTGAAGACGACTCCGATGACGGCGAGGGGCGAACCGTGAGTACACGGCCCCATATAGACACTACACCTCTATCAGAGACTCGGGTTGCGGCATCGCCAGCAGGCCTTAGCCGAGACCAACAACCTCGTTCTACAGCCCCGCCAATCCGCCTGGCTAAGAACATATCAAAAGAGCCCTCTGAGACACGTCACACAACCTCGGTTCCATCAAAACCGAAACTTGTCGACAATACAGTCTTCGGACCAAATTACTTCGACCCGAAGGCCACAGTACCACTGCAACGTTCGAAACCAAAGACCGTCGAGTCAACATCGAAGACCAAAGCAGTCGGGTCGAGCTCCAAGTCGAAGGCCGTCGAGTCAACCTCGAAGCCAAAACACGTTGATTCGACACAAAAACAAAAGCACGTCGAATCAACCCCCAAAAAGCACGTCGAATCGAGCAAATCCGTCTCAGGTATCGACAAGGGGAAGAAACCAGTCGACGACGGAACAAGGGCTATGCCCAAAACTACCGTCAAACCGAAACCGAAGGTGGACGAAAAGAAATCGGTCGAGCCGAAGCCCATCGACCCGAAAAAGGGTGTCAACCCGAAACAGCAGTCTCCAAAACAACATAAAGAGACTGTCGAACCGACAAAACCGTTCGGTCCGAAAAAGGTTGTGAAGCCAGCAAAGGACGTTCAACAAACAAAACCTGTTGAAGAACAACCAAAAGCGATACAACCACCTAAAACGGTCGAGGCCCCAAAAACCATCGACCCGAAGAAACAAAAACCAAAGGTTGTATCACCAAAACCAAGGACTGTGGAAGAGTAGCTTCTTCACCCAGATCCCTCCACAGAGAACCAGTCAAAAATCTACATTGATCCAAAAACTGGTAAAGTGACTGTCTACACTAAAAAGAAAAGGCCTCTACCAACTGAAGACTTTTCCAGGATCCCCGTAAAGAAAAAGAGACTCCTCTCCTATACTCTTTGAGCCTATCACTCCTGCTATGCCTACTACTCCTTATACCCCAACCTCACCAACACGCTCTGACTACAACCCTGATGAAGATCAGGACGCAGATGTAGGTTTTGGTTATCCACAAAACCCAAATACAGAGCCAGACACACAGCCATGGGGTGGAGGAGGGGGAACGAGACAATGAAGGGATTCTGCCTATTACAGACCCTGCAGTATACCCTACTAAGCCATCACCCACAGAGGATACAGTTGCATTTAATTCTCTGTTAGATAGAGCAGCAACCTACCACAATGTAGAGATGCACTCTGATGCTATTGAGGAAGACTTCCTCTTTGATACACTCACATCTGAAAGACACGTTAAAACATTCCCAATGCTAAAAGGGGTGTTAAAACACGCAGGTGACATTTTTAAGGATGGGACAAGTTTCCTCATCCCTCCTTTTTGATGAATGACATTTTTAAGGACCCTGCTAGAGCCCGGGTCATAAACCCAAGATTTGAAAAAAAATACAGAGCTGCACCTATAGATCCTACATACATCAAAGGACAGCTACCCCTAGATTCCTTAGTGGTATCAAACACACGTAAGCGTGCAAACTCAGACTACTGGTGAGGCTGCACCTCCAGACAAGGAATCTAAGATATTTGAGGCATCAGGCAAAAGAGTGGCGGCTCAGGCAGCAAACTCCTGGAGAATAGCCAATACACAGTCCTTGCTAGCCAGATATGATAGGGCGCACTACGACAGTTTGGAAGAAATTCTCCAACACTTACCTGACCCCTACAAACAGCAAGCAGATGATCTTATACAAGAGGGAAAGCTCATCACCAATGCATCCATTAAGTGTGCACTAGACGCGGCAGACACAGCTGCAAGATCCATCAATACCAGCGTGCTCATAAGGCGACATGCATGGCTTTGTATATCAGGCTTTAAGAATGAAGTCAAATCTACAATTTCAGCCAATCAACCCAGACTTTTTATTTGGTCCAGCAGTTGATTCAATTCTGGACAAAATGAAAAAGGATGCAGAAACTGCTAAATCTATGGGAGCTCTTCGACCCAACATCACCGGGGCTCCTTTCGTCGCTCCAATTATAGGGGAGGAGCGTGAGGAACATCACAGCAATCCTCCAACTACAAGAGTAACACACAATCCACATATAACAAGAACACCAGCAGGGGTGGTTATAGAGGAAACAATACCAAGGGCAGAGGTCGTGGAGGCAATGCAAATAGATCCTCCACTAACACAAAGCAGTGACTACTTGACACTCCCCCCAGACCACATAACACCAGTCGGGGGAAGAATACAACAATTTCGACAAGTCTGGTTAAATATCACCACAGACAAGTGGGTCAGGCAAATTATCCAACATAGCTATTGCCCAGAGCTCACCTCAACTCCACCAAACATACCACCCGTGCATCGTCCTATGTCACAGGAACATATAACGTTACTTCAGCAAGAGGTCATCAGTATGCTGCAAAAGGGGGCCATAGAACCAGTCCCACTGCAACATCAGGGAACAGGAGTATACTCCCTATACTTCCTAATTCCAAAAAAGGACCGGTCTCTCAGACCAATATTGGACCTCAGGCCCCTCAACCTCTACATTCTGTCAGAGCATTTTCACATGCTCACTCTCCAGCAAGTCTTACCATTGCTTCGCCAGGGAGACTTCCTAGCAACTTTAGACCTCAAAGATGCATATTTTCACATACCAATACACCCTGCTCACAGAAAGTATTTGAGGGTTCACCATTCAAGGGCAACACTACCAATTCAAGGTCCTGCCATTTGGGGTGACAACAGCTCCAAGAGTGTTCACCAAATGTCTTGCTACAGTAGCAGCACATCTCAGGAGGCAACACATACATGTGTTCCCTTATCTGGACGACTGGCTAATACACGCGCCAACAGCCCAGCAATGTGCCGACAACATGTCAAAAACCATACACCTACTGCACAGTTTAGGATTCTCACTAAACTACCCAAAGTGACACCTACAACCCTCCCACGTCCAACAGTACCTGGGAGCGACATTAGATACACTGTCAGCAAAAGCATATCCCAACACAGCACGAGTCCAGGGAATGCAGACTCTGATACAAAAGTTCAGACCCCCAACCCTCACTACCAGCTCGAGTGTTTATGCAGCTAATAGGCATGATGGCCTTGTGCATATTCATAGTCCCTCACGCCAGACTACATATGCGTCCGCTACAAGCATGCCTAGCAAGGCAGTGGAACCAGGCTCAAGGGCAATTAAAAGACCTAGTGTTGGTGACCAGTCAGGCATACAATTCTCTGCATTGGTGGAATCCACAAAACCTTTGCAAAGGTCGACTGTTCCAAGAGCCTGTCCCACAAATAGTGTTAACAGCGGACGCATCCCTACTGGGATGGGGAGCCCATGTCCTACACTACACAGTGCAGGGACTCTGGACTGTACAGCAAAAGAAAATGCATATCAACCTCCTGGAGTTGATGGCCATCTTTCTAGCCCTAAAAGCTTTCGCGACACACTTGCGCAACAAGGCTGTGTTGATCCGGACGGACAACATGACCGCTATGTATTACATTCATAAACAGGGAGGGACACCCTCGCCAAAGCTGTCGCACCTAGCTCAAGCAATATGGAAATGGGCCATTAAGAGGAAAATTTTTCTCATGGCAGAACACCTCCCAGGCAAAGACAACCAAGTGACCGACCTCCTAAGCAGGCACAGCCAGCAGATGCACAAATGGGAAATTCACCCCAAAGTGCTCCAACCGTTCTTCCGGAAGTGGGAACACCCGGAAATAGATCTGTTTGCCACAAGCGAAAATGCAAAATGCCAGTACTTTGCCGCCAGGTTCCCACATCCGCAGTCGCAAGGCAATGCGATATGGATGAACTGGTCAGGCACATTTGCGTACGCTTTTCCCCCAGCTCCACTAATACCGCTGGTGGCACTCAAAATGCGCCAACATTCGCTGACACTAATCCTAATTGCTCCCACGTGGGCGAGGCAACCATGGTACATAACGTTCCTAGAACTGTCAGTGGTGCCTCATCAAAGACTGCGACTAACACCCAGTCTTCTAACGCAGAACCATAGCGAAATCCAACACCCAGATCCACAACAGCTGAACCTAGCGATCTGGCTCCTGAAATCCTAGAATTTGGATACCTCAACTTGCCTCCAGACTGCATGAATATGATCAAAGAGGCAAGGAAACCCACTACCAGAGCATGCTATGCAGCAAAGTGGAAACGTTTCGTCATTTACTGTAATAACAACGACATTAACCCACTTGATGCTTCCACTCAAAACATAATTTGCTACCTATTGCACCTCCAACGGTGCAATTTAGCCTTTTCTTCCATCAGAATACATCTAGCTGCGTTAGCAGCATATCTGCAGAACAGGCAACACCTTTCACTATTCAGGGTGCCAGCAATTAAAGCGTTTATGGAAGGACTCAAACGCGTAATTCCTCCAAGACACCCACCTTCACCAGTCTGGAATCTAAACGTTGTTTTAACCAGACTAATGGGACCACCTTTTGAGCCACTGCTCTCATGCGAACTACAATTTCTTACTTGGAAAGTGGCTTTCCTTATTGCCATCACTTCGAAGAGTTAGTGAGCTGCAAGCCCTAACTATTCAAGAGCCATTCATTCAAGTACATGCAAATAGAGTCCGCGCACCTGGAACAGGCTAAACATCTGGAGGAGGAGCAGTTCGGTTTTAGACCGGCTCATGGCACGGAGACGGCACTGGTGACCGTAATGGATGAGCTTTGGAGGCGGGCAGGCAGGGGCCAGGCAGCAGTGTTGATTCTGCTGGACCTGTCTGCCGCCTTCGACACGGTCAACCACAACATCTTGTTGAGACGGTAGAGTGAGGTGGGAGTCACGGGGGTGGCCCTTAGATGGTTTCACTCCTTTCTCTCAGGGAGACAGCAAGCGGTATCCCTTCCTCCTTACCAATCTGCCTTTACTCCTGTCTCACATGGGGCGCCTCAGGGCTCGGCCATCAGCCCCATTCTTTTTAATGTCTATCTGAGACCCCTGCTGACGATCATCAAGCGCCATAACATTAATGTCATCAATTACGCTGATGATACGCAACTTATTCTCTCCCTGGAGGGAGAGCAGTCCATCTCAGTAGAGGGGTTCCATAGATGTTTAGGAGATATGTCACAGTGGCTGAAGGAGAATTCCCTACAGTTTACCATTGCTAAAACTGAACTGATGCATTTTGAGACGCATGGGAACATGGGAGGGGCCGCCCATGAATCTGTGGCCCCCAGAGTTTCCCAAACCCGGCCAGCCGGTTAAAACAGTCCGTAATCTGGGGGATAACTTTTGATTGTAACCTCTCCTTGGAGGTGCATGTGGGGAAGGTGGCGAGCTGCTGCCTGGCGATTATTCGCTCTCTGAGGAACATTTTTCCTCTTTTACCCCATCAAGCCCGCGCCCTGATAGCACGGAGCACGATACTTAGCTGGGTGGACTACTGTAATGCTCTGCTGCTTGAGTCCCCTAAATTCCTACTAGACAGGCTATAGCGGGTACAATCTGCTGCTGCTAAATTGGTATTAGGCTGGTCAAGGAGGTCCTCCGCCTCTGGAGCACTGACGGAGCTGCACTGGCTCCCCGTGACACAGAGAATTAAATTTAAATCTTTGTGTCTAGTTTTTAAAGCCCTGCATGGAAAAGGACCCACCTCTTTCCAGCAAAAGTTTGAGTGGTACGTTCCGGGCAGGGTGCTCCGCTCCTCGAGAGGAATGTCAATAAAAGTTCCACACTTCAATAAAGTTAGAGCAGGGGGCAGATCATTTGGGGTGGCTGCGGCCAGGCTGTGGAACACTCTACCTCTTGAACTGCGGCAACACAAGGATCTCCTCGCGTACAGAAAGAACCTTAAAACCTGGCTTTTCTCTAAGAACTAGGCCTATGCATTAGCCCCCTTCCTGTGTTGACATGTTCTCTGAGTTACTAGCGCCAAGATGCCTGTCAGGTGGTAGCGTGCTTTAGAAATTGTATAAATAAATAAATAAGAAGTTCTTAGAACAAACCCTAAGTTCATGCCAAAGGTGGTATCCCATTTCCATATAAATCAAACTATAGAACTGCCAGTGTTCTTTCAGAACCCACAAACAGTAGCTGAAAGAGCATTGCATACCCTTGATGTCAAAAGAGCTCTGCTATATTACATAGACAGAACTAAAATATTTCGCAAGACAAAACAATTGTTTGTTGCTTTCTCACCACAACACAAGGATAACCCTATTTCAAAATCAGGTATAGCCAGATGGATAGTTAAGTGCATACAAATATGTTATTTGAAGGCAAAACGCACCTTAACAGTCCCCCCCCCCCTAGAGCGCATTCCACACGTAAGCTTAGGGGCATCCATGGCTTTCCTGGGAAATATTCCTTTACACGAAATTTGCAGAGCAGCGACATGGTCAACCACACATACATTTACAAAACACTATTGTGTAGATGTACACTCAAAACAGCAAGCTGCTGTAGGACACGCTGTTCTCAAAACTCTTTTCCAGACTGCTGCAGCTGACACAGGTAGCCACCGCTAGGGATGACACTGCTATACATTCTATGCACAGATATGATTTCAGCAGCCCAGATGCCTCGAACGGAATATGCTACTTACCAGTATGCATCTGTTCTTGGCATGTACGGCTGCTGACATTCATATCGCCCACCCACCTCCCCGGTGCCTGTCGCAGCTGCAGCATTCACTCTTTGCATGGACATCTCTTACTGTACTATACTCCATCTCTGCCACAATGGCGAAAAACAATCTGGGGATGGAGAGGATGCCCATGCGCACTGTGGTCCGAGGGAGGAGCCACCTATCTCGTGATACTTCGAAGACTCTTCCAGGACAACAATGTGCAATCATCCGGACCCAACACTAGGCGGCGATCTATGCACAGATATGAATGTCAGCAGCCCTACATGCCAAGAACAGATGCATACTGGTAAGCAGCATATTCCTTTCTCCGTAGGAATCCATTGTCTGCTTTTCTATGAAATTTCTTCTGTCTACTTTTGAAAACTTGAAATATTTCCTAAAATTTTTACCAAATACTGAAACGTTATTGCTTACCTGTTTTGCATAGAGACCCCAGTGCTGGACCTAGGAGCCCAGTCCTGGTTTACAAAAGTAACAAGAACATATATTACCTGTAATCTGAATTTTCTTCCATTGGATAACATGGCCAGATTTTCATTGAAAAGTTTCTAAGTGTGAACTTTTAAAATAGCTTTATATTTCTTAAAAATCAGTGCAATAACCAAATTGTTTTTGCCTAACTGTTTTCAGCTTAGACCCCAAGACTGAATCTAGGATCCAGTCCTCGGATTACAAAAGTAATAGATAAAGTAACCAGCTGCATTTAGGTAGAAAAACCCATTGAGCTCAATGCAAAATTGTGTTTAGAATTGTGCTGCCTACTGCAACCCCTGTACCTATTGTGTTTACCAAGTTTATTGCCTTTCTGCAAGGTACTCTTCTGAGTCCTCTCATATTGAGAAAAGTATATTTTGATACCTGTTGGTTCTAAAAACAAAACAACTATATAATTTGATATAAAAACAATTGGCCTGGAGTTCAGTCCTTGAGTGTGTGAAACCTTTTGCTGACTGTGTGTGTACAACAAATGCTTTACACTTTCCTCTGGTACTGCCTTACTGCTCGACCACTTTAGAGAGTAAGGTCACACCTGACTTTAACCTCTGTAATACCTCTGGGGTTTGTGGCCTCTATACACACTGTACCTTACTTTGGTCCAGTATATATAGAGCCACTTTCTCACACAAGACAGAAATACCTCAAACATATTCAAACAACTATTCACACGCTGCTAGGGTTCTCTATAAAACACAAGAAGTCATCCAGAAAGAGAAAAGACTTTCCTAGGCGCATGACTAAACTCAAACGTGCGGGCGTACCCGACGCAAAAAGAGAATATAGGCAATAAAGCAAGAAACATCACTCTGCCACAAGGGTCAGTCTCTGACAGTGAGGAGGGTCATGAAACTTATGGGCCTGATGGCATCATGTATACCACTCATTCCTCATGCCCACCTACACATGCGCCTATTTCAAGAATGGCTGACCAACAACTGGTCCCAAGCCACAATGAGCTGGGAGGATCTAGTGGTTGTTACGCACAGCCTGCAAGCATAATGCAATGGTGGACATCCAACAACATAGCGGCTGACCTTTCAGGACCCCAACTCCTTCTGTGACAGTCACTACAGATGCAACTGCAATATTGTCCAGAAAGGTTTGGACAATGTAGGTAGGAGAGTAATGGCGTAATAGGGAGAGTTTGGTGTAGTAGGGAGTGAAGGGATTTGGCGGGAAGAATGCAAGAACAGAAGTACAAGAAAGGACTTGGTTATATGTGGTTTAATAGAAAAAAGGAAGAAAGTGGGAGTAGCTGGGACAGAGCTACAGCAAGGGAGTCTTCACTACGTGCTATGAAAGAGGTTTGGCAGTAGTGAAGTCATTTTAGGAGAATGACTGCATGTTAAGTCGGGGCAACGCATGGTAAAATTTGATATCTTCCAAAAATTACTTGGAGCTTTGTTGTCTATGTCCATCCAGAATGGAGGTGAGCACAACAGTAGAATAGTTTACTGTGCCAGACCTAACCAAGTGGTATGCAAGTGGGACAGCAACATATTCACACTATAAAAGCCCATCAGACATAAGTCTGACAACAACCAAGTAGTGTATGAGTGCCTAAATTCATTAAGCATGGAATACAAGAATACAGAGGGCAATTCACATTGTGAAGCCCGCCTTGGTATGATTTGATGTCAACATCCAAGAAAGTTGCAATGAGAGTTCCTGCCGCACAGTGTGAACCGAACAGCAAAGCATAATTCAGAATGTAAAGCCCACCAAAATGTCATATACACTCAAACCAGTGAACAAAACAAAGTAGTCAAAATTAAAACTCGCCCCAGATATGCGAGTACAACAGCAGAACAGAACTTTCAGTGCAAGGCAAGATTATAGGTAAGCCCATTTAGTAGAGTCGGCAGTGAATGGGCCACACAGCTAATAGGAGCGTGCTACATTAAAGCACAACTTCTATGTAAGGCTCACCTGAATCCCACCTGAGTGCAGGAACAGTACACCTTAGCAAAGAAAGACCATGAGCTGTCATGAAAGCATAGAAACATAACATTTGGCTCTGTAATGTCCACCAAGATGTGATGTCACCCTAAAGTGGGAAATCTGTTTGAGGCATGTGTGCTGTAGATACAGATGCTTTGCATACTCCTGCCATCTAGTGTTGTGGCCAGATGTTTGTACGTTTTTTTTATTTGAAGAACGCTTTACAGTCACAGATTATCTGCGTATCGAATCGGTCAACAATTCTCCACCTGTGATCGAAAACCTCATGGGTGACGTCAGGCCTAGCTTCGTCGGACCAGTCTTCTGCAGATTGAATGGACTACTTCTAGTTCTGTCCTTGGTGCCACGCCAAAGACCCTCACACCGACTTACATCAAGTTTGTAACTTGCACCTCTTTCCGGAACACAAAGAAGAGGACTGTGACGCTTGTAAATCGTTTCGGTCCAAGAAGACTCTACACGATCGTCTGGCTCGACGACGAAAAACGCAACATCAAAGCATTTAACACGCTCCCGATAGCTTCTCGGTTTCAGAGTCCGATCCTGAGCTCGACCTGGAGTCTGAAGATGTGCCTCTGGGACAATGTGCCATGAGTACCAAAGACCTCTTGCCCCCTAAAACCTCTTTCAAAACGCATAAGGCTTTGGCAACACCTCTGCCTTCTGGCCAAGGCCAGCACCAAGACAATATTTCTGACGCTTCGCCTACCGACTCGGCACTGAAACAAATCGTCAAGCCTTCCGACTCGAGACCTAGTCAGACGAAATCATCTTTGGATCCGAAACCATCAGTCTCGAGTGACACATCTAGTTCGGAGCCGAAACCCTCTGCTCCGAAACAATAACATGCTTCAGAACCAAAACCCCCGCTCTGAAATAAAAACACACCTTAGAGCCGAAACCTTCCACTCTTGGATCCTAATCAGATTTTGATTTTTTTTATAGTAATCCTGTTACAGGATATTTTCTGCTAAAACACCGGCAAAATACAAAATTCCTTCGATTATCATTTCACTTCCTACTTGGTATGCCTTCTGTATTTTCCAATAAGCACACCAGACTGTGTGTCTTATGATGTGGCCTTATTTCTCTTGTCAGGGACAACATCATTGCCTAACTCCTGGTCCACACTCAAAATTGCGATCTGCTCACATTGTTCTTCTGCTGTCTCCCATAAAAGGCCAGTCTGCCAAAGTGCATAATTTGTGTTAAAGTGAGCAGTTAAGAGAGGTACCGCACAGGGATAATCTTTATACCCCATTTAGCCTGTCCTATTCAAAAAGAGGATCTTAAGCCGGAACTCAGTCTGGAGGGTGTATTACACAGCATATCATTAAATACTCATGCTGTGCTTCTTTACATGAAACTAGAAGTGGATCCAACTCAACCTATGAAGACTAAAGATATTTTGGCTTCTGTCAGAGCTTAAAGTAAATTAGAGTAAACCCATCTAGTTTTTTGTTACACCCTGACTAATTGCCATAATGCTGTCATACCAAATATGCCAAAGCAGTGGGAAGTGGCTACATTCAAGTAGTTTGAGGTCTGTGTATGCCGAAGAAGACCTACTTTTTGGGAATGGGGTTGAATTGCTCACAGCCCTGTATGGGTTGGAAGCTATTTAGTGGCAACTGTTATGGGCCAAGTAGCTGTGTCTAAGATGATAATGCTGTGAATATTAATTTGTGAACATTCACATTGTTTGCCCTCAATTTTTCTTTGTGGAGATAATATCCTTGGTAGTTTGACTTGGTATGTGCGATGACAGGCAAAGGGTAGCAATGGATGAATTACAGCTCTCTCTAATGGAGGGCGGCCTGGTGTCACCTGACTTTGAATTGTATTCTTTAGCAGCACATATTCAGCGGTCTTTCACATGGATGTCAATGGGTGTGAGATAAAGACTGATGAAAATAGGTATTTAGAGCTAGACATATAACCTTTTACTGAATGTGGGGCTTATCTGAGTTTGGCTCGGTGCAACACTTCCCCAAGCTAGCACTTGCATTGCGACACCGCTGAAAATGGTGGAGGGTTAAAAATCTCTAGCCTGTACATCTAGTATCCCCATCTGGTTTCTGTCTACATTTGAAAAGATTGCCCATGTGATTAAGAGGAAGACATGAACGGACGCAGTAGTTACAACCCAAGTTGGAGATTTGTACGATTTAGATAACTTTAAAAAAATAAAAAACTTGCATACATTTGACAGCCATAGGTACAGTTAGATAGCCCTCTCAGTCAAATCATGATATATGGCGTCTCTGACATTAAATCTGCTTGAAAAGGGAATGTGGGGTAATGCTACTCAATGTGTCTAAGGTGCTCTAATTTCATTTGACTCTGGGCTATGACAAGGGAACAGTGACTTGCTTGCACCGGTCATTAAGAGAGTTTGGGGTAATTGTAACTAAATTGACTCTAATGGTGAGGACTGTACTAGAGAAGTTCTCTTGACAGCATTCATATAATTTAAAGCATGTTTTAATTTATCCGTTTTATTCCTCCAAATTTTGTGATTGTGAGTTGGATCACAGCCCCAGGTACAGATCATGCTGCACTTATTTTTACCATTTCATGTTGTGCTTCCTAAAACTTTACCCATACCAGTCTTGGCTAGTGGTCAGTGCATCAACTCTTAGTAAGAGGATGGAATTTTGTCCAGCCTAGGGTATACCTGTTAGACCATGTGGCAAGACCAAATAAGAAACATCAGGTTTGTAAATCTGCCGAGGTGGCTTTTTTATTTACAAAAAGCAAAAAGTGCAATGGATTGGACAGCAACACAGATTTCTTTTGTGCCTGTTTGGATGGCAGATATATAAGTGAGCAAGATGGAGAGTACAAAGGACCAAAAGAGCTCACTTAGGAGAAATGGACTGGACCTTCTCTTCCTCCAAGAGCGATCTAGGAATTCAGACAACCTGCAACTGTAGATTGTTGCTCCATCATGGGTTTCTGAACTGGTGGTGGAATGTGGCCCTCAAAACACATTCATTATCTTTTGGGATATACCCTTGGGCACTATGCATTCCTCCTTACTGTGGTTTGAGTATTTTTCTATGGAAATTGCAACAAATGGTGTACGCTCAGTAGGATCTTTTTGAGAGGTTGATGGCTGCTGGAGGGAGGCTGACTGCCGTAATTTTCTTGGTGTTCACTAAATGTCAAGTTACCAGATTAAAACACCTTTTGTGATTCTTGATATATTTGGTTCTAATTGGGACCTAGTGCTCTGTTAATAAAATGAAAAATGTTTTGTGCTTTCCTTTTGATGTCGTTGGTAAGAATGTATCCACTATGCTGTTGTATAGATCCTGGATTTATGGAAAATGAATTAAACGTATTGTTTCGAACATAAGACCTAAAAATATAAAATGACTAATGAATGGTTTTGAGCAGAGTGGCAAAGTAATATAGAGTGTGAATATGCTTGGAAAAGATAAAATACGGTAGAAATACAATTATTCCAATAACACTGAACAAATCAATAGTGGGTTGAGAAACCTTTTGTGAAAAGTATAAATAAGGTACAAATATGAAAAATAAACTAAAAAGTGTTGAGCACAGTGATACACAGAGACCAGGGTGATTAGGAAACAGTTCTGTTTAAATCACTTGATTTCAGACTCCAGGGACATAAAAGTACAAACCCAACTGAGATTCTGGTGCCCTTATTATTACACAGTTGTCACGATTTCACACACTTGGAAGATTTTCCGTTTCCAGGGATGCAGAGAGCTTTTGCTGATCCTGATGTGATTTACTCTTGCGGTGCGGAGAGGTAATTGGGTCCCTCATACACGCCAAAGATCTTCTTTAGTTTATAATACATCCTCTGCATAATATTATTGTAGGAAGGTGGATACCTGACTATGGTTACCCCAGATTTTTTGCCCTGTGTTTAGCTGCTAATCCGGGCCCCAGGCTATCTGCTCTCACTGTAAAATGGACTCCATGTACTTTAGGTACATACCTAATTGGATATTGGGTCACCCTTGTGAGTCCCTGTATAGTTTACCCTAGGTACCCAGGGCATAGGTGCACCCAAGGCCTACCAGGGGCTGCAGCATTTCTTATGCCACCCCTGGCTGGCCATCCAAACTGACACAACTGGCTGATCACTCAGCTGGGGCAAGGTCGTGTAATCACCCCTTGCTTAGGTATAGTATTCCTATACCTACCATTATATATAGACACATATGCACCTATAAGTCACTCTTATGGCAGGCCTTAACAATCCTGAAGGCAGAGTGCTTGGTTTTATGTGAGATGGTGCTCTAGCATGAGCTGAGCCTGTCTGCAGCTTTCGGAACCATGTCCTTATAGCTGCTCTAGGATATAGCCATACCGTATACTCTTAAGTGCATTATAATCCTCGCGGTTATTGCTAACTTTGGTTTGGCTTTATCAAAACATGTTGTGTAAGGTGTTATACGCTTTGGAATACTACCCCCTTGCCAGTTCTGGTGACGGGGGTAGCATTCCACCCTTCTAGAGGGAGAAGACATGTTGTGCCTACTAATCCCGGTTAAAGTTAACCAGAGCCTCAGCATCACAAAATGGATGCTGCTGCCACAGACACAAGTCTGACCTCCTGCTGCTGGGAGTCCTTCCAGCGAGGGAGGCTTGGACAATAGGTTTCCTGTCTTGGGAGGTGCTAGCACCACCCCAGACAGGCCATAGTGTATTGGGGCAGGGAAGGCTGAATGAAATGAGACACTGCCTGGGGCACACAAGGTGTCCCATGCATAGTCTGGTTCAAACCGGTGCTGGGGCACTCCAGCCCCAGCTCTGGCGCGAAACTGGACAAAGAGAAAGGGGTGTAACCACCCCCTTACCTGGCCCCACCCATGGGAGGGACCTAGCAGGTAATCCAGCCCCTAAATTTGGTATATAGGTAGGAGTTGAGTCCCAAGACTTTAGATTTATCCTGACTGAAACTTGAAACAAAACTCTGGACCTTCGACGTTCTACTTGAAGATAGAAGACTGAAGAATTTCCCTTGTAGTCAAGGAGTGACCACCCTGTGCAAGCAGGCACCATCAAGCGATAAGCGGTTTGCTTTGTCGACGCTCCCGCCGGAGCCCGAGCACAGAGCCTGACAAGACCCGGACTTCCAGACTTCCAACAGCCTGATCCACAGTCACAGCAGAGCTGAGACCCGTGGAGGCGACGAGAGACGTGGGACCGGCCATCTTGGAAAGCCAGCGAATTGCTTTCCGTGCAACTTCTGAGGCACCCTCATCAAAGTTGTGCATTGAGGATTGAGAAGCCCCAGCACCGAGCACCAACTGCACCGAAGATCAGCCCTCCACACTCCCCGAGTTCTGCGTGGGGCCCTTCTGCATTTTCCTGCTCGATGCGTCTGTCCGGTCACTTGCCCGTTGGCTAGTGGGCTCTGTGACGACGAACCTTTTGATTTACGCCGCTGGTCTGGTTGCTCCAGACTGGCCCTTGCTTCCCTGCAAAGGAGAAGTCCATCAGACCTTGCTGGTCTGATCTGTAAGCCATCTTCGATTCCTGCGTGGGTTGCCTTTGCCAAGGCTTGTTGACTCCAATCCGGAAGCTGACACCGCCGGCAGCGAGACCCTTCGTGGGACAGTCCGTATCCAGCTCCTGGTCGTCGTCGACACCACCTGGTCCACGTGGCTGCAGAGACAAGCTTCGCGACATCGCCTGGTTCCTTCCTGGTTCCTAGCTAGTGACCCAGACTCTGTCCCCTCTGCTTTCACGTACTCTTCATCCTCGATCCGCCCTTGGATCCACCCGGACACTTCCCTCCTGGTCGCCTGCAGCATCTTTCTTCAAGGCTCCATAGGATTCAGCGACGAAACCCGACACACTTTGACACCTATGCACCCGCTTCCTGTGGGTGAGGTAACGCGAGTACTTCGGAGCTCCTGTGGGTATTTACTATCCTAGTGTCTAACTTTCAAGTAGCTTTCTCCTTGTCCATCCGGAAGTGACCTAAAAGAACTAGTTTCCAATTCTTTCGTTCCCATTATAACTCTATGGTAACTTGCGTGCGTGTAAAGACACTGCACTCGCATCCCGTGGGCCTCCTGCTCCCTACCCTTTGGTAGTACAGCGTAGCCCCAGCGATTCTCCAGGCCCTAGGCCTATACTTTGTCCGTGACGTGGTTCTTATACCACTATTTTAGTATATGGTTCGAAGTGCCCCTAGGGCATTACTGTATTTTGTGCAACTTATTGTATTATAATTGAGTATCTTGTTATGTGCTTGTGCCTCTGACCTCATAAAGAGTTCAGAGGATTGTGTTAGAAATAAATACATATATATTTTGATATACAACCTGTGTGGTGTCCTTTCACTTGGTATTAAAGGGGTTACATATGGCAAAACAGCTGGCTTCACATGCGCTCTTGAGTTTAGCCTAAGACTGCTTTGTCCATGCTACCACTAGGGTAGCTGGTCTATAAGGTTGACTTTACAACCATCACCATAAGGGTTGTTTGGACTGGTGCAAGGTGCTCACTTAGAATAGTGTTTTTAGAAAACAAGGGAAACCCAGCGGGTAGCCAAGAACCATGGGTATTTAACTGTGTTATAGAGACAAAGGTTCCTAGCTTGTTCAAATGACTCACAATACAATATAGCACACAATGGACTACTATACGGTAATTTTCTTTGCCCAGCCGGGCAAGAAATTTATTTTCAATCAAAATAATTTCAACAATATTTTTCAAGCAAATAGTATGGCACAAGCCTGTGCCGTACTTAGAAGAGGAGAAAATAGAAAAGAAGTGAAAGGGGTGTCTTCAGGCAAGGAGAAAGAGCAAAACAGGGCACTGAAATTGGGAAAGGAATAGTTAGTGTCGCCTGGAGTGAAACAAACAATATCAAATTGTACAATGTTACATGTATGTACACTCATGGGTGTCGACGTTTCGATCCCTTCGCTCAATTAATTAAAATGGGATCATCATCAGGACTTCGAGAATTAAGGTTGCCTGAATATAATGAAGCCTGTTGAAAAGATAAGAAAACAAGCACAGAGAAAAAAATCTTTAGAGAAATTTTTGAGAACTTTAGGAGACTGGTCAACGCATGCCTTAAATTCCATTCTATATCTGAAATCACAGTTTGTGACATGTGCTGGGTGACGGTGCCATTTGTGAAGTACATAATCTCGTTTGCATTAGAATTTGCACACTGTTATCCGGAATCGCAGTGAGTCAAGTGTTGGCAAAATTGGGAGTTCTTGTGCACTACAAGTGACCGGGGGGGGATGGTGCAACAATGTGTTCGGTGAAAGGGGGAGAAAAACCCATGCCTCAGTGAGCTGGTGCTAGAGCTGGGCTACATGCAAGTCTGGTCTTTATAGGTATTGGGTCACATGCATGTCTGGTATTTTCAGGGTTTGGGCCTTTTACTACTTCCTAATCAGTAAAGCACATACCTCTATACTGTGGAGATATTGAGTATGGCGTCGCACTGATTGTGGGCGCCAAGGGGTAAGAATACTGGTCCTGGATGCAGGGTTTAGAACATTCCCATCGTGGGTTTCATCCGGCCTGCGCGAATGATGCACTTTAATATACGTGGGGAGGGGGCGTCACAGTGAGAGAATTACTGATTCAATCAGGTTACCTACCCATTTTGAGCTTCTTCTGGTAAAAATTGAGTATTTGGGCAAGATGGCTCAATTAGTGACAGCGCCGGTTATGGCATGCTGAAATGAATCATATTCAAAGTTATGCTCACAATTACAGTCCAAAGTGTGATAAAGGACAATTGTGAAGGGCGCTTTTACCTTGATCTCCGTTTTTTTGTACGGGACACTGGGGGCTCGATGGCCACTAGTAAATGCGGATTAGTTGTGCGCTCACCCGTCGAACAATGTCGTCAGTGCTGCACTGTAAGGTTTGAGAAAAAGAGTTTAAAAGGCGCTCAGTCTGTGCGAGTGTTTTAAAATCAGACCGGAGCCCTTGGGGAGTAGCCACTTACCGAGTAACGATGGAACTCGTGTCTGGCCGGGGAGCTTCGTGTTGATGCCGGATACCGACAATGTTCCCGGGCTTGCTGCTCATATTGCAGAGGTCCGGTCACGTGGGGGCGACTACGGGCGCCATCTTGGACTGGTGTCCACGGCATGGTCTGCCGAAAGTGAGAAAGGACGTTTCTAGGGCGCTTGTGGGGCGCCATCTTGAGCTGTCCCCGAAAAGCATATTATACTATTGGGACTCTGGGATCTGTCACTTACAGTTACATGGGGACTCAGTGAGGGGGAGGGGGTTCGCGCTAAAAGCTGAACATTGGCAACCGAGTGGGTACCAGATGTCTACCGGGTTTGCTGGTCATATTATCGCTGTCCGGTGATAGGGACGACGGCGTGCGCCCTCTTGAAATGGTGTCCACAACATGATTTGTAGACAGTATGTGATGGGATCTAAGGCGCTTACAGGCGCGCCATCTTGAACTGGCCCAGATTGAAGCGATATTGTGTTAAAGGAAATAATGACATCCTAGCTTACAGTTAACGAGTACAAATTGCAGGGGTGGTGAGGGGAAAAAAAAAAAAAAAGGTGCAATAAAGTGAAGCAATCGTGACACATATATATGTTCATTAAAAATTGATAAATGAGACCACTGAGTCTTTTCTCTTTTCAGTTTCTTAAATCAATAAGTTTCATTCACAAGAGAGTTGTCCAGTCCTCACTCCTGTTCAATCCAGTGTGGATAGTATTGAATTGAATAATGGATTTCAACTCTTCACGGTTCAGAATTTGTTGCAGATTGCCGCCTCTTTGTGGTAATTTCACAGATTTCAAGACTGTCCATTTTAAATCGTCAGCCGTATGTTTCTGGGATGAAAAATGTTCCACTAGCGGGGCATTGAGAGTCCCACATCTTATGCGGCTGCGGTGTTGGCTTATGGGTGTCTTCACCTTCTGTGTAGTTTGGCCCACATACATTTTTGGACAAGGGCATAAGACCGCATAAATTACATTGCAGCTATTACAGTTAGTTAAAGCTTTCATCTCATTTGTGACATTATTGTGACTGAAAGTGCGCCCCTCCAGTGTCAAATCACACACAATGCATTGTCCACATTTTACATGCCCTATCACAGGTGGTAACCCCCAGTTGGATTCGATTGTGTTGCATATGGGTGGTGTGGGTAGGGCTGCCCGGACAAGGTGATCTTTTATGTTTTTGCTCTTTTTGAACGCAAATACTGGCTTTTCAAAGTTTAATTGTCCTGCGTTCAGAATGGGCCAATGCTGCAAGATTGTTTTCCGAATCTTATTCGAGACTGGGGAGAAAGTGGTTACACAGGCAATTCTTTCCGTTCTCTCTCTACTTTTTGGTTCAAGTAAGACATCCCGGGGGCAGTACCATGCTCTTTTGGCAGCATTCCTGACTAATCTTTTTGGGTAACCCCGTGCTTTAAGTTTGGATGACAAATTGTCTGCCTCTCTGAAATAGTCACATTTTATTGAGCAGTTGCGCCTTATACGGAGGAATTGTGAGTAGGGGAGAGAATCCTTAAGGGCTTTGGGGTGATTGCTATCATACCTCAACAGTGTGTTTCGTTCGGTTGGTTTCCTATATAGTCGGGTAAGCAATTCACCCTCCTCATGGTAAATTGTCAGGTCAAGGAAAGGGATCTCTGTTTTATGATGAGAGAGAGTGAACTGCAGATCATCACAGTTATTGTTAAGCCAGTGTAGAAAGGATTCTAGGGACTTCTCGTCCAGATTCCAAATTAGAAAAATATCGTCTATGTAACGACGCCAGATATCGATCCCAGAGCGGAAAGGATTGGCATCCGATAGGATCGTACCTGTCTCTAATGCGTCCATAAACAATATGGCCAGGTGGGGGGCAAAAATAGCCCCCATAGATGTCCCCTTTATCTGCTGGTAGAATGCCCCATCGAAGGCAAAAAAGTTTTTTGTGAGGCATACTTCCAATAACTGTAGTATGAACAGTGTCGGTACTCTATGTGGTCTGGGCCTGGAGTCAAGGATTTTTTGAATGACCCGTAGAGCCGCTATTTGGGGGATATTAGTATACAGCGACTCTACGTCCAGAGTACAGAGTATCTGAGAGTCCGGGTCAAATGGATAATGTTCAACCAAGTTGATCATTTCCATGCTGTCACGGACATAACAGCTGGTGGATGGCACAAATTCTTTGATATGAAAATCCACATAGGAACCCAGTGGTTCTAAGATTGAGCCACAGGCTGACACTATCGGTCTTCCCGGTGGTTTCTCGATGTTTTTATGGATCTTGGGGAGGGTGTAAATCACAGGTAATCGTGGGCATTTAACATTCAGGAAATTATATTCTTTCTTGCTGAGGTAGCCTTCAGCTTTAGCATCTGAGGTCAGCTTTTTTATCTGCGCTTGGATATCACTGGTTGGGTTACGTCCTAGTCTTAAATAGTGCTGTCTGTTGTGCAGTTGACGATTAATCTCATCTTTATAAGATTCAATGTTCTGCAACACAATTCCTCCGCCTTTATCGGCACTTTTAATAATCAAATCAGCATTGGATTTAAGTGTGCTGATTGCTTCTTTCTCACTTTTAGGGATGTTATAAGGGATAAATAGTTTTTTCTTTTCCAATGACTCTAGATCTTTAATAATCAATTTCTCGAAGGTCACAATTTCGGATGGGACCATACTAGCAGAAGGCAGGAAAGTGGAAGGAGGGCTAAAAGGTGTGTTACGGGTTGATTGAGGTGGGGGGTGCAACTGAAAGAAAGCCTTCAGACGGATAAGTCTGAAGAATCTGAGTAACTCAGTTTGCAACTCCATGAAATTAGGACGAATGGTGGGGACAAATGACAGTCCCTTCTTCAGAAGTTCTAATTCAGAGTGTTGTAGTATGTGGCTAGACAGATTGAAAATAGGAATCATCTTTTGCGCATTCTGCATGGAAGGGCCTACCATTGGTAAAAATTGTTGCGGGTTTGCCGCTCTCCCGGGGCGTTGAACCTTCTGCGCGGTTTTTTCACTCTCCCTCTCTGGGGAGTTCCCGATTGGCCCCTGGATAAAAAATTTCCTTGGGGGGGCTCCTCCACCTCTTCTAGAATTACTACCTCCCTCGCCGGGGTCTGATTGGTCAGATGAATCTTCTGAAGTGTCGGAGAATCCCACTATGTTTTGCCGTTTATTATAACGGCCCCACGGTCTGTTGTGGGGATTGAAGTTAGGTCTGTTAGTATAAAAGTCTTTCTTAAGATAAGGATAAGTGTTCTCGGCACTATAGTTCTTAATATCTTTTTTTACTTTATTTGCCTTTTTGTTCTGTTCTATGTAATTGAACTCTGCTACTGCCTTTTCGACTTGTTCAAGCAGTTTTTTGCATTCAGGTGTGGGGTCCGAGTCATTAATTTGTTTTAGTAGGTCATTGATTTCAATCTCCAATGTTTTGAGTGTCTCAGTGGCAATATCGATGCCCAAAGCTAGCCATTGCCTGGAGCATGTGGTTCCAATATAGCTAAAATTTGTCGTGTACTTGGGATTATCCGTAAATATGCCAGGAATGTTCCGCACCTGTAATCCTAATGGTATGACACCTGATTTGAGATAATCTGTTCGCATAAGCACCATTAGTTGGAGCCTGACCTGTTTCTTCTTTAGCTTTTCTAGTTGTTCAGGTAAGCTGGAAACTGCACTTGGGGGGGCATCTGGGGTCTCTGATAATAATGACGGTAATGAACATAAATGTTTAATGTGATCTACAGTATACAGAGGAGCATGGTCTGACATCTCCTAAGGAATCAAGACAAGGGTTCAGATTGAGAGGTTAAAACAGATTCAGAATCTGTAAGTATTGTAGCACTAGGAAGGCCAACCTCAGAGGTGAGGTATTTTGAGTTTAAGACAAACCCTGCAATCTAGCGATTGCACTCAAAGTATTTTTAGAAAACAAGGGAAACCCAGCGGGTAGCCAAGAACCATGGGTATTTAACTGTGTTATAGAGACAAAGGTTCCTAGCTTGTTCAAATGACTCACAATACAATATAGCACACAATGGACTACTATACGGTAATTTTCTTTGCCCAGCCGGGCAAGAAATTTATTTTCAATCAAAATAATTTCAACAATATTTTTCAAGCAAATAGTATGGCACAAGCCTGTGCCGTACTTGACCTTCGCTCAATTAATTAAAATGGGTGATGATCCCATTTTAATTAATTGAGCGAAGGGATCGAAACGTCGACACCCATGAGTGTACATACATGTAACATTGTACAATTTGATATTGTTTGTTTCACTCCAGGTGACACTGTAACTATTCCTTTCCCAATTTCAGTGCCCTGTTTTGCTCTTTCGCCTTGCCTGAAGACACCCCTTTCACGTCTTTTCTATTTTCTCCTCTTCTAAGTACGGCACAGGCTTGTGCCATACTATTTGCTTGAAAAATATTGTTGAAATTATTTTCATTGAAAATAAATTTCTTGCCCGGCTGGGCAAAGAAAATTACCGTATAGTAGTCCATTGTGTGCTATATTGTATTGTGAGTCATTTGAACAAGCTAGGAACCTTTGTCTCTATAACACAGTTAAATACCCATGGTTCTTGGCTACCCGCTGGGTTTCCCTTGTTTTCTAAAAATACTTGAGTGCAATCGCTAGATTGCAGGGTTTGTCTTAAACTCAAAATACCTCACCTCTGAGGTTGGCCTTCCTAGTGCTACAATACTTACAGATTCTGAATCTGTTTTAACCTCTCAATCTGAACCCTTGTCTTGATTCCTTAGGAGATGTCAGACCATGCTCCTCTGTATACTGTAGATCACATTAAACATTTATGTTCATTACCGTCATTATTATCAGAGACCCCAGATGCCCCCCCAAGTGCAGTTTCCAGCTTACCTGAACAACTAGAAAAGCTAAAGAAGAAACAGGTCAGGCTCCAACTAATGGTGCTTATGCTAACAGATTATCTCAAATCAGGTGTCATACCATTAGGATTACAGGTGCGGAACATTCCTGGCATATTTACGGATAATCCCAAGTACACGACAAATTTTAGCTATATTGGAACCACATGCTCCAGGCAATGGCTAGCTTTGGGCATCGATATTGCCACTGAGACACTCAAAACATTGGAGATTGAAATCAATGACCTACTAAAACAAATTAATGACTCGGACCCCACACCTGAATGCAAAAAACTGCTTGAACAAGTCGAAAAG
Source organism: Lissotriton helveticus (assembly GCF_964261635.1). Lineage (NCBI taxonomy): Eukaryota > Metazoa > Chordata > Amphibia > Caudata > Salamandridae > Lissotriton > Lissotriton helveticus. Next base: position 107,478,296 of record NC_136067.1, read on the forward strand.
GCAGTAGCAGAGTTCAATTACATAGAACAGAACAAAAAGGCAAATAAAGTCAAAAAAGATATTAAGAACTATAGTGCCGAGAACACTTATCCTTATCTTAAGAAAGACTTTTATACTAACAGACCTAACTTCAATCCCCACAACAGACCGTGGGGCCGTTATAATAAACGGCAAAACATAGTGGGATTCTCCGACACTTCAGAAGATTCATCTGACCAATCAGACCCCGGCGAGGGAGGTAGTAATTCTAGAAGAGGTGGAAGAGCCCCCCAAGGAAATTTTTTATCCAGGGGCCAATCGGGAACTCCCCAGAGAGGGAGAGTGAAAAAACCGCGCAGAAGGTTCAACGCCCCGGGAGAGCGGCAAACCCGCAACAATTTTTACCAATGGTAGGCCCTTCCATGCAGAATGCGCAAGAGATGATTCCTATTTTCAATCTGTCTAGCCACATACTACAACACTCTGAATTAGAACTTCTGAAGAAGGGACTGTCATTTGTCCCCACCATTCGTCCTAATTTCATGGAGTTGCAAACTGAGTTACTCAGATTCTTCAGACTTATCCGTCTGAAGGCTTTCTTTCAGTTGCACCCCCCACCTCAATCAACCCGTAACACACCTTTTAGCCCTCCTTCCACTTTCCTGCCTTCTGTTAGTATGGTCCCATCCGAAATTGTGACCTTCGAGAAATTGATTATTAAAGATCTAGAGTCATTGGAAAAGAAAAAACTATTTATCCCTTATAACATCCCTAAAAGTGAGAAAGAAGCAATCAGCACACTTAAATCCAATGCTGATTTGATTATTAAAAGTGCCGATAAAGGCGGAGGAATTGTGTTGCAGAACATTGAATCTTATAAAGATGAGATTAATCGTCAACTGCACAACAGACAGCACTATTTAAGACTAGGACGTAACCCAACCAGTGATATCCAAGCGCAGATAAAAAAGCTGACCTCAGATGCTAAAGCTGAAGGCTACCTCAGCAAGAAAGAATATAATTTCCTGAATGTTAAATGCCCACGATTACCTGTGATTTACACCCTCCCCAAGATCCATAAAAACATCGAGAAACCACTGGGAAGACCGATAGTGTCAGCCTGTGGCTCAATCTTAGAACCACTGGGTTCCTATGTGGATTTTCATATCAAAGAATTTGTGCCATCCACCAGCTGTTATGTCCGTGACAGCATGGAAATGATCAACTTGGTTGAACATTATCCATTTGACCCGGACTCTCAGATACTCTGTACTCTGGACGTAGAGTCGCTGTATACTAATATCCCCCAAATAGCGGCTCTACGGGTCATTCAAAAAATCCTTGACTCCAGGCCCAGACCACATAGAGTACCGACACTGTTCATACTACAGTTATTGGAAGTATGCCTCACAAAAAACTTTTTTGCCTTCGATGGGGCATTCTACCAGCAGATAAAGGGGACATCTGTGGGGGCTATTTTTGCCGCCCACCTGGCCATATTGTTTATGGACGCATTAGAGACAGGTACGATCCTATCGGATGCCAATCCTTTCCGCTCTGGGATCGATATCTGGCGTCGTTACATAGACGATATTTTTCTAATTTGGAATCTGGACGAGAAGTCCCTAGAATCCTTTCTACACTGGCTTAACAATAACTGTGATGATCTGCAGTTCACTCTCTCTCATCATAAAACAGAGATCCCTTTCCTTGACCTGACAATTTACCATGAGGAGGGTGAATTGCTTACCCGACTATATAGGAAACCAACCGAACGAAACACACTGTTGAGGTATGATAGCAATCACCCCAAAGCCCTTAAGGATTCTCTCCCCTACTCACAATTCCTCCGTATATGGCGCAACTGCTCAATAAAATGTGACTATTTCAGAGAGGCAGACAATTTGTCATCCAAACTTAAAGCACGGGGTTACCCAAAAAGATTAGTCAGGAATGCTGCCAAAAGAGCATGGTACTGCCCCCGGGATGTCTTACTTGAACCAAAAAGTAGAGAGAGAACGGAAAGAATTGCCTGTGTAACCACTTTCTCCCCAGTCTCGAATAAGATTCGGAAAACAATCTTGCAGCATTGGCCCATTCTGAACGCAGGACAATTAAACTTTGAAAAGCCAGTATTTGCGTTCAAAAAGAGCAAAAACATAAAAGATCACCTTGTCCGGGCAGCCCTACCCACACCACCCATATGCAACACAATCGAATCCAACTGGGGGTTACCACCTGTGATAGGGCATGTAAAATGTGGACAATGCATTGTGTGTGATTTGACACTGGAGGGGCGCACTTTCAGTCACAATAATGTCACAAATGAGATGAAAGCTTTAACTAACTGTAATAGCTGCAATGTAATTTATGCGGTCTTATGCCCTTGTCCAAAAATGTATGTGGGCCAAACTACACAGAAGGTGAAGACACGCATAAGCCAACACCGCAGCCGCATAAGATGTGGGACTCTCAATGCCCCGCTAGTGGAACATTTTTCATCCCAGAAACATACGGCTGACGATTTAAAATGGACAGTCTTGAAATCTGTGAAATTACCACAAAGAGGCGGCAATCTGCAACAAATTCTGAACCGTGAAGAGTTGAAATCCATTATTCAATTCAATACTATCCACACTGGATTGAACAGGAGTGAGGACTGGACAACTCTCTTGTGAATGAAACTTATTGATTTAAGAAACTGAAAAGAGAAAAGACTCAGTGGTCTCATTTATCAATTTTTAATGAACATATATATGTATCACGATTGCTTCACTTTATTGCACCTTTTTTTTTTTTTTTTCCCCCTCACCACCCCTGCAATTTGTACTCGTTAACTGTAAGCTAGGATGTCATTATTCCCATTAACACAATATCGCTTCAATCTGGGCCAGTTCAAGATGGCGCGCCTGTAAGCGCCTTAGATCCCATCACATACTGTCTACAAATCATGTTGTGGACACCATTTCAAGAGGGCGCCCGCCGTCGTCCCTATCACCGGACAGCGATAATATGACCAGCAAACCCGGTAGACATCTGGTACCCACTCGGTTGCCAATGTTCAGCTTTTAGCGCGAACCCCCTCCCCCTCACTGAGTCCCCATGTAACTGTAAGTGACAGATCCCAGAGTCCCAATAGTATAATATGCTTTTCGGGGACAGCTCAAGATGGCGCCCCACAAGCGCCCTAGAAACGTCCTTTCTCACTTTCGGCAGACCATGCCGTGGACACCAGTCCAAGATGGCGCCCGTAGTCGCCCCCACGTGACCGGACCTCTGCAATATGAGCAGCAAGCCCGGGAACATTGTCGGTATCCGGCATCAACACGAAGCTCCCCGGCCAGACACGAGTTCCATCGTTACTCGGTAAGTGGCTACTCCCCAAGGGCTCCGGTCTGATTTTAAATCACTCGCACAGACTGAGCGCCTTTTAAACTCTTTTTCTCAAACCTTACAGTGCAGCACTGACGACATTGTTCGACGGGTGAGCGCACAACTAATCCGCATTTACTAGTGGCCATCGAGCCCCCAGTGTCCCGTACAAAAAAACGGAGATCAAGGTAAAAGCGCCCTTCACAATTGTCCTTTATGACACTTTGGACTGTAATTGTGAGCATAACTTTGAATATGATTCATTTCAGCATGCCATAACCGGCGCTGTCACTAATTGAGCCATCTTGCCCAAATACTCAATTTTTACCAGAAGAAGCTCAAAATGGGTAGGTAACCTGATTGAATCAGTAATTCTCTCACTGTGACGCCCCCTCCCCACGTATATTAAAGTGCATCTTTCCCGCAGGCCGGATGAAACCCACGATGGGAATGTTCTAAACCCTGCATCCAGGACCAGTATTCTTACCCCTTGGCGCCCACAATCAGTGCGACGCCATACTCAATACCTCCACAGTATAGAGGTATGTGCTTTACTGATTAGGAAGTAGTAAAAGGCCCAAACCCTGAAAATACCAGACATGCATGTGACCCAATACCTATAAAGACCAGACTTGCATGTAGCCCAGCTCTAGCACCAGCTCACTGAGGCATGGGTTTTTCTCCCCCTTTCACCGAACACATTGTTGCACCATCCCCCCCCGGTCACTTGTAGTGCACAAGAACTCCCAATTTTGCCAACACTTGACTCACTGCGATTCCGAATAACAGTGTGCAAATTCTAATGCAAACGAGATTATGTACTTCACAAATGGCACCGTCACCCAGCACATGTCACAAACTGTGATTTCAGATATAGAATGGAATTTAAGGCATGTGTTGACCAGTCTCCTAAAGTTCTCAAAAATTTCTCTAAAGATTTTTTTCTCTGTGCTTGTTTTCTTATCTTTTCAACAGGCTTCATTATATTCAGGCAACCTTAATTCTCGAAGTCCTGATGATGATCCCATTTTAATTAATTGAGCGAAGGGATCGAAACGTCGACACCCATGAGTGTACATACATGTAACATTGTACAATTTGATATTGTTTGTTTCACTCCAGGCGACACTGTAACTATTCCTTTCCCAATTTCAGTGCCCTGTTTTGCTCTTTCTCCTTGCCTGAAGACACCCCTTTCACTTCTTTTCTATTTTCTCCTCTTCTAAGTACGGCACAGGCTTGTGCCATACTATTTGCTTGAAAAATATTGTTGAAATTATTTTGATTGAAAATAAATTTCTTGCCCGGCTGGGCAAAGAAAATTACCGTATAGTAGTCCATTGTGTGCTATATTGTATTGTGAGTCATTTGAACAAGCTAGGAACCTTTGTCTCTATAACACACTTAGAATAGTGAACATCATATACCAGGCCAACTTCTCACAATTATACCTTATATTTGTACCATTGTTTAATGTTTAGCAATTTTTTGCCTGTTTTTCCCCTTTTCTCAATTACTATGTTTGTTTCATGTTGTCCTCTCTACCAATTTATTGTAAAGCGCTCTGATATCCTTCGGGATCTTGTTCACGCTATATAAAACTTTATAAATAAATAGAAGAATAAAGCGGATAAAAACATGCATAACGGTTTTTACAGGAAAATGGGAATAAAAAAACTGAATGCAGTGTATGAAGCAAGGTTTAGATGAACATAAGTGCTGAATCATAAATCATGCTAACGCCCATTGGCTGCCTTGGCTATATATATGGCTGGCTACCAGAGATGAAAATACATAGCTTCCTACCAGGCATTTACAAAACGGTACAGCAAGGTGAAACCTGGTTGGGAGATCGGCAGAGTAAAGTAGCGGGAAGAGAAAGGGCCTTCCTATGGAGCATCCACATGGAACCCAGAAATTTGGAAACAGAAATGGCTATTACTGGACGACAGTCTGCCCTGGGAATGCGAAGGGCGACCGAGTGTTTTGGTACACCAAGTAGCCTGCATATAAGAGCTAGCCAAGTGTGATTAGGGGGGGTATAATTTGGGCACATTAGCGAGATAAGAGGAAAACTCTTCTGAAGAGTTGCAAATTCGACACATGGCCTCCAACCGAACCTGAAGTGAACACTCGAAACTGGAAATACAGCTTCCTATTCAGTGTGACTAATACTAGATCTCAAAATGACTCAAACCCACAGGTGGGCTTGAAGTCAATGAAATCAATGGTGAATTAAAAGCAAACTGTTCTGCAAAATTCCTCAGCCACAAATGCTGACAAATGTTGCTTTTTCACAAGGGTCTTATATGGGAAATTGGTGGAATATGGGTGATTCCACAAATCCTACATCCTGAGTGAGTACAAAGCTAACTTGATTTGCGATAGCTAGGGAACCTTGCTAAATTGATCAGCCTTCATGACATCTTTAAGACGTTCAACATAGTGAACAACTTTGGGGATAGTCTCCAGTACAATTGGGGACACAATCTAATTTTACCCGATACCCCTGTTACTCCCTGGTCCATTAACAGTGGGTACAATGGAGTACTAGGAGGAAGAGAAGCGATATGTTTGAGAAATCTATTCGGAATTTTAGTCAGATCCTCCTGTTTGGAAAAGCCACACATTTATCCCCCATAAGAGGCAGAGCCCAGTGCTTTAGCCTCGTACATCATAAGGAAAGGTGAAATGGGTTTAGTATGGGACGAGGAGAATTCCATAATTAGCGCACCAGATGCCTGTTTTTAGGGCTCGGCTGAACGCGCGGAAGCGCGTCTCCGCCGAGGCTCTGTCGGCATGTGTGCTTCCCAGGAGACAATCCTGGCCGCGCGCATCGCCTTGGAGGCGATTTCAAACTGGCACGCGAACGAGCGCTGCGGCCTGGCGCTGTCTCCTGGGAAGCACACACAAGCGCCCACGCACATACATACAGAGACACCCACCCCCCCTCCGCACACATACATACATACACACACACACGCGTGCACACACACACACACACACACACACACACACACACACACACACACACACACACACGCACCCCCCCTCTCCCCCGCCGTCGCACATATGCATACACACACAGGCACACACACAACAAGGGAACCGAGTCCCCCCGCCCCCCCCCCCCCCCGCCCCCCCCCCCCCCCCCCCCCAGCCCTTTGTAACTTACCAGATCAATTCTGAGGGACTCCGCTCTCCTTCTGGCGTCGCGAGACGCTTTCACTCCGCCTTCTCTTCCGGTTACGTACGCAGCCCCGCCCCCGTCACAGGCGACTTTGCCTGACTTCCCGCATTGGCATGGCACTTTATGGAAGAATGCCTATGCTGGTGCAGGAGGAGGACAGCGCATGAGGAAAGGGGGGGGGGGGGGGGGGCGGCGCGTTCGGAACGGCTGCCATTGGACCGGGCGAATTGGCATTAGCGGAAAGGGCGGGGGAGCTCCGAACGGCAGGGCATGCGGGCAGACTTCTCGCGGGGATGAGGCGGTGGGTGCGAACTGGGTGCGGGGTGTGCATAGGGATGGGGGTGACGCCCCAGTTCCTGTTTCGCTGATATCACTAGGCTAGTTTTGTCCCGCACTCGGAGTTGACTATACGATAATTAAATGCAATTTAGTAGTATTGCCCGAAGTTTATTGGTTTAAGTAAGTTGTTTTCCCGATGGGGGCGTAGGTCGGCGCGTCCCCCGACGGATGCTGGTCTCCCTAATATCGCCAGTCAGATTATTTCAAAGTTACCGTCCTCTCCCCTTTATTTCGTTTTGCCTCTCCTTAATTTGCGGCACCCCCACTACAAGAAGATCTACGTGCTCCACGATTCTTCGCCCATCCTAGTCCCTGCCTAAAAAGTAGGTTTGAAATTCTCCACATGAGAACAGGCGAATGAGGACGCACGTTTCAGAGTCAATCAGCGCACATAGGAAAAATTCAACTAATGACACCTAGCAACTAATTAGCAAACAGTTCTCGGACACCTTCCATTGAGGGGAGAAGGATAATACAAGGACGGGGCAAATGAAGTACCAGTCAAATGTAACAACAGTAAATTGGATAAAAAAAAAAAAAGAAAGAAAAACGTCACATTTAAAACAACAGACCTGAAATGTTTGTTCTCTGTCGTCAGTCTTTTCTTAGTGCTTTAGTCAAGTACGGGTAAGGGTCTCACATTCCCAGATATCTGACAGCCTATTCGCAGGAGGAATGGGGGTGGGGGGCGCTCTTGGAAGGTCTGCCATGAAGCGGGCTATTCCTTATCTATGCGTTTTTTCTCTCGCGCGGACTTTACCCGAAGGCGTCAGAGCGCTTCACAATAGGGACAAGAACGGATACATGAGAACATTGCAAGTGAACAAATTACAAAAGAAAAACGTTAAGTTATATGGAATAAACAGTGCTTTGAGTGGGCCGGTACTCGCCGGTGCTGAGTACCGGCACTTCTAAATGCTTTAGTATCAGTATGCACATTTGAACACCAATTCAATTTCAATGACATTAAATGTGTGCCCCTGGCCGGATCCCTTTCACTGCCCAAAGCCCCACCCCCTAGTCCAACTAAAAATACAAAAGGTAACAGTGGGTACATTACAGGAGGAAAAGTAATGTGTGGAGGTTACAAAGTACTTGTAGAGGTATAATACTGCAATAAATGGCAGACACTCCAACACAACAACAAAGTTACGTAGGCAATGGTGGCACGTGTGAGAGTATCGTAAGGAAATAAAATGTAAGACGTACCAAACAGTGTGTTACAAGAGAAAAGAGACGTGGGCATGTTACAAAGGAGTACAAAAGACCGGTAGAAGGATAATACTGGTCCGGCAGGGGCTTGCGGCTGGGCCGTCAGGATTGACGGGTGCACCGAGATGTGGTGCAGAGTGTTGGAGGGTAAAGAAAGGTATACAACACCAGTTAGGCAATGTCCTTTCCCCTGTTCTTCTTTCTTTTGTGTATATGTTTCCCCCTTCTCTTCTCGGAGTATCCGACTCCTATCACCCCTAACACCCATGTTCAAACATCGCCCCCAGGGGTAGCCTTATCTGTCCGGCACTGACGTGGTGTAAGCCCTGCTGCTCTCAGGGGGTGGGGGGAGGGTACACAGCTCAAGTAATGGCTGCCTGCCAAGGCTGAGATCTGCTAGTCCAGGTTAGATGAGTGACTGCACCGGCCAGCTGAAATATTCATTGCCTCACGTATATAGTAGTTAGTGTCAAGGATGTTTCGTCACTGAACTTCTTTACTCATGTCTCAACGCTTCACCAGCTGGCTTTGTCAATTGTTGTTAGCTGCGTAATATAAATAAGCCACAACAATGGCTTTGTTGTATATATAATATTGAAAAGGCTGAAACTGCTGAAAATATTGAAACGTTTTGACCTTGTCATTTACAATGTCAAGACCTTAAACTCGCGTTAATTTACAATGCTAATAGCTCTAACTTTTGCAATGCCGAGATCGTTGCATTGTAAATGCTTGTTGTTTAATGGTTGCCTTGTTGATATGAAGATGCCAGGACATAAACTCCATGAATATGACCCCAAGATATGCAACAGAATCAACCTTCTGAAGGGAGAAAGCCCCCCTCTCCCCCCCCCCCCCCCCCCAACCCCCCAACCCCCTCCCAGGAAGAAGCAACCCTTAAAAGATTTGTGTTGATTTAAGGACATCACATTGATTTTAGTAGTGTTGATCTCCAAGACGCGTGAAGTGAAAAACTCGTTGAAATGAGTCAAGAGTGTCTGGAGCTTGCTTTGGGGTCTTTGAGATCAACTGAGACCAGGGTGAGTAGGAAATAAAAACAACTCTTTGCTAATATTTGAGCATTGTGTGCAGGTGTGTTTACTATAAGTTGCTGAAAAAGTCACCTGGACATCAATCCATACCTTGGTCTAACGCTGTTACCTGGACTCCATTGTATCATGTGACTGTTATCTGTGGCTAAAGTTAAAACTTTGTTTTGTACGTTGTGAAACATCTAAACACCCTCACCTTAAAATGTAATTTATGAAAATATTGTGCAAGCTTCAGTATTCCTCTGTCAAATGAACAACTGTTGGCAGGTTTGGGCTGTTTACATAAATGCTGTTTCACATTGTTACTTTGTATGTGTTTATGAAGAGTTAAACTTTGTATTTACCATAGTTCTCCCTTTTATATTTTCAGGAGAAAGTTAAATACACCAGCCTGCTTCCGATTTTATTTGGAGAGTCTGCCATGAACTACATCCTCTCTGCTGCAAAGTTAGTAATCATCTTAAAAAGTATTAAATAAATAGTGTGGTCTTCTAGTCGCACACATTGATATCTGCGTTGGAGTTTTCTTAGAATCCATGCATCTGCAGTAATGAAGGTTGATGAGGAATTACAACGCCCCTGTGTATGCTAAAGAGAGTGGCCGTTATTAAATCTTGGAAGAATAGTTACTGGTTGATAATTTTTCTGTCATCTTACCAGCAAACCTTTGTCTTATGCATGCAGACTAATTACAAGCTGGTGCATGGCCACAAGGTTACAGTTTACTATAATTCTTTGCTGTCATCCATTCCTTCGTACATCAAGCACGCATTCTTATCAATGTGTAGCAGAAAGAGAAGATGGTGTCATACTGTTAATCCTGAAGCAAATACAGTTGCAAATTTACTGCAAATGCCTATTGGGGAAAGCCTGTTTGTGGTAATGGAAAGTGACATTACAGTGATTGATTCTCTTCCGTCCACTGTGCGGGATTGTAAATGTCCCAAAGCACGCTATGTGCAGTATGGTAAATTAGCACAGACCAGAACAGGGAGAGAACATGGACTTGTAGTCTTTCTCAATCCACTAATTAGCGAGGCTGTCCAGGGAGCACATTTATGAACTGGCTGTACGTTTCCTGCTGCATTGCTATACTTGTGTATGTATTATATACAAGCTTATCCCTCCTGGGCACTCTGAAAGAAATTTCCTAAATTAGTTCAAATAAATTCGATGAAATTCTTTTTCATAGTTGGTATCATTCTTTTTATTTTTGTAGTTGGTTCATCACATTATTTTTGTCATAATGGTTAGGCAAATGGCCCTGTGGCCCTATGCATTTCGGGCATCGCTTTTCCTCGGGGGCCGTGTAAATTCCTGAAAGTAACCAAGTACATTTGTCACAATGGTATGAAATTCATATTTGTGCACACATTCACTTCATGTCAAAAATAAAAAGAATGATACCAACTATGAAAAAGAATTTCATCGAATTTATTTGAACAAATTTAGGAAATTTCTTTCAGAGTGCCCAGGAGGGACACTGATCTCAAGGGAAACAGTGCAATTTATAGTATTGTCCACCCCAGGTACAGGGGGAGTTACTCCCAGGGCACCACTCACCTGTATAGACATTGACTACAAAATTGACAAGGTGTGCGTCTCCTACAAACCAATTTTGGATCAATAATTATATACAAGCTTCACATGATCATTGATGCTCCTCACAATTATTTGCAAACTGAGCAATTGCCTTTGAGTTTGAGGTCATGAGGCGCAGGATTAGGCAATGTGGAAGCAGATGATATGGTGGATATAAGCACATATTTAGGCTTTGACCTGGTTGGGTGAGACATTGTTTAAAAGACACAAAGGGTGATGGGAGAAATGCTTGCAATTTTTCTAACCTCTGCTAATCACTCGCCGTAGCGTCCTAACCCATTGCATTTTCACCCACCATGCTACTTCAGTTTAAAACCAGCCATTTGCAAATCAGTCTTGACCCTGCTCCTCATGGGAACAATCCAGCCCAAACCAACAAGCCAGCTTCTCCCTGAACCGGAATACAAACAACCCAGGACTGGTTTTGCCCTAGTTGTGGTCACATCAGCCAGGTACAGCTTGGTTCCAGTGACGCAGTGAGCACGGGACCCACATCTGGGCATACCCTGTGCACTTAGGGTGTCAAATGCAAAAACGACAAGGTAATGGAAGGAATGCTTGAGTTAATATTGGACACTAGCAATCACTCAGGGTAGCACTCCAACTGATCGCTCTATTGCTCACCATGCTGCCTCAGTTTGGACTCAGCCATATGCAAATCCGCTTGACTCTGTTCCTCATGGGAAAGGATGGTCTGAACTGCCAGGCCAAATCCTCCCTGAACCCAATCAACCATGGGTTGTGATGCTACTCTGAGTGATCGCCAGTGGTTAAACAGATTTGCAAGCATTCTTCCCTTCACCTTGTCTGTTTCATGAGGCATTGTTTTACTAGTCTGGAGTTTGCCTTGGTATCGAAAGTAGTTAATGGTGTTGCTTCAGGGTGCATCTGGAGTTATTTTTAGAGTGACCTTGATTATAAAGTGACTTTAACAGAGAATTGATTTATTTGCTGTCAGACATTTCTTGGAAAAAGGCGGATTTTTCTTTCATGTACATGTCTCACATGGCTTCAGGTATGACCAATGATTGCCATTTTGAAGAGATTTCATGCTTTGAAGAGGAGCCTCGCTAGAGTACGTTAGACTGGGTGATGCAGTTAAAGTGCCTTGTATCGCTGGATCAGTGACTTGTAATGTGCCATATTTTACTTGGAAGGGCCCAACATGTAATAACTACTGAAAGTAGTTGTAGTACTCTGGTTGTGAGAATTATCTGCTAAACAAATGTTGTTTATTTTGATCTGTAACCTCTTGGAAATTTAGCTGAATCTTTTGGAATTTATATTAGAATTATAGCTACACTTACATGTTTAGTATAGGTTCTTTTGCCTCTGTGTCTTTACTGTAGTAACACTCACGTTTTTATTCAGAATGACTGCTGGAGAAGAGATGACTGAGAAGCACAAGAATATTCTGAAGAAGCTATGCCAGGTCTTGTGCTCCATTGGATTAATACTCTGCAATATAATGGTATGGTTTCATATAGTTATTTTAAGTTTTCTGGTTGTGATTTCATGTGAAATTCAAGTGATTCTTCAGCAGACATCATTAACCTCTCTTTCATGGCATCTTTATAAATATTCATAAACCGTCAGTAGCTCCGTCTAGGTGCAAGTTGGGGGAGACTTTTAACATGGAATAAGACAGTTTAAATTTCAGCCATTTTTCCCAGAGTACTTCATGGGGGTTTCTTGAGACACTAAAATAATATAAAAAATAGCAAACTTTATTTTACTCCAGTATTGGAGCTTTCATCGATTCACATGCCTGAATCATTCCCCGTCGTCAAGACGGCAGTCTCTGGTATATAAAAAAGCAATGCTTAGTAGTATAGCAAACTGAAAAGAGGCCTAGGCCCCTTTCCCTTTTGCAACCCATAAACATGCGACTTACGTTACCTCAGGCAATGTGGAAAACAAGAACACTCTTTCGTTATACTCTCATACCAGTCCAAAAGATGGAGTAAAAGGAGACACGAGCAAGTTTGAAATATTTATTTCTAACGCCGTGTTCTCATGCGCAGCACCATAGCTAATACAAGCAGACATATTATTAGAAACAAGATTGTCAGCATAGTTACTATTCCATAAAATACAAAGGGAGAAAGCATGTTATAATGCTAAATGGAAACAGGTTTAAAATATACCTATATTTCACCCTCCCTTGCGAGTAGGTTGTTTTATAACTACAGAAGGTCTCTTAGGCTTACATAGGCGGCCCCATACCTCTGGTATTAGCAGAAGTGGATCACATCAAATTCTGCACAAGCTCTCAGCATACGAATGTTCTCCAAGTGTGTGTAATCATGCCTACGCTGTGCATTATTAAACGCGTCAATATCAGAGGTGGCCACAGCTGCATATCTGTTATGGCTAGAACGGGCGCTGATCAGTTAGAACAACAGCCACAGTGTGTACGACAACCTTGACGGTCTCGGCTCACACTGTACAGACTAAACTAGCGAAGCAGCTTAGAAATGCAGCAAAACAAGTTATTCTCATGTGAAGCGAAATGCTCAGTGTTCTCTAAACAATAGCGCAAGTGCGTGTCGTGTGCAAAGCAGAGCAGGAAAGTAAAAATGGCGTTTAAACTTCTAATAAACCCATGCTAATTTAACACTGTGTAAATGTACGGGTCATCCCCATGACACCCTCCCTTGATCAGAGCACGTGGAAGCAGTGGGGGCAAGTCAGGAACGCAGAGTTCAAGTTCAAAAGCCAAAGTCAAGTTCAAATTTGCCACAACGGTAAAACTGGAGCAAACTCCGAATTTGGAAATAATACACAAATGTAGTATAATCTTCTTGATCAATCAAAAAAACAAAGGGAATGTCAGAGAAATAAAAAAATCCGCTGTTCAACACATGACGTCTGTCGTGGAAGAGAGAGAAACAAAATGTCTCATTCCAACAGCGTTTATGCACCATATGTTGCAACAGCCTCCAATAGGAAGTCATTGTTCTCATCCGAAAACATTTCAGCTATCCAATTCAGTAATGGAAATGAACATCCATGTTCTTCAATAACCGGAGCCTCTAGTCCCATCAGAGGACAACTCTGGTTCTCTTCAATGTAACTTTGTGCCAATAAGTCACGCGCCGCGGGGCGTGGCCACGGCGGAGAGCGGAATGGCCGCTCTTTGGTGAAGCTCCTCCAGGCGGGCTCCCGGCGGAGCGGAACATGGCATGAATCGTCCGCCTATCCTGTGGCAACTCACCTGCAGAGCCTCCTGATGGTGCCTGGAGTCTTTGGAGCCTTTGAATGCCGGCGGGAGCGACCTTGGCGGTGAGTGGGGCGAAGGGGATACGAGGCCTCCGGACCTCGGCGCCATCTTCCCCTTGGGACCGGTGCTCCGTGGGGACGCGGCTGGGGCCTCGCCCGCCGGGCCTTTGTTCCCTGCTGCGTCTGCGGAGCCTGCTGCCGAGCTTCCCTGCGTCCGAGCCCAGTCCCCGGTTGGGGCGCCCGCTTACTGTCGCGCTCCGGAGCCCTCGGCCTGTGGGCGCGCTGGGACCGGGGCCTCGATTGGCGGACTGGCGCGGAGACTCTCTGGGCGGCCGGCGGGAGTGCTTGGCGGGGGGCGGTGGGGCCCTGGGCTTTGAGCGGCCGTGATTGCCGGCGGCGCCCACCGGTGGCTCCCTGCGTTCCTGCCCCACTCGCGCCTGGCGGGACGGCTGTTCCCCCCCTTTCCTTCTGACCTCCTTCAGGAGAGGGTCGCTCCCTGCCCTGCAGGCCGCTGTGAGACACACGAGACGCTGCTGCTTCCTGGCCTTCGCTGTTCTCCTCCTGCCCACTGCACGTGGCTGCCAGGCGCAGCGGCGCCATCGCTGAGGACAGTGCCTCTATCGCCCTTGCCTGCCGCTCCATTCCACTGCGCTCTCCCCCGGGGCTCACTGGGACTTGTGCCTGCCGCCATCTTGTCACCGCTTGCCTTGTGTGTTGGCGCAGAAGCTGGTTACTGCTGACACCGCACCCCCCTTGCAGGCTTAAGGATGGTGAAGAAGGACTTGGCCCAACGGAAGCTCCCCTTTGAAAAGACCCCTCTTCTCCCCACAGACCCCCCGCCCGGACCGGCCTCTGGAGCCGCTGGCGCGGCGACGGCGGGGGACGCGACAGCGATGATGGCCGCCATGATGGGGGAGATGCGCGCTGGCTTCAAGGCACTGGACACTCGCTTTGACGCACTGGACCAGCGCCTTTCGGATATGAACACTGCGGTACAGGCCCATGACCGTCGGCTGGATTTAGCGGAGTCCAGAATATCGGACATTGAGGATGGGGCCGCGAAGTCCCTGAAACGGCTGGAGAGGGTCGAAACCATCCTAAAGAACGTGGCTATCAAGAATGAGGACCTAGAAGCGCGTAGCCGGCGCAATAACATTCGCATCTTGGGCGTTGCGGAGACGACTACGACTGGCCGGTTTGACACCTTTGTGGAACACCTGCTCATAGTTATTTGGAAGGGACACTTTCACTGCTGGCTTCGTCGTTGAGCGGGCCCACAGATCCCTGGGGCCCAGGCCCCGCACGGGTCTCCCACCCAGGCCCATAATTGCCCGCATCATGAACTTTCGCGACCGCGATGCCGCACTCCGCGCTGCACGCGAGGCGGGAGACGTGCAGTGGCAGGGCAGCAAGTTGTCTTTTTTCCCAGACCACACGCTCATGGTGCAGGAGGCCCGTCGCAAGTACACTAGCGTCAAGTCCGCTCTCCGTAACCTTGGTTTAAAATACGCAATGCTCTATCCGGCGAGATTGAAGGTGGAGGCAGACGGCCGATTCCGTATTTTCGACTCCCCGGCAGAGGCGCAGGACTTTTGTGCCGCCTACAAGAAACGACGGTCCTCGTCCCCCTCTGGCTCTGGCGGACATTCACCACCACGCACTGATACGCAGTCCAGCTCCGACCTTTTCGCCGATGCAGGCACTGGCTGACTCGTCAGACTCTTCTCCTTGTTGTATGTTATCTGATGTGGACTTAATGGTTCTTTCTTTCAGGTTTGTTGCACGGCTATTGCCATAGTGTTTGCTTTGCCGGGAAGCCCGCGTGGCGAGGCGTTGCTACCCCCCATGGTGTACGCCTGTTTGTTCACCTTCTTTAAGGGTTTGATTTTTTTTTCTCTGCATGTGTTCTTGTTATTACTGTGGTTTTCATATATGTCACCGTTTGCTCATTTTTTCCTTTTGATTGGGGACTGCCTCTCTGGGGATGTCGGGAGGCTGGGTGGTGGGCGGGGGTTGGGTTGTGTACTGTTTTTGTGGTTTTGTTTGGTTGTATCTTATTGCGAGAATCATTGGCCGGGCTTGCCGGATACACAGTTTTCTTTGATTGTGCATGTAATACTGCCATGGCCGGGTTAGGTCTTCGAGCTGGCCCCTCCATGCTAACGTTGATGACTTGGAATGTTCGTGGTCTGAATACCACGCGGAAACGCAGACAGGTTCTGAACTATGCTATGCGCCACAAGGTGGATGTGCTGTTCTTGCAGGAAACCCATCGGATACTCACTCTCTAGCCAGGGGATGGGGTGCACACAGAGTGTTCTCATGTTACAGTAGATACGCAAGGGGGGTGGCGATTCTAGTGCATAAGCGTGTCCCCTTTGTGTTGCTCGATAGCAAGTCTGACGATGAGGGCAGATATGTGCTTCTCTCCGGAGTGCTGTATGGGTACAAAATTGCCATGGTATGTGTCTACGGCCCTAATGTTGACTCCCCTTCTTTTTTCAACACCTGCAACTACTGCTGCTTAGATCGGACATTGATTTGTTGGCGATGGGGGGTGACTTCAACCTGTTGATGACCCCTGTCAGGGACAGCACCTCCCTTTCCCCGGATTGCAAGCCGCTTTCCCGCTCGGTGATGGCGGACATCTGCTCCCACTTTTCCCTCATAGATGTTGAGGCCAGGGCGCATCCGCACTCCCCTGCTTACACGCACCACTCGGGCTTCCATAACTCCAGCTCCAGAATAGACTACTGGCTGCTCTCTCCGGGGGTGGCTGGGTGGCTGCGCACCCTCTCTACGCCCCCGCGCACTCTGTCCGATCATTCCCCGGTATTGCTGTCGCTGGCGGTCCCAAGATTGGGCGGGTATGAGAAGCAGTGGCGGTTCCCTGGCAAGGCCTTGCTTGACCCGACTTTTACGGAAGAAGTCCGCACTGCCATAGATGACTATTTTGACACTAACACGGGCTCGGTGGCCTCCTGGGCCACGCTGTGGGAGGGTTTTAAGGCTACCATTCGGGGGGTCTGCATCGCCAAACACGTGGGGGCCCTTCGTGACACTCGCGCCACTCTAACCCGCATAGAAGATGACCTCACTGCACTGGATAGGGAGCTCCTTGGGGGTCCCTCCCCAGACCTGGAGGCTAGGCGTTTAGAACTCCTGCTGGAATTTAGGGATGCTGCAGATAGGGAGCTCCGATTCTTAGGTAAACACTATACAGCGCGACAGTACGGGGAGGGGGAAAGGCCGGGCAAGTTGCTAGCGCAGTTACTCCGCCCGCCACACCAAGCGGCATACATAACTGATATACACGACGCTCAGGGTGCGCGACACTACTCCACTCCCGACATTTGCGATACCTTTCTGTCCTACTACACCCGCCTTTACACTTCGACACTCACTGATACCAACAGTGACCCGGGGCCCTATCTCAACGAAATAGCCATGGTCTATCTCGAAAAGCATATGCAAGATTTCCTGGCGGATCCAATCACCCCTGACTACATTATTGAAGCTATTGATTCGATGAAGAGCTCCTCTGCGCCGGGCCTGGATGGGTTCACTGCTGATTTTTATAAAGAGTACAAAGATGAACTGGTACCACGCCTCATGGAGGTCTATGCGGAGGCATTGGAGACGGGCGTCCTTCCCCCCACCCTCCGGGAGGCGGTCATAGTTCTGCTTCCCAAGTCGGGCCGTGATCCCTCTTTCTGTACCTCTTACCGCCCCCTGTCACTCCTTAACCTTGACTATAAAATTCTGGCAAAGGTCCTGGCTATTCGCTTGGTGCTTCTTGTGGACTCCTTGGTCGCGCCGGCCCAACCTGGCTTTGTCCCGCACAGGTCCACCTCCTTCAACCTCCGTACCCTGTTCTCGGTTCTGCACAAAATTGACCCCTCCGTCCCTGCGGCTGCGGTCTTCCTGGACGCTGAGAAAGCGTTCGACACCCTGGAGTGGCCCTTTTTTTTATCCGTCATGCGCCGAATGGGAATGCCTGCGCTGTTTGTGGCCACGGTGGAACTGCTCTATACTGCGCCTACGGCGCGTATACGGTTGAACGGCACCATCACTGAGAACTTTGCGCTTTCCCGTGGGACCAGGCAGGGCTGTCCCCTGTCCCCGCTTCTATACATTCTGGCGATGGACCCTTTAGTCCGTCATTTTCAGGAGAAACATCTGCACAGAGGTCTACAATTCCGCACGGGTCCACTACTTGTTTCTTTGTACGCGGACGACACTGTCCTGTATGTCCGCGCCCCTGATACCAATTTGGAGCCCTTGATGCGCGAGATCGAACGATTTGGCTCCTACTCTGGCCTGCGGATTAACTGGCATAAGTCGCTCATTTTCCCCTTGACCCCCTCCACGGCGCAATGGGATTGTCCCTTCCCCTTGGAATGGTGCGCTGATTCCGTCAAATACCTTGGGATACACGTCCACCTGGATGCGGTGTCCATTGTGAGATTGAACTATGGGCGCGCCCTGGATTTTTTGGAGGACAACACGGAGCGTTGGCTCCGTCTTCCTCTATCCATGGCTGGCAGGATTGCCATTGTCAAAATGGTTGTCCTCCCTCGTTTTTTATACTTGTTCAATAATATTCCGATCCCCCTGACTAAGATTTTCTTCACGCAACTTCGCTCTGCCCTGCTGCGCCTGATATGGGGCGGCAAAAACCCTCGGGTGGCTTGGCGCACGTTGACTTTACCTTATGAGCGAGGAGGGTTCGGGGTGCCGGATTTTTACCTCTACTACCTGGTGGCACAATGCTCATACGCGCACACCTGGTTCCACCCGGATGCCAGAATTCCATTCTTGCGACCTGAGGCCGATACGGCTCTTCCGGTGCCGCTTTGCTCCATCCTTCCCAAGGGAATACCTCGTGATCCGCAAGACATACAGCCGGTCTCCACAACGAGCTGGGCCTGGGATAAGCTGCGAAGACTGCTCCGCGTGGACAGGCTGTACTCGCCTTCGCTCCCCCTCCCCAACCCTCACTGGCTCCCCATCACTGGTGAGGCGATAGTTGGCCGCACGCTGTCCAAGTTTCAACTACATACTGTTGGCGACCTGTTCCCTGAGGGACATGTTTTTTCGTTGACGGAAGACTCCCGCTTCGAAGACCGCTCATTTATGGATGCGTTCACCCTGTCCAGGCTCCGCTCAATGCTGCGCGCTGAATTCCCTACGTTTCCATTGTCGCCGCCCGCGGACCAGGCACTCACGTTTATCATACAGACGCCAACGAGCGCCCACGTAGTGTCGCGACTCTACAAGTTATGCATGACATCTCTTCCCTCCTTTGACACAGCGGTGCGCTCTGCGTGGGAAAGGGACTTGGGCACACAGATTACTGATGATCAGTGGGAGGCATGCTGCGCTGTCACCAAAACCGTGTCCATGAACAGTAGACACAAACTTATCCATTTCAAGTTTCTACGGAGGATGTATCACACCCCCGCACTCGCCCATAAAATAGACGCCGCCAGACCACACAGTTGTCTCAGGTGCACCTCCCCTCATGCTGACTTCTCCCACTTGTCTTGGACATGCCCGAAGATACACACCTATTGGCTAGAAGTTCACCGGGTCTTGGGCAACATACTAGGTATGACACTTCATCCCACCCCCGAAATTGCTTTGTTGGGCTATGTTGCCAACTTCCCACCACCTCTCCGCAGACTGGCATCCATGTGCTTCCTCCTGGCCAAGAGGGAGGTTGCACTGCTCTGGGGCGCACGTCGCGCCCCGACGGTGGCTGCATGGTTGAGAAGCCTTGCCCACTGCAATACTAACAGCGTGGAGTTTTCTGCCTTGCTTCCCTCAGCTTCCCGTCCGACGGACATATGGGGGCCATATCGCAGCTATGTCGAGAAATTGACCCAGAAAGCGCAATCCCAGTCCCTGCATTCCATTGTCCCGGAGGGGGTGGGTTAGACTATTAGTGGCCCCTCTGCGCGCCAGGCGCCATCAGATGTCACACTCCCCAATTTGGACCCTACACTGCATTCTACCCTTGATGGGGGCGGGGGGCAGGCATGAGAGCTGCTATGTTCCAACTCGTTGTGCTTGTCACATGTGGAGTGTCGCTCCTTTATGAGCAGGAGATCTGTGCTAGCGGACCTGTAACTAGATGTGTGGGCTGCGTCCCGGTCCACCACGACGTTCTATGTACTTCCCTGTAACTGTACTGCCTGGCTTGCCTTCTTGATTCTCGCTTGCTTATTGCTTTCATTTTCTTTGCTATAATGTGTATTTTTTGTTTTTATTGCACTTTGTTCATTTCATGGCTTTATGATTCACCTATGTTTGGAAAAACCGGCACTTTGTATTACTGATCGAACCGGCCAGGACTTTCTCGCTCCTACTTTGCTTTTTTTCACCATTGCTTAGTATGCTGTCATCCACTGGCTCACACGTATTGTTCTGGTTTGTTGTACCTTGCTGTACATTCTCTTTTGGTGCTGAATAAAGTCTTTAAAAAAAAAAAAATAATAAGTCACGCGCCGCTGCAAAAACATTCCAACGCCCCAAGACTCCATGCATTGCTGCAAAGGCCATAATCCCGCCGCCAGAACAAAGCAATTCATGAGGAACTAAGGGGCTCATCAGTTGATCATAATCCGCGTTGGGAGACACCGTATTGCAGACACACAAATCCAGGGCCCAGTCGAAATCGCAGCTCAGGCATTGAAATACAGGCTGGATTCATGTAAAAAAAAAAAATCGAAACGATAATCCATAAGCCGCACTCAGCTAGCCAGAGGCAGACACTCCTCGCCATCATCCCGCCGAGGTCGCAGGCCACGCCCCCTTTTCGGAGGCCACACCCCCTTTTCGGAGGCCACGTCTGTGCCCGTCCGCGTCCGAACGGGGCTAGGGGCCGGCCTACTTCTCCTCCAAAATCCTAACCGCCGAAAATCGGCCCAGAGAAATCTTTGCTATTGTGCACGACCTCGCATACTCCGACAGGGCCACCCTTAAACCCTCCCCCTCCCAGCACCTTTGTGACTCCCTCAATTCTTTCTTTCTTGACAAAATCGCCACTATCAAAGCTCACATCCCCTCCCCCTCCTTCGTTAGCCCCCAGTGTCCCCCAGTGGCAGCACGCCTCGACTCCATCCCTCTTCTCACAGAAGATTCTTTCCTTTCTCTCCTGCCATTGGTTAAGTCTGGTTCCCCTCTAGACCCTTGCCCAGCACACATCCTGAAACCGATCTACTCTGCCTGTGTTTTGCCACCCCTCACCCTTCTTAATAGCTCACTATCACAGGGCATTGTCATTTCACCCCTTAAATCGGCCGTTATTCTACCCATCCTCAAAAAACCTGCGCCGACCCCTCGGTTCCCATTAACTATCGCCCCATCTCACTCTTACCCTTTTTGGCGAAGGTACTGGAACGCCATGTAACCAGAACACTGAGTACCTTCGTGGAGGAGAACAGGGTTTTAGCCCCCAGGCAGGCTGGTTTCCGCCCCGCACACTCCACGGAGTCCGTGGTATTATCGGTCCTTGACAACCTCAGAGAGGGTATGGACACCAACCATCCTCAGGCCCTGGTCCTCCTCGATCTCTCCGCCGCTTTTGACACGGTTGATCATGCCATCTTACTTTCCCGTGTCAGAGCGGCGTGAATAGAAGGTTCGGCCTTGGTCTGGCTGTCCTCCTTCCTGCGTGACCGCACCCAAGCAGTGCGATTGGGTGACTTTTCGGCGGACTACCGTGCGGTTCAATGCGGGGTTCCCCAGGGCTCCTCTCTTTCCCCCCTGCTATTTAATTTGTATTTCGCTCCTCTCATCTTCGCCCTCCAACAGCTGGAGGTCTCCGTCTACAACTATGCGGATGACCTCCAGCTCATTTTTTCCCCTATCTTCTTCCCCCGAGTCAATATCCAATTTCCAGTCTGTCATGATCTTCATCCAGGACTGGATGAATCACAACCACCTGAAGCTAAACCCCGACAAAACGGAGTTGGTACTGACAGGTGGTTGTTCCAGTCCCTGGTCTTCTCTCTTCTGGCCCCCCTCCTTAGGCCCCCCCCCCGACTCCTTCTTGCTCTGTAAAAACTCTTGGATTCAAACTGAATGACCAACTCTCCCTTCATTCCCAAGTCAGCTCTGTTGTATCCTCATCCTTTCTCTCCCTCCGCACTATCCGCAAAGTCTCTCGGTTTTTCTCTCCCTCCGCACTCAAACATATAGTCCTGGCGATGGTTACCTCCAGCCTGGATTACGGCAATGCCCTCTACTGTGGCATGCCCGCGTACAACGTGCAACGTCTCCAGCTGGTCCAGAACCAGGTGGCCCGCCTGGTATTCAATTTGTCCAAATCACACCACGTCACGCCCCTCCTCAAGTCCCTACACTGGCTCCCCATACAGGAACGAGCCCAGTTCAAGCTGGGCTGCATCATTTTTAATGCCCGGTCCGGCTCAGCCCCTGCTTTTATCACTTACGAAATTCACTCCTATGTTCCTCCCAGGGAGCTACGCTCATCTACCCAACAACTGCTCGTAGTTTCCCGTTTTAAACGAAAAAAATGGGGAGGCTCCAAATTCTCCACACTCGCTCCTGCTTTCTGGAACTCCCTCCCGGCGCACCTGAGATCCTGCCCCCAGTACACACTCTTCCGCAAGGCACTTAAAACCTTTCTTTTTACACAAGCCATCTCACCTTAAAACCCCTCCTGTGTTCCTGTCTTTCTCCCCCTCAGGGTTTTAGTACTTTACAGCGCCATGAAACCGCTCGGTGTACGCGCGCTTAAGACATATTTTAAACTCACTCATCAAAGGCAGCATAGTATTTCAAATCTGAAAACAAAGCCTCTACGGCCTGAACATCCCAATCATCAGATGTATATTTTGTTTAATAACATCCCCCATAGAAACTCTCAGTACATTTGGGACATTTATAACCTCAGTGGGACCTTGCCAAGCTGCGGACATCCACCCAGAACTCCACCAGCACTATCACCCCTCACGTCGCAGCCCCCAACCACAACATTTCTAACATAGCTCAGCGTCGGATCCACACGCACCTCACCTCTTCCCCCAGCACCCTAGTCAATAGCCCACCTGCTGTTACCGCCCCACACTCCCCAAGCGAAGTCACCAATCTCTCCCCCTCATACACTAGCCGCCCCTCTAACAATACCCCTTTGACCCCCACTCATACCTCCCTCATCCCTCTCTCCCCTGACACAACACCCACCCATAACACCTCCTACCTAGATCAGCACCAGAACAGCATGCACAATGACAAATCCCGCCCTATGTTCCCCCCCACTCTCAGTCCCCACGTAAGTACACCCCCCCCTACATCCTCGATACACCCACATCCCCGATACCCCCACGCCCCCTTCCCAACACGCTACACCCCTCATGAACGCTTCTGAACACACCACCGTCCGGAGTTTACCTCCCCCTCCCTTCCCTCCCCCCCACGGCAGATCCATCTCCCTCCCCAGTTCCCTCCCCACTCTGACTCACGACACCCACACCCTCCCAACCAGTCCCACAGAACATACCGCCTCCCTTACCTTAGCATCCCCCCCTCTCTCCCCTCCCATTCTCAGCCCCCATTACCTTCCGGCCACCCCCACTGTCTTCAGCCTTCACTCACTCTTCAACTCACAGGCACCGTCTCCCACTGACGACACTTCCTATGCCTCCCACCCTCCCCCTACTTCACCCACACCTGCGCCCACAAACCCGCCCACGCTCCGAATGCCATCCCACTCATTATCACCGTAGAACCTTCCAACAACGATAGCATATCCCCCCCCCCCCCCTCGATACCCTGCCCGCTTTCCAGCTCACTACTCAACCATCCACCAATGGCTCTCGCCACCAACGTCATCTCCAATCCTCCTCTTGACCTGACTTTATCCACCCTCCAACAAGTCAAAGGGGATCTCCTACAAGTCAAAAAAGATCTCCGCGCAATCAAAGACCTTCTCTTCTCACAGCCCAGTCTACCTCCCACCATCCCATTACCCTACAAACGACGCACCCTCCCTACATACCCTCGCCTCCAACGACCCCCGCGATGGCCGACTATCCCCGTTTGCAATAACTCCCACCGCCCCTGCCGTGTCCCCAACTCACTGTCTGACCGCGACCTATGCTCTCTCCTACGCTCTTATAGCCCAGGTCCGGTAAAACACATATCCAACACGCACATCCCCATACCCACAATTCTCTCAAACCCTCTGAGGCTCCCAACCCATAGCAACAGAGGTTCCATCCCTAACAACCTCAGAAAAGTCCCCCTCTCTCTAGAAGGCTCGACCACCCTTCTCACTCCCAAACTCAAATGCATCCTACTCAATTGCAGATCGGCCCAGAAACACTCCTCCGACATCGCTGATCTCGTCTCAGCAATGGATCTGGACCTAGCCATTCTGACTGAAACGTGGCTTACTGAAGCCTCTACCCCGATAATGGACATATTAGTCCCCCCCCAATTATCACATCATTAGACTGGACAGGCCTGGCAAGACGGGCGGGGGAATTGCATTCATTTTTAGGAGCAACCTCTCCGTTACTAAAGCCACCTCCCCCTCCCTTACTTCCTGTGAGCTCCTCTGCCTCGATATCACCAGCGAGGGCAAACAAGTTTGTGCTCTACATCTCATCTATCACCCGCCTGGCGACAACCTCATATTCACCCAACAACTCATGGACACGATCACATCCAATGCCGGTCGGCAGATCACCCAAGTCTACCTGGGTGACTTTAATCTCCATTGGAATGACCAGAAAGACACAGCGGTGAATAGTCTCAAAACTTTTCTTAATGCGCTTGACCTCACCCAAATATGTGATAGACCAACTCACGACAAAGGCTCGATACTCGATCTCATCATCGCCAAAGAGGACTCTACCCAACTGGAGGCGATGCAACCCTGCGACTGGTCAGATCACCACATTATCACCTTCTTTATCAATGAAAAAGTTAAACATAACCCGGCTCAACCCACCAAATCAAAAACCTGGAAAAGGGACATGAAGAATCTTAACCCCACTACCCTGCCTCCCCACATCGGCAGTCTCCTCCTTCCTCCTTCAGGTGCCTCGGATGTTCAATCACTGACCGACCACTACCTTGACTCTATGAATTCAATAGTCCATGAAGTCGCCCCATTGCAATTGAAGAGAGTCTCCACCAAAATTTCTAACCCCTGGTATGACGGCAGACTCAATGACGACAGGCGTACTATGCGAATGGCAGAACGTACCTGGAGATCTGACCCCTCACCACTGCATCTAAAAACGCTTAAAAACAAGAGAAATGCCTACTTTAGAAAAATAAAGCGCACAAAGTCGGACTTCTTTAGCCGCCAGCTGGACCAAGCAAAAAACAGGCCAAGAAAACTGTTCGAACTAATCAAGACTCAAACAAAGACACAACCCTTACAATCAAACCGTGCAATAAGCGACACCCCACACTGTGAAGCCTTCTCTGCCTTCTTTAAGCTTAAGACCGACAACATAAGAAATTACCTCATCATGGATGTAAGCCGATTCCCCAACCACACCAGAATGTCTAACATTCAACCCAAAAACAAGGCATCCTGGCTGTACTTCGACACCTACTCGGAAGAAGCAATACACAAACTGCTCTGCACCTTGAAGCCCTCTAATCATCTCACAGACCCCCTACCTGCTAATGCAGTAAAAGACTTCATCCCCTTGCTCCTCCCTCTTTGGACCAAAATCATCAACAGCTCCCTTCAACAAGGTCTCATTCCAGACTCCCTCAAGGTGGGGCAAGTCACGCCTATACTCAAGAAACCCACAGCTGACCCATCTGACCTGAACAATTACCGGCCTATCACCAATATCCCCACCCTGGCCAAACTGCTGGAGAAATGTGTCCAACTCCAACTAACAAAACACATTGACCAATTTGACCTCCTCAACCCTCACCAATCAGGCTTCCGAGCGAAACATAGCATGGAAACAGCTATGACACACATAATTGATGACGCCCTCCAAATCCTTGATCGCAATGAGTCCTGCCTCCTCATGCTTCTTGGCCTCTCTTCAGCATTTGACACGGTCAAACATGAGAACTTACTGGAGCTGCTAAGCACTAGATTGGGTCTATCGGGAACTGTTCTCAGATGGGTTTTCTTCCTTCCTTCATAACCGGTCTCAGAAGTTCAAGATCGACAATGTACTATCTACATCGGTGCCTGCAGATCTAGGTGTTCCACAAGGATCCTCCCTCTCCCCCACACTGTTCAACCTCGTCATGGAACCGCTCGCCACCTTGCTCCAAGCATCCAATGTTCAATTCCATATGTACGCCGATGACACACAACTTTACCTAAAGCTACAATCCCCGGAAGATATCAAACTTCTGAATTCCACACTTAGTAACACTCGATCTTGGTTGGCTGATAATCACCTCAAACTAAATGCGCTGTAAACTGAGTTCCTACTCATCTCACCCCCGGCGAAAATTTCCACCACCCAAACTTGGCTCAATAACCTAACCGCACTCAATGTCCAACCTACCATCGTGGACTCGGCGAAATCCCTAGGCATCACACTCGACGCCATGCTCAACATGCAACAGCACATTAGCAAAGCCACAAAAGGAGCTAATTTCCAAATCAACACACTGAGGAAACTTAAGCCCTTCCTCCCTGCCAAAGACTTCCAAACTGCTGTACAAGCTTTAGTCATCCCTCGCATAGACTACGGAATTGTGGCCCTCAGCGGTCTCCCGCTATCCACAACAGCACCCCTAAGAGCCTCCCTGAACGCTGCCGCGAGACTCATTACTGGCTCAAGAAAACATTCGCATATATCACCAGACTTAAAATCTCTAAAATGGCTGCCTTTCGAAGCCAGAATACAGCTAAAAATTGCAGTTATGACACACTCGGCCGTGCACCACAATGCACCCAACTACCTCGCTCAAAAGTTGTCTATATCAGGAGGGTCGAGATCCAATAGAAATACAAAAAATCTACTCCTGAAACCTCGTAGATTCCGGAAAGAGAAAACATACAAGCGCTCCTTCTCAGGAATGGCACCCAGGATCTGGAATGCGCTCCCTCCGGAAATCAGGCTTATCTCCTCCACTGCACTCTTCAAGAAAGAGGTCAAAACAATCCTTCTGGCCAAGATCTCCTGAACTTTATAGGTACTGGATCTGAGACTCTGCATCGCTTTGTATCACTGACCACCTTGCTCCTTGGCACTATACTCCTACTTGTTGGTACACTACCCAATATATGATACACTTTGGTTCACTGAATCACCCTCCCCGATGCCCCCAGTGCCTTCTTTATCCTAAGAAATTGGTATAAGCCATCCACACATCCAAGGTTTTACCTGAACACTCTGTAGTGGGATCAAGGACTTGTGCCGTCTTATATTACTTGTTTACCTGATTGTAATTTGATGTGTTTCTGTACATTACTGTTATCCTATTATGTTAGTGATTATTATACTGCTCCCATTATCTTGTTCATTCCTGCTGCCCCTGTCTCTGTGAAGCGCTCGGATATCTGTAAGGATCTTGTTCGCGCTATATAAAACTTTGAATAAATAAATAAATAAAATGGATCTGGAATTTAACAGCGTCCCATACAAACCCATCTAAAACGGGCCAAGCAGTAATATTCACAAAGGCAAAGTCTCTCTTTAATCTGTGGATGTGGGAAGAGGAGTTAGGGTTGGCAATGTTCCATTAATTGGTCGGATAACTGTTCTTTTCTCAACGTTGTGTCCATTCACAAGACTGAAAAAAATACCACAAATCCAATTGACATGAACAAAAAAATTGGAAAAAGTACCAACCAGACGTAAGTCCAAGGGGGAATCAAAAAATGTTCCTTAAACCATGTAGCAAAAACGGAAATTTTTTAAGGGGACTTCGACGTGGAAGAGTGAGTGTCAAATGAAAATCTGGACTCATTGGCCACACAGGCCTGTAAATCGGTCATCGATAAGTCAGTGGGGTAAGTGTATTCAGTATCATCAAGATGGGTATCAGGTACGGTATTCAACAGGGGACTTGAAATTGCAGGCATCTCTAAAGCAACATCAGGCCTATTCCTAGGAGCCGGAATTAAAACAGAATTCCTCTGTAGTGCTGGACAGGAGACCGCAGGTGTCATGCTAAGAAGAATCAGCCACTCTGTATAGTTTGACATTGTCAATGGAGATATACCTTTTTTCTTTACGACCTGGAAGTGGTGGTAAAATGACTGTTCTTGTGCCCTGCACGCTAAGTACAGGAACTGGAGCTCGATACGAGGAGCCAAATTCTTTCGTGTTCTCGATCTTCTCTCGGACCAGTTCTCCAACTCGGGGTAGCCAGCCAGCCAAGTACCGGAATCTGCAACGCAGCATCAGATGTGGAGGGCAAGTGTTCCTTTGCAAGACTCTAGTCTCTTGTAGATTCTGTAAAACATGACAATGTTCATCTATGTCAAAGGGGGCAGCAGAGGCCGCCTGGTCTAGACCTTCAAGGTCTGGGTTGAACATTTTGATACCAAATAGCATTTCGTATGGGGTCCACCCACCCAGAGACCTTCTAGGGAGATTATTAAGTGCACGTTGTATGCTATTGAGATGGGCTAGCCAGTTCCTGCCAGTACCTATAACCCTGGCTGTTAAAGACTGCTTTAAATCACGGTTCATTCGCTCCACAACACTGTTGCCCTCAGGCCGGTATGGAGACGAAAATTTGACTTGGACCCCCAATGAACACATGGCATCCTTGTACGCCTTCGAGGCGAACGCTGGACCCTGGTCCGAATGGAAGGTGCCACAGGCAGAAATTGCCACAAAGACACGCAAGTCTCTTATGACAGTTCGCGAATCAGCGCTGCGGTGTGGCCACACCCAAACAAAGAGTGTGCAAGAATCAACTGCAACTAAGATATACTTATACGCAGTATCCGAGGAAAAAGGACCACAGTGATCTAAATAAGCACACCCAAGTGGTTTATTAGATATGCACAACTGTGTCTGGGGTGGACGCTCAGCAGTTGAAGGCTTGATCTGCTGACAAATGTCACATTGAAGGACATAATCACACGTCTGTTTGTACAGTCCCCACCACCAGAAAGGTTGTTGCAGCTGAGATATAGTAGCCGAATTGCCCGCATGCGCGGACGCTACACCTTCATGGGCAGCTGTAATCAGTGAGGGCCTGCGGTCCACGTTTGGAATCAATCTTTCACCAACGTCGGGTATTTTCACATAAGGAACTTTATCAGGACTTAAGTGATAAGAATACTTCGAAGGAAATCCTGTAGGACATTTACTTCCCTTCTCAGTAGCGGCAATTGCTGCCAAGATATAATCATCAATCTTACTTTTGGAAAGTGTAACTGCTGCAACAGAATGTTGAAACTGCTGGCTTTGCGACCTCATTGGCCAAACTATTGCCAACAGCGTGAACTCTCACACGCTGATGAACGAGAGTATGAATTACATATGCGAGTGACAGTCGCTCTTTAAGTTCAGCCACTCGGACCCAGATCATTTTATTTTTTATTCTGCTACCCTTGGAATTGCGATAATCATTTAGAGTCCAAAAGAACAGATTGTCATTGTAAGACTGGACTCAGTAATAAGAGTCGCTCACAATAAGAGTAGTCACAACAGGATCTACGTACTCTAATGCAAGCAGTAGAGCACGGAGCTGTGCCAATTGGGCGGTACAGTCCCCTAATGTCTGTGTATGCACGACATCGGACTTGAACTTTCCATTCACCATTGTACCGACCACAATTGCGCAGGCTGAGACCTATGCGTGCTTAGACCCATGCGCAACTTGCGCAGAACCATCAGTTGAAATGATACAATGGAAATCCTCCAAAGGACGCATAGTCAAAGGAGCAGGATGAACAAATTCATTCTGTAAATACTCCTGCGACTGCAAGGAGGCATCAAAAATGAACGTGACACCCGGAGATGTCAATGATGTCGCCCATTGTATCCACCGGGGTGTAAAGCTTTAGAATTTGGTACACTGGCTTTTGTCACTGCCTCCAGGGCAGGATGAATGGTAACAACCAACATGCGTTTTCCCTGCGACAGTGCGCGTTCCTTCAGAATCGCCATTTGCACTGCTGTCAACTTTTTCCACAGTGGAAAACCGCATTTCAGCTGAAGTGTACAAGTGTGACTTGTAAGTGATAGGTACTGTGTCACCTTCGTTAAAAGTAAGATACGTGAAGCCCACCGCCCCAGGGACGATTCTTATCACCAGGTTGGTGCGGTTATCATGAGTCAATTAGAATTTAGATTCTAGAAGATCATCCTTCAAAGATTGCAAGAGGGCTGAATGTGGTGGCTTGACCGGCGATCATGGCGGTCGTGTAGAGCTTGAGCTCCGACCAGCCTAACCTTATCCTGTTAGAATATCCTTGCCCTGGGCATCCACTGGGCTCTCGGACAGTGCTTCTTCCTGCTGGACCGGTGCACTACACTCTGTAGCGAGAACAGCTGAGTAGAGGCACCGAGGACAACGAAAACGACCCAGACGCGCCGCGGGCCCCGAATGATCCGACGGGGCCTGCACAGCCGGGGCCTCGATTTTAGAGCTGCCCGGATCGGGTGTGGCTGCAGGCAGCGGCGTTGGGCGCAGCGGAGTGCCGGAGCTTGGCCGGGGGCCTAGCTGTCCCGGGGGGGGGGGAGGGGGCCCTGCGCCTGGCGGCGCGCACGCTGCTGGGCATTGGAGCGGTGCCCGGCTAGAAGCTATATGAGCGAATATTGGAGGTGACACCCTCGAGAGGCAGCCGCCATTTTGGGCCGCCCTGTCTGCAAGCTTCCGAGGACCGGTTTCTGGCATTCCAGCCGTCTTCAGCCCGGCTTGCTTGAATCCAGTGGTAAATTGAGCAAGGGACTCAGATGCTCCGTCCATCACCACCCCCTTTTCTACCGCTTTTGGCCGCCATAAGTGTGGCAGGGTATGCTCAGACGTGAGTCCCTTGCTCACTTTGCCACTGGATTCAGGCAAGTCGGGCTGAAGACGGCTGGAATGCCAGAAACCGGTCCTCGGAAGCTTGTTTCCGGTCCAGGGAAGACATGGCTTGGCAGTTCGGGCTGGACTGTTCCCATGAGGCACAGGGTCAGACTGATTTGCATATAGCCATGTCTGAACTGGGGTGGCAGAGTGGGCTAAAGAACGGTGATGGATTAAACCCAGATCTTTTGACTGGGTGTGAGTGTTTGATTGATTCAGATGCTCCGTCCTTCACCACCCCATTTTGTACCGCTTTTGGCCGCCATAAGTGTGGCAGGGTATGCTCAGACGTGAGTCCCTTGCTCACTTTGCCACTGGATTCAGGCAAGCCGGCTGAAGACGGCTGGAATGCCAGAAACCGGTCCTCGGAAGCTTGTTTCCGGTCCAGGGAAGACATGGCTTGGCATTTCGGGATGGACTGTTCCCATGAGGCACAGGGTCAGACTGATTTGCATATAGCCATGTCTGAACTGGGGTGGCAGAGTGGGCTAAAGAACGGTGATGGATTAAACCCAGATCTTTTGACTGGGTGTGAGTGTTTGATTGATTCAGATGCTCCGTCCATCACCACCCCCTTTTGTACCACTTTATCCGGCGCGGCTGCGAGTTGTCTATAAGTCTCGTACGCTGTTCTTTGACACTCCAGAAGAAGTGTTTCAATGGTCTGATGAGACGGTCAAAATTCATCTCAACACTGCCAGGGAAGGAGAGTCGGACTCTTCCTCGAGTAGGATTGCCAGGGAGGGCTTGCGGAGCCAGCGTCAGCGACATAGAGGATCGCAATCAGGCGGGAGTTCGCGCTCGGGCTCGGCCGCCCGTCAGGCCAACCCAACACAAGATAAGCAGGCTGTAGTGCCTTGATGACAATGGGACATGAATGCTGGTTAATGAATATGTTTTACTGGAAGCCCAGGTGCAATGTAGATATAGGCTGGGAGACCGTCCTGTTCAACATGGGAGGGTAGGAGTGACGGCCTAGTTCTTATGGGTTGTTACTTGGGGATCCATTGGAGGATGCGGCGCTTGCTCCCCTGTTGGGAGCTTAGTCGACATTCGTCCGCGACAGGTGCTTCCATGTGTGGGAGGTGCGGGGTGGGGGGGGGGGAAGGGTGTTCTTGGGAAGTTGGTGGGGGTCCTTGCTTGCGTGCGCTCTGATGCCTGTTGTTTGCCATGTACCATGTCGGCTAGATGCTGGAACTTCTAGTCCTATATTTGCCGTATTGTTCAGATGTCCACTGTTAGGGAGGGAGGGCGGGTAGGCCCCGGATCACTACGGGTCATGAGTTTGGATGTGAGAGGGATGCTGGACAAAATTAAGCGGGGTGCTGTGTTTCAGTATGCTAAAAAGGGCGGGGGTAGATGTACTTTTGTTGCAGGAAACTCATTTGCTTGGCACCAAAGCACTGTGCCTGTAGCGCTCAGGATACACACAGACGTTTTACTCTGGCTTCACGAGAGGCTCTAGGGGGGTAGCGGTCCTTATACACCGCAGGGTGCTATATACTCATAAGCGAGCCTGGACAGACACACAAGGTAGATACGTGGTGGTGCAGGGGGAGATAGGCGGAAATAGGGTGACTTTTGGTAGCGTCTATGCCCCACCGCCGCTCCAGTGGCCACTGGTTGAAAAGATCATGTCCCTGTGGGGTGAGATACCTGACTCTTTGTCCATTGTAGGGGGGGGGGGACTGGAATGATGTTGTGGATAAAGGCTGGGACTGGTGGCGGAAGGGGGCGGCGGGTCAGGTTCAAGGGAGTGAGGGAACCACTACCAAACTGTCAGCATTGATCACAGGGCTGGACTGGCTAGATGCTTGGCGACACAAACATGGTGCGCGTAGGGAGTACACATACTTCTCGGCGGCGCGAGATTCGTTCTCCCAGCTGGATTACATTCTTATCCCTAGGGGGGTCTGCCTCTTGCATTGCTTCGGCGGAAATCTTACCGCGGGCCCTGTCAGATCACTCGCCGGTGCTTGCCGTGCTACGTGTGGGCCCAACTAAGCAGCCGTTTCGGTGGCGGATGTCAGCCTGGCACTTGAACCAAGACAAATACGCAGCACACCTTACGGTAGAAATAGATCATTATCTGTCCGCGAATAAGGGGTCCTTTGACTCACCGTCTACCCTCTGGGAAGCCTTGAAGCCTACGTTGCGAGGAGTGGACATATCCTGGTGCGCGGCGGCGAGACGGGAGAGACGTCGGGACTTGGTGCGACGGGAGGCAGAACTGGAAGCATTGGAGTGCAGAGCCCGAGAGGTAGATGGCGGGCTGGCACGGCGACAGCTGGCGCTAGCGCAACAACAGCACGCCTCGGTTTTGCTGGATGAGGCGAGGCAGGCCTGGTTGGCGACACGTAGTCGGGTGTACCAGTGGGGCGATAAGTCCTGCAAAATGCTGCACCGTCTTTGCCAGGGCATCGTGCATGCCCAGCCGTTGCCTCGCATAGTTACCCCTGAGGGGGAGCCCATGTTAGATCCAGTGGAGATTGCGGAGAGCTTCGCCGGGTATTACACGGCCCTATACGCCCCTCGGGAATGTTTTGAGGCCGATACTGTTCAGCGGTTTATTGATGATCTCCCACTGAGAGCCTTCTCGGATGAGGTTAGGGATCTGCTGGATCAGCCCCTGACTGACACAGAATTGGGCGCCGCCCTGGGCGAACTAAACCCGGGCAAGGCGCCGGGTCCCAACGGATTCCCAAGTGAATTCTTCCGTAAGTTTTCGGTTCAGCTGGGCCCGCTTCTTCGACCGGTCGTTGAAGAGTCATGCGAGAGCGGTTCACTCCCGCCGGACTGGCGCCATGTCGAGGTGGTGGTGTTTCTGAAGCCTGGGAGACCCCCGGAGAGCCATGCGTCATACCGCCCAATATCACTCCTGAACACTGAGGCAAAAATGTTGGCAAAGGCTCTTGCCACTAGGCTCAAGCCGCATATTTAGGATCTGATACATCCGGATCAGGACGGGTTTATGCCGCAACGGGCTACTCTTAGCAACATCAGGCGGGTTCAGGTGGCGGTGTCAGCTTGTAGAGGTTTGGGGGAGCCGTGTGAGAAGTTGGCCTGATATATGATGCTCACTAGTTCTAGTGATCACCTTGTATCAGTCCATACAACCCTTATGGTGATTGGTTGTAAGTCAACCTTATAGACCAGCTATCCTAATGGTAGCATGGACAAAGCAGTCTTAGGCTAAACTCTTTTGGCATGTGAAGCCGGCTGTTTTACCACAATATAACCCCTTGAATACCAGATGAAAGGACACCACACTGGTTGTTATGAAAATAAACAGTATATGTTCGAGGCATGTGGGCTGCTGAATTTATATCTATGCATAGATCGCCGCCTATTGTTTGGTCCGGATGATTGCACATTGTTGTCCTGGAAGAGTCTTCGAAGTATCACGATATAGGTGGCTCCTCTCTGGACTACAGTGCACATGGGCATACCCTCCATGCTCAGATTGTTTTTTTCCGCCATTGGGTTCGGATGTACTTCTTAACTCACGTTCGGAATCTGTAATAGTTACTCTTTTTCGAGGCCAAAAGGCCTTAGGGGCGTCGGTATTGACTTTCGTTCGGTGCCTTTCAGCTTTCCCGTACTTTTCACTCGACTTCGGAGGACTTTTAGTCTTCGACGCCAAAGGCCCGTCGACGATGGAACGGAGCCCGCTCAAGCGATGTCCCGTCTGTAACTCTAAATATCCCCACATCGACGTGCACCCGGTGTGCAACAAATGTCTCTCGCCGGACCACGACGAGGCCAGCTGCATGGCCTGTTCGAAGTTCAGGTCGAAGAAAACTCTCCGCCTTTGACGCGCTGCACGACAGTCGGCGCGGGAATCGGCACCAGACCCTGAAAACATCTTCGGTGGTGACGACAGCGAAAATGTGCAAGAAGACGACCCGGAACATTCGGACCCCGCATCGGAGCAAGACTCCACCTATAACGAGGACGAGGAACAACTCTACGTCCATGATGAAGACATCATCGAGGTAGGAGACGACGCACTACCCCTTGGAGCCGTCGACGACAACTCAAGCGAGGAGCTAGGCCCAACCGCAGTAGCGGGGCCTCATACAAACTCTTCCACGGCTCAGGTCGAGGCATCGCCGGAAGGCCTTAGCCAAGATCTACAACCCCGTAATATAGTCCCGCTTCAAGGCCTGACTAAGAACATTTCCGAAGAGCCATCGATCGAAAGACCACTCTTGGTGGAGAAAATTAAACAGGAAGGAAAGGACCCAAAATCGAAACTGAAACTGTTGGAAACAGCCTTCGGCTCGAAGACTTCGGAGCCATCCAAGTCAATAAGGGTGCTCCACCCCTCTGAGTCAACAGGTGGTGTCGACCCGAAGATCGGAGCGACAAAAACTGTGTCTGCCGTTAAACACGTCACACTCACGTCGAGGCCCAGCTCCAAAGATGCGACCCTTCGAAAGGACTCAAGGCCAAAAAGGCCGTCGATCCGAAGGTCCAGAAGCCGCAACTGGTCAAATCCTTCGAGCCGAGAACAACCAGCAGCTCAAAGGACCAAGCCTCCGACACCAGCTCCAGTGTCTCCGCTCCGCGGCAACGCGTCGAGTCCACGAAAATGCACAAGAACGCGGACCAATCGGAGTCCGTCGGCTCGAAGTCCAAGTCTTCGATGCAAATCGGTCCGTCACAGATGCCTTCTACGCCTATCAAGTTCAAACTTCCCCCAACGGCTAGACCTAAGGCTGGGCACCTCCAATCAACTACCGACTCATCCAAGTCCGCGTTAGTAGCTGCACCCGACCACCCTCGGACCGATGACGTTCAGTTTCAGCCACCAAGCTACAATGAACAGTCAAAGTTGTACATCGAGAGGGAGGAGCTTGGCGGGCATCCGAGATGGCCGCTTGAGCACAGCGCTCTCCGGACCCTCGCCGCTCCCGACATTTTATCCTGGCTGAATCCTGATTTCTTGCAAGAATTCGTGTAGGGGACGTTTGGCTGATTACCCTGGCACTTTTCAGAAATCGATTTGGATCTCGTATTCCTGAGATATGGTGCTCTGAACTTTTGGGCTCCGCCCTTGAGGTGCGCCCGGGACGGGGTGCGGTACTGTAGCCGTCCTGCAATTGAACAACAACGGCAGGAGATCTGGCCTTGTGGGTCCCCCCTTCCTAAGTTTCGGTTTCGATTCTGTTCCGACTTGGGCCACGGATGTGGATGTCGTGTTGCGACTGAGACTTGGAGGCAGATCGGCTGTTGGGCTTTCATGTGACCTATTGGCTGGCTTGGCGACCTCTACCCGAGTTGTGCCCCCTTTTTATGTACTTTTGATCCTGTACTTTGGGTGTCGGGCCCGTCGAACCTGGTGGCTTGTCCTGTGACGCATCTTCAAAATGGCGGGCAGAGGGGACAGAGACGCGCAAGACGAAAACACCTCTGCGCGGAGCTCCAGTTCAATCAAATGTCATGGACCGTTATACCCATTCTAAGGGGTCCCCCGGAGCTGCCCTGCCTGGTTCTAGTATAGCGTCCGAACGAATTTTGGAAGAGTCGGCGGAGCCCTCCCTACAGGATATCATGGGCGCCATCTCGGGTGTGAGGGAATCCATCGGCCTACAGTACGAGGCCTTGGCCCACAAACTTGACACCGTGGCTATTGAGGTGAATCTGATTCGTGCTGATCTCGGCAAGACGAATGAGAGGGTACAATCACTGGATATTAAATCCTCTAGCCTTACGAATGACGTCTCGGAGCTCCAAACAGAGATTGGAAATCTCCGTCGGGGGAACGACTTCATGACCCGTCGCCTGGAGGACTTTGAAAATAGGGCGCGTCGCTGCAATGTTCGCCTGGTTGGTGTACCGGAAAACCCTGAACCCCACTCGGTGGATCTCCTGGTTGAGGATCTGGTCTTGAACCATTTGGCCCCTTCTGGTCTCACAAAATTTTTCACGGTGGAACGTGCACATCGTGTTCCAGGGGGCAAAGTCAAGCCGGGAGCCCCGCCGAGACCCATTGTAGCGAAGCTTTTTCATTATAGAGACCGGGACGCTATCCTGCAGGCCTCGCGGGTGAAGGGCCCGGTGGCCTTTGAGAATGCTACGGTGAACTTTTACCCGGACTTTTCCCAACAGGTTCAGAGACAACGTATGGAGTTTCGTGGTGCCAAGAAACGTCTCCGGGATCGGGGCCTACGTTACGCCATGCTCTTTCCCACTAGACTCCGGGTTGAATACACTGAACGTACCCTTTTCTTTGATCGGCCAGATGCTGTTAATGACTGGCTGGACTCATTGCCTGACCGTCCTCCTGAGACAGACTCCGCCGCTCACCCTGGTGGTGCCGAAGGTGGTGTGGAGATCTAACTGTTCGGCTCTTATGTCTTATTTTGAATACATTCTCAGGAGTGTTGGCCGGCGTCCCTCTACATTGTGATCATTCTGTCTTTCGTTTGTTATTTTTGTTCTTGCTGAGGTCGGGGGGTGGATGGAACGGAGACCTTATCTCCTCCGGGGTCTTTGTGTAGAATAGGGGTTTTTGGGCGACAGGCACACTGCAGGTTGGGGTGGCTCTTTAGCTTTTTGCAGGGGTGCAGGGTGGGGGGTGTTTCTCTTCAGTTTGGGGGAGGGGGGTTGGGAAGTTTTTTCTTTTCTGTGTGTTGTTTTCAAGGCGAGTTGCTCCTGTGTTTGCTGCTGTTTCTGATGTCTAGCTCATGGACGAGGGGTCTTGGCTCGGGCGGTTGGGATGGGGGGTAGAGGGTTGAAATTTCTTTCCTGGAACGTTAATGGCCTGGGAGATCGTATTAAGCGCAGTGTGGTCTTAAAATGTATACGACGTTTGTCACCGGACATTGTTTTCATGCAGGAAACCCATTTGATTGGTAATGTTTGTTATGCAATGAATAGGTGGGGCTACCGCCTTGTGGCGCACTCGGGGTTTACCTCCGGATCTAGGGGTGTGGGTATTCTTGTTCGAACCTCCCTCCCCCTGGCTATCGATGAGGTGATTCATGATGACCGTGGGAGATATACTGTCCTGGTGGGTAGATATGAAGGCCGCACCCTATCTCTCTTCAATGTTTATGTTCCCCCGGGTTTGCAGGCCTCTACTTTTACTGACTTGGGCCGTGTTTTATTAGATCTCCCTGATAGCACTCTCTTTCTTGCCGGTGATTTTAATTCGGTGCTTTCCGGCCTTCACGATCGCCATCCCCCTAGAGATACCCCGCAGGCTCAGCAGTGGTTGGGTGGGTTTTTAGATACCTTTGGCCTTGTGGACTGCTGGCGACTGTTGCATCCTACTCAGCTCCAATACACCTTCCATTCTGGGGCCCATGGCAGTCTGTCCCGGCTGGATTATTTCCTGATGCCCGCAGCCCAATCATCGGCGGTTCGTGAGATTTTACATTTGCCGAGGGGTATTTCTGATCACTCGCCGCTCTGGCTTCGTTTCGAGGTTGGGGTAGAGGCGGCGGGCCGAGTGGCTCCCATTAACCCTTGGTATCTTTCCTCCCCTGAGACTCGTACCCTCTTGCTCAAGTCCATGGATGCATATTTCCTGGAAAATGAGGGGTCGGTCTCTTCGGCTGTGTCCCTGTGGGAAGCTTTTAAAACTGTGATTCGTGGACAGGCCCTTTCCTTGATTGTTGAAGCTAAGAGGGCAGGGAGGAAGGAGGTGGTGGACCTTGAGGGGGAGATCTCTGCTTTGGAGGACGAGTTGGAATCTGGTGTCACGCCTGAGAAACTCCATGCCCTGGGTCTAAAACAGTTTGCATATAAATCTCTGGTCACTGACGCTGCAAAGGTGATGTTTCGTGAGCAGCAGGGCAGATTGTACGATGTGGGTGACAAGGCGGGCAAACTCCTAGCGTGGTTGGACAAGAAAGAAAGAGTTAATCGTGTGGTGCCCGTGATTCAGTCTGCGAGTGGTGAGAATGTGATTGATCCGACCGCCATTGTTGATCGTTTTGCGGAATATTTCCGTGTGGTATATGCTCCCGTGTCTGTGAGGGATGTTGCCGACTCCCGCCTTCTTCTGCGTGATATCACTTTGCCCTGTGTCACCGACTTGGACCGTATTGCTTTGGACTCCCCTTTTACGAATGAGGAGATAGCCAATGCAGTTCGATCGCTCCGTTCGGGCAAAGCACTGGGCCCGAACGGTTTGCCTATTGAGTTGTACAAATTACGCCCCGATAAGGTGGCGCCGTATCTCCGCGCCATGTTTCTAGAATCTCGTGAGCGGAACATACTTCCTTATGATCAGCGTCTGGCGACAATCGTCGTCATTCCCAAAGAGGGTAAACCGCGTGACCTCTGTTCCTCGTATAGGCCCATATCCCTATTAAATGTTGAACCTAAGGTGTTGGCTAAACTTTTGGCGACCCGTCTCCTTTCGGTTCTTGGGGAGTTGGTCCATCCGGATCAATCTGGCTTTATCCCGCATCGCAACACTGCTCTGAATTTACGTCGCCTCCACGGCGCGCTGGCGAGGGCGGGGCTTTTGACTGAACCGGCCATTTTGGCGTCCCTGGATGCCTCCATGGCCTTTGATACTGTGGAGTGGCCCTATTTATGGGCGACACTTGAGAAATTTGGATTCGGGTGCGAGTTTATTAGCTGGGTTAGGCTGTTGTACGCGGAACCTCTGGCGCAGGTTGTAGTGAACGGTAGAGTATCGGCCCCCTTCTCCTTGGGCAGGGGTACCCGTCAGGGTTGCCCCTTGTCCCCTCTGTTGTTCGCGCTCGCTCTTGAACCGTTGGCGGCCTGGCTCCGTTGGGAACCGTCCCTTAAAGGTATTCGTTGGGCCCCGGACTTCGAAGACCGCGTCTCGCTTTATGCGGACGACATCCTCTTGTATCTTACTTCTCCTCGCAAGTCTTTATCTGTTTTATTTGACGTTCTTGCGTCCTTTGGCGCTAACTCAGGCCTCGTCATCAACTGGTCTAAATCCTGTGTATACGTTTTATCTGGTATCTTGCCTCCGTTGCCGAGTAGACTTCCTCTTCAGGTGGTCCGGGATGGTTTCAAATACTTGGGGGTTTTCGTTACCTTGGATCCGTCCCTTCGTTTTGATCGTAATCTCCTTCCCCCGTTGCTTAGGCTCCGTTTGGACGTTGCCCGCTGGCGCAAACTTCCCCTGTCTCCACTGGGTCGGGCGGCCCTGTTTAAGATGATGTCACTACCGCGGTTTCTCTACGCTCTCCAGAATTATTATGATCCTATCCCCAAGACCTATTTTCGAGAGATTGAGAGCCTTCAGAGGCAACTTATTTGG
This sequence comes from Lissotriton helveticus, assembly GCF_964261635.1. NCBI lineage: Eukaryota > Metazoa > Chordata > Amphibia > Caudata > Salamandridae > Lissotriton > Lissotriton helveticus. The sequence goes on from NC_136067.1 coordinate 107,518,521, forward strand.
GATGGGCGACCGCGCATTGCTCTCGCGAAACTTTCCATCCCGTGGTACGATGGGGGCATGGCGCTCCCCGATATTAAGAGATACTACTGGGCTTCCCATCTGTCCGCTATTAATCACGCTATGTTCTCTCCGGGTCGTAATCCGGCGTTTGAGATGGATAAACTTCAGCTTCCGGGAGGTGACTTTAATAGAGTGCTCTATTCTCGCTCCGCTGGGCGCCATCTTGTGGGACCTACTTTGACTGCTTTGACAGTGTGGCGTGCTGCGAATGTGAGCCTGGGCTGGGAGGATCGCTTGACGTTGGCGACGCCGCTTTATGCTTCAGAACGTCTGGGCGGTCTTTGGTCTTCCAAGGGTTTTGACCGTTGGGACTTGATTGGGATCTCTAAAGTGGGGGATGTATATTCTAAGGGTTCTGTGCGCCCGTTTCAGGCCCTCCAGGCTGACTACGGCCTGAGTAGTCGGGAATTCTTTCGTTATTTACAGATCAGGCACGCTTTGGTTTCGGTGTTTGCTCCTGGTGAGATTCCGCCTGACTCTTCCCCACTTGAAGATCGTATCCTTGACGAACATCTTCCTGATAGCACTATCTCCCTGATCTATAAAAAGTTGATTAACAATCGGACTGACTTATTGGCCCGACTTCGGGAACAGTGGATGGGAGATGGGTTGGAACTTGATGATGAGGATTGGCAATCGGCCCTCTCCTCTCCGAAGGAGGTGGCTATACCGGCTCGACTCCGTCTGGTCCAATTGAAGATCCTTCATCGGGTGTACGTGACGGGACCGCGACTGATGGTGATGGGCTTTTCTTCTGATGGACTGTGTAAGCGTGGATGTGGTTTGCGTGCTACTTTCCTGCATATTCTTTGGGAGTGCCCGATGGTGGCTGCTTATTGGGTGGCCGTGCTTGATCTGATGACTGTGGTGACAGGGATATCCTTGCGACCGGAACCTCGTCGCTGTCTTTTGAATGTTTGGGAGCCCACGGACTATTCGGTGGCACAGACTAGATGGGCCACCCTGGGCTATATGATTGCGAAGCGAGATATTGCGCAACTCTGGGGGGCCTCCAGGCCCCCTGCCCTCTCGCAATGGGAGGATAATATGGATTGGTCCATGTTCCGTGAGAAAACTGTCTATGTGGCCAGGGGTAGACCCAGGGCATGGGTGAAGGTGTGGGGTCAATGGAACGAATACCGTGGCGACATTTGTACTCCTCCCCTTGTGGACACTATCGAGATTACCCTATCTCCTTAGGCTAGCGTTCCCGGAATCTTCATATAGGGACTGAGCTGGTGTCTCCGGCTCTTCCCCCCTTCTTCTTCCTGATCTCTGCCCCCCTCCCCCCCCCCCCCTCCATACTCCTTAGTGCTTAGGATATTACTACTGCACCTCCGCTGCTGTCCCCCCCTTGCGTCCCTTGGGCTGACCTTCAGTGATACACTCTCGCCTTTCTGTATGTTTGTTCTTCATATATATAAAACCTGTTTTGGTCCTGTATATAATGTGGAGTATTGCATTGTTGATTGACGGTTACCTCTGCGGGCATATGTGATATGTGTCTACTCCTTTTTAGCGGCTGGCCCGTGTGGTTGTAGGCCCATCCTTGTACATTTCTGCTTGCTCAAATAAAGGTTTTAAAAAAAAAAAAAAAAAAAAATTAAAAAAAAAGTTGTACATCGACTCAGAATCAGGCAGGCTCACCGTTTACAAACGGAAAATCAGACCTGAAACACCTATGGAGCCATACAAAATACCACTCAAGAAAAAGAGACTCCACTACCTCTCCAATTCTTTTTGAGCCTATACACACTTATAGGCAGAGATATTCCTACTCGCCCACTACAGTCACTGAGGATGAGGAGGAAGGGGGCAATGAGGAGCAGTTTAACTACCCCATGGACAAGGATCAAGATGAGTCCCAGCCATGGGCTGACACAGTTGACCCTGATGAACCTCACACCACCCCTGACACTCAGTCATATGCGGTCAAAACTTCCCCTGCTGAGGACACTGCTGCGTTCAACGCACTCATTGAAAGGGCGGCGCATAACCATGACGTAGATATGCAGGCTGACCCTGTGGAGGAGGACTTCCTTTTTGATACATTCTCCACATCAGAAAGATCAGTAAAAACTCTACCTATGCTCAAGGGTGTGCTCAAACACGCAAGTGACATTTTTAAAGAGCCCACTAAAGCAAGGGTGGTAAACCCGAGAATTGAACGGAAGTACCGGCCTGCGCCCGTGGACCCTACCTACATCAAGGGCCAACTCCCACTGGACTCCTTAGTGGTGGCTAATGCTCGCAAGAGAGCGAACTCGCAAACAACGGGTGATGCTCCTCCTCCAGACAAAGAATCAAAAATCTTTGAAGCCTCTGGAAAACGTGTGGCTGCTCAAGCAGCCAATATTTGGAGGATCTCCAATACACAGGCCCTGTTAGCAAGATATGACAGGGCACACTACGACACTTTAGAGCAGCTCCTTCAACACCTTCCAGATACTTATAAAGAGGGGGCAGAAATGCTTATACAAGAGGGCAAGTTAATCTCCAACGCGTCCATTAAGTGCGCGTTGGATGCAGCCAACACAGCAGCTAAGGCCATTAACACTAGCGTTATGCTAAGGAGGCATGCCTGGCTCCGCATCTCTGGATTTAAATCAGAAATCCAAACTAACCTGCTCAATCAGCCAGTAAACCCTGACTTCCTCTTTGGTCCAGAAGTAGACACCACTCTTGAGAAGATTAAAAAGGACACAAACTGCGAAATCCATGGGGGCTCTGCAGTCTCAGCAGTTATGGGGCGGTTCCTTTCGTCACTCCGGTAACAGGGGAGCCTCAAGAGGACAAGCATCGCAACAAGCCCAATACAACAAGGGAGGCACGCAAACCACCTATAACAAGACCAATAGAGGTGGATACCGTGGAAACAGCACCAAAGGCAGGGGACGTGGAAACAATACTGCTAGATCCTCCGCCACTAACAAGCAGTGACTTCTTGTCACTGCCCCCGACCATATAACACCGGTCGGGGGGAGACTCCAGCAGTTCCTGCCAGTCTGGGAAAGCATAACCACAGACAGGTGGGTGAGACAAATTATACAACACGGCTATTGTCTAGAGCTCACTTCCACTCCACCCAACATACCCCCAATGCACCGTCCTATATCCGCAGAGCACATGCACTTATTGCAGCAAGAGGTCCTCTCCATGCTGCAAAAAGGGGCCATAGAGCTTGTGCCTGTAGAATAGCAAGGAACAGGGGTGTACTCTCTGTACTTTTTAATCCCCCCCAAAAAAAGACGGATCCCTCAGGCCCATCCTAGACCTCAGGTCCCTAAACCACTATATCCTATCAGAACACTTTCACATGCTAACGTTACAGCAAGTTCTGCCGTTGCTCAGGCAAGGAGATTTCCTAGCAACCCTAGATCTGAAGGTTGTCTACTTCCACATTCCCATTCACCCCAGTCACAGGAAATATCTCAGGTTCACCATCAACAACCAGCATTACCAGTTCAAGGCCCTGCCTTTCGGGGTCACTACAGCCCCCAGAGTGTTTACAAAGTGTTTGGCGACAGTGGCCGCGCATCTTCGGAGACAGCACATCCATGTTTATCCGTATCTGGACGACTGGCTAGTACAAGCAAAGTCGGCCCAGCAGTGTGCCAACCACATGTCCCGCACAATCTACCTCCTACACAGTCTGGGTTTTTCGCTCAATTACCCAAAGTCTCATCTGCAGCCCGCACACATACAGCAGTACCTAGGCGCAGAGATAAACACGCTCGCTGCCACAGCGCACCCCAACTTAGCGAGAGTCAACAGCATGCAGGTGCTGATTCAGAGATTCAGGCCACAACAATCACTCCCAGCACAGGTGTTCATGCAGCTAATCGGCATGATGGCCTCCTGCATCTTTATAGTCCTTCACGCGAGGCTACACGTGCGTCCGCTTCAGGAATGCTTAGCACGCCAGTGGAACCAGGCTCAGGACAACTAAAAGACCTAGTGTTGGTAACCGGTCGTGCATACAACTCTCTGCATTGGTGGAACACACAAAACCTTTGCAGGGGACGACCGTTCCAAGAGCCTGTACCACAAATAGTACTGACGACGGACGCATCTCTCCAGGGCTGGGGAGCGCATGTCCTCCATTATACAGTGCAGGGACTTTGGACACCGCAACAGCAGAAGATGCACATCAACCCACTGGAATTGATGGCGATCTTCATGGCTATGAAGGCGTTCAAACTGCATCTCTGCAACAAAGTCGTGTTGATCCGAACAGACAACATGACTGCGATGTATTACATCCAGAAGCAGGGGGGGGACACACTCTCCACAATTGTCACACCTAGCACAATGCATGTGGAAGTGGGCCATTCAGAGGAACATGTTCCTCATGGCGGAACACCTCCCAAGAAAGGACAACCAGATGGCGGACTTGCTCAGCAGACACAGCCATCAGATGCACGAGTGGGAGATGCACCCCTCAGTGCTCTAGCCGTACTTCCAATGGTGGGGTCATCCAAAGATAGACCTCTTCGCCACACACGAAAACGCAAAATGCCGCGCCTTCACCGCCAGGTTCCCACACCCACAGTCTCAGGGCAATGCGATTTGGATGAACTGGTCGTTCCTCCAGCTCCACTCATACCGCTAGTGGCACGCAAACTGAGGCAACACTCCATGACGCTCATCCTAGTTGCTCCAACGTGGGCAAGGCAAGCGTGGTACACCACGTTCCTCGAACTCTCTGTGGTTCCCCACGAGCGCCTCAGACTCACACCCAGTCTCCTCACTCAGAGCCATGGAGACATTCAGCACCCGGATCCGCAGCAGTTGAGCCTTGCAATATGGCTCCTGAAGTCATAGAGTTTCGCTACTTAAACCTGCCTCCTGACTGCATGGACATCATAAAAGAGGCTAGGCGACCTACCACCAGGGCCTGCTACGCGGCAAAATGGAAGCGTTTTGTTATCTATTGCTCCAATAATAACATAAATCCACTTGATGCTTCCACGCAAAACATCATAGGTTACTTGCTGCACCTATACAGGTGTAATCTAGCGTATAGTTCCATCAGGATATATTTAGCAGCACTGGCAGCTTATCTTCATAATAGACAGCACCTATCCCTTTTCAAAGTGCCAGCCATTAAAGCTTTTATGGAGGGACTAAAAAGGGTCATTCCTCCAAGACACCCACCTTCGCCTGTTTGGAACCTCAACATAGTCCTCACCAGGCTCATGGGCCCACCATTTGAGCCTCTTCACTCTTGTGAGATACAATTTCTTACATGGAAAGTGGCTTTTCTGGTGGCAATTACATCGCTAAGGCGAGTTAGCGAGCTGCAAGCGCTCACTATTCAGGAGCCTTTCATTCAAATACATGCTAATAGGGTTGTGCTGCGCACCAACCCTAAATTCATGCCCAAGCTAGTATCACAGTTCCACATCAACCAAACTATTGAACTACCTGTATTCTTCCCAAATCCTGATTCAGTGGCAGACAGAGCACTGCACACACTAGATGTCAAAAGGGCTCTCCTGTATTATATAGACAGGACTAAGGATTTCAGGAAAACTAAACAACTGTTCGTTGCCTTCTCTCCACAGCACAAGGGCAACCCAATTTCTAAATCGGGCATAGCCAGGTGGATTGTTAAATGCATCCAAATCTGTTATCAAAAGGCTAAACGCACGTTAACAGTTCCCCCAAAAGCGCATTCCACACGCAAGTTGGGGGCATCCATGACTTTCCTCGGTAACATCCCTCTAGAGGACATATGTAGAGCAGCCACATGGACCACCATACACACATTCACCAAACACTACTGCGTGGATGTACACTCTAAACAGCAAGCTGCTGTAGGTCAGGCTGTTCTCAGAACTCTTTTTCAGACTGCTGCAGCTGGCACGGGCACCCGCCGCTAAGGAGGGTACTGCTATTTATTCTATGCATAGATATAAATTCAGCAGTTCACATGCCTCGAACGGAATATGCTACTTACCAGTATGCATCTGTTCTTGGCATGTAGGGCTGCTGACATTTATATCGCCCGCCCTCCTCCCTGGTGCCTGTCGCAGCTGCAGCATTCAGAATTAACATAATTAATCTCACGCATGGTCATCACTTACTATATCACACTCCATCTCTGCCACAATGGCGAAAAACAATCTGAGCATGGAGGGGATGCCCATGCGCACTGTAGTCCAGGGAGGAGCCACCTATCTCGTGATACTTCGAAGACTCTTCCAGGACAACAATGTGCAATCATCCGGTCCCAACACTAGGCGGCGATCTATGCATAGATAGAAATGTCAGCAGCCCTACATGCCAAGAACAGATGCATACTGGTAAGTAGCATATTCCTTATTAATAACAAACACCTCTGAACTCTTTATGAGGTCAGAGGGCTAAGCACATGACAATCTCTTAGGAAAAATACGATAAGTTGCACAAAATTACAATGGTGCCCTAGGGGCACGACAAACCATATACTAAGTAAGTGGAATGTGAAAGTCGATAGAGGAAATGGAGCTGTCCAGAGGCTGGAGGTTCGCTAGGACTACGCTATCTTCACCTTAGGTAAGTGATAGGAGGCCCACGGGACGCGTGTGCAGAGTGTGAACTCACACGCGAGATGCGCAACAACGTCTATGGACAGTACAGTTCAAGTTAAAGGTGAGTACGGACAATCCTGACTAGGTAGGACTAAAACGACTGTGGAACTGGACACTAGGACAGTTAAACTACCCTTGAGCACCGAAATGCTCTCGTTACCTCACCCACGGGCTGCGGGTGCATAGGTGCCAAAGTGTGTTGGGTTCTCGCGTTGAAGTCTATGGAGCCTGGAAGAAAAGAGGCTGCAGGCGACCAGGATGAAGATGTCCGGTGCGATCCAAGGGTGAATTGGTGAAGAAGAGGACCTGAAAGCAGAGGGGACAATGTTCAAAGTCACTAGCCAGTGACTGGAGTGGAACCAGGAAGGAACCAGATGTCGTTGTCTCGATCAGGTGAAGAGTGGACGCTTGACTCTGCAGCCACGTGGACCAGGGCGTGTCTTTGACGACCAGGATGGAGGCACGAGCTGTCCCACGCAGGCTCTCGCTGTCGGCGGTGTTGGATCCGGAATCAGCGTCAACAGGCCTTGGCAAAGGCAACCCACGCGGTGACTGGAAACGGCGTCTGGAGTGGACCAGGAGGGTCCGGGGTGCTCCTCTTTTGGAAGGGAGCAAGGGCCAGTCTGGAGCAACCAGACCAGCAGTGAGGATTTCAAAGTTCGTCGTCTAGGAGGCCACTAGCCAGCCGGCAAGTGACCAGACAACGCGTCAAGCAGCAAACAAGCAGAAGGGCCCCACGCAGATCTCGTGGATGCTGAAGGGCTGGTCTTCGGTGCAGGAGCTGCTCGGGGCTGGGGCTTCAGTCCCCAAAGCACTTGGTCGAGTTTACCTCGGGAGTCGTGCTGAAAGCGAAGTGCAGTTTCTTTCAAGATGGCTGGTACCACGTGTCTCGTCGCACCCACGGATCTCAGCTGTGCTGCAGATGTGAGTTGAGGTCGGAGAGGTCTGGGAATCCGGGTCTCGTCGGGCTCTGAAGTCTGGATCCTCGAGGAAAGACGACAAAGTGAAGCCGCTGGACGCTTGATGGTGCCTGCTTGTGCAGGGTGGACACTCCTTGCCCACAAGGGAGATTCTTCAGTCTTCTGTGGAGCAGAACGTCGAAGTCCAGAGTTTCTTCTTGTAAGTTGTTCAGATTAATCTAATTTGGAATGGGACCAGCTCCTACCTTTATCCTGCTAAAGGGGGCTGCACTACTGACTAGGTCCCTCCCCTGGGTGGGAACAGGAAGGGGGGTGGCTACAGCCCCTATCCTTTGTCCCGTTTCCCGCCAGAGCTGGGGCAGGGATGCCCCAGCAACTGGTTTGAACCGGGGTATGCACAGGACACCTTGTGTGCCCCGGGCATGTCTCATTCCTTTCAGGCCTGTCCTACCCAATACACAAAATCCTGTCTGGGGTGGTGCTAGCGCCTCCCAAGGCAGGAAACCCTTTGTCCAAGCCTCCCTCGCTGGAAGGACTCCCATCAGCAGGAGGTCAGACTTGTGTCTGTGGTGGTGGCATCCATTGTGTGATGCCAAGGCTCGAGTTAACTTTAACCGGATTTCTCAGTTACATACATGTCGTGTCCCTCTAGAAGGGTGGAATGCTACCCCCGTCGCCAGAATTGGCGAGGGGGTAGTATTCCAATTCGTATGACACCTTACTCGACATGTTTTGATAATGTTATACCAAAGTTAGCATTTAACCGCGAGGATTATAATGCATTAAAGAGTATATGGTATAGCGTTATCATGGAACAGCTATTAGGACTTGGTTCCGCAAGCTGCAAACAGGCTCAGCTCATGCTAGAGCACCATCTCACATAATTCCAAGCACTCTGCCTTCAGGATTGATAAGGCCTGCCATAGGAGTGACTGATAGGAATATATGTGTCTATTTTGGGGTTAGATATAGGTATACTATATCTATAGCAAAGGGTGATTACACCACCTTGCCCCAGCTGTCTCAGCAGCCAGTTGTGTCAGTTTTGGATGGCCAGCCAGGGGTGGCATAATACATGCAGCAGCCCCTGGTAGGCCCTGGGTACACCTATTGTGATGTATTCCTATAGGTTCTGTATCGATCCCCCTATTCCTGACCCTGTTCTGGTTAACAAGTTAACTAGCAGCCATCCCATGATGCAGAAACCGTTATCTGATTAAGCCACACCACGGCACAGGAACGTGTTATCTGATTAGGTCATAACGCTTGCCATCTAATTAGACAAGCAATATTCCTCCAGCCCCTGATAAGGCATACGGAGGCAGCTTGGAATATCGAGACCAAAGACGAGAGATACCATCCCTCATTCATCCTAAATTCCAGGTACAGAACTGAATAACCCCTTGCAGAGAATTCTTGAGTCAGTCACTTGGCAAAACAAACTTAACTTAAACTGCTACTTTCTATTCCCGCCCACGTATTAGGCTTAGGTCAGGTACACTGGGGTAGGCGTAGTTAGAAACACCAGTTGAGTACGATTAGTCAAATGTATATGTGTATGTATCTATTTTATCCATTTTAAACCACCTTATGGCTTAGAAACCATATAAATGTTTTTACAGTATTATTTTATACTTCTGCTTTTATTGTATGCACTTTACTTAACCATAAGTATTGCGATAATATCGATCCATTTCTCTTGTATGAGAAAAGAGACTGATCAATAAATAACATCTTTTATTGAACACGCCCGTCTCTTCCTTTTCTCTACAACCTGGTGAGACTAAGAATGCACGTACTGACTGAGTAAAATAAGTTGTCTTTTGTTTTCACACGACTCTAGAGATACACTCTTGATTAGGGGAGAGCAAAGTTGTCATGTTCTATGGTTGTCAGAAACTAAATCCCTTCTTGTCTATCCAGGGAGGTTCAACTCCTCCTTGCCTATTCGAGAAAGTTTCTAGTGAACTCTGAGCTAGCTGGCAAACCCAAAACTTTAAGTCTAATATCGACAATAGAAGACCTAGTTAAAGTCTGGTCTAGGCCTATACTATTGAAGGTATTATTCCAATGCGCAGAGCCTATTGGGATAATAGGAACTACACTACATGGCGCCCAAACGTTTGGAAAGGCGATAAAACTAACGCAAGACATTAGAGTAACTCAGTCGTGCTTTTTCACTCAGACCTCTTTTTTTCCCATAATACTCCAAAGACGTCTGGAGTGGGTGAAAGGTAATATCCGCCAAACCTCGCAGGAGGAAACTCCTATGTATGGTTCTTGGTTTAGTCAACGTTGAAGGATACACTGTTCCAAAATATTGTGCATCTAATCTTTGTTTCCATAAGAAACCTGATCTGCAAACAAACGGTGAAACCTTCCTGTCGGTAAAATGGTAGACAGTGATGAAGAAAGAGAGACAGCTAGATTAGCAGCTGAACTCGTAGCAGCTGATAATACTATGCAAGAAGCAGACCCGGATATAATACTCATCCCGGTCAACAAAAGGAAATCTATAACCTTAAAACTTATAGAAAATGGACTGACACCTAGAGGTGGCACCGTCATATTCGTAATAGAGGCACACGAATATCGGCAGACAGAGGTATTCTATTCATGGATAAACTTTCCAGCAGCTAATGCTGTAACAAAGGTCTTCCACTATTACGAAACAGAGGAACCTCCTGATGAGTACACTCCTTTCGAGGAGGTGGAAGTACCACTTAAATTTCAAGAGCACGTGCTCTTGTTTAATGGCGCCCTAAAACATAATAATCACATCACCAGGCTCGGTCCACTAGGTAGACCAGGAGCAACGTGGCCGGTCCTAGCCGGATACACACCACATCCAGACATCGAAGGGATGTCTGCAGCAGCTCTTTTAATACAACTAAAACAATTAATAAAAGTACATAGACAATTAGTCCAATATGTAATGCGGACTTCAACAATCCAACCAGCAATTAAAATTCCACAGCTGACCCCTCATCAGGGGAACAAAAATAAAATTACACCACAGAACATACAATCCTGCCTAGGTAAAGTACCAGCTAAACGGGAACAAATACCATTCTGGTTAGCACAAAAAATCACCCAAATAGAGGCGGTGTTTCCAGACACCACCCCGTTAGAAAAACACAGGATTCTGACTATCTGTCTTCCAATGGGAATCGCACCACACGTGGAGGACTGTGACACTTGGGGTACAGTCTTTGCTTCGATTTACACAAAAACGCATGGTGTTCCATCCATCTCGGTAATACCAGATGTGCTAAAACAAATTCAAGATGAATACGGTCCAGAACCCGCTTTAACTCTTGGTATGAAATTACTAAAAGACTTCAAGCAGGTCTCGGCAATACTACTAGCCAACATAAAGGGAGAAGCAGCAAACGTGGCGATCCGCCAAAGGTTGAAAGAGACAGATTTAGCAGACCAACCAGCTGAAATTGCCAGAATCATAGAAAAATCCTATGAGGAACTAGGTAGAGATAGTTTAGGTGGAATACCAGTAATACCCCGACTGATTGAAAGTCCTGAAAAAATATTTTTTAATAATAATTTAACATCACAAAAAAAGAGCTGGGATGGAAACAAACAATCCAATCCTAAATGTGAGAAGTTGGCCTGATGTGCAGTGCTCACTATTCTAGTGATCACTATATATCAGTCCAAACAACCCTTATTGATGATTGGTTGTAAGTCAACCTTATAGACCAGCTATCCTAGTAGCATGGATACGAGCAGTCTAAGGCTAAGACTCTAGAGGGCGTGTTAAGCCAGCTGTTTTACCATCACATTACCCCTTGAACACCCAGTGAAAGGACACCACACAAGTTGTTATGAAAATAAACAGTGTATTTATTTATAACAAGACTACCCTGGCTCTTTATGAGACAGGGAGCTAAGCACACAACAAAACTCTTACGAAAATACTTTTAAGTTAGCACGTTACACAAATGCCCGAGGGGCACGAAAAACCATATACGCTAAAAGTGGAATGCGAATTACTAGCAGGTAAGTAACAGTTCTAATAGGCTTTGGAATCGCTAGGACTGGACTAGGGAATCGTTAGATTACTACTAGGAGGCCCAGGGGACTCGGGTGCAGAGTGTGCACTCTCACGCGGGATGCGGGACAAAGTCTATGGAAGCTAGAATTCACAAAGTTAGTGTTCACGGGCGAACCCGACCTGGTAGGGAGAAAACGACAGTGGATCCTGACCCTTGGATAGTGAGGCTATGCTGGGACACCGGAGTGCCGAAGTTACCTAGCCCAGGGGCTGCAGCTGCATAGGTCTGAAAAGACGTCGGGGATCTCGTTGCCGGACCAGGAGCCTGGAAGGAAGAAGTTGCTGGCAGGCGACCAGTGAAGGAAAGTTCGATGGATCCAAGCCTGGATCAAGGAAGAAGAAAACCTGAAAGCAGAGGGGACCAAGTTCTTGAATCACTAGCCAGTGATTAAGTGGGCACCAGGATGGCACCGGGCGAAGTCACCGCAGTCAGGTGAGTGGGCACTGCTGGGCTCTGCAGTCTCTCGGACCAGGAGGCGTTGTCGGCGACCAGGATGGAGGTGCGAGCTGTCCCACGAAGGATGAAGTCGTTGGCGTCGAAGTTACCCAGGATTGGGCAACAAGCCTTGGCTAATTCAAGCCCACGCGGTGGACTCAAAATGGCGTCTTGAGTGGACCAGGAGGGTCCAGGGTGCTCCTCTTCTGGAAGGGAGCAAGGGCCAGTCTGGAGCAACCAGACCAGCAGCAGAAATGTCGTCGGGCGTCGTCAGGAAGGCCACAAGCCAACGGGCTAGTAGCCAAACAACGCGGTGAGCAGCGGAAAGCAGAAGGGCCCCACGCAGATCGTGGAGATGCTGGGGGGCTGCACTTCGGAGCTGGAGCTGCTCAGAGTCGGGGCTTCTCGGACCCCAAAGCACTCACCAGTAGATTACTCGGCGGGCTTGCTGGAAAGAAGTCGTGCAGTCTTGCAGATGGCCGGTCCCTTGAGGTCTCGTCGCACCCACGGTTCTCAGCTGGGCTGTAGAGGTGGGTAGAGGTCAGAGGTGCCAGGGAAGCCGGTTCTCGTCGAGCTGGGCAGTCGGATTCCGGAGGAAGGACTTACAGCAGACCGCAGTGTTCTTGGAAGGTGCCTGCGGATGCAGGGTGACTACTCCTTAGTCACAAGGGAGAAATCTTAGGAAGAAGTCTTGAGTTCCTTTCGCAGAAAGTAGTTTCAGGATTCAAAGATGATCTGATTTGGAAGGGGGCCAGTCTCTACCTTTATCCTGTAAAAAGGGGCTGGCACGCGACTAAGTCCTGCCCTATGGGTGGGACTAGGAGGGGGGTGGTTACACCCACTTCCTTGGCGGGCTTTTCCCCAGCACAGGGTCTGGAGTGACCCTGGAACTGGTTCCAGCCAGCCTATGCACAGTGAGCACCGGGGTGCCACGTGCAGTCACCTTCCTCTAAAGCCCTGCCTACCTACAATACACAAAACCCTGTCTGGGACGGTGCTGGCACCGCCCCTGGCAGGAAACCCTTTGTCCTTATCTCCTGCTCTGGGAGGACTCCCAGCAGCAGGAGGGCAGACTTGTGTCTCGGTGGCAGCATCCATTTTGTGGATGCTAAGGCTCTGTCTGACTTTTAACCGGGTTATAGGTTACATGCATGTCGTGTCCCTCTAGAAGGGTGGAATGCTAACCCCGTCGCCAGAATTGGCGAGGGGTTAGTATTCCAATTCTTATGACACCTTACTCGACATGTTTTGATAAAGCGATACCAGAGTTGGCATTTAACCGCGAGGATTATAATGCACTTAAGAGTATATGGTATGCGATATCATGGAAACGGCTAAGGGATGGATCCCGAAAGCCGCAGACAGGCTCAGCTCATGCTAGAGCACCATCTCACACGATTCCAAGCACTCTGCCTTCAGGATTGTTAAGGCCTGCCATAGGAGTGACTGATAGGAGATCTGTGTGTCCATTTTAGGGTTAGATATAGGTATACTATATCTAAAGCAAAGGGTGCTTACACCACCTTGCCCCAGCTGTCAAGCAGCCAGTTGTGTCAGATTTGGATGGCCAGCCAGGGGTGGCATAATACATGCTGCAGTCCCTGGTAGGCCCTGGGTACACCTATGCCCTGGGTACCTAGGGTACACTGTACAGGGACTGATAAGGTGGCTCAGTATCCAATTTAGATATGTACCTAAGGTACATGGAATCCATTTTACAGAGAGAGCAGTGGGCCTGAGGTCCTGAATAGCAGGGCCTCAGGTCAACTAAGTCAGAAAACCAGCAAAACACCAGGCAAAAAGTTGGGGGCAACCATAGTCAGGGGTCAACCTTCCTACATAACCCCCCCCCCCAAACGAAAGGAGATAAGGCTATCCTTGTCCAGGTAAGCCTATATTGCCTAAGTGGCCATTTAAGGAAGTACCAGCACTGGCATGGTTACCCCCTATGTCATGGTCCACTAAGCAATCCCTCACCCTAAGGGTGTCTGAGGGTCTCCACCATAGGGAATCTCTACCTGTGGTGTGTTTTGTCAAAGAAAAAGGCTGGTGCTGAAATGGAGTACTGAAGTGAGGCTCCACTAATTTTGGGCTCAGCTTCCTCCAATCATTTTCCACCATATAGGCCTTTCTTTCCAAGACTGAGTTGTTTTGGGCTCTCAGGGTCAACCTCTGGCTACCTACAGCTGGAGGTTGGGTCCCTCTGTTTGGCTTACTGGAGGGACAGGTCAGGTCTGGGGCCCTCAGGTCCCAAGTTTGGCTGTGCCCAACAGTGTCCATCTGTGGGAGGTCCCTAACTAATTTTAAGGGGGATCCCTCAGGAGTATGTTTTATTTTCACTTGGCTAGGACTACTAGCTTCAGTGCCCTTAATCTGCTGATTGGGAAATTCTTTTGGACAGGGGGCCCTTTGGGGTCCAACACTGGCCTCCCTGACCTCTACAGCCCTGGGCTGACTGAGGCAGGGTAGAGAGGGGCAGGTTACCTGCTCCAGACTGGGTCCCACCTTGGAAGGGTCCACTGACATCAGGGGTTCTGCCAGGCTAGGCCTGACTACCTCTGTGGCAGTTTCTTCACAAGGGGTCAGATCAGTTCCCTGAGGAGGCTGATCCTTTCCTAAAGTCTGGTGGGAGGGAGATTTCTCTTCCTCCTCAATACTCTCTGTCTGAGTGGAGTGATCCATAGTTTCAGGCTTCACAACGCTGTCATCTGTCTGAGTTTGAGCTGTGGCCATCACAACTCTCCCAACCTTTTCAGGAGGGGGCTCAGTTTGGGTGTGGGCTGTGACCATCACAGCCTTGACAACCTGTTCTGGGAAGGAAGTTGTCTGAGATTGGGTTGTGACTGGCACAACCCTCCTGACCTGTTCAGGGAGGATATCTTGGACTGGGGCTGTGGCTACCACTGCCCCACTAACCTTACCATGGATGCTCACCATTCTAGAATGGGTCTCTTGCTCTACTTCAGCCCAGGCTGAGAGCTCTAAATCATTCCCCAGTAGGCAATCTACAGGCAAGTTTGGTGACACTGCCACTCTCTTGTGGCCAGTGACACCTCCCCAGCTGAGATTGACCACTGCCATGGGATGATCTCTCTGTACTCCATCAATATTGGTCACCTGGTATGTGGCACCAGGTAAAAGTTGCCTTGAGGGGACTAGACTCTCAGTCACCATAGTGATGCTAGCCCCTGTATCTCTATAGGCCTCAACTTTTATACCATTGATGAGGGGCTCCTGTCTGTACTTACCCAAAGTGTTGGGACAAGTGGTGAAGTTGGCAAACCCCATGCCAGTCTCACAGACAAGAGTATCTAAGTTTGGGGACCTGGTTAGGCCAGAGTCCCCAGGAACTCCCAAAGTAAATGCACCCAAATTCTTGGGGGCACTCCCACCACCTGGGGGATTACTACTAGTAGTAACAGGAGGTTTGGGAATGTTACTTGGGGGTATGTTTTCCTTATTGTTATTCTTTGGGCAACTGCTGTCAGTTTTTAAATGACCCACCTGTTTACAGGGATAACAATAGGGTTTCTTTTGGTTATTGGAAGGATTCTGGGACCCACCCCCCTCAGAGGATTTTTGGGGCCCTGATGTGGTTTGATCTGTAGATTTATTCCCACCCTTCTCTTGAGGCTTGGTTGATTCCTTCTTCTGGTCACCACCTTGGTTCTTGGGCCTAATCCTGGTTCTGACCCATTTGTCTGCCCTCTTACCCAATTCTTGTGGAGAGGTCAGATCAGAGTCTACCAGGTGCTGGTGTAATAACTGGTTCTGACAATTATTTAAGACTTGCTCTCTCATAATTAGATTATACAATCCCTTGAAATCAGTAACCTTACTACCCAGTAGCCAGCCTTCCAAAGCCTTAGTGGCACAATCAACAAAGTCTGACCAGTCCTGAGACTGAGTTTTCTGGGTGTCTCTGAACAGCAACCTGTACTGCTCAGTGGTTAAGCCAAACCCATCAACCAGTGCATTTTTCAGGACCTGGTAATTGTTAGCATCCTCCACTCTTGTAGTGAGGAGCTTATCTCTACCTTTACCATCAAAGGAGAGCCACAGTATAGCTGCCCACTGACTCTGGGGAATGCACTGCACAGTGCAGGCCCTCTCCAAAGCAGCCATCCATTTCTGGATATCATCCCCTTGCTTAAAGGGGGGCACTATTTTAGTCAGGTGTTTAGTATCTAAACCCTTCTCTCTATCTCTTGGGAGATTGCTGCCACCAGTGGGAGCTAGCCCACTCATCTGCTGCTCTCTTGCCAGGGCAAGCTTCTCTTTGGCCAGGGCAATTTCTTCCCTTTCAATCCTCAGTTCAGCTTGTCTCATCCTAGCCTCATGCTCCTTTCTCTGAGGGGAAGTAAATCTCCTCGGTGGAGGATTCCTTCTCCCCTGAGAAGAGGCATTAGAGTGCAGAGATCTATTGGAGTCCCTAGAAAGAGATCTATCTCTCCTAACTCCAAGGTTAGGCCCACTTCGGGTTAGTACTGGGGGGCCCCCAGATCCTAGCCCAAGTAAGTCTAAGTTGGTCCTAGTTAGCCTTCTGACTACCTCAAGACCCTTGTCTACCTCATCCCCAGAGAGTACCTCCTGATCCTCCTCCTCAACTGCTGAATCAGTGTTGGGGAGATCTGGATCCCCAGAGGTTCCCTCTAAGGCTGGCATGTTCTCATGTAACTGAGAGAGCTTTCTGGCATCATATGTCTCTAAGAGACCTATCAGAAAGGGAATGGTGGGGTTAGACCCCTGCTTCAGTTTCCTGGAGACACAGATTTGTCTCATCTCCTGAAAACTGAGAGCTGCATATCTTGAAGTGACCTGTGGAGGGTCAACACTGACCAGGGGAGTCTCAGTAGAGTCCCCCTGAGTCGACATGCTTTTCTAGTGAGGTGTAAGTGGTGCACTTACCTACACTATATGTTTGCCTACTGATCCCTTGCTAGAGTTGTAGTTTAGGGTGTGCTAGGCCCTAGGAGCTACAACAGCTGGTTCAGTAGAACTCAGAGTATTCTAAGCTAAGTTATATGTACCTTTAGTACTTATGTGATCTTTCACAAGATATTCTTAGGGCATGTGTGGTAAAACAACAGCAAGCTCAAATCCCACCGCTGCCACCAATGTGAGAAGTTGGCCTGATGTGCAGTGCTCACTATTCTAGTGATCACTATATATCAGTCCAAACAACCCTTATTGATGATTGGTTGTAAGTCAACCTTATAGACCAGCTATCCTAGTAGCATGGATACGAGCAGTCTAAGGCTAAGACTCTAGAGGGCGTGTTAAGCCAGCTGTTTTACCATCACATTACCCCTTGAACACCCAGTGAAAGGACACCACACAAGTTGTTATGAAAATAAACAGTGTATTTATTTATAACAAGACTACCCTGGCTCTTTATGAGACAGGGAGCTAAGCACACAACAAAACTCTTACGAAAATACTTTTAAGTTAGCACGTTACACAAATGCCCGAGGGGCACGAAAAACCATATACGCTAAAAGTGGAATGCGAATTACTAGCAGGTAAGTAACAGTTCTAATAGGCTTTGGAATCGCTAGGACTGGACTAGGGAATCGTTAGATTACTACTAGGAGGCCCAGGGGACTCGGGTGCAGAGTGTGCACTCTCACGCGGGATGCGGGACAAAGTCTATGGAAGCTAGAATTCACAAAGTTAGTGTTCACGGGCGAACCCGACCTGGTAGGGAGAAAACGACAGTGGATCCTGACCCTTGGATAGTGAGGCTATGCTGGGACACCGGAGTGCCGAAGTTACCTAGCCCAGGGGCTGCAGCTGCATAGGTCTGAAAAGACGTCGGGGATCTCGTTGCCGGACCAGGAGCCTGGAAGGAAGAAGTTGCTGGCAGGCGACCAGTGAAGGAAAGTTCGATGGATCCAAGCCTGGATCAAGGAAGAAGAAAACCTGAAAGCAGAGGGGACCAAGTTCTTGAATCACTAGCCAGTGATTAAGTGGGCACCAGGATGGCACCGGGCGAAGTCACCGCAGTCAGGTGAGTGGGCACTGCTGGGCTCTGCAGTCTCTCGGACCAGGAGGCGTTGTCGGCGACCAGGATGGAGGTGCGAGCTGTCCCACGAAGGATGAAGTCGTTGGCGTCGAAGTTACCCAGGATTGGGCAACAAGCCTTGGCTAATTCAAGCCCACGCGTTGGACTCAAAATGGCGTCTTGAGTGGACCAGGAGGGTCCAGGGTGCTCCTCTTCTGGAAGGGAGCAAGGGCCAGTCTGGAGCAACCAGACCAGCAGCAGAAATGTCGTCGGGCGTCGTCAGGAAGGCCACAAGCCAACGGGCTAGTAGCCAAACAACGCGGTGAGCAGCGGAAAGCAGAAGGGCCCCACGCAGATCGTGGAGATGCTGGGGGGCTGCACTTCGGAGCTGGAGCTGCTCAGAGTCGGGGCTTCTCGGACCCCAAAGCACTCACCAGTAGATTACTCGGCGGGCTTGCTGGAAAGAAGTCGTGCAGTCTTGCAGATGGCCGGTCCCTTGAGGTCTCGTCGCACCCACGGTTCTCAGCTGGGCTGTAGAGGTGGGTAGAGGTCAGAGGTGCCAGGGAAGCCGGTTCTCGTCGAGCTGGGCAGTCGGATTCCGGAGGAAGGACTTACAGCAGACCGCAGTGTTCTTGGAAGGTGCCTGCGGATGCAGGGTGACTACTCCTTAGTCACAAGGGAGAAATCTTAGGAAGAAGTCTTGAGTTCCTTTCGCAGAAAGTAGTTTCAGGATTCAAAGATGATCTGATTTGGAAGGGGGCCAGTCTCTACCTTTATCCTGTAAAAAGGGGCTGGCACGCGACTAAGTCCTGCCCTATGGGTGGGACTAGGAGGGGGGTGGTTACACCCACTTCCTTGGCGGGCTTTTCCCCAGCACAGGGTCTGGAGTGACCCTGGAACTGGTTCCAGCCAGCCTATGCACAGTGAGCACCGGGGTGCCACGTGCAGTCACCTTCCTCTAAAGCCCTGCCTACCTACAATACACAAAACCCTGTCTGGGACGGTGCTGGCACCGCCCCTGGCAGGAAACCCTTTGTCCTTATCTCCTGCTCTGGGAGGACTCCCAGCAGCAGGAGGGCAGACTTGTGTCTCGGTGGCAGCATCCATTTTGTGGATGCTAAGGCTCTGTCTGACTTTTAACCGGGTTATAGGTTACATGCATGTCGTGTCCCTCTAGAAGGGTGGAATGCTAACCCCGTCGCCAGAATTGGCGAGGGGTTAGTATTCCAATTCTTATGACACCTTACTCGACATGTTTTGATAAAGCGATACCAGAGTTGGCATTTAACCGCGAGGATTATAATGCACTTAAGAGTATATGGTATGCGATATCATGGAAACGGCTAAGGGATGGATCCCGAAAGCCGCAGACAGGCTCAGCTCATGCTAGAGCACCATCTCACACGATTCCAAGCACTCTGCCTTCAGGATTGTTAAGGCCTGCCATAGGAGTGACTGATAGGAGATCTGTGTGTCCATTTTAGGGTTAGATATAGGTATACTATATCTAAAGCAAAGGGTGCTTACACCACCTTGCCCCAGCTGTCAAGCAGCCAGTTGTGTCAGATTTGGATGGCCAGCCAGGGGTGGCATAATACATGCTGCAGCCCCTGGTAGGCCCTGGGTACACTGTACAGGGACTGATAAGGTGGCTCAGTATCCAATTTAGATATGTACCTAAGGTACATGGAATCCATTTTACAGAGAGAGCAGTGGGCCTGAGGTCCTGAATAGCAGGGCCTCATGTCAACTAAGTCAGAAAACCAGCAAAACACCAGGCAAAAAGTTGGGGGCAACCATAGTCAGGGGTCAACCTTCCTACACTAAAGAAAAAAGATTCCAGACCAGAGGAAGGTCTCCTCGGCGGAGAGAAAGATCTCCAAACCAAGGACGCAGGTCTCCCCAAAGTGAGCCCTCTGGGAAAAAATACAACCTTAGAAATAGGGATAATATAAAGAAGCCTGATAGATATCAAGAAATTGATACACGCCCCTCTCAATCTTTTCAGACTTCCTCGCAGAAATCGGAAAGAAGAGGACGATCAGAACACATAGAAGAGCACGTCAAGTCCAAAGACAAGGAACCTGCTCATCTAAAAAAGAAATTACAATTTCCAAAAAAGAAGGTAGCCAGTATTAAAGTAATTAACAATGCCGAGAATACTGAGGACACAACTGAAAAACGGAGAATGGGCTCAGACAATGCTAGACAGCGCAGCAGAAGTGAGCATAGCTCGCAAAGTCCTTATGAATCATCTGGAGACAGTGGACACGAATGAATACCTTCAAGTGGAAACTGCAGACACCAGAGTTAGCAAACCTCACAAAATATATGAAATAACTTTACGTATAGAAGGGGATAAGACTAGAAAAATAAGGGGACTATTTTGGGAAAATCTCTCCAAGGACTATGACATCCTTCTAGCTGAAAAAGACTGGCCACCAGAGTTTGTCAGGGACTGCCCTCATGGCGAAGAAATAATTATGCCTGCCTTCTCAAATTATATCCCAATTCATAAGAAATACACACTTGCTAGAAAGTGGGCAGTAGCTCAAGCTCCTGCTTTATATAAAAATCATGTAGGATGGGATGAGGACTCTCCTCCTCACAAAATCCAGTTAAAATCACAACCTACTGCACAGAGACAGTATCCAATCAAGCAAGAAGCTAAAAAACAGGTAAAAGAAATCCTAGATCAATTAGAATACCAGGGGGTGATTGAAACTTGCACCTCACAAATGAACAACCCTTTGTTTCCTGTTTCCAAACCAGACAATTCATATCGTCTAGTTTTGGATTACAGACACCTTAACTCATGTTGCAAAACTTTTGCAGTGCAAAACTCGCATAGTGCTGCACTAATGAATAACATAGTGCGCAAAAAATACAAAACAACATTAGACATCTCTAATGGATTCTTTTGTCAAAAAATAGCACCAGAGAGCAAATATTTATCCGCGTTCTCAATAAATGGCGCTCAAAAACAATTCTGTCGGTTACCCCAGGGGTTCAAGAACAGCCCAGGATTATTCTCAGCGAGAGTAACAGAGTTACTACAAACATATGATGACGAAGCATTATCTTATGTCGACGACATATACCTAACAGATGGTGACTTGGATACTCACTTGAAGAGAGTGAACACCATAATACTTGGGTTCGCAGCAGAGGGTTACAAATTCAACTTTAAAAAATCTAGAATTGCCAATCTAACAGTCCTGTTCTTAGGATATGAATTATCAAGTGAAGGCAAAAGCCTGGCTGACAATTTCCTAGAGAAATGTGCCGTACTCCAAGCACCTAGAACACTAAAAAACCTACAGTCAATTCTAGGCTTCCTAAATTTCGGAAGAACATACATTGCAAATTACGCAGAAAGGGTCAAACCCCTTTATGATCTAATAAAACCAGATTTTAAAAGAACCAATTGGACTCAAATACACACAGAAATTCTGAGATCCTTACAAACAGACATGTTAATTAAAACAAAATTAGAAACACGTGATAACACACGCAATCTTGTGATTCGAGTCATCCCAGGAAGATGCGGATTCACATACCTGACCTCTAATGAGGGAGAAAAGGTACCAATTGCATTCAAATCACACTTGTACACAAAAGCTGAAAAGAAGTTCAGCATTAAAGAAAACATTGTTCATGCAGTTCAAACCGCAATAGCTAGAGAAAAAGATAAAGCTGACGGTAGACGTATCACAGTCAGAACAGCAGAATCAGCCTTTGAGGCATTAACAACACCGTGTAATTTACCAACAACAGCATTGAATCCGGAATGGATACAATGGGTGAATTCAAATACAACGGACAGAGTAAAATACTACTTTGATCCAGAATTAAAAGAATTACAAAATCTAGAATATGAAAGAACATTCCCTCTGCCAATCGACATTCTGCCATTACGACAGTACGCTTGTGTAATCTATACAGACGGACATGCTCAACCCTCCGTTTGGGGAGAACAAGCATACAACCCCACATGTGAGATTACAAAAGAAGTGTGGCGCGGAGGTAAACTAAGACCTCTATTAACAAAAACACACTCAGTAGAAACTAATTCAGAACAACAGACTGAAATAATAGCATTGAAAATGGCGCTAGATAATGCGGATCGCGAATTCCCGACACTTATAGTGTCCGATTCATATTACTGCGTCAAATCATATAACAACGATTTGCAGACATGGATTCAAAACGGTTACAAAGATGACACAGGTGCAACAATAAAGCAAAAACTGCTTTGGGAACAAATAGTTCTGCTACAAAAAGAACTACCAAAGACTCACGTGATACATACACTGAGTCATCAGCGTGATGGCGTTCACGTTGCAGGCAATTCATTGGCTGAGACAGCCACAGCGGTAGCAACTAAATCGGCTTCCGTAGCTAGAAAAAAGCGTACAATGAAATACATTGACGGTGAAACAGTGCTGGCGGTGAGAACGTCATCAAAAGGCGACTGCTCAGCGCTACCGATCAACTATCCACTCAATTATACATACATAATCGATGCAAACTCCGTTCCTTTTGCTCGAATCCCTGGAGTGGGGGATAGAGTAATTCCAAACAAGGACAGGAGAACTTTGTTAATAGCAGACACACATATGGGCGAGGGTCTCCGACACCTCAAACTAAAAGATTCTCTGGA
Source organism: Lissotriton helveticus (assembly GCF_964261635.1). Taxonomy (NCBI): domain Eukaryota; kingdom Metazoa; phylum Chordata; class Amphibia; order Caudata; family Salamandridae; genus Lissotriton; species Lissotriton helveticus. Next base: position 107,541,251 of record NC_136067.1, read on the forward strand.
AGAACTACAATCAGTGTACTGGTGGCCAGGCATGAGCCTGCATCATCACATTTTTGTAAAAAAATGCCCGGACTGCAACAGAGATCGCAGCGGCGAGAGAAACGGTGTAATACCATGGCGTTTCACTCAAGAAGGGCTAAGCAATAATCAATAAGACCAGTGTGAATAAGGCGTCCTATTAACAAATAAAGATTAGTTTCCACTTATAATGTAGACCCCAGCACTCTGCTGACGTCGAGACTGTTATACAAAGATTTGCGAGTCTAAATGGCATATACGCTAGGAGCATGCTACCTTTGACCAATGTTCTCACTTTAGCCCTCAAGCCTGTGGGGAAGCATGGCCAAATGAGCATAGCACAGCGGGATTCTTCTCACTTCCTTCCTGAGGGATACGGGATGGTGTAAAGAAAAAACCAAGACATAAAGCAATCTATAACAGAAAGGATATTAGGTTCGGGAGCTGGGTGGGTCAAACATCTAATAAGTGTCCAACGTAGTCTAAACAACCTGCCAAGAAATTGTCTGAGGGGATTCAGTCCGTACGAATTATTGTTTGGAACTAGGATGTTGGTCTTAGATCTTGACAGTCAGACTTCAGTGGTGAAGGAAAAAAGCTTTGATATCAAAGATCGTTTGGCTATTTTGCAGGACTTAAACGAAACAAGAAAAGACCTGAGCAACATAAAGTTGCCAACAACCACTGAAGAACCCCCACCTGTCCCAGCAAGACCTGTCTGGATTCCAAAAGTCGGGGATCTAGTCAGAGAAAAGATCGCGATAAAGAAGGAATTTGGGCCTTCTTACAGAAAATCAGTTCCTGTCTTGTCTATCAACGGGACAAGATCAGTTGTACTACCGCCGCTTGCTGGTAAAAAGGAGAACCGAGTTGTATCCATCGACCTGGTAAAACCACAATCATGTGGCCGATAACAAATAGTAGGCCAAGTGGACTCCCGATAAGTAGCAGAACACCAAGGTTTGCTACCAATACAGAGGTCCTAACTAAGAGGCTAATCACATTCGAAACGCCTACAGCAGAACAACAAGGACTGTGCAACAATGCAATGGAACTTAAACCTCTGAAAACCCAAATAAAAACATTTAGTAAAGACACACCAACCTACAATGAAGTAACAAACGAATGTGCAAGAAACAGTAATCCTGAAGCAATTGGAACAATTGACAGAACTGCATCCGGCTACTTCATAAACTTCGATGATTCCTCTGAAGACCTCAGTGAATCAAAAACACAGCCATCAACAAAAACCTTTAAAGATAAAGCTAAAGAACTTTTGAAACAACTTAAAGAAACCTATCTGATTTCTCCATGGATTGAATTTTGGGTGGCCTTTGGTGCATTTATCCTCATACTTTGGCTCATCATGGTACTAACTTTGGGACGCTTCATTGAGGGAAAATATGCTAAAATGGACACAGCAAGTCAGAAAATCAACTTGATCCTCAAGCCACACACATCTTCACACGTTGAGAAAAGAGAACTTTCTTCAGTCAACTTCACAGCCAATCCTATACCGGGTGGGGTAGCATGGGACAATACTGACTACGAAATTTATGGTCCGGTTGAGATCCTGAAATATCCACACCAAATCAAGATCTCGTTGAGTGACTTTGTAAAACCAAGCTTATTTGCTGATGATTGGGACTTTGAGAGCGTTAATAATATGATGTCTGACTTAGTGATGTCTGCTAAATTTACCAAACATGATTATTTGCAGGGTTCGACTAATTATGATAGTATGTACTGTTACAACCACTATGGTAACCATTTTCTACATAAATCGGCACAACCTAGAAATGTTTTAAATTATAATCAATGGGAACATTGTGCAACCCCTCCAAAAGGAAGCTCAAGAACCTTTTATAACAAATATTCATACTTTTCAGGGTTCAACACAAGTAATGCTGAAACATTTTATTTCAAATTGTCAAATAAGACAGGGACAAAGACCATGCTAACAAACACGAAATTGATATATTCGGACAAAAATGTTGAAGTAAAAAGTGTTTGGGGTACAAAAGAATGGCAAGTACAAGGTATAGAATCATTGTTTAGAGCCTGCATGATCCCAGAACAAATTATATTTTTAAATGACACTGTTCAACAGACTACCTGTCTTGGCCTAGCCAAAATCAAAGACTTAAATAAACCGTCTATTCCAAAGCCAACAATGAACAGCAATAGCTCTACAGATGAAGAGATAGACGTAAACTATGTATTAAACCAAAACAGAACACATCCTGATTGGAAACATTGGTTAATCTGGCCCACAGATACTAATAACTGTCAAGATAGATTCCTGAACAAAACACAGGGGTTCACATTGACCAGGCCAGATCCTAGATATTCCCAAAGACAACACCCAGGGATAATAACCACCTACAGTGTGGGCAAACTCTGCCTTCAATGGCTACAAACTTCCACACTGACAGAAATTAAGCAACACCTAACTTTACTTACTGATGGTGCTGACTTGCGTGATTTCATTCTGGGACCGCGCAAACAGCGTCAAAAACGTTTCATAGCAGCCTCTGTATATGCAGCTTACAACGAGGCCTGGAAGGTGACTCAAATTGAGACAGCAGAAAGTATACGGGAAATTGACCGTATTAATTTGGAAAAATCACTTTCTATAGTGGACAATGGGTTAATGACTCTGTCCTCCAGAATTTTTTCTCTGGACAGCATTGTGTCTTCAGCAATCGACATAATATCGCAAGACTTACTGTTGTTACAACACGGTCAGTCTCAATTGCGTTCTATTGTACAGCTTGGCTGGACGTTACAAAATCTGCGTTCAGGCTATGTGCCTTGGCGTTTAATCAACACAACGTCACTATTCAATATCTTTAACCTTACTGATAAACAAATCAGTATGGCACAGAAGGGTGCTGATTATACAATCCTGAGCATTGAGAAACTCGAGAGATTACCAGTGACAATGTCAGAACGACCTATCAGTGAATGGATAATACATGGGATAATTAATATTCCAATATCAACCTTCAGGTTTCAATACTGCCAAAAATATATACAGGCTGGCATGTACGAAAAATTGGGAAAAGGGTACATTAAGACAACATGGAACTTGCCCTATTCACATGCATGTGTCAGTAATAAAGGACAGAAAGTGTTTCTTAGTGGCAATAATTGTGCGATGTCACTAAGCGGTACACTTCTGTGTAATGGAATTAGTTTGCATGGAGCCTGTGAAGGGAACTCTAATAACCTTTCATGTCACCAGCTAGGCGCACCTGCAACTGAGATAGAACCATTCTTTAAAAGACTCTATAACGGGAGTTACATTCTAATTGTGTATCGCAGATGATGTAGTCTTCTGCCCGGGATTCCTTATCTCATAACTACGACTGCGAAGGTCATGTGCTGTGGACACTCATTGTTCCCCAGCTCCTTTCCAGACAGGGAGGCAAGGGCATGGCCTAACTTGAAAATTACTTCTATACGAATAGATACTTTAAGCAGAATGAAAACAGTGCTTCTTCAGACGCCGACCAGACTCACGTCATCAAAAGAAACGTATGATCTCCTAGTTGCAAGGACGACTGCAGAGATTCACTCATAGTTATCAACTAATTCCCCCATACATTTCGCAGAAATCCTGAATGAAATCTTAAATATTTCTGATACCAGTGGAGTCTCAAATGTATTTAAGACAGTATTTTCGATGGCATTAACACCATTCAAAGCCATACTGGGTATTTTTCCAGATTTCGTCCATTCGATTTTTGGCGGACTTCCCCTCATTTTGGGACTAATTGCAGGAATCCTATTCTTAGTCCTTATATTTTGTTATGGCAAACCATGTCACAGACAAAACACCTGCGACAAGGGAAGAAACAATCCGAGCCATTGGATACCGGGACCGGATATCAAAAATCCTGGGACTATCCCGGCTTAGAGACCTGAACATGACTTGGTTTCTTTCATTTCGACCAATGTGGCGTCGATGTGTTTTACCTGTATTAAGGTGCTTGCTGTGCGGAGAAGAATGCGTGTTGGACACCTGTCTGACGCTACAATCAGATGCGCCTATGGATGCAGAAACATTGTTGGGTCCGGTAACGGCTCATGCTTTGTGCTGCCCTCAACGGCTACCAATCCTGATGACGGCATTCGTGGAAACTTCACCACTACGATTGAGGGGTAGTGAAGTTCAAGATGAAAGCAGCATTGATCAGGTACGACCTTCTGTCAGCAATACTAATCAAAACGTCAATGGAGACAATCATGCGCACGAATGCATGGTTACACCTTTTTCCGAGTTAGTGGAACTCTCCCAGGAATCTGTTGACAGCTTTTTCGACAGTCTAAATGATATGATGTTCTCACCAGAGCAGAAATAACGACTTTTGAGCAAGCTAGCACACGGCGTTCCCAACACCCTGAATTTGGCCTTCAACTTTAATAATAAAGTAGCATGAACAATTTTCCCTCCAGTTCACGGACAGCAATTTTTTCAGCAGCCCCAAAATATTTTTACGATTTTTCGGACACTTATCTTCTGCTTAAAGTAAGAACTATTCTTAGAGAACTAAAATTCTATTTTTAGAAACTTTATAGACATTAAGCTGCCCGCTGGTATGTTCATAATTATTTTATTCTGTGATGGAATGGTCTCGAACCTTTTTCTTCTGTATTAAGAGCCATTTCATGTGTAATTCTCATATTCAAATAGTAATAATGTATACATATGCGTGAATACTTTAGCATTATTCTACAGCTTGAGTGCATATAGTATATATGATTGTTTTTTCCGTATATTACATAATTTCGAAATACATTCTATGTATTTTGGGGTGGTAAGGTATACACGATGCTCTACAGTATGTTTTACTATGCCTAGATTCGTAAATATGGCCATAGATAGCGTGGAGTGGGTGTGATGTATTCCTATAGGTTCTGTATCGATCCCCCTATTCCTGACCCTGTTCTGGTTAACAAGTTAACTAGCAGCCATCCCATGATGCGGAAACCGTTATCTGATTAAGCCACACCACGGCACAGGAACGTGTTATCTGATTAGGTCATAACGCTTGCCATCTAATTAGACAAGCAATATTCCTCCAGCCCCTGATTAGGCATACGGAGTTCTCAAAACAAATCAAACCTATGACAACCTGGGAAAAACCCTGCGGCCATTGTTTTGATTTCACCGAGAACTTCAGCAAAAGAATGTGCTAACGACCAGTTCGTATGACATCCTTATTGACGTATCTATGTCCATCCTTACGTCAATCTCGGCACCTTACAGGTATAAATATTACCGGTATTGCCTTAAGCAAACACACGCGGTGGTGACGAGATCGGAGCAGCCAGACTTGCCGAAGCCCAGAGCAGAGCAGACCCCGCTGGCGCAGCCCCGCCTTCCTGACGCGCTGAGAACGAGACGCTGCTTTCTCCTGCCGAGAAATCCAGCTCCGGCGCTTCCGAGCAGCCCTCGCAGGCAGCTTGGAATATCGAGACTAAAGACGAGAGATACCATCCCTCATTCATCCTAAATTCCAGGTACAGAACTGAATAACCCCTTGCAGAGAATTCTTGAGTCAGTCACTTGGCAAAACAAACTTAACTTAAACTGCTACTTTCTATTCCCGCCCACGTATTAGGCTTAGGTCAGGTACACTGGGGTAGGCGTAGTTAGAAACACCAGTTGAGTACGATTAGTCAAATGTATATGTGTATGTATCTATTTTATCCATTTTAAACCACCTTATGGCTTAGAAACCATATAAATGTTTTTACAGTATTATTTTATACTTCTGCTTTTATTGTATGCACTTTACTTAACCATAAGTATTGCGATAATATCGATCCATTTCTCTTGTATGAGAAAAGAGACTGATCAATAAATAACATCTTTTATTGAACACGCCCGTCTCTTCCTTTTCTCTACAACCTGGTGAGACTAAGAATGCACGTACTGACTGAGTAAAATAAGTTGTCTTTTGTTTTCACACGACTCTAGAGATACACTCTTGATTAGGGGAGAGCAAAGTTGACATGTTCTATGGTTGTCAGAAACTAAATCCCTTCTTGTCTATCCAGGGAGGTTCAACTCCTCCTTGCCTATTCGAGAAAGTTTCTAGTGAACTCTGAGCTAGCTGGCAAACCCAAAACTTTAAGTCTAATATCGACAATAGAAGACCTAGTTAACGTCTGGTCTAGGCCTATACTATTGAAGGTATTATTCCAATGCGCAGAGCCTATTGGGATAATAGGAACTACACTACACTATGCTCTGGGTACCTAAGGTACACTGTACAGGGACTGATAAGGTGACTCAGTATCCAATTAGATATGTACCTAGGGTACATGGAGTCCATTTTAACAGAGAGAGCAGGAAGCTTGGGGTCCTGAATAGCAGGATCCCAGGCCAACTAAGTCAAAAACCAGCAAAACACTAGGCAAAAAGTTGGGGGTAACCATAGTCCGATATCCACCTTCCTACAAGCCGGCTGCGTTGTTCCTAGCGGACATGGATAGGGCATTTGATTCACTCAGCTGGACGTATCTCTTTGCCCTGCTGAGCTGCCTAAATCTCGGTCCACGGTTTTTAGCGTATGTCCACTTGCTTTACACAGGTCTCACGGCGTCGGTGCGTGTCGGGGGCGCGGTGTCTCGCTTGTTCCCGGGCCGGAGGGGGACGCAACAGGGCTGTCCCCTCTCCCCATATTTATTGGCGCTCGCCATGGAGCCCCTCGCGGCGTGGGTGCGCATTGATGCTCAACTCAAAGGATTTTGATGGGCGCCGGGTCTTACCGACAAAATAGCTCTGTACGCTGACAATGTCTTGTTTTTCCTTATGGCCCTGGACCGATCAGGCCCGCTACTGCTGCGCATTTTGCAGATTTTTGGCGAGACCTCCGGTCTATACATGAATCCGGGCAAATCCACGCTGTGGCTGTTGGGTGACCAGCGGATCGTTGGGGACTGGGCATCGGGCCTCAGGCTGGCGACGGATGGAGTGAAGTACTTGGGAGTCTTTCTATCCAAGGATGCGGCTCTATTCCGGGAGCGCAACATCACTCCAGTATGGGATCGGGTACGCGAGGACCTGAAGGTCTGGGCGCGGATGCCGTTATCTATTCTCGGGCGGTCTGCAATTTTTAAAATGGTGGCGCTCCCACGCCTGGTGTACCAGCTACAGAATCATCCACATGTGATTCCCCCCGCCCCCCCCCCCCCGTCAGACGTGCTCTCGTATTATCAGTCGGCGCATCTACTGATGTTAAATGACTTGTGGTATGGTGACCGGGGGACCCGGCCTAAGCCGTTGAAAGACATTTAATGGGCTCGGCGTCTGTGCACACGCTGCTGTATGCGGCACCCCTTCGGAAGTCCCTCCCATCAGCCACGCAGGTGCTTTCACGTGCGGCGGACGGGTTGGTGGAATGTCCTTACGCAGGAAACCCCCCTTTGGCGCAATGGAAGGCTCCCGCAGTTGGACGCCCTGAAGGGCTTCAGGGGCTGGGACGCCATTGGTATTTCCACCCTGGGCGACGTTCTGTCGGGTGACACCCTTAAGTCCTTTGCGAATTTGCAGGAGGAATATGGGATGCCCCGCACCCAGTTCTATAAATACCTTCAATTCCGCCATGCTCTGGCGCCCTCCCTAGTTGGTCTGGAGCAGATCCCCGAATTCAGTCCCATCGAAGCGAAAATCTTCATGGGAGAGCTGCCAGATAAAAAACTATTGCGTATCTACCAGATGTTAGTGCGTCATTGCTTCTCAGATCTGAGTGGACTTAGAGCCCACTGGGAGCGGGATGTCAGAGACCTAGACGAGGAGGATTGGGTTGAAGCCCCCGAGAGCCCCAGGGCAGCGGCCATATCCACGCACCTGCGCCTGATCCAGTTCAGATACTTGCACCGCACATATTACACCAGGCAGCGGCTGTGGAAGGCGGGACTGGTGGCGCCCCCCGACTGCCTTCGCTGTGGGTCAGAAGTAGGCACATTACTGCATACGGTGTGGGACTGCGCATCGTTGCTAAGGTTTTGGGATGGGGTCCACCGTTGCCTAGATGAAGTCTTAGCCTGGAGGTTACAGAGGGATCCCAAACTAGCACTGCTGCATGTCATGGCTGGGGTCGGGGGAAACGGGTATAAACGTCATTTAATGTTGTTGGGACTTCCGCTGGCGAAACGTGATATTGCGAAAGCATGGAAGGCCCCCCAGGCACCGTCACTCACGGCCTGGAAGAATGGAATGGACTATTGCATGGGCTTGGAACAACCTGTATTCCTAGCAAGGGGCTGTCCCCGGAAGCACTTCAAAATTTGGAAACGGTGGCCGGACTATTGGGGTCTGGACCTTGACCTGCCACCCGAGGAGGCGACCCTCCCGACGATATGAGGACACATACCAAGGGCAGTGGCAGTTGGTATGGACTTTACATGGCATGTAATGTTTTGCTATTTTATGCGTCAGATGGGTGAGTTCGCACGCAGGGTGGGTGCGGGAGGGGGGAGAGGGGGGGGGGGTTGCACATTGATTACATCCTGTGGTTTTAAATTTTTCAGCAGGGGGGTTGTTTAGAAATATTCCTTGTTATGCATGTGACCAAAGATATAGCTGGTGCATTGATGGTGGCATTTGTCTCTGGGTGTCAGAGATATGCATGATATGCGAGTTCACACAATAAAATCTGTTTAAAAAAAAAACAAGCATTTACAATGCAATGGTTTCGCCTTTGGAAAAGTTAGAGCTATTCGCATTGTAAATGACAAAATTTGTATTTATGTGTTGGTTTTGAAAACAGATAAATAAATGGCATTGTCATTTACATTGCTATTAGCTTAATCTCTGCAGTCACTCTGCAGTCACTCTGCACTTCCTAGCACTCCCTAGTCACTCTGCACTCCCTAGCATTCTGCAGTCTCTCTGCACTCCCTAGCACTCACTCTGCAGTCCCTAGCACTCGCAGAATGACGGACGCCTCTCTCTTCCAATGGCTAGCCTCCATTTATGGAGCTAGCCAATGGAACAGAGAGGCGGTGACCAAGCCACATACTGTTCTCATTAGATTTCGCCTGCGCGAAACGCTGCTTGTGCAGCTTTCGACAGGCGAAACCTAAAAATGGCATTACATGGTACCCTTTTCACACCCCAGCAGAGTCGCGGCTGGTGGTGCGTTTCCGGCCCATGGCTATGTACCAGAATCTCGCGGGGGGGAGGCAGTTCTTCCAGTAGAAGGAACACATCTGGGGGCCGGGACGCGCCAACTGGTATCTTCCTACCACACTGTGACACCAGCTCGTCGCAGACGCAAACACACTGCAGACTAGGTCTAATAACGTGGTTGCTGTGTGGCGTCTTAATTACAAGCTCTCTTGCGACGCCCCTACGTCCCTTTTGTCCATCTTTAAAAGTGACGCACTGGCGGTTTGAAGGGGCTTGTAAGTAAGCCCCTCAGCGTTATTCTCCCCAAAGCATGTGACAACTTCAGGCACCGACACAATGGATTACCAGACGGTACAACCACAGTTATGTATCATAGATTATATACTCCCAGAGGTCTGTGACAGCATTACAATTACACAATAAGATATCGCCGCACAGGGCGAGCTGTGAGGGGATCTGGGTGGAGGGACAAAGGGAATGAGGGATGGTGGGCAAAAAGAGATGGGGTGAAGGAGGGACGAGGGGGTCGTAGGGAAGGGGGGGTGGGGCGCCAAGGACGGATGGTGGACGTGGTATACAAGGACGAGGGAGGGATAGAGTTATTGGGTGTAGGGATAGGGAGGGTCGTAGGAAGTGGGTACGAAGGGAAGGGGCCGGAATGGAAGGGGGGAGACGAGGGAGGAGAAGAAACGGCAGGAGAGCTGAAGGAAGGGGGCCGGACAAGCTGGCTGCAGAGGGAAGAATGGCTGAGTGAAACCGGGTAGTGGAGAGAAGGAGGGACGAAGTGAAGGAGATGTGAGAAGGATAGGATGAGAGGGTTGGAAGGGAGCCTGGCTGAGGCTCGGCAGGGGCTGGAGCTGAATAACAGACGTGATGCAGCGGGGGTCTGTGTGGAGTGATGGAGGGGTAGGTGAGGCGAAGGGTCGTGAACTGATGGTGGGAAGAAGGGGCACCAGAGGAGAAGACGGACTCAGGAGAGACAGGCAGGGAGGAGGAAATGAAGGGGAGGTGGACTGAGAGATTGGGGTAACTGGAAGGCGTCTTGGAATGAAGGTTTGGCAAGTATAGAGCCGAGACAAGAGTGAAGGGATGGGTGAAAGGGGCTTAGAGGGTCCTTGGTAGATGACACTCGGGAGGGGTGGTGTTCGAGGTGATGTAGAAATGACAACACATCATTGATAGGCTGGTGCAGACGAAAGAGGCATATCTATGTGTGAGCAAAATGCAGACATAGAAAACCTGCCGGACATGTCATCATGGACATCCACAAAAGCGGTGAGCAGGGTTGTACTATGCACACGAGTACACATTGTGATTATTTTGCCGTTTTATATAGCGCAAACTCGACCGAAAGTATCAGTGCGCTGTATGCAAGCACCAGTTGCATTACGGACGGACACATTCATTTTTAGGCAGGGGTAGATAAAGCGATTTGTCCAGAAACACAGGATGTCGAGGCTGCCAAGACTCGAACGCGGATCCCCAGCTTCAGAGTCGGCCGTTCCAGCCCTTAAGTCACGAGAATGGCTGCGCTGCGTCTCTGCGGGGCATTCACAGAAGCTAGAGCCAGTGTTTGTGCGCAGCAATCTACATAGATACATCAAAAGAAGCAACGAGACAAGTGGTGTGCTGCACAGAGACCCAGGCTGTGCGTGATCCTCCCAAAACACATTTACGCGAGCACATACCCAGAGGCTGCAGTGTGCACCCCTCTCTAAAAGCATTCACGCTAGCGCGGAGACCATGTGTGCACCCCTCTGTAAACACATTCACTGCAGCGCAGGGCCCGAGGGTGTGTGCACCGCTCTGTGAACACATTTAGACTAGCGCAGGGCCACTGGTGGTGTGCACAGCTCTGTAAACACATTCACTGCAGCGCAGGGCCCGAGGGTGTGTGCACCGCTCTGTAAACACATTTAGTCTAGCGCAGGGCCACTGGTGGTGTGCACCGCTCTGTACACACATTCTCACCACAGAGCCGTGCTGTGCTCCGCTCGTGTGTACAGATGCGTCACAGAAGCGTGGAGCGGGCACCGCGATGACACCGAATCCCTCTCCACACACAGTTACTGATTCTCGGCGACGGTGCTGTGAGGCGAACTGAGCTTTGGGCACAGCCCTTTGGGAAATGGCAAAAACAAAGCTTTAAAAAAAAAAAACACGCCCACAGCCGCATGACGTAGGCAAAAGGGAAAAATTCGACGGCACGCCCATGAGTCGCCTCGCAGAATGACGGACGCCTCTCTCTTCCAATGGCTAGCCTCCATTTATGGAGCTATCCAATGGAAGACAGAGGCGGAACTAAGGCCACACTGTTTCTAACATAAGATTTTGCCTGCGCGAAAGGCTGCGCAGTGCGCAGCTTTCGACAGGCGAAACCTAAAAAGGGCTGAATGTTGAGGCAGCCAGCCCGATTTGGTAAAAGTAGGTTGTATCAAAGCATACAGTGGCTTGATACGCTGGGCATAAGCGGGAATGTAAGTACGCCCGAAATTTAAAAATCACAGCAATGACTGCAATTTTTTCAGCGTTGTCGGAGCGCGCAATTGTGCGCATTTCTCCAAGAAGTGAGGAGCCAATCCTCGTCCTTTATTATTTAGCTCATAGCCTAGGAACAACAATGTGTACTAATGTCAGACTTTGCAAAGTTGAATTTGTAACCGAAGTCTGCAAAACAACAAATTATGCGGTCAACGCGGCACAGATGCGCCCATATCTCATCTTGTGTAAAAGATGGGTCTCTTCTCTTATTTAGAGGGTTGAAAGCGATTGTCAATACCTTGTCTTTATGGTTAAAGGCTGGACTCTGGCCTGTGGGTAAAATGTTAATGGCGGAGGTGGAGGACTGTGCTCTGGCCTCTCCCCCTTGTGTAAGGTATTGAAGATTGGCTCTGTCCCTTGTGTAAGGTATTGAAGATTGACTCTGATCCTTGTGTAAGGTATTGAAGATTGGCTCTGATCCTTGTGTGAGGCACTGAACATTTGGCTCGGACCCTTGTGTAAGGTATTGAAGATTGGCTCTCTCCCTTGTGTAAGGTATTAAAGATTGGCTCTGACCCTTGTGTAAGGTGAAGACTGGCTCTGTCCCTTGTGTAAGGTATTGAAGATTGACTGTGTGCAAAAGATTGGGCTCTTTCTCTTGTGTAAAAGGTTGAAAGATGTGTTTTCTCCCTTGTACTAAAGATTGAAGCATGAACTCTTGTGTCGCAGGTTGAACCTGGGCTCTGACCTTTGTGTAAGGTACTGATGATGGGCTCTGAACTTCTGTGAGATATTGAAGATTGGCTCTGATCCTTGCGTAAGGTATTTAAGATTGGCTCTGATCCTTGCGTAAGGTATTTAAGATTGGCTCTGACCCTTGTGCAAGGTATTGAAGATTGGCTCTGACCCTTGTGTAAGGTATTGAAGATTGGCCCTGATCCTTGCGTAAGGTATAGAAGATTGGCTCTGACCCTTGTGTAAGGTACTGAAGATGGGCTCTAAACTTGTGTGAGGTATTGAAGATTGGTTCTGATCCTTGCGTAAGGTATTGAAGATTGGCTCTGATCCTTGCGTATGTTATTGAAGATTGGCTCTGACCCTTACGTAAGGTATTGAAGATTGGCTCTGTCCCTTGTGTAAGGTATTGATTGGCTTTGTCCCTTGTGTAAGCTATTGAAGATTGGCTCTGACCCTTGTGTAAGGTATTGAGGATTGGTTCTGACCCTTGCGTGAGGTATTGGAAATTGGCTCTGTCCCCTGTGTAAGGTATTGAAGATTGCCTCGGTCCCCTGTGTAAGGTATTAAAGATTGGCTCTGACCCTTATGTAAGGTGAAGACTGTGTCTGTCCCATGTTTAAGGTATTGAAGATTTGCTCTGTCCCTTGTGGACAGTATTGAAGATTGGCTCTGTCCTGTGTTCAAAAGATTTGTCTCTTTCTCTTGTGTAAAAGGCTGAAGGGTGTCTCCTGTACCTTGTGCGAGAGGATAAAGGTTGGGCTGAGGCAGCAGCGTAAAAGATTTAAGGTTGGCTCTTTGTCTTGTGTAAAAGGTTGAAGGATGTGTTATGTTAAGGCTTGGCTCTGTTCCTTGTAGATGGAGGAAGGCTAGGTCTGTACCTCATGGAACAGATTCATTTCTGGGATAGGTGCTTTGTGTAAGAGGTTGAAGGCTTGTTTCTGTCCCTTGTGTTAGAGGTTGAAGCGGGGCTCTGTCCCCTGTGTAAGACATTGAAGGCTAAGCTCTGTTACCTGTATATGAGATTTAGGACTTGCACTCAACCATGTGTATAAGATTGGGCTCTTTCCCTTCTGTAAAATGTTAAAGCATGTGTTCTGTACCTTGTGTGAAAGGTTTATGGCTGGGACCTGTTCCATGTGTGAGAGTTTGAAAAGTTCACCTTGTCTTTGGTGTAAAGAGTGAAGGCGTTACTGTACCCAGCTGAAAGATATTGAATGAGAAGCTCTAATATTGTTATTAAAGATTGAAACCTGGGTACTCTTGTTAGTTTAAAATTGTAAAGACCTAATTCTCTCTTTCATGTGAAAGGTTAAAGGAAACGTAGGACAAAAGCTTAAGATGTCTCCTCTTTTGTAGGGACCTCAAAGATCTCTGCAGTTAAATCACTGTCCCCTGACACTTGTACAGGCTTCCATACAGTGGGCTTCTCAGCATCACAATCATATATTCGTTTCATTCCATTGATCCATGCCGACTGTCAGTCCTCTTGAGTAGGTGTTGCGCTTTCTTTGAAAGTAGGAGTTGTTCTAATTAATGCTTCTCCGCACTGAGTTAGCAGAAGGATTAGACTCCATAGAGACGCAAGCCCTCCCTTCAAGGGTCCAATCAATTCCTGTAGTGCAAGACCCAGGTCTTCTCAATTAAAGACCCAGTATCCCCACACACTTTCTAGGTCACCCATCTCTTATGTAGACCCAGCTCTTTATCCAACCTCCACAGAAGCCAGAGAACATCCCTGAGGTCTAGGTGGCAGAGGCCGCATGGGACACAGAAGACGCCCTCCTCATCCCCCTAAGGTGTAAAGCACTCCCAAGAATCTGGAAGCGAATTCGCAGTTTTTGAAGTTGAGCTTGCTTACATATATTGCAGCTCTAGTCTGCCTCTGTCTTGGTTTGTCATAACGTGGATATGTCTGCAGTATCCCAGAAAGTTTCTGGCTTTTCTTTGCTTGGTCCTTACTCCTACTGCCTGAACTTTCTCCGGAAGCCTCTCTGATTGGGTTGTTCTGGTCCATTCTTCCATAACATTTTCATCGAATGGTCGAAGCTCCTGCGACTCCCTGTTGTTGCATGATCCTCGCTTTCGGAGTCGAAGCTAATCCAGCATGCTTAACTATATTGCATGATCTTTTTAAGCTTTCCTGCGTTCCTTTTTATGCTTTCCACGTTTTGGCTAAAAATTGGGATACGTGGGATGATATTCATAGAAGTCAAATTGTGTTTTTGTGGCTTTTTTTCTAGGAACTAGTCACAGCGGGCATCTACTGTCTTTACGCGCGCAGTCTATAATTTCTGCCGATTACTTTGTGCTAATTCTGTCTTTACAGATAGCATTAGTCAAGGCTGTGGTGCAGAAACAGAAGCTCTGTTGTTTGATATAAATAACTCCTGGCAGGAATACCTGTTCACCAGAGATCACTGGAGAAGACCAAATTACAGATTTCTATTTATGTTCTTTTGGCTCAGTTTAGTGCTAGATTGATGCTGGAGAGGAGGGTGGTTTGGATTGCCCCTGTCTTAGTAGCGCGTGCCTCTCCTGCATTCTGCTGGATCGGCGAGTTGGATCTGAGCTTGCATGCATCCATGAGCAGGCGTTTCATCATGTGCTTAGGTTTGGTCAGATCTCTCCTGTCCAGAGAAGGTGCATCAAGCAAGTCACGCTCCATTAAGGTCACCGAGCCGAGTGCTCAGCTGATCCCGATGTGCCCTGAATTTCCGAGGCCATCTTTGACCCTGCATAAGATCGCTGCTTCAAGGAGGCCATGGTGCAAATTTTCAGTGTTTCCATCTCCCACTGGCTTGCTTTCTAACCCCATGGAACTGCATGGGCCTCCTGTTGGCTTAGCAGCTGCGGGTTTGCCCTGGTGATGCCTGCCCTGGGCCCATACAGATGCCGGAATTGATTTCTTCACTGGCCTAGCAGGAGACATCGTTTACAACAAATGCGATGCAACGCATTCCATTGCAACGTAGTCATCTAACGACTGCGTTGTTGCATCGTGAACCATTGCGGCGCGGGTTGTTGCAGCGACTTGCTGTAGGGGTCGTTACAACGACTTGCTGTAGGGGTCGTTACAACGACTTGCTGTAGGGGGCAGGAGGTGTTGGATTTAATATCCAGCACCTTCCCTACTGTTGCACAGACTTGAATTGGAATAGTAAATTATACTATTCCACCATCCAGTGCCCCCCTACAGCAAGTTCTTGTAGTGACTTGCGTTGTGGTGGTGTGCGATGTAATAACGCAGTCGTTGTAATGACCGTGTTGCAATGGAATGCGTTGTATTGCATTCGTTGTAATGTCGCATATTCGGCCTAGCGAGTGACGCCGTTACGAACTACCCCAGTGCTGGAGCCGACGGCACCTGAAGGTGATCAGACGCCAGTGTCGGACCCTAAACCGACTTTGTTTAGAGCCCGACCGTTGGTGCGCTATAAAATTTAAAAAGTGCATCCGGTCGTCATGTACCCAGCGCCCCTGCCATGTCGCACCTACAAGCTTAGGCTCCCTTATCTTCTTGGTTGTGACTCTGATCCTGTGCCTGAACAGGGGGCACCTCAGGGTGTTGATGATGATGATGATGATGATGATGATGATGGGGAGAGGAGTTGGCCAACGGCTAGGGCGCTAGACCTCGAATCTGGGGAACTGGGTTTAAGTCTCGACAATGACGCTGAACATCCTGTGATTCTGGGCAAATCACTTAATCTCCCCGTGCCTAACAAAAATGAATGTGTCCTCATGTGATGCATCTGGAGCTATGTAAAGCGCTCTGATACCCGATTAGGGTCAAGTTCGCGCTATATAAAGCTCTGTAAAATTAAATTTGAAAAAATAAATGTCATCCACATTTGAACACACATCTGGGTCGACTACCTCCAAAAGAGAGACAATACGGGTAGCAAATACGCCTGGACTATTCTTATAGCCCATGGCCAAGCGTCTAAATTGGCGTTGTTTACCACCACTGCTAAAACTGGTCCATTGGGAACTCAGACCAGACAAGTTGTGGGCAAAAAACCATTGGATATGTCAAGTGTGGTCTTAAACATTTTTCTCACAAGACCATCCACCAAAGCATAGCTGTGGGTATTCTGTACTGCACAGGTACGGCAATGCGAGTTTAAATGCCTGTAATCCAATACCAAACGGTATGTACGTCAGGCTTGGTCACAGTAAATAGCGGGTTATTCATCGGAGACACACAAGTTTCAATCACTCCTTGATATTCCAATTGTTCAAGGATTTCTGCCACGGAAGCCTTCGCTTCTCACTGCATGGGATATTGAGGTTGAGGCTGTGGCATAAACCGTAAGGGAATCTCGTGGTGGGAGGAGAATTTATCCCAACCACAATGAGTACGGTACAAAGCCGGCGCAAGTGCCGTAGCCCACTCTAATGCAAAATTCAGCACATGCTCTTTCGACACTGTGTGCGCGAAACTAGAGAGGATTACCTCCTCCCCTCTCGGAACCGTGAGAACAAAAGGTGGGGGCCAGTCAACCTCCGCTAACAAAATATCGTAGGTAGTCGTAAGATTTTCCCAAAATACCCCTTTTATGGTAACTTGTATGTCCCCTTCAATTAAACGGTCAATCTCATAAAGCATGTTAGGGAGAGCTACTCTAGTGTCAGCTGTCTCAACAACAACAAATTTGTTAGTCACTGTCACCTTCAGTAGTGGACGCAGGGCCTCTTGCACTATGGTAATCTCCGCCGTGCTGTCCAACAGTGTCAGGGCCCTTGTCAGGTTCCGAAGCTACGTTCTCACTATCTGTGGCATATCTCGCTGTTAAAGCGGCAACTTTCTTTTTCTGAAACTGGGGTCTTTTCTGTGAAGAATAGTCCTGCTTGCCTTTTCCGTCTTTCTGGCGGGGCTGGTCGCGACTCTGCTGGCCACCCCAACCTCTGCCGCCGCCTCTACCACAGGACGATGAGGCCGATGTGTCCTGTAAAGAACGAGGAGAACGTTGATCAGGAACCTGAAATCGATCAGGTGACTTAATCGTAGAGCGGTCACGCAAATCATATACGCGTTCAGTAGACGCAGGCACTGGTGATGCGGGACGGGACTCCTATTTCTGTTGCAGTTTACCCTGTTTTTTGTTCCTACTCCAATTCTGCTTTTGAGATTTGGGTAGATCAACCGTATCAGACTTCAGAGCCTGAGTCTGTTTTTTCTCTTTGGTAGAAAAAGGCTTGAGACCTAAACTATTACGGCCTATGGTCTTATAAGCCGCCGTAATAATTCTCAGTAACTGCCGGGGTTTGTCGGCATCTGGGACATTGCGTAAGGCATTAGCTACATGAAAGTTAACCGCATCTCCCTTAATATTAGAAAGGACGAGATCGGAAACTACGTCAAAAGTGCCAATGAGTCTCATTCCCAATTCAACCGCAGCCTCAGGTCCGTGCTCATCTTGAACACGCTTAATGACCGTCGGCAGGACAGCCATTGGCGGAGTGCCGAAGCACCTCGTGTACACTGCCGCAAAAATTCTACCCCATGACTCGAAGTCGCAGGCTTCCGGTACCATGTCCTTGGGCAAACTAATTCTAAGAATCCTGTGTTTTTCAACAGGACTCTAATTAGGAAAAAATGCCTCCAGCTGGTCAAACTTCTCGGCAAGCCAAAAAGGCATATCATCCTTATCTTGGGGACGCTTGCCCATAACCGCATTAACCATCACGGGACTAAGCTTCATTCCGCTCGGTCCAGCTGGAAGCGCTGCAACACCAGGGGCCCCGTCCTGGAAATTGCGGGTGATATATTGGACAAGGGCCCTAATAACCCCGATCGTGGAGTTATATAGGATCCTCAAGTCAGCAACGGGGACAGTCCCCGCACGAGGATGCGGGGTAAATCCAGCCAAAACAGGCCAAGAAGCGCCTGGAATGGACAAAGGACCTAATCTACCCGCCGTTAAACTATGGGGAAGGGCCCCATTAAACCAAACACGGCACTGCCAAGCAGAAATCGGAACTTCCTGTGTCCTATAAGGAATATACTCCCATGGGTACGGCTGTGTGAGTATAAGTGTGAAACACCTGAGTAGCCGCATTCACAGCAGGAAACATCATCTATGAGTAGAAAATCTCAAAAGGGAATGCTACCTCAGCACTCACTACCAAAATAACTGTCATGCCCTCCAAGCCGACATTATAAGCCTGCAAATGATTGCGGACCGCAATGCGACTATGCTGCGGTATGTCAATGTCAGCCATTATGACACAGAAAGGAGAAGTACAATGCAATACATTGTAGCAGAGAGTGCCTGTTCGGGAAGCATATTGATGATGCGCTTCAGGGAATAAAAGCTGACACTGACATGGCTAGAGCTCTGGGGTCTTTACAACAGGGCCGTTTTCAATCTTTTCATGGCAGAGGATCGAGAGGTCAATACCATCATCGATCCTCCTTTTAATCAAACAGTTACCAACCTTACCAACAGCAGGGGTACCAGCAATACTCCAACAATCAGTAGTATCCGTCTTCTAACACCTCCTATCGACAGCAGGGCAGGAGGAAACCTGCTGCGAGAGGAAAGACACAAGACTCTGGTCGAAGGCAGTGACGTTTTTCAGGCGCCGCTGGCCCCGTCTAATCTCAGACAGTTCCATTACCTCTCTCATTTTCTCAATAATTGGCAGTCAATAACATCAGACAAATGGGTGTTGGATATTCTAAAACAAGGACACGCCCTGGAATTCTTGCGAAAAACCTCAAAATCAACCTCCTATTCACAGAAAACAAAACTATCTTTTAGCCCTCAAGGCTGAAGTCTTAGCTCTCATTGTGAAACGAGCAAAATAAGTTTACCATGAACAACAAGGGAAAGGATTCTAATCAACTTTTTCCTTATAAAGAAAAAGCAATCTACCAAATGGTAGGTAAAGGACCTCAGTGATCTGAACAAATACATAAAGAAAATGTTGTTCCGCATGCTGTCTTTACAAGAAATCCTCCTATTACTTCGCAGAGGAGATTACATGGTTTCATTAGAACTCTCGGATGCGTATTTCCATATCCCAATTCACAAAAAACACACAGTATCTGTGGTTCGTGGTGGCGGGCGCCCTTACCAGTTCAAAGTATTGCCCTTCGGCCTCTGATCTGCTCCAAGGGTTTTTACAAAGTGTTTAGCACCGATCGCAGAACACTTGAGGCAGCAAGGTCTCCAGATATTTCCATATCTGGACGACTGGCTGATAAAAGGCGCATCGTACCAGGAAACGCAATAGTCCCTAATAAGTTGCATGGATGTTTTCCAAGGCTTAGGTCTTCGGATAAACAGAGAAAAGTCTTCCCTTATCCAGACACAGTCACTTCAATTCCTCGGAGCAATGTTAAATACTCAGGAAGCAAAAGCATAACCCTTGGAGGAAGGCATACGAAAGATTATGCGTTTGACAGCATCAATAAAATCAAAAAGCTCCACTTCAATCAGGATCTTCAAATCTTTGCTGGGAATGATGTCATCCTGCATCCCATTGGTTCCCAACTGTCGCTTGCGCATGAGACCACTGCAAGAATACCTAGACAGGCATTGGGTTCAAGCCCTAGGTTCATTCGAGGACAAACTCATTATCAACACTCAGATCAAAAGTGCACTGTCATGGTGGGGCATCAGAAACAACTTAACAAAAGGTCTCCTTTTCGAACCTCCGTCTCCCAGTTACGTCATGACATCAGACGCTTCCTTACAAGGTTGGGGAGCTCATTTGCAAGACCTAGAGATTCAAGGTCATTGGTCAACTCAAGAGGCAACACTTCACATCAATCTACTGGAATTGAAAGCAGTATTCTTGGGTCTTCAAGCCTTTCTTCCCAGAATTAGTGGCTCGTCGGTTCTAGTCAGGACCGACAGTACAACAACAATGGTTCAAGGCATGTGGGCTGCTGAATTCATATCTGTGCATAGATCGCCGCCCAGTGTTGGGTCCGGATGATTGCACATTGTTGTCCTGGAAGAGTCTTCGAAGTATCACGAGATAGGTGGCTCCTCCCTCGGACTACAGTGCGCATGGGCATCCTCTCCATCCTCAGATTGTTTTTTTCCGCCATTGGGTTTGGATGTACTCTCCTACACTCCAAGTTCGGAATCGAGAAAAACTTTTCACAAGGCCAAAAGGCCTTCGGATCTGTCGGTATTGTTCAGTGCTCGGTACCGATACACTTTTTGAACATCTGTTGCACTCCGGTCGTCGAATCGGGCCGTGAGGCCTTCTCGACTCCACGTGGACCGACCATCGATTGAACGAAGTCCATTCAAGTTCTGCCCGCAGTGCAACTCCAAGTTCCCGCACACAGATAAGCATTCAGTGTGCAACAAATGCCTATCTCCAGATCACAATGAAGATTGTTGCCTAGCCTGTGCCCAGTTCCGATCGCAAAAGACTATCCGGAATCGACGGGCAGCAAGGCTAGAAATGCAGAGGTCGGCGCCAGAGCCCGATAATATCTCGATGAGGAAGATCTAGCTAGCGCCGAAGACTCGGATCAAGACGAAGAACAATACTCGGAGCACGACTCTGAATATTACCTCGAAGCAGAGGAACTAATCGTCGATCTCGAGGAATACGATCAGGACATCGTAGCGGTTGAAAACGACTCCGATGACGACGAGGGGCGAACCGTGAGTACACCGCCCCATATAGACACTACACCTATATCAGAGACTCAGGTCGAGGCATCGCCAGCAGGCCTTAGCCAAGATCAACATTCTCGTTCTACAGCCCCGCCATACCGCCCGGCTAAGAACACACATAAAGAGATCTCTGAGACACGACATACGACACCGGTTCCATCGAAACCGAAACTCGTCGACAATACCGTCTTCGGACCGAACGTCGTCGAACCGAAGGTGATTAAGCCGAAGGGCGTCGACCCGAAGGCCACAGTTCCAACGCAACCTTCTAAGCCAAAGACAGTCAAGTCGACATCGAAGACCAAAGCTCTCGATTCGAGCTCTAAGTCGAAAGCCGTCGAGTCAACCTCGAGGCCCAAACACGTCGAATCGACACCGAAACAAAAAAACGTCGAATCGACCCCCAAGACAAAGCACGTCGGATCGAGCAAAGCAGCCTCAAGTATCGACAAGGGGTAAAAACAGGTCGACGAAAGCACAAGGCCTACGCCCAAAACTAACGTCGAACCGAAAGCGAAACCGAAGGTGGACCAAAGTAAATCGGTCGAGCCGAAGCCCATCGAGCCGAAAAAGGGCGTCGAGCCAAAACCGCAGGCTCCGAAAACACCTAAAGACACTGTCGAACCGACTAAACCGCTCGGTCCGAAAAAGGTGGTGAAGCCAGCCAAAGACGTTCAAGCGACAAGAACTGTCGAAAAACACCAAAAACCGATCCAACCACCAAAAGCTGTCAGACCCACAAAAGGCATCGACCCGAAAAAAGTCAAACCAAAGGCTACGGCACCAAGGCCAAAAACTGTGTAGGAAGAGATTCTTCATCCAGACCCCTCCACAGAAGACCAGTCAAAACTGTATATTGACCCAAAAACGGGTAAAGTGACTGTTTACACAAAAAAGAAAAGACCTCGACCAACTGAAGACTTTTCTAGAATCCCACTAAAGAAGAAGAGAGACTGTGCTACCTCTCCTATACTCTTTAAACCTATCACTCCAGCTATGCCTACCACTCCATATGCCCCAACATCACCTGCACGCTCTGACTACAACCCAGATGAAGATCAGGACGCAGATGTGGGGTTTGGTTATCCACAAAACCCAATTGGAGACCCCAACTCACAGCCATGGGGTGGGGGAGGAGAACCAGACACTGAGGGGATCCTGCCCATTACAGACCCTGCAGTATACCCAACTAAGCCATCACCCACAGAGGATACAGTAGCCTTTAATTCACTCCTAGAAAGAGCAGCAACCTACCATAATGTAGATATGCACTCTGATGCTATTGAAGAAGACTTCCTCTTTGATACATTGACAACATCTGAAAGGCATGTTAAAACACTCCCCATGTTGAAAGGCGTCTTAAAGCACGCAGGTGACATTTTTAAGGACACCCCATGTTGAAGGGCGTCTTAAAGCACGCAGGTGACACTTTTAAGGACACTGCTAGGGCACGGGTCATAAACACTAGAATTGAAAAGAAATATTGGGCTTCACATATATATCCTACATACATCAGGGGGCAACTACCCCTAGACTCCCTAGTGGTATCCAACGCACGCAAGCGTGCAAATTCACAGACTACTGGGGAGGCTGCTCCTCCAGACAAGGAGTCTAAAATCTTTGAGGCATCAGGCAAGAGAGTGGCAGCTCAAGCAGCAAACTCATGGAGGATAGCCAATACACAGGCCTTGCTGGCCAGATATGACAGGGCGCACTACGATAGTTTAGAAGAAATTCTCCAACACTTACCTGATCTTTACAAACAGCAACGATTCAGAAAAGGGGGTGGTGATGAACAGAGTGTCTGAATTAAGCAGACCACTCTTACCCAGTCCAAAGATCAGGGCTTGATCCATCACCGTTATTTAGCTCACTGCCCCATCCCAGCTCAGAACCTGGCTATATGCAAATTAGTCTGTCCCTGGCCCAGTGCATCATGGGAACAGGGCAGACCAAACTACCAAGCCAATTCTTCACCAGAAAGGAGACAAGCTTCCGGGGACCGGTTTCTGCCATTTCAGGCGTCGTCGGCCCGGCTTGCTTGAATCCTGATGGAGCAGTGAGCAAGGGACTCATGTCTGAGTATACCCTGCCACACCTATAGTGGCCAAAAACGATTCAGAAAAGGGGGTGGTGATGAACAGAGTGTCTGAATTAAGCAGACCACTCTTACCCAGTCCAAAGATCAGGGCTTGATCCATCACCGTTATTTAGCTCACTGCCCCATCCCAGCTCAGAACCTGGCTATATGCAAATTAGTCGGTCCCTGGCCCAGTGCATCATGGGAACAGGGCAGACCAAACTACAAAGCCAATTCTTCACCAGAAAGCAGACAAGCTTCCGGGGACCGGTTTCTGGCATTTCATCCGTCGTCGGCCCGGCTTGCTTGAATCCTGATGGAGCAGTGAGCAAGGGACTCATGTCTGAGTATACCCTGCCACACCTATAGTGGCCAAAAACGATTCAGAAAAGGGGGTGGTGATGAACAGAGTGTCTGAATTACGGTGTTGGATCTAGCCCTGATCTCTTGACTGGGTGAGAGTATTCTGCTTAATTCAGAAACTCTGTCCATCACCACCCCTTGTTGTTAAATATTTTGTTCACCCTAAGCGTGGAAGGGTATACTCAGATGTGAGTCCCTTGCTCATTGCACCATCAGGATTCAAGCAAGCCGGGCCGACGACGGCTGAAATGCCAGAAACCGGTCCCCGGAAGCTTGTTTCCTTCCCAGTGTAAGAATTGGCTTGGTAGTTTGGTTTGCCCTGTTCCCATCATGCACTGGGACAGGAACAGACTAATTTGCATATAGCCAGGTTCTGAACTGGGATGGTGCAGTGAGCTAAAAAACGGTGTTGGATCTAGCCCTGATCTCTTGACTGGGTGAGAGTATTCTGCTTAATTCAGAAACTCTGTCCATCACCACCCCTTGTTGTTAAACCTTACAAACAGCAGGCAGATGAACTTATACAAGAGGGAAAGCTCATCAGCAATGCCTCAATTAAATGTGTCTTAGATGTGGCAGACACATCTGCCAGATCCATCAATACACGCGTGCTGCTAAGGCGCCACGCATGGCTTCGCATATCAGGCTTTAAGAATGAAGTCCAATCCACAATTCTTAATCAGCCCATCAACCCAGACTTTTTGTTTGGTCCAGCAGTTGACTCAATTCTGGACAAAATGAAAAAGGATGCGCGAAGTAATACATCACAGCAATCCTCCACCTACAAGAGTAACACACAATCCACATACAACAAAAACACCAACAGGGGTGGATACAGAGGAAATAATACCAAGGGAAGAGGTCGTGGAGGCAATTCAAATAGATCCTCCACTAACACTAAACAGTGACTTCTTGACACTACCCCCAGACCATATAACACCGGTCGGGGGAAGACTACAACAATTTCTGCCAGTCTGGTTAAACATCACTACAGACAAGTGGGTCAGGCACATTATCCAACATGGCTATTTCCTCGAACTCACCTCACCACCACCCAACATACCAGCCGTGCACCGTCCTATGTCACAGGAACACATAACGCTACTACAGCAAGAGGTCATCAGTATGCTACAAAAGGGGGGCCATAGAACCAGTCCCATTACAACATCAATGAACAGGAGTATACTCCCTATACTTCCTTATTCCAAAGAAGGACAGGTCTCTCAGACCAATATTGGACCTCAGGCCCCTCAACATGTACATTTTGTCGGAGCATTTCCATATGCTCACTCTCCAGCAAGTCTTACCATTGCTTCGCCAGGGAGACTTCCTAGCAACTCTAGACCTCAAAGACGCATACTTTCATATACCAATACACCCTGCTCACAGAAAGTACCTAAGGTTCACCTTTCAAGGACAACACTACCAGTTCAAAGTCTTACCATTTGGTGTCACAACAGCTCCAAGAGTGTTCACCAAATGTCTAGCTACAGTGGCAGCACATCTCAGAATGCAACACATCCATGTGTACCCTTATCTGGACGATTGGCTAATACACGAGCCATCATCCCAGCAATGTGCCAACCACATGTCAAAGACCATACATCTCCTGCACAGTTTAGGATTCTCACTAAACTACCCAAAATCACATCTGCAACCCTCCCACGTCCAACAGTACCTGGGAGCAACAATAGATACACTGGCAGCAAAAGCATATCCCAATGCAGCACGGATCAAGGGAATGCAAACGTTGATCTAAAGATTCAGACCCCAACACTCACTACCAGCTCGAGTGTTTATGCAACTGATTGGCATGATGGCCTCGTGCATATTCATAGTCCCTCATGCCAGGCTACATATGCGTCCGCTCCAAGAATACCTAGCAAGGCAATGGAACCAGGCTCACGGACAATTAAAGGACCTAGTGTTGGTGACCAGTCGGGCATACAACTCTGCATTGGTGGAATCCACAAAACCTTTGCAAGGGACGACTGTTCCAAGAGCCTGTCCCACAAATAGTGTTAACCGCGGATGCATCCCTAATAGGATGGGGAGCCTATGTCCTACACCACACAGTACAGGGACTCTGGACTGTACAGCAAAAGAAAATGCATATCAACCTTCTAGAGTTGATGGCGGTCTTTCTAGCCCTAAAAGCTTTCAAGACACACCTATGCAACAAAGCTGTGTTGATCCGGACGGACAACACGACAGCTATGTATTACATTCAAAAACAGGGAGGAACACACTCACCACAGCTGAAGCACCTAGCTCAAGCATTGAGGAAATGGGCCATTCAAAGGAACATGTTTCTCATGGCGGAACACCTCCCAGGCAAGGACAATCAAGTAGCCGACCTGCTCAGCAGGCACAGCCAACAGATGCACGAATGGGAAGTGCTCCAACCATTCCTCCGGAAGTGGGGACACCCGGAGATAGATCTGTTTGCCACAAGCGAAAATGCAAAATGCCAGTACTTTGCCGCCAGGTTCCCACATCCGCAGTTGCAGGGCAATGCGATATGGATGAACTGGTCAGGCAAATTTGCGTACGCTTTTCCCCCAGCTCCACTAATACCACTGGTGGCACGCAAAATGCGCCAACATTCGCTGACACTGATCCTAGTTGCTCCCACATGGGCGAGGCAACCATGGTACACAACGTTCCTAGAACTGTCAGTGGTGCCTCATCAAAGACTGCGACTCACACCCAATCTTCTAACTCAGAGCCATGGAGAAATTCAACACCCAGACCAGCAACAGCTGAACCTGGCGATCTGGCTCCTGAAGTCCTAGAGTTTGGATACCTAAACTTGCCCCCAGACTGCATGAGTATTATCAAAGAGGCAAGAAAACCTACTACCAGAGCATGTTATGCATCAAAGTGGAAACGTTTCGTCATTTACTGTAGTAACAATGACATTGACCCACTGAATGCTTCTACTCAAAACATCATTTGCTATCTCTTGCACCTACAACGTTGCAATTTAGCCTATTCATCCATCAGGATACATCTAGCTGCGTTAGCAGCATATCTGCAAAACAGGCAACACCTTTACTATTTAGGGTGCCAGCAATTAAGGCATTTATGGAAGGGCTTAAACGCCCAATTCCTCCAAGACACCCACCTTCACCAGTCTGGAATCTAAATGTCGTTTTAACCAGACTTATGGGACCACCTTTTGAACCACTACACTCATGCGAACTACAATTTCTTACTTGGAAGGTGTCTTTCCTTATTGCCATTACTTCGCTTCGAAGAGTTAGCGAGCTGCAAGCCCTAACTATTCAAGAGCCATTCATTCAAGTACATGCAAATAGAGTAGTTCTGAGAACAAACCCTAAATTCATGCCAAAGGTGGTATCCCATTTCCACATAAATCAAGCTATAGAACTTCCAGTGTTCTTTCAAAACCCACAGACAGTAGCTGAAAGGGCCTTGCATACTCTAGATGTCAAAAGAGCTCTACTATACTATATTGATAGAACTAAGGCATTTCGAAAAACAAACAGTTGTTTGTTGCTTTCTCACCGCAACACAAAGGTAACCCTATTTCAAAATCAGGTATAGCCAGATGGATCGTTAAGTGCATCCAAATATGTTTAAAAGCAAAACGCACCTTAACAGTTCCCCCTAGGGCGCATTCCACACGCAAGCTAGGGGCATCCATGGCTTTCCTGGGTAACATTCCTGTAGGAAGGTTGACCCCTGACTATGGTTGCCCCCAACTTTTTGCCTGGTGTTTTGCTAGTTTTCTGACTTAGTTGACCTGGGGCCTTGCTATTCAGGACCCCAGGCCTACTGCTCTCTCTGTAAAATGGATTCCATGTACCTTAGGTACATATCTAAATTGGATACTGAGTCACCTTACCAGTCCCGGTACAGTGTACCTTAGGTACCCAGGGCATAGGTGTACCCAGGGCCTACCAGGGGCTGCAGCATGTATTATGCCACCCCTGGCTGGCCATCCAAAACTGACACAACTGGCTGCACGACAGCTGGGGCAAGGTGGTGGACTCACCCTTTGCTTTAGATATAGTATACCTATATCTAACCCTAAAAATGGACACACAGATCTCCTATCAGTCACTCCTATAGCAGGCCTTAACAATCCTGAAGGCAGAGTGCTTGGAATCGTGTGAGATGGTGCTCTAGCATGAGCTGAGCCTGTCTGCGGCTTTCGGGATCCATCCCTTAGCCGTTTCCATGATATCGCATACCATATACTCTTAAGTGCATTATAATCCTCGCGGTTATGTGCCAACTCTGGTATCGCTTTATCAAAACATGTCGAGTAAGGTGTCATACGAATTGGAATACTAACCCCTCGCCAATTCTGGCGACGGGGTTAGCATTCCACCCTTCTAGAGGGACACGACATGCCTGTAACCTATAACCCGGTTAAAAGTCAGACAGAGCCTTAGCATCCACAAAATGGATGCTGCCACCGAGACACAAGTCTGTCCTCCTGCTGCTGGGAGTCCTCCCAGAGCAGGAGCTAAGGACAAAGGGTTTCCTGCCAGGGGCGGTGCCAGCACCGTCCCAGACAGGGTTTTGTGTATTGTAGGTAGGCAGGGCTTTAGAGGAAGGTGACTGCACGTGGCACCCCGGTGCTCACTGTGCATAGGCTGGCTGGAACCAGTTCCAGGGTCACTCCAGACCCTGTGCTGGGGAAAAGCCCGCCAAGGAAGTGGGTGTAACCACCCCCCTCCTAGTCCCACCCATAGGGCAGGACTTAGTCGCGTGCCAGCCCCCTTTTACAGGATAAAGGTAGAGACTGGCCCCCTTCCAAATCAGATCATCTTTGAATCCTGAAACTACTTTCCACGAAAGGAACTCAAGACTTCTTCCTAAGATTTCTCCCTTGTGACTAAGGAGTAGTCACCCTGCATCCGCAGGCACCATCTACAGAACACTGCGGTCTGCTGCAAGTCCTTCCTCCGGAATCCGACTGCCCAGCTCGACGAGAACCGGCTTCCCTGGCACCTCTGACCTCTACCTGCATCATCAGTCACGCTGAGATTCGTGGGTGTGACGAGACCTCGAGGGACCGGCCATCTTCAAGACTGCACGACTTCTGAACAGCAAGCCCGCCGAGTGAATTCCTGGTGAGTGCTTTGGGGCCCGAGAAGCCCCCACCCTGAGCAGCTCCAGCACCGAAGAGCAGCCCCCCAGCATCTCCACGATCTGCGTGGGGCCCTTCTGCTTTTTGCTGCTCACCGCGTTGTTTGGCTACTAGCCCGCTGGCTTGTGGCCTTCCTGACGACGCCCGACGACATTTCTGCTGCTGGTCTGGTTGCTCCAGACTGGCCCTTGCTCCCTTCCAGAAGAGGAGCACCCCGGACCCTCCTGGTCCACTCAAGACGCCATTTTGAGTCCACCGCGTGGGCTTGAATTAGCCAAGGCTTGTTGCCCACTCCTGGGTAACTTCGACGCCGACGACTTCATCCTTCGTGGGACAGCTCGCACCTCCATCCTGGTCGCCGACAACGCCTCCTGGTCCGAGAGACTGCAGAGCCCAGCAGCGCCCACTCACCTGACTGCGGTGACTTCGCCCGGTGCCATCCTGGTGCCCACTTAATCACTGGCTAGTGATTCAAGAACTTGGTCCCCTCTGCTTTCAGGTTTTCTTCCTCCTTGATCCAGGCTTGGATCCATCGAACTTTTCTTCACTGATCGCCTGCCAGCAACTTCTTCCTTCCAGGCTCCTGGTCCGGCAACGAGATCCCCGACGTCTTTTCAGACCTATGCAGCTGCAGCCCCTGGGCTAGGTAACTTCGGCACTCCGGTGTCCCAGCATAGCCTCACTATCCAAGGGTCAGGATCCACTGTCGTTTTCTCCCTACCAGGTCGGGTTCGCCCGTGAACACTAACTTTGTGAATTCTAGCTTCCATAGACTTTGTCCCGCATCCCGCGTGAGAGTGCACACTCTGCACCCGAGTCCCCTGGGCCTCCTAGTAGTAATCTAACGATTCCCTAGTCCAGTCCTAGCGATTCCAAAGCCTATTAGAACTGTTACTTACCTGCTAGTAATTCGCATTCCACTTTTAAAGTATATGGTTTTTCGTGCCCCTCGGGCATTTGTGTGTAACGTGCTAACTTAAAAGTATTTTCGTAAGAGTTTTGTTGTGTGCTTAGCTCCCTGTCTCATAAAGAGCCAGGGTAGTCTTGTTATAAATAAATACACTGTTTATTTTCATAACAACTTGTGTGGTGTCCTTTCACTGGGTGTTCAAGGGGTAATGTGATGGTAAAACAGCTGGCTTAACACGCCCTCTAGAGTCTTAGCCTTAGACTGCTCGTATCCATGCTACTAGGATAGCTGGTCTATAAGGTTGACTTACAACCAATCATCAATAAGGGTTGTTTGGACTGATATATAGTGATCACTAGAATAGTGAGCACTGCACATCAGGCCAACTTCTCACAATTCCCTTACACAAAATCTGTAGAGCAGCCACATGGTCAACCACACATACATTTACCAAACACTATTGTGTAGATGTATATTCAAAACACAAGCTGCTGTAGGACAGGCTGTTCTCAACTCTTTTCCAGACTGCTGCAGCGGACACAGGTAGCCACCGCTAAGGGAGATACTGCTATATATTCTATGCACAGATATGAATTCAGCAGCCCACATGCCTCGGACGGAATATGCTACTTACCAGTATGCATCTGTTCTTGGCATGTAGGGCTGCTGACATTCATATCGCCCACCCGCCTCCCCGGTGCCTGTCGCAGCTGTAGCATTCACTCTTTGCATGGACATCTCTTACTGTACTATACTCCATCTCTGCCACAATGGCGAAAAACAATCTGAGGATGCCCATGAGCACTGTAGTCCGAGGGAGGAGCCACCTATCTCGTGATACTTCGAAGACTCTTCCAGGACAACAATGTGCAATCATCCGGACCCAACACTAGGCGGCGATCTATGCACAGATATGAATGTCAGCAGCCCTACATGCCAAGAACAGATGCATACTGGTAAGTAGTATATTCCTTTTATCTTCTGAAGCAAGGTGGCACGAAGTCAAAATCCCTGTCTGCTCAAGCCCAGGAAATTTGGAATTGGCTCTTAACATACAACATCGCTCTGCAGGTATAGCATGTTCCTGGAGTACCCAACACAATGGTAGATTCCTTAAGCAGATCACCTTTCATTTGACACGAATGGGAACTGAACCAAGACCAACTTCTACAAATAATCAGTCTATGGGGCAAACCGAAATTGTACTTCTTTGCAAAAAAACACAACATGAAATGCAAACATTTCGCAAGCAGATTTCTACAAAAAGGATCAAGAGGAAATGCTCTGCACCTTTGCTGGACAGGGATGTTTGCATATGCATTTCCCCCATTCCCTCTAAATCCAAGGATTCTAGGAAAAATGAGGTTGGAACCGTGCCACATAATTTTGATAGCCCCGGCTTGACCGAGACAGTTCTGGTACACAGAACTTCTCCAGTTGTCAGTGGAACCCAGAGTGCAATTTCCAATAATTCTGAAACAAATTTCCATGAATCAAGATCAAGTTCTTCACCCGCAGTTGACCTCTCTAAAATTGTCATCTTGGAACCTTATGAGCATGAATTTCATTCACTAGATATTCCTCACTAATGTCGAGAGATACTAGCAAGTTCTACAGCAATCCCTACTAACAAAACATATACTGCGAAATGGAAGAGATTTTGCAATTGGTGTGTAACAAAAAATGTACATCCTTTTAATTCTTCTCCAGAGCAAATACTTCCATATCTGCTTCAACTAGCCAAAACCCGGACTTTCTCATGCTTCAATAAAGGTACTCTGGGCGGCTATTTCCAGATACTGCAGAACTCCAGATTGTCCATCCCTTTGGTCTCAAAGACTGAATTAAGAGTTCCAAAAAGGCTTGTTCAGGCAGTACCCACCAATTAAACATCCACCGCCTCCTTGGCAGCTCAACACGGTTTTGCCTCAACTAATGAGAGCTCCGTTCAAACTGATTCACAAAGCTGAATTGCAGTTCATATCATGGAAAGTAGCCTTACTTCTTGCTCTCACTTCAGCCAGGAGGGCCAGTGAGAGCCAAGCATTTTCAATTCGAGACATTCCTACAATTCAGGCAAGATAAAGTAATTCTCAGAACAAATCCAAAGTTTATTCCTAAAATGCCTACAACTTTTCATCACAATGAACCAGTTGCCTTGCCCTCATATTTCAAGAACCCTTTCACTGCAGCAGAAAAATCTCTGCACACTTTGGACATTGGGAGATGTCTCACATTTTACATAGAAAAGACAAAATCATTTCGTAAATCAAATCAACTGTTTATAGCTTATTCTGGGCCCAGAAAAGGTTTGACCATCTCGAGAACTTACATTTCTAGATGGATTGCATCCGCCATTGTTTTCTGTCATGAAAAAGCAGGAAAACCCTTGCGCTCGAGAGTATGTGCTCATTCCACTCGGAAGATGGTAACTTCAACAGCGTTGCTGGCAGGTGTCTCGCCTCCGGACATTTGCAGAGCGGCAACTTGGACAAATGTACACACGTGTACCAGACACAGACACACAGTCTGGACACAGAGTGGAAAGCAGATTCAGCAGTGAGTCAAGCAGTTCTGCGGCATCTGTTTCACTAAGGTACTTGTCTTTCATTATATAGTCTGTTAAATATGTGATTATGTATGTGTGTGTGTGTGTGTATATATATATATATATATATATATATATATATATATGTATATATGTATATACGTATATACGTATATATGTATATACGTATATATGTGTATATATATATATATATATGTATATATATATATTATATATATATATATATATATTATATATATATGTGTGTATATATATATATATATGTATATATATTCCAAAACATTTCTCCAAGAAGAAATCAGAGGCCAGAGGGGGTATCAGGGATCAAATTCAAATTCAAATAACTTTATTCGATTGTTAGTTGTACAATCATAAAAGCACAGTTAATAAACATACAGTTAAAAAAAAAAGGGGATCACAGCGTGCTTTATTCAAATGTCCACAGCGGCGGCGAATGCATTTCGGCCATGTCGGCCTTCCTCAGCGCCCAGCGCTGTTACGAGTCCTGCACCAATGTACTCCTTCCTGCTCCAGTAAGGGCTCGCACACAAAGCCCCCTCCCCTTTATGCTGTCGGCACACCTGAAGATGTTCGTGAAGGTGAGCAAACTTCAAATCCCAACATGCACTGTGGCGGCAGGCTGGGTTGGTGGCGTAGGGAAGTGGGTTTGGACAATAGGTCGGTGCGGGCATTCAGAAGGGTTGTGTGGGGAACCTCTGAACAGGCGAAGTCCACAGCCGCTACCCCGAGTCCCCTCGTGCCACAGCAACCAGTTGCCACAAGACTGCGAATAAACAAGGGCTACCAAATAGAGGCATCCTGCCCCGTTGAGCTAAAATAACTCAGTCCGCTCATTCCGGCTCGTGGTTCCTGGTAGTCAACGGATCATTCGATACCTCGATGTCACAAACCTGCACGCAGCCGATTGCCAGTGTTAATCCGTGACACTTAGTACTGCAGGAGTTTATGCAAAAGCAAACCAGGCTGTTCCTATAAAAAGATAAGAAAAGTTAAGCGTAGGACGGTGGTCACAAGGAGGGGTAAGGTAGTGCTCAATGGAGTGCTACCCTGGGTATCCAATATGTTGGTATTAATGGCTTCACACACCCTTGCGAGTGTCATGCTTCATCATTGGCGGTTGCTCCTCGTCGGGCAGGCGGTGCAATGCCCAACGGGCTCACCTCATAGAGGGGCTCTTTAGCGGAGATCTTTTTACCAACTGCCTATGGGTGAAGTGCGAGTGAGGGGCCAAAGGAAGGCGGATAGTGTAAATAAGTGGGTTAAAACGTGACACAAGGTACCGGCAATTTATTCTGGTGGTCCCTTGTCACAAGTAAAAACAGTGGGTAGCCTATGATCGCCTGGAAAAATTTAGGATTCCACGTGACGATTCGGAACTACAGTATATATTGTGTGGTCAACCTGTTTCTCGCCAATGCACATTGGCGGCGATTCTTCAGGACCTAGTGTTTACATCTATCTAATATAAGACATGACCTAATTAAGTATCAGTTCAAAAAAGGTTGTACTACCTGTATAGGACAGCTCTTGCCTATAGGTCAAGGTGTCTGGGTGTCAACAGTGCCCGGTAGGAATTACGTCAAGGGAAAGAACCATAGGGGTTTAAGGTTCTTAAAGCCTTGGTGAGCGCATGGTCTGCCTACCCATCTCTACCGGGCTCCGGATAGTACTGCAGGGCCATCTGTATACGCCTCTGGCCAGCGTATTATATAAGCAGGAAAACCCTTGCGCTCGAGAGTATGCGCTCATTCCACTCGGAAGATGGTAACTTCAACAGCGTTGCTGGCAGGTGTCTCGCCTCCGGACATTTGCAGAGCGGCAACTTGGACAAATGTACACACGTGTACCGGACACAGACACACAGTCTGGACACAGAGTGGAAAGCAGATTCAGCAGTGAGTCAAGCAGTTCTGCGGCATCTGTTTCACTAAGGTACTTGTCTTTCATTATATAGTCTGTTAAATATGGGATTATGTATGTGTATGTGTGTGTGTGTGTGTATATATATATATATATATATATATATATATATATATATATATATATATATATATATATATATATATATATATAGTTTTCTATGCAATATATAGTTAAAATTAAAATAAAGGCAAAGCAGAGCCCTGAGACAAAGGGGTCTATCCTAAAAACGCTATATGGAATAAGGACTGCTATCTATTCTGATAAAAGCATGTGAATCTATGAAAGATTCAATACTGGAGAAAAAAAAGTTACTTACCTGTACACTATGGTTCTCCAGTATTATCTTTCATAGATTCACATGCGACCCGCCCACCTCCCCGTTTCTTCTTAGGTAGACCGCCTTTATCTCTGGTTTCATCCGTAACTCACTCTTGGGCTGTTGGAAATCTGAGGTATGGTGGCTCTGCTGGGGATGGTGTATCTCAGGGCTGGCATCTGATTGGCTGTTGTTTAGCCCACATAATGAGGATGATTGGTTACCCAAGTGTAGGAGAGTAGGGTCTGCAATCCTATGATCACCCAGATTTTTGCTTTTTGCTGCACTGGTTTACGACTTTCCCTGGCTGTGGGCCTGCTAATCAGACCCACAGCCTAGCTGTTCTCTCTTTCCAAATTGTACTCAGGTACTGAATTGGCAATGGGCCCTCTCCAAGTCCCTGTACCCAGGGCTGAGGTGTACCCAGAAGTCTCCCAGGGGCTGAAGCATGTATTATGCCACCCCTGGGCTGACTAACTAAACTGACACAACTGGCTGCACGACAGCTGGGGCAAGGTGGTGTACTCACCCTTTGCTGTAGATATAGTATACCTATATCTAACCCTAAAATGGACACACAGATCTCCTATCAGTCACTCCTATGGCAGGCCTTAACAATCCTGAAGGCAGAGTGCTTGGAATCGTGTGAGATGGTGCTCTGGCATGAGCTGAGCCTGTCTGCGGCTTTCGGGATCCATCCCTTAGCCGTTTCCATGATATCGCATACCATATACTCTTAAGTGCATTATAATCCTCGCGGTTATATGCCAACTCTGGTATCGCTTTATCAAAACATGTCGAGTAAGGTGTCATACGAATTGGAATACTAACCCCTCGCCAATTCTGGCGACGGGGTTAGCATTCCACCTTTCTAGAGGGACACGACATGTATGTAACCTGTAACCCCGGTTAAAGTCAAACAGAGCCTCAGCTCCACAAAATGGATGCTGCCACCGAGACACAAGTCTGCCCTCCTGCTGCTGGGAGTCCTCCCAGAGCAGGAGATAAGGACAAAGGGTTTCCTGCCAGGGGCGGTGCCAGCACCGTCCCAGACAGGATTTTGTGTATTGTAGGTAGGCAGGGCTTCAGAGGAAGGTGACTGCACGTGGCACCCCGGTGCTCACTGTGCATAGGCTGGCTTGAACCAGTTCCAGGGACACTCCAGACCCTGTGCTGGGGAAAAGCCCGCCAAGGAAGTGGGTGTAACCACCCCCTCCTGGTCCCACCCATAGGGCAGGACCTAGTCGCGTGCCAGCCCCCTTTTCCCAGATAAAGGTAGGGACTGGCCCCCTTCCAAATCAGATCATCTTTGGAATCAAGACACGACTTTCTACGAAAGGACTTCAAGATTTCTTCTTCAAGATTCTCCCTTGTGGCTAAGGAGTAGTCACCCTGCATCCGCAGGCACCATCGCAAGAACACTGCGGTCTGCTGTAAGTCCTTCCTCCGGAATCCGACTGCCCAGCTCGACAAGACCCGGCTTCCCTGGCACCTCCGACCTCTACTCACCTCTACAGCCAAGCTGAGAACCGTGAGTGCGACGAGACCTCAAGGGACCGACTATTGCCAAGACTGCACGACTTCTGCACAGCAAGCCCGCCGAGTAATTTCCTGGTGAGTGCTTTGGGGTCCGAGAAGCCCCAACCCTGAGCAGCTCCAGCACCGAAGAGCAGCCCCCCCAGCATCTCCACGATCGGCGTGGGGCCCTTCTGCTTTTTGCTGCTCACCGCGTTGTTTGGCTACTAGCCCGCTGGCTTGTGGCCTTCTGAACGACGCCCGACGACATCACTGCTGCTGGTCTGGTTGCTCCAGACTGGCCCTTGCTCCCTTCCCGAAGAGGAGCACCCCGGACCCTCCTGGTCCACTCAAGACGCCATTTTGAGTCCACCGCGTGGGCTTGAATTAGCCAAGGCTTGTTGCCCAATCCCGGGTAACTTCAACGCCGACAGCTTCATCCATCGTGGGACAGCTCGCCTCTCCATCCTGGTCGCCGACAACGCCTCCTGGTCCGTGAGATCT
Source organism: Lissotriton helveticus (assembly GCF_964261635.1). Classification (NCBI taxonomy): domain Eukaryota; kingdom Metazoa; phylum Chordata; class Amphibia; order Caudata; family Salamandridae; genus Lissotriton; species Lissotriton helveticus. The sequence goes on from NC_136067.1 coordinate 107,577,610, forward strand.
GCAGAGCCAGCGTCGCCCACTCACCTAGTCGAGGTGACTACCATCCGGTGCCCTCCTGGTGCCCACTGACTACTGGCTAGTAGTCACGAACTTGGTCCCCTCTGCTTTCAGGTGTCATCCATCTTCCAGATCCAGGCTTGGATCAACTCGAACTATCTTCACTGGTCGCCTGCCAGCATCCTTCTTCCAGGCTCCTGGTCCGGCAACGAGGATTCCCGACGTCTTTTGAGACCTATGCAGCTGCAGCCCCTGGGCTAGGTAACTTCGGCATTTCGGTGCCCCAGCATAGCCTCACTATCCAAGGGTCAGGATCCACTGTCGTTTTCTCCCTACCAGGTCGGGTTCGCCCGTGAACACTAACTTTAGCGTTACTAGCTACCATAGACTTTGTCCCGCATCCCGCGTGAGAGTGCACACTCTGCACCCGAGTCCCCTAGGCCTCCTAGCAGTAATCTAACGATTCCCTAGTCAAGTCCTAGCGATTCCAAAGCCTATTAGTACTGTACTTACCTGCTAGTAATTTCGCATTCCACTTTGAGAGTATATGGTTTTTCGTGCCCCTCGGGCATTTGTATATACTGTGCTAACTTAAGTATTTCCGTAAGAGTTTTGTTGTGTGCCTAGCACCCTGTCCTCATAAAGAGTACAGGGTTGTTGTGATTCTAATAAATACACTGTTTATTTTCATAACACTTGTGTGGTGTCCTTTCACTGGGTGTTCAAGGGGTAATGTGATGGTAAAACAGCTGGCTTAACACGCCCTCTAGAGTCTTAGCCTTAGACTGCTCGTATCCATGCTACTAGGATAGCTGGTCTATAAGGTTGACTTACAACCAATCATCAATAAGGGTTGTTTGGACTGATATATAGTGATCACTAGAATAGTGAACACTGCACATCAGGCCAACTTCTCACACCAAGGATATGCTCCTCTTTGGTTTCCAAACAGTTTTTTCTTTTACTGCTATGGTTATTCTTTTACAGTGAGACTTACACCATGACGACGGGGAAGATACAAGCATGTGAATCTATGAAAAATAATACTGGAGAACCATAGTGTACTGGTAAGTAACTCTTTTTTTACTGCCTCTCCGTCGACAACAGCATCGTCGCCGGTGATGTCGACGCCGGTTCCATCAGCGGCATCGACGACGACAACAACCGTGACGACGACTATGTCGATGACGGGATCATCGTCGACTGTGATAATGACCGGCTTGTCGACGGGAACATCGACGGCGATGACTGTCGTGGACGACAGATAGCTCTATAAGCCTGGTGTCGACGACTGTGGTGTCGACGGCGATCTCGTCATTTATTTTATTTTACATTTATATCTCGTCGACGAGCCTCAATTCGTTAGAGATATAGGAATGTACTAACAAAAAATTATTTTGTTTCACTGTACCTTGAAACTATTTGCAGATCTTGGTTGTTTTTTTGCCTATTGGTCTTTACTTTATTCCCTTCCCCTTATTTGGGGTTCTTCTTAATTGTTTAAAAATTGTGCCACATTATTTTCTCTCCCCCCCCCCTCCCTCTATGTGTATGAATGTGTCATGGTTGTCTGTGATATGTTTGAAAACTTGATTGAAAGATTGAGTGCATGGTCAATACTTTAATGTCCCAAGTGTTGGTCAAACAAATCCTTTTTGTACTGTGTATTACATTTTGAAATAATTTGTTGAAAAATATTTTTGAATAAAAAGCTATTGAGTACCAATTCCCAGTCTTGAATTTTCTCTTGATCTGGATGGATATTTATTCATTTGAATTATTCATATCTTTCAAAGAAAGCACAGTTCTACATAGTAGTATCTTAATTGAATTTATGAAAGTCAGAATATTGCTGCCTGCTTGCTGAGTTCCCATTAGACTTTCATTTTCCGAAAAGTCAGCCACTTTACCTTGTATCATCAACTTCATCTTGTATCAATATCTGATGCTACATTTTATAATTTGGTAAGTGGTTTTCGGATTACAATTAAATGAAAAAACGGCACCAATCAATACTGCAGCATAAACACAGACCTTGCTTTCCTAGGGAAACAAGATGACCATGAAGAAAGAGGAAGGAAAATGCAGCTCGGTAGGCAGCATTGTAAACAAGAATGAAAATGCTGCTCTTGTAAGCCAACATCCTGGATATCCCAGCATGTCTTCTACTGGCTCTTTCGTCATTGTCCGTGTTCAAGGACCTCAGAACACTGTTTTATGAACCTTATTAAAGAGAATGTTCTCACCAATTTCTATTCTTTCAAGATTAACTTGTCTTGATTCTCTGAAACTTCTCCACTTTTTCCTAGATCCTTTCAGGTGGATGTTTCTCTTCTGATATCAGTACATCTTTAATTTGGGTGAGGTGCCCATCCTACAGGAGATAGAAGATTGCAAATGATCCATACTCCTTATGTGTGGTCATCCTCGCATCTAACAAAGAAATGTGCATTTTACAAAAATATGTATAAATGGCAGTGGCAGCTGGTTATTTTTAAAACTGGTGAGGCATAATACTTGCCACTAATTGCACTGAGCAAGTAAACGAGCTCCAGTGTCTTGAGGAGTTTGTAATTGGTCCGGCCCATGGACCAAATATATAATTGTGTAAAATGGATCTTTCGCTGCATAGTTTTCAGACACATTTCCAGCTTACTCAGAAACGATTCCAGAATTAAATAGTGTGCCAAACATACCAAACCAGAATGTTTCAGGCCAAAGTTGAAGTCGCATTGCTGATAGTACAGAAAAGAGCAACATGGTCAGAAGTTGTGTAGTCTATTTTATGAATCCCTGCATTTAGACGGAAGCATAACTCCTTGATGTAGAAGAGCACTGAGGGGATGCTGTGGTTCACAAGTGCACTTCTATGACCATTCCGTCACCAAAAAGAGATGTAGATTTTCTGCATCGTAGGATTCTCCCTGATAGTCTTGAACATAGAATAGTCCCGGCATTCGGGTGCCCCAAGACTCTTATATATGTGTATATGTGTGTGTTTGTGTATATATATGTTCGAGGCATGTGGGCTGCTAAATTCATATCTTTTGCATTAGATCGCCGCCTAGTGTTGGGTCCGGATGATCGCACATTGTTGTCCTGGAAGAGTCTTCGAAGTATCCTGAGATAGGTGGCTCCTCCCCTGGACTACAGTGCGCATCGGCATCGGCTCCATCCCCAGATTGTTTTTTTCCGCCATTGGGTTCGGATGCGGTCTCGACGTCTCTCTGTCGGAACCGAGAAAAAATAGCTTCTTTAAGGCCAAAAGGCCTTCGTTTCTTTACGTCGGTATTGTTTGCGTACGGTCTCGAGTTCTTCCGTCTCTTTCAGTCGGACTCTGCGGAGTCGAGTTACTCTTCGGACATCGGGGCCTTCTCATCGCAACACGACCGAAACTTTTCAACATGGAGCGGAGCCCGTTTAAATACTGTCCCGTCTGTGGGTCCAAATACCCACATATCGACGTGCACCCGGTCTGCAACAAATGCCTGTCGCCAGACCATAACGAGGACAATTGCATGGCCTGCTCCAGATTCAGGTCGAAGAAGACGCTCAAGCTCCGGCGCGCGGTGCGCCTTGAGGCCAGACAAGCGGCCCCGGCTCCAGATAACATCTTCGGCGACCAGGAAGAAGAGGGCCTAAGCCATCATCTTGAAATCTCACCACCCGCGACGGAGGTTGAGGCAGATTCGGAAGACGACGACGGCGTCGTAGATCAAGGCCTTGAATACGTCGACGAGGTAGGGGACGTCGAATAAGTTTATGGGGCCGCGGAAGATAGCTCAGGGGATGAGCTATGCCCCGAGAGTTACGAGGATCAGGCTCGGGTCACGGGATCGCCAATCGGCCTTACCCAAGACCCTGCACCGCAAGCCACGGCCCCGCCTTCAGGCCCGGCCACGGACAAACTTGCCACGCAGCCCGTATCGAAACCGAAACTGAAACCATCGGTATCGACGACGCCTAAGATGGCCGACCCGAAATTGAAACCGAAACTAACGGATTCGAGTGCACCTAAGATGGTGGTCGCTCCAGCAAAAACGCCAAAGCCTGCTACCTCGTCGACTCCTTCGACCTCCGGCTGCAGCATCGACGGCTAAAACTCAAAAGGGCCTACAGGCCGTCGAAACCGTAGGCAAAGTGAAGGCCTCCTCGTCGGCGCCAAGTGCCGCTGTGAGTGACGCATCCCTCATCGCCACTTCACTCCAAAGAAGTCGGGATAAAGACTCTGCGACGTCGGCTCCGGCGCCGTCGCCCCAGAAGCCGATGGACATGCCGGCAAAGCCTGCTGGAAAACTTCTCTTCATTCTGCCGCCAAAGGAAGCACCAAAGGCCTTTGCGCCAAAGACGGCACCAAAGGCATCGGACTCGTCCACGTCTGCTGGAGTATTAGGTCGACATCTCGACTCAGGAGACGATTCTGAGCGTTTTATCGACGCTGACACGGGCAAGTTGAGCCTTTACAAAAGGAAGATCACTTCCCAACCAGTGGACTCCTATATTATTCCACTGAAGAAGAAAAGGCCTGTGCAGGACGCTCCAGCCCTGATTGAGCCTATCCAGCCTCCTCCTAGAAGGAGTCCAACCCCTTCCCCCGACCACTCTGAGGGAGAGGAATATGGACAAGATGACCAGTACACTTTCCCCATCAATGACCCCGATGCACACCAGGATTCCTATGACGACGTGGATGACCAGGGAATCCAGAATGTGGGACAAGACCCACAGCCTTTCAGTGCACGTGCATCCCCCACAGAAGACTCTGCAGGATTTCATGCACTCATTGAACGGGCAGCTGCTAATCATGATGTGGACATGCATGCTGACCCAGTGGAAGAAGGTTTTCTGTTTGACACTTTTTCAGTCTCTGAAAGGACAGTCAAGACACTTCCTATGCTCAAAAGGTGTCCTTAAGCATGCTGCGGAAATCTTTAAAGAGCCTACCAGGGCAAGGGTGGTCAATCCACGCATCGAAAAGAAATACAAACCGGCACCTGCAGACCCTGCATACATTCGGGGGCAGTTGCCACTGGACTCTCTTGTGGTCGCAAATGCCCGCAAACGGGCTAACTCCCAGACAACAGGTGAAGCTCCTCCCCCGGACAAGGAGTCTAAAGTGCTTGAGGCAGGGGGCAAAAGGGTAGCTGCGCAGGCTGCCAATTTCTGGCGTATTGCAAACACACAGGCGCTATTGGCACGTTATGATAGGGCGCATTATGACACCCTAGAGCAAGTCTTACAACACCTGCCTCCGCAGTTTCAAGAGAGTACAAAACTGCTTATAGAAGAGGGAAAACTCATCTCCAACGCAGCCATAAAGTGTGCACTTGATGCCGCAGACACAGCAGCTAGGGCTATTAACACTAGCGTCATGCTGAGAAGACAAGCGTGGCTACGCATATCAGGGTTTAAACCAGACATTCAAACGACCATACTCAACCAGCCCGTCAATCCTGATAGACTGTTTGGTCCTGATGTTGACACCACCCTCGAAAAGATTAAGAAAGACAACGAAACAGCTAAGTCTATGGGGGCCCTTCAGTCGCAACAATTCCGGGGCAACACTTTTCGTCGCTCAGGTGCACGTGGAAACACCCGAGGACAGATGGGTCAACAATCTCAGTTCACTAGAGGTGGAGCACAGTCCTCGTACCCCAAGCAGAATAAAGGGGGTTATCGAGGAAACAGCACCAGAGGACGTGGCAGAGGAAACAACAACACTCGTTCCTCTGCCCCAAACAAACAGTGACTCTGTTACTGCCCCCCGACCATTTAACACCTGTCGGGGGGAGACTCCAGCAGTTCCTGCCAGTCTGGACAAACATCACCACAGACAGGTGGGTACGACAACTTGTCCAGTACGGTTATTGTCTAGAGTTAAAGTCCACTCCACCCAACATTCCACCAAGGCAACGGCCTATGTCCGCAGAGCACTTGCACTTATTGCAGCAAGAAGTAGTGGTGATGCTGCAAAAAGGCGCAATCGAGCTCGTGCCAGTGGAGGAGGAAGGCACAGGGGTCTATTCCCTGTACTTCCTTATTCCAAAGAAGGACGGATCTCTCAGACCTATTCTAGATCTGCGTCCCCTCAACCTGTATATACTGTCAGAACATTTCCATATGCTTACACTACAACAGATTCTTCCCTTACTAAACCAAGGGGACTTCTTAGCAACCTTAGACCTCAAGGATGCTTATTTCCACATACCACTACACCCGTCCCACAGAAAATATCTCAGGTTCACTATCCAAGGCAGGCATTATCAGTTCAAAGTCCTACCTTTCGGAGTGACCACCGCCCCAAGAGTGTTTACCAAGTGTCTGGCGACGGTAGCGGCGCACCTCAGGAGGCAGAACATCCATGTCTACCCCTACCTAGACGACTGGCTCGTTCAAGCCAAGTCGGAACAGCAGTGCGCCGCGGACATGTCAACTACCATTCACCTCCTTCACAATCTGGGCTTCTCGCTGAACTACCCAAAGTCGCACCTTCAACCAGCACATGTGCGGCAGTTTCTGGGCGCGACGATAAATACCCTGACAGCCATGGCTCAGCCAAACAAGGTCAGGATAGACAGCATGCAGTCTCTAATCCAAAAGTTCAGACCACAACACTCGCTTCCAGCGAGAGTATTCATGCAGTTGATTGGCATGATGGCCTCCTGCATCTTCATAGTCCCTCACGCAAGGTTACATATGCGTCCGCTCCAGGAGTGCTTAGCAAATCAGTGGACACAGGCTCAGGGACAATTGACAGACCTAGTGTTGGTTACCAGTCGGACGTACAACTCTCTGCATTGGTGGAATCCACACAACCTTTGCAAGGGCCGACTGTTCCAAGAGCCAGTGCCACAGATTACCCTGACAACGGACGCATCTCTCCAGGGATGGGGAGCTCATCTGCTCACTTACACTGTGCAGGGACTATGGACGACGCAGCAACAGAAGATGCACATCAACTATCTGGAACTGATGGCAATCTTCATGGCGCTCAAGTCCTTCAATGTACATCTGTGCAACAAGGTAGTGTTAGTCCGGACGGACAACATGACAGCGATGTACTACATTCAAAAGCAGGGAGGCACCCACTCGCCACAGCTGTCTCATCTGGCTCAGAGCATGTGGAAGTGGGCCATTCAGAGGAACATTTTCCTCATGGCAGAACACCACCCGGGCAAGGACAATCAGATGGCGGATCTGCTCAGCAGATACAGCCATCAAATGCACGAGTGGGAGTTACATCCATCAGTACTCCTCCCATACTTCCAGCAGTGGGGTCATCCGGAGATAGACCTGTTTGCCACAAACGAAAACGCAAAATGCCAACACTTTGCCGCCAGGTTCCCTCACCCACAGTCGCAGGGGAATGCGATATGGATGAACTGGTCAGGCAAATTTGCGTACGCTTTTCCACCAGCACCTCTGATACCGCTGGTGGCAAGAAAACTAAGGCAGCACTCGATGACACTCATCCTAGTTGCTCCAACGTGGGCACGCCAAGCAGGGTACACCACGTTTCTGGAGCTCTCGGTGGTGCCGCATCAAAGGCTGCACCTAACGCCCAGGCTTTTGACGCAGAACCATGGAGACATTCAGCATCCAGATCCGCAACAGCTCAACCTGGCGATCTGGCTCCTGAGGTCCTAGAGTTTGGCTACCTTCACCTACCTCCAGAATGCATGGACATCATCAAGGAGGCAAGGAAGCCGACTACCAGAGCATGCTATGCTGCAAAATGGAAGCGTTTCGTCCTTCACTGTACAGCCAATAACATAAACCCGCTAGATGCATCTATCCCTAACATCATTTGCTATCTGTTACATCTTTACAAGTGCAATCTAGCGTACACTTCCATTCGGATACATCTATCCGCCATAGCAGCTTATCTTCAGAACAGGCAGCATCTCTCTGTCTTCAGAGTGCCTGCCATTAAGGCCTTCCTTGAAGGTCTGAAACGAGTCATTCCCCCAAGAACACCGCCAGCTCCGGTGTGGAATCTCAATGTGGTCCTCACCAGGCTGATGGGACCACCTTTTGAGCCACTACACTCGTGTGAACTCCAGTTCCTAACATGGAAAGTGGCTTTCCTTATTGCTATTACGTCACTAAGACGTGTCAGTGAGCTGCAAGCGCTCACGATCCAAGAGCCATTCATACAAATTCATCCAAATAGGGTAGTACTACGCACTAACCCCAAATTCCTTCCGAAGGTGGTGTCACAGTTTCATCTCAACCAAACTATTGACTTGCCTGCATTCTTCCAAAACCCACAAACGGTGGCGGAAAGAATGCTCCATACTTTGGACGTTAGGAGGGCGTTGATGTACTATATTGACAGGACACAACACTTTAGGAAAACAAAACAACTTTTTGTTGCCTTCTCGCCACAGCACAAGGGCAACCCTATTTCCAAAGCAGGAATAGCCAGATGGATTGTTAAGTGCATCCAGATCTGCTATCAAAAGGCTAAACGCACCTTAACAATACCCCCAAGGGCGCACTCCACACGCAAATTGGGGGCATCCATGGCTTTCTTGGGGAACATTCCTTTAGAAGACATTTGCAGAGCAGCCACATGGGTTACACCACATACCTTTACAAAACACTACTGTGTTGATGTGCATTCCAAGCAGCAAGCAGCTGTTGGACAGGCTGTTCTCAAGACACTTTTTCAGGTTTCTGCAGCTGGCACGGGCAACCGCCGCTAATGGAGGGACTGCTATATATTCTATGCAAAAGATATGAATTTAGCAGCCCACATGCCTCGAACTGAATATGCTACTTACCAGTATGCATCTGTTCTTGGCATGTAGGGCTGCTAACATTCATATCGCCCACCCTCCTCCCCGGTGCCTGTCGCAGCTGCAGACATACTCTTGCATTCAATCATTAGCATGGACATCCTTTACACTTTTCACTCCATCTCTGCCACAATGGCTAAAAACAATCTGGGGATGGAGCCGATGCCCATGCGCACTGTAGTCCAGGGGAGGAGCCACCTATCTCAGGATACTTCGAAGACTCTTCCAGGACAACAATGTGCGATCATCCATACCCAACACTAGGCGGCGATCTAATGCAAAAGATATGAATGTTAGCAGCCCTACATGCCAAGAACAGATGCATACTGGTAAGTAGCATATTCAATATGTACATATATATCGAAATATATACATATATTTATCTCGAACTCGCGGTTCTAGGTCCGAACACGTCACTTCAGGCTGCTTTATATGTTACAAATGTATTTCATGGCAAGAGGACATATTGAGGCGTGTTGGTCGTACACTGCAATATTGCTGATGATGTGCCATTTTGGATTTACATCACACATACTACTCAGTTAACACATTGTGCACTGTGTAAACAAGAAACTGGCACACGTCCTTGTGTATAACATAAACATCATCTTGGAAAGAAGAAAACAATGCGTACATTACTATCGTGTCTTGATTCAAACTTTTTCTTTCCTCAAAATATTGTTACATAATCAAAACCACACATTTCAGAGTCTGTACAAATATATCCATGGCAATCTAATTCATTTAAATATTCTAAATAAAATGCCATATTATTTACTTAAGCACTTCATCCTCAATTACAATTATACATTTCATGTGTTAGGTCAGAGTAGCAGATTTGTAAACATAAACTTGGTCATATACAAAATAATCCTGTATAGGAGGAGCCTGCCGGCATATTTTACAATAGGACACTAGTGTACTGGTGATCTCACACATTCAAGACACTGCTGACGTTTTGTGCAGGATCTTTGACATTAGATGGGAGGTGGCCATGTTTCTAAAGACTCTGAATGTAACGAAGTATATACCAGTAATACACATAGTGCTGGATTGAAAGCCACCAAACATTTTTTAAGGATTAGGCTTGTACAATTTGTGGAACACAACAACATTTTACAATGACTGAGTGGTGCCTCTCCAAAAATCTTTATTTTTTTATTAACAATGAGATTCAACACCAACTCTGAGGGTCAGCTGTTAACGTCTGCTTTGCCCCTAGTTATGCTTATTTGGATATGGAGTAGTGGAAGGAGCAGGTGCCCAGTGGCATGAGTATGGAAAAATGGGCTGATCACATTGTTTTAGAAGTAAGGTTGTAGGAAGCTGGCTCTGTATATAATATACCAAAGGGAGGTATAGTGTGCACAGAGTTCAGTGGAACTCCAAAGGTAGGCAGAGGTAAAATTAGATAGAACCTCACTCTCTGTTTCTGGTAGTGTGATCGAGCACTAAGACTTTCAGAGGACAGTGTTAAGCATTTGTTGTACATAGTCAGCAAATTAATTCACACACTCAAGAACTGATCTCTAGGCCAATTGTTTTTGTATAAAAAAACATTCTTTTAGGTATTTTATTTTCTAGAACCAAGCAAGCCTGGCACAGGTAACCAATAAGTATTTTACCGTAGTAATGCCATTGAAATACAGTTTGAATAATATTTGTATATGCACCTTGATTTGATTTAGAGTATGGATGCAGAGAAATGCAATACTTAGTAAATGCAGTACATATACTTGAATAGGCTTTTTAGTAAAATAGCAGGTGTGTAACTTTTGAGATTACTAGGCTTACTCAGAGTAGCATCCCTGGATACTACTCTGGGACATTTCCTGAAAACAGGTAAGTAAAATCGTTTTTGTTAGATTATGCCATTTTAAAGAATTTCTTTAGTTTCTCAAACTCCACTCTTAGATACTTTTCACAGAAAAACAGTCAATGTTATCCTACGGAGGAAATAGTGTTATCAGTTTTGAGGTAAGTATTTGGTAGTTGGAGTTGAAGTTCTGGTGGTAGACTCAGGGGTTCCCCAGGGTCAGGGATGCACTCTTGTTACACCCTCAGCAGCACTAGGGCAGCCAGGTGCAGAGTGCTAAGGCCCAATGTTATCCAATGGGGGCTAGGGGGCCTCCGGTTGGTGGCTGCTGACAAGCAGGCCACTAGGTTGTGGGAGCAAAACTCCTGGACTTAAGCTCAGGGCAAAAATGGGGTTTAGGCCAGCATAAAAAGTGCGCCCTCAGGGGCATTGGGGCGGCCGGGTGCATAGGGCGGTTTCGGCGTCTGAAGCCATTTAGCTTTCAATGAGGCGTCTCCAGTTTGCAAAAGCACTGCGGGCTCTGGGACGAAGGTCTTCCGGGTGCAACCACCACTTGGAGAGGTAAGTTGGGATCTTAAGGGTTTTTTAGACACCGTCGGTTGGGCCACCCAAGGCCGTGGGGCGTGGGGTGCAGGGGTGCCTTCTAGGGTCGGATCTTCTTATCTACTCCTAGTCGCGGTTAGGGACCTTCTGGTTTAAGGCTGCAGGCGTCGACTGGAGGCAGGTCAGGGGTCTCTGGTCCAAATCGCTGGGGGGACCTCCTCTTGGTGTTAGGCCACTCGAACTTGGGCCGTGGGCGTCGGGAGCAGAGTGGTGCAGACCCACTGATCCTTGAGGAGCTGGAGTCTGTTGTTTGAACAAACCCAGTGTTCATGGGAGACAGAGTCCATGGGATTGAAGGCAGGCAGGTCCTCCGGGTTTGTCGAGGTTGCTGGCTGCAGGACATACCAGGATTTCGCTGGAGGAGGTTCGAGGTGGGGACAGGCCGGTAGGGCTAGGGCCAAGTCGGAGGGCGTTTTCTTCTTAACGTCGGCACTGCTGTTCAGTCCATCTTCTTTTCTTCTTGCAGGTTCTTGTCTGAGGAAACAAGGTTCAGGGGTGTCCCTAAATACTAGATTTAGGGGCCTTACAGGTAGATAAAAACGGTTGGGACCAATGGGTGCCTTCCCTGGGGTGGATACACCCCCTATTCTCTTCCAGGGGATCCTCATCAATAGTCATAAGCATTAGAATATTCCCGCCCATGTGCGGGACCCCGGAAACACTATATTATATGTGCCCCACATACATATACTCATATATATATATAAATACATATATATATATATAACATGCAATAGCAGCCAATAGAATCAGAGCTGAAATATGCTGTGTAGAATTTCCACCATACATGTAATAATAATAAGCATTAGAAACATGAGAAACAACAAAAAAGTTTGTTTAGAAACTGTTTTAATGCTCAGAAAGCAGTAGAAATTCTTATAACTCACTGGAAGCATAGAAAGCTCCCAGGCTGCATTGCAAACACACAGTCTAAAAAGACTGAAAAGCTAACCTGTAGCTGCATAGCAATAAACTGACACCGTGCCTTTAAGGCACTCATGACCCCCAGTATCCCATCATGCCTCAGGGGTGACAGGTAGGTCAGTTGTTCTTTCCGGCTCCTTCAGAGAAGGACCCTGGTTACACAGCTCCACTAATTTTCCTGTTTTTTGACAGAAAAACTCTTCACTTTTGACAATTTTTTGTTCTTACTCGACATTTAACATCTAGTCAAGTAAGACTGTCTTTTTCAGTCGATTTGGTGAGCATTTTCTCCTGAAAATGCCTTCACTCTTTGACAAATGCCCTTCTTGTGGCAACAAGAAGGCCAAGTCAGACAACCACGACGTCTGTATCCTGTGTCTGCCTGAGGAACATGATCCAGGCACCTGTCCTCATTGTGAACACCTGTCAGGAAGAACTTTAAAAGACAGGGAGAGGATTCGCATTTATGGCCTAGCTCATAGGTCATCAAGAGGAAGATCTCCGGTGAGGAAGGGCTCCAAGAAGACTCATTCATCTTCCAGAAAGAAGTCTTCACACCCCTCACCCTCAGCGTCGGGCTCGGCGCTGAGAAAAGAACCACCGGTGGATCATTCATCGTCTAAACTACCGTAGACGGCGGGCTCGCCGTCGAAGAGAAGACCAGGTACGTCGACGACGTCGAAGGATCCAGTTCCATCGTCGAAATCCCCTCCGCCGGCGTCAACCAGGCGACGTCCGACGTCGAGGAAGGGAACTCCGCTGCCGTCAACTGGGCGACGGTCGGCGTCGAGATCCAGGACCCCTCCGCCGTCGTCAACCAGGCGACGACCGGCGTCGAGGGAGGTCACCCCTCCGCCGTTGTCATCCAGACGTCGACCGGCGTCAAAGTGTGACACCTCCGCCGTCGTCGAAGAAGCGACGTTCGGCGTCGAGGACCAAGACCCCTCCGCCGTCGACAGGGAAAAGTCGATCGGCGTCGAGGAGGCAGTCTCCGTCAGTGTCTCGTCAGCTCTCGGCGTCGAGGGTGACCAATACCCCTCCGCCGTCGTCGCACAGACATTCGACGTCGAGGCAGAAAACTCCGTCGACGGCTGATCATCACCGTTCGACGTCGAGAGAAGGACCTCCGTCGACGACTGGACATCGTCACTCGACGTCGAGGCAGGGTGCTTTGTCGACGTCGAGACTTCCGTCGACGACCGGGCATCGTCGTTCGACGTCGAGAGAGAGGGCTCCGTCGACGGCAGGTACTCGCCGTTCGACGTCGAGACATGGAACTCCGTCGGCGGCTGCTCATCGCCGCTCGACGTCGAGAGACCATACATCCTCGCATAGACAATCAAAAACAAGATTGTTTGATCCGCCGACTCCTCGAAAGCACTCGACCACGAGGGAACATCGCTCGACGTCGAGATGTTCAGATGTGGTGATGGTAACGGAGTCAGCTTCCCGTCATTCCACCTCAAGGTCCTCTGGCTCCTCAACTGCATCTTCGAAGTCCAGAAGTCCGGTACGCAAATCTCCTGAGCGTCGGACGGACCCTTGGGCGGATAAAGTCAGACTGTCACCTAGATGGTACAGGTCTTTGGACCATTGAAGAGATTCTGGGGCTGCAAAACGTATGCAAGACTGTGCAAGCTCGCAGCACAGGTCTCCTCTTCAGGATCTGGTGGAGGAGATGGACAAGCATAGCCCTCCCAGGTGCAAATCTCCTGTGAGAACACCAACCAGATCTCCCAGAAGGCCCCGATCTCCCAAAAAGAACCAGAGGAGCGTGTCAGGTCTCGCTCTCCCAGACGAGAAGAGCGTTCGAAACGATCAAAAGAGAGGAGGCACAGTGTTCACCGTAGACGTCGTCGAACTCCGTCTACTTCATCTACCTCTTCTACCCGGTCTTCCAAGAGGGACTACTCCCCTACTTTGACGGACAGTCCTATGTCCCGATCCTCCCCAGTGGATGACATTAGCACGTATCTGGATGTCTTGCAAAGAGGAGCTCAGAAGCTGAGCATTGAAATGTCTGTCCCTCAGGTTACAACGACAGTCATTTTTGAGACTTTACACAAAAAAGCGATCACCCGTCCTCTACTACCATTAGTCCCGGGGATTATGGATCCTGTCAAGGAGGTATTCCTAACTCCGGCGGCTATCAGAGCTGTGCCAGCCCGCATTCAGAAGAAATACAAACCGGCCTCTTCTGACCCGGTTTTTGTAAGATCTGACCCTCCAGCAGACTCTGTTATTGTGGCGGCAGCGAGGAAGACACACGCAGTTGCCGGTTCTTCTTCAGTCCCACCAGACAAGGACAGCAAGACTCAAGACTCCTGGGGTCGCAAAGTTTGCAGCTCAGCTGCGTCGACTCTTAAGGTTTCTAGTGCGGCTGCACTTCTGGGTCGATACGACAGAGCCTTATGGGACTCTATGGAAAGGTTCAAAGCCAAGCTGCCAAAAGAAGACCAGCAGGACTTTGAAGAGACCGTGACTGAAGGATGTCTGGTGGCGAATCAGATAAGCACGGCTGCGGATGGTGCTGTCCTGGCGGCGCACTCCTATTCGCATGGGGTTTGTGCCAGGAGATCGGCATGGTTGCGCCTGACAGGCCTGAAGCCGGAGGCTCAACATCGCATCCTTAATCTCCCTTTTTCGGGTTCCGCTCTCTTCGGGGAGCATGCTGACGAAGAAATGACCCGAATGAAGACGGAACTGGACACAGTGAAAGCGGTGGGCTTGGAAAAGAAGAAAGAGTTCAAGCGCCGTTTCAAGCCCAACAGGGGGAGAGGGGCTCAACAGAGGGTTCAAACCCCTCAATGGTCCCAAAGTAAAACCCAAGGGAAACCCCAGTTTCGAGGTAAACCTGGCAGAGGTAGAGGAGGTCATCAGCAATCCTCCAACACCACAAGAGGAGGAAAAGTCTGATCAGTGGCTTCCTCTGGCGCCGTTGCCCACTCCAGTGGGAGGAAGTGCTTCACAACACCTGGCAGAGTGGGTCAGCATCACCAAGGATCAGTGGGTGCTGAATATACTGCGCAATGGATACAGGCTACGTTTCCGTGCCCCTCCAAAGAGCGTTCCTCCAAAGAGCGCTTACCCTCATCAACTAAGCTTGCTCCGAAGAGAGGTAAAAGTCCTTCTACAAAAAAGAGCGATAGAGGAGGTTCCTCTCGCTCAAAGAGGAAAGGGAGTTTACTCCAGGTACTTTCTTGTCTCCAAAAAAGATCAGGAGGACAAGTTCAGACCAATACTCGATCTACGACTTCTAAACAAGGTCATCGTCAGAGAAAAGTTTCGCATGTTGGCACTTCACCAAATATGCCCACATCTTCAAGTCGGAGATTGGATGTGTTCGGTGGACCTACAAGATGCGTACTTTCACATCCCTATAGCTCTACAACATCGCAAGTACTTAAGGTTTGTCGTAGGGAACAAACACTATTAGTACACAGTGCTACCCTTCGGTCTCAAGTCCGCACCACGAGTCTTCACCAAATGCATGGCAGTGGTGGCGGCTTTTCTTCACAAGAAGGGGCTCTTCATCTACCCGTACCTGGACGACTGGCTCCTGAAAGGTCCATCTCCAGTGCAGGTAAAGCACGATCTACATCTGTGTCTACTCCAGTTGCACAGGCTCGGCCTCCATGTGAACCTGGAAAAGTCAGTCCAGCGGCCTACTCAATCAATCCACTATCTAGGCTCCGTTCTGGACACAAAAGTGGGAAAAGCGTTTCCTTCGGAGGAGAGACTTTTTTCCATGAGCCAGAAATGTGGAATCCTGCTGAAGTCTCGGCTTCCAACAGCCCGACAAGTAGCATCCCTGCTAGGTTCCATGGCGTCCTGCATCTTTCTCATCCCAAACGCCAGGCTGAGAATGCGTCCTCTACAGCAGGCTCTGGAGGATCAATGGGACCAGGCGACAGATCTTTGGGAGGATCGCATCAAACTCTCCCAAGCGACAAAAGATGCCATCACGTGGTGGACACGGAGAAAGAATCTGCTGGTGGGGGTTCGTTTTCACCAGCCTCTTCCAACCCAGTCGATAGTGACGGATGCCTCTCTGCAAGGTTGGGGAGCACATATGGGTCCGCTTCAAATTCAAGGCCTGTGGTCTGCGCAGGAGCAGACATACCACATCAATATGCTGGAACTCAGAGCGGTATTCCTGGCTCTCAAAGCTTTTTTACCAGCGATAGAGTCCAACTCAGTCCTAGTTCAGACGGACAACACGACCACCATGTTCTATCTGAACAAACAAGGAGGCACAAGATCTCGCCCTCTGTCTCGAGAGGCTCAGGCAATCTGGCATTGGCTCCTCTCTCGAGGCCTCACGATAGTGGCGGTGCACCTTCCAGGCGAGTTGAACGTAAAAGCAGACGCACTCAGCAGGCACTTCGAAGATCAGCCAGACTGGGTGCTAAACGACGAAGTAGTAGAAGAGCTTTTTCGTTGCTGGGGTCGTCCAACCATAGATTTGTTTGCAGACGACGAAAACTCCAAATGCCACGCCTTCGCGTCCAGGTTCCATCGGCCAGGGACTCAGGGGAATGCTCTGCTGATGGATTGGTCAGGGACGTTCGCTTACGCGTTTCCTCCCCTGGCTCTGATTCCGAGAGTAGTGTCCAAGCTCTGCAGGTCGAACATGGAAATGATCCTGATAGCTCCGGATTGGCCGCGGCAGTGGTGGTACCCGGACCTTCTACATCTGTCTGTGTGTCCACACAGACGACTCCCTTGCAGGCCGGACCTGTTGAGCAAAATGAACGGGAGGATAATGCATCCCACCCTCCCATCATTGAACCTAACAGCATGGCTCCTGAGGTCTTGCAGTATGGACATTTGAACTTGCCTCCTGAGTGCATGAACATTTTAAAGGAGGCTAAGAGACCTTCCACGAGAACGTCCTATGCGTTTAAGTGGAAGCGGTTTTTCCTATGGTGTAGGGATCATCACCTTGATCCGACTAAAGGACAGGAGGACGTCATCTTGCCATACCTCCTTTCCCTAGCTACTGCTGGTTTAAAATACGCTTCCATTAGGGTGCATTTGTCAGCCATAGTAGCATACAGAAAATCACCTGATCAGGTTTCTTTCTTTCAGGTCCCAGTGGTTAAGGACTTCCTCCAGGGGTTGAAGAAAGTGTATCCCCCTGTGCGAAATCTTTCTCCTCCATGGGAATTGAACCTGGTGCTATCCAGGTTAATGTCACCACCTTTTGAGCCCATCCACAAGGCCTCTTTGCAACATCTCTCTTGGAAGGCGGCCTTTTTGGTGGCGATTACCTCTGCTCGCAGAGTTAGCGAGATTCAAGCTCTCTGTGCGAAAGAACCATACACTATCTTTCATCACAATAGGGTAGTCCTAAGGGCTCATCCAGCTTTCTTACCTAAAGTCATCTCTGATTTTCATATAAATCAGTCCATTTCCCTCCCTTCATTTTTTCCAAATCCTACGACCCCAGCCGAGCGGTCACTTCACTCCTTAGATCTTAAAAGAGTGCTCAAGTTCTATTTGGAAATGACCAAAGGGATTAGGAAAACGGATCAACTGTTTGTGAACTATGGTTCAATGCGAACAGGTTTTCCAGCGGCCAAGAGGTCCATCGCGAGATGGATTGTCTCTTGCATTAAATTGGCTTATCAGCTTGCAGGCAAGCCTTTGTTGCAGTCACCCAAAGCGCATTCCACTAGAGGGAAGGCTGCTACAGTAGCCTTCTTACATGACATTCCAATGTCGGAGATATGCAAGGCTGCGACTTGGAAATCAGTTCATACCTTTACGAGACATTACTGTCTCGAGTCTGATTCCAGGGCCGATACTCAAGTAGGACAAGCCTCTTTGAGGAATCTATTTGGGTAACCTACGGCCTGTACAAGCTTAGTGAATACTAGGCTTAATATGGTTTATTACTGTATTGTTACTCCTTTGCCCGCAGGGAGATGAGGTGAGGCTCGCTATTCTATTCTAATGCTTATGACTATTGATGAGGATCCCCTGGAAGAGAAGGATTAGTTACTTACCTGTAATCCTAGTTCTCTTCCAGGGGTATCCTCATCAAAGTCATAAGCAACCCTCCCGCCTCCCCGGGCAAAGGACATTCTTTAATAAGGAGATATGGTTAACCTATTTGTTATTGGGTTTATTTTCAGTCTCCGAAAAGAACAACTGACCTAACTGTCACCCCTGAGGCATGATGGGATACTGGGGGTCATGAGTGCCTTAAAGGCACGGTGTCAGTTTATTGCTATGCAGCTACAGGTTAGCTTTTCAGTCTTTTTAGACTGTGTGTTTGCAATGCAGCCTGGGAGCTTTCTATGCTTCCAGTGAGTTATAAGAATTTCTACTGCTTTCTGAGCATTAAAACAGTTTCTAAACAAACTTTTTTGTTGTTTCTCATGTTTCTAATGCTTATTATTATTACATGTATGGTGGAAATTCTACACAGCATATTTCAGCTCTGATTCTATTGGCTGCTATTGCATGTTATATATATATATGTATTTATATATATATGAGTATATATATATGTGGGGCACATATAATATAGTGTTTCCGGGGTTCCGCACATGGGCGGGAATATTCTAATGCTTATGACTTTGATGAGGATACCCCTGGAAGAGAACTAGGATTACAGGTAAGTAACTAATCCTTATGCCACCCTCCAGTGGAAGGGGGGCATCAGCCTTTTCCTGGTTGACTGGGTCCCCTCACCCGCAAGATGGCGGGGACTGAGAGTTGTGCTTCACCTCACCTCACCTCTCTCACATGAGGGGTGGAGTTGGCAGAGGTGGGCACACCTCTCTTCTTCACTTGTTTTTCCCGCCAGTTCTCCCGCTCAAAGTGGGGGGTCAGAACCAGTGGGGACCTGTTGCTGTAAGGAGCAAGTGGCCTGGTGAACCTCACAAAGGCGGGAAGCTTTTGAAGCTTCCCCTTCATGGACCCTGCCCAACCTGGGGGAGGAGGCATGGCACCTCGTGCCAGGATGTACATTTTTACAGGCCCCCCGAGAGCAGCAGTCCCTCGACCCTGGGGTCCAGAAACATGTCTGGTGGTGGCAGCTGAAAGCAGCCACTCAGCTTGGACACTAGTGGTAGGTCGTTTTTCTGGGGGTATCTCTAAGATGCCCTCGTGTGCATTTTTCTTAAATCTCACACTGGCATCAGTGTGAGTTTAATGCGCTGAGAAGTTTGATACCAAATGACTTAGTTTTCAGAGTAGCCATTAGGGTGCTGTAGAGTACGTAATGACAATCTCCCAGCCCCATGTACTCTTAATGGCAGCACTGCACTTACGATGTCTAAGAATGGACTTAGACACTGTTGCGTTACAGGGCTCATGCACCTGTACCCTCACCACTGGTATAGTGCACCTAGCTAGAGGGGTGGCTGACCTATGCCAGGGCAGTGGGCGTTAGGCATGGCACACAGGGGTGTGTGCCATGTCGTCTCTTCACTTTGTTATACACCAAAACACGCAGCCTGGAGGGGGGTGGGGGGAGGGCGGGAGAGAGAGAGAGAGAGAGAAAGAAAGCAGGGCCTCTAAGGGTAGCACAATAAGTGCTGCAGCCCTTAGAGGCCTCCCCTGGCCACAGTGCCATTGGTACCCATGGCACCTTAGGGATTGAAATGTGGCCAGAAATGTGCCAATTGGGGGCACAAGGTACAGTATTGGGAAAGTGCACAGGCCTGGGAACCTGATTGGCAGAGACCCAGGGCACATCAAGTCAAAGTGCATCAGTAGTCAGGCAAACCTGGGGGGGGGGGGTTACTACAACAGAAACCCAGTTTCCTACACCACCCATTTCAAATCCTACTCTGTATGTTTTTTTAGGTACTGTGTGGGCGATTTCATCACTGATCATTTTGCACCCGACATTGCTCATATGCTCATGCTCCATGATTCTGATCCTGATTTTCTTAGTGGTCATCCCTACGTGCACCTGATTACATAGATGACATTCTCTGAGTTGCATGTTGTGTGATTTGGGAGTACTCACGGGAATTTTAAACCCAAGTCAATTAACTTAGTTGTACCCGTGAGGGGACATTCCCTGCAGGCACCATGCACATTATGCCCAGTAACCCGTAGGAGGTGCCATAGACTTTGCTCTATTTTCTGGTGGCCTGTCCGTGGTCTAGTATGCATGGGTATATCTTTTATACTTGCGCTCTTCTTAAATGAAAAAAGCAGGGCTCCACCTTCATCCTATTTCAATTGATAATTTGCCAGTTTTCAGTAACATTTACCCTTTTTTTTTAAAACATATTTTATTGAAGGTTTATCATCATACAGCAGTATTACGAACTCAACACACTCAATCGCTAAACATCTCTTCATTTATATCCCAACATATTCAAATACTGACCCCCCCCCCTCCCTCCCCCAAATGGTGTGGGCGTGTGACTTCAAGAGAATGCATCATGTGTTGTGTAGCTGTCAGCGAAGGGTACTCAACCGAACGGAAACTCTAGATGACATTTGTGCATTCCTAGTGCTCTAGCTCTCCTCCTTTGTCTGTAGGTCTGACAAGGCCTGTACTAACGCTTCCCATGCTCTTGCGTGCTCCAAGGCCTTTTCCTGACCGGAGCGCTGGGCCTGCCTCAGCCGGACAGTGATCTCGCTCCTTGCCCATTTGCTAAATTCGGCCCTCCAGCACCTATAGGATGGTCCCTCCTTCGACTTCCAATGTAGAGTGATTTCCCTCTTTGCCAGTATGAGCCCCAAATCTACAAACTTACTCGTTATTTTCGTCTTGGGTGTGTAGGGGAACCAAAGCAACACACATGTGGCCATCTCATAGGTCAGATCCCTGCTCGTGACTTCATTTAAAAGTCCTCCCTCTTCTATCCAATAGTTCCCTATTCTTGGGCAGTCCCAGAGCATGTGTTCTAATTCTACTCCCCCCTCCAAACATCTGGGGCTTGCTGCATCCTGCGCCTGGTAGTATCTCTGAATCTTCCCTGGCGTCAGATAGGCTCGGTGTATCACGAAGAACTGTATCAGTTGAAGCCTCGCATTTCGTGTGCCCTTCCACGCCCTTCTGATGATATGCCCCCATGTCGTGTCCGGTATTGGTATATCTATCCCTGCCTCCCATTTCGATTTCAAATCAGCCAGCGGTTGTATCCCTTCGTGTAACATCCTGGAGTGGAGGCACGTAACTGCCTTAAAGGTCCCTGATGCCATTACCACGTATTGGCATGCCATTGTTGTCTTCGGTTCTGCTTGCCCCTCCCTCCAATGCCCCCGAATCGCCGCTACCACCGCAGCATGGATCAGGAAATCACCTGTTGGAAGGTCATATCTCTCCTGTAATGCCTTAAAGGACAGCAGCTCTCCTTCTTCGTATAGTTCCCCTACCATCTGAATTCCTAATTGCTCCTAGTCCTCGAGAGCAGACCAGTCACTTCCATGAGGAAGTGCTGTCAGCATCCCCAACGGGATCTCCGGGGCGTACGGATGGAGGACTCCCGCTTTACGCTGGCTACGATTCCAACATGACCTCAGTGTACTCTCTTCTAGGGACAAGTCCCTGGGGAGAAGCACCTGTTGTAGAACTATATATGATAGGATATCCCTTTGCATCCCTGTACCTCTCATTTTTTTTATTTAAAGAATTTTTATTGCAGACTTGTAAGTTACACAATACTTCCATGCATATGTTCCCTTACTGGCGTGGATTGGGCGCCAGTATCTGTTCAGTTCCATACACAGCCATTAACCACTTGGATGCTAAGGTGTTTTATGGCTCCGCATGCAATTTCCATTGAAATCAATGGAAACTCCATGACGAGTTACCCTTGTCATTAGCACTGAAGGGGTTAAGCCCACATCCCAGAGGTCGGGCGGCAATAAGTAGGAAAGCATCAGAAGTAATGGCTCCATACTAAGCTGTTATTAGTGTGCAAAAGGTTCTCATGTCTGCTTTTTTGTTATTTTCACCCTCATCTCCTCACCCCTTCTTCCCCAAATAGAACCCAACTACCCCCCTCCTCCCCCGAATTCCACCACCTACGCATATGAGCCTGTGTAGTCTATCTCTGTGAATGATATCAGGAGCTAACGATTGTCTAGGAGTGTGATGTGCCTGGTGTGTCTTGGGGAGTTGCAATGTTAATTTCTAGGTCGTCCTCGTTGTCTCGCGATGCGCTGTTGCGTAAGGCCTGCACCAATGCTTCCCGCGCAGCGGCTGCTTCTAGCGCCTTGTCGTCTAGTCCCCGCCGTGCCATTTGGTGCCGAAGCGTGCTTTCGCTAGCGGCCCATTTCAGTAACTCATTAAACACCTCATGTATGTGGGGCCTGATCTCGTCTTCCAAAGTCTCGTGATTTCCCTTTTGGCAAGGAGAAGGCCCATATCAATGAATTTACTTGTGACCTTGTTTTTGGGAGTGTGCGGGGACCAGTGTAACACACTGACAGCCATGTCAAAGTGCAATCACCTCTCCGTCACCTCATTCAATGTGTCACCTATCGCCCGCCAATAGTCTCCCAGCGCAGGGCAGGACCACAGCATATGGTCTAGTTCCGCCCCCTCTGTGGTACATCTGGGACATGTTGCCTCAGCTGCCACGAAATATTTTTTGATTTTACCAGGTGTTAAATAGGCTCTGTGGAGGATGAATAAGTGTATCTGCTGGAAGCGCTCGTTTCTCGTGCTCTTCCATGCTCGTTGCACTATCTGTGCCCACGCTGTCTCAGGGATCACCTTACCCAAGTCAGCCTCCCACTTGGTTTTCAAAGTCGTCAAGGGTGGCAAATTTTCTCGGAGCATTCTAGAGTACAGACATGTGACTGCTTTGTAAGTCCCTGCCGCCATCATGACGTATTGGCAAGCCATGGTCGTCGTGCGCTCCAATAGCCCTTTTTTCCAATGCGCTTGCATCGCTCTAGTGATCACAGCATGCAGTAGGTATCCTCCTCTTGGGAGGTCAAACCTCTCTTGGTGTGTCTGATATGATAATAGCACTCCATCCTCGTATAAATCGCCAAGGACCTGCAGCCCCGCGTCTTCCCAGATCTGCAACCGAGACCAATGCCCCCCGTGAGGGAGCGCCATTACCATTCCGCGAGGGATCTCAGGGGCATATGGATGTCGTACTCCCGCACGACACTGGGAGCGATTCCAGCAGAGTCGAAACGTCCGCTCCTCAAGGGTTAAATCACTAAGGGTAAGCCGCCTCTGCAGGGTTATATAGGCAAGGACATGACTGGGGGTCCCTCCCTCTCTCTCAGCCTCCGGCCCCCGAAAGACCCTCGCTACTTCTTGCGTGAAAAGTTGCAGTTGGGCTGCCAGATAATAAAGCTCGAAGTCCGGGACCGCCAGTCCCCCCTCGTCCTTCGGGCGAGTAAGCGTTGTCAGGGCCACTCTACTTCTACCTTATCCCCAGAGGAACGAGGTCAGTTGCGATTTCAGTTGACGAAAGGTGGAGCTGGGAATCCACACAGGCAGTGTGCGGAAATAATATAGAAGGCGCGGAAGGGCAATCATTTTCAGCAGGGCGATTCGGCCCGTTACCGAAAGTGGGAGGGTAGCCCAAAAGGTCATGCTGCCCTTCAATGCTCGCATACATCAGCCCACGTTGCCTTCCAGCATGTCTGCTGCCGTATGATATACGTACACCCCCAGATATTTCAGGCAGGTGGGCTCCCAGTTGAGTAAAGGACGAAGGGCTGGCTGTGCCTCGCCCTGTCGCACAGGGAATAAGCAAGTTTTGGACCAGTTAACCTTCAAGCCCGATAGTTCTCCAAATCGCATTAATAATCTCTCCGCCCCCGCCAAAGCCACCTTCGCGTCTTCAAGGAATAACAATAGTTTGTCCGCATATAGAGAAATAAACTGTTGATCCTCTCTGCTACTTAAACCCTTATAATGCTTCCCCGTTCGGACCTCTGCTGCGAGGGGTTCGATCGCCAGAGCGAATAAGAGGGGGGACAGAGAGCATCCCTGTCTCGTCCCCCGCTCCGCAGGGTATTGCTGGGAGATGAGCGATCCTACTCGTACTCTCGCTACTGCCGATGCGTAAAGCACTCTCGTCCATTGCATGTAGCCTGCACTAAGCCCAAAGCGTTCCATGACCCTAAACAAGTACTCCCATTCCAAGCTATCAAACGCTTTTCGATATCTATTGATAGAACCATTGTTGTCTTCTCCACTGGATAGGTGTCATCCAGCAATCTTATAAAGCGTCTGATATTTGCAGTCGTGTTACGCGTTGGAATAAATCCGGACTGGTCTTTGTGGACCAAGCCGGTCATATGTTGCAGTAGTCTGGCTGCTAATATGTTGCTTAAGATTTTATAATCCGTGGTTAGCATGGATAATGGTCTGTATGAAGCTGTGCTGCTGCGTTCCCTCCCTGGCTTCAGCAATGGGATCACTAACGCCTCCCGCATTGATCGGGGCAAATAGCCAGCCGTCTTAGCCTCTGTGTACATCTCCTGGAGGTGGGGCGCCAGCAGATCAACATATTTACTATAAAATTCTATGGGCAAGCCGCCGAGTCCCGGCGTTTTGTTGCGTGCCATCTGCTTTATGGCTCCCCTAATTTCCCCCAGGTCTATGTCTCTACCTAGGTCGTCCGCATGACCCTGGTCTAGCCGTGGGAGGAGCAGCCCCTCCAGAAAAGCGTCAATACCGCTTTCGCTTCCTTCTAGTGCACTTCCGTACAGCATTTCGTAATAGCGCTGAAATCTTTGTAGTATTGCAGTTTGAGTGTAAATCGTGTGTCCCTCGTTGTCCTCTTGTGCCAGGATAGGGGAGCTCCGTTTAGTGGGGTTAGCCAGCCACGCCAGTAACGTCCCAGCCTTGTCCCCTTCAGCATGTGCCCTAAGCGTGTAGGCCTTGTAGTCAAAACTACGTAGACGCTCCACCTCGATCGCTACTGCTTCCCTAGCTGCCCCAACCGCCTCCTGGAGTTCGGGGTGGCCCGGCCTTGCCATTTCCGCTTCTCTCAGTTTGTTCTCTGCTTTGTCAAGATCTCCCAACAGAACCCTCCGTACCCCCACATATTGCTCAATACAGCACCCTCTGACAACTACCTTGAAGGCATCCCACTCAGTCGCCCTGGATATTGTTGTGTTAGTGTTGTCTGCGAAGTACTGAGTTATCCCCTCTTCAAGAGCTGCATGGAACAAGGGGTCGTCTAATGTCTCAGGTCGCAGCTTCCAGGTTGGAACACTTGATATCTCAATCATCCAGTCCACAGTAACCAGCATGGGGTTATGATCCGAGATTGTCCTGGCAAAGTATTCAGTCCGCGCAATAGTCGGCATCACCAATGGGGAGCACAGCACTGTGTCAAGTCGAACATGCAAGTCATGCAGGCTAGAGAAATAAGAGTAGTCCCTTTCATGAGGGTGGTGTGTACGCCAAGCGTCTACCAGGTCCCACCTCCCTTGCCAGTCTAGTCTGGCTCTGGTGAGTCGGTGTACTGGGGAGTCTGCCAACGGTGGGTGAGATCTGTCAAGGGTAATGTCCGTCACTGAATTGAAGTCCCCTCCTATTATTACCGGACCTGTCAGATATTGCGCAACTGCTCCTGAGAGTGTGGTCAGGAAGGTCAGCTGATCAGTGTTCGGTGCGTATATGCTGCATAAGGCTATGTCCTTACCTCTAAGTTTGCCTTTGACGGCTACATACCGGCCCTCAGGGTCTATTGTTTGTCTGGTCACCTGGAATGGGGTACCCGCCCTGATCCAGATCAGTGTGCCCCTAGCAAATGCTGAATAAGTAGTGTTAAATAATTGCCCTCTCCACCTGCGCTGTAGAGCCACTCCCTCCTGTTTTGTTAAGTGTGTTTCTTGAAGAAATGCTATATGTACCCCCCTAGGGATCAGATAGGCGTGAACCTTGTGTCTCCTTGCCATTGTGTGCAGTCCCCGCACATTCCAGGTCATACATCTCAGAGAACCTGTATTAGCCATTGTCTCGTAGCTCCAGTTGTGACATCGGCCAGTCTCTAGCTCCTGCGTAAGTGGTGATTACCCCCGACTGATCCCCAGGTCCATGCGTGTCCAACCCCCCTTCAGAACAGAAACAAGTGGACTGCAGTGGAGAGCGTCCCCAACAATCCTCCCCTCCCTCCCCCCCAGAACAGGACCTAATAACGAACTATCAGTTCCCATCCAAACTCAGGTGAACAACCCAACCCCCCACCTATTCCACAGTCGTCACTGTGGTCGCCTTAAGGGCTATTGGAGTGTGGCTCGAAGCCGGGAGGCAGCTACGCCACCCCCCCACCCCCACGATCCCCCCAGAACCAGCATCGGTGAACCATCCCGTGTCGCAGCACACACCTGCATTACATACCAAAAACTCCCCCAGTTATCATTGGTGTTCATCTACCTCTGCGCTCGTGTCAAATGTTCAAGATTTCCTCCGCCGTCTGTGGTGTTACCATCGGGCCTCTGGTGCTGTTTACTTCTGAGTGGTCCGTTTCCGAGCCCGTGATGTGGCCCTCCGACTCCGTGGCTCGTTGTGAGGGGGTAGCATCTGTCCCTGAAAGTTCCACTACAGCTTGCAGCGCTGCCTTCCTCTCCTCTGTTTGGGACACCGAGGGTTTCCGAGATCTCTGCCGTCGTCTGCGGAGTCTTTGCGATTTCCACACTTGCGTCGCCCGCCGTTCTTCTTCCTCCCGGTATTTTGCTCCGTTCGTGCCTGCTTTGTACGTTTCCCACCACTCCCAGGCGTCCGCTGACGTGCGGAAAAAAAGCGTCTTGCCATCCAGCACCACCCGCAGCTTGGCCGTGAAGAGCAGGGAGTACTGTATGCCTTCAGTTCTAAGTTCTCGTTTAAGGGTCAAAAAGGAGGCTCGCAGCCTCTGTGTCTCATGGGTGTAATCAGGGAATAGCATCCCCTTACTGTTGGCTACCTGAAACTGCCCCACATCCCGGGCCCTCTGGAGCAGCAAGTCCCTGTCCTTATAATGCAGTAACTTGACCACTATCGGTCTAGGCGGCTGACCTGGTCTGGGAGGTCTAGCCGGGACACGGTGGGCGCGCTCAAGCGTGAAAAAGGGAGAGAGGCCCTCTGGTGCTACCGTCGCTCTAAACCAAGTGTCCAAATAACTGATCATATCTCCTCCTTCCGTTTTCTACGGCAGGCCTACTAAGCGGACATTATTGCGCCGGTTTCTGTTTTCCGCGTCTTCGGCCCTCCGCTCCAAGGCTTGTATTCGGTCTAGGGCGTCCGTTAGTTGCACCGCCGTTGTTTTATGGGCAGGGGCAAATTCCTGTAGGGTATCTTCCGTGTCCTTGACCCTATCTTTAAGTTTGTCATGGTCCGCGCGTAGCAGCCCCATGCCTGACGCCACTTGTGCAATATCCTGTTGCAAAGTGTCTCTCGTTGCTGCGATAGCCTCCAGTATGCGGTCTTGGAGTTGTTGCAAGTCCGAGGGCCCCTGGCCGGAGCCCTCCGGTGTTTCCGAGTTCGCGGCCCCATCCGTCTTCCCCTTGTTCCTCACCGTGGTGCTGCAACGCCTGTCGGGCAGTTACTCTCCGTTGTGTGGGTGGTGTGTTCGTACCCGCAGGTTATAGGAGGGCTCACAGCAAGGGCCGCCGTTGCTCTGCCGGCCCTCCGATTGTGGGTCCGAGAGCAGCCGCAATGTCAGTGGTTTCTAGGCGAGTTGAGACCCCCCTGTTTGTCCGGAGCACGTAGGTCACTCCCGCCACAACTCGCGGTTCACACACCAGCCGTGCTTGCGCTCTCCGTGGTTCCTCTCATTAGGTCGGGTCAGAACGTGATATGGGATTGAGCTTTCTGCCACCTCTCTTTGTTAGTTCTGTGCTGCACCAGTGAGTGGGATCAGCCCGATCGCTTCTCTCTCCAGCTACGCTCAGCCGCTACACCTGGTTGCTAGCACGCCTCAGCACGTGTCCCAAGACCGGCCCCAGAGTCCGGGCCTGTTTGGTTTCGTCGCCAGTGCCCCCACAGGATCGAGGGCTAGTTTATTATGTTTCCCCACTGGGGTGCCACTGCTGTCTACTTCAGTCCAGAATTAGTTATGCTCGGCTCTGGGCTCTCGGAATCAGGCCTCGGGCACCCCCACAGCGTGCGCCGGCAGTGTCAAGTGGGTGTAGGACCAAGGGCCTTGTATGGGCCCGGCGCGGAGCGGGAGCCCTCCCCTCCGCTCGGCGATACAGTCCGCTCCTACTTGCAACGTCGTCAGCTCATCTGCTCCGTGTGACGCTGATTTCGTGTGTTCCCTCTATCCCCCGTTCAAATAACTGCTCTCGCCAGAACCCGGGTGATGCTCAGGGCAGCAGGCCTCCACCGGGGCACTCAGTCTCTTTCCGAGATGGGAGCCGCAGATCGCACCGCTCCGCGTTAGAGCCCGGCCCCCGCCGCCATTTTGTGAATCGGCTTCTCCGTTCTCGAGCCGAAAGGGCAGGCCGACACTACGAGGTGTATCCTGCGGGATCCGCAGCGCCACCGGCTACGATCTTGCCGTCCGCCGCCTTCAGGCTTCAGGGACTGCCTCCTCGGTGTGCAACTCGAGCTGTTGAGACTCGGCAGTATCGGACATCCAGCCCAGCAATGGCCGCTATATCCGGGTATCACCGTTCACGGTATCAGCAAGCTCGCCGTCTGGAGCACCGCTGCACTCGCAGGATCTCTCCTTCAGTTACGAGGGTGCCGCTTTCATTCCCCCTCGCCAATGGCATGCAGGTGAGCGCATTAGCACGGGACTCCGCTCCTGTAGTCAGGATAATATGGGGGATCAGGCGCGGAGCTTCTAGCTCACGCCGCCATTCCCTCCGGCGTCCAAGCCACGCCCATCCCTGTACCTCTCATATGGTCAGGGCCCGGAACTCCATTGCAATCGCCTGTGTGAGAATCTGTAGCTGCTCCGCTAAATAGTAAAGTTTGAAGTCCGGGGCTGCCAGACCCCCCTCCAGCTTCGGGCGCATCAGCTTGTACAGTGCTATCCGCTTCCTGCCAGTTCCCCATAAAAAGCTTATAACCATTGTCCTCAGTTCCCTAAACATCACCGGCGGGATCCAAACGGGGAGCGTCCGGAAGTAATAAAGTAGCCTCGGTAACGCCACCATTTTAAGTAAGGCTATCCTCCCCATTACTGATAACGGGAGCATGGACCAGAATGCCATGTTCCCCTTCAAGGCCCGTATACAACGCCATATGTTCCCCTCCAGGACATCTGCGGCGTCGTGATAGATCCGGACCCCGAGATAAGTGAGGCATCTTGGTTCCCATTTTATCTCCTAGGGAAGGGTCGGAACCACCACACTTGGCCGCACCGGAAGTAGGCTCGTCTTACTCCAGTTCACTTTAAGCCCAGTAAAGTCTCCAAACCGAGTCAGCATAGTGATCGCCCCCCGTAACGCCTCCCCCGTGTTTTCCAGGTGTAAGATTAGGTCATCTGCATACAACGAGATATGATGCGGTATCGCATTCTGCCATAGATCGTCTAAGATCAGTCCTAGTCTCGCCTGCACTGCTAGGGGCTCTCCTGCCAGAGCAAACAGCGGGGATAGTGAACACCCCTGTCGTGTTCCCCTCAGGACTGGATACTGGTCAGATATCAGTTTTCCCAGCCGCACCCTCGCCACTGCCGAAGAATAGAGAACTTTGACCCAAGTCCCGAACAACGCACCCAGACAAAACCGTTCCAGTACTTTATGAAGGTATGTCCATTCTAGGCTATCAAAAGCTTTTTCTATGTCCACCGAAAGCACTGCCGGTATATCCAGATCACGGTGGTCAGTGCCCATTATCCTCATGAGCCGGCGTATATTCATGGAAGTGTTCCTAGTTGGAATAAATCCAGCCTGATCTGGGTGCACGAGAGTGGTCATGTGCAGTAAGAGCCTAGTTGCTAGTATCCTACTCAGTATCTTATAATCCGTCGTCAACATAGATAACGGCCTATATGATGTTACGTCCTCCCCGTTCCTGCCTGGTTTCGAAAGGGGAATAATCAATGCCTCGCGCATGGAGGACGGCAGCTGACCCAACTCCCTAGCTTCCTTATATACTTTTAGGAGACGAGGGGCGAGCAGATCAATATACTGTACATAGAATTCCACTGGCAGTCCGTCCACTCCCGGAGTTTCGTTTCGAGCCATGTGCTTAATCGCACTGCGGATCGCGTCTAACTTGACATCTCGTCCCAGTTGCTTAGCCTGTTCCTTCTAGGTGTGGGAGCTGGAATTCCTCCAAATAGTCAGCTATTGCTTCCCCCTCCACTCGTAAGCTACTCTTATACAGTACCTCATAGTAGCCCAAGAACCGTGCCATGATCTCACGCTCGGTGTACACTACAGTGCCTGTTACTGTTTCCACAGCCAGTATTGGGCACCCCCTCGGTGTCGGATCAGCCAGCCATGCCAACAACGATCCGGCTTTATCCCCCTCCGCATGTACCCTTGCTATATACTTCTCATAGTCGAAACGGCGCAATCTCTCTACTTCTGCCGCTGCCTGTTCCTTTGCTTTGAGCAGTTGTGGGTGTAATGGTGGCTGCTCTGGTCGCTGTTGTTCCAGTGCCCTCAGTTTCCCCTCGGCTTTGTCTACATCATTTAGCAACACTTTCCTCATCCCTGCGAATTTGCTGATACATAGCCCTTGAACCACCACCTTGAAGGCGTCCCACTCTACTGCTCTAGAGGATGCCGTTCCCTCATTTTCTGCAAAATAGTGTCCTATGCCTTCCCCTATCGCTGCCTGGTATGCTTGATCTTCTAGGGTTTCCGGGCGTAAGCTCCATGTAGGGATGGACGACCTCTCCATCTCCCAATTAAGAGACATCAACAAAGGGTTGTGATCGGATATGGTCCTGGCTAGATATTCTGATTGTCCCACCATGGAGGCCATCGGTCCTGAGCACAGAATCGCATCTATGCGAACGTGGAGCTCATGTAGAGCTGAAAAAAAGGAGTAGTCCCTATCCCTTGGGTGCTGATTACGCCAGATATCCACCAAACCCCACCTTTCCTGCCAGTTTAATCTACTCTGTGTGAGCCGGCGCACCGCTGAGTCCGCCAACGGAGGGTGAGACCTATCTAGTTCGACATCCGTAAGTGAATTGAAATAACCTCCTGCCAATATCGGGTTGGTCAAATAATGTGCCAGGGAGCCCGGCAGGTGCTCGAAGAAGTGTGCCTGATCTGTGTTTGGTGCATATATACTGCAGAGTGTGATGTCTCTCCCATGCATTCGTCCCTCTACTCCCACATATCTGCCCCCTGGGTCCACAACATGTCGTGTAGCTTGAAAAGGAACCCCAACTCGCTCCCAAATTAAGGCTCCTCTCGCAAACGCAGAGTACGACGTGCAGAACACCTGACCCCTCCATCTACGCTGTAATGCTTGTCCCTCCGCTTTAGTGAGATGTGTTTCCTGGAGGAAGGCTATCTGGACTCCCCTCCTGACTAAATACGCTTGGACTTTGTGACGTCTTGTCATTGTGTGTAAGCCTCGCACGTTCCAGGAAATGCAAATCAATTCAGGTAATGTCCCCATCGCTGATGCGCCAGCTCCCCCCGATTGTGTCCATGCATCTGCCCACACCAAGCATGCCCGTCCTCCAAACAACATCCCCAACTGTCTTCCCCTCCCACCCCCTCCAGAACAGGACCCAATATCAAGTTATCCGCTCCCATCCAAACGCAAAGGAACAACCCAAACACTCAACTATGTCCCGCAGTAGTCACTGCGGATTTGCATTATGGGCTAGTGGGGTGCTACTGTGGCCCAACAGGCAGCTACGCCAGCCCACAGCCCCCGCCGCCACGACCCCATGGTGGAAGACCTCGACCATCGGTCCCTTCCGCCGGTAAGTATAAGGCCTTCATCTCTCTATTCGAGTAACTTCAGTGTTCCGTTGACCTATGCATCCCCCCCCCGCCTCTTGCATCTAGTACTCCGTCAGCCGTCCGTGGCGTTATCTTCTGACCCTGGATGCTGTCCGTGTCCGATAATTCAGTATTCGAGCATGTTTTATGCCCTTCTGATTCAGTTCCCTGCGTCGATTGAGTTTTTTGCGTTCCAGAGAGTGCCAACACCGCCTGCAATGCCACCTGCCTTTCCTCGCTTGTCTGGGATGACGATGGTTTCTGTGATCCCTGACGTCGCCAAAGTATTCTCTGCGATTTGCGCACCTGTGCGGCCCTCTGAAGTACTTGCTCGCGGCGCTCCATGCGGTTTGTTCCCGCTTTATAGGTTTCCAACCATGTCCATGTCTCTTCAGGCGTGTTAAAGAAGTGTGTTGTGCCGTCCACTATGATCCTCAGCTTTGCTGGAAAAAGCAAGGAGTATTGAATTCCTTCGGCCCGAGTTCCCGCTTGACTGATAGCCTCTGTGTCTCATACGTGTAATCCGGGAATAAAGTCACCTTGCTATTGTCTATTGAGAAAGGCCCATCTCTGCGTGCTTTTTGGAGCAACAGATTCCTGTCTTTATAATGGAGTAACCTTGCAACCACAGGTCTTGGTGGGCGGCCCGGTTGTGGAGGCCGTGCAGGGACACGATGCGCTCGTTCGAGCGTGAAGAAAGTGGATAGGCCCTCAGGGGCCACTGTTGTTTGTAGCCGGGACTCCAGATATCCAATCATGTCTTTCCCTTCAACTTTTTCTGGCAGACCCACGACGCGTATATTATTGCGCCTGTTCCTGCCTTCAGAATCCTCTGCTCTCTTTTCCAGGGCTTGTATACGTTCCAAAGCATTCGCCATTTTGCCCTCAAGGGCCGCATGGGCCGGAGTCAGGTCTTGGAGTGTGTCTTCGGTTGTCTTCAATCTGTCCATCAGTTTGGAGTGATCTGCACGTAGTAGTCCCAGCCCCGTCGCCACCTGAGCAATATCTTGCCGTAGGGTCTCCCGCGTTGCTGCAATAGCCTCCAAAATGCGATCCAACTGTTGTTGCAGGTCTGCAGGGCCTTGCGTTGTCTGGGCTTGCGCATTCGAGTCCATGGCGCCTTCTGTTTTCCCCTTGGGTTTAACCATATTCAAGGTCCTGCTACTAGGCCTCGGTCAGCGTAGTAAGTTCCCGGAGAGGCAGTTGCGTGCTGTGCACGTCCTGTTATGCTGGTCGTCTGCAGTAGGTGTGCAAATCATATATTAATGTAGGAAGTAAGTCACTGTCACCAGTAAGGCCCATCCACCGCAGTCGCCTTAACCACGATTAATAGCTACATTCGCTTGACCGTTAGGCCGCTGACCAGCTCCGCTGCTCAGTAGTGTGAACTCTGGCCTTCTCCGTTAGGCACACCCCTGTTCCATGGACACCCAGAGCCCTGGGAAGTTCAGAGCAACCCTGTTGCAGCTCTTCCTGCTCTCCCTGTCTCCTGCACCAGCCCGGTCCGATCAGCAGTATTGCGCAAGCCCCCTCTGTGCAAGTACACCTCTAGAGTGTTAGTACCCTGTACCGCTCTGTGTTCAGCAGCTTGCTCCAACTCTGGGTCAATCCGGCCACACACTGTGTTTTGCGTCCTCCGGCTTAGCAGTATTAGGCCTCCGTCCCAGTGCGCACTGCAGCTGGTATACTCATGGCGGTAATCGCTGCCCCAGACGTGTCCTGCTGGTGCTAAGCTCTGCTATTTCTCCCGTCAGTTGTGCCTCACCCCCAGCTATCAGCAATCACGTTGCTCTTTTACAGGACTTCATACGGCGTCTGCCAGCAGTTCCTCACTCTGCCGGTGGCCCCAGCAATAGTTATATCGCCTCCCGGATGCCGGTTAGGTTCATCACTGGCTAGCTTGCCTCGCCGTCCCTGGCTCGCAGGACGCGGCCCGCCCGCGTCCCTCTACCACCACCACAGTGCGGGGCCCCACGCTCGCCGCGCCCCACTCACCCAGGTCTCCAC
The DNA here is from genome assembly GCF_964261635.1 of Lissotriton helveticus. NCBI lineage: Eukaryota > Metazoa > Chordata > Amphibia > Caudata > Salamandridae > Lissotriton > Lissotriton helveticus. The sequence goes on from NC_136067.1 coordinate 107,611,561, forward strand.
TGTCGGGTAAATCAGCAGTCACTGCCGCCTCTGCCTCGTCCGCAGCGCCTCAGCGGTGTTCCGGATTCCGGGTGCCTCCCGGTAGCATTAAAAGGGCTCTGCCTCTTGCCGCTAGTTCCCCTGCGCTGCTCACTCGGGGTTACGGCTCTCTTGCTCCTTCTGTTCAGGCTGCGGTTCCCAGTGGTAGATGACACGCATTCCCCTCCCGGGCGAACGCTCTTCCCCGAACAAGGCCGTTTCTCTCTCCTCCTACCGTCCCACCTCACTGTGGGGTCGCCGCCATTTTGGTGCCACAGCTCCCGGCCCTGTTCAGCGATCCCAGGCCCAGCAGGGGCTGCCCTTCCCACCGCAGTCACAGCGGTCCTGGCTGGCCACACCCGTACTCCGCTGCTGTTCCGTTCGGCTGGCTGCTGCCTTCACAATGCCTCAGGTCCACTACGCTCGACTCCACCTGTGCCAGGAGCCAAGGGTGGTCGCCATTTTAACTCGCCCCTGCGTCGGAGTTTCGTTGTGCCGTTTGTCATTTGCACAGCGTTGGGAGGGTCCACGGCCGTTCCCAGGCCCACCGCCTCTTTACCCTACTGTTCCGACCTCTGTTTGGTCGAGTCGTCGGGTCTAATCGGTAATATTAGCAGGATAAATGCGGGATCGGGCGCGGAGCTCCGAGCTCACGCCGCCATTCCCATCGGCGCCCAAGCCACGCCCCTTCAGTAACATTTACCCTGACCATATTGGAGGCCGTACTGAATGTAGTGGCCCTAATGATTTTATCAATTTTAGGTTTTTCATGAATTTCCATGACTGTTTCTTGTTCTTTTCCAAACCTTCCAGACCACTCCTCTCGGGTGATACCGATCCTGCAGCTGCATGCTCAGTTTTCTGCTTCTTCTTTGAACATGCTTGCTTCTGTGCAGTTCCTGAGCAAATGCAAAAACTGCCCCAGAGGTAGGTTTTCTCGTAGAGCCTTTGGGTGAAAACTTTCAAATGATAGCAAGTCTGTTTGTGATGCACAACTGTCACCAATTTCCCCCATTCAGTATGATGTCTAAATCGAAAAAAGGAAGGGTTTCATTTGAGATTGTGGAAGTAAAGTATAGAGAGGGATTCCTGTTTCAAAACCATTAAAAAACATTCTTCCACAGAATCCCGGTCACCTTTCCAAATGATTAGCACACCATAAATGTAGCGTTGCCACATTTTCAGGTATGTTATTAAATTGAAAATAGTTCTGCGTGAGTGCCAGTTGAGCTAGATGCATAATAAAGGATCGTGGGGTCTGAAACTCCCACTCCTCTTGATATAGAATATTTTCAATCACCCTCCGGGTTTCCTCATGGGGAATGTTTGCATATAAGGACTCAATGTTCAGTCCTACCAAAAGTTGTGTATTAGGGTTGAATACAATGTCCTTTATCAAATTCAGAACCTCCCTGGTGTCCTTTAAATAGGACGGCATCTTCTCCACAATTGGCCTCAGTAAGAAATCACAAACCCAAGACATTGGTTTTAATACTGAGCCGATGACTGACTCGATCGGTCGTCCCTGAACAGGTGACTTGTTTTTGTGTATCTTTGGTAATGTATAAAAATATGGAATTACAGGTTTGTTCGCCAGGAAGGTTGCTTCGTACTGTGAAATCCAATCATTTTGAACTGCTTCCTCTACCATGGTTTTGATTCTTTTTTGTAATTCTGGGGTTGTATCCTTTTCCAGGATCCTGTAATTTATCCAGTATTCCGGTATCTTTCATAGATTCACATGTCTGAATTATTCCCCGTCGCCGAGGCGGAAGTCCTGTGGTACATAAAAAAGCAGTGCCAAAAGTAAATTACAGTAGTAGGCCCTAGAGAAAGGCCTGAGGCCTAGATAGTAGTAGCCTATCTAACTCATTATGCTAAAAAGACCAAAGTCTTTGTTCCAACCAATCAGCTCACAGCACCCTCTAGAACCCTCTCTGCAGAGCCAGTTCTCCTCAGATTTTCACTGCACGTCGTGTGGAAGGGAGCCTCCCTGAGTGCCTACTCAGTTTTTCCTTCAGGATGTCAGACAATCAGTCCTTGTTCAGGCCTTGCAGAACATGCGAGAAAAAGAGAGTCCATGTTGATGATCAACATAAGGACTGTATCTATTGCCTCTATCCAAAGCATGAGGCAAAGAATTGTAAGATTTGCCGAACCTTCCCTTCTAAAACCTTAAGGGATAGGGAGGCTAGAGTCCTTTTATGGCTCAAATCTTCCAGCGCTGATGATGATGACAGAGCTTCAACATCTAGCAAGAGAGCAAGATCTCAGGAGAGTTCATCAAGTGAGGGAAGAAAACAATTAAAGACCTCCCACTCCACTTCTGGTCCTTCTCAAAGATCTCCTTCAACTTGTTCAGGACCTTCTGCTCTCAAGGACTCTAAAAAACAATCCTTCAAAACCGTCAGTTAAAGCTGCTCTGTCTCTTCAGCTTTCCCTATGTCGACGATCTCTGTTACATCTTCAGCTCCTTCGTCGACGGCGACTATTTCTACTACAGCTCTGTCAACTAGGATTTCCATTGTGACTAAAAAGACGATCGGCGGTGACCGTCGACGAGAGCCCCATCGAAGATGCCTCCGTCGAGTCCGTCGACGATGCTGACGCTGAGTCAGTCGACGATGCCTCCGTCGACGATGCCTCCGTCGACGTCGAGTCCGTCGACGATACCTCCGTCGACGTAGAGTCCGTCGACGATGCCTCCGTCGACGTCGAGTCCGTCGACGATGCCTCCGTCGACGTTGAGTCCGTCGACGATGCCCCTGTCGACGACACCGTCGACGACGAAAATGAAGAGCCATTGATGACACCACTGCCTGCATTGACAGCCGTACCATTCACAGCAACTGAAGCCGCTTCCACTAAATCTTTAGCGGCGATACAAACATTTTCAACGCCTATTTCATCTAAGAGTTTCCAACTCCGGTCATTCCAGAAGCAAGAATATTCATATATTTTGCCACTCACGCCTTCTCACCTCCTCAACACTTACACTCAAGATGAGGAAGGAGATTATGATGATGACGAGAATGAAGAAGCTTTCGGAGTAGCTCGCCATCCTTCTGAATTAATCATAAAATGTGAAGAAGAGGATGAGGAGGATTACATTCAACATTACTATCAAGAGGATATTGTGGTTCCTCATCATTCAAGGCATCCACGGACTGCAGATACCAGCCATCTGCCTCCTACCCTCATCCAAGACCTGCAAGCCATGTTGGCTGATTATAGGCAGCGATTTCCACCGCAGCAGGTCATTTCACCGCCTACTCCAGCGGCAGTTCCAGACCCTGTACCTCAGCCTAATTCTCCAGCGCCCATGTCTCCGGTCACGGAGACTCAACAACCTGTTCCGCCTCATCGTACACCGGATACATCTTTGGACGAAGAAGTAGAAGGAGAACTTCAGGAGAATCCTCCTTTGGATCCGTGAGATTCTTATATTATCCCCATGCCATCTCCACCAACTTCACAGCCATCTGACTCACCACAAGAGGACATAGGTGGATTTCATAATCTCATTCAAAGAGCCGCGAGCAGGTTCAAGCTCCAAGTAACAGTGGAACAATCTGATTTTTTCCTACATGATTTCAAGGAGGAGACTAGAAAGATTTCCAGAACAATTCCTATAATAGATTACATATAGAAAGAAGGCATCAAAATAATGAAAAATCCTGCCTCCGTGCCCGCCGTACTACCACGGATTGATAAGAAATATTGCGCTCCATTCGACAGCCCATCCTGCCTTGTGGGTCACCCGAGGCCAGACTCGGTCATTTTACAGGCCGCACAGCAAAGGTCGAAGAACCCAGCCACGCCCATCACTACTCCACCGTATAAGGGAAACGTCGCCTTGACCTTATCGGTAAAAAGTTCTCGACCATGGTTGCCGCCTCTATCAGGGCAGCAAATTCGTTGGCGATCATAGGGCGCTATGATCGCCAAATGTGGTCGGATATGGCTACTTTCATTGACTTGATCCCAGAGGACAAATTGATGGAAGCTCGAAAGATCTTGATGGAAGGAGAACGCGCAGCTTCAGAGACTTTCGACTGCGCCCTGGATATCGTTAACATGAATTTCACGCAATTGGTTGGGGCTGCAGTCCTCAGACGCCAGGGTTGGCTGAAAGATACCACCTTCAGGCCAGAGGTTCAGTTAAAAATTTTGGACATGGCCTATGACGGCGAGTCTCTATTTGGGAAACATATTGACGAGGCCCTCCAGGCAATCAAAACGGACACTGATACCGCAAGGTCGTTAGGTTCCCTGCAGTACAAACGAGGTTCTTTCAGAGGTGTTAGAGGACGTGGCTACTCCTCTAGAGGAAGTTACCATCAGCAGGGCAGACAATATCAGCCCCACTACCGACAGGATTATCATTCTTCTTACCGACAATCAAATACGGCTGGTTTCTCTCGCCAAGGAGGCGCAGACGCTCCATCAATCAGGGGCGAGATACTCACAAAAACAAGTGAGTTCAGCCGGGTGCCAACCACACGTCCTTCCCTCCCTGTGGGCGTGAAAATATCACTTTTCCATCAACAGTGGCAAAGAATTACCTCCGATCAGTGGGTGTTAGACCTAGTACAGCATGGACACACCCTAGAGTTTGTCACCAAGCCTCCAACTGTTCCGCCCAAGGGACCCCCTACCCCTCATCTTCACTTATTGTTAAAAGAGGTTTATGTCATGCTCCTCAAGAACGCCATAGAAAAGGTCCCGGTTCAACAGAGAGGGACAAGTTTCTATTCCCGTTTTTTAACCTTATAAAGAAGAAATCGGGGGAATGGCGACCAATTCTAGACCTGCGCAGCCTCAACAAGTTACTCAAGAAGCAGGGTTTTCGCATGGTCACCCTTTCAGAGATTCTAAACTGTCTGAACAAGGGAGATTTTTTGGCTTCCTTAGACATGGAGGATGCATGCTTCCACATCCCCATTCATCCCAAGTATCGAAAGTATCTCCGATTCACTGTGGCTGGCGCCCACTATCAATTCAAAGTACTACAGTTCGGCCTCAAATCGGCACCGAGGATATTCACAAAGTGCCTGGCCCTGGTAGCAGCAACGTTGCGCTCTTGGGGAATCCAGGTGTTCCCGTACTTGGACGATTGGCTAATCAAAGGTCCTTCAATAAACAGCGTTCAGGATGCCATGACAAACTGTCGTGCTCTCTTTGCATCTATGGGTTTAACTGGGAACAGAAGCAAATCCCAACTACTTCCAAGACAGGTCTTGCCTTTCTTAGGAGCACGTCTGGACACAATACAATGCAAGGCATTCTTGTCTCAAGAGAGAACTCCGTTTGCAGAAATTAGCAATCCAAGTGTCAAAAAGAAGGTCACTTTCTGTTTGCCTGTTCGTTTCACTCCTGGGAATGTGTTCCTCAGCCATAAATCTCATCCCATTGGCATACCTCAAAATGCGACCTCTGCAAGAAGAACTAAATCTTCAATGGAAACAGGCGACAGGTTCCTTCGAAGACGTTATCAAAGTCACTCCGCGCATGGTCAGTGCTCTTCAATGATGGTCGCAGTTACGCATTCTGAGGCAAGGGCTCACCTTCATACAGACGCCTCCAGACTTCATACTGACAACCGATGCGTCCATGGAGGGATGGGAAGGTCATCTCCAAGATTTACAAGTCCAAGGCAAATGGACTCAAGAACACAGACAGCGTCACATCAACAGTCTGGAATTGAGGGCCATCTTCCTATCCTTGAAAGCATTCCTCCCCAGAATCACAGGATCTTCGGGTTGGTCGGAACCAACAATACCACCAGCATGAACAAACAGGGAGGAACAAGATCAATGACGCTGTCGCAGGAAGCTCAAGAGTTATGGGACTGGATTACACTTCACAACATAACTCTCAGGGCAGAGCATGTCAAAGGCCTCCACAATACTCTAGCGGACAAACTCAGCAGATCCCTGTCAGACTGCCACTAGTGGGAGTTGGACCAAGCCCAATTACACAGTGTTCCAGACTTGGGGCAAGCCAATGTTGGACTTGTTTGCAACACAGCAGAACAAAAAATTCCGGTTTTACACCAGCAGATATCCTCAACCGTGATCAAGGGGGAATGCTGTGTCCATGCGATGATCAGGGATTTATGCTTACGCTTTTCCTCCGATCCCGTTGATACCAAGGGTGTTGCGCAAGATGACGTTGGAGAGTTGCCTAATTGCTCCCAGATGGCCACGCCAGTACTGGTTTCAGGAACTCATGCTGTTATCCCAGGATCGTCCACTTCGTCTTCTTCCGTCTCCAATACTACTGTCACGGAACGAGGGACAGATTCTACACCCAGATCCTCCATCTCTAAAATTGCACGCATGGCTCCTGACTACTTAGAGTTGCGCCACTTTCAGATTTTGCAGGATTGCCGGGACATCTTAAAGAAGTCGCGAGCTCAGAGCACATTGAAGACTTACAGTCTTAAATGGAAAAGGTTTTGCTCTTGGTGTGTCTCCAATAGTTTACACCCGATTGATGCTCCCGCAGAAGAAGTTCTTCCTTATCTGATACATTTAGCTCGCTCTGGCCTTTCTCTTTGATCAATAAAGGTGCATCTAGCGGCTCTATCCAGATTCAGGAATGTTACTAACATTCCTTAACTATGTTCTTCATCTTTAAGTAAACAATTCATGAGAGGACTTTTCCGAGCTTATCCTCCGGTTAGACCTCCCCCACCGGAATGCAAACTCAATACGGTTCTTTTACAGCTGATAAAGCATCCATTCGAACCTATTCACAAAGCCGACATCAAGTATCTCGCATGTAAAGTTGCCCTACTTCTAGCTTTGACATCTGCCAGAAGAGTAAGTGAGATACAAGCGTTCACTATTAAAGAACCCTTCCTGCATTTCTCACAGGATTGCGTCACTCTTCGAACGAATCCAACATTTATACCCAAGGTTCCATCACAATTTCATTTAATGAGCCAATTAAATTGAAAGGTCAAAGGGATTTGGAGCACCCTGCTGACACGTCACAGCTGAATTACCTCATGCATCATGGTCGATGTGGTTCAATGTTGCTCGCTTTTGGACACAGTTCTCACAGTTTGTTGGCCAGTGCCAGTACCAGTATTCTTTTCAAGTGTATCCCCAGACACGTGTTTCTAGATTCCTCTTTCATCAGTGGGGAAAAATGTTCATAGGTCGCTGGACGTGCTGCCGCAGTTTCCTCAAGGTTAGTGCCACTCTCAGCGCGCAGGTGCTCACAGCTAGTCAGCCCACGGCCCACGGGAGCCATCTTAAACAGTCAAAGGGATTTGGAGCACTCTGCTGACACGTCACAGCTGAATTACCTCATGCATCATAGTCAATGTGGTTCAATGTTGCTCGCTTCACACACAGTTCTCACAGTTTGTTGGCCAGTGCCAGTACCAGTATTCTTTTCAAGTGTATCCCCAGACACGTGTTTCTAGATTCCTCTTTCATCAGTGGAGAAAAATGTTCATAGGTCGCTGGACGTGCTGCCGCAGTTTCCTCAGGGTTAGTGCCACTCTCAGCGCGCAGGTGCTCACAGAGCTCGTCAGAAACACGTGAGCACCTGTGCGCTGAGAGTGGCACTAACCCTGAGGAAACTGCGGCAGCACGTCCAGCGACCTATGAACATTTTTCCCCAGCAGGGTGCTCCAAATCACGTTGACCAATTAAATTGAAAGTTTTCTATCCAAACCCTGCTACACCAGCAGAAAGAACACTGCTTTCCTTGGACATCAAACAATGTCTGAAGTTCTACTTACAGAGAACAAAGACCTTCAGAAAGTCTGATCAATTATTCGTGGCTTACGGCCCAACTACGCTGGGGGAAGCTGTCACAAAAGCCACAATTTCTAGATGGATAGCCTCCGCAATCCAATTCTGCCATATCAAGTCACACAGACCATTGTCAAGAAACGTCAAGGCTCATTCCACAAGAGCTGTAGCCGCGTCTACAGCGTTATTTGCAGGAGTGACTCTAGAGAATGTCTGCCGTGCTGCGACATGGAAGAATGTCCACACGTTTACAAGACATTACTGCCTGCAATCGACAAGCCAACAAGGTGCTGCAGTTAGTCAAGCCGTCTTACGGCATCTGTTTGTTTGAAGAAATCTTCAGGTAACCTGTGTTTTCTATTTATATGCATATTCATGTATAGATAAACTTATTTCAAGTTGGCTGCTAATACGTTTAATGTTACACATCCATTCTGATGTTTTCTAACGGATATATAAGGTTTATAGCCATCTTTGCCTATTAAAATGAGATTGTTTCGCACTTGTTAGTTGTTAACAATGGTATTACTGGGAGTGTATCAGTATAAGTCTCTCACCATTCGCAACCAACTCTTACCTGGCTTACTGCTTGCTACTCTGATTCAGGCATGTGAATCTATGAAAGATACTCCAATACTGGATAAGAAAACGAGTTACTTACCTGTAACTTCAGTTATCCAGTATTGGTATCTTTCATAGATTCACATGCACCCACCCTCCTCCCCGGAGAGTCAGTTCTTTAGTTTGGGATACTTATTCCCCACTTGTGCTAATGAAAATCTGAGGAGAACTGGCTCTGCAGAGAGGGTTCTAGAGGGTGCTGTGAGCTGATTGGTTGGAACAAAGTCTTTGGTCTTTTTAGCATAATGAGGTAGATAGTCTACTACTATCTAGGCCTCAGGCCTTTCTCTAGGGCCTACTACTGTAATTTACTTGGCACTGCTTTTTATGTACCGTGGGACTCCCGCCTCTGCGACGGGGAATGATTCAGGCAGGTGAATCTATGAAAGATACCAGTTGTGTCAAAGATGTTTTGAAGGTAGATTTTGGGCGGAGATTCATGTCTCCCCTGCCCATCCCTCATTCTCCAACCATTTTCCCCCAAAAAGCCCGTCAAGCGTATCTTCCTGAAAAATTCATGCAATTCACATCTTAACTTAAAACATCCAGTTGATTACTTTGGACACATCCCAATCTTTTTTATCCAGGGTACTCTCTTGTGCGTTGGTCAATTGTATGTCTGTTAGGTTCATGATCAAAGTCCCTCTTTGCTCCTTCCTGCGAGGAACTCCCGGTCATACTCCGGGTGATCCGCTGGTTCAGTTCTTCTTCCCATTGTACCTGTTTTCCTCTTTGTTTCTGCTTGCCCCTTCCTCTTCCTCGACCTCTCCCTAAAAAAGGAATCTGATTAGGGGGATATTGAAAGTGTTACGTTTGGGGATACATTGGTGGCCAACCATAACCTAGTCCTTGGGGAGTGTTATGGGAACATCTGTGACTGAAAGAACCCTGTCCGCCTGCCTCGAACCCTGAGCCTAGTTTCGTACTCACTGCTGTCACTACGGTGCTGGAATTGTCTGTCTCTCTGCTCCGTCTTTGATTACATGTGTTTTGTGAAATTTTCTATTTGTCATACTGGTCATTTACATAGGGATATACCTTCTCCTGTGAGAATGTTTTCAAATCTTACTGTAGTTTGTTAATCTTTGATTGGGCCAAGTAATCCTTGTATTCTCCAATCTCTCTATTTGCATCTTCCAGTTTTTTTCTTAAAAACTTTTACCTAAACTTGTGTTCTGTGGGTATTCTCTGAGGTCTGAATTTGAATAAGAAGTGTACCTAAGATTCTTTTGGCCGTATTGATGAATAAAAAAAGCCAATCTCTTGGTCACTTCCGGTCCCTCCTGAATGAGGCGTCTTTCAGGAAAATGGAGGGTTCATTCCTAACCAAGAGGCCCCTTGGTGCTGTATTTCTTCTCATATATTCCATTAGGTTTACTCCATGTTAAATGGTCTTAATCTGATGTTTCTTCCTTTCCATAAAGGTGTTCCCACCCTTCCACATGGGTCAGTGTTTGTGAGAGTGCTGCTTTTCCCACCAGAGAAGGTCCAGTTAAAATTGATGCTTCTACTTCGTCGCTATATGAAAGGCATGGTTCGTCAATCATTATAGTTAGTGGAATGATCGCCCACTCCATTATTTACTGTAGTATGCTTTCCTCCCTGTACTTCTAGCATCTACCCCAGCGGCCGCACAAATCTACTGCCCGCATCCCAAGAACTTCTGAAAGAGGTTGAGACTCATCCTTTTATGAGTTAAATACCTCGTCCTTCTTTCCGAAAGTGAACACATATCTTAATCTATTTCCTTCTAAATATAGTGTCAAACTTGGTTCCATTTTAAGTTTTTTCAATTCAGATTAGTTCTTTTCCTGCAGAAGTTCAAGATCCTAACTTTATCTTGCCAGCTATTAGTTTGATTCATGAACCACTAATATTATCAAACAGTAAATTGCATCTTGCTTACTGATAATTATTATTGTTTTAATAACTAATGTTCACGATTATTATTTTCGATTTATTTTAGCAGCTTTTGAAAGCAATATTTTCTGTTGAGCTAATAATTGCAATTATCACCTCTCAAGCACAGGAAAATAAGCAAAATCTAAGCATCGGTGTGGACAGCTCCTACATCACTTCTTATGATGGTGACTGTTGAGCTGCTGTGGTCAGTTGTGGAGCCCATTTGATCATTTCCAGATCAGTTAGGTGTATGTATATAGATTTTTGTAAGCTGGGAACTTTCCATAAGATCAGAATTTCGATTGTTCATTGAGGAAGAATAGTATTTTGAAAGTTAGTTTTCTGAAACAGTTTCTCCACAGACAAATAGCCTGCCTTATATTTTGTAATTTTCATGCACTTTTAAACACTATCTTGTTTGAGATAAATGTTGCTAGCAATGTTCTTACAAATGGAAATCCATATTTGTTAATGCTGAGCAACTGCTGTTGCATGCTAAAAATGTTCAAGTCTGAAACTAAATATGTCACTGTTGCTTTCTGTTTATTAAAAAAGTAGGCTATTAAAACTTTTAAGTTGCATAAAATGTCTGCCTTTTGTAAGTGTGTGAATCTTTCTTTCCAGGGCACAGACACACCTGCCACATTTGGAAGATACCTAGCTACCCTACTTGCATTCACAGAGCGCTCCACTCAGGTAAGGAGTTGCAGCACTTTCATAAATTAGCAGATTACAGAACTTCTTCTTGAAACTAAATAATATAGATACTTTGAGAAATAAAGAACAATACCTTAAATATGGTAGAAGCATATGCTTTACAGCTAAGGGACATGATTAGAACGGAGTGTAAAATGCTTACTCATTGCAGACTGTGTGGTCATTCAGCCATGACTGGCCCCTTTCCTGTCAGAATTGAGGCAATTCCTCTAAATGCCATGCACTCCCATTTTTTCACATCACCACAGCAGCCCCTCCTTAGTTTTCAATAACTCATTTGACTATATTATAACAATCCATCCAACTTGATACTTAACCTGGGTGCCTGCTGTTAATGTATGGTATAATTGAATCTATATGGCGTATAACACAACAATAAAAGCAATTTCCACTGTGTCTCTTTATGACGTTGTGAGAAAGTGCAATCTTTCTTGCATTGGTATGCCCCCACTTTTTTTCTGAACTGCTGATGTGCTTTGTCTGAGTGTACCCTGGGCTCCTGCCAACCAGGTACCCAGGGCCTGTATTCCTTCCCTAAAACTGTGTTGAAACTAAAACCCAATTGGCATCTCTGGCCACCTGTCAGCCCCTAGTAAATGGTACCCAGGGCATGGTGACCAGAGAAGACCCCTAAGGGCTGCAGCACTTATTGTGCCACCCTTAGGGGCCCTGTACCCTGGCACCCACACACTGCCTTTGCAGGCTGAGTGTCTAGGTACAGAACTAAACCAAGAGTCGACATGGCACACATCGCTGTGCCATGCCCACAAACCCACTGCCCTGGCATACATCAGTCACCCCTCTAACTGGGTGCCCTATGCCAGTGGTGTGAGCACAGGTGCATGAGCCCTGTGCCCCTACAGTACCAAGGTCCATTCCTGGGCACTGTAAGTGCAATGATGCCATTAAGACTATAGGGTGCTGGGAGATCGTCATTACGAACTCCACAGCACCATAATGGCTGCACTGAAGACTGACAAGTTTGGTATCAAACTTCTCAGCACATTAAACCCACACTGATGCCAGTGTGGGATTTAATGTAAAATGCACCACAGAGGGCATTTTAGAGATGCCCCCTGAAACCTAACTACAATCCACATCTGGACTGAGTGGCTGCCCAGGCTGCCACACAGCAGACAAGTTGCTGGACCCCTGGATGGAGAGCCCCCCGCTCTCCTGGGTCTGCAACAAAGCACATCCTGAGCGAGGTGCTAGGTCTCCTCCCCCAGGATGGACAGAGGGAAGCTTCAAAGGCATGCCACCGGAGTGGCGAACGGTTAAGGAGGAAGGGTTTGGGAGGCTGCTTGGAGGTGGACTGCTGCTTGTTGTTATTGCCTCTACCTCTACCAGGGCGTCTCTGCTAGAACTGCGATCTTTGCTGACTCTGGCCGGACCACTGAGGGGTTTGAACCCTCTGTTGGTACGAACATTTGTCGCCCTGACGGAAACGCTTCTTAAACTCCTTGCATTTCTCGAGACCCACAGCCTTGACAGTGTCCATCTCAGCCTTCATCTTGGACATCTCGTCATCAGCGTGAGCCCTAAACCGAGATGAACCGTTGAAAGGAAGATTCAGCATTTTCTTCTGAGCATCAGGCTTGAGGCCTGTGAGGCGCAGCCAAGCCGAGCGTCGTGAGCAGACTCCATGTGAATATCCATGAGTGGCGAGATCGGAAGCATCCGCTGCAGCACTTTTTACTTGACTGCCACAAGCTCTCCTTCCTGTAGGATTTCGGTGAAATCCTGCCGGTCTTCCTTGGAATCCTGCCGGTCTTCCTTGGGAAGCTTCTCAGTGAAACGAGTGAGAGAGTCCCAAAGAGATCTCGACGTCGAGATGGTGTTTCCGAAGAGTGTCTGGGCCTCTTCGACGTCGACTTCGACATAGACGGTGAATCTCTTCTCCCCTTTCTCTTCCTGGGATCAGGACCTTGCTGACTGGAAGACGATGTCCTGGGGCCTCCATGGCATCATGGGAGCAGGGAATCCCCTGCAGGGCCTTAAAGGCACGGTACCCCTACTCTAATGCCTTAAAGACAAGGTGTCCGTTTTCTTTGTTTTCTTTATACTCTACTGCAGCCTCCTGGCAAATGCCTGCAATTACAGGTTTCTCTGTCAATAAAGCATTGTTGTAGTACAAATGTTTACTGCTCTCTTTCTTCCTTAGGGGTTGGGAGAGTATAGGTGCTACTATACAAACCTATGTAATTTCAGCATTTTGGCCATTGTGAAAAATATCTTAGGCTGCATGGATATGTTTTCACATATGCATATATAGGCATATATATGTATTTTCAATATGCTACGGGATCCCGCATATGGGTGGGGATTATTCATAGATTATGACTTTGATGAGTATACCCCTGGATGAGTACTAGGATTACAGGTAAGTAACTAATCCATACTGCCTACTCACACATGCTCCCTCTCCATACCTCCTCACGCTGTGTGCTTAGCCACCTCTCGCCTCCCCCCCCAGTGCCCCTTCCACTTGTCCCTCTATCTCTTGTACTCTTTCTCACACAACCCTCTCGCTCTCTCACACACTACTTCTCTCAAGTGGTTGACTCCGATTTTCAAGCAAAGTTTCTATACCATATCTTTTCAAACTTTCTGTCACTCCAACCCACGCTTTCCTCCTTCCTAGGGTGTCTTCTGCATACACAAAACTTCCCCCTGTATACGTCAATGGCCTGCTCTCACCTTCTTTCTATCTTTCTCATACATATTTCTGCTCCTCTGTCTCAAGTTCAATAACTGCTCCCTACACAAACTACCTATTCCTCTCATTCTTCCTTTCTATCTATTCTCTGCGACTCTCACCACTATCTATTCACCATGACATAGAATTCCACTATACAAATACACTAGACAACACACAAATATACAACTAACAATTCGAATATAACCTGCATAATTCCGCTCTAGTTCACATTACATACATCCACTAAACTCCAAAACAAAACACACAGGTAAAAAACATAATTTAGAACGCCAATAGCCCAAACTCTCACATATGCGAGACTCATTGCATTGCAAATGCTTGTTTTTCTAAACATCGCTCCTCACCACCTGGTGTAGGAAGCTGGCTCTGTATATATTACACCAAAGTGAGGTATAGTGTGCACAGAGTCCAGTGGATCCCGAAAGGTAGGCAGAGGTAAAGTTAGATGGCACCTCACTCTCTATTTGTGGGAGTGTGGTCGAGCAGTAAGATAGTATCAGAGGACAGTGTTAAGCATTTGTTGTACACACTCAGTCAGCCAATGAATTCACACATTGTAGGATAGTGGGTTTCTGTTGCAGTACCCCCCTGCTATTTGTCAGACTAGTGATGCACTTGTTCTTGGTGTGCCCAAGGTCCCTGCCAATCAGGTTCCCAGGGCATGTGTTGTTTCCCCAAAACTAACCCAATTGGCATCGCTGGCCACAGGTCAGCCCCTGATAAATGGTACCACAGGTACCCAGGGCACTGTGACCAGGGAAGACCTCTAAGGGCTTCAGCATTTATTGTGCTACCCTTAGAGGCCCTGTACCTTTACACACACACACACACTGCCTTTTCAGGCTGCGTGTTTTGGTGCAGAACAAAGTAAAGAGTCGACATTCCACACATCCCTGTGTGCCATGCCTGCAACCCACTGCCCTGAAATAGATCAGTCACCCCTCTAACTGGGTGCCCTATGCCAGTTGTGAGGGTACAGGTGCATGAGCCCTTTACCCCTAACATGTCTACGTTCATTCTTAAATATTGTAAGTGCAGTGTGCCATTAAGAGTATATGGTGCTGGGAGCTTGTCATTACGAACTCCACAGCATCATAATGGCTACACTGAAAACTCAGAAGTTTGGTCACAAACTTCTCAGCACATTAAACCCACACTGATGCCAGTGTGGGATTTAATGAAAAATGCACACAGAGGGCATTTCAGAGATGCTCCCTGAAAACGAACCCACCACTAGTGTCCAGGCTGAGTAGCTGCTTTCAGCTGCCACCACCAGCCACCACCAGACATGTGTCTGGACCCCTGGGTCGAGAGTCTGCTGCTCTCTGGGACCTAAAACAATACACATCCTGGTACAAGCTTCCCCAGACCATTTGCTCCTTTCAGCAACTGGTCCCCACTGGTTCTACCCCCCCCACTTTAAGCAGGAGAACCTGCGGGAAAAACAAGTGAAGGAGAGAGGTGTGCCCACCTCGGCCAACTCCACCCCCCAGGTGGGGAAGGCAAGGTGAAGCACAAGTCTGAGTCCCGGCCTTCTTGAGGACGGGGGGACCCAACCAACCAGGGACAGGCTCCTGCCCCCCTCCCACTGGAGGGTGGCACAATAAGGGGTGTACCCACCCCAGGGAAGGGACCCATTGGTCCCTGCCCTTTATCTACCTGTAACGCCCCTAAATCTAGTATTTAGGGGGCACCCTGAACCTTGCTTACTCAGATCCAGAAACGACAAGAAAGATGAGATAGACTGAAGAGCCGTGCAGATCTAACAAGAGGACGATGCCCACTGACTTGGCCCCAGCCCTACAGGCCTGTCTCCCCTCGAACCTTGCCCTGTGAACTCCTTGTATGTCCTGCAACCAGAAACCTCAAAAACCCTGGATGACTGCCTGCCTTCAACTACAAAGTCTTCTCCCATGAATACCGGATTTGTTCATCTGAAACCACTGGCTCCGGCTAGACACCGCACATCCACCCCACTCTGCACCCGCCGTCCACAGCCCGAGCTCGAGTGGGCAAACACCAAGAGGAGGTCACCCCAGCAATCCTCATCCGGAATTCGGCGACCGCTGACTTGCCTCAAGCCTCCAGCAAATGCCTGCAGCCTAAATCCAGAAGTTCCCCCGTGTCAGACCAAAAACAAAGCAACTTTCTTTTTGAAATGATTACACAATGGGGAACAGGAGCAAAAGTTTTGACTAAGTTCAGAAAGAGACCACCTCTATTGTGCATATGTACTTTAAACGATCAACATTAATAAACGTAGTCAAAACTTTTGCTCCTGTTCCCCATTGTGTAATCATTTCAAAAACAAAGTTGCTTTGTTTTTGGTCTGGTTCAGAAAGAGACCACCTCGATCGTGCATATGTGCTTTAAAACGATAAACATTAATGTTTTAAAGCACATATGCACGATAGAGGTGGTCTCTTTCTGAACTTAGTCAAAACTTTTGCTCCTGTTACCCATTGTATAATCATTTTAAAAAGAAAGTTGCTTTGTTTTTGGTCTGACTCACGATATTCCAATTTTGTGTGTCACAGGGATATACACTAGTGGCAGTGATGCTGTGGATGTAGTACCTACTGTAACACCAATGTGGGTATTTGATGTCACATATTGTAACTTAGCTACTTTGCTTCTGTTCTAGCCCTGATGAAGTCTATGGCTTACAGCCTTATAGATGAAACATGTGTTGCCATGGGTTGTGGCTTGCACTACAAGTGTCAAGAAGATTATATTATGGATGTATGAGAACCTTGGAATAAAGCAAGAAGACCTGATTGAGGACTGAGACTTGGACTGTATTTGCTCTTTTTACGTTTGTGTTTTTTTGCTCAGGTTGTCAACTGCTAACATTTATACTACATGTGGACCTAGATCTACATATTTACAGCGTAAGGTGGTCGCTGTATGATAACCTTTGAGCACTTGTACACATTGTGATATTTGAACTTCAGAAACTTGTGCACTACTCTGCGCGGACTTCCCCTACTGCCTTTCCTGGTTAAGATGCCTAGTCCCGGATTGCCTGGATCTTGGGTTGTAAGGATTGTGCCTGGCCCCCACCAACAAGGTGGCCCAAGTATACTACAGTTCCCTGCCCTATCTTGCATTTGGATGCCTTGATAGTTAGGCCTGCAGCTTTCAGGGCATTTAAATCCCTCCCAAGGTGGATCAGGTGATCCTGCCAGGTGGAGCTAAAGACTGCAATATCATCTAGATAAGCTGCACTCCAAGGACTCCAATCCAGCAAGGACTTGGTTCACCAACCTCTGGAAGGTGGCAGAGACATTCATGAAACTAAAGGATATAACAGTAAACTGATAATGCCCATCAGGTGTGGAGAATGCTATCTTTTCTATTGCTCCTGAGGCCATGTCAATTTGCCAGTACCCTGCAGTTTAATCAAAGGTAATTAGAAATTTGACTACACCCAATTTGTCTATCAACTCATCTGCTCTTGAAATAGGGTGAGCATCTGTCTTGGTGACATAGTTAAACCCTCTATAGTCCACACAGAATCTCATTTCTCTTTCCATCCTTTGGATGAGTCTTGGGGGCTAGAACCACTGGGCTGGCCCAAGGGCTCTCAGAGGGTTCAATAACCCTTAACACCAGCATCTTGCAGACTTAAGCTCTGATGCTTTCCTTGACTTGTTCAGACTGTCGATAGATTTTATTTTTGACAGGTGAACTGTCATCAGTGTCCACATCATGGGTACACCAGTTTGGCTGACCCAGGGGTCAAAGAAAAGAGCTTATCATACTGCTGCAAGACTTGCTTGCAATCAGTCTGCTGTGGGGCAGAGAGAGTGTCTGAAAATACAACTCCATCCACTGACCCATCTTTTGGGCTGTATAAGAGGTGGTCTGGGAGAGGTACACTCTCTGTCTCCTGATCCTCATCAGTCACCATCAGCATGATCGTTGGCTCGACTGGTTCAGGCTGTGGACAGAGATCGTACTCCATCGAGAGGCAGAGATCGCAGTTGCTTTCCTGCACACTCTTCCAGAAGGAGGTCCAGATCCAGAAGCAGGAGGAGAAGACACAGATCTCCAACGCCTTCCTCCTCTTCCACACACACGTCACATAGAGACTACTCACCGACTCTTACTGACAGTCCACTGTCGAGAGTCTCTACGGTGGATGGCGTGGGCACTTTCCAGGATGTGCTTTCCAGAGGGACAACTAAACTGAACATCCCTATGCTGACTCTGCAGAGCTCCTCTTCAGTTATCTTTGAAACTTTACACCAGAGGGCTGCTTCTAGACCGCTGCTGCCATTAGTGCTGGGGCTACTCCAACCTGTCACAGACATTTTCCTTACGCCGGCGACCCTCAAGCCAGCGCCGGCTAGGATTCCGAAGAAATATCGTCCACCGGAGGAGGACCCGTTATTTTTTAGATCTGACCCTACCGGATTCTGTTATAATCGCTGCGGCAAAAAAGACTCACTCAGTTGCCTCCTCCTCTACTGTTCCATCAATCTGATAGAGACTACTAGTTGCAGATTCTTTCACGTAGAATTATCCCCAGGCGTGAGACTGGATCAGGAAACTTTTTGCCACAGCATCCCTGCGCGCCGGGGGCTGGGCGACATCACGCAACTCCATCCAGGTGTCGTCCATGCACTTGACGTCGCCGAGGTCACATAAGCCCCACCCCGGCGCGCCTACGTCAGTTTTTTTCCTTTTCCGCGTGCAACGCGGATCCGGTCTTGCTGCGGGCCTGTTTGGGGCCCCCTTTTTTCCTTCACCAATTGTCTTCTGTCTGGTGGAACAGTGTGCGAATGCCTTCGGGCTTCAAAACTTGCACGTCGTGTGGGCGTTTTATGCCGGCGACGGACCCTCATCTCGTTTGTATGTGGTGTTTGGGGGAGGATCACGGCACCAGTGATTGTGAGGCATGTCAACAGTTTAAGCCGAAGTCGCGGCGGGAGCGCCGCATGAAACTTCTGTCGGTGCGTCTCCCCAGGTCGACCTCCTCCCCTTGGTCAGCTTCGGCAGACGTCTTCAGATACGGCCGTGGTCCTCGTCCCCACCATTCTCCGATGTCACGAGAGCATCGCTCCCCGGTGGGTAAGTGTCACAGTTTGTCCCCGGGGGTTGGTGTTCGGCCTTCCGGGGGTGTGAACTCTCCGCGGGTGATGCGGCCCACGTGTCATCTTCCTATCCACTGTTTCCTGGTGAGGGGGCGTTGAGAGTCCAGATGGCCACATACGCGGCGGCTTTTCAGGCCTCTCTGGTGTCTCCTCCTTCCCTTCCTGGGGCGTCGGCGGATCCCTTGCCTCGCATGGGGCCCTCCGCGGCACCGCCGACAGCTACGGCCCCGGCGCCGACTAGTTCGGATCCAGGCTTAGAGGATGTGGTGCTGTTGAGGTGCAGCCCCTCTGGGTTAACTCCTTCGCGGCACCTCTGCCTTGCCGCAAACTCGCGCGGGAGTCCCTGTGGTGTCGCGGGAGGTCGCTGGGACTCGGGTCGCATCCCCAAGCCCCGCTCGGCACTCTGGGCAGTCAAAGGCCTCGTCCAAGGCTGAGTTGATGCCGTCCAGGCGCCGGTGTCTGCTCCGGGCAGCGCCACAAGGGTCGGTGACCTCTTCTCGTCCCGTTCTGGGCCGAGGTGGGGTGGGGACTCCTCGTCTCCCTCCGGGCCTTTCTCGTTCCTGCCCGCAGGCGGCTGCCTTGTCGGAGGGCGAGTGGGAGGTTGAGTCGTCCCTGGCGCCACTACATGGGTCGCCGGACCTCCTCTGCAACATTCTGGGCCGAGGCTGGCGAAGAACCTCGGGTCACTCCCCCGGTCCCTCTCGTCCCTCCACGCAGGCGGCTGCCTGGGCGGAGGTCGAGTCGGCGCCGCCCTTTGGCCACTTCGTATCCGGCCCCACTCCGGTCCCTAGTACGGTGTGACTTGGGGGAGTACTCTCCGGTCTCTCCTTTGGCGCCGGATGGTGCTGGCGCCCTACCTCAGATGCTGACTCCACGGCTCCACACAGAGGTCGTGCAGCGGATTCGTCTTCGGATGCTCCCTCTTCTCCGGAGGCTGGCTGAATTTTGGTGTACTCTTCCCTGGAGACCGGCCGCCGCGTGGTGTCTTTTTCACCGGCGTCTAAGGGTGGATCCCTGCCCTTTCTGAGGCCGAGGTGCTCGTAGAAGGAGCAGCAGCTACCCCATTCTTATGTGCCTTCTAGCTTTCAGGTCTGGCTCTTGCCTGTCCCGCTTGGCTTCTGGAACGGCCGTCTTAGTCTACAGCCATCACCCATGGAGGAGTTGATTTCTTCTCCGCAGGGCCCTACGGAGGCAGGTGCGGCCTTCGCGCAAGCGGTGTCCACAGCTGTGGGCATTCTGCGCATGGGGTACCCGATTGCTAATTTCCCGGCGGACCATCTCTTGGAGGTTCTCAACCAGGGCTCTGGTGGGAGGGAGATCATGCTCCTCTTTGAGGGTTCGCTCCTTTCTTCCCTGGAGGGAGCTTGGAGGCGTCCAGCCCCGGGACATTCGGTGCCTCAACACCTTCTGCACCGTCACCTTCCGGCGCCACATGACCCGGCGTGCCTCTCCCTTCACCCCTCTGCTGCCAGTCCACTTTTGAGGACCGCTTTTTCCTCCCTGCTGCCACTGTTGACTCTGCCGTCCCGGGAGGCCCGGTAGCTGGACTCTTGGGGGCGCATCATGTTCGCCTCAACCAGTGCTGCCCTGCGGGCCCTTAAAACCTTGTGTGTATTGGCAAGGGCCTCCTCTTGTTTGTGGGTCTCAGCTGAGTCTCTGGGAACCGCGGCTTCCCAGGAGAATGTTCAGGTGGACTTACGGCATCATGCGTTGGATTGCCGGGAGCTGGCGGCGTTTATTCTCCACTCTGCTCTGGAAATCTCAGAGGTGTTGGGCAGGGCCATGGCTTCCTCAGTCACCCTCCGTCGCCATGCTTGGCTTCGGGACGGCGTGTTCCCTGAGAATATGCAGGAGCGGCTCATTGATCTTCTGTTTGATGGCAGCTTGTTGTTACATGCCCTGCCTAACTCTGCCATCCAGAGGTTCCTGGCGGGGCTCCGTCCTCCTCCACCTACTACTCCTCCGCCTTATTCTCCTCCTCCTCCTTTTCCTCCTCAGTGACTGCTGGGTTTGGGTTTTTGGATGCCCTGGTTGTAGATCGTGTTTGCCATTGAGTTCTCCTTGCTGGGACTTTTGCATTGTTGGCTGCTGGATGGCCCTTGTTGCCTGTGTGTGTGTATTTTGCTGGAATAGTCCTCCGATTCGGCCCTGAGATAAGGCCTTCTGTTTTTCTTTGGGCTGATGTCAAGCCTTCCGCAGGGCTGTTTTTTCCTGTGACGCTTTGCTTTCTCCTCTGCTGCGGATGTTCTTCCAAAGAGGGTTTCCCTGTTTTGGGACTTACCGTACCCTATGTGGGGTAGTAGTAGCTGTTACATAGCAAAGCTCTGCTGGGGAGTGCTGGTTGCCTTCGGTGCCTGTTCTCCTTGGCATTTCTGTATGTTGCTATTGCTTCTTGAGGTTGTGTGCGCGGCCCTTGTTGTAGTGGGTCCGGCCATTTCCTCTCCTTCCCTCTCTTGTGCTGAGAGCTGGGAAGCTTCAGTGTCTTTCATGCTTCTGGCGGCTTATGGTTATAGCTGCCATTCTGGCTGGCCTGTTGCCTTCCCTCTGAGTGGGCTCGCCTCTTTCCTGGGTTTCCTTGGACCCTCTGGGCTGCTTCTTCTTGTTCCTCTGCCTGTCCTGGTGTTGAGTGGAAACTCTGTTGCCCTGGGGGTGGAGTGGGTTGCTTCGGCCTCTCCGGCCTTGCCCTAGGTTCCTCTGTTGTGAGTGTGTGGGCCTCCACTCTTCCTTCTTCCTCCTATATCCCTTCTGGGCTGCTGGCGTTTGACTTGTGGGGGTCCTCTTGCCTGGTAGGGACGAGATTACCTCCCTGGTCCACAGGTCTGGTACTCTGTGGGCCTTCTGTTCTGTTCAGTCTGGTAGAGTCCTTTTGCAGACCCTTCTTCCCTGTGGGTATTGCTAGGGTATCTATTCTACGTTAAGGAATCTGCGGCTGGTAGTCTATCAGATGTAGGAGTTACTCAACTTCGGGAACAATTAATCTGGTAGAGACAATTATAACCGTAGATTCCTTCATGGCCTGCCTTTCCTCACCGTTCTGCGAGGACCCCTGGGCTGGTCCTTGGTGCTTGCCTCCCAGTGAGGGGCCATATCTTCTGTGAGTACCTTCTTTTCCTCTTGACGGTGGCTCCTTCTGGTTGTTGTTCTTTCCTCCACTTGGTTCTGGGAAGGTAGGGTTCTTGTGTTCCTATGCCCCTCTGTTCTGGCTGCCCCAGATCGGGGAGGTTTGCCTCCAATATCTCCCTTCCCTCCCTTCCTCTTGCGGCTAGGGTCCTGGCCCATCTACCACCTCTTGAGTTGTGGCCCTCTGGTCGTGCCTTACCCTTGTTTCTTGGGGGGTGGATGCCCTCTAGGCGGGGGTGGCTGGAGGTTGGTTGTACCTGCCTGTTGAGACTGTCTCCCCTTACTTGTTTCGGGGTGTGATTGTAGGCCTGCAACATATGTCATGCCTTTACGCAGGCTCCCTGTCTCCGGGGGTGAGGTGGGGGGCTGCTATCTAAGTATTGGCAGGGTGGCTGCTCGGGGCTCAGCTCTGTTCTTTCTCTGCCCTTGGACACTGCGGTGTTGCACTGTTATTATGGGGTTCCTTTTTGAATACTCTTCGCCCACTGTTCCCATGCTCCCACCGTTTTTTATTTTGGTGGTTCCACGTTGTGGTGCAGAAAAGTTCTCCGAAGAAAACTGATGTAGGCGGGCCGGGGTGGGGCTGATGCGACCACGCTGACGTTGCGTGCGCAGACTACTTCTGGGCGGAGTCGCGTGATGTTGCCCCGCCCCCGGCGCGCATGGATCCTGTGGTAAAAAATGTTCAAGGCATATGAGCTGCATATCTCACACTGAGCATTAGATCGCCACCTGGTGTTGGGCTTGAATGCTTGCGCCTTGTTGTTGTCTTGGAAGAAGTCTTTGTAGTCACGAGATAGGTGACTCCTCCCTTGGATGATAGTACGCATGGGCATTTACTCCATCCTTAGATTGTTTTTTTCTGCCATCGGGTTCGGATGTAACTTTTCCGCTCCAGTTCGAACTGCTAGTTCGATGCGAAAAAACGTACTAAAACTTTCAAATTTATTTCGAAAACTACAAAGCCTTATACTCCACTTCCGATTCCATTCCGGTCGTCAGCGTCGGCCGTTGGGGCCTATCCACGCCGTGAGGCATACAGCCCATGTAAAGGACGCCTTTCAAAAAATGCCCCTGAGGACAACAATGGTTTTGGACATTTAATTAATAGGGCTGCCATCTATCATGGTGTTACAATGCACTCAGATGAAGCAGAAGAGGACTTTTTTATTAGTCACTTTTGAACACTCCCAAAAGTCGGTACAAATATTACCTATGATCAAAGGAGTCATTAAGCATGCCCCTGAAGTATTTAAAGATCCTGTACGAGCTAGGATCCTAAACCCTAGAATAGAGAAAAAGAATAGGCCTGCACCTTCAGACCCTGCCAATATAAAGGGTCAAATGCTCCTAGATTCTTTGGTCGTTCCCAATGCTAGGAAGCGGGCTAACTCCCAAACATCAGGAGAAGCTCCACCTCCTGATAAAGAATCCAAAATGATAGATGCTTCAGGCAAAAGAATAGCTGTCCAAGCATCCAACACATGGTGCATAGCTAACACACAAGCACTGCTTGCAAGATATGACAGGGCACATTACGACCAGTTAGAAACCCTTCTTCAGCATTTGCCTGATCAATACAAAACACAAGCAAATGACCTAATCCAAGAGGGTAAACTAATTACAAATGCATCAATAAAATCTGCACTTGATGTAGCAGATACAGCTTCTAGAGCTATAAATACTAGTGTGCTCCTTAGTCGTCATGCCTGGCTCCGCATCTCAGGTTTCAAGCAGGAAGTCCAAACTATTATACTTATTCAGCCGTTTAACCAACAACAACTTTTTGGCCCGGCTGTGGACACTGCATTAGAAAAAATGAAAAAGGACACTGAAACTGCCAAATCAATGTGAGCTTTACAGTCCCCACAAGCACGTGGCTCCTTTCGTCGCTCCTTTTACAGAGGAGCCTCCAAACAAACTGGAGCAGACAGTTCCTCTTCCTTCAAATCCCACACACAAACATCCCCCAGTAGAGGATATGTCAGAGGAGGATATAGAGGAAACCGCAATAAGGGAAGAGGTCGAGGTAATAACACCAACCATACCTCTCCCAACACTAAACAGTGACTTCCTTCCGCTCCCCCCACAACATCCTACTCTAGTCAGGGGAAGATTAACACAGTTCCTACCTGTCTGGAATTCCATCACAACAGACAGGTGGGTGAGACAAAATATCCAACATGGTTACTGCCTAGAGCGAACAGCAACCCCCTCCCAAGCAGCGTCCTATGTCCTCAGAACATCTCACGCTACTAGAACAATAAGTTCTCTCATTGCTTCAAAAGAATGCAATAGAGATTTTTTCCTTGCAGCATCAAGGAACAGGGGTTTACTCGCTGTACTTCCTAATACCCAAAAAGGACGGGGACACTAAGACCAATTCTCGATCTCACGCCCCTCAACCTATATATACAGTCAGATCATTTTCACATGATCACTCTGCAACAAGTGCTACCACTGTTACAACAAGGCTACTTCCTTGCCACACTAGATCTCAACGACACCTACTTCCACATTCCCATACATCCTTCTCACAGGAAGTATCTAAGATTGGTACTAAACTAGCAACACTACCAGTTCAAAGTCCTTCCATTCGGAGTGACAACTGCACCAAGAGTGTTTACAAAGTGCCTTGTCGTAGGAGCAAAGAACAAAAAAAGGGTTCAGGCTCCAATCAGTAAGGCTGAGCCTAATGTAATCAAACCACAAAAAAATGCCAATACTGATACTCAACTAGAGATTTAAGTCATTAGTGCCTAGAACAAATCTATAGCACCATTAGGCCACATTTTGCATAATTTAAATTTATTCAAATAATAACACTAGCTACGTAGCTCCAAATCAGAAGAGTTAGAGATTGGCCGCCTGGACGCGAGGAGAGTGCACGGATTAAGAAACCATGCACTGGGACAAGCACGCTCCGGCTCCAGATTGAATCGGGTAGAGGAAAATTACATTCCGGCCCTCGTATCCTGTTAAACAATTGATGCGCCAAAAGGTGTTTGCCGAGAACAGCAAAAAGCTCCTTGGTTGTTTTTCGGCTTAATGGGAACTATTTAAAGAAAATGGAACATTGACAACACTCTCCTTCACATCTGTGCTTTCAAAACTTTTTGTAGCAATAGTGGTTCAATGTTTTACTTTAGAGTTATTTCGGTCCTGAAGAGAGCCCCACAAGAAGTGGGCTCGAAACACATCAACCTTGCGCATTGTTTACCAAGCAATCTTAGGGCAATAGCCGTTGGCTGTCTTTGTGCATTATGATTTATATTGATTAATTTAAAAAGGTGTCATTGATTTGCTGTGCACAAAAAGGATTATCAGTTGTAAATAGGTGATGTATGGTGGTTAGTCCTGGTATTAGATTTAGATATAAATTGGATTTGTAGCCAGGGTGTGAATGGGTTATAAGTGCGTGATGATTGTGATATGTGAGCAGAAAGTGAGGGTGAATGATGTTATTTTGGATTCAATAGTAATATAGCTAGATATAATTTTTAATGTATATTGTTGTCTTGTTTGATAGTTTTTTGGTACATTCAAAAAAGTTATAATTTTGAACCCCAAAGTTATATTTATTTGAATAAATTTAAATTAAGCAAAATGTGGCCTAATGGTGCCATGGATTTGTTCTACAGCAAAACACACAATATGATGGACGCATTGTGTGCTCTCCGCGCCACTGGAGTCAAGCTATCCTGGCTGAAGACGGCTGATAGACAGAAACCGGTCCAGGAAAGACATGGCTTGGCAGTTCGGGCTGGACTGTTGCCATGAGGCACAGGGTCAAGGCTGATTTGCATATGGCCATGTCTGAACTGGGGTGGTGTGGTGAGCAAACAAAAAAACTATGGATTTAGGCCCATATCTCTGTACTGGGGTGAATGTATGACATTGTTCTGCATTCTGTCCATCAACTGTTGTTTTTGCATAGATTTGTCTAGGCACTAATGAAGTAAATCTCTAGTTGAGTATCAGTATTGGCATTTTTTGTGGTTTGATTGCAGTAGTAGCAGCACATCTCAGAAGACAACAGATTCATGTCTTCCCATATTTCGACGTGTGGAAGAGGTGTGGTGCCGCGGCCAGGGCGACTGACTCGGGGATCACGGTTCAATCCCCGGCACTGGTGGCAGATTGCCCAGCACCATGTGACTCTGGGCAATAGCTTGCTTAATCTTCCCGACGGCCTCCAGCGCCTAGAGACCCTTACGGGTGATTGTGCACTTTACAAATGTGGATTATATTATTATATTATTATTATTATACTGGCTAATAAAAGCCAAGTCACTCAGTGTGTTCATCACACTCATCAAACCATTCAAACGTTAAACAACTTAGTATTCACAATCAACTACACCAAGTCGCATCTCCAGCCCTCCCATATACACCAGTATCTGGGAGCCACAATATACACCTCCACAGCTCTAGCATATCCCAGTCCAGCCAGGATAGCAAGCATTCAAGCCTTAGTTGCAAAATTTCAAAACAACCACTTTCTCCCAGCCAAAGTTTTCATGCAACTCATTGACATGATGGCATCTTGCATCTTTATTGTACCATATGCAAGACTTCAAATGCGCCCATTACAAGAATGTCTAGCACTACAGTGGAATCAGGCTCAAGGACATCTTACAGATCTGGTGTTGGTGGACAGCCGCACACATCGCTCTCTGCAGTGGTGGAACACCAAAAACCTGTCCAAGGGTTGCCGTTTCTAGAACCTGTTCCACAGATAGTACTCACAACAGATGCATCACTCACAGGTTGGGGAGCTCATCTCCTCCAACATACAACTTAAGGGAAATGGACCACTCAACAGAAAGTGCTCCACATAAATCATCTAGAGCTACTAGCAATATTCCTAACTCTAAAATCATTTCAAGTACATGTAAAGAACAAAGCTGTCTTAATCCGGACTGACAATATGACAGCTATGTACTATATACACTCTCTGCAACGGTCCCAGCTTGCACAGAATATTTGGAGATGGGCCATATTTACTAGCCGAACTCCTTCCAGGCGTTCACAATCAGATTGCAGATCTGTTAAGTCGACAGACTCAACAAATTCACAAAAGGGAACTACAGCCACAAGTTCTTCTACCATTCTTTCTCAAGTGGGGTCAACCAGACATAGATCTGTTCGCCACACACGACAACTCAAAATGCCCAACCTTCGCCGCCAGGTTTCCACACCCGTTGTCCAAGGGCAATGCGTTATGGATAAACTGGTCCGGCAGATTTGCATACGCTTTTCCGCCACTTCCACTAATTCCACTAGTGGTACGCAAGCTCCAACAACAGTCTCTCAAACTAATTCTAGTAGCTCTCCCATGGGCTCGCCAGCCATGGTTCACAACTCTACTAGAACTCTCACTAGTTCCACATCAAAGACTGTGCCTGTCCCCATCCCTGCTAACGCAGAACCATGGAGAGATCAGGCACCCAGATCCAAATCAGATGAATCTGGCGATCTGGCTCCTGAAGTCTTAGCATTTGGTTACCTTAACTTACCACCAGACCGTATGAACATTATTAAAGAAGCCAGACGACCTACTACTTGAGCTTGCTATGCTGCAAAATAGAAAAAAATTGCCATTTACTGCAACAACCACCAAATTGATCCGCTGGATGCCTCCAGCCAAAATATCATTAGCTACCTACTGCATTTGCAAAGATGTAATCTAGCATATTCATCTATACGTTTACATCTAGCAGCACTCGCTGCTTACAAAACAGACAACACCTGTCATTATTTAGAATACCTGCAATAAAATCCTTTATGGAAGGCTTAAAAAGGATAATTCCTCCTATGTTACCACCCTCTCCAGTATGGAACCTAAATATTGTTCTTACCAGTCTCATGGTTCCCCATTTGAGCCTTTACACAAATGTGAACTACAATTCCTCACATGGAAAACAGCTTTTCTAATTGCCATTACCTCTCTTAGAAAAGTAAGTGAAATTCAAGCGTTCATTATACAAGAACCATTCTTACAGTTACATCGTAACAAAGTGGTCCTTAGAACAAATCCAAAATTCCTTCCTAAAGTCATCACCCCATTTCATCTTAATCAATCAGTAGTGTTACCAGTGTTTTTTCAAAAACCCAGACTCTGTAGCAGAGAGAGCTCTACACACTCTAGATGTTAAAAGAGCACTTCTTTATTACAGGACAAAATCCTTTCGTAAAACAAAACAATTGTTTGTAGCTTTAGCCACAATATAAAGGAAATCCCATCTCTAAAGCTGGGATTGCAAGGTGGATTGTTAAATGCATCCAGATATGCTATCAAAAAGCAAAGTGTACATTAACAAGACCTCCTAGAGCTCATTCAACACGCAAACTAGGAGTCTCTATGGTTTTCTTAGGGAACATTCCCTTAGAAGACATCTGTAAAGCAGCAACATGGTCTATAACGCACACATTTACTAAACACTATTGTGTTGATGTACAAGCCAAGCAGCAAGCTGCTGTAGGCCAAGCTGTTCTTAAAACTCTCAAACTACTGCAACTGATACGGGTGACCACTGCTAGGGGAGATACTGCTGTACAGTCAATGGTCAGTGTGAGATCTGCAGCTCATATGCCTTGAACAGAAAATGCTACTTACCAGTATGCATCTGTTCTTGACATGTAGAGCTGCAGATTCTTACACGCCCACCCACCTCCCCATGACCTGTATCTGTCAGTTTTATCTTATTTATATATACACACATGGACATCTTTTCTATTTCTACTAACTCCATCATTTCCCATCATGGTGAAAAACAATCTAAGGATGGAGTCGATGCCCATGCGCACTATCGTCCAAGGGAATAGTCACTTATCTCGTGACTACAAAGACTTCTTCCAAGTCATCCACAAGGTGCAAGCATCCGAGCCCAACACCAGGTGGCGATCTAATGCTCAGTGTGAGAATCTGCAGCTCTACATGCCAAGAACAGATGCATACTGGTAAGTAGCATTTTCTTTCCGGATCCAGTCTCACGTCTGGGGATAATTCTACGTGAAGGAATCTGCGGCTATAATCGTCTCTACCAGATACATCGTTACCAAAGGTAATAACGCGTACGACAAGGAGAGTAAAGCACAGGATTCGTGGGGGAGGAAGGTCTGTGGCACATCAACCTCTATGCTTAAGGTTTCAAGTGCGTCTGCTCTTTTGGGTTGCTACGACAGGTCCTTGTGGGACTCCCTTCAGGGATTTACGGATAAGGTACCCAGGGAAGATTGCAAAGATTTTGAAGAAATCTTGCAAGAAGGCAGCTTGGTGGTGAACCAAGTGATCAGCGCCTCAGTCGATGAAGCTACTCTTTCAACTCACGCCTATGCCCATGGGATATGCGCTAGGAGAGCTTCCTGGCTTCGTCTCACAGCGCTTAAGCCATAAGCGCAGTTTTGGATCCTCAATCTCCGGCTCATCTTTATTCGGTGCTCATAAAGATGAGGAAATGTCCAGGATGAAGACCAAGCTAGACACACACTAAAGGTCGTGGGTCTAGTAAAGAAGAAAGAGTTCCGAAGACGTATCAGGCCTGACAATTGGCAATCCTCCCAACAGAGGGTTCAAATCCCTCATTGCACGGCAGAAACGTCGGAGTCGGCAAAGGTCGCAGTACCAAGGTGGGGGGGGGGGGGGGGGGGGATTGCAAATTATCTTGAAGAGTGGCGAACTATTACAAACGGCCAGTTGGTGTTAACTACGCTGCAGGATGGATACTCTCTACGTTTTTGACAATTCCCCTCCCCCCTCAATCCCTCAGGTTACATCAACGTGCCAGCAGATGAAGATATTGTAGAGCGATGTTGCTACCCTTCTGCGAAAATCAGCCATCGAGAAGGTGTCAATATCACGTCGAGGGGTCTACTCAAGATACTTCTTGGTAAAGAAGAAGGGTCGAAAATCAGAATACAGACCCATTCTGGATCTGTCAACACTCAATAAGTCAATCAAAAAGGAGAAGTTTCTCATGTTGGCTCTGCATCAAATATATCCACATCTCAGACCAGGAGATTGGGTGTGTTCGCTGGATCTGCAAGGTGCCTACTTTCATGTTCCGGTGAGTCAGCATCACAGGCAATATCTGAGATTCCTGGTAGGATTGTCCTACTTCCAATTCAAAGTGCTACCCTTCGGGTTGAAGTCCGCTCCCCGAGTGTTTACGACGTGCATGGCAGTGGTGGCACCCGCACTACGTCGCAGAGGCATCTTCGTGTACCTATACCTGGACGACTGGTTGCTGAAGGGTCCCTCCGCTCACAGCGTGAGGAATCATTTCCTGCAATGCCTAGAGCTTTGCCAACGGCTGGGCCTTCACGTGAATTTTGAAAAATCAACTCTGCAACACAGAGAATGGGAATTTGTCTAGCCTAGGTGCTGGTAAGTTCCGATTCTATTAAGGACTCGGAGGCGAGCATTATGCCTTCTTTTTCCGCTTTTATTTTCACAGCAACGATATAACAACAACAAACCACATTTCCCATGAACACTTGGGAAAGGAAAAAGAAAGTCCAACAATAGTACTTCTTCACTGATGGCATCCCAGCCAGCCCTGATAGTACTTTTTTGTTCATTCCTCATCCTCTTTCTTCGTGCGATGCACTTGTGGCGGATTTTCACACATCTTGTTTGGAACCATCATTTCCTGCAAAAGGGGCAGTGTCAGAGGCTGAGCTGGGCCAAATGGTGTCACACAACACTAGGGACAACAACTGTAAGTCAGAGTTAACATGTCATCAGAACAGATAATCCCCATGAATAAATTACTTACAGCAATACGGGGAGGGTCCACTTCACTTAAGTCATTGGGAAGGATAATCCTCGCCTCTGAGTCCTTAATAGTATCGGAACTTACCAGCACCTAGGCTAGGCAAATTCCTATTCTATGGCAGGACCGGAGGCTTCGGATTATGCCCGTTCAAAGCTTGTGGACAACTGTCCTTGCCACCTCAACTACAGGCTTAAAATAGAACCTCTTAAATGTAGATTCCAAGGACCAATCGGCCGTACGCATCAGATCCTCCAACCGTGCCCCTAGGGCGAAAGCTTTAGCAGCCATTGCACCCCTTGCTGAATGAGCACCAAACTGCTTCCTGTCTATACCAGCCTCCTGCATCACCCAACACACCCATCTGGAGATCGTCTGGGAAGAAACTGCCTCGTACGGCTTGCGTAGCGCAATGAGCAGTTGCCTTTCGCCCGGAGGGCGAGACTCATCAGTCATTTCTTCGTATGTACGGAGGCACTGAACCACACACAGCTACGGGGAGTCAGGAAAAGCTGGGTAAGAAATTACCCTTGTGGTAGACTTCGTTCTTCTGATCAATGTGAAGGATACCCCTTCCGGGAAAAAAACTCTGGCAGAAATGTCCAAGGTTCTTACATCCGAGACCCGTCTGCAGGACATCAAACACAACAACATCGCCAACTTGGCCGTTAACTCCTTACGGGAGAGGAACCTATTTGGTTGCCAAGAGAGGAACAGGTTTAAATCTCTGTTCACATCCCATAGGAGAGAATATCGCGGCTCCGGGGGAAGCGACAGACGTATTCCCCTAAGGTGAGCCCTGTACCATCACGTGTCCAGCCGAGATTGCGGATCGGAAGGTATTAATTGACCAATAGGCCAGTCCGTCTTCCGCCAAAATCGCCAAGAAGTTAAGCACATGGACTAAATCCGCCCCCACGGAAGTGACACCCCGTCGCAAACACCAACGCCATTGGTGCCAGGCCA
Organism: Lissotriton helveticus; assembly: GCF_964261635.1. NCBI lineage: Eukaryota > Metazoa > Chordata > Amphibia > Caudata > Salamandridae > Lissotriton > Lissotriton helveticus. Next base: position 107,643,275 of record NC_136067.1, read on the forward strand.
ATCTGTATCTCTTTGTCGTGCTACCCGACCATGCCTTGGAGAGTAAGTCCTCAGCCTTTCCCGAAACACCTGGAAGCGTCCAGCGATGCCAGAGATCCTCCAGGCCATTAGTCTCAACGTTCCATCTTGGACTAGACGATGAGGAACAAGATCCGGATTGAGAAGGATGTGAGGAGAGTGGGGGAGTTGGATTGGAAAATCCCGGGAAAGTTCCAGTAGAACCGGAAACCAAACTTGAGACCTCCACTGCGGGGTGATGAACACCACCTCCGCTTGCTGGTGACGCAGGAGCACCGATACCCTCGTGATCATAGAGAATGGTGGAAAGGCATAGCCCTGCTCCCCCTGCCAGTCCTGGAGGAACGCATCCGTCGCCTCCGCTAGAGGGTCCCCCCGCCAACTGATAAATCTCGGCAGTTGGTAATCTAACCTGGAAGCAAACAGGTCCACTGAAAATGGACCCCACATCCCCGAGAGGCAGGCAAAGACCTTGGGGTCCAGCTTAAACACGCTGGCATCCAGAAGATGGCGGGAGTGCCAATCGACCACCTCGTTCTCCCGTCCCGGCAAGTACTCTGCCGTAACCGAAATCTGGTTGTCGAGGCAAAAATGCCAGAAATCCTTGGCTAGGTTCGCTAACATCCTGGACCTGGTCCCACCAAGGTGATTGATGTAACGGACCGCTGAAACGTTGTCCATCCTGAGTAGGACACACGACTGCACCCTGTCCTTTGTCCAGCACTGAACCGCGAAGGAGCCCGCCACCAACTCCAAGCAGTTGATGTGTAACAACTGCTCCTGAGTGGACCAGGCGCCACCGGTGGAAAACTCCTCGCAGATGGCACCCCTCCCAGAGCTACTGGCGTCGGACTCAATAACAATATCTGGGGCGGACCCGAAAATTGCACGGCTGTTCCAGGCTTCCATGTGCGTAAGCCACCACCTCATTTTGTCCCGAACCTCGTCCGATAGGGGAATCAGTTGAGAATAGGTCAGTCCCCGACGGAGGTAGTAAGCCTTTAGGACTTCATTGCTCGGTAATGCAAGGGCCTGGGATAAATCACCTGGATGGAAGAAGTGAGCAACGCCAGCTGGCGCAAAGAGTTCTGACTCTTCTCCAAAGTCTGATGTAACTCGTGTCTGATCTTCCCCATCTTCCTGGCTGGAAGACTCCGAGTAGACGCTACCAAATCCATGTTGAACCCCAAAAACGTCGCACACTGGATGGGGACCAGCAGGGACTTCTTTTCGTTAATGACGAAACCCAGACCCTGAAGGAGGTTGACAACCTCCGGGGACATTGGTCCAAAAACATGACGTCCAAGTAGACGATCATCTGCACTCCCCTCGCCCTGAAGAACTCCACCACCGGCCGAAGGACTTTCGTGAAGCACCATGGCGCGGAGGATAGAACGAAGGGGAGTATGGTGAATTTCGTAAACCTGACCTTCCCATCTGAACTGCAAAAAACGGCGATGAGGGGGAAATATAGGCCCCGTCAGGTACGCGTCTTTCAAGTCTAGCCTGACTGTGAGAAGTTGGCCTGATGTGCAGTGTTCACTATTCTAGTGATCACTATATATCAGTCCAAACAACCCTTATTGATGATTGGTTGTAAGTCAACCTTATAGACCAGCTATCCTAGTAGCATGGATACGAGCAGTCTAAGGCTAAGACTCTAGAGGGCGTGTTAAGCCAGCTGTTTTACCATCACATTACCCCTTGAACACCCAGTGAAAGGACACCACACAAGTGTTATGAAAATAAACAATGTATTTATTAGAATCACAACAACCCTGTACTCTTTGAGGACAGGGTGCTAAGCACACAACAAAACTCTTATGAAAATACTTAAGTTAGCACGTTATACACAAATGCCCGAGGGGCACGAAAAACCATATACTTTAAAAGTGGAATGCGAAATTACTAGCAGGTAAGTACAGTACTAATAGGCTTTGGAATCGCTAGGACTTGACTATAGAATCGTTAGATTACTTCTAGGAGACCTAGGGGACTCGGGTGCAGAGTGTGCACTCTCACGCGGGATGCGGGACAAAGTCTATGGAAGCTAGTAAAGGCAAAGTTAGTGTTCACGGGCGAACCCGACCTGGTAGGAAGAAAACGACAGTGGATCCTGACCCTTGGATAGTGAGGCTATGCTGGGACACCGAAGTGCCGAAGTTACCTAGCCCAGGGGCTGCAGCTGCATAGTTCTGAAAAGACGTCGGGAATCTCGTTGCCGGACCAGGAGCCTGGAAGAAGGAAGTTGTTGGCAGGCGACCAGTGAAGGAAAGTTCGATGGATCCAAGCCTGGATCAAGGAAGAAGGAAACCTGAAAGCAGAGGGGACCAAGTTCTTGAATCACTAGCCAGTGATTGAGTGGGCACCAGGATGGCACCGGGCGAAGTCACCGCAGTCAGGTGAGTGGGCGCTGCTGGGCTCTGCAGTCTCTCGGACCAGGAGGCGTTGTCGGCTACCAGGATGGAGGTGCGAGCTGTCCCACGAAGGTTCTTGCTGTCGACGTCGCTGGACCCAGGATTGGGCAACAAGTCTTGGCAAATGCAAGGCCCACGCGGTGGACCTAAAATGGCGTCTTAGCCGGACCAGGAGGGTCCAGGGTACTTCTCCGATGGAGGGAAGCAAGGGCCAGTCTGGAGCAACCAGACCAGCAGCAGTGTTGTCGTCGGGCGTCGTTCGGAAGGCCACAAGCCAGCGGGCTAGTAGCCAAACAACGCGGTGAGCAGCAGAAAGCAGAAGGGCCCCACGCCGATCGTGGAGATGCTGGGGGGCTGCTCTTCGGTGCTGGAGCTGCTCAGGGTGGGGGCTTCTCGGACCCCAAAGCACTCACCAGGAAATTACTCGGTGGGCTTGCTGTGCAGAAGTCGTGCAGTCTTGGCGATGGCCGGTCCCTCGAGGTCTCGTCGCACCCACGGTTCTCAGCTGTGCTGTAGAGGTGGGTAGAGGTCAGAGGTGCCAGGGAAGCCGGGTCTCGTCGAGCTGGGCAGTCGGATTCCGGAGGAAGGACGTGCAGCAGACCGCAGTGTTCTTGGATGGTGCCTGCGGATGCAGGGTGACTACTCCTTAGCCACAAGGGAGAATCTTGAGGAAGAAATCGTGAAGTCCTTTCGTGGAAAGTGGTATCTTGATTCCAAAGATGATCTGATTTGGAAGGGGGCCAGTCTCTACCTTTATCTTGGAAAAGGGGGCCGGCACGCGACTAAGTCCTGCCCTATGGGTGGGACCAGGAGGGGGGTGGTTACACCCCTCTCCTTTGGCGGGCTTTCCCCAGGCCAGGGGCTGGAGTGCCCCTGGAACTGGTTTCAGCCGGCCTATGCACAGTGAGCACCGGGGTGCCACTTGCAGTCACCTTCCTCTGTAGCCCTGCCTACCTGGAATACACAAAACCCTGTCTGGGACGGTGCTGGCACCGCCCCTGGCAGGAAACCCTTTCTCCTTGCCTCCTGCTCTGGGAGGATTCCCAGCAGCAGGAGGGCAGACTTGTGTCTCGGTGGCAGCATCCATTTTGTGGATGCTAAGGCTCTGTCTGACTTTAACCGGGGTTACAGGTTACATACATGTCGTGTCCCTCTAGAAGGGTGGAATGCTAACCCCGTCGCCAGAATTGGCGAGGGGTTAGTATTCCAATTCGTATGACACCTTACTCGACATGTTTTGATAAAGCGATACCAGAGTTGGCATATAACCGCGAGGATTATAATGCACTTAAGAGTATATGGTATGCGATATCATGGAAACGGCTAAGGGATGGATCCCGAAAGCCGCAGACAGGCTCAGCTCCTGCCAGAGCACCCTCTCACACGATTCCAAGCACTCTGCCTTCAGGATTGTTAAGGCCTGCCATAGGAGTGACTGATAGGAGATCTGTGTGTCCATTTTAGGGTTAGATATAGGTATACTATATCTAAAGCAAAGGGTGATTACACCACCTTGCCCCAGCTGTCGTGCAGCCAGTTGTGTCAGATTTGGATGGCCAGCCAGGGGTGGCATAATACATGCTGCAGCCCCTGGTAGGCCCTGGGTACACCTATGCCCTGGGTACCTAAGGTACACTGTACAGGGACTGATAAGGTGACTCAGTATCCAATTAGATATGTACCTAAGGTACATGGAATCCATTTTACAGAGAGAGCAGTAGGCCTGGGGTCCTGAATAGCAGGGCCCCAGGTCAACTAAGTCAGAAAACCAGCAAAACACCAGGCAAAAAGTTGGGGGCAACCATAGTCAGGGATCTACCTTCCTACACTGACCATCCAACCGGTCTCAGGACGTCCCGGAGGAGGGCGATGCCCTCCATCTTGAAGTGGCGGTACACCAGCCACTCGTTGAACTCTTTAAAGTTGATAACTGGGCGCCTGCCACCGTCGACTTTGTCGACCAAGAAAAGATTGTGGACTAAACCTCCTGGATGCTCTACTGAATAACAAACCGCCCCTTTTTGGAGGAGGGCGGACACCTCCTCGCGCACCAAGTCCGTGTCGCACAGCGAAAAGGAAATGGGACGGGGGTGATGAAGCTGATGAGCACGGCCATGGAACTTCAGCTGGAAGCCCTGGACCGCCTGCAGCACCCACGCATCGTTGGTGAGGAAAACCCAAGCCGGGAAGAACTTCGCCAAGCGCCCCCCCCCTCCCACCTGCAAGCTCAACAAAGGCAGCACACTCGACTCTTCCAGCACCGTGTTGCTGTCCTCTTTGGTGGCCTCGGCCATGGAACTTCTTGGCTCTCGTTGGGTGGAAGTTATTAAACCGGCCGTTGTCGTGGACTTGGCCACGGCCGGAGCCCCGCCCCCGGTCGGAGCTGTTGAAGCGATCGAACAAGCGGCCCCTGCCACGTCCGGCCCTGTCAAAAACCCGAGGGGTGAACACTTTCCGGATGTTGGCTTGCACCCTGTCAAGGGAGGTGAAAGTTGCCATAAACTTTCCCCAACTCCTTGACGAAGGGATCGCTGAACAACCCCCTCAGGGCCACCGCTCCAGCTTCGGACGAGGCGAGATCCCCCAGCTTAGGATCCACCTTGATCAGGAGTGACCTCCTCCTCTCCGTGGAAAGTTCGCATTTCCAATTAAAACTATGGCGCGCTGCGCCCAATTAGACAGAACCTCAGGGGATATCACTTCCCCTGACACCTTGGCAAAATCTTCGTGACTGGCCCTACTGCATGGAGCAGCTTGTCCTGGCAGGCCCACCAGGAACGGTCTATGCCCTTCTTCGGGTCCCTAACGAACTTTGCCAGGAATGTCGCCATTTTCTGGTCTATCTCGTGCGTGAGAGTGACCTTCCCTTCCTGAGTAGGGCGGGGACACCCTGCCCGAAGGTGGCTGCGGTGTCCTCATCTATGGGCTTACCAAGACACGCCGCCACATACTGGGCCACCTTATCCCCAGGAACCCAATCGGAAGACCTTGTGTGGACAATATCATCAGGATCTAGCATACCCGAAGGTCCCGAAGGTTCGGGAACCGGGGCCAAGTACCTAGATGAGCATGCCTCCTCATCTGTATCTGGGGAGTATCCATCATCAATGGTGTCTGGAGTTATAGGTCTGGGAGATGGCGGGGGGCCCATCTGTAGGGACTGGTGGGTCAGGATGGGCAGGCGGCTAAGCCATAAAAACGCTCTTCAAACGCGCAAAGGCCGCCACATCAACCCCTTTAACACAAAGCTTTTTGGCAGGAGGAGGGGAGGGGAGCAGGAAATGGTGGGGAGAGAGGGGGCTGGAGTAGACTGAATGAGGGCCGCTAGTTTTGCGTATTCCTCCTCCATTCGGGCCGATAAACGTTGTTCTACGGGCCCCATGGCTTGGTCCACGGCCCTGTAAATAAAATCTACCGCCTGGTAAACATTATCATCCCAGGGGAGGTAACTCGGTGGATCCTCCTCCTGGTAATGATCATGCTCCCCCTGCATGCTGAGTTACTGTAGGCTCCGCAGGATATGGAAGCGCCAGGCAGCCTGTGTGCAGTAGCACAATGAATCAGTGTATATGACTCTAACGAGGCACATATTGTGGAGCTGGGAGGGAGCCCATCCGAATGTGGGTGGCCAAAGGCACACAATGACCGGGCAGAGCCCCAGGGACACACCAGCCCTTCCCTATTCTATGGCAAAACCACCCAGAACAGTGTCCCTGCGCACCACACACAGAGTACCAAATTGCGACCCCACAGGGTGTTCTATGAAAAAGCACTCTACTGACCCCAGAGGGCGTACAGGGTTAAAATATATGGCTTACAGATCCCCCAAGGGTGTAAACCGGGTGGCAGGGGACAGATAACCTCCAGAAAGCAGCACCAGCCTCTAAACGCAGGAATTTCGCGCTCCCAAACTCGCGCTACCAACGGCAACATCGCACTATAATTGGGCACCAAATCGCGTCCGGCACGCTCGCAGCGTCCCACGATTGCCGGGAATCTGGAAATTCGCCCACAAGCAAGTGTTATCAAAATATAACAGAAACAATCGCCAAACCCAAGGAGATGAAGCAAAAAATGACTTAACTTGCTGCTGAGCAGCGAAGAAAGAGGATGAGGAATGACCAAAGAAGGACTATCCGGGCTGGCTGGGATGCCGTCAGTGAAGGACTATTGTTGTTGGACTTTCTTTTTCCTTTCCCAAGTGCTCATGGGAAATGTGGTTTGTTGTTGTTATATCGCTGCTGTGAAAATAAAAGCGGAGAAAGAAGGCATAATCCGAAGCCTCTGGTCCTGCCATAGAATCCATTATCTGGGAACGCTGGTAGACACTGAGGTAGAAAAAGTGTTTCCTTTGGAGGAGAGACAATTATCCATCACACAGAAAGGCAGACAGATTTTGGACAGCAAAAGGCCTTCAGTTCATCAGATTGCCTCCCTGTTAGGGTCGATGGCATCCTGCATTTTCCTAGTCCCCAATTCCAGGCTGAGAATGCATCCTTTACCGCCGGATCTGGAGGACAAATGGGATCAGCAAACAGCTCGCTGGGATGACAAGATAAATCTATCAAACGCAGCAAGAGCATCCATCCCATGTTGGATGAAGGAGAATATGCAAGTAGGGATTCCTTTTCATCAGGATCCTCCCTCTCAAACGCTTATCATGGACGCTTCCATCCAAGGCTTGGGAGCTCACATGGGTTCTCTTCAGACACAAGGGAAATGGTCACCAAAAGAGTGCTCATATCACATAAACATGTTGGAACTAAGAGCCGTTCATCTAGCACTCAAGGCTTTCCTCCTTTCGATTCATGAAAACTCCATTCTAGTACAAACGGACAATACCACCACCATGTATTACCTGAACAAACAGGGGGGAAACCGCTCACGGACCTTGTCACTGGAAGCTCAAGCTCTCTAGCATTGGCTCCTGGCACGGAACCTTTCGATCACAGCAGTACACCTGCCGGGGGAGCAGAAGTCTCAGGCGGATGCTCTCAGTCCACACTTAGAGGACTGAGAAGATTGGGTACTCAACGAAGAGGTCGTCTAAGACATTTTCCAGGCGTGTGGTCGTCCCAGCATTGACCTATTCAAAATACAAAATGCCGAGACTTCGCCTTACGGTTCTATCGCCCAGGGTCGAAGGGGAATGCCCTTTTGATAGACTGGTCAGGGGCATTGGTGTACGCCTTTCAACCCCATCCTCTCATCCCAAAGGTGGTGACCAAACTCTCACACACAAGGATGATCCTGATTGCTCCGGAATGGCTGAGGCAATGGTGGTACCCGGACCTTCTGCACCTGTTGGAATGCCCACACAGGAGGCTGCCGTGCAGACGGGACCTGCTGTCCAAGATGAACGGGAGGATTCATCACCCCAACCTTCCCTCACTGAACTTGGCAGCATGCTTCCTGAGGTCCTCCAGTATTGTTATTTAGGACTACCAAAAGACTGCATGACCATCTTAAAAGAAGCTAGGAGACCATCCACTAGACACTCAAATGCTTGAAAGTGGAAACTCTTTTATTTATGGTGTGTACAAAACAATTGTAGTCTCGCCAAGGGGCAAGAGGAAGTCATTTTACCATACCTGCTTCACCATGCTAGGGCAGGCTTAAAGTTCCCTTCCATCAAGGTGCATCTAGCAGCCATTACTGCATATAGGCGTTCTCCTTCTCAGCCCTCCTTTCAGTTGCAGGTTGTGAAGGACTTCTTAAAAGGTCTTAAACAGGTGTACCCTCCGGTCCGACCTCCTTCAACACCATGGGAACTGAACCTGGTGCTATCAAAGTTAATGGGTCCACCTTTCAAACCTATCCACAAAGCAACTGTACAACACCTCACGTGGAAGGTAGCTTTACTGGTAGCCATCACCTAAGCTCGCAGAGTGAGCGAAATATAAGCGCTCTGTTCAAAGGAACCATACACTGTTTACCATCTCAATAGGGTGGTATTGAGGACTTATCCCTCCTTCCTTCCGAAGTTGGTGTCAGATTTCCATGTGAATCAGACCATTTCACTTCTGACCTTTTTCCCTAATCCCTCCACTCCAGCTGAGAGGACTTTAGACTCACTTTACCTAAAAAGAGTTTTAAAGTTCTACCTGGATAGGTCCAAGTCGATTAGAAAGTCTGATCAACTGTTCGTTAACTATGGATCAATCAGAGAAAGTTTTCCAGCCTCCAAGCGATCCATCTCCAGATGGATAGTTTCTTGCATAAAGTTAGCTTATCAACTAGCACAAAAGCACCTTGGGTCTGCTCCCAAGGCGCATTCCATGAGGGGAAAGGCAGCTACGACTGCTTTCCTTCAGAACATGCCTATCTCTGAGATCTGTACGGCAGCAACTTAGTGGTGCGTCCATACATTTACAAGGCTCTATGGTCTAGATTCAGACACCAGGGCAGACACCCAAGTAGGCTAGGCCGCCTTTAGGAATCTGTTCAACAGCTGATTATTGCTGCTGTTGTATGTTGGGTCGTCCACTCTCATTTGCCTGCGGGCGGAAGATGGGCTTGCTATTCTATTCAGTTCTTATGACTATTGACGAGGATCCCCTGGAAGAGAAGGATAAGTTACTTACCTGTAATCCTAGTTCTCTTCCAGGGGTATCCTCATCAGTCATTAGCAACCCATCCGTCTTCCCAGGCAAATGAGATTACTTCATGGTTAAACAATGTCTTTGTGCCCTGACCTTCAGGGTTCCGCAAAGAACAATTGACCTGTCACCCTGAGGCATGATGGCAAGCTAGGGGTCATGGCTGCCTTAAAGGCACAGTGCCAGTTTAGTGTGAAAATGCTTTCATTTTCTATGCTATTGGTTTACAATGCAGTCTGTAGGCTAACAATGTATGCTTTTGTGCAGTTTTTCATGAGGTGTACTCATTAAAAAAGAGTTCAAGTGATACTTGTCCTCCTGTGTGTTTATACATGCATTGTGTTTGCAAAAGCAGTTTTTATTTATTATTGCATTGTTTAGCCTCCTAGATGGGGGCTGCTTTGGTATGAGAAAAAATGTCTCATGTATATAGGATGTATGACGTTACAACGCATGCTATTACAACGCATGCCTTTACGACGCAAGTTTTACAACGCAAGTCGTTACAACGACTTGCATTGGGGGGCGCTGGATAGTGAATAGTTTAATTTACTATTCCAACTCCAGTCCCCGTGGATAGTAGGGAAGGTGTTGGATAGTAAATTAAACTATTCCCTATCCTAGAGCGCCCCCCCGCGCAAGTCGTTGTAATGACTTGCGTTGTAATAGATGCGTGGTAATGGTATGTCGTTGTAATAGTTGCGTTGTAATGGTTGTTCACCATGTGTGTGTATATATATATGTATATATATATATATATATATATATATATATATATATGTTTTTCATATATACTTCTTATTTCCGGGGTCCCCGCACATGGGCGGGAATATTCAGTGTTTATGACTTTGATGAGGATACCCCTGGAGGAGGACTAGGATTACAGGTAAGTAACGTATCCATGCTGTGGGAGGTTCAAGTGGACCCACTATGTCCACACCTACCCTTTCAAAGGGAACCCCCAGCACAGGAAGTGGTATCAGGGGGGCCTTTGAGGGGCCACCTGTCTTGCACTGGCTTAACAGGTGACACAGGAGCTCACATACTCCTTTACTTTTTGGTGCATCTGGGTCCAGTAAACGTGGCTTACTAGCCTTTCCCAAGTCTTGGTTTGGCCCAGATGTCCAGCTAGGGGGATATCATGAGCTAAAGTTAGGAGAAATTCCCTGTACTTCTGAGGCACTACCACTCTCCTAGTGGCTCCAGGTTTGGTGTCTCTGGCCTCAGTGTGCAGTAGTCCCTCTTCCCAATAAATTATGTAAGTACCACTGACATCTCCCTTCTCCTGTGCAGCAGCTTGCTTCCTCAGGCTTTAAGAGTTGGACAGTCTTTCTGTCCAAGGCTCAGCTCTTCCCTAGAGGGTCCCCCTGGGCCTAAGAGTTCAACCTGGTAAGGGCCAAGCTCCATGGGCTTAGTTCCCTCTGGGGTGTCTAAGTCCTCTCCTTGAGGAGAGGGGTCCTGATTCTTTTGCTGTATTGAAGCTGGTTCCTTAGTCTTCTTACCTTTTCTCTTGGAAGGTTGGGCCATACTTTCAGGCTCCAAAACCTATTTTTTCACCCTGTCTCTTGTTTTGTGCTCTTGTTTTACACACGCCAATTCAGGGATATCCTGCATTGCTGCACGGGTTTTCAGTTCAACCTCAGCCCATGCTGAGGTTTCCAGGTCATTGCAAAGTTGGTAGCTTTGGAGAGACCACTTCATGTGTCAGGCTAGTAGCCTTCCCCCCCCCAGCCCCAGTCTAATGTCACCATAGCCATTGCATGGTTAGTGGTAACACTGCCCGCATTGGTGACTGGGTAAGTTCTCCCAATCAAGTATTGCTCAGGGGAAACAAGTGTGTCTCTCACTATACTGACACTGGCACCTGTAGCCCTCGGCTTCTATCATAGTTCCATTAATCTAAGGGTATTGTAATTACTTTTTTAAGTTGGGTGGCCACACAGCTACAGTGGCTGACTCTACTGCCCCTTCTGAAACTAGAACTGCTTCAGTGTGCAACCTGATTTGCTCTTGGCACACTGTTGATCCCATCTGGAGTCTTGCTACCCCAACAGTAACTGTAGTAGGACTAGGGGCCTTCTTGTTTGGGGAAGCAGCAGCTCCGGTTAAATGCTGTGTCCCAACTTCTTACAGTTGTTACACCAGGCCCTTAAAGGATCACAGTTCTTTCTCCTGTACCTATTAATGGACTGGGCAGATTTTTTGGACCCACCCCCCTGTGCAGCTTTTTGTCTTGGGGATTCTCACCACCTTTCCCAGGGGAGGTTTTGTAACCTCTTTCTTTTAGTCACTCCCAGTGTTTGTTCTTGTCACCCTTGTCTTGACCCAGCGGTCTGCCTTCTTTCCCAATTATTGGTGAGAAATAGACCTAGGTCTACCAAATTCTGATGTAATTTTTCATTAGTGCAATTACTTAAAATATGTTCTTTCATAAACTGATTGTAAAGTCTATTGAAACCATGCACTTTGTGTCCAGTTAACCAACCATCAACGACAGCAGAGGTAAGTAGATATATAGGGGGTTGTAGGGGCACCGTTGGTTCAGCTCGCCAAGGCCCAGGGGCTTTGGATGCAGTGGTGCCTTTCAATGTCAGAGTCTCCATACTGGAGCCGGTCAGGGAGCCTCTGGATTCACAGTGCAGGCACCGCCATGGAGATCAGGAGAGTTCAGCTAACGCTGGACATGAGGTCAGGATCACTGGTGAGACTTCACTGCTCAGATTAGCTACTCAGACTCGGGCCATGGGCGTCGGGTGCAGAGTGGGCAGTGATCGAGGTGCAAGCTGGATCCAGAGCCCTTGGTGTTGGTTTCTTCTGGACATGTCCGCTGTCCACGGGAGATTGGAGCCTTTTTTTTAAGGCAGCAGTCCTCCCACAGTTTTCATTGGTCGCTGGCTGCAAAACAGATCGCAAGTTCGCAGAAGCTGGAGAAAGGCCGGTTGGGCTTGGGCCACGGCAGTCATCATCTTCTTGCTTCTTGGGTCATCACAGATCTACTTTCTAGGTCTGAGGGAGTTTTCGGGGAGTAGTAGGGAGGGCCAATGGGCAACTTACCTTGGGTGATTACTCCCACTATTATGCCACCCTCCTGTGGGAAGGGGGCATTGACCTAGCCCTGATTGGAGTAATACCCTCATCTTCAAGATGGAGGGGACTGAAAAGTGTGCTTAACTTCGACTCCTCCACCTGAGGGTTGGAGTTGGTTAAGGTGGGCACACCTCCTAGTTGTTCTAAGTTTTCTTGGCGGTTTTGCCACCTAAAGTGAAGGTGGAAACCGGGGGCTGCCATCTGCTGCTTGCAGCAGAGGCTAGGGGTTGCATTACAAAGGTGGCAGGCCTTTAAAGCTTCCCTTTCGAGCACTGGCCCATCCTAGGGGAAGAGGTGTGACATCTCTGAACAGGATGTGCATTGTTTCTGGTCTCCATCCAGGGGTTCGGAAACATGTCTGTGTGTGGCAGACTGCCTAAAGCCAGTCATTGCCCACACCAGAGTCAGTAGGTTTTCAGGGGGCGCCTCTGAGGTTCCTCCGAGTACATGGTTTTAATAAATCTCACACTGACATCAGTGTGGAATTATTACAAGGAGCGGTTTGGTACTAAACACTCTTGGGTTCATTGACTGCATCATGGTGCTGTGGAAGTTGAGTTGGTTGTCAAATTCCCAGCCCATGTACACTCTATGGTTTCCCTGGCACTTACAATATTAAGGAATAGACCCTAATACTGTAGGGGCATATCTGCTCATGCAAATATGCCCACACCTGGAATATTGTTCACCCGCCATAGGGCTGGTAAGGCCTACTAGATGTGCCTATATCCTGGTCAGTGCTAGCTTGCATGGCACACAGACAATGTGCCATGTCGACTTGGTCATTTTTATCACCTCACAAGGGCATGGCAGCTGCCAGGGCAAAGGCTAGATTACCACTTACTATGGACTTACAGGTGGACAGGAGTACCAATGGTGGACATTTATTTAGGGAAAGAACACTGGTACTAGGAACCTGGACCGTAGGGACCCAGTACCCTACTGTCAAAGTTGCATCAAAAGCCAGGCAAAACATGTGTGGAGAGGGGTACTGCCACAGAACCCCATTTTCTCACACAGAGACAAAGCTGCTACAGTTGTTCTCAGGAGCAATGTCCCTCATTTTGGAAATGAGTAGGGCAGCCAATTGGAAGCCATGTTACCCCTTTGCCAAAAACTACTGTATTGATGCAGACTGTGGTGCTTCAAGCTTTCCTCTGTAACCTGCATGCTTATATGGAGGTATTTTTATATTCTTTGCATTTAGTCCCCACCTTGGAGATCAGATTTCTTTACAGTTTATAAACACCTCAACTGCTTCTCTGTGGAAACATCTCATAGTAGAAAAATGTCATGTACTTCGGATCCTTTCAGCATTTCTTTTAAAAAACAAACTGCAGTAAAGTGCACATTAGGACTTTTGGATTATAGGCTCAATTTTTTAAAACCCCAGAAAGACAACTTTAAAAACATAATGTTCGAGGCATATGGGCTGCAGATGGTACATTTATGAATAGATCGCCATCTGGTGTTGGGCTCGGATGATTGCACTTGTTTTTCTCTTGGAGAAGTCTTTTGTCATCACGAGACCGAAGACTCCTCCTTTGGGTGCTAGTGCGCATGGGCATCGGCTCCATCCTTAGATTGTTTTTTTTTCCGCCATCGGGTTCGGATGAGGATCGAAGCGCTCCGGATCGACTTTGACAAAAAAGTTATATTTCTGTGCGTATTCCCGTTCCAATTCGACGGTATTGTTATCGAGCGCGAGTACATTTCCATTTCGACGCGCTTCGACGTCAACAACAAGATTTCCAACTTCTACGTCGACGAGACCGGGAGGCCCATCTCGACATAGTCCAGCCCGGAGTCCATGGAAAGGACTCCATTCAAAAAATGTCCAACGTGTGGTGCTAAGTTCCCACACAAGGACCTACACGAGGTGTGCAACCTCTGCTTATCCCCTGAACATGAATCCAGGGACTGTGAAGCCTGCGCGGCATTCTCCTCCAAGTCGACGATTAGAAACCGTCGAGCCCGAAGACACGGGGCGTCGAGAATGCAGTCAGAGCCAATCCCGGAGCTGTTCGAGGCCCAGCACCCCGAAGAGAAAGAAGATGAGGACGAGTCGGGGTCGGAAGCGGACGAGCCTGACGTCGAAGAAATCGACGTTCACCAAACCGTGAGTGACGACGTCCCTTTACCAAAAAACCGACCCCGCTCGGTGTCGACCCCGCCTTCGAGCCCGGTCAGACAACCGAAAAAAGTTTCCGACGCCCCGCCTTCAGGCTCGGCAACGAAACCGAAACATTCGGCCTCCCACCATGTTGGATCCGAGAAACGGCCTACCTTGACATCAACACCGAAGCTCCATACAAAGGAAAGCTCGAAGTCGAAACATTCCATGTCGAAACCGAAACATGCTTCGACGTCGAAGACTTCCTCGACACCGCAAATATCGGATTCGAATAAACTCTCGGTGCCAAAAACCCAAATTGACAGTCAGAAGCAAAAGCACCTTTCGGAACCAAAAACTTCTGTACCGACACAGGAGCATCAAACAGATCCCAAACAAAAGACTTTGTTTATTGATCCACAAACTGGCATGGTAGTGACAAAACTACCTAAAAAGAGGAAGAATGAACAGTTGGACGACAAATCCTAAGAAGAGAACAATGGGGACAAATACAACTCCTCCCCTTTCTCCACAACCTAGAGACACACCCTCTTCCGTTCTTCCTCACACTCTGCCAGCTATTCCTTTTACACCACTCCCATCTACACCTCTAACAGATGTAGAAAGTGACATAGGAGAGGCGGAACATCCTAGGGACGATGAAGACACTGTCCCAGAGGATGCAGACCCATGGGAAGATTATAATGTAGTGTCAGATAATGATAATGACCCGGAACTGTACCGCTCAAAAGCTTCACCACCTGATGATAATGCAGGTTTTGCACAGTTAATTAATAGGGCAGCTAAATACCACAAGGTAGAATTACATGCAGAACCTCAAATAGAGGATTTTCTTTTAGAAACACTACCTGCTGCACAAAGAACATCAGGAACACTACCAATGCTTAAGGGTCTCCTCAATCACACATCAGAAATATTCAAAGACCCGGTGAGGGCTAGGGTATTAAACCCAAGAATTGATACAAAATATAAGGCCGCCCCAAAGGACCCAATATTTATCAAGGGACAAATACCTCTAGACTCGCTAGTGGTCACAAACGCTCGTAAGAGAGCAAACTCATTAACTACAGGAGAAGCTCCTCCTCCTGACAAGGAGTCTAAGTTAATAGATGCCTCTGGCACAAGAGTAGCATCCCAAGCGGCAAACAGCTGGCGCATAGCTAATACACAAGCGCTACTTGCACGTTATGACAGAGCTCATTATGATGAGTTGGAAAAACTCATTACGCATCTCCCTAAAGAACATCAAAAGAAGGCAGATCAGCTCATACAAGAAGGGAAGATAATAACTAATACTTCCATTAAGTGCGCCCTAGTCGCAGCAGACACTGCAGCAAGATCCATAAACACAAGCATCATGCTAAGAAGACATGCATGGCTCAGAGTCTCAGAGTTCAAACAAGAGGTACAAACATCCTTATTGAACCAGCCTTTTGATGAGAAAACACTTTTCGGCTCAGGGACAGATGAGGCCTTGGAAAAAATGAAAAAAGACACAGAAGCGGCTAAATCAATGGGAGCATTGCAACAGCCAACTCAAAGAGGTTCCTTTCGTAGGTCCACCTATAGAGGCGGATCCAAGAATACAGGTACAAGCCAGCAATCAACCTCTTTTACACCAACATCACCCAGAGGTAATTCTAGAGGCAGTTACAGAGGTAACAACAACAAGGGTAGAGGTCGCGGAAACAACAACAACCGCAACTCTCCAACCCCAAAACAGTGACTTCATACAGCTCCCCCCAGACCATATAACACCGGTCGGGGGACGCCTATCACAGTTCCTACCTGTCTGGGAAAACATCACATCAGACAGGTGGGTGCGTCAAATTATCCAACATGGTTATTGCCTGGAACTCACAGCTACCACACCAAACATCCCCCCCAAACAGCGTCCAATGAGCCAAGATCACCTAACACTGTTAAAACAGGAAGTACTATCACTACTAGAAAATCATGCCATAGAGAAGGTTCCACAACACCAACAAGGAGCAGGAGTATACTCTCTATACTTCCTAATTCCCAAAAAAGACGGGTCTCTAAGGCCAATACTAGACCTCAGACCTCTCAATGCATACATAAATTCGGAACATTTCCACAAGGTCACGCTCCAACAAGTACTTCCTTTACTGAAGAAAGGGGACTTTCTTTCTACACTGGATCTAAAAGACGCTTACTTTCATATCCCAGTTCATCAAAGCCCACAGGAAATACCTTATGTTTGTTGTAGAAGGACAACATTACCAATTCAAAGTCCTTCTGTTTGGGGTCACAACAGTGCCAAGAGTGTTCACAAAATGCCTAGCAGTGGTTGCAGCTCACCTAAGAAGACAACAAATACATGTCTTCCCTTACTTGGACGACTGGCTAATAAAGGCCAAGTCACAAGAAGAATGTCTTCGAAACACACAAAAGACAATTCAGTTGCTGCACCAGCTAGGGTTTACGGTGAACTACACAAAATCCCACCTACAACCAAACAAGGTTCAACAATATCTAGGGGCTACTATAGACACAGAGAAAGCCAAAGTATACCCCAATCCAGTCAGGATTCAAACAATGCTTACATTGATTCAAAGATTTCAACCACAACACTCACTAACAGCGCGAGTGTTCATGCAGCTATTAGGGCTGATGTCATCCTGCATACTGCTAATACCATATGCCAGACTACAAATGCGTCCGCTGCAAGAATGCTTAGCGACACAGTGGAATCAGGCTCAAGGACAGATTACAGATTTGGTGTTGATAGATGACCACACACACCGCTCTCTGAAGTGGTGGAACACAACAAACATTTCCAAAGGGCGGTTGTTCCTAGAACCAATTCCACAAGTGATACTAACAGCGGATGCATCGCTCACCGGATGGGGAGCGCATATGGAGAAATATACAGTACAGGGAAGATGGAGTGTACAGGAAAAAGACTGCACATCAATCATCTAGAACTACTAGCAGTGTTCCTAGCATTAAAAGCCTTTCAAATGCACGTTCTCAACAAAGCAGTCCTGATCAGAACAGACAACATGACAGCAATGTATTATATTCAAAAACAGGGGGGGACGCACTCTCTCCAACTATCCAGACTAGCGCAGGAAATTTGGAGATGGGTCATTCCTCAAAACATCTATCTATTAGCCGAACACCTACCAGGAGTTCAAAATCAGATAGCAGACAGTCAGAACAAATACACGAATGGGAACTGCGCGACCAAATACTGCAGCCATTCATCCAAAGATGGGGGCAACCAGAGATAGATCTCTTTGCCACTCATCAGAACGCAAAATGCCAAAGCTTCGCATCCAGGTACCCACACCACCTGTCGCAGGGCAATGCGTTATGGATAAATTGGTCCAACAAATTTGCATACGCTTTTCCCCCCCTCTCTCACTAATTCCATTAGTGGTTCGAAAACTGCAACAACACTCAATGACCATGATACTAGTAGCACCCACGTGGGCACGGCAGCCGTGGTTCACCACGCTCCTGCAACTCTCACAAGTGCCACACCAAAAATTAAGAATTTTACCCATGCACCTTACACAGAACCATGGAGAAATAATGCACCCAGATCCCAAACAACTAAACCTAGCGATCTGGCTCCTGAGATCTTAGAATTTGGATACTTAGATCTACCTCCAAACTGTATGGAGATCATTAAGCAGGCAAGACGTCCTACCACCAGGGCATGCTATGCAGCAAAGTGGAAAAGGTTTGCTGTATACTGTACCAGTAACAACATCAACCCTCGACGCATCAACAAAAAATATTATTTGCTACTTACTACACTTGCAGCAATGTAACCTTGCTTACACATCTATTAGAGTACATCTGGCAGCTATAGCAGCGTACCTACAAAACAGGAAACATCTATCCCTGTTTAGAGTGCCAGCAATCCAAGCCTTCATAGAAGGCCTCAAAAGAGTCATTCCACCAAGATTGCCACCTTCCCCGGTCTGGAATCTCAACATAGTACTCACCAGACTAATGGGACCACCTTTCGAACCTATGCATAGGTGTGAAATACAATTCCTTACATGGAAGGTGGCCTTCCTTATAGCCATTACCTCCCTCAGGAGAGTGAGTGAATTACAGGCATTGACAATACAAGAACCATTCCTACAGTTACACCAGAATAAAGTGGTTCTTAGAACAAACGCAAAGTTCTTGCCTAAAGTAATTTCAGCATTTCACATCAATCAACCAGTGGAACTACCAGTCTTTTTCCCAAAACCACAGAAGGTAGCAGAAAGGGCCCTACATACATTAGATGTCAAAAGGGCAATATTGTACTACATCGAAAGAACACAAAATTTCAGGAAAACTAAACAACTATTTGTAGCGTTTTCCCCAACACATAAAGGCAATCCTATCTCTAAAGCAGGCATTGCCAGATGGATTGTAAAATATATACAAATATGTTACATAAAAGCAAAGAGAACATTAACTGTTCCTCCTAGAGCTCATTCTACATGTAAACTAGGGGCATCTATGGCATTCTTATGAAACATTCCCCTAGATGACATATGCAAAGCAGCAACTTGGTCTACACCACATACCTTCACAAAACACTACTGTGTTGATGTGCAGGCAACACAACAAGCCAGAGTGGGCCAAGCTGTATTAAAAACTTTATTTCAAACGGTTGCAACAGACACGGGTGACCACCGCTAGGGAGGTAACTGCTGTATAATCTATTCATAAATGTACCATCTGCAGCCCATATGCCTCGAACGGAATATGCTACTTCCCAGTATGCATCTGTTCTTGGCATAGAGGGCTGCAGAGTGGTACATGCCCTCCCTGCCTCCCCGGAAACCTGTGTCTGTTCCACCACTATCTTATGTAGATACACCTACATGGGCATCTCTTTCTGTATTCTATTACACTACTCCATCTAACCCTACTATGGCAAAACAATCTAAGGATGGAGCCGATGCCCATGCGCACTAGCACCCAAAGGAGGAGTCATCGGTCTTGTGACGACAAAAGACTTCTCCAAGAGAAAAACAAGTGCAATCATCCGAGCCCAACACCAGATGGCGATCTATACATAAATGTACCACTCTGCAGCCCTCTATGCCAAGAACAGATGCATACTGGTAAGTAGAATATTCCTTCTTTATTTCAAAGCATCATTTTTCGAGTGGAAAATCGTATTCTAAAAGTATTCCTGATGTCCTGTGCGGAAATCTTCTTCTTTTGGATACAAAGAGAGTATTGAAGATAAAGAAATGCAGTTCTAAATGTCTACATAAAATACAGATAATATTGCATTATTATTGTAGCATTTGTTCTACATAAATTTGTGCTGGAATCTCACATATAGGTAGAAACATTATAATGGTATTGAAAGCAAAGAAAATTGCATAATTTAGCACCAGTTTTTAAAGTTATTCATTTTTCTTTCTTCCAATATGGCCGGAGTATATTAAGTTTGAGATTAAGGTATAGTTTTAGATGTTAAGCAGAAACATTGACGAATATATCTGAAAGAGACAATTAGTTATGGATTCCTTAACCCCAGGGGTCAGACTGGATTCGGAGAATTTTTTCCTCAGCAGTACCTCTGCGGGTTGATAGGTGGCGTCAGTCGACTCCGCTTTCGTCGTTGGCATCGCGCCAAAATGACGTTGCGGTACCTACTTAAACACCGCCCTCGCATGCTAACGTCAGTTCTTTATTTTTCCACGCTAGCCAGCGCAGATCTGGAGAAAGTGGTACCTCGAGTCACTTTTTGACTCAATTTTTGCAGCTTTTGTCGAAACCTTTTTTGAATCGATCGACTCTTGGTGCACGGAGGGATGTCACGTCGGAACGGCTTCAAGGCTTGCGACTCCCGTCTTTGTGGGAGCAGTCCCGAAAGCTTCTCGAGACCCAGCAGTCCACTCCGTGACGTTCAAGGTCCCGGTCGAGGGGGAGGTTGCGGAACCAGTCGTGGAGAAACCACCACTACTCGCCATCAAACTCTTAATCTTCGGGTAAGAGTCACTCTATGCGTTCTTCCCGTCTGTTGGCTGACGCGACGCGGGAAGCAGAAGGTTGTCGTCCGGCTCCGCCCTCGGAGCCTGTTGGGTCGACTCTGGCCCTTCACTCCCTTTCCCTGCCCAGCTTGGCAACTTTTACGAAGCCTTGCGTCCATCTTCGGGCAGCGTCACTCTGCCAGCGTGCCCTCAGGTCCGCGGACTCAGTTGGTGGTTCTAGGCTTTGGATGCCAGCGGCTACGGGTCCGGCACAGCAGGGCCCCCAAGGATGCAGGCCAGTATCCGCATTGGCGCCGGTCAACCTCGTTCCACCTCCTCCGGCCCCAATCCAGTGACAACACCACCACCACCGCCTCCGACGCCGGTTAGGTCCCCAGGTGATGTTGGGCAGCCTTCCCCTCGACGAGGACATAAAGCCGAACCAACGTCAACCTAGATCAGGACAGACGCCGGACGGTACTTTTGTACCCCTGTTCTCCCCTGATATTTCCTACCCCTCTGAGTAGCTACCAGGAGAGGGTGAAGAGGACTGGGAGGGGTCTGTGGACTCTTGCAGACCAGTTAGAGGTACCGGACTGGAGAGAGGAGGTGGGTGATGCCAGTGGTCTGGACTGCTCCCCAGACCTTGGCATGCTTTCTCCCGCTACCGTGGCTACGGAGGAGGGGCCATCTTATGCAGTGGTGTTGCGTAGTGCGGCCAAGGCCTTAAACCTTGAGCTTCCTATAGTGGCGGTCAGGACTAACCTCCTGACCGAGGTGCTCCAGGTGGCAGCAGCCTCTTCAGAGCCCCTGCTGCTGTTCAATGAGGCCCAACACAGGGGCTCCTGTGGATGGGATTATTGCCGAACGCCACAACCCGGCCCCAGGTGCCCCCATTTTCCTCTCACCATCCCACTCCTGAGAGCTTGGTAGTGCAAGCCTCAACTTCCAAGGGCGCATTACCGAACTCACCACCTGATAGGGAATCCAAGAAGATGGACCACCTTGGGAAGAATGTGTTCGAGGCATATGAGCTGCAGATTACACACTATGCATAGATGGCCACTTAGTGTTGGGCCCGGATGTTTGCAGTTTGTTTTGTTGTAGAAAAGTCTTTGGAAGTCACAGGATAGGTGACTCCTCCTTTGGATGATACTGCGCATGGGCATCGGCTCCTTCCCCAGATTGTTTTTTTCCGCCACCGGGCTCGGATGTGTTTCCAGCGCTCCGTGTTAGAACCGATTTCCGTCGGCGCGCAATCCTCACCAGCTTTGAGAATTCAGTTAAGGACGCGCTTCCAATCAACGCTACTCTATCAACATCCAGGACTTCGATTCCGGTCGCCGTCGAAGGCCTTCGGGCCCAACTAGGCCTCGACTCCAGCTCATGGAAAGGACGCCATTTAAAAAGTGTCCTCAATGTGGGTCGAAGTTTCCCCACACCAACCTTTTATGAGGTGTGTAACCTTTGCCTCTCCCCAGAGCACAAGGCCAGAGACTGTTCTGCTTGTGCCTCCTTCCGCTCCAAGAAGATGATCCGGGACTGAAGAGCTCTGAGAACAATGGCTCAAAGATCTTCAGCTCCGATTCCAGACGACATCTTCGAGGAAGGCGTCGACATCCCAGAACAACATGGCGTCGACAGCAACTCCGAGGCAGAAGATTCCGGTGTCGAGGACATCACTCCAGCGCAGCGGGTCGTAAGTAAGACCATCGACCGCGACCCTTCTTCGACACACCCCAAAAAGGCTCCGGTCACACCCTCTCGTACACACCGAGACACTGCTTCTACTGCCCCACCTTCGGGCCCGGCTAAGAAGCTAACAAAGCCTTCAGGCGACTTGGGCTCGAGTCGACCTCCACACGGTGCCGACGCACAACTACCGGCACCGAAAAAGATACCATCGGTTGCCACGCCCACATCGAAACCATCGGCACCGAAACAGGTAGTTACTACCTCGGCACCGAAACCAAGGTTGGAGCCAGACAAAGCTTCGGATCCGAAGAAACAACCCGATCCGAAACCTTCCTCGGCACCGAAAAAATCGTCTGAGCTGAAAAAACATTCGGAGCCAAAAAATATCCCAGCTTCTTCTGTAAAAGACTTTACCAAAAAACCAAAAGAAGCAACTTCGGTGCCAAAACCTTCCTCCACACCAAAAGATCACAGTTCTGCAGAGGACTTATTTCACCCGGACCCTGCACAAAAGACTTTGGTGAAAGATCCAACTACTGATCGACTAACTTTAAGCTCAAAGAAACGACACCTAGAAACACCAGCACCGGCTCCTCCTCCAAAGAAGGACATAGCTACTTCCCCGCTAAGAGTGCCTTCCCCTTCTCCTCCACCTATGCCATCACCACCTGTTCCCCTGCCACAGCATTCCCCTACACACACTATCATACGTGATGATAATGGGGATGATAGCTCTGATGACATAGGGGGTAACGCAGATGATCCATCTATTCCCCCAGGCTCACCTGACCAATGGAACGATTATAACACGCCAGACGTTCCAAATGTCCTTCAAGATGACATATACCCCTCTAGGCCTTCCCTGCCAGAAGACACTATGGGCTTTAATCAGTTGGTACACAGAGCTGTGCAATATCATGGGGTGGATATGCATACAGACACAGTGGAGGAAGACTTCCTACTAGATACATTTGACAGTGCACAAAGATCTTCATCCATTTTACCCATGCTCAAAGGAGTGATTAAACACACCCCTGAGGTTTTTAAAGACCCAGTTAGAACTCGGATCATTAACCCAAGAATAGAGAAAAAATATAAAGCTGCACCCTCAGATCCAGCTTACATTAAATGCCTAGTTCCCCTAGACTTGCTTGTAGTTTCAAACGCACACAAAAGGGCTAACTCACAAATGTCAGGTGAGGCTCCCCCACCTGACAAAGAGTCTAAACTCCTTGATGCGTCCGGAAAGAGAACTGCCTCACAAGCAGCAAACATGTGGCGTATCTCCAATACACAAGCATTATTGGCACTTTACGACAGAGCACAGTATGATGAACTAGAGTCACTGATGCAGCACCTCCCGGATAAGTACAAAGATAGAGCTAATGAGCTTATCCAGGAAGGGAAAAATATTACTCACACCTCAATTCGTTGTGCACTTGACGCAGCAGACAACGCCTCCAGGGCAGTTAACACAAGTGTTTTGCTGTGTAGATATGCGTGGCTACGCATATCAGGTTTTAAACCTGTAGTTCAGAGTGCTATAATAAATCAACCCTTTGATGAGCAACACTTATTCCGACCCAATGTGGACGTATCCCTCGAAAAAATGAAGAAGGATATAGACACAGCAAAATTTATGGGAGCCTTGCAGTCACAGGCTCCCAGACGTTCATTTCGACGCTCATCCTATAGAGATAACAGAGGATATGCTTCAGACACACCTTCCACCTCCTACAAAGCCCCCACATAATCTACATATAGTAAGGGCTACCAAAGGGGTGGTTACAGAGTTAACAACAACAAGGGCAGAGGCAAGACCAACAATTCCCGCTCTGCCTCCACCCCTACCCAATGACTCCCTTCCCCCGCCCCATTCCACTCCGGTCGGGGGAAGACTATAGCAATATCTACCAGCCTGAGAAAACATCACATCAGACAGGTGGGTGCTTCAAATAATCCAGTCAGGTTACTGTCTAGAACTAACATCCACCCCCCCCCCAAACATACCACCCAGACAGCGTCCAATGTCACAAGAATATTTGACACTGCTCAGACAGGAAGTGGTATCTCTCCTGCAGAAAAATGCAATAGAAATAGTTCCAAAGCATCAGCACAACAAGGGAGTATACTCCCTATATTTCTTCATTCCAAAGGACGACGGATCTCTGAGACCTATTCTAGACCTCAGACCTCTAAACATTAACATACAGTCAGACCATTTTCATATGGTCACACTTCAACAAGTCCTTCCGCTCCTGTTACAAAACGACTTCCTTGTAACTCTAGATCTCAAGGACGCCTACTTCCAGATTCCTATTCACACAGCGCACAGAAAATATCTCAGATTTGTGCTAGACGTGCAGCACTACCAGTTCAAAGTGCTCCCATTCGGAGTCACAACAGCACCAAGAGTGTTTACCAAATGCCTAGCAGTCGTAGCAGCACACTTAAGAAGACAGCAGATTCACGTCTTCCCATATCTGGACGACTGGCTCATAAAAGCAAGCTCATACGGCCACTGTGTACAACACACTCACGCCACAATTCTACTACTCCACAACTTAGGATTCACAGTAAATCACACCAAGTCACAATGTATACCCTCGCACATACAACAATACCTCGGTGCTACAATAAACACCCAATTAACACTAGCTTATCCCTCTCCAGCCAGGATAACAAGTGTACAAACGCTACTAACAAAATTCAAACCACAACACTCGCTTCCAGCTCGAGTGTTCATGCAACTCATAGGAATGATGTCATCTTGCACATTTATAGTACCTCACGCAAGACTGCAAATGCGTCCACTTCAAGAGTGCCTAGCACGACAGTGGAACCAGGATCATGGTCAATTAACAGACCTAGTGCTGGTACAGTCGGACTCATCGCTCTCTGCAATGGTGGAGCACAAAAAACCTTTCAAAGGGCCGACCGTTCCTAGAGCCAGTTCCCCAAATAATCATGACAGCGGACACATCGCTCTCCGGCTGGGGAGCTCATCTACTGCATCACACCATGCAAGGCAGGTGGACACCGCAA
Organism: Lissotriton helveticus; assembly: GCF_964261635.1. Classification (NCBI taxonomy): domain Eukaryota; kingdom Metazoa; phylum Chordata; class Amphibia; order Caudata; family Salamandridae; genus Lissotriton; species Lissotriton helveticus. Next base: position 107,668,233 of record NC_136067.1, read on the forward strand.
CAAAAGCTACTCCACATCAACCACTTAGAGTTGCTAGCTGTCTTTCTTGCCCTAAAAGCATTTCAAACTCAAGTGTCAGGCAAAGCTGTCTTAGTCCGCACAGACAATATGACTGCGATGTACTACATAAACAAACCAGGCGGGACACACTCTCTGCAGCTCTCTGTTATCACAGCAGATATGGTGATGGGCTATACCTCTAAAGATCTTCCTCTTCGCCCAACATGTCTCAGGAGTACAAAACACCATGGCAGATCTACTAAGTCGACAGATACAGCAGATCCACGAGTGGGAACTTCCTCCGCAAGTTCTTCAACCGTTTTCCCAAACGTGGGGACAACCTCAAATAGACCTCTTCGCCACCCACGAAAATGCAAAATGTCCAAACTTCGCCGCCAGATACTCACACCCATTGTCCAAAGGCAATGCGATATGGATGAACTGGTCAGGACGATTGTAGGAAGGTGGATACCTGACTATGGTTACCCCAGATTTTTTGCCTTGTGTTTAGCTGGTTTTTTACTTAGTTGGCCTGGGATCCTGCTAATCAGGGCCCCAGGCTATCTGCTTTCTCTATAAAATGGACTCCATTTACCTTAGGTGCATACTTAATTTGATTTGGGTCCCTCTTATGAGTCCCTGTACAGTGTACTATAGGTACCCAGGGCATAGGTGCATCCAAGGCCTACCAGGGGCTCCAACATATCTTTTGCCACCCCTGGCTTGCCATCCAAACTGACACAACTGGCTGATCACTCAGCTGGGGCAAGGTCGTGTAATCACCCCTTGCTTAGATATAGTATTCCTATATCTAACCTTCTATCTAGACACATATACACCTATAAGCCACTCCTATGGCAGGCCTTAACAATCCTGGAGGCAGAGTGCGTGGTTTTATGTGAGATGGTGCTCTAGCATGAGCTGAGCTTGTCTGCAGCTTTTGGAACCATGTCCTTATAGCTGTTCTAAGATAATGCCATACCATATACTCTTAAGTGCATTATGAACCTCGCGGTTAAATGCTATCTTTGGTTTGGCTTTATCAAAACATGTCGTGTAAGGTGTCATTCGCTTTGGAATACTACCCCCTCGCCAATTCTGGCGACTGGGGTAGCATTCCACCCTTCTAGAGGGAGAAGACATGTTACTTCCATTAATCCCGGTTAAAGTTAACCAGAGCTTCAGCATCACAAAATGGATGCTGCTGCCACAGACACAAGTATGACCTCCTGCTGCTGGGAATCCTTCCAGCGAGGGAGGCTTGGGCAATAGGTATCCTGTCACAGGGAGGTGCTAGCACCACCCCAGACAGGAGATAGTGGATTGGTGCAGGGAGGGCTGAATGAAATGAGACACTGCCTGGGGCACACAAGGTGTCCCATGCATAGTCCAGTTCAAACCGGTGCTGGATCACTCCAGCCCCAGCTCTGGCGCGAAACTGGACAAAGGGAAAGGGGTGTAACCACCCCCTTCCTGGGTCCCACCCGTAGGAGGGACATAGCAGGTAATCCAGCCCCTTGATTTGGAATAAAGGTAGGAGCTGTGTCCTTAGATTTTAGATAATCCTGACTGAAACTCTGATACGAAACTCTGGACCCTTCGACATCCTACTCGACGTAGAAGACTGAAGAATCTCCCTTGTGGTCAAGGAGTGATCACCCTGTGCACGCAGGCACCATCAAGCGCTCAATGGTTTGCTTTATCGTTGATCCCGCCGGAGCTCGAACGACAGAGCCTGACAAGAACCAGACTTCCAGACATCCAACAGCCCGATCCACAGCAAAGCTGAGGCCCGTGGAGGCGACCAGAGACGTGGGACCATCTTGGAAAGCCAGCGAAGTGCTTTCTGTGCAGCTCCTCGAAGCTGTGCATTGGGGATTGAGAAGCCCCAGCCCGAGCATCCTTTGCTCTGAAGATCACCTCTCCACACTCACCGAGTGCTGTGTGGGGCCCTTTTGCATTTTCCTGCTCGACGCGTCTGTCCGGTCACTTGCCCGTTGGCTAGTGGCCTCTGTGACGACGAACCTTTGATTTTCCAACGCTGGTCTGGCAGCCCATCAGACCTTGCTGGTCTGATCCAGAAGCCATTTTTGATCCCTGCGTGGGTTGCATTTGCCAAGGCCTGTTGACTCTGAATCGAGAACCGACACCGCCGACAGCGAGAGACTTCGTGGGACAGTCCGTGCCCAGCACCTGGTCGTCGTCGACACCTGCTGGTCCACGTGGCAGCGGAGACCAGCGTCACGACATCACCTGATCGCAACCCGATATCGCCTGGTTCCTTCATGGTTCCTTCCTGGTCACTGGCTAGTGACCCAGAATCTGTCCCCTCTGCTTTCAAGGTACTCTACATCTTCGATTCACCCTTGGATCCAACTGGACTCTTCTCTCCTGGTCGCCTGCAGCATCTTTTCTCCAAGGCTCCATAGAACTCCACGACGAAACCCGACACACTTTGACACCTATACACCCGCTTCCTTTGGGTGCGGTAACGCGAGTACTGCGTTGCTCCTGTAGAGATTTACACTCCTAGTGTCCTAGTTTTAAGTGGTTAAGTTCTAGTCCAGTCAGAAGACTCCTAAATCTGCAACTTTCTAACTTTACGCACCCATTGACTTCAATAGGTGCACGCGTGTGAATTTAGACACTGCACCCGCATCCTGTGGGCCTCCTGCTCCCTAACTACAGTTAATCCAGTGTAGCCCCAGCGATTCCCAAGGACCTAGGCCTTACCATTGTTCGTGACGTGGTTCTTATACCACTATTTTAGTATATGGTTTTACGTGCCACCAGGGCCTATCCATATTTGTGCAACTTTTGTATGTTATATTAAGTTACTTGTTATATGCTTGTGCTCCTGTGCTCATAAAGAGTTAAGGGGATTTATTTAGAAATAAATACATATATATTTTGAATAACCTGTGTGGTGTCCTTTCATTTGGTATTAAAAGGTTTGCATATGGTAAAACAGCTGGCTTCACATGCCCTCTTGAGTTTAGCCTAAGACTGCTTTTGTCCATGCTACCACTAGGATAGCTGGTCTAAAAGGTTGACTTTACAACCATCACCATAAGGGTTGTTTGAACTGGTGCAAGGGGCTCACTAGAACAGTGAACATCATATACCAGGCCAACTTCTCACAACGATTTGCGTACGCTTTTCCACCTCTTCCACTAATTCCATTAGTGGTACGCAAGCAACAGCAACATTCCCTAACACTCATTCTAGTTGCTCCAACTTGAGCTAGACAACCGTGGTACACCACACTGCTGCAACTATCTGTGGTGCCACACCAAAAACTAAGCCTATCTCCACGCCTATTAACGCAGAACCATGGAGAGATCAGACACCCGGACCCAGCTCTGCACAACCTAGCGATCTGGCTCCTGAAGTCATAGAGTTTGATTACCTTAACCTTCCTCAAGAATGTATGAACGTCATCAAAGAAGCTAGACGTCCCACTACCAGAGCATGTTATGCTGCTTAGTGGAAAAGGTTTGTGATATACTGTCAAAACAATCACATAAACCCCCTGGATGTGTCTATTCAACTCATCATAGGATACCTCCTACACCTTCAAAAGTGTAACTTAACATACACATCTATCAGGTTACACCTTGCTGCTATAGCAGCATACTTACAAAATAGACAACATCTATCTCTTTTTAGAGTACCAGCTATAAAAGCTTTCATGGAAGGGCTGAAAAGAATAATCCCTCCTAGAACACCACCTTCACCAGTGTGGAACTTAAACGTCGTTCTCACACGTCTCTTGGGGCCACCCTTTGAACCTTTACACAAATGTGAATTGCAATTCCTAATTTGGAAAGTAGCTTTCCTAGTAGCCATTACTTCTCTTAGAAGAGTAAGCGAACTGCAAGCATTTACCATTCAAGAACCTTTCCTGCAAATGCATCGTAACAAAGTGGTTCTTCGTACTAATCTTAAATTCCTTCCAAAAGTCATTTCACCATTCCATCTAAATCAATCTGTGGTGCTGCCCGTATTCTTCTCGCAGCCACAAACACTCGCTGAAAGAGCTCTACACACTTTAGATGTTAAAAGAGCGCTACTTTATTACATAGAAAGAACACAAAGTTTTCGCCAAAAAAAACCCGCTTTTTGTGTCCTTTTCACCACCACATAAAGGAAATCCCATATCAAAATCTGGAATTGCAAGGTGGATTGTCAAATGCATACAAATCTGTTACCAGAAAACCAAGCGTACGTTAACAATTCCCCCAAAAGCCCATTCTACAAGAAAGTTAGGGGCTTCTATGGCATTCTTAGGGAACATTCCCTTAGATGACATATGCAAAGCAGCTACATGGTCTACACTGCACACATTCACAAAACACTATTGTGTAGATGTGCGAACTAAGCAACAAGCCACTGTTGGCCAGGCTGTACAAAAAACTCTATTTCAAACAACTGCAACAGATAGGGGTGTTCTGATAGATACATCTGCCGTGTGGATTCCTCACCTTGTGAATATCCCCCTTGCGTCAGCAACGTTCGGAAATTTTCTTCGTAGTACGCCGACGTGGGCGACGTCACAGGAGCACGGCATCGCGCGCGACTCCGTCTGACGTCACCGACCCCATATCAGGCCCACGCCGGCGTGATGACGTCAGTTCCCTTTTTTCCGCGTCTTTGACGCTAACGGTTTTCGGGATCTTCTGCGATACTTAGTATCTAGCTGTTATTTAATTGTCACTGTTTCTCTTTTACGACTTAATTCTTCACCGAAGATGTCGTCTAGGAAAACAGGCTTTAAGCAATGTAGGTCTTGTGCCCGCATGATGTCTATCACTGACCCACATAAGGATTGTTTGTGGTGTCTTGGTTCGGATCACGACGTTAAAAACTGCAGTTCCTGTTTTAAAATGAACCCAAAGGCGCTTCGGGAGCGTGAAGCTAAACTACTTTTAGCGAAGGTAAAACAGGATACTGGAAGATATTCGAGATCGACGTCGAGACGATCGAAGTCGAAGCAAAGGTCTCGATCGAAGTCGAGATCGGCGTCGAGATCCAGAGCGGGTTCGAGATCTGGAGAGGAGTCGAGATCTAAAGCGAAGTCAAGATCCAGAGAAAGATCTAGGTCTAGATCTAAGTCGGCTTCAGGTCACGCTTCGAGCTCCTCGAGGAGAAAGCATAAGAGGAGGAAGCACAGTTCAAGGCATCATTCAGGGAAGGAATCCTCTGACTCGAAGAAAAAGTCTCACAAACACCGTAAGGACTTTGTCTCTCCTTTGCCTGCCTTGTCAATCGAAGGTTCTCCGACTCCGGAACCAGAACCGGATCCTGTATCCTCGCATCCTTCGGAACATGAAGAGGAAGAAGAGGTGATTTCTCAGGCTCCGGCTCCAATGGAGACTCCTGTAGACCCAGAAGGTCAGAGTGAGAATGTGTCGGAACGACCTCCGTTGGAACATCCGGTAGGTCCGTACCCTCCCTTTCCTGGTCCTGGTCAGGATCCCTCGCATTTTCTCAATGCGATGTTTGGAGTATATTCCAGGGCGATGTACCCCGCTGGAGCGCCTGTTGGTCCCATGGGTCCATTATCGTACAATCTGGGCATTCCTCAGTCGTACGCCCCAGCTCCATTTATGCCTTTTATGCCGGCGCCTCTTCCACCTTGGCTCGGTACGGCTCCGCCGAGGTCTTCGACTCCGCATGCGGCTTCGCCGACTCCGGATCGACCTCGTAGTCGAGATCGAGGTACCACACCTGTCCATGATTCTCGTCCTACTGCTCCGGCTCCTCGATCGATGTCGGAACCGGCTCCGTCGGAGTCGTTACCGGATCCGTCGACTTCGATTCGATTGGAGTGGTCGAGACGAAGAGCTCAGCGTCTTCTCGAACAAAGGGATGATGAAAGTTCTGATGTGGAAGAAGGCGAACTTCCTGATCATGATGATGATTTCGATGAACTTCGGGATGCTAGTGGTCTGGAACTCTCTCCCGAGTGGGGTCTACCTTCGACTTCTGATGCTCCGTCTAGGGATGTGGCACCCTATCACGTGGTTATTAGGAAGGCTGCTGATCTTCTCAACTTGAAGCTGCCCACAGTTGAGTACAAGCCCAACATCCTCACTGAAGTCTTGCACTCTCCCTCTACAATTGTTGAACCTACACTGCCATTTACTGATGCCTTGACGGATCCAATAAAAGAGATTTGGAAGAGGCCATTATCTGCTCCTGCAGTTTCGAGAGCTATTGCAAGGCGCTATAGGGTGGCTCCTGATGACCCTGCATTCCTTTCTTCACATCCATCTCCAGAAAGTCTTGTGGTACAGGCGGCTTGCTCTAATAGGGCTGCAGGCTCTTTCCCTCAAGTGCCAGCTGACAAAGAATCAAAGAAATTAGATCAGTCTGCGAAGAAGACAAATGCTACTTGCCTTTTACGAAGGTATGTGCATGCACTAATGGACTCAGTGAAGCAATTGTCACCTAAGCTTCCTGAGGAGGATAGGAAGAACTTTAATGAGGTGATCTCTGACACTCAAGCTGCTGCGCGCATGGTCATTAAGAGCGGCATGGACACTGTGGATTCTGTTGCCAGAATTATGGGTTCCTCTATTGCGACCAGGAGGGCAGCATGGTTAAAGTCCTCGGATTTCTCTGCGGATGTGCAGTCTACATTGCTGGACTTACCTTTTGAAGGAACTGGCCTTTTTGGTAAAAAGGCTGATGTAGCCTTGGAAAGGTTTAAGGACAGCCGTGCCACTGCAAGATCTTTGGGTCTCCAGATGAGAGGGTCGACGACTAGAAAATTCAGAGGATTTGGTAGATCTTCTTTTCGTCCCTTCAAGCAAGGTCAACAGCAGCAGCAGCAGAACCCTCTATATAAGTCCTATAGAGGTAGACAGAAGGGTCGTGGACGTGGACGTCAAGTCTCCTCTTCCTCCACTTCCTCCAATAATGCCCAACCCCCACCCGCATCAGCAAAGCAGCCCTAGATCCACCATTCTGGATCATGTAGGGCCAGTAGGGGGTCGGCTTACTCATTGTCTACGAGATTGGGAATCGGTTCCATCAGATCTTTGGGTTCTCAATCTCGTAGAGAATGGGTATGCACTTCCTTTTCAGGAGTTCCCTCCCAATTACCCTCCTTGCCAAGGTTATTGTTCGGAGGACCACCTGCTTCTCCTGCAGGAGGAAGTCCTGGCACTGTTTCGAAAGGGTGCAATAGAGGTGGTTCCAGAGCAGGAGAGGGGTCAAGGGTGCTACTCCCGGTATTTCTTGATTCCCAAGAAGGATGGCAGGCTTCGGCCGATCCTGGATCTCAGGATTTTGAACCTCTATCTCAAACAGGAGAAGTTCAAAATGCTCACCCTTGCTCAGGTTCTTCTGGCGCTGATGGAAGAAGACTGGATGGTGTCGATCGACTTGCAGGATGCGTATTTTCACATCCCAATCCTGAAGTCGCACAGGAAGTATCTCCGTTTTACGGTGGGATCGCAGCACTACCAGTTTGCGGTCCTTCCCTTTGGACTTACTACTGCGCCTCGAGTTTTCACCAAGGTGATGGCAGTGGTGGCTGCGCATCTCAGAAGGTCAGGGATTCCTGTATTCCCTTATCTAGACGACTGGCTGATCAAAGCAGAGTCGCCGGAGAAGGTGCTCCATCATCTGCAAGAGACAACTCAGTTGTTACACAGGTTGGGTTTTTCGATAAACGTACCCAAATCTCACCTGGTGCCCTCCCAGCGCAACCTGTTCATAGGTGCGGTACTGGACACTACTGTATGTCGTGCATTCCCTCCACCTCAAAGGATTCACGACATTCAGGAGATGATTCCTTTATTCTACAATGGAGTGGTTGTTCCGGTCCTGAAGGTCCTTCGTCTGCTCGGTCTGATGGCTTCTTGCATTCTGTTGGTCAGTCATGCACGCTGGCACATGAGGGCACTCCAGTGGTGCCTCCGCAGGCAGTGGTATCAGCACAACGGAGATCTCAGGGAGTCAGTGAAGATCTCCAGAGAAGCTGCAGCGGATCTGTCTTGGTGGGGCGTGGAAGGCAATCTGTCGCAAGGAAAGCCTTTTCAACTGCCTCCATCAGTGGCCACAGTGATAACGGATGCATCCACTCTCGGGTGGGGTGCTCATCTGGGAGACCTGGAGGTCAAAGGTCTTTGGTCTCCGGAAGAAAGGTTGTTTCACATCAACCTTCTGGAATTGAGGGCGATACGTTTGGCGCTCAAGGCCTTCCTCCCTTCCCTTCGCGGTCGTTCGGTTCAAGTCCTGACGGACAACACGACTGCGATGTGGTACATCAACAAGCAGGGAGGAGTAGGGTCGCAGTGTCTCTGCAGAGAGGCTCTGCGTCTCTGGTCCTGGGTTCAGGACCATCAGATTTGTCTGGTGGCAAATCATCTGGCCGGAGTTCTGAACGTTCGTGCAGACAGTCTCAGTCGGCAGTTCTCTGCCCACCACGAGTGGAGGCTTCACCCGGAGGTTGTTAACGACATCTTTCAGATGTGGGGGACTCCTCGGGTGGATCTATTCGCCACTCGCGAGAATGCGCACTGCCTTTCATTCTGCAGTCTCCAGTATCCGATGCAAGGAGCATTGGGGGACGCGTTTCAGTTGAGTTGGGGAGATCAACTCCTTTACGCGTTTCCTCCCATACCTTTGATTCCTCGGGTTCTGAGGAAGATTCGTCAAGACCGGGCCCAAGTCAGATTGGTCGCTCCGGATTGGCCAAGAAGGGTGTGGTATTCGGACCTACTCCACCTCTCCTCTCACCCGCCGCTCCGTCTCCCTCACAGGGCAGACCTCCTCTCTCAGATGGAGGGGCAGGTTTTACACCCCCACCTCCAGACATTACACCTTCATGCCTGGAGATTGAACGGGGCAACTTGAGTTCTTTTTCTCTCCCTCACGAGGTAGTGGATGTCATTCTCTCTGCCAGGCGTGACACCACTAAGTCCATTTACTCCTATAGGTGGTCGAAATTTGTTTCTTGGTGCAGGGAGAGAGATGTTGACCCTTTGAAGGCTCATTTGTCTAATATTTTACAATTTGCCCTTTATCTGGCGCAGCAAGGTTTGGCTGTGGCCACGGTCAAGGGGTATCTTTCAGCCTTATCGGCGTTTCTATGTTTGCCATCTCTCTTTAAATCTCCGGTGGTTTTGAGATTCTTGAGGGGTCTCATAAATATGTTCCCTCCTACTCCTTTTGTTGTTCCTCATTGGGATTTGAATCTTGTGCTGACCTTTTTAATGGGTTCTCCCTTCGAACCCTTGCACAAGTGTCCATTGAGGCTTCTCTCTTTTAAAACTATCTTCCTCGTTGCAATCACCTCGGCAAGGAGGGTAAGTGAGCTTCAAGCTCTAAGTTCCAAACCCCCATTCCTGACCATTCATGCTGAAAGGATGGTTCTTAGGACCAGGGCTGCTTTTCTGCCTAAGGTGGTGACTCCTTTCCATCTTGGGCAGTCCATTACCCTTCCTACCTTCTATCCTCCCCCTCACCCGTCTAAGGAGGAAGAGAGACTGCATCGCCTGGACCCTAAGAGGGCGGTGTCTTTCTATCTGGACAGGACTAAGGACTTCCGGATGGACGACCAGCTGTTTGTTGGCTTTGCTGGCTGCAAGAAGGGCAGAGCGGTGCACAAGCGCACTCTTTCCAGGTGGATAATCCTGTGCATCAAAATCTGCTACTCACTTGCGGGTAAGGACCCTCCTGAGGGTATTAGAGCTCATTCAACTAGAGCAAAGTCTGCAACATCTGCTTTGTCTAGGGGTGTACCTGTTGAGGATATTTGCAGGGCCGCGACTTGGGCCTCCCTCCACACTTTCGCGAAGCATTACTGCTTGGATACCGAGGTGAGGAGGGATGGCGCGCTCTGTCCTCCAAGATTTCCTGGTGTAGCAGAGTGGACACCCTCCTCCGGGAGTGGGGACTGCTGTGGGAATCTATTCACAAGGTGAGGAATCCACACGGCAGATGTATCTATCAGAAGAACAAGTTACTTACCTTCGGTAACGCTTTTTCTGTAGATACTATATCTGCCTGTGGATTCCTCACTGAACCACCCGCCTCCCCGTTGTCCACTCTGCTATACCTGGTCTTTCTGTATATATGGTTTATACTATTGTATTGATTTTGTTCTATATGTACTGTGTACATTGTATATTTGCATATTTGCTATCGTTGGTCCGTCCGTGTGCCTCGAAGGCACGGAAAAAAGGGCAGAACTGACGTCATCACGCCGGCGTGGGCCTGATATGGGGTCGGTGACGTCAGACGGAGTCGCGCGCGATGCCGTGCTCCTGTGACGTCGCCTACGTCGGCGTACTACGAAGAAAATTTCCGAACGTTGCTGACGCAAGGGGGATATTCACAAGGTGAGGAATCCACAGGCAGATATAGTATCTACCAGAAAAAGCGTTACCGAAGGTAAGTAACTTGTTCGTCGCCGCTAAGGTGGGTACTGCTATACAATCTATGCATAGTGTGTAATCTGCAGCTCATATGCCTCGAACGAAAATGCTACTTACCAGTATGCATCTGTTCTTGGCATGTAGAGCTGCAGAGTTACACACGCCCACCCGCCTCCCCGGCTACCGTTATCTGTTCCAGTATTACCTTAATTAGATACAAACTACATGGACATCACTACTTCTTGTACAGCTCCATCACTTCCCTAATGGCGAAAAACAATCTGGGGATGGAGCCGATGCCCATGCGCAGTATCATCCAAAGAAGGAGTCACCTATCCCGTGACTTCCAAAGACTTTTCTACAACAAAACAAACTGCAAACATCCGGGCCCAACACTAGGTGGCCATCTATGCATAGTGTGTAACTCTGCAGCTCTACATGCCAAGAACAGATGCATACTGGTAAGTAGCATTTTCCTTTCTTCCTCCAGCTTGGGACTTCGGTCGGTAAACACTGTCTTTTGGGCCTTTACTCCCACTCGGTGTGGGACACGGTTGCGCAGGTGCTACCACAGTGCCTGGAGGAGGCCTGGACCGTGCTCTCCTGTTCATTTGCCGAAGGGAGAGACACAGCGAAGTTCGCCATCCGATGTTCGCCATCCGATGTCGGCTGGACACCGCCGACTCACTAGGCAGGACGATTTCCACGTCACTAGCCCTTAGACGCTACGCCTGGTTGAGGTCTACTGGCTTTTCATGTGATGTCCATGATACGCTTTTGGACATGCCCTTTGATGGCCGTTGCTTGTTTGGTGACAAGGCTAACAAGATGCTTGAGTGTTTTAAGGATTCTAGGGCAACGGCCAGGTCCTTGGGCCTCGCATTAATCTCCACCCAGGGCAGTCTGCCTTTCGCCCCTTTTGTGGCTATGGAAGGGGTTCCCTACCACGTTCTGCCCAGAGCCACAGCCCTGCGCAATCTGTCAAGCCTCTGCGCGGCCGGGGACGTGGGTCTGGGGGCCAGCGGGTGGGCCAGTCCACCAGCACCCCCTCTGCAGCAGCCTCCAAGCCCTCCTACTCCGACCTTTCAGGGCCTCCTTTTGCCAGTGGGCAGCAGGATTTGCCATCACCTCTCCCACTAGCTCAACATCACGTCGGACAGGTGGGCTTTTACAGATAGTCCGAAGGGGCTACTCCCTCCCCTTCGAGACTACTCCCTCCCCATCGAGACTACCCCCTCCGCCCATGCCCCTCAGTCCATCGCATGTCGGAGAATCACTTGGCCCTTCTCCAACAGGAAGTTACGGGTCTCTTGGCCAAGTGAACCATCAAGCGCGTTCCTGCCCCAGAAGTAGGTTGTGGTTGTTATTCCCACCACTTTCTGCTACCCAAGAAGCACAAGGGCTTGCGTCCTATCTTGAAACTTCCTCAGGAAGGAGAAGTTAAAAATGCTCACCCTGGCTCAGGTTCTTTCTGCTCTCGACCCTGGAGACTGGATGGTAGCATTGGACTTTCATGAAGGCCATTTTCACATGCCGGCCCATCGGTGTTACATACGGTTCATGGTAGGCCAGGAGCACTTTCATTTTACCGTGCTCCCCTTCGCCCTTACCAGCGCCCCTCGGGTTTTCACGTAAGAGATGGCAGTGGTCGCAGCTCATCTGCGCAGATAAGGGGTTCCAGTCTTCCCCCTATCTCGCCAACTGGCTGTTGAAGGCAGGCTCGCCCTAGGCTGTCGTCCCCCCACCTCCAGACTACGGCCAACCTCCTGCACTCTCTGGGGTTCACCATCAATGTGCCAAAGTCACCCCTGATTACCTCTCAGGAGCTCCATTTCATCGGAGCAGTTCTGGACACAGCGCAGTTCGGGCTTATTCTCTCAAGCAGCGAGTGCAGGATATTTGGGCTAGGGTTCTGATCTTCCAGCCTCTGTCCTGCTGGTGGACTATGCCAGGTGGCATATGTGGGCTCTGCAGTGGGACCTGAAGTTCCAGTGGGCACAGCATCTGGGGAATCTTTCTGATTGCTTCCATATCTCAGAGGGCACTGCACACCAGTTGCAGTGGTGGCTAACGAACCGAGATTATGTCAAAGGCAGATCCCTCTCCATTCCCCAAACAGAGTTCACAGTGGTGACAGATGCATCACTGCTGGGGTGGGGCGGCTAAATGGGAGTTGCGGAGATGAGGTCTCTTGTCTCCGGCAGAGTCTTGGCTCCATATCGAACTTCAGGTGATTCATCTAGCACTAAAGGCTTTCCTTCCCTCTGTTCAGGGAAGAGTGGTGCAAGTGTTCATGGACAACACCACTGCCATGTGGTACTGCAGCAAACAGGGCGGGTGGGGTCGTGGACCCTATGTCAAGAGACTCCCCTCCTTTGGACATGGCTGGAACACCAGGGCATATCCCTGGTGGTTCACCACCTGGCAGGTTCTCTGAACGCCAGGGCGGACGTACTCAGCCGCAGGTGCATGTACTCACTTGTTTTCTCCAACTCCTTTCGTGATGCCCCAGTGGGACTTGAACCTGGTTCTTACTTATCTTATTTGTGCTCCTTTCAGGCAGCTACATAACTGTCATCTCAGACTCTTAACCCTTAAATTGTCTATCTGAAAGAAACCGGTTAGTGTTAGATTCCTTACCTCAGAATATCCCCAGGTGTCAGACTGGATCCGGAAAGTTTTCGTCAGCAGTACCCCTGCGGCGTCGGTAGGTGTCGTCTGCGGCTCCGCGTCCGTCGTCGGCGTCGTGATCGCTGGGATGACGTCATCGGAGTACTTAGACGCCGCCCTCGTGTGCGGACGTCTGTTCTTCTTGTCTCCGCGCCAGCAAGCGCAGATCCGGGAAGAGCAGTACTCCTATTCAATTCAATGAATCTTTATTCGGTATTTAAAAAATACCATAAAAGGGCATAAAACAATTCATTCATTAAAAATACAATTCATAAACCCCATAATTATACAATTTATACAAATGTCAACACTGTCCCCTCGAGATCCTCAACCTTACAGCAATCCTAATAAAATTCATTATGCAAAACAGCGTGTGGGAATTATTGGCCCTTTGCAGAAACAACAGTGCCAGCTTAGCACGTTTAAACTTTGACTGTTTTAAAATACCCGCTAAAAACTTGCGCCTAGGTACAGAATAAAATGAACATAATACAAAATGAAGGGTATCCTGCGGAGACCTATTGTCGCAGCCGCAGGTACCCTTCTGCTCAACCGTATGTGTAAAACCTGCTGGGTTTGCCAGGATATGATGTAAAAGGTTGAGCCTAAAACGCGTCGTATAAAATCTTTCTTGGGCAATATACAATAGTGCTAAATAGGGTTCCATCCCCACTTCTGTTTTTAGTACTCTATAGGCACGGACTGTAACTTTTGATTCTTCTCTAACCGCCCTGTGTGCAACAGCCTGCTCCCTGAATATATTTGTCACTCTCACTTTGTCAAAGGTAGTAATTTTTTCAGGGTTGACAAAGGGGTTCAGACAGCCCATGCCCTCCAGTGTGGTCCTTACATATCTAAGCCAGGGGATGTTCATTCCCTTATGCCTTTTCAGGCAATCTAAAATAATTTGCCTGCTAAGAGCTGCCTCCCCATTTATCCAAATCTTCACCCAGGCTAGAAGCGGTCTAATCTTTATTAAATCTTCAATGAACTCAGCACCTAATTCATTGTGTACGATGAGGGCCGATGTGCTTTGCGGGGTTTTTAATACCTTTCTGAGGTATTTGTTTTCTTCCACTTGTATCTTTTCAGTGTTTACAAACCCCCAGACTTCTGCCCCATAAGTCACTTTGGAGCAACAGATTGATCTATAAAGGTTCATCACTTGTTCGGGCGACCATCGTCCCAACCTCCGCCCATAATTCGTTATCGCCCCTGTTGCAGCCACCAATTTAGAGCAGTGTTTTTCAACTAACAAATTGAAGTTTAATAGCCCATCAAACAATAAGCCCAGATAAGTAAAAGACTGAACCCGGCCTATTTTATGGATACCTATCCTATACGTAAAATTTGTGCAGGCTTTGGCCCCTGCTAACATTACATAGGATTTATCCAGGTTTACATATAAATCAAGTGAGGACATGAAAATGACGAACCCATCAATCAGCTTCTGCAGGGCCTTTGGGGTGCGTCGTCCGCGTACAGCAGAACGGGAACAGGGCGAGAACCTATCTGAGGGGAGTCCGCTCTTAATTTGCCTAATTCCATATCCAGATTGTTGATATATGAGGAAAATAAAAAGGGGGCTAAAATACAACCTTGCCTAAACCCGCTGTTACACGGGAAAGGCAATGTACAACCTCCCTCTTCACTAAACCGCACTTTGGCTGTTGTATTTCAGTGCAAAGCTTTTAATATATTAATCAGGTCAGGTTCGACCCCTAGCTTTGTCATCAGGGCCCACAATTTTTCTCTGTTGACATGATCGAAGGCGGCGGATAAATCCATAAACCCCAGGCACACTGCCTCATTACTTGCTATTGCGTACTTGGCAACCAAAAGGTAAAGATTTAGGCATTGATCCGTCGTGGACCTTCCTTCCCTGAACCCATATTGAGTTTCAGTGATATTATTATGTGTGTCAGCCCAGACCTTAAGGCGATTCAGCACCACGCGCCCTAGTACCTTCCCCGTTACATCAATTAAGGATATCGGGCGATAACATTGAGGGTCGTCCCTATTCCCTTTTTTGAATATGGGGACTATTACTGCTGTTGACCACGAGCGTGGGAGGCCCGTCTCTGCTGCTGCGTTCAAAACCCTTGTTAGTATGGGGCCCCATAGTTCCACCTTACTTGGGTATAGGTCGGGTGGTATTCCATCTGGGCCTGGGGCCTTGTTTTTAGATAGGCCCTGTATTGCCCCTGCAATTTCTTCCAATGTGAATTCCGGCCTGGCAACCCACTGGGTGCCTGGCTCAGTGACCTCATTGGACGCTCCTGTGTGGGTATACAAGTCTTTAAAATGAGTGTACCATTGTTCTGAGAGTATTGTATTACACATCTCGGGGGCGTTTGTGTCCTGAAAACATGGTTTATTAATAATTTTCCAGAATGCTGTAAAATCTCTATTCTCCGCCGCCTCCCTTAAATCCTCCCAGACTTGCGATTGGAGCTATTGTTTCCTAGTATATAATACTTTCTTATAAGTGCTTCTACATTGGGCGATGTGTAGCTTATAAGAAAAACCACGATCCATACTTGTGTAATCCTTTTCCGATTTTCAGCACTACCCGGTCTTGAGCGGAGCCGGGTCGGAATTATCACCGGCACCGCGACCTGTGGTAACATACCATCCACCTACAGCCCTGAGGAGTCGCGGAAACAGTGTGGTTTCTTGCGACGAAACACGTGTCGGCTGGCTCATATATGAATAATAAAAGAAGGAACGATACTATGATGGACTACTTCTTCGCCCATGAACTTTGAACTATATGTCCATTGAGACATCACTTTAACTTGATTTTTTTCTACAAGTGTGCTGCAGAATTTTGTTTTTCTGTTACTTGATGTGTCCTCAAAACACATTGTGAGGGGTTACAGGGAATTGCCTCATCTGCACGCACATTCTGCCTTAAAGCATCCATTTGTGCGTTAACCTAGTAGTGCGCCCAGAATTTCCCTCACATCTGAAACCCTGTTCTTTGGAGTTAGATGTGTAGCTTATCCCTCGGGAGCACTTTCAGGCTGTCTTATGGGCCTGTGAGCATGCTTTATCAAACCATCTGGGGGCGCTAACTGGACTTGCCTTTTTGGTGTTCGTTAAAAAGCCCTCAACCAGGTGCGCTATTTCCTCAAATGCATTTACCACAGCTGCACCTTCTAGGGAAAGGTCCAGACACACTTTAAAGGCGTCTCCCCCTTTATCCATTAGTGATTTGTAGAACCTTGCCCTGTCTATTTTGGCCCACCTCAGGCGCCGCCCCTGGTCCGTAGCTCTTTCAATATTTTCCATAGCCCGGGGGACCCTTTTGGTGGTGGTGGGGGTGGGGGGGGGGGGGTATATTAGCTCCAGCACTAAGGGATTGTGATCGCTATGTATGTTCCACTCAATGTCCGCTCCCTTCACCCAGGAACAAAATGGTCTCGAAACCACAATAAAATCGATAAAGGAACGGCAGCCTCTACCCTTAAAGGTGGGTGCGATCTCCTCTCCTTCTTCAGCTTTCACTAAATCAATAGTGTGTATCAGGTTTTGGCCTTTCATCAACCTGTCCATTTCCGTCCCATCTGTTGTGTGCAGAAAGTGTGGCCCATTCTCCAACGTACAACGGGACCAATCACTAGTAATAGGTCTGAGAGATGGACAAATGTGACAATTAAAGTCACCCGCAATTATCCGGAATGGAGCCACTGCCCTTTTCCCATGAACGGGCTCAGTGTTAAGGAAGTTATCAAGTTCTTTAATTATGGTTCCCTTCCCATTACTCCCCACTGCATTGTAAAGATTAATTATAGTGAGGTTTAACCCTTTCATATGTAGCCCCAGGGCCTGCAAGTTATGTGATAGCCAATTGAGGTCCATCCACACACCTTCAATCTGCAGATCCACATAAGTGATCAGGCCTCCCATGGCTCTTCCTGATGGTGACTTCTGGGCAGGGGTAATAAAACACTTATAACCTGCTAGAAAAAAAAGGGTTATTATCAGTCACCCAGGTTTCTTGCAGGCATATTATCTGAAACCTCATAATATAATCCCTCCCGCCCTTGTTAAATTTCATAGCCGGACCCGCTATATTCCATGACAGGAGCTTTAGCCCGGTCTTGGTACAGGACATACTCATCGATGGTGTCTGGTTACTATTTTTTACCATGTTCCCTTCCAGGGCTCCCTTACCCACTGATATCGAATACTGGGAAGATATACCATTGCTACCCTGACTTTTTATTTGGGGGTCTGCCGGCAGCCCTTCTTGTATCACCTCTCTAGGTTCGCCCACCTGGACGCAGGGGGAGTCTAATAGTATATTTAAAGGGCTTTATAGGGGACTCTTTTGGACCGAGCTGTTCTTCCCTATTCAATCTAGTTCTTCCAGAGACATCAGTGGGTCAAATCTATTCATCAGATATACACCTCCTTGATTCCTGACCGGGGCATAAGGTGCAGATCGTCGTGGTCCCACCCTATTCCACTCACTCCTACTTTGCACTGCCGAGTCATAATCTGAGCTAAGCGTACCCCTTGGATAGAAAAAATGTAAGGGCATGGCTCTAATGTTGATGTATTGTGTGGGTGACTCCCAATGTATGATTTTGTCAACAATGCTGGGGTTCCTAAAGTTCACCACCACAGAGTCCCCATTGATGTCTTTACGCCTATTCCCCACCCAGTTCACCCTGCGTACCAACAGAACTTCCCCCTGCTCGTTCTCTTCACGGGGTCTAAACTTATTTAGCCAAAACATGACTTTGTTTTTAAGCTCTTCGTGGGTCTCAGTCTGTTCTGGCCTTAGCTCGGGCACCCCTGTAAGGATAATTACATATGGGGCAGCTTGCGGGGGCAGATTTAGACAAGGTAATATGTGCTTGGTTGCCCTAGTCGGGGATTTTTCTGCCTGGTGCCTTGGCGGGGCTTCTAAGGCGGTCTGCCTATTGACTATAGCCTGATGCATGATCTTAGGCCCCACCCGATTTTCCTCCCTCGCAATGGCAGTATTCTCCTTCACAACCTGGGTTATGAGTGGCCCCTGTGGACCAACCGACATGGGAGGGGATGTAGTGAAGGTAACTTGTTCTAATACAGGGTTACTATCTGTCACCTTCGTCAAATTTGTGGGGATAGTCTCCCTTACTGATATACTATTTGGACTTGGGTGATTACTCCCAGCCCCTTTGCTTTTACCATGGATACCACCTTGTCCAACCTACTAATAATTAGTTTCATTTGAGTATTAATGACACTTTCTAGGTGGGCCTGAAGGTCTGAAATCATTTGAGCAGCCCACATGGGGGGGACTTGAGTGTGTGGTTGCTTCACGCTCCTTGGGGTACTCACTCTACCAGGCTTATTACTCCCTGTTATAACTGAGATACACTTCCTCTGCTTTTTAGTGAGGCTTAACATCTTATTTTTTTTGCCCCTTTGTGCCAGTGCCTCCCCTTTACAGCCCACCTGTGTTTTTAGCTCCACCTCCTGGCCATAAGGTATGTCCGCTAAGTCAGGCTCTGGTAAGGTGTATGTATCAATTAGAGGCTCTACCAGTTCGCAGTCTACTTGTGAGGCTGTTAAATCAATTTGTGGGGTTAATGAAAAACGCCTCTCTGTTCGTTCTATTTCCACTGATACTACCACAATCGCTTTGCGCAACATTTTATCTATTGCTGTGGGTTTATCAGGTACCATACAGTACGCTCCCTTTGATTTGGGGCGACTCTCACTCACCGGACCTCCCAGGCAAGGGGTGGCTGCCTTCATCCCCCAATCACTCTTGGACCCTGCCAGCTGTCTCCCCCCGCCGCCGCAGCCTCTGACACCGTGCTGCGGCCGCCGAGCGGGGGAGACTACAAATCCCGGCCTGCATAGCGGCAGGAAGCCGCCAGAGCACACTACCGCGCCAGGAGGCGCTACAAATTCCCCCTTCAGTCTCGGGGAGCGGGCGACTCTCACTCACCGGACCTCCCAGGCAAGGGGTGGCTGCCTTCATCCCCCAATCACTCTTGGACCCTGCCAGCTGTCTCCCCCCGCCGCCGCAGCCTCTGACACCGTGCTGCGGCCGCCGAGCGGGGGAGACTACAAATCCCGGCCTGCATAGCGGCAGGAAGCCGCCAGAGCACACTTCCGCGCCAGGAGGCGCTACAAATTCCCCCTACAGACCCGCGTCGTGGGAGCGCGCGGGTGCGCCGGGCTAAGCCCGGGCAAAGGGCGGGCCCTCTACGGCCCTCAGAGGCACGAGGAGGCCGGGACGGGCCACCCCACTTAGTTCCATCATAAGAGGAGGTACAGATACATTTTACCTTATTCATTATTGTGTACGAACTACCCTGTGTCGCTATCGGGCCTTTGGAGTCCTGTCATCATGTCTATTTGGGATGAGCTTAACGCTGTGTGTGGTACAAACTATGCCCCTGACATATCAACTCCCCCCACAGTGTGGAGCGCGACTGACCCCAAAAACTGTACTATTCAGGATGTACTTTTATCCCCCGAAACAACTCTGTTTCAAAATAATACACTGCCTCGGGAGTCACCCAGTAATAGGAACAACGAGGTGATTCCATTAAATATCGATCAAATGTGCTGTAGCTCCCCATCTTTCCCCGCAAATCGAACTTTATCAATGCCATATAATGCGGGTACTACATTAAATGACTCTGTTCTCCCCCTCCAATCGACCCTACTGGCCCAAATTGAGCGATTGTTGAATACAGCTCTATCACCCCTGTTCACTAAAATTAAGGATCTGGGAGACAGTGTTGATCAGCGTGGAAAAAATAGTAAAGAGGATCTATCCATCATCAGAAAATGCTGCTGCTTCCCCACGTTCTACGCTCTCTACCAACTCTGACAGGCCTAAACCCATTGAACATAGGAAAGCACGATCAATTGACTCTTCTCTGAGCACACCCATCCCAAGGGTCCGTAACGTCTCTTCTAAGCCCACTCGTGCCCCTTTTAAAGCTCCTAGGTTTCCTCAAGAAAGAAGGCGACAAATTAATTTACCCCCCGAAGCTGCCCCCTACGTGACTGTTCTTTCCGGGGTCCCTGAACTTCGACAGGGCAGACTAGAAACAAGCGAGGAGCTGCTAAATAAAACAATGTTTTGGCTTAACAACAATAGACCGCTCCCACCAGCCCTAGATGGCGAAATCCTGAGCGTCAGGAGGGTGGGGTGGCTAGGCATGTCGCGCAAATACATTCCGGGAGACCTGATATTAATCAGATTTAAACACAGAAACATTGTCCCCTTTTTAAGATTTTCTCAGCCAAAACCTGGAGATGGCTCTATTTCTACCTGGGATTTATTTGATTTTTACCCTGGCCCCAGAGTATTCAACAATAACACTTGCTGAAAGGGGGCTCTGTCTACCATGCGCTATTACTTTTCATCAGATTGATTTTAGCTTGCTTTAAATAACTGTTGATGTATTTTGTCGTACATGGTATGCTATTTCTGTGTATTTTACCAAATTTAGGAAATCTTTGCAAGGCTCATTGTAAATATACTGTTTGGTTCCCCGGATCTTTATTTTTTAAATTGGATAATTTGTACTGTCGTATGTTTTTTTTTTTTTTTTCTTTCTATGCTATGCATGCTTGTACGATATTCTTTGAAATATCGAATAAAGCATATTTGATTTGATTTGATTTGCCAGACGAGCGAAGGTCAGGGGCAGTACGTAGGCTCTGCCTAGCCGACCTGGTTTGCACTGTACTGGACATTTATAATAGACATTTTCCCAGTTTAATTTTGAGACAGTGACTACCAGATGTACTGGATAGGTTAACCACCACAAACCCCCTCTCCGCTCATTCCTTTACGCTTTATCAACTTCTGCCCCAGGCCCTCACCCCTTCTCTGGCTGCCCTTTGCTTAAAGTCCACGGAGCTGGCCCAGTCCCACTTTACTGTAAAAAGTCAAATAGTAGATTTAGGGTAAGAATTGTTAGAGGGCTGGCCCGGCCTCCTCTGGCCCCCGATGGCCACAAATGGTCCCGCCCTTGGCCCGGGCTTCTCCCGGAACTGCCCGCGCATGTCCCGCGGGACGTGGAGGTGTTCCGGTCTTTATTGGCGCCTCCGGGCGCAGCCTGTGATGTCCCTGGTGCGCCTCTGTCACTGGGGCACCTGGGAACTGTAGTCCGCTGCTGGCGTGTTGGACTGGCCGTTTCCCTCACGGCACTGGGTGGTCAGCAAGTGAGCAAATGGACACGTTCAGCGCAGAGCCGTTGCCCTCACGGCGATGGCGATGCCTGCTCCGGTCAAGAAATGCCCCCCCTATTCATTTTTTGACTAACTTTTTTGATCTATTTTGGATTTATCTTCAAGTCGACTTAGACCTCTGGTGCCGTAGGGATGCCTGTTTCAAGCCGTGCGACGACTGTCACCGCCTGATGTTGATGACCGACCCCCACCTCCAGTGTCTCTACTGCCTCGGGCAGACCACGACGACAAGTCGTGCCCCGGAAGCGGTCCCCTAAGCTCCTCGAGATCGGGCAGTTGGCTCCGCACCAGGTCCCGGTCGAGGAGGAAGTCGAGGGACCAGTCACAGAGCCGTCGTAGCTCGTCGAGTCATCACAACTCGTCGGGCTCCAAGTCCTCCGGTAAGTCGAGGCACTCTAAAAAGAAGTCGAAGAGGCAGTATCGCTCTTCCGACTCCCCTCGCCGGTCGCGTGATGCGCCTGAGTGTTCGGGTGACACCACCTGTGCAGCTCTGCTGGAGCCGCAGGCGTCGCATCCGGCACCATAACCGCCGGTCCCTGGGCTGCATGCAACGCCGGAGGAGATATGTGATTTCCTTGTGGCCATGAGGACTCCCTTCACTCCGTCGGGACCTGTCGGCGTGCCTTTGGGCATCGCAGACCTGACTAGGGGCCCGGGCGGACCGGCGGCTTCGGCCCCGCGCCGTCGGGTGCTTTGGCCCCAGAGCCGTCGTCGACTTAGGTCCTGATGCCGCAGGGCCCCGGGGGATCCAGGCCTGGATCCCGGTCGACGCCAGTTGACCTCACAACTCCTCCGCTGGCGCCGACCCCGATGGTGTCGCTCCCGGCGCCGTCTTTGGACGCTGCCGTCTCCAGTTTCAGCCCCGGTCCGGCGTCGTTCGACGCCGTCTCCGGCATCGATGGGTGAGGCCTTCATCTACGACCCGGCTCCGTCATTTCTGCCTGTTTATCAGGACACGGATGAGGGGAGGACTGGGAGGGGTCTGAGGACCCTCTTGCACAACAGTGCCAGTTAAGTCAGGACTGTGCAGATGAGCTGGGGGAGGCCAGTGGTCTGGATACATAGCCTGACACTGGATTCATCTCTCCTCCCTCCGTGGCTATGGAGGAGGGTGCTACCTATGGTGTGGTGTTGTGCAGGGCAGCCAAGGCCTTGGCTCTTGAGCTTCCTGCTCCGGCCTCGAGTACTAACTGGCTCACTGAGGTGCTTCAGCCGCCAGTAAGCTCTTTGGAGCCTCTGCTTCCGTTCAATGAAGCCCTCACGGACGTTCTGATGGGCACTTGGTCCAAGCCCTCCACAGTGCCCCCTGTGGATCGGAACATGGCCCGACGCCACCACCCGACTCTGGGCGACCCCAGCTTTCTGTCAAAGCACCCCACCCCCGAGAGCCTACTGATCCATGCCTCTACGTCCCTGACTGCATTCCTGACCACTCCCCCAGATCGGGAATTCAAAAGGCTTGACCAGTTTTGAAAGTAACTGTTCTCCTCTTTGAGTTTGGGGTTGCGGTCTATCAACACCGCTTGCCTTTTAGGCCGTTACACCCACTCCTTGTGGGACACAGTTGCGGATGTGCTGCCTCAGTGTCCGGAGGAGGCCCGGGCACGGCTCGTTCAAGCCTTGCGGAGGGACGGGATGCAGCACGTTATTCTGCTATTCCTTAGCGAAAAAGGAACCTACGTGGGCTTCACTGCACACGTTTACCAAACACAACTGCCTGGACAGCCAAGTCTGGAGAGACTGCTTCATCGGCCGTTCAGTTCTCCAGTACTTTCTGGTGTGAACTTGGTACGCAGACCCACCACCGGGGTTGGTATTGCTGGGGTATCTGTTCTAAGGCGAGGAATGCATAACTGTGTCTTGCAGATGAACAGGTTTCTTACCTTCGGTAACGATATATCTGTAAGAGAAATAGATTAGTTATGGATATCTCACCGCCCCACCCATCCTCCCTGTTCCGCGAACTGACTTCTAGGGTAAGTGACTTCCCTTTCAGGGTCCTAGTATTTGTGCACCAGTGGTCAGTGTCTTGCACGGCTCTGCGCTTCTGGCGTGAAATACCGTTTAAAGAACTGACTTCAGCGCGCAAGGGCAGGGTCTAAGTAGATACCGCGACGTCATTCTGGCCACCACGACGCCAACGACAAACACTGAGTCGCCAAACGCCACCTAGCGACGTGCAAAGGTACTGCTGAGGAAAGGATTCTCCGGATCCAGTCTGGTGCCCGGGGGTAATTCTAAGGTGAGGAATCCATAACTAATCTATGTCTCTTACAGATATATAGTTACAAAAGGTACTGCTGAGGAATCCATAACTAATATATGTCTCTTACAGATATATAGTTTTGCAGCGTGAATCTTTCTGGATTCACTATGCTGTGCATTATTCCGCGGTCTTGTGGTTGGGTCCGGAATCGTAGTCTTTTCTTTTGTTTTTTTGTAGCCCAGGTGGGCGTCGGCGTCCCACCCTTCTGGGTGTATTTCCGGTGACGTCGGCATGCTTCCTGCGGAAGCTCCCACTCTTGGGCGCCATCTTCAGATTCTTTTTTCCACGGTCGGGTCTGGATCGTTCCCGTTTGGGCTCCAGACATTTTTGGAGAAAGTAGACGACGAATACAGAAATTGGACGGAAAAGAACTCGGAAGACTTCATCAACCAAGGGCCGACGAAGGAGAAGGAGAGAACTTCGAGAACTTCGACGCCCGACGACGAACGCAAGACCAGGGGTCCCCCTGAGCGCTCAAGATGGACAACACGCCCTTCACGTTCTGCGGTAACTGCCACCACAAGAATGCGCAGAAGGACGAGCAACCGGTTTGCAACCTTTGCCTACCGGTCGACCAAGGGAGCGAGGACTGCAACGCCTGCTCCGTCTTCACCCAGAAGACCCTTCGTGTGAGAGCGAGGCAGAGGGTAGCGCACGCCACCCTGCAGGGCAAAGCCCCGACTCCATCCCTTCACGATCTGGGGATGTCTTCTGAGGAAGAGGACAACGCTGCCGCCGAAGACGACGGCTACACGGTCGTAGATACCGATAATACCAAGACTTCTGATAAGGTAGGAGACTCTACGGCACCTAAACACCCGACAGACTCTGAGTCTCGAAAGAACGAGGGCAAGGCCTCGAAACGCCGGCGCCAAAAACTTTGGCGCCCGCTGCTGTATCTAGGCCCAGGGGATCCTCTGCGAAGGAGTCCCCGGCGCCGAGGGCTGTTGAACAGCAAAAGTCGTCGAAAAACATTCCCGAAAAGGATCGTTGGACGCCGAGGGAGAAGGACCCTAAAGCACCTTCGAGGTCGACGCCGACCGGAGACACGAAATCCAGTTCGGCGACTGTGAGAAGTTGGCCTGATGTGCAGTGTTCACTATTCTAGTGATCACTATATATCAGTCCAAACAACCCTTATTGATGATTGGTTGTAAGTCAACCTTATAGACCAGCTATCCTAGTAGCATGGATACGAGCAGTCTAAGGCTAAGACTCTAGAGGGCGTGTTAAGCCAGCTGTTTTACCATCACATTACCCCTTGAACACCCAGTGAAAGGACACCACACAAGTGTTATGAAAATAAACAGTGTATTTATTAGAATCACAACAACCCTGTACTCTTTATGAGGACAGGGTGCTAGGCACACAACAAAACTCTTACGAAAATACTTAAGTTAGCACGTTATACACAAATGCCCGAGGGGCACGAAAAACCATATACTTTAAAAGTGGAATGCGAAATTACTAGCAGGTAAGTACAGTACTAATAGGCTTTGGACTCGCTAGGACTTGACTATAGAATCGTTAGATTACTTCTAGGAGACCTAGGGGACTCGGGTGCAGAGTGTGCACTCTCACGCGGGATGCGGGACAAAGTCTATGGGAGCTAGTAAAGGCAAAGTTAGTGTTCACGGGCGAACCCGACCTGGTAGGAAGAAAACGACAGTGGATCCTGACCCTAGGATAGTGAGGCTATGCTGGGACACCGAAGTGCCGAAGTTACCTAGCCCAGGGGCTGCAGCTGCATAGGTCTGAAAAGACGTCGGGGATCTTGTTGCCGGACCAGGAGCCTGGAAGAAGGAAGTTGCTGGCAGGCGACCAGTGAAGGAAATTTCGTTGGATCCAAGCCTGGATCGAGGAAGAAGAAACCTGAAAGCAGAGGGGACCAAGTTCTTGAATCACTAGCCAGTGATTAAGTGGGCACCAGGATGGCACCGGGCGAAGTCACCTCGACTAGGTGAGTGGGCGACGCTGGCTCTGCAGATCTCACGGACCAGGAGGCGTTGTCGGCGACCAGGATGGAGAGGCGAGCTGTCCCACGATGGATGAAGCTGTCGGCGTCGAAGTTACCCAGGATTGGGCAACAAGCCTTGGCTAATTCAAGCCCACGCGGTGGACTCAAAATGGCGTCTTGAGTGGACCAGGAGGGTCCGGGGTGCTCCTCTTTTGGAAGGGAGCAAGGGCCAGCCTGGAGCAACCAGACCAGCAGCAGAAATGTCGTCGGGCGTCGTTCAGAAGGCCACAAGCCAGCGGGCTAGTAGCCAAACAACGCGGTGAGCAGCAAAAAGCAGAAGGGCCCCACGCAGATCGTGGAGATGCTGGGAGGCTGCACTTCGGTGCTGGAGCTGCTCAGGGTCGGGGCTTCTCGGACCCCAAAGCACTCACCAGGAAATTACTCGGCGGGCTTGCTGGAAAGAAGTCGTGCAGTCTTGAAGATGGCTGGTCCCTCGAGGTCTCGTCACACCCACGAATCTCAGCGTGACTGATGATGCAGGTAGAGGTCAGAGGTGCCAGGGAAGCCGGTTCTCGTCGAGCTGGGCAGTCTTGATCCGGAGGAGAGACTTGCAGCAGACCGCAGTGTTCTTAAGATGGTGCCTGCGGATGCAGGGTGACTACTCCTTAGTCACAAGGGAGAAATCTTAGGAAGAAGTCTTGAGTTCCTTTCGTGGAAAGTAGTTTCAGGATTCAAAGATGATCCGATTTGGAAGGGGGCCAGTTCCTACCTTTATCCTGTAAAAAGGGGCTGGCACGCGACTAAGTCCTGCCCTAGGGGTGGGACTAGGAAGGGGGGTGGTTACACCCACTTCCTTGGCGGGCTTTTCCCCAGCACAGGGTCTGGAGTGACCCTGGAACTGGTTCCAGCCAGCCTATGCACAGTGAGCACCGGGGTGCCACGTGCAGTCACCTTCCTCTAAAGCCCTGCCTACCTACAATACACAAAACCCTGTCTGGGACGGTGCTGGCACCGCCCCTGGCAGGAAACCCTTTGTCCTTATCTCCTGCTCTGGGAGGACTCCCAGCAGCAGGAGGGCAGACTTGTGTCTCGGTGGCAGCATCCATTTTGTGGAGCTGAGGCTCTGTTTGACTTTAACCGGGGTTAGGGGTTACATACATGTCGTGTCCCTCTAGAAGGGTGGAATGCTAACCCCGTCGCCAGAATTGGCGAGGGGTTAGTATTCCAATTCGTATGACACCTTACTCGACATGTTTTGATAAAGCGATACCAGAGTTGGCATGTAACCGCGAGGATTATAATGCACTTAAGAGTATATGGTATGCGATATCATGGAAACGGCTACGGGATGGATCCCGAAAGCCGCAGACAGGCTCAGCTCATGCCAGAGCACCATCTCACACGATTCCAAGCACTCTGCCTTCAGGATTGTTAAGGCCTGCCATAGGAGTGACTGATAGGAGATCTGTGTGTCCATTTTAGGGTTAGATATAGGTATACTATATCTAAAGCAAAGGGTGATTACACCACCTTGCCCCAGCTGTCGTGCAGCCAGTTGTGTCAGATTTGGATGGCCAGCCAGGGGTGGCATAATACATGCTGCAGCCCCTGGTAGGCCCTGGGTACACCTATGCCCTGGGTACCTAAGGTACACTGTACAGGGACTGATAAGGTGGCTCAGTATCCAATTTAGATATGTACCTAAGGTACATGGAATCCATTTTACAGAGAGAGCAGTGGTCCTGAGGTCCTGAATAGCAGGGCCTCAGGTCAACTAAGTCAGAAAACCAGCAAAACACCAGGCAAAAAGTTGGGGGCAACCATAGTCAGGGATCTACCTTCCTACAGCGACGAAGCCTTCGACGCCGAGGATCAGCTTGCGCCGAGCCAACCGCCGAAAAGAGCGTCCGAACCATCCGACGCGGAACACGCGGCCGAGATGAAGAAAAAGAAAAGGCGCCTCGAGGCCGAACTGGAAAGTATCTTGCAGCGGAAGAAGGAATTCGGCGCCAAGATGAAGGTCTACACGATCCCCCACAAAACCAAGGCACAGGTTGTAGGGGGGGTCGAGGATGAAGACTATGACGCCGAGGAACAGGCGGCTGACGTCGAGGAAATAGACCAGGAAGAGGAAGAGAGTCCCTACTATAGTTACGACTATGAGGAGGAAGAGGACAGCAGGACGGACCCCGGGTCTGCTCCCTCTGAAACACAAGATGTGGATTATCTGGATGTCAACACCTTAAGCACAGAGAAGGCCATCGACACATATCCCTCGAGGCCCTCGCCGCCGGACGATATCGGTGCCTACAACTCGGTGATAAAGACTGCCGCAGTGGCATTCAGGCTCAAGCTCGATAAAGAGCAGCAGAAAGCAGACTTCCTTCTAGAGACACTGCTCCCCACCCAAACGAGGATCCAGTACCTCCCCATGCTCGACAGCGTCTTGGCTCAGGGAAGGGAAGCATTCAAGGAGCCTGCAACATGCAAGGCAGTCACCCCCAGGACGGAGAAAAAAAACAAACATTCGTCAAAAGACCCACCCTACATTCAGGGCACTGTCTCAGCAGACTCCATCATCACAGCCACAGCAAGAAAGAGGGCAAACGTGCCCACTACTTCTGGGCCACCTCTAGATAAGGAGAGCAAGAGGATGGACCTGGTGGGCAGAAGGATTGAAAGGAATGCCGCAACCCACTGGCGCATGGCGAATTCCAACGCCCTGATCAACAGGCACATGTACCAGATCATGGAGGAGCTCGGTCATTTGGTGAAAGACCTGCCCCAAGATTCCAGGCAAAAGGCCGAGAAATTGGTGGAGGAGGGGAAGAACGCGGCAAATTCTTGCGTCAAGACTGCCCTGGATGGAGCAGAGACCTCCAGCAGGCTCATGATGATGGGCATCACTGAGAGGAGACACGCCTGGCTCAGGATTTCAGGTTTCAAGCCCGAGGTGCAGCACAGCATCCTGAACACACCGTTCAACGGCGAAACCTTGTTTGGAGCACCAGTTGATGAGAAGCTCAGCCAACTGAAAAAGGATAACGAAACGGCAAGGTCCATGGGAGCATTGCAGTTCAGAGGTGGCAAAAGGGGCACCCCGTCACGAAGACCTGGCGGGAGAGGTGGAACCCAGCCAGGTACATCACACCAGGCTTTCCAACAAGCGCACCAGGCAGACACACAAGTTCAGCATGGTCAGCATAAGCAGTCCTGGCAGTACCAGCCAAGAGGCCAGTCCTTTCGAGGGAGAGGAAATGGACGTGGACAGAATAAAAGAGGGGGTCAGCAGCCCGCCTCTAAGTGACTTCAAAAAACTACGTGTGCCCACACACTGAGAAGATCCCAGGGTGCAGCACGTACAGAGGGATCAAGTGTTACACAAACTAATCACCTACGACCACATAACACCAGTGGGAGGAAGATTAAGATTTTACCTCGACAAATGGAGAGAAATCACTTCAGACAAATGGATTCTCAACATCATCCAATTCGGATACTGCATAGAGTTGGAGGGGAGGCCAACAAGCAGGAAACCAAAAAGACCACTAGCAAACAAACAACTAGAGCGTCTTCAGGAAGAAGCAAAGGAGCTCCTGCAAAAGCAGGCCATAGAACCAGTACCCTTCAGGGAAAGGAACAAAGGTGTATACTCAACGTACTTCCTGGTACCAAAAGTAGACGAAACGATGAGACCCATTCTGGACCTAAGGTTCCTGAACAAATTCATAAGAACGCAAAAGTTCAAAATGACCTCCCTGCAAGAGGTGCTCCCGCAGTTGCAAATCGGGGACTTCATGGTCACAATAGACCTCAAGGATGCCTACCTGCACATCCCAATGAACAGAAAGCACAAGCATATGCTCAGATTCACCATCGTAGAAAAACACTACCAGTTCATAACACTAGCCTTCGGGCTAAAATCAGCACCAAGGGTCTTCACAAAGTGCCTCGCAGCGGTCGCAGCACACCTACAAAGGAAAGGAATACACGTATATCCTTACCTAGACGACTGGCTAGTAAAAGCAAACTCATACCAGAGATGCATGCCGCACGCTCAAACGGTGACGACCACGCTCATAAACCTGGGGTTCTCCATCCATTGGAAGAAATCCTCAATGGAACCGGAACAAGTGAAGATTTTCCTGGGAGCACAGAGCAACACCTTGCAGGGCAAGGTGGTCCCCAGCGAGAAGAGGGCGAGAGCGATAGTGAAAGAAACTCGGCTCTACCAGAAGGGGCAAGCTCGGACAGTGAGGACTGCGAGCAAGGTCATGGGCATGATGGCATCATGCATCCACCTAGTACCAAATGTACGGCTTCACATGAGACCCATTCAGGAATGTCTACAGGGGCAATGGTCACAAGCTACAGGCCGTTGGGAAGATCTTGTGGTTGTAACGCACTCAGTGCAAAAGGAAATGACATGGTGGAACATGGAGAACATGACATGGGGAAAGCCTCGAACGCCCCCACTGCCAACAGTGACCATCACCACAGACGCATCCCTGAAGGGATGGGGCGCTCACATGGAGGAACTCAAAGTGAGAGGACTGTGGACACCAGCAGATGCCACCAAGCACATCAATTACCTGGAATTGAAGACAATCTTCCTTGCATTGAAAGCCTTCCAAACGAGGCTGTACAAGCACACGGTATTGATACAAACAGACAACACCACAGCAATGTTCTACATCAACAAGCAGGGTGGGACACAGTCAGCCATGCTTTCAAATCTAGCACAGGAGATATGGAGATGGGCCATCCCACTCAAGATAGACCTGCTAGCCATACACCTACCAGGAAAGGACAACGTACAAGCAGATTGGCCCAGCAGACCGACATCGGCATCACACGAGTGGGAGCTCAATGCTCAAGAGACAAGGTGGCTGTTCGACAGATGAGGAATGTGAGAAGTTGGCCTGATATGATGTTCACTAGTTCTAGTGACCACCTTGTATCAGTCCAAACAACCCTTATGGTGATTGGTTGTAAGTCAACCTTATAGACCAGCTATCCTAATGGTAGCATGGACAAAGCAGTCTTAGGCTAAACTCTTTTGGCATGTGAAGCCAGCTGTTTTACCACAATATAACCCCTTGAATACCAAATGAAAGGACACCACACAGGTTGTTATGAAAATAAACAATATATTTATTAATAACAAAACCTCTGAACTCTTTATGAGATCAGAGGGCTAAGCACATGACAATACTAAGAAGGACATACGAGTTCGCACAATATTTACACGTGTGCCTTAGGGGCACGACAAACCATATACTAAGAACAATGGAATGCGAGGAAAGAAAGTACTGTAAGGAGATCCAGAGGCTGGAGGATCGCTGGGACTACGCTACGAACTAGGCAAGTACGGAGCAGGAGGCCCACGGGACTCACGTGCAGAGTGGAAACTCTCACGCGGGATGCGTACCAACGTCTATGGATGCTACAGTTTACAAAGTTACGAATTCCGGACGAACCCGGCTGGATGGAGGGAAAAGAACAGTGGACCTGGACACTAGGATAGTGAACACTGACTTCAGCACCTAGAAGCTTTAGTTACCTAACCCACAGGCTGCGGGTGCATAGGGCTGAAGTGGTGTCGGGTCTGCTGCGTTGATCCCGGTGATGCCTGAAGCAAGGAGTTGCTGGCAGGCAGCCAGATGGAGGAGTCCGGTGGTTCCAAGGATGGAACTAGGAAGGAGAAGTCCTGAAAGGGAAGGGGACAGAGTCTCGGTCACTAGCCAGTGACGGTGCTGGAACCAGGAGGGAACCAGGGGCTGTCGCCGCGTTCAGGTGAAAGAAGGGTCGCTTCTCTCTGTAGCTGCGCGGACCAGGAGCTGCTCTTCATGACCAGGCTGGAGGCACGAGCTGTCCCACGTAGTCTGCTGCTGATGGCGATGTTGGATCGTCGATCTGGTCAACAGGCCTTGGCAAATGCAAGCCACGCGGTGGAACAAATATGGCGTCTGGTGTGGACCAGGAGGGTCCAGGGTGCTTCTCTTTCACAGGGAAGCAAGGGCCAGTCTGGGGGACCAGACTAGCAGTGTCGAAATCTTCGGGCCGTCGTCTCAGAGGTCACTAGCCAGCCGGCAAGTGACCAGACAACAGGAAAAGCAGCAACCAGGCAAAAGGGCCCCACGCAGATCACGGGGATGCTGGGGGGCTGGTTTTTGGTGCAGGATCTGCGTCGGTGTGGGGCTTCTCAGTCCCCAATGCACTCACTCGAGGAACCCTCGCGGGTCGTGCTGGAAGCGCTGTGCAGGTTTCTTCAAGATGGCCGTCCCCACGTTGCTCGTCGCACCCACGGGTCACAGCTGTGCTGTGGATGTGGGTAGAGGTCAGAGGGGTCTGGAGGTCCGGGTCTCGTTGAGCTGGGTCGTCGGATTCCGGGAAGGAAGGACTTGCAGCAAACCGCACAAGAGCTTGATGGTGCTTGCGAAGCAGGATGGTCACTCCCTGACCATAGGGGAGATTCTTCAGTCTTCTGATGTTCAGGAGGTCGAAGGTCAAGAGTTTCTTCGTGGAAGTTGTCAAGATTAATCTAACTGGGAATGGGACCAGCTCCTACTTTTATTCAGCTAAAGGGGGCTGCACTATGACTAGGTCCCTCCCCTGGGTGGGACCAGGAAGGGGGGTGGTTAAACCCCCTATCCTTTGTCCGGTTTCCCGCCAGAGCTGGGGCTGGAGTGCCCCAGCAACTGGTTGGAACCGGTGTATGCACAGGGCACCTTGTGTGCCCCAGGCATGTCTCATTCCTTTCAGCCTGGGCCTACCTAATAAACAAAATCCTGTCTGGGGTGGTGCTAGCACCTCCCAAGGCAGGAAACCCTTTGTCCAAGCCTCCCTCGCTGGAAGGACTCCCAGCAGTAGGAGGTCAGACTTGTGTCTGTGGTGGCAGCATTCATTTTGTGATGCCAAGGCTCGAGTTAACTTTAACCGGGGTTTACAGTTACATACATGTCGTGTCCCTCTAGAAGGGTGGAATGCTACCCCCGTCGCCAGAATTGGCGAGGGGGTAGTATTCCAATTCGTATGACACCTTACTCGACATGTTTTGATAATGTTGTACCAGAGTTAGCATTTAACCGCGTGGATTATAATGCACTTAAGAGTATATGGTATAGCGTTATCATGGAACAGCTATTAGGACTTGGTTCCGCAAGCTGCAAACGGGCTCAGCTCATGCCAGAGCACCATTTCACATAATTTCAAGCACTCTGCCTTCAGGATTGATAAGTCCTTCTCTAGGAGTGACTGATAGGAATATATGTGTCCATTTTAGGTTTAGATATAGGGAACTATATCTAAAGCAAAGGGTGATTACATCACCTTGCCCCAGCTGTCGTGCAGCCAGTTGTGTCTGTTTAGATGGCCAGCCAGGGGTGGCATAATGCATGCTTCAGCCCCTGGTAGGCCCTGGGTACACTGATGCCTTGGATACCTAAGGTATACTGTACAGGGACTGGTAAGGTGGCCCAGTACCAATTGGTAAATGCACCTAGGGTACATGGTTGTAATTTTAGAGAGAGAACAGCTAGGCTGTGGGTCTGATTAGCAGGCCCACAGCCAGGGAAAGTCGTAAACCAGTGAAGCAAAAAGCAAACATCTGGGGTGGCCATGGGATTGCAGACCCCACTCTCCTACAAGGAACACCATCGGTGGACCTTTTTGCCTCACGCCAGAATGCAAAATGCCAAAACTTCGCATCCAGACAGCCCGAGGAGGGGTCCCTGGGGAATGTCCTATGGATAGATTGGTCCAGGACATTTGCTTACGCTTTTCCCCCGATACCGCTGATGAACAGAGTGCTCAGCAAATGCAGAACGAGCAACATGACCCTGATACTGGTCGCACCGCAATGGGCCAGATAGACATGGTACTCGCAGATCATGGAGATGACACAGTGTGCACCCCACAGATCCGGCAAAAGAAAAGACCTGCTCTCCATGCAGAACGGAGAAGTGCTGCACCTAGAACCAGAGGGCCTGAGCCAGGCGGCGTGGCTCCTGAGGACATAGAGTTTGCACATTTAAAACTACCAGAAAGCACCCTAAGGGTTCTTCGGGCGGCACGAAAGGCCAGCACTCGGAAGTGCTATGTTGCAAAGTGGAAAAGATTCACAATGTGGTGCAGAAGAGAAAAGCGTCACAATAAAATGAAGGACTCCACAGTGCTAAAGTACCTCACGCACCTGCTAGAGAGGAACCTTAGTTCATCCTCGTTAAGAGTTCACTTGCCAGCGATAGTCGCTTACACAAGAGGAGAAACGTGCAAGAGTTTCTTCACGTCACAAGTGGTGAAAAGATTCCTGGAAGGAGCAAAGAGGATCGCACCACCAAAACGGGTGCCGCCACCTGCATGGAACTTGAACATAGTCCTAATGAAACTCATGAAAGAGCCTTTTGAACCACTTCACAAAGCCTCCCTTGAGATGCTAACAATAAAAACAGCTTTCCTGGTTGCAATAACATCCTTACGCAGAGTAAGCGAACTACAGGCACTAACGCTACAAGAATCCTACATACAAATACACAATGATAGGGTTGTAATGAGAACTGACCCACACTTCATGCCAAAGGTGGTGTCCAAGTTCCACATGAACCAGTCTATACAGATACCGAGTTTTTTCCAAAAACCAGCCACTAGCGCAGAATGAGCTCTGCACACCCTGGACGCCAGAAGGGCAGTCATGCACTACATTGAGAGAACGAAGGGACACAGGAAAACAAAACAGTTCTTTGTGTCATTCGCCAACAGTTTCATGGGAAAAGCAGTAACCAAAGAGACCATTGCACGATGGATCGCACAAACAATACAGTTCTGCCACAAGCGAGCAGGACAAGAACTAGCAGAGGGGACACGTGCCCACTTAACTAGGAAAAAGGGTGCTACAATAGCCTTCCTGGCTAACACACCCATACAAGACATATGCCTGGCGGCAACATGGGCTTCGGTGGACACGTTCACGAAGCACTACTGCGTGGATATACAGATGAACAGGGAAGCACAAGTCGGACAAAAGGTGCTTCAACACCTATTCAATAACCAACGCTCATCTTCCACCCAGCCGCCACAGAAGTAAGAAACCGCTACAAAGTCTATGCACAGCATAGTGAATCCAGAAAGATTCACGCTGCAAAACGAATAGTTTTCTTACCTGTCTGTATAGTTTTGCAGCTTGAAGATCTTTCTGGATTCACTAGCGAACCCACCCACCTCCGCCAGAAAGATGAGGCTGGAGAGGGAAAAGGTGGTTAAAACAGACAAATACTAAAACAAAACACCTTAAAGGTTAAAGGCGGAAAATTACTTAATGGAACATTGCCATAACTTCGGAAACAGAACAAACACGGAAAAAAAGAATCCGAAGATGGCGCCCAAGAGTGGGAGCTTCCGCAGGAAGCATGCCGACGTCACCGGAAATACACCCAGAAGGGTGGGACGCCGACGCCCACCTGGGCTACAAAAAAACAACAACCAAAAAACAAAGAAAAGACTACGATTCCGGACCCAACCACAAGACCGCGGAATAATGCACAGCATAGTGAATCCAGAAAGATCTTCGAGCTGCAAATCTATACCGACAGGTAAGAAAACTATTCGTTACCAAAGGTAAGTAACTGTTTCATTTATGTAATTACGTGGGGCTAAGGTATTCTAACTTATTTATTGGCCTTTCAGATAGACATCTATCTAATTGTTGCATGTGGCTTTAAGAAATGTTAGTCCTAATAATCAGTTGTTAATTTCCAATGGTAAATGACTCAACACTATTTATATTTATTAACTTCCAAATGCCTGTAGACAATATGCATTTATGTATTTCTAAATGATGAAGGCTGTTATTCAAAAATCAATCAGAACTGCTCATGATCCCCCTGTATGAAAGGGAGGCCCAGGCTCCACTTTCATTCACTGCTTATTTGGAGAACCACATTCCTCTGGCACTGTTTGCAAGTACAGCTGCGCTACAGCTATATGATGTGTGAACTGATCTGATGTGCAGTCAGTAAAATTTGTGAACTAATTATCGTTTCCCCATAAAAGGCACTATTTTATTCAGAGTGCATTGTGTCCTGAACATTGTGTTTTCTTTTTTCTCTTTTCAGTTCCTACATTTCTCCACACACAGCGCTTGGAGTGCTATTTTTAAGCATGAAGTCTTATCCCGTGACCCTAAGCTACTGGCAGTTCTACCAAACTATCTTTCTGCAGTATTAATGAACTTGGAGAAGGTATGCTGTGATTGGAAGAGTGTTTTATTATCTCTAAATCCGTCTAATCCATATTTATTTTCTGTATATGCCTGTGCACATACTGAGTCAATCACCTGGTTCTGTAATATGTGGTTGTTTAGCAGACATGACAACAACTCCTGCTCCGTTGTTCTGCTCCTGCCCTCTTTCCTTTATAACTGGTTAGGATTGTCTGCACTGTAGGCCAACTGGTAAAAAATAATACTATCATCATTTTTTACCACACTATACAGAGTGTCCCTCCGTGCTCCTTTTTGGGTGGTGCTGTACCTTTCTTGTACTCGGTCACCTGGAAATTCTGTTTCAATGGCATTATTCCATTTCAGTATTGAAGAAAATGCCTTTGAAACTCATTTCATTTACAATAGGTGGCAAACCGTGCATTGTATATTAATAGGCAGTTCCCTGCAGTTGAGCCTCAAAGCTACCTGTCTCAAACCTTTGAAACCATTATCTGGTGACTTTGAGGTTATTTTGTGGTAGAACTCATTTGAGGCCATTGAAGAACCATTTCTCACCCCCTTTCTAAGACATAAAGGACAACTAGACCCCTCATGCAGTCTGAATTGGGTGTCTTCTTATTTTCCTTGTCTAAATTCCTGCAAAGTCTGTCTGAAGACAGGGTACAGAGAAAAGATCAGACTCTATGGACTATAGGAAGGTTGGCACAGGTGTAAAGAGACACCGTCTAGAAGATCTGAAGAATATGGAGGGGGGCTCTCTCGTTCTTCTCTTCTTCCCTTGTTTCCAAAGATCCCCGGCATTGGAAAATCCAGAGATTTATCCCAGGAGGAGAAAAGAAGATGCACCTGTTCTACAGCGAGGTCCATGACATCTAAGGTAGGGACAGTAGCTACTTGCTTGCTGGCTCAGTGTCGAGGAACAGTCTGTTGACCTTGAATTTAAGAAAGTTGTGCAAAGATCACCTCAATGTTGAGGGATACTTCCCCTAGCATATCTTTCCAACTGTCTGTGTAAGATGAAGAAGAGGAGGGTGCCACGTAAGCCACACTCTGACTACTCTAGGACCTAGTTCCTGTCCATAGTCTTTCCGTGGTAACATAATCTTCTACCTCAGCTCATACTCCTTCTCAAAGGGTTTCCCCATTCTTCAGCCTGGGTCACCAGTGTTTTCTGCACGTCTGATAGACACTCATCCTTCTGTGCCTGTAACACAGATAGCACCCCCCCCTGTGCTGCATCTACCGACTTTACCACTTCGTTGTACTGATGCTCCTTTGTGGCCTGCCAAGAGTCTGAGGTCTTCTAGAGGTAGATCTTGAACTCGGAGGAGCCATTCTAGAAGTTCTCATCCTATGAGGCATCATTCAAGATGTCCCAGGCATTCCAGTTACCACTACTTCATATCTGCATATCAGTCTTCTACATGCTTGCGCTCCTCCGGACCCCTTACCACTTCCCTTTGCACTCCTACCCCCTCCATGGGCCTACATAATGGCAAATGGAGGACAAACTAATACAGTAGACGTGCCACTGGTTCACCAAAGGCAGGCACATTTTCACCTGTCTGTCTCTGGATCATACCCTGCACCAGAAGCCCTGGTCCTCCTCTGACCCACTGCTACCCCTCCTATCTCCGTCACACTCAGAATCGTGGACGATGTGCTACTTTCTGCTGGCATGCCACACTTGTGGGAAAATGGGTTTATATTGTAGTAACCCTCCCCCACTTTTTGCCAGACTACTGATGCACTGTTCCTTGGTGTGCCCTCGGTCCCTGCCAATCAGGTTCCCAGGGCCTGTGTTCTTCCCCCAAAAACAAACCAGGCCACAGGTCAGCCCCTGGTAAATGGTACCACAGGTACCCAGGGCACTTTGACCAGGGAAGACCTCTAAGGGCTGCAGCACATATTGTGCCACCCTTAGAGGCCCTGTACCTTTACACACACACACTGCCTTGGCAGGCTGCGTGTCCTGGTGCAAAACAAATTAAGAGTCGACATGGCACACATCCCTGAGTGCCATGCCCACAAAACTCTGCCCTGGCATACATCAGTCACCCCTCTAGCTGGGTGCCCTATGCCAGTGGCGAGGGTACAGGTGAATGAGCCCTGTACCCTACAGTACCCAGGTCCATTCCTGGGCACTGTAAGTGCAATGCTACCATTAAGAATATATGGTGCTGGGAGTTTGTCATTACGAACTCCACAGCAGCATAATGGCTGCACTGAAGACTGGGAAGTTTAGTATCAATCAGGGGATTTGTAAAGGGCGCTACTTACCCGTGAGGGTCTCAAGGCACTGAGGGGGGCGGGGGGGCTACGCTACTGTTCGAAGAGCCAGGTCTTGAAGAGTTTTCTGAAGGCGACTAGGTCTTCGGTCTGACGTAAGTGGGTAGGAAGGGTGTTCCAGGTCTTGGCGGCGAGGTAGGAGAAGGATCTGCCGCCGGATGTAGTTCGTTGGATGCGGGGGGACAGTGGCGAGGGCGAGGCTGGCGGTGCGGAGCTGGCGGGTGGGGGTGTGGAAGTTGAGTCGACTATTCAGATAGGCTGGTCCGGCGTTGTGGAGTGCTTTGTGTGCGTGGGTGAGAAGTTTGAAGGTGATCCTCTTGTCGACGGGAAGCCAGTGTAGGTTCCTCAGGTGGGGGGGGGATGTGGCAGCGGCGGGGTGCGTTGACGATCAGTCGGGCAGAGGCATTTTGGATGCGCTGGAGTCCTCGTAGGTGTTTGGCTGGGATTCCGGCATCGAGTGCGTTGCCGTAGTCCAGCCTGCTGCTGACGAGGGCCTGTGTCACCGTTCTTCTTGTTTCGGCCGGGGTCCATTTGTAGATCCTGCGAAGGGTGCGGAGGGTGTTGTAGCAGGAGGAGGAGACGGCGTTGACCTGTTTGGACATGGAGAGGGTGGAGTTGAGGATGAATCCCAGGTTGCGTGCGTGGTCGGTGGGTGTCGGTGCTGTCCCCAGAGTGGTAGGCCACCAGGAGTCGTCCCAGGCTGAGGCGTTGGGCCCGAGGATGAGGACCTCCGTCTTGTCGAGTTCAGTTTAAGACGGTTGCTCCTCATCCAGTGAGCGATGGCCTTCATTCCGTCGTGGATGTTGGTTTTGGCGGTGCGTGGGTCCTTGGTGAGGGAGATGATGAGCTGAGTATCGTCGGCGTAGGAGATGATGTTGAGGTTGTGGTGGCGGGCCACTTGTGCGAGGGGGGCCATGTAGATGTTGAACAGCGTCTGACCGAGGGAGGAGCCCTGGGGGACGCCGCAGATGATGACGGTGGCTTCGGATCGGAAAGGCGGGAGGCGGACGCTCTGGGATCTGCCGGAGAGGAAGGATGTGGTCCAGTCGAGGGCCTTCTCTTGGATACCGGCTTCATGGAGGCGAGTCTTTAGTGTTCTGTGCCGGCGATGAGGGCTGTCTCGGTGCTGTGGTTTCGTCTGAATCCGGATTGGGATGGGTGCAGGATGTTGTTGTCTTCTCGGTGGCGGGTCAGTTGTATGTTGACGAGTTGGTATCAAACTTCTCTGCACATTAAAACCACACTGATGCCAGTGTGGGATTTAATGTAAAATGCACGACAGAGGGCATCTTAGAGATGCCCCCTCAAACTCGACCAACTACCAGTAACCTGACTGAGTGACTGTACAGGCTGCCACCACCAGACATGTTTCTGGACCCCTGGGTCGAGAGTTTGCTGCTCTCGCGGGCCTTAAACAATGCAGATCCTGGGGCGAGGTGCCAAGCCTCCTCCCCCAGGATGGGCAGGGTTCACGAAGGAGAAGCATCAAAGGTCCCCACTGGTTCTAGCCCCCACTTTGAGCGGGAGAACCGGCGGGAAAAACAAGTGAGGAAGAGAGGTGTGCCCACCTCTGCCAACTCTACCCCTAAGGTGGGGGAGGCGAGGTGAAGCCCAACCTCGATTCCCCGCCATCTTGAGGATGGGGGGGACCTAGCCAACCAGAGACTGGCTCCTGCCCCCCTCCCACTGGCAGAATAGGGGGTGTACCCATGTAAGAAAGTGTCTCTGTGTATATATATACTGCACCAAAGTAAGGTTCAGTGTGCACAGAGTCCACAGTCTCCAGAGGTTTGGTAGAGGCTAAAGTTAGATATAACCTTACTCTCTGAAGTGGTAGCTTGGTCGAGCAGTAAGGCAGTATCAGAGGACAGTGTAAAGCATTTGTTGTACACACTTAGTCTATGTCTGTGGCCTGGTACCGAAGGTCACCAGGACTCCAACACGCACAACAGTAAATTCAAATCCTCCAATAATACATTCAAAGTAAATTTTATCAAAAGCATCATTGAAGAAATTACATATACATATTACTGTCATTCATAGTTGCTTGTAACCAACAATTATTATTTCATTGCATCAACATGTGACAAATATCAAAAATTATACATAGATTGAAAATTGTACATAAAAACCCAATGCATTTCGGGGCGAAGGCCCCTTCGTCAGGGGTCGCGGAGGTGGGGCAACACAACGAATCCTATGTTGATCTATATTATAGCGTGACGAAATAGTATATCTGAATACTTATTATGTGCAGGATATCTGTGCTTGTCTTGATAGACGTGCAAGTGAAATATGTAGACCAAAATTCGGTCGACACACTTTCTACAGGACGCCAAATACAGCGTGACGGTCCGTGTTTAACGCGGATAATACAACAACGAAGTAGCGAGACTAGTGTACCACTCACGAGGCTCGCAGGATATTTCACTTGCGCGTCTATCAAGACAAGCACAGATATCCTGCACATAATAAGGATTCAGATATACTATTTCGTCACGCTATAATATAGATCAACATAGGATTCGTTGTGTTGCCCCACCTCTGCGACCCCTGACGAAGGGGCCTTCGCCCCGAAATGCATTGGTTTTTTATGTACAATTTTCAATCTATGTATAATTTTTGATATTTGTCACATGTTGATGCAATGAAATAATAATGGTTGGTTACAAGCAACTATGAATGACAGTAATATGTATATGTAATTTCTTAATTGATGCTTTTGATAAAATTTACTTTGAATGTATTATTGGAGGATTTGAATTTACTGTTGTGCGTGTTGGAGTCCTGGTGACCTTCGGTACCAGGCCACAGACATAGTTATTACAGTGTGCAGGCACTAATCTAACACAGCACACAACGCTTAAACATTTAAACACAAGTTAAGTTGAGTGCAGGACCCGTACACATTCATATCATATGTACACACTTAGTCTGCAAATGGTCTCACACACTCAAGAATTGAACTCTAGGCCAATTGTTTTGTATAAAAAATATACTTATTTTATTTTAGAACCACAGGTGTGTATGAAAATACTTTCTCACAATGAGATGCTACAGTTGAATACTTTCAATGAGCAATAGACTTTTAAATGCAATAGATACAGTTGTTGCAATATGCAACGCAATCTCAGCACAATAACATTGAGCTCAATGGGAAGTTTTAAGTGAATGCAATAAAATCACTTTACAAATGTTTTTCTTACTCAGGGCTGAATCCTGGATTCAGCCCTGGTGTATTTCCTGTAAACAGTTGAAAGAAATCGTTTTTGTTACACAGGCGATTTATAAGGAATACTTGTATGTTTTGGAAATCGACACTTTAAAGAAATTTTGGTAAAAAAAACAGCAATGGTATCCTATGGAGGAAAATCAGGTTATCCGAAAATCAGTTGTAATTACTTTTTAGGGTCAGTGCTGGGCACCAAGATCCAGCACTGGGATCTCTCCTAGTAAGAGGTGAGTAATTTCGTTTTCGTTGATCGGATGATTTTTAGTGAATATTTTAAAGTTTCAAAACTCAACAATTTGAAGAATTTCCAAGTGAACCCAGTCAATGTTACCCTATGGCGAAATTTAGGTTATCGGCTTTCAGGTAAGTACTCGACTGGCAGAGTTAAGGTTCTGGGGTTAGACTCGGGGGGGTCTCCCAGGTTCAGGTAGGTACAGTTGTTACATCCTCAGCGGCATAGGGGCAGCCGGGTGCAGAGAGAGTAGGCCCAATGTTAGCCTATAGCGGGCAGGGGGCCTTTGGTTGGTGGCTGCTAGCAGGCAGATCACGCGGCTGTGGGAGCTGGGCTCCTGGTCATTTACACAGGGCAAGTGGCGATTTAAAATAGGACAGATGCTGCACTTCCAGTGGCACTCGGGCGGCTGGGTGTAGGGTGCGTTTGGGCAGTCGGGCGCCCAATGGTTTTAAATAGGAAAAGTACAAGACGAACAAAGGCTGCAAGCTCGGGGACAGAGATTCTTCAGGTGCAACCACCACTTCGAGAGGTAAGTTGGGAAGCTGTAGGTTGGGTAGACACCCAGGAGTTGGGATCAGGGGGCCGTGGGGCGCCGGGTGCAGGGGTGTCTTTTGGTGTCTGTAAATCTTACCCTCTGCTGGTCGCGGTTGGATGGGTCCCTGATTGTGAGGCTGCAGGCATCGTCAGGAGCGTTGAGGAGGGTCCTTGGGTGCTGGATTCTTGGTCACAGTGGCTGGGCGGGTGTCCTCGTGGTCTTTGTTCACTCAGGCACAGGCTGGGCTCTGTGGGTGCAGAGTGTGCTGGATTTGCAGTTCCTGGCTGGCACCAGGGGTTGTTGCTGTTTGAGCAGAACCACTGCTCGTGGGAGTCCCATTATTTAAATGAGTAAGGCAGTCAGGTCAGGTTTGAGGGTCGACAGGCCTGTAGGGCTGGGGCCAAGTCAGTTGTTGTCGTCCTCTTGTTAGCAGCTGCACGGCTGGTCTTGTTTCTCCTTGTTCTTCTTGTTTCGGAATCAGGATATGAGGAAGGAAGGTTCATGGTGCCCCTACATACAAAATTTAGGGGTGTTACAGGTAGGTCGGGGACCAATGGGTCCTTTGCCTGGGGTGAGTACACCCCTATCCTGCCACTCTCCAGTGGTAGGGAGGCTGGAGCCTAGTCCTGATTGGGTAGAGCTCCCCATCCTCAAGATGGCGACAGCCCGGAGTTGTGTTTCACATCGCCTCCCCCACTTGAGGGGTGGGGTTGGCAGAGGCTGGCTCACCCCCTTCTCTCACTTAGTTTATCCCGCCAGTCTTCCCGCCAGAGTGGGGTCCAGAACCGGTGGGGACCAGTTGCTGAGTACCCGCAAGTGGTCTGGAAAGGCTCACTAAGGCGGCATGCCTATGAAGCTTCCCCTGCCCATCCTGGGGGAGGAGGCTTAGCACCTCGCCCCAGGATGTGCATTGCTGCAGGCCCACAAGAGGGGACTGCTCTCTACCCAGGGGTCCAGCAACATGTCTGCTGGGTGGCAGCCTCCACAGCCTCTCAGTCAGGACACAGGGTATTGGTTAGTTTCAAGGGTGTCGTTCATTTTACATTTAATCCCACACTGACATCAGTGCGGGTTTAATGTGCTGAGAAGTTTGATACCAAACTTCTCAGTCTTCTGTGTAGCCATTATGATGCTGTGGATTCGTAATGACAACCTCCCAGCACCCTATACACTTAAAGTGCCCAGGAATGGACCTGGGTACTGTAGGGGCACAGGGCTCATGCATCTGTACCCACACCACTGGCATAGTGCACCCAGCTAGAGGGGTGACTGAGGTATGCCAGGGCCGTGTGTTTGTGGGCATGGCACACAGGGATGTTTGAATAGTTGCGTTAGTTCCCGTAGAAGTAACAACCCCAAGCCTGCACACCTTTTCAGTTTTTCAATAATTGTATTCCAATCTTGTAATGTTGTGTTCAGTAGATCGTTTTATTTATACTTTATTTCATACTATTGTTTTGTATTTGTTTGTCAACAAGGTCCGCCCAATGCATTTCGGGCTGTCGCCCTTAGTCAGCGGATTTACAATTCTGAAAATCTAAATATACAGCAAATTACTCCTAGCACAGGATAAACATATACTGGAACAATATGACACATGGTGAGAACTGTAAGATTAGTGATGAAGTGACTGAGAATGTGTGCCATGAATTTCCAAGGCAGCACTCGCTCGCAGACGCTTTTCGTCGCGAGTGGAGTTGCGGTCTATTGTACGCCTTTCCGCCTATACCACTTCTGCCCAGAGTGCTGAAGAAGATCAGGCTCGTCCGGGCCAAGGTTATCCATGTGACTCCGGACTGGGCACGAAGATTTTGGTATCCAGAGCTACTCAGCATGTCTGTCGATCCCCCGATCCGTCTGCCTCTTCAGGAGGACCTTTGGTCGCAGCAGCAGGGGACGGTCCTCCACCCGAACCTGTCCAGTCTCCAACTCCAAGCTTGGAGATTGAGCGGCGACAGTTGAGGCCATTTGACTTGCCTCCTGAAGTCTGTAATGTCATTCTGGCAGCCAGGTGCCCCTCCACAAAGTCGGTATACGCCTGCAGGTGGAACAGATTTGTGGCATGGTGCACAGCAAAGGCTGTGGATCCACTCTCTGCCCCCCTTTCTGAGGTTCTCCTCTTCCTTCTTTCTCTGG
This sequence comes from Lissotriton helveticus, assembly GCF_964261635.1. Classification (NCBI taxonomy): domain Eukaryota; kingdom Metazoa; phylum Chordata; class Amphibia; order Caudata; family Salamandridae; genus Lissotriton; species Lissotriton helveticus. The sequence continues at coordinate 107,712,386 of NC_136067.1, forward strand.
CCCAGCAGGGCTCTGCTCTGGGCACTATCAAGGGCTACCTGTCTGCCCTTTCCGCCTTCTTAAGACTACTTGATCAGCCATCTTTGTTCAAGTCCCCTATTGTAAATAGGTTTTTGAAGGGCATCACACACATGTTCCCTCCTGTTCCTTTCGTGATGCCTCAGTGGGACTTGAACCTTGTACTTACTTATCTGATGTGCGCTCCCTTTGAGCCACTTCATAACTGTCCTCTCCGCCTACTTACTCTGAAGACTGCTTTCCTGGTTGCCATCACCTCTGCCAGGAGAGTGAGTGAGCTCCAGGCTCTTTCTTCCAAACCTACTTTCCTTTCTGTCCATCCGGACAAGGTTGTGTTGCGGACAAGGCCCTCTTTCCTGCCCAAGGTAGTCACAGCCTTCCACATCGGGCAGTCCATCACCTTGCCCACCTTCTTTCCGCCTCCGCATCCCTCGAAAGAGGAAGAGAGGCTCCACCGTCTGGACCGAAAACGTGCGCTCTCTTACTATATGGATCGCACACGCCAGTCCGGGTGGATGACCAACTCTTTGTTGGTTACGTGGGCGCTAAGAAAATACGGGTGGTGCACAAGCGGACCATCTCTCGTGGATCGTATTGTGCATCCAGGCGTGTTACTCCTTGGCTAAAAAGGAACCTCCTGTTGGGCTGAGGGCCCACTCCACTCGGGCCATGGCGACTACTACTGTCCTGGGCCGAGGAGTCCCCTTGCAGGACATTTGTCAGGCAGCTACGTGGGCCTCTCGGCAAACGTTCGCGAGACACTACTGCCTGGACAGTCAAGTCCGGAGGGATGGCTTCTTTGGCCGTTCCGTCCTCCAGGACTTTCTGGTGTGATTATTGGTTCGCAGACCCACCACCGGGGTTGGTATTGCTGGGGTATCTATTCTAAGGTAAGGAATCTATCACTAACGTGTCTCTTTCAGATGCACAAGTTACTACTTGTGTAACGATATATCTGTAAGAGACATTAGTTAGTGATAGAATCCTTACCGACCCACCCATCCTCCCCGTTTTGCGAACCGATATCTCCTTTCAGGGCCCTAGTTTCATGGCACCAGTGTTGGTTCTATCATGGCTCTGCGTATCTGGCGCGGAAAAGCTGTGTATCAGAACTGATGTCAGCGCGCGAGGGCGGGTCTAAGTACTCCGACGACGTAATTCCGGTGCTAACGACGACGGACGCGGAGTCGCGGACGACGCCTACCGACGCGCAGGGGTATTGCTACGCAAAAGTTTCCAGATCCAGTCTGACACCTGGGGATATTCTAAGGTAAGGAATCGATCACTAACTAATGTCTCTTACAGATATATTGTTACACAATTAGTAACTTGTGCGTTACGCCTCTAAATTTAGTATTTAGGGGCACCCTGAACCTTCCTTCCTCAGATCCAGCAACCACAAGAAAAGAAGGACGAGAAGCCGTGCAGAGCTAACAAGCGGACGACGCCTACTGACTTGGCCCCAGCCCTACAGCCCCGTCTCCCCTTGAACCTGCTCCTGCAAAACCCCTGTGTGTCCAGCCGCCAGCAACCTCAAAAACCCCGGAGGATCTGCCTGCATTCACTTACCAAGCTGTTTCTCCCGTGAACACCAGACGTGTTTGAACTGCAGCTTCTGGTGCCAGCTAGAAACCGCGAATCCCGAACACTCGGCACCTGCCGAACCCGGCCTGAGTTTGAGTGGAAAAACACCACAAGGAGGTCCCACCGGCGATCCTGACCTAAGATCCGGCGACCCCTGAACTGCCTCAAGCCTCCGGACGACGCCTGCAGCTGCAATCCAGAGGACCCCTCCCCCCCCCTACTGCGACCATAGCGGGTAACAAAAATCCGACGTCCCAAGGCACTCCCTCACCTGATGCCCCACGGCCTTGTGTGCCTAACCAACCCTCTACATACCCACTTACCCCTCGAAGTGGTGGTCGCTCCAGGAAGATCCTCGTCCCCGAGCGTGGAGTGTTTATGTCCCAGAGAATCTCCATTGAAATAAACAGGGCACCCAACCTCAAAACAGCACCCTGCACTCGGCCGCCCTTGTGCCGCTGAGGGTGCCCCTTTGGTGCTAACTTGGTCCCCAACTTCCCCAGTAGCTTAACCCTAGGAGCTTTGCTCCCACAACCCTGTGGCCTCCTTGCCAGCAGCCACCAACCGGAGCCCCCCTATCATCCATAGGATAACATTGGTCCTCATTACTCTGCACCTGGCCGCCTGAGTGCCGCTGAGGGTGCAACAATAATGCATCACTGACCCTGGGAGACCCCTTAGTCTAACCCGAGAACCCTAACTCCGAAGACGGATTACCTACCTGGAAACCAATAACCTATTTTTCCTCTTAGAATAACATTGACACTTTTTCTCCCTAAAAGTTTCAGAGTGTTGACTTTTGAAAACTACAAATATTCCTTAAAAATAAGCCGAAAAACCAAAACGCATTCCTCAACTGTTTTCAGGAAAAGTCCCAGTGCTGAATCTAGGTATCCAGCACTGAGTAAGAAAAAGTATTGTTAACATAACTTACCTGCTAAGTGAATTTCCTCCCATAGGATAGCATTGGTGATTCTATGTATAAAAGTTTCTAAGTGTCAACTTTTGAAACGCATTTACTCACCTGTTTTCAGGAAATGTCCCAGGGCTGAATCTAGGATCCAGCCCTGTGTTAGCAAAAGTAATCTGAAAAGTGATTAACTGTATTTTACTTAAAAGCCCATTCATTCGAATGTAGTATACCTGCAATGTGTTGCAAACTGCTTACTTAAAAGTGTAACCAATACCAGTACAAGTTACACTGCAATTTTGAACTGTTATACAAGTAATTTACTACTGAAAAGTATTCTTATGCCTACCTGTGCCAGGCTTGCTTGGTTCTAGAAATACAACAGTACATTTTTATACAAAATAATTGGCCTAGAGTTCTGTTCTTGAGTGTGTGAATTCATTTGCTGACTGAGTGTGCACATCAAATGCTTAACACTGTCCTCTGATACTGCCTTACTGCTCGACCAAGCTACCTCTTTAGAGAGTAAGGTTCTATCTAACTTTAACCTCTGCCAAACGTCTGCCATTTCCGGCATTCTAAGGCTGCCAGATCAGCCTTCCTTTTTCAAGTCCCCCGTTGTAAATAGGTTCTTGAAAGGCATCACACACATGTTTCCTCCTGTTCCTTTCGTGAGGCCTCAGTGGGACTTGAATCTTGTTCTTACTTTTCTGATGTGTGCTCCCTTTAAGCCACTTCACAATTGTCCTCTTCGTCTCCTCACTCTAAAGACTGCTTTACTGCTTGCCATCACCTCTGCCAGAAGGGTGAGTGAGCTCAGGCACTCTCTTCTAAGCCTCCTTTTCTCTCTGTCCATCCGGACAAATTTGTTCTAAGGACTCGTCCTTCTTTTCTGCCAAAGGTTGTCACTGCCTTTCACAATGGGCGGACCATCACTTTGCCCACCTTCTTTCCGCGTCCGCATCCCTCAGAGGAAGAGAGGCTTCACCGTCTGGACCCAAAACGTGCACTCTTTCTATCTGGACCACACACAACAGTTCCGGGTGGATGACCAGCTCTTTGTTGGCTACGTGGGCGCCAAGAAAGGTCGGCTGTGTACAAGCGGACCATCTCTCGGTGGGTCGTTCTGTGCATAAAGGCTTGATACTCCTTGGCTAAAAAGGAGCCTCCGGTGGGGTTGCACGCCCACTCTACCAGGGCAACGGCAGCAACTACTGCCTTGGGACGTGGCGTTCCCTTGCATGACATCTGTCAGGCAGCTTCGTGGGCCTCGCTGCACACGTTTACCAAGCACTACTGCCTGGACAGCCAAGTCCGGAGAGACGGCCTCTTTGGCCGTTCTGTTCTCCGGGACTTTCTGGTGTGATTTTGGTTCGCAGACACACCACCGGGGTTGGTATTGCTAGGGTATCTATTCTAAGGTAAGGAATCTATCACTGTGTTTCTTTCAGATGCACAAGTTATTTACCTTCGGTAACGATCTAACTGTAAGAAACATTAGTAGTGACAGATTCCTTACCGCTCGCCCATCCTCCCCGTTCTGCAAACCGTTTTCTAGGGTTAAGGTTATCCCTTTCATAGCCCCGATGGTCAGTTTCTTGCATGGCTCTGCGTTCCTAGCGCGGAAAGTCGTGTACAGAACTGACGTTATCACATACGCGGAGCTGCATGACGACGCCTACCGACGCGCAGGGGTACTGCTGATTAAAAACATTTCAGATCCAGTCTGATGCCTGGGGGTAATTCTAAAGTAAGGAATCTATCACTACCAATGTTTCTTACAGATATATCCTTACCGAAGGTAAGTAACTTGTGCGTTTGAGGCATATGAGCTGTAGATTGTACACTTTTGCATAGATCGCCATCTGGTGTTGGTCTCGGATTTTTGCATGTTGTGTTTGTCTTCAAAGAAGTGTTGTAGTCACGAAATTGGTCACTCCTCCTTCGGTCGACAGTGCGCAGGGCTTCGGCTACATAGAATGTTTTTTTTCCGCCATCGGGTCTGGATGTGACTTGCTGCGCTCCCGGTCAGTGTCGTTATTGAACCCACTTTCGACGCGCAATCACAGCTAACCGACGGTATTGTGTCGATCGTGTTTCTTTCGACGCGCACCCTCTGACAGCTTCGAAAAACTTCGACGCCTGTGAACTTCGACACAGGCCGTTGGGCCTAACCGCACCGGTGAAGACGAATGCCGATGGAACGGACTCCTTTTAAGAAATGTCCTCAGTGTGGTGCTAAATTCCCACGCTCAACCTCCATCTTGTTTGTAATCTGTGCCTCTCTCCAGAACATCGATAGGACGACTGTGAGGCTTGTCTATCCTTCAAGTCTAAGAAAACCATCCGGGATGGATCATCGAGCTAGACGCCACGAGATGTTCCAAGGCACAGGATCCATTCCGGACATCGTCCATACAGGCTCCGATAGACTTCCGGAACCAGAACAGGAAGAACAGGTCCCAGACTCCAAAGTAGACTTCTCCGACGCCGAAGATGATATCGCCCTGGATCAAAGGGACGCGAGTACTGAAACCCCTGATCTACCGAAGCCCATAACAAAGACTCCACTGACACCTTCGCCTTCAGGCTCAGGTCCACACCATACACAAACGTCCGGCGCAACGCTTTCAGGCCCGGCGCTGAACGACAAACAAATGCCTTCTGGCTCGAGCCAGCCACCCAGTCCCGAAAAACCATCTTCGGCACTGAAGCAGCCGGAAAGGCTTTTGGCACCGAAGCAGCCTGAGAAGCTCTTGGCACTGAAGCACCCAGAGAAGCTGTCGACAGAAAGCAGCCCGAGAAGATTTCGGCGCCGAAGTAGCCGGATAAGACATCAGCACTGAAGCAACCGGATGAGACCTCAGCACCGAAGACCTTGGAGCCGAAAACATTAAAAGATAAGCTTCCCATAACTAAGCCTCCTAAACAAACACCTCCAGAGCCGAAACAACCGGCATCGAAGGTCTTAAAGCCAAGAAAACCAGTTTCCAAGGAGAAATCTTCCACACCAAAGAAAACTGTCAATGCCGAAGAACTTTTTCTCCCTGATTCAAAGCAAACCACCATTTTAATCCATCCGAAGACTGGTCACATAGTTACCAAGCTACCTACAAAGAGGAAACCAGAACATTTACTACAGGCACCAGTTCCTCTAAAGAAGATACATATGGCTACTAATACTTCACCACCACCTTCACCCTCTCCACCAATTAACCCTAATTTACTCATTTCTCCACCACATTCTCCACAACCAGAGGATAGCGATGATTCAGTTTGAGATGGGCAAGAGGATGAAGATATAGTACCATTAAACACTGAGGACCCTGTTGATCCACCACAGGAACCAGACCCTTGGCATGACTATAGTACGGGTCCTGATCTAAATAATGATATGGACTTCTATCCCTCAAAACCATCTCTGCCAGATGACAATGTAGAGTTTGCCTAATTGATTAATAGGGCAGCAACATACCATAAAGTCAAACTACAGTCAGACCCTGTAAAAGAAGACTTTCTTTTAGAAACTTTTGACCAGCCACAAAAATCTACTCATGTCTTGCCAATGATTAAAGTGCGTCTTACACACGCCCCTGAGGTGTTCAAAGACCCAGTTAGAGCTAGGGTTCTGAACCCCAGAATAGATAAAAATACAAGGCAGCTCCCTCTGACCCCATATACATCAAGGGTCAACTTCCTTTAGATTCCTTGGTTGTAGCCAATGCACGCAAAAGAGCAGACTCTCGGGGGTCAGGTGACACACCACCTCCTGACAAAGAATCTAAATTATTAGACGCATCAGGCAAATGTATGGCGTCTCAAGCTGCAAACTCATGGAAGATAGCCAACACACAAGGTCTTCTGCAAGGTATGACAGGGCTCACTATGATGAGCTAGAAACCTTCATTCAACATCTATCTGAACAATATAAGGACAAAGCCAATGACCTTGTACAAGAATGCAAACTATCAGGAGCTACGCAGCGACCCAAGATGGCCGCGTAGACTCTCGGCTCCACTGAGTCCATCTACCGGCCCGACTATCCTGGCTACTATCCTGACCCCCGAGCCCGGCAACTTGTGGAAGAGGCGGCAGCTGTGCCCGTCTCGGATTCGGGCCTACAAAACAGCGGAACCGGAGACTCAAGTGCCCACGTCTCCTGTGCCCCAGTCGATCAACAACGGCGGCCCAAGCCGGAAGTTGTCAGTTGGATCCGCCGAGGGCGCAGGCTTTCTGGAGCGGTGGCGGAGTGAAAAGGCGGCATTACTGCGGAGGCACCTTGACCCCCTCCGCTGCATCATCCTCGACCTGCTGATGTGCCGAAGTGCTGGAGGGCGCTTTGTCCTGCGGGTCGCCTCGCATCGGCGGAGCGGCCGTATTGCAGCCTAAAACAAGATCGGTGGTGGGTGTAGGCGGGGGCTTCGTTGCCGGGGGCCCCCCTCCCCTCTTTTCTCGAGTCCTCACATTGGGGTAGGTGTCACTGGCTCTGGGGATCGGCAGGAATGCAGGGGTGGCCCTGACATTACTGATAAGGAGGCCCCCTGGCCCGGAGGCGCAGACTTTGAGCACCGGCCACTTAGGAGACTGGATGGTTCAGTAGGAGTATTGGCGCAGTGCATACTCCTTATCTCCCCTGCTGGCTGGACTCGTATGGTGACGCTGGAAGAACGGGAAGTGGGAGACAGGGAGTGATCGGCCAGGAGACATGGGAACTGGTGTGGCAGACCCTCCCTTATCCCTTCGTATGGGGTATTGGCTCTGAGACCGCACGTGACGACTACCGAGCCTAAACTAAGCTAAAAACTCAGCGAGAGAACTGTTTAATATTGTTACCAACCTGGCCAATCCAGTGACGTTCACAGCAACGCCGAGTCAGGAATTATGTGATAAATTGGCTACATTTTTTTATGATGAAGTGGATGCTATTTTTGCCACTTTCTCTATCGTTACGGCCAAGAACATTGCCAATCAACCGGCTGATCGTTCAACAGAGCTGGAGGCGATATTGGACACGTTTGTTCCTCCAACGGCCCTAGAATTTAATAGCCTTCTTAGTCAGATGAAGTCTGGCTCCACTTCGGATCCTTGCCCGATTGATGTATTAAAGTTAGCGGCTGAGCCAGTAGCCCAAGTTCTTAAACCCATTTTTAATTTAATGTATTCAGAGGGACACTTCCCGTTAGATTGGAAAAAAGCCTCTATTCTACCCCTCTTGAAGAAACCAAATCTGGATTCTAAAGACCCAAATAATTACAGACCTATATCTAGACTCCCGGCCCCTGGTAAAATGATTGAAAAAAATTTAAACATGCAGCTGAGCCAATTTCTCGAGTCCTCTCAAGCACTGGACCATACACAATATGGCTTTCGAGGGGGCCATAGCACGGAAGCGGCCCTCTTGAAATCAACAGAAGAAATGAGGACTATTCTGGATCTAGGCGGTAAAGCGGCCCTGATCCTGTTAGATCTCTCTGCAGCATTCGACACGGTCCATCACGTATTGTTGATGGATCGGCTGCAGGAGGTCGGGGTTCAGGGCACGGCCTGGAAACTCTTAAATCATTTTTGTCACCAGGTGGCGTTGGGAGAATTTGTATCTGCTCCGTTTTCATTACCATGTGGGGTCCCTCAGGGGTCCTCACTGAGTCCGACACTTTTTAATATTTGTGTCCTCCCTCGCACCTCTTATTCAGTCTTTTGGGTTCAGCCTTACTAGCTACGCTGACGATACCCAAATAGTGGTGTCTCTCCTTCCTGCGGAGTCTAAAAGCACAGCAATCCGATTCCACGATTGCATGAACGCAGTGGGGACTTGGATGGTCCAGAATTGCCTAAAGTTAAATTCTAACAAGACGGAGATGGTATGCTTTGGGAATGATGCCAACTTCTGGACACCAGATTGGTGGCCTGATACTCTGGGTCCTCTTCCCTTACCTATCAAGAAGGTAAACAATTTAGGGGTATGGATAGATTAGAAGCTTAATTTTAAAGACCAGGTTAATTCGGTGGCATCTGCCACGTCCTATGCCCTGAGGTCATGCAAGAAAATTCTGCATTTGCTCCCGTCCGAGTGTTGTAAAACAGTGATTACAGCTCTCACCATGTCGAGGCTGGATTACTGTAATAGTTTGTATTTTACCATTCAGGAAGGTGCAATGCAGAAGTTACAACTTTTACAGAATGCAGCTGCTAGACTGCTGTTGGGCATTCCTAAATATGCGCCAATAGCGGATGAGATACGAAAATTACACTGGCTGCCACTTAGGAAGCGTACCATGTTCAAGGCGATGTGTCTAGTACACAAGGCCCTCTACGGAGTAGGGTCGGCCTACCTAAAAGAACATCTCTATTGGTATACACCAAGCAGACTGTTACGATCATCAGATGCTAAACTGGTGCATGTCCCATTTGTCAGAAAGGCCACCTGGGGTGGCAAAAGCTTTGTGGCAAATGCAGCCAAATCATGGAACAAACTTCCCCTTCAGCTCAGAGCTATTTCAAAACTTGTCATCTTTCGAAAGAACTTAAAAACCTGGCTGTTTTCAGAATAGTGGACCAGGCTCGGTCCCTCTGTAGAGATTTCACATAGCGCCAGGACACCCATGGGTAACAGCGCGCTCTATAAATGCCATAAATAAAAATAAATAAATAAATAATAAACTCTGGGGGCAGTAATATTGATTGTGGCGTGTCTACAGGGGAAACGCCTTTGAGATCCACGTATCACGTGGGATGGCGTCCAAACCGGACAGTGAGCGGCAGTCCTCTAGGGGGCAGAGGGCCCTGAAGCCAGTACAGACCAACAAGTTGGACCGCTATACCCTGCCTAAAGGTTCGCCGGGTGGAGCGGGATCTCCTGCTGTGGGCTCTGGTGCACTTCCGGATCGGGGAGGGGACATTACGCTGTATGACGTCATGGGGGTTATAGATGGCGTTAAAACCTCCCTGGGGCAACAAATGGTGACTCTGTTGTAACTTTTTTTTTTTTTTCTGTTGTAACTTTTTTATTATAATAAAACCGCAAAAAACAGACAAGGCAATAAACAATAGTGCAACCATTAGGCGTGTGCTCAAGGAGGACGGGAGATACACGATAACATAAGACAGAATTTATCGATTACAGGTAAGGGGTCAGAGGTGAAAATTACATGTCATCAATAAGGTACACCACATCATAGCAGGAATGCCGGATCAGGGCGATTGGGGAGGACTAGAGATCTCTGTGAGTGGGGGCGTACATATATTTCCCCGATACGAGTTCCATTGGTTCCAAATTTCCCCCCATTTTCTGGGTCTACCTCTCGCCACATACACCGTTTTCTCTCTAAACATGCACCAGTCCATATTCTCTTTCCAGGCAGTCACTGTGGGGGGCCTCTGGGACCCCCATAACTGTGCGATATCTCGTTTGGCTATCATATTGGCAAGAGTCGCCCATCGAAGCTGTGACACATCATAATCATTCGGTCCCCATACATTCAATAGACATTGTCGGGCTCCTGGCATCATCACGATACCTGTTACATCACTCATCACAACATGTATACGGTTCCAAAAACACACCACCTCAGGGCATTCCCAAATTATATGAAGAAAGGTGCCAAGGAGACCGCAACCACGCCTACATAAGCCATCCGCGGAATAGCCCATATGAATCAGGCGGGGGCTGGTGACATAGATTCGATGGAGGATCTTGAGCTGGACCAGGCGGAGGCGGGCCGGAATCGCAACCTCCCTGGGAGAGGAGATCGCAGATTGCCAGTCCTCGTCGTCTAATTCAATACCATCAGCAATCCAGATGTCCCTAAGGCGGTCAAGCAGGCTTGACCGCTCATTAATAATCTTTTTATAAAACAAAGAAATGGTGCTATCCGGCACATGACCATCCAATATACGATCTTCGAGGGGGGAGGATTCCGGAACGTCACTACCCACAGGAAAAACTGAATTCAAGGCATGACGTACTTGAACATAACGAAAAAATTCCCTATCACTCAGCTGATATTCCACTTGTAAGTCCGAAAAGGTCTTTACACTGCCCTTAACCCAGAGATCACGCACTTTACTAATACCGATCGTATCCCATTTGTCAAAGCCCTTCGTCCTCCAGAGACAACCCAATTTTGCGGAGGCATAAAGTGGAGTTGCACGTGTTAATCTATCTCTCCAGCCCATAGCCGCAGTCGCGCTATGCCACACTCGCACGGCTATAGCGGTAGGACCTGAGAGTTGCAGACGGGAGGATCCCGAGTAAAGCGCCCTGTTATAGTCACCACCCGGTAGCAGCCATCTATCCATTTCAAATGCTGGATTCAACGCCGGACCATACATCCCATGGTTGATGGCAGCAAGTTGGGAAGCCCAATAATACCGTCTAATATCCGGGAGTGCTATGCCGCCATCATACCAGGGAAGCGTTAACTTTGGAAGAGCGATGCGCGAATGTCCGCCCCATATCAATTGCCTCTGCAAGGATTCTACCTCTCGGAAGTACTTCGACGGAATCACATAAAAACTGTTCTGGAGTGCATATAGAAACCACTGTAAGGACATCATTTTAAAAAGGGCCGCACGTCCCAGCGGAGACCTCGGTAATTTACGCCAGCTCACTACATCCGAACGCAAACGTTGGAGTGGGGGGAGCAGATTACGTTCATAGCGGACCGCAGGGTCCATTGAGATTAACACACCCAAGTATTTAAAACCAGACTGCGACACCTGGATGGGACATCCCCGCGGCAGAAGGGGGACACCACCCGTGAGCACATAAATATGGGATTTTGACCAGTTGATAACAAGGCCGGAGTTATTCCGGAAGGAGTTAAGCACGTTGAACAACACATTAAGCGATTTTTGGGGAGACGTGAGGTACAATAAAATATCATCCGCCTACAATGAAATACGATCTTCAAAGTCCGGAGTCCAATATATACCCCTCATCGAGGGTTCCCACCGCAGCCAAGCAGCAAGCGTCTCCAACGCAAGTCTCCAACGCAAGAGCAAAGAGAAGCGGGGATAAAGGACAAACCTGCTGCGTGCCCCTCCCAAGAGCAAAGGGCACGGAGACCGGACCATTCACCACTACCTGTGCCAGTGGCGTCACGTACAGGAGTTTCACCCAGCTAATAAAGCCAGCGCCAAAACTGAACTTGACAAGTGTGGCCCAAAGATACGGCCATTCGATTGTGTCGAAGGCCATCGTGGCATTCAGGGACGCCAAGATGGCCGGTTCACTCAATGACGCTGCCCTCGCGAGAACACCATGCAAACGCCGCAAATTCAATGCTGTGTTACGATGTGGGATAAAGCCCGACTGGTCCGGATGAATCAGATCACTGATCACCGTAATCAGGCGGTTAGCGAGTAACTTGGCAAGAATCTTAGGTTCAGCATTCAGGAGCGAGATAGGTCTGTAGGATGCGCAACGATCCCGTGGCTTGCCCTCCTTGGGGATCACCACAATGGTCGCAAGACACTGATCCCGAGGGAGGGAGCCAGTGTCTCGCGCAGCCAAATACACATCTCGGAGATATGGCGCTAGCGTGTCAGGGCGTAGTTTATACAGTTCGATGGGAAGGCCATTGGGACCCAAAGCCTTTCCGGAGCGAATAGAGCGCACCGCAAGAGCTACCTCATCCACTGAGGGTGCGGCATCCAAACAGTCCCGATCAGTCTCAGACAAATAAGGCAATGCGATATCCCTAAGTAACAACCGAGAATCCTCTTCGGGTCTGTCGGACACCGAGGTATAAACCTCTCGGAAATAATCCGCAAAACATTCAACAATGTCAACAGGGTCTGTTACACGGACACCATCCGATTTCTCAATCACAGGAATCACACAGCTCGCTCTCTCCTTTCTGTCTAACCAGGCAATCAATTTTCCTGCCTTGTCGCCCACATCATACAGTCGTCCCTGCTGTTCCCTACTCATCATCTTGGCCACATCAGTAACTAAATTTTTATATTCTAATTGCTTAACACTGAGGATATGCAATGCGTCTCGAGTAACGTTTCTCTCCAATGCACTCTCTAACTCAGTAATTTCTGTTTCGAGACGTACAACTATCTCGTTCTTACATTTCTTAGCACACCCAATCAAAGACAATGCCTGTCCCCTGATAACAGTCTTGAAGGCTTCCCACAATGAAACAGGCGAGGACACAGATCCCACGTTTTCAGCAAAATACAAATCTAATGATTTAATCAATTCAGTACGGGTTTTGGGGTTAAGAAGATACCAGGGGTTAATCGGGGCCACCCTCCTTTCAGCGCCTGTGTTCAGGTTAAAATAAAACCAGAGAGGGGAGTGGTCCGATATACCCCTAGCTAAGTGCCTAATCTCCCCAATGGAAGAGGACTGGGCTGTCGGCACCAGGATATAATCTAATCTAGAAAGACTACCATGTGCGCCAGAGTGGAAAGTGAATTGCGTCTGCTCTGGATGCATAAGCCGCCAACAATCCACAAGCCCCAATGTCTCCAAAAATTCACCCAACCAGGATTGCGCAGCTGTAAGGTCTCTGGGTGGATAGCGATCCGCTCTGCCAGAAACGACGGAGTTAAAATCACCACCTAATATCAGAACACCCTCCGGGAGACCCAAAACCACCCGCCCCAAGTCTGCGAATGTTGTGGATTGTAAGCCAGGAGGAACGTACACCGATACTAATGAAACTGTTCTCCCCTCCCACCTACCCACAAGTGCAACATATCTACCCCTAGTGTCAAGGACCACGTCATCAACCTCGAGGGGGAGTGAGGTCTTAAGCAATATACCCACCCCTCTAGAACTAGAAGTATATCCAGAATGAGCAACAAGACGATAACCCCGCCTGTTAAGAGCGTGGCAAGTATTCCCTATCAAATGTGTCTCTTGTAGCAGTACAACATCGGGCGAGAGTCGCCGCAAGAGCTGCATAACCACCCCCCTCTTTATCCGATCTCCCAACCCATTCACATTCCAGCACAGTAGCTTCAACCCCCTACCCCCCATCCAAGCCCACGATGAACTCCCATCTCAGAACGAGCACCACACCAATGTCCGAAGTCGTAACAGTTCGTTGCCTTGAAGAAAAAGGAAACAACCCCCACACACTTCCCCCCTCCCCCCAGTAATACCCAACACAACTCCCCCCCCCCCCCCACCCTGCACCCCTACACAGACTCAGAAGCCACCCCAATTTGCAGTGTGCCTGTCGCCCTAGCAAAAAACAACTAATCTACACAAAGAGACCCCAGAGGAGGAAAAGGTCCCTCTGTCCCCGCCGCCCCCAAGGATACACGTAGAACGATCAAAGAAGTCAGTGAGCAGCAGCTGTCCATGGTGGATAGTGTTCAGTACTCAGGCACCATTGTCATTCTTGGTCCATTAGGCCCCCCTCAGCGCCACCAGTTTGGTCTCGGCCAGCACGACGAGCAGGCAGCGTGTCCAACCAATCACTCGCTTCCTCAGGCCGGACAAAAAAGAATGTCCGATCGTCATATTCCACACGCAGCCGGGCCGGGAACAACATCGCATATTTCAACTCCATGTCTCTGAGTCGCCGTTTCACCCTTGAAATCCCATTCGTTGCTTCTGAACTGACTGATAAATGTTCACCGCGGCGTTCTCGAACTGCGTAGGACCACTTGTTCGTGCAGCCTGCAAGATTGCGTCTCGGTCCCTGAAGTTAAAGATTCTTGCGATGATCGGACGGGGGGGGGGGGGGGGGGGGGGAGACCAGGCTTGGCCTGTCCCCCCGGCACCCTGTGTGCGCGTTCAACCGCGAAGAATTTGCTCAGGCCCTTGGGTGCGAGATGATTGAGGATAAGGTCCTCGACACGAAGATCAGTGGAGAGTGAACTAGAGTTCTCCGGGACACCAATAATACGCACGTTGTTGCGTCATGCACGGCCCTCAAAATCCTCCAAGCGACGAGCAAAGAAGTCATTGGCAGTTCTCAGGTTGCGTACTTCTGTTTGCAAGTCGGACATATCCGTCGTGAGGCTGGATGTCTTTAGATCGAGAGACTTAACCTTCTCGTTTGTCTTAGCCAGATCTGTTCTGATTAGATTGACATCAATGGCCACAGTGTCCAGTTTCAGGGCCAGGGCTTCATATTGTTGGCCGATCGAAGTCTTGATGCCAGCAATGGCGCCCATTACGTCCTGTATGTTAAGTCCGCCGACATAGCAGGGTCATCGATCGCCTCATCCCGGATCTTATGTGCGCCACCGGGGGATCCTTTAGGAAGTGTGTAGCGGTCCATGACATTCGTCTGGGCTGAGCATCCTCGGAAGGTGGTCTTGACTTTCCGTTTGTCACCCTCGGGCTTGCCCGTCATGGCGAGCCGAGTGCCCCGAAGGGAAGCTTGAGACCTGGTCCAAATGGCTCCTTAGAGATCACCCACAAGAACACCAGAGGCAGAGACTAGTCAATATGAGTCCAACCCACGCTTTCGCTAGCCCCAAGCCCAATGAACTGGCATGGGAGCCAGCCGCGATTAGCACTCACCCTGATGAGGGGACACGCTAGGCAGGAGAAACTAAACCGAAAGTGGAGTGGGGCTGCGGGCTGAACCCCGTGAGCCGTTGTTGTTGAATTACTGTTCGGGTATAGCCACAACTCACGGCCCAGGCGGCTCCACGGAGAAGGCCACAAAATACAGGATGGCGTAACTCGGGAACCCGAAGTCCGATTCCGTCTCTGAAAGCAGCTAGTACATAAGCCGGGCTGTGTCCAAAAATGATCTTCCTTCAAATCAGGATATTATCCAGGATAGACGCGGGAGGCGGCGAGGGTCTCGGGAGCCCTGTGCTCACGCGGCCATCACGGATGCGCGCGAAGCACCTCCCCCAAATGGTGACTCTGGATACCAAATTGGACGAGGTGTCTATTGAAGTAAACCTCATACGAGCGGACCGTACCAAAGTAAACGAGAAGGTCAAGTCGCTAGACATCAAGACATCCAGCCTTGTGGATGACGTGACTCAGCTCCAGCAAGATGTACGCATGCTCAAGGCCTCGCAGGAGCTGGCGGATCGCAAGCTGGATGACTATGAAAGCAGGGCCCGGCGAAACAACGTCCGAATTCTGGGTGTACCGGAGAAATCGGAAGGTCCCGCCCCTGACTTATTTGCGGAGGACCTTATCCTTAAACGACTCCAGCCTAAAGGCCTCAGCAAACTTTTTACTGTTGATTGCGCTCATAGGGTCCCCGGGGGGAAGCCGAGGCCCGGGGCCCCACCCCGCCCTATGATAGCCAGAGTCTTAAACTTTCGGGACAGAGACATCATCCTGCAAGCTGCACGAGTAGAAGGCTCTGTCCAGTTTGAGAACGCCACCCTTTCCTTCTTTCCGGATTTTACATAGGCAGTACAGAAGCAGTGGCAGAACTTTTTGGCAGTAAAGAAGAAATTTAGAGACCGAGGTTTGAAATATGCCATGATATTTCCTGCACTATTGGGGGTGGAGGTGCGTGGGAAGGCCTGGTTCTTTGATAATCCAGAAGTGGTGGCTGATTGGCTTGAGACTCTTCCTGACGAAGGAGCGGAGTCACCGGACCGGTTTCAGGAGGAGGCAGCTCCGGATCGTGAATGAAACTGTCTTGGATTTTTGAGTGGTCTGGTGTTTGTTGGTAAGGGGGACCATGGTATTCTGTGCTACTGCGAGACTTTTTGATACTCTGGTGTTGAGGTAGTTGGGGGCTCGGGGGGGGGGGGGGGAGTTTGTAGTGCTCAGGGTTTGTGGCGGGGGTGGTGGAGTGGAATCCTCCTCCAGTTTTTCTTTCTTTGAAGTGTTAGGGGCGACAGGAACTCTGCAGTTTTCAATGGGCAGTTTTGAACCCGATGGGCAGGGCAGCAGGGAGGGGGGGTAATTGGGGGGAAATGTTTGTTCTTCATGTTTATAGGTTTGTTGGTTTCATCAGCACTATACATCGGTTTAATAGACGACATGTTTGTTTAAGCTATCAAGCCCTGATCTTTGGACTGGGTAAGAGTGGTCTGCTTAATTCAGACACTCTGTTCATCACCACCCCCTTTTCTGTATCGTTTTTGGCCACTATAGGTGTGGCAGGGTATACTCAGACATGAGTCCCTTTCTCACTGCTCCATCAGGATTCAAGCAAGCCGGGCCGAAGAGGCTGAAATGCCAGAAACCGGTCCCCGGTAGCTTGTCTCCTTTCTGGTGAAGAATTGGCTTGGTAGTTTGGTCTGCCCTGTTCCCATGATGCCCTGGGCCAGGGACAGACTAATTTGCATATAGCCAGGTTCTGAGCTGGGATGGGGCAGTGAGATAAATAACGGTGATGGATCAAGCCCTGATCTTTGGACTGGGTAAGAGTGGTCTGCTTAATTCAGACACTCTGTTCATCACCACCCCCTTTTCTGTATCGTTTTTGGCCACTATAGGTGTGGCAGGGTATACTCAGACATGAGTCCCTTTCTCACTGCTCCATCAGGATTCAAGCAAGCCGGGCCGAAGAGGCTGAAATGCCAGAAACCGGTCCCCGGTAGCTTGTCTCCTTTCTGGTGAAGAATTGGCTTAGTAGTTTGGTCTGCCCTGTTCCCATGATGCCCTGGGCCAGGGACAGACTAATTTGCATATAGCCAGGTTCTGAGCTGGGATGGGGCAGTGAGATAAATAACGGTGATGGATCAAGCCCTGATCTTTGGACTGGGTAAGAGTGGTCTGCTTAATTCAGACACTCTGTTCATCACCACCCCCTTTTCTGTATCGTTTTTGGCCACTATAGGTGTGGCAGGGTATACTCAGACATGAGTCCCTTTCTCACTGCTCCATCAGGATTCAAGCAAGCCGGGCCGAAGAGGCTGAAATGCCAGAAACCGGTCCCCGGTAGCTTGTCTCCTTTCTGGTGAAGAATTGGCTTGGTAGTTTGGTCTGCCCTGTTCCCATGATGCCCTGGGCCAGGGACAGACTAATTTGCATATAGCCAGGTTCTGAGCTGGGATGGGGCAGTGAGATAAATAACGGTGATGGATCAAGCCCTGATCTTTGGACTGGGTAAGAGTGGTCTGCTTAATTCAGACACTCTGTTCATCACCACCCCCTTTTCTGTATCATGTTTGTTTAAGCTGGCAGTACCCGGTATATGATGGGGGGGGGGGGGGGTAGGGAAATAAAAGTGTTGAGTTGGAACGTCAACGGACTGGGGGACAAGATCAAAAGGAGTGTAGTTCTTCAGTTTCTCAAAAGACAGGCACCAGACGTTACATAGAATGGGATATAAATTAATCGCACACTCGGGGTTTACCTCGGGGTCCGTGGGAGTGCTGATTCGTAAGAAATTTCCCCTAGCAGTCACTTCTACTTGGGAAGATGGGAGAGGCAGATATACTGGAGTCACGGGCACATAGGAGGGTCACCACATAACCTTCCTATCCATTTATGTCCCTCCCGGAATGCAGGGCACAACTTTTTATGACTTGGGGACGGTCCTCCTCTCACTCCCTGAGGGTCTTTTATTCTTGGGAGGAGACTTCAATGCAGTCATCTCGCGGACAATGGACAGATATACCCCTAGAGAATATCTGACGGACGGCGAGATGGCTTGCCGACTTTATAGAAGGAATGGGCCTTGTTGACTGCTGTAGACTGTTCCACCCTGGTCGTAAGCAATTTACTTTCCATTCTGGAGCACATAACAGTCTATTGCGACTTGACTACTGTTTGGTCCCGGCAACACAGGCTTTGTATGTGGCAGAGATCTCTCATTTGGCTAGAGGCATCTCTGATCACTTGCCTCTGTTGATTCATATAGTTATGCACCGTGCCTCGGCAGGGAGGGTAGCCCCGATAAACCCATGGTATCTGCACAATCCCAAAATCTGTAGGGACCTTATTGCCAGGTTGGAAGAATATTTTGTAACTAATGTAGGGTCTGTCTCATCCTTTCAAAACCGTCGTCGGGGGGTTATGCCCTATCACTGATAGCGGGCTCGAAGAGAGAGAGGCATAGGGAGGTGACGGAGTTGGAAACCGAGATCGAGGAGTTTGAGTGAGAGCTGGAGCGAGGGGTGACCCAATTTAAGCTTCACCAGTTGCATCTGAAACAACATGACTACAAAGCGATAGTTACGGAACGGGCCAAAACTCTTGGTAGGGAACAGTAGGGTAGGTTTTACGATTTGGGTGATAAGGCAGGAAAGCTTATTGCGTGGTTAGATAAAAAGGATTGGGCTTGCAGGCTGGTCCCCGAGCTTCTGATGGAGGAGGGGGAGAGACTCACTGACCCGCAAAATATTGTTGATGCGTTTGCTAAACATTTCCAGGCTGTTTACGCTTCGGTTTCTACTCGCTCAGAGGCTGACTCCCATCTCTTGCTTCGTGACATACAACTCCCGTGCCTCTCCCTTGAAGATACGAAGTTCATGGACAGTGATATTACTGCTGACGAGATTGCCCTTGCTATCCGATCCTTAAATTCCGGCAAGGGTTTGGGGCCCAATGGGCTCCCTATAGAACTCTACAAGCTTAAGCCAGACCGTCTTGCCCCTTATCTGAAAGAGATGTTCCTGGAGTCCAGAGATAAGGGGGCTCTCCCCAGAGATCAAAGGG
Organism: Lissotriton helveticus; assembly: GCF_964261635.1. Classification (NCBI taxonomy): domain Eukaryota; kingdom Metazoa; phylum Chordata; class Amphibia; order Caudata; family Salamandridae; genus Lissotriton; species Lissotriton helveticus. The sequence goes on from NC_136067.1 coordinate 107,731,459, forward strand.
TAGCATCGATAGTTGCCATACATAAGGAGGGTAAGATCAAAACAGACTGTGCTTCGTACAGACCTATCTCTTTGCTCAACGCTGAGCCCAAAATCTTGGCCAAACTATTGGCAAACAGACTTATTAAAGTTATCAGTGACCTTATACACCCCGATCAGTCGGGTTATATACCTCACAGAAATACGGCCTTAAATTTACGCAGGCTGCACGGAGTGTTGGCTTGGGCTCATACGTTGCAAAAACCGGCTATAATTGCGTCACTTGATTCAACAATGGCGTTTGTCACGATTGAACGGTCTTATGGGCGGTATTGGTTTGGGTTTGGGCCCAGATTTATTAGCTGGATACGTCTGCTGTATTGGGAGCCGCTCGCTCAAGTGGTAGTAAATAATAGTCTCATCTTCCTTGTTATTGGGGCGGGATACCAGACAGGGTTGCCCGCTATACCCCTTCTATTCTCTCTGGCTATAGAGCCCCTTGCCGCTTGGATACGTTGGGAACCGTCTATCAGGGGCCTGCGATGGTCCCCTGATTGGGAGGACCGCATTTCACTGTATGCTGATGACATTTTGCTCTATTTGGCCTCTCCCCGTAAATCTCTCATTGTGGTGTTTGATGTCCTGGCCTCCTTTGGAAGGAACTCAGGACTCTTGATTAATTGGAAGAAGTCTGTCTTGTTTGTACTGAAAGGTGACCCCCCCGGTGCCGCCTAGAGGCTGCCCTATACAGTGTAGGGGTTTAAATATCTTGGGATTTTTGTGTCCCTAGAGCCTTCGGTCAGATATTCTCGAAACCTTCTTCCTCCTCTTGATCGACTCAGAAGTGATGTATTGAGATGGAAGAAACTTCCACTTTCCTTATTAGGAAGAGCGGCCCTGTTTAAAATGATGGCTCTCCCACGGTTTCTCTATGCACTGCAAAACACCCTGGAGGAAGCTCCACCTAGTGATTTCTGTGAAATTGAAACTCTGCGGCGGAGTCTTTTGTGGCAGGGCAGGCCTCGTATCGCGCTACACAAACTTACTTTTTCTAGGTACGACGGGGGCATTTCCCTCCCTGATATCAAAAGATACTATTGGGCTGCCCATCTGGCGGCAATTAACCATTGCACTTATGGAAGGGTGGATGATCCTGGCTATGCCATGGATAAATGGCTTCTCCCCGGCAACAATTATAACAGAGCCCTATATTCTCGACCTAACAAGGTGACATTAACCGGTCCCACTAAGCATTCCGTTCATGTATGGCATGTGGCCCCGGACTCATTGGGGTGGAGGAATAGATTGACTATGGCCACCCTCTTGTGGGACTCTGAACGGCTTGGTAAGCTGTGGAAGACGAAAAGGCTTTGACAGATGGGAACTTATAGGCATTTCCAAGATCGGAGACGTCTGGGGTAAGGGGAAGATCAAATCATTTGATGAGATGCAAGCGGAATACAAACTCGCACGATCTGAATTTTTTCGGTATGGGCAGGTACGTCATTCCCTACTGCCCGACGGGATGGAACCTTCGGAAGCTTCCCCTTTGGGAGACCGAGTGTTAGATGGGCACCTTCCTGACAGTACGATTTCACTTGTATACAAAAAACTGATAAACCACAGCTCTGACTCCCTAGAGCACTATCTGTGGGACTGGCTTGAGGAACGACCACCCATTGAAAAGGTTCTGTTTGTTCCACCATTGCAGAGAGCGATAGGTGCGGTCATCCACCAACACCAGATCTATTAGCTGACCTTGAGCCTGGTTCCACTGATGTGCTAGGCACTCTTTTAGTGGACGCATTTGTAGTCTAGCATGAGGAACGAGAAAGATGCAAGAGGCCATCATCCCTATTAGTTGCATGAACACTCGCGCTGGTAGTGAATTTTGAGCTATTGTTTGTATAGCTGTTATCCTAACTTGTTTGGGATATGCTAGGGCTGTTGAAGTATTTAGTGTGGCTCCTAGATATTGTTGTGTTGTGGATGGTTGGAGATGGGATTTGTCCAGATTTACCATGAATCCCAGACTGTGAAGCTGTTGTATTGTACTGATTGTGTGTTGAACACAGCTGTTGCGGGATTTCGCTTTTATTAGCCAGTTGTCCAAATAGGAAAGACATAAATTTGCTGTCTCCTCAAATGTGCTGCAACCACTGCGAGGCACTTGGTGGAAACCTTTGGTGCTGTGGTGATCACGAATGGTAGAACTTTAAACTGGTAGTTGATAAGGGACAATGGTTGTTTGTAATATTGGAGAACATTTTGCGGTCAGGATCTTGTGGGCGACACAGAGGGCTTTGAACTGGATCCTCTCTGCCACTGGTAGCCAGTGTAGGGCGGTTATGGCTCTTCTGGCTGATTCTCTACGGGGGATGTCCATGAGAAGCCTAGCTGCACAGTTTTGTACCGCCTGAAGACTCCTTATTGTGGACCTAGGTGAACCTGCATAAAGAGCATTTGCGTAGTCCAGGCGTGAGAGATTTAGTGCCTGGACCACTATTTTCTTGGACTCCCAAGAAAGCAGTGGGAAGACTTTCCTCATAATCCTCATTAATCCAAAGCTGCATCCTGCAACATTCTGCGCCTGTGCTTTCAAGCTGAGTTTGTCTAGCCAGACTCCCAGGGATTTTCTTTGATCCTTGGGGGTTAGAGCCTTGCCTAGACAATTGGGCCAGAGGGTGGTGACCCCCGTCAGGAGTGGTTTACCCAAGAACATCAGTTCGGTCTTGGTTCCATTGAGTTGTAGAAAGGAGCTTTCCATCCAGGATGCGATTGTTTTCATACAGTTGGCTAGGGTGTCTGGGCTATTTCCTGGTTGGTTAAGGGAGACAATCAAGACAATCAATTGGGTATCATCTGCGTATATAATGATCCGAATTCCAAAGGGTTCCACTATTTTGGCCAGAGGGCTCATATAAATGTTAAAGAGAGTGGGGCTCAGGGAAGAACCCTGTGGAATCCCACATCTCAGTGGCATGCGATGTGACGTCACCCTCATAGACCCTGAACGATCGGCCTACTAAGAAGGACTTAAGCCAATCTAGTGCACTCCCCGATACCCCTGCTTCTCTAGCCCTAGAGATAAGCAGATGATGGTTAACGTGATCGAAGGCTGCACTTAGGTCTAAGAGGATGATGGCTGCCAAACCTCCTATATCCATGATTTTTCTAGTTTCCTCGGTCACAGCAATTAAAGCTGTTTCGGTGCCTTGTTGGGGTCTAAAGCCAGTTTGTGTCGGGTGGAGGCAGCCATTTTCCTCGAGAAATGCTGAGAAATGCTGAGAGTATACCATTCACATGCTTCTCTGTTATTTTGGAAACAGCTGGCAGCAGGGATATGGGTCTATAGTTCAAGAGGATGTCTGGATCGACCCCCACTTTTTTTTTTTTTGCAGTGCCTTCACCATGGCTTGTTTCCAAGGTGAGGGGATAGTGCCAGTGCTTAATGACAGGTTTATCAGCTCAAGTATGGTAGGTGCCATATATGAAAATCTCTACCCCAGAGGACTTCATCTCCCTCAATGCTCTTCTGCATAACACTCAAAGTTGGCTCACTGGCAACCACCTCATGCTCAACACCAACAAAACGGAATTCCTCCTCATCTCCCCCTCCCCCAACCACACACCCAAGATAGACCTCTGAAGCATACAACAACGTTTAACTGCTCTCCCCACATCATTGACTCTGCAAAATCCTTGGCAATCACCCTAGACAAACACTTGAATATGCAGGCGCATATCAAATAATGCCACCAAAGGAGCTAATCATCAGATGAGTAGCCTAAGTAAACGTGAACCCTTCCTCCCACAGCTCAACTTAAAAATAACAGTACAAGCCCTAGTGTTACCAAGATTGGATTACGGAAACGCCACTCTATGCAGACTTCCCAAATTCAAGTGGCCCCGCTGAGGGCTTCACTTAAGGCTGCATCTAGGCTGGTCTCTGGAACAAAAAGAAATAACCACATTTCTCTGACCTTAAAAAGCATTGAACAGGCTACCGTACGAGGCAAGAATACAGCTAAAAATCACCTGCATGACCCATAAAGCCCTTCATACCGAAACCCCAAGTTACTTAGCACAAAAACTAGAGCGGTTGGGAGGTTGCAGACATTTGTGAAGTGCTAGCTCACTACTACTAAAACCACAGTCCTGCCACAAAAAGAGAACGTGCCGCAGAGCCTTCTCAGGTATCACACCGAAGATTTGGAACTCATTACCACCAGATGTTCGCAGGATCCCTTCCTCCTCCTCCTTCAAAAAAGAAGTGAAAATACTTCTAATGAACAAATTCACATCCTAAGACTTTAACTCGTATGTTACTGTTATCAACATGTTATCTTCTCTACCTACCACTGTCTACCTCTTAAATTGAATGTATGTATATTACCTCCTCAACCGTCTAATGTATCCGAATGGTGTTATGCAAGCACTCTGATACCCTCTAGGGTCATATTTGCGGTATATGAAACTTTATCAAAATAAATAAATTGTGATGGACTCCCCTAAGCCAATTACAACGCTGCAGTGCAGCGTTGTGATTGGTCTGAGCACCATGGATTGGCACTCAGATGGGGACTGGGGGGGCTGAGCACATTCCCAACCACCCACCAGACTGTGTAATGCAGCCGGATCGGGAACATGTAGACATGTAGAGTACGCATGACTGTTTGGCTGGCCCGAGAAGACCGATCAAGTGTTCTGCGCATTTGACTGGTCTCCCCCCCCCCCCCCCCCCCCCTCTCCATCCCCCCACCATCCGCGAAACAAAGCCACCCAAGCTGGTACATGGGAGACCTCAGAATGACCAGGAGACACTGCAAATAGCTGGAAGAGAAATGGTGATTAAGCCAAGGGGAAGTGGAAAACGACACTTTTAAAGCTGCAATGAGAAAGTACCACCAGCTAATCAGAGAAACCAAGAGGAAGCTGAAAGAATAAACACCAGCTCCAACAGCAGCATTGAAATATTTGCAATCGTCAAAGATTTCACCGCACCAGCCACCTGCAACATCAGCCTAACTCAAGATATTTGTCAACGACCTCTCAAACATCTTTTGTACCATATAGATAAACTTCCCCACTGCAAACAGACCCCTCCCCCTTGACACTGCAGAAGTCCCCCAGTAAAAAACGAAGACAACACAATAACCACATGGGATACCATCAGCACTGAGGAAACCATAGCATTCATGAAGACCATACATTATGGGGCCTTGGCGAATCCCTACCCCCATCTCTCCAACAAAGAAGAGACCTCCTCACCATCAGCGAAGCCCTCACACCCATTCTCAACACCTCAATCAGTGTAGCCACCTTCCAGAACCATGGAAACATGCATCTGTAAATACCCTCCTAAAGAAGCCCACAGCTGACCTGACCATACTTACCAACTATCAACAGATAACCCTCCTTCCATACCCACCCAGGAAGAACGTCCTACCTCATCCTCTTAGACCTATCAGCAGCCTACGTGAGTCTCATATCCCATTCTGATCCAACGCCTCTATGAAGCCGGCATCAAGAGACATGCCTTCAAGTGGATCTGTACTTTCCTCACTGGATGACCCCGCAGGGCTCCGTGCTCAGCCTGACCCTCTTTAACATCAAGATGAATCCACTGTTTGGCGTCATCCAGGCTCACAACATAAACATCCTCACATACTCTGAGGATATTTAACTGATACTGTCCCTCTCGAACAAAACACCCAAAACCAGGAACAGTTTCACCACATTCATGACCAAAGTGGGCACCTGGATGAAGTCCAGCTGTCTAAACCTCAGAACCATGCCCTGCAAGAAGCTTTGGAATCATTATTGACAACAAACTGGACATGGCTACCCAAGTTAATGCAGTTGCCTCATTCTGCTGCAACACCTTAAGGATGCTAAAGAAAGTCTGTAAGTAGATATCAAACACTACCAGGAAAACGATTACACAAGCCCTCATCACTAGCAGACTGGACTAGGGGATTACCCTGTATGCAGGGATAAACACCCAGCTCACAAAACCTCAGACCATCCAGAATGCAGCAGCCAGACTAGTCCTCAACCTCCTGTGCCGAGCTCTCATCACACCGCACCTTGGGAAACTCCACTAGCTCCTGATATACAAGCGTGCACACTTCAAACTTCTCAAGCACAATAGCAAAGCACTCCTCAGCACAGGCCCTACCTACCTGAACAGCCTCATTCATATCCACTAACATTCCACACACCACTGCTCTGTGGCTCTCAGTAGCACACACCCCACGCATACACAAAGCAGACTAGGGAGTCTCTGCTTCTCATGCCTGGCTCCTGAAGCCTGGAGAGACCTTCCACAACACATCTGAGCCTCCTTTTCTCTTCTCAAATTGCGCAAGACGCGTAAGACCTGGTTCTTTGAGTAAGCCCTCCTGGGCTGGCCTCAAACTCGGGCAACAAGCACCTGAAAACACTTACTGGTGATTGACTCGCTATAAAAATATGGACTACCAATAACATAACATAACAGGGTTGAGCCAAAGACTTCAGTCATCTTTGAAAATGTATATCCTCATTCCTCTGCAAATGTTGTTGCTCTTGGTTCTGGGCTACTAGAAACTGGGATGGACTTATTCCTAACTCCAGCCTGAGCAGAATCTCCTCAAACACGCCCGCAGAAAAAGTACAAGCTGACTGAACAAGACCCTCTTTTCCTTCATGTAGACCCCCATCCCGACTCTCTTGTGGAGAATGCAGCAAGATATTATCCCTCCACTTTGCCATCTCAACAGCACCACCTGAAAGAGACGGTGAGAAAGTGGACACAGTTGGCGGACAATTCTGCAGCACATCAGCAACTGGTGTGAAGACAGCAAGTGCCAATGCCCTACTCTGACGGTTTGGTTGATCCTTCCTCCTCTCCTGAGAATGGCAAAGTGAATTACACTCTGCTACAATGATCCTTCACTTCTGTTAAAAGAAGTGGCTTAACTGACGCCTATAGGAAATGATAGGATACTGGTGGTATGCTCTTCCTTAAAGAAGCCGCTCAGTTGCCTAGGGCTTTCAGGCTCTCATCCGTTAGGCGTTTTTGCCCCTGTTTTGTCTCATCCTTCTTTTGAAATGTTTGTGAAGGAGTTTTCTAGCCACATTATTTCTAGTGCATTATGTTCCTTCTTTTAAAATAGTTTTTTTTTTTTAGTAAACGTGGAACAATCGGTCAGTTTAGCCTTTCATAGGCGGTTTTAAAATGCTTATTTTGATAATCCTTTTTTTTATATAATAAAAGCATACAAATAATTTTATCAAAAAGAATAGCACATTAGACGGTGGACTACACTACCCGCACCTCTATGCCAGTTCCCAATTTTATCAAAGTTGAATCCTCGCTACACACCCAGACGCCAACCACCTATTGGCGCCACTGTTATCCAGATTATAGAATAGTCTTTAACCACATGAGCGCTAGCGAAATTCCGCTCCTGTGCTCATGTTTTAAAAAACCCATTATTCATGACGAGCTGGGCTCGTCATGAGCGTGCTGGGAGGCTACCTCATGACGAGCCCAACTCGTCATGAGCGTCGAAGGGGTTAAATGGTGTGCGCAGGAAAAAGTAATGTCCAGGAATTTGCTCTGTAAATTTCCAAAATTTCTTTATTGAAGATATTAAAAAACGGGTCACAGAGAGACAGGGATTTTCAGCCAACGTGTTTTGTTCTCGATGAGAACTTCATCAGGGCATCTCATGGGAATACCCCTTTTGAGCAACAGAATATCTGAGTTCGAATAGGTTTACATGGGAGCAACCAAACTGCGAATGACTTGGACCGCGACGTACTCTCCAAACCAAATTACAATGGGACTCCAAATATAGACAGGATCACAGACTTTCTACAAAATTCCAGAAGAGAGACTTCTTGTGATAATATTCAAGTCATCTAATTGGACACAGTAAATGAATAATATCGAAGGTAATTTGTGTCCAAGGTGCTCCTTAGAGTACGAGACTCAATCACACTAATTATTTCAGAACAGTGAATCCAGTATTCATCTCCTTAGGTGTCCAAGACGGGCGCCCAGCAAATAAGTGGCATCTAGTGAATATCTCTTTATTCAAGGTCAGTTGATCTATTTTTTTTGTATTTTTTATTCACAAAGTTACAATAAAACCGGAGGACTCCAGTCTCAATTCCTCAAGCCAAGAGGGGGAATTAACCCACTAGCCATACTGCGACCCTACAAATTTCAGCAACGCCCCCGAAACGCCGAACTCCAGGGTTAATTCCCCCGGAGTTTCACTGTTCTGAAATAATTAGTGTGATTGAGTCTCGTACTCTGAGAAGCAACTTGGACACAAATTACCTTCGATATTATTCATTAAATCGCCATTGAAAACAATAGGGCACCCAATGCTAAAACAGCACCCTACAGCTAGCCGCCCCTGCGTCGCTGCGGGTGCACCTTGTGTGCTAAACCGGATCCCCCTTTGCCCTGAGCCAAACACCCAGAGCTTGGCTCCCACAACCTTGTGGCTGCTTTTCAGCAGCCACCAACTGGAGGCCCCGTATCCCCCATTGGATAACATTAGGCCTCAGCACCGGGCCTCCCTAGTGCTGCTGAGGGTGTAACAAGAGTGCATCCCTGACCCTGGGGGACCACTGAGTCTACTCCCAGAACCTCAACTCCCACTACCAAAAACTTAACTCAAGACCGATAACTCTATTTTCCTCCATAGGATAACATTCTTTAAAATTGTACAATTTAACCAAAACGATTTTACTTACCTGTTTACTGGAAATGTCCCAGAGTAGTATCCAGGTATAGGAAAAGTAATCTAAAAAGTAACTTACCTGGGATTTTACTGAAAAACCCATTCAAGTCTATGTACTGCATGTACAAATCATTGGCATTTCTCTGAAACAATACTGTAAGTCAAAACAAAGTGCATATACCATTACAATCCAAAACTGTATTACAACTGTATATTTACTGCCAAGTACTTATCACTTACCTGGGCCAGGCTTGCTTGGTTCTAGAAATAAAATAACTAAAAGAATATTTTTATATAAAAACAATTGGTCTGAAGTTCAGTCTTTGAGTGTGTGAATTCATTTGCTGACTGAGTGGGTACAACAAATGCTTAGCACGGTCCTGTGATACTGCCTTACTGCTCGACCACACTACCACAAATAGAGAGTGAGGTGCTATCTAACTTTACCTCTGCCTACCTTTGTGGTTCCACTGGACTCTGGGCAGACTATACCTCGCTTTGGAATAGTATATACAGAGCCAGCTTCCTACAATGGTGGATCAGCGGTGGGAGATACAACTTTGCATTTGTTGGACTACTTGGTTACCACCTGATCACACAACAGAACAGAGATTTTTTTAATTGGCATTTTTTGGCCAAATTTCTCAAAGTCTCTCTAGGGCCTTGGTTATGTCCCTGTAAAATTTTAGAAAATAAAGTCACTGTAGCTAGAGTTAGAGGGGTTAGAAGTTTTTTTTAACAGTGTCTCAAAACAAGAACCCATCTGTTATTTATATATTTATTTATAAAGTTTTGTATAGCCCGAACCTGATCCAGAGGGATATCAGAGCACTTTACAATTGTGGGGAAAGGAAGGTAACAGTTGCTGTACGTGTCAAATGGGCATACAGACAGAAACACATATCAAAATAGAACTCACAGGACAAGAACGGTTACATGTACACAGGGTCAGCAGAATACACGCAAGGGATTAAAGTTGTGTATATACAGAGACAAAAATACACATGTATGAATGCGGACAGTCAAGTAGACAAACCGGCATCAAGGAGACTAGTGCATAAATCATGCAGAAACTCCTCAATCATGCATTCAGACACATACAGGGACATTTCGAGGTGCATGCATGCAGACACAGAAATAGGCATAGGTTTGTGCATAGAGACACTAACACTCATGCACATAGACGCAGATGCAAGAAGACGCATACAAATACACACCCAGATGCATAAACACTTGCACATGAATGAAGGTACCTATGCAGATGTGCAATACAATCATGCTAGGAGACACACAAATGGTTACTTATTTACATACACATTTAGTCCTGTATACATATCACACATGTACTCCAATATACAAATACATTCAGACACACGTAGAAGCAGATGAACATTCGCTTTGTTACACATGTAAATAGAAACATTCTGATGCATTAACACACATTCATAAATTAACCAAGGTCCTGTGTTCCTGCGCCCGCTGGGGGAATTAGGCGAGGGAAATGTGTTGTGGGAAATTACCATGTTTTGCATGCTGTTCCCCCAAATTTGTTTCCCTAATTGTTTTGCTGGCTGTAGGATTCTATGAATTTCTCTCATGTTAATCAGTGTAAAAGTGCCTGGGCTCCTCCTTTTAACTTGATGTATACAGTACCAAGAGAGCCTGCAAGTTAAATGCCACTAGTGTACTACTTCAGTGACAGTGTTAAACATGAATTTCGGCCTACCATTGTAACCTGACTGTGGAAGTTAAAACCTACAATTCGACATGTTAAACCCTTTTGGCAAGTCTAAAGCTTCCTTTAAAATATTAATAAGGCAACCCTAAGTAGGCCTCACTGCTGTTAGTGAAAATAACCACAGTGTCATAGAGGACATGGGTGAGTAGCTTGACCTCACCCCTTACCTTCACTTGTCTTTCAAAGAGATAACGTCCATATGGTAAATTACAAACATAACCATGGGGTCCCATCCCACCAAACAAAAGCTCCAGGAGCTGTTGGCTGGGTATGCTAAGGACCACCCGTCTGAAAATGATGAAGACCAGTCAGATGAGGACGAAGAGGGAGAGGATGACCAGGTAGATCAACTTCCCCCACTTCTTAGGGAGAAAATGGCCCCAGCGACCCTGACTCCGAGAATCAACCTCTCCGTACCTAGATCCCACACAGGTGGGTCAGGCACTACTGTGGACATTGAGGCAAGCCTCAATGAGGAGGACATTCTGCTAGCCAGGTTGACCAAAAGATTAGACCTAGAGACCAAACTCCTGGCTGTAGAAAAAGAAAGAGCAAAGATTGGCCTAGGACCCATGAATGGTGGCAGCAATCTAAAAAAATATAGAGAAGTAAGGAGCCCATGATCCCAAAATCCCCAAAGGGATGGTCCCTAAATTTGAGAAGGGTGATATCACCAAATGGTTCACAGCCTTTGAGAGGGCTTGTGAAGCCAGAAGGGTGACGAAAAACTCACTGGGGGGCACTTCTTCTGGAATTGTTCTCTGGTATGTGCAGAGACTGACTTCTGAGCCCAAGTGGGGCAGGCGCTGGGTCTTATGATCTAATGATGAGAATTTTGATTGAGGGATTTGGACTCACAACTGAGGAGTATAAAATTAGATTCAGGGGGGATCAGAAAAAGCAGAGTCATCCCTGGGTGATATTTGTGGACTACTCCGTTAAGACACTAGATGGCTGGCTGGCTGACTGAAAGCAAAGTGCAAGATTATGATAGTCTTTATAATTTGTTCATGAAGGAATACATACTAAGTAATAGCATTGATGAAAAGTTGCATCAGTATCTGGTAGACTTAGGTCCAATTTCTCCCCAAGAATTGGGAAAGACGGCGGACCATTGGGTCAAGACCAGGTTAACTAGGACGTCCCTGGGCGTGATCAAAAGAAAGGGGTTACGAATGGGAAGGGGAGGGGAGGGAGGGCGGAGTAGCGTATACCTTCCGATTGCTGAACTATCCTGCATAATTGGGAAGGGCTAAGGTAATGGCAGATTAAGTGGTCACGGAACTACTCTCTCACGTCAGAAGCTTGAATAACGTGATGTTGTAACAAGGGAAACGCACCTGACACTTGTATGCCTTATGACAGATTGTGGTAACTTCTTGTTTGAACTGTTACAGTTATACAATATAAAAACCAGACCTATCTGAATCCGCATGTGGAATGTGACCTGTATGCACATATTGACATAAAACGCCGCCGTACCCCCGGGATGTCGGCACTTGGGCTGTGTAACCCAGAAAGTAAGGCAAAAATGAGGTCAAGTGGCGGCCGGCCCCAGGGGTTGTAGGCCAGCAGCGGTGTACAAGTTTTATAGTAAAATAAAGGTCTTTAAAAAAATTTTTACAAAAGGGGGGTTACAAAACCTCACCAGAGGAAAGACAGTGAGCCTTTTAAAGGTAAAAGTAAGGATTCCCAGGTAGCCCCCCAAAACCTGTCCAGGAGGGTGGGCCCGTCGACATCTCACAAACCAAAACTGGGTACCAAGGTAAGGTAAGCTCTAGGGGTTGCCAGTGTAGCGTTGGAGGGTGATTCCTCAGATGAGGAAGTCCTCCTAGCCTTCAACTGGAAACTGGGCCCAACAGGTGTGTTGCAGATTCCAGTAGGGAGTGGACCCTTCCACCACCTACTGGTGAATGGAATCCCAGCCACTGCCCTGAGAGATACCTGTGCCAGTCATACTGTGGTGCATGACAGGTTGGTTCTCTCAAACCTGTATGTCCCAGGGAAAACAAAAAGAGTAAGGGCTGTCCCAGGAGGTGTCACTGTTAAGCCTGTGGCTGTAGTGCTCTTAGAAATAGTTGGGTCCCTTAGATGGAGAAAGGTGGTAGTCAGTAAAGACCTCCTCCCCTTGATTGTCTCCCTGGGAATGACCACCCCGAGGTTGGTCTTAGCCAAAGAGGTACTGGTCCAATGGCAGACCTCACCCAAGAAACCTGGGGGCTCAACCTGCAGTTAGTGTAGCTAAGCTCTAAAAGAAATACGAAGACACAGTGTAGGAAACGTGGGCAACTGTTAGCCACAGTTCCAGTGGGCCAGGAAGATTCTATGATGTGCCAGTAAGGGAGAACTCCAAAATTGGTACTGGTGAAGTCCCCCCCTAGCCAACAAGACCTGACTACTAAGGCAACTGTCCAGCCTGAATTGGTGGTTCCTCAGCTGGCAGAACTGAGGGTGGAAGAAGGGTGTTCACTACCAAGTGTTGTGACCCCCCCACCCTAAAACAGCAGACAGGCCCCCCAAACCCAAAGAAGTCTATATGTTCGCTACTTCACCTACCAGTGAATAGCTAAAGGTGTGGTTCTGGGCACTGACAGCTGTCCGTAGCCTCTGCTGGGTGTTAGCCTTCATGGCAGCACTGTCATTGGCATGGTGGCCTAGCTCCCTGCCAAATAGGAAGTTAGGCCCCCTGACCCTACTGGTCATGGTGGTGTTGCTCATGCTGTGGGTGACCTCTGTGGGTAAGCTGGGCTTTGCCCTAGCTAAGTTAGAAATTGCAGAGGAAGGCAGTCTGAACCCAACCTAAAAAGATGGGGTAAAGAGCTAGGAAAAGAGCATTGGGAATTAGGTCAGGAAACTGTTGAGGTAGGCCAGCTCCCCAAAGGGACTGACCTGGACAGGCGGATGTAAGGCCCTGCAACTTTCAAACCACTTCCACTACTCTTCCTCGCCTGAAAGACTAGGAAGAGTCTCACAGCTTTGGCTGAGTCTCCTGGCCTTTGGGTCAAGGGAGAGAGTGGGGGGTGGGGGGGGACTTGTGTAGGAAAGTGGGTTTTTGTTGTAGTAACACCCCCCACACCCCCCCACACACACACACTTTTGTATGTGGGGGGGGGGGGGGGGGGGGGTTTGTATAGTGTTGTATTCAAGGAGCCTGTACCCAAGTTGATATTCAGGTCCAGGAAAGAGAATTTGGAGTCGGAGATGGTATGTGTGAACTTGACATATGGATTCAAGGTCTATAGTCCTCAGGGTGGAGCACTGTATAATTAGCTGATCCCGGGCGTGGGATCCCGCACCTGCGACAACAAACGCTGGGTCTACTGCAACTTTGCCTACAATACAGCCTCTTTTCCGCTGGGAGTTTTTGTCAAACAAAGTTTTATTGTTTTTGTCCACAACAAAGATTCAAGGCACAGTCCGCCAATAAGCCCACGCAGGGGTATTTCGAAAGTCAAAGCATATTGTTTACACCACAGACAAACGTGAATGTCGGAGCCCCCCATGATCGTAATGTACCCCAGGCCCATCCGTAATGTATCCGTAGAGTTCAGCGTCTAGGAAGATGAGGCCCAGTCCTAACGTCTACCAGAAAAGATAATAGCCGAGAGCAGTGACGCCTTCGAGAGTGCTGTGGCGCTGTGTGCTCCCTCTTTGCTCTCCAGACCATCCAGTTGTCAGGGTGTGTGCCCAGCTAGTATTATCTCTCCAGGGCTCTGCGAGAATCGCAAAGTGGATACTATACCAGGAACAGAAATTAAAAATCCCCAACTCACCCCCCTCCCCTCCCGAACTCCCCTTCCCACCCCTCTCCCCAGTGGTGGAATTGCTATACAGGAGCGTGCCAACCGTGTGGTGATCCTTAGAGCTGGAACATATGCATGGCCCTGAGTGTGGAGGGGCAGACCGCTGACGGCAGGCCCTTCGAGAGGAAGGAAACCAAAGGACCCCATCTGAACTCAAAGTTCTTAAAGTCCTCTCGGGAGATATCTGACATGCGTTCCAAGCTCAGCAGCTGCCATAGGCGGGAATGCCACAGTGACATTGCCGGCGCTTCCCTCTTCTTCCATGCAGCCGCTACAGCCAGTTTGGCAGCTCCTAAACAGAGCCACATAATTCTCTTGTCAGCCCTGGTTTGGTGTTCTAGTAATGGGTCTCTAATACCAAGTAGGGCCTCTGCCGTTGAAGTCGGGACGGGGTATCCCAGGATGGTCTTCATTTGAGCTAGAATCTCCTCCCAGAATGCACTGATGGAGGGGCAGTCCCACCAGATGTGTTTGAAGTCTCCCAAAAGGCCACTACCCCTCCAACATCTATCAGATGTACCTGGAAATATTCTAGCTAGCTTAGATGGGTATAGGTACCAATCCATCATTACCTTTAGATGGGCTTCTCTTAAAGCTGTGGATTGATTGAACTTAAAGATATCCTTCCAGAGGTGAGACCACTCTTCTTCCGAGAAGTCCCGTTGGGTCATCCCCTCCCACCAGGACATGAAGCGGAGGCGCGCGGCGATTTCCGTAGAGAGAAGGAGTTTATACAGTGCAGAGATAGCCCCCTTCATGAACTTAGCTTTTATGAGGAATGATTCGTACCTGGTGGTGGGTCTAGTGGCACCCTCCCTATTACGTGGGTCAAGAGCCCAGTGCAGCAGCTGTGCGTGATGGTATCGCTCGTGGTCTCCTACCCCATAGTCCCGTTTGCAATTCTCAAAGGTGAGGGGGTCATGGTTGTGAAATAGGTGCGTCAGTGCGAGGCATCCACCCTCCCTCCAGGCATCAAACGTCCCCTCCCGAAGCGCTGGGGGGAATGAAGAGGTGAAGTGAATTGGTGTGAACGGTGACGGGAAGGACGTCCAACCCTCCCGCTCCGCCACGGTGTCCCACACCCTAAGAGTAGTGCGCGTTGGGGTGCTGATGTATGCATTTGGGGGTCTGTCTTTTTTATTGCGCCAGATCAAGTCCCAGATCGTCCTACCTGCTACACTGCGGTCCATGTGGAGCCAGTGCTTCTCTGATTCCCTTTGTGACCACTCGACCAGGATGCGCATTTGGGCCGCCTTGTAATAGAGTCTAAGATCAGGGAGTCAGGCACCCCCCTCCTTCTGCAGTCGACGGAGCATGAAAAAGGAAAAGCGTGCCCGCCCTCCTTGCCAAACAAACTTTAGGATCATTGTCTTCAGGCGTTTAAAAAAATCCTCTGCCAGTTCTATGGGGAGCGCCTGAAAGAGGTAAAGCAGTTTGGGGAGGAGAGTCATCTTTATAGCATGAATGTGCCCCAGCCAAGAGAGAAAGAGTGGCTTCCATCTTGCCAGATCCTTTTGAATGCGGGTGAGGATTGGGGGAAAATTGGCTGCATAAAGTTGCTCAACCTTAGGCGTCAGCTGTACCCCCAGATATTGTATGGAAGAGGACGCCCACGCCAGAGGTGTTAGCGTTCGGAGTTGGAAGGACTCCGCGTGCGAGAGGGTAAGATTAAGAATGTAGGACTTATCCAGGTTGACCTTGAAGCCTGCCGCCCTTTCGAAGGAGTTAAGCACTACCTGCAAGCAAGGGAGTGAACCCAGCGGGTTAGACAAGGAGAGGAGGACGTCATCCGCAAAGAGTGAGATTTTGTGGGCTTCACCCGTGAACGGGAGGCCCTCTATCCCCTGGTGTTCCCGTATCGCTATGGCTAGGGGCTCTATACTAAGGGCGAAGAGTAGAGGTGAGAGGGGGCAACCCGGTCTAGTCCCCCTGGAGTGGTAAAAGGAGGTAAATTTAACCCCGTTGACCGAGACCCTAGATTTTGGGTGTCTATAGTTGGCCCGTATCATTGTTATAACTTGAGGGGAGAAGCCAAATTTCGCGAGTGTGGCCCATAGGAAACGCCAGTCCACCCGCTCAAATGCCTTTTCAGCATCTAGGCCAACCAGGACCGCAGGTATTTTAAATGTGTTGGCTTTCTCGATTAAGTGGACGATACGTCGGGTGTTGTCATGCGTTTGACGTCCCTTAATGAAGCCCGACTGGTCGGGATGGATGAGAAGTGGCATGAGGTCATACAGTCTTTTGGCTAGTATGGAGGAGTACAGCTTTGCATCAATGTTTAGGAGTGCAATGGGCCTGTAGGAGTCGCAGCGAGTGGGGTCCTTGCCCGGCTTGGGGATCACAGAGATCACCGCCTCGGCCATGGAGTCCGAGGTGTCGCCTTCCGCACCAATCCGGTTAAAGAGCCGGACGAGGTGTAGACTAATGTCAGCCTCAAAAGTCTTGTAAAAGACCGCGGTATACCCATCAGTGCCAGGCGCCTTATGGGGTTTCAGTGCTTTCATAGCTGCTAGTACGTCCTCGAGAGTGAATGGAGCAGTGAGAGCCTCATTCCATTCCGGGCGACCTGTGGGATCAGTAAATCCTTCAGGAAGGCTTGTTGATGGGCCGCGTCAAGGGTATCAGTCGCATATAGGGATTTGTAAAAGGACCCAAATAGATCCGCCTTGTCCTCATCTGTATGAATCTGAGTCCCTGACACGTCTTGGATGCCCCCTATATATTCTCTTTCTCTTTTATCCTTCAATTGTCTGGCCAAGTGTTTCCCTATCTTATTACCCTGAGTATAGGATAGGTTGCGTAGCTTGAGGAGGGTGAACTCTTGTGGTAAATAAATTATTTACACTATCATAATTTCTATAAATATCAAAAGGGTCAAGCATAAATGAGGAGCAGAGTCCGTGGTGTTAGAGTCAATGGGCTTTATTGCATTAACTCGAGTTAAGGGAGAGCTCCAGCACCAAGCTGGCACGGGAGTGGTCTGCACTTTATTCACAGAGTACAATATTTATACATTCTTTGCATACATAGGGAGGAGCCCTCCAAGCAGAAGGAAAGAAAAAGATATGAGCATGTAGGCGTTCACTGTAATGAGTCATAGGTGGGTGGGTGCATAGAGGGGGTTGCAAGGTCAGCTAAAACTCGCACTGCCTGTTTGCGTAACTTTATCAGACTTTTGCACGAGGCCTGTTTCCTTTCTGTTGGTTAGGGAGGGTCCTGGGTGTCAGTGACTAGCATGTTTGGTCTTATCTCTAGCTCGGGGCAGGATGCAGATTGCTCTCATCTGTAGAAATGTTGCTGCTTCATACTAGCAAGTTGGTTTGGCCCTTTCTGTCCACCCTTTGTGTAACGGTCTTGGAGGTTTCCCTTGACATGGGCCCCACTTATCTCTAAGAGCTGACAGGGAAACTGGGCCTTATCTCTGCAGATGGGCTTCTGCTCGCCCCCTGCTCGGGGCCGGAATGCAGCTTTATCAAGTCGACCCTTGTTTGACACTGTTAAGACACCCCGGGCTGGGCCTCTTCTCCGTGACTGCTCAGCAAAAATATCTAATGTGCTGCAGAGAAATGCAACGTGTGTCTTTTCAGGGTCTGGCATGGAGAGGCCTGGTGACAGAGAAATAAGGCCTCTGAATGTGAAGTAATGCAGGGGGTTTTATTCAACATGGCAGATGGTGAGAGGGTAGCGCGTGGGGGCACAAATACATATAAATATGTAATTTTCTTCATTCCCTCCTTGTCCCCAAGCGCACCCCTCTAATGCACCTCTATTTTCATCAGGCCGTTAATGTGTTCTTGCAACATGATCTTTTCATTTTTTCTGCTCTGCACATGTGGACGGGGAATGCAGGCAGTGGCGCACAGACCGCAGATGGCCGGGCCGCGTTGGATGCAGAGGCAACAACTGAAGATGATCAACAGTATTGATCCTACTACAGTCAACACTTTCCATCCCCATGTTGATACTAATCCCCACAACCAGCTGCTTAAGGACCATTCTCCTTTATCCATGTCTAGCTGACTTGACATCTTGTGTAGCTTGGCAATGGCTTGGTATACCGTAGGTGCGTTATTTGGAATAAACACACAACAACTCGTGGAGATCAATTTGCATACACCACCACGGTCAGCCAGAACGATGTCTAAAACAATGCGATTTTGTAGGGTCATGAGTCTGTCCGCGGCCACCTCGGCTGTGAGATTAGAGAGGGCACCTGCCGTTGCATCTATCGTGTTTTGCACCACTCGTGTGAGGTGGCGGATGTTCCTGCTGTTTACCATGGGACCCCAAAATGGAATGACTCCGGCAAAGAAGTCTCCCACCTCCTGCCCTGCTGTATCTTCTGTATCTATGACCCCCCTTCGCCGTCTGTTATAGACAGTCAGAGGCTCAATTTCATGATAGTCCGCAGGGGCAGTGTAGGTGGGGGGAAGGAGAAAAGCAATGTAACAAGTGCCGGACCAGCCCTGTGGGAGCCATGTATAACCTTTATCCCTACATATGAAGTAGGTGCCCTGTGCGGCTATAAGCCGTGTATTGTTTGTTCCATTCAAATTGACTGTGTGATTGCAGATGCTATCACCCATACGTATCTTTCCTTTACTTTGGACACAAAAAGGGGCTTTCGTTGATGCCACAAAAACAGGTGAAACGGATCTTTTTCTCCTGTCCATATACTGATAATATAACTTATTAGATCTGTTACCGTGGTCAGCATAGGCTTCCTGCTCTAGTGGGGTACCACATGCCCTGTTCTTTTCACCTCGCCAACATAAAATGTATAGGTGATATCTGAGCTAGTCCTTTTTTCTTTACTGTTCACTAGTTTATTCAGGTCAGACATCATGTTCAACCGCTTCACCACCGGGTGGACTTAGACAATCAAACGTCGACTGACCTTCTAGATCTCAGTTTGGAAGTGTACTCTTGCTGGGGAGTCTTTTCCAAAAAGGGGGGCTCAAAGTCTGTACTGTCTTTGTTTTTAGCAAATGTTCCGGTAGTCCCAAAGTATTTTTTACAGTGACTGGCATGCAGCCACCCCTTTCTTCCCTTGACTTTGATGGCCGTCCTCGTCGTCAGCAGGACTAATTTTGATGCCTTCCACCTGGGGTCCAGAGGGCTCGTCCGGTCGAAATTCCTCACTAGCACCCAGTCCCCTGGGGCTATGGCACGGTCCTCGACCTGTGTTGTCAGGGAAAGCAGCGGCAACCTGCGAACGACAAGAGAGTAGTGCAGACATCAAGGAAGCCAGGTAATCTGTAAGCATAGTACTGTCAACATCAGTTATTTTCTTAGGCATTGGTGTACCCCACATATTTGGTGGTCTGCCAAAAACCACCTCATATGGGGATAGGCCGGTTCTAGAATGTAAATGTAAATGTAGTATACTTGTAAAGCGCACAGCTGCCCCAGCAACGGGGCGTCCCGGCGCTGTATAACTCTGGGGAACCCGTCCTGGCTTTCCCTGTGGGATGGTCCCTTGCTGGGAGTCCCCAAGGTGGAGCCAGGCATCCCCGGAATTGGTGGGGCCGTTGTGGAGATGAGGCAAGCTAATGCCCAGAGTTGCCGAGTGGAACCCCTGATTAGAGTAAGCACCGAAGCGAGAATTATCGAGTCCGCTGACCAAGGTCCACGACCCTGCCGCGTCGGGAATCGAACCCTGGTCCCAGGCTGACCTCTGCTCTCAGGCCTGCCGCCTCTAACCAGTGAGCCATACTACTCCACAGAATGAGCTACCATGCGCATGTAAAAGAGGGCAACCGGTAAGGCTACCATCCAATCCACGCCCTTTTCTGCACAGACTTTAGCTAATTTTGTTTTGAGGGTCTGGTTATGTCTCTCTACTAGACCTGCTGCTTGGGGATGCCTCACACAATGGAACTTCCAGGTATATCCGCAACAGATTTCAAGCATGCTGGCAGAGCTTGTGCTACAGGGTCCAGTGTACTAGAAAAATAAGCACATGGCTTATGTTTCCCTGCTTGGTCTTGTGTGAGAACAGATAGTGCTGTTCCATCCCGCTCTGTCACGAACAGGGTGAAGTGTTTCTTGTAATCAGGGGTGGCTAAAACTGGCGCTTGACATAATGCCCGTTTTAGTTCCTCAAATGCTAGGGTGTGCTCTGATGTCCAAGGGAGGACGTTAGAGGTGGCCGCCTCCAATGTAGTCAATTGTATGAGTGGCTTGACTATGTGGGCATACTGGGGAATCCATTGTCTGCAATAGGAAGTAAGGCCAATGAATGCACATACTTCTTTCTGTGTTTTGGGTTGTGAAATGTTGGAAATCAATTTAATTCGTTCTTGTGTCAACTGCCTACCCTCCTTGGACAGCAAGTGCCCTAAGTAAGCCACTTGCTGTTCACAGAACTGTAACTTCGAAGGGGACACCTTGTGCCCCTTGTCCGCCAGAAAATGAAGGACCGTGAGGGAAGCCTTTTCACAGTCAGTTTCTGATCTTGCTGTGATGAGAATGTCATCCACGTACTGTATTAATGCTGTGTTGGTAGGCATACTAATACTGTCAAGTTGTCTCTTTAATGCCTGACTGTAAACACTTGGGCTTTCTGTAAAGCCTTGGGGAGCTCTTGTAAATTTGAAGCTGCGTCCTTTTAAACGGAATCCGAAAAGATATTGACTGTCAGGATGTATTGGAATGCTGAAGAATGCATTTTCAGGTCAATGACCGTGAAAAATGTTGCCTCAGAATGAATGGCAGTCAATAATGAGGAAATGTCTGGGACCACTGGGTATTGTGGGACCGCGTATTTGTTCAGTTCTCGAAGGTCAACCACTAGTCTGTAAACTGGGGGTGCTTGTGGGTCTGTGCGTTTAAGAACAGGGAGGACGGGGGAGTTACACACATTCGAGTCTGTCTCCACCACCACCCCCTGTTCAATGAGTACTTGAATTATTTTTAATAAGGCTGTTTCAGCCTCAGGTGGAATCCTGTACTGTCGTATTCGGGGTAGGACTACTCCTTCCTTAAGAGTGACCTTGTGTGGTGTTATATCCATGTAACCTACGTCAGTCGAACCTTGTGCCCATAGATACTGTGGGACATCCTAAAGTCTGGGATCAAAATCTCTAACCGTGAAATGCCCTTTGAAATCACGCAAAAACAGTCTTACTCCTTCTGGTGAGCAACAGATAACTGCTCCTAGTTCTTTTAGGGTCTTTATACCTAGTAAATTTTCTGGACATGTTTTAGTGAGTAATAGGTCTGTGGTGCGTGTCAGTGGACCCACCCCTAAAGAGACTGGTTCTGATACTTTGTTGACAATTGGCTTTCCAGAAAATCCCAGGGATATATTCTGTGAGCCCGGGAGAGGTGCCCCTGGGACCTCGTCATGACTGATGGTAGTCCTGCTTGCCCCTGTGTCAATCAGAAACTTTCTATCTTGCCCCAGCAAACGAGCATGTACATAAGGACCCTCTTGGTCCACAGGAACTGGGATAAGGGGCAAGCAATCTTCCCTCTCGAGGCTGTTTCATGAAAAAGATTGGTATTCTGGGTAGTCTGACTGCGTGTACTGATACATTTGAGGTGCAGCGGCAGCGGGCCTTCTGGACCTGCTGCGGCGTTGGGGCTTGTGTCTGTTGAGTGTTGTACTGTCTGGGTGTATAGGGCCGTTCCTTTTTTTTACCTGTGGCTATATTGTGCTTTAGGACGGGGCATTCCCTTACAAAGTGACCCTGTTGTTTACAATAATTGCAGGTCCCTTTAGTGGGTGCGGTACCATTCTTGTTCGTGTTTGCAGGTACTGTTTGGGCAACTAGCACCTTCATTTTTGTAACCTTCATGCGCTTCTTTTCTTGTTCTTGTTCTTCCCTTATTCTATTTTGGTGGTATTGCAACATCTGTAACATTTGTGAGGGGCTATTTGCTTGCCAAGTACTCTCAACCTTCAGCACTCTATTCCTAATCTGAGGAAGGGCGTTATCTACCAGTTTGGTCACAAAAAGGTGGGGATAGGCCTCACTACTGTGTTTTAAACCACTGTTAACAGCGAAGCATTTCTCCAACCTAGTGTAGTAATCGCTCGTGTCTTCCTCTTGTTTCTGTTTACAGGCTGAAATTGCATCCCAGTCTTCCTTTTTGGTCGTCAATAGTCTTGGTAAAATTTGTATAAGGAGTTCGGGGAGCCCCTTAATTTTTTCACCAAGGCCATCCCCCGGGGCCCTACCTGCATCTTCTGCTTGCAACTCTGCCCATTTCAACATTTTATCTCCCACATCCCAGTCTTTCTCTTTAAGTTTCTCGTAAATGCCTGCTGGTAACAAGACCTTTTGTAATCTTAGGATATCAGGGTAAGTATAGTCTCCTATACGGAGTATATCTTTTATTTCTGTGTGAAACCCCCCCGGGTCTTTATCATGGGAAGGTAACAACCTCTTCATTTCCAGTATTTCTAGCTTGGTGAGAGGGGTATAGACATATACCCGCTGGACAGAGCCAACTGTTTTTCTTATGGGGTGGACCTCTCGCAGAGGGTACTGTCCTCTGGGGCGAGGGTCTGGTGTCATTGAGGCAGACAGGAATTGTTCATATTGGAGACGCAAGTCTAAAATGGTGTTAATCAGTTCTGGGCCCTGTTTCATCCATCTATCTAGTATTACCTTTTCCAGTATTTTATATAATTTGCCAGGGTGGTTATATTGGCTCTCATACAACGTGATCAAGTGTTGGACCATATAGATGCTGGCCAGGCGTTGTTCGAGAGGTGGGAGGCTCAGGAACATCTGGGCCACTATGTCGGGATTATATACATGATGTTGGGACACCCACTGGGTGGCCGACCGAGCCAACTCCCTCTCATGTGGCGTGAGGGGTGGCTCGTCGTCCATACAATGGTCTAGGGCTTTTTCAGTTGTTTGGAACAAATCCTCAGGAGAGATGTTTGTTTCCTTGTTAACCCTTGTTTTCTGAGGTCGATGGTGTTTGGCGCCATTACAGTGCCGTGCTACGTCCAGAAAATTCATTTTGTCTGCCGGCTCGTTGTTATCCCCTTCCTCTGACACACTATCCCTGCCTTCCTTCTCGGCGTTGCTTATTGCTAGTATTTTCTTTTTAATCTTGTTCGTCATTGCTTCTGTCTGCGCTACCGTATCATGTTTACCGTTATTGATGCTGTCGCTCCACTCTATTAAACTAGCCTCCACGTCCCCATCACCCTCATCAAGTTCCCTGATCAGACAGTTGATAATAAAACGGAGGATGTTGTTCTTAGCTTTTACTTTTCTATTTTCCATAGCTTGAGCTACGCATTCATGGTTCCGTCCTGTTCTGATGAACTCATACAAGACATCTAAATGTGTATTCATATCAGGCAGTCCATCTAGCTCTGCGATGGCTTGCCTTACTCTTATTGATATGACGCGCATTGGACCAGTAATACCTGGCTGTAAATCATATATAGATCTAGGGAGTTCGACGTCATCCTTTATTTCCTTATCCACCCCCCCCTTCCGCACCCCCCGTAGCCTGTTGTTGATCCTGGACTGACTGGGGCAGGGCCTCTGGTGGGAGCGGGGGAAATGGTGCGTCTATGTAGGCTGGGGGTGGCTCTGCTAGGTAGGCGGAAAGGAACGCCTCTGGTGCCGTTGGTTTAATTTTAAGGGGTACATCTTGGGGAACTTCCTCCTTGATCTCCTCTGATAGTACAGGATAGATACCATTAACAAGAGCGTTTCTCTCCCTATCCATTTGTTCCACTCGAACCTGTTCACCCTCTTCTAGTAACTCTTTCTCTTTAGCCTGTTCTGACATTTGCCTGCTTTTCTCGGCTTTGTCAAGTTCTTTCAGGGCCCTCCTGTTAGCCTCTTTATGCCATAATTCAATGGCCTCTTTTTGCGAGGGCCTCTACTTCCTTTTCCATAATTGTTCCTCTACTCTCATATTACATTCTGAATCCCATGTGCTGGTAGCAGGCCATCTATACATTGCCTCTAAATCCTTTGTATAATCTACCCAGAGATCTAGGTATAAAACGGCGCCTATGCCATGTTTTTTATACATAAAATGGCCAGGCGTATCTCTGGGCGGGACTCTAACTTCTTCTTCCAGTATCCCCTTTCTGGTACCTATTTTACGCAACTTTGAAAACAGCGGCATGCTGAAACCTAATTAAAACAATTTCAAACTCAAAACATATACAACATATACTTATGTACTGAAATACAGTACAACCATACTGGTCTCGTGAAGGAGACACGTCTTTACCGTGTTCATTAAATGAACCCGTCTTTATGCGTTCTCAGTGGCACTCACCGGGAAGCAGAACTTGAGGACCTGGTCATCGGACACTTGACGCTTGCGCAGGAATGGCGGATCTCTGAAGACCTCGGACTCGGCGCTCTCACTGGTTGGGCTCTGGGTCAGGACGCTCCGCAATCTTCCTCACTGCCTTGTGTGGATGTCTGGTCGCAGTCCGCCTCCTCCGTGGGCCTGAGGGAGTTGGCGGGAAGTCCCGCTGGCGTGTACACTTGAAGTCCGTCTAGGCTGTAGAAGGGGGCAGGGTCCTGACCTACATCGCCGGCGCGTGGGGAAGGGGATGCGTCC
Organism: Lissotriton helveticus; assembly: GCF_964261635.1. Taxonomy (NCBI): domain Eukaryota; kingdom Metazoa; phylum Chordata; class Amphibia; order Caudata; family Salamandridae; genus Lissotriton; species Lissotriton helveticus. Next base: position 107,756,285 of record NC_136067.1, read on the forward strand.
CTATTCGGGCGCCAGAAAATGTGGTAAATAAATTATTTACACTATCATAATTTCTATAAATATCAAAAGGGTCAAGCATAAATGAGGAGCAGAGTCCGTGGTGTTAGTCAATGGGCTTTATTGCATTAACTCGAGTTAAGGGAGAGCTCCAGCACCAAGCGGGCACGGGAGTGGTCTGCCCTTTATTCACAGAGTACAATATTTATACATTCTTTGCATACATAGGGAGGAGCCCTCCAAGCAAAAGGAAAGAAAAAGATATGAGCATGTAGGCGTTCACTGTAATGAGTCATAGGTGGGTGGGTGCATAGAGGGGGTTGCAAGGTCAGCTAAAACTCGCACTGCCTGTTTGCGTAACTTTATCAGACTTTTACACGAGGCCCGTTTCCTTTCTGTTGGTTAGGGAGGGTCCTGGGTGTCAGAGTGACTAGCATGTTTGGTCTTATCTCTAGCTCGGGGCAGGATGCAGATTGCTCTCATCTGTAGAAATGTTGCTGCTTCATACTAGCAAGTTGGTTTGGCCCTTTCTGTCCACCCTTTGTGTAACGGTCTTGGAGGTTTCCCTTGACATGGGCCCCATTTATCTCTGAGAGCTGACAGGGAAACTGGGCCTTATCTCTGCAGATGGGCTTCTGCTCGCCCCCTGCTCGGGGCCGGAATGCAGCTTTATCAAGTCGACCCTTGTTTGACACTGTTAAGACACCCCGGGCTGGGCTTCTTCTCCGTGACTGCTCAGCAAAAATATCTAATGTGCTGCAGAGAAATGCAACGTGTGTCTTTTCAGGGTCTGGCATGGAGAGGCCTGGTGACAGAGAAATAAGGCCTCTGAATGTGAAGTAATGCAGGGGGTTTTATTCAACATGGCAAATGGTGAGAGGGTAGCGCGTGGGGGCACAAATACATATAAATATGTAATTTTCTTCACTCTGCCCTGTTATAGATGGCCCGCAACTTGCCTCTGAGTGCCGTGAGTGTGCGGAGCGTCTGTCTAGTGGGAGCATGTTTATGGGCCCTCTCAGCAGCCGTTAGTTCGACCTCTAGGTCTTCCCTTTCTTTAGCACGCTGTTTATTCACTGCTGAATTGAGCGCTATGCATTTACCTTGTAAAACTGCTTTAAAGGCGCTTTCAGGATCCGGCGCCTGTGTCCTTGGAAACCTCCTGAATCGCAGCCGCTTTTTCTTGTGTCATTGTCTCTAGATTCGGCTTGTGGGTTTTTCTGGAAGAGCGTCCGCTCCTCACCTTCTGCCATCCGTTACCAGTCGTCTGGGAAGATCTGAGCGGGGCTCTCGCCGAGCCTTCCCCTTCTTCGCTGCCCGGTCGTTCCTCCTCGTGTGGGATATCCAGTAGGGAGCAGGTGTCCCTCAAGGAGCGCAATTGGTGGAGGGTTCCGTCCCATTTAAAGATTAACCTAAAGGGGTGTCCCCAGGAGTAAGGGATCCCTTCGTTGCGGAGGAAGGTGGTGGCTATTTTAAACGCTCTCCTCTTTTGTAGGGTGATTGCCGATAGGTCCTGGAAGAGTTCCTTGAGTATGCGCTCCTTGAGAGGATAGTCGGGCAAAAAAGCCAATATGTCGGGGGGGGGACCCTGGGAATGGCGGGTCAGGCCTACCCGGTGGGCCCTATCGATACGGATCTCAAATTCGTCATCCTCATCGAGCACTGTCCTGAATAAGGCTCGTAGATAGCCTGCGACATCGTCCCCTTCCGCTCTGGATGGCACATGGCGGACCCGAATGTTGTTTCGCCTTGAGCGATTCTCGAGGTCTTCTGTATGGGATTGGAGATCAGTCTGTTGCTCGTGCAGCCGAGTGACTTCTTGTCGGAGGTACTCTGTTTCCTCGCTTCTGGCTTGGTCTGAGAGTTCATTAGTGGCCACCCGCTCCCCAAGGTCGTCGACGTCCCGGCGAAGCTCCTTGTAGTCTCCCGCCATCTCTTGCCGAAGGGACTGTTTATCTTCCTTAAGGGAGGCGAAGAGGGCCTCCATGAATGCCTTGGTTGCCGGGGATTCTCCCCACTCGTGGTCTGTCCCTTTAGGGGGGGGGGCCTGAGCTGGTTTGGTCGGGCTTTTGTCGGTCTTGGAACCCACTTTGGATAGCATGTCTGTGATGATGCGGTTCCCCTTGCGGTTGGAGGAAGCCATCTTCTCCCCTCCAGTCGGGTCTCCTGCCAGACGGGGTCGCAGTTAAATGGTGAGCAGTGGAGTGAGGGCAAATGGCGCGCCTGAGTCGTGCTATCTCCCTGCTATGGGCGCGTACCCCCGGTCTCGTTTCGGCTGCGCTGCTCGCGATCCTCCAGGACCAGCGGCCCTTCCGTGTCACCGGCAGCTCGGCTGCTACTCTCCACCCTAGATGCCCGTCCCGTCCGGGGACTCAACCCGCTCCGCCTCGTGCTGTGTCGGCGAGGCACCCACTTCCTCCAAGGCAAAGGCAAAGGTCCCTTATGCTATGGTCCTGCCCCCCGGCCCTCTCTGTGCACCGCGGCTGTAGCCCTCCTGCCCTCCTCTCGTGCAAGTCTCTGACCGCAGGCAGTAGAGTGCGGTTCGCGCTTCGGCGCCAAGGGTCCCTGGTTACCGCTGCCGGGGGCCCGAGCAGTGCCCCCCGATCTCTCGTGCCTATTCTGGGCCTGGACACCTCGCGATCTCACAGAAGGGGCTCAGCCGCCTCCGCCGGTGGCCCTGCGGGTGCAGGCCAAACCGCGCCGGTGCAGAGAACCCCTCTACAGGTCCTCGCTGGCTCTCCGGGCGATGTGTGCTCGAGCGCTCGCTCCCTGAGGTGGCGCTCTCCCAGTCCGCCTACGCCTCTGCCGCCCTCACGTCTGTAGACAGTCCGAGGCCGACACGCCTCCACCGGCTAGGCCCAAGCCGGGACCTCGCGTGCTACTCCGCGCCGGTTCCCCTGGCACCTCTTTCCGCGGGTCATCCGCCCGGGATCCGCGGTCGGATTCCGGCGTACTTCTCCTCCGGACCTCCGCAGCATCTGTGGGGCGTCTCCGGTGCAGCTCCCCAGCCCGGCAGTAGCGACACAGGCCCCGCACACTCCGTTCAGAGCGGGAGCCGGACCGCCAGTCTTCGCGCCTCAATGCGGCCCAGCCGTCGCCTCCGGTTCGCAGCTCCCTTCACCGTGTCTAGGTCTCGCCGAGTCCCCAATCGCTCAGCTGGCATCCCTCTTGCCCCCGGCTACCAACACCAGGCTCGGCAGCGAGATGGTCAGCTTATTAGATCCGGCAAGGGGAACGGGGACGGGGAGCCTCCAAAGAATACGTCTGGCTAAGCCGCCATCTTGGCCACGCCCCCCCCCCCCCGCTGGGAGTTTTAACATGTGACCACCTTTGGCCCCTTCCTCTAGGACATACGTTACTTTAATGTGTCCATTCTATGCCACTATTCGATGGTGCCAGTCTTGACTAGATTTTAGGTGAGTTATTGGGTCTCACGGAACTGTATCTATATTTATGACTTGCTCTGTACTGCTGCCATAGTACTTTTTAATGGTTTTAAATGCACCTTACTTACTGCACTGAACTGTATTGTTGCATAACCAATGTTCAACCTAATATGATGTTCACAACTTGCCATGTTAAACACAAAGGGGTGGTGCTCGCATGTATTGGTAGCGCGATCCTCCTGCAAAGTCATGATGAAAATGACTATTTCATTTGACATTTTTTCATTTTTGATTGGCTACTACACCTATGGACACCACACGCCTCTGGTGCAACTAAACTGGTAAAACTAGGTTACTACACCCCATTACCAGTGAATTAAGTGTAGATTTTCCTAGTTTAGGTCCTGAAGAACTGCCGCCAGATCTTTCCGACTATACAGATAAGAAACATGTTGACCGAGTAATCCTAATTCAACTGCCTGCAACATTACCGTAGACCGCCGCCACACTGATTTTTATCAGGGTGGGAGACAGGTTTATTAAAATTGGTTTCCCTGATCCTCCCATTCCCCTGTTTTAATTCACATGGTCTACTAGAACCCACATCACTGCACTTCGACACTCTAGGGCCCCTTACACACACCGCGCCAAACGGCAAGGAATAAAAGATCTCCGCCAAAGAGCTCCCACTGTGGGTGCCCGTCGGGTATTGCAGCGCCGACCTGACGAGGAGCATGCCAGATGATGAAGCATGACACCCAGCGGGCTGGGTGTGTAAAGGCCCTCATTCAGAAAGGAAGGATTCCCCATCCTCCCTCTTGGTACCCACTATTGGATCTTGCCCTAAGTTTTCGGTTGCCCCCGTTGGGAACTGCATACTCCTTTTTGTTTGTTACTTGTATCGGGGCCTGTATGCTGGACCTTCAAAGCCCTTATCTTGTCCCTCCCTTTTGTTAGCAGCCTGCCATGCCTACAACCCAGTGCCCTGGCATAGATCAGTCACCCCTCTAGCTTGGTGCCCTATGCCAGTGGTGATGGTACAGTTAAATGAGCCCTGTACCCCTATAGTGTCTAAGTCCATTCTTAGACAGTGTAAGTGCAGTGCTGACATTAGGAGTATATGGTGCTGGGATCTTGTCATTACAAACTCCACATTACCATAATGGGTACACTCAAAACTGAGAAGTTTGGTATCCAACTTGATGCCCACTGAAAAACGACTAGCCTCTGGTGGGTTCCCTGACTGGTACACACCAGCCTGCAACCACAAGACTGCTATCAGGAGCAGGCCTAAGAAAACAACAATGCCCCTGCGCTATACAAAAATAGATATGTAATTTTATAGTTTCAGTACTGTCAGTAGAACAAACATTAGAGCACCACCAAAATCAGTAGACACTTAAACATTCGGCGAACAGGTTTGACAGAATAGAGGTATCAATAAGTTCCGTTGTTGGTGTGATAGTTCTGTTTATTGTTCCTACATAGGGGCCAACACGTGTTTCATCGCAGGGAAACAGACTGCGAATCTTCAGGGCCTCATGGGTGAAGTGCGTAAACACATCGGTTTAGCCGTAATATGTAATCGTGTTTCCGGAGTTTCCAAGACGTATGTGAATCAAAAAGGCTCCGCGAGACCTGATAAGTCTCGATAGTTATAAAGTGATATATCAACCGGGAGGAGAGAAAAAAACACCTCCTCTTTACTCCTCTTTCCAAAGACGGTCTTTGGAAAACGGCGCAGGAAAACACAAGAGGGAGATCAGTAAAGAGGAGGTGCACCCGCCTTGTCCCTTAATAAAACAGCGTTGCCATCTTAGAGTAACCTGTTTTTTTCTTTTCCTGTGATTTCCAGCACGTCTTCAAGTAAGAAGTCTTTATTTAGACATGGTTCTTCTTGTGGGAAGCTGCGTCTTTACTCTGAAGATCCCCACAAGAAGTGCATTTACTGTCTTTATCCCGACCATGAGGTTGGCAAATGCAAATTTTGCAGAACCTTTTCAACAAAAACCTTTAAAGACAGGGAAGGCCGTCTCCTGTGGCTTCAAACACTTAAAGATAAGGATTCGGCACTTTCTGACGCAGAAAGCCTTGTGTCTGGACCTTCAAAAGCAGCCTCCAAACGAAGCAGTGTGCAAGATTTGCCCTCTCCATTCCTGAAAAAGAAGTAACTTTCTCTCGCTGTGACTCCTGCGGTGTCTTCACCTCTTCCTGCTACGTCCACGCCCACGAGACCTGGCTCTCAGGCGTCTACTGCTTCTTCCCATCATGTTTCTGCTAAAAAACATGTCTCTTCGTCGACGGGAGCGTCGACAATTGTCCCGACGACGAGATCTGCCGTCTCCGGCTCGTTGACGACTACAGTGACAACGACATCTGCTTCCGGATCGTCGACGACTGCATCATCGACGTCATCCATGTCGACGAAGGTATCCCTCAGTTTTGAGACTTTCATCGACGATACCTATTGCTTCGTCGTCGACTAAGAAAACTCTTGTCGTCAGCTAAATCTTCGTCGACGAGAGTTGTTAAGAAATCTTCTTCGTCGTCGGCCCAGTCGACGAGTGCTCCGTCAACGGCGTCTTCATCGACGACAACTTCATCGACGGCGGATCTTTCGGCTACGACTCCGTCGACGCCTATGCCATCATCGTCGTCTGCTCCGTAGACGACGATTGCATCTTCTTTTGCTTCTTTGCCTCTGGTGCCGATTTCTTCCTCCCGGTCTGGCTCATCCACCGTCGACCCACTGCACCAACGTCGCAAGAGGCCTGTTGACCAGCTGCCCATCCCAAGTGATCCACAGCCTCCCTCGCCCTTGTTTGCCACGGGTTCCGAGCAGGACTCTGGTTCTGACGACGATGTGGATGATTCCTTCAGGGTGGCACGCAGTCCTTCTGATTTAGTTATCAAATGCCAGGACTATGGTGAAGGACAATGAAGAACATTATTTGCAGACAGAGGAACGTTCTGTGCAGGTTCCAACTGCGACATTGCCTCGGTCGCTCATCTCCAATCTCCAGCATATGTTGGAGGATTACAACAAGCGTTTCCCGCCATCTCAACAGGGTTCACCACTGCGTACAGCTCCTGCGTCTGTTGCGGCTCCTGCTGCTGCTCCACTACCACAGCCACCAACGTATTCTCCTCAGGTTCAGACGTCCACCCATAGGAGGGACCTAGCAGGTAATCCATCCCCTAGATTTGGTATATAGGTAGGAGCTGAGTCCCAAGGCTTTAGATATATCCTGACTGAAACTCTGATACGAAACTCTGGACCTTCGACATCCTACTCGACGTAGAAGACTGAAGAATCTCCCTTGTGGTCAAGGAGTGACCACCCTGTGCAAGCAGGCACCATCAAGCGCTCAACGGTTTGCTTTGTCGTTGCTCCCACCGGAGCTCGAACACAGAACCTGGCAAGACCCGGATTTCCAGAAATCCAACAGCCCGATTCACAGCAAAGCTGAGACCCGTGGAGGCGACGAGAGACGTGGGACCGGCCATCTTGGAAAGCCAGCGAATTGCTTTCCGTGCAACTTCTGAGGCGCCCTCGAAGTTGTGCATTGGGGATTGAGAAGCCCCAGCCCCGAGCACCAACTGCTCCGAAGATCACCTCTCCACACTCACCGAGTGCTGCGTGGGGCCCTTTTGCATTTTCCTGCTCGACGCATCTGTCCGGTCACTTGCCCGTTGGCGAGTGGCCTCTGTGACGACGAAACCCGAAATCTACACCGCTGGTCTGGTTGCTCCAGACTGGCCCTTGCTTCCCTGCGAAGGAGAAGCCCCTCAGTCCTTGCTGGCCTGAGTAAGAAGCCATCTTCGATTCCTGCGTGGGTTGCATTTGCAAATGCCTGTTGACTCCGAATCGAGAACCGACACCGCCAACAGCGATAGCCTTCGCGGGACAGTCCGTATCCAGCTTCTGGTCTTCGTCGACACCTCCTTGTCCACGTGGCTGCAGAGACCAGCTTCACGACATCACCTGATTGCTTCCCGACATCGCCTGTTTCCTTCCTGGTTCCTTCAAGGTCACTGGCTAGTGACCCAAACTCTGTCCCCTCTGCTTTCAGGTACTCTTCATCCTCGATCCACCCTTGGATCCAACCGGACTCTTCTCTGCTGGTCGCCTGCAGCATCTTTTCTCCATGGCTCCATAGAACTCCACGACGAAACCCGACACACTTTGGGACCTATGCACCCGCTTCCTGTGGGTGAGGTAATGAGAGTACTGCGGTGCTCCTGTGAAGATTAACTCTCCTAGTGTCCTAGTTTCAAGGGGTCAGCTTCTAGTCCAGTCGGAAGACTCCTAATTCTTTAACTTTGTAACTTTACGCCCCCATTGACTTCTATGTGTGCACGCGTGCGCAATTAGACACTGCACACGCATCCCGTGGGCCTCCTGCTCCCTAACAACTGTTAGTCCAGTGTAGCCCCAGCGATTCACAAGGCCCTAGGCCTTTCCATTGTTCGTGACGTGGTTCTTATACCACTATTTTAGTATATGGTTTAGCGGGCCACCAGGGCCTATCCATATTTGTGCAACTTATTGTATGTTATATTAAGTTACTTGTTATGCGCTTGTGCCTCTGCCCTCATTAAGAGTTCAGAGGATTGATTTAGAAATAAACACATATATATTTTGAATATATAACCTATGTAGTGTCCTTTCATTTGGTATTAAAGGGATTGCATATGGTAAAACAGCTGGCTTCACATGCCCTCTTGAGTTAAGCCTAAGACTGCTTTTGTCCATGCTACCACTAGGATAGCTGGTCTATAAGGTTGACTTTACAACCATCACCATAAGAGTTGTTTCGACTGGTGCAAGGTGCTCACTAGAATAGTGAACATCATATACCAGGCTAACTTCTCACAGCTACGACCGCCAGATGTGGTCAGACATGTCTACCCTTGTGGCCCTCGTCCCGGAACCCTCCAAGGCTGAAGCCTTGAAAATTCTTCATGAAGGAGAGAGAACATCGGAAGAGATTATTGGCTGTTTGTTCGTTCTTGTTACCAGGGCTCACCTGCTTCCTGATCTATGGCCGGGCTTGGCTCCGCCCCCAACCTCCTCGGACGACCGGCCGGGCTTGGCTCCGCCGGTGTGAGAAGTTGGCCTTATAGGTGATGTTTCCAATTCTGGAACCACCGGTTATCAGACCAAACAATCCCTTATGGTGTCTGGTTGTAAGTCAACCTTATTAGACAAGCTATCCTAGGGGCTTAACTTAAGAGGTCGTGTTAAGCGAGCTGTTTTACCACATACAATCCTGTAATATCAAATGAAAGGACACCACACAAGTATATATTATAAAAATATATGTATTTATTACTAAAAACAATCCCCAGTATTCTTTATGAATAAAGGGGCCCAAGCGTTAAATCAAAAGCACAGTTTAAACATACAAAGTTGCACAATTATGGATGAGGGCGGGGGGGCCACTCAAACCATATACTAAACAAGTGGTATAAGAGATACCAATCGAACAGTGGTTAGGCCTAGGGCCTAGGGAATCGCTGGGAGCAGTCGGGACAAGCAGTGCTGAAGTCGGGAGAGGCCCATGGGATTCGGGTGCAGTGCGGAAAGCGCACGCATGCACCAATGTTAACCAATGGTGCGTAAAAGTTATAAAGTTTAAGGACACTTCCGCTGAACCTAGAGGAACAAAACTTAAGACACAGACCCTAGAGATGTGTACCAGTGTGGGAACACCGGCGGAGCAAAGTTACCTCACCCACAGGAAGCGGGTGCACAGGGTCAAAGTTGAGTCGGGTTTCGTCACGCAGGCTCTTGGTGCTTGAAGCTGAAAGGGCTGCAGGCGGGGTGAAAGAGAAGTGTCCGGTGGAGTCCAAGGGTGGACTCGAGTCGAAAAGTACCTGAAAGCAGAGGGGACAGAGTCTGGGTCACTCAGCAGTGACCAGGGTGGACCCAGGACGGAACCAGGCAATGTCGGGCGCAATCAGGTGGTCGTCGAGGAGCTTCTCTCCGCTGTCACGTGGGCTCTGGGGCATCTACGACGTCCAGGAGCAGGTCACGATCTGTCCCACGCAGGCTCTCGCCGTCGGCGCTGTCGGCTTCAGGATTGGAGCAAACAACACTTGGCAAAAGCAATCCACGCGGAACCGGGAGATTGCTTCTCACTCGAACCAGGAGGGTCAGAGTGGGGGCTCCTTTTCAGGGGAGCTGGTGCAAATCTGGAGCAACCAGAATCGGAGGTCGAATTTCAAGTTTCGTCGGCACAGGGGCCACAAGCCGGCTGGCAAGTGACCGGGCCAACGCGTTGAGCCAAAAGTAGCAGAAGGACCCCACGCAGCACTCGGTGAGTGTAGAGGGGTGAGCTTCGGTGCAAGAGTGGCTCAGGGTGGGGGCTTCTCAAACCCCGTTGTACAGCTTCGAGGGTCACTCGTGGGCCGCACGGTCAGCGTCTCGTGGTCTTTCCAAGATGGCGTGCCCCACGCTTCCGGTCGCCTCCACGGGTCTCAGCTCTGCAGGGACTGTGGATCGGGCTGTTAGAAGGCAGGCAAGCTTGATCTCGTCGATCTCTGTCGCTCGAGTTCCGGCGGGAACTGCGACAAAGCAGACGTTGATGGCTGGATGGTGCCTGTTTGCACAGGGTTGTCTCTCCTTGACCACAAGGGAGATTCTTCGGGCTTCCACGTCGAGTAGGATGTCGAAGGGTCCAGAGTTTCGTTTCTTATGTTTCATCAGGATAATCTGAAGTGTCTTGGCACTGCTCCCACTCTTATTCGAATCTGGGGGGCTGGATTACCTGCTAGGTCCCCTCCTATGGGTGGGACCCAGGAAGGGGGTGGATACACCCCTCTCCTGTGATCCAGGCCGCCCTGGCACGAGGGCTGGAGTGCCCCAGAACCGGTTTGGCCGGATTATGCAAGGGGCAGCCTTGTGCTCCCCAGGCAGTGTCTGGTTTCTTTCAAACCTCCCCGCTACAATCCACTATCTCCTGTCTGAGGGGGTGTAGCACCTCCCTGCGACAGGAAACCCTTTGTCCAGGCCCCATTTGGCTGAGTTTCGGTCAGCTTCAGGGGGTCAGACTCGTGTCTGTGGCAGAGGCATCCATTTTGTGGATCCAAGGTCCTTTTAGAAATGAACCACATTTAAGTAAAGTAACATGTCTTACCCCTCTAGAGGGGTGGAATGCTATCCCCGTCGCCAGAACTGGCGAGGGGATAGTATTCCAAATCGTATGACACCTTACACGACATGTCGGGTCTCAGCTCTGCAGGGACTGTGGATCGGGCTGTTAGAAGGCAGGCAAGCTTGATCTCGTCGATCTCTGTCGCTCGAGTTCCGGCGGGAACTGCGACAAAGCAGACGTTGATGGCTGGATGGTGCCTGTTTGCACAGGGTTGTCTCTCCTTGACCACAAGGGAGATTCTTCGGGCTTCCACGTCGAGTAGGATGTCGAAGGGTCCAGAGTTTCGTTTCTTATGTTTCATCAGGATAATCTGAAGTGTCTTGGCACTGCTCCCACTCTTATTCGAATCTGGGGGGCTGGATTACCTGCTAGGTCCCCTCCTATGGGTGGGACCCAGGAAGGGGGTGGATACACCCCTCTCCTGTGATCCAGGCCGCCCTGGCACGAGGGCTGGAGTGCCCCAGAACCGGTTTGGCCGGATTATGCAAGGGGCAGCCTTGTGCTCCCCAGGCAGTGTCTGGTTTCTTTCAAACCTCCCCGCTACAATCCACTATCTCCTGTCTGAGGGGGTGTAGCACCTCCCTGCGACAGGAAACCCTTTGTCCAGGCCCCATTTGGCTGAGTTTCGGTCAGCTTCAGGGGGTCAGACTCGTGTCTGTGGCAGAGGCATCCATTTTGTGGATCCAAGGTCCTTTTAGAAATGAACCACATTTAAGTAAAGTAACATGTCTTACCCCTCTAGAGGGGTGGAATGCTATCCCCGTCGCCAGAACTGGCGAGGGGATAGTATTCCAAATCGTATGACACCTTACACGACATGTCGGGTCTCAGCTCTGCAGGGACTGTGGATCGGGCTGTTAGAAGGCAGGCAAGCTTGATCTCGTCGATCTCTGTCGCTCGAGTTCCGGCGGGAACTGCGACAAAGCAGACGTTGATGGCTGGATGGTGCCTGTTTGCACAGGGTTGTCTCTCCTTGACCACAAGGGAGATTCTTCGGGCTTCCACGTCGAGTAGGATGTCGAAGGGTCCAGAGTTTCGTTTCTTATGTTTCATCAGGATAATCTGAAGTGTCTTGGCACTGCTCCCACTCTTATTCGAATCTGGGGGGCTGGATTACCTGCTAGGTCCCCTCCTATGGGTGGGACCCAGGAAGGGGGTGGATACACCCCTCTCCTGTGATCCAGGCCGCCCTGGCACGAGGGCTGGAGTAACATGTCTTACCCCTCTAGAGGGGTGGAATGCTATCCCCGTCGCCAGAACTGGCGAGGGGATAGTATTCCAAATCGTATGACACCTTACACGACATGTTTTGATAAAGCCAAACCAAAGTTGCTATATAACCGCGAGGATTATAAGGCGCTTAAGAGTATATGGTATGGCATTACCCTGAAACAGCTTAGGGAGTTGTTCCCGACAGCTGCAGACAGGCTCAGCTCATGCTAGAGCTCCATCTCACATTAAACCACGCACTCTGCCTCCAGGATTGATGAGGCCTTCCATAGGAGTGGCTCACAGGTTAATATGTGTCCAGATATAGGTGTAGATATAGGTATACTATATCTAAGTAAGGGGTGATTACACCACCATACCCCAGCTGAGTGATCAGCCAGTTGTGTCAATTTAAGAACCAGCCAGGGGTGGCAAAAGATATGCTGCAGCCCCTGGTAGGCCTTGGTGGCCCCTATGCCCTGGGCACCTATAGTGCATTATACAGGGGCTGACAAGGAGTCCAGTTCCAATTGGGGTATGTGCCTATAGCACATGTATCATTAATTTAGTGAGAGAACAGCAGGCTGGGGGTCTGATCAGCAGGCCCACAGCCTCAGTAGTCGAAAACCAGTGAAGCAAAAAGCAAAAATTTGGGGTGACCATAGGATAGCAGACCCTACTCTCCTACAGCCGGTCAGTAGGAAAAACTGCATTGCCCAGAATTCTTGGCTCCTCAAGGCTGACGCTACCACCAAGCGCGCCAGGAGGCGCTTAAAGCTGCGTCAGGGGCTGAGTCCCTTGCTGTTTGTTTTTTCGTTCTTGTTACCGGGGCTCACCTGCTTCCTGATCCACGGCCGGGCTTGGCTCCGCCCCCAACCTCTTTGGGCAGCCGGCCGGGCTTGGCTCCGCCGGTCAATAGGAAAAACTGCATTGCCCAGAATTCTTGGCTCCTCAAGGCTGACGCTACCACCGAGCGCGCCAGGAGGCGCTTAAAGCTGCGGCAGGGGCTGAGTCCCTTGCTGTTTGTTTGTTCTTGTTACCGGGGCTCACCTGCTTCCTGATCCACGGCCGGGCTTGGTTTCGCCCCCAACCTCCTCGGACGACCGGCTGGGCTTGGCTCCGCCGGTCAGTAGGAAAAACTGCATTGCCCAGAATTCTTGGCTCCTCAAGGCTGACGCTACCACCGAGCGCGCCAGGAGGCGCTTAAAGCCGCGTCAGGGCCCTCGTCGCGCGTGGGACGCGCGTGGGACGCGCGTGGGACGCGCGTGGGACGAAGCCCGGACGAAGCCCGGACGAAGCCCGGACGAAGCCCGGACGAAGCCCGGACGAAGCCCGGACGAAGCCCGGACGAAGCCCGGACGAAGCCCGGACGAAGCCCGGACGAAGCCCGGACGAAGCCCGGACGAAGCCCGGACGAAGCCCGGACGAAGCCCGAGACAGTCTGAGACAGTCTGAGACAGTCTGAGACAGTCTGAGACAGTCTGAGACAGTCTGAGACAGTCTGAGACAGTCTGAGACAGTCTGAGACAGTCTGAGACAGTCTGAGACAGTCTGAGACAGTCTGAGACAGTCTGAGACAGTCTGAAGCTGGGCTAGGACCCCTGCCTGCTTGTACTGAGGCTATAGGTGTTATTTATTTATTCTGGAATACGCTATAGATTCTTCTAATTTGTTAGCGCTCTTTAGTCTGGAGGTGATATTTTGTTTTAATTTCTAACCAACGATTCTCAAAATGTCTAAACAAAGGTCCTTATCTGTACCTAATACCATAGACAATTATCTAGTACAGGTTGTGAGCAAAATTAATAGCACTAGGCGGATATCGTTGGGATTGAGCTCACCACCGGTCATTTCTACGCAAAGTGTATTTCCAGATCCTATTGTCATAGAAGATCCGGCACAGGCACAAGTACATGCTGTCGATGCTTTGCCTTCTGAGACATGTTTCAACGTGGATCCTAATTTCGACTTGATTACATCTCTGGCTGATAACTTAGTTGATGATCAAGGTGATCAGTTAAACCCGACAGTAGTTGATTCATCTCCCCCCGAACCTGTGCCTGTGACTAGAGCCTTAAGAGCATGCCGGAAGGGTCAGAGTAAACGGGGTGGGCTACGTTCCAGTAGGAAAAGAATTACATCTCCATTGAAAATCGCTGCTACATCTGAAGTGAATAGTGAACAAGCTGAGAAGGAGATATTCAGTGATGATACGTTTAGTAAGCTAGTTAGTATACTTGACTTAAAGATCAATTCAATAATTAAACCTTTGGTAACTAAAATTGAGGTAAATAGACTAGGGGGACTGCTAAACAAGGCAGTGAAGGAGGTGGATAACGTACCTACTTTAGCTTTAAGCAACGCTGTACCAGCGATAAACTCCCTTAGGGATGGGATGGAGAGTAGTAGTGATGATGTGAGATCAATTCTGCCTCCTACCCAGCAGGTAGCTGATAAAGGCATAAGGGCTCCAGCTAGAAAAGATATACCATCAAACCCCATAGGGAATAGTGTGGATCAAGGCCCTGTCCAACTAATTGTTGAGGCCTCTCCTCTTGTCTTGGTTTTGGCAAATGTGCCTCCTCTAAAAACAGGTCAAATAGAATCTAGCTCTTCTTTGATTAGTAAAGCTTACCACTGGTTATGCAATAACGTATTGATATCCCAGAGAGGGAAACAGCAACTGGCAGGGGAGATCACAACGGCAAGAAGGGTGGACTGGATAGGGCCTACCGCAAAAAAACTAAAGGGGGATTGTGTAGTCTTGCACTTTTTAAGCCCAGAAACACTCTCCGAGCTATTACAACACATATTTCCTCCTCAACGTAGGAGTGCTGAGATTGTCCCGCTAACTTTGGATTTCTTCTATAGAAGAAGTAATACAGTAAATCCTAATATTTTAAAAACAAAATGGACCCTGGTAACAAATAATTGGGGCAGGGTTCCACAGTCAAGTGAGCGGGGTATTAGTGTTGTGAACAGATTTGCAGCATTATCAGACCTGAATGATTGCGACTGACTCGAGAAGGCAGGTAATGGTAGACTTAATGTCCTTGATGAGTTAAATACAATTTACACTCCTATTGCTGAGGACTATGGTACTCCTAAAGCTACTTATACCCTCCTAGGAAGTTCAACTAATGATATAAACTATCTGGCTAGTAGTGAAAAGACTTAACCCCCCAAGTTACCTCCCAATTCTATTGTAAATCCTGATTCTGATATGTGTGCTGCTGTTCCTTTATCGGGTTCTAATATTGGAAATACCTTTGTGCGAGCAGATGGTTCTGATGGAGAAGCAAGTGTAACGATTCCTCTACCGACGAACTTGGATGGCCCTGTGGACATTGTGGGGAAATTCTTTTCTTGGAATATCGCAGGCCTGGGTTCCAAATTGGACTCTGGAGATTGGCTTCGCTTTGTCAATTGTTTTGATATATGTATATTTCAGGAGACTTGGTCGTGTGAACCACTTTTTGCCCAAGGTTACTTGAATTACTTTGTGCCAGTACTTAAAGGCCCAAGGGGAAGACCAATGGGTGGTCTAACCATTTGGGTTCGACAGTCATCAAAACTGGCCGTTAAAGTAATTGAAACCGGACATAGAGACATTCAATTAATTACAATCAACTCTGATATTTTGGGTTTAGTAGTCATCTACAATGTATATACGAGGAGTACAGGCGGTGGGAGGTCAGAGGTTTTGGCGGCCTTGGGTTCCTTGCTTGATGTTTACTCCCAAGATTACCCGACTGTCATTGCAGGTGGCTTTAATCAAACATTTGAACCTCTAGTGGCAGATGAAGATTTTATTGGGGATGACGAGGACTGGCACTGGGGGGGGGGGGGGGTCCCGAAACTAGAGCTGAAAGCAGTTGTGCGCTGGACTGAAGATGTGATCAGTATGAATGCTCTATGTTTAGAGAAAGGACTTAGAGCATTAAATGGTAGGACACAAATCGATAAAAGTGGGTCCATGACTTTTGACAACTGGCGGCACAAGAGCAGAATTGACAATGCTCTCTGCAGTCTGAAATTATGGCCATTGTTAAGTGACATGGAGATTGTGTGGAGGAGTGAGAGTGATCACAACCCTCTGTGTATTAAGCATAAATGGTGGTCGTTGCCACATAGGCAAATCTGTCTTAATGCCACTGTCCCACCGCAAATTGTTCCTAGCAATAATATGCGTAGATTGAGATGGACAAACGTAACTAATCAAGAGGCAATTGACAATATTAAAATTGAGGTTGAAAAAGCTATAACAGCCATGGAGCAATGTAATCACTCCAGGCTTGTGCTGAGGGGTGTGACCGAAATCCATGATACTCTTTTCAAGGTAATTAAACACCACTTTTTGAAGAGGGTAAAGGATAATAGTAAGAGAGTACCCAAAAATGCAAAATGGTATAATGCCGACTGTAGGGATGCCCGAATTGCCTTAGGTGCTGCACTAAAGAGTAGGGATACTTTGGCTATTCAAACTGCAAGAAAGAAGTATAAAGTCAGTATAATGAGTGCAAAGAAAGTCTGGGATGAGCTCCACTGGTCCGAACTAAAAAGCGCCAGTGACAAGAGACTCTAGATTGTTCTGGAGCATTGTTAAATGGGGTGGTGAGGGGAAACCCGAAGCCCCAAATAATAATGTTCCGGAAGAAGAATGGATAAGGTTTTTTAGTATGCAGTATGCGGACTTAAACCAGTTTGCATGCATTACGGATATAAATTATGCCCACTTTAAAGACAATTTCTTTAGTCCACAAGAAATCCTGGGAGCTTTGAACACTATAAACAGCGACCGTGCTCCAGGCATGGATGGCGTTCCTGCCGACGTCTTTATTAACGATAAGGAGAGGTGGTGTAGGTACATAAGTCTCCTTATTAATTGTATTGCAAGGGGTGCAGAAGTACCGGCATCCTGGCTGGGAGCAGTAATTATACCATTCTTTAAGAAAGGCGATCGCTCCAAGCCTGGTAATTATAGGCCAATCAGCCTTATTGATACTATACAAAAAACAATAGGGCGTGTTATTGAGAACAGGCTTCTGGATTGGGCTGAGGACAATGATGCTTTGTCACCATTCCAAGCGGGTTTCCGCAGGTCGACAAGTACTGTGGACCAGGTTTTCTGCTTTAACTTACTACAATGGAAAACTGTGGTGCTGGGCGGAGGCAGCCTGTACGTGGCTTTTGTCGACCTGCGGGCTGCCTTCGACCTAGTCCCGCGGCTGAAGTTGTGGTCTGTCCTCAGGAACCTGGGTGTCCCTGATGATTTGCTGACTTTAATAATGAGGCTCCATGAATCAACATTCGCGAGAATACAGGGGAGGGGTCAGGGAGTGGAGGCAGCGGATTTTCCGGTAGAGTGGGGAGTCCGGCAAGGCTGCTCAATGGCCCCAACTCTTTTTACACTGTACATAAACGGAGTCGTATCTCCCATGGTAACGGCTGAACTGGATGCCCCTTCATTAGCTGGTATTAAAATACCAATACTAATGTTCGCTGACAATACGCTTATTTTATCAAAAACTCCAAGTGGTCTGCAGCGAGCACTAGCTATTTTTGATTTATTTTGTTGCGAGCATGGTTTGGAGGTTAATGTGACAAAAACGAAACTTATGACTTTTAATCCCCATCCCAGTTTTAAATCCAAAATTATCATGAATGGACGACCCTTAGAAGTGGTGAAATCTTTTACTTATTTAGGAATTCACATCTCAAATAAGAACTCGTGGAGTAATCATATAGACATAGCTACATTGAGGTACAGGCAAATATCAGGTGCTATTAGTTCCGAGCACAGAAAGTCTCTAACGAAACCTGTTAAGCCTGCTTTGCAGGTATATGAGGCAAAAGCCCTTGGCTCTGCACTTTATGGTGCCGAGTTATGGGGCTTTGACAAGGTGGCTGCATTACAAACCTCGGAAAATAAGTTTTTCCGTTCGATAACTGGCGTTCCGAAAAGCACTCCATTATTGCCCCTCAAGTACGACTTGGGTAGAAAATCGGTTACAGACCTGGTTAAACTTCGACCAATCCTGTATTGGAGGAGGCTCTGGACCACGCCTGAGCTTTCACATTATGCTGAGGGGTTTTTAGATATCGCTAGAGCG
Source organism: Lissotriton helveticus (assembly GCF_964261635.1). Taxonomy (NCBI): domain Eukaryota; kingdom Metazoa; phylum Chordata; class Amphibia; order Caudata; family Salamandridae; genus Lissotriton; species Lissotriton helveticus. The sequence goes on from NC_136067.1 coordinate 107,774,150, forward strand.
GATACATTTCATAAAAATAGGTGGCTTAATTCCCTGAAAGTAATTCTGAATGACCTTGGAATGAGTCTGCTTTGGTCAGATCCAGTTGGATCAGTCTTCCCTACTAAAAGAGTTTTAAAAGAAATTTACTGGGACAAGGTAGCTTCCCGGGGTTGGACTAGCACTAGCTTAGGTTCTATGACTGAAGGATTCTTAGAGGCTAAACTGTATCCATCTTTGGAATCTTATTGGGACTGTATAACAAAGCCAAGTGACCGAAAACTCCTATTCCAACTGAGAGCAGGTTCATTGCCCCTTCGAGCTTTGACCTCTAAATGGGAAGGTGGCGTAAATACTAGCTGTCCTGCTTGTGGTCACGCTAACGAAACTAAGGGTCACTTTTTGTTTTCTTGCACTGCTTACCTGGATCCACGACGCGTATGGTTAAAACCAATGTGCAAGAATTTAGGGACTACTAGTAGTCTAGCTGCCCTGCGAATTTTATGTACTACTAGCGAGATGTGGATATTAATAGCAACTGCTAAATACCTTGGATGGGCATGGTCAATCAGACGGAGACTGCTAGTCACTTGACTATTCTCTGTCTGATATACTGAGTGATTAAACTGGGCAGAGACTGCTAGTCATTTGACTATTCTCTGTCTAGGTGAACCATCTGTTTACACCCATCCGTGATATTTTTTTGATATTTTCCTTTGTAGGAAACTGTAAGACTTGATAGTTTTCTTTTTCTTTTTAGGAAATTGTAAGATCTAACCCTTTTTTAAATGTTTTAATGGCTAATTACTGATACTATATTTTTAAACCTTGAATTGCGAATTGAGTCATGAATTGTAAATAATATGCTTTTTTACCTTCTTTTATTGTAATTGATTGTTAACTGATTTGTATTTTTTAAATTGTTTCTTCTTTTATGAGAGAACTCTCGAATAAAGCATATTTTGACTTGACTTGATTATTGACTGCGCAGTTGATATTGCTTGCACTGGCTTCCGTCAACTTGCCGGGGCAGCTGTCTAGCGAAGGCGAGGTTGGCTACGTTCCACCTCTTTTCACCAGGAGGTACAGGCAAAGATCCTGGATATGCCGTATGACGGCGAGTCGCTTTTTGGTGCACATGTCGATGAGGCACTGTAAACAATCAAGAAAGACACTGACACTGCTCGTTCTTTAGGGACTTTACAGTTCCGTAAGCAGTCTTTTCGTGGTGCACGCGGACGCGGCACCTCTTCTGCTTTTCGTGGAGGAAACACTCAATATCGCTCCTACCACCACGGTAATCAACGCTATTCTTCCCACCAACAGCAGTCCTCCCGTCAGCAGTCTTCAAAATCCTACAGGGGAAAGTCTTCTTATAGAGGATCCACTCCCAAACGACAATGACTTGCCTTTCCTCCCAAAAGTTGGAGGTCGAATCTCCCTGTTCTCTTCTCAATGGTCCTCAATCACCTCGGACCGTTGGGTTCTGGACATTGTAGCAAAGGGCCATGCTCTGGAGTTCGTCAAGATTCCTCCTCCCACTCCACCATCTGTCCGCCTCCGGCCCACCTCAAGGAGCTTTTCCATCAAGTTCGTCTTATGATCCAAAAAGGTGCAGTCGAAGTGGTGTTCAAGTCTCAAAGGGGGAAGGGATTCTATTCCCGTTTTTCCTTATACTCAAGAAGACAGGAGACTGGCGGCCGATCCTGGATTTGCGAGCACTCAACAGGTATCTCAAATGCCAATCCTTCCGCATGCTTACACTCGTAGAGCTCTTGCGTCTTCTCTCCATGGACGACTTCATGACCACCATTGACCTCCAGGACGCTCACTTCCATGTCCCAATTCTTCCACGGCATCGGAAGTACTTGCGCTTCCGGGTGAGACGGAGAGACTTTCAGTTCAGGGTGCTGCCTTTTGACCTACGCTCCGCCCCTCGTGTCTTCACGAAAGTATTAGCTCCAGTGGTGGCTTACCTGCGTCTCCAGGGCGTCCACATTTTTCCATACCTGGACGACTGCCTCCTCAAATCAGTCTCGCAACCAGCTACTTCGGGACACTCAACTTTGTCAGGACGTGTTTCGCTCCCTCGGCCTTTCAATCAATGCCGAAAAGTCCCAGGTAGACCCAGCTCCCTGCAGAAATTTTCTAGGAGCCACTTTGGACACAACACTTGCCAAGGCATTCGTGTCTCAAGAGCGTCAGCTAAAGATTCTCCGCTTAGTGTCTCTTATTCTTGCAAAACAGTCCGTTTCAGTACGGATCTTAAAGTCATTTCTGGGGAGGGCATCATCATGCATTTCGCTGATCCCAAACTGCAGGCTACAGACTCGCCCCAATCAAGAGGAATTGGACGGACAGTGGCGTCAGGTCACCGGTTCCTTCAACGACCTCGTCAGTGTAACCGCTTGCATGAGGGCGGCTCTCAAGTGGTGGGCGCAGCCATCCAACCTTGCAGCAGGGACTTCTTTCCTTTCCAGCACTCCAGAACTCACTCTGACAACGGACGCCTCCTTAGAAGAATGGGGTGCACACCTTCAAGGGCTATCTATAAAAGGCAAGTGGACTCTGCTTCAAGGCTCTTGGCACATCAACAGGCTGGAGTTGATGGCCATTTTTCTGGCACTCCATTTGTTCCTTCCTCTGATCCAGGGGGAATCGGTGCTTATTCAGACGGACAATACAACCAGTATGCACTATGTCAACAAGCAGGGCGGAACCAAATCTCCACTCTTGTCTCGACTGGCTCAGTCGATCTGGGATTGGGCACTCCGTCACCAGGTTACCCTGACCGCAGTTCATCTACCAGGCATCTCCAACATCCTGGTGGATTCCCTAAGCAGATCCACGTCGTCGACCCACGAGTGGGAGTTACATCAACCAACTCTCGACTTAGTCTTTCGACGGTGCGGTCATCCGTCTTTGGATCTCTTTGCCACCCCGGAGAACCGGAAATGCCCATCTTACGCAAGTTGGCATTCCCTACCACGGGTCGTGCGGGAATGCCCTTTTGATGAACTGGTGCGATCTATTCGCCTACGCTTTTTCTCCGATTCCGCTGGTGCCTCGCGTGTTGTGGAAGATGCGGAGACAGCCTTGCCACATTCTCATCGCCCCAGATGGCCCCGACAGGTGTGGTTCTCAGAGCTGCTTCTTCTATCACAAAGCGAGCCCATCCTCCTTCATCCTCGAGCGGATCTCCTCACGATGGACAAGGGTCAGATTTGCCATCCGAACCCCTCCTCTCTGAAATTATCGGCCTGGAACCTGAGCACCTTGAATTTGCCCATTTGAATATTTCGCCAGACTGCAGAGAAATTCTCGCTCAGGCCAGAGCTCCATCTACAGTTAAGACCTACAAGCTCAAGTGGAAGAGGTTCTGTCATTGGTGCGCAGCTGCTAATATCCATCCTATTCATTCCGCTCTGGCTCAGCTGCTCCCGTTCTTTTTGCAACTGGCTCAATCAGGGCTTTCACATTCTACTTTGAGAGTTTTCTTGGCGGCAATTTCTCGTTTCCGTTAGGATGGCTCCTCCTTGCTCTGTTCTTCCAGAGTCATTCGTCAATTTTTCAAGGGACTGTTCCGGAAGTTCCCACCTATTCGGCGTCCTCCTACCTGGCACCTCAATGTCGTCTTGGCTCAACTAATGAAGGCACCATTCGAACCTATCCACAAGGCGGACTTAAAGTTTCTAACTGGGAAGGTAGCCCTTCTCCTTGCTCTGACCTCATCACGTCGCGTGAGTGATATTCACGCCTTCACCATTAAGCCTCCTTTTCTCCAATTCAAATCGGACTGTGTAGTGCTTCGCATCAATCTAACCTTTTTGCCTAAGGTGCCCACGGATTTCCATATTAATTAACCTGTTTTCTTGAAAAACTTCTTTGCCGATCCTCAATCTCCTGTAGAGCAACGCTTACATTCCTTGGACATTAAAAGATGCCTTTAATTTTACATCAACAAGACGGCCCCCTTTCGCAGGTACGATCAACTGTTCGTTGCCTATGGACGCATGCGCAAGGGGCGTCCTGTTACCAAGCCAACTATTGCACGTTGGATTTCTTCAGCCATTGCCTTCTGCCATCAGATAGCCGGCAAACCTCTTCAGTGAGGGCTCATTCCACCAGGGCGATGTCATCCTCTACTGCCCTGTTTGCCGGTGTGCCGCTTCATCAGATCTGCAGAGCAGCCACGTGGTCCAGCAGGCACACATTCACGAAGCACTACTGCCTGGATGCCATCAATGAAGCAGATACAGCAGTGGGACAGGCAGTGCTTCGCAATCTTTTTAACTAAGGTGAGCCTCTGTCCTCCCTCCTCCATTATGGTTTTATATGATTACTGTTATTACTTGCATGACTATATTATGGTCTAATTGAGTTTTTTCCATGCTGTTGCATGGCTATTCGAGCCTTGATCGGCTACTACTGCTCACTATTCTATTCAAGCATGTAAATCTATGAAAGACACCCTAATACTGGAGAAGAACAAGAAGAACAATTGTTACTTACCTGTAAACAAGTGGTTCTCCAGTATTTGTGTCTTTTATAGATTCACATGCGACCCACCCACCTCCCCTCAGAGGCTCGCTTCTCCTCATAGACTCTTTTGTCACTCTTGCGCTACGAAAATCTGAGGGACTGAGCTCTGAGGGGAAGGTTCTGGAGGGGTGCTGGCACCTGATTGGCTGTAGTTTGGACTAACATAATGACAGGAATATGTTACAAGTGTTTTTTCTCTCTACCATGTATTCCTTTATAGGACTTATGTCTGGGTATTTACTACCTTTTCTAGTGGGTATTTTATGTGTTATGTTTTTACATACATATGTTATTAGTATTTTATTGCTATTTTATTTACCGTGGGACTCCCACTTCGACGACGGGGAATATTAAAGCATGTGAATCTATGAAAGACACCAATACTGGAGAACCACCTGTTTACAGGTAAGTAACAATTGTTCATTTACTGCAAAGTTTTTATCACTTACCTGTGCCAGGCTTCCTTGGTTCTAGGAAATAAAATAACGAAGAATATTTTTATACAAAAACAATTGGTCTTAAGTGAAGTCTTTTAGTGTGTGAATTCAGTTGCCGACTGAGTGTTGACAACAAATGCTTAACACTGTCCTCTGATACTGTCTTACTGCTCGATCACACTACCACAAATAGAGAGTGAGGTGCTATTTAACTTTACCTTTGGGGTTCCACTGGACTCTGTGCACGCTATATCTCGTTTTGGTATAGTATATACAGAGCCAGCTTCCTACAATATTTAAGCAAAGAGATTTCCCAAATAGGCTTGCCCTACTTGGTCATCTGCTCTAGAATCTGAATCTGTAAAGGTGTGATGGAACTCCAAGTTGCTGCCTTGCAGATCTCAGACATTGTAGTTTCTTTTAAGTAATGCAGGGGTGCTGCTTTACCTATTTTCAAATGGGCTTTTAGTTTTCCAGGTAAGTCTTTGTTAGCTTTCTGGAAACATAGGATTATGCAAGAGACTAGCGAACTAGATAAGGATTGTTTCGTTGTGACAAATCCTGTTCGTAAAAGACCATAGTTTACAAATACATTTTTGGACTTTCTCAAGTTCTTAGTCTGTTTCAGATACAATTTTAACACGCTTCTCACACTGGGATGTGGAGACACCTCTCTGCGGGAAAATTAAGGGTTTTTGCAAAAATGCATACTAGGAGTAAAACCTGAGACCTGACCAAATTGCTATGACCAGTGACTCATTGTCAGTGAAATTGCTCTCCCCCCTAACAGATCCACCATAATGTGAGGCCTTCCTCCGAGCCCCTGCACTCTTGAGTGCTGGTGTTCGAGGTCCTCCTCCACCCGCAGGCCCTCCTCATCCCTGGTGGTCCAGTGGACCTCTGTCTCCTTTCTCTCGCTTCGCTCTTTCTCTGCGGTTTCACTCGTTTTTCACTGATTTCAATCTCCCCCTCTCACTCTCCTTCTGCCTTTCACCTAATTTTCTTGCCTCTTTCACTGCCTCATTTCTACTCTTTCCTCTCTTTTTGACTTTCTGCCCGTATTTCCCTGCCGCTGCTGCCCCTGCCCCCCAGCACAACCAATGCGACCGGCCCAATCCAGCTCCCCTCCCCATCCCGGCTCCCAACTGTCCAGCCCTCCCCGACCCCTACTTAATGGTGCCCGCTGTGGGGACAGGCGAGCAAGACAACTGACTCATTGTCCGTGAAATTGCTCTTCCCTTTTACTCTCCCTGTGTCTTCACTCCGTTTTCACTAGTTTTTTAGATCTCGTGGCGTTAACCGTGCGAAGCGCGGTCTCGCCAGAGACCCTTTGTTAGCGAGACTGCTTTCCAGGAGACAAACCTGGCCACGCGCATGTGAAAGTCGGAATTGAGCGTGGCACGCGAACGCGCGTTCCATTGAGCAGTTTATGGTTCCCTTCCAATGCGTGCTTAGAGAGACAGTGCTTTCACTTTGTTTAAGTTTCGTTTTTACTGCTGTCCAGATGGCTCTGGGAGTGCGCGGTTCGAGCGACAGTGTTGCCAGCTTTCATTTTCTTTGCACACACGCAGAGAACTACACATACGCACACACACTAGCGCACATACACGCACGCATACACACTAACGGACAGACACCCCCCGCCGCGCACACGAGCGCGCGCGCACACACACCAGCGCACACACACACACCAGCGCACAAAGACACCCCCCTCCCCTGCCGCCACCCCCCACTTCAACTAAGCCCCACTCACCTCACTCCGGACTTCAGCCGCCACCGCGGGGCTCTCCCTCGGGCATGGGAACCCCGCGTCACCACTGCTCCTCTGGCCGGGCACTCCGCGGGCTTCCAGCAGAAACGGAAGTCCCGCCCCTCGGCAGGTTTCGGCAGTGCACGCGCACGTCTATTCCTGCTTCCGCTCATTCTGCTCTCTCGCCCTCGGGTCGCATATCTGGTATGGGGTGTAGGAGAGTGGGGTCTGCAATCCTATGGTCACCCCAGATTTTTGCTTTTTGCTTCACTGGTTTACGACTTTCCCTGGCTGTGGGCCTGCTAATCAGACCCACAGCCTAGCTGTTCTCTCTCTAAATTAACAACCATGTACCGTAGGTGCATTTACCAATTGGTACTGGGCCACCTTATCAGTCCCTGTACAGTATACCTTGGGTATCCAGGGCATAGGTGTACCCAGGGCCTACCAGGGGCTGAAGCATGTATTATGCCACCCCTGGCTGGCCATCTAAACAGACACAACTGGCTGCACGACAGCTGGGGCAAGGTGGTGTAATCACCCTTTGCTATAGATATAGTTACCTATATCTAAACCTAAAATGGACACATATATTCCTATCAGTCACTCCTATGGAAGGCCTTATCAATCCTGAAGGCAGAGTGCTTGGAATTATGTGAGATGGTGCTCTGGCATGAGCTGAGCCCGTTTGCAGCTTGCGGAACCAAGTCCTAATAGCTGTTCCATGATAACGCTATACCATATACTCTTAAGTGCATTATAATCCTCGCGGTTAAATGCTAACTCTGGTATAACATTATCAAAACATGGCGAGTGAGGTGTCATACGATTTGGAATACTACCCCCTCGCCAATTCTGGCGACGGGGGTAGCATTCCACCCTTCTAGAGGGACACGACATGTATGTAACTGTGAACCCCGGTTAAAGTTAACTCGAGCCTTGGCATCACAAAATGGATGCTGCCACCACAGACACAAGTCTGACCTCCTGCTGCTGGGAGTCCTTCCAGCGAGGGAGGCTTGGACAAAGGGTTTCCTGCCTTGGGAGGTGCTATCACCACCCCAGACAGGAGTTTGTGTATTGGGGAGGATAGGCCTGAAAGGAATGAGACATGCCCTGGGCACACAAGGTGATCTGTGCATACACCGGTTCAAACCAGTTGCTGGGGCATCCCTGGCCCAGCTCTGGCGGGAAACCGGACAAAGGATAGGGGGTGTAGCCACCCCCTTTCCTGTCCCACCCAGGGGAGGGACCTAGTCAGTAGTGCAGCCCCCTTTAGCAGGATAAAGGTAGGAGCTTGTCCCATTCCAAGTTAGATTATCCTGAACAACTTTACAAGAAGAAACACTGGACTTCGACGTTCTGCTCCACAGAAGACTGAAGCTCCCTTGCGGGCAAGGAGTGTCCACCCTGCACAAGCAGGCACCATCAAGCGTCCAGCGGCTTCCCTTTGTCGTCTTCCCTCGAGGATCCAGACTTCAGAGCCCGACGAGACCCGGATTCCCAGACCTCTCCGACCTCAACCCACATCTGCAGCACAGCTGAGACCTGTGGGTGCGACGAGACACGTGGGACCGGCCATCTTGGAAGAAACTGCACTTCGCGTCCAGCACGACTCCCGAGGTAAACACGACCAAGTGCTTTGGGGACTGAGAAGCCCCAGCCCGAGCAGCCCCTTCACCGAAGATCAGCCCTCCAGCATCCACGAGATCTGCGTGGGGCCCTTCTGCTTGTTTGCTGCTCGACGCGTTGTCTGGTCACTTGCTGGCTGGCTAGTGGCCTTCTAGACGACGAACCTTTGAACCTTTGCTGCTGGTCTGGTTGCTCCAGACTGGCCCTTGCACCCTTCCAAAAGAGGGGCACCCCGGACTCTCTTAGTCCGCGCCAGACGCTTTCTTCACTCACCGCGTGGGTTGCCTTTGCCAAGGCCTGTTGACGCCGATTCCGGATCCAACACCGCCGACAGCGAGAGCCTGCGTGGGACAGCTCGTGCCTCCATCCTGGTCGTCAGACACCTCCTGGTCCACGTGGCTGCAGAGTCAAGCGTCCACTTCACCTCATCCCGACGACATCTGGTTCCTTCCTGGTTCCACTCCCGTCACTGGCTAGTGACTTTGAACATTGTCCCCTCTGCTTTCAGGTCTTCTACTTCACCGATCCACCCTTGGATCGCACCGGACATCTTCCTCCTGGTCGCCTGCAGCATCTTTTCTTTCAGGCTCCATAGACTTCAACGCGAGAACCCAACGCACTTTGACACCTATGCACCCGCGGCCCGTGGGTGAGGTAACGAGAGCATTTCGGTGCTCAAGGGTAGTTTAACTGTCCTAGTGTCCAGTTCCACAGTCGTTTTAGTCCTACCTAGTCAGGATTGTCCGTACTCACCTTTAACTTGAACTGTACTGTCCATAGACGTTGTTACGCATCCCGCGTGTGAGTTCACACTCTGCACACGCGTTCCGTGGGCCTCCTATTACTTACCTAGTGTTAGTGTAGCGTGGTCTCAACGATCCTACAGCCTCTGGACAGCTCCATTCTTACTATCGACTTTCACATTCCACTTACTTAGTATATGGTTTGTCGTGCCCCTAGGGCACCCTTGTAATTTTGTGCAACTTATCGTATTTTTCCTAAGAGATTGTCATGTGCTTAGCCCTCTGACCTCATAAAGAGTTCAGAGGTGTTTGTTATTAATAAATATACTGTTTATTTTCATAACAACCTGGGTGGTGTCCTTTTATCTGGTATTCAAGGGGTTATATTGTGGTAAAACAGCTGGCTTCACATGCCAAAAGAGTTTAGCCTAAGACTGCTTTGTCCATGCTACCATTAGGACAGCTGGTCTATAAGGTTGACTTACAACCAATCACCATAAGGGTTGTTTGCACTGATACAAGGTGATCACTAGAACTAGTGAGCATCATATATCAGGCCAACTTCTCACATGGAGTTTACCTTTTTTTTACAATAGCGATCGTTTTGCTGTTATTGTTATTTATGTAATGCGAATTTGTATAGCGCGAACTTTACCCGAAGGTGTTGCTCGTTATTACTGGTTTGGCCCCAGAACAGCCTGATAAGGGGACATCTTTTTCCGACTGCTGAACACTTTGTACGTTGTGGGCTGAACTCTCCTCACGACCCGTGTGATGCTTCCCGAGGGCTCCTGCTGCGGGGCAACAGGTGGAAGAGAGCCCGTGAGAGTGAAGCGGCGTCCGGCCTGTACTGCATGGATCCTCTCCCGAGCTTAGACTCAAACATGCAGCTGAGGCAGAAAAGTCTTTACATTGAGAAACTTGACTGCATTTATCCAGCCAGGTTGCCCCCCAGTAAAAAGAAGGAAGCACCGTAACAGCTGTAAGCCCGTGCCTAAGGTGTATCCTCAGAGCTGTGTGAATAATAACAGCTGTGAGCCCGTGCCTAAGGTGCATCAGAGCTGTGTAAATAATAACTGCGTCAGCCCCGTGTCTGAGTTGCATCATCAGAGTTGTCTGAATAATAACAGCTGTGAGCCCGTGCCTAAGGTGCATCACAGCTGTGTAAATAACTGCGTCAGCCCTGTGCGTGAGGTGCATCATCAGAGCTGTGTGAATAATAACATCTGTGAGCCTGTGCCTAAGGTGCATCATAGCTGTGTAAAAAAGTGCTTCAGCCTCGTGCGTGAGGTGCATCATCAGAGCTGTGTGAATAATAACAGCTGTGAGCCCGTGCAAAAGGTGCATCATCAGAGCCGTGTGAATAATAACTGCGTCAGCTCCGTGCGTGAGGTGCATCATCCGAGCTGTGTGAATAATAGCTGTGAGCCCGTGCCGGAGGTGCATCATCAGAGCTGTTTGAATAATAACAGCTGGGAGCCCGTGTCTAAGGTGCATCAGAACTGTGTGATAACTGCGTCGGCCCCGTGCGTGAGGTGCATCATCAGAGCTGTGTGAATAATAACAGCTTTGAGCACGTGCCTAAGGTGCATCATCACAGCTGTGTGAAGAATAACAGCTGTGAGCCCGTGCCTGAGGTGCATCATCAAAGCTGTGTAAATAATAACTGCGTCAGCCCCGTTCGTGAGGTGCCTCATCAGAGCTGTGTGAATAACAACTGTGAGCCCGTGCGTAAGGTGCATCATCAGAGCTGTGTGATTAATAGCTGTGAGCCCGTGCAATGTGCACCATCAGAGCTGTGTGAATAATAACTGCGGCAGCCCCGTGCGTGAGGTGCATCATCCACATTGCTCAGGGCACCCAAATTCCTGCACTCTCTACCACACTGCTTTCAAAAACAGCATACTTTTGCACACACTCACTGCTCACCAATTCAAAGTTTGCTAAAAATGTTATGCACCGCATTGTCTTACACAATGCCAATAACTCAAACTTTAATGCTGCGAGACCTATTGCATTGTAAATGCTTGTTACTGATTTCAATCTCCCCCTTTCACGCCCCCTCTGTTTCTTTCTCCCGTTTTCACTCTTTTTTCACTGATTTAATCTCCCCCTCTCACTCTTCTTCTGTGTCTTTCTAACACTTTTCTTACACCTTTCACTGCCTCATTTCTACTCTTTCCTTTCGCATCTTTCTGCCCCTTTATCGCGGCCCCTCACCCCAGCACAACCAACGCGACCGGCCCAATCCAGCTTTCCTCCCCCTCCCGCCTCCCAGCTGTCCAGTCTTCCCAGACCTCTACTTGATGGCGGCCGCTGTGCGTCCGCATAGGGGACGTGGGCAGCGGGCGTGCCGCTGGCGTGCCACAGGCATGCCTGACCGCGTCTAATGCCAGGAACCCTGGACCTCTGCAACACCAACACTACGACCCAGGGGCACTCCATGCTCTCAACCCAGGACGCAACTACAACTGCAAGCTAGCATCACCAGCCGACACCCACGGACCCTTCAGCTGTCACCGCTGCGGCACGCCTGCAACACCGCCAACACCACGGACCCAGCGCAACCCGCCTGCAAGACCACAACCCAACCGAAGACCCTGCAATGCATCCTCCTCAACGTCCGTTCCCTCCACAAACACGCCACGGAAATCTGGCACCATCCCAGGCATAGCGTTCTTCACCAAAACATGGACCAACACCACCTTGGGACCGGCCATCGCCATTCCCAAAGGATACAGGATCTCCAGGAAGAACCGCCCCCCCTATGCCCCCCCGGAGGAGGATTCGCCATCGTCCACAAGTCCACCCTCCGCCTGAGAACACTCCCTGACGAGCCATCAGACCTGATGGAACACGTTCACTTCAAGATACTGACCATGCCTAAAACCACCCTCCGAAGAACCCTCATCTACCGACCCCTGACCCCCTGGCCCCGTTTTCGCAAACTCCTTCACGGACAGCATCTCCCCGCATCCACCAACTACACCCTACTGGGAGACCTCAACTTCCACCCAGACAACCACCTGGACCCCAACACCACATACCTACTGGACAACCTCCACAACATTGGACTCCACCAGATCGTGACCGAACCCACGCACTCAGCAGGACTCACCCTCCTCTTCACAACAAGGAACTCCATCACCTTCAGCCACACCTTCGAACTCCCATGGACTGACCATCGATGCGTCCACTTCACCTTCAGATCATCCCCCATCCACAGACACCTGCACCTGCTCCCACGAAGAAACTGGACCAGAATCACCGATGACCAGCTAACCTCTTCACTCAGCAACTCCACCCCAACCATCGCGGAAAATGCGACCCCAACCCCGCAGCCCGAACCCTGCACAGATGGATCTCTGACCGCGCCAACACCATAGCCCCCCTCAAGAAAAACACCCCCCACGCCAAGAAAGCCAGTTGGTTTACCACCGAACTTCGAGATTCCAGGCGCACTTGCCGCCACCTTGAAAAGGCCTGGAGGAACACCAAATCCACAGAAGCCCACACAACTTCAGAGCCGCCACCAACACCCACCACCAACGCGTCGGAAAAAGGCGATTGAAGATAGAATCTCCAGTCACGCATACAACAGCAAAGAACTCTTCAACATCATCAAGGAGTTCGCCCAACCCACCAGCGAGTCCACCAACATCCCTCCCTCACAAGACCTCTGCGACAAACTCCGCACCTTTTTCCACCACAAAATCAAGAGTATCTACGACAGCTTCGACGAAGACAACAAAAACACTGAACCCTCACCAACCACATCTGACACCCTGAAGCCAGCGATCGACAACTGGACCGCCCTCACCAACGAAGACACACTGAAGACGATGAAGTCAATCCACTCTAGGGCCCCTGCGGACCCATGCCCCCACCACATTTTCAACAGAGCCGCTGACACCATCGCACCCATGCTTTGCCACACCATGAACCGCTCCCTGGCAACCGCCGTGTTCCCCCGACGACTGGAAACACGCCGAGGACAACCCCCTCCTGAAGAAACTATTGGCAGACCCCGCCGACCTAAAAAAACTACAGACAAATCTCCCTGCTCCTGTTCCCAGTGAAAGTCATTGAGAAAGCCATCAACAGCCAATTCGCCACATTCATCGATGCACAACATCCTCGACTCCTCCCAATCCGGCTTCAGAAAAAACCACAGTACGTAAACCGCCCTCCTTGCTGCAACAGACATCAGCACCCTACTGGACAAAGGAGAAATAGCAGCGCTCATCCTCCTCGTCCTCTCAGCGGCGTTCAACACAGTCTCTCACTGCACCCTAATACGCAGACTCCACTACGCAGGGATCCAAGACAAGGCCCTCAACTTGATCCACTTCTTCCTCTCCAGCAGGACACAGCTGGTCAGACTCCCCACTTTCCTCTCTGACCCTACACCTACCACCTGCAAAGTCCCCCGGGGGTCCTCCCTCTGCCCTACATGGCTCCTCTCGCCCCCATTGTCGGAACCTACGGACTCAACATTGTGTCATACGCAGCTTATCCTCTCCCTATCCAACCAACCCAATAACGCCAGACACAATTTTCGAGAAGGCGTGGAAGCCGTCGCCAAATGGATGAAAACAGCTGCCTGCATCTAAACACCAACAAAACAGAAGTACTCATTATGGGCCCAAACCCCAACGCCTAGAACGACACCTGGTGGCCCCTGCCCTCAGAAGCCCGGCCACCCCCACAGACCACGCACGCAACCTGGGAATCATCCTGGACTCCGAGTGAAAAATGGACCGCCAGATCAACTCAGTCTTGTCCTCCTGCTTCCACACCCTCCGCCTCCTACTTAAGACCTTCAAATGGATCCCCCTTGAACACAGAAAGACAGTCACTCACCCAGCACCTGCGCACACTCCACTGGCTCACTATCGAAGCTAGAGTCACCTTCAAGATGCTCCAAGGCCCTCCACGACACCGGACCAGTATACCTGAACAGCCGACTAAAATTCCACGCACCCCAGAGGAACCTACGATCAGCCAAGCTCTCCTATGCCGTGGTTCCCCGCACCAGAAAGACCAGATCGGGTACCCCCCCCCCCCCCCAATGGACTGGAGCCTTGTTCTTTCAGAAATACAGAAACAAACACCCCTCTGGTACAAACCTACGCCCAGAAATTTCTAGAGCCTTAACATCCAGAACCCTCCTAAAACAAATCAGACACAACAACATAACCAATTACAAAGAGAGTTCCCAGAGACTTAGAAACTCGTTCTCGCTCCAACTCATCGGCTCTTTCAAAACAACATCCACATCTCAAAGTGAAGAATACTTCGCTCCCAGAGGAGCTTTAATTCTCACACTTCTCAAGAGTCTCCTGATTACGTCATTTCGACCGATAGGTATGCTATCCACTAAATCATGACATGCTGAAATAGCCGTCTTTCTAATATTTACAGTACTATAGGATTTTCCATCATTAAAAACCTTAGTTAAGTAATTTACAACTTCCACTATAGGAGCTGATACTGGATCCAGACACCTCGAAGCCCACCAACGAACCCATCTCCCCCAGCCCAAGCTATATGCTTTTGAGGTCCCGGGTGCCCATGACTCCTTAATGAGCTTTGAAGTTTCCGAAGATAAGCCCGACATTTGCCAGGCCCTCCCTAAATCAACCAAGCCATAAGCCTTAAATGTCCCTGAAGAACCAAGTCGTGAAAATCTCCTGAAGGGTTGGTTAACAACTCTGGCGCATTCGGCAGAAGTACTGGGTCGGCAATCAACATTTCCATAACTTCTGGATCCCAAACTTGAGAGGTTTAAAACAGGGTTACTAAGACTATCTCCGCCCTTTAAGTTCAATCGCCATTACGCGTGTATCGAGCTCGGAGAAAGTAGCCTCCTTCTGCGTTTCCGGGAAAGGAAACGCGGAAGGAGGCTACTTTCTCCGAGCTCGATACACGCGTAATGGCGATGGAACTTATCAAGGCTCCATACAGCGCGTCTAAACTTTGAAATACAATACGTGGTTGAACTAAATAAGGAATCCAAAACTGAGAGGCTTGAAGGTACAATGACCAAAGATCTTCACTAATCATTGATTTGTAATACACACACTGCTCACCTAAAAAGCATTTTGCCTTGAAAAAGCCCGCGGAGGGCGAAACGCGCGTCGGCTGTGACGGATGTGACAAGAAAAATATTAATAAAAGAACACTGAATATCAATGAACATTGTGCACTTATATTTTGGATCAAAAGAACAATTGAGATATTGGATTGACTTGGCTGGATGCCCATTGGATAACAGTGACTAAAAAGGATGTGCCCTGGTGGTGGTTTGTAAATTGTATATGACACCCTGCCACACCGTAAGTGGGTAGGGTATCGTAGATTGGTGCTAAAAGGTGGATGAGCACTACATCGGGCTTGCACTCCAACAAAGTTATACAAATTGACATTGTTTATAAACACAACAAGGGAGATATCTTATTCTGTGATGTGCTGATCGTGCTATAGCAAATCCGTCACTTGTGTACTGTCACTATAAACAAATATGTTATAACACGCTAAAATCTTAACCCAGTCACACATAATAGATAACAAAGACTTCATTCAATCAGTAAAGTTAGCGCAAAAGAGCAAACTTATCTCAGCTGTGAGCAGCAACAAATGAAGGAAGATGGCTGCCTCACACTGGATTATATGGACCATAGAATGTTTTAAGCTTACTATATTAAGTTCTTTTACACTGTTTGCTGTTGTGAGTTGGCAATTAAAGAGACATGCATAATATTGGCCTCCGTGCCTTGCCATAAAATCCCCTTCATACACTCAGAACTTGCTCTCATTCATTCCAACAAACACCCAGGTTTGCCTCAACCATGCATATTGGGGTTGACAATGCTCTTGTATAGGGGTGGTGCTGATAAGTATGAAATGGTGGATTGAGCTTGCAGTGCTTAAAAATTATTTTAAAGTGCAGGGTCAGTTCATTCCTTCCTGCGTGTGTACAATTTTCAACCAATTGGTTGAGCAAGAACTAATAGCATTGGATTCTATGTCAGGACCGGAGGCGAGGATTATGCTTTACTTTCTCCACTTAAAAACAAGCAGCCATTTCAAAGAACAGATAACAAAACTATCATTCCCATAAACCCCAGGGAATGGAATAGAGTTTTGAACAAAGAGTACAAAGATCATGTGCATAGTGTACATAGGAATCCACCAATCACAGAGCTTCTGGTCCCACATAGTCCTCTGTCAGCCTCTATTCCCACTCTTACTTCGCTGCTTGCAGCCAGATAAGTGCCTTTCCTTTCTCTCAGAGAATGTGTTTGATGCTCCCTGATTGTAGTTTCTGTTGACTTTTCAATTGGTTATTGTCATTCTTTATTGGATTGTTCTTTATTCAGACATGTCTGTGTTTTGGGAATTGATTTTCGCTTTGCTGTTGATATATTTTTCCCTTATTATTGCCTCAGTGCTTCTCGCTCGCTAGCAGTGATTCACTTTGCCGCTTCGAGTTTCTTGACAGTTTCCCTCACAGGTGGCCTTACGCACAAACTCGATAGCGGTCCTTCCCTTTACCGCGGAGTTCGTTTGAAGGCTTTGTGTCCCTGCTACAACATTATTTACAACAAGGGGTGGTGATGGACAGAGTCTCTGAATTAAGCAGAGTACTCTCACCCAGTCAAGAGATCAGGGCTAGATCCAACACCGTTTTTTAGCTCATTGCACCATCCCAGTTTCAGAACCTGGCTGTATGTTAATTATTTTGTCCACCCTAAGCGTGGAAGGGTATGCTCAGACATGAGTCCCTTGCTCACTACACCATCAGGATTCAAGCAAGCCGGGCCGAAGAGGCTGAAATGCCAGAAACCGGTCCCCGGTAGCTTGTTTCCTTTCCAGTGTAAGAATTGGCTTTGTAGTTTGGTTTGCCCTGTTCCCATCATGCACTGGGACAGGAACAGACTAATTTGCATACAGCCAGGTTCTGAAACTGGGATGATGCAGTGAGCTAAAAAAACGGTGTTGGATCTAGCCCTGATCTCTTGACCTGGTGAGAGTTTTCTGCTTAATTCAGAGACTCTGTCCATCACCACCCCTTGTTGTTAATTATTTTGTCCACCTTAAGCGTGGAAGGGTATGCTCAGACATGAGTCCCTTGCTCACTGCACCATCAGGATTCAAGCAAGCCGGGCCGAAGAGGCTGAAATGCCAGAAACCGGTCCCCGGTAGCTTGTTTCCTTTCCAGTGTAAGAATTGGCTTTGTAGTTTGGTTTGCCCTGTTCCCATCATGCACTGGGACAGGAACAGACTAATTTGCATACAGCCAGGTTCTGAAACTGGGATGATGCAGTGAGCTAAAAAACGGTGTTGGATCTAGCCCTGATCTCTTGACTGGCTGAGAGTTTTCTGCTTAATTCAGAGACTCTGTCCATCACCACCCCTTGTTGTTAATTATTTTGTCCACCCTAAGCGTGGAAGGGTATGCTCAGACATGAGTCCCTTGCTCACTGCACCATCAGGATTCAAGCAAGCCGGGCCGAAGAGGCTGAAATGCCAGAAACCGGTCCCCGGTAGCTTGTTTCCTTTCCAGTGTAAGAATTGGCTTTGTAGTTTGGTTTGCCCTGTTCCCATCATGCACTGGGACAGGAACAGACTAATTTGCATACAGCCAGGTTCTGAAACTGGGATGATGCAGTGAGCTAAAAAACGGTGTTGGATCTAGCCCTGATCTCTTGACTGGGTGAGAGTTTTCTGCTTAATTCAGAGACTCTGTCCATCACCACCCCTTGTTGTTAATTATTTTGTCCACCCTAAGCGTGGAAGGGTATGCTCAGACATGAGTCCCTTGCTCACTGCACCATCAGGATTCAAGCAAGCCGGGCCGAAGAGGCTGAAATGCCAGAAACCGGTCCCCGGTAGCTTGTTTCCTTTCCAGTGTAAGAATTGGCTTTGTAGTTTGGTTTGCCCTGTTCCCATCATGCACTGGGACAGGAACAGACTAATTTGCATACAGCCAGGTTCTGAAACTGGGATGATGCAGTGAGCTAAAAAACGGTGTTGTATCTAGCCCTGATCTCTTGACTGGGTGAGAGTTTTCTGCTTAATTCAGAGACTCTGTCCATCACCACCCCTTGTTGTTAATTATTTTGTCCACCCTAAGCGTGGAAGGGTATGCTCAGACATGAGTCCCTTGCTCACTGCACCATCAGGATTCAAGCAAGCCGGGCCGAAGAGGCTGAAATGCCAGAAACCGGTCCCCGGTAGCTTGTTTCCTTTCCAGTGTAAGAATTGGCTTTGTAGTTTGGTTTGCCCTGTTCCCATCATGCACTGGGACAGGAACAGACTAATTTGCATACAGCCAGGTTCTGAAACTGGGATGATGCAGTGAGCTAAAAAACGGTGTTGGATCTAGCCCTGATCTCTTGACTGGGTGAGAGTTTTCTGCTTAATTCAGAGACTCTGTCCATCACCACCCCTTGTTGTTAATTATCCTGCTACAACATGCCCGCTACTCTGGCCGGTTGTTACGGCCATGGGAGCTCCCTCTCCCTAACCGCCGCTGTTAGTGCTGGCTCGCAGACCGCTCTTCCGACCACCAGAGGGAGCCTGTGTGCATTCTTCACGCGGCGCGCTCTAACGGCATTCTACGCATTCCGCGCATTCCTCAGCCGAAAGCAGCGCCGCGTTGGAGCCTTTGGTCTGCCTTCACGCTCGTTTTAGGTCTGTACTCGGCCTTTAGGCCATTCTTTGCTGTGCACACCTTCGTTTTATATTCACGCCCGTTTTCGGGTCTGTAGCCTGCCGTTAGGCAGTGTCCTCATTCAAACGGGAGTCAGTATTAGGCCTGTGTGTTCCTACACTCCTGGAGGGACTCTAGTATATTGTTTTTTTTTTATTCCGAGGACCCTTTTTCGTATTCAGACTTTCCCTTTTATATTGTCTTGCACCTGAGATTTTAGGTCCTGGGTACTTGCCCTCCTTAATCGCAGGCTCTGCTCACTCAGTGTAGGCTGACACCCAGCCCCCCATATTTGACCTTCAGGTCTGTGCTTAGCCCACTTACCTTACACAGAGTTTTTCTTCCTGGTGCCATGACTTCTTATCAGGAGAATTACTCTGATGACCTGTGGGAGGAGGAGCCCCTTAGCAACCTTCCTTGGGAGGATTCTTTTTATGATGCAATGGATAATTTAATTCACACTGCGGTTGCGTAGGCTGTGGCTGTTAAAGGATCGCCTCAAGCGGAAAATTGATAAGGCTTGCGCACTTTTATCCAAAGCTGCGCAATGTGAACAGAACCCTACTCCGGCAGATGCTGGGTCTGATGATCAGCCCCCTCCTCCCAAATGTCCCTGGGACTCGGGCGCTGACACTGATGCCTTCAGTCGCCTTAAGCAGGCATTCCTGGCTGGTTCACAAGCGCCCTCAGCCCTTCTTGCACCGATTCCGGCAGCAGCATCGCGTGAGGCCCAGGGGGCGAATGACCAGCGTGACTCAGACGATCAGGGAGACGCTGATTATGAGGCCGGTCCCGCTCGCCCCTCTTTAGATTCTCGTGATCAGGGCCTATGTGCTGATATGTTGAATCCGATGACATTCTACATTCCAGGTCATTGGACTGGGCCCCGTCAGAAAAGGTTGCCCAATATGTGGCCAGCCGTATTCGGCGGCCGTTGGAGCCGGGTGCTCGCAATTGCTTACGGGTGGAATGTCCTTCCCCGTCCCTGGAGGGGAAGGTGGTGGCCACCCCCGATATAGATCCCCGTATGGCCACCTTCTTACAGACGTTTATGAAGGACCACCCCAAAAAGGGTATAGATAGATCTTGGCGGGCTTGCCAGGACATGCTGTTATTTGCTTTTGGCCCTATCACAAACATTTTGGATATGGCAGAGGAGGCGAAGGCCTCGGGTTCCCTTATTTCCCCTGACCACCTCTCTTCTTGGGCGCAGAGGGTGGTCTTTTTCCTCGGAAACGCTAACTGCGCCCTATCTACTGAGCGGCAGAGGTCTCTCCTCATTAAGATTGACCCCAAGCTTGGGGACCTCGCCGATTCGGAAGCGGGCCCTGTCGCCCAGGGCGAGTTATTTGGAGAACCCTTTAAGGAGCTGGGGCGTTTCGTTAACACTTTTACATCATTAGACAAAGCCCAGTCTTCGATTAAGAGGGTGTTTCGCCCTTGGTTTTTTCGCAGGGCCGGACGAGGTAGGGGATGCTCGCCCGGCTGCCAGTATAACAGAGGACAAGGCCCCAACCAGGACTCCAACCAGGGCCGTTATCAAGACCAGGCAAGTTTTGGAAACTTTTATCCGACAAGAGGTTGACGCGGCAAAGGTCTAGGCGGCGGTGCCTCCAACGCATCCAGTGAGTATTCTCCCTTCTTCCTGTCTAAGTGTGGGGGGCCGGCTGGCGCATTTTTTCCAGGCCTGGTCTTCCATCACGGGGGGATGCCTGGGTGTTGCAGATGGTCCGGCGGTTCCACATCAAGTTCCAAGGGGACACGGTTCAGCCAGTTCGTCCACGGCCCCTCTGTTTTTCGTCGGCAGATGCGGCGTTGGTGGACCACGAGGTGCGTTCCCTCCTTGAACAGGGGGCTATAACACGGAAACTTCTCTCTACCCACGACGGTTTATCAGCAACCTCTTTCTGGTGGACAAACCAGATGTGGGCCAAAGGCTTGTAATCAATCTTCGGGGGTTCGAGTGGCTCGTTTATCACCACTTCAAGATGGAAGGGATCCATCTTATCCGCGATATTCTTCGTCCCAACGACTGGCTAGCGTGTCTCGTCCTCAAGGATGCCTACCTGGCAATTCCCACCTTTCCTCCTCACAGGCAATTCCTTCAGTTTCTTTGGAATTACAAGACCTTCGAGTTCACAACATTTCCGTTCGGCCTGTCGTCAGCCCCTTGGTGCTTCACCAAGGTCCTCCGGCCGGTCATGGAGCGCCTTTGGGCATTTGGCGTTCGACGTATCGTCTACCTCGACAATATTCTTCTGATGGCGCAGTGCCCCAGAGCCTTAGCGGCTCAGCTCCAGTCCGCGGTGAACCTCCTACAGGGGTTGGGCGTTGTGATCAACGAGGCCAAGTCCACCTTGGTGCCTGCGCAGACGGTCATCTTCTTGGGCTTCCAGATAGATTCAGTAGCCTCCACCCTCAGCCTTCCCTCCCGCAAGTTGACAAATTCGGCACGAGATCCGGAGGACTCTGGCTCAGTCACAAACCTCCCTCCGACAGCTGTCTCGCATTGTCTGCCTGCTCTCTGCCTCAGTCCAGGCCATCTTCCTGTGGCCCTTTCATTACTGGGCCCTCCAGCGCCTCAAAGCAATGCATCTCTGTCCTACTCACAAAAGGTTCCGCTTTCCGAGGACGCCAATGAAGAGCTTCAATGGTGGCTGGCCAACATGGAAGCTTGGAACGGGAGGGCGATTTTCGGATCCACGCTGGATATCGTTATCGAATCCGACGCCAGCAGGTCCGGCTGGGGCGCGAGGTGTGGAGAGTTCACCACACGCTGTGTGTGGTCTTCTCGAGAACAACAATATCATATCAACTGTCTGGAGCTCTTAGCGGGCTCTTTCGCGATTCATTGGTGGACCAGGGACTCAGTACGTTCCAGTGTCCTCTTCAAGATGGACAATGTATCAGAGGTCTGGTAATAAACCATCTTGGAGGAACGCGGTCGAAGGCCCTCTCGGACCTGGCGGCACACTTTTGGCAATACTGCCTGGACCATCAGGTCTCTCCTATGGCAGATCTTCCCAGGCAGGACAATCAGGTGGCAGATTTAAACTCTCGGCATCTTTACGATCCGAGCCTTGGAAGCTGCACCCGGGTTTTTTTTTACGGATCTCCAGGGTGTGTGGGGCCCCTTCTCGGTGGATCTGTTCGTCTCCCTTCTGGATCACCAGCTTCCTCGGTTCTTCAGCTGGAGGCCGGATCCCTTGGCGGAGAAAACGGACACCTTTCTGCAGGATTAGCAGATCGAAACAGGATATGCCTTTCCCCCGCTCGCCATGATCACGAGAGTCTCAGCCCAGGTTCACCGGCAAGGGGCGACCTTGGTGTTGATCACCCCGATATGGAGGTCGCAAGTTTTGTTTCCAGTTCTTCTGGAACTTTCTTGGGGTTCTCCAATCCCACTCCCCCGCTTTCCAGCCCTGTTGCTCAATCTGGACGGGGATCCTCACCCGCTCATTCTTCAGGGCTCGCTGGCCCTGATGGTGTGAAGGGTTACCGGGGCTGAGAAGTACATGTCCAATGCCTTGTCCAACAGTACAATTAAGCACTACCGATCCACTTGGAAAAGATGGTGTTGTTTGTGTTTGCGACGGGGTTTCAATCCTGTGGCAGCTGATGTGACTGCAGTATTGAATTTCTTGGCTGGTTTGACGGAGGAGGGGTTAGATTATCGCTCAATCAATACCTTCCGCTCGGCATTCTCAGCAGGTTTGTAGGTTGTTACGCAGCATTCGCTTGTCCTTACCACCGGAACCGAGATACTCTGCCCTTTGGGATGTCAGCCAGGTCCTCAACTTGTTTCTTTGCTGGCAGCCAAATAGATTCCTTTCCTGTAAGGAACTTTCGGCGAAGCTGACCATGCTATTGTGCTTAGTCTCCTGCAGGCGAGTCTCGGACGTTCGGGCTCTGGATGTGTCCGGGAGAATTTTTTTCCCCTTCGGGGGTGACGTTTACAATCCGTAGGCGGACTAAAACTGGCATGAAAATTATTTCCTACCCTGCCTTCCCGGATTCCCCTAAGCCCTGCGTGGTGTCTTGCCTTAAGGCGTATGAGGAAATGTTGTTCGAATTCCACCCCCGGTGAACGGCAGTTGCTTATTGCCCTGCGGAAGCTCCACAAGGCTGTTTCTTCCCAAACAATCGCCCTCTGGGTCCGTTGGGTGATGCAGGAGGCGGGCATTTATCTACGGCTTTTTAGGGCCCATTCAGCTAGGGGGGCAATGGTCTCCAGTGCGTTTACCCTGGGAGCTCGTCTGGAAGACATTCTGAACGCTGCAGATTGGTCTTCAGACTCTACCTTCAAGCGGTTTTACTTCAAACCGGTGCTTGATATGGCTCACTTGGTGATGAGTAAGCTTTATACAAGCATAATCCTCGCCTCCGGTCCTAGCTATTGTGACGGAAAGTTTCAATTCTATGAAGGACTCGGAGGCTAGGATTATCCCGCCCAGGGTACATCCACATGTATCTACCCACCCTTCGTATCACAGTAAGTAAGGGTATTTTACTGGTTAGATCAGTTGTATCTGGTGTTGAACTATGCCTTTGCCTTTCCCCCCACAGGGCTAAACCTTAGCCATGGCACTCGCCTTATTTTTTCTTTTTGCTTCCCGCAGGGGATTCCGGAGCTGTTCAAGCTGGCTGTTCAAGTGCATCGAAAGAGGGGGAATAGAGGCTGACAGAGGACTATGTGGGACCAGAAGCTCTGTGATTGGTGGATTCCTATGGACAGTCTGTACATGATCTTTGTACTCTTTGTTCAAAACTATATTCCATTCCCTGGGGTTCATGGAAATGATAGTTTTGTTATCTGTTCTTTGTAATGGCTGCTTGTTAATAAAGTGGAGAAAGTAAAGCATAATCCTTGCCTCCGAGTCCTAAATAGAATTGAAACTTTCCGTCACGATAGCTAGGACATTTTTCATTCACCAGGAAGGTAATTTGCCCGTTTGCTCCACAAAATGCTACAGTTTTATATTAAGGTTCGAGTCTTTTTTTACATTAAAAACAACAGTCGTTACATCTGCTCATGTATCTGTGTTAGTCCGATTTTTAATGTATTCTGTAAACTACACCCCATTAAATCACAAAGTTTCTTCTCTCATCTCAGGTGGCAGTGCAGTCGAAAAATGATGATTCCAGTGGTGAAAAGCCTTGCCTTGGCTTGTTCATAGATAGTGACTTCAATGCAACCTTGAAACGTAAGTGACCAGCACTGCTAGCTAAAACTTTTTACTGTACAGACTGTGAGGACCATGCGGACTGCAAATGATTTCTTACATGTTTAATCTCCACGGTCCTGTTACACAAAGTTAAGGTTACACCTGCTGTAGTGATCTTACTAGAGTTTTATATTCACAAACTATGAGTGTTATTTTATGACTAGTAATTTTGAGTGTAGCAAAGTTACTAGTAATATTATTACTCATAGCCTTTTACTGCATCAGTATGTTGACATTCTTTTGCAATAGATCTAGCTGGTAAGCCTATGTTCTGGCTGATGATATTGAAGGAGTAGGGGACCTGAAATGTAGAGAATAGCCATACTGAACCATATTCAAGACCCATGTCTCTTTGGTGATTTTCAGACACTCTAGATAAAAAATTGTTCTGCTTCTTCCTACCAGAGTAGGCGACAGAAGGAGGAAGAGGGAAGTCATTGCTTTGCAGGAGGTTTTTCTGCATACACAGACTGTTGTTGCTGACCTTCTCTCCCTCTAGAAAACCTTCTATGATAGTATGCTTCTTGGTATCTGCTGTTGATGGACCAATAAGGGGTTTGAACCCTCTGCAGGAAGTAACTAACGTGTCTCATACCGCATGTATCCTTTTCTGAACTCCTTCATTTTTTTCCAAGCTACACGCTTTTTAGTCTCCATCTCTGACTACATTTAAAACATTAGCATGCGATCCAAATAATGATTTAACTGAAAACTACAAATTTAGAATTCTCTGAGCTCAGGCCAGTCAACCTAAGCCAAGAACTGTGCCTAGTGGTGGTGCCTTGACAGTACACATGTACTGCTAGATAAGAAATAGCTGCTGCTGCTCCAGTGATTTGATAGCAGCTTTTCCTCATTAATGACTTCTTGGAATCCTGCCTATCTTCCTTGGGCAATTGTTCAGAGTTCTTTTGCAGAGAATCCCATAGGGAATGATCATACCTTCCCAAGAGAGCTGTTGTACTTGCCGCCTTCATTATGGTATCAGACGTTCCACACATCTTTCTACCCATGAAGCCCAACCTTTTGCTCTCCTTATCAGATGGAGTGGTAGAATTAGGAGCAACTGTGTGTGATTTTATTGATTGTTTTGTTAATAGCTGCAGCTGCCATCACAGAGGTCAGAGCAGAGTCTTGTCTTAGAAAAATAGGATCATGAGCCGAGGTTTGTACTTATTCAGAAGTCTAGAAGGACCAGGCCTTATAGATGCAGGCATTAGGTAGAACTGCAAAGCAGGCCCCAGAAGACCTGAGGTCAATGATAGTGAAGGTCTTGTAGAGGTCTTTTGATGTAGTGTCTCAAAATGACGGATGTTGAGGTGGTGGGTGGGCATTGTGATATTCAACTTCATAGCACCTCTAAGTAGTACACCATTAATTGCGGCAAGATCATTCACTGGAGAGACTTTCGCTGGAGCAGTCAGTCAAGGTTGGAGAGTAATCTCTTATAGAAGATTGTGAAGTGGTAATCCAGGAAGGTGAATGTCTCTTATGACGAGTTGTGACCTTACAGGTCATTTGTCTGACCGTCTTCAGTGAGAAGAGCTTTTTCTGTGCCCTCTTCTAGACCTAGATCTAGAGAGAGTATGATGTCTTGTTTTAGGAGATAGTGTTCTCCTTGGAGGAGGATGAGAAGCAGTTATAGCTTCACATGCCTGAATCATTCCCCGTCGTCGAGACAGGAGTCTCCAATAAATAAAAAAAAGAAATGCTTAGTAGTATTGTAGGAAGGTGTATATCTTACTATGGTTACCCCCAACTTTTTGCCTAGTGTTTAGCTGGTTTTCGACCTAGTTGGCCTGGGGCCCTGCTATTCAGGGCCCAAGACTAATTGCTCTCTCTGTAAAATGGACTCCATGTACCTTAGGTACATACTAATTGGTACTGGGCCACCTTATCAGTCCCTGTACAGTGTACCTTAGGTACCCAGGGCATAGGTGTACCCAGGGCCTACCAGATGCTGAAGCATGTATTATGCCACCCCTGGCTGGCCATCTAAACAGACACAACTGGCTGGTAAGACAGTTTTGGCAAGGTGGTGTAATCACCCTTTGCTATAGATATAGTATACCTATATCTAACCCTAAAATGGACACATATATTCCTATCAGTCACTCCTATGGCAGACCTTATCAATCCTGAGGGCAGAGTGCTTGGAATTATGTGAGATGGTGCTCTAGCATAAGCTGAGCCTGTCTGCAGCTTGCGGAACCAAGTCCTTATAGCTGTTCCATGATAACGCTATACCATATACTCTTAAGTGCATTATAATCCTCGCGGTTAAATGCTAACTTTGGTATAGCATTATCAAAACATGTCGAGTAAGGTGTCATATGAATTGGAATACTGCCCCTCCCCAGTTCTGGCGACGGGGGTAGCATTCCACCCTTTTAGAGGGATACAACATGTATTTAACTGTGAACCCTGGTTAAAGTTAAACGAAGCCTCAGCATCACAAAATGGATGCTGCCACCACAGACACAAGTCTGACCTCCTGCTGCTGGGAGTCCTTCCAGCGAGGGAGGCCCGGACAAAGGGTTTCCTGCCTTGGGAGGTGCTAGCACCACCCCAGACAGGATTTTGTGTATTGAGGTAGGTAGGGCTAAAAGTAATGAGACATGCCTGGGGCACACAAGGTGTCCCTGTGCATACCTCTGTTCAAACCAGTTGCTGGGGCACTCCAGCTCTGGCGCGAAACCGGACAAAGGATAGGGGTTGTAACCACCCTCCTTCCTGGTCCCACCCATGGGAGGGACCTAGTCAGCAGTACAGCCCCCTTTAGCAGGATAAAGGTAGGAGCTGGTCCCATTCCAAATTAGATTATCCTGAACAACTCTACAAAGAAGAAACTCTGGACTTCGACGTTCTGCTCCACAGAAGACTGAAGAATCTCCCTTGTGGGCAAGGAGTGTCCACCCTGCAACTGCAGGCACCATCAAGCGTCTTAGCGGTTCTCTTTGTCGTCCTTCCTGCCGGAACCAGACTTCAGAGCCCGACGAGACCCGGACTCCCAGACCTCTCCGACCTCTACCCACATCTGCAGCACAGCTGAGACCCGTGGGTGCGACGAGACACGTGGGACCGGCCATCTTGAAGAAACTGCACTTCGCTTCCAGCACGACTTCTGAGGCATCCTCAAGGAAGTGCTTTGGGGACTGAGAAGCCCCAGCCCCGAGCAGCTCCTGCACCGAAGACCAGCCCTCCAGCATCCACGAGATCTGCGTGGGGCCCTTTTGCTTGATTACTGCTCGACGCGTTGTCTGGTCACTTGCCGGCTGGCTAGGGGCCTCCTAGACGACGATCCTTGAAATCTACACTGCTGGTCTGGTTGCTCCAGACTGGCCCTTGCTCCCTTCCAAAAGAGAGCACCCCGGACCCTCCTGGTCCGCACCAGACGCCGGTTCCACTCACCGCGTGGGTTGCCTTTGCCAAGGCCTGTTGACTCCAAATCCGGATCCGACACCGCCGACAGCGAGAGCCTGCGTGGGACAGCTCGTGCCTCCATCCTGGTCGTCGAAGACACCTCCTGGTCCACGTGGCTGCAGAGACAAGCGTCCACTCTTCACCTGATCGCGACAACAGCATCTGGTTCCTTCCTGGTTCCACACCGGTCACTGGCTAGTGACTTTGAACACTGTCCCCTCTGCTTTCAGGTCCTCTTCTTCCTCGATCCACCCTTGGATCGCACCGGACATTTTCCTCCTGGTCGTCTGCAGCATCTTTCTTCAAGGCTCCATAGACTTCGACGCGGAAACCCGACACACTTTGACACCTATGCACCCGCAGCCCGTGGGTGAGGTAACAAGAGCATTTCGGTGCTCAAGGGTAGATTAACTCTCCTAGTGTCCAGATTTCCTGTTGTTTTAGTCCTAGGTAGTAAAGACTGTCCGTACTCACCTTTTTCGTAAACTGTACTGTCCATTGACTTTGTTCCGCATCTCGCGTGCGAGTTCACACTCTGCACACACGTCCCGTGGGCCTCCTGTTACTTACCTAAGGTTAGGATAGTGTAGTCCCAGCGATCCTACAGCCTCTGGACAGCTCCATTCCTTCTATCGATTTCCTTCTACCATTTACTTAGTATATGGTTTGTCGTGCCCCTAGGGCACCATTGTAATTTTGTGCAACTTATCGTATTTTTCCTAAGAGATTGTCATGTGCTTAGCCCTCTGATCTCATAAAGAGTTCAGAGGTGTTTGTTATTAATAAATATATTGTTTATTTTCATAACAACCTGTGTGGTGTCCTTTCATCTGGTATTCAAGGGGTTATATGTGGTAAAACAGCTGGCTTCACATGCCAAAAGAGTTTAGCCTAAGACTGCTTTGTCCATGCTACCATTAGGATAGCTGGTCTATAAGGTTGACTTACAACCAATCAACATAAGGGTTGTTTGGACTGATACAAGGTGATCACTAGAACTAGTGAGCATCATATATGTCCCTGAACCAATCAGAGCTCCTCACCCTCTAGAATACTCCTGAGAGAACCTTTTGCCCCTCAGATTTTCGTGCACTTATGCCTCAGACACCTTTCGTGTTAAATCCAAGGTCAGCCTCTCAGGGGAGGAGTGTGGGTTGCATGTGAATCTATGAAAGCTTCCAATACTGGAGAACTACAGTCCAACTTAGGCCGAACAAAGCGATACCAAAGGGGACGGGTATGCTCAGACGTGAGTCCCGTGCTCTCCATGCCCCTGGAATCAAGCTATCCTGGCTGATGAGGGCTGAAGGCCCCAAATCGGTCCTAGGATGCTTGTTTCCAGTTCAGGGAGGACCTGGCTTGGCACTATGGGCTGGACTGTTCCCATGGGGCACAGGGTCAAGACTGATTTGCATATGGCTTGGTTCAAACTGCAATGGCATGGTGAGCAAAAAAACTGTGGATTTAGGACCAGATCTCTGTACTGGGGTGAATGTATGACATTGTTCTGCATTTTGTCCATCAACTGTTGTTTTTGCACTTTATCCAGAAGGTCAGTGAAGAGGGGTAGGGCTTCCCCTTCACCATCTACAGACCATCACGCAAAGGGCTCAAAAAAGACCCTGTAGCGATTACTCGGAGATGCAGGTACAGAGGGAGAATAGAGCGACAGCGCAGCAGCACTACAACTCCCAGAACGCCCTGGGTCATGGCGAACCGGAACACGCCTCCCGGGTGCCGATAAGAACACTCCCCTGCTGCAGCCAGGTGCTCGTCAATCCTTCCGGTTTAGTATCGAGTTGGTGTAAAGCTTTCCTGGTGTACTTTTCTGCTGCAGAGCGGACGCTTTCCTTCCCGCTGGACGGACTTCGTGTGTGTGTGCGAGAGCGGACGCTTTCCTTCCCGCTGGACGGACTTCGTGTGTGTGTGCGAGAGCGGACGCTTTCCTTCCCGCTGGACGGACTTTGTGCGTGGGTGAGAGCGGACGCTTTCCTTCCCGCTGGAGGACGTCTCGGACCCTGCATTCTTTTCTTGTGAGTAGAGGTAGTACCTCTGTCTATTTGCACGGCCGTGCTTACTTATGTTTAGTATTTCCCACTTCTTTATGTTCTATGACCCTGGAGAAACAGTATAACGAATGAGAACCAGTTGCCTGAGACACACTTTGAACTTAGTCTACCGGTAGTGACTCAAACTACTAGAGGAGAGCGACTGGCAGCCGTTTGGATTGTGCTGTGACGTAACAGCCCAGACCCGCTGAAACACACGAAAGAAACATCCACTGATAACTGGATACCAGAGCGTGGATTTCTTGTAAGTGTACAATATATCAGTACATACTAGATATCAAGGGCGACCTGTATATATATTTGTCTTCTAATCGAGTGTCCTTGTGTGTCTATACAGTTGTGCCTTTGAAGACATCCGAATTCTTAGACCAGACCTTGAGGGGTGTCATCTCTACTCTTTCCCAGATCAACTATCCTTCCCCTTCCCGGAAGACTTACTGTCCCTGGTGTGTACGTTCGCACGGGGAGGGTCAGTGTTCTTGGGACTTGGGAGGACTATTGTCAAAGCTGTGGTCCCCGCTGGCTGCATACCTCAGGTTAGTGGCTTGTGGATTCTTTACTTGGGTTTCTTGTCCGCCACTATCCGTGGCAGACCCCCCGTTAGTCTGAGAGCCTGAGTCCTAACAAATCTCCTCACCATAGTGCAAAGGAGAGGGAAGGACTGCCTTCAGCAACAGCAGTGGTGGAGTGTACTATACCTTTCAAAAAGCCGCCTTCTTTAACATCTGAGAAGTCTGACAAAGATAATCGCCGACGCTGCGAAGGACTCCGTCGACGAAGGCTGCAGAGGTACAGGTTAAAAAGGTACCACGTCGACAGGCTCATCGACGGTGCCTTAGAGTCTCCATCTATCGATTCCGGTGTCGACGGGCTCGTCGACGACAATAACAACAACGTCGACGTAGATGTCGACGAGGGTGTCGACGACGGTAGCTGCAACAACTGTGGCGTTGACCAAAACATCTACAAAGACGCCGATGATGACGACGACAGCGGGCGTGTCGCCGGTTGCTGGACTATAGAAGGAGATTCTCCCAGCCTCCTCCTTCTTCACTTCCTGTTCTCCAGCTTCTTCGGTGGCTTTGCCAAGGCCACCGTCCCAGATGGTATCACAACTGCAAGTCACCAGCCCAGTTATATCTCTGGTCGTTCCAGAGGTGCAGGATCATTCCTCGGATGAGGATCACGGCAATATCATCAGGCTGGACCAGTGTGTGGAGTGGGATAATTATGTGATACCGGACCCAGCTTCTTCTACACCAGATGCAGTTAAATCTCCCCCGGCAGACATTGGGGGGTTTCACAAATTGATGGAGAGAGCCTCACGCAGATTTGAACTTCCCATGCCTTCAGTTCAATCGGAGTGTTTTCTTTATGATTTTAAAGAACCTTATAGGAAGACGGTCCGTTCCATTCCTATTGTCAGCCATGTCTGGGACGAAGGAATAAAGAAAATTAAGAATCCGGCTACTGTCATTCCAGTCTTGCCAAGCCTGGAGAAAAAATACAAGGCCCCTAATGACAGTCCAGCATGCTTATTAGGTCAACCGAATCCGGATTCAGTGATATCGCAGGCGGCTCAGAGAAAATCCCGCAACTCTTCTGCGCCCCTTACTACTACTCCTGATAAAGAAGGCAGACACCTAGATAATGCGCTGAAAAGAGTTTCCTCAATGGCAAGTCTTTTGATTAGAGCGGTGAATGCGTTGGCGCTTCTTGGCATATATGATCGTCATATGTGGTGTGACCTCTCACCATATCTAGACCAGCTGCCTCAGGAGTCCAAGGTGGAAGCAAAGAAAATCTTGCAGGAGGGAGAGGTTACATCAGCTGAGCTTTTCGACTGCGCAATGGACATTGCCACAACTGCTTTCCGCTGGCTGGCTGGCACAGCTGTTCTTAGTCGGCAAGACTGGCTCAGGGCGACATGGTTCTGGCTGGAGGTCCAAAACAAAATCCTGGATCTTCCGTTTGATGGTGAGGCATTATTTGGTAAACATATTGATGATGCCCTCCAAGACCTCAAAAAGGATACAGAGACAGCAAGATCCTTGGGAACCCTACAATATCGAAAGATTCCTTTCCGTGGATCCAGAGGAAGGAATACTACAACCTACAGGGGTTCATACCAGCAGCAATGATATCCTTCGTATAGTTCGTCTCAGTCTTATCGTCCATCTTACCATCAAAGACAAGGCCAGGCCTCATCTTTCTCTAGGTCTAACTCTAGAGGAAAACAGAATCGCTTTACCCCCCTCACCGACAATATCTGTGGGGGGCAGGGTATCTCAATACCTCCACAACTGGCAACAGATAACATCAGGCCGGTGGGTACTCTAACATCATTCACTGTAGTCATACACTGGAGTTTGTTCATCTTCCACCTTCCAAGACCCCTGTCGCCATGCCTTTGAAACATCTGTGTCTTCTGCGACTCGAAGTTCATCAAATGCTCCTCAAGGGAGCTGTAGAGCCGGTCTGCTTTTCTCAGAAGGGAGAAGGTTTCTGCTTCAGATTTTTTCTGGTCAAGAAGACGCTAGAGAAGTGGCACCCCATTTTAGATCTCAGGGAGCTGAACATCTATCTTGTAAGACAATCCTTTCGGATGGTATCTCTCCAGGACATTTTACGTCTCCTCAACCCTGGTGACTTTATGGCCACTCTGGATCTCGAGGATGCGTATTTTCACATACCCATTCATCCAGCCCACAGGAGGTTTCTATGGTTTACAGTAGCCAATAGTCACTTCCAGTTCAGGGTTCTACCCTTTCGACTTCGGTCTGCTCTGAGGATCTGTACCAAGGTGCTGGCACCGGTGGCAGCCTTCCACAGGAGGCAGCATTTTCAAATCTTCCCTGAGGATCTTTACCAAGGTGCTGGCACCAGTGGCAGCCTTCCTCAGGAGGCAGCATTTTCAAATCTTCCCCTACTTGGACGACTGGTTGCTGAAGGCCCGACCAGACGTGCAGCGGAGGATACAGTTTAAGCATGTACGCGTCTCTTCAGTAATCTGGGACTGACTCTCAACAAGGAGAAGTCATCTCTGCCCGTCCACAGAAGCACAATTCCTAGGGGCCATCCTGGACACGTCCCTCAACAAGACTTCTCCATCCTTCAAAAGGCAAGAGAAACTGATGTCCATGGCTCAGCTGTTGCGAAGAAGAAAGTATCTTTCAGTTCACTGTTACAAATCCCTGCTAGGAATAATTTCCTCTTGCATTCCTTTAATACCTCACTGCAGGTTGCGGATGCGTTCAGTTCGGGAGCAGCTCGACCTGCAATGGCTGGAAGTACACGGATCCTTCGACGACAAGGGGGTGATCATTCCGGCTATGAAAAAGGCCGCTTTGTGGTGGACGAAGGAAGAAAATATATCCCAAGGTCTGTCCTTCGTAATCAATCCAGCTCCTCAGGTAGTGACTACAGATGCCTCGCTGGAAGGCTGGGGTGCGGTGCTTCAGGACTTGCATGTAAGCGGTCATTGGTTGCCACAGCAACGCCTACTCCATATCAATCTCCTGGAACTCAGGGCGATTCGTCTGGCACTACAAGCCTTTCTTCCACGTTGCAGGGATCAACGGTTCTAGTCCGCACGGACAATACCACAGCCGTGCACTATATAAACAAAGAAGGAGGTACCAGATCTCTTCTGTTGTCACAGGAAGTCCAGAAGATTTGGGAGTAGGCTATCCTGCATGGAATATCACTAAAGGCAGAACATCTTCCAGGAGTACTAAACAAAAAGGCGGACATGCTCAGCAGGCTGTCGTCAGTCAGCCAGGAATGGGAACTGAACCAGACTGTCTTGGAGGAAATTTTTCACCGGTGGGCCAAACCCTCAATATATCTCTTTGCCACCCCGGAGAAGAAAAAATGCCACTTTTACGCCAGCAAGCTACACCTTCGCAGATCGCTAGGAAATTTGCTTTCGATAGCCTGGTCAGGCGCATTTGTACACGCCTTTCCCCCCATTCCATTGATACCCAGAATACTCAGAAAGATCAAGATGGAGCCATGCAGGATGGTCCTAATAGCTCCAGCGTAGCCGAGGCAGTTCTGGTTCACTGAACTTACCCTCTGCTCCCTGGACTCACCTCGGCCGCTACTGACGGTCCCAGATCTTCTCATGATGTCCCAGGGCCAGGTCTGGCATCCGGACCCTCTTTCCTGTCAGCCTGGCTCTTGTCCAGCGACAGTTTCTTGGGCTAGATCTCTCGGATGAGATTAAGGAGGTTATCTCTCCGGCTAGAGCTCCTTCTACTAACAAGACATACCGTTTAAAATGGAAACAATTCTGTATCTGGTGTCAGCAGGAGGGTTTCCACTCTTTTTCTTCTCAACCTCACCAAGTTCTTCCATATTTCCTGTCTTTGGCTAAAGCGGAGCTGGCTCATTCATCCATAAAGGTTCATTTTGCCGGCAGTTTCTTGCTATAGACGCACTGCATCTGGACCTTTTCTCTGGTCAGCCATGAATTGTCAAGCAGTTTCTCAAAGGCCTCCTTAGAGTATTTCCTCCAGTGAGGCCTCCTCCTCCTAAGTGGCATTTGAATTTGGTTCTCACCCAGCTGATGAAGCATCCATTTGAACTGATTCATCAAGCAGATCTGATATTCCTCTCTTGGAAGGTGGCGCTCCTCCTAGCTCTCACTTCTGCAAGAAGGATTGGGGAGTTACAAGCTCTGACGATCCAGGAACCTTCCCTTCAATTCAAAAGAAATACAGTGATTCTAAGGACTAATCCAAAGTTCATACCTAAGGTGCCTTCGGACTTTCAGTTAAATGAGCCGGTCATTCTTAAGACTTTCTTTCCTCAGCCCTGTATGCCGGCGGAAAGAGCACTCCACTCTCTTGATGTGCAGAGATGTTTGAAGTTCTGTCTGGACCGTACTAAAGAATTCCGAAAATCTTCTCAACTGTTTTTCATTTAGAGCTCCCCGCAAGGGCTTGCCCCTGTCCAAGCAGGGTATTGCTCGGTGGGTGGCGAGTGCTATACGTTTTTGTCATTCAGCAGCGGGCAAACCCCTGGAGGGTAGAGTCCGAGCACATTCTACAAGGTCCATGGCTTCATCTACGGCCCTCTTTGCTGGGGTCCAGATCAAAGATATCTGCAGAGCTGCAACTTGGAGCAGCATGCACATATTCACAAGACATTACTGCCTGGAGGCCTTGACACAGGAAGACACAGCTGTAGGCCAGGCAGTCCTGAGAAACCTATTCCATTGAGTGGTGAGCTTTCCTTTCTTCCCTCCTTCCTTTCTTGTTGTTGGCACATTTTGATTTTGGATTTAGATGTGCATTTGCTATTTATTCTTAATGTTATTGCACTGTTAATGTTTTTTGGCTTGATGCATTCTTTAAAAAATAAATTAAAAAAAGACAGAGGAGAGGGAGACACAACAATGAGGGAGCAAAATGTGCTTCTGACTGCTAGCTACTCTGATACAAGCTATGGGAATCTATGAAAGTTCCAATATTGGAGTAAGAAAACAAGTTACTTACCTGTAACTTTGATTCTCCATTATTGGAAACTTTCATAGATTCCCATGCGCCCACACTCAGCCTTCAGCAGGTTTTGTTATACTGTTACATAACGGCTATGAAAATCTGAGGCTCTGAGGTTCTCTCAGGAGGGTTCTATGGGGTGAGGCTAATCTGATTGGTTGTTGCATTATTTTGGTCTCTTTTACAAAAAGAGGTGGCTATGCTACAAAAGGAGATGAGGCCTAGGCCTTTTCTTTCTCTTTTGTACCTACTGCTATGTTATTTTGGTTACAGAGACTCCCATTCCGATGACGGGGAATGATACAAGCTATGGGAATCTATAAAAGTTACCAATACTGGAGAACCACAGTTACAGGTATGTAACTTGTTTTCTTCTGTGAAGGATAGGGGGACTCCGGTTGGTGGCGGCTGGCAAGCATGCCACAGGGTTGTGGGAGCAAAGCTCAGAGGGTTAAGCTTAGGGCAAGTTGGGGACGAAGTTAGAACCAAAGGGGCACCCTCAGCAGCGCTAGGGCAGCCGGGTGCCGTTTCGAGTTCGGGTGCCCTGTTGATTTCAATGGAGATTCTCTGGGACAAAAAAAACACTGCAGGCTCGGGGAAGAGGATCTTCCAGGAGTGACCACCACTATGAGGGGTAAGTTGGAATGTAAAGGGATGGTTAGGCTGGGTTGGGCACACAAGGCCGTGGGGCGTCGGGTGCAGGGGTGCCTTGGGACGTCAGATTTTCTTACCTGCTCTGGTCGCAGTACGGGGGGTCCTCTGGATTGAGGCTGCAAGCGCTGTCTGGAGGCTTTAGGCAGGTCAGGGGTCGCAGGATCTCGGGTCAGAATCGCCGGAGGTGGGGGACCTCCTTGTTATGTTTGTTCACTCAAAACGGGCCGGGCTTGGCGGGTGCTGAGTGTGCTGGAATTGCGGTTCCTGGCTGACACCAGAAGCTGCAGTTTAAACACTTCCGTTTTTTTTTTTATATAATCAACTTTATTGATTTTAGTGATTTTGTAAAGAAAAAACCAAGTACTTTCATTGGTAGCAGATCAAGCGTTACACGTGAGAAAATTTGAGCAAGTACTTTTGACAACAAGCACAGACAGGCCATTTGAATTGAGTACGACCATTCCGTAGTTTCAGGAGCGCACAAGTGCAGTCGGGTCGTCACACAGGCAATAGATTAAACCACTTACCCCACACCTTCTCGAATAATTCGGAACAACCCCGGGTCTCACAGAGAGTCTCCTCTTGTGCTCCACACCAGTCCACCCCCTTCCTCCACCTCTGCACAGTTGGGGCCTTAGCCTGGGCCCAGAGCGTGGCTATGTCCCTCTTTGCCACCGCCGTCCCCACAAATCTCTTGTCTGCCCTGGAGCCATCTAGGTCATCAAACACTCCCAGCAGCAAGCACTTCAGGTCGTGGGGAACCTCCCATCCGAGGGCCCGAGTAAGTTCGAGTTCTAACCCCAACCAAAACGGCGCCATACACTGTCATACCATGTGATAGAAATCTGCAGGGGCAGACTCGCAGCGCGCGCAGGCTGGGGAGGGTCGCAATTGGGCCCGGAAAAGGTGGTGATCAACCACCCACACGTCTCCTAGTTGCGAAACCCCAACTAAATCCCAGCGATGGAAACCTGCAAGGACGAGACCTCCCGCAACCAGGCCCCACTCCACAGCGGCGTTTGCCTAGTAAGCTTCCGGTACCATTGCACATGACGAAGGGCTGTACGCCAGGCTGCGAACACCGTCCTGGTGACAGGGGGAAGAGCCTGTGGTATAGGGCTACCAAAAAGTAACGCCTGGATCTGTGGGAAGTCCAATGCCCTCAGTTCCACCTGGTAAGCAGGGTCGGACCAGCTGACCGCGAACCAGTCGTGGATCACAATGAATTTCGTGGCCAGGTAGTAGAGGTGGAGATTGGTCACCCCCATGCCCCCATCAAAGGGGGGAATACGACAGTGTGCCAGGGACATTCTCGGCCTTTTCCTTCCCCACAAGAACCGGGTAAGAGCGCCATCTAGCTCCTGAAACCAGCTACCCGGAAGATGAATGGTGACATTTTGTAGAATGTGGAGTAAGCGGGGTAGGATCATCATTTTGAAGAGCGCGCTCCTGCCCAAGGGGTTAAGGGGTAGGGCGTGCCATTTCTTAAGGTCCGCCTTCATCCTAGTGACCAAAGGTTAAATATTCAGAGCAGGGGGATGAGGGTCGACTTAGCCGGGTTGAGTCGCAGCCCTCAAACCCGCTCAAAGGCCGCAAGGGCCTCTAGGCACCTGTGTCCAGAGCGGTCCGGGTCAGCCAGAAAAAGCTGAACATCGTCCGCGTAGAGAGCAATCTTGTCAGTCTGACTCCGGTCCCAGGCCCAGCCTCGGATGAGAGGATCCTGGCGGATAAGCGCCACCAGAGGCTCCATTGCCAGCGCAAACAAGAGCGGGGAGAGTGGACACCGCTGGCGGGTACCCCTCCGGATGAGGAATGCCTCAGAAAGCTCACCGTTGATTAGGACCCGAGCCCTGGGTTTACTTTAGAGGACTCGATGGTGGCCACGTCGGTTTCGGGCAGGAAGGACCCTTCTACCACTTGGTTAAAAAGTTCCACTAACTGGGAACCAAGTAGTCATGGAAGGCCGCGTAGTACTCCTGGGGGTAGCCGTCTGGTCCGGGCGTCTTGCCCGAGTGTAGTAGGGAGATCGCCCCGTGTATTTCTTCCGGGGTGAAGGGGTGGTCCAAGGTATTCGCTACCTCCTGGGGATGACACGGCAACTGAGTCCCGTTCTCCCTCAGCAAGTCTGCCAGGGAGGCACCCGGAGGGCGAGCTCCATACAGGGCAGCGTAATAGTCCGCGAAAGCCCGTGCAATGGCAGCGGATGTCACCTGTCGGGCCCCGTCTGAATCTCGGGGATAATACGGTTGACTTTGGACACCAGGTTATGGAGACACTTGCCGTTCTTATCGCTCCATCCATAAATACGCGCCACTGAAGAGCGCTAGAGCATTTTGTCTGACTCCAACGAGATCCGACGAATCTCTTCGCGGACCACAGCAAGCTGGCGGGTGGAGCCATCGCAATCGTCGGTCATTTGGGGTCTTTCCAGTCGCTCCGCCCGCCCCTCCAGCTGCACAAGCTGGGCGGACTGTTACACCCGTTTTGCGTGAGCCAGCCCCCTGGCCACACCTCTTACAACCGCTTTGCCGGCCTCCCACAGTGTCCCCGGTGAGGGAACTGAGCCCGTATTGGTTGAGAAGTAGTGGCGCAGTTCCTGTCCAAGGGACTCCACCAACGCCGAATCCTGCAAGAACCACACGTTTAGCCGCCAAGTCGCACGTGGACCAACACTGGGTGAACCGACGCGGATAGAGACAGGGGAGTGATCCGAGATCCCCCTGGGCAATATAGTAGCGCCAGACAGCAGCTGGCATCAAGATTAGATTTATGCGGCAATGGGTATGATGAGCCGCCGAGGTGTCGGTGTATTGACCCTTGCGGGGGTTCCACACCCTCCAGACGTCAGAGGCCCAGGGCCGATGACCAGCCCGCGAGGATCTGCGTGGAGGCAAAACTGTGCGCAGACGGAGTGCCCGTCGCGTCACGCGAGTGTTGCAGGATGGCATTGAAGTCTCCCTCGACAACAGTCAGGCCCTGTGGAAAGGAGGAGATCACCAGTGTGAGACGGCGGAGCCCAGGAGCACAGGAGGTTTAGGGGGTGCCCTTCAATCAATCCCGACAGGGCCACATATAGTCCTTGTAGATCAGTGTCAGCCCTTGTCAGGGTGAAGGGGAGCCCCTTCCTGAGTAAAATAGCCACCCCTCGGGATCCCCGTGCGAAACAAGAGTGCCAGACCCTGTCAAACTCGTAGCGGGCCAAGAAATTGCATTGCGTGCCCAGAAGGTGTGTCTCTTGAAGAAACAGAATGTCTGGTGAATGGCGATGGGCAGTGCGGAGGACAGCTGCGCGCTTGATGCGGTCAAGGAGGCCGTTAACATTCCAGGAGAGGATGTGGATGGGTCTATGAAGGGTTCCGGACATCTAGGGGCGGGATACGCGGAACGACGGAGGCATGCACTGGGCAGTACTCACCCCTGGGGAAAGCACATCACCGGGCCCGGAATCCCATGAGGAAGGCACGGGGCACAGTGACCTGCTTATCGTCAGCGGGGACATGTAGGAACACGCGGCTACCAATGAAGACAGAACACAGCGGCCTGTAGGCGGCTAAAAACAACAAACTGCTGGGAGACAACGGTCCCCCCCCCTCCCTTCACCCCCAACTCCCGCAGCCTACACTTATGAAGTAGAAGCATCAGTCGCCCTGAAGAAACCCCAACCAACAACTACCCCACACTGAGGGGAACCACTAATCTAAAACAGTTAGCAAACAGTCGAGTAAGAACATGGTTGAGCTGGACCCCCCTCCATCTAGTCGGATGAAATGCTGACAGCTGAAAAAGAGAGGGAATGAAAACAACACCCTTAAAAGGCTTAGTCTTACGACTCCAATGGGTCTCCGGATCCTGAGAAGTCCATGCAGGCACGTCGGGTCGGCCCCAGCCCACAGGGTCATATACAGTCACACTGCAAGGGATCCCAAAGGGTGTACTGCGAAGTAATCCTCGCCTGGTGACAGTTACACCCCTTCATCCTCGCACGATCCCCGGATCACAGGGCTGCCGGACAGGTCAGAATCCGACATTGCCCTTCGTAAATTGTCCTGGGCTCAGGGAGGCTGCTCATATCAATCAAAGAAGTAGCACAGCCGGGGGAGGCAGATCCTTGCTGTGAAGGTCGCGTCAGAGAGCACTGGGGCTGCGCCGCCGGTGAGCGGGATGCCTCCCCCCGTCTGCCGCCTCTACTCCGGGACCCGGTACGGCGTCGCTGGGATTTGGGCGCATCCTATTTCGGCTGTGTCTGGGCCCCCCGATCAAAAGAAAGGGTCGCTCTACGCAGGTCCATGCTGCCTGGGGGGTATCAAAGAAGAATGTCTTATTTTGGAATATTACCTTAAGCCGGGCAGGGAAGAGGAGGCCATAGCGTAGGCCCAGCGCCCTGAGTTTCTGTTTCACCTCGTCATAGGATCGACGCGGAGTCTGCACCTCCCTGGAGTAGTCCGGAAAGACCATAATTCGTGAGTTCTGGAATTGCAGAGGCCCTTGCTCCTTAGCCGCCCCAGAATCGCATCACCGTCTCGAAAGTTGAAGATCCGGAGAATGATGGGCCGAGCAGGGGCGCCAGGCGGAGGTCGGGGGGCTAGAGAGCGGTGGGCTCGCTCCACCGCAAATCAGGGGGAGAGCCTCTCCTTGGGCATCCAGGAGCGGACCCAGGTCTCTATAAAAGCGTCAGTGTGCCCCTCCTCCACTCCCTCTGGAAATCCCAGGAGGCGCAGATTGTTTCTTTGCGCCCGGTTTTCGGCGTCTTCAGCCCTGCGATGTAGCTCGGCCGTCTGAGTCTGAAGACGGGCCACCTGGGGCTTGAGGGTACTCACATCATCCTCCACCGTGGAGATCCGGGATTCCGTCTCCGTAATGCGGGCCGTGGCGTTCCGCAGATCCTTGCGAATGAGGGCCTCGTCCATTCGTACCTCTCCTATCCTGCTCTCCACGGAGGCCTGTGACGCACTGATCGCCTGCAGGATTGTATAGAGGTCTCCTCCGATGACTAAAGAAGCAGCCGCGCCCCCTCCACCCGGGTCTCGATCCGATGTAATAAATTGGTCCATATTTGTTTGGATAGGAGGAACGGGGGTCTGGGTGGTGCGGGGTTTGCCCATGCTCTCGGAGAGGACTACCTTAGGCGCGTAGAGGGGGGGCAAGAAAGGCGGGCCGGCTCCGCCACCAAGTCCTCCGCCACCCGATGTAGTGGCCGACCCTCAACCCCACTCGCCGACTCCGAAGGATGGAAGCCGCCCTCCACCAAGATTTAGTCCAATGAGGGCCAAGTCGCCTCCGCACCCCGCCACACATCCGCCTCCAAGGCACGCTGATGGTCCGACCTCGGAAGGCCACGGACAGCCTCAGACCATACGGGCCAACCCCGGCGGGGGGCACCCCACCTGCCGCAGAGCCGTCTGCACGCGAGGTCTGCAAGGCAGAGCGAGCAGCAAAGGGGGGCCACCCCACTCGAGATGTCCAGGGCGGCACTCGGAGGCAGGGACCCCTAGCAGGACAAGCGCTGGGCAGGAGCACCCCAGGAGCAGGCCAGTCACAGGAGGCAAGCGACAGGACT
Organism: Lissotriton helveticus; assembly: GCF_964261635.1. Classification (NCBI taxonomy): domain Eukaryota; kingdom Metazoa; phylum Chordata; class Amphibia; order Caudata; family Salamandridae; genus Lissotriton; species Lissotriton helveticus. Next base: position 107,815,383 of record NC_136067.1, read on the forward strand.
CGCGCAGGCACGAGCGCCCAAAGAGTCTCTCAATCCAGGTACCCCCCCAGCGGGCCCCCAGCAATGGCGGCAAGCTCTTCAGCACCCGGGAGAGGGGGGGGGGGGTCGGGGCGCCCGTGCGCGCCACCCGGTATGGCAGCCGATGCGCTCCAATACCCCCCCCCCCCCCCCCCCGGGCCGCCGTCCCCCCTCCAACAAACCGGCCCAAGGAACCTAGCGGGGTGCCCCAAGAGTGGATGTGGCGCCCGATGACCGCCAATCCCTCACTAGGCACAGGGGTCAAGGGCAGCCGGTAGATCTCCCTTTGCCCTGGGAGCCAGCAGCCACATGAGGGGGGCGCAGGGATCGAGCCTCCGTCGTGGAGAAGGGGGGGCAGGAGGCCCAGAACAGGGCGCAAAAGACAGTTCTGCCCCACAAGGCTCCTTCACAATCCAGGGAGGGAGGCCTCTAGGTCGCTTCCACCTCCTCACTCGGAGGCCTCCAGGTAGCGCCACAGGCCTCCAGGTAGCTCGTTCACACGGGGAAGGGGGACCTGCTTCCTAGCAGCGGCCGCCAGGCGCCTCCACCAGCCAGCTTCAGAGGCCGCCGCCGCAGGGGAAATCGCGGGCAGCAGGGCAGCCGAACTCCGACCGTCAGGGGAAGGGCTGTCACGCCCAGAGACGGACCGGCAGGGAGGTCGCCATTTTAGAAGCAGGGAGGCCCCAGGATGAAGGAGGCCCAACGGGCCGAAGGAAGCATCAAGCCATCCCCAGATGGAACCGGGACCGAGCCAGCAGTGAGGGGAGCCCAAGCAGGTGCAAGGTAAGAGCCGATGTCAGCTGCAAGCGGGCAGATGACGGAGAGGGTCCAGAGCACTCAAGCCACGCCCCCCACACGTCCGGGGTTTTAATGGGAGAAACAGCTTGGAAAGTAAATTCAGGCAGCTCCTCCAGGGTTTTTGAGGTTGCTGGCTGCTGGACACGCCGGAGTTTCGCAGGTTCGAGGGGAGACAGGCCTGTAGGGCTGGGGCCAAGTCAGTGTGCGTTGTCCTCTTGTTAGCTCTGCACGGCTTCTCGTCCTTCCATTCTTGTGGTTGCTGGATCTAAGGAAGGAAGGTTCAGGGTACCCCTAAATACTAAATTTAGGGGTGTTACAGGTAGGTATAGGTCAGGGACCATTGCGTCCCTTCCCTGGGGTGGGTACACCTCCTATTCTGCCACTCTCCAGTGGGAGGGGGGCAGGAGCCTTTCTCTGGTTGGCTGGGTCCCCCCATCCTCAAGATGGCGGGGACTCCAGGTTGTGCTTCACCTCGCCTCCCCCACCTTATGGGTGAAGTTGGCAGAGGTGGGCACACCTCTCTTCCTCACTTTGTTTTTCCCGCCGGGTCTTCCGCCCAAAGTGGAGGGTAGAACCAGTGGGGACCAGTTGCTGAGTACAGCAAGTGGTCTGGAGAGGCTCACAAAGGCGGTATGCCTTTGAAGCTTCTCCTTAGTGAACCCTGCACATCCTGGGGGAGGAGGCTTGGCACCTCTTCCCAGGATGTGCATTGTTTCAGGCCCCCGAGTGTGGCAAGCTCTCGACCCAGGGGTCCAGAAACATGTCTGGGGGTGGCAGCGTCGGCAGCCACTCAGTCAGGTCACTGGGAGTTGGTCGAGTTTCAGGGGGCATCTCTAAGGTGCCCTCTGTCGTGCATTTTACATTATATCCCACACTGGCATCAGTGTCTGTTTAATGTGCTGTGAAGTTTGATACCAAACTTCTCAGTCTTCAGTGCAACCATTATGGTGCTGTGGGATTTGTGATGACAAACTCCCAGCACCATATACTCTTAATGGCAGCACTGCACTTACAGTGCCCAGGAATGGACCTGGATACTGTAGGGGTACAGGGCTAATGCACCTGTACCCTCACCTCTGGCATATGCCACCCATCTAGAGGGGTGGTTGATGGATGCCAGGGCTGTGGTTTGTGGGCATGGCACATCACTTTGTTCTGCACCAAGACACGCAGCCTGCAAAGGCAGTGTGTGTGTGTCAGGGTACAGGGCCTCTAAGGTGGCAAGTGCTGCAGCCCTTAGGGGCCTTCTCTGATCACAGTGCCCTGGGTACCAATGGTACCATTTACCAGGTGCTTACCTGTGGCCAGAGATGCCAATTGGGTTTAGACTTCAGTGCAGTTTTAGGGAAGAAACACAGGCCCTAGGTACCTGATTGGCAGGAGCCCAGGGCACACTCACTCTATAATCTTGACACTTATTGTTTTTTTTGTACTGAACCTTTGTCAGTCAGTCAGTCAAATAACTTTATTCGGTTAATTAAAACCATAAAAGCAGTACAGAGTTCGTAAGCAATAAAATACAATTAAAAAACAATTAAATTTACAATTAAAGTTTCAAAGATGATTGCAATCCTAAGAAAGAATCCATTAAAAAAAGGTTAAAAGAGAGAAAGTTATTAGATAAAAGCAAGTTCACAAAAGTTTAGATAAGGAGAATCACTTTCCAGTATGTTTTGCAAGTTCCCTGCGTACAAAATTTACAAAAAGTATCATGTTTGGAGGTTGTTTATCGGAAGGATTTTAGTTTTGTTTTGTCTGCAAGCTGCTACCAAAAAACAAGCAACACTGTAAGTGACCTGCACCAAGTTCAACATCTGTAGGTATAGGAGGGCCGGCCGCACCTGGACAAAGTTCAGATCTTTCAAAATTGGAAGGAGGAATTTTTTACGGGCCGCCCTGTAGTGATTGCAAAGCATAACTAGATGAAGAGTGTCCTGCGTGGAAAAAGAATCACAGGAACAGGGTGGGGTATTTTCTGGAGTACCCCATTTTGTATATGAGCCAAGCACAAGGTGTATCTGATTAAACCTGAACCTTATTAGTAAAAAACGGTGGTATGGTTTGGTTACATATTTCAGATAAGGTTCCATAGCCATGGACGACGAGAGTTGGTATAATGTCCTGACCATTGGCTTGCGAAGCTCGGCCGCTTCCCTCTCTGTCTCCAACATATTACGAAAATGCTGCTTGACCCACCTTGCATCCTCCTTCTTGAGGCTCTGTGGTAAAGAATACATGTCCGGGCGCCCCAGCCTTGCGCATGCCGCTCTAACATACGCCAGCCAGGGTATGCTCGCTGCTTTATCCAAGGCCATACAGTCTTTTAGAATGCAATGGTTCAAAGTGATCTCCTCATTTGTCCAAGTTTTGATCCAACATAACAGTGGAGACATTTTTAAGAGATCAGTAACATATCCCAGGCCTATTTCGTTATGGATTGAATATGTAGGAGATGAATTCGGGAGTGACAGCAAGGTGCGTATAAATTTATTTTCTACAGCTTGTATACCTGGGGCTGAAACATAGCCCCATATATCTGCCCCGTAAGATGCGATTGCCAAGCATTTGGATCTATAGATGCGAGTCATCGCCTCCATGGGTCTTGATCCAAGCCTTTTAGAGAAATGCATGAGTGCTGCAGTGGATCTACTGACTCCGTTCTCTTTTAGTTTCAATTGGGCACCCCAAGTTCCTTTTTCGTCAAAGGTGACGCCTAAATAACAAAAAAAGGGTACCCTCGAGATTGAGGAGTTATTACAGCTAAAGGACCTGAGCTTCGTGTTTTTCTTCCGTGAGCCCGTAACCATAACATGAGATTTAGCTGTATTAATCTTTAGGTCCAGCGCTTCCATAAAACCACCAAAGTGATCCAATAGTCTTTGCAGGCCCACACCTGTTCGGGCTATAAGGACGGCATCATCCGCGTATAGGAGGACCGGGATAGGTGACCCCCCCCATACGCGGCATGTCCAAGGTTGCTGTGTTCAGGGATTTCCCCAGGGAGTTGATGTACAAAGTAAAAAGGAGAGGGGCAAGTATGCAGCCTTGTCTGACCCCTCTCCCTGATCTAAACGTCTCCGTGCATCTTCCCTCCCTTGTTACCCTGACCGAGGCAAACAAATTTTGGTGAAGATCGTGCAAGAAATTAACCAAGGTGGAGTCCAAACCCAAATCTCGTAAAATATGCCACAACTTAGAACGGTTAACCAGGTCGAAAGCAGAAGATAAATCCATGAAACCCAAATAAAGATGCCCCCCCTTCACCACGGTGTATTTGCTGATAATAAGGTGAAGGTTTAGACATTGATCCATGGTCCCCCTATGTGCTCTAAAACCATACTGCAAATCAGAGAGGATCCCGCTCTCCTCAAGCCAATCCCCGAGTCTTTGCAGAATGACTCTGCCCAGAATCTTGACAGCAGAGTCCAGCAGGGAGATTGGCCTGTAGCAGGCAGGATCCCCCCTGTTCCCCTTTTTAAATATGGGAACAATGATAGAGGTGGACCAGGAAGAAGGGAAACCAGCTGCAGGTATCGCATTAAAGACATTAGTTAGTATTTTTGACCAGAATTGCGGATACTGAATGTAGAGATCTGCAGGGACCCCGTCAGGTCCAGGGGCCTTATGTTTACTAGTATTTTTGATCGCCCTTTCGACCTCCGTTGTGTTAAATTCCATAACCAAATTGGGTGGACCGTGGGCGCTGACCGGTGAAGTTGGTACCGTGGAGTCGTAGATCTGTTTGAAGTGGGAAAGCCATCTATCATCTTCAATCACGCATTCCATGTCAGTCTTCCCATCCTCGGAGAAAAAGGGCTGATTCACAATGGCCCAAAACTTTTTGCTGTCTCTCAGTACGTCAATGTCTGATAAGCTGTCCCAGGCTTCCTCCTTAATTTGGTTCTTGCGATTAGCAACTGCAGATTTATATTCTTTCCTTAAGTTTGCCACTAGAAACCTGTCTCTAGGTTTGTGTTTTAATGCCTTCAACAGGGTAGAGTGCTTTAGCGAGCAATCTTTATTGAACCATTTATGGATTTTCTTTCTGCCTTGCGAGCCCGAACTTGACTCCAAATTCTTGGTGATACACGCACATATCTCCACATAGGCGGCCACTACATCAGAGCCCGAGGCAGTTGAATCTAAACAAACAGCCATATTATCCTCAGTCTCTTGGGCAAGTGTTTGAAAGAATTGCTCAGGAACAATCTTTTCCCATTTTAGTCGCCTTCCCTGATCCTTAGTCGTCAGGTCTCTTGGGCCCGCCACACCAGTTGTCCTCCCAGTCCGGAAGCAATCTAGGTCCAGCTTTAGGAGGACAGGATGGTGATCGCTGAAGCTAGCAGTCACCACCCTATACTCGTATGCCTTAGCCAGAGCCCCGGTTGATACAAAGATGTAGTCTATGACGGTGTTGGCGTCTCTCCCGATAAAGGTTGGCGCTCTAGGCTCAGTTTTACCCTGGTCTGGTTCAAATAAGTTTAAGTTCGCAAGGAAAGTTTCAAGGCCCTCACCCTCCTTCGTGTGTTCAAAATGGGGGATGCCCTCGGTCGGTAATCCTCCATATCTGTCATTGTGACAATCCCCCTCACAGGGGTGAATATTAAAATCACCCAGAATTACCATCTCTGGGACGGAAATGCAATCTTGTCTATAGACTGACAAAAAGTCTAGCAAAGAAATCAAATGCTCATTCTCACAGGAGACCTCTTTGGAATTATAAAAGTTAATAAGCAGGAGAGTATGTGAGTCTGACAGAGTCCACTCCACAACTAGCGAATTCGTAGGTGCGGAGTCTAGTTTTTTAAAGACCCCCACCAGGTTCAGGGAGCACAATGTAAGTAGGCCACCTTTGGCTCTCCCTCTTAAGCCCGAGACTGCCGGAGTGAAAAAGCTGGAATAACCATCCATTCAGAAACTTGTTGTAGTATCCCATGTTTCCTGGAGTGCCAAAATATCATACTGACTAACGAACCCTTGCCATATAGGGTCTAGCGCCTTTGCGTTTAAACCCGCCACGTTCCAGGTAAGAATTTTACAGTATGATGAATAATGGTTAGGCATCGTAGGCGACCCCTGAATCTCGCCAGCAAGAAGGGTCTTGTCAGGCATTGTAGATGAGTTTGATTTTTTCAGATCCCTCATAGTGGTGGCCGTGCATAGTTGAGTAAGGGTGCTCTGGTGACTCTGTCCTATTGGGGAGTCCTGTATTTGTCAGTCAACCCAGTCTGTGGTTGACAGACAATCAAAACGATTTGCCATTGGAAAGTAGAGAGGGTTATTTAGCCTGTTTACGGAGTAATGGTGATTCTGAGGCTGGGTATGATACGACCCAACAAAGGGGACGCCTTGATGTGGTCTACCTCTTCGTCTCCTTACCACATTCCAACCCCCGTCCCTCCCCTCTTCCCATCCCTGGTGATGTAGTTCCCACGGGGGGGTAAATCTCTGTCTAGGATTAAAGTCATGTGCTCCCTTTAGCCAACTCCATCGGTTATCAGCTTGATTTTCTAATAGATAAAAAAAGGAAAGGGGTCTAGCAGTCACAGTATTTTCTAAGTGTCTCGGAGGTCCACTGTTGAATATAAAGTCCACGGCCTCCATGTTCTCGAAGGTGACCACTACGCAGTCCCCTTGCAAGTTCTTCCTATTGCTTCCCACCCACGGGGATCTCTCTATCATTAAGATGTTGCTTGGTATGTTTGGGGGGAGAGGGTAGTTTTTAGATAGCCAATGGCATACTTTGTTTTTTAGAGCCTGGTACGGCTCCACTTCTGTTGGCGAAATTACAGCAACGCCGGTCAGAATGACCACATAGGGATAAGCATCCGGGGGAAGATGGATGTTTCTGCGAACTATGCCCTTGGCTCTGGTAAATACATCAGATTTTGAGGGCTGTGGTGTACAAATACTCAGAGACACCTGAGGGGTTGGGTTAGTTTTTGTCATATTCTGGGTTTGATCGTTTTTGTGGGTTGCAACTGTTACAGAAGTCTTATTTTTAGTGGCGTCCTGTTTTAAAGTGTTAAACTCACTCAAAGCACATCAGCAATTCAGCAAAAAGTGCGGGCATACCATGCAAGAAAGAGGGCACCTTCTCACAGCCCTGTATGTGCATTTTTCATTCAATCCCACACAGGCATCAGTATGGCTTTAATGTGCTGGGAAGTTTGTTACCAAACTTCTCAGTTTTCAGTGTAGCCATTATGGTGCTGTGGAGTTCATAATGACCATACTCTTAATGGTAGCACTCTTCACTTTGTTCTGCACCAAAACTCGCAGTCTGCAAAGGCAATGAGTGAGTGTAATGGTACAGGACCTCTAAGGGTGGCACAATAAGTGCTGCGGCCCTTAAAGGCCTTTTCTGGTCACAGTGCCCTGGGTACCTGTGGTACCATTTACCAGGAACTGACATGTGGCCAGAGTTGGCAATTGGGTTTAGGCTTCAATGCAGTTTTAGGGAAGGAACATAGACCCTGGGTACCTGATTAGCAGGAGCCCAGGGCACACTCTGTCTAAGCACATCAGCAATTCAGCAAAAAGTGGGAGGCAACGGTGCATAAAGAGGACACTTTATCACATGGCGACGCTTTTCGTCGCGAGTGGAGTTGCGGTCTTCTTCCCTTCCCTAACTGGAGTTCACAGTGGTGACAGATGCATCACTGCTGAGGTGAGGCGGCCACATGGGGGAGGCGGAGATGAGAGGCCTCTCGTCTCCGGCGGAGTCTGGGCTCCATATGAACCTTTTGGAGTCAGGCGATTCGTCTTGCACTAAAGGCATTCCTTCCTTTTGTTCGGGGAAGAGTGGTGCAAGAGTTCATGGACAACACCACCGCCATGTGATACTGCAACACACAGGGCGGGTGTGGTCGTGGAACCTATGTCAAGAGGCTCACCGCCTTTGGACATGGCTGGAAAAACGAGGCATATCCCTGGTTGTTTAACACCTGGCAGGTTCCCTGAACACCAGGGCAGACTAACTCATTCTTGTGGCCCAGGTTTGGGCACGAAGAGTCTGGTATCCCGATGTGTTACACCTGGCCATCGATCCTCCGATTAGACTGCCTCTTCAGGAGGATCTTTCGTCGCAGCAGCGAGGGACGGTCCTCCACCCGAACCTGTCTAGCCTGCACCTCCTTGCTTGGAGATTGAGCGGCGACAGTTGACAGCTTTCGACCTTCCTCCCAAAGTCTGTAAAGTTATCTTGGCAGCCAGGCATCCCACCACTAAAACGGTGTACACCTGTAGATGGGACAAGCTTGTGGCATGGTGCGCAGCAAAGGCTGTGGATCCCCTTTCTGCCCCCCTTTCAGAAGTTCTCCTATCATTCTTTCTTTGGCCCAGCAGGGCTCTGCTATGTGCACTCTCAAAGGCTATATTTCGGCCTTCATTCGGCTGCCTGACCAGCCTTCTCTTTTCAAGTCTCCTATTGTAAATCGCTTCCTTAAGGCCATTACTCCCTTGTTTTCTCCAACTCCTTTCGTGATGCCCCAGTGGGACTTGACCATTTTTTCTTACTTATCTTAAGTGTGCTCCTTTCGAGCCGTAACATAACTGTCCTCTCAGACTCCTAACCCTTAAAACTGCCTTTCTGGTTGCCATCACCTCGCAGGGTGACTGAGCTACAGGCCCTTTTATTCTAAGCCTCCCTTTCATGGCTGTTCATCTGGAAAAGGTTGTCTTCCGCACTAGGCCTTCTTTTCTTCCCAAAGTGGTTACCTCGTTTCATATAAGACAGACCATCACTTTGACCACCTTCTTTCCGCCTCCGCATCCTTCTAAAGAGGAAGAGAGGCCCCACCGTCTGGATCCAAAAAGTGCGCTTTCGTTCTATCTGGATCGCACAGAACAATTCCGGGTGGATGACCAGCTCTTCAGCGGTTATGTGGGGGCCAAGAAAGGCTGGGCCATTGAAAAACAAACTGTTCGAACCCGGAGTATCTAGTTGGCAACAGTATGCACCTTTGTCAAATAGGTACCCTTCATCTACATCAGGGCAGGGGAATTAAACGCTGAAGATAACCCCTGCTCACCCCCTTGGTAGCTTGGCATGAGCAGACAGACTTATCTCAGAGGCGCAGTGTGTTAAGCATTTGTGAACACATACCGTAATATAGATGAACCACTACAAACGGAGACCACACCAGGATGTATCAAAAATAAGTAAGCTTTATATAATTATCACAAGACCTTACGCCAAAAATCCAGTGTATGAATATGCTTTACGGTTACTAAAAAATAGGCTTTAGCTTGAAGTGTCTCTGGCAATAGACAACCCCAACAGGAGTTATTGCTTCAATGCACAACGGAACTCTCTGGGTACAACCCACCTGCGAGGAGCGCAGCGTCCGGCCCAGAGTCCTACTTTAGAAAAACAAAGGCTCTTCTCTGCATCGGGGAGCTGCGATGTTGTGTTGCACGTAGTAGCGTTGGGTCCTTGCTTCAGGGGAAAGCGATGCGGCTGGGCCCTGAATGCGGATGCAGAGAAGGGGGCGGCTTAGATCCTTACCGGAGAGGAAGTGATGTTACGGCAGTGCCGGCACCACTGGTAGTTGCTGATGTATTTGAGTCAATGAGTGCTTAGTCACTCTTGTTGATGATCGGCCCCGTCCCTATGACGATCTCGGGACTGGTTGCAGAGTTGCTCTGTAGCCGCTGAAACCGGAGTTCCAGCTCCGCTCAAACAGAAGAGGTGAAGTCGTTGGTATCCCTGCGTCTTCGAACGGGAGGCTAGCTCGCTCTAGCCCTTGGTGAATGTTTGGCAAGATGATGAAAGTTTCTTCCTTGGTCCTTTCTACCTCTCCTTGGCACGAGAGACACCACCACAGGCCAACTCACTACAGCGCTCTGGCAGAAGGGCAGTACAACTCCTGCGGTTTCCGGGTGCACTTCCTCGGCAGAGGGTATCTTGTTCGTTTCCAAAGTGATCCTAAAGATCTGGGGTCCAGAACCCAGTATTTATACTCATAAATCCTTTGTCTGCAACGCAGGGCTTGGGGAACCAGATGCAACAGGTTCAGGGGGGATTTGGAGCACTTTGCTTTGCAAGCCCGTCTTCCCCTTTGTCCGGTGCAGGCTAGGTGATCAGACGCACCACAGGGGGCGGAGCCAGCATTATCTTGGCTGGCACAGTCCTATTCAGAGTCAGGAGATTATTACTCCCACTATTCTCAGAACAGATGTCCCATTCAGCCTAGTGCTGATTCATCCTGCCCCTCCTGTAGCCTCACACACCTCCCAGCCGCTGTCACGCACAAGCCAGACATGGAATTCACATCAGGCAGGCAGACACATAGCACACAGAAATGCCAACTCCTAAAAGTGGCATTTCTCTAGCAGTCCTATTAAATCTGTGCACACCATTGCGCAGCATTTATTCTCACAATTTCATACATACTAAACTCGACCATGCTGTTCATCCCATCCCAGGAATTACCACTGACACACTAAATCAGGGAATCCCCCATGCATTCTTATGGTAGGGCAGGCCAATCTCACCACACGTGCACAGAGAGCGCACGCACTTTACACTGGGCCACAGTGCTAAAGTGCCCAGAAGCCGGAAACCACCAACACCATGTCACCGAAAAGGCAAAAAGGTTTTAGGGGTGAACCTGCCAAAAAGGGCCAAGTCCAACACGAACCATCTCCTGATGGGTCGTTCTTTGCATCAAAATCTGCTATACCTTAGTGAAAAAAGAACCTCCAGTGTTGTTGCGTGCCCATTCCACCAGGGCGACGGCAGCCACTACTGCTTTGAGACGTGGAGTCCCTATTCTTGACATCTGCCAGGCAGCTACGTGGACTTAACTGCACATGTTTACCAAAAACTACTGCCTGGACAGCCAAGTCCGGAGAGACGGCTTCTTCAGCCGATCAGTTCTCCACGACTTTCTGGTGTGAACTTGGTTCGCAGACCCACCACCGGGTTTGGTATTGCTGGGGTATCTTGTGAGAATTTGGCCTGATATATTATGCTCACTAGTTCTAGTGATCACCTTGTATCAGTCCAAACAACCCTTATGGTGATAGGTTGTAAGTCAACCTTATAGACCAGCTATCCTAATGGTAGCATGGACAAAGCAGTCTTAGGCTAAACTCTTTTGGCATGTGAAGCCAGCTGTTTTACCACATATAACCCCTTGAATACCAGAACGAAAGGACACCACACAGGTTGTTATGAAAATAAACAATATATTTATTATTAACAAACACCTCTGAACTCTTTATAAGATCAGAGGGCTAAGCACATGACAATCTCTTAGGAAAAATACGATAAGTTGCACAAAATTACAATGGTGCCTTAGGGGCACGACAAACCATATACTAAGTAAATGGTATAAGGAAATCGATAGAAGGAATGGAGCTGTCCAGAGGCTGTAGGATCGCTGGGACTACACTATCCTAACCTTAGGTAAGTAACAGGAGGCCCACGGGATGCGTGTGCAGAGTGTGAACTCACACGCGATATGCGGAACAAAGTCAATGGACAGTACAGTTTACGAAAAAGGTGAGTACGGACAGTCTTTACTATCTAGGACTAAAACGACTGGAAATCTGGACACTAGGAGAGTTAATCTACCCTTGAGCACCGAAATGCACTTGTTACCTCACCCACGGACTGCGGGTGCATAGGTGTCAAAGTGTGTCGGGTTTCCGCGTCGAAGTCTATGGAGCCTTGAAGAAAGATGCTGCAGGCGACCAAGTGGAAGATGTCCGGTGCGATCCAAGGGTGGATCGAGGAAGAAGAGGACCTCCGCACAACCTCAACATCATCTCTTACGCCGACGACACCCAGCTGATCCTCTCCCTCACCAGAGACCCCGACACCGCCAGAACCTGCCTACACGAAGGGTTGAAAGACGTCGCCGAGTGGATGAAGGACAACCGCCTGAAACTGAACTCGGACAAGACGGAAGTCCTCATCCTGGGATCTTTGCCCTCCGCCTGGGACGACTCCTGGTGGCCCCCAGCCCTGGGGACCGCACCCAAGCCAACCGACCACGCACGCAACCTGGGCTTCATCCTGGACCCCTCCCTCTTGATGACCAGACAAGTCAACGCCGTCTCCTCATCGTGCTTCAACACCCTGTGTATGCTTCGCAAGATCTTCCGCTGGATCCTGACTGAGACCAGGAAGACTGTCACCCAGGCACTCGTCACCAGCCGACTGGACTACGGAAAAGCCCTCTACGCCGGAACCACAGCCAAGCTACAGAAAAGACTCCAGCGCATCCAGAACGCCTCCGCCCGACTCATCCTGGATGTCCCCCGACGCAGCCACATCTCCAGCCACCTGAGGAACCTGCTCTGGCTCCCCGTCGACAAGAGGATCACGTTCCGGCTCCTCACCCACGCACACAAGTCTCTCCACGACCTGGGCCCCAAGTACCTCAACGACCGCCTGACCTTCTACACGCCCACCCGCCAGCTACGGTCCACCAGCCTCGCCCTCGCAGCCGTACCACGCATCCGAAGAGCCACCGCCGGAGGAAGATCCTTCTCTTACCTGGCTGCCAAGACTTGGAACTCCCTCCCCATCCACCTTCGGCTGACCCAGGACCATCTCGCCTTCAGGAAACAACTCAAGACCTGGCTGTTCGAGCAGGAGCATACCCCTCCCCCCAAGCGCCTTGAGACCCTCCCGGCTGAGTAGTGCGCTATACAAATGGCATGATTGATTGATTGACCTGAAAGCAGAGGGGACAGTGTTCAAAGTCACTAGCCAGTGACCGGTGTGGAACCAGGAAGGAACCAGGTGCTGTCGTCGCGATCAGGTGAAGAGTGGAAGCTTGTCTCTGCAGCCACGTGGACCAGGAGTTGTCTTCGACGACCAGGATGGAGGCACGAGCTGTCCCACGCAGGCTCTCGCTGTCGGCGGTGTCGGATCCGGATTTGGACTCAACAGGCCTTGGCAAAGGCAACCCACGCGGTGAGTGGAAACGACGTCTGGTGCGGACCAGGAGGGTCTGGGGTGCTCCTCTTTTGGAAGGAAGCAAGGGCCAGTGTGGAGCAACCAGACCAGCAGTGAATATTTCAAGGATCGTCGTCTAGGAGGCCACTAGCCAGCCTGCAAGTGACCAGACAACACGTCGAGCAGCAGTCAAGCAAAAGGGCCCCACGTAGATCTCGTGGATGCTGGAGGGCTGGTCTTCGGTGCAGGAGCTGCTCTGTGCTGGGGCTTCTCAATCCCCAAAGCACTTTCTCGAGGGTGCCTCTGAAGTCGTGCTGGAAGCGAAGTGCCGTTTCTTCAAGATGGCCGGTCCCACGTGTCTCGTCACACCCACGGATCTCAGCTGTGCTGCAGATGTAGGTTGAGGTCAGAGAGGTCTGGAAGTCCGGATCTCGTCGGGCTCTGAAGTCCTGTTCCGGCAGGAAGGACGACAAAGTGAACTGCTAGGACGCTTGATGGTGCCTGCAGTTGCAGGGTGGACACTCCTTGCCCACAAGGGAGATTCTTCAGTCTTCTGTGGAGCAGAACGTCGAAGTCCAGAGTTTCTTCTTGTAGAGTTTCAATTCAGAATAATCTAATTTGGAATGGGACCAGCTCCTACCTTTATTCTCCTAAAGGGGGCTGTACTGTGACTAGGTCCCTCCCATGGGTGGGGCCAGGAAGGGGGGTGGTTACACGCCCTATCCTTTGTCCGGTATCGCGCCAGAGCTGGGGCTGGAGTGCCCCAGTAACTGGGTTGAACCGGTGTATGCACAGGGCACCTTGTGTGCCCTAGGCATGTCTCATTCCTTTCAGGCCTGTCCTACCTAATACACAAAATCCTGTCTGGGGTGGTGCTAGCACCTCCCAAGGCAGGAAACCCTTTGTCCAGGCCTCCCTCGCTGGAAGGACTCCCAGCAGCAGGAGGTCAGACTTGTGTCTGTGGTGGCAGCATCCATTTTGTGATGCTGAGGCTTCATTTAACTTTAACCGGGGTTCACAGTTACTTACATGTCGTGTCCCTCTAAAAGGGTGGAATGCTACCCCCGTCGCCAGAATTGGCGAGGGGGTAGTATTCCAATTTGTATGACACCTTATTCGACCTGTTTTGATAATGTTATACCAAAGTTAGCATTCAACCGCGAGGATTATAATGCACTTAAGAGTATATGGTATAGCGTTATCATGGAACAGCTATTAGGACTTGGTTCCGCAAGCTGCAGACGGGCACAGCTCATGCCAGAGCACCATCTCACATAATTCCAAGCACTCTGCCTTCAGGATTGATAAGGCCTGCCATAGGAGTGACTGATAGGAGTATATGTGTCCATTTTGGGGTTAGATATAGGTATTCTATATCTACAGCAAAGGGTAATTACACCACCTTGCCCCAGCTGTCTTACCAGCCAGTTGTGTCTGTTTAGATGGCCAGCCAGGGGTGGCATAATACATGCTTCAGCCCCTGGTAGGCCCTGGGTACACCTATGCCCTGGTGCACTGTACAGGGACTGATAAGGTGGCCCAGTACCAATTGGTAAATGCACCTAAAGTACATGGATGTCAATTTAGAGAGAGAACAGCTAGGCTGTGGGTCTGATTAGCAGGCCCACAGCCAGGGAAAGTCGTAAACCAGTGAAGCAAAAAGCAAAAATCTGGGGTGACCATAGGATTGCAGACCCTAGTCTCCTACATATCTATTCTAAGGTGAGGAATCCATAACTAATTTTCTCTTTCAAATAAACAAGTTACTTACCTTCGGTAACAATATATCTGTAAGAGATATAGGTTAGTTATTGATTCCTCACTGCCCCACCCATCCTCCCCGTTCTGTGAACTGACTTCTAGGGTAAGAGACTTCCCTTTCAGGGCCTTAGTGTTTGTGCACCAGTTGTCAGTGTCTTACATGGCTCTGCGCTTCAGGCGTGGAATGTCATGTAATGAACTGACGTCAGTGGCTGAGGGCGGCGTCTAAGATACTGCAACGTCATTCCGGCTACCACGACGCCAACGATTAATGCGAGGTTGACCAATGCCACCTAGCGACGTGCAGAGGTGCTGCTGAGGAAAAAATTCTCTGGATCCAGTTTGACGCCTGTGGGTAATTCTAAGAGAAGAATCCATAACTAATCTATGTCTCTTATAGATTATATTGTTGCCTAAGGTAAGTAACTTGTTCCTCTGGAAGCTTTCGGTGGATCTTTTTCATTTCGTGTATAAAAATTCTTAAAAATCGAATCTATTGTTATAGTGTCTCGTTTCTTTCTTCTGAAATTATTTTGTTGCTGGTGAAATGCTTTAACATTGTTCCTTTGTGTGAGCCTGACTGCCCAGAACCACAGCTTTCTTCATGTGCCTTAACAATAGGGCAGAATGAAAATTTCCTAAGCTGTTAAAGGTCCTGAACTGTTAACTAGAGAATGATAAGGCCAGTTTAATGCCTCTTTTATTGTTTACAGTTAAGTATGGTTTTATGTTTGCTGAACTGTGTATATGTAGCAGATAATATAGTATTATATATTATCTGCTATAACAAGGGCCAGTGAACCTCACACTGAGTAGCCTGAAGAATTTAATTTCTTAGCAAAAACTTACATTTGGTTAAAGTGAATGGCTTGCAAGCATTGACAATTCTGTATTTGTGAGAACCTGGACATAGCCCTTGCAGGTTGTCCATTTGTGAAGTCTAATAGGGTGGAGTTGTGAGAAGGCAGCACGTGCTTACTCCCTTACACGTGTGTTTAGCGTAAAATACCTTGCCCGCCTCTTTCCCTGGTATCAACACTTCTAAGCAAAGTTGTGATGAATTTAGGCTAGTAAGTTTAGTAGAACTGGACTTGTAGGAGTGGCTATTTGACATGGGATGTCTATTTTACATTGGATGTTGATGTCTAGGTGGACAACTTTGCTTCAGTGATTCAATAGCAATCTCCTATTTGTATTTTTTTAGATGGCGTTGGCGAGCTGAAGGAGATCCTCCAACTGGCATGCAAAGTTGAGCCAAGGGTGTGTTTTGTAATGGCCAGCTGGTGTTTAAAATGCCAGATGTCCATGACCAGTGAACCTGCATCAGCCAAGTGTGAGTTTTTTTTCTTGGTACATAAAAACAGCAATGCATATTGAACAAATGTGTTTTCTGGTATGAGCCTTTCCCATGTGCCCTTTCATAGTACAGAATTTTAACAAGTTCAAGTTATCACCCTACATAGCTTTGCAGAATACCACTGGTACCTTTGCAGCTACATTTTCTATTTTTAAAGATGCTTAGCTCGCTTGGCCTATGCAATTTTAAATGACCCTAAATACTTTATATTGCCATGCCATTTCCGCATGTTGAGTGTTTATTAGGACACAAAATTCGACCACTAACCAGGAATACCAGACATGACTTGCCTGGGAATCTAATGCCTTCTTTTACTACCAATGATTTCTGTTAAATCTTTTTTTTGATTAATATACTTTTCTTTGTTTTACATATTACATTATTTCTGATGGATACTTATTCCTGCTGATTTCTCAGTGTTTGAAGATCAGGAAATGTCAATCTATTTTGCACCAGTAGGGGGCACTGGCTCCATCTTGTTGCTGGAAATTACAACAATATAGCATTACTTGATCCTTAAAGTGCCACCCCTGCCGCCCTAAGCTCGCTTTCTATGAGTTTTTTTCCGTTGAGAAATTCGGTGCAATGCTCAATATGTCTCCAACTAAATGTTCAGGGTTTAAACCGTGCTAAGATCTTGATGGTAATATGTCCATCACTGGCCTGTATCTGATTGTTTATGGTCTCTGTGGACAGATCATGTCATGAGGTCATGTAGCTCCTGCCTCATTTTACACCCCAAAGCAGTAAAAGAAAAGGCAAGCCAAATTGTTCATAGCGCAGGCCCATGACGATTATCTGACACAGTGTTGGCTACAGCCGACCTCACAGTTCCCTGCCTCCCAGTCTTTCAAATCCTTTTGGGAGTGGTAGCGCAGGCATATGGTAATAATTCCTTTATTTAGATATAAAACATATCTTTAAAAAGTCGCACAAATCACATTGTATACAATTTTATAAAAATAATTTAAAAAAAAAATGATTAAAAGAGAAGCAAACAATAAAATGTGGCCGAAAGCATACCAATTAAAACATTACAATTTGTGGATTAGCCCTCCTGGTCTTTGCAAGTTCTATTATAATGCATAATCAGACTTGGCGATGAGCAGAGACCTCAGCAGTATCCATATTTTCTAGGTTGCGGTATGCTTGCTGAATAAATTTGGCCACATTTATACTTAAATTAATATTATCCGAAGACAAAGCAGCAATGATGGCATGCCTACAGGACCGAACCCCCAGCCTGTTCCATTCTGGCTTGAGCAGATGCCTGCGTTGAGAGTTAAATGTAGGGCAGATGCAGAGCACGTGCAAAATTGTTTCAGTTGCTAACCCGCATCCTCTACATATTGTGGCCTCCTTTTTGCAGCGCCAGGTGGGTAGATTTTGAAGAAAGCGTCAATCTCCCATTCTTAGGGCAATCAGACAGCGCTTTAGATGAAGTGAAAATGTCGTGGAGAGGTAGGCAGCAGGTGTTAGTCGTTTGTAGGAATTAACTACTGCCCAGGAATGGCTACGCTTTGTGACAAGAGCTTTGTCTGCAGCCAAAGATTTCATTCTTACACATTTTTTGATTATATTTTTAAAAACAGTCTGACTGGGATTAAGAGCCCAGAGTTCGGCAACTGACATTTGGTGGATATAGTCATTCAAGAGGCGGCCGAATGTTCCCCCTGGGTTGGTCTCGTTGATTTCTTTCCAGGTTAGAGATTCTAGTGTACCTGGTTCGGCCTGTCTTAGTTTGTGACACAGCTTAAGATAGGTGCCGACATTAGAGGCTTCATAGTTAGTTAGTCCCAGCTCTAATCTAATCTGGGCCGGGGAAGCGGTGCTCGGCAAGTGAAGTGCCTTTCTGTAGATTTTGGTAGTGTGTTTGTTTAGGGCAGAGTTCATTTTACCTTTAAAGATCTCTATGCCTTATGAGAGTGTTGGCCCAATCTTTGCTCTAAGGACTTCTAGTAAGGGGGCAAGGGTTGGGCCTGAAAGTTTCTTTGATAGTTTGGCCAAGGATACCACTAGAGCCGTGGTTTTGGCTGCAATCACACTGCTTTGCTCTGTGAAACTGCCCCTGGAGTCCAAGTGGACGCCTAAATATTTATATGATTGGTCAATCGTAAGACTTGTTTTGTTGATTGACCAGCCACCGCCACTAGCGTTTCTTACCAAAAGGGACTATCAGGGTTTTCTCCATATTAATTTCTAGTTGGTTGTCAAGCGTGTATTGCGATAGTGCATCAAGAAGCCTTTGTAACCCTACTCTAGTAAGGCTAAACAGGGCCAGGTCATCGGCATATAAAAGGTTGCATAATGCCACACCTCCTATTTTGGGTGGATGGCTGTTTACCCTGTCTAGGGTACTTGACACGTCGGCTATGAATAGGTTAAAGAGAAGGGGGGCCAGTACGCATCCCTGTTTGACACCACGTGAGGTCATGATTTTTCGCGAGAGGTGCGAGCCGGACCCTAACTTCACTCGAACCCAGGTGTCAGAGTAGAGTTGAATGATTGAGTTCAGTATCTTGTTTGGAATGCCCCACTGTGTCAGTTTTTTCCAAAGGGCCTCCCTGGGTACTCTATCAAATGCTGCCTTGAAATCGACAAAGCAGCAAAAGGCCAGCCTGCGTGTTAATAAAGCATTGTCAATGATAGTGGAAACTGCCAATAAGTTTGTCGTGGTACCTGAATTGGCAACAAACCCTGTTTGATTCAAAGGAATCAGATTGTTATCCTTTGTCCATTGCCTTAAATCCTCCAGAATTAGTCCTGCAAAATGTTTTGCCTCTATGTCCAGTAGGGCGATTAATATATAGTTGTTCGGAATAGCTCGAGATCCAGCTTTGTGAATGGGGTGAATTATTGCACCCCTCCATGAGTCCGGGATTGTCGATGTCCTCAGGGTGTAATTAAAGAGATTTAATAGGACCGTGGACCAGAAGGGGATGTCTGATTTATATAGCCTTTGTGGCAGGCCATTCGGGCCTGGTGCTCCGTCTTGTCTTCCTTTTGTCACTGCTTTGACCACTCGTTCCTCAGTTAGTACAAGTACAGTATGGGGGCCTGGGCTTGTACTGAGGGCGGTGTTCAATGATACATCGGCTCCAGTCCCGCGTACCCTCGGTGGTCTGGTGCAGTCGTGATGGTATTGTGCCTGAAAGTGAGCTGTTGGGTATGTTACCCATTCTGCTTCCTGGATGTTGGCTGAGCCAGAGTTTGTTAGGTTCAGGTTGGTGTGGTTAACAAGGGACCAGAATTTCCTTAGTTTTTTTGTTTGCTTTCCCACACCAATGTTACCCAATATTGGTTTTCCTGAGCCTGTTTCTCTTGGGAGACTGCCCTCCTGAATGCTTTTTGGGCATGAAGATATATGGCAAGGAAGGCACTGTTCCCCGGGAATTTTGAAGCCAGCCTCAATGCGTTGTTCCTTGCTCTCTTTAATGGTTTTAAGGCAGTGGCGAATGCAGCCCCTGCTGGTGGTGGACGATTTGATCTCTGCGTTGTCGCTGGATGTGAAGGCACAGCTGCGACCATTTCCATATCGGGTCGGCATCTTTGTCGAGGCTGCCTATTGTGAAGTCCTTGCTTGTTTTTAAAACATTCTGGCTGTTGGATTCATTCCATTTAAGGCGCTTCAGATTTTCGGTGTGAATACCCATGTAGGTTATAGGTGCTACTTTGTGGAGATCCTGGTGTGTGGTGAAGGTGGTGACCTGCGGCCTGTGATCACTTTCAGACTGTTGATGGATACAAAAACTGTTCAATTTAAACAGTAGTTCTGAATTACAGATGGTATAATCTAGATAAGACTTTTTTCTTCCGTTCGACCAGGTCCAGTTTGGAGGTGAGTCACTTGTTGACCTGCCATTCACTACCAAGTAGCCTGCGTTGTAAAATCTCGTCACAGTGAGCTCACCTAGTATATTTGGGGCTTGCTTCAGGGGTTTAGATTGAGTCATGGCCTCGATGATATTAATAGGGTCCGGCCCTTCCATGTCTGCAACATTCCCCTGAAAAAGATTTGTGTTGAAATCTCCCGTGATTATGCGATCAGAGTTGGGATGTTCAGCGGCCATGTCGTCCATGATCTCGCACAGTCGGGCCAGATGGTCTTTTTTTTGTACAGGTGCTGGGATTGATGTACACATTGACGAGGAGGAGTGAGCGCTGCCTCCTCCATGGGTTGATTTTGACCCCAAGTAACCAATCTTCTTCAAAATGGAATTGATTGAAGGCTCCTTTTAAGTTGTTTGAGATATATATGGACAGTCCGCCTTTGGGGTGACCAAATCGGCTGTCCCTGAGTGCTGGTTTTCGGAATTCAATGTATCCTTCTATGGGGTGGTCCGCCGTTGCCCAGGTTTCCTGTAGAGCGATTGCTGCATGTTTACACAAGAAAGCCATGGTATCCTCATTTGAGGTTTTTTGGTGAAGTCCGCTGATGTTCCATGAACACAATAAAAATGGAGGCCGCCCTTGGTTGATGTCTCCTTTGTACTGCCTGTCCGCCGCTGAGAGAGGTTTCTTAAAGGGATTATGTATTTCTGCAAGCATTTCACCGGCTGGCGGTCAGTTTGGGTGTTTTGATGACAGGATAGATGGCAACCACCCCCAGCTATAGTTAGATTCTGAATTGTCTCCGGCTTGCTCGGGCCTTTTGATTCAACATCGGACCCTGAGGCGTTTTTTAAGACCGAATAGGGTCTCATGCGTCTTGTTTTGTTAGTTGTTGCCGGGTGGCTGGGTGAAGTCGATCTTGTTAGCAGGGAGGTGGGATAGCCAGGGGTGAAGTAGGGGTATACTCTAATTCCCCAATTCCGCAGAATAAGCTTCTGTTCAAGAAAGGCTCCTACCCAACTGGCCGAGGAGAAAGTCACCTCACTGACCTCGGAGGGTTAGTTTCCTCGGGGGGAGAGAAATTCGATGGATTCTATGTTGTTCGAGGTCAGGCCAGCTAGTCCCGGGATTCCTTCGGATAGTTTTAACAGATTAGATCCGTTAAGAATGTCGTGCCGCCCTTTAGATTTATATTCGGGAGCCAGAAGAATCTGATGGCGCAGTGGATCATTATTGATTGACTCCGGAACACTTATGGGCTTAATATTGGAATTTTCGGCTATCGTATCCGGTTTGGTTTCGTATAACTGTTGTGACAGTCGTTGCGAAGCCTTCTTCAAATGTAGACTATGACTGATCTGAGCTACAGGGTCATTGCAGATGGTTTTGGAATAATTAAGTCTTACCCTTGTGTTTTCTTTTCCCGGGGAAGTGAGAGCCATTGATGGCCTAGATTTTTCTGGTGTCGTTGTGCTTGCCGTCACTGGGCTCTCCCTAGTGATTTCTGTGGGGGCACTGCCCTTAGTTGTTTCCGGGACCGTAGTTTGTTTGCTTTGGTCCTGTGGGCTCATCACCGATTCTTGTGTGAGTTTTTCCACGGTAACTCCCTTGGGGATAGTCCTTTGCTCTACGGCATTGTTTTTGACGGGGGATTTTTTGTTTTCGGGTTTTTTGAAGATAGGATAGAGATCCTGATGGACCATGTTGGAGTTTGCCCTAAGTTTGTTTCTGGCTTTTCGCTGACGCTTGCGCTCTCTCTTGCTGCGTGGTAGGACTGGCCCTGGGAGGGCACCCGCTCTTGATTCGCTTTGAGACGTGGGACTGTTTGTTTGCACAGGCTCAAGTTGGTCATGCCTAGTTGTTTGACCGGTTGGTGACGAAGGGGGTCAGTTTTCAGCCATCAGGATTGATTGTGGTTGCGCGCTCTGGGGATGACCGTTCAGCTTCGTTGGGTCAGTAGTTGTTCCTGTGATTGGCGCCTCTCCTTCATTTGTATTTATGTTCTGCTTGGCAGGGGCCTCAGTGGGTTTTAGGTGTTCTTGTTGTGTAGAGGATAACGGTTTGATGAATAAGTTTCCTCCCCTCAACAACTTTACTTCCCTTATAACAGTGGTTAAGCATTCTGGGAGCAGAGAAAGGGAATCTATAATTGGGGAGCAACAGCAGGGTGGTTGAGCAAGCTTCGTAGAGGCTTGCGCCCGTAAAATTAAGGAATTAAGTTTGTCTAGTTTGCTGTCGATCCCAGATGTAAATAGCGCCAGGGTGTTTAATTAGTCAACCTGCACCTCAAGTTTTAACGAGTGGTAATTAAGTGCGTTAACTGTTTGCTGCAGGGTCTGTAGTAGTTGTGGCCAAGCACTGGTCCCAGAGTTTTCTTCAGTATTTTGTTTTTCGTTTGGGGTCGGGCTGGACCTTGGGGAACTTTGAGAAGTTTTGAAGAAAAGGGGCAGGTCCGTCATGAGCTGATCGTTGAGGGCAGACAGTGTTGGCTGGCTTTGCAGTGAGGCCTTTGTATGGCCAGTTGGCGAAAATAACATGTACGGGGGGCTCAAAGCCGGTGGTGCTGTTGGTAGTGCTGTTGTGGTGGTTATTGTTTGTGGGGTTAAAGATAGTTGACTGCTATTAGAGTGCTCGGGGCTGGCTTGCCCGTGAATTTGTGCTGTCGTTGTTTGGTGAAAAGAGGCCACACGAGGGTTGAGCGAGGTCGCTACACAGGTTGCAATAGTTTGGGGCGACATTAGTTGGACCTCTGTTGGGGATATAGTGTTCTCCGGCTGGTTTTGAGGAGTTTGATAAGACCAGTGGTCCTCTGCTGGGGGAGCTGGGGACTTATCCGATAAGAGGAGGGCTGGTTGAGCGTTTTTATTGTTGTGGTCGATGCAGGGGGATCCAAAAATATAGACCTCTGATGGCTCAGTTGCCCTCGTTGTTGCAGGTGCCCAATGTTGTGCCGAGACCAGATTAAACGCCCCTGGTTGGGCCAAGGGAGTGATATTAGTTGTTGACTCCGGAGGTTGCGCTTGTGGTTGTGGTGATTCCGCGGGCTTTGATGAAGTTTTTTTTTTTTTTTTTAAATAAGTCCTGTATGCTTGGGGTTTTTTGTATTTTTGGGCTCTGGTTGGCGTTGGGCCGAGGCCTCTGCGGTGTCAGGTCGTGTAGCTGTCCTTCTTTTGGGCGCTGTATACTTCCTCACTTTTCCTGATCTCATTATTTCCCGAAGGCCTGAGCACTTCTAGTTGCTCACGGGTCCAGCACCGGTGGAACTTTGTTTTGCAGCTCTTTTAAAGCAATGGGCTTTTCGGAATTTTCTGAGTTCTGGAGCTGTACGAACTGTACTGGACTGTACTGGACTGTGCATAGGCTGTGCGTTGTATGGCTGTCTTCAAGTGTGGCACCCCCCCTGCTCACCTCACCCCGTCCCTCCTGCACTAGAACCCCTGCCCCACCACCACCCGCTGACTCCACCACCTTTCCACTACCACCGGGGTCCGAGGCAGCTTGGGCAGTGTACTGGGTGAAGCAGAGCCAGCAGGGTCTGGGCGGGACTGTCAGGGCCTGGGCAGGGTTCGGGGTCGGGGGGCAAGGGGAGCAGCCCCAGAGCTGGTGGGTTCCCGTGGCCAGCCAGATAGTGAGCAGCGAGTGAGGGGTGACCAAGGGGCGTGGGCGGTAGAAGGCTGGGGCACCGGCCAGAACCCCAACAAGAGCAACAGGGGCACCGCAAGCCGTGAGGCACGAAGGCTTCCGGAGCAGGCAGAGTGGTGAACCGGGAGAGGAACTCAGGAGCTCAAGGGCTCTAGGGCTCTCCGTGCTTGTACAAGCTCGAACGCCGAGCAAACACCGGGCAGTCAGCCCGTTGGGGCAGGCGGGAGGGACATGAGAGAGGCCGGCCGCTCACCAGAGTGAACAGCAGTAAAGGTGAGGAATGTTGCCTCTCTGTCGTCAGACCCGTCAATCCTGCGCCCCTCCCCCTTCGCGCGCTCCGGGTGTCTTACCTTGAGTCTCGCGCGGATCTCTCCGGTCAGCCTCACCGCCTCTGCCTCACTGCGCCCCTCGCCTTTAGCCTTTCGCCAGCCGCAGCTTGTTCCCAGCTTCTCACCGGCTCACAGCATGGCAACCCCCGCACACCGAGCCGCCACCGCCGATGGCCTCTCCCTCACTGCGTCGCCACGCCTACCCGAAAGGCCTGGTAGCCACGCTAGTGGGTGCGGCCACTCTGCAATCCTTACGGCAATCCTTACAGCACTCAGAAACTCAGAGACCTCTCGCTGAGCACAGGCATATGAAGATGAAGTAGCAGTGCAACTCTGCATCTGAAGGTAAGTCCCCATCCCCTGAGGAGTACTCTCCAGGAGTAGTGTTGGCAGAGATTTCACCCTTGGAGGCATGGCGCCGTCCTGGGCCTGGCTCCTGGGTTGCCACAGAGCCTCCTATTCCTGCCCCACTGCCTGAATTCCTGCCTCACTGGGCAGTTCCTGATTTAATGCTTAGTATCCTGATGGACATATATAGGTGAGCAATGACCCCCTCTCAGGTCAGTTTACCCATCTCTGGAAAGCTTGGTGGTCCAAGCCTTGAGCTGCCCCAAGCAAGTTTCTCCAGTATTGGGGTGTCTTTAATAGATTCACATGCCGGAATCATTCCCCGTCGTCGGAGTGGGAGTCCCACAGTACATAAAAAAGCAATAATATGCAATAATATCCTTAGAAAAACTTGGTAATAACCAACCAGGAAGTAAAGTAGCCCAAGCTACCATAGAAAAAACTTCCACACTCATGACTATCCTAGACATTTTGTATAGTCCAAACTGCAGCCAATCAGGCAACAGCACCCACCAGAAAGTCCTCCCCAGAGGCTCAGGCTCTCTGATTTTCTACCACATGCCGTGTGACGGGAGTCTCCCTGAGCTCTGCTCAGTTTTTGTCTTCAAAATTTCTAGATTCTGCAAGTATTTTTACTTTTCTTCAAAGAAGTTTTTATTTTCAACTCTGCTTCGTCTGGAAAGCTTCGCTCTTTTTATAAGGACCCTCACGATACTCCAGACTTTTTTTTTTCTGAACTCAGGTGAGGAGTCGCAGGTTCTGTGGAACCCTTTTCTCAAAGGACCTTTGAGAACGGAGAGGCCCGTCTCCTTCTGTGGCTACAGGAGTTGTAGACTTTCTGACACCCCTGTCTCTGACATGGAGAGTGTTTGTTCTGGATGTGCTAAGTCCTCTCTAAGCGTGGGTGTGGAACTGAGATTCCTTCTTCTTGGCCTCCAAGGATGAAGTAGGATCCTCTGGATATTGTTCCCCCATGGAGTCTGCTGGCCTCCACGCCTACGGGACCTGGTCTCTGGTGTTTCAGACTCTTACTGCCACCTTTACAGTATAGAAAGGTGCCAGTCCGTCTACGGGTTCGTCGACATGCCCGTTGACGATGAAAGACTCCGTCGTCACTTCGTCGATGACGACGACGTTGTGTCGACGAGTCTAAAGGCCATCTTCAACTTCTAAGCTGCCGTCGTCGACGGTGACCTCGTCGTCGACAGTGGCCTCTTCGTCGTAGACGGTGCCTCCGTCGACGACGGTGAGGACAGTGCCCTCTCGTCGACTGTAGGCTCGTTGACGACCATTTAAGCCTAGTCGACAGTGGCCTCGTCGTCGACAGTGGCCTCGTCGTCGACAGTGGCCTCGTCGTCGACGGTGGCCTCGTCGTCGACGGTGGCATTGTCGTAGACGGTGGCCTCGTCGTAGACGGTGGCTCTGTCGACGACCGTGAAATAAGCCTCGACGATTGTCCTCGTCGACGGTTGTCCCATTGGCGACGGACGGCTTTGTCGACAGTGGGCTCATCGACGGTAAACTCCGTCGACGGTAAACTCCGTCGACGGTAAACTCCGTCGACGGTAAACTTCGTCGACGGTAAACTTCGTTGATCTTTAGCTTTGTTAACGATTGGCTTTGTTGACGGCAGTGCTGCGTAGATGGTGGTCTCGTCGGCGGTGGCCTCGTCGACGGTCAGCTCTGTAGACGTTAAAATTCAGCAATTACTCCATCGACTATCAACTTTATCCAACAATGGACTTTGTCGACGACGGAAAACTTCGTCGATGGTTGGCTTCGTCGAGGGTTGGCGTTGTGGACAGTTAGCTGTGTTGACGCAGATAGCCTCGTTTACGGTTGGCCTCATCGACGGTTGACCCAGTCAACGGTTGGATTCGTCGACAGTTAACCCAGTTAACAGTTGGCTATATGCACAGTGCTCATGTAGCCTATTTATTAGTCGTGAACTGCGTTTTCGCTACATCAATGTGATGGCGTGATGGCTCCTTACTCAACGCCATAATTTCTTGGACTGGCTAAAAACGTAACCAGATTCTCAGCCTCTGGTTCCTTAAGACCAGAATTATGTTTTTCTGACGACGAGGCTGCCATGTCCTGTTCCATGGCAAAATTATACCCTCTCTTACACCTGAATCTCCATTACATTACCCTCCAGTGGATATTGGAGGATCCAACCTCCTCATGAAGAGAACGGCGACTCGCTTTCATCTTCCCCTCGTCACGAGGAAAGAAGCAGACCGTTTTTCTCTTCGATTTTACAATTAACTACGGACACAAGTTCGTTCAGTTCCTCTGATACCTTTTATTTGACAAGAGGTCTTTAACTCTTCCTGAGCCCAAGATCTGCGCTGGCGGTTCTTTCACGCCTCGAACACAAATTTAAAACGCCAGACCATTCACCTGCTTGTCTTGTCTCTCAGCTACAACCTGACTCATCTTTTGCTCGGGCAGCCCAGCGACGTCCTCGCAATTCAGCTTCTCCTTTGACGTTTTTCTCCCGACCGGGAATGTCGATGCCTCGTATTATTGGGGGGAAAAGTTCTCCACAATGACTGCAACCACAGTTTCAGCAGGCAATTCAGGTAGCCCTTCTTCCCAAATCCTCCTCGGCTGATGCTTCAAGGATCGTGCAGAAGAATGGAAGAAATGCATCAGAAACAATAGACCGTGCAGTGCACATTGCGTCTCCAAGTTTTTAGGCAGCAGCTGTGGTAAATAAATAAATAATACCCTATTTTTGACTAGACATATATCATAACAGATAGCTCAATAAATAAGAGTCAAGATTCGAGGTAGTAGGAGTTTTGCAGGTTTAATACAGCATAAGGACAGGAACAGGACAACCTGCATAGGAATAGGATGACAGAGCCCAGCAGCTGCTGGGGCTGGGTCTGGGATGAGCGCGCTAACTTTTAATAACAATACACGAGCATATATACATAGCGCAAACACATAGCATTACATTGCAGTAGGCGTAGCAGTGGGTGGAACAGAAGGCGTGACGCGTAGCAGTCGCGAAAGATAAGAGTAAAAAGAGGTGTAACTGGGCGTATACATAGACATGTGGTGCAGACGTAACAGGATATGTCATGAATGGGGCGGAAACATAGGAGGGGGCTACCTAAGGAGCCGGGACCTCTAACCTGGTGGTGCGCGCAAACTGGTAATGACGTGTTACTAGGAGAAGCTGGGGGCTATGAACTCTGTGCTAGGAGCAGAGACTAAAGTCTGGAGGGTCGGAGCGACATGTACCTAAACCCTATCTGGTATCTAATGTTTAGGGAACATGTTGATATAAACTAGAAGTCATGAGGGGAAAAGCTAACTGACTCTAAGACTGGACCATGCATTATTCTACATGTAGTGCGTGATGAAGAATATTAAATGACCATTAAATACAGTATTTCTCTAACGTAGAGACGTGAAGGCTAGACAATGACGGAAACTATTGATGCAGTTCAGTAGCTTAGGAATGCAGAGAAGGAGGACTAAACTGATAGCTGGAATCATAACATAGTCTTGGCAGACTCAGAGGCAGAGCCAAGCTGCACCGGGCACTGCGAGGCAGGAAGTAAGTGAAAGGTCGAGGATACAGGTGGGGGCTGGATCGCTCCTCAGCGAGGCTCAGGAGACAGGAGCTGAATCTGATGTCCGGGCCCTGTTGAGGCCTGGAAACGGGGACTTTATAATGAAATAACGTGCACACTGAGAAGCGTGGCAACGTTACTTTACATAAGCCTGATATTCGTAGTATTCACGAGGACTGGAAACTAGCATACCAGAGGTGGACACAACTATAATTGCGTCATTAGTCGGACATGGGGAATACATATGCATATTGGTCATGCACACATAACATATGATGGATGACACGTAGGGACACAGAACATGGCAAAATTTACTTTTCCACATTCCCTCCTTGTCACTATGTTCCCATCAGGAAACATCAATATTCATGATACCATCTATCATTTCATACAGTACCATTTGTTCATCTCGAATTGTCTTGGAACGGGATTTAGAACGGGGCTTGGGACTAGGAATACAAGAGGTAGCACAAATGCCGCAAATCGCAGGGCCACATTGTATACAGAGGCAGCAGCTGAATATGATCGCTACTGCAATACCTAGAAAGGACAGGACTTTCCATCCCCAGGCGGAAATTATATTCCAGAACCAACCGGACCATGTCCAGGTGCCTGGATCTTGGTGTAATAGATGGGCAATTTTATGAAGTCTGGTTATAGCTGAATAAACAGACGGCGCGTTATTTGGAATGAAAATGCAACAACTGGATCCGAGGACTCTACAGGCCCCGCCCCTATCGGCCAGTATGACGTCAAGGACGAGACGATTCTGGAGCACAACAATTCTCATAAAGGATTGCTCTTCGGTTAAGTTACCTAGAGCGGAGGCAATCTCATCTACTACTGCTTCAAGGGTTCTTGTTAACCTACGGATTAGCTTACTGTTTACAACTGTACCTAAATAAGGGAAAACACCTTTATCAATATCAATTAATTGTTCTGCAGCAGTTTCAGTATAATCGACAATCGGGAGGTTTCTCTTGTGTCTAGTATGTACTAGGAAGGAATTCCTATGGTAGTCAGGTGGGGCTAGAAAAACTGGTGGCAGTAGGAAAGCAATGTAACAGGTTCCCTCCCAATCGAGGGGCAGACGAACATATGCAGTTTGACCACAAACAAAATAAGAATGACGTGAAGCTTTAAAAATAGATTTCCCACTGTCACTATACTGGATAATAGTAGTACAATCACTATGTCCTACATGTACAGAACCATAATTACGGACACATAATTCGCCTTTGACTGGTAATACTGAAATAGCAGGTGAGTCTGGAGTAGAATCAGACTGGACATTTAGGACCATGAAATTCGAAGAATAGTTACCTAAATTATACACTTCATTTTCTAGATCTAAACCTGTTCTGTGGGGGAAACCTTGCTTGTCTGGGAAACATGTGCTGTTAAGAAAAGACATATCTGTTGAGGATGACGTTAACGTGGACCATGCTCCACACGAACCATTATGTGAAAATGGATAAGGAAAGAGTGGCAGAACTCCCTTCGGGGTCTGGAAAGGGGGGAGTCGACCACACACCCAACAATTAGTGGCATTGCTGGTCTGGTGTGAATAATGTAACATGCGGATAAATGAGTTATTACGCATAGCGAGGCGGTATGAATATTCATGAGGGGGCAGATCACTAAACGTGTGCTCTACGGTAACATTAGAATGCTTATTTACATGAGGAACTGGAAAACACAGGAAAAATGCGTAACTAGTGCAGGAAATCAAAAGGCTGAGAAATAATATGAAACTCAGAAAAACGATACATCGGTTTGAGTTTTGACTAACTCTCTCACTATGGGGGTCTATTTTATACATGTCAGAAACAGTCTAACCGTTTCACCTAGGGGAGGACTTATACAATCAAACTGACTGACTTATTTTACTAGACCGGAGTTTTTGCTTATACTCCTGCTGCGGAGTTTTCTCTACCAAGGGAGGGGTTGTATCAATGTCATTTGCGGGACAGTCCTTAGGAACAATGTTTTGACAAGTCTTGATATCCTGGGAAATGTTTTTAGAGACCGGCTTTAATCCGTAGAATTTCTTGACGTGCGAAAGATGCACCCAGCCGCGGCGTCCTTCCAACTTCACGGCTGTACGGGTGGTGAGGAGGACCTGACGCGGCTCCTTCCAACGTGGCTCCAGCGGACTTGATCTGTCAAAGTTCCGGACGAGCACCATCGAACCTGGAACGATCTCATGCGGTGCCACCTCGGTATTGTCTGGAAATGCGGCGGCAACCTGTGAACGACATGAGTTGAGGGCAGACATCAAGGAAGCTAGGTAATCTGTCAGCATATTACATGAAACATCAGTAATACTTCGGGGTCTAGGAGTACCCCACATGTTAGGGGGGCGGCCGAAAACGACCTCATACGGGGACAGACCTGATCTGGAATGTGCGACCATGCGCATATAAAATAAAGCAACTGGCAGAGCTACTAGCCAGTCCACACCCTTATCTTTACACACTTTAGCAATTCGGATTTTCAGAGTCTGATTGTGTCTCTCGACTAGACCGGCTGCTTCAGGATGGCGTACACAATGAAACTTCCACTGGTACCCTAACAACAGGGAAACGTGCTTCATTAACTCTGAGGAGAATGGTTGGCCGTTATCAGAATATACGACTCTAGGGAGTCCATATCGAGGGAAAAACTCACGAACCAACTGCTTAGCAGTGGTCGCGGCTGTGTAATCTGGGACTGGATATGCTTCTGTCCATCTGGACAAAGCGCATACAACTACAAGGACATACTTGAAACCTCGACATCGCTCCATCTGAATATAATCCATCTGGAGGACCTCAAAAGGGTGGTCAGGAGGCTGGAAACCACCTTGTTCCACCGGGACACTTTTACCTGGATTAAACTGACAACATATCATACAGGTACGGACTTTCTGCTTGGCTGCAGCTCGTAAATGCTTGTTAAACCAAATGTTCTGGATACTGTCTAACATTGCTTTTTCTCCTAAATGTGCTGGACTATGTGCGGTATTAATGATAACTTGAACCATAGAGTCGGGGAGAAACCATGCGGCTCTACCCTTCGTTAACCATCCTTGATCTGTCTGGACCCCTCCTTGTTCGGACCATTTCTTGATTTCATCGGGAGTAGCATGTAACTGGATATCTATGACATCTTGAGTAGGGTCTTTAACTGTCATACATGTAGTCGGATCTGGA
This sequence comes from Lissotriton helveticus, assembly GCF_964261635.1. NCBI lineage: Eukaryota > Metazoa > Chordata > Amphibia > Caudata > Salamandridae > Lissotriton > Lissotriton helveticus. Next base: position 107,846,165 of record NC_136067.1, read on the forward strand.
GTGTGTGTCATGTTAACTGGACTGTCTAGAGTCTGTACTGTAAGCTTGGCTGTGCGATCTGCTAGATCATTACCTTGAGAAATAATGTCAGTGACTTTCGTATGTGCTTTGCATTTCATGATAGCGATAGATGTCGGTAAATGTATTGCATCTAACAGAGCTTGAATAAGGAGACCATGCTGAATCTTGGTTCCATGAGAAGTCATGAAACCTCTCTCTTGCCAGAGCACTCCAAAGTCGTGTACAACTCCAAATGCGTAACGTGAATCTGTGTAAACATTAACTTTCAGGTTCTTGGCGTGTATGCAGGCTTGTGTCAGAGCAACTAGCTCTGCTGCTTGAGCGGACAGGGTATCAATACGGTGTGTTTCAATAACTTCGGTGTCAGTAGTCACTGCATACGCGGCTACTAGTTCTCCTGTACTAGTTCTCATACATGAACCATCCACATAAAGTGTCAGGTCAGGATCTGGTAACGGAATGTCTGTCAGGTCTTGTCTTGGCTTTGTCGTAATGTTGACTACTTCCACGCAATCATGTGTGGCAGAATTTGAATTAACTGATGGTAACAGTGTAGCAGGGTTCAGGATGTTGCAGCGTCTAATATCTATGTGTGGTTGGAACAGTGTCAATTCATAACCTGTTAAACGTGCAATTGTCAAGTGCTGAGTTTGTGTTCGGTTTAAAAGAACTTCCACGGAGTGTGGGACTTGTACTGTCAAGGAGTGTCCTAAAACTATGGAATCACTTTGTCTGATAGCTAGTGCTGTGGCTGCAACTGACTTGAGGCACGCAGGCAACGCCTGGGCGACTGGATCTAGTGTGCTAGAAAAATAAGCACAAGGCTTGTATTGTCCTGCTTGGTCTTGTGTAAGAACAGATAATGCTGTACCTTCACGTTCAGTAACGAAAAGTGTAAAAGGCTTACTGTAGTTCGGTGTCGCTAGAACTGGAGCTTGACATAAAGCTTTCTTTAACTCATTGAAACTAAGTGTATGTTCAGATGTCCAAGGGAGGACAGTCGATACGGCTGCCTCCTGTGTCGTTAACTGTATCAGTGGCTTGGCTAGAAATGCATACTGAGGAATCCATTGTCTACAATAAGAAGTAAGGCCGATAAAAGCACGCACCTCCTTCTGGGTCTTGGGCTGTGGAAGACTCGCTATCAACTGGATACGGTCTGGTGTCAACTGCCTACCCCTCTTGGACAGTAAGTGTCCTAAGTAGACCACTTGCTGGACACAGAATTGAAGCTTCGAAGGGGACACCTTGTGTCCCATCTCGGCTAGGAAATACAGAACTGTGAGGGATGCTCGCTCGCAGTCACGTTCAGAACGGGCTGTGATCAATAGATCATCGACATACTGGAGCAGGGCAGTGTCAGTTGGCATGTGAATATTGTCAAGTTGTCTCTTAAGTGCTTGGCTGTAAATACTAGGACTTTCTGTGAAACCTTGAGGAGCGCGTGTAAACATATAGCTCCTTCCATTTAAACAAAATCCGAAAAGAAACTGGCTGTCTGGATGAATTGGAACACTAAAAAATGCGTTCTTGAGGTCTATGACAGTGAAGAACGTGGCTTCGGAATCAATGGCTGTCAATAGGGAAGAGATATCTGGGACAACTGGGTACTGAGGAATAATACATTTAAGTTCCCGTAAATCAATCACTAATCGATATACTGGGGGTGCATTTGGATCAGTACGTTTCATGACTGGAATGATCGGAGAATTACATACATTGGAGTCAGTTTCTACAACTACTCCTTGAGCCATGAGCTCGTCAATAATTTTGGATAAGGCTGCTACAGCCTCGGGTGGCAATCTGTACTGCCTGATTCGTGGTAACACTACACCTGGTTTGAGAGTCACACGATGGGGTGTGATTTGCATATAACCTACATCAGTTGGACCTTGCGCCCATAAATGCTGCGGAACTTTAGACAGTCTGGAATCAAAATCTCGTAATACATAGTGACCCTTAAAGTCACGTAGGAACAGACGTATTCCCTCTGGGGAACAGCATATAACTGCACCTAACTCTTTCAGTGTTTTAATGCCTAATAGATTTTCTGGACATGACTTAGTAAGTAACAGATCAGTAGTGCGGGACAATGGACCTACTTCTAGAGTGACTGGCTTTGAAATCTCATTAACGATAGGCTTTCCTGAAAATCCAAGGGAAACATTTCTTGAGCCTGAGAGCGGAGCCCCTGGAACTTCGGCATGACTAATTGTGGTCCTACTTGCCCCTGTATCAATCAAAAACTTTCTGTCTTTCCCTAATACTTGACTGTGAACATAGGGACCCTCTTGATCTACAGGTATCTCGATGAGAGGCAAGCCTACCTCCCTCTCTAGGCTGTTTCATGAATATGGCTGATACTCTGGATACTCAGACTGTGCATACTGGTACATCTGCGATGTAACATGCTGTGTTGCAGCAATAGGCTGCGGTGCTGTAACTGTCTGTGGTGCATTCTGTGGCTGAGGAATCTGTGAAACTTGCTCTTGTCTAGGCGGACGTGGTCTTTCTTTAGTCTTACCAGTAGCTATGTTATGTTTCAGAACTGCACACTCATTTATGAAATGACCTGGTTGTTTACAATAATTGCAGTTCCCTTTAACGGGTGCTGCAGGATGACTGGCTTGATTCGGACCCCTCTTCTGACTGTCTTGAGGAACAGATTGTGCAACTAGTACTTTCATTTTCGTGTCTTTCATACGTTTTCTCTCGTGTTCTTGCTCTTCCCTGATTCTATTCTGGTGGTACTGGAGCATTTGGAGCATCTGGGACGGAGTATTTGCTTGCCAGGTGCTTTCGACTTTCAGAACTCGGTTTTTAATTGGTGGACTTGAATTCTCGACTAATTTGGTAACGAAAAGGTGAGGGTATGACTCACTACTTGTCTTGAGGCCACTGTTGATACTAAAGCACTTTTCAAACCTAGAATAAAAATCACTAATATCTTCATCTTGTTTCTGTTTACAGGCTGAGATTGCATCCCAGTCTTCTTTTCTCGTTGTTAATAATCTGGGTAAAACTTGAATCAATAATTCTGGTAATTCTTTACATTTCTCTCCAAGACCAGTACCTGGTACTCGTATCTTATCTTCAGCTTCTAGGACTGCCCAATCTATCTTTTTCTCTCCCACCTCCCATTCTTTTTCCTTTAGCTTTTCATACACCCCTGCGGGTAGCAGAACCTTTAACATTTTAATGATATCTGGGTAAGTGTATTCTCCCATACGGAGCATGTCTTTTAATTCTCTATGGAACCCTGCTGGATCTTTGTCATGACAGGGAATTAATTTCTTCATCTCGAGAAGTTCCATCTTTGTTATCGGAGTGTATACAAACACTCGTTGCATTTCGCCACCCGTTCCTCTGACTGGGTGGACTTCTCGTAACGGATTCTGTCTGTCTATGTAAAATGATTTACTTTCTGGGGGTGAGACATGAACAAAATGCGGGTTCAAGAACGTTCTATATTTGTGACGTTGTTCTAGAATGACACTAATTAAATCGGTACCTAGACCTCTCCATCTATACTGGAGTAACTCGTTCAGGATATCGTGTAACGGACCTGGATCAGAATGTTGACCCTCATACAGAGTAATGAGGTGCTGGATCATATACATACCCACCAGTCGCTGCTCGGCTGGGGGCATTTTCAGGAACATTTGTGCCACTATTTCGTCTGGAAAAGTGGTAGAATCAGTAATCCATCTGACTGCTGATCGGACTAGTTCCTGTTCATGCATAGTACTTAACTCACTGTAACCAATTCGTGATTTCAGGATGTGATCGGTAGCTTGAAATACTTGTTCTAGGGAACCTTGTTCTGGTGCTGGATGATGGAAAATAGACTTGTGTTCTAGACGTAAATGGCGATCTGGAAATCTAGATTTTCCTACATACGCTATTCTGGCAGTATTCTCATCGTCTTCCTCTTCAGGATCAGAGGTACTTTCTTTCTCGCTTACTTGTGCTGCTTTACGCTGTTCATGTATCTTTATTATTTCTCTACGGATTTTCTTGTACATACTTTCCATGGCACCAATGGTATTGTGTTTTCCTTCGGCTATATTATCACTCCACTTTGTTAGAGTTTTCATTTCTTCCGGGTCTTTAGACGGGTAATCTTGTTCTCTTATTAGACAGTTAATTAAGAACTTTAATATCATGCGCTGAATCTCGGCTTTCCTTTGAGACATGGCATCACTAATACTTTGTGGGTCATCCCCTGTACGGATGAAACGATATATCCTGTCTAGATCTTCTTTCATATTCGGCAGGGTGACTAGATACTCGGTCACTCTCCTTACGCGTACGGAATATAAAACCATATTAAACTCGCCTGGAACTGGGTCATAGACACATTCGCCAAGGGTTTGCCTGATTTCTGCAACAGACTTATTACTCTTAGGAGTACGCTGTGATGCTTGAGCATGTAATTCGAGTGCTGATAAACGTTTGTATGGCGGCGGGGTTTGAGGAAGACCTCCTCCTGCGGCCCCTAAACTAGAATCATCAACTGATGCTTTTCGTCCTGGCAGGGTCGGTAATTGTAACGTGGGCTGGACTTGTATGGCGGGCTGACCCGGGGGGGCTGTTAAGGGCACCCCGGTGTCTGGAGGAGCAGGAATTACCTGATTTACAGGGACTGGCGGAGCGCGAACAGGATTTGCATATTCGGGGACTGTGTCGTCCAGATAGGACGAAATAAATATATCAGCTGCGGTCGGTTTGTGACGTAGCTTGGTCGGAACTAATGGTGGCGGGAAATTACTGGATGCCTCCGGGGTCGCTTTTGGCAAGCCCTCAGCAAGAAGAGGATACATACCCTTAATAAGGGCATTCCTCTGTCTGTCTGACTGTTCGGCTTTGACTTGTTCACCTATCTCGATTAATTCTTTTTCTTGGGCTCGTTCTTGGGATTCTCTACTTAGTTCTGACTTTCTGATTTCTTTTTCGGTTCTCTTATGAGCTTCTTTGCGCCATAACTCGATGGCGTCTTTCTGTGCTTGTCTGGCTTTCTTTTTCCATAATGCCTCTTCTACTCGCATGATGCATTCGGCATCCCATGTACCCGATACGGGCCATCTATACTTTTCTTCTAACTGTTTGGTATACTCTACCCATAAATCTAGATACAATATGGCACTTATGCCATGCCTCTGATACATAAAATGACCTGGACTGTCCCTGGGCGGGACAGGAACTGCTTCTTCTAACAAACCCTTTCTAGTTTTTAACTGACGTAATCTCGAAAAGAGAGACATTGTAAACTTGAATCGGAACACAATACAATAAACAAGGAACAATAACAATTGGGAGAACAATTCAGGCATACCACGACATTGAAAATACATTGAACAACATCATAACATTACAGTTCGGACAGAATATTACCTGGAATACTGAGAACAGAAACACAAGAATTTCTCGAGAACGGAACAGACTAGAGTTACTGGATGCACTGCTGAAACAGTACGGAACATACCGGTCCCATAAAGGGACGCATCAAGACCCGTATCCACCTAGGTGAACACTTCGTTTGTGGGCTTGGGTACCACCAACCCACGGACCAGGAGTCAATTTAGACTGACCCTGTCTAGATACTACCCCAGTAATGGTACTCACCGGGCAGCAAGAACGGAAAGCTTCGGACTGGACTGGACTGCTTACGACGACGGACTACGAACTTCGGACTTTAGTTACGGGTGGACCTCCGGATACCTCGGACCTTGGACTCTTGGCTTGGGCTCTGGTCGGGACTCGCCGCGTTCCTCCACCGTCTCGTCTGGATGCTGGACCGCCTCCTCCGTCTCCTCCGTGGGCCTGAGGGATACTTGAGCAGAAATATCTGCCACTGCGCAGAAGAGTTCCGTCACGACTGCAGAGGGTCAGGGGGTCGGCGTGGCTTCACCGACGCGTGGGGAAAGGGCAAATCCCTATTCGGGCGCCATTATGTGGTAAATAAATAAATAATACCCTATTTTTGACTAGACATATATCATAACAGATAGCTCAATAAATAAGAGTCAAGATTCGAGGTAGTAGGAGTTTTGCAGGTTTAATACAGCATAAGGACAGGAACAGGACAACCTGCATAGGAATAGGATGACAGAGCCCAGCAGCTGCTGGGGCTGGGTCTGGGATGAGCGCGCTAACTTTTAATAACAATACACGAGCATATATACATAGCGCAAACACATAGCATTACATTGCAGTAGGCGTAGCAGTGGGTGGAACAGAAGGCGTGACGCGTAGCAGTCGCGAAAGATAAGAGTAAAAAGAGGTGTAACTGGGCGTATACATAGACATGTGGTGCAGACGTAACAGGATATGTCATGAATGGGGCGGAAACATAGGAGGGGGCTACCTAAGGAGCCGGGACCTCTAACCTGGTGGTGCGCGCAAACTGGTAATGACGTGTTACTAGGAGAAGCTGGGGGCTATGAACTCTGTGCTAGGAGCAGAGACTAAAGTCTGGAGGGTCGGAGCGACATGTACCTAAACCCTATCTGGTATCTAATGTTTAGGGAACATGTTGATATAAACTAGAAGTCATGAGGGGAAAAGCTAACTGACTCTAAGACTGGACCATGCATTATTCTACATGTAGTGCGTGATGAAGAATATTAAATGACCATTAAATACAGTATTTCTCTAACGTAGAGACGTGAAGGCTAGACAATGACGGAAACTATTGATGCAGTTCAGTAGCTTAGGAATGCAGAGAAGGAGGACTAAACTGATAGCTGGAATCATAACATAGTCTTGGCAGACTCAGAGGCAGAGCCAAGCTGCACCGGGCACTGCGAGGCAGGAAGTAAGTGAAAGGTCGAGGATACAGGTGGGGGCTGGATCGCTCCTCAGCGAGGCTCAGGAGACAGGAGCTGAATCTGATGTCCGGGCCCTGTTGAGGCCTGGAAACGGGGACTTTATAATGAAATAACGTGCACACTGAGAAGCGTGGCAACGTTACTTTACATAAGCCTGATATTCGTAGTATTCACGAGGACTGGAAACTAGCATACCAGAGGTGGACACAACTATAATTGCGTCATTAGTCGGACATGGGGAATACATATGCATATTGGTCATGCACACATAACATATGATGGATGACACGTAGGGACACAGAACATGGCAAAATTTACTTTTCCACACAGCAGTATTGCAAAGACAGCTCGGTTTTTCGCCCAGAGGTTCAGACAAAAATATTGGGTAATCCCTCTTTGGTCAACATGTTGAGCAGACACTGCAGTCACTACCCGCGCTTTTGGTTCTCTCCAGTACAGGATGCAGCCCTTTCGTGGTCCCCAAGGTTGCAGCTCCACATCCTCTTTTTCAAGGAGTTCCACCCAATATCACTCCTACAATCAGAACCAACTGCATTATTCGATTCTAAATCATATACAGGAGGTAATTCTTCCAGGAAACGACTTGCCTTAGAACCCACCCTTAATCCATCCCAAAAAGACTGATGGTGGATGTAGGAGAGTAGGGTCTGCAATCCTATGGTCACCCCAGATTTTTGCTTTTTGCTTCACTGGTTTACAACTTTCCCTGGCTGTGGGCCTGCTAATCAGACCCACAGCCTAGCTGTTCTCTCTCTAAATTGACATCCATGTACTTTAGGTGCATTTACCAATTGGTACTGGGCCACCTTATCAGTCCCTGTACAGTGTACCTTAGGTACCCAGGGCATAGGTGTACCCAGGGCCTACCAGGGGCTGAAGCATGTATTATGCCACCCCTGGCTGGCCATCTGAACAGACACAACTGGCTGGTAAGACAGCTGGGGCAAGGTGTTGTAATCACCCTTTGCTGTAGATATAGTATACCTATCTCTAACCCCAAAATGGACACATATACTCCTATGGCAGGCCTTATCAATCCTGAAGGCAGAGTGCTTGGAATTATGTGAGATGGTGCTCGGGCATGAGCTGAGCCAGTCTGCAGCTTGCGGAACCAAGCCCTAATAGCTGTTCCATGATAACGCTATACCATATACTCTTAAGTGCATTATAATCCTCGCGGTTGAATGCTAACTTTGGTATAGCATTATCAAAACATGTTGAGTAAGGTGTCATACGAATTGGAATACTACGCCCTCGCCACGACGGGGGTAGCATTCCACCCTTTTAGAGGGACACGACATGTATGTAACTGTGAACCCCGGTTAAAGTTAAATGAAGCCTCAGCATCACAAAATGGATGCTGCCACCACAGACACAAGTCTGACCTCCTGCTGCTGGGAGTCCTTCCAGCGAGGGAGGCCTTGACAAAGGGTTTCCTGCCTTGGGAGGTGCTAGCACCACCCCAGATAGGATTTTGTGTATTGGTTAGGACAGGCCTTAAAGGAATGAGACATGCCTGGGGCACACAAGGTGCCCTGTGCATACACAGGTTCAAACCAGTTGCTGGGGCACTCCAGCCTCCGCTCTGGCGCGAAACCGGACAAAGGATAGGGTGTGTAACCACCCCCCTTCCTGGTCCCACCCATGGGAGGGACCTAGTCACTAGTGCAGCCCCCTTTAGGAGAATAAAGGTAGGAGCTGGTCCCATTCCAAATTAGATTATCCTGAACAACTCTACAAGAAGAAACTCTGGACTTCGACGATCTGCTCCACGGAAGACTGAAGAATCTCCCTTGTGGGCAAGGAGTGTCCACCCTGCAACTGCAGGCACCATCAAGCGTCCTAGCGGTTCACTTTGTCGTCCTTCTTGCCGGAACCAGACTTCAGAGCCCGACGAGATCCGGACTTCCAGACCTCAACGACCTCAACCTACTTCTGCAGCACAGCTGAGATCGGTGGGTGCGACGAGACACGTGTAACCGGCCATCTTGAAGAAACTGCATTTCGCTTCCAGCACGACTTCAGAGGCATCCTCGAGAAAGTGCGTTGGGGATTGAGAAGCCCCAGCCCCGAGCAGCTCCTGCACCAAAGACCAGCCCTCCAACATCCACGAGATCTGCGTGGGGCCCTTCTGCTTGTTTGCTGTTTGACGCGTTGTCTGGTCACTTGCCGGCTGGCTAGTGGCCTCCTAGACGACGATCCTTGAAATCTACACTGCTGGTCTGGTTGCTCCAGACTGGCCCTTGTTCCCTTCCAAAAGAGGAGCACCCCGGACACTCCTGGTCCGCACCAGACGCCGTTTCCACTCACCGCGTGGGTTGCCTTTGCCCAGGCCTGTTGACTCCAAATCCGGATCCGACACCGCCGACAGCGAGAGCCTGCGTGGGACAGCTCGTGCCTCCATCCTGGTCGTCGAAGACACCTCCTGGTCCACGTGGCTGCAGAGTCAAGCGTCCACTCTTCACCTGATCGCGACGACAGCACCTGGTTCCTTCCTGGTTCCACACCGGTCACTGGCTAGTGACTTTGAACACTGTCCCCTCTGCTTTCAGGTCCTCTTCTTCCTCGATCCACCCTTGGATCGCACCGGACATCTTCCACTTGGTCGCCTGCAGCATCTTTCTTCCAGGCTCCATAGACTTCGACGCGGAAACCCGACACACTTTGACACCTATGCACCCGCAGCCCGTGGGTGAGGTAACAAGAGCATTTCGGTGCTCAAGGGTAGATTAACTCTCCTAGTGTCCAGATTTCCAGTCGTTTTAGTCCTAGATAGTAAAGACTGTCCGTACTCACCTTTTTCGTAAACTGTACTGTCCATTGACTTTGTTCCGCATCTCGCGTGTGAGTTCACACTCTGCACACGCGTCCCGTGGGCCTCCTGTTACTTACCTAAGGTTAGGATAGTGTAGTCCCAGCGATCTTACAGCCTCTGGACAGCTCCATTCCTTCTGTTGATTTCCTTTTACCATTTACTTAGTATATGGTTTGTCGTGCCCCTAGGGCACCATTGTAATTTTTTGCAATTTATCGTATTTTTCCTAAGAGATTGTCATGTGCTTACCCCTCTGATCTCATAAAGAGTTCAGAGGTGTTTGTTATTAATAAATATATTGTTTATTTTCATAATAACCTGTGTGGTGTCCTTTCATCTGGTATTCAAGGGGTTATATGTGGTAAAACAGCTGGCTTCACATGCCAAAAGAGTTTAGCCTAAGACTGCTTTGTCCATGCTACCATTAGGATAGCTGGTCTGTAAGGTTGACTTACAACCAATCACCATAAGGGTTGTTTGGACTGATACAAGGTGATCACTAGAACTAGTGAGCATCATAGATCAGGCCAACTTCTCACAGTGGAGTTTTTCTCTTTTAATCCATGGTCAACGATGCCATTTGTCTGTTGGGGTTTCTAATAGTTGTGTCAAAAGGGCACACTGTAGGATTTTGGCAAATTCCCTCTTGCTACACCTTCAAAGGGGACCTCTACCTCCTCATCTACGCGAGTCTTTTGCACAAGTGTCTATTTTGATACACACAGGGTTCCGAATCTCCAACAACAGAGTTAGAGTTTACTCTCAGTTCCTCATCAACAAGCAAGTCAGGAAGGAAGCGCCTGATTTTAGATCTTTGTGCAAACTTTTCAATTGTTGTACCTCAAGAAGGTCCTAAAGTTCTACTGCCAGAACGACTTTATACCTCGACCTCCAGGATGTCTATTTTCATGTGCCAATCCTTCCAAAGCATAGAAAGTGGCTACACTTTACGATGGGTACAAACCTTTTCAATTCAAGGTCCTACCTTTTTGGACTTCGGTCTGCTCCACGTGTCTTTAGTGGATCCTGGCACCAGTGGCAGGCTATCTATATCTTCAAGGCATACAAATTTATCATTACTTAGACGACTGTTTAAGAAGGGCTCGCTCTTATCAACAAGCAGTCCAGCACACCCAGACTTGTCAGTCGCTATTTCAAAACCTGATTTTCAAAAAATCATGACAAGTCCCAACTAGTCCTAGCTCCGATATGAACATTTCTCGGAGCATCAATCAATACAAACCTAGCAAGGGTGTTTGTCTCACACAAACGACAGGCATGCATCTCCCACTTGGTGGTTCGTCTACGTACAAAAAAAAAAGGTCCGTTTCAGTAGATCCTCAGTCATTCCTGGCCACGGCCTCCACCTGCATCCAGTTGGTTCCCAACTGCTGATTACACATGAGAAAATGCTAGAGGAGCTAGCCAAGCAGTGGCGACGACCATCTGGCTCATTCAACGACAACATCTTATTTGCCTTTCGAATGAGGACACCGCTGGGCTGGTTGGCCCACGCTACCAGTGTGGCAGCAGGCCGCTCCCTCCTCGGACGCCTCACGGCTCACCCTTACCAACGATGCCTCTCTGGAAGGTTAGGGAGCGCACCTTCAGTGCTTTTTCCATCAAAGGCAGATGGACGCCTCTCCAACGCACGTCACACACTAACCGCTTGGAGCTGTTATCCAGTTTCCTGGCTCTGAAAGCCTTCCGCTTCCTAGTGCGAGAGGAATCAGTGTTAGCGTGTACAGCCAATACTATCGCTATACACTATCTCAACAAGCAAGGAGGTACGCGATCACTTTCGCCCAAACAAGCACAACACATTTGCGAATAGGCCATTCACCATCGCGTTGATATTTCTGCAATACATGTTCCAAGGGTCTCGAACGTCATGACTGACTCCCTCAGCAGATCCGCCTAGGACAACCACGATTGGGATCTCCACCAACAGACCCTGGACCACATCTTATGCCTGGGGGACCAACCAGACCTGGATCCGTTTGCATCGCCTCTCAACCGCAAATGCCTATACTATGCAATTTGACTTTCCCGCTAAAGATCGTGCGGAACTGCATTCGATGAACTCGTCAACAGTATTTGCATTCGCTTTTCCGCCGATTGGGTTTCTGCCTCGTCCCCAGCGGAAAATGAGGTTCTAACCATGTCACATCCCACTCTTTGTGCTCAGACGGCCCCGCCGACTGTAGTGCACGGGTCTCCTCCTACTACCTTGCTGGTAACCTATCACGCTTCGCCCTCTGCCGCACCTTCTGACAGTGCAGTGCGGACGGATTCACCATCCGCATTCCTCAGGTCTCAAGCTCGCGGCTTCAACCTGAGCACTCTGAATTTGCTCACTTGTGCATTGCCTCAGACTGAAGGGAGGTTTCTCGCGAACGCAAGAACCCCTCCACTACTTAGATATATAAACTAAAATGTAAACGCTTTGGTATCTGGTGCGAGTCTGTCTGCATCAATTCCATGCACGCTACACCAGAGTATATCCTACCTGTTTTTCTCCTTATGGCAAAGTCAGGCCTCTTTCTCATTTCCGTCTTGAAAAGTACTGGGTGCACTTCTCGTTTTCGCCATGACTGATTCCGGTCTCTCTATTCCTCCCTGATTATTCGCAAGTTCTTTTAGGGTCTCTACAGGATGTGCCCGCCTATCTGGCGTTTCCCCGCCTACTTGGTGCCTCAACGTCGTATTGGCCCAGCTTCTCTAAGCTGCTTTTGAACCAATCCATTTCACGGATTCAACATTTCTAACATGGAAAGTTTCCCTCCTACTCGCTCTCACGTCTTCCCGACATGGGAGTCCTATTCAAGCTTTTACCATCAAACATATTTACCTTCAACTTCCAAATGATTCCCTGGTGCTGCGCACCAATCCACTATTTAATCCACTATTTATATTTATTGTTGGCTTTGACTTCATCTAGAAGAGTCAGTGATGTTCAGACTTTCACTGTCCATCCACCTTTTTTACAGTTCACGTCTAATTCAGTAGTGCTCCGCACAAACCCAAAATGTATACCTAAGGTGCCTTCGGACTTTCACCTGAACGAGTCAGTCATCTTAAGGACATTTTTTTCCCTAATCCGCAATCCCCTGCGGAAAGGGCATTACATACACTTGACATCAGGAGATGTTTAAAGTTCTATTTACAAAGAACCTCTGCAATACACAAATCCGATCAATTGTTCATCGCTTATGGAAGGATACGACAAGGACAGGCAGTGTCTAAACAAACCATAGCTAGATGGATCTCTGCAGCTATTGACTTTTGCCATATACAAGCAGGAAGACCTTTACAGGCAACTCCAGGGGCTCATTCTACAAGAGCTGTGTCTTCCTTGACTGCTCTTTTCGCTGGAGTTCTGTTCAGCAAATCTGCAGAGCAGTAACCTGGTCTAGCAGGCATACTTTCACCAAGCACTATTGTTTGGATGCAGCCAGCGAGACTGATGCTTCAGTGGGTCAAGCAGTTCTGCGTAATCTTTTCAGATAAGGTGAGCCTCTGTTTCCCTCCTTCTCTTTACTGCTTTCCAGACGCTTATTTCATGCCTATTATTATGTACATTCTTATGTAACTGCAAATTTTTCATGCTTTTAGGAATGAGGCATTTCATTATATGATGTGTTTTTCATATGCACAAACTTATGCTACAAATAGCGTCTTCCAAGCATTATTATATACTGCTATCTACTCTGATTCAGGCATGTGAATCTATGAAAGACACCCCAATACTGGAGAAGAACAATAGTTACTTACCTGTAATCTGTGGTTCTCCAGTATTGGTGTCTTTCATAGATTCACATGCAACCCGCCCACCCTCCCTCAGAGGCTTATAGGCAAGGTTGGTTTTACCTTCACTCCTGTGCGAGAAAATCTGAGAGCCTGAGCCTCTGGGGAGGACTTTCTGTTGGGTGCTGTCGCCTGATTGGCTGCAGTTTGAACTATACAAAATGACTACGATAGTCATGAGTGTGGAAGTTTTTTCTATGGTAGCTTGGGCTACTTTACTTCCTAGTTGGTTATTACCAAGTTTTTCTAAGGATATTATTGCATATTATTGCTTTTTTATGTACTGTGGGACTCCCACTCCGACGACGGGGAATGATTCAGCATGTGAATCTAAGAAAGACACCAATACTGGAGAACCACAGATTACAGGTATAACTATTGTTCTACTTGTGCATTCTCAACATCCCCAGTGCACAGAAGCTCCAAAGCTTTTGGCAAAAATGTTTTTTTATGGGGAGTCTGTTCTTAAAGTCTCTGAATGCAGCATGATCAGTAAATATACCCACTTATTGTGGGAAATAGCCCATATGTGTAGGAAGCTGGCTCTGTATTTACTATACTAAAGTGAGGTATAGCGTGCACAGAGTCCAGTGGATACCCAAAGGTAGGCAGAGGTAAAGTTAGATAGCACCTCCCTCTCTATTTGTGTTCGTGTGTGTCAGAAAGTGGCTCTATATATACTGGACCAAGATAAGGTATCGTGTGTTTAGAGTCCACAAACCCCAGAGGTATAACAGAGGTTAAAGCCAGGTGTGACCTTACTCTCTAAAGTGGTAGCTTGGTTGATCAGTAAGGCAGTACCAGAGGACAGTGTAAAGCATTTGTTGTACACACTCAGTCAGCAAAAGGTTTCACACACTCAAACTTTGTTAAACACAATAGGTACAGGGGTTGCAGTAGGCAACACAATTCTAAACACAATTTAGCATTTAGCTCAATGTTTTTTTTCTATATAAATACAGCTGATTACTTTGTAGAGTACTTTGGTAGTTCCAGGACTGGATCCTAGATTCAGTCCGGGGGTCTAAGCTGAAACCAATTCAGTAAAAACGTTTCAGTTACTGTAGTGTTAGTTAGTTAATTCTTTATTCGGTTTTTAAAGTACATAAAAAACCATGAAAGCAATATCGATAAAAACAACATTATACATCAAGATAAAAAGTTATTTCAATTCATAAGAATACATGGTGTTTATGCGGAGAATTAAGCAGCCCTATATCTTGCTGACTAATACATCTGTAGTGCTAATTTCTGAGATTCACATGTTTATCATGGAGAAAAAACGTTATCAAAGATTTACTCTGTTTAAAGATACATTTCAGAAATGTCACAATGTGTTTACAAATCCATTTAGATTCTAAAAACTGGAGTCGCAGCATGGCTGGACGACATCTTCTAAAGCCCATTTTTATTAGCATCGGCAACAACCAGAGCCTACGGTGGTCAACATAAAATTTACAAAACAGGACAGTATGAATTGTTGACTATGCTGATGTTCTATCGCATGGACAGGGTGATAGAATTTGATCCCAAGTTTTTTGAACTGGGAATGCCACTAGTCGATGGAAGATGTTGAATCTGAATCTTACCAACAAGAATCGTTCAAATTGTGAAGATACATAGGTTAGGTATGGCTGAATTGAAAGGGTAGTCTGTATCGCCATCGAATGTTGTACAGAAGCTTTTCTTGCTTCTGTGGCGACACGCAGCTCTTCAACGTGACTCAGTGTAACGACTGTTTTTTTCTGGATACGGTGGCACATCTAAAATGGCTCTCCTTCAGCCGTCACATAATTTCATCCTTCTCAGGCCGCTATTTACAAGATACTTAGAAGATGCACCTGAGAAGGCGATCATAAGCTATTTACAAGCCTATATTTACAGGGATACAACTAACATCTAGGGGATCCCTCATCTCATATTTACATAGACTGTTTACTTACCTGATTTAACGTCGCCAGACGGTTTATTTACCTGATTTAACATCGCCAGACGGTTTATTTACCTGATTTAACGTCGCCAGACGGTACTTACCTGATTTAACGTCGCCAGACGGTTTATTTACCTGATTTAACGTCGCCAGACAGTACTTACCTGATTTAACGTCGCCAGACGGTTTATTTACCTGATTTAACGTCGCCAGACGGGTCCCTAACTCTTGGGGTCAACTCTAATCTACACTTCTTGACGGTATACCTTATGTCTGCCAACAGGGTATTCTATCGTGGGGTCGGCGGCACGCCTAAGGTGCGCCGACGATAATAACTAGTCTCAATTTAGAAGAGTTATAACATTAGAATATCTGAGAGTTCCTTCCAGCCAAAGGCTACACTGTCTCCCATTTCTCAGTTACCTGCTAGAAGGGTCCAATCACCTTCTAACACGCCAGTATCTGGTTGAAAAGAAAGGTTAGTCCTGTCTTAGAAACAACACTCAAATATCTGTATTGGACATTATCTCTTTTATTCTCTACATAAACATAATCATAGAAAGTTGGACATTATTACAAGTAGTCAGCATCTATAACCTAAAAAGGGAGGAAAGGTGTATTATTAGATGTATGTTCTCTACACTAACTCAGAACGCCTCACCTTATACGTGAGTCTTTCCATCTCAGCAGCGGAGCTGATCCCTCTCTCCCTCTCGGGTCTTTACTCGCTCGGGACTCTGCTCTCCCACTATGGCTCACGGATACACGTCTGCACCGCTACACCTCGTCTACGCTGCCTTGGCTCTGAAAACTCGAACCCTCTTCTGGATTGCGTCTCGGCTTCTACCACTCCTGCATGTTGCTCTCACAGGATTCTTGATCTCTTCCTCTTCTTGGTTACAAGCTAGTAGTTAATCACCAGCTCTTAGGACAACTTCATCTGTCTGCTCTGCACGTAGCTCTCTCCTTGTCTGCTACTTGCTCTTCGATAATATCTCTCCCTTTCTCTATGGAAATTTCCAGTCCTAGGCCGACTCCCACCGAATTCCTGTACCAGCCTCCGGGGTCTCACGCCGTTTGCAGTGGCCACCTGCGTATTGCGTCTACCACCAGTGAGCAAAATACATTCCTTCGATAAGGGCCAGTCCTGACCGGTTTCTAACTAGCGAATAATAATTCTACTCTAAACATGCCCTTTGCTCTCCAAGCGCCTCGCACAGATGAGGCATCTATCTGAGATGGATGAGACAGTCGTCCAAGATGGCTGCTCTATGGTTTTGGGCCTACAGGCCTGACTAACGACTAAAAGGCATTAAACCCTGTTAAAGCAATCGATTAAGCCCTATTTCTGAATAGAAGGGTTACTTATACTGAGATGATAGTACATTATGGTCGATTCTAGTCTAGAAAAGGCTAGACATTATCCGGGTGGTACACTCAGTGCCCTTAATTTCAATTCTTTTCTAGATATTTCACAAATCCTATCTGGGGCGGAGTAATACTCTCCGAACCCTATGTCAGTCAAAAACATTTTCACATACCTAAGCCAACTGATTTTAAACGAGTGGTCTAGTGACATACAGTCCTCTACTATTTGCTTGGTAAGTGAATTTTCTGTTGATGTCCATATTCGTCGCCACAATAAGAGCGGTTGTATTTTTGCCAAGTCCGCCAAATGCGGGATCCCCAGTTCCGCATGGCACGCAAACGTTTAAACACTTTTTGGTGCCGCTAATAAAAATCTTAGGAAGGAATTCTCAGCTACTTGTAAGGAACTAGTATTGGTGTGTCTCCACAGACCAGCCCCGTATAAGGCAACCGTTTGGCATTTGGCTCTATAGATATGTAATAGTTCTACGGGTGGCCTTTTTCCTAGCTTTTGTGAGAAGCTTATAAGGGCAGCAATTGCTCGCATAAGATGATGTTTCCTGGCCTCAACTGTAGGTTTCCAATTTAGTCTAGCATCGATTACGATGCCTAAATAGGGGTATTGGCCAGTGACTTTGAGTCTTTCCTTATCAAGGAATATAGCTTCCCCCCCCCTTTTTTCCCTGACCCTGCTGCCATTATATATGTTTTTTTTATGTTTATTCGCAACTCAAGGTTCCCCATAAAAGTAGCATACCTATCTAGGCCTTCTGTAATTCACGTGGGGTGCGGGCCAGTATCACGGCGACGTCCGCATAGAGCAGAGCGGGTATCGGGCGATCTCTCACTTGCGGCACCCCTTCAACATTGCCACCTCCAGTCCATTTGTGTAAAGAGAAAAAAGAAAAGGGCCCAGGACACAACCCTGCCGGACACCACGCTCTACCCCAAACGACTCAGACAACTGGCCTTTTACACCAAAACGTACCCTTGCAGAGGCGTTAGAGTATAGTTCCCTCAAAAGATCAATTAAAGGGACCTCAATACCCAGCTCTGAAAGGACGGACCACAGTTTTGCATGGGGAAACGCAGTCGAAAGCAGCAGAGAGATCGACATACGCCATGTGTAACCTACCCTGCTTCTCAAAAACATATTTACCAAATAACATGGATAAATTTAAGGCCTGCTCAATAGTCCCAAAACCCTCCCGAAATCCAAATTGGAGATCAGACAGGATCCCGAAATGGTCCGCCCACCTCTGTAAGCGCTAGAGGGCTACTCTCCCCACCATCTTGCCCAGGGAGTCCAGCAGGGAGATCGGGCGATAACATGACACCTCTTGCCTGTCTCCTTTCTTAAATATAGGGACCATGATGGATTTGGTCCAAGATGGGAGCAAACCATTTTTCAAAGCTGCCCTGAGCACCCTAGTCAATATTGGGGCCCAGAGATCTACTTTATATTTTAAAAAGTCTACAGGAACCCCGTCAGGGCCCGGGGATTGGCCATTTATACTCACATTTAATGCTTGGAGGACCTCTGTTAGGGTTACTTCTAATGATATTGGGTAGGCCACCGTCTTTGGGCTATTACTACACACTACATCAACCCCTTCTGGTTCCTGACCCTTCATAAATATTTTTGAGAAGTGGTCCACCTAAACTGATTCCTCAATGGCCACTTCAATGGTTGGAAGGGCTTTGTGGTCTAATAGAAATGGAGCTTTTACCACTCTCCAGAATGCCTCACTATTCTTGTCTAAAGAGCTCTCATGTAGTTGGTCCATAGGGCTTGTTTTAGTTTGGCTTTCCTTTCTTTACATGCTCTATTGTAGTCCTTTCTTAAGGTTCTTATTTCTTCTTGATCCCCATTTGTTCTTTTAAGGGCCATTTTCAATTTCTTGTGTGCCGCTGTGCAACTATGATTGAACCATCCTGTTTTATTTTGACCGTTAATAATTCATTTGTTTTCTCCAGGATTACCTCAAAATTTTGTAGGACTTCCTCCTCCGGGGTTCCAATATCTAGACACTTTTTTTGTTAGTTCCCCGGCGTCTACCTTCTCCCATCTGAGAGAATATCCATTTATTTTAGCTAGGTGTAGGGTGCTCTGGATTAATGCACTAGATAGAATCTGTGGGGTGGCCTGGCCTTGGTCCAGGTAAAATTCTAGGGTAAGGGCACAATGATCACTTAATGTGTTCACCAGTAGGTCAGAACTCATGATTCTATTAACCAGAGTATTGGATACTAGAATATAATCTACTGTTGTCTCACAGCCCCTTCCCTAGAAAGTTGGATCTAACCGATTGTCCAGATCTGCTCCACGGAATCCGTTTGATGCTTATAAGGGTCCACCTCCAAATGTCACAAACCCTCTAGTATACATACACAGAGGCCTCGAGTCATTAGGTGAGGGATAAAAAGAACAGGGAAGGGAAAGGGAAGGCCCAGCAGGGGAAGGGGTATACCTGAAACGACAAAACATATACTTAGTATCATTCACAGGAGGACAGTCTACTCTCAAAAGATCTCGCTAAATGACACCTAAGTACCTTTTGGTATGGAGAAGAACAGCCTGGACGTAATACACTGCAATCACCTCTTGCCATTCAATGAGTCCTATTGAGATATAAACACAGGTCAAGTACAAAGCATAACCTATAGAACCCACAGACCTCCTGGTTCATACCCCTAAACCCCACATACCATGACATTAGGCAAAAGGTATTTCAACTGGAATCTGGTAAGACAGCTCCTGGCTGGGATAGGAAATAAGAGCCTGTGGTAATCAAGGGGTAAATATGATTTCCTATTTATAGATACGGTAGTGCGTGGGATGCAAGAACCACAACACTCCGCTCTACTTGCCATAAGACAATCCACGATAAACAACAATGTCCCTTGGAAGGAGTTGGAACAAACTCAAAATGTTTCAGGTATGTCCATCAGCGAGTAATCCTCCTCACTCCTGATTGTGAACCAAATTAAGAAAAACAAAGCACTACACGGTAGTGTGTAGATGCGACCACCACCACGCTCCGCTAGAGATTCACCCCTACTATCGGAAATAAGCAATCAGTCAAGGGCAGTTCCCTTTCGAGGCACACATATGGAGTTACCGCACTCCAAAGAAAACAAAACGGTAACGCGTGGCATTGAACCACCGCGCTCCGCTCTCAATTTGAAAGTCACACAACGAAGAAACAGAACACCACCCGCGAGCAGCTTGACGCCCACGGCAGTTCGGATCCGATCCTACCTGGATCACAAGGGTCACAAGGGCAATCAGGATCCCAGCAGGCGCCGACCCTGAACGCCGAAGAGCGGCCGATGAGCGGCCCCACGGCGACTCCAAAGCCTTCCTGGTACTCGGAAACAATCAACGAATTACACGCAACCGGAAGCGTGTTGGAAACGTACAAATACTCCCCTTCGCCGGGGAGCCTGGGAGTTGTAGTCTGAACTCCCGATTCAGGTTTCAACGTCCGTCGTCTAGCGCTATCACCTACAGATGTCCAGCATTGCAGGCGCAACCCTGATTGTTCCTGACAGTATGTCCTCCCTCCTAGCGCCTTCTAGGGCCAGGCCGCAGAGGGAACCTACGGTGGTACGAGCGGACAGCCTCAGGAGCATGGATGTTCTGCACCGTTTCCCAGGAATCATCCTCAGCCGAGTACCCTTTCCAGGAAACTAGATACCATAACACACCCCTCAGATATTTGGAGTTCTTGATGCTCCTGACCACATACTCAAAACCATCGTCACATGATACAGGAGGAGGAGCACGCCTCCGTGCACCAAAAGCTGGTTTCAATAAATTGCAATGAAATACCGGATGTATTCGGAGGGTACCAGGTAATTTCAGCTTGAACACCACCGGATTGATTTTTTTAGTGATGACATAAGGACCAATGTATCTGGGGTGAAAGATACTGCACAGTTTGAAACGGATGTTCCTGGTGGAAAGCCATACTTTATCCCCCACAGCATAGGATGGACCCGCCCTCCGATGTTTGTCCTCTCCTCTCTTGTACTCAGCCTTTGCTCTCAGCAGATAAGTCCAGATCTTTTTATGCATTGCATGTAAGCCACTCATTTGTCCCAAAACAGTAGGTTGATCAGCCACCCCATCCGGGATGCTGATGGGAAGAATACGGGCATCAAAGCCATAGGTGGCGCAAAAGGGAGAAACGCCCAGGGAACTGTGCCACGCGTTGTTGTATGCCACTTCGGCCATCCACAACAGAGACCCATGAATCATGAGCTTCAGCCGCATAACATCTAAGGTATTTTTTCAGCGTTTGGTTGAGTCTCTCTGTCTGCCCATCAGTCTGAGGGTGGAAGCTAGTGGAGAGAGAGGACTGGATCTGCATGGCCTTACACCAGGCCTTCCAAAACATGGCGATGATTTGCGAACCCCTATCCGAGATTATCACCTCGGGCATTCCATGTAAACGAACCACATTGCTTAACAGTATCTGTGCTGTTTGACTGGCGGTAGGGAGATTCACACAGGGAATGAAGTGACCCATTTTGGTCAGACTATCAACTACCACCAAGATAGCCGTCTTGCCTTGATCCGGGGGCAGACCCGTAACGAAGTCAACACTGATGGTCTGCCAAGGTTTCCTCTGCGTAGGTAGAGGCATCAGCAGCCCCTTCCTTTTTCCTGTCTCGCTCTTGGCTCTGGCACACTCCTCACAGACCCTCACCCATGTTGTTACGTCTCCCCTGATGGTTTCCCACCAGAAATGGCGTTGCAGCAACTGAACAGTTTTGCCCACTCCTGAGTGACCTTCCATCAAGGAATTATGACACCAATCAAAAGCCTTCTTCCGTAACACTACACTAGGTAGAAACAGTTTGCCATCTTGAAAGGGTAGCCCCTGTTTCAAGGTGCGACCACACCCTGTGTAGCCCAATACACCCAGGCGTCAGGTGTTCTTGAGTGACGTACCATGTCCAAGAAAGTGTTCGCCTGAACTACGCAAACCACCTTTCCCGGATCCACTATCGCCTCTAGGGATCTTTCACTAGAAATGTTGTCAGTATGAGACTGTCTGGACAGGGTGTCAGCTTTCCTGTTCTCCACCCCGGGTCTAAATGTGATAACAAAATCATATTCAGAGAAAAACAACATCCACCTCATTTGTCTCTGAGTGAGGTTCCTTGCTGTCTTCATGTACTGAAGATTTCTGTGATCAGAGAACACTGTGACCGGGAACGCCGCCCCCCACAAATGCTGGCGCCATTCCTGAAAGGCTTTCTTTATGGCTAACAGCTCTTTCTCGGCTATAGTATAGTTCGTCTCCGCTGGGCACAGTTTCTTGGACATGTAGGCTACGGGATGTAATTGACCAGTAGTCTGGTTCTGTTGTGACAGGATAGCCCCTATTGCTGTGTCTGAAGCATCCGCTTCCACTATGAACGGAAGTTCTGGTTTGGGATGTGCTAATATCGGGGCGGTGGTAAATGCTTCTTTCAGATTCATGAAAGCGGTGTTCGCTTCTATAGTCCAACAAAAGGCAACTCCCTTTCTGAGCAATTTTGACAGAGGCGAAGCTACCCAGGAGAACTGTGAAATAAACCTACGGTAGTAGTTTGCAAACCCCAAGAAGCTCTGGACGTCTTTGACATTAGACTGAATTGGCCACTCCTGAACTGCCTTCACTTTTCTCTCAGACATTTGCAACCCAGTAGGGCTCAGAATCACCCCCAGGAATTCCACCTCAGTCACGCTGAATTCGCATTTACTCAGCTTACAAAACAGTGTAACCTCTGTAACACCTGAGATACATGGTGCCTGTGCTTCTCTGTCCTGTCTGAGTAAATGAGAATGTCGTCGATGTAGACGACCACACAAACATCCACAAACTCCTTCAAGACGTCGTTAAGGAAGTACTGAAAAGCCGCCGGGGCGTTACACAGCCCAAACGGCATAACAGTATATTCATACAATCCATAACGAGTCTTGAAGGCAGTTTTCCACTCGTCTCTCTCTTTAACACGCACTAGATGGTATGCTCCCCTTAAGTCCAAACGGGTATATATCTGGGCGTCCCTCACTTGATCCAACAGGACCGTGATGAGTGGCAAGGGTATCGATTACGTACAGTGTTCTTATTTAATACCCGATAGTCCACACAGGCTCTCAATTCTCCATTCGCCTTTTTTATAAAAAACAAAGGAGAAGCCACAGGGGATCTAGAGGGTCTGATGAAACCGATCTCCACATAGTGGTCAAGATATTCTTTTAGATGCGCTGTCTCAGGCACCGACAGAGCATAGACGCGACATGACGGGAGCGTGGCCCCCTCTACTAGATCTATTCGACAATCATACATCCGGTGTGGGGGTAGTTGTTCTGCCTGACGTTCACTAAAGACATCCTCAAAACATTGGTATTCGGAAGGTAGGACAACCTTTTTCTCCGCAGCAGTAGCCACCACTACCGGAAGAAAGAGTGCAGCAGAAGGATGGTTTGGGGATGTGTCCAGATGTTCCTTGCATACCTCCGACAAAAACCGGACCTCTTTAGTTTTCCAATCAATCAAAGGGTTATGATAACTTAACCATGGCATTCCCAGAATGACCTCATATTGAGGGGCCACTATAATGTTCAAGGTTATTTTCTCTCTATGACATCCCTCTGGTCCCTGAAAAGACAATTCCACTACGTCTGTTTGTTCCGTAATGAGGCCAGAGATAAGTGGCTTCCCATCTACAGCAAATACTTCTTCGGGGGTCTCTCTGTTCACTCTGGCCAGGGACAAAGAGGTTACTAAGCTGCTATTGATAAAGTTCCCTGTGGCCCCCGAGTCAATCATGACCTTAACCTGATGTTTTTTCCGTTGACTCTCTAGACTCATTGGGAGTACTATATGTGTCTCCGTTTCTTTTAAAGCCAGAACGGTTAATGAAGGAATTGCCAAAGGCTGGGAGTCTCTATGGACTTCCTTAGGGTCTTCTGTAACTGCCTCTGTTGCACTTAATAAAGAGACCGCTATTCTTTTGCTTTTGGTCTAGGCCCCCGATGTCTTGGGTTTGTTAGGGCACTCTTTAACGAAATGTCCTTTTTTTCCACAGTATAGACACAACACCAGGGCTCTACGACTTTCCTTTTCTTCCTTAGTCAAGGGTGCTCTCACAGCTCCAATTTCCATGGGCTCTGAGATTGGTCCAGAGGAAGGTAAAGACCCTCGAGGGCCTAACTCGGACCCAGCAGAAACCCGGTCCCACCTTCTTCGCTCTCCACCTCTCTCACTTTGTCTACCATCTAACCGTAAGGTTAGATTAATCATATCAGTGCATGTAGTGGGTTGAGGGTCTATCTGTGCTATGATGTCTTTTAGTCCATCCCTCAACCCTTGATAGAAAAGCGACATCCTCTTTTCTTCCGGCCATGACGTCTCTGCCACCAACCTGTTAAAGTCAGTTAAGTATGTTACCAAATCCCTCCGACCCTGCAGAAGGGTGAGCAGTTCTCTATCTGCACTAAAGGTAGTGGCGCGTCTGTCAAACACCCTCTCAAATTCGGCGCGAAAAGCAGCCCAATCAGATAAAATGGCATCATTATTTCTCACCAAGGGTACTGCCCAATTGGCCGCATCCCCGATCAGATAGGAAATGGCGAAAGCCACCCTTGAATGATGGTTTGGAAAAGAGGCCGGTTTGCAGGAGAAATGAAGCATGATCTGCGTTAAAAACACCTGCGTCTTAGCTGGGTCGCCTGAATAACGTTCTGGACTAGCCAAAGGAATGGGTGGAGGAACCGTGACCTGCACCTGCGAAGAGGAGGCATCAAAAGGGTTTCGACTCAGTCTGTCTACCTTATCCCTCAAGGCTGCTGCTTCTGTCTTGGAAGCAGCTAACTCTTGCTGAACTAATACCAAGGCCTGAAGCACATCATCCAAAGACGCCATTATAAGCACAACCGGATTGGGTAGAGCGAAATTCGTGGGCGTGTTATTCTGTCCAGATCTGCTCCACGGAATCCGTTTGATGCTTATAAGGGTCCACCTCCAAATGTCACGAACCCTCTAGTATACATACACAGAGGCCTCGAGTCATTAGGCGAGGGATAAAAAGAACAGGGAAGGGAAAGGGAAGGGCCAGCAGGGGAAGGGATATACCTGAAACGACAAAACATATACTTAGTATCATTCACAGGAGGACAGTCTACTCTCAAAAGATCTCGCTAAATGACACCTAAGTGCCTTTTGGTATGGAGAAGAACAGCCTGGACTGCAATCACCTCTTGCCATTCAATGAGTCCTATTGAGATATAAACACAGGTCAAGTACAAAGCATAACCTATAGAACCCACAGACCTCCTGGTTCATACCCCTAAACCCCACATACCATGACATTAGGCAAAAGGTATTTCAACTGGAATCTGGTAAGACAGCTCCTGGCTGGGATAGGAAATAAGAGCCTGTGGTAATCAAGGGGTAAATATGATTTCCTATTTATAGATACGGTAGTGCGTGGGATGCAAGAACCACAACACTCCGCTCTACTTGCCATAAGACAATCCACGATAAACAACAATGTCCCCTGGAAGGAGTTGGAACAAACTCAAAATGTTTCAGGTATGTCCATCAGCGAGTAATCCTCCTCGCTCCTGATTGTGAACCAAATGAAGAAAAACAAAGCACTACACGGTAGCGTGTAGATGCGACCACCACCACGCTCCGCTAGAGATTCACCCCTACTATCGGAAATAAGCAATCAGTCAAGGGCAGTTCCCTTTCGAGGCACACATATGGAGTTACCGCACTCCAAAGAAAACAAAACGGTAACGCGTGGCATTGAACCACCGCGCTCCGCTCTCAATTTGAAAGTCACACAACGAAGAAACAGAACACCACCCGCGAGCAGCTTGACGCCCACGGCAGTTCGGATCCGATCCTACCTGGATCACAAGGGTCACAGGGGCAATCAGGATCCCAGCAGGCGCCGACCCTGAACGCCGAAGAGCGGCCGATGAGCGGCCCCACGGCGACTCCAAAGCCTTCCTGGGACTCGGAAACAATCAACGAATTACACGCAACCGGAAGCGTGTTGGAAACGTACAAATACTCCCCTTCGCCGGGGAGCCTGGGAGTTGTAGTCTGCACTCCCGATTCAGGTTTCAACGTCCGTCGTCTAGCGCTATCACCTACAGATGTCCAGCATTGCAGGCACAACCCTGATTGTTCCTGACACCGATGGGATATCATATTTAATTTATTCACCATCTCAAGCCCCAGATATGAGAGGACATCATTCAAATAGGCCCCCATGGAAGAATGTGTAAAATGGACAATTGGTTATTCATATTCGTCCACCAGCCCACAGATATTGCTATTACTTCGTGGACAGGGGTGCAAGTTAAAATCTCCCCCCAAAACTATATTTACACTAGCACTACCTCCTAACTCCTGTGTCAGATGGGAGATCTTTTGACGTAAGGAACCCAAAACATTCAGAAACTGTCCTTCCGTAAGATTATTATAAAGATTAAGCAGGATGATGGTATCTTTATTGTAAAACAATAATCTAAGCAACTGATAATTTGGATCCAAGTGGAGGACTTTTATTTCCAATCCGTGGATTGTATTTGCTATAAAGACCGACAAACCTCCCTTTGCCCTACCCGAGGTTGTTGCCACTGCAGGAGTGTAGTAAGTCTTATATCCGGGCAAATGCACTCTGTTGTGGCCCATGTCTCCTGGAGACAGATAACAGTATGGTTTTGAACAAAGTTCAGGGCACTTCCATCATCAACCTTTGTGCGAAGGCCCGCTATATTCCAGAACATGAGTTTAAGAGATTGTCCTTCATTTACTAGTAAGCTGTCCCTGGGAGGGGTATAGTGAGTTCCTAAATGTGCCTCTTCAACGGGTGTCTCCACAATGTTTTCTTTTGGGTGTTGGGTTGCTCCTCCCATATGAGTTCCAACATCATTTTGTTCCACCCTATTGTTTACTCTCTGATTGGGCTGCGTTAGTGAAGATTCAACCATGTTCTTCTTTTCCTGTACTTCTCGACCCCCTACCATTGGGATTTTGGAAACTATGGGCTTTGATGAAGTATAAGTTTTCCTATGGTGGAGTCAGTCCACACCTTCCATCCCATAAAGCATCGAAAAGTGATTAAATGTCGGAATATTAAAGGCTTGTTTTTCTATATCAAAATTAAACTCGTCGACAATATCGTCTTCGGACCGAACGTCGTTGAACCGAAGGTGATTAAGCCGAAGGGCGTCGACCCGAAGGCCACAGTCCCAATACAACCTTCGAAGCCAAAGACCGTCGAGTCGACATCGAAGTCAAAAGCAGTCAAGTCAACCTCAAAGCCAAAGCACGTCGATTCGACCCCCAAAACAAAGCACGTCGAATCGAGCAAAGCAGGCTCAACTATCGACAAGGGAAAAAAAACAGTTGACGAAAGCAAAAGGCCTACGCCCAAAACTAACGTCGAACCGAAAATGAAAGCTAAAGTGGACCAAAGCAAATCGGTCGAGCCGAAGCCCATCGATCCGAAAAGGGGCATCGAGCCAAAACTGCAGGCTCCGAAAACACCTAAAGACACTTTCGAACCGACCAAACCGCTTGGTCCGAAAAGCCTGCCAAAGACGTCCAACCGACAAAAGCTGTCGAAAAACATCAAAAACCGATCCAACCAACATAAGCAGTCGAACCCATTAAAGGCATTGACCCGAAAAAAGTCAAACCAAAGAGTACGGCACCAAGGCCAAAAACTGTGGAAGAAGAGATTATTCATCCAGACCCCTCCACAGAAGACAAGTCAAAACTATATATTGACCCAAAAACTGGTAAAGTGACTGTTTACACAAAAAAGAAAAGACCTCTGCCAACTGAAGACTTTTCTAGAATTCCACTCAAGAAAAAGAGACTGTGCTACCTCTCCTATACTTTTTGAACCTATCACTACAGCTATGCCTACTACTCCACATGCCACAAACTCACCTGCACGCTCTGACTACAACCCAGATGAAGATCAGTATGCAGATGTGGGGTTTGGTTATCCACACAACCCATATGGAGACCCCAAATCACTGCCATGGGGTGGGGGGAGGAGAACCAGACACTGAAGGGACTCTGCCCATTACAGACCCTGCAGTATACCCAACTAAGCCATCACCCACAGAGGATACAGTAGCCTTTAACTCTCTACTAGATAGAGCAGCAAGCTACCATAATGTTGATATGCACTGTGATGCTATTGAATAAGACTTTCTCTTTGATACATTGACAACATCTGAAAGACATGTAAAACACTCCCCATGTTAAAGGGCGTCTTAAAGCACGCAAATGACATTTTTAAGGACACTGCTAGGGCACAGGTCATAAACCCTAGAATTGAAAAGAAATATAGGGCTGCACCTATAGATCCTACATACATCAGGGGGCAACTACCCCTAGACTCCCTAGTGGTATCCAACGCACGTAAGTGTGCAAATTCACAAACTACTGGAGAGGCTGCTCCTCCAGACAAGGAGTCAAAGATCTTTGAGGCATCAGGCAAGAGAGTAGCAGCTCAAGCAGCAAACTCATGGAGAATAGCCAATACACAGGCCTTGCTGGCCAGATATGACAGGGCGCACTATGACAGTTTAGAGGAAATTCTCCAACACTTACCTGATCCTTACAAACAGCAGGCAAATGAACTTATACAAGAGGGAAAGCTCATCACCAATGCCTCAATTAAATGTGCCCTAGACGCGGCAGACACAGCTGCCAGATCCATCAATTCAAGCGTGCTGCTGAGGAGACACGCATGGCTTCGCATATCAGGCTTTAACTGCTTCAGCGCTACCGCGTTTTTTCCTCTGTGCGCTGAAGAAGTAGAAAATGGCTTGTTTGTGACAAAGCCAGCTCGTCATGAGCGCAGCATAGGTAAAACCCATGACGAGCTGGCTTTGTCATTAGCGTCGAAGTGGTTAAAAATGAAGTCCAATCCACAATTCTTAATCAGCCCATAAACCCAGACTTTTTGTTTGGTCCAGCAGTTGACTCAATTCTGGACAAAATGAAAAAGGATGCGGAAACAGCGAAGTCCATGGGAGCTCTCCAGTCCCAACAACACCGGGGCTCCTTAAGTCGCTCCAATTATAGAGGAGGAGCGCGAAGTAATACATAACAGCAATCCTCCACCTACAAGAGTAACACGCAATCCACATACAACAAAAACACAAACAGGGGTGGATACAGAGGAAATAATACCAAGGGAAGAGGTTGTGGAGGCAATGCAAATAGATCCTCCACCAACACCAAACAGTGACTTCTTGGCACTACCCCCAGACCATCTAACACCGGTCGGGGGAAGAGTACAACAATTTCTGCCAGTCTGGGTAAATATCACTACAGACAAGTGGGTCAGGCAAATTATCCAACATGGCTATTGCCTCGAACTCACATCAACACCACCCAACATACCACCCGTGCACCATCCAATGTCACAGGAACATATAACGCTACTATAGCAAGAGGTCATCAGTATGCTGCAAAAGGGGGCCATAGAACCAGTCCCACTACAACATCAGGGAACAGGAGTAAACTCCCTATACTTCCTTATTCCAAAGAAGGACGGGTCTGTCTGACCAATATTGGACCTCAGGCCCCTCAACCTGTACATTTTGTCGGAGCATTTTCATATGCTCACTCTCTAGCAAGTCTTACCATTGCTTCGCCAGGGAGACTTCCTAGCAACTCTAGACCTCAAGGACGCATACTTTCATATACCAATATACCCTGCTCACAGAAAGTATCTAAGGTTCACCATTCAAGGATAGCACTACCAGTTCAAAGTCCTACCATTTGGTGTCACAACAGCTCCACGAGTGTTCACCAAATGTCTAGCTACAGTGGCAGCACATCTCAGGAGGCAACACATCCATGTGTACCCTTATCTGGACGATTGGCTAATACAAGCGCCATCAGCCCAGCAATGTGCCAACCACATGTCAAAAACCATCCATCTCCTGCACAATTTAGGCTTCTCGCTAAACTACCCAAAATCACATCTGCAACCCTCCCACGTCCAACAGTACCTGGGAGCAACAATAGATACACTGGCAGCAAAAGCATATCCCAACGCAGCACGGATCAACAGAATGCAAACGTTGATCCAAAGATTCAGACCCCAACACTCATTACCAGCTCGAGTGTTTATGCAACTAATAGGCATGATGGCCTTGTGCATATTCATAGTCCCTCATGCCAGGCTACATATGCGTCCGCTCCAAGAGTGCCTAGCAAGGCAGTGGAACCAGGCTCAGGGGCGATTACAGGACCTAGTTTGGTGACCAGTCGGGCATACAACTCTCTGCATTGGTGGAAACCACAAAACCTTTGCAAAGGACAACTGTTCCAAGAGCCTGTCCCACAAATAGTGTTAACCGCGGACGCATCCCTACTAGGATGGGGAGTCCATGTCCTACATTACACAGTACAGGGACTCTGGACTGTACAACAAAATAAAATGCACATCAACCTTCTGGAGTTGATGGCGATCTTTCTAGCCCTAAAAGCTTTCAAGACACACTCGTGCAACAAAGCTGTGTTGATCCGGACGGACAACATGACAGCTATGTATTACATTCAAAAACAGGGAGGAACACACTCACCACAGCTGTCGCACCTAGCTCAAGCAACGTGGAAATGGGCCATTCAGAGGAACATGTTTCTCATGGCGGAGCACCTCCCAGGCAAGGACAATCAAGTAGCCGACCTGCTCAGCAGGCACAGCCAACAGATGCACGAATGGGAAATTCACCCCAAAGTGCTCCAACCATTCTTCCGGGAGTGGGGACACCCGGAGATAGATCTGTTTGCCACAAGCGAAAACGCAATATGTCAGTACTTTGCCACCAGGTTCCCACATCTGCAGTCGCAGGGCAATGCGATATGGATGAACTGGTCAGGCAAATTTGCGTACGCTTTTCCCCCAGCTCCATTAATACCGCTGTTGGCACGCAAAATGCGCCAACATTCGCTGACACTGATCCTAGTTGCTCCCACATGGGCAAGGCAACCATGGTACACAACGTTCCTAGAACTGTCAGTGGTGCCTCATCAAAGACTGCGACTCACACTCAATCTTCTGACTCAGAGCCATGGAGAAATCCAACACCCAGACCAGCAACAGCTGAACCTGGCGATTTGGCTCCTGAAATCCTAGAGTTTGGATACTTAAACTTGCCCCCAGACTGCATGAATATTATCAAAGAGGCAAGAAAACCCACTACCAGAGCATGTTATGCAGCTAAGTGGAAACGTTTCGTCATTTACTGTAGTAACAATGACATTAACCCACTTGATGCTTCTACTCAAAACATCATTTGCTATCTCTTGCACCTACAAAGTTGCAATTTAGCCTATTCATCCATCAGGATACATTTAGCTGCGTTAGCAGCATATCTTCAAAACAGGCAACACCTTTCACTATTTAGTGTGCCAGCAATTAAAGCGTTTATGGAAGGACTTAAACGCGTAATTCCTCCAAGACACCCACCTTCACCAGTCTGGAATCTGAACATTGTTTTAACCAGACTTATGGGACCACCTTTTGAACCACTACACTCGTGCGAACTACAATTTCTTACTTGGAAGATGGCTTTTCTTATTGCCATTACTTCGCTTCGAAGAGTTAGCGAGCTGCAAGCCCTAACTATTCAAGAGCCATTCATTCAAGTACATGCAAATAGAGTAGTTCTGAGAACAAACCCTAAATTCATGCCAAAGGTGGTATCCCATTTCCATATAAATCAAACCATAGAACTGCCAGTGTTCTTTCAAAACCCACAGACAGTAGCTGAAAGGGCCTTGCATACTCTAGATATCAAAAGAGCTCTGCTATACTATATAGATAGAACTAAGGCATTTCGAAAGACAAAACAGTTGTTTGTTGCTGTGAGAAGTTGGCCTGATATATGATGCTCACTAATTCTAGTGATCACCTTGTATCAGTCCAAACAACCCTTATGGTGATTGGTTGTAAGTCAACCTTATAGACCAGCTATCCTAGTAGCGTGGACAAAAGCAGTCTTTAGGCTAAACTCTGAATGGCATGTGAAGCCAGCTGTTTTACCACAATATAACCCCTTGAATACCAGATGAAAGGACACCACACAGGTTGTTATAAAAATAAACAGATATTTATTAGTTAACATACACCTCTGAACTCTTTGAGGTCAGAGGGCTAAGCACGTGACAATACTACAAAAGAAATACGAGTTCGCACAGTATCTACAAGTGTGCCTGAGGGGCACGACAAACCATATACTCAAAACAATGGAATGCGAGGAAAGAAAGTACTGTTAGGAGATCCAGAGACTGGAAGATCGCTGGGACTACGCTACGAACTCGGTAAGTACGGAGCAGGACGCCCACGGGACTCACGTGCAGAGTGGAAACTCTCACGCGGGATGCAAACCAACGTCTATGGATGCAACAGTTTACAAAGTTACGGATTCCGGACAAACTCGGCTGGATGGAGGAAAAACAACAGTGGACCTGAACACTAGAATAGTGAACACAATCTTCAGTACCTAGAAACTTTAGTTACCTAACCCACAGGCTGCGGGTGCATAGGGCTGAAGTAGTGTCGGGTTTGCTGCGTTGATCCCGGTGATGCCTGAAACAAGAAGTTGCTGGCAGGCAGCCAGATGGAGGAGTCCGGTGGTTCCAAGGTTGGAACTAGGAAGAAGGAAGTCCTGAAAAGGAAGGGGACAGAGTCTCGGTCACTAGCCAGTGACGGTGCTGGAACCAGGAGGGAACCAGGAGCTGTCGCCGAGTTCAGGTGAAGGAGGGGTCGCTTCTCTCTGTAGCTGCGAGGACCAGGAGCTGCTCTTCACGACCAGGCTGGAGGCACGAGCTGTCCCACGTAGTCTGCTGCTGTTGGCGGTGTCGGATCGTCGATCTGGACAACAGGCCTTGGCTAATGCAAGCCACGCGGTGGAACAAAGATGGCGTCTGGTGCGACCAGGAGGGTCCAAGGTGCTTCTCTTTTGCAAGGAAGCAAGGGCCAGTCTGGGAGACCAGACTAGCAGGGTTGAATTCTTCGGGCCGTCGTCTCAGAGGTCACTAGCCAGCCGGCAAGTGACCAGACAACAGGAAAAACAGCAACCAAGCAAAAGGGCCCCACGCAGATCACGGGGATGCTGGGGGGCTGGTCTTGGGTGCAGGAGCTGCGTCGGTGTAGGGTCTCTCAAACCCTGATGCACTCACTCGAGGAACCCTCGGGGGTCGTGCTGGAAGCGCTGTGCAGGTTTCTTCAAGATGGCCGTCTCCACGTTGCTTGTCGCACCCACGGGTCCCAGCTGCGCTGTGGATGTGGGTAGAGGTCAGAGAGGTCTGGAGGTCCGGGTCTTGTCGAGCTGGATCGTCGGATTCCGGGATGGAAGGACTTTGCAGCAAACCACACAGAAGCTTGATGGTGCCTGCGAAGCAGGATGGTCACTCCCTGACCATAGGGGAGATTCTTCAGTCTTCTGAGGTTCAGGAGGTCGAAGGTCAAATTTCTTCGTGGAAGGTTGTCAAGATTAATCTAACTGGGAATGGGACCAGCTCCTACCTTTATTCTCCTAAAGGGGGCTGCGCTACGACTAGGTCCCTCCCCTGGGTGGGACCAGGAAGGGGGGTGGTTACACCCCCTATCCTTTGTCCAGTTTCCTGCCAGAGCTGGGGCTGGGATGCCCCAGCAACTGGTTGGAACCGGTGTATGCACGGGGCACCTTGTGTGCCCCAGGCATGTCTCATTCCTTTCAGCCTGGGCCTACCTAATACACAAAATCCTGTCTGGGGTGGTGCTAGCACCTCCCAAGGCAGGAAACCCTTTGTCCAAGCCTCCCTCGCTGGAAGGACTCCCAGCAGCAGGAGGTCAGACTTGTGTCTGTGGTGGCAGCATCCATTTTGTGATGCTAAGGCTCGAGTTAACTTTAACCGGGGTTTCAGTTACATACATGTCGTGTCCCTCTAGAAGGGTGGAATGCTACCCCCGTCGCCAGAATTGGTGAGGGGGTAGTGTAGGAGAGTGGGGTCTGCAATCCCATGGCCACCCAGATTTTTGCTTTTTGCTTCACTGATTTATGACTTTCCCTGGCTGTGGGCCTGCTAATCAGACCCACAGCCTAGCTGTTCTCTCTCTAAATTACAACCATGTACCCTAGGTGCATTTTACCAATTGGTACTGGGCCACCTTATCAGTCCCTGTACAGTATACCTTAAGTATCCAGGGCAGAGGTGTACCCAGGGCCTACCAGGGGCTGAAGCATGTATTATGCCACCCCTGGCTGGCCATCTAAACAGACACAACTGGCTGCACGACAGCTGGGGCAAGGTGGTGTAATCACCCTTTGCTTTAGATATAGCTCCCTATATCTAAACCTAAAATGGACACATATATTCCTATCAGTCACTCCTATGGCAGGCCTTATCAATCCTGAAGGCAGAGTGCTTGGAATTATGTGAGATGGTGCTCTGGCATGAGCTGAGCCCGTTTGCAGCTTGCGGAACCAAGTCCTAATAGCTGCTCCATGATAACGCTATACCATATACTCTTAAGTGCATTATAATCCTCGCGGTTAAATGCTAACTTTGGCATAGCATTATCAAAACATGTATCTTTCGCGACTGTTACAAACCACGCCCACTGCATTGAATGTAATGTATTTGTCTAACTATAAATGTTGTGCACTGTTATTAAAAGCTAGCCAATTCCCGATTCCTGCCCCCGGCAGCTGCCATCCTATTCCCGTACATGCTGTCCTGTTCCTGTCCTTTATGCCTGATTAAAGCCTGTCAACTTCAGCTACCTCGAATCTTGACTCTTATTTATTGAGCTACCTGTTTATTGATTATAGTCAAAAATAGATCCGGTAATTAATTATTTATTTACCACACTGGAGAAAACTCCAACCAGGGCCCTTGCCACAACAGGAGCTGTAGTGGTTCTAAGGGGAATAGCTTCTGGATACCTGGTGGCATGATCCACTACCACCAGTATAAATCTGTGCCCAGAGGCTGTTGGGGGATCCATTGGTCCAACAATGTCAATCCCCACTCTCTCAAAGGGAACCCCCACCACAGGTAGTGGTATAAGGGGGGCCTTTGTGGTGCCACCTGATATGCCACTGGCTTGGCAGGTGACACATGAACGACAAAAGTCCTTAGTGTCCTCAGACATGTGAGGCCAGTGAAAGTGTGGGGCAAGCCTGTCCCAAGTCTTGTTCTGGCCTAAGTGACCTGCAAGGGGAATTTCATGGGCCAAGGTGAGAAGGAAACCTCTCAGAGTCAAGGGGATGACCAGCCTCCTGGTAGCACCAGGCTTGGGGTCTCTTGCCTCAGAGTAAAGGAGTCCATCATCCCAGTACACTTTATGGGCACCTGTGGCATTCCCTGCAGCCTCAGCAGCAGCCTGCTGTCTGAGGGGTTCAAGAGAGGAACAGTCTAACTGTGCCTGCCTCAAGTCTGCCCTGGAAGGGCCCCCTGTCCCAAGAAACTCAACCTGTTCAGGCTCAAGCTCTTCTAGGACAGTTCCTTCTGGGGTCTTGAGGTCAGTCTCCTGAGAGAGCTGATCCTGCTCCTGAGGCAGGGGGAAGAGTCAATCTTACCCCTACTGCTCTTTCCCTTGGGTAGTGTCTGGTCCATTGTACCAGGATCCAGCACTAGTTCAGCTGGGCATTTCTTGGCCTGTGACCTAGTCACAGCAAGGACATGTGCTGACAAACCTAACATTTCCACATGAGTCCTTTACTCCACATCTGACCATAAGGAAGATTCCAAATCATTGCCCAAAAGACAATCCACAGGGAGGTCTGAACTAACAACAACCCCTTTGAGGCCATTTACCCCTCCCCAGGAGAAGTTAACAAGTGCCATACTATGGAAGGTAGTGGCATTGCTAGCATTGGTCACCAGGTAGTCTGCTCCCAGTATCACCTGGTCAGGGTCCACAAAGGTAGGTGTCACCATGGTGACACTGGTACAAGTGTCCCTGTAGGCCTGAGCCATTTTTCCATTTATCAAAGGCGTCTGCCTGTACTTGCCCAGAGTACTGGGACTTAGTGTAGGGGTCATATCCATGTCCCCAGTACAAACAAGAACAGCCTGAGTAGGTGTTCTGACTAAGCCAGAGCCCACTAAAACCTTAGGAGGATTACTACCACTACTAACTGTACTAGGGGGTGCAGGTGCCTTAGGGGTAGTAGTGGTAGGAGTTGGGCCTTTCTTGGTGCACTCACTAAACCAGTGAGTATTACTTTTACAGTACTGGCACCATGGTTTCTTCTGACCATTGTTCTTCTTCTTTTGGGAATTCTGGGACCCACCCTCTTTGGATTGTTGGGGCCCTGTTGAAGACTTCTGGTCATTTTGTTTATTCTCATTACCCTTGGGATCTGCTTTCTTCTGGCCACCACCCTGGTTCTGGTTCTGCTGCTTGACCCTTGTCCTGACCCATCTGTCTGCCTTCTTTCCCAATTCTTGGGGAGAGGTCAGATCTGAGTCAATAAGGTGCTGATGCAACAACTGATTTTGACAATTACTTAAGATTTGTTCTCTCATAATTAGATTATACAATCCTGTAAAATCAGTAACTTTACTTCCCAGTAACCAGCCTTCAAAAGCCTTAGTGGCACAATCTACAAAGTCAGCCCAATCCTGAGACTGAGTTTTCTGGGTGTCTCTGAACAGCAACCTGTACTGCTCAGTTGTTAGGCCAAACCCATCAATCAGTGTATATTTCAGGACTTGGTAATTGTTAGCATCCTCAGCTCTAGTAGTGAGGAGCTCATCTCTACCTTTGCCTTCAAAGGAGAGCCACAATATAGCTGCCCACTGATTTGGGGGATGCACTGGACAGTGCAGGCCCTCTCCAAAGCAGTCATCCACTTGTGGATGTCATCCCCTTGTTTAAAGGGGGGCACTATTTTACTCGGGTGTCTAGTGTCAAAACTCCTGTCTTTATCCTTGGAAGGGATATTGCTGCCACCAGTGGGGACTGTCCCACTCAACTGTTGCTCTCTAGCAAAGGCAAGCTTCTCCTTGGCAAGGGCAAGTTCTTCCCTCTGGATCCTCAGATTAGCTTGTTTCATCCTTGCTTCATGTTCTCTTCTCTGAGGGGAAGTCATTCCCCTCTGGGGAGAAATCCTTCTCCTCTGAGAAGAGGCATTAGAGTGCACAGATCTATTGGAGTCCCTAGAATGAGACCTATCTCTTCTAACTCCAAAGTTAGGCCTGCTTAGGGTCAGTACCGGGGGTCCCCCAGATCCTTCCCTATGTCGGTCTAAGTTGGCCCTAGTAAGTCTGCTGACTAGCTCAGGACCTTTGTCTGCCTCCTCCCCAGAAATCTCCTCTTCTTCCTCCTCCTCTTCTTCCTCCTCCTCTTCTACATCAACTGTTTCAGTGAGGTCAGGATAACCAAGGGTACCTTCTAAGGGGGGCATGCTCCCATCTGTATGAGTAGCCCTTCTGGCATCATATGTCTCTAAGAGACCTAACAGAAAAGGAGTGGTAGGGTTAGAACCCTGTTTTAGTTTCCTGGAGGTACACAATTGTCTCATCTCCTGGAAGCTAAAGGCTGCATATCTGGAAGTGACCTGTGGAGGGTCAACACCCACAAGGGGAGTCTCTGAAGACTCTCCATGGGTAGACATGCTTCTAGTGTGGTGTAAGTGATGCACTAACCTACACTATGGGTTTACCTACTGATCCCTTGCTAAGAGTTGTAGTCAGGGTGTGCTAGACCCTGTTAAACTACAACAGCTGGTTCAGTAGAACTCAGAGTATTCTAAGTTAAGTTATATGTACCTGGGTACTTATGTGATCTTTCAAATGATATTCTTAGGATACGTGCGAGGTAAAACAACAGCAAGCTGAAATCCCAACCGCTGCACACCAATGTGAGAAGTTGGCCTGATATGTAGTGCTCACTATTCTAGTGATCACTGTGTATCATTCCAAACGACCCTTATTGATGATTGGTTGTAAGTCAACCTTATTAGACCAGCTATCCTAGTAGCGTGGACAAGAGCAGTCTTTAGGCTAAACTCTAGAGGGCGTGTTAAGCCAGCTGTTTTACCATCACATATACCCCTTGAACACCAAGTGAAAGGACACCACACAAGTTGTTATGAAAATAAAGTATATTTATTTATAACAAGTCTACCCTGAACTCTTTATGAGTCAGGGAGCTAAGCACAATACAAAACTCTCACGAAAATACTTTAAGTTGCACAATTTACACAAATGCCCGAGGGGCACAAAAAACCATATACTGCAAAAGTGGAATGCGAAATACTAGCAGGTAAGTAACTGGATCCAGAGGCTTCAGGATCGCTAGGACTACACTTCAGAACCCTAAGGTTAGGAGCAGGAGGCCTAGGGGAGTCGGGTGCAGAGTGTGCACTCTCACGCGGGAAGAAGTCTATGGATGCTAGATTTCGTAAAGTTAGTGTTATCGGACGAATCCGGTCGGCTGAAAACGAAAAAGGATCTGGACACTTAGATAGTGAACCTACGTTGGAGCACCGAAATGCTCGAGTTACCTAGCCCAGGGGCTGCGGCTGCATAGGGTTCAAAAGACGTCGGGAATCCTCGTTACAGTCTATGGAGCCTGAAAGAAGAAGTTGCTGGCAGGCGACCAGTGATGACGTTCGATGGGATCCAAGCCTGGATCGGAGTTGAAGATGACCTGAAAGCAGAGGGGACTCAGTTCTTGATCACTAGCCAGTGATCAGATGGGCACCAGGATGGCACCGGATGAAGTCACCTCGACCAGGTGAGTGGGCGACGCTGGGCTCTGCAGTCTCTCGGACCAGGAGGCGTTGTCGGCGACCAGGAAGGAGGTGCGAGCTGTCCCACGAAGGTGTCTGCTGTCGGCGCTGCTGAAACCAGGATTGGAGCAACAAGCCTTGGCAAAGGCAAGCCCACGCGGTGGACTCAAGATGGCGTCTGGAGTGGACCAGGAGGGTCCGGGGTGCTCCTCTGTTGGAGGGGAGCAAGGGCCAGTCTGGAGCAACCAGACCAGCGATGGAAGTGTCGTGGTTCGTCGTGAGGAGGGCCACAAGCCAGCAGGCAAGTAGCCGGACAACGCGGTGAGCAGCAAAGAGCATAAGGGCCACACGCAGAACTCGTAGAGGCTGGGGGGCTGGACTTCGGTGCTGGAGCTGCTCAGGGTTAGGGCTTCTCAAACCCCAGTGCACTTACTCGAGGCTCTCTCGGGGGTCGTGCTGGTGAAGCGTCGTGCAGGTCTTGAAGATGGCCGGTCCCACGGGTCTCGTCACACCCACGAATCTCAGCTGGGCTGGATGATGTAGGTAGAGGTCAGAGATGGCGGGAAGACCGGGTCTCGTCGAGCTGGGCAGTCTTGATCCGGAGGATGGACTTGCAGCAAACCGCAGAGCTTCGATGGTGCCTGCAGGTGCAGGGTGGCTACTCCTTAGCCACAAGGGAGAGCCTTCAGAAGAAGTCAAGAGTTCTTTCGTGGAAAGTAGTCAAGATTCAGAATTATCTAATTTGGGAAGGTGGCCGGCTCCTACCTTTATCCTAAGAAAAGGGGCTGGCACACGACTAGGTCCTGCCCTGTGGGTTGGACCAGGAGGGGGGTGGTTACACCCCTCTCCTTTTTCTGGTCTCTCCTCAGCTAAGGGGCTGGGGTGCCCCTGGAACTGGTTTGAGCCGGGCTATGCACAGTGAGCACCGGGGTGCCCCTTTGCAGTCACCTTCCTTTCAGCCCTGCCTACCTGGGATACACAAAATCCTGTCTGGGATGGTGCTAGCACCGCCCCTGACAGGAAACCCTTTGTCCAGGCCTCCGTTGCTGGAAGGACTCCCAGCAGCAGGAGGGCAGACTTGTGTCTCGGTGGCAGCATCCATTTTGTGGAGCTGAGGCTATGTCTGACTTTAACCGGGGTTCACAGTTACATACATGTCGTGTCCCTCTAGAAGGGTGGAATGCTAACCCCGTCGCCAGAATTGGCGAGGGGTTAGTATTCCAATTCGTATGACACCTTACTCGACATGTTTTGATAATGCTATGCCAAAGTTAGCATTTAACCGCGAGGATTATAATGCACTTAAGAGTATATGGTATAGCGTTATCATGGAA
This sequence comes from Lissotriton helveticus, assembly GCF_964261635.1. Taxonomy (NCBI): domain Eukaryota; kingdom Metazoa; phylum Chordata; class Amphibia; order Caudata; family Salamandridae; genus Lissotriton; species Lissotriton helveticus. The sequence goes on from NC_136067.1 coordinate 107,886,075, forward strand.
CAGCTATTAGGACTTGGTTCCGCAAGCTGCAAACGGGCTCAGCTCATGCCAGAGCACCATCTCACATAATTCCAAGCAGTCTGCCTTCAGGATTGATAAGGCCTGCCATAGGAGTGACTGATAGGAATATATGTGTCCATTTTAGGGTTAGATATAGGTATACTGTAGGAAGGTAGATCCCTGACTATGGTTGCCCCCAACTTTTTGCCTGGTGTTTTGCTGGTTTTCTGACTTAGTTGACCTGAGGCCCTGCTATTCAGGACCTCAGGCCCACTGCTCTCTCTGTAAAATGGATTCCATGTACCTTAGGTACATATCTAAATTGGATACTGAGCCACCTTATCAGTCCCTGTACAGTGTACCTTAGGTACCCAGGGCATAGGTGTACCCAGGGGCTGCAGCATGTATTATGCCACCCCTGGCTGGCCATCCAAATCTGACACAACTGGCTGCACGACAGCTGGGGCAAGGTGGTGTAATCACCCTTTGCTTTAGATATAGTATACCTATATCTAACCCTAAAATGGACACACAGATCTCCTATCAGTCACTCCTATGGCAGGCCTTAACAATCCTGAAGGCAGAGTGCTTGGAATCGTGTGAGATGGTGCTCTGGCATGAGCTGGGCCTGTCTGCGGCTTTCGGGATCTATCCCTTAGCCGTTTCCATGATATCGCATACCATATACTCTTAAGTGCATTATAATCCTCGCGGTTAAATGCCAACTCTGGTATCGCTTTATCAAAACATGTCGAGTAAGGTGTCATACGAATTGGAATACTAACCCCTCGCCAATTCTGGCGACGGGGTTAGCATTCCACCCTTCTAGAGGGACACGACATGCATGTAGCCTGTAACCCCGGTTAAAGTCAAACAGAGCCTCAGCTCCACAAAATGGATGCTGCCACCGAGACACAAGTCTGCCCTCCTGCTGCTGGGAGTCCTCCCAGAGCAGGAGATAAGGACAAAGGGTTTCCTGCCAGGGGCGGTGCCAGCACCGTCCCAGACAGGATTTTGTGTATTGTAGGTAGGCAGGGCTACAGAGGAAGGTGACTGCACGTGGCACCCCGGTGCTCACTGTGCATAGGCTGGCTTGAACCAGTTCCAGGGACACTCCAGACCCTGTGCTGGGGAAAAGCCCGCCAAGGAAGTGGGTGTAACCACCCCCCTCCTGGTCCCACCCATAGGGCAGGACTTAGTCGCGTGCCAGCCCCTTTTTACAGGATAAAGGTAGGAACTGGCCCCCTTCCAAATCAGATCATCTTTGAATCCTGAAACTACTTTCTACGAAAGGAACTCAAGACTTCTTCCTAAGATTTCTCCCTTGTGGCTAAGGAGTAGTCACCCTGCATCCGCAGGCACCATCTAAGAACACTGCGGTCTGCTGCAAGTCCTTCCTCCGGAATCCGACTGCCCAGCTCGACGAGAACCGGCTTCCCTGGCACCTCTGACCTCTACCCACCTCTACAGCCCAGCTGAGAACCGTGGGTGCGACAAGACCTCGAGGGACCGGCCATCTGCAAGACTGCACGACTTCTTTCCAGCAAGCCCGCCGAGTAATTTCCTGGTGAGTGCTTTGGGGTCCGAGAAGCCCCGACCCTGAGCAGCTCCAGCACCGAAGTGCAGCCTCCCAGCATCTCCACGATCTGCGTGGGGCCCTTCTGCTTTTTGCTGCTCACCGCGTTGTTTGGCTACTAGCCCGCTGGCTTGTGGCCTTCTGAACGACGCCCGACGACATTTCTGCTGCTGGTCTGGTTGCTCCAGACTGGCCCTTGCTCCCTTCCAAAAGAGGAGCACCCCGGACCCTCCTGGTCCACTCAAGACGCCATTTTGAGTCCACCGCGTGGGCTTGAATTAGCCAAGGCTTGTTGCCCAATCCTGGGTAACTTCGACGCCGGCAGCTTCATCCATCGTGGGACAGCTCGCCTCTCCATCCTGGTCGCCGAAAACGCCTCCTGGTCCGTGAGATCTGCAGAGCCAGCGTCGCCCACTCACCTAGTCGAGGTGACTGCCATCCGGTGCCCTCCTGGTGCCCACTGACTACTGGCTAGTAGTCACGAACTTGGTCCCCTCTGCTTTCAGGTGTCATCCATCTTCGATCCAGGCTTGGATCACTCGAACAATCTTCACTGGTCGCCTGCCAGCAACTCCTTTCTTCCAGGCTCCTGGTCCGGCAACGAGGATTCCCGACGTCTTTTGAGACCTATGCAGCTGCAGCCCCTGGGCTAGGTAACTTCGGCATTTCGGTGCCCCAGCATAGCCTCACTATCCAAGGGTCAGGATCCACTGTCGTTTTCTCCCTACCAGGTCGGGTTCGCCCGTAAACACTAACTTTGTGAATTCTAGCTCCCATAGACTTTGTCCCGCATCCCGCGTGAGAGTGCACACTCTGCACCCGAGTCCCCTGGGCCTCCTAGAAGTAATCTAACGATTCCCTAGTCAAGTCCTAGCGATTCCAAAGCCTATTAGTACTGTTACTTACCTGCTAGTAATTCGCATTCCACTTTTAAAGTATATGGTTTTTCGTGCCCCTCGGGCATTTGTGTATACCGTGCTAACTTAAGTATTTTCATAAGAGTTTTGTTGTGTGCCTAGCACCCTGTCCTCATAAAGAGTACAGGGTTGTTGTGATTCTAATAAATACACTGTTTATTTTCATAACACTTGTGTGGTGTCCTTTCACTGGGTGTTCAAGGGGTAATGTGATGGTAAAACAGCTGGCTTAACACGCCCTCTAGAGTCTTAGCCTTAGACTGCTCGTATCCATGCTACTAGGATAGCTGGTCTATAAGGTTGACTTACAACCAATCATCAATAAGGGTTGTTTGGACTGATCTATAGTGATCACTAGAATAGTGAGCACTGCACATCAGGCCAACTTCTCACATATACTATATCTAAAGCAAAGGGTGTTTACACCACCTTGCCCCGGCTGTCGTGCAGCCAGTTGTGTCTGTTTGGATGGCCAGCCAGGGGTGGCATAATACATGCTTCAGCCCCTGGTAGGCCCCTGGGTACACCTATGCCCTGGATACCTAAGGTATACTGTACAGGGACTGATAAGGTGGCCCAGTACCAATTGGTAAAATGCACCTAAGGTACATGGTTGTAATTTAGAGAGAGAACAGCTAGGCTGTGGGTCTGATTAGCAGGCCCACAGCCAGGGAAAGCCGTAAATCAGTGAAGCAAAAAGCAAAAATCTGGGGTGGCCATGGGATTGCAGACCCCACTCTCCTACAGTGGAGTCACAATGGGTCCATAATTTCTGACAAATTTCCTGTAATAACCAGACAGGCCCAAGAAAGCTCTGACCTGTGTCTGGGTGGTTGGAGGAGCCCAGTCCTTTATGGCCTGTATCTTGCTCTCCAGAGGTTGAACTTGGCCTCCACCTACAAGGTGGCCCAAGTATACAACTTGACTCTGCCCTATCTGGCACTTAGTAGCCTTGATAGTGAGGCCTGCCTTTTGCAGAGCCTCTAAAACTTTCCTCAGGTGGATCAGGTGATCCTCCCAGGTGGAGCTAAAGACAGCAATATCATCTAGATATGCTGCACAAAAGTCATCCAACCCAGTGAGGACTTGGTTCACCAACCTTTGAAAAGTGGCAGGTGCATTTTTCAAACCGAAGGGCATCACCACAAATTGGTAATGACCTCCTGGGGTAGAAAATGCTGTCTTGGCCTTGGCATCCTCAGCTAACCTGATCTGCCAATAACCAGCTGTTAGGTCAAATGTACTTAAGAAAGTTGCAGAAGCCAACTTGTCTATCAGTTCATCTGCCCTAGGTATTGGATGGGCATCTGTCTTAGTGACAGCATTGAGACCCCTGTAGTCTACGCAAAACCTCATCTCTCTCTTACCATCCTGGGTGTGAGGTTTAGGCACTAGAACTACAGGACTAGCCCAAGGGCTCTCTGAGGGTTCAATGACTCCCAATTCCAACATCTTTTGTACTTCAGTTTTTATGCAGTCCCTGACGTGGTCAGGTTGCCTGTAGATTTTACTCTTTATAGGCAGACTGTCTCCAGTGTCCACCTCATGTGTGCACCAGTTTGTCTGACTGGGGGTCAGAGAAAACATTTGTCTGAAGGATTGAAGGACTTGCTTACAATCCTTTTGCTGATGTTCAGAGAGGCTGTCAGAAAAGACTACACCATCTACTGACCCATCATCAGGGTTCTGAGTGAGAAGGTCTGGGAGAGGGTCACTCTCTTCCTCCTGTCCCTCATCTGTGGCCATGAGTAAGCCCATGTCCTCCCTGTCAACAAATGCTTTGAGCCTATTCACATGAAGTACTCTGTGAGGGCTCCTGGGAGTTCCCTTGTCCACCAAGTAGGTGACTACTCCCTTTTGCTCAATGATGATGTGGGGTCCAGACCATTTGTCTTGGAGAGCTGCTGGGGCCACTGGCTCCAACACCCACACCTTCTGTCCTGCATGGTAAACAGTTAGGACAGCCTTTTGGTCATGCCAAGCTTTTTGGAGTTCTTGGCTGGCCTCCAGGTTTTTAGATGCCTTCTCCATGTACTCTGCCATCCTGGAGCGGAGACCAAGTACATAGTCCACTATGTCAAGTTTAGGCTTTTTGAGAGGTAACTCCCATCCTTCCTTCACAAGACCTAGGGGTCCTCTTACAGGATGTCCAAACAAAAGCTCAAAAGGGCTGTAACCAACCCCCTTCTGTGGGACCTCTCTGTAAGCAAACAGAAGGCAGGGTAAAAGGATGTCCCATCTTCGCCTAAGCTTTTCAGGTAACCCTTTTATCATCCCTTTGAGGGTCTTGTTGAATCCTTCAACAAGCCAATTGCATTGTGGGTGATAGGGTGTGGTGAATTTGTAATTGACACCACATTCCTTCCACATAGCAGTCAAGTATCCTGACATGAAGTTTGCACCTCTGTCAGAGATGACCTCTGTTGGACCCGGCCTCATGGCGTGGTCCTACCCCTCCCGCATGGCGGGCCCAGAACGACATCGGCCCTCCACCGAGCCTCGGGCGGCCCCTTTTGCCCGACACTGCACGCCCCAACACTGCCGGTCCGGTCACCATCCCGGACCCCCACTACCGGCTTAACTCCATCTTGGGCCCACCACGTCACGAACACCTGGCCTCGGCCCCGGCCCCAGTGAAGCCCCGACATCGAGGCACCAAGATCCCCCCATGTGGTCGAGTGGCCACTCAACAGATCCAAGAGGAGGGGAGTTTCGATGGGCCTCCAGCCGTCCCCGGATGCCTGGTATCGATCGCCCTCCGGCCTCCCTGGGCGCTGGCTCCACCCCCCTGCTGGGTGTCTGGACACCATCATCCCGGCCCCTCTGGCCCCCAGGCGCGAGGGTCCGAACATCAAAGGACTCCAGTCCTATATCTGGGCCAGCCCCGGAGTAGGACGCCAGTTGTATCCTGGACTGGAAAGCCCTGCTGACGCTGTCGCGGCCGACACCAGAAGAACTCATTTTTCTGTAACCGAAAGCTACCCTGGGAGCCTGCTGGCGCTGCCGCGGCCCACCTTCGCTGAACCATCTTGAGAGCCTGCTGGCGCTGCCGCGGCCCACCTTCGCTGAACCATCTTGAGAGCCTGCTGGTGCTGCCGCGGCCCACCTTCGCTGAACCATCTGGAGAGCCTGCTGGCGCTGCCGCGGCCCACCTCCGCTGAACCATCTTGAGAGCCTGCTGGCGCTGCCGCGGCCAATCTTCGCTGAAACCACCTCGAGGCCTGCTGGCGCTGCCGCGGCCTCCTCTCCGTTAAAGACCACCTGTCGAGTCCTGCTGGCGCTGCCGCGGCTCGACCTCTCGGAACCCCCGGCTCGAGGATTGAGAGCTGTGCGCAGGGTATCCCTTCCTGCACCCATACTGAGACTGTCCCGCTACCCTGTCCCTTTTACGAGACTCTACAGATCCCTCGATCTGCCTGTACATACCGCTGAGAACAAGCAACCTTTATTCCTGATAAAGCTTAAGAACTTAACCTCTTGTGTGGTGTCCGTTTGTAGTGTTGTGGTTACTCTACTGTACGATCCTAGGAGAGGACCCTCACCCACGAGGCCTCTCGATAACGATCGGTTACTTCTCGACGGAGAGGTGGACCTAGGGGTGGTCAGTCAGACATCTTCTGCCTCCCCCGGGGTCGCCTTTCTAACAGTGGTGGCAAGCGACGGGATCCGAGCCGACGCAGATCGTACAGAGAGTGATTCACCCACTACCGAGAAAAACACACCGCGACCATGACTACGCAAGAAACGAGACCGACTACGGAATTCTAGAAAGAAAAAATGGAAGATTATAGTCACAAGGAATTCAAACAATTTTGCAAAGACCTGGGCATCGCTACCACTGGCCTAAGCACCAAGGAAGACTTTAAATCGGCCCTACAAGCATGGGTGGACGCCGGTGACACGCCACCCCAGAATGAAGACAACCCGGGCCCGAGCGGAAGCCCGGAGGCCGACACGACCCCAGCGGGGGAGAGACCCGCAAATCTAGGCGCGGGCCTCCCCCACGAAGATGCCCGAGAACGAGAGAGGAACCGGCTCCACGAATTGGAGCTCGCACGACTCCGGCTAGACGGAGAACTACAGCTGACGACGAAAAAGATAGCCCTCGAGCAACTACGGCTGGAAGGAGACCTGGAGGAGAAACGAAGACAAAGCGACGTCGAGGAAAAGAGACTCATGCTCGAGCATGAGCGCGGCTTAAAGGAACTAGAAATCAAGGCCAGAACGAACGATGCCAACGCATCCGGGGGCAAGACCTCGCCCCCGCCTGTGGACACGAAGGTGCACATACCCAAAGATGTCGTCAAGGAGTACTATAAGAACGACGACATCCAACAGTGGTTCAAAGCCTATGAAGTAGCCATGACCGCCCATCGAGTACCCCTCAAGGACTGGGGCGCCGGCCTGTGGGGGACGTTCGTCAACGAGGGGAGGGACGCTCTGCTAGAGCTTCCCGATGCCGAGATGACCTCGTACGAACACATGAAAACCGCTCTCCTCACTCGCTACGGACTCACCCCCGAAATGTACCGGCAGCGATTCCGAGACTGTAAAAAAATCCCCGGTACCACTTGGGTGGAGTACGTGCACTTTTACAGCAGAGCCTTCGAGGGGTGGATCAAAGGCAGCCAGGTCACCACCTACCAGCAGTTGGTCGACCTCATTATATGGGAACATCTTTCCAACAACTGCTTCATCGAACTCCGGCAGTATCTCCTCGACAGCAAATTGACAGAGCCACGAAAACTCGCTGTCGAGGCTGATAGATGGGTGAGCACCCGAGTCCCCCGGAGCCCGATGGGAGACTACGGCCGGGGGTCCCCGGGGAACCACCGACCACGAGGCAGCGGAGGAGGCCAGAACAGGGGCCGAGACGCCCCCACGGGGTCCTCCCCTACCTCCACTTCGCCACCCCTAGGCCGAAGGGGGGCCCCTCCAGCAAGACCGGGGCCCCACCCGAATGTTACGTGCCACAGATGCCAGCGACAGGGTCATTATGCGAATGACCCCCTCTGCCCGATGAAACAGAGACCTGGCACCACCGGTCCCCCGAACCGCCAGATCGCGGCCGCCGCCCTGGGTACAGAAGGAGGCGAGGAAGAAGACAACGACCCCAAGCAGGCCGAGTGGGAGCCCGCCGCGATGATCTTGGCATACCTGGGTGATCGAGACATGATCCCCCGAGACCCGATCCCAGGCAACACACAGAAATACCGCCAATGGGTCACCATCAATGGACGCCGGGCCGAAGCCCTCCGTGACACTGGAGCCAGCGTGACGGCGGTCCGCTGCCACTTGGTGACCCCAGAACAAATTCTCCCCAATGTCCTGTGCCCGGTACGGTCGGCGGACAACTCTGAGAGTTTGTGCCAGATGGCCCGTATCCCCTTCGAATGGGGAGGGGTGTCGGGTATGCTGAAGGTGACCGTCCGGGACGATGCCCCCGTGGACTGCCTCCTCGGGAACGACCTGGAAAGTTCCCCCTGGACCCACGTCGAGCGGAGAGAGCACCTGGGGATGCTAGGCCTTCCCGAGTGGGTCTGTGCGACCACTCGATCCATGACCGCCCGGGCCTCCGCCCCGAACGAAGATGCCCTGCCGGAAGAACCGGAGTGGCCCGCACCTCCACCGCCCGCCGTCCCCGAGGACGCCGACCCTGAACCCGGCCCCCAGGGGCCCAGCCAGGAAGACCTCACCGAGCTCGGCCACCTTCCAGAACTAGCTCAATGGCGCCAAGTAGGTGGCCCCACCCGCGAACAATTCCGGCAGGAACAGAAAACCTGTCCCTCCCTCGAGGGAATCCGACAACAAGCCGCCACTCAAGCCGCTGGAGACTCCTCGGGGTCCCACTGGGTCTATTGGGACCATGACCTTCTATACAGCGAGCAGAAGATTACCGAACTAGGGGCCAGCCGGGTGCTGGTCGTTCCCCTCCGATTCAGAGACTTCCTCCTGAACTTGGCACATGACGTGCCCCTCGCCGGGCACCTTGGGCAGGACAAAACGTACAGCCGCCTGGTGACCCATTTCTACTGGCCGAGAATGCGCAACGATGTGAATAATCACTGCCGGTCCTGTCCGACCTGTCAAGCCAGCGGGAAGAGCGGGGGAAAAGTCAAAGCTCCACTCCAGCCTTTTCCCGTGGTCACCACCCCCTTCGAGCAAGTGGGGATCGACATCGTGGGACCCTTGGACCCCCGTACCTCTCAGGGGCACCGCTTCATCCTCGTTCTGGTGGACCATGCCACCCGCTATCCTGAAGCCATCCCCCTCCGAACCATCACGGCCCCAGTAGTAGGCCGAGCCCTAATGGGGATCTTCTCCAGAGTCGGCTTCCCCCGAGAAGTCGTAAGTGATCGGGGCACCAACTTTATATCTAAATATATGCGGTCCCTGTGGCAACAGTGCGGGGTCACATATAAGTTCACCACCCCGTATCACCCCCAAGGAAATGGACTTGTGGAGCGGTTTAACCGAACACTGAAGGGAATGATCAAGGGCCTAGAGGAGCCGCTACGACGCAAATGGGACGTCCTGCTGCCCTGCCTCCTGTTTGCATATCGAGAAGTACCCCAGAAGTCCCTGGGGTTCAGCCCCTTTGAACTATTGTATGGGCACCCGGTCCAAGGCCCCCTCAGCCTGGTCAAAGAAGGCTGGGAGACGGCTGTCCAAGGTGCCCCACCAGATGTCTACCAGTACCTCCCGACACTCCGCAACCAGACTCGGAAGTTCCGGGAACTTGCCGAGGCCAACCTGGAGGCCAGTCAGGAGGAGATGAAACGCTGTTATGACCAGAAAGCCTCGTCCATCGAATTCGAGCCGGGCCAGCAGGTCTGGGTCATGTCCCCGGTTGAACCTTGTGCCCTCCAGGACAAATGGACGGGGCCCTTCAAAGTGGTGGAGCGCAAGAGCCCCGTCACTTACTTGGTGGACATGGAGTCCCCCCGGAACCCCCTCCGGGTTCTACATGCTAACCGACTCAAGCCGCACTTTGCCCGCACTGAACTAAGTCTGCTGCTAGCGACCGATGACGGAGCTGAAGACGACTCCGAACCTCTACCGGATCTCATGAGCACCACCAAGAAAGACGGCTCCATCGAAGGGGTCACGCTCTCCCCTACCCTGACCCCAGCACAGCACCAAGACTGCCGGAAGCTGCTGGGGCAATTTGCAGATCTATTTTCCCTCACTCCTGGGGTCACCCGGTGGTGGGTCCACGATGTGGACACCGGAGACAGTCCGCCTGTAAGGCACCAAGCTTTCCGAGTGCCCGACCGAGTTTGGGCCTGCATTCAATCCGAAGTGGCCAAGATGCTAGCTCTGGGGGTAGTCGAGCCCTCCGACAGTCCCTGGGCCAGTCCCGTTGTCCTGGTCCCTAAGGCCACCGCCCTCGGCACACCCCCGGAGCTCCGGTTCTGTGTTGACTACCGGGGGCTGAACGCAGTCACCAGGACCGACGCCCATCCCATCCCTCGGGCGGATGAACTGATAGATCGCCTGGGGGCCGCAAAGTATCTCAGCACCTTCGACCTTACGGCTGGGTATTGGCAGATCGGCCTCACCCCGGGAGCGCAAGAGCGATCGGCCTTCTCGACCCCTGATGGCCACTACCATTTCAAGGTGATGCCCTTCGGCATGAAAAACGCCCCGGCCACCTTCCAGAGACTCGTGAATAGGGTCCTGGCCGGGCTAGAAGAGTTCAGTGCCGCCTATCTAGACGACATTGCGGTGTACAGCCTCCACTGGGCCGAGCACCTGACCCACCTCTGGGAGGTCCTGACGGCCCTCCGACAGGCCGGAATGACAATAAAGGCCAGCAAGTGCCAGATAGGCCAAGGGTCCGTGACCTATCTGGGACACCAAGTAGGGATCGGCCAGGTGGCTCCCCTCCAGCCAAAGATTGACGCCATCCGGGCCTGGGAGCCCCCGGTCACCCAAACAGCAGTCCGAGCCTTCCTGGGGCTCACAGGATATGATCGGCGCTTCATAAAAGACTATGGAAGCATTGTGGGGCCCCTCACAGAACTAACCTCCAAGAGACTACCACAAAAGGTGCGCTGGACCCCCGAGTGCCAGGTCGCCTTCGACACACTGAAGACCGCCATGTGCACCGCACCTGTGCTCCAAGCCCCTGACTACAGCCGAGAGTTTGTGGTCCAAACAGACGCCTCGGAGCATGGCATTGGGGCGGTCCTCTCCCAAGTGAACCCTGAGGGAGCCGACCTTCCCGTAGCCTTCATCAGCCGGCGGCTGCTGGCCAGAGAACAACGATGGAGCACTATCGAGAGGGAAGCCTTCGCCGTCGTGTGGGCCCTAAAGAAGCTCCGGCCCTACCTCATCGGCACCCACTTCCGGGTCCAGACCGACCACCGGCCCCTGCGGTGGTTGATGCAGATGCGGGGGGAAAACCCGAAACTGTTGCGATGGTCCATCTCCCTGCAGGGGATGGACTTCACTGTGGAGCATCGCCCTGGCAACTACCACGCCAATGCTGACGGCCTGTCCCGGTTCTTCCGCCTCGGCGAGGAGAACCCCCAAGAAGATGGGTGACTCTCCCCTGCCTTCAGCTGGGGGGGACGCGTGTTGGACCCGGCCTCATGGCTTGGTCCTACCCCTCCCGCATGGCGGGCCCAGAACGACATCGGCCCTCCACCGAGCCCCTTTTGCCCGACACTGCACGCCCCAACACTGCCGGTCCGGTCACCATCCCGGACCCCCACTACCGGCCTAACTCCATCTTGGGCCCACCACGTCACGAACACGTGGCCTCGGCCCCGGCCCCAGTGAAGCCCGACATCGAGGCACCAAGATCCCCCCCAGGTGGTCGAGTGGCCACTCAACAGATCCAAGAGGAGGGGAGTTTCGATGGGCCTCCAGCCGTCCCCGGACGCCTGGTATCGATCGCCCTCCGGCCTCCCTGGGCGCTGGCTCCACCCCCCTGCTGGGTGTCTGGACACCATCATCCCGGCCCCTCTGGCCCCCAGGCGCGAGGGTCCGGACATCAAAGGACTCCAGTCCTTTATCTGGGCCAGCCCCGGAGTAGGACGCCAGTTGTATCCTGGACTGGAAAGCCCTGCTGTCGCTGTCGCGGCCGACACCAGAAGAACTCATTTTCCTGTAACCGAAAGCTACCCTGGGAGCCTGCTGGCGCTGCCGCGGCCCACCTTCGCTGAACCATCTTGAGAGCCTACTGGCGCTGCCGCGGCCCACCTTCGCTGAACCATCTTGAGAGCCTGCTGGCGCTGCCACTGCCCACCTTTGCTGAACCATCTGGAGAGCCTGCTGGCGCTGCCGCGGCCCACCTCCGCTGAACCATCTGGAGAGCCTGCTGGCGCTGCCGCGGCCAATCTCCGCTGAAACCACCTCGAGGCCTGCTGGTGCTGCCGCGGCCTCCTCTCAGTTAAAGACCACCTGTCGAGTCCTGCTGCCGCGGCTCGACCTCTCGGAACCCCCGGCTCGAGGATTGAGAGCTGTGCGCAGGGTATCCCTTCCTGCACCCATACTGAGACTGTCCCGCTACCCTGTCCCTTTTACGAGACTCTACAGATCCCTCGATCTGCCTGTACATACCGCTGAGAACAAGCAACCTTTATTCCTGATAAAGCTTAAGAACTTAACCTCTTGTGTGGTGTCCGTTTGTAGTGTTGTGGTTACTCTACTGTACGATCCTAGGAGAGGACCCTCACCCAGGAGGCCTCTCGATAACGCTCGGCTACTTCTCGATGGAGAGGTGGACCTAGGGGTGGTCAGTCAGACATCTTCTGCCTCCCCCGGGGTCGCCTTTCTAACAACATCCTTAGGGAACCCCACTCTGGAGAAAACTCCAACCAGGGCCCTAGCCACAACAGGAGCTGTAGTGGTCCTAAGGGGAATAGCTTCTGGATACCTGGTGGCATGATCCACTACCACCAGTATAAACCTGTGCCCAGATGCTGTTGGGGGGTCCATTGGTCCAACAATGTCAATCCCCACCCTTTCAAAGGGAACCCCCAACACAGGTAGTGGTATAAGGGGGGCCTTTGTTGTGCCACCTGATTTGCCACTGGCTTGGCAGGTGATACATGAACGACAAAAGTTCTTAGTGTCCTCAGACATATGGGGCCAGTGAAAGTGTGGGGCAAGCCTGTCCCAAGTCTTGTTCTGGCCTAAGTGACCTGCAAGGGGAATTTCATGGGCCAAGGTGAGAAGGAAACCTCTCAGAGTCAAGGGGATGACCAGCCTCCTGGTTGCACCAGGCTTGGGGTCTCTTGCCTCAGAGTAAAGGAGTCCATCTTCCCAATATACCTTATGGGCACCTGTAGCATTCCCTGCAGCCTCAGCAGCAGCCTGCTGTCTGAGGGGTTCAAGAGAGGAACATTCTAACTGTGCCTGCCTCAAGTCTGCCCTGGAAGGGCCCCCTGTCCCAAGAAACTCAACCTGTTCAGGCTCAAGCTCTTCTAGGACAGTTCCTTCTGGGGTCTTGGGGTCAGTCTCCTGAGAGAGCTGATCCATCACCTGAGGCAGGGGGGAAGAGTCAATCTTACCCCTACTGCTCTTTCTCTTGGGTAGTGTCTGGTCCATTGTTCCAGGATCCAGCACTAGTTCAGCTGGGCATTTCTTGGCCTGTGACCTAGTCACAGCAAGGACATGTGCTGATAAACCTAACATCTGAAAGAGACACGTTAGTATTAGATTCCTTACCTTAGAATATCCCCAGGCGTCAGACTGGATCCGGAAATTTTTGCGTAGCAGTACCCTTGCGCGTCGGTAGGCGTCGTCTGCGGCTCCGCATCCGTCGTCGGCGTCGTGGGCACCGTGATGACGTCGTCGGAGTACTTAGACGCCGCCTCCGCGTGCTGACGTCAGTTCTTCTTTTTTCCGCGCCAGCAAGCGCAGATCTGGAAAAAGCAGTAACCCTAGTCAATTTTGACTAAACTTTTTGATCCTTTTGATTACTATTTCGAAGTCTCTCGACTCCGGAACGGTGCCGATAGGGATGCCCGGCTTCAAGCATTGCGACGATTGCGACCGGCTGATGTCGGTCACGGATCTCCACCGTGTGTGTTTGTCGTGTTTGGGCGTCGACCACGACGACAAGGCCTGCTCCGACTGCCGGGCTTTCTCTTCGAAAGCCAGGCGGGAGCGGTCCCGTAGGCGACTCGAACTCCGGCAGTCGGTCCCGCGCCGCGAGAGGTCCCGATCCCATGGGAGGTCGAGGGACAGGTCGCGGGCCCGGAGCCACCACAGCTCCTCCGGGTCGAAGTCGTCGTCAGGTAAGCAGCACAAGAAGTCCAAGCGGCGTCATCGCTCCTCGGACTCCCCCCGACGCTCGCGCGATGCGGCCGGGGGTTCGGGTGACACCGCCCACACGGCTCCGTCGGAGTCGCGGGCGCCGCGTCCAGCCCCATACCCTACGGTCCCTGGGCTCAACGCGACGCCGGAGGAGGTCGAGCGCTTCCTCATGGCCATGAGGAAACTCTCTCCTCCGACGGGCTCCGCGGCGCCTCCGGGCCCAGCGGACCCGTCTGGGAGCCCTAGCGGGTCGGCGGCTCCGGCCCCGACGCCGTCGGGTGCTTCGGCCCCGACGCCGCCGATGCCTTCGGGCCCGGCGCCGCAGGCCCCTGTTCTCCCGACGCCGCCGGCGCCTTCGGGCCCGGCGCCAAGGGGTCCAGTTGTTCCGACGCCGCCGGCGCCTTCGGGCCCGGCGCCGCAGGACGCCGCTGGTCCTCCTTCGGGATCTGGTTCGTCGCCGGTGGATCTGACGGCCTCCCCGGCGTCGGACCCTCAGGTGTCGCCTCCGGCGCCGTCCTCGGGCGGCGCCGACCCCGTTTCTACTTCCGTTCCTGTTCGGCCGTCGGGGCGGCCCCGTTGGGCGCCGCTCCAGACGCCGTTGGGTGAATTTCACTTTTATGAACAGGCCCCATTGGTTGAGGACCCTGAATTTCAGGAGATGGGTGAAGGAGAGGACTGGGAGGGGTCTGAGGACCCTCTGACCAGGGAGTGTCGGTCTCATGAGGACTGGACAGAAGACCTTGGGGAGGCCAGTGGCCTGGACACCTCTCCAGACCCTGGGTTTGTCTCCCCTCCTACCGTGGCTTCGGAGGAGGGGGCTACATATAGTGTGGTGCTGATGAGGGCTGCCAAGGCCTTAAACCTTGAGCTCCCTGTCGCGGCCGTGAGGACTAACCTCCTCACTGAGGTCCTTAAACCACAGTCAAGCTCGGCCGAGCCTCTGCTGCCCTTTAATGAGGCCTTGACTGACGTTCTTCTGGGCACTTGGTCCAAGCCCGCTACGGGTTCGCCCGTAGATAGGAACGTGGCCAGACGCCACCGCCCCGCCCCGGGCGACCCATGTTTTCTGTCCTCTCACCCTACCCCCGAGAGCCTGGTCATCCAGGCCTCCAATTCCCAAACCGCATTCCCGTCGGCTCCGCCGGATCGGGAATCCAAGAGGTATGACCAGTATGGGAAGAAGATCTTCCCATCCATTAGTTTGGGCCTGCGGTCTTCCAACACCGCCTGCCTCTTGGGACGTTACACCCACTCTGTGTGGGATAAGGTCGCGGAAGTGCTGCCAGAGTGTCCGTTGGAGGTACGGGCCAAACTCGGCCAAGCCCTTGTGGAGGGCCGGGATGCAGCCAAGTATTCCATTCGGTGTGGGCTGGATACCACTGACTCGCTGGGTAGAGCGATGGCAACGACGGTGGCGGTCAGACGCCACGCCTGGCTGAGATCCGCCAACTTCTCGGCAGATGTCCAGAGCACGCTCATGGACATGCCGTTCGATGGCCGTCGCCTCTTTGGCGACAAGGCAGACCTTGCGCTTGAGCGTTTTAAGGACTCCAGGGCTACAGCCAAGTCCTTGGGCCTCTCGGGCCAACGCCAGCAACCGGCTGCCTATCACTCCTTTCGTGGCCACGGAAGGGGTGCGCCCGCACGTGCCGCCAGCCACGCGCCGCAGGGCAATACCCAACGCGGTGGCGGCCGTGGGAACCGCCGTCCAGGCGGTCGTGGGCAGCGGCGAGGTCAGTCCACACCTTCCCCCGCAGCATCCGCCTCAAAACCCTCCTAGTCCGTGCTTTCAGGCCCATGTGACGCCAGTGGGGGGCAGGGTTCGCCATCACCACCTCCACTGGCGCACTGTCACGTCGGACAGGTGGGTGCTGCAGATCGTCCGAAGGGGCTACTCCCTCCCCTTCGAGGCGACTCCTCCAGCCATGCCACCGCAGAACCACCGTGTATCGGGGGATCACTTGCGACTTCTGCAGGAGGAAGTTACGGCCCTCTTGGCCAAAGGGGCCATCGAGCGCGTTCCTGGGCCAGAAGTAGGGTGTGGTTGCTACTCCCACTACTTCCTGGTACCCAAGAAGGGCAAAGGGGGCCTGCGCCCTATCTTGGACCTACGGAACGTCAACGGCTTCCTCCGGAAGGAGAAGTTCAAGATGCTGACACTGGCTCAGGTCTTAGCTGCCCTGGATCCAGGAGACTGGATGGTAGCGTTGGACTTGCAGGACGCTTATTTCCACATCCCCGTCCTGCCGGCCCACCGGCGCTACCTGCGGTTCACTGTTGGCCACGAGCACTTTCAGTTTACCGTGCTGCCCTTCGGCCTTACCAGCGCCCCACGGGTGTTCACAAAGGTGATGGCGGTGGTCGCAGCTCATCTGCGCAGGTTGGGGGTTTCAGTCTTCCCCTACCTCGACGACTGGCTGTTGAAGGCGGGCTCGCCCCAGACAGTCGTCAGTCACCTCCTGACTACGGCAGACCTCCTGCACCAGCTGAGGTTCTCGATCAATGTGCCAAAGTCACACCTGTGCCCCTCTCAGAAGCTCCTCTTCATCGGAGCGGTTCTAGACTCGGCGCAGTTTCGGGTTTATCCACCCGAGCAGCGGGTCCGGGATATTCAGGCTCTGATTCCACTCTTTCAGCTGTTATCCCGGGTTTCGGTCAGGTTGACGCTGCGGCTTCTGGGGCTGATGGCCTCCTGCATCCTGCTGGTGCATCACGCCAGATGGCGGATGCGGGCTCTGCAGTGGGACCTGAAGTTTCAGTGGGCCCAGCATCAAGGCAACCTATCCGACCATGTCCTGATCTCGGAGGGCACTGCGAGACAGTTGCAGTGGTGGCTCACGGACCGCGATTGGGTCTGCGGCAGATCCCTCTCCCTTCCCCAACCGGAGCACGTAGTTGTGACGGACGCGTCCCTCCAGGGCTGGGGAGGCCACATGGGAGAGGCGGAGATCAGAGGCCTCTGGTCTCCGGCGGAGACTCGACTCCACATCAACATGTTGGAGCTTCAGGCGATTCGTCTAGCACTGAAGGCATTCCTCCCCTCTGTCCGGGGGAGTGTAGTGCAGGTGTTCACGGACAACACCACCGCCATGTGGTACTGCAACAAACAGGGCGGGGTGGGGTCGTGGACCCTTTACCAGGAGGCTCTGCGCCTTTGGCAATGGCTGGAACATCAGGGTGTGACCCTGGTGGTTCAACACCTGGCAGGTTCTCTGAACGCCAGGGCGGACGAACTCAGCCGCAGGTGCATGATGGATCACGAATGGCGTCTGAACTCGGACGTGGCGCAAGGCCTCTTTCAGCGATGGGGAGAGCCTTGGTTAGATCTATTCGCCACCGAAGAGAATGCGCAATGTCATCAGTTCTGCGCGTTGGAATTTCCAAGGCGGCACTCGCTCGGAGACGCTTTTCGTCGCGAGTGGAGTTGCGGTCTATTGTACGCCTTTCCGCCTATACCACTTCTGCCCAGAGTGCTGAAGAAGATCAGGCGCGACCGGGCCCAAGTCATCCTTGTGGCTCCGGACTGGGCTCGAAGGTACTGGTATCCCGAGCTACTCAGTATGTCAGTCGATCCCCCGGTTCGTCTGCCTCTTCAGGAGGACCTTCTGTCGCAGCAGCAGGGGACGGTCCTCCACCCGAACCTGTCCAGTCTCCACCTCCATGCTTGGAGATTGAGCGGCGACAGTTGAGGCCATTTGACTTGCCTCCTGAAGTCTGTAACGTCATTCTGGCAGCCAGGCGTCCCTCCACAAAGTCGGTATACGCCTGCAGGTGGAAGAGATTTGTGGCATGGTGCACAGCAAAGGCTGTGGATCCTCTTGCTGCCCCTCTTTCAGAGGTTCTTCTCTTCCTTCTTTCTCTTGCCCAGCAGGGCTATGCTCTGGGCACTATCAAGGGCTACCTTTCTGCCCTTTCAGCCTTTCTCAGGCTACCTGATCAGCCTTCTTTGTTCAAGTCCCCTATTGTGAACAGATTTCTTAAAGGCATCACTCACACTTTTCCTCCTGTTCCGTTTGTGATGCCTCAGTGGGACTTGAACCTGGTTCTGACTTTTCTGATGTGCGCTCCCTTTGAGCCACTTCACAATTGCCCTCTTCGCCTTCTGACTCTGAAGACTGCTTTCCTGGTTGCCATCACCTCTGCCAGGAGAGTGAGTGAGCTCCAGGCTCTTTCTTGTACTCCACCTTTCCTTTCTGTCCATCCGGACAAAGTGGTGCTACGTACCAAACCATCTTTCCTGCCCAAGGTCGTCACGGCCTTCCACATTGGGCAGTCTATCACCTTGCCTACCTTCTTTCCGCCACCGCATCCCTCTAAAGAGGAAGAGCGGCTCCATCGTCTGGACCCAAAACGTGCGCTCTCGTTTTATCTGGATCGCACACGCCAGTTCCGGGTGGATGACCAACTCTTTGTTGGTTACGTGGGCGCTAAGAAGGGGAAAGCGGTGCACAAGCGGACCATCTCCCGGTGGATCATCTTGTGTATCCAGGCATGCTACTCCTTGGCTAGGAAGGAGCCCCCTGCTGGATTGCGGGCTCATTCTACCCGAGCCACGGCGACTACCACTGCCCTGGGCAGGGGTGTGCCCTTACAAGACATCTGTCAGGCAGCTACGTGGGCATCGCTGCACACGTTTGCGAGACACTACTGCCTGGACAGCCAAGTCCGGAGGGATGGCTTTTTTGGCCGTTCCGTCCTCCAGGACTTTCTGGTGTGAGTATTGGTTCGCAGACCCACCACCGGGGTTGGTATTGCTGGGGTATCTATTCTAAGGTAAGGAATCTAATACTAACGTGTCTCTTTCAGATGCACAAGTTACTACTTGTGTAACGATATATCTGTAAGAGACATTAGTTAGTATTAGATTCCTTACCGACCCGCCCATCCTCCCCGTTCTGCGAACCAATATCTAGGGTTAGGGTTGTCCCCTTCAGGGCCCTAGTTTCAATGGCACCAGTGTTGGTTTTTAACATGGCTCTGCGTTTCTGGCGCGGAAAGGCTGTGTCTAAGAACTGACGCCAGCACGCGGAGGCGGCGTCTAAGTACTCCGACGACGTCATCACGGCGCCCACGACGCCGACGATGGACGCGGAGCCGCAGACGACGCCTACCGACGCGCAAGGGTACTGCTACGCAAAAATTTCCGGATCCAGTCTGACGCCTGGGGATATTCTAAGGCAAGGAATCTAATACTAACTAATGTCTCTTACAGATGTATCGTTACACAAGTAGTAACTTGTGCATTTCCACATGAGTCCTATACTCCACATCTGACCATAAGGAGGATTCCAAATCATTGCCCAAAAGACAGTCCACTGGGAGGTCTGAACTAACAACAACCCTTTTGAGGCCATTTACCCCTCGCCAGGAGAAGTTAACAAGTGCCATACTATGGGAGGTAGTGGCATTGCTAGCATTGGTCACCAGGTAGTCTGATCCCAGTATTACCTGGTCAGGGTCCACAAAGTTTGGTGTCACCATGGTGACACTGGCACAAGTGTCCCTGTAGGCCTGAGCCATTTTTCCATTAATCAAAGGCGTCTGCCTGTACTTGCCCAGAGTACTGGGACTTATTGTAGAGGCCATATCCATGTCCCCAGTACAAACAAGAACAGCCTGAGTAGGTGTTCTGACTAAGTCAGAGCCCGCCTCAGTTCCCAGGGTTAACCCCACTATAGCCTTAGGAGGATTACTACCACTACTAACTGAACTAGGGGGTGCAGGTGCCTTAGGGGCACTAGTGGTAGGAGTTGGGCCTTTCTTGGTGCACTCACTAAACCAGTGAGTATTATTTTTACAGTACTGGCACCATGGTTTCTTCTGACCATTGTTCTTCTTATTTTGGGAACTCTGGGAATTCTGGGACCCACCCTCTTTGGATTGTTGGGGCCCTGTTGAAGACTTCTGGTCATTTTGCTTATTCTCATTACCCTTGGGATCTGCTTTCTTTTGGCCACCACCCTGGTTCTGGTTCTGCTACTTGACCCTTGTCCTGACCCATCTGTCTGCCTTCTTTCCCAATTACTGGGGAGAGGTCAGATCTGAGTCAATAAGGTGCTGATGCAACAACTGATTTTGACAATTACTTAAGATTTGTTCTCTCATAATTAGATTGTACAATCCTGTGTAATCAGTAACTTTACTTCCCAGTAACCAGCCTTCAAAAGCCTTAGTGGCACAATCAACAAAGTCAGCCCAATCCTGAGACTGAGTTTTCTGGGTGTCTCTGAACAGCAACCTGTACTGTTAAGTGGTTAAGCCAAACCCATCAATCAGTGTATTCTTCAGGACTTGGTAATTGTTAGCATCCTCAGCTCTAGTAGTGAGGAGCTTATCTCTACCTTTGCCTTCAAAGGAGAGCCACAATATAGCTGCCCACTGACTCTGGGGGATGCACTGGACAGTGCAGGCCCTCTCCAAAGCAGTCATCCACTTGTGGATGTCATCCCCTTGTTTAAAGGGGGGCACTATTTTACTCAGGTGTCTAGTATCAAAACTCCTGTCTTTATCCTTGGGGATAATGCTGCCACCAGTGGGGACTGCCCCACTCAACTGTTGCTCTCTAGCAAAGGCAAGCTTCTCCTTGGCAAGGCCAAGTTCTTCCCTCTGGATCCTCAGATTAGCTTGTTTCATCCTTGCTTCATGTTCTCTTCTCTGGGGAGAAGTCATTCTCCTCTGGGGAGAAGTCATTCTCCTCTGAGAAGAGGCATGAGAGTGCACAGATCTATTGGAGTCCCTAGAATGAGACCTATCTCTTCTAACTCCAAAGTTAGGCCTGCTTAGGGTCAGTACTGGGGGTCCCCCAGATCCTTCCCTATGTAGGTCTAAGTTGGCCCTAGTAAGTCTGCTGACTAGCTCAGGACCTTTGTCTGCCTCATCCCCAGAGGGATCCTCTTCATCCTCCTCCTCTTCTACATCTACTGTTTCAGTGAGGTCTGGATCACCAAGGGTACCTTCTAAGGGGGGCATGCTCCCATCTGTCTGAGAAGCCTTTCTAGCATCATAAGTCTGTAAGAGACCTAACAGAAAAGGAGTGGTAGGGTTAGAACCCTGTTTCAATTTCTTGGAGGTACACAATTGTCTCATCTCCTGGAAACTGAGAGCTGCATATCTGGAAAGGACCTGTGGAGGGTCACTAGTCACAAGGGGAGTCTCTGAAGACTCTCCATGGGTAGACATGCTTCTAGTGTGGTGTAAGTGATGCACCTACCTACACTATGGGTTTACCTACTGATCCCTTGCTAAGAGTTGTAGTCAGGGTGTGCTAGGCCCTTTTTACTACAACAGCTGGTTCAGTAGAACTCAGAGTATTTCTAAGCTTTTTATATGTACCTAGAGTACCTGATGTGATCTTTCAAATGATATTTTCAAGATTATACGTGGTAAAAACAACAGCAAACTCAAATCCCACCGCTGCCACCAATGTGAGAAGTTGGCCTGATATATGATGCTCACTAATTCTAGTGATCACCTTGTATCGGTCCAAACAACCCTTATGGTGATTGGTTGTAAGTCAACCTTATAGACCAGCTATCCTAGTAGCGTGGACAAAAGCAGTCTTTCGGCTAAACTCTGAATGGCATGTGAAGCCAGCTGTTTTACCACAATATAACCCCTTGAATACCAGATGAAAGGACACCACACAGGTTGTTATAAAAATAAACAGATATTTATTAGTTAACATACACCTCTGACCTCTTAATGAGGTCAGAGGGCTAAGCACGTGACAATACTACAAAAGAAATACGAGTTCGCACAGTATCTACAAGTGTGCCTGAGGGGCACGACAAACCATATACTCAAAGCAATGGAATGCGAGGAAAGAAAGTACTGTTAGGAGATCCAGAGACTGGAGGATCGCTGGGACTACGCTACGAACTAGGTAAGTACGGAGCAGGAGGCCCACGGGACTCACATGCAGAGTGGAAACTCACGCGGGATGCGTACCAACGTCTATGGATGCAACAGTTTACAAAGTTACGGATTCTGGACGAACCCGGCTGGATGGAGTAAAAACAACAGTGGACCTGAACACTAGAATAGTGAACACAATCTTCAGTACCTAGAAGCTTTAGTTACCTAACCCACAGGCTGCGGGTGCATAGGGCTGAAGTAGTGTCGGGTTTGCTGCGTTGATCCCGGTGATGCCTGAAACAAGAAGTTGCTGGCAGGCAGCCAGATGGAGGAGTCCGGTGGTTCCAAGGTTGGAACTTGGAAGAAGGAAGTCCTGAAAAGGAAGGGGACAGAGTCTCGGTCACTAGCCAGTGACGGTGCTGGAACCAGGAGGGAACCAGGAGCTGTCGCCGAGTTCAGGTGAAGGAGGGGTCGCTTCTCTCTGTAGCTGCGAGGACCAGGAGCTGCTCTTCACGACCAGGCTGGAGGCACGAGCTGTCCCACGTAGTCTGCTGCTGTTGGCTGTGTAGGATCGTCGATCTGGTCAACATGCCTTGGCTAATGCAAGCCACGCGGTGGAACAAAGATTGCGTCTGGTGTGGACCAGGAGGGTCCAAGGTGCTTCTCTTTTGCAAGGAAGCAAGGGCCAGTCTGGGGGACCAGACTAGCAGGGTTGAATTCTTCGGGCCGTCATCTCAGAGGACACTAGCCAGCCGGCAAGTGACCAGACAACAGGAAAAACAGCAACCAAGCAAAAGGGCCCCACGCAGATCACGGGGATGCTGGGGGGCTGGTCTTGGGTGCAGGAGCTGCGTCGGTGTAGGGTCTCTCAAACCCTGATGCACTCACTCGAGGAACCCTCGGGGGTTGTGCTGGAAGCGCTGTGCAGGTTTCTTCAAGATGGCCGTCTCCACGTTGCTCGTCGCACCCACGGGTCCCAGCTGCGCTGTGGATGTGGGTAGAGGTCAGAGAGGTCTGGAGGTCCGGGTCTTGTCGAGCTGGATCGTCGGATTCCGGGATGGAAGGACTTTGCAGCAAACCACACAGAAGCTTGATGGTGCCTGCGAAGCAGGATGGTCACTCCCTGACCATAGGGGAGATTCTTCAGTCTACTGAGGTTCAGGAGGTCGAAGGTCAAGAGTTTCTTCGTGGAAGGTTGTCAAGATTAATCTAACTGGGAATGGGACCAGCTCCTACCTTTATTCTCCTAAAGGGGGCTGCGCTACGACTAGGTCCCTCCCCTGGGTGGGACCAGGAAGGGGGGTGGTTACACACCCTATCCTTTGTCCAGTTTCCTGCCAGAGCTGGGGCTGGGATGCCCCAGCAACTGGTTGGAACCGGTGTATGCACGAGGCACCTTGTGTGCCCCAGGCATGTCTCATTCCTTTCAGCCTGAGCCTACCTAATACACAAAATCCTGTCTGGGGTGGTGCTAGCACCTCCCAAGGCAGGAAACCCTTTGTCCAAGCCTCCCTCGCTGGAAGGACTCCCAGCAGCAGGAGGTCAGACTTGTGTCTGTGGTGGCAGCATCCATTTTGTGATGCTAAGGCTCGAGTTAACTTTAACCGGGGTTTCAGTTGCATACATGTCGTGTCCCTCTAGAAGGGTGGAATGCTACCCCCGTCGCCAGAATTGGCGAGGGGGTAGTATTCCAATTCGTATGACACCTTACTCGACATGTTTTGATAATGTTATACCAGAGTTAGCATTTAACCGCGAGGATTATAATGTACTGAAGAGTATATGGTATAGCGTTATCATTGAACAGCTATTAGGACTTGGTTCCGCAAGCTGCAAACGGGCTCAGCTCATGCCAGAGCACCATCTCACATAATTCCAAGCACTCTGCCTTCAGGATTTATAAGGCCTGCCATAGGAGTGACTGATAGGAATATATGTGTCCATTTTAGGTTTAGATATAGGGAACTATATCTAAAGCAAAGTGTGATTACACCACCTTGCCCAAGCTGTCGTGCAGCCAGTTGTGTCTGTTTAGATGGCCAGCCAGGGGTGGCATAATACATGCTTCAGCCTATGGTAGGCCCTGGGTACACCTATGCCCTGGATACCTAAGGTATACTGTACAGGGACTGATAAGGTGGCCCAGTACCAATTGGTAAATGCACCTAGGGTACTTGATTGTAATTTAGAGAGAGAACAGCTAGGCTGTGAGTCTGATTAGCAGGCCCACAGCCAGGGAAAGTCGTAAATCAGTGAATCAAAAAGCAAAAATTTGGGGTGGCCATGGGATTGCAGACCCCACTCTCCTACAGTTGCTTTCTCACCGCAACACAAAGGCAACCCTATTTCAAAATCAGGTATAGCCAGATGGATCGCTAAGTGCATCCAAATATGTTATTTAAAGGCAAAACGCACCTTAACAGTTCCCCCTAGGGCGCATTCCACACGCAAGCTAGGGGCATCCATGGCTTTCCTGGGTAATATTCCTTTACACAACATTTGTAGAGCAGCCACATGGTCAACCACACATACATTTACCAAACACTATTGTTTAGATGTACATTCAAAACAGCAAGCTGCTGTAGGACAGGCTGTTCTCAAAACTCTTTTCCAGACTGCTGCAGCTGACACAGGTAGCCACCGCTAGGGGAGGTACTGCTATACATTCTATGCACAGATATGAATTCAGCAGCCCACATGCCTCGAACGGAATATACTACTTACCAGTATGCATCTGTTCTTGGCATGTAGGGCTGCTGACATTCATATCGCCCGCCCTCCTCCCCGGCGCCTGTAGCGGCTGCAGACCTTTTACACTTACTCTTAGCATGGCCATCGCTTACACTGTTACACTCCATCTTTGCCACAATGGCTAAAAACAATCTGGGGATGGAGTTGATGCCCATGCGCACTGTAGTCCAGGGGAGGAGCCACCTATCTCGTGATACTTCGAAGACTCTTCCAGGACAACAATGTGCAATCATCCGGACCCAACACTAGGCGGCGATCTATGCACAGATATGAATGTCAGCCGCCCTACATGCCAAGAACGGATGCATACTGGTAAGTAGCATATTCCTTACTGTAGTAATGCAATTGAAATGCAGTTTGAATGATAATTGTATATGCACTTTGGTTTGATTTAGAGTATGGATGCAGAGAAATACAATACTTTGTTAATGCAGTTCATAGACTTGAATAGTATTTTTTTAGTAAAATAGCAGGTAAGTAACTTAAGATTACTAGGCTTACACAGAGTGGTGAACCTAAATACTACTCAGGGATATTTTCTGAAAACAGGTAAGTAAAATCGTTTTTGTTATACAGTACTGTAGGAGAGTGGGGTCTGCAATCCTATGGTCACCCCAGATTTTTGCTTTTTGCTTCACTGGTTTACGACTTTCCCTGGCTGTGGGCCTGCTAATCAGACCCACAGCCTAGCTGTTCTCTCTCTAAATTGACAACCATGTACCTTAGGTGCATTTACCAATTGGTACTGGGCCACCTTATCAGTCCCTGTACAGTATACCTTAGGTATCCAGGGCATAGGTGTACCCAGTGCCTACCAGGGGCTGAAGCATGTATTATGCCACCCCTGGCTGGCCAACTAAACTGACACAACTGGCTGCACGACAGCTGGGGCAAGATGGTGTAATCACCCTTTGCTTTAGATATAGTTACCTATATCTAACCCTAAAATGGACACACATATTCCTATCAGTCACTCCTATGGAAGGCCTTAACAATCCTGAAGGCAGAGTGCTTGGAATTATGTGAGATGGTGCTCTGGCATGAGCTGAGCCCGTTAGCAGCTTGCGGAAACAAGTCCTAATAGCTGTTCCATGATAACGCTATACCATATACTCTTAAGTGCATTATAATCCTCGCGGTTAAATGCCAACTCTGGTATAACATTATCAAAACATGTCGAGTAAGGTGTCATACGATTTGGAATACTACCCCCTCGCCAATTCTGGTGACGGGGGTAGCATTCCACTCTTCTAGAGGGACACGATATGTATGTAACTGAGAACCCCGGTTAAAGTTAACTTGAGCCTTGGCATCACAAAATGGATGCTGCCACCACAGACACAAGTCTGACCTCCTGCTGCTGGGAGTCCTTCTAGCTAGGGCGGCTTGGACAAAGGGTTTCCTGCCTTAAGAGGTGCTAGCACCACCCCAGACAGGATTTTGTGTATTGGGTAGGGTAGGCTTGAAAGGAATGAGACATGCCTGGGGCACACAAGGTGCCATCTGCATACACCGGTTCAAACCAGTTGCTGGGGCACTCCAGCCCCAGCTCTGCCGGGAAACCGGACAAAGGATAGGGGGTGTAACCACCCCCCTTCCTGGTCCCACCCAGGGGAGGGACCTAGTCAGTAGTGCAGCCCCCTTTAGGAGAATAAAGGTCGGAGCTGGTCCCATTCCAAATTAGATTATCCTGAACTATTCAAGAAGAAGAAACTCTGGCCTTCGACGTTCTGCTCCACAGAAGACTGAAGAATCCACCTTGTGGACAAGGAGTGTCCACCCTGCACAAGCAGGCACCATCAAGCGTCCAGCTTCTTCCCTTTGTCGTCTTCCTTCGAGTATCCAGACTTCAGAGCCCGACGAGACCCGGATTCCCAGACCTCTCCGACCTCAACCCACATCTGCAGCAAAGCTGAGACCCGTGGGTGCGACGAGACACGTGGGACCGGCCATCTCGGAAGAAACTGCACTTCGCTTCCAGCACGACTCCCGAGGTAAACTTGACCAAGTGCTTTGGGGACTGAGAAGCCCCAGCCCCGAGCAGCCCCTGCACCGAAGATCAGCCCTCCAGCATCCACGAGATCTGTGTGGGGCCCTTCTGCTTGGTTCCTGCTCGACGCGTTGTCTGGTCACTTGACGGCTGGCTAGTGGCCTCCTAGACGACGAACCTTTGAATTTTCACTGCTGGTCTGGTTGCTCCAGACTGGCCCTTGCTCCCTTCCAAAAGAGGGGCACCCCGGACTCTCCTAGTCCGCACCAGACGCTTTTCCTCCTCACCGCGTTGGTTGCCTTTGCCAAGGCCTGTTGCCTCCAATCCCGGATCCAACACCGCCGACAGCGAGAGCCTGCGTGGGACAGCTCGTGCCTCCATCCTGGTCGTCGAAGACACCTCCTGGTCCACGTGGCTGCAGAGTCAAGCGTCCACTCTTCACCTGAACACAACGACGACATCTGGTTCCTTCCTGGTTCCACTCCAGTCACTGGATAGTGACTGTGAACATTGTCCCCTCTGCTTTCAGGTCTCCTTCTTCAACAATCCACCCTTGGATTGCACCGGACATCTTCCGCCTGGTCGCTTGCAGCATCTTTTCTTTCAGGCTCCATAGACTTCAACACGAGAACCCAACACGAGTTCGCACCTATGCACCCCCGCAGCCCGTGGGTGAGGTAACGAGAGCATTTCGGTGCTCAAGGGTAGTTTAACTGTCCAAGTGTCCAGTTCCACAGTCTTTTTTGTCCTACCTAGTCAGGATTGTCCGTACTCACCTTTAACTTGAACTGTACTGTCCAAAGACGTTGTGACGCATCTCGCATGTGGGTTCACACTCTGCACACGCGTTCCGTGGGCCTCCTATTACTTACCTGAAGTTAGTGTAGCATGGTCCCATCGATCCTACAGCCTCTGGACAGCTCCATTCCTTCTATTGACTTTCACATTCCACTTACGTACTATATGGTTTGTCGTGCCCCTAGGGCACCATTGTGATTTCGTGCAACTTAACGTATTTTTCAGAAGAGATTGTCATGTGCTTAGCCCTCTGACCTCATAAAGAGTTCAGAGGTGTTGTTATTAATAAATATATCGTTTATTTTCATAACAACCTGTGTGGTGTCCTTTCATCTGGTATTCAAGGGGTTATATAGTGGTAAAGCAGCTGGCTTCACATGCCAAAAGAGTTTAGCCTAAGACTGCTTTGTCCATGCTACCATTAGGATAGCTGGTCTATAAGGTTGACTTACAACCAATCACCATAAGGGTTGTTTTGACTGATACAAGGTGATCACTAGAACTAGTGAACATCATATATCAGGCCAACTTCTCACAAGTACAATTTTAGAGAACTTCTTTAGGTTTTCAAACTCCACACTTAGTTACTTTTCACAAATAACAGCCTATGTTATCCTATGGAGGAAGCGTTATCGGTTTTGAGGTAAGTATGTGGTAGTGGGAGTTGAGGTTCTGGGGATAGACTCAGGGGCCCCTAGGGCCAAGTATTCACTCTAGTTCCACCCTCAGCGGCACTAGGGCGGCTGGGTGCAAAGTGCAGAGGCCCAGATGTTATCCAATGGGGTATAGGGGGCCTACGGTTGATCGCTGCTGGTAAGCAGGCCACTTGGTGTGGGAGCAAAACTCTTGGACTTTAGCTCAGGGCAAATGGGGAAACAAAGTAGCACCAAAGGTGCACCATCAGCGGCACTAGGGCAGCCAGGTATTTGTATTTTTTATTCACTGTACAATTAATTAAAATCTTTACAGTAAAACACGGTCAACGAGACTAAAATTAGTAAAAACTTGAAATTCTGTTTGGAAGATATGCCCCTCCCCAGACGCCCTCTCGAACAACCGGCAGCCCCCAGTAGTTGCTAAAAACAGTCTATTTATCAAGTCTATAAGCTGTTAGTCATGGCACTTGAGTTGAAGCCCATAGGATGGTGCAATCTTGATTGGGCGAATGAAGAGGGGCAGGTGCTTCAGTGCTGGTTGGAGGCCTGGCTGCCTTCTTCCGCTGGAATTGCAGTCATCGATTCCAGGGTTTGAGTGTGTTTATTGGCAGCCTTTAGGGCGATCCTAATCTGGTGCGTGAATTTCCCCAGTCTTGCTAGTGTCGTCGTGGTTGCTGAGGAAAAGAATATGGCTGACGTTTCACGGCAAGACTTAGTACTGTTGGTTATACAAATTGGGCGCAGGAGTCACCGTCGTTCATTGTTGAGGCTGGGACAGCAACATAGGAGGTGCAACAAGGATTGCCCCAGTATTGTAATTTTCATAGATTCCCATGCTTTGTATCATTCCCCGTCGTCCGAATGGGATCCTCGGTAAACAGAAAGTACCATAGCAGTAGGTACAAAAGAGAAAGAAAGGCCTAGGCCTCATCTCATTTTGTAGCATATCCACCTCTTTTTGTAAAAGAGACCAAAAACTTGCAACAACCAATCAGATTAGCCTCACCCCCTAGAACCCTCCTGAGAGAGCCTCAGATTTTCTACTGCACGTTGTGCTAAGGGAGTCTCCACTGAGCCCTGCTCAGTTTTCTCTTCAACTTTGGTTTCTCTCATCTAATCTCTCTTCAGGATGTCAGAGAAGAAAGCTTTCTTTAAGGCCTTAGCTACATGTTCCAAGAAAAGGCTTTATATTGAAGATAAACATAAGGACTGCATTTATTTCTTATACCCGGATCACAAGGCCACTGATTGTATGATCTGCAGGACTTTCTCCACCAAGACTCTGAGACCGGGAAGGAAGACTTCTGACTTAGTTACAGAAGGTGACGTCACGGAAAGAAATAATTTCTAGTGACAGTGAAGATTTCTCCTCCGCAACATCTTCGAGGATGTCTACAAAAAGGGGTAGGTCTTCCCCTTCTACGTCCACTGAACATCCTGCTAAGGCCTCTCAAAAGACCTCTGATAGGTCGAAAAGGCTCAGTCCCAAAAAATCTCCTCACCAAGGTGCAAAGGAGAGGGAGGGACCTGTTCCTGAGGTTTTATCTACTAAAAAGGCAAGCCAGGGCCCTTTTACTGCCTCTTAACCAACTGAAACGCAGAAACTTTTCAAAAAACCTTCAGGTGAACCTCAGGAGGCAAAAGTGGAGAAGAAAATCCGTCCGTCGACGACGACTTCTTCAGGTACGTGGACGACGACATCCAAGATTGATCAAGTTTCAATTTCAGCTCCGTCGACGGGCCCGTCATCGAGAGCTTCGCCGACATCTTCGAAGACGACCTCGTTGACGATGCATCTTGTCTCTGTGTCATCCACGATGTTGATAACCTCGATGGTGATAACGCCGACGACGACGAAGATGATGGCAACTATGTCAATGACGACGGTGATGATGATTCTGTCGTCGAGCTCGTTGACGGTTCTGTAGACGATCACCCCACCGTTGAGGTAAGGGGACTCCTCCTTTTGGTGATAGTGTGCATTGACATTGACTCCATCGTTAGATAAAAAAATGTCCGCCATTTGGTTCGGACGTGTATTGCTGCACTCCGATTCAAAACTGTAAAGTGGGATCCCTTTGGTTTGCATTTCACTCTAACCTCGCTGGTATTGTTTTCGATTGCATTAACATCTGCATGTCGAACAGCTTCGGAAACCTTTCATAATCCATAAAAAACTCTGACCACAGCCTTCGGGCTTAGTTCTTCTCTGGTTTCCACTTGAAGATCCTACTACCAGTCTTCCACCGATGAAACGGACTCCATTCCATTTCTGTCCTAGGTGCCATTCTAAGCACCCGCACACCGACCTTCATAAGGTCTGTAACCTTTATCTCTCCCCGGAGCTTAAAGAGGAAGACTGCGACACATGTCGGTTGTTCCGTTTGAAAAAGACTGTCTCAGAGACTGTTAGGCTCAGTGCAGGGATATGCAGCGACAGTCTATCGAAGAAACTCACGATATCTTCAGCGTAGAGGCTGCATAAGACGAGATGGAGGCGTCGGCGGCAGAAGAGGAAGAGGCCTTTTCTGGTCTCTGATTCGGAGTTGGAGATCAAACTCTAGTCCCATGACGTTTTATCTGGATAGGGTGCCATGAGTAACAAAGCCCATTAGCCCACGAAACCCACCCCTATTAAGCCATAGGCTTCTGGGCCACCGCTGCCATTAGGCTCTGATAGGCAACGAGACTCATTCCTTCCGGCTCGGGACCAAAACAAAGTCAAGCCTTCCGGTTCGGGCTCAACCCGAGATGATACTTCCTCAATGTCGAAACATTCGGCATGAAAAGATAAAGATACAAATCTAGTACCACCAAAAATGTCAGTACCAAAAGGCGAAGATGCTCCTTTGAAGCCACCTGAGCCAATTAAGGGAAAAATGCTGCACAAGCTGGATCACAAATAGAGGATAATCCACATTAACCCTAAAGCTGAACAAATTACCACTGCACCAGTGATACCTCCTCCAAAATGAAAGATAGGCACTGAGTATAGAATACCTCTGAAGAAGAAAAAGAACATAGCTACTAGTCCCATTAATTTTCCTCCAACTACACCTCCCTCTCGACCACTACCTGTCATACCACCATCAGACATTAGAACTCCAGGGTCTCTAAACATAGACCCAGATATAGCTGATAATGAAGAGACAATGATGATCAGCTACCGGACCCATGGGATGATTATAACATTGATCCACCGGGAGAGACAGATCCTGTTCTGTATCCAGCCAACCCTTCCCCTCCTGATTATAATAACACTTATCAAGAGTTAATTGGGCGAGCTGACACTTATCATGAGGTTACTTTATATAATGAAGACCTAGAAGAATATTTCCTTTTTGAAGCTTTAGGAAATACACCAAGAACATCTCAGTCTTCGTCCATGTTAAAGGGCATGATGAGGCATACAGACGACATCTTTAAAGATCTTATCTAAAAGACTATAAGTTATGGACTCCTCACCTTACAATTACCCCCAGGCGTCAGACTGGATCCGGAAAATGTTACTTCATCGGTACCCCTGTGCTTCGGTTGGTGGTGTCGGCCAACTCCGCATGATCGCCGGAATGACGCCGCGGTTTCTACTCGGATGCCGCCCCTGCACGCTGACGTCAGTTCTTTCTATTTCCGCGCCAGCCAGCGGAGATCCGGACAGAGCGGTACCTCGAGTCACTTTTTGACACTTTTTCAACTTTTTGTCAACATCTTTTCGAGTCGTCCGACTCATGGTGCACAGTGATGTCATCTCGGCGGAATGGCTTCAAGCCTTGTGTCTCTTGCCACAAGCTGTGACGGACACTCATCTTGCGTGCCTCTGGTTCCTGGACCGCGACCACGGGCCGAAGCCGTGCTCTGACTTCCGGGCCATGGCCTCAAAGCCTTTTTGGGAGCGGTCCTGAAAGCTTCTGGAGGCCCTGCAGTAGGCTCCTCTCCGCTCGAGGTCCCTGTTGAGATGGAGGTTGCGGGACCGGTCGCAGAGCCATCACCAACACTCCTAGTCTTTGGATAAGTCGAAGCACAAGAAGAAAGTGAAGAAGCACCGTCGCTCTTCACGTTCTCCCCGTCCGTTAGTTGATGCGACTTTGAGATGTAGGAGGTAGTCGCCCGGCTCAGCCTGCGGAGCCTGTTGGGTCGGCTCCGGCCTTCCCTCCCTGTAGGAAAGTGGGTTTCTGTTGTAGTAGTGTGGCTCACTGTGGAGAAGTGTGGCTCACTGGTTAGAGGAGGCAGACCCTGAAGCAGAGGTCAGACCCGGGACCAGGGTTCAATTCCCAACGCGGCAGGGTCTTGAGCCCAAATGTCCACGGACTCGATAATTCTCGCTTCGGTGCCTACTCGAATCACGGGTTCACACTCTGCAACTCTGGGCAATAGCTTGCTTAATCTCCACTACGGCCCCCCCGCGGCGGGATGCCTGACTTTCACCTTGGGGATGCCCAGTACGGGTTATCTCACAGGGAGAAAGCCAGGACGGGTTCCCAAAGCAAGCGCCTTGAGACCTTGCGGTGATAAGGCGCTATATAAGAACCTTTGACATTTGACAGGAAGCCCCCCATTTTTTGCCAGACAACTGATGCACTTTTGACTTGATGTTCCCCGCTAATCCGGTTCCCAGGGCCTGTGTTCTTTCCCCAAGACTAACCCAATTGGCATCTCTGGCCATAGATCAACCCCTGGTAAATGGTACCACATGTACCCAGGACACTGTGACCAGATAAGACTTCAAAGGGCTGAAGCACCTATTGTGCCAGCCTTAGAGGCCCTGTACCTTTATACACACACACTGCCTTTGCAGGCTGTGTGTTTTGGTGCAGAACAAAGAGAAGTCAACATGGCACACATCCCTGTGTGCCATGCCTACAACCCACGGCCCTGGCATAGATCAGTCACCCCCTCTAGCTGGGTGCACTATGCCAGATGTGAGGGTACAGGTGGATGAGCCCTGTACCCTTGCAGTATCTAAGTCCATTCTTAGACATTGTAAGTGCAGTGCTGCCATTAGGAGTATATGGTGCTGGGAGTTAGTCGTTACGAACTCCACAGCTCCATAATGGATACACTGAATACTGAAAAGTTTGATATCAAACTTCTCAGCACATTAAATCCACACTGATGCCTGTGTGGGATTTAATGAACAATGCACACAGAGGGCATCCTAGAGATGCCCACTGAAAAACGACCTACCCCTAGTATCCAAGCTGAGTGGATGCTTTCAGCTGCCACCACCAGACATGTTTCTGGACCCCTGGGTTGAGATCCTGCTGCTCTTGGGTGCCTGAAACAATGCACATCCTGGGACGAGGTGCCAAGCCTCCTCCCCCAGGATGGACAGGTTCCACGAAGGGGAAGCTTCAAAGGCTTGCCGCCTTTGTGCGCTTCCCCAGGTCACTTGTTGCTCTCAGCAACTGGTCCCCACTGGTTCAGACCACCACTTTGGGCGGGAGAACCGGCGGGAAAAACAAGTGAGGAAGAGGGGTGTGCCCACCTCTGCCAACTCCACCCCTCCAGTGGGGGAGGCGAGGTGAAGCACAACTCTGTCCCCACCATCTTGCAGACGGGGGGGATCCAGCCAACCAGGTAAAGGCTTATGCCCCCTTCCTACAGGAGAGTGGCATATTAGGGGGTGTACCCAAACCAGGGAAGGGACCCATTTGTCCCAACCTTTTTACCTACCCGTAACGCCCCTAAATCTAGTATTTAGGGGCACCCCTGAACCTTGCTTCCTCATACAAGAACATACAAGAAGAAAAGAAGGACTGAACAGCCATGCCGAAGCTAACAAGAAGAAGATACCCACTGACTTGGCCCCAGCCCTACCGGCCTGTCCCCACCTCAAACCTGCTCCAGCGAAATCCCGGTGTGTCCTAAAGCCAGCAACCTCGACCAACCTGGAAGACCTGCCTGCCTTCAATCCCAAAGACTCTGTCTCTAATGAACACCAGATTTGTTCAAACAGACTCCAGTTTTGCAGCGTGAATGTTTCTGGATTCACTGTGCTGTGCATTATTCCGCCATCTAGTGGTTGGGTCCAGAATTGTAGTCTTTTTTTCTCTTTTTTTTTTTTTTTGGTGGCCCAGGTGGGTGTCGACATCCCACCATTTGGTGTCCTTCGTGACATCGGCGCGCTTCCTGCGGAAGCTCCCACCTTTGGTCGCCATCTTCAGATTCTTTTTTCTGCCGTTGGGTCTGGATTGTTGCTGAGGAGTTCCAAAGTTTTGGAAGAGGAATTCAAGCAAAATCGAAGATATTCAACGAAGAATCATGGTTCGAGGCATGTGAGCCGCTAAATTCATATCTTTTGCATAGATCGCCGCCTAGTGTTGGGTCCGGATGATCGCACCTTGTTGTCCTGGAAGAGTCTTCGAAGTATCCTGAGATAGGTGGCTCCTCCCCTGGACTACAGTGCACATGGGCATCGGCTCCATCCCCAGATTGTTTTTTTCCGCCATTGGGTTCGGATGCGGTCTCGACGTCTCTCTGTCGGAACCGAGAAAACGTACTTCTTTAAGGTCAAAAGACCTTCGTTACCTACGTCGGTATTGTTTGCGTGCGGTCTTGAGTTTCTCCCGTCTCTTCGAGGCGGAATCTGCGGAGTCGAGTTACTCTTCGGACATCGAGGCCTTCTCATCGCAGCAAGACCGCGACTTTTTCAACATGGACCGGAGCCCGTTTAAATACTGTCCCGTCTGTGGGTCCAAATACCCACATATCGACGTGCACCCGGTCTGCAATAAATGCCTCTCGCCGGACCATAACGAGCAGAACTGCATGGCCTGCTCTAAGTTCCGGTCGAAGAAAACGCTCAAGCTTCGGCACGCGGTGCGCCTCGAGGCCCAGCGGGCGGCACCGGCACCCGATAACATCTTCGACGACCCAGAAGACGAGAGCCTAAGCCATCATCTTCAAATCTCACCACCTGCGACAGAGGTCGAAGCTGATCCCGACGAAGACGACGGGGCCATAGAACAAGACCTTGAATACGTCGACGAGGTACGGGACGTCGAAGAAGGTTATGGGGCCGCGGAAGATAGCTCAGGGGATGAGCTATGCCCCGACAGTTATACGGATCAGGCTCAGGTCACGGGATCGCCTCTCGGCCTTACCCAAGACCCTGCACCGCAAGCCACGGCCTCGCCTTCACGCCCGGCCACGGACACACCTGCGGGGGCTACGCAGTCCATATCGAAACCGAAACTGAAACCAACGGTATCGACTGCACCTAAAATGGCCGACGCCAAATCGAAACCGAAACCACCGGATTAGAGTGCACCTAAGATGGCGGACGTTCCATCTAAGACGCCAAAGCCTGTTACCTCATCGGCTCCGTCGACCTCCGGGCCACTGAAGCCGAAGAAGACTGTTGACTCAACAGTGCCGAAGTTATCGGAGGGGGATGCGTCCTCAAAGAAGGTCGTCCGTCAAGGGTCGACCGGAGCGGCACAGACGAAGTCCGCAAAAGTCGTCGACAAACACTCGGTGCCGACAGGGGCTCCGTTAGCCGGACGCATGGTCGAGGCGGAGTCTACGAAATCCCTCGGATCCAAGAGCGGAGGCTCGGCTCATAGGCCCAAGGACTCCGTGCCTAAAGCTGCGGCATCGACGTCTAAGCCTCCAAAAGAGCCCCAGAAAGTCGGGGGCGGCGGCCCGCTGGCGGACTCCTCGTCGGCGCCAGGTGCCTCGGCGGGTTGAGCATCACAAATCGTCAGTTCATTGCAACGGATTCGTGAGAAGGCTACTGCGACATCGGCTTCCGCGCCGTCGCACCAGAAGACACTGGACGTGCCTGTAAAGCCTACTGCCAAGCTCTTATATATTCTGCCGCCGAAGGAAGCCCCGAAAGCCTTTGCCCCAAAGACGGCGCCGAAGACATCAGAATCTTCAACGTCTAGCGGCCTATCGGGTCGACAACACGACTCAGGAGACGAATCTGAGCGTTTTATCGACGCAGACACTGGCAGGCTGACCCTTTATAAGAGCAGGATCACTTCCCCGCCAGTGGACTCCTTTATTATTCCACTGAAGAAGAAAAGGCCTACACAGGACATTCCTGCCCTAGTTGAACCTATCCAGCCTCCGCCTAGGAGAAGTCCCAACACCTTCCCCCGACCACTCTGGGGGAGAGGAGGAGGGACTAGATGACCAGTATAATTTCCCCATCAATGACCCTGATGCACAACAGGATTCCTATGATGACGCTGGTGACCAGGGACACCAACCTGTGGGGCAAGACCCACAGCTTTTCAGTGCACGGGCATCCCCAACAGAGGATTCTGCAGGATTTCATGCACTAATCGAACGGGCAGCTGCTAATCATGACGTGGACATGCACGCTGACCCAGTGGAGGATGACTTTCTATTTGACACTTTCTCTGTCTCGGAAAGAACAGTCAAGACACTTCCTATGCTGAAAGGGGTCCTTAAACATGCTGCAGAGATCTTTAAGGAGCCTACCAGAGCGAGAGTGGTCAACCCACGCATCGAGAAGAAATACAGACCGGCACCTGCTGACCCCGCATATATTCGGGGACAGTTGCCTCTTGACTCTCTGGTGGTCGCAAATGCCCGCAAACGGGCCAACTCCCAAACGACTGGTGAAGCTCCTCCCCCAGACAAGGAGTCCAAAGTGCTTGAGGCAGGGGGCAAAAGAATAGCTGCGCAGGCTGCCAATTTCTGGCGTATTGCAAATACAGAGGCGCTATTGGCACGTTACGATAGGGCGCATTACGACACCCTAGAGCAACTTTTACAACACCTGCCTACACAGTTTCAAGAGGGTACCAAACTGCTCATAGAGGAGGGAAAACTCATCTCCAACGCAGCAATAAAGTGTGCACTTGATGCCACAGACACAGCAGCTAGGGCTATTAACACTAGCGTCATGCTAAGGCGACAAGCGTGGCTACGCATATCAGGGTTTAAACCAGACATTCAAACAACCATACTCCATCAGCCCGTCAATCCTGATAGACTGTTTGGTCCTGATGTTGACACCACCCTCGAAAAGATTAAGAAAGACAAAGAAACGGCTAAGTCTATGGGGGCCCTTCAGTCACAACAATTCCGGGGCAACACTTTTCGTCGCTCAGGTGCACGTGGGGTCACCCGAGGGCAGATGGGTCAACAATCACAGTTCACTAGAGGTGGAGCACAGTCCTTGTACCCCAAGCAGAATAAAGGAGGTTATCGAGGAAACAGCACCAGGGGACGTGGCAGAGGAAACAACAACTCCCGTTCCTCTGCCCCAAACAAACAGTGACTCTCTGTCACTGCCCCCCGACCATTTAACACCTGTCGGGGGGAGACTCCAGCAGTTCCTGCCAGTCTGGACAAACATCACCACAGACAGGTGGGTAAGACAACTTGTCCAGTACGGTTATTGTCTAGAGTTAACGTCCACTCCACCCAACATTCCACCAAAGCAACGGCCTATGTCTGCAGAGCACTTGCACTTATTGCAGCAAGAAGTAGTGGTGATGCTGCAAAAAGGCGCAATAGAGCTCGTGCCAGTGGAGGAGGAAGGCACGGGGGTCTATTCCCTGTACTTCCTTATTCCAAAGAAGGACGGAT
The DNA here is from genome assembly GCF_964261635.1 of Lissotriton helveticus. Classification (NCBI taxonomy): domain Eukaryota; kingdom Metazoa; phylum Chordata; class Amphibia; order Caudata; family Salamandridae; genus Lissotriton; species Lissotriton helveticus. The sequence continues at coordinate 107,923,455 of NC_136067.1, forward strand.
CTCTCAGACCCATTCTAGATCTGCGCCCCCTCAACCTGTATATACTGTCAGAACATTTCCATATGCTCACACTGCAACAGATTCTTCCCTTGCTAAACCAAGGGGACTTCCTAGCAACCTTAGACCTCAAGGATGCTTATTTCCACATACCACTACACCCGTCCCACAGGAAGTATCTCAGGTTCACTATCCAAGGCAGGCATTATCTGTTCAAAGTCCTACCCTTCGGAGTGACCACCGCCCCCAGAGTGTTTACCAAGTGTCTGGCGACGGTAGCGGCGCACCTCAGGAGGCAGAACATCCATGTCTACCCCTACCTAGACGACTGGCTCGTTCAAGCGAAGTCGGAACAACAGTGCGCCGCGGACATGTCGACTACCATTCACCTCCTTCACAATCTGGGCTTCTCGCTGAACTACCCAAAGTCGCACCTTCAACCAGCACATGTGCGGCAGTTTCTGGGTGCGACAATAAATACCCTGACAGCTATGGCTCAGCCAAACAAGGTCAGGATAGACAGCATACAGTCTCTAATCCAAAGGTTCAGACCACAACACTCGCTTCCAGCGAGAGTGTTCATGCAGTTGATAGGCATGATGGCCTCCTGCATCTTCATAGTCCCTCACGCAAGGTTACATATGCGTCCGCTCCAGGAGTGCTTAGCAAATCAGTGGACACAGGCTCAGGGACGAATGACAGACCTAGTGTTGGTTACCAGTCGGACGTACAACTCTCTGCATTGGTGGAATCCACACAACCTTTGCAAGGGCCGACTGTTCCAGGAGCCAGTGCCACAGATTATCCTGACAACGGACGCATCTCTCCAGGGATGGGGAGCTCATCTGCTCACTTACACAGTGCAGGGACTATGGACGACGCAGCAACAAAAGATGCACATCAACTATCTGGAACTGATGGCAATCTTCATGGCGCTCAAGTCCTTCAATGTACATCTGTGCAACAAGGTAGTGTTAGTCCGGACGGACAACATGACAGCGATGTACTACATTCAAAAGCAGGGAGGCACCCACTCGCCGCAGCTGTCTCATCTGGCTCAGAGCATGTGGAAGTGGGCCATTCAGCGGAACATTTTCCTCATGGCAGAACACCTCCCGGGCAAGGACAATCAGATGGCGGATCTGCTCAGCAGATACAGCCATCAAATGCACGAGTGGGAGTTACATCCATCAGTACTCCGCCCGTACTTCCAGCAGTGGGGTCATCCACAGATAGACCTGTTTGCCACAAGCGAAAACGCAAAATGCCAACACTTTGCCGCCAGGTCTTCTCACCCACAGTCGCAGGGGAATGCGATATGGATGAACTGGTCAGGCAAATTTGCGTACGCTTTTCCACCAGCACCTCTAATACCGCTGGTGGCAAGAAAGCTAAGGCAGCACTCGATGACGCTCATCCTAGTTGCTCCAACGTGTGCACGCCAACCATGGTACACCACGTTTCTGGAACTCTCAGTGGTGCCGCATCAAAGGCTGCGCCTAACACCCAAGCTCTTAACGCAGAACCATGGAGACATTCAGCATCCAGACCCGCAACAGCTCAACCTGGCGATCTGGCTCCTGAAGTCCTAGAGTTTGGCTACCTTCACCTACCTCCAGAATGCATGGACATCATCAAGGAGGCAAGGAAGCCGACTACCAGAGCATGCTATGCTGCAAAATGGAAGCGTTTCGTCATTCACTGTACAGCCAATAACATAAACCCGCTAGATGCATCTATCCCTAACATCATGTTCGAGGCATATGGGCTGCAGATGGTACATTTATGAGTAGATCGCCATTTGGTGTTAGGCTCGGATGATTGCACTTTTTTTTTTTCTTCTGGAGAAGTCTTTGTCGTCATAGATGACTCCTCCTCTCGGTGTTAGTGCGCATGGGCATCGGCTCCATCCTTAGATTGTTTTTTTCCGCCATCGGGTTCGGATGAGGATCGAAGCGCTCCGGACCGACTTCAACAAAGAAGGTTATAACCGGCGCGTATCCATTTCCAAATCGACGGTATCGTTATCGAACGCGACTTCACTCCATACCGACGCGGTTCGAAGGACGACGACTACGAGAAACTCGACGTAGTCCAGCCCGGGGTCCATGGAAAGGACTCCATTCAAAAAATGTCCAACGTGTGGTGCTAAGTTCCCACACAAGGACCTACACGAGGTGTGCAACCTCTGCTTGTCCCCTGAACACGAATCCAGGGACTGTGAGGCCTGTGCAGCGTTCTCTTCAAAATCGACGATTAGAAACCGTCGAGCCCGAAGACACGAGGTATCGAGAATGCAGTCACAAGCAATCCCAGAGCTGTTTGAGGACCAGCACCCAGAAGAGGAGGAAGAAGAGGCCGATGAGGCGGGGTCTGAAGCGGACGAGTCCGACGTCGAGGAAATCGACGTCCAACAAACCGTGAGTGACGACGTCCCTTTACCAAAAAACAGACCCCACACGGTATCGACCCCGCCTTCGAGCCCGGTCAGACAACCGAAAAAAGTTTCCAACGCCCCGCCTTCGAGCCCGGCAACGAAACAGAAACCGAAACACTCGGTCTCCCATCATGGTGGTTCCGGTTCCGATAAACGGACCACATCGACACCGAAGCTCCAAGTCAAGGAAAGCTCGAAGTCGAAGCAGTCCATGTCGACACCGAAGCACGTTTTGGCGTCGATAACACACTCGACACCGGGGACATCTTCGATACCGAAGAAATCGGATCCGAATAAAATCTCGGTACCGAAAATACAAATGGACATTCAAAAGAAAAAACACCTTTCGGACCCGACAAATGCGGTACCGATACAGGAACACGGAACTGATCCTAAACAAAAGACTCTGTTTATTGACCCAAAGACTGGCAAGGTAGTCACAGAACTACCTAAAAAGAGGAAGAATGAACATTCGGACGACAAGACTCATCCGAAGAAGAGAACAATGGCGACGAATACAACTCCTCCCCCTTCTCCCAAACCTAGACACACACCATCTTCTCCTCATCCTCACAATAGGCCAAATATTCCTCCCACACGACCATCTACACCAACAACAGATGTAGAGAGTGACACAGGGAAGGGGGAACATCCTGGGGATGATGAAGACACAATCCCAGAGGAGGCAGACCCATGGGAAGAGTATAATGTAGGGTCAGATAATGATAACGACCCAGAATTGTATCCCTCAAAACCTTCACCTCCTGATGATAACACTGGTTTTGCACAACTCATTAATAGAGCAGCAACATATCATAAGGTAGAACTACATGCAGAACCTCAAATAGAGGATTTCTTATTAGAAACACTACCTACTGCACAAAGAACATCAGGAACACTACCAATGCTTAAGGGCCTTCTCAGTCATACATCAGAGATATTCAAAGACCCAGTGAGGGCTAGGGTACTGAACCCAAGAATCGATAAAAAATATAGGGCAGCTCCAAAAGACCCAATATACATTAAAGGGCAAATTCCTCTAGACTCACTAGTGGTCACTAACGCTCGTAAGAGAGCAAACTCTTTATCTACAGGAGAAGCTCCACCTCCTGACAAAGAGTCTAAACTAATAGATGCATCTGGCAAGAGAGTGGCATCTCAAGCGGCAAACAGCTGGCGCATAGCTAATACGCAAGCACTACTTGCAAGGTATGACAGAGCGCATTATGATGAGTTAGAGAAACTCATCACACATCTCCCTAAAGAACATCAAAAAAGGGCAGATCAACTCATACAAGAAGGGAAGTTAATTACTAACACTTCAATAAAGTGCGCCCTAGACGCAGCAGACACTGCGGCAAGATCTACAAACACAAGCATCATGTTAAGGAGACATGCATGGCTCAGAGTATCAGGGTTCAAACAAGAAGTACAAACATCGTTACTGAACCAACCTTTTGATGGGAAAACACTTTAAGGCACAGGGACAGATGAGGCCTTAGAAAAGATGAAGAAGGATACCGAAACGGCTAAATCAATGGGAGCATTGCAACAGCCGACACAAAGAGGTTCCTTTCGTAGGTCCACCTATAGAGGAGGATCCAAAAATACAGGTACAAGCCAGCAACAAACCTCTTTTACACCTACATCACCCAGAGGTAATTCTAGAGGTGGCTACAGAGGTAACAACAACAAGGGTAGAGGTCGCGGAAACAACAACAAGCGCAACTCTCCAACCCCAAAGCAGTGACTTCATACAGCTCCCCCCAGACCATATAACACCGGTCGGGGGACGCCTATCACAGTTCCTACCTGTCTGGGAAAACATCACATCAGACAGGTGGGTGAGACAAATTATCCAACATGGTTATTGCCTGGAACTCACATCTACCCCACCAAACATCCCCCCCAAACAGCGTCCAATGAAACAAGATCACATAACACTGTTAAAGCAGGAAGTACTATCCCTGCTAGGAAAGCATGCCATAGAGAAGGTTCCACAACATCAACAAGGAACAGGAGTATACTCCCTATACTTCCTAATTCCCAAAAAGGATGGGTCTCTAAGGCCGATACTGGACCTAAGACCTCTCAACGCATACATAAATTCGGAACATTTCCACATGGTCACGCTCCAACAGGTACTTCCTTTACTGAAGGAAGGGGACTTTCTTTCTACACTGGATCTAAAAGACGCTTACTTTCATATCCCAATTCACAAAGCCCACAGGAAATACCTCAGGTTTGTGGTAGAAGGACAACATTATCAGTTCAAAGTCCTTCCGTTTGGTGTCACAACGGCACCAAGGGTGTTCACAAAATGCCTGGCAGTGGTGGCAGCTCACCTAAGAAGACAACAAATTCATGTCTTCCCATACTTGGACGACTGGCTAATAAAGGCCAGGTCACAAGAGGAATGTCTTCAAAACACACAAAAGACAATTCAGCTACTACACCAGCTAGGGTTCACGGTGAACTACACAAAGTCACACCTACAACCAAACAAGGTTCAACAATATCTGGGGGCTACTATAGACACAGAAAAAGCCAAAGTATACCCCAACCCAGTCAGGATCCAAACAATGCTTACAGTCATTCAAAGATTCCAGCCACAACACTCACTACCAGCAAGAGTGTTCATGCAGCTATTAGGGATGATGTCATCCTGCATACTGCTAATACCATATGCCAAACTACAAATGCGCCCGCTACAAGAATGCATAGCGACACAGTGGAATCAGGATCAAGGGCAGATTACAGATCTGGTGTTGGTAGACGACCGTACACACCGCTCTCTGAAGTGGTGGAACACAACAAACATTGCCAAGGGGCGGTCGTTCCTAGAACCAATTCCACAGGTGACAATAACAGCGGACGCATCGCTCACCGGATGGGGAGCACATATGGACAAATACACAGTACAAGGAAGGTGGAGTGTGCAGGAAAGAAGACTGCACATTAATCATCTAGAACTACTAGCAGTATTTCTAGCATTGAAAGCCTTCCAAATACATGTTACCAACAAAGCAGTCCTGATCAGAACAGACAACATGACAGCAATGTATTATATTCAAAAACAGGGGGGGACGCACTCTCTCCAACTATCCAGACTAGCACAGGAAATTTGGAGATGGGCCATTCCTCAAAACATCTATCTGTTAGCCGAACACCTACCAGGAGTCCAAAACCAGATAGCAGACATCTTAAGCAGACAGTCGGAACAAATACACGAATGGGAACTGCACCACAAAATACTGCAGCCATTCTTCCAAAGATGGGGACAACCAGAGATAAACCTATTTGCCACTCATCAGAACGCAAAATGCCAAAGCTTCGCGTCCAGGTACCCACATCACCTGTCGCAGGGCAATGCGTTATGGATAAATTGGTCCAACAAATTTGCATACGCTTTTCCCCCTCTCCCACTAATCCCATTAGTGGTCAGGAAGCTGCAACAACATTCAATGACCATGATACTAGTAGCACCCACGTGGGCAAGACAGCCGTGGTTCACCACGCTCCTGCAACTCTCACAGGTGCCACATCAAAAGCTGCGAATTCTACCCATGCACCTTACACAGAACCATGGAGAAATAATGCACCCAGATCCAACTCAATTGAACTTAGCGATCTGGCTCCTGAAATCCTAGAATTTGGGTACTTAGATCTACCCCCAAATTGCATGGAGATAATTAAACAAGCGAGACGTCCAACCACCAAAGCATGCTATGCAGCAAAGTGGAAGAGGTTTGCTATACACTGTACTAATAACAATATCAACCCTCTAGACGTATCAACAAGGGAGATTATTTGCTACTTATTACACTTACAGCAATGTAATCTAGCGTACACATCTATCAGAGTACATCTAGCAGCTATAGCAGCGTAAATGTAAATGTAAATGTAAATGTAGTATACTTGTAAAGCGCACAGCTGCCCCAGCAACGGGGCGTCCTGGCTTTCCCTGTGGGATGGTCCCTGCTGGGAGTCCCCAAGGTGGAGCCAGGCATCCCCGGAATTGGTGGGACCGTTGTGGAGATTAGGCAAGCTAATGCCCAGAGTTGCCGAGTGTGATCCCTGATTAGAGTAAGCACTGAAGCGAGAATTATCGAGTCTGCTGACCAAGGTCCACGACCCTGCCGCGTCGGGAATCGAACCCTGGTCCCGGGCCGACTTCTGCTCTCGGGTCTGCTGCCTCTAACCAGTGAGCCACACTACTCCACTACAAAACAGGCAGCACATATCACTGTTCAGAGTACCAGCGATAAAAGCATTCATGGAAGGCCTTAAAAGAGTCATTCCACCAAGATTACCACCTTCCCCAGTCTGGAACCTCAACGTAGTACTCACCAGACTAATGGGGCCACCCTTCGAACCTATGCATAGGTGCGAAATACAATTCCTTACATGGAAGGTGGCTTTCCTTATAGCCATTACCTCACTCAGGAGAGTAAGTGAATTACAGGCATTGACGATACAAGAACCATTCCTACAGTTACACCAGAATAAAGTGGTTCTTAGAACAAACCCAAAGTTCTTGCCTAAAGTAATTTCAGCATTCCACATCAATCAGCCGGTGGAACTACCAGTCTTCTTTCCAAAGCCACAGACGGTGGCAGAAAGGGCTCTACATACACTAGATGTCAAAAGAGCCATTTTGTACTACATAGAAAGAACACAAAACTTCAGGAAAACTAAACAACTATTTGTAGCATTTTCCCCAACACATAAGGGCAATCCTATCTCTAAAGCAGGCATAGCAAGATGGATTGTAAGATGTATACAAATATGTTACATTAAAGCAAAGAGAACATTAACTGTTCCTCCTAGAGCTCATTCTACACGAAAACTAGGAGCATCTATGGCATTCTTTGGGAACATTCCCCTAGATGACATATGTAGAGCAGCAACTTGGTCTACACCACATACATTCACAAAGCACTACTGTGTTGATGTACAGGCTGCACAACAAGCCAGAGTGGGCCAAGCTGTATTAAAAACTCTATTTCAAACAGTTGCGACAGACACTGGTGACCACCGCTAGGGAGGTAACTGCTTTACAATCTATTCATAAATGTACCATCTGCAGCCCATATGCCTCGAACGGAATATGCTACTTACCAGTATGCATCTGTTCTTGGCATAGAGGGCTGCAGAGTGGTACATGCCCTCCCTGCCTCCCCGGAAACCTGTGTCTGTCCCAACATTATCTTATTTAGATACACTTACATGGGCATATCTGTATGTACTATACTACACTACTCCATCTAACCCTACTATGGCAAAACAATCTAAGGATGGAGCCGATGCCCATGCGCACTAACACCGAGAGGAGGAGTCATCTATGACGACAAAGACTTCTCCAGAAGAAAAACAAAGTGCAATCATCCGAGCCCAACACCAGATGGCGATCTATTCATAAATGTACCACTCTGCAGCCCTCTATGCCAAGAACAGATGCATACTGGTAAGTAGCATATTCCTTGCTATCTGTTACATCTTTACAAGTGCAATCTAGCGTACGCTTCCATTCGGATACATCTATCCGCCATAGCAGCTTATCTTCAGAACAGGCAACATCTCTCTGTCTTCAGAGTGCCTGCCATTAAAGCCTTCCTTGAAGGTCTGAAACGAGTCATTCCCCCGAGAACACCGCCAGCTCCGGTGTGGAACCTCAATGTGGTCCTCACCAGGCTGATGGGACCACCTTTTGAGCCACTGCACTCGTGTGAACTCCAGTTCCTAACATGGAAAGTGGCTTTCCTTATTGCTATTACGTCACTAAGACGTGTCAGTGAGCTGCAAGCGCTCACAATCCAAGAGCCATTCATACAAATTCATCCAAATAGGGTGGTACTACGCACTAACCCCAAATTCCTTCCGAAGGTGGTGTCACAGTTTCATCTCAACCAAACTATTGACCTGCCCGCATTCTTCCAAAACCCACAAACGGTGGCGGAAAGAATGCTCCATACTTTGGACGTTAGGAGGGCGTTGATGTACTATATTGACAGGACACAACACTTTAGGAAAACAAAACAACTTTTCGTTGCCTTCTCGCCACAGCACAAGGGCAACCCTATTTCCAAAGCAGGAATAGCCAGGTGGATTGTTAAGTGCATACAGATCTGCTATCAAAAGGCTAAACGTACCTTAACAATACCCCCAAGGGCGCACTCCACACGCAAATTGGGGGCATCCATGGCTTTCCTAGGGAACATTCCTTTGGAAGACATTTGCAGAGCAGCCACATGGGTTACACCGCATACCTTTACAAAACACTACTGTGTTGATGTGCATTCCAAACAGCAAGCAGCTGTTGGACAGGCTGTTCTCAAGACACTCTTTCAGGTTTCTGCAGCTGGCACGGGCAACCGCCGCTAATGGAGGGACTGCTATATATTCTATGCAAAAGATATGAATTTAGCAGCCCACATGCCTCGAACTGAATATGCTACTTACCAGTATGCATCTGTTCTTGGCATGTAGGGCTGCTAACATTCATATCGCCCACCCTCCTCCCCGGTGCCTGTCGCAGCTGCAGACATACTCTTGCATTCAATCATTAGCATGGACATCCTTTACACTTTTCACTCCATCTCTGCCACAATGGCTAAAAACAATCTGGGGATGGAGCCGATGCCCATGCGCACTGTAGTCCAGGGGAGGAGCCACCTATCTCAGGATACTTCGAAGACTCTTCCAGGACAACAAGGTGCGATCATCCGGACCCAACACTAGGCGGCGATCTATGCAAAAGATATGAATGTTAGCAGCCCTACATGCCAAGAACAGATGCATACTGGTAAGTAGCATATTCATTTTCATCTACACCGGACTACAGGTCAGGTCCTCGGAGCGACGACTGAGAAGCTTTACAAACAAAACCTCGACGGAGAATGCACTCGCAGGGGGCTACCTGAGCGCTGGTATGGATAAAACACCGTTCAAGTTTTGCACCAATTGCCACCACAAGTACGCACAGAAGGACCAGCATCCAGTCTGCAACCTCTGCCTGCTGCTCGACCATAGAAGCGAAGACTGCAACGCGAGCTCGGCGTTTGCACCCAAGACCCTCAGAGTAAGGGAGAGGCAGAGAAGGGTGAACCACAACATGCAGGGGCAGGGGCCACCTTCATCGCTACGAGACCTGGGCCTCTCCAGTGGAGAAGAGGACTACATCGCCAAGGGACCTGAGGACTGCACGGTCGTCGAGGTCCATGAGAAAACGTCGAAGGAGGTAAGTAAGTAGTCGACCCCTAAACACCCAAGCGACGCTCGAAAGAGTGAAGCAAAAACGCCGAGTGACACTCGTATGGGTGAAGCTAAATCCTCGAAAGGAGCTCTGCCGTCAAAACATTCGACGAAAGCAACAGCCTCCAGAGACAGTCCACGAGCGGATCCTTCGAAAAGGACTCCCAATTGGCGAAAAACCCGAAAAGACGTTGAAGGTTGCCCTCGAGAAGGAAACCTCGGTGCTGAGGAAAGAGGGACCGACATAGACGTTGAAAAGAAGCGCTCCAAACCTCGACGCCGAACACGCCGCCGAGATGGAGAAGAAGAAGAGGAGGCTCAAGGCCGAAATGGCGAGCATCCTACACCAGAAGGACTACGACGAGAAGATGAGTCAATACACCATCCCGCCGAAACACGCGGTCAAGGTCGAAAGGTACGACGAAGACGCAGGACCACCGAAAACACCCAAACCGGTTGAGGAACTGAGAGAAGAGGACTACTGTTTCGAGGTAGAGGGCTTTGAAGATCTGCAATACTTCTGGGACTTAACGTCTTCGGAGGCACAAGACGTGGACTGGCAAGATCTTGACACCGGAGGAGGGCGTAGACACTTACCCTTCGAGGCCTTCGCTGCCAGGCGACACAGGGATCTACAACATGGTCGTGCACAGTCCTTCGCTGCCAGGCGACACACGGATCTACAACATGGTCGTGCACAAAGCTGCACAGACTTATGGAGTGAAAATGGAGGAGGAGAAACCCAAGGCATGTTTCCTCCTGGAAACTCTACAGACCAGAAGCTAATTCCAGCAAATGTTTCCCATTGAGACCTAGCTATTTGGCCAAAGCCCGGTGGAGCTACCTGATAGCTAGAGAGGAGATGGGTTTTGGGACTTCCCCCTCGACCGTCACCTACCCAGCCGGTCTTTGAGCAGACTTTCCGTCGTCTCTCTGCCGTATCTCCCTCCCATCCTGTTTTTCTGCGAACCTCTTCCCTTGACACTTGAGAACGAACTACTTTGTCTGATGCCCGATGGAGCTGCCTGGTTTAGCTACAGGGGAGATGGACCATGGATTCCCTCCTTGGTCGTCACCTACCCAGTCGGTCTTTAGACAGACTTCCTCTCGTCTCTACGGTTGTCTCTTCCCTTATCCTCACTTTCTCACCTCCCCTACCCCCCACTTATTTTCTCTCTCCTTTCTCTCCTCTCCTAATGTATTGCTGATTGTTTGATGTAATGCGTAATTGTTTAATCTTTTTCTGGTATACTGTTAAACCACATTCTTGCACTTCCTTTCGTCCCTCCTGTCGTCTCCTCCCGCATACTCCCTCTATTTATGTCTCTCCTTCTCACCTCTCTCAATATATTGAGACTGAACATTTTTGTATGATGCCCGATGGTGCTACCTGGTTTAGCTATAGGGGAGATGGGCAGTGGATTACCTCCTTGGTTATCACCTACCCAGTCGGTCTTTAGACAGACTTCTTTTCATCTCTCCGTATTGTCTCTTACCTTATCCTCCCTTTCTCACCTCCCCTGCCCCCTCCACTACTTTTCTCTCCTCTCCTAATTGTATTGCCTATTTTTGGGGGATTTATTGTGTAATTGTGGAACTTTTTCTGTTACATTGTTGATTCTCATGTAAAGTGCTCTGATACCTCCTCGTCTAGCCAGCGCTATATAAAACTCTTTAAATAAATAAAGGACCCTGCATACATCCAGGGGTCATTGGCAGCCGACTCCATAATTGCAGCAACAGCTAGGAAGAGGGCCAATGTTCCCACAAATACCGGACCATCTCCAGACAAGGAGAGTAGGAGGATGGAACTCAATGGGAGAAAGGTGGAGAGAAATGTGGCAATACAGTGGCGCATTGCGAATTCCAACGCCCTGCTCAACAGGCACACATACCAACATTGGGATGAAGTGGGGCAGCTCCTGAAGTACCTACCAGATCAGTACCAACAGAGAGCTGCTCACCTTGTAGAGGAAGGAAAGAACTTGGCGAACACATGCCTAAAATCGGCGCTGGATGCTGCAGAAACATCTAGCAGGCTAATGATGATGGACTGACGGAGAGAAGACACGCATGGCTGAGAATTTCAGGATCCAAGCCGGAGGTACAAAGCAACATCTTAAATACACCCTTCAATGGAGAGCAACTGTTCGGCACACCAGCTCAAGAAGCACACCGACACAGCAAGGTCCTTGGGAGATCTGCAGTTCAGGGGGATGAGCAGAGGCACACCCACAAGGAGACCGGGTGGTAGAAGTGGAGGCAACGTACCGACAACATCGCACCAAACGTTCCAGCAAGGCTACCAAGGGAACAACCAAGGCCAGCAGCAGCAAGGTTAGCAGCAGCAGAACTGGCAGTACCAATCCCGGGGACAGTCCTTTCGAGGGCGCGGAAACGGACGAGGACAGACACTGAGGGGAGGACAACAGCCCTCAACCAAGTGACTCCGCCATGCATCAGGCCCCCACCCTAGCAACATCTCAGGGTGGGCGGAAATACAAAAGGAGAAGATGCAACAAAACGTTCAACGACAAACAGTACCTCGAACACTTAACACCGGTAGGGGGAAGAATAAAAGACTTCATCCAGGAATTAGGGAAAGTCACATCAGTCAAATGGATCCTAAACATCATACAATACGGATACTGCATAGAGTTAGAAAGTCAACCTCCGTACAGAAAAACATAGAAGAAAGGCACACTCAGCAAAGGAGCTCTCGCCACTAGAGGCACAGGAATTGATCAGCAAGGAGGCAATAGAAGTGGTACCGCAAAACCAAAGGAACAAAGGAGTTTACTCAACTTACTTCCTGGTACCAAAGGTGGACGAAACACTAAGACCAGTTCTAGATCTGAGGTTCCTCAACAAATTCATAAGGACTCAAAAATTCAAGATGACCCCCCTGCAAGAGGTAATACCACAAATACATCAAGGAGACTTCATGGCTACTATAGACTTTAAGGACGCATACCTACACATTCCCATCAACCACAAACACAAGTGCCTACTAAGGTTTGTGATCAACCAAAGCCACTACCAGTTCACAGTACTGGCATTCGGACTAAAATGCTCACCAAGGGTGTTTACAAAATGCCTAGCAGCGGTCGCAGCACACCTACGAAGGCAGGGGTACATGTAAACCCCTATCTCGACGACTGGCTCGTAAAGGCAAGTTTGTACTATCAATGCAGACTACACATCCAGCAGGTCATACGAACACTGACCGAACTGGGTTTCTCGATTCATTGGGAGAAATCGTCGCCAGAGCGAGTCAAGATATTCTTAGGGGCAGAGATTGACACCATACAGGTCAAAGTGTTCCCCAGCAGGAAGAGAACATTGGAGATACTGAAGGAAACACGTCTTTACCGCAAGGGGCAAATTCTGACAGTGAGCAAGCTGATGGGGATGATGGCGTCTTGCATTCACCTAGTCCAAAATATTCGACTACAGATGAGCCATTCCAGGAATGGATACAGCAGCAATGGTCAGAGGCAACCTGGAGTTGGGAAGTTCTAGTGGTTGTTACACACGCAGTGCATCAGGAAATAGCGTGGTGGAATGAACAAAACATATCACAGGGGAAACCATTCACACAACCAACTCCAACAGTGACCATCACAATGGACGCCTCCCAGCTGGGGTGGGGCGCGCACATGAACAGACTGAAGGTGAGGGGGCTATGGTCGCAACAGGATGCGGTCAAGCACATCAACTACCTGGAACTACAGACAGTGTTCCTAGCCCTGAAAGCTTTTAAGAAGCAGCTGTACGGAAACAGGGTGTTGATCCAACCAGACAGCACCACGACCATGTTCTACATCAACAAACAGGGTGGGACACAGTCAGTAGCGCTATCAAGCCTAGCACAGGAGATATCGTCGTGGGCCACCACACTAAGGATAGACCTACTAGCAATACACCTCCCAGGGAAGGACAACGTGGAGGCAGACAGACTCAGCAGGCAGACGTCAGCATCACACGAATGGGAGCTCAACCAGCAGGAATTACAGAAGGTATTCCGAAAGTGGGGTATACCGCAAATAGACCTATTTGCAACATACCAGAATGCAAAATGCCAAAACCTCGCATCCAGACCTTCGGTCACAAGGGAATGCGCTATGGATAAGTTGGTCAAAGACATTTGCATATGCTTTTCACCCGATTCCACTGATACACAGGGATCTAAGCTGTGTAATTATTCCCTCTTGAGGCGGAAGCCGAGAGGTTGTGTAATTTTGTGCTCTGAGTAACTCGTAGCTGTTTTTAAAATTATGCTTAAACTGTACTGTATTTCTGCTTGATCACTAAGCATTTTATTATTTCATTGTGTCCCCTGCCTATCCGCCGAAACTAAAAGTGGGGCTTACCTTCTCACCCCAGCTGCCGCCTGCCTGATTAGAAAAGCACGGCGAGCCTACCGATCCTTACCCACACCCCCTTGTGACCCGGACTCACTTCAGCCGATTCAGGGCTGAGTCAGCGGTGTCCCGGACGGGCTAAATTTTACCGCGGCCATCTTTCTTTGGGAAGCCTACTCTCGCACTCTAGCGGAGAGTATAAAAGGGGCACCCAGCTGAAGGCACGTATCTAAGCTGTGTAATTATTCCCTCTTGAGGCAGAAGCCGAGAGGTTGTGTAATTTTGTGCTCGGAGTAACTCGTATCTGTTTTTAAAATTGTGCTTAAATTGTACTGTATTTCTGCTTGATCACTAAGCATTTTATTATTTCATTGTGTCCCCTGCCTATCCGCCGAAACTAAAAGCGGGGCTTACCTTCTCACCCCAGCTGCCGCCTGCCTGATTAGAAAAGCACGGCGAGCCTACCGATCCTTACCCACACCCCCCTGTGACCCGGACTCACTTCAGCCGATTCAGGGCTGAGTCAGCGGTGTCCCGGATGGGCTAAATTGTACCGCGGCCATCTTTCTTTGGGAAGCCTACTCTCGCACTCTAGCGGAGAGTATAAAAAGGGACGGGCATGTCTCCGCGCAGCGGACGCGCCGGATCTGCGCCGGAGTCGTGCCAGAGTCATGCCCGTCTGCGACCAGGACGTGGCCAAGACCAGAGACCATGCTGCACCTCCCATTTATAGGTATGATAGAAATACATTGTTCAACCTACGTTCTTCTTATTGCGCTTTCTCTTATTCCCTCCCCACCGACTTGACAAATTCTAACTTCCCATGTATGCCTTGCAAATCCGATCGAGCTGACGGCATCTCTGCATCTCAATGCCCCCTCCGCGTGAACCTTAAGCGTCTCTCACCCACCAATAAAAATATCAGGATTAAAGCAGGCCTCATTAATTGTCGCTCGCTAACAAAACACTCGCTTGATATAGCGCTATCCCTATCAGACAACAACTGGGATATTCTTTTCTTAACAGAAACATGGCTAGGGGAGGAATCTAACCCCGTCCTATCCCTAGCCATCCCTGTAGGATATAATATTCATTGTGCGAACCGACCTAGCAGCACCCATGGCGGTGGCATAGCTATAATCTATAGATCAGCATGGACCATTTCCTCTTTCCCTTACACTCAAATAGACTCCATTAAGGCACTCCCTTTTTGTATTCATTTTTCGGCTAACATTACCCACTCAGGCCTATTAGTTTACCGACCTCCTAAATCCAAGACCTCCTCCCTGCCGGACTTTCTAGATTATGTCCTCCAGGCTAGCTCGCGCTATGCAAATTTCACCCTTCTTGGAGACTTTAATCTCCATGTGGAGGACACCTCGGATCCGACAAGCTCCAATTTCCTCTCCACACTCTCGGACGGTGGTCTAAAACAATGGATCCACAGCCCCACTCATAAGGCTGGGCATACTCTTGATCTGATATGTTCCAATCTGCCAGACTTAACTACTAGTGATCCTTACCCGGTGATCTGGTCCGACCATTTCTTTATTCCATTTTCTTTCTGTCTATCTCATCAAAATAGACCTTGTGTCCAGGCCAAAACTCTCGGGCGTAACTGGAGCAATATCTCTCCAGATAGCCTTGACGCTCACTTGGGTACTACAGCTCCGAGGGAGGCCACTGATCTAGACTCTAGGCTGAACAACTCTAATAGCTGGATTTCTTCTGCGATTGACTCAATTGCTCCCCTCAGGCCAATTAAAACATTCCGTTCTGCCCCCTCCGCACCGTGGTTCTCATAAGAATTACGTAAATGTAAGTCTGCCTGTAAACTCTTGGAAAGGCGCTGGAGACTCTCATATTCCTTAGATAGTAAATTGGAATATAAATCCGCACTCAAAAGGTACAGAAAAAGATCATAGATCATAAAAGAACCTACCTAAAGGAAAAAATTAATAAAGCTCATGGCTCCGCCAGGGAGATTTTTCAGACCGTGAGATCTTTCACTGACCCCTTGGCCCTCAAACGCCAGTCCCCGGTTTCACAATCCCTCTGTAACCGTCTATCAGATTGCTTTGAGGATAAAATTGCCACCATTTATGATTCCTTCCCCAGAAAAAATTGCTCTGATCTTACCCATAATTCTACATCGAACACAATCCCTGACTCCGTCCCTTCCCAGATCTTATGCAACTTTGAAGAAATCTCCCTTGATCTCTCTCTAGCAGAACTATCCAAATGTAGATCTGGCTCGCCGACCGACCCATGGCCGGCCAAACAATATAAAGCCATGGCCCCTTTCCTTAATCCTATCCTGAACAGCATCTGGAATGACTCTCTTCGGACTGGCACCTTTCCAGACTCGTGGAAGCATGCACGACTAGTTCCAATCCTCAAAAAGGCTAATGCTGACCCTAATGAGCCGGCTAACTATAGACCCATCTCTCTGTTACCTTCCCCAGCCAAGGTATTGGAAAAGCTAGTGCAAAAACAACTTGCTAGTTTTCTGGAAACCAACGGGTCATTCCATGATTTGCAACACGGATTTAGACAAGGCTACAGCACGGAATCTGCTCTGATAGAGTTGTCCGATGCTGTGCGTTGGAAACTTGATGGAGGCTCAAAGGCGGTGCTGGTGCTGCTGGACTTGTCGGCAGCATTCGACACCGTCTCTCACTCTGTCCTCCTTGATCGTCTCCACGCCAAGGGCATTCAAGGCCATGCCTTGAAGTGGCTGTCCTCCTTTTTGTCCAACAGGACTCAGGCGGTCTTCACCCCCTGTACACTTCCAACAGCCGGCCATTAAAGTGGGGAGTGCCTCAGGGCTCCTCCTTAAGCCCCCTTCTTTTTAATGTTTATTTCTCCCCGCTTGCTGAGATGATTGCTCAGTCCGGACTCAAAGCCACCTCATACGCGGACGATATCCAACTTTTATTCTCCTATGAGAAACTCTCCCAATCCAGCTTTGATCCTTTAAAAGACTGCTTGCGTAAAATTGCATCCTGGATGGACTATAACTGTCTCCGACTTAACGCCGGGAAAACAGAGGTTCTTTTTTTCCATCAGCCGTCCCCCTTGGACCCCAATCTTTGGTGGCCACTCGATCTGAGCCCTCCCCCTTCACTTAAGGAATCCGTAAAGAACCTGGGAGTCAGATGGGACTCCAACCTTTCCTTTCATACCCAAGTACAGACGGTATCAGCGGCCTGCTTCTCCAAAATTAGGATGGTAAAAAAATGTATCCACTTCCTTCCTAATAACACCAGGAGAGCCATAGTCCAAGCGTTGATCACCTCTCACTTGGACTACGCCAATGGTCTGTACATTGGTTTGGCCACAGGACTCAGCCATCGACTACAGACAGTTCAAAACGCAGCGGTTCGATTGGTATGTGGCATATCCCTTAGAGAGCACATTTCTCCTCACCGGCGCTCGCTTCACTGGCTGCCAATACATAAGAGAGCTGAATTCAAAGCCCTTACCTTGGCTCACAGGGCAATTAAAGGACAAGGCTCTGCCTACCTATCCTCCTGTTTGCGCCCTTATAAGAATGTGAGATCTCTTCGCTCCTGCTCCAAAAATCTTCTTACCACCCCCAGATTTAACAAAACCCGCTCTGGAGGGAAAACCTTCCAGGTTTGTACCGCCTACCACTGGAACAAACTCCCTCTTTCCATCCGGATGATCCCGGACGAGCTCCCCTTTCGTAAGGCATTAAAAACGTTCCTCTTTTGCTGATTTCCTCAGGAGTAAGACTTATTTACACTCTCAGGAGCGCCGGGACACCCCGTTGGGGTAGCCGTGCGCTATATAAAATACACTAAATAAATAAAATAAATACTCAGCAGGTGCAGGATCAGCAACATGGCGCTAATACTGATAGCACCTCAGTGGGCCAGACACTCATGGTTCTCGCAAGTTGGGGAGAGGGCGCAGGCACCAGCGCACACATTCCCAAACAGAAGGGACCTGTTAACAATGCAGAACGGAAGGGTGCTACACCCAGAGCCAGAGAGCCTCAGCTTGGCTCTTGAAGACCTAGAGTTTGCACACATCAAACTACCAGTGAGCACAATGGCAGTGCTCAGGGAGGCAAGAAGGCCTCCCACAAGGAAATGCTACATAGCAAAATAGGGAGATTCTCAGAATGGTGCATTAGGGAGAATTTGCAAAGAATAATCACAAGGGAATCAACAGCGCTTAACGCATCTGCTGCAAAACAAACTAAGCTACACATCCCTAAGGGTGCACTTAGCGGCGATTGTGGCTTATACTAGAGGAGAAACGGGGAAGAGCTTCTTCACCTCCCAAGTCGTAAGGAGATTTCTGGAAGGGGCGAAGAGGATCTCACCTCCAAACAGAATGCCAGCACCGGCATGGAACCTCAACGTAGTGCTGACCTAATTGATGAAGGCACCATTCGAGCCCATGCACGAGGTTACACTCCACATGCTTACACTAAAGACGGCCTTCTTAGTAGCTATCACATTACTACGGAGAGCAAGTGAGTTGCAGGCGCTAACACTTCAAGAGCCCTACCTGCAGATACACATGATAAGATTGTAAAGAGAACGGACCCACACCCACATCAGCCAAATAATTCAAATACCTAGTTTTTCCCCAAAACCAACCACAAGCACAGAGAGAGCTCTGCATACACTAGACGCCAGAAGGGCAGTGATGCTCTACATAGAAAGAACAAAGGAGTGCAGAAAGATAAAGCATCTCTTTGTTTCCTTCGCAAGCAGTTTCTTGGGACGGGCTGTTACCAAGAATACCATTGCACGATGGATTGCACAAACCATATAACTATGCCACTAACAAGTGGGCAACAGTTAGAAGAAGCAGCTCATGCTCACTCTGTTGTATAGCATTTTAGGACCCTAGTGTAATTTTCCCGATTCATGCCCTTATATAGGTATAAATCACCCTATCCTTATTTAGGCATAGAAATCATAACCATATTTAGACATAGCTCATGCAGTCCAAATACCGCAGGTTTACTTCCAATAGTTCCGAAAATCCACAACGATTTCTTGTAAAACTCGCCTTCAGCAGTCAGGGACTTTCCCTTGCTTGAATATTGATTCATCCAAGAACTCATGGAGTTTTCAAAGAACTGAAACTCTTTGATGACGTTATTATGTCCAACCTTACGTCAAACTCAGCACCTTCAAGGTATAAATATGCCCACACTTGCCCTAGCAAACACACGGTGGTTTGGAGCAGTTCGACTATCTACTTGCCTGACGCAGCTCGCAGCAGCAAGTGCCGAAGGAAGCCGACCCTCCAGCAGACGCACTGAGAGAGACGCGGTCTTTTCTCTTGCCGAGAAATCCAGCTCCAGTGTTTCCAAGCTCCCCTTGTGGGGTGTTGGGAAATCTAGTCCTGAGAGAGAGATACCAGACCTCCTTCATTCTAAACCAAGGTACGGAGCTGATTAGACCCTAAGAGAAATCTTGGATAGATTCTTGGCAAAGAATACTAAACTTAAGGTACACCTCACTTACTTCTCCCTCGTACTAGACCTAGGTTAGATACACCGGGTAGGCGTATTTTAGAAGCATCAGCAGTACTTTTAGTCATTGTTATTTATGTATGTTATTTTATATGGCTTAGAAACCATACCATGCTTTTACAGTATTATTTCATAATACTCGTACTGTACGCATTATACTTTGCAACCAATATTACGATTGTAGCAGTTCATTTCTTCTGCATGAGAAAGAAGACGGTTCAATAAATACCTTTTATTGAAAAGGCCCGTCTCTCTATTTCTCTGCACCTCTGGTGAAACGAAGCATGCACGATTGACTGAGTGAAATATCTATCTATTGTTTCCACGACTCTAGAGATACGTTTTGATTCTTGGGAAACAAAGTTGTCATGTTTATGCGGTTGTCAGAAACAAATCCCTTCTTGTTTATTCAAGAACGTTTTTAGTGACCTCTGAGTTAGCTGTCACTCACAATTAAGTCTAACATATTCGATAGAGACCTAGTCGAACTAAGTCCTACGTCAATACTATAGTTTATATTATTCCAATGCGCAGAGCCTATTGGGAATATAGGAACTGCACTACAACTCAACAAGGAAGAAAGGAGCAACAATTGTGTTTCTAGCTAACACACCAATTCAAGACATTTGCCAAGCTGCAACATGGTCTTCAGTGCACACATTCACGAAGCACTACTGTGTGGATATTCAAATGGACAAGGAAGCACAAGTGGGACAGAAGGTCTTACAGCTCATTTTCAGTAGCCAGTGCTCATCTTCCACACAGCCACCACATTAAGGACAAGCCGCTACAAAGTCTATGCACAGCATAGTGAATCCAGAAACATTCACGCTACAAAACGTATCGTTTCTTACCCGTCTGTGTAGTTTTGCAGCTTGAAGACTTTCTGGATTCACTATTGACCCCACCCTTCACAGACAGAAAGATGAGAAAGGAGGAAGGGGATTCAAAAATTGACAAGACTTAAGAAATGAGAGGAAAACAATAATAAAACAAGAAAGAAAAAAAAATCCGAAGATGGCGACCAAAGGTGGGAGCTACCTCAGGAAGCGCACCGATGTCACGAAGGACACCAAATGGTGGGATGTCGACGCCCACCTGGGCCACCTAAAAAAAAAAAGGCTACAATTCCGGACCCAACCACTAGATGGCTGAATAATGCACAGCATAGTGAATCCAAAAAGTCTTCAAGCTGCAAAACTACACCGACAGGTAAGAAACTATACGTTCCGCCAGGATCCGCGGGTCTGTACCACTCTGCTCCCAGCGCCCACGGCCCGAGTGAGAATGACCCAACACCGAGAGGAGGTCTCCCCGGCGATCCTGACCAGAGATCCAGTGATTCCTGACCTGCCTCAAGCATCCAGCCGACACCTGCCGCCTCAAACCGAAGGTTTCCCCAACTGCTACCAGGAGCTGGTAAGAAGATCCGACCATAAAAGGCACCCCTGCACCCGATGCCCCATGAGTATTGGGTGGCCCACCCGACGGTGCCTAACCAGCCCCCAAAATCCCAACTGACCTCTCCAAGTGGTGGTTGCACCCAGAAGTTCTTAGTCCCAGAGCCTACAGTGCTTTTGCAAATCGGAGACTCCCCACTAAAAGCTGCAGGGCTTCGGATGCCAAAACGGCACTCTGCATCTGGCCGCCACAGTGCCGCTGAAGGTGCATGTGTTGGTCTGGCTTAAACCCCCATTTT
Source organism: Lissotriton helveticus (assembly GCF_964261635.1). NCBI lineage: Eukaryota > Metazoa > Chordata > Amphibia > Caudata > Salamandridae > Lissotriton > Lissotriton helveticus. Next base: position 107,944,727 of record NC_136067.1, read on the forward strand.
CCCTGAGCTAGAGTCCAGGAGCTTTGCTCCCACAACCAAGTGGCCTGCTCGTCAGCAGCTACCAACCAGAGGCCCCCTATCCCTCATTGGATAACATTGGGCCTCAACACTCTGCACCCGGCTGCCCTAGTGCTGCTGAGGGTGTAACTAGATCCCTGAGTGTAACCCCCAGAACACCAACTCACACAACAAAGTACTTAACTTTAAACCGATAACACCATTTTTCTCCATAGGATAACAATAACAGTTTTTCTATGAAAAGTTTCCATGTTTGCAGTTGGAAAACTTAAAAAAGTTGTACGAACTAACTGAAACGCCTTTACTTACCTTTTTACAGGAAATGTCCCAGTGCAGTATCCAGGCGCACTGCACTTTGTTGGAAAGGTAATCTCTGTAGGAGAGTGGGGTCTGCAATCCTATGGTCACCCCAGATTTTTGCTTTTTGCTTCACTGGTTTACGACTTTCCCTGGCTGTGGGCCTGCTAATCAGACCCACAGCCTAGCTGTTCTGTGGCGCCGCGGCCAGGGCGACTGACGCTGGAATCTGGGGACCACGGTTCGATCCCCGGCTCCGGCGGCAGGTAAGCCCAGCACCATGTGACTCTGGGCAATAGCTCGCTTAATCTTCCCGACGGCCCCCCAGCGCCTAGAGACCCTTACGGGTGATTGTGCGCTTTACAAATGTGGACTTTACTTTACTCTAAATTGACAACCATGTACCTTAGGTGCATTTACCAATTGGTACTGGGCCACCTTATCAGTCCCTGTACAGTATACCTTAGGTATCCAGGGCATAGGTGTACCCAGGGGCTGAAGCATGTATTATGCCACCCCTGGCTGGCCAACTAAACAGACACAACTGGCTGCACGACAGCTGGGGCAAGGTGGTGTAAACACCCTTTGCTTTAGATATAGTTCCCTATATCTAAACCTAAAATGGACACATATATTCCTATCAGTCACTCCTATGGCAGGCCTTATCAATCCTGAAGGCAGAGTGCTTGGAATTATGTGAGATGGTGCTCTGGCATGAGCTGAGTCCGTTTGCAGCTTGCGGAACCAAGTCCTAATAGCTGTTCCATGATAACGCTATACCATATACTCTGATATGAGCTGGACAGTTAATTTACAATTGAAAAGATTTCTTTAGATCTGTTATTAGAGGACAGAATTCTGGAAGAGAAGTGAGCGGCTTTGGTGTTTAGAATGGCTTTTTAAAATTCTCTCATCGCCGCTAGATAGATTTGTTTCCCTTCTGGTGAGTAACTCTGTCTCCACTTCCGTTCCAGTTGGCGAAGGGCCAGTTTTTTAGTTTTTAGTTCAGTGGAGAACCATCTCTGTGCGTCAAGGCGACGAGTCCGATTTTATCTTTTTTGAGAGGGGCTTATTTATCACTGGCTGCTAATAGCCAAGCTGATCTAGTTTTCTCACAAAAATTAATATCGGATTCAATGATAGGGACTGTGTTAGCCAGTGAGCCTTAGAATTAATTTTCATCGATAGTACTTCAATTCCTGACCATCACTGGTCTAGTGTTTAGCCATGGTAACATTCAGTATGGTGAACTTTAAGATGATGGTCCGACCATATGCACGGAGAGATCGATAGAGCGTGCACAACCAGGTTGGTAGTCCATACTTGGTGCAGTACGTGCCCTTTGATGTGTGTGGCTGAAGATACCACCTAAGCAAAGTTTAACCAGGTGAGTAGTTTGGTTAGCTCGGTAGAGTAGGGCCCACCAAGTGTGACATTTGCCCAATAGTTAAAATCACCTATCGGCACGATTTTGGATGGTTGGTTTCCAAATTGGCAATTTGTTCGCCCAGAGATTGAGATAACAGGGGCATGTGCTGAGCGGGCCTGTAGAGGAGTACACAGATAAGGGGGGCAGAATCAGACTCCAATTTGATCACAATATTGTCTACTGTGGGGAGGTAGAGTGGATTGAGAGCTGCGAATTTAAAATCCTGGCGGATGATGGCCGCCACTCCTTCACCTACTTTGCCTGACGGGCGGGTCATTTGGAGGATGTAGTAGTCATTAGGCAATGCAGCCAGAATATCGGGGAAGAATCCTGTGAAAGCCAGGTTTCTGTTAATAGGAGGATGTCTGATTTCTCTGACACCAGAAGGAGGAATATGTCAAGCTTGTGTTTAACTAAGGAGCGGATGTTTAAATAGAAAATGGATAGCACCGAATGCCTGAGCCTGCCCTGTATCTGTGGCTGTATACGGTTGTGTGGGATGAGTGACTTCAGGGAATGACACCTTTGTACCATGATCTCATTTTGGGTGAGGCTGGAGCCAATAGCGGGAAGAAGGTACATGGCCGTGTAAAGCTGCCTGAGTTCCCATTAATAGTATGTTAGAAATTGGGCATGGTGACCGCTCAGCCCTCCACAGGGCTTGGTCGCCCCACTCACTGCTGCCGCTCCTGCCTGCCTTTGCCGCCTCCTGCCTGCAGATTCCTTCGCTCGCTGCCCGCTGCTCCTGGGAATTTTCCGCTGCTTCTTGGAATTTCCCGCCACTGCCTCCCTGCGGCCCCGCCCCCCTGTGATTCCATTCGCCGCCCCGCTCCCGCCACCCAGCTGCTCCTCCCTCCTGGCTCCTTACCTATGACGCCCCCAGAGCGATCGTGCAGCGGACGCGCGCAGCGGACGCGCGCAGCGGGAGCGCCGATTGAGCGCCGCAGGTGCGCCAAAGGTAAGCCCGTCTGCGCCTGGCCCGCGCCCAGCGCCAGGACCCCTGGCCCTCCCCGCCGAGGCAAGACGACCCGACTGACCTATGACGCCGCCACTCTCAACGCACTCCATGCCGGCCGGACCCACGCCTGCTGCCGAGCCACCCCGAGACGCACCCACGGACCCTTCACCTGCTGCACCTGCAAGTTCACCTGCCTCCGAACCTGCCCCGCACCCGCCAAGACAATCACCAGCAGCAACCACCTCAAGTGCATCCTGATCAACACCCGCTCCGTCCACAGACACGCCGTGGAAATCTGGAACCTCCTCGATGCTACATCACCGGACGTCGCCTTCCTCACGGAAACCTGGATGAACGCCTCCTCTGCACCCGACATCGCCATCGCCATCCCGGACGGGTACAAGATCATCAGGAGGGACCGCATCAACCAGACCGGAGGTGGCATCGCCATCGTCCACAGGAACACCATCCGCATCACGACCGACGCCAACGACTCCTTCGCCGCAGCCGAACATCTCCACTTCCAGATTCACACCGACCCTAAGACGACCCTCAGAGGCACCCTCGTCTACAGACCCCCGGGACCATGCACACAATTCAGCGAAGACATCGCAGACTTCATCAGCCCGCACGCCCTCCCCTCCACTGACTACATCCTCCTCGGGGACCTCAACTTCCACCTGGAGAACAACAAGGACCGCAACACCACCGCCCTGCTGGAAAACCTCGCCAACCTCGGACTCAAGCAACTGGTCAACACCCCCACCCACTACGTCGGCCACACGCTTGATCCCGGCTTCTCTTCCAGCAAGTACATCACCTTCAGCCACGCCAACGGACTCCACTGGACCGACCACAGCTGCGTCCACTTCAGCTTCAAAAGATCCACGACCCACCACCACCCGCAACAGGTACCTCACAGGAATTGGAGCAAGATCACCGCAGACCAGCTCACCACCTCCCTCAGCCAGAGCCCACCCGCCAACACAACGGACCCCAACGAAGCAGCCCGCAACTTCACACAGTGGCTGACCGCCTGCGCCGACGACCTCGCGCCACTAAAGAACCCTCCCAGCAGACCCAGAAGCAAGAAGGCATCCTGGTTCACCGACGACCTCAAGGACTCCAAGAAGACCTGCCGCACCCCGAGAAAGCCTGGCTCCTCGACCGGACCACCGACAACATGACCGCCCTCAAACACGCTACCCACAAGCACCACCAGCTCATCCGCACCACCAAGAAGAAATCCCTGAAGGAACGACTGGACAACAACGCCCACGACAGCAAAGAGCTCTTCACTATCGTCAAGGAGTTCTCCAACCCCAGCACCGGCACCAACGACATCACTCCGTCACAAGACCTCTGCGACTCCCTCGCCTCGTTCTTCCACCGCAAGATCGCCGACATCCACAACAGCTTCGGCGCCCCACCCACGCACCCAACCGTCGAACCAACGCCCCCCACCGCCACCCTTTGCACCTGGACCACGGTGACCACCGAAGACACAGCCCGCACGATGAACACCATCCACTCCGGATCACCGACCGACCCCTGCCCACACCACGTCTTCAACAAGGCCGACTCCACCATCGCACCCCAACTCCGGAACATCATCAACGCCTCCTTCAACACCGCCACCTTCCCAGAGAGCTGGAAGCACGCCGAGATCAGCGCCCTCCTGAAGAAACCTACAGCGGACCCCACCGATCTCAAAAACTTCCGCCCCATCTTGCTCCTCCCTTTTCCTGCTAAAGTCATCGAGAAGATCGTCAACAGACAGCTGACCGCCTTCCTCGAGACGAACGGATCCCTCGACCCCTCGCAGTCCGGCTTCAGAGCCAACCACAGCACCGAGACCGCCCTCATCGCAGCCACCGACGACATCCGGACCCTGCTCGACAAGGGGGAAACAGCGGCCCTCATCCTCCTGGACCTCTCCGCTGCGTTCGACACGGTCTGCCACCGCACCCTAGTCCAGCGCCTCAGCAACATCGGTATCCAAGAGAAGGCACTGGAGTGGATCATCTCGTTCCTCGCCGGAAGAACACAAAGTGTCCGCCTCCCTCCGTTTCGCTCCGAGGCCACCGAAGTCATCTGCGGCGTCCCGCAAGGAACTTCACTCAGCCCCACCCTCTTCAACATCTACATGAAACCTCTCGCAGCCATCGCACGCCAGCACAACCTCAACATCATCTCTTACGCCGACGACACCCAGCTGATCCTCTCCCTCACCAGAGACCCTGACACCGCCAGAACCTGCCTACACGAAGGGATGAAAGACTTCGCCGAGTGGATGAAGGACAGCCGCCTGAAACTGAACTCGGACAAGACGGAAGTCCTCATCCTGGGATCTTCGCCCTCCGCCTGGGACGACTCCTGGTGGCCCCCAGCCCTGGGCACCGCACCCAAGCCAACCGACCACGCACGCAACCTGGGCTTCATCCTGGACCCCTCCCTCTCGATGACCAGACAAGTCAACGCCGTCTCCTCATCGTGCTTCAACACCCTGCGTATGCTTCGCAAGATCTTCCGCTGGATCCCGACCGAGACCAGGAAGACTGTCACCCAGGCACTCGTCACCAGCCAACTGGACTACGGAAACGCCCTCTACGCCGGAACCACAGCCAAGCTACAGAAAAGACTCCAGCGCATCCAGAACGCCTCCGCCGTACTCATCCTGGATGTCCCCCGACGCAGCCACATCTCGAGCCACCTGAGGAACCTGCACTGGCTCCCCGTCGACAAGAGGATCACGTTCCGGCTCCTTACCCACGCACACAAGTCTCTCCACGACCTGGGCCCCAAGTACCTCAACGACCGCCTGACCTTCTACACGCCCACCCGCCAGCTACGGTCCACCAGCCTCGCCCTCGCATCCGTACCACGCATCCGAAGAGCCACCGCCAGAGGAAGATCCTTCTCTTACCTGGCTGCCAAGACTTGGAACTCCCTCCCCATCCACCTTCGGCTGACCCAGGACCATCTCGCCTTCAGGAAACAACTCAAGACCTGGCTGTTCGAGCAGTAGCATACCCCTCCCCCCCCCCAAGCGCGTTGAGACCCTCCCGGGTGAGTAGTGCGCTATACAAATGGCATGATTGATTGATTGATTGATTGACTGGCCCCGGACGTCCCCGGATGGGTACAGAGGGGCTTACCTTTGGCACGCCACCGGCGTGCCCGCTGCGCGCATCTGCTGCGCTCCCTCACTGCGCCCAGCATAAATGGCCAGTAGCAGCCCCGGCTCCTCCCCTCGCCCTCCACGATTGGTCCCCACAGGTGGGTGTAACCAGGAAGCAGCTGGGGAGCCAAGGCGCCTCAAGCACACAAGGCTATTGCAGGTAAAATAATGGTCTTTTTATTAAAATACAATAAAGCACAGCAAATGCAGTTTCACCAGTTAAAATTTTTTTAGAGTAAAAACACTATTCCACCGGGCAGCAGCACAGTCCTCGAGTTGTTTAAGCATATGATTCTACAGCACTACACGCTATGAATAGATGCTTATAGTGTAAGTAACATATTCCTTTTATCTTACTTTACACCCCAAAATGACAAAAGATCTATTGACGTGAACCAGAATTTTTTTTTTCTCAAAGGTAAGTAAAGTACTTCAGCTATAAGTTCTCAGATGCAATAAATTGTTGCAAGCGGTTAGAAGCCAACAAGTTAAAATGCTTATGTATTCTTGGACTAGACACAGCGGGCTGGGGCCAGTCACAAGGACCACTTAGGTCCAGGAGACAGTTTACCTGTCCTAGTCAGTAGTCCTTGGGTCCTCCGTGTTCTTAAGAGGGGCGATGGGTGAGGAGCTCCAGCCGGGAGCTCCCTGGCCAGGGATTGCCTTTTGGCGATAATCCACTGGAATATACCCCCTCCTCCGATAGTTTCACTCACCAGGGGTTTTAATGGACAACGGTCCTTCGACTCTCCGATTCCTGCGATTCTACTCATAACCTCTGAAGAACAATGAATATTCTTCCGACCACGGAGCCCGAATACAACGTGGCCGATGCCCGATGGAGCTGCCGTTGCAGCTATAGTGGAGACTAGCTGTCGATCACCCCTTCGGCTGTCACCTACCCAGCCGCACATTGGGCGCAGTTTTTCTTTGGCTCTGCGCTGTGTCCTCCTCCTCCTCCTCCTTTCGACGAATCATCGAGGATCTGCTGAGGATGGAACAAACTCTGCGCGGCAGGTGTTCCGTTGGAGTTTCCTCAGTGGCAGTGGAGGTGATGGGTTGGTTTTCGCCCCTCTGGATGTTTCATGCCTTTCTTGGTTTGCCTGTGTGCTGGATCCGCGGTTCCTGGCTGGCACCAGGGGTTGTTGCTGTTTGAGCAAAACCACTGCTCGTGGGAGTCACTGCTCGTGGGAGTACCAGTCTTTAGATGAGCAAGGCAGTCAGGTCCTCCGGGGCTTTCGAGGTGGTTGACCACTGGAGACACTGGGGTTTAGCTGGAGCAGGTTCGAGGGTCGACAGGCCGGTAGGGCTGGGGTCAAGTCTGTTGGTGTTGTCCTCTTGTTAGCAGCTGCACAGCAGGTCTTCTTTCTTCTTGTTCTTCTCTGTAGTTTCGGAGCGGGATCTGAGGAAGGAAAGGTTCAGGGCAATGTTCCCTCTAATTTTTTTCCTCTGTGTGCGGCAGTGGAGGGTCTCTGTGCGCTGCAACCATGGCTATGTGCGCCAGGAACCGAACCTCGCGTGTCTGCGGCGCCAAATGCCACTCGTTTTTGGTGCCCTCTGCCCCACTCGCTTTTGGTGCCCTTCTGCCCCACTCGCTTTTGGTGCCCTTCTGCCCTCTGCCCCACTCTTTTTTGGTGCCCTCCTGCCCTCTGCCCCACTCGCTTTTGGTGCCCTTCTGCCCTCTGTCCCACTCGTTTTTGGTGCCCTCCTGCCCTCTGTCCCACTCGCTTTTGGTGCCCTCCTGCCCTCTGTCCCACTCGCTTTTGATGCCCTCCTGCCCTCTGCCCCACTCGTTTTTGGTGCCCTCCTGCCCTCTGCCCCACTCGTTTTTGGTGCCCTCCTGCCCTCTGTCCCACTCGCTTTTGGTGCCCTCCTGCCTTCTGCCCCACTCGCTTTTGGTGCCCTCCTGCCCTCTGTCCCACTCGCTTTTGGTGCCCTCCTGCCCTCTGTCCCACTTGCTTTTGGTGCCCTTCTGCCCTCTGCCCCACTTGCTTTTGGTGCCCTTCTGCCCTCTGCCCCACTCGCTTTTGGTGCCCTCCTGAGAACGCTGAGAATCAGCGAATCCACCGTGCCCTAGAGCATTTCAAACGGCTATTAGGAACTGGCCCCTCTCTATCCGCCTTACCCACCACCGCCCACCTACCTCCCACCCACCTACCCCACCCAGCTTCTCACGCTGGGAAGGGGTTCTGATAACTGCTCCACAGAGGCTTTTCTCCTGCTGTGCGTTAGTGGAAAGAAACTACACACTCCCAAATAAAGATTGAGGCCAGTGGCAGCAACACACATGAACACGAGGAAAAGTGTCACTGCCTATGCACACGCAGGAACAGACACACCAGGCAGGCAGGCTCAGCCTACCATCTTTACTAGGTCGGCAAACTTGGAGCGAATTATATATCTGTAACAACATTAGTGCTTGGAAGAATGCATTTGATATAGCGCCTTAAGATGCAGATATGTTATACAAAAAGCTATGTTTAAATAAGTTATATTATTATTCTTATGTGGAATTCCGTAAACACCTCAAAACCTTCCTGTTTCCCAGATCCCTAGCAGTTTAGCCTCCGTCCCCGACCCCACCGGTTCATCGCTGCCTAGCGCCAGGAAACCGTCTCGGTAACAGTGCGCTCTAGAAATTCATTAAAATTCAAATTATTATTAATAATAGTAATAATAAATATAATGATACAAAATGACACCGTTCCCAAACAGACAGTATGGGCTGTCAATCAATTATCGAGGGATTGAATGCTTCCGATAAAGTGTCACTCATAGTTGTTGAAATGTCACTCGAAATTACAATGAAATTATGAAAATGTCACACATAGCAATTTGTGGCGCTTGAGGCTATGAGGGAGGGCAGGGTAGACTCTGGCCTTTTGTTTATGTATTGCTTTTAATCAGAGCCCCTTCACGGGCTCCGATTAACAGTAATACTTAAACACAAGGCCAGAGTCTGCCCCACGCTTTCCTAACAAAAGCGTAGGCAGTTTCCAAACACAGTGTGGGTTAGTTTCAGGGGGCAACTCTAAGTTGCCCTCTGTTGTGCATTTTACATTAAATCCCACACTGGCCTAAGTGTGGGTTTAATGTGCTGAGGAGTTTGCTACTAAACTTCTCAGTCTTCAGTGTAGCCATTATGGTGCTGTGGAGTTCGTAATGACAACCTCCCAGCGCCATATACTCTTAATGGCAGCACTGCACTTAAAGTGCCCAGGAATGGACCTGGGTACTGTAGGGGTACAGGGCTCATGCTCCTCTATCCACACCACTGGCATAGTGCACCCAGCTAGAGGGGCGACTGAGGTATTCCAGGGCCGTGTGTTTGTGGGCATGGCACACAGGGTTGTGTGCCATGTCGACTCTGTTTTGTTCTGCTCCAAGACACTCACCCTGCAAAGGCAGTGTGTGTGTGTGTGTGTCAGGGTACAGGCTCTTTAAGGTTGGCACAATATGTGCTGCAGCCCTTAGGGGCCTTCTCTGGTTACAGTGACCTGGGTACCTAGGGTACCATTTACTAGGGTCTGACATGGGGCCAGAGATGCCAATTGGGTTTAGGCTTCAATGCAGATTTAGGTAAGGAACACAGGCCCCTGGGTACCTGATTGGCAGGAGCCTAGGGCACACTCAGTCAAAGTACATCACCAATTCAGCAAAAAGTGGGGGCATACCATGCAAGAAAAATGGCACTTTCTCTCAAATGTGGTCTCATGAATACACTTACACATCTTCACAATGCTCAGGAAAATATTCAAAGGACTCCTGCTCGACATCTGTAGAATGGTGGTTCAAGATCTTATCAACAACAGCCTTTGTAACTACTTCTGTGTTGGCTTCGGAGCCCAGCTTACAAACAAGCTCCAAATTCCATAAAACACTGCTGCTAGACTCCCACTCAACCAACCAACACAAGTTCACATAACCAAGCACCTGAGAAACCTCTGCTGGCTCCCCATCCAGAAATGGACCCAATTCCAACTTTTCAACCTCAATTACAAGGCACTTCAAAACCAGGGCCCTGTCTATCTCAACAACGGCAGCCACTTCCACATACTAACCAAACACCTAAGCTCAGATGGCCTGCTTATTGGCCATGCCCACCGCATCTGGTGTGCCAAAACTCTATTTGAGTGTCTTTCTTCTACAACTCCCTCCCTCCCCCGGATTGGATTGAGCTCCCCCTCCACATGAGTGGCCATCTCAGTCCTCAAATTCAGAAAGAAAATGAAAACCTAGCTCTTCAAATAGCCTTCGGGAAGCCCAGTCTGCACCTTCTCAGACACCAAGATAGTCTCCTAGGTGATATGCAAGCCCTGCAAATTCTGATGGCATTGCATGACATGATGAATGCACATCCATAAAAAACGATGCAGCCACATAATTGCGCTGTTTCCTGCCTCTGCCATTTGTTTATGATGTATAGTATCTGCATTTTTGCAGATGCTGTACAGCATAAAAGCCAATAGGTATTTGCCAATGCTTTTTGTTTTATTTGATGCTGAACAGCATTGTCTAAAAACATAGGCAAAGTCATTAGGTCTGCATTGGGAAAGCAAAAAGATGTAGCCTATTGGCCTTGCTGGTCCTTGTTCTATTTGTTGCTATGATGTTGGCTTGGTGTTTTCTGTTTTATCCCTTACCTCTGAGCGGCATCAGAACAGATGTACCTTGCACACATGGTGAGTTCATTTCCCTTCCACTGGTGAGACAACTGAGGAGTACTTGGTGCTGCTTCAGCATTTACTACGACTTGTTTGGAGCGTATGACTATGTTTCTGGATTTAGCCTATGAAAATGTTTCCAAATCTATTCTTGTGTTCTCAGAAAACTTCAAAGATAAGATATCTGTAAAAGCAAGGCTATATAAGACATATTTTGTAAGGCTAGAACTTGTCCTATCGTTATGTATTTCAGGGCTAAATATTTGGTGGTTAAAGTTTGTGAACCTCTAATGTGTTTATGAATATATAAAATACAGTCATGAATGATGTGATACTCAGCACGCTGCTAATATATATTTCTCCTTTTTCATTTCCACAGCTGGAATATTAAAATTTCTGAGCTCCCGTTCCTCGTCTAACTTGCAGCAATGGGAAGCTATTACGTTCTTTATTGAAAATATTATGAGTCAAATGTTTAAACTTCTTAAAAGTGAGGTATGTATTCCTTCCTTAAGCAATACTTTTTGGTACGGTGTTTACCGATTATTGAATCTGCTAAGGTTATTTATGTATTGATTATACTGTAACTCTCAGGTGTGTAGTGGAAAACCTACTTTTTTTGTTTTGATGCTGTAGGAAGCTGGCTCTGTATATACTAAACCATAAATGAGGTATAGTGTGCACATAGTCCAGTGAGTCCCCAGAGGTATAGAAGAAGCTAAGTTAGGCAAGTACTAACAGCTCTGTTTGTGGTAGTGTGGTTGAGCAGTTAGGCTGATCCAGAGGGTGTTTTAAGCATTTATTGTGTTCACTCCATCAAGGCGGATGGCACACACCAAATAGGTAGTATAAAATGGTACAATTATGTTTGATCATGATAGGAAATGCACACCTGTATTCATTTTAAATCAATAATTTGTCCAAATTGCTCCAATGTTGCATGCTCCTTGAAGAAAGCACCTTGCCCAAATGGCGCTTGTAAGATAAAGTACCATGATGTTGAGGCAGCTTTTGCCTCAATTCAAAGGCACAGCATTGCTAATGCTTGTTGCTTGCTTATTTCAAACCTTTGTCCTCAGTTTTACTCCGTGTAATCATTCACTTGTACATCTTATCATCCATTTTGTTCCACAATCCCAGTGTAATGCCCTTTTCCAAAAGTGAACATCATATATCAGGCCAACTTCTCACAACAAGCATGTTACTTTAGCGATAATTCCCATTCAACTGTGCCTTGCTCAAAATGTGCGCAATGCTCGGCCGGTAAATGTGTTACTCACGAAACTGGAGGGAATTTAATTGCACTTTTATATAAATATAAATATCATGTACATACTTTTGAGCACACATAGTGGCTAAATAACAAATTTGTGTTTTTACTGTTGTAGTGACCCCTGACGAAGGGCCCCAGTAGCCCGAAATGCATTGGGTAAATGCTGCTTTTGGATGAACACACGCGTCTATACGTGTTTTTGATCTAAGGTCCGGATGCATACATCAATAACATGAGAAATTTTGGAAAATGGCATTACACCGTGATTGTGGAACAAAATGGATGATAAGATGTACAAGTGAATGATTACATGGAGTAAAACTGAGGACAAAGGTTTGAAATATGCAAGCATAAAGCACTAGCAATGCTGTGCCTTTGAATTGAGGCAAAAGCTGCGTCAACATCATAGTACAAGCATGTTTGAGGCATGTGATCACATGCTTTGCATACTCCTGCCATCTAGTGTTGGGTCTGGATGTTTGTAAGTTGTTTTTCTCCGAGGAAATCTTCCAAGTTACTAGGTAGGTGACTCCTCCTTTCAGTGATAGTGCGCATGGGCATCAACTCCATGGTTAGATTGTTTTTTTCCGCCATCGGGTTCGAATGGGAAGTGCTGCGCTCCGGTTCGATACAGTTTCTTGGGTTCCCGTCGATGTGCAATCCACTTACCCTCAATGGTATTGTTTTCGTTTGCATATTTCCGTTCTTTCCGTATCGTCTTTACTACAAAATCCCTCTTTCATTCGGGTAGCTCATGGAAAGCTGTTCGGCCTACCCACGTCGGTCCGCCTCGCGGTCGATGGAACGGATTCCATTCAAATTCTGTCCTTGGTGCCACGGGAAGTTCCCGCGTACTGACTCACACGAAGTGTGCAACTTGTGCTTATCTCCAGAGCACAAATAACAGGACTGCGACACGTGTAAGTCTTTCCTACCAAAGAAGATGCTTCGCGACCACCGGGCTAGATGTCTCGACATGCAGAGCCAACACACCGGTTCCATTACGGACCTCTTTGGAGAAGATTCTGAACAAGAGACCTGCAATGCCATAAGAGACGAGGAAGAACAGGAGCCTAACACATCCCCGGATCTGGCTCTGATGTGGACGGAGATATCCCGCAAGGGCAGCTCACCGTGAGTACCGATTCTCACTTGCCCCAAACTCAACTCAAGAGAGAGGTTCTGATCCCACCCCTGCCTTCGGGCCACGGACGGCAACTAGAACAGGTTTCCGACACCTTGCCTTCCGGCTCTGCACCGAAACACACCCCAAAGCCTTCCAGTTCTGAATTGAGTCGTCCACGTTCAGGCACCGAGCTGAAACCTTCGGGGTCGAAGTCAAAATCTGTCGCAGCCCCACCTCATTCGACATTGAAAACGTCTTTGGATCAGACATCCTCTGCATCCAAAACACCGGCACCAAAACCTCCGGTGCTGAAACAAACCGATGCACCGATTCCATCAAAGGACCACCGTGTCGATGTTCCACCCTCAAATCCGAGCCCGAAATAGAAGGAACTGTACATTCATCCAAAAACTGGACACATTGCAACCAAATTGCCACTTAAATACCAAACCTGAACCTGAAGAAGCTTACCACATTCCTTTAAAAAGGAAGCATGTGGGTACTAACCCTTCTCCTCCTCCTCCTTCCGCTGAGTCACAACCGTTGTTAATTTCACCTTCTGACTCGCCACCACCATATGCACCTGATAACCAGGAGGATCGGGATGGGGCTGGGGACAATGATCCAACACCTACAGACCCCTGGAGAGATTACAACACTAATTCTCCCACAGGTAACAATCCTGATCTTTACCCTACTTAGCCTTCTCCACCTAACGGCAATGTAGGCTATATAGAATTATTAAGCAGAGCTGCTAATTACCATGGAGTCGATTTACATAAGGAATCCCTAGAAGAAGATTTCCTTTTTGAAACACCCAAAGATCCGCTCACACACTGTTCAAGAGTATGATAAGACATTTGGATGACATTTTTAATGATTGTGTTTGGGCATGTATCCTCACCCCCTGTTTAGACAAAAAATAAATCTGCACCATCAGATCCAGCTTATAACGGGTCAGTTACCCTTTAGATTCTTTGGTAGTTTCTAATGCAAGTAAAAGAGCCAATTCCCGAATGTCCGGAGACGCTCCACCTCCTGAAAAAGAGTCTAAGTTGAAGTTGGCAAGGTATGCTCAGACGTGAGTCCCTTGCTCACTTTGCCACTGGATTCAAGCAAACTGGGCTGAAGACGGCTGTATTGCCAGAAACCGGTCCTCGGAAGCTTGTTTCCGGTCCAGGGAAGGCATGGCTTGGCAGTCCGGACTAGACTGTTCCCATGAGTCACAGGGTCAGACTGATTTGCATATGGCCATGTCTGAACTGGGTGGCAGAGTGGGCTAAAGAACGGTGATGGATTAAACCCAGATCTGTTGACTGGGTGGCGTGGCCAACACCATGGCGTGCTGAGACGTGTGGCTCCGGAGCTCCCGGCGAGCTGCCTCAAAATTCGACATCCTACCTACCCAAACTGCCACAAAACCACCTGGGACGAAGAAGGGACACAGCGTGACCCGGCTGAGACGAGAACCGAGAGGTATACCTGCCCGCAACGCCCAATGCGCTGACTTTCTGGTACCGCTTTCCTGCGCCCGGCCGGAGGCAAGATGGCGGCCGTGGTGCTCGAGCACCGGCGAAGGGACTGAGGCTCGACCTCACACTCCGGCGACAGGCCCCCGCAGTGGGGTAGTGGAGTGGCACTCTCGGTGCGACGATCGCCGGGTCTGGACGCCCCCGGTCTACGGAGCTGGGAGCCCAAGAGTCGACCACCCCTTCACCAAGATGGCGGCCGGAACGCCCGTGGTATGAGGGGTGCCGGGTGACCATCGACACCCTGCCAGGAGGGCCCGCGAGGTGAGAGGCTGTAAAACGGGAGGCGTCTGACCTTAACAGAGGTGGGGCTTGCGAGAGAGCCCCCCAGAAACAATCGCACGTCAGCGCTAGCCCCGGGGGTTACACCAAGATGGCGGCCGGAGCCTCGAACCAGGGATAGGGGTACCCCTGACCCGGCCTGGGACCCTACGGCAGCCCCGACGAGCTGTGGGCAGATCACCTCTCATAGCCAGCCACCTGCTGGGGTGCCCGGACGACATTATCTCCCTTCAGCCGCAGTACCGCTGGGAGTCGCGCCGGAAACTACTCCAACCACCTGCCACATACTGCTAATTCCAGGCCTGGCTACAGGAGACACCGACCACTAAGGGCAGCCCGGACGGTCGCAGATTCGTACGCCTGTGCGCCCCCCCTGCCTGACGTCCTACGGAGGGGGGTCGGTCCCGAACGGTGAAGGGGGCACAGGGCTGGGTGGGCAACCCTAGGAAGCGACCAGCGAAGGGGGTTGGCCCGGAGGACCTTCCTGGCATCATGCACCAGTGACCCATAAACCGTGGAGGACGGGAAGGAGACCATAGTGACCCACGGCTCCCACGTTGTGAGGCTCTTGGACCCCAGCACACCTGGAGAGATACGGAACGGAGGCCCGTCCATCAGGCCGCGACCAACGCCCGGGGGATAGGGGGATTCACTGTTTGCCCTGCGTGCTTGACGCCTCACCTTTACCAACCAGGGGGAAGAAGGACCCACTACCTAAAGCGCCTAAGCAAGGGCCCATGGACAATTTCGCCGCGCCGCGACAGATGGCGGAGAGCCTCCCGGCCACATCAGGTACGCGCTCGGACACCGAACTACTGATGGGGGCCATCCAGGCTTCAAGAGCCGATATGCAGGAGTCCCGAGCGGCCCTGGAGGTCAAGATAGGAGAGGTGTTCTCTGAGGTATCACTCCTGAGGCAGGACTTCCGAAACTTATCCGACAGGGTGACCTCTGCTGAGACGCGGATGGGAGAGGCCGAAGATTCAATCACTACCCTGAGAAAAGACATGGCGGAGCTCAAGGCATCCCACCGCCAACTGCTGTGGAAGGTTGATTACGCCGAAAACAGAGCGCGACGCAACAACCTGCGCTTTGTTGGATTTAGGCAAGGGATTGAGCAGGCGGATATGGTGTCCTTCCTCCACTCTTGGCTGCTGGAAACCTTCCCAGCGGTACAATTTTCACCTTGCTTCATTATCGAGAGGGCGCACAGGGCCCTCCTGGCAATACCGCCGGAGAGGGCGAGACCGCGACCAGTCATTGCACGCTTTATTAACTTCGTGGACAGGGGTCTGATCCTGCGAGAGGCGTGGAAACTGGGAGAGATCCGTCTAGAAAATGCGCACATCATGGTCTTTCTGGACTACAGTCAGGAGGTGCAAAGGCAACGCCGCTTTTTCGATGCCGTGAAGGCGAAACTTAGAGACTTAAAGATCTCGTACATGCTCCTCTTCCCGGCGAAACTCAAGGTGCTCTATAAGGAACAGTCACTCTTTTTTACCCATCCGGAGGATGCCTGGCAGTGGCTGGAGGAACGCCCGATCCTCAATAGCAGAGAGACCGTTGGACGGGATCTGTTGGACAGGTCATTGCGAAGCGGACCCCAGTGGGAATTACCGAAGGCACAGAGGCTGAAATCCAGGCGATCTAAACGACAAACCCCGGCGACACCCTATCGGGGCCATGTTATGGGAAACACGCGGACAGGACGTTCGGCCTCCCCGAAGGGTGCTTCTGAGGCGGGCTCGAGATTCGCCGGTCTACGATCCACTGCTCGCTCGGAGGGCGATGACGGGGAGGGACTTGAGAGCCGCACTTCTGGAGGGGAGGATGAGGCGAAGGGGGGACAATCTGTTCACCCGCTGGTCGAGGAGATCCGAGTGTTGGAGCAGGACCTGTCGGGGCAACACAGTGCGCCCGAATCAGAGACTCAAGACTCAAAATCATGAACATTGGTGGACAGGGCCACTGAGTATGCAACTCGATGATGGGAAACACGCAAGTTGGCATGCCCTTTGAGTGATGGTACATTTGGGGACTGGAAACGGCAGCCCGACTTGGGAAGCACGCAAGTTGACACACATCTCTGTTTTACACGTTTTACTGTTTCTTGGTTTTTTGAAGGGAGGGACGTGTGGGTGGGCGACAGGCCTACTTTTACGGAAAGTTATGTCCTGCACTAGGATACGACTGGAAGGGGAGGGAGGTGGGGTGAGGGGGGGAGAGGGGAATTCCAAGTTCATTCAGGTGGGGGAACGGGTGGGGGGGAGTTGGTGGGGGGGGACAGCAGTTGGGATAATGCAGCAACGCACACTGAAACTACACACCACATATCCATGCCAGAGAATAACCACAATCAGCCTTCACATCTTTGAATGGCAAGTACCTTAGACACTCCACATTTGGGCGGTAGGGGAATGAACATCCTTACATGGAATGTCAACGGAATAGGCTCCTAAATCAAGAGAGGACTAGTGAACGCCTACATCAAAAGGGTGGACCCGGATGTCACCCTACTACAGGAAACACACCTCAAGGGTACACAGTGTGCCTTCATCGCTAGGGGCCGACATAGAGTACTGGCTCATGCGGGCTACACATCGGATTCCAGAGGGGTAGCGGGCATCATTAACAAATCCTCACCATTGTGCACCACACGTACCTGGATAGATCCACAGGGGACATACGCGGGAGTACAGGGTACCTGGGATAGACGCACTTACACGCTAATCTCGGTCTATGCACCGCCCAAATTACAGACTCGTACCCTTACAGCGCTTGCGACCATCCTTTTGGACACGGCGGACACCATACAAGTGGTGGGAGGTGATTTCAATGATGTTATGGATATAGGACTAGACCGATCCGGGGAAGCAGGGAGAGGAGGACACCAGACCACACTGTTTAGTCAGATTTCCACTATAGGACTTACGGATATCTGGAGATGGCTACACCCGACACTGCAAACCTACTCATATTATTCTGGGGCCCGCAAGGTGTTCTCACGACTGGACTATGTCTTCATGTCCCGACAATATCTGAGGGTGGACGATATTGCAGAGTATAGGGCCAGAGGGATATCGGACCACTTGTTACTGTTTGTAAAGGTGGGTCACAGCCAGGGCAGGGGCACAGGCTCCTGGCGCTTAGCGGCTTGGGACCTTCAGAACGCAGCCATAATGAGAGGTATTCGAGCAGACGTGAAGGTCTATGTCGCAGATAATGAGGGTACAGTGGAATCGAGCGTCACCTTCTGGGAAGCCCTAAAGCCGGTACTACGAGGATACAATCCAGACTGGGGGAAGAAAGACGTAAACTTCAGGCGGAGGTTGCCGCCCTGGAACGGGCTATCCTGGGATGGGAGAGGGAGTATCTGACCCAAAAAAACAGCGAGACTCTTAGGAGGCTACTTGATGCCCAGAGGCAATATAGAGAATTGGCAACTAACGAGGCCAAAACCCAAGCCCTCGCCACCCTTCACCGCCTATATGACGTGGGTGACAAGTCAGGCAAACTCTTAGCGTGGCTC
Source organism: Lissotriton helveticus (assembly GCF_964261635.1). NCBI lineage: Eukaryota > Metazoa > Chordata > Amphibia > Caudata > Salamandridae > Lissotriton > Lissotriton helveticus. Next base: position 107,963,013 of record NC_136067.1, read on the forward strand.
AGTAAAAAGGAGCGGGCGGCTAGATGGGTAGACAGCATTTATACCGCCGACGGAACTAGGGTTAACACCGACACCGAGATAGCTGAAGCATTTGCTACGCACTATGAACAGTTATATGCAACGAGAGATCTAGTAACTTGTGAGGAGGCATTACAATACATGGAACAGACGGTCATGCCGATGCTGCCTCCGGAGGCCCTAGTGGTGCTAGAGGTGGACATAACGACTGATGACATCGCGGACGCCATTGCCAAGCTGAGACCGGGCAAAACCCTGGGCCCAAATGGTTTCCCGGCCGAGTTCTTCAAACGCTCGGCGGACCTTTTGACACGCCACCTTAAAGGCCTCTTTACTGGTGCCTACCAGGAGGGGGAGCTCCCTCCAGACCTCGCTATGGCAACGATTGTCCCAATCTATAAGGAGGGCAGGCCACGAGAGAATTGTGCTTCGTACCGCCCCATCTCCCTTCTCAATACGGAAGTAAAACTGTTAGCAACCATCTTGGCGGCCCGCTTGAGAACGGTTATCCCAGGTTTCTTACCGGATAGGGCGACTAAACTTAACCTCAGGAGAACCCATAACTGGCTGCAGGAGGTGCGGGGGCGGAGCGAACCTCACTGGTTCCTTTCCTTGGACGCTGAGAAAGCGTTGAACGCAGTACACTGGCCATTCCTCCATGCGGTGCTCCACTAGTTTGGTTTTGGACCAAACTTCGTAAAATGGGTCCAGCTTCTCTACACTGCCCCGAAAGCCAAGGTGAGGGTGAACGGGAAAATGTCACGTGAGTTCCGGATTCAGAGAGGTACCCGACAGGGTTGTCCCCTGTCTCCCCTCCTCTTTACACTCACTATTGAGGTACTCGCAGCCAGGATCCGGCAAAACAAGGACATCACTGGCTTTACAAGCAACGATGAGGACCCGACACAAGAAAAGATGTCCTGCTATATATAACTAAACCAGAGACCACCATCCCGGAGTTATTCCAGGAATTAGAGCAGTATGGCGGGCAGGCGGGATACAAAATAAACTGGCACAAGTCTATCCTTTACGACCCCGGGGGACGGGACAGGTGGGGAAGGTTACCGGAGAGACTACTGACGACTACCGAAGGCTTCCAATACCTCGGGATCTATATAACCCTGAGTGTGACCCTCTCGTTCCAAAGAAACCTGGAACGGATCATGCTCAACGCGGTAACAGATATGGACCGTTGGAGACAGCTCCCACTCACGCTTCTAGGCAGAGCAGACATGTACAAAATGATTTCTCTACCCAAATTCCTTTATGCCCTGCAAAATGAATACTATCCACTACCGACCGCGGTCTTCACTAAGATTCATGCAGACCTGCGATCCTTTCTATGGCTAGGCAAACATGCTAGGGTGGCTCTGTCCACGCTCCAGAGGCACCAGTATAGTGGGGGGATCTCGCTTCCCAACCTAGAGGCCTACTACTGGGCGGAACATCTGACACCAATTAATGATTGGCTCCATGCCCCGGCGGATCACCCGACTTACGCCCTGGAGAGAGCTAAAATGTCGCCCAAAAACGTATTGTGTTACCTTTACGGGGGCGCTAGAAGGGCGCGGCTCCTCCCGGCGACGTCTCTCACACTTATTGCATGGACTAAGGCCACAAGACGCATGGGTTGGGATAAGAAACTTACACGGCAGACACCGCTGTGGCACTGCCAGTGGTTGGTGGAACTTAACAAGCTGCGAGGCTTCCAAAGGTGGGACGATATTGGCATCTCCACTATAGGAGATGTGATAGCTAAAGGGGAGCTGAAATCTTTTCAAGTACTTAAAACGGAGTTCGGCCTACATAATACCCAGCAGTTCAAATACATCCAACTACAGCACGCATGGCGAGCCCAAAACCTCACACTCACTGATGTCCCAGAATATGCACCATTAGAGGGACGACTCCTCCAAGAGCAGATAACGGGGAAGGCGGTCTCCCTAACCTATAAGACCTTAACTAATCATATGCTAGGGGACCTGGCGAAACTCAGAGGCACGTGGGAGGCAGAGGTGGGAGAGATGGAGGACCTGGATTGGGAGATAGTATTAATGCATCCCCGGGAGGTGGCAATCAAATCAAGACTACGACTCATTCAATTTAATGTACTCCATAGAACCTACTATGATAGGCTACGACTTAGTAAAATGGGGAAAGTAGATGACCCACAATGTCTTAGATGTCACCAGTGTGATGGAGACTTCTATCATACAATATGGGCGTGCGACCTGATACAAACATACTGGACACAGGTATGCAAGGAATTGTTTTTGAGGTTCCGATCCAACAGGATCCCAAGCTGGCACTGCTAGGCATGACTAATGAGGTAGACCTGATACGCCCACTTCTTACATTCCTAGTCCTTGCACTGGTTGTAGCCAAAAGGGACATCGCAAAATACTGGGGGGTGCCGGAACCCCCGGGCCTGGAGGAGTGGAGGAGAGGGATGGATCTCTATATGGCAGCCGAGAGGGTTACTTGTAAGGCGAGAGGGTGCCCCAAAAAATTCCGGAGAGTTTGGTCCAAGTGGCGCCATTATCATGGGTTGGATGGGGGGATGTGAGGGGCATTTTATTTTAGATATGGGTCAACACACGAAGACAACTTTGACGCCGCTAAGATGGATAAGATGTGATACTATGGCTGCGAAGGGTGCCATGAGGCACTGGACATCTGAGACTCCAAATTGTGAAAGTCGCTACTGGCATTGAGGGGGTGGTGGGAAATTGGAAATGTAACTGCTGCTATTCTCGTGACTGTTTTGTTTGAGTTATAACAAAACGCGTTTATTGGTTTGGGGGTGGGAGGGGTTAAAAAAGAAAAGCAGATACTCGGAACGCTCATTGAATGTCCACTCGCTCAGCGTGGCAGCTAGGCATTTGCTTCTAAGCGCTGTGTTAATAGCGCGCTGTGTTTTTTAATTCTCCCTTTTGACTATTTTATTTCTTTTCTTTTCTTTTAGTCCCTGCTTTTAATTGGGGTAGCTGGCCCTTCCCTGCACATAAAATTACTCTTCACCGCTGCTTTAGCGGGTCCGGTTCTGGGGGCGTAGTTTCGTCTTGAAGCTTGGACGCCATCTTGGGAGGGGTACTGACGCTTTTTGGGCGCCATCTTGAGTGTCCTAGTGGGGCGGCTCACACGTGGTGGCCCTATTTAAACTAGCCCTTGCGCGCGCAGCGGTTCGCGCAGCGGGCGCCCCTTCGCTGCGCCTGAGTCGTGCCAGAGTCCTGACCGTCTGCGCCCTTCAGCGCTTAGGAGGCGGTTGGCGTGGCCCCACTTCGTTACTTCTCATGCAATTACGCAGGTAATGTCTTTGCCTCTGGGGTATACTGGGGAGGAGCTGCTGGAGGTCAGGCGGTCTGTTCCTGATTGTTCACATGGACCAGTTAGCCCGTCGTGTGGCCCTTATGTTTGTGCCTGCGACACTTGATCGCTTGATGCCCCCTCCCTGTCTGCTGCCGTGGTGGGCTCTCCTCCGGCTAGTCTACCTTGTCCCAGACCTTCTGTTTTCCGAGATCTCACCATTTGGAACCTTAATATCCGTTCTCTCGGGAAACATTATTCTGAAGTACATGTTTTACAAGACGAGACACCAGATGTGTTTTTCATGACCGAAACATGGCTTCAGGACATAGATACAACAGTCGTCAATCTTGCTTCCCCCCCTCCCCCCCCCCCCGAGTATTCCATCTTTACTCCTAGCCGGTTAACCAGGGGTGGTGGTATTGCGATGGCTGTGAAATCCAGTTACCCTTGTGTCTGGAAGCCAGTTGATTTGGCAGGATGTGAAAGTGCTTTTTTTAAAATTTCCTTTAGTCGTAATTTTACTTTTTCTGGTCTTCTTATTTATCGTCTTCCCGGTCGGTTGCGATATCACCTTCAGAAAGGCTCTTCCGGAGTGCATCAGCTCCTTAGCAATGGGCTGTGATAACTTTAGCATAATTGGAGACCTCAATCTCCATTTTGATTGTAGTCACATCCCTGCCATTAGCCGCACTCTAGCCGATCTGGAGGCATTTCAGCTCTCTCAATTGGTCACTTCCCCCACCCATGTCGGTGGTCATATTCTTGACCCTTTTCTTACCAACTTGTCTGGGGTCAAAGTGGTCAAACCTTGTCCGGTCGCGTGGACTGACCATTTTTTAGTTATTATCTCTCTCCAGATTGGAGAGTACCTCCTCACGCCGGTACATAGAGCTGTGCTCAAGCGTCACTGGAGGAAACTTGACCTGGTGGATTTTCACCATCTTTTGGAGCTCAATCCACTTGATCCTCATTTGAATGCTGAGTCTGGTTACAATCGTTATGTGGAATGGGTCTCTCGGGCCTTGGACGCACTGATTCCTGCGGTTTGGACAGAACAGCGTTCTAAAATCTCCAGTCCTTGGTATGACAGTTCTCTGCGGCTGTTAAAAAAAGCCTGCAAACTGGCAGAAAGGGACTGGCGGAAACTCTATGATGCTGAGAAAAAGAAGCTCTATTTGGCGAAAGTCAAAATTTATCACAAAGCAGTATATAGAGCCCGTGCTGCCCACTATGCGCAGGAAATTAGCAACAGCTCCAATCCGTCCAAACTTATCTTTAAGATCCTTAAGGACCTGACAGCCAACAGAGCCGCTGTGTCAGAAATTTGCTCAGCCACCCACTGCGACGACCTGGCTTTGTTTTTTATTGAAAAAGGTCCAAGCCATCTACCGGGCCTTTCCTAGTCCTGAGCAGGTTGCTGAGGCCACTAACCTTGTATTGATCGATAGCCATGCCCTTGTCTCCCTGCCCAATTTATCGTTGGAGACGTTTCGCATGTTGGTCAGCAAGGTTAAATCTGGCTCTCCTACTGACCCCCTGCGTCCAGCTCAGTTTAAAGAGTCAGCAGACTTCTGTCTGCCTCCTTTGCGGCAGCTTATTAATCTTTCCCTTTCCTCTGGGGTCGTCCCAATCAAATGGAAACAGGCTGTGGTAACACCTATACTCAAGAAGGCCACCCTGGACCCTCTTAAAGTTGAGAGCTACTGCCCGATCTCACTCCTTCCCTGGCCGACTAAAATCACTGAGGCCTATGTTAATGGGGTGTTATCTGAACATCTTACCAGGGCAGGCATTATGGATCCATCCCAAAACGGTTTTCGTGCTGGCCACAGCACTGAGACCGCATTGCTCTCCATGACAGAATATCTTCGGTCCGTGCTTCATTCTGGTCAAACCGCGGCGCTGATCCTGCTGGATCTCTGCGCCGCATTCGACACGGTTTCACATAAGATCTTACTTCAACGCCTTGGTGAGGCAGGCGTGTCGGGCACGGCACTCGACTGGTTTCGATCTTTTCTAGCTGACCGGACCTTTAAAGTGGTCACTCCACCATTTGAGTCCAAGTCCTATCCGTTGCAGCTGGGTGTGCCACAGGGCTCGTCGTTGAGTCCCACACTTTTCAATCTTTATGTGAGGCCGCTGGTCTCGTATGCTGACGACACTCAGCTGGCGGTCGTCAGGAGTGGTGACTCCGACCTTGATGCCCCTAGCTTCCAGAACGGACTTTTGGCAGTGGCCAGCTGGATGAATACCAACTGTCTCCAGTTAAATGCCAAAAAAACTGAGGTTATGGTCATGGGCAAACGGGCCGATCTTTGGGGTGACTTATGGTGGCCCCCTGAGCTGGGTGTGACCCCGATTCCTATCCGGAGCTAAAAAACCTAGGGGTATGACTGGATCCTGCCCTCAGCTTCTCTAGACATACCAAAAAAGTGGCAGCCACCTGTTTTGGCATCCTGCGAGGATTAAGACCTATTTTGAGGTTCTTCGATCCCTCCACCAGGCAGCTGATTGTACAGGCCTCTATTTTATCTCGGCTTGACTATGCCAGTTCGCTTCTTGTGGGAGCCAATCAGGCTGAGATCACTCGGTTACAACGCGTCCAGAACGCCGCAGCCAGAGCCCTGGTGGGCCTACTCAGATTTTGCTCAGCAGATAATACCATCCGCTCGCTTCACTGGTTGCCTGTGGCACAGAGGATCCACTTTAAGACCTTGTGTCTCTCTTTTAAGATCCTCAAGCTGGCCTCCCCTCAAAATCTTCATAATCTGCTGGTGACGTATGTCCCCGCCCGAAATTTGAGATCTTCAGGACAGAATCTGCTAACTGTTCCTCGGTTCAGGCTATGTAGAGCCGGCGGTCTGTCCTTTAGGGTACTGGCCTCAAAATTGTGGAACTCTCTTCCGCCCCATATCCGGGAAATTGATGAGCTCTTGAAGTTCCGAAGGGCTATCAAAACCCATCTTTTTTCACAGTTAGTCTAGCCTTCTTGTAGTTCTTCTCCTGTTGTTGCCGCTGTGTTGTGTTGGTTATTCTTGGAAGCGCCGGGACGCCCCTTGGCTGGGGCATCCGTGCGCTATAAAAGTGCGCTTAACATAACATAACATAACGTCTGTTTATGAGTTTGTATTTCCAGTTCTCTAACTATAATTGCCGCCCAACCCCCGGGTTGTGGGCTGAATGACCGTGTGTTGCTCTACCGACTGTGCGGCGCGCTGATACTGGTGAATAACCGAAATACTGATTGATTGCTGGCAGCGCTCTGTGAATCTGCAATAAAAAAAAAAAAAAAGATCTGTTGACTGGGTGTGTGTTTGATTGCGTCAGATGCTCCGTCCATCGCCACCCCCTTTTGTACCGCTTTGTTTGCCATAAGTTGGCAGGGTATGCTCCGACGTGAGTCCCTTGCTCACTTTGCCACTGGATTCAAGCAAGCCGGGCTGAAGACGGCTGTAATGCCAGAAACCGGTCCTCGGAAGCTTGTTTCCGGTCCAGGGAAGGCTTGGCTTGGCAGTTCAGGCTGGACTGTTCCCATGAGGCACATGGTCAGACTGATTTGCATATGGCCATGTCTGAACTGGGGTGGCAGAGTGGGCTAAAGAACGGTGATGGATTAAACCCAGATCTGTTGTGAGTGTTTGATTGCGTCAGATGCTCCGTCCATCACCACCCCCTTTTGTACCTCTAAGGGTGGCACAATAAGTCCTGCAGCCCTTAGGGGCCTTCCCTGGTCACTGTGCTATGGGTACCTGTGGTACCATTTACCAGGGGTCTCCCTGTGGTCAGAGATGTCAATTGGGTGTACGCTTCAATGCAGTATAAGGGAAAGAACTTAGGCCCTGGGTGCATGATTAGCAGGAGCCCAGGGCACACTCAAAGAAGATCAGCAATTCAGCAAAAAGTGGGGGCAACCATGCTCCCCCCTCCCCCCCACACCCCCCCCTCCGTACCCCACCCCTAAGGAAAGCGGATGAGACTAACCGTTCCCTTGAGAGTCTTCATTTTCTTAGTGGAAGAACCTGGAGAGTCCATCTGCATTGGCATGGGCAGTCCCAGGTCTGTGTTCCACTACAAAGTCCATCCCCTGTAGGGAGATGGACGACCTCAACAGTTTGGGATTTTCACCTTTCATCTGCATTAGCCATTTGAGAGTTCTATGGTCAGTTTGAACCATGAAGTGAGTACCAAGCAAGAATGGTCTCAGCTTCTTCAGGCACCAAACCACAGCAAAAGCCTTCCTCTCAATGGCACTCCAACGCTGCTCCCTGGGGAGAAGGCTTCTGATTATAAAAGCAACAGGTTGGTCTTGGCCTTCATCATTGGTCTGGGGTAGGACCACTCCTATCCCTTGCTCCGAGGCATCAGTCTGCACAATGAAATGCTTTGCATAGTCTGGAGCTTTGAGAATTGGTGCTGAGCACATTGCCTCTTTCAGGGTGACGAAAGCCTTTTGACAGCTAACTGTCCAGTTGACCTTTTGGGCATCTTCTTAGAAGTGAGTTCTTTGAGGGGAGTCACAATGGACCCATATCCCTTCACAAACCTCCTGTAGTACCCAGTCAAGCCAAGGAATGCCCTGACTTGAGTCTGGGTTGTTGGAACTGCCCAGTCGAGGATGGCCACGATCTTGGGCTGTAAGGGTTGTACCAACAAGGTGGCCAAGTACACCACAGTTCCCTGCCCTTTCTGGCATTTGGAAGCCTTGATAGTTAGGCCTGCAGTTTGCAGGGCTTTTAAAACCTTCCCAAGGTGGATCAGATGATCCTGCCAGGTGGAGCTAAAGACAGCAATATCATCTAGATAGGCTGCACTAAAGTACTCGTACTCAGCAAGGACTTAGTTCACCAACCTCTGGAAGGTGGCAGGGGCATTCTTTAAAAAAAGGACGTAACAGTAAACTGATAATACCCATCAGGTGTGGAGACTGATGTTTTTTCATTTGCTCCTGGGACCATGCCAATTTGCCAGTTCCCTGCAGTTAAGTCAAAGTTACTTAGAATTGTGGCTGCACCCAATTTGTCTATCCGTTCATTTGTTCTTGGGATAGGGTGAGCATCTGTCTTAGTCCGCACAGAACCTCATTTCTCTTTTTACACCATGGGGATGAGTTTTTGGGGACCAGAAACACTGGGTTAGCCCAGGGGCTCTCAAAGGGTTCAATAACCCCTAACTCCAGCATATTGCTGACTTCAGCTTTGATGCTTTCCTTGACTTGGTCAGACTGATGATAGATCTGGTTTTTGTTAGGTGTACTGTCACTAGTGTCCACATCATGGGTACACCAGTTTCAGACCAGGGGTCAGAGAAAAGAGCTTAGCATACTGTTGCAAGAGTTGCTTGCAATAAGTCTGCTGTTGGGCAGAGAGGGTGTCTGAAAAGACAACTCCATCCATTAACCCATCTTTGGGGCTGTATGAGAGGAGGTCAGGGAGAGGTTCACTCGGTCTCCTGATCCTCATCAGTCACCATGAGCATGGGAATGTTAGCCCTGGCATTGTAGAGTTTAAGGCAGTTTACATGGATAACCCTTTTGGGTGTCCTGCTTGTGCCCAGGTGAACTGAATAGGGGACCTCACTCTTCTTTTCAAGGACAGGGTAAGGGCCACTCCATCTGTCCTGGAGTGCCCTTGCTGCCACTAGCTCCAAAACCCATACCTTTTACCCAGATTGAAATTCAACCAGTGCAGCTTTTTGGTCATACTGGTGCTCCTGCCTGGCCTCAAGATTTTTGGATGCCTTTTCCATATACTCAGCAATTCTGGACCTTAGGCCAAGCACATAGTCCACAATGTCTTGTTTGTGTTCTTAGAGGGGCTTCTCCCAACCCTCTTTCGCAAGACAGAGTGGTCCCCTCATAGGATGGCCAAACAGAAGTTCAAAGGAGGAAAACCCTACTCCCTTCTGTGGCACTTCTATGTAAGGGAAAAGCAGGCAGGATAAGAGGACATCCCATCTCTTTTTAGTTTTTCAGGAAGCCCCATAATCATGCCTTTCAATGTCTTGTTGAATCTCCCAACAAGGCCATTAGTTTGTGGGTGAAAGGGTGTAGTAAACTTGTACTGCACTCCACACTTTTTCCACATGTGCTTTAGGTAAGCACACGTGCAGTTGGAACCTCTGTCTGAAACCACCCCCTTAGGAAACCCTACCCTGGTGAAGACACCAATGAGGGCCTTGGCTGCTGCAGGAGCTGTAGTAGTCCTAAGTGGAATTGTCTCAGGGTACCTAGTGGCATGATCCACCACCACTAGAATCAATTTGTTCTCTGATGTTGTGGGAGGTTCAAGTGGGCCCACAATGTCCACAGCTATCCTTTCAAAGGGAACCCCCACCTCAAGCAGTGGGTACCACTGACACCTCACTTTTCCTGTGCAGCAGCTTGCTGCCCCTGTTCCCAAGAGTTGGACAGTCCTGCTGTCCAAGGCACAGTTCTTCCCTAGAGGGACCCCTGGGCCTGGGAGTTCAACCTGGTAAGGGTCAAGCTCCATGGGCTCAGTTCCCTCCTGGGTGTGCAAGTCCTCTCGCTTAGGAGAGGGGTTCTGATCCTTCTGCTGTACAGAAGCTGGTGCCCCAGTCTTCTTAACTTTTCTCTTGGAAGGTTGGGAGATTCTTTCAGGCACCAAAACTTCTTTTTCACCCTGTCTCTTGCTCTGTTCTCTTGTTTTTACACACACCAATTCAGGGATGCCCAGCATTGCTGCATGGGTTTTCAGTTCAACCTCAGCCCATGCTGAGGTTTCCAGGTCATTGCCAAGCAGACCTGCAATTGGTAGCTTTGGAGAGACCACTATCTGTTTCAGGCCAGTAACCACCCCAGTCTAATGTCACCATAACCATTGCATGGTCAGTGGTGACACTGTCAGCATTGGTGACTGGGTAAGTTTGCCCAATCAAGTATTGCTCGGGGGAAACCAGTGTGTCTCTCACCATGGTGAGACTGGCACCTGTATCCCTCAGAGCCTCTATCCTAGTTCCATTTATCCGAATGTATTGTAAATACTTTTTATGTCTCGCCTGGCGTTAGCAGATCTCGCCATGCGAGGGCCTCTTGGAATCAATACGGTTTGAGAAGTTGACTTTCGGCTCCACCTGTAATTTTCATTGGTGTGCTTCATTTGATGTCACCAATTATGCTAAAAGGGGCGTAATGATTTTCCAGGAGGCATTTTTGTCCCTCCTGGTTACCACCCTGTCCACTTTTGCCCCGCACATCGGGAATGTAACTTTTACAGGCGGCTTTACACGCTCTCCTTTAAAGGACAGTAAGCACTCTTTTCTTTTCATTGCAGCGCCGTCCCCCCGCTCGTAATGGCCGCTCGGACAGCCTCTCTTGCTTCAGACCCCCCCACCCCTTGTTGTTCCTCCATCCCCTTGCTTACTAGTTACTCTGTGCGAACAGGTTAGGATCGTTTTTATTTACTTAATTATTTGCAAATATATAAACCCCACCTTGCGACATATCTACATTTTTACCTATTACTTTTTTACTTCACTATAAATAAATGTTTGCCAAAAATGTAAAATAGCATTGCAGGCTTGCCAAGGCTAGACCTGTTGGCCTTGCTAATGCTTCTTTAAACGTGTTATGAACTTAATGATTACAGCGTCATTTATCGGTTTGGCAGTTCCTTAGGCATATGGGAGCACTTTGTGACCCTGTTGGGAGTCAGTGAAGGTGTAGATGCTGCAGTGCAGTATGGGTTTTAGTTAGTTTTTTTGCTGTTATTTTTACCCTCCCGTGATCTTCTGGTTGGAAGAGTGTTATATCAACATGTCTACAGTACATATGTAGCCCTGATAGTGAAAAGTAAGGATGGGGAAACATTAACCGAAACATGTTTTAAATGTCACTTTCCCGTAATGAGTCTTGTGATGTTATAAAGCATGTTCAAAATAAGAAGTCCACTCGGCTGTTTATTGTAAAACGTGCTTTTACCGTGACTGTATAACCCGGATATTGTTGTTGAGAATGAAAGCAATTTCAGTGGTGCAATTAGTAATGTAAGAAATGTGGGTTTTATTTTTTTTAGATGAACGGATTTTCTTTTTTTTAGCTTTGTTCCTGAAAATGTGCGTATAGCAGAGTGGAACTGGCTACCCAGGCAGAGTTCCCTCTGGAATGTGACATACTACCCAGCCTTTAGTCTAGGTTTAAATATGTAAATACAGCCTCATACTCCATTCACAACTATAACTCCAGGCGGTTTGGGTGAGTTTGTCTGCCAAAAAAAATGTAAAGTGCCTCCCTCCCTACGTTGTTCCCCAAGCCAGTGTGTTGAAGCGTCTTTATTTATTATTTATAAAGCGCTTGGTTACACTAACTAGTGTGTCACCGCGCTGGTTATTCCGAAATTACTCCACTCTGGCGCTGTTAGGTTTTGAGCAGCCCTCCGTTCATACGTTAGTCTATGGGGAACAGTATGGTTTTCAGCTCTTTCCGGAAGGTGCCCTCTGAGGTCTCCAGGCGCAACCTCTGAGGCAGAGTATTCCACTGAGTGGCGGTTAGGACTCTAAAAGACCGTCCTCCCATTCTCACTCTATTAAACTTTGGGACATGGACTTGCCCGGTGCCACTTGATCGTAAATGTCGAGTGGGCTTGTATCGATTGAGAAGGCTGTGAAGGTACTTGGGGCCCTTTCCCTGTAAAATACGGTGACCTACACACAGGGCTTTGAATGTCACACGTTCCCTAATTGGGAGCCAGTGCAAGGTCCTGAGTGCGTTCTTAGCTGATGCTCTCCTGGGCAGCAATAGGATCAGGCGGGCGGCCGCATTTTGTATGCGTTGCAGCCTCTGAATACATTTTGCACTGGCCCCCAAGTACAGGACATTCCCATAATCCAGACGGGAAGTTATCAGGGCGTGGACCAAGGTGTGTCTTACAGGCAGAGGCAGTAGGTCCAATGTGTTTGAGGCATGTGGGCTGCTAAATTCATATCTATTGCATAGATCGCCGCCTAGTGTTGGGTCCGGATGATTGCACATTGTTGTCCTGGAAGAGTCTTCGAAGTATCACGAGATAGGTGGCTCCTCCCCTGGACTACAGAGCGCATGGGCATCGACTCCATCCCCAGATTGTTTTTTTCCGCCATTGGGTTCGGATGTGATTTCGACGTCTCCTGTTCGGAATCGAAAAAACGATTTCTTTAAGGCCAAAAGGCCTTCTTTACTTCGTCGGTATTGTTCGCGTTCGGTCTCGTGTGTACTCCAACTCTTCGAGTCGGATATCTGAGGAGTCGGGTGACTCTTCGGTCATCGAGGCCCTGTCGACGCAGCAAGACCCGGACGACGCTACGATGGAACGGAGCCCGTTCAAGTACTGCCCCGTGTGTGGATCGAAGTACCCACACATCGACGTGCATCCTGTATGCAACAAGTGCCTGTCGCCGGACCACAACGAGGCCAACTGTATGGCCTGCTCGAGATTCAGGTCGAAGAAGACGCTCAAGATTAGGCGCGTGGCGCGCCTCGAGGCCCAGCGATCGGCGCCGGCAGACATCTTTGGCGACCCCGAAGCAGACGAGCAAGAGCTTCAACTGCAGATCTCACCTACATCGGCGGAGGTCGAGGCCGACTACGGAGAACCCGTTGAAGACCTGGACCTAGAAGAATACGTTGAGGAGGTAGGGGACGACGAGGAAGTTTATGGGGCCGTGGAAGATAGCTCGGAGGAAGAGCTATGCCCCGTACGTACAATTACTAAGGCTCAGGTCACGGGATCGCCACACGGCCTTACCCACGACCCTACTCCTCAGTCCTCGGCCCCGCCTCCTGGCCCGGCTACAGACATACCAGCGGAGCCTCCAATATACAAATCGAAACCGAAACCATCGGAATCGAAAACAACAAAGATGGCCGACAAACCATCGACACCGAAGACGTCTGGGACGACATCGAAACCGTCGTCTTCGGAGCCATCGAAGCCGCAGAAGGCTGTCGAACAGGCTAAGGTACCGAAAGGGGCCAAGGAGACCGGCTCGAAGAAGGTCGTCGAGCCAGTGTCGAGTAAGATGGTCGAGTCGAAGTCGAAGAAGACTGTCGAGACACCTTCCTCCAAGACTGCCGCACCGACAGGCAAACGGACAGTCGACGCGAAGTCAGCGAGGGGCACCGAGCCGAAGTCTGGAGCCCCGACGCATACAGATAAATCTGCTGCTCCAAAGTCTGCGACGTCGTCGGTTAAGGCCGGGACGGTGAAGCAAAGCGCAGCTGTCGAAGGTGCGTCCGCGCCTCCGCCACCCAAGGAAAAATCGTCGACGCTCGGTTCTTCCCCTGCGGGTGGTCAGAGGTCGTCGGTCGGATCGACGAAGCCGTCTGCTTCTTTTACGAAGCAAATCTCGGACTCCCTGAAACGGTTGAGAGACGAGGCGTCGGAGCCGACCACACCTTCGGTACCGAGGACAAGTGTTCCACTGAAGAAGACTTCCATGCCGATCCTCTATACGCTACCACCGAAGGTGGCGCCGAAGGCTTTTGCACCTCGTACGGTGCCCGAGGACTCGGAGACATTGAGGCAGACTCAGCTAAGTGGAGGCTTTGGTCGACCACCTTTATCTGACGAACAAGAGGAGCATTTTATCGACGCCGACACGGGTAGATTAACGCTCTACAAGAGGAAAATTACATCCCAGCCTGTGGAATCATATGTAATACCTCTGAAGAAGAAAAAGCCTGCACCAGACACGCCAGAACTTGTTGAACCCATTCCACAACGGCCTAGGCGGAGTCCTACCCCTTCACCCACTTGCTCAAATGGAGATGAGGATGAACAAGATCAGGGGTATAACTTCTCAGACAATACTGACCCTGATGAGCAGCAGGACTCATGGGTACACTCTGGTGATCAGGGGGACCAACAGGTGGTCGGTGATCCACAGATGTATGGGGTGAAAACTTCTCCAACTGAAGACTCTGCGGCGTTTAATGCTTTAATTGAAAGGGCGGCTGCAAACCATAAGGGGGAGATGCATGCCGACCCTGTGGAAGTTGACTTTTGTTTGATACTTTCTCTGCATCAGAAAAAACTGTGAAAACACTTTCAATGCTTAAGGGGGTTCTCAAGCATGCCACAGACATTTTCAAGGAACCCACCAGAGCGAGGGTTGTGAACCCACAAATTGCAAAAAAGTACAGCCCGGCACCTGGGGGCCCTACTTATATACGAGGCCAGTTGCCTCTAGACTCTTTGGTGGTCTCAAATGCCCACAAAAGGGCGAATTCGCAGACAACGGGTGAAGCTCCTCCCCCGGACAAAGTCAAAAGTGCTAGAGGCAGGGGGCAAAAGGGTGGCTGCGCAGGCAGCCAACATATGGCGCATATCTAACACACAAGCCCTATTAGCCAGGTATGATAGGGCGCACTATGACACCTTAGAGCAGCTCTTACAACACCTTCCAGACGAGTTTAAAGAAGGAGCTGAGTTGCTGATACAAGAGGGCAAGCTCATTTCTAACGCTGCAATTAAATGTGCGCTAGACGTGGCAGATACAGCGGCGAGAGCAGTCAACACAAGTGTTATGTTGAGGCGTCAGGCATGGCTCCGCATCTCAGGGTTCAAGCCAGAAATACAGACGACTATCCTCAACCAGCCCGTCAATCCAGACAGACTGTTTGGGCTGGAGGTTGACACCACCCTCGAGAAGATCAAGAAAGATACTGAGACGGCTAAGTCCATGGGGGCACTTCAGTCTCAGCAATTCAGAGGAAACACTTTTCGTCGCTCAAGTGCGCGGGGTGCTACCAGAGGACACTTGGCACAGCAGTCACATTTCGGCAGAGGAGGCGCCCAGGCATCGTACCCAAAACAGAATAGAGGTGGTTACAGAGGCAACAGCGCCAAGGGCAGAGGCAGAGGCAACAATAGTTCCCGTTCCTCTGCTGCCAACAAACAGTGACTCTCTGTCACTACCCCCCGACCATCCAACACCTGTCGGGGGGAGACTCAGCAGTTCCTGCCAGTCTGGACGTCCATCACCACAGACAGGTGGGTGAGGAAACTTATCCAGTTCGGTTATTGTTTGGAGTTAACATCCACTCCACCCAACATACCCCCAAGACAACGACCTATGTCAGCGGAGCACTTGCACTTATTGCAGCAAGAGGGTCTTGTAATGCTGCAAAAAGGCGCAATAGAGCTCGTGCCGGTGGAGGAAGAAGGCACAGGGGTTTATTCCCTGTACTTCTTAATCCCAAAGAAGGACGGCTCGCTCAGACCCATTCTGGACCTACGCCCCCTCAACCTGTACATACTCTCAGAACACTTTCACATGTTAACACTACAGCAGGTTCTTCCATTGTTAAACCAGGGAGACTTCCTCGCAACCTTGGACCTCAAGGATGCTTATTTTCACATACCACTCCACCCATCCCACAGAAAGTACCTCAGGTTCACCATACAAAACAGGCATTACCAGTTCAAGGTCCTACCCTTCGGAGTGACCACTGCCCCCAGAGTGTTCACGAAGTGTCTGGCGACTGTGGCGGCGCACCTCAGGAGACAGAACATACATGTCTACCCTTACCTAGACGACTGGCTCGTTCAAGCAAAGTCGGAACAGCAGTGCGCCGCAGACATGTCCCACACAATTCACCTCCTTCACAGTCTGGGGTTCTCACTGAACTATCCAAAGTCGCACCTTCAGCCAGCCCATGTGCGGCAGTATCTTGGCGCGACAATAAATACTTTGACTGCTACGGCTCAGCCGAACCAGGTGAGGATCGACAACATCCAGTCGCTCATCCAAAGGTTCAGACCGCAACACTCACTACTAGCGAGAGTGTTTATGCAGTTGATAGGCATGATGGCCTCCTGCATCTTCATAGTCCCGCACGCAAGGTTGCATATGCGTCCGCTCCAAGAATGCTTGGCGCATCAGTGGACACAGGCTCAAGGACAATTGAAAGACCTAGTGTTGGTGACCGGTCGGGCATACAGCTCTCTGCATTGGTGGAATCCACACAACCTTTGCAAGGGCCGACGGTTCCAAGAGCCTGTGCCGCAGATCATCATGACGACGGACGCTTCTCTCCAGGGTTGGGGAGCTCATGTGCTCCACTACACGGTGCAGGGGCTATGGACTACACAGCAGAAGAAGATGCACATCAACTATCTAGAATTGATGGCAATCTTCATGGCACTGAAGTCCTTCAAGGTACATCTGTGCAACAAAGTCGTGTTGATCCGGACGGACAACATGACTGCCATGTACTATATCCAGAAGCAGGGGGGTACGCACTCTCCACAGCAGTCTCATCTGGCTCAGAGCATGTGGAAGTGGGCCATTCAGAGGAACATTTTCCTCATGGCGGAACACCTCCCGGGCAAGGACAATCAGATGGCGGATCTGCTCAGCAGGTACAGCCACCAGATGCACGAGTGGGAGTTACATCCATCAGTACTCCGCCCGTACTTTCAGCAGTGGGGTCATCCGGAGATAGACCTGTTTGCCACAAGGGAAAACGCAAAATGCCAAAGCTTTGCCGCCAGGTTCCCTCACCCACAATTGCAGGGCAATGCGATATGGATGAACTGGTCAGGCAGATTTGCGTACGCTTTTCCCCCAGCTCCTCTAATACCGCTGGTGGCAAGAAAGCTAAAGCAACACTCGATGACGCTCATCCTGGTTGCTCCAACGTGGGCACGCCAACCATGGTACACCACGTTTCTAGAACTCTCCGTGGTACCGCATCAAAGGCTGCACCTCACACCCAGACTTTTGACGCAGAACCATGGCGACATTCAGCATCCAGATCCGCAACAGCTCAATCTGGCGATCTGGCTCCTGAGGTCTTAGAGTTTGGCTACCTTAACCTGCCTCCAGAATGCATGGACATCATCAGGGAGGCACGGAAGCCCACTACAAGGGCTTGCTATGCAGCAAAATGGAAGCGGTTTGTCATTTATTGTACAGCACATAACATAAACCCGCTAGATGCCTCCATTCCTAACATCATCTGCTATTTGTTGCATCTTTACAAATGCAATCTAGCGTACGCTTCCATTAGGATACACTTATCGGCCATAGCGGCTTATCTTCAAAACAGGCAGCATCTCTCTGTTTTCAGGGTGCCTGCCATTAAAGCTTTTCTAGAAGGGCTGAAGCGGGTCATTCCTCCCAGGACCCCACCCGCTTAAGTGTGGAATCTCAACGTGGTCCTCACTAGGTTGATGGGCCCGCCTTTTGAGCCTCTACATTCGTGTGAGGTTCAGTTCTTGACATGGAAAGTGGCTTTCCTCATTGCTATCACGTCTCTCAGACGTGTTAGTGAGCTACAAGTGCTCACAATTCAAGAGCCATTTATTCAAGTCCATTCAAACAGGGTAGTGCTCCGCACTAACCCTAAGTTCCTTCCAAAGGTGGTGTCACAGTTTCATGTCAATCAGACGATTGAACTGCCCGCATTCTTTCCAAACCCAGAAACAGTAGCGGAAAGAATGCTCCACACGCTGGATGTTAAAAGGGCATTAATGTACTACATTGACAGAACACAACACTTTAGAAAGACACAGCAACTTTTCGTTGTCTTCTCAGCACCGCACAAAGGCAAACCTATTTCCAAAGCTGGAATAGCCAGGTGGATCGTTAAATGTATTCAGATTTGTTATCAGAAGGCTAAACGCACTTTAACGGTCCCCCCCAGGGCGCACTCCACACGCAAGTTGGGGGCCTCCATGGCATTCCTAGGTAACATTCCTTTGGAAGACATTTGTAGAGCAGCCACGTGGGCTACACCACATACCTTTACCAAACATTACTGTGTAGATGTGCACTCCAAACAGCAGGCAGCTGTAGGACAGGCTGTTCTCAAAACTCTTTTTCAGACTTCTGCAGCTGGCACGGGCGGCCGCCGCTAATGAGGGGACTGCTATGTATTCTATGCAATAGATATGAATTTAGCAGCCCACATGCCTCGAACTGAATATGCTACTTACCAGTATGCATCTGTTCTTGGCATGTAGGGCTGCTAACATTCATATCGCCCACCCTCCTCCCCGGCGCCTGTAGCAGCTGCAGATTACTTCTTGCATTTCATCACTAGCATGGACATCATTTCTACTATCGCACTCCATCTTTGCCACAATGGCTAAAAACAATCTGGGGATGGAGTCGATGCCCATGCGCACTGTAGTCCAGGGGAGGAGCCACCTATCTCGTGATACTTCGAAGACTCTTCCAGGACAACAATGTGCAATCATCCGGACCCAACACTAGGCGGCGATCTATGCAATAGATATGAATGTTAGCAGCCCTACATGCCAAGAACAGATGCATACTGGTAAGTAGCATATTCATTTCCTCAGGACCCGTAGCATGCCGAAACAGGTGCCAGCAACTTGTTTGGTCTGATGTTCGAACGAGATTTTGTTGTCTAGCCAAATCCCCAAATTCTTAATTGGATTGCTGGGAGTGGGAAGGTCACGCAGCGTGGCCGGCCACCACGCCAAAGACCATACTGAGGGAGTTCTACCCACTATCAGCACCTCAGTCTTATTTCCATTTAATTGGAGGCAGTTATCAGCCATCCAAGTTCCTGCATACATGCGGAGACGTTTGTGGCGCATTGTTCCTTTGGTTGTGTCACAACCAATTGCGTGTCGTCTGCGTATGACACTACCTCCACCCCAAATCTGTCTGTGATACCTGCCACCGGCGCCACATACAGATTAAATAGGGTGGGGCTAAGGCTGGAACCCTGAGGTACTCCCTGTTTTAGGTTTATTTCTTTGGACCAAAATGGTCCCTGTGCTACTTGGAAGCTACGATCTGTTAGGAAAGACTCCAGCCAGTCCCACGCTTTGCCCACCACTCCTCCTTTTTTCAGACACTGTAGCAGCGCGTGATGGGCCACAGTGTCGAATGCGGCACTGAGGTCAAGTAAGATCAAAGCAGCAGTTTGACCTTTGTACGCATATCTCCGCAGGGTTTCAGTAGAGAGTAGTAGTGCTGACTCCGTCAAGTGGAGGGCACGGAAACCCAACTGGGAGGGGTGTAGCAGGTCATTGGCCTCAATATATGCCGAAAGCTGTTTGACTGCCTTTTCCGCAGTCTTGGCGAAATATGGAAGGAGCGAGATGGGTCGAAGGTTCTCTAGCTTCTCCATGCTAATGTTGGGTTTTTTCCTCAGGGGAGGACCACTGCTTTCTTCCAATTTTTTGGCACCTATCCCAGATATGGAGAGTTTTAAAAGATATCGAATATGGGGCTCAAGAATTTCCATGCTACCTTGTAATACTTTGGGAGATGCCGGGTCTTTGGGGGAGCCTGATTTAATACTTCCTGCAATTTGGCATATGGCTTCCCAGGGGGGAACCAAGAATGCAGAGAGGCAGTTCCTATCTTGTTTGGTCTGGGTTACCACTCTGCCACCGACTGCCCTAGCCGAGTCCGGGAAGGCAGAGTAGATCTAGTCTACTTTGTTAGCAAAAAACTCTGCCACCTGATTACATAATTTGACTGATCCACACATGGGGGTTGCTGTACTAGAGAGGTCCGACAGTTCTTTATATACCAAAAACAATTCCGTCATGGAATTGTCCGCACCCTCAATTCTAATGCAATAGTGGGCTTTACGAACTTTCCTGATTAGGGCGTGGTATTCCCTCAAGCCCTTTTTATATATATTTCTCTCCAACTCTGAGAAACTTCTCCTCCACCTTCTTTCCAGACGTTTACATTCTGCTTTCTTATCCCGTAGTTTAGCATTGAACCATGGGGCGGATTTGGTTTTCCTCAGCGGTGCATTATGTGTCCATGGCGCAGTGCAGTCCAGCGCTTTAAGGATCTGCCTATCTAATGCCTCACATGCAGCCTCAATTCCCACTTCTCCGGAGGGCCCTCCCTGTGCGAGGGCTTTATTAAATGCCTCCTTTAAGAATTTCGCCCATTTCCTGCGTCTATTTATGGTGCTTGCACTGCTTTGTGTAGTAAGTTCGGGAACTACCGCTCTAAATGAGACTAAGTAATGATCTGACCAGATCACTGGAGTCGGAGGTGCAACAGCCAATGCTTCCCAATTTTCAAAAATTGGATCTAGAAGGTGGCCTTGACAATGGGTGGGCAATTCTGATTTCAGCAACAGTTGGATTCCTGCTAATTCCTGTGCTTCCACATTCGAAAGATCATCGAAGTGGAGATTCAAATCCCCTAAGAGAAGAAATCTCTCATATTTTAGAGCTGGTTGAGTAAGGCTTTCAATCAAGTGTGCCGCAAACCGAGCTGCTGGCCCTGGGGGTCGGTATGTCAAAAACCCCTTCAGGATGTGGTTATGGGATGCAGAGATTGAGAAAAAACCATTCTCGCTATCCACAGTATCCGCCCCTCCAATGTGCACACCAGCTCATGCTTGCATATTATGGCGATCCCTCCCCCTCTCCCCTGTATCCTATCCATTCTGTTGATTCCATACCCTGGTGGGAGAGCGGTCAAAACTTCTGGCACTGAGGTATTGGTAAGCCACGTTTCGGTGAGGAAAAGGACATCCACCTGTCCGTCCAGCAAGTAGTCGTGAATTTCCACCCTATGTTTCCTTAGTGATCGGCAATTAATAAGGGCGAGATTCAGTTTCTGTCTCCTGCACTTCATCTTCAATTGACGGTTTACAGCGAAGGGGCAATGCACGCATTCTTGGTCGCTGTTCTCAAGACTCATACTATGTTTACAACTATTTCCAACAAGTGGGCATACATTTTTGAGCTCTTGGGAATTGTACTGTCGGCCGCGGACAGGCGCAGACGGGCTTGCCGCACGCTTTGGAGCATCCATTTTATCCCCCTTGCGCCCCAAACACTAGCCCGCTGCCTACTCCTTCTCCCAATATGGCGACCGTCCTCCGTGTGTCAGAGCCGCCACCCGGTCAGCACCAAGATCGGCTGCCCAGTGGGTGAGGCTCAGTGCGTGGTTGAAAAAGCTCCGGTGAGAGTTTAAAAATCTAAATTACAGGCTGTAACCAAACGCTGTTTAAAAACCAACATAGACATACAAAGGCTCCCGGCTTCCGCCTCAGGAGTCGTTTCAGCAATCTTGTTACATGTAGGCAGCCTGGCTCCCTTAATCAACCTGCAGCCAGAGGCATTCTGCCACCACCCCCCCCCCCCCCTTCGCATTTGCCTAGTTCTAGCTTTTACAGTATCAAATTCCTGGAGTGACTGACATTCCTTGGGGGCAGGTGAGGGCCGTGGATAATGGACCCTCCTTTTCGGGTAAGCCCCCACCTCTGCCTTTCAATAATACTTCACTTCCTGGAGTTTAAACGAGTCTAATGCTAGTTGGTCTTTTTACATCTTACATTGCTGAGTGTGGGGACGGGGCTATGTCTAACGAGGGGCAAATTCTAGAGTTAGACCCTGAAGCCCCCTCCCTCAACAATGCTAGTAGCATATTACTCTGTGCAACGGGTTATGTCATGGTGTTTTCTTGTGTACTGCTAATAAAAGGTATTTAGACACAAGCATTTACAATGCAATAGGTGTCACATTTACGTAAGTTTAAGCTATTGGCATTGTAAATAACCATGCCTTTTATTTGTTTTAAAAATTAAAACTCAAATAAAAGGCATTGATATTTGCAATGTCAATAGCTCAAAGGCACGTACATGTGAGACCTATTGCATTGCAAATGCTTGTTTAAGTTGGGTGTCAACACAGCGGCAGTGGCAAACTCAACTTCCCCTTCTGAAACCAGAACTGCTAAAGTCTGCAACCTGATTTGCTCTTTTAAAAAAAAAAAATGTTTTATTTATTTTTTATTAGTTTTACATGCTTATCGCCAATAATCAGCACATGCTGCTGCAACATGCAGCGATAACATCATGACACCTGTCATCATTGCCAGAACCTTTCTAAGAGAACCCTCAAAGACGGAGAAAGGATTCGTATTTATGGCCTCTCTGAAAGAGCTAGGTCTCCTAAAAGGCAGCAGAAGAGGAGAACCCGGTCGACGTCGAGAGAAGTCCCGACCTCTTCTCCGTCAGCGTCTGGATCGGCGTCGGGGCTGCCTGCGACGACGAAGACGACTTTGATGACAGCGCATCACTCGATGGCGAAGACCTCGTCAATGAAGGCATCGGTACCGCCGTTGACGTCAACTGGGCGACGTTCAACGCCAAGAGGCAGATCTCCGTTGACGCCACGTGGGCATACGACGTTGAGAAATAACACCCCGTCGTCGCCCCGGCGTTCGACGTCGAGACACAGTGCACCGTCGTCGCTCTGTCGATGTCTTACCAACGACGTTCGACGTCGAAGCAGGTGACTCCGTCGGCGTCACTTCGACGTCGAGACACCGAGCTCCGTCGACGTCTCACCATCATTCGATGTGAAAGCAGGTGACTATGTCGTCATCTCACCAACGACGTTCGACGTCGAAGCAGGTGACTCAGTCGTCGTCACAGAGCCGTTCGATGTCGCGGCACAGAGCTCCGTCGACGTCTCACTAACGACGTTCGACGTCGAAGCAGGTGACTCAGTCGTCGTCACATCGACGTTCGACGTCGAGGCCCAGATCTCCACCGAGATCAGTCCACCGGTCTCCGGCGTCGAGGCACAAGGCACCCCATTCGCCGTCGAGGCAGAAGCATGATTCTTCGACCTCGATTCAACATCCGTCGACGTCGAGGCAAAAGACAACACCGAGGGTGAGGACTCCGTCACTGGCAGCACGTCACTGGTCGACTTCGAAACAGAAATCTGCTGAAAGGGAGGTGAGAAAGGAGATTACATCGACGTTGAAGAGACGTTCGAAGTCCAGGGGTCGCTCGGAGGTGCGTTCCAGCCCCCCTTCTAAGAAGAGAAGGTCTTCATCCAGACAGAAGTCTCCAGCGAGATCCCCATCTAAGTGCCCTTCCAGAGAGGTCTGTTCTCCAGTGAGCCGATCTTCATCGCCTTCAGGCTCTCATGGTTCACGGCGAGAGTCGATATCCATATCACCGGAGGTGGTGGAGTCCTCTGCTAGCAGCCCAGCATCAAGGGGTCATAGACATTAACCAGCAAGGTCATCTCATGAAACGGTGGATCCATCTCCTCAGGCACGATCTCCTGTGAGGAGAGAGGGGCAGAAGTCACCATCCATCAGGTTGTCACCTAGATGGTAGAGACCATTGCATCACTGGGCTGCAGATAAGGACACAGCGGTATATGAGTGCTCGAGTCCTCAGCACAAGTCTCCATTGGCTCGTTTAATCCAGGCAGCGGATCGGGATCGATCCCCTTCAAGAGCCAGAGAACGGAGCCGCACCCCGAGACACTCACACAGAAGGAGGTCCAGCTCAAGAAGCAGGAGGAGAGTACATAGGTCACCTACTCCTTCTTCTCCCTCTACTCACACTTCTCATAGAGATTATTCACCGACTTTGACAGATAGTCTACCATAGAGGATTTCTCCGGTAGACGACATCTACACATTTCAGGACATTCTGGGCAGGGTGCACTTAATCTGGGTATTCCTATGCCAGCTCGCCAGACAAAGTCCTCTGTGATATTTGAAACCTTACATCCCAAGACGGCAGCTAAACCTCTGCTTCCATTGGTGCCAGGCTTCATTGAACCTGTCATGGAAGTGTTCCTTATGCCAGCGACTGTTAAATCCGCTCCAGCGAGGATTCTGAAAAAATATCGTTCACCGGAGGAGGATCCACTCTTCCTCAGAGCCGACCCTCCCCCAGAATCAGTAATAATTGCGGCAGCTAGAAAGATCCATGCTGTGGCGTCCTCTTCCACCATACCTCCCGACAAGGAGAGTAAGAATCAAGATTCCTGGGGAAGGAGGGTGTGTGGCACATCGGCCTCCTTGCTAAAAGTATCCAACGCAGCGGCGCTCCTGGAACGCTACGGTAGATCCCTATGGGATTCCCTACAACGCTTCATGGAAAAGCTTCCTCAGGAGGATTGTAGGGATTTTGAGGAAATTCTTACGGAGGGCAGCCAAGTTTCCAATCTACTCATGTGTGCCGCAGCTGACGGAGCTACTCTATCGGCACACGGATTTGCTCATGGGGTATGCGCACGGAGATCTTCTTGGCTGCGGCTTACATCCCTAAAACCAGAAGCGCAGTCACGTATCCTCAACCTGACGTTTTCTGGGTCGTCCCTGTTCTGATCTCACACAGACTAGGAAATGCAGCGTATGAAAACTGAACTAAACACACTAAAGGCGGTTGGCCTGGAAAAGAGAAAGGAGTTCCGTAAGAGATTCCGCCCGTACAATCTGCGATCTTCTCAACAGAGCGTTCAAACCCCTCAGTGGCAGAAGAATCGAGATCAACAGGGACAGCAAAAGTCACAATACAGAGGCAGGCGCTCCTCAAGAAGTGGAGGAAATCAGCGTCAGGGCAACAACTCCAACAAGACGCAATCCAAACAATGAGTACTTCCTTCCCCGAGTGCCGTTTACCACTCCAGTGGGGGGAAGCATCACAAATCAACAGAGTGGTGAGCTATCAAAAAAGATCGATGGGTGTTAGCTACGCTTCAGAATGGATACTCTCTTCGTTTTCAACAGCATCCTCCTTCAGTTCCTCATATTTGCCAACATCGGGACACCAGCTAAAATTCCTGCAAAAAGAAGTGGCCACCCTTCTCAAAAAATCAGCCATCGAGAGGGTGCCAGTATCCCAAAGTTTACTCAGTTCAGTTCAGTAAATCTTTATTTTGATGATTAAAAACCATCATAAAAATACATTTTACAAAATACATTAATTACATTTCTGAACCGTGTCATATTAAAAACAAAGTTTATACAATTAAAACGTGATATTTTGTACATCATTGCTCAGCCTCTCGTATTTCTTAGTCTTACTGCAACTTTTAAAAAACGCATATTAGAGCATAAAGTGCTCATATCCTTTGCTCTTTGCAGGAAAAGTAGTGCAGTTTTAGCATGACGGAATTTTGCCTCTTTTAAAATATCTACAAGAAATCTGCATCGAGGAATCCGGTAAAAAGAACACAAAAGTAAAAAATGAAGGGTGTCCTGCGGATACCTATTGTCGCAGCCGCAGGCACCCTTCTGCTCAATTGTTAGGGTAAAACCTGATGGATAAGCTAAAATATTGGGTAACAAATTGAGCCTAAAACGACACATTAAAAATCTGTCCTGCTGGTTGTGCATCAGGAATAAATAAGGTTCCATGCCCTCTCCATTACTTACTAAACAATGTGCCACAACTGATCTTTTTTGTGAGTCAGAGTTTAATCTGCCCAATTCAAGTTTTTCTAATATCAGTTTTTTAATTCGATGTTTACAGGAGGTGGCAATTAAAGTCGGGTCGCTAAAGAGTATCTCCTGATCTATGAGCCCTAGTGTATCCTTGACAGAGTTTAACCATGGAATTTGGAGGCACTTATCTTTTTGTAAACAGTCTCCAATTATTATCCTGCTTAGTTCCGCTTCGGGGTTTACCCAAATCCGAAGCCATGTCATGATGGGTCTCCCCTTTACCTGGTCTATAATGTATGGGATCCCAAGCTCAGTATGTGCAATTTCTGCCGGGGTACTCTGCGGTATCTTCAGGATCCTGCGTAGGAATTTGTCTTCCTCTAATTGTAGTTGTCTTGCTTCCCTAAAACCCCAGACCTCTGCACCATACAGGGCCTTTGCGGTGCTTACAGCTCTATACAAATTCATTACATGCTCTGGTGACCAACGGCCCAATCTACGGGTGAAGTTTAGTATCGCACCGTTTGCAGGGACCAACTTTCTGCACCTTTCCTCAATTAAGGAATCAAACTTAATCTCCCTATCGAATAAAAGATCCAGGTCGGAGAAAGTCCCTACGGTTTCTAGTTTGTGGGTCCCTATTTTGAATGCAAATTTACTAGAGGGTTTATTTCCCGCCACCATCACATAGGACTTGCTCAAGTTCACGGACAAGTGTAAATTTCCCATGAACTTCACAAATCCATCAATGAGGTGTTGTAGACTCAATGCTGTTCGTGCAAGCAGGACCGCGTCATCCGCGTACAGCAGTACCGGAATATGACGCGTTCCTGCTTTGGGGCAATCCACATTCAGAGCAACCAATGTTCTCTCTACAACCATCCCCCCCCCCCGTGCTGTAACGGACCTTAGCAGTGGTGTTCCAGTGTAGTTCTTTTAGGATGTTTGAGTCCAGGGTCAATTCCTAGATTACTCAACATAGCCCAAAGTTTGTTCCTATTTACATTGGCAAAGGCCACAGCCAGATCCATAAAACCCATATAGACTGTTCCATTGCTAGCTCTTGTGTATTTAGCAACTAATAGATAGAGGTTAAGACATTGATCGCTAGTCGACCTGCCCGATCTGAAACCATATTGGGTGTCGGCTATAGTGTGGTGCTCTTCTGTCCAGGCCGTAAGGCGATTCAAAACTGCCCTGCCCAGTAATTTGGCTGACACATCAATCAACGATATTGGTCTATAGCATTGGGGATTGTCCCTACTCCCCTTTTTGAAGATAGGGACAATTAATGCGGTAGACCAAGATCGTGGGAGCCCAGATTTTATAGCTGCATTTAACACCCTTGTCATGATAGGAGCCCAGAGGTCGATATTGCTTAGATAAAGGTCTGGAGGTGTGACATCGGGCCCTGGTGCTTTGTTTCGGGTCAGGCCTTGAATAGCTTCAATTATTTCTTGTAGTGAAAATTCTAATTCCTTAGGCGGGGCCCCATCCCAGCCCCCTACCGAAACTGTATCGCAGGGGTGATTGTAAAGGCCCTTAAAGTGAGTCACCCACTGTTCGGGGAGAATGTTGGTACTGATCACCGGGGCACTACGGTCTTGGAAACAAGGCCTGTTGATAATTTTCCAAAATTCATTATAATCCCTGTTTTCCCCTGCTTCCCTCGAGTCGGCCCAGACTTCCGTTTGTAGCGTGATCTTTCTCTGTTTGACCTTATTTTATATATATGTCTACAGAGGGCTACTTTCTGCTTGTCCCTGGGGTAAATTTTGAGACAAGATTTTAAATCTCTCAGTGCTCGAGAACAATCAGTGTCAAACCATCGTGGTTGTGTTATGTTCTTTTTGGGACCTTTTTTTGTTTCAATAGTCCATCGACCAAGTTGGTTAAGGACTCGAACGCTGAGACCAGCTCACCTCCCACTACTGTAGGTTCGAGACAATCTTGTATCTGTTTTTTTCCTTTTTCAATTAGAGTTCTATAGAATTCCTGGGCGTTAATTTTTGACCACCTTAGTCGCCTCCCCTGATCCACCTCAGTATCTACAGGATTATTCCTTTTTGAGTGACCGATATATATTAAGTCCAGAATTAGGGGATTATGGTCACTAAAGGGACTCCAGTCCGTTCTCACCTCTTTAACCCGATCTTTAGCAAAAATAGATATCATCATAAAATCTATAATAGAGGAACATCATCTACCTTTGAATGTTGGTGTTAGAGTACCCTCTTTTCCCGGGACCACCAGATCTATTGTATGTTTGAGCGCATAAGTATCTAAAAGGTTCATTAGTGATGTTCCCTCCTTATTATGCTCAAGTGTGGCCCACTCTCTATCGGGCAAGATGACCAGTCAGCGCTTACAGGAAACCGCTTTGGGCATAGATGGCAATTTAAATCACCCATAACCAGGACAGTTGGCTCCCCTCCCCCTTTCCTTTGCTCAATCTCTTGAATAAGTCTGCTGTCTAATTCCTGTATTACTGTGTTATGCCTCTCAACAGGCCCTGAGTTATAGATATTAAACAACAGTAACCTCAGCCCTTGCCCTTGGACTTCAGCTGCCTGGAGGGTATGTGACGACCTAGAGGGTTTTGTCCATGTACCTTCAAGGTCCAGGTCAACGTACAGTGCAAGCCCTCCCTTTGCCCTTCCTGATCTGCATTCTTGAGCTGGTGCAAAGAAACATTTATAACCCTCTATTTGGTATGGGGAGGATTCAACCGCCCACGTCTCCTGGAGTGCTAATATGGAACCCACGAATGTACTTCCTCCATTCCTCATTTTCGCATTTCCCCCCCAGGCCTGCTATATTCCCGGACAAGAAAGTTAGTCCTTCCCTGTGTACTTTCCCTCCCTTTGGTCCCTGGTTATATAATCGGGCCTCATCCTTCCTAGGCATCATGACCCCTTGATCTCCCTCTCCTCCCAATATTGGGGATTCTTCCGCCCTCTTTACTTCATAGTTTTCCATAGCCCCCTTAGTGCTTTGTTCTTTTCCTACCCTTGTACCCCTCTTCTCTAGTCGATTCCCTCTTTGGGGTAGTCAATCGTTTTCATCAAGGGACAATAGCGGGTTGAATCTGTTTGCCCACTGAGGGTGACCCTGGTGAGGTGTAAACAGGCCTGATTGTTCGTGGATTCTAGCCCAATGTCTAGCTGGTACCCATCCTGTACTATAGTTGGAATAGGTCGAGGTGTGAATAGCCTGTCTCCTCGGGTAAAAGTATCCTAATGGTAAAGTACGTATAGTACTGGTCTGATTTCTGTTAGAGTTACCTAGTATGTAATCCACTAGATTGGTATCCTTGAAATTCACCACGATACAGTCCCCTGTTATGTCTTTCCTTCTACTACCTAGCCAATTTACTCTTCTTACGTGAAGAATCTCCCCACTTTCCCCGCCTTTCAGGGGCCTATGTATATTCAGCCACTTAATTATCTTATTTTTCAGTTCCGTGTGTGATTCTTTCTCCGTTACCCTGAGTTCGGGTGCCCCAGTAAAAACAAGAACGTTGGGGCATGCTTCAGGGGGTAATTTTATATGTGGTGGAGAGTGGTCTGCTCTGTCATTCAACTCATGACCTGTCTAATTTGTTTGAGTCCGACCATGATTTGCGGAATTCCCTATTTGCCCTATCTGAGCATTTGTTCGCTGAAGAAGCTTGTCTGTGTCCTTGTTTGCCCCCTTCTCTGTGTTTCCCCTCTCTCCCTGGGCTGTAGGTTTGGGTGAATCATGTACTTGTGCGATGGTACATTGCAAGTTACTAACACAATTATTGTTACCAGCTATTTGCTTAGTTGGCATAGTGGCTGCTTGGGTAGGGTCCGAACTAGAATTACTACTTATGGGGGCCTTTGACTTTCCCTGCTTAGTCAGTTCATTTGCTATTTTGTCTATCCTGCTAATTATTGGTTTTAACTGACTGGTAATAAACATTTCCAGACGTTTTTGTAGGTCTCCAATTACATCGTCCATCCATCCTGGTGGGCCTGAGTGGTATGAGGCTGCTACTTCAGTAACCCCCTCATTTTTTTTTTGGTAACTGTATTTGTATCGCAGCATTAGAAAATACACAAACAGTTGTACCAGCTGCCATGCTAGTTACAAACATTCTACAAACGTCATGAAGTAAGCATCACACAGCCGTTTAGCCCACATCCCGGAGGTCGGGCGGCGATAGTTATAAAATGCTAGGTACAGACCTTCAACTATGAAACAAGGACAGCATCTCGGCAGGATAAACTAGTTTCCGCTTTTATTTGGAAACCAACCCTTCCCCCCCCCCCCCCCCCCCCAATCCCAACAAAACCCAGTCCTATGAAGGATCCCCTCCTATCCCCCCCCCCCCCCGAATCGCTACTGGCGTGTGCTCGGTACTGTAAAAAAAAAAACGACTACTAAAAAAAGGGGAACCTGTAGGATCCATACCCTTCCATCCGCATACCACATGGCACTACTTTCAGAGCTCTCCTTCCTCAGTCCTCTTCCTGTTCCTGTGCTTGAATATCGCTAAGTGTTCTTACTAGTTCCTCCCACGCTCTCGCCATCTCAAGACTCTTCTCATTAGTTGTGCGGGCTGCCTGTCGAAGTCTTAACAGCACTTTCACTACGGGCCCATTTAAGTAGCTCGTTCGCCCACCTCCTGCTAGATGGCCCCTCCTTCGATTTCCAATGGCAGGTTATCTCCCTCTGTGCTAGTATGAGGCCTAAATCAATGAATTTACTGGTAATCTTGGTGTTTTTCGTGTGAGGAAACCAGAGCTGCAGACAAGTCGCCATATCATAATCTATCTGCCGATCAGTAACTTCATGTAGAAGCCCCCCCCACTTCAGTCCAATAGGGCCCTATTTTCGGACAGTCCCATAACATATGCTCTAACTCTACTTCCGGGAACAAGCATCGAGGGCATGCCGCATCTTGCACCCGAAAATACCTCTGTATCCTCCCCGTGGTCAGATGGGCTCTGTGCACTATAAAAAAGTGTACTTGCTGAAATCTAGCATTTCTGCACTCCTTCCATATCCGTCGTAGAATATATGGGCCTCCCCACACTCGCTTCCCATTTTAGTTTGAGGGCTATTAGCGGTTCCAGACCCTCATGTAGCATTCGCGAGTGTAGATAGGTGACCGCTTTGAACGTGCCTGCGCCATCATCACATACTGACACGACATCGTAGTTGTGGGTTCGGAGCGCCCACTCCTCCAATGCTTCCGTATCGCAGTGACTACCGCCATGTGCAAAAGGAAATGCCCATTGGGGATGACAAGTCGGTCTTGCACCGCCTGAAAGTGCAACAACTTGGCATAGAAGTCACCAATCATCTGGAGCCCCATCTCTTCCCATTGCATGAGCGGAGACCAGTCCCCCCGTGCGGTAGCGCTGTTAGCATGCCCAGTGGTATCTCGGGTGCGCTACTCCCGCCCTCCTCTGGCTTTTGTTCCAGCACAACCGCAGGGTCCTTTCCTCCATGGTCAAGTCCAGCATCTCAAGCCTCTGCTGCAAGACGATGTACGAGAGAACATGTCTCTGTATCCCCTTCCCCCTTACCACGTCTGCCCCTAAATTCTCGTGCGACATTCTAAGTAAGGATCTGCAGCTGCGCCGCAAGATAATAAAGCTCGAAGCTAGGGACCGCCATTCCCCCTTCCTGTTTCGGCCTCTGCAGTGTGGTTAATGCTACACGGCGCCTCCCGTGACCCCATAGAAAATCAATGGTAAGTGTACGCAATTCACGGAAAAACTTTGGGGGTATCCACACTGGGAGCGTACGGAAGTAATGGAGCAGGCGGGGCAGAGCCACCATTTTAAGCAGCGCCACTCTCCCCACCACCGACAGGGGTAGAGTCGCCTAAAATGCCATACAGCCTCTCAGAGCCCTTATACAGCGCCCTACATTTCCCTCCAACATACTATCAGCGTCGTGATAGATCCGAACGCCCAGGTATGTGAAGCACGACCGTTCCCAGATCAGATCAGTGGCTAGTTGCGGTTGGGGCATATCTTCCCGGAGAGGGAATATGCAAGTCTTCGTCCAATTAACTCTAAAGCCCGACAGCGTCCCAAATTCCGATAGCATGCCCATCGCCCCCTGCAGTGCCACTGAAGCGTCCTCCAAAAACAGCAGCAGATCATCCGCATACAATGAGATGTAAAGCGGAGTTCCTCCATATCAAGACCACTATACGCCCTCCCACTCCTAGCAGTGACCGTCAGTGGTTCAATAGCCAGTGCAAACAGCAGGGGCGATAGGGAACACCCCTGCCTCGTTCCTCTATGCAGGGGGTACTCTGAGGATATTGTGGAACCCAGCCGCACCCTGGCAGTGGCCAACGTGTACAGGACCTTCGTCCATTGTCGAAATTGCTCCCCCAGCCCGAATTTCTTCAGCACCCTATCGAAGTATTCCCACTCCAGGCTATCGAACGCCTTTTCTATGTCTACCGACAGCACGGCAGGCATCATGCCCTCCTCTAGCTCGCACCCTAATACTCGTATAAGACGGGGGATATTGGACGAGGTATTCCTAGTAGGAATAAACCCCACTTGATCTTCGTGGACCAGAGTGGTCATGTGGTGCAGCAGCCTCGTGGCCAATATGCGACTCAATATCTTATAGTCCACCGTGAGCATGGACAGCAGCCTATAAGATGTCACATCAGTGTTCTCCCTCCCCGGTTTCAGTAGCGGGACAATCAGCGCCTCCCTCATGGATTGGTGGAAGGTGACCCCGCTCCATCGCCTCATTATAGACCGCCAACAAGTGGGGCGCCAGGATATCAATATATTGCACATAGAACTCTATGGGGAGCCCATCCACTCCCGGAGTCTTGTTGCGTGCCATCTGCTTGATCGCTCCCCTGACTTCGGCCAAGGTGATAGCCTGACCTAAAGTCTCGGCATCCTCCTCTGCCAGCCGTGGCAGTTGAATCTCTGCCAGATAGCCCATTATGTCCCGTGTGTCCGCCTCCCGATGACTTTGGTAAAGTGTTGCGTAATATCGCAAAAAGCGCGAGATGATCTCTGCCTGGGAGTAAACCACATCTCCCGTCTCCGTCCGTATACTCAACACCATGCACCCTCCCGTTGTTGGAGTCGCTAACCTCGCTAGAAGCGTGCCCACCTTATCCCCTTCCGCATGAACCTTCTCCAGATAACGTCTATAGTCATAGCAGCGCAATCTGTTTCCGCCGCCACCCGTTCCTTGGCCGCCATAAGCTGCTCCTGCAAGTCACTCCGTTCTGGTCACTGTTTCTCCACCTCCTCCGCCTTCCTGACATCAGCTAGTACCACCTTCCTTTCGCCCGAATATTTGCTAATGCATAACCCCCTCACCACTACCTTGAATGCGTCCCATTCAATTCCCCTAGGGGACGCTGACTCACTATTAACTGAGAAATAGCTCTCAATACCCTCTCGAATTACAGACCGAAAAACCTGATCCTCCATGGTGTCCGGACGCAATCGCCAAGTCTGGATCGCAGCCCTCTCCCGCTGCCAACGAAAGGAGACCATCTGAGGATTATGATCTGATACAGTTCTTGCGAGGTATTCAGAGTGCGTTGCTGACGACGCCAATGAATAAGCGCACAAGATAGCGTCAATCCTAACATGCAGGTCATGTAGCGCGGAAAAGGAGTAATCCCTGCAGTCGGGATGGTGTCCCCTCCATATGTCAGTCAGCCCCCATCTAGCTTGCCAATCCGCTCTCTGCTTCGCTATCCTACGGACCTGTGAGTCTGCCAGCGGTAGGTGTGACCTGTCCATTGTGAAATCGGTGATGGAATTAAAATCCCCCCCCAATATCACCTGACCTGCTAAATAATGCGCCAGCGTCCCCGATAATGTATCCCAAAAATGAGGCTGGTCCCTGTTTGGGGCATAAATACTACACAACACCACATCCCTGCCATACATTCTCCCCTCCACCGCCACATACCTGCCCTCCGGGTCAATAACTCTATTTGTGGCCTGAAAAGGAATCCCCGCCTTCACCCAGATCAAAACTCCCCTGGCAAAGGCAGAATAAGCAGTACCGAACACCTGTCCCCTCCATCGCTTCTGCAACGCGGCACATTCTTGCTTGGTAAGATGGGTCTCCTGAAGCAACGCTATCTGGGCTCCTCTTCGTACTAAATATGCATGCACCCTGTGACGTCTAGACATAGTATGTAATCCACGTACGTTCCATGTAATACATTTCACTTCAGGTAACGTCCCCATGGCAATAGTTCCTCAACGTCTCCCCCTCCATATCGCTCCAGCCCACACCAGAGCCCTTGAACCTCAAACCCCAAACTCCCAGAACAATACCCACTACCCTCCCCCCCCAGAACAGGACCCAATAACACATTATCAGTCCCCATCCAAACTACCCCTACAAATCACACAACACTATCCTGTAGTAGCCACCACAGGCCGCCTTAAGGGCAATAGGAAGGTGGCTCAGCCCCGACAGGTGGCAGCACCCGCCCCAGCCCCACGCCCTAAGACCCCACATAGTAACAGGGAACAGCTGCAATGTATACAAATGTTACCAGCCACTCCAGTTCTGCTAAGGGCATCTCTCCACCAAGTGCCCACAGGCGAAGCAACGGAGCTTATAAGTCATCAGCCGAACTGGGCGTCACTTCCGGTCCCATGGTGCTGTCTGTGTCCGACAACTCAGCGCCAGATCGTCTCTTGTCCTCCTCCGAATCCGTTCCCCCCCGTGGGGTCCTCCCTCTGCGACCCAGTTATCGCTGCCGTCGCCGCCAGAGCCCCTTGTTTGTCTGCCGCCAGTTGAGCTAGCTGTAAGGCCTGCCGGTCCCTGTTCTTCTTGCAGAGCCGTTGCGACCGGCGCATCCTTGGAGGTTTAGGCTGACTCTCGTTTCCCCGTCTCCTACGGTCCGTGCTTGCCCTGTACGATTCGAGCCAGGACCAAGCGTCTTCAGGCGTGAGGAAAAACTGTGTGAGCCGTCGACGATCACCCTCAGTTTTGCCGGGAACAGGAGCGAATATTGAACCCCTTCATCCTTCTGCTCCTTCTTGACCGACAAGAAGAAGGCCCTCCGCTTCTGTATTTCCTGGGTGTAGTCCGGAAAAATCGTGACTGAGCCGTTCTCGACTTTGAACGGTCCTGAATTAGTAGATCCCAATCCTTATAGTGAAGGACCTTGGCCACCACAGGCCGGGGAGGACGGCCCGGTGGGGGCGGTTTAGCTGGGACCCTATGCGCCCTTTCCAGTGTAAAGAAAGAGGACAGACCCGCTGGGGCCACCTGCGTTTTGAACCAGTTCTCCAGATAGCTTGCCATGTCCGGTCCTACAATTTTCTCGGGTAGACCCACCACCCGCACATTGTTGCGCCTATTGCGACTTTCGGAGTCCTCCGCCCTCTTCTCCAACGTCGTCAGGAGTTGCAATGCATCTTCCAATTTACGTTCCACCGTCACCACTGCTGGTTTCAAGTCTTGGATGACCGACTCATTTTCCTTAACTCTGTCCGCCAATTTGGAGTGCTCCGCCCTCAGGAGTCCCAACCCCGTTGCTACTTGTGTTATGTCCTGATGTAGGGAGTGCCGAGTCGGAGCAATAGCTTCCAGGATCCTATCTAGTCTTATATTCAGCCTCTGCTCGGACAACGAGCCCTCAGTGTTCTCAGCTCCTCCTCGGGCGCCGTCCTGGTCCGCAGCGTCCACCGCCTTATTCTGTGGCTTCATCTTAGGCCATAAGGCGGGCAACTATGCTACGGGAGGTGACCCACCAGCGCACCTTGCCAGTGTCAAATCGGGCTCCTGGATGTACAGGGTACTCGCCGTATGGATCCTCAAGCCCTCGGTCGCACTCTCCAGAGGCCCACTACACCACAGGAGTCTGAGTTACCCTCCCAGGGACCTGCTGGCCGCCTACGACGCTCCACAGCCAGATGTTAAGTATCCACCACCACCACGAATCACCCCCGCCTCATGTGCGGCGTCCACGTGCCCCAGCTACCTTCCTGGTGCAATATTCTCCTCCAGTCATGCCCCCCTCTGGGATGTCACCTTCTCTGTGGCCCCCCACAAGGCATCCGCTCTCCAGTCAAAGGTCCTGCTCAGATCTCACAGCCCACTCGCTCCTGGGGCACTGCACCTCATCAGTTGGGCAGCCTCCTCAGTACATGCACTGGGCCCCTCGGGCGCCTCCTCCCCTGGGCGAGATCCAGGACTGTAAGTCCCCGCAGTATGTCACAGTACCTCAGCAGGCCTCATTAACACGCCGTCTTGCCCAGTGCCTCGCTGTTCAGCGAAATCCGGACCCCTGCTGTAAAGCGCCACGGGACTGCCCCTGCCCCCACCTCCATAGCGCTGGGTCCGGGTCCGCATTGTTCCATTCACTAGGGGCCCCAGGACGGACCTTATGTCTGCCGCACCTCCAGCGGTGTAATCTTCACGCTCCAGGTGACGATCTGCATACGCAGCGTTGCACGTGCTGCAGGATCCCCAGTCCGGCTCACCTCCGTGTGTGGTCCGTTCAGATCATGTCCCTTGGCTCGCACAACATATGGGCCTCCGCATTCGCCTCCACAGACCTATCTCCTGAGGCGGAAGCCGGGAGTACTACTAGCGCACTTATTCTATTTTAAAAATTTTGATCGTCACAAATAACTTGTATCTTTTAAAACTCACCAGCTAGGGAGATCACTTTCAGAGCACTCGCTCGAATTGGACAGGCACGCACAGCGGATCTTAGCGCTGCCGCGCAGCCTCCCACAACACTCCCTCTGACGCCATTACCGGCCACGAGAGAGGCCACGCCCCTTTTAGGCCACGCCCATCCCTTCCCCTCCTTCCGGCATAAAACATGTGCATCCACCGGAAGCGCAGCGGACGAGCGCAGCGGGAGCGCCTAAGGCAAGCCCGTCTGCGCCAGACCGAGCCCAGAGCCCTTGACCCCTGCATTTGCTCCATCCCCTCGGAGGTACACCCGGGAAACTCTCCTCAACTTAAGAGGTGCGACTGCCCCCTGTCACAGTACTCTACCATTAAAAGAAGGACAGTCCTGCTGTGTACACTGCCCATACAAACTCTCCCCACGTCTCTCTCTGAAACCTCGTAGGATTAGTATGGCTCTACTTAACTGTAGATCCCTCCCAAAACACCAAGTGGAAATCAACATGCTCTTACAGTCCTCAGAGATTGAGATTCTCTTCCTCACTGAGACGTGGCTTAATGTCAACTCGGATCCAGACATCATCCAAGCACTACCCCCAGGCTACCTTATAAAACATCAGGATAGACCCTCTGGGACCGGAGGAGGGATAGCTATCATTTATCGTGATCACCTGTCCTGCATTCTTAAGGACAGCCCAATCCAGGACTGTGAAAACGTCCACTTCTCGATCCATTTACCACCAGATACAACCCTCTCAGGGATTTTAGTCTACCGCCCCCCAGGACACC
Source organism: Lissotriton helveticus (assembly GCF_964261635.1). Classification (NCBI taxonomy): domain Eukaryota; kingdom Metazoa; phylum Chordata; class Amphibia; order Caudata; family Salamandridae; genus Lissotriton; species Lissotriton helveticus. The sequence goes on from NC_136067.1 coordinate 107,999,922, forward strand.
AACGACTTTTTTGTGACTCCCTAGTGGAAACCATCACCTCTCTGGCCTGCCTAACCCCCAACTTTACGGTTCTGGGAGACCTAAACCTCCACTTCGACGATCTAAGCAATAAAATAGCCGTCGATCTCAAGAACGACCTAGCCTCCCTTAGTCTTCAATTAAAAAGCTGCCATTCAACCCACACCTTGGGCCATATGTTAGACCCTATATTCACAAACCTCCCGAGGCTAGCAGTGAATACCCCTACCCCTGTCCCTTGGTCAGACCATTTCCTAATACCCTTTAATCTCAAGTTATCGGCAGAAATACCTGAGAGTCCCCCGGTGCAAGCACCATCTCGCCCCTGGCAGAAACTGGACACAGCCGCATGGGCCCAAACACTTGCTTTGACTCTGCCAGCGTTGGACCCTGACCCATCCCGGGCAGACGCGCAACTACGTGATTGGATAGATTAATCTTTGGATACTATCCTTCCCGTCAAACCCCTCCCCAGTAAGAGGAGAAGCCTTAAATCTCCATGGTTCACTCAAGAACTACAATTGCTCAGGAAACAGTGCAAAAAACTTGAGCGCCTCTGGAACTGAAAGCAAAAACTTATACAGATCCGCTATAAAACATTACAAATCCTGTATAAAAAACGCCCAGGTAACCTTCTTCGAGAAAATAATAGACAGCCTCAAATTCCTCAAAAGAAACTTATCGCATCGTGCGCCTCCTTACAAAAACCCCAGACCCGGTGCCCGTACCAGACCAGTCTGGTACTAGATGCAATCAACTAGCGGAATTCTTCGCCACAAAAATTAGCAATATCGTGAAATCCCTCCCACCTTTCATCCCCACCCAACCCCCATCACTTCTTCTCCTGGTGTAGAAGCTCCCTGCCTCCAAGCTTTCTCCCTGGTCACTACTGAACTTTTTCTGACTACCCTACAATCTGTGAAAAGTGGGGCTCCATCAGATCCTGCTCCTATGAGCAAATTAAAACTGGTCGCCGACATTATCGCCCCGTCTTTTACCCAACTGATTAAAGACTCACTGGCATTAGGCACTGTTCCAGATCATTGGAAAAAAGCTAGTTAGGGCACTGCTAAAAAAAACCTCACCTGGACCCTATGGATTTATCCAGCTTTAAGCCCATCTCTCTCCTCCCGGCCATCGGAAAAATCGCCGAACTAATTGTTAACTCCCAACTGTCCCTTTTTTTAGAGACTAACAATCTTCTGCGCCAATCCCAGACAGGGTTTAGACCTGGACAGGGCACTGATACCGCACTTCTAGCCGTGGTCGAAGAGGCACGAACCATCATAGACGCAGGAGGATCAGTGGCAGTGATCCTCCTCGACTTAAGTGCAGCCTTCGACACTGTGGATCACTCCATTCTTGTCCACCGGCTCAGCTCGGCAGGAGTGTCTGGTACTGCCCTGGATCAAATCCTTCCTGGAAGGTAGAACCTTTCAGGTGTCCGACGGCCCTGTGTTGTCCAAGGCTCTCCCCTTACAGTGTGGGGTTCCCCAGGGCTCCTCCCTGAGCCCCACGCTTTTTAATGTCTACATGTCCCCCCTAGAGGACATCATTGCCCCATTCGGCATAAAAACAGTCATGTATGCCGATGACACCCAACTGGTGGTGTCTTTAAACCATTCAAGTAAAAGCCTGGACAACTTGGCGGATTGCCTAAATAACATCTACCACTGGATGTGTGAATCTCGCCTAAAATTAAACGGAGAGAAATCCGAGATCCTTCTGCTAGGCAACCCACGTAAACTCCCCCCGTCCCTCTCTTGGCCACCATGCATGGGCTCACCCCCTACCCCGAAAGCAGAAGTCAAGAGCCTGGGTATCTGGCTGGACCAGGAGCTCAATTTTAAAGCCCAGGCTAGGAAAACCTCTGGCATCTGCTTCGGCCTCATTCAAAAAGCGCGAAAGATCCTTCACCTACTCCCCTTCCAATCTAGGAAACTGCTTATTCAGGGTCTGGTGAATTCCAGACTAGATTATGGAAACGCCCTATATCTAGGAGCCCCTGCCTCAGTCATAAAAAAACTACAATACGCCCAAAATGCAGCCGCCAGACTCCTTACAGGAACCAAGTCCAGATGCTCGGCCAAACCGGCCCTTAAAAGTCTCCACTGGCTTCCGATCAAGGAAAGGGTCACTTTTAAGACCCTATGCATTACACATAAGTTAATGCAAGGCAGAGGCCCGCCAATCTTGAAATCCCTCATCAAACCCTACCACCCGAACAGACAACTCAGGTCAGACTCTCTCTCCCTTGCCTGTATTCCAAGAATAAACAGAGCCCGATCGGGGGGGAGATTGTTTTCCTACAACGCCCCTAAATTGTGGAATTCTCTTCCACTTTCCATTCGAAGAGAACACAATTTACTCGCTTCCCGCAGGCAATTAAAAACATGGCTCTTTCCATAAATGTTTACACCTTCCCCTCCCCCTCTGGAACAATAGGTTGTATGTCAGCGCTGGGACGCCCTAGGTTAGCTACGCACTTTAGAAATCCGATTTCAAATTCAAATTCAAATTCACCAGCGATGTCTTCGGGTGACTATGGAGCGGCGCCCCACTACCAGGCCATCTGGGTACTTTAACCTCGCTCCTCCATCACTGCGAGGTCCTCCAGACGGGCATCCCGCCGGGCGCCATGTTGTCGCACCCGGGCAGCGCATCAGCGCTCCGCTCCCGAGCTATGGAGCCGCCGCAGCCTTCAGGAGAAGCACCCCCTCACCATCGGCCGCCTGTTACAGGCATTCACATCGGCAGCCGGGTCCGGCCAGCGCCGCAGCCGCTCAGTTAGGCCGCCTCAGCCCGACCTCCGCTGCTGGTCATTGCCGTCATTTTGTCGGTTCCAGCACCACAGTGCTCCGGCTGGAACTCCCGCGAACAAGGCACTCTGGAACCCACCGATTCCACTACAGCGGGACGTGTCACTCCCCCGACCGGTCCAGCGATTGGTTCAGCTATTACCGTTGCCCCTGAGGTGGTATTTCAGGATATTAGCCGGGTCCGGGCACGGAGCTAGTCGCTCACGCCGCCTCCACCATCGGCGTCCAAGCCACGCCCCTCTTCAGTAACCCCCTCATCTTTGTCTTTTGGTCCGTGTGCGACCGTACTTGCTTGGTTTTTTTCTAGGTTGGCCCTTCCTGCTGCCCCGTTGTTTAGATCTTTTACTTATAATTATGTTACTGTCCCTAGTAGTATCTGCCACTACCTCTACTACCAGCTGCGCACAGGGAATACCTTCAGTTGAGTTTTCCAGAATGTCAGTATAGGAATTTGCTGATATATTTGAATCCCTGGGTTGTGTGAGTGTGGCTGAGATAGGTGAAATGGACAAGCTCCTCCCCGTACGCTCAATCTCCCCTATGACTTTCCTCAACATCGGATCAATCGCGGTAGGTTTTGTTTTGGGGGGCAATATTACATTTGGCTTGGGATCTAAGGGGTTTGGCGTACGGGACGAGTGTGCTTTGCTTGTGGCAGGGCGTGTTTCAGCTTGGTTAGACATAGCGAGACTGGGCGGAGCATACAATAATTTGCCCTGTCACCTACTGGTTCCCTTTCTCTGGAAAGCTAGTAAGTAAGTCCTATTTACTGCACAACAAATTATATAAATAAATTATCTCCTCCTCTGCCCATTAATACACAATAGTCTGCAGTCCTCTATTTGTACCGTCCTTTACAAACAATTCAGACTTAAATTTTCGTCGTGGTATCGTACTGCAAGAGATAAGGGCTCGATGTAGAGTACCTTTTTGAAGAGTCAAAGGGGGTGGCCCAGCCCGGCCTCTTCTGGTCCCTGACGGCCACAGACGGCCCGCCCTTTGCCCGGGCTTCACCCGAGCTGCTCCCGCGCGCGTCCTGCGGGGCGGGAGAAGCGCAGTTGTTTTTGTGCGCCTCCGGGCGCGTCCGATGACGTAGGTGGGCGGGGATTGTGGGGGCTGTAGTCCCCCGCTCTGCGGCCGCGATTGGTAGGTGGCGGCGGGGGGGACCAGGTGCCCAGGTGATAGTGGTCCCGGAATCAAGCGCCCAGCAGGACAACCGGTCCCCAGCAGACGGACAGCAACAAAAATGTAAGGCGCACCAGCAGAGTTCCGTTTGGAAAAGGCTCCCGCTCCCTCAGCGAAGCGCAGGTGTTTTTGTGGGCCTCCGGGCGCGTCCGATGACGTAGGTGGGCGGGGATTGTGGGGGCTGTAGTTCCCCCCCCCCCCCCCCCCCGCTCTGCGGCCGCGATTGGTAGGCGGCGGCGGGGGGGGGACCAGGTGATAGTGGTCCCGGAATCAAGCGCCCAGCAGGACAACCGGTCCCCAGCAAACGGACAGCAATAAAAATGTAAGGCGCACCAGCAGAGTTCCGTTTGGAAAAGGCTTACTCAAGATATTTTCTGGTCAAGAAAAAGGGCCAAAAAGCAGAGTACAGACCCATTCTGGACTTGCGAACACTCAATCTGTACATCAAGAAGGAAAAGTTTCGCATAATGGCACTTCAAATATATTCAAATCTCAGTAAGGGAGATTGGATGTGTTTGTTGGACCTGCAAGATGCATACTTACACGTCCCGATCACTCAAGGTCACAGACAATTCCTGCGTTTCCGAGTGGGGTCCGTTCACTATCAGTTCGAAGTCCTACCCTTCAGGTTGAAGTCAGCTCCCAGAGTGTTTACGAAGTGCATAGCGGTGGTGGCAGCCGCTCTACGCCGCAGGGGTGTCTTCTTGTACCCGTACTTAGACGAATGGCTGTTGAAGGGTCCTTCGCCGGGCAGTGTAAAAAATCATTTCCAGAGGTGCAACGACCTATGTCACCGGCTAGGTCTGCATGTGAATTTCAGCAAGTCAACTTCACAACCGACACAGAAAATACATTTCTTAGGAGCTCTGTTAGATTCCGAAGAAGGAAAAGTGTTTCCTTCGGAGGAGAGACAGTGTTCCATCATTCAGAAATGCCACCTAGTTCTGAACAACGAGAAGCTGTCGGTACGTCGGATTGCCTCCCTACTAGGGTCGATGGTATCCTGCATCTTTCTGGTCCCCTATGCCAGACTTCGGATGCGTCCTCTTCAGCAGGATCTGGAGGACAAGTGGACCAACAGTCAGATCGCTGGGACAACAAAATATCTTTGTCTCACGCAGCTAGAGAGTCCATACCTTGGTGGATGAAAAAACGGAATATGCAAGTTGGGATTCCATTCCATCAACCTCCTCCCACACAGATTCTGAGAACAGATGCCTCGCTGCAAGGTTGGGGGGCCCACATGAGACATCTTCAGATTCAAGGGTTGTGGTCTCCCAAAGAGCGCTCTTATCACATCAACATGTTGGAGCTGAGAGCAGTTCATCTAGCCCTCAAAGCTTTCCTACCCTCGATCCAGGCAACATCAGTATCTGAAAGAAACAGGTTAGTATTAGATTCCTTACCTTAGAATATCCCCAGGCGTCAGTCTGGATCCGGAAACTTTTGCGTAGCAGTACCCCTGCGCGTCGGTAGGCGTCGTCTGCAGGCGTCTCCGCGTCCGTCGTCGGCGTCCGTCGTCGGCGTCGTGCGCCGTGATGACATCGCTGGAGTATATAGACGCCGCCTCCGCGCGCTGACGTCAGTTCTTCTTTTTTCCGCGCCAGTTAGTGCAGATCCGAAGAGCAGTACTCCGGTCTTTTGACCAAAGTTTTTGAATCTTTCTGTTACTCTTAAGGTGCCGGTAGGATGCCCGGTTTTAAGAATTGTGACGGCTGTGGCCGCACGATGTCGGTCACGGACCATCACCGACTCTGCCTCCGGTGCCTGGGCCCGGACCACGACGTGAACGCCTGCGTCGATTGCCGATCCTTGACGAATAAAGCTAGACGGGAGCGGTCCCGCAAGCTACTCGAGCTCCGGGTGTCGGCCCCGCGTCGAGAGCGGTCCCGGTCCGGACGGAGGTCTAGGGAGCGATCGAGAGAGCGGTCGCGGAGCCGTCACGAGTGCTCCGAGAGTCGTCACCATTCCTCTGGTTCCTCAGGTAGGAAGCACAAGAAGTCGGGGCGTCGTCATCGTACCCCCGACTCCCCCCCGACGCTCGCGCGATGCGGCCGGGGGTTCGGGTGGCCCCACCCCCGCGTGAGTCGCCGGCGCGGCCTGCTCCATACCCTACGGTCCCTGGGCAAGGCGCGACGCCCGAGGAGATAGAGGTGTTCCTCATGGCCATGAGGGCACTGTCTCCTCCGACGGCGCCTACGGCCCCGGTGGTCCCGTCCGGGGGCCCTAGCGGTTCGGGTGCTCCTGCCTCGACGCCGTCGGGTGCTCCGGCCCCGGCGCCGCAGGGGCCTTCAGGGTCGACGCCGGCTGGTCCACCGGCCTCTCCGACGCCGATTCCATCGGGGCAACCCACGGTGCCGCCCCCGCGCGGCGCCGGCGCCGCCCCCATTCCCTCTCCGACTCCGGACGCGGAGTCGGACCGGCGTCGTCCGACGCCGAGTCCGGCGCCGATGGGGCCTGTTGACCCTGGGGAGCCGGTCTACATTGTTGACTCCGAATATGGTGAGGATGTAGATTGCGGAGAGGAGTGGGAGGGGTCTGAGGACCCTCTGACCCGCGAGTGTCAGTACAATGTGGACTGGACAGGTGACTTGGGTGACGCCAGTGGTCTGGATGACTCCCCCAACCCTGGCTTTGTCTCGCCTCGTACCGTGGCTACGGAGGAGGGGGCAGCTTATTCAGTGGTGTTGATGAGGGCTGCCAAGGCATTACACCTTGAGCTCCCCGTCGCGGCCGTGAGGACTAACATCCTCACTGAGGTACTCAAACCGAAGTCATGCCCACAGGAGCCACTGCTGCCGTTCAATGAGGCCTTAACTGACGTTCTTTTGGGCACGTGGTCCAGGCCCGCTTCAGGTTCGCCTGTTGATAGGAACGTGGCCAGACGCCACGGTCCGTGTACGGATGACCCTAAGTTCTTGTCCACCCATCCCCCCCCCTGAGAGCCTGGTGATCCAGGCCTCGACTTCCCAGTCCGCATTCCCGTCGGCCCCGCCCGACCGGTAATCTAAGAGGTACGACCAGTATGGTAAGAAGGTCTTTTCGTCCCTGAATTTGGGACTGCGGTCTTGCAACACCGCGTGCCTCTTAGGCTGCTACACCCACTCTCTGTGGGATACGGTCGCGGAACTGCTGCCTGAATGCCCGCTGGAGGTACGGGCTAAGCTCGGCAAGGCTATGATTGAAGGCCGAGACGCAGCAAGATACTCCATAAGGTGTGGTCTTGATACGACCGACTCACTGGGCAGGGCGATGTCCACGACGGTGGCGATTCGTCGCCACGCCTGGCTGAGATCCGCCAATTTCTCGACAGATGTCCAGAATGCATTGATGGACATGCCGTTTGATGGCAGTCGCCTGTTTGGCGACAAAGCGGACCACGCGCTGGAACGCTTCAAGGACTCCAGGGTCACGGCCAAGTCCTTGGGTCTCTCGACCCAGCGGCAGCAAACGGGTTCGTTTCGCTCCTTTCGTGGCCACGGAAGGGGCGGTCCCACATGTGCTGCCAGCCACGCGCCGCAACAGACTTCTCAACGCGGTGGCGGCCGTGGGAACCGCCGTGGTGGCGGTTGGGGACAGCGGCGAGGTCAGTCCACACCTCCCCCCGCAGCTTCCGCCTCTAAATCCTCCTCTCCCACTGGCACACAATAACATCGGACAGGTGGGTGCTGCAGCTCGTCCGAAGGGGCTACTCCCTCCCCTTCGAGACCACTCCTCCAGCCATGCCACCGCAGAACCACCGTGTGTCGGGGGACCACTTGACACTTCTGCAGGAGGAAGTTACGGCCCTCTTGGCCAAGGGGGCCATCGAGCGCGTTCCTGGGCCAGAAGTAGGATGTGGTTGCTATTCCCACTACTTTCTGGTGCCCAAGAAGGACAAAGGGGGTCTACGTCCTATCTTGGACCTAAGGAACGTCAACGGCTTCCTCCGGAAGGAGAAGTTCAAGATGTTGACATTGGCTCAGGTCTTGGCTGCTCTAGACCCGCAAGACTGGATGGTAGTGTTGGACTTGCAGGATGCGTATTTTCACATCCCCGTCCTGCCGGCCCACCGGCGTTACCTGCGGTTCACGGTAGGCCAGGAGCATTTTCAGTTTATCGTGCTCCCCTTCGGCCTTACCAGCGCCCCACGGGTGTTCACAAAGGTGATGGCGGTGGTCGCAGCCCATCTGCGCAGATCAGGGGTGTCAGTCTTCCCCTATCTAGACGACTGGTTGTTGAAGGCGGGCTCGCCCCAGACAGTCGTCCACCACCTTCAGATGACGGCAGACCTCCTGCATGGGCTGGGGTTTTCCATCAATGTGCCGAAATCACACCTGTGTCCCTCCCAAAAGCTCCTTTTCATCGGAGCGGTTCTCGACTCGGCGCAGTTTCGGGTCTATCCACCGGAACGGCGGGTCCAGGATATACAGGCTTTGATTCCCATCTTCCAGCCGTTATCCCGGGTTTCGGTCAGGTTGACGCTGCGGCTACTGGGGCTGATGGCTTCCTGCATCCTTCTGGTACATCACGCCCGGTGGCGGATGGGGGCTCTGCAGTGGGACCTGAAGTTTCAGTGGGCCCAGCATCAGGGCAACTTGTCCGACCATGTCTTGATCTCGGAGGGCACTGCGAGACAACTGCAGTGGTGGCTTACGGACTGCGATTGGGTCAGAGGCAGACCCCTCTCCCTTCCCCAGCCGGAGCACGTTGTTGTGACGGACGCGTCCCTCCAGGGCTGGGGAGGCCACTTGGGAGAGGCAGAGATCAGAGGCATCTGGTCTCCGGCGGAGTCCCGGCTCCATATAAACCTGTTGGAGCTACGGGCGATTCGTCTGGCACTGAAGGCATTCCTCCCCTTTGTCAACGGGTGTGTGGTGCAGGTGTTCACGGACAACACCACCGCCATGTGGTACTGTAACAAACAAGGCGGGGTGGGGTCGTGGACCCTTTGCCAGGAGGCCCTGCGTCTCTGGCAATGGCTGGAACGTCAGGGCGTGACTCTGACGGTTCAACACCTGGCCGGTTCTCTGAACGCCAGGGCGGACGAACTCAGCCGTCGGTGCTCGATGGATCACGAATGGCGTCTGAACTCGGACGTGGCGCAAGGCCTCTTTCTGCGATGGGGAGAGCCTTGGTTAGATCTATTCGCCACAGAAGAGAATGCACAATGTCATCAGTTCTGCGCGTTGGAGTTTCCAAGACGGCAGTCGCACGGCGACGCCTTTCGGTGCGAGTGGAGTTGTGGTCTGGTTATACGCCTTTCCGCCTATACCACTTCTGCCCAGAGTGCTGAAGAAGATCAGGCGCGACCGGGCCCAAGTCATCCTTGTGGCTCCGGACTGGGCTCGAAGGTACTGGTATCCCGAGCTACTCAGCATGTCAGTCGGTCCCCCGGTCCGCCTGCCCCTTCAGGAGGACCTTCTGTCGCAGCAGCAGGGGACGGTCCTCCACCCGAACCTGTCCAGCCTCCACCTCCATGCGTGGAGATTGAGCGGCGGCAGTTGAGGCCATTCGACTTGCCTCCTGAAGTCTGTGATGTGATTCTGGCAGCCAGGCGTCCCTCCACACGAAGTCGGTATACGCCTGCCGGTGGAACAGATTTGTGGCATGGTGCACAGCAAAGGCTGTGGATCCTCTTTCTGCCCCTCTTTCCGAGGTTCTCCTCTTTCTTCTCTCTCTTGCCCAGCAGGGCTCTGCTCTGGGCACTATCAAGGGCTACCTTTCTGCCCTTTCGGCCTTTCTGAGGCTGCCTGATCAACCTTCTTTGTTCAAGTCCCCTATTGTAACAAGATTCTTGAAGGGCATCACACACATGTATCCACCTGTCCCGTTTGTGATGCCTCAGTGGGACTTGAACCTGGTTCTGACCTTCTTGATGTGTGCTCCCTTCGAGCCACTTCATTCCTGTCCTCTCCGTCTCCTGACTTTGAAGACGGCCTTCCTGGTTGCCATCACCTGTGCCAGGAGAGTGAGTGAGCTCCAGGCTCTTTCTGTCAAACCTCCTTTCATGTCCATTCATCCAGACAAGGTGGTTCTGAGAACTAGACCTTCTTTCCTGCCCAAAGTAGTCTCTGCTTTTCACATCGGGCAGTCCATCACCTTACCCTCCTTCTTCCCGCCTCCATATCCTTCAAAGGATGAAGAGCGGCTCCATCGTCTGGACCCAAAACGTGCACTTTCATTTTATATGGATCGCACACGCCAGTTCCGGGTGGATGACCAACTGTTTGTTGGCTACGTGGGTGAGAAGAAGGGACGGGCGGTACATAAACGGACCATCTCTCGGTGGGTTGTTCTGTGCATCAAAGCGTGCTACTCTTTGGCTCGGAAGGAGCCTCCTGTTGGGCTGAGGGCCCATTCCACTCGGGCCACGGCGGCTACTACTGCCCTGGGCCGGGGAGTCCCTTTGCAGGACATTTGCCAGGCGGCTACGTGGGCCTCGCTGCACACCTTTGCGAGGTACTACTGCCTGGACAGTCAAGTCCGGAGGGATGGCTTCTTTGGCCGTTCGGTCCTCCAGGACTTTCTGGTGTAGGATTGTATCGGTTCGCAGACCCACCACCGGGGTTGGTATTGCTGGGGTATCTATTCTAAGGTAAGGAATCTAATACTAACCTGTTTCTTTCAGATGAACAAGTTACTTACCTTTGGTAACGATATATCTGTAAGAAACAGTAGTTAGTATTAGATTCCTTACCGCCCCGCCCATCCTCCCCGTTCTGCGAACTGATACCTAGGGTTAAGGACATCCCTTTCAGGGCCCTAGTTTCAAATGGCACCAGTGTTGGTTCTCGCATGGCTCTGCGTGTTCTGGCGCGGAAAAGCTATGTACAAAGAACTGACGTCAGCGCGCGGAGGCGGCGTCTATATACTCCAGCGACGTCATCACGGCGCCGACGACGGACGCGGAGCCGCAGGAGACGCCTGCAGACGACGCCTACCGACGCGCAGAGGTACTGCTACGCAAAAGTTTCCGGATCCAGACTGACGCCTGGGGATATTCTAAGGTAAGGAATCTAATACTAACTACTGTTTCTTACAGATATATCGTTACCGAAGGTAAGTAACTTGTTCGTTAGTACAGACGGACAACACCACCACGATGTACTACTTGAACAAACAGGGGGGAAAGCACTCACGCACACTTTCACTGGAGGCACAGAATCTATGGCATTGGCTTCTGGCTCGGAATCTGTCAATCACAGCAGTCCATCTGCCGGGAGAGCAGAAAGTGAGAGCGGACGCGCTCAGCCATCATTTCGAAGACAGAGAGGACTGGGTTCTCAACGACGAGGTCGTAGAAGACATCTTCCAGTCCTGGGGTCGTCCTACCATCGATCTTTTCGTGGACGACGAAAACACCAAATGCCGACACTTCGCCTCGTGGTTCTACCAGCCAGGATCGAAAGGGAATGCCCTTTTGATAGACTGGTCAGGGGCATTTGTGGACGCCTTTCCACCCTTCCCCTGATTCCGAAGGTGGTGAACAAGCTATCTCATTCGTCCACAAGGGTAATACTCATCGCCCCAGACTGGCCGAGACAATGGTGGTACCCGGACCTTCTGCATCTATCAGTCTCCTCACAGGATGCAGCCGTGCAGACTGGACCTGCTATCCAAGATGAGCGGGAGGATTCATCATCCCAACCTTCCCTCACTGAACTTGGCAGCATGGCTCCTGAGGTCCTGCAGTACGGCCACCTAGGACTACCACAGGACTGCATGTCCTTTTTGGAAGACGCAAGAAGACCTTCCACGAGACATTCCTATGCATGCAAGTTCAAGCATTTTTACATGTGGTGTATGTAGAACAAATATAGTCTTATCAAAGGTCAGGAAGAGGTCGTTCTTCCTTACTTACTTTATCTGGCAAAAGCAGGGTTGAAGTTTAATTCTATTAAGGTGCATTTAGCAGCTATAACGACTTATAGGTGCTCCCCTTCTCAACCTTCTTTCTTCCAATTGCAAGCTGTTAAGGATTTTCTGCAGGATTTGATAAAGGTCTACCCTCCAGTACAGCCTCCATTGCCGCCCTGTGAGCTCAACCTGGTGCCATCGAAATTGATCAGGCCACCATTCGAACCCATACACCAAGCGACCTTGCCACATATTTCTTGGAAGGCTGCTTTTTTGGTAGCTATCACGTCAGCTCGCAGAGTGAACGAGATACAAGCTCTCTGTTCTAAAGAGCCTTACACAGTTTTCCATCTGAATAGGGTGGTGTTGAGAACACATTCCTCTTTTCTTCCCAAGGTGGTGTCAGATTTCCATGTGAACCAGACCATCTCTTTACCCACCTTTTTCCCCAATCCCTCCACTCAGCTGAGAGGGCTTTACATTCTCTGGGTTTTAAAATTCTATCTAGATCGGTACAAATCTATAAGAAAATCTGATCAGCTGTTTGTCAACTATGGATCAATCAGATTTGGTTTTGTTGCTTCGAAACGTTCCATTTCCCAATGGATAGTTTCATGTATCAAACTTGCTTATCAATTGGTGCAGAAACCCCTTGGGTTTTCTCCCTAAGCACATTCCACCAGAGGAAAAGAGGCTACTACAGCTCTTCTTCATAATGTGCCCATGTCTGAAATCTGTAAGGCGGCGACCTGGAGGTCCGTCCATACATTTACCAGGCACTACTGTCTGGAGTGAGACACCAGAGCAGACACCCAAGTAGGCCAGGCTTCCTTGCGGAATCTGTTCAGCAGCTGATTTCGTCCGTTGCAGTTTAGTGGGTAATGTTTTCTTCTCATTTACCTGCAGGTGGTTGATGGGCTTGCTATTCTATTCACTGCTTATGACTATTGATGAGGATCCCCTGGAAGAGAAGGATTACCTGTAATCCTAGTTCTCTTCCAGGGGTATCCTCCTCAAAGTCATAAGCAACCCACCCTCCTCCCCAGGTAAATGAGACGCTGTCAGAGTGTTAATGGATATTGTTGAGCCCTGACTTTCAGGGTTATGCAAAGAACTGACCTAACTCACCCCTGAGGCATGATGGGAAGCCAGGGGTCATGGCTGCCTTAAAGGCACGGTGCCAGTTTTAGTTGAAATTGCTTTCATTTTCTATGCTGTTGTTTTACAATGCAGCCTGTAGGCTAACAATGTCTATCTTATTTGCAGTTTTCATGAGATATGAGTGTTTTGCTCATTAAAACACAGAGTTCAAGTGCTATTTGCTCTAATGTGTCTTTTATATGTTTGCAAATACAGTCTCTATATGGGTAATTACATTGTTTAGCCTCCTTTTTGGAGCTGGATTGTTATGAGAAAAAATTATATATGTACATACATATATGTAGAGCTGTATATATGTGATTTCCATATATAATTTTTATATTAATTCTGGAGTCCCCGCACATGGGCGGGAATATTCAGTGCTTATTACTTTGATGAGGATACCCCTGGAAGAGAACGAGGATTACAGGTAAGTAACTTATCCTTTGAGGCATATGAGCTGCAGATTACACACTGTGCATTAGATCGCCACCTGGTGTTGGGCTTGGATGATTGCACTTTATTATCCTGGAAAAGTGTTTGGAAGTCATGAGATAGGTGACTCCTCCTGTGGACCATAGTGCGCATGGGCATCGGCTCCATCTTCAGATTGTTTTTTTCCGTCATCGGGTTCAGTTTTATTCCTAGCGTTCCAGTTTGGAACCGTTACCGATTCGATTTCGACGCGCAATCCTTCACCCTTTCGACTGTATTGTTTCGATCGAGGTCACACTCTATGCGCATCCCAACGGATTCGAAGTCCTCGATTCCAGTCAGGCCCGGACTGGCCGTTGTGGGCACCGGGCAATCCCCCGGGCGGCCGCAAGGGTGAGGGCCCGTTTTGGGCCCTGGGGGCCGTTTTTGTTGCAGAGCCGTTTTTGCAGCATAGCTGCAAAATCGGCCGTGTAACAAAATCAGCTGAAAAGCGGCCCTGGCAAAGCGCTCGACCCCCTCCCTCCCCCCCCCCCCCCAGGGGGCGGGGGGGCCGGCCGAGCACTTTGCCAGGGCCGGTTTTGGTTCCCACTCCGGCCCTGATTCCAGTCGTCGACGTGGGCCTTCGGGCCTACCTGAGCCTCGGTATCTGGCTCATGGAAAGGACGCTTTTCAAGAAGTGTCCTCAGTGTGGGTCGAAGTTTCCCCACACCGATCTGCAAGAGGTGTGGAACCTCACCGGAGCATGAGGCCAGAGACGGTGAAGCTTGTGCCTCTTTCCGCTCCAAGGAAACCATCCGGGATCGTCTAGCTCGGAGAAAAATGGCTTTCCATTTGCCCCAATCCCCGACTGAATCTTTCAAGAGGGCCTTGATGTACCGGAACAAGAAGGCGTCGTCCTCCGCAGTGAATCCGAAGCTGAGGAATTAGACGTCGAGGAAATCACTCCAGCGCAGCGGGTCGCAAGTAAGAACGTCGACCCCGACCCCCTCTGTACCACTCCAAAAAAGGCTTCACACCTTCTCCTTCGGACTCTGGTGCACACCGAGAGACTGCTTCCCAGGCCCCGCCTTCGGCCTCGGCAAAGAAGTCAATTAAGCCTTCAGGCAGATCGGGCTCGAGCCAGCCTGCTTTCAGTACCGAACCAACACCTAAAATGAAACCATCCTCGGTGCCGACCGATGCTTCTACATCTAAGCACTCGGCGCCGAAGCCCACCGGCACCGAGCCATCAAAACATTTGGTACCTAAACCCGCAAGGCACATAGACTCCAAAAAAACACCCGGAGCCGAGTGAAAAACCAATACCATAGACTTCGGATCCACATTCCCCGTAGCTCAGAAAACCATCCACAGAGCCGGTGAAACATCATAAAAACGTCACGGAACCAGTACCTCATAAATCTAACGACCATAAAAAATCGGTACCGAAGGAACTGCCTACGCTGAAGAGCTTTTTGTCCCTGATCCAAAACAAAAGACTCTATTCAAGGACCGCAAGACTGGTAAACTCACCCTCAGTTCACAAAAGAGACCTTTGGATGACCCTGCACTAGCAATACCACCTAAAAAGGACATTGCTACATCTCCTCTTAGGGTCCCTTCTCCACCATCTCCTTCACTTCCTCCTCCACCTTCTCCACCACATCATTCTCCTACACCATCTCCACCAGGTAATGATGATGATACTTCTGATGAAGGGGAACCACCATACCAAATACTACTAAGGGGTCAGAGTCCACCATCTTCCCCTGACCCCTGGGATGAATAAAACGCAACAGATGTACCTAATATTCCACAGGAGGAAATATACCCCTCTAGGCCTTCACCTACAGAGGCTGGCTTCAACCAGTTACTTCACATGTCTGCTCAACACCATGGGTTTAGCCTGCACACAGATCCTATAGAAGAGGATTTCCTTATGAACTCTTTTGACACCTCACAAAGGTCCACTTCCATTCTGCCAATGCTTAACCCCTTCGCTGCTAGGCCTTTTCCCCTCCTGTGCTAAGCCTTTTTTTTGGCTATTTGGGGTAGTGCGCGCTTAGGCCCCTGTAACTTTCTGAATACATAAGGTATCCACGCCAGTTTTGCGTCCTTTTCTTCCAACATCATGGGGATTGTAAAGGTACCGAGGGTTTTTGGATTCCCTTGAAGGGGTCCCAGAAATTAAGCAAAATACAGTAACATTTTTGTTTTTTTGGGAAAAATGGGAAAAACTGGCTGCAAGTGAAAACCTCTGGGTTTTTCCCTGCAAATGTTGTCAGAAAAGGGTGTGTGGGGCTGAAATCACCATTTTCCCAGCTTTTAGGGAATGGCAGTCTTTTGTCAGAGAACCAACATTTTTCACACAGTCTTGGCATTTTTCTGGGACATAGCCTCATTTTGCTATTTTTAGTGCTTTCAACCTCCTTCCAATTAATGGTTAAAATGAGTATGAAAGCAAATATGGATACTGGAAAGCTATACATTTTAGAAAAGTAGACACAATTCTGAGTTCAGAAAGGGGTTATTTGTCTAAATCCATTAAGCTTTCTTTATAGAAACTAACAGTTAAATATTGGAAAAATTGAAAATTAGTTAAAAAAGCAAAACAAGAGGAGGAGCCAAGCTGGCGACCGAGATGGCTGCATAGTCGCTCGGCTCTGTGAGCCTTCTCACCCCACGCATACATCCTGAGCCGTAACGGCATATTTAAGTAGGCGAAGGACAACTTTCACTGACCGTTTGCTCCTGAGGCTTTCACGTGCGGCAGACCCGTGGAAATGTCCCCGACTGTTTTGCGACCTTCACAGAGCTGGGACCGGGGTGTCGAGTGAGGAGAGTAGCCGGCCTCGACTGCGACAACAGCGGCCTCTGGTGTAGGTGAGGGTCGGCCGGAGGGTACCGGAGATCTGATGGGCCGATGGCGACAGTGCCGACCCAGTCCATCTAGCGGAGTGCCTTGTGGGATGTGCGGTAAAGCAGGGTCGAGGGGAGTGCACGATACTTGGCCCCCTTTCCAGTGTTTTGTCCGGGCATGACTAATGACTTCTCCCGGAATCGGCAGGCGGCTCCCAGGGAGCGGCGGAGATTTTGTTTAGCCTTTTGGTGACCCTCCGCTGGGAAGCCTGCCTTGACTTTCGGGGTCCTCGTGGTGAATCCTGTTGCTCCCTGGTGTGGGGCCCGGTCCCGAGGTGAGGTGGAGAAGGACGAGGCCGGATCAGCTAAGATGGCGGATGGCACCCTCTTACGCAAACCACATCCAAGCAGAGAAGCTGCTGTGCGGGAGAGTCCCCGGGTCTGGCGACACGAGACAGAGCCCACGTCCAGAGATATACTGGCTGTGCTAACAACCCTGCATATGAACCTGATCCGGGACGCCCAGGATCTGGGAAGAAGGATGGCCGCCATTGTTGTCCCGCCGTTCCACACGGGCATGGTTCGATCTCAAGGGAGCGCCGATGTGCCCGCCTCTGCGTCAGTGATGAGTGCTCCAGCTACGCCTATGTTCGTGGAGACGCTGGAAGACCCGGTTCATGAGATCGCTTTGGACAGATCTGTTGTACATTTGTGTGACTCGTCGGGGCACTTATCTATTCGGCGGCCGGGGAAACAACGTCGATCTATGGTTTGGGCTGCCCCGGCGGCGTTTCAGCGCTTATCTGATGGTGTGACTCTCTTTCCCTGGCTGGTGAGACTGTGTTCGGACTGGAGGATGTTTTCGAGGTCGATACTGACACAGACGGATTTCCGCCATACATATTCGGCTGGGTTTTGGTGGCTGAAGTCCCATGGAGTAACAACACTGCCCGGTCCGCCCGGATCGCTTGGACCCTCCGCGCTGCTCTGTATGCCGATTGATCAGTGGACGTATGTTGGTACTACTGATAGAAAAGGCCAGGGGTGAGACCGTCTAGGACATAGTGGAACTTATTGTTGGCTGACGGTGATTTGGGGGACACTCAGCGGGGATGTTATTGATTGTGCTATCGGTGATTACTGTTTTCCGTGGCTATTCTGTTCTTGCTTTTAGGATGTTTACTGTGCGTGGTGGTGGGGGGGGGGGCCGGGTGGCCAGATCGATGGCCCTTCCCCAAATTTTTCCTCTTTTTCTTCTTTTGCTATATTTCGGGTCTCTTATGTAGGGTGACAGGCACGCTGCTGGGGGGGGATAGGCCGTAGCCTTCTGCAGGGATGCAGGGTGGGGGGTAGGGGGATGGGGTTTGTTAATTTGTCCTTCCTTTTTTCTATGGCCCTTTGTCTTCCTTCCTTTTTTGTGTCGTTGTTTTTCATGTTTCCTACAGTATGTTTAGTTTTGTGGGGTGGGGTGGGGTGCAGCTTGCTACGAAACGTGTGTGTTTTTACATTTATCCTGCCTCGTATGCCTTACCCCCAATACTTCAAACGTATTTTTTTTTTTTTTTTTTACAGAGTTTTATATAGCGCAAACTAGACCCGAACCGAATCAGGTATCAGAGCGCTTTACATATTTTTCCAGTTACGTTACATTTTACGTTTTTCCAGTTACTTTCATTTTATTCATGGGGAGATTAAGTGATTTGCCCAGAATCACAGGAGGTTTAGGCGTCGTTACCGAGACTCGAACCCAGATTCCGAGGTCGAGCGCCCTAGCCGTTAGGCCAACTCCTCTCCCCTAGTATTTGCACTATTTGCGGATTTCCTGCTTCATGCTTGCTATTGTAGGACCATGTATGACCGTATGGCATTGATTCTGAGTTTTTCTTTATTGTAAAATGAACCTTCTCGAATCCTGAATCTTGCACAGTACGCTTGAATACAAGTTATATCCTGGACACTTATCAGACCCCGATTTTCGGGCTGCTGTATTTTTCTATATTGATTTGCTGTACTTACGACTTGACTAGCGGCCGGCCGGGGTGGTTGTAGGCCCATGCTTGTATTTACTTGAAGTAACAATAAAGGTTCTAAAAAAAAATTTAAAAAAGCAAAACAACGTTTTCACCTGTAACTTCTTCTAATTATGACCACTCTTTGAAAGCAATATACCGTTACATCTACTGGACCTTTCTGGTTGTGGGGATATATAGGACGTGTAGGTTCACCAAGAACCCAGCGAACCTGGAGCCAAAAACTGCACAGCAACTTGCAATGGTATTTTATTATGTACCGGGTTTAGAGCAATTATTCTGGGAAAATGTATACATGGAAAAATCGGTATGAAAGACATCTATGTATTTCTGAAATGGGTAAAAATTATAGAGTTTAGAAACAGTACATATTTGAACATTTCCAAAATTGTGAATACTCATACTAGCATGAGAATTATTGGTCATTTTTCAAAATGACTTCTTTTTTACACAATGTCTTTCATTTGGAAGGGAGAAATCCATGAAAATTCAATAGGTAATAACAGTTGATTTACAAATCTGAATTACCCCAAGTCTCCCGATAAAAACGGTACCTCACTTGTGTGGGTCCGCCTTGTGCCCGCGACAGGAAATGGCGCAAAACGCAAAGTGGTCACACCTCAATCTTGCAGTGAAAAATGACCCTTTTTTGGCAGATTGCCTAGCTGTAGTTTTTGTACCCTAGCTCTGCCGGCACCTAGGGAAACCTAGCAAACATATACATTTTTGAAAAGTAGACACCCTGGAGAATCCAGGATGGGGTGACTTGATTGCCTCCCACCAGGTTCTGTTACCCAGAATCCCTTGCAAACCTAAAAAATTGTGTTAAAAACACATTTTCCCTACATTTCTGTGGTGGAAAGTTCTGGAATCTGCGTGGATCCACAAATTTCCACCCACCCTGAGTTCCCCAAAGTCTTCTGAGAAAATGGTACCTCACTTGTGTGGGTTGGCCTACTACCTGCACCTAAAAAACGGCGCAAAAGGCAACGTGGTCGCACCTCAATTTCGCAGCAAAAAATGACCCTTGTTTTGCAAAGTGCCTAGCTGTAGTTTTTGAACCTTCGCTCTGCCGGCACCTAGGGAAACCTAGCAAACCTATACATTTTGTAAAACTAGACACCCAGGGGAATCCAGGATGGGGTGGCTTGACTGCCTCCCACCAGGTTCTGTTACCCAGAATCCCTTGCAAACCTAAAAAATGGACCAAAAAAAACACATTTCCCACATTTTTGTGGTGGAAAATTCTGGAATCTGCGTGGATACACAAATATCATTCCACCCCGTGTTCCCCACAGTCTTCCGAGGAAAATGGTACACCACTTCTGTGGGTCAGGCTAGTGCCTGCGACAGGAAACGGCGCAAAACGCAACGTGGTCATACCTCAATTTCACAGTGAAAAATGACCCTTTTCTGGCAAGTGCCTAGCTATAGTTTGTGAACCCTAGCTCTGCCGGCAACTAGGGAAACCTACCATATCCACCCATTTCTGGAAAGTAGACACCCAGGAGCTTCCAAGGAGGTATGGCTTGCGTGGATCCCCCAACGTTCCATTACCCAGAATCCCTTGCAAACCTCAATTTTAGCTGAAAAAACAGTTTTTTCACACATTTTTGTGTAGTAAAGCGTGGCATCACTGGGCTCACACAAATTTCCTACCACCCAGCGTTCCCCCAGGTCGCCCGATAAAAATGGTGCCTGACTTGTGTGGGAGGCCCTAGTACCCGTGACAGGCAAGGGCCCAAAACGTAGTGAGGCGACTTCAAAATTGCCTAAGTGATCAGTATGGGGAAAATTTGTATGAGGCCGATGATGCCACACTTTGCCACACAAAAATATGTGGAAAAAACTTTTTTTCCTGTCTAAAATTGAGGTTTGCAAGGGATTATGGGTAAGGGAACGTTGGAGATCCATACAAGCCATACCTCCTTGAAAGCCCCCCGGTGTCTAGTTTTCAGAAGTGTGTGGGTTTGGTAGGTTTCCCTAGATGGCCACCGAGCATGGGACCAAAAACCCAGGGGACCTCCCTTGCAAAACCAAATTGTTTTGACTTAATTATGTGTTCAGTTATACAGCGTGAGATTTTTGCCTCAATATTGCATGGAAATTGTGACAGACATTTTCAAGTTTGCAGTACATTGTGGATAAAAAAATAACTTTGAATTCACAAGAGAGACATCACCATGTACTCCCATGGGTTAACAATAATTTCTACATTTACTAGGTTATTCCTAGATGGAATGTACACCTTGACGGAGAGGCTCAAAAGACAAACATTCCAGCACAGCTATCTATTCCTCAAACACACACACACTCATACTGGTTGGATTTGGCACGAGGGCGAGTGATGGTTCAGTACATAAAATTTTAATAACAAGAGATTTCACACAAATGAAATGCTCTGTCCATAATTAAATGCATAAAAACCGAACCAGTGACTCGCAACTCGTGAGCTGTAAAGCCATGACAAGGCACCAACCGTTTTACAGGCCATTCACGCACCTTTCATACCTGATACACACAAGACCATTCACACCACCAGGCACAAACGCAACACATTACAACATTCACAAAAAGGGACAAGGTACACCCTGCTTCAGAAAGAGTAAAAAGACAAATATTACTGCACAGCCATCTAATCCTCAAGCATACACACATACTGGTTGGATTTGGCACAAGTATGAGTGGTGATTCAGTATATACAATTGTATTAGCAAGTCATTTCACAAAAATGACATGCATTGTTAATAATTTAAAGGACGAGAAACTGAACCATTGACTGACAGCTCGTGAGCTGTAAAGCCACGTCAAGGCACTAACCTCTTTACAGGTCATTCATACACCTTTCATACGTGTGAGGCATACAAAACATTCACACCGCCAGCCGCTGGCCCATCACATTACAACACTCACACCAGCAAACAGCGCCATTCAAGGACCTATCACTTTCACACGCCCACATTCCTGACACAGCAACTACACAAAGTGATGGACTGTGTGGAGTGACGCACAGCTAGCAGTGTGTATAGTGACCAACAGAAAGTAACTACTCACACACCGCCAGCCAAGCGCAGTCCACACACACCACCATCCAAGCACTAGGCCATGCACATCGTCAGCCTAGCGCCAATCCACGCACTCCGCCAGCCAAGCGTCAGTCCACGCACACCGCCAGCCACGCGCCAATCCACGCACACCGCTAGCCAAGCGCCACTCCACGCACACAGTCAGCCAAGCGCCACTCCACGCACACAGTCAGCCAAGCGCCACTCCACGCACACAGTCAGCCAAGCACTAATCCAGGCACACCGCCAGCAAAGCAACAAACCACTCACACCGCCAGCCAAGCAACAATCCACTCACACCGCCAGCCAAGCAACAATCCACTCACACCGCCAGTCAAGCAACAATCCAGGCACACCACCAGCCAAGCGCCAATCCAGGCACACCGCCAGCCAAGCGCCAATCTACGCACACCGCCAGCCAAGCGCCAGTCCACACACACCGCCAGCCAAGCGCCAGTCAACACACACCGCCAGCCAAGCGCCAGCCTACACACACTGCCATCACATGAATTTTTTTTTTTACAAAACAAACAAATTGCAAATAGATACAAATCTACTAACACAAAATCTGAAACTAAATACACTGCACTAATGCCAACCTTAAAACAGAATACAAATTTTAAACAATACAGACCAGGCAGTTCATTTTACCACTCATGGATACTCCCAAAAATTATTTTGTGTGTGGTAAGCTCTATAACAAGCAGACACACACAGCCCAGGGTTAGAAGGACACCCAGGGATGAAAAGACAAGTCTCCTTCCGCAAATCTCTTCGCCAACAGACTCTACATCTCCTGGTGGGAAGGTCTTTTGTAGATGTGGGAGGAATGTAATCAGGAAAGTGGCGATCTTTCAATCGAACCACATCCTCCACCACTCCAAATCTAGGAACACTTACCTGTTCCACAACAACAAGGCCAGCTATCACAGAGTGCTGAAACTGAAGAAATGTCAATTTTGACGCAGGAGAACAGTCCTTGAACACAATAAAAGCATTGAAAGTTGCTAAATTGAAAAAATGGATGGCCAACTTCTTATACCAAACATAAGCCTTACGAATAGCAGTGTAAGGTTCTAACCTCTGATCTACTGTCAACACCACCCATGTGCTTATTGTAGTCCACAATGCACACAGGTTTGTGCACATCAGCAACCTGACCCCAAACAAGCACAGGTGAAGTACTCTCGTCATGGATGGTAGTCAGCATGTACACATCCCTCCTGTCCACAAATTTCACAGCTAGTAGTTCTTCACTGCGCAAGTAACTGCACTGACCCCTCTGAAGTTTTTTGCAAACAAGCTCTTTCGGATAACCTTTGTGGTTAGAGTGGATTGTGCCACATGCAAAAGTGTCCACTTTAAAAAATTCCTTAAAGATTTGCACCGCAGTGTAGAAGTTATCAAGGTACAAATGGTGGCCTCTGTAGAACAGTCTTCTAGCAAGATCCCACACAATTTTCTCTGAAACTCCAAAAGTGGACGGACAACCAGGGGGGTCAATAGTGGAATCTCTACCAGTGTACACACGAAAATTAAAAACATATCCTGTCTTACTCTCAGACTACATATACAGTTTAATTCCATAGCGTGCCCTCTTGCTAGGGATGTACTGCCTAAAAACCAAACGACCCTTGAACAAAACCAAAGACTCATCAATAGATCTTTCTTTCCCTGGAATGTAAATCTCTGAAAATCGATCAACAAAGTGATCAAGAACAGGCCGAATCTTAAAAAGACGGTCACAGTCAGGGCGACTACGTGGCAACGCCAAAGAATTAACTACAAAATGCAGCATGCGTAGCAAAAGTAAATACCGATCACGAGTCATAACTGCTGGAAATATGGCTGTTGCCATCAAGGGACTGGAAGACCAATATGAAGCCAGGTTGGGCTTCCTTACCAAACCCATCAATAAAGTCAAACCCAAAAACTTCTTCAGCTCTTCCAGATTTGTAGGAGACCACCGGGTAGCTCTAGAGTGGGGCCTAAGTTTGTCACTGTTGTCCCTCAACAACTGTTCAGCATACAAATTAGTCTACTCAACAATCTCACCCAAAAATACATCATCCATTAATAACTGAAAATACTGTATAGGCAAAAAGAATTCACAATCCACTCTACACCCTGCATCACCGCTAAAGGCAGGCAACTCCAGCTGCACCATGTTTGGATCAACCCAGAGTCCAGCACTTCCAGTTGGAAGCCTAGCAGCCTCAGGCTGCAAACCAGATGCCTCTTGCACCATCGCCACATCAGTATCCTCCTCTAAAACAGGCACTTCATCTGCACTGAGAGAACCTTCATCATCCGATGATTCCATGTGGAGAGAAAACTCACTGCCAGAATCTTCCCCTCCCTCCTCTCCCTCAGACGCACTGTCCGTGTCATAATCCGGCTCAGAGGAAGATTCAAGCAGGATACCAACCACCTGCTGAGCAGCCATTCTACGGCTAGCCATAATGATTACTTATAAAGGTAACTTGTCACAGAAGTCAACAACAACAAACACTATGTAAAATAAGCAATGAACACAATTCACCTTTATCAAAAATACCACTCACTTGGCGGAAGCAGCTAAACTCACCACCACGGACTCTGCACAGACACAGTATGGATCAACAATATCCCACTAAAAAAGAAAGAGAAAAGAAAATTACACATAAGGCACTGCAAAACACATCACAAAGATTTTCAAGCTCAAAACACTAACTAAATGCCAGTATGACCCCATTACAAAAAAAAGTAATTCCTACATTGCAATATTAATCATTTGGAGTATATACAACAAAAACGTTTTTCTTACCTAAAAAATGCAACTACACAAAGCTGCAGAACAACCACTGTCAAAACCGCAAACAGGAATCAAAAGCTTTACACTAAATTTAAAAAGAAGAAAAAAACATTAGAATCACATATACAAAAAATGCACCAGTCCAATTGCCAAGCTAAGGGGTAGGTGGGCCTAACAGTATAAAATCAATAGGGGAGCAACCCTTGAGGCCACCCCCAACAAAGCAAAAATTAAAAAAAAACTCTGGTGTCTAGTGGCTTCTGCCCCCTTTGGGAGCAGATGGGCCTAAACACGTACTGCTACTCTGCCACTCAAAGAGGGCAGAAAAGGCACAATCATCCTCCCATAAAGTGGAACGATCCATGTCCAAGGGGCGGATCCCCAACATAAAAATATGCCCTGGTGCCCTAGTGGCCCTACAAAAAAAAAAAGAACAGCAGAACTGCCCATCAAGGTGATACCAAAGGGGATGATGGACGGATCGCTTGAGCAAATCTAACACTCCCCCCCAGTCAACTGATCTTGGTTTAATCCATCATCATTGTTTAGCTCACTTCACCATCCCAGTTCAGACATGGCCATATGCAAATCAGACTGACCCTGTGCGCTTTGATTACCCTAAGTTGGCAGACGTGGGTCCCTTGCTCACTTTGCCACTCGACTCAAGTTAACCTGGCTGATGACGGCTGATTAGCCAGTAACCGGTCCCAGTATGGTTGTTTCCGGGCCAGGGAAGATATGGCTTGGCAGTTCGGGCTGGACTGTTCCCTTGAGGCATAGGGTCAGACTAATTTGCATATGGCCATGTCTGAACTGGGGTGCTGGAGTGAGCTACACCAACCAAAACCTAACATCATGGGCATACCAAAATGGCAAGGCAAAATATATGCACCAAAAATGAGTGACCCTTGCCCAAGGGGGCCACTCCCCACTACATTTACTCAATTGGCACAGCGTGTCAAATACATTTTACAATTTGTAATCTGCCCCCCCCCTGGGGTGGGCAAACGAAGCAAAAAGGATGGCCCCCAAAAGGGGAGCAACCCTTACCTAATGGGTCTCTCCCCAAAACAAAAACAAAAAAATAGGGCTGCGTAAAATGGCCCCGTGGGTGGGTCTCATGACGAGCTGAGCTTGTCATGAGCACCCGAGCACTGTATGCCATGACGAGGGGTCATGAGCATACAAGGGGTAATTAAGCATGACCAGATGTATTTAAAGATCCTGTGCGGGCTAGAGTTATTAACCCCAGGATCCACAAAAAGTACAAAGCCGCCTCTGGAGACCCAGCCTATATTAAAGGCCCCGTCCCATTAGACTCCCTGGTAGTGTCCAATGCCAGAAAAAGTGCCAATTATCAAACATCAGGTGATGCTCCACCCCCTGATGAAGAGTCCAAACTCGTAGACGCCTCAGGCAAAAGAACAGGGTCACAAGCAGCTAACATCTGGCGTATTGCTAAGACTCCAGCTTTGTTAGCTAGGTATGATAGGGCAAACTATGATGAACTAGAGTCCCTATTACATCTTCCAGAAAAATACAAAAACAAGGCCAATGACTGTATACACGAGGGTAAAATAATCACTAATACCTCCATTTGATGTGCCTTAGATGTAGCTAATACCGCCTCTAGAGCAGTTAATACAAGTGTACTCCTACGTAGGCATGCTTGGCTACGCATTTCTGGGTTCAAACCAGAAGTGCAAAATACTATTTTAAATCAGCAATTCGACCAAGAACACTTGTTTGGGCCAGATGTTGATTCTTCATTAGAAAAAAATGAAAAAAAGACAGACACAGCCAAATCAATGGGAGCCTTGCTATCGCAAGCTCCCAGACGTTCATTTTGTCGCTCATTCTATAAAGGCACCTCCAGAGGCTATTCCTCTGACAACCCAACCACTTCTTACAAAGCTCCCCCCCCCCAATCTGCCTTTACAAAGGGATACCAAAGAGGTGGATATAGAGGCAATAACAATAAGGGAATTGGCAAAACCAGGTCTGCCTCCACCCCTACACAATGACTTTCTTCCACTCCCCCCGGAACATTCCAATCCAGCCGGGGGCAGAATACAACAGTTCCTTCCTGTCTGGAACAACATCACCACAGACATCACCACAGACAGGTGGGTTAGACAAATAGTTCAATCAGGCTACTGTCTAGAACTCATGTCTACTCCCCCAAACATACCACCCAGGCAGCGTCACATGTCACCAGACCATTTATCACTGCTCAAACAAGAAGTCATCTCCCTTCTGCAAAAACATGCAATAGAGCCAGTACCACTGCATCAACAAAACACAGGGCTGTACTCCCTGTATTTCCTCATTCCAAAAAAGGACGGCTCTCGAAGACCCATCCTAGACCTCAGAACCCTAAACCTATACATACAATCGGACCACTTTCTCATGGTCACGCTTCAACAGGTTCTCCCTCTACTGGCACAAAGCGATTCCTTGCTACTCTAGATCTCAAGCACGCCTATTTTCATATTCCCATTCACACCTCACAGGAAATATCTCAGGTTTGTAGTGGACGGTCAGCATTACCAGTTCAAGGTATTCCAATTCGGAGTCACCACAGCACCCAGAGCTTTTACCCAGTGTCTAGCAGTAGTTGCAGCTCACCTAAGGAGACAACACATTCATTTGTACCCTTACTTTGACGACTGGCTCATAAAAGCCAACTTAGTGCTTCACTCTCCCCTGAGGCGGAAAGCCGGGGGTTTTAATACCTGCTGCATTTTGTATTTGTTTCATTTATTTCTGTTGCATTTTGACATTTTAAATCCTTTCAGCCACTCTACCTACCTCCCTTCGCCGTATCTAGAACCCTGCTCCCCGCGCAGCCAACTATGCGCTGACGCAGCAGGAGACAGGGGGAACGCCATCTTGGGTGTACGGAAAGGTAGCGGACCAGCTGTGGGCCGCCTCCTATCCCATCCTTCCTCTCTGTCTATAAAATGAGCACCAGGTCCCGAACGCGCAGCGGGAGCGCCAAAGGCAAGCCCATCTGCGCCCGTCCTTGCCTTGAAGCGCCCAGCGGCCAGGAACCCTGCCCAAACTGAGCCTGCAATCTGCTGCCCTGTCTCATATTCATCTGAGGAGCTACGCCGTCTTGATAGCAGCCTCCCTTTCTGTGTACCACTCGATTGCTCGCTTAAAGCACCGGTAAAATGTCCACATTGTAACTACGAATTTTCTTGTAACACTGCGCCTCTAGTGCCATCTACTCCACCTTATAAGTTCTGGAGTATTAACTGTCGATCTCTGCCTAAAAACAGAGATCGTATATTTGACCTATTAACTTCCACCCAGCCAGATGCCCTGTTTCTAACGGAAACCTGGCTTCATGCCAGCTCCGGCCCAGATGTGGCCAGTGCCTTGCTGCCTGGATATGTTATAGTCAGGCAAGACAGAGCCACTGGGAAAGGTGGTGGGATGGCGATTATCTTCAAGGATATTTATTCCTGCTTTCTGGAACCTATTTTATTTGCCGGACTGTTAAGCCGCACTATTCAAACTGGTGGTTACGTCTAAACTGACGCTATCGGGGATACTTATCTACCGCCCCCCTGACAAACCAACTCAGTGGCTATCTTCATTTGCTGAACGTATAGCCCCTTATGTTATGAAGTCAGCCAATTTCACCATCCTGGGAGATTTAAATCTCCATTTGGAAGACACGCATAATGGCTTAAGCAGAATGTTTCTATCCGATTGCGAGGCTATTAATTTAATACTACGCAACCGAGGCCCCACCCATCAGGCTGGCCACCTACTTGATCCTGTTATCTCTAACATTCTGTTTGACTGCACCTCTCTTGCCCTCCCCCTTGTTTGGTCTGATCATTTTGCAATTCACTTAACTCTGCTTGTCTAAACTGCGAAGGATATGCCCTTCTTTGGCACTATGGGCAACCATAGAGCCTTGACTAGGTTGAACATTTCAGCGTTTAACGCCTCACTCACTGCCACCTGCCCTGATACCAAACTTAGGTGTACTTTTTTTGGTTCAGGAACTATCTCATTGGCTAACTTCTAATATCAATTGCCATCTGCCGCCACGTCCTAGACGACCTATTCCGCATCTTGCTCCAGCCCCATCGTTTACGGACGATTTGAAAGCAATGAAGTCCGAATGTAAACATCTGGAGAGACTCTGGCGAAAAACCTACGCTCTTGATGACAAACTGACTTATCGATCAGCACTCAGGCAATACCATCGAGCCTGCAGAAAGGTGAAAGCCTTTTATGTCTCGGAGTCTATCGAAAGGGCTATTAATCGGCCGAAAGCTCTCTTCTCTATGGTTAAGAAGTTAGCAGGCTCAAACACTTTCCCCACTCCACCTGCGCTAGGGGAAGTGGAATGCAATGAAATTGCAGACCTTTTTATATCCAAAGTCGAAACTATCTATAATGCCCTTTCTCTGACCTCCCCTAAGTCCCCTCCTGATTCCCCCACTCTGGATATACTGGGTCCTTCACTTCCGGAAGTGCAGATCTCGGAGTGGCCCTTGCTAGATTCAAACTCGTTTCTCGCCTGCATGGCTAAGGTAAATTCAGGCTCCTCCCTGGATCCAATTCCTATGGACATTCTTTGCCAGCTATCTCCTGACGTTCTTCTAGTTATTCAAGAGCTTTTGAACTCCTCATTGCCGGTATCTATTGTCCCGGATGAATGGAAAAGAGCTATGGTGGTTCCACTCTTAAAAAAACCTGGCGCAGATCCCAAGACGCTTGCCAACTTCCGGCCCATCTCCTTGCTGCCTATGTTCTCAAAGATCCTGGAGCGGCATATTAACATATATCTTACTTCTCATGTGGAGACTACAGGATTTTTACATCCGTCCCAGTCGGGGATCCGCTCCCACTTCCCCACAGAAACAACCCTCCTGGGGGTCACTGAGAACTTACGCACTCGTCTTGATCATGGTGAGACCTCGGCGCTTATTCTCTTAGACTTAAGCGCCGCATTTGATAGGGTCTCACATTCTATTCTTCTGAGAGCACTGAGAGCGGCCGAAGTGACTGGCCCTGCCCTGGATTGGCTGTCCTCTTTCTTAAATCACCGTACATTTCAGGTTGTTTCTTCCGGTTCTTCTTCTTCTGTCCGTTCATCTGCGCATGGGGTGCCGCAGGGGTCCTCTCTGAGCCCTATGCTCTTTAATATCTACGTGAGGCCCCTGGCAACCATCGTGGAAGACGCTGGTCTCTCCCTTTACTCATACGCAGATGATACTCAGATTTTTTTCTCCTTCTCCTCGGCCGAAGCAAATGCTCCATCTGTTCTTAAACTAGGACTTAGTCGAGTGGCAGAGTGGATGCAGGCGAACCTCCTGAAATTGAACGGAGACAAGACGGAGGTGGTCATTCTGGGCAAGTATAAGTACCTCTGGAGCCCCGCACATTGGCCGTCAAAAATGGGTCCTCCACCCCTCCCAGTGACGCAGGTTCGCAACCTTGGCTTTGTTCTGGATGATTCGCTCTCCATGCGGCAACAAATGGTCAAGGTGGCAGCCACCTGCTTTTCCATCTTGGGGTGGCTCCGGAAAATCCTATGGATGCTCCCAGTCTCGACGAGGCGCTCGGTGGTC
This sequence comes from Lissotriton helveticus, assembly GCF_964261635.1. NCBI lineage: Eukaryota > Metazoa > Chordata > Amphibia > Caudata > Salamandridae > Lissotriton > Lissotriton helveticus. The sequence continues at coordinate 108,029,682 of NC_136067.1, forward strand.
CAGGCTTTGATTACTTCTCGCCTAGACTACGGTAATGTGCTCTATCTTGGAGTTACCTTGGAGATTCAGAGGAGACTTCAGCTTGTCCAAAACTCGGCTGCCCGCCTCCTTTGTAAGGTCCCGCGGAGATCCCCTATCTCCCCCTTTCTTAAGGACCTTCACTGGCTCCGTATTGATAACCGAGTCATTAAAGCTCTTTGCTTTATGCATAAGATCAAACAAGGGTCGTCTCTAGCTTACCTACAGTCTCTTGTTCAACAATACTCTCCATCTCGCCTTCTTAGATCCTCATCCCAAGGAAACTTTCTGATTCCGCGTTTCAAACTGATGAGAATGGGTGGACATTCTTTTTCTTGCGCTGCCCCTAGGCTTTGGAACTCTCTTCCGGTTACATTGAAACTTGAACCATCTTTGATGAAATTTCGCAGACCCCTTAAAACCTGGCTCTTTCCTCAATAACAACTGCTATTTGTAAGCACTATTTCAACTGGCGCCGGGAGACCCCCTGTGGGTAGCTGCGCGCCCTATAAATTCAACTACAAATACAACCAATGTGTGCAACATACTCACGCTACAATTCAACTACTTCACGACTTGGGGTTTACCATAAACCAGCCAAAGTCTCATCTGCAACCGTCCCACATACAGCAATACCTAGGGGTAACGTTAAATACCTTTAAGTCACATGCATATCCCAATCCAACAAGGATATCAAGCATACAAAGCCTTATCACAAAGTTTCAACCTCAACACACTCTCCCAGCTCGAGTGTTCATGCAGCTTATAGGAATGATGGCATCTTGCATTTTCATAGTCCCTCATGCAAGACTCCAGATGCGCCCCCTACAGAAATGTCTAGCACGTCAGTGGAACCAGGCTCAAGGTCAGCTAACAGACCTGGTGTTGGTGGCCGGTTGCACCCATCGCTCTCTGCAATGGTGGAACACCAAAAACCTTTCCAAAAGGCAACCGTTCATCGAGCCAGTTCCACAGATTGTGCTGACAGCAGACGCATCGCTCTCCGGCTGGGGAGCTCATCTATTGCATCATACCATACAGGGCACAATGACACCCCAACAAAGGTTGCTTTACATCAACCATCTGGAATTGCTAGCCATATTCCTAGCATTAAAATCATTCCAGATACACATTCTAAACAAGACTGTCCTAGTCCGCACCAACATACTACATATGAAAGCAAGGAGGGACACACTCTCTCCAACTCTCCCTCCTAGCTCAAAGCATATGGAGATGGGCCATTCCCCAAAACATCTTTCTCCTAGCCCAACACGTTCCAGGAGTCCAAAACTGTATAGCAGACCTACTGAGTCATCAAATGCAACAAACTCACGAATGGGAACTGCATCAGCAAGTTCTTCAACCATTCTTTCAGATGTGGGGGCTCCCAGATATAGATCTCTTCGCAACCCACAAAAACTCAAAATGCCCAAACTTCTCCACCAGGTATCCACCCCCATTGTCCAAAGGCAATGCGATATGGATGAATTGGTCAGACAAATTTGCGTAGGCTTTTCCACCTCTCCCACTGGTGGTTCGCAAACTGCAGCAACACTGGCTGACGCTAACTTTATTTGCTCTAACATGGGCCAGACAACCATGGTACACCTCGTTACTGGAAAAGATTTGTTATTTATTGTAATAATAACCACATCAATCCCCTAGATGTGTCCATTGAACACATCACATGTTACCTACTACATCTACAAAGGTCTAACCTAGCATACACATCTATTAGGTTACACCTTGCTGCTATAGCAGCTTACTTACAAAATAGACAACACTTGTCATTATGTAGAGTACCTTCCATCAAAGCCTTCATGGAAGAACTCTAAATAATTATTCCACCCAGAGTACCACCCTCAGCTGTGTGGAACTTAAATATTGTTCTCACAAGACTCATGGGTCCTCCGTTCGAACCTATGCACAAATGTGAACTACAATTCCCTATTTGGAAAGTCGCTTTCCTTGTAGCCATTACTTCTCTTAAGAGTTAGCGAACTCCAAGCCCTTACTATTCAAAAACCATTTTTACAAATACATCCTAATAAAGTGGTTCTTAGGACAAACCCAAAATTCCTACCCAAATTCCTTTCGCCATTTCATCTCAACCAATCCATAGAATTGCCAGTATTCTTCTCGCAACCACAAACAGTTGCAGAAAGAGCTCTTCACACTCTAGATGTCAAAAGAGCACTCCTGTACTATATTGAAAGAACCAAAGCATTTCGTAAAACAAAACAACTTTTTGTTTCCTTCTCTCCACCACATAAAGGCAATCCTATATCAATATCTGGAATTGCAAGGTGGATTGTAAAATGCATTCAAATTTGCTATCAAAAAGCAAAACGTACCTTAACTATTCCACCTAAAGCTCACTCTACAAGGAAATTGGGGGATTCAATGGCTTTCTTAAGGAACATTCCCCTAGATAACATCTGCAAAGCAGCTACATGGTCTACACCACACACTTTCACAAAACATTATTGTGTGCAAGCTAAGCAACAAGCTAGTGTGGGCCAGGCTGTACTCAAAACATTATTTCAAACAGCTGCAACAGATACTGGTGGTCCCCGCTAGGGTGGTGTACTGCTATACAATCTATAATCAGTGGTTAATCTGCAGCTAGTATGCCTCGAAAGGAAAATGCTACTTACCAGTATGCATCTGTTCTTGGCATGTAGAGCTACAGAGTTACACACGCCCACCCGCCTCCCCGGCTACCTCTATCTGTTCCAGTTGATCTTATTTAGTTACAGCATACATAGGCATCTTTTCTGTTTCTCACAAAACTCCATCATTTCCCTTACTGGCGAAAAAACAATCTGAAGATGGAGCTGATGCCCATGCGCACTATGGTCCACAGGAGGAGTCGCCTATCTCGTGGCTTCGAAAGACTTTCCCAGGACAATAACAAAGTGCAATCATCCGAGCCCAACACCAGGTGGCGATCTAATGCACAGTGTGTAACTCTGCAGCTCTACATGCTAAGAACAGATGCATACTGCTAAGTAGCATTTTCCCTACAATACTTACATTATCAAATGAGATAGCTGCGCATGTAGTGGAGCAGTAGACATGGTGACTAGGTAGGATTCAACTGTTGTCTTTACTTGACCATGCTGTGCACGGACATTCAACATGCTCCTCTGCGCTTAAATTGTGTATCTGATAGAGACTACTAGCCGCAGATTCCTTAACGTGGAATTATCCCCAGGCGTAAGACTGGATCCGGAAAATGTTCTTTACCACAGCATCTCTGCGCGTCGGGGATCGGTACCTCGTGACTCCGCCCTGACGTCGTACATGGGCGTGACATTAGCAAGGTCACATAAGCCCCACCTCGGCACGCCGACGTCAGTTTTTTCTCTTTTCCGCGTGCAACGCGTATCCGGATCGTGTCCTGACCTGTTTTCAGGCCTTCTTTTTTCACGCTTTGCATTGAGGAACAGTGTGCAAATGACTTCGGGCTTCAAGACGTGTACCTCTTGTGCACGTCGTATGTCGGTGATGGACCCTCACCAGATGTGGTGTTTGGGCGAGCACCATGACTGGACGGACTGCGACGCCTGTCAGCCCCTCAAACCTAAGTCATGGCGGGAGAGCTGGATGAAATTGCTGTCGGCCCGCTTGTCCAGGTCGGTGTCGGGCCAACGTCCGTCCCCTACCTTGGAAACCAGGGGCCGCCGATTCTGACTGCGACATCGCCCTTCGCCACGGCTCCAAGGGCGTCGTCGCCGACTGGTAGGTCCTGCAGCTTGACTCCGAGGCCCTGTCCTCGTTTGGCGGGTTCCCCTCAGGACGTGCACCCTCGCCTGTTGCCACCCTACCTGCCGTTTCCTGCCGTCGGGGCGACTAGGGCCCAAATGACAGCCTACGCTACGGCTCTGCAGGCTTCTTTGGCCCCTCCTCCACCTCCTGAGACGTCCGGGGATCCTTTGCCTCACATGGGGCCTTCCGTGGAGTCGCCTGTGGCTTTGACCCAGCGCCAAAGGTTTCGGCTTTAGGTTGGAGGAGGTTGGTGTCATCGAGATGTAGTCCTTCGGGGCACCCCTAGTCGCAGGAGGTCGCCGGGACTCAGGGCGTGTCCCCGAGTTCCCCTCGGCCCTCTGAGCAGGCGGCTGCGTCGCCAGGGGCCAGGCTGGCGCCGTTTCGGCACCGAAAGCTTTCCTCCCCGGCCCTGGCGGTGCCGCGGGAGGAGGCCAGGGCCTGGGGTGCTTTCCAGAGTCCCTCTCGGCCCTCTGCGCGGGCGGCTGCCCCGTGTGAGGTCGAGTCGGCACCGTTCCTTAGCCGACCCGGCTTCGACCCAGCCCTTTTCTCCTAGGGAGCACATGGTGGTGGAGGTCGACTTGGTGCCGCCAATGTCACCTCCGACACAGATTGACGTCGATCCAGCGCCTGTGGCGGACTCCATGGCGTCGGGTCCTTGATTCGTCTCTAGAGGTTCCTTCCTCTCTGGAGGTTTGTCATCTCATGGTCTCTTTTCCGGAGACCGGACGCCACATCGTTGCTTTTTCACCGGACTCTTCCAGGGAGGGCTCTTCGCCGTCCCCACAGCCTCAATACTCGGACCCTCTTTTCCGCAGTTCGCGGTTGGTTCCTCCACTGGCTTCCCCCAGGGTCCTCAGGTTCCCCACTCACTCGTCCGTGGATCACGCACCATTTAGGGGCTGGCCGCTTCCCCCCTCTAGCTGGACTTGAGGACGGACAGCTCAGTTTGCAGCTAACGCCCACGGAGGAGCTGCTCTCTTCCCCGCAGCGCCCTACGTAGGCCAGTGTTGCCTTTGTTCGGGCTATTTCCACGGCCGCTGACATTTTGCGAATGGGTGACTCAGTCACCCCATTGCCTACGGATAATCTCTTGGAAGTTCTCCACCAGGGCTCTGGTGGACGGGGAGTTGTTCTTTTCTTTTGAAGCGTCGCTCCACAACTCTCTTCTGGGGGCTGGGGGCTTGTCGGCATCCTGCCAGGGGTGATCAGGTGCCTCAGACGCTCCTCCATCGCCACCTTCATGCTCCGCACGACCCAGTCTGCCTTTCCTTCCACCCTTCTACTCGGGGCTCTCTTCAGCGGACTGCTTTTCCGTCCTTGCCCGTTTTGGTGTTTCCTCCGTCTCGGGAGTTCTGGGGTTGGATTCATGGGGGCGTAACATCTTTGGTTTTTCCGGTGCTGCTTTGCGGGCGCTCAACACTCTTTGTGGGTTGGAAAGGGCTACCTCCAGCCTGTGGGATTCTGTGGAGTCCCTTCTTTCTCATGTCTTACATGAGTGTGCCCGCGCTGATCTACGACACCATTTTTTGGATGGTCGAGAGTTGGCCACGTTTATTCTCCGTGCGGCTTTGGATGTTGCTGATGCTCTCGGCTGTGTTATGGCCAGTTCTGTGGCTGTCCGTCGCCATGCTTGGCTGCGGGATGCTGTCTTTCCTGAGAATATTAGGGAGCGTCAGGTTGACCTGCCCTTTGATGGGGACCTTTTGTTTAACACTCATGTGGACTCCGCCATTCAACGTCTCCTTGCGGTGACCCATCCTCCTCCGTAGGCTGGCTTGTTGATCCTCCGGGGCTTGATGGGAGGCGTTATCCCACCTGCTTGCTGGAATCTGGTGTTTTGAGTGGCCCGCTTGTCTGTTCTGTGTGGTTTGACGTGCCTTCGGGGTCCCTTGGTTGGCCCCTCTCTTCTTGCCGTCTGTGGTTCCTACCACAGGTCTTATGTTCTTGTTCTCTGATGCGGGATTTTTTCCCTAGGAGTGGTTCCCATTTTTCTTTGGGACGTTTCATACCCTAATTGGGGTACTTACTTGTAGCTATTATATGGCTCTGTCCTATGCTGGGAGGGTGAGGACTACCTTTTGCAGGTTCCTCGCGTTGCTGTATTCCGCTGGTGCGGTTTCTTTGATCTTTGTCTGGGCGTAGCTTGCGCTGCTCCAGGTCCTGTCATTCTCAGTATCCGCTGCATCGCTAGACGAGCTTTGGCATGCCGTCTGCGGTGTTTTGCTGTGGTGTTTCTACCCTTTTTTGTCCAGCGTTTCGGCCTGGTCCTCTGTCTGGTGTTCCAGGGGGGATATTTTCCTGTGTTCTGGTTGACGGCTAGGTCCGTCCTATGTATTTCTCCTCTTTTCTTCCGGCTGGTCCCCCCTTCTTTTCGTGGGTCAGTTTCTGTCCGGAACGGTCTCCTTTTAGGGGTCGTTCTGGATTTCCCTGGCCTTTGCCTTCGTCTTGAGCTTGGCTTTATCTGGGTGTTCAGCTTTGTGCTGCTTGCCAGCTGCCGGCTGCGCCCGCCTGCTCTTTCTGGTCCACGGCTGGGGGCCTTGGCTTGGGCCCTTGTGCTCCTACCTCTTGTTCTGCTGGAGCCTTGCGAGACTACGTCTTTCTTCTCACGCCTGACTTTATTGACGGTGGAGCCGTTTCTGCCATGTCCATTGACTCAAGGCTGTGACCAGTTCAGCTGTACCCTTCACTGTGTGTTTTTTCCGGTGGAGGGCTTTGCCTCCGTTTCTACCTCTTCTCCTTGGAGTCTTGAGGTGATTCTTTCTTCCTCAGTACTCCTCTGCCGTCGTCTATCCCTCCGGGGCTTTCTGGCGGATGTCCCTGGTACCTTGGCTGGGCTTGGGGTGTCCTGGCCTCCCTTCGCCTCGTCCTTGCTTCCTTCTGCTCGGTGGGGGCCGGGCCGCCCTTCTTGTCCCCATTATACATCCCCTGCTAGGGTTCTGTGTTTCTTCTCCTGGGAGGCTCTCTCGCAGGCCCTCCTCTTCCCTTCTGGGTATGGCTAGGGTATCTATACTACGTTAAGGAATCTGTGGCTAGTAGTCTCTATCAGATGTGCAAGTTACTTATCCCTTTGGAAAAAAAAACTAGTGTCCACATCTCCCAACTTCAAAATCGTCGTCCCATCTCCCTTCTTCATGAAAATAGTGGAAAAAGTGGTAAACGGGCAACTCATGAAATATCTGGAGGAGGAATCCCTCCTCCACCCCACTCAATCAGGGTTCAGAGCTGGCTACTCGACTGAGTCAGACGTCCTCTATTCCACTGAGTCCCTCAGACAGATGGCGGATGAAGGACAGACAGCAGCGTTGGTTCTATTAGACCTCAGTGCAGCATTTGACACCGTGCTGCACACAACGCTGCTGTCTCGCCTCTCCGATGTGGGAGTGGAGGGATCTGCCCATGCCTGGATAAAATCTTTCCGGGCTAATAGAAGTTTCCAGATGCACTGTCCCCCTTTCAAATCCTCCCCCCGGAAGCTGAGCCATGGGGTTCCACAGGGCTCTAGCTTAAGCCCTACCCTGTTCAACCTTTATATGGAACCCCTGGCTCATATAGTCGAAGCTTTCGGGGTAGATATTGTCACCCATGCTGACGATACCCAACTGATGATCAAGCTTACGCTCGACCATACGGAAGATGCCATCCACTTTTCCAAATGCTTGTCATCAGTGGCAACATGGATGAATAACAACTGTCTGCGCCTGAATGGCGAAAAAACTGAACTTTTAGTTGTTGGTAAACCCCCCTCTGCCTGGTCGCACATGTGGTGGCCGGCGGAACTGGGCAATTTTCCCTCTCCCGAGGACTCTGTCAGAAATCTTGGAGTGATGCTTGACTCGGATCTCTCTTTCAGATCTCATGTTAACAAAGTCATGGGCAGGTGCTTTAGCACACTAAAAACCCTCCGGAAAGTCCTTGACCTTCTCCCCATCAATGCCAGAAAGACACTTGTCCACGCCCTAGTCACACCCCATCTTGACTACGGCAATGTCCTGTTCCTAGGTTTAAGTAAAAAAGGCCAGCACCAACTGCAGTGCGTGCAAAATGCTGCTGCCCGCCTGCCTCGTAGAGCATCTGGGAAGAATGCTCTAGCGAAGCTTCACTGGCTTCCGGTCAAGGAACGTATTAAATTTAAAGCCTTATGCTTTACGCATCGCCCAGGGCAAAGGCCCAGGCTATTTGCAAAAGCTCCTCACAATTCACCATCCCACCCGAAATCTGAGGTCGACCGGAGCGATGCTGTTCAAACTCCCCCGTACCCGCAGAGCCAGGATGGGTGGTCGTTCTTTCAGGTACCTGGCTCCTAAACACTGGAATGAACTACCACTTGACCTCCGAATGGAACCTTCAGAAACTAGATTCCGTGCTAAACTTAAAACTCATCTGTTCCCAGTTATCTAATTCACTCTCCTCACACTGACCTTGGCTTCGTTCTATCCAACTTCTGTCTCTTGAGATATAGTAGCAATCTAGCGCGGGGACACACTATTTTTAGTGTAGCCAGGCGCTCTACCAATGGTTTTATTATTATTATTATTTATGTATCTGGTAGAGACGATTCTAGCCGCAGATTCCTTCATGAGCCACCGTTCCTCCTCGTTCTGCGAGGACCCTTAGCTTGGTCTTCTGCACTCACCTGCCTCCGGGTGGTTATGTCTTCTGCTAGTGCCTTCTCTCATTTCCTTCCTAGTGGGATGCTTAGTTTTGTTGGTCTGATCCACTCCTTCCTTTCTGGTGATTTTTTTTTTTTTAAACTTCTTTTTATTAAAGAGATACAAAAAACAGTCAGCAGATGCCTTACATTTCGGAGTAAGCAACATATATACAAATCAACAGTGGATAATGTACGGAATTCCATAAGGCGAAAGCAAAATATCCAGTTACCATGGCATGCGATCGTTAGAACACAGGATATATCATTCCGACCAGTTCGACACATTTCGTAGGGCAGCCACCCTTAGAAGCAGGATTTTAAAGGAGAAAAAGAATCATAAAGTTCGAGTGGCAGGCAGGCTTAAAAGAATTGAACCGTATCAAAAACAACCATCGCTGCCTGTTTGCAGCACTTAAAGGCAATATATCATAAAGGATCTCTTGCCTGTAGGAGAGTGGGGTCTGCAATCCTATGGTCACCCCAGATTTTTGCTTTTTGCTTCACTGGTTTACGACTTTCCCTGGCTGTGGGCCTACTAATCAGATCCACAGCCTAGCTGTTCTCTCTCTAAATTGACAACCATGTACTTTAGGTGCATTTACCAATTGGTACTGGGCCACCTTATCAATCCATGTACAGTGTACCATAGGTACCCAGGGCATAGGTGTACCCAGGGCCTACCAGGGGCTGAAGCATGTGTTATGCCACCCCTGACTGGCCATCTAAAACAGACACAACTGGCTGCAAGACAGCTGGGGCAAGGAGGTGTAATCACCCTTTGCTATAGATATAGTATACCTGTATCTAACCCTAAAATGGACACATATATTCCTATCAGTCACTCCTATGGCAGGCCTTATCAATCCTGAAGGCAGAGTGCTTGGAATTACGTGAGATGGTGCTCTGGCATGAGCTGAGCCCGTCTGCAGCTTGCGGAACTAAGTCCTAATAGCTGTTCCATGATAACGCTATACCATATACTCTTAAGTGCATTATAATCCTCGCGGTTAAATGCTAACTTTGGTATAGCATTATCAAAACATGTCGAGTAAGGTGTCATACGAATTGGAATACTACCCCCTCGCCAATTCTGGCGACGGGGGTAGCATTCCACCCTTCTAGAGGGACACGACATGTATGTAACTGAGAACCCCAGTTAAAGTTAACTCGAGCCTTGGCATCACAAAATGGATGCTGCCACCACAGACACAAGTCTGACCCGCTGCTGCTGGGAGTCCTTCCAGCGAGGGAGGCTTGGACAAAGGGTTTCCTGCCTTGGGAGGTGCTAGCACCACCCCAGACAGGATTTTGTGTATTGGGTAGGACAGGCCTAAAAGAAATGAGACATGCCTGGGGCACACAAGGTGTCCTGTGCATACTCCGGCTCAAACCAGTTGCTGGGGCATCCCTGCCCCTGCTCTGGCGCGAAACCGGACAAAGGATAGGGGGTGTAACCACCCCCCTTCCTGGTCCCACCCAGGGGAGGGACCTAGTCAGTAGTGCAGCCCCCTTAGGAGAATAAAGGTAGGAGCTGGTCCCATTCCAAATTAGATTACCCTGAACAACTTACAAGAAAACACTCTGGACTTCGACGTTCTGCTCCACAGAAGACTGAAGAATCTCCCTTGTGGGCAAGGAGTGTCCACCCTGCAACTGCAGGCACCTTCAAGCGTCCAGCGGCTTTACTTTGTCGTCTTCCCTCGAGGATCCAGACTTCAGAGCCCGACGAGACCCTGATTCCCAGACCTCTCCGACCTCAACTCACATCTGCAGCACAGCTGAGATCCGTGGGTGCGACGAGACACGTGGGACCGGCCATCTTGAAAGAAACTGCACTTTGCTTCCAGCAAGACTCCCGAGGTAAACTCGACCAAGTGCTTTGGGGATTGAGAAGCCCCAGCCCCGAGCAGCTCCTGCACCGAAGATCAGCCCTCCAGCATCCACGAGATCTACGTGGGGCCCTTCTGCCTGTTTGCTGCTCGACGCGTTGTCTGGTCACTTGCCGGCTGGCTAGTGGCCTCCTAGACGACGAACTTTGAAATCTGCACTGCTGGTCTGGTTGCTCCAGACTGGCCCTGGCTCCCTTCCAAAAGAGGGGCACCCCGGACCCTCCTGGTCCACTCCAGACGCCGTTTCCACACACCGCGTGGGTTGCCTTTGCCAAGGCCTGTTGACGCCGATTCCGGAACCAACACCGCCGACAGCGAGAGCCTGCGTGGGACAGCTCGTGCCTCCATCCTGGTCGTCGAAGACACCTCCTGGTCCACGTGGCTGCAGAGTCAAGCATCCACTCTTCACCTGATCGCGACGACAGCACCTGGTTCTTTCCTGGTTCCACACCGGCCACTAGCTAGTGACTTTGAACACTGTCCCCTCTGCTTTCAGGTCTCCTTCTTCACCGATCCACCCTTGGATCGCACCGGACATCTTCCTCCTGGTCGCATGCAGCATCTTTTCTTTCAGGCTCCATAGACTTCAACGCTAGAACCAGACGCACTTTGACACCTATGCACCCGCGGCCCGTGGGTGAGGTAACGAGAGCATTTCGGTGCTCAAGGGTAGTTTAACTGTCCTAGTGTCCAGTTCCACAGTCGTTTTAGTCCTACCTAGTCAGGATTGTCCGTACTCACTTTTGTCTTGAACAGTACTGTCCATAGACGTTGTTACGCATCTCGCGTGTGAGTTCACACTCTGCACATGCGTTCCGTGGGCCTCCTATTACTTACCTAGAGTTAGTGTAGTGTGGTCCCAACGATCCTACAGCCTCTGGACAGCTCCATTCTAACTATCGACTTTCACATTCCACTTACTTAGTATATGGTTTGTCGTGCCCCTAGGGCACCATTGTAATTTTGTGCAACTTATCGTATTTTTCCTAAGAGATTGTCATGTGCTTAGCCCTCTGACCTCATAAAGAGTTCAGAGGTGTTTGTTAATAATAAATATACTGTTTATTTTCATAACAACCTGTGTGGTGTCCTTTCATCTGGTATTCAAGGGGTTATATTGTGGTAAAACAGCTTGCTTCACATGCCAAAAGAGTTTAGCCTAAGACTGCTTTGTCCATGCTACCATTAGGATAGCTGGTCTATAAGGTTGACTTACAACCAATCACCATAAGGGTTGTTTGGACTGATACAAGGTGATCACTAGAACTAGTGAGCATCATATATCAGGCCAACTTCTCACAGTGTCCTTTCATCTGGTATTCAAGGGGTTATATGTGGTAAAACAGCTGTCTTCACATGCCAAAAGAGTTTAGCCTAAGACTGCTTTGTCCATGCTACCATTAGGATAGCTGGTCTATAAGGTTGACTTACAACCAATCACCATAAGGGTTGTTTGGACTGATACAAGGTGCTCACTAGAACTAGTGAACATCATATATCAGGCCAACTTCTCACATTACATTACCCATCACCACCCACCAATGAATCTAACCCTCAGGAAGGCATCTAATAACAGAAAAGGGACAGGATATTATACATAAAAATGAAAAAGAAGACATTACAACAAACCCCTACCCCCCACCCTGCACCCCTGCATAAGGCTTCCGCCCAACCCCAACTAGCAGTGTGCCTGTCGCCCCAAATAACTGCGTTCTAAACGTAGAAGAAAAGTGGGGGAGGAAATTGACATACAGCTCCCGGTCCCCCTCCCCCGTCAGAAACAACGACCCCTGAGGGCGTAACCAAAAGACAATCAGGATATTCAAACAGAACTAATAGGGGAGGTTATAAACACCGCCCGACCCTCCGCAAGAATAGTGGTAGCAAACCCATGTCCATTGAAGCAACGTTACGAGCCCCTTTTAAAGAGGAAAAAGGCTTCTGCGGATTCTCCAGTTTTGGTTGAACCTACTACTCCACGGCCTCAGGATATTGCTACACCCTCACCAACTTACTCAGATGTGGAGACTGGGGAAGGGGACGATGAGGAGTACAACTTCCCTGCCAACACTGATCCTGAGGATCACCATGACTCATGGGCAGATGCTGGGGTCCCGGGGGATCCGCAAACTGCCCCGGACACTCAAATATATACTGTCAAAACCGCTCCTACTGAGGATTCTGCGGCATTTAATGCTCTAATTGAGAGGGCAGCTAAAAATCACGACGTCCAGCTGCATGCTGACCCTATTGAAGTGGACTTTCTCTTTGATACCTTTTCCACCTCTGAAAAGACTGTCAAAACTCTGCCAATGTTGAAGGGTGTTTTAAAACATGCTGCAGACATTTTTAAAGAGCCCACATGTGCCAGGGTTATAAACCCCAGAATTGAAAAAAAGTATAAGCCGGCTTCTGGAGACCCTACCTACATCAAGGGCCAGTTGCCGTTGGACTCTCTAGATGTTTCAAATGCCCGGAAGAGGGCAAATTCACAAACTACTTGTGATGCTCCTCCCCCTGACAAGGAATCTAAAGTGCTAGAAGCATCAGGGAAGAGGGTGGCGGCTCAAGCAGCCAATATCTGGTGCATTTCAAACACTCAAGCACTTTTGGCCAGATATGACAGGGCACACTATGATACACTTGAGACCCTGTTACAACACTTGCCAGATGAGTATAAGGAGGCAGCAGAGATGCTCATTCAAGAAGGGAAGCTCATCTCAAATGCTTCTATTAAATGTGCACTGGACGCAGCGGACACCGCGGCCAGGGCCATTAACACAAGTGTAATGTTGCGGCGTCAGGCCTGGCTCAGAATCCCCGGGTTCAAACCAGAGATACAAACCACCATCCTCAATCAGCCTGTAAACCCTGATCACTTATTTGGACCTGAGGTGGATACCACCCTGGAAAAAATAAAGAAAGACACCGAGACTGCAAAGTCCATGGGGGCTCTCCAGTCCCAGCAGTTCAGGGGTAGTACTTTTCGTCGCTCAAGCAATAGAGGTGTTTCCCGAGGCCGGATGTCCCAGCAAACACAGTACACTAAAGGTGGGGCGCAAACCTCTTACAACAAGCAGAGTAGAGGCGGCTATCGTGGCAACAGCACCAAGGGCAGAGGTCGTGGAAACAACAACTCCCGATCCTCCGCCATCAACAAACAGTGACTCCTTGTCACTGCCCCCCGACCATACAACACCTGTCGGGGGGAGACTCCAGCAGTTTCTGCCAGTCTGGAAATCCAATACCACAGACAGGTGGGTCAGAAAACTTATCCAGTATAGTTATTGTCTGGAGTTAACGTCCACTCCACCCAACATCCCACCAAGGCACCGTCCTATGCCAACAGAGCATTTGCACTTATTGCAGCAATAGGTGCTCATCATGCTGCAAAAAGGGGCAATCGAGCTCATGCCGGTGGATGACAGAGGCACAGGAGTGTACTCCCTGTACTTCTTAATCCCAAAAAAGGACGAGTCCCTCAGACCCATACTGGACCTCAGGCCCCTAAACAAGTACATTCTCTCAGAACACTTTCACATGCTCACGCTGCAGCAGGTTCTTCCGTTGCTCAATCAAGGGGATTTCCTCGCAACGTTAGATCTCAAAGACACATATTTTCACATTCCACTACATCCATCACACAGAAAATACCTCAAATTCACCATTCAGAATCAGCATTACCAATTCAAGGTCCTCCCTTTCGGAGTGACCACAGCGCCCAGGGTGTTCACAAAATGCCTGGCGACGGTGGCTGCGCACCTCAGGAGACAAAACGTACACGTCTACCCTTATCTGGACGACTGGCTTGTCCAAGCAAAGTCGGCCCAGCAGTGCGCTGCCAACATGTCCCACACCATTCACCTTCTTCACGATCTGGGATTCTCACTGAATTATCCAAAGTCACACCTTCAGCCAGCCCATGTGCGTCAGTATCTGGGCGCGACAATAGATACTCTGGCAGCCACAATAGATACTCTGGCAGCCACAGCTCAGCCAAATTCTGTGAGGATCAACAGCATTCAGTCACTGATCCAGAAATTCAGACCGCAACACTCGCTTCCGGCACGAGTGTTCATGCAGTTGATAGGCATGATGGCCTCCTGCATCTTCATAGTCCCGCACGCAAGACTACATATGCGTCCGCTTCAAGAGTGCTTGGCACATCAGTGGAATCAGGCTCAAGGACAGTTAAACGACCTAGTGTTGGTGACCGGTCGGGTATACAACTCTCTGCATTGGTGGAATCCACACAACCTTTGCAAGGGCTGACCGTTCCAGGAGCCAGTTCCACAGATGATCCTAACAACGGACGCTTCTCTCCAGGCTTGGGGAGCTCATGTACTCCATTACACAGTGCAGGGACTATGGACAACGCAGCAAAAGAAGATGCACATCAACCACCTAGAGCTGATGGCAATCTTCATGGCAATGAAAGCTTTCAAGGTACATCTGTGCAACAAAGTCGTGTTGATCCTGACGGACAACATGACAGCCATGTACTATATTCAAAAGCAGAGAGGTACACACTCTCCACAGTTGTCTCATCTGGCTCAGAGCATGTGGAAGTGGGCCATTCAGAGGAACATCTTCCTCATGGCGGAACACCTCCCGGGCAAGGACAATCAGATGGCGGATCTGCTCAGCAGGTACAGCCACCAAATGCACGAGTGGGAGATACATCCATCAGTACACCACCCGTACTTCCAGCAGTGGGGTCATCCAGAGATAGACCTGTTCGCCACAAGGGAAAACGCAAAATGCCAAAGCTTTGCCGCCAGGTTCCCGCACCCACAGTCGCAGGGCAATGCGATATGGATGAACTGGTCCGGCAAATTTGCGTACGCTTTTCCCCCAGCACCTCTAATACCGCTGGTGGCACGAAAGCTAAAGCAGCACTCGATGACACTCATCCTGGTTGCTCCAACGTGGGCACACCAACCATGGTACACCACGTTTCTAGAACTCTCTGTGGTACCGCATCAAAGGCTGCACCTCACACCCAGACTTTTGACGAAGAGCCATGGCGACATTCAGCACCCAGATCCGCAAGAGCTCAACCTGGCGATCTGGCTCCTGAGGTCTTAGAATTTGGCTACCTTAACTTGCCTCCCGACTGCATGGATATAATGCGGGAGGCAAGAAAGCCCACCACCAGAGCATGCTATGCAGCAAAATGGAAGCGGTTTGTCATTTACTGTGCAGACCACAACATCAACCCGCTAGATGCATCTACTCACAACATCATTTGTTATTTGTTACATCTTTACAAATGTAATCTAGCATATGCTTCCATTCGGATACACTTATCCGCCATAGCGGCTTATCTCCAGAACAGGCAGCATCTCTCAGTTTTCAGAGTGCCTGCCATTAAAGCTTTTCTAGAAGGACTGAAACGAGTCATTCCTCCCAGGACCCCGCCAGCTCCTGTATGGAACCTTAATGTGGTCCTCACCAGACTGATGGGTCCCCCCTTTGAGCCTCTACATTCATGCGAGATTCAGTTCTTAACATGGAAAGTGGCTTTCCTGATAGCCATTACGTCGACGTGTTAGTGAGCTCCAGGCGCTCACCGTACAAGAGCCATTCATACAGGTTCACTCCAACAGGGTGGTGCTGTGCACTAACCCTAAATTTCTTCCTAAAGTGGTTTCACAGTTCCATGTCAATCAGACTATTGAACTGCCTGTGTTCTTTCAAAATCCAGAAACAGTGGCTGAAAGAATGCTCCACACTCTTGACGTTAAACGAGCTTTGATGTACTACATTGATAGGACCAAAGATTTTAGGAAGACGAAACAACTCTTTGTTGCCTTTTCTGCCCAACACAAAGGCAACCCCATTTCCAAAGCAGGTATAGCCAGGTGGATCGTTAAGTGTATTCAAATCTGCTATCAAAAGGCTAAGCGCACTTTAACGATCCCCCAAAGAGCCCACTCCACCCGCAAGTTGGGGGCCTCCATGGCTTTCCTTGGTAATATCCCTTTGGAAGATATTTGTAGAGCAGCCACATGGTCTACCCCACACACATTTACTAAACACTACTGTGTAGATGTGCAGTCCAAGCAGCTGTAGGGCAGGCTGTTCTAAAAACTCTTTTTCAAACGTCTGCAGCTGGCGCAGGCGGCCGCCGATAATGGAGGGACTGCTATATATTCTATGTTATAGATATCAATTCAGCAGCCCACATGCCTCGAACTGAATATGCTACTTACCAGTATGCATCTGTTCTTGGCATGTAGGGCTGCTGACTTTAATATCGCCCGCCTGTGAGAAGTTGGCCTGATATGTAGTGCTCACTATTCTAGTGATCACTTTGTATCATTCCAAACAACCCTTATTGATGATTGGTTGTAAGTCAACCTTATTCGACCAGCTATCCTAGTAGCGTGGACAAGAGCAGTCTTTAGGCTAAACTCTAGAGGGCGTGTTAAGCCAGCTGTTTTACCATCACATATACCCCTTGAACACCAAGTGAAAGGACACCACACAAGTTGTTATAAAAATATAGGATATTTATTAATAACAAGTCTACCCTGAACTCTTTATGAGTCAGGGAGCTAAGCACAATACAAAACTCTTACGAAAATACTACAAGTTGCACAATTTACACAAATGCCCGAGGGGCACGAAAAACCATATACTCTAAAAGTGGAATGCGAAATACTAGCAGGTAAGTAACACGATCCAGAGGCTTCAGGACCGCTAGGGCTACCTTACTGAACCTTCAGGTTAGGAGCAGGAGGCCTAGGGAACCCGGGTGCAGAGTGGGAACTCTTACGCGGGGTGCGGGACAAAGTCTATGGATGCTAGCAGTTCTTAAAGTTACTGTTTCCGGACGAATCCGACTAGGTAGACTGAAAACGAAAGAGGATCTGGACACTAGGAGAGTGAGCCTGTGCTGGAGCACCGAAATGCTCGAATTACCTAGCCCAGGGGCTGCGGCTGCATAGGGTTCAAGTGACGTCGGGAATCCTCGTTGAAGTCTATGGAGCCTGAAAGAAGATGTTGCTGGCAGGCGACCAGTAAAGAAGTTCGGTGTGATCCCAGGCTGGATCAGTGAAGGAGACGACCTGAAAGCAGAGGGGACTCAGTTCTTAATCACTAGCCAGTGATTGTGTGGGCACCAGGATGGCACCGGATGAAGTCACCTCGACCAGGTGAGTGGGCGACGCTGGGCTCTGCAGTCTCTCGGACCAGGAGGTGTTGTCGGCGACCAGGATGGAGGTGCGAGCTGTCCCACGAAGGTGTCTGCTGTCGGCGCTGCTGAAACCAGGATTGGAGCAACAGCCTTGGCAAAGGCAAGCCCACGCGGTGGACTCAAGATGGCGTCTGGAGTGGACCAGGAGGGTCCGGGGTGCTCCTCTGTTTTGAGGGGAGCAAGGGCCAGTCTGGAGCAACCAGACCAGCGATGGAAGTGTCGTGGTTCGTCGTGAGGAGGGCCACAAGCCAGCAGGCAAGTAGCCGGACAACGCGGTGAGCAGCAAAGAGCAGAAGGGCCCCACGCAGATCTCGTGGAGGCTGGGGGGCTGGACTTCGGTGCTGGAGCTGCTCAGGGTTAGGGCTTCTCAAACCCCAGTGCACTTACTCGAGGGTCTCTCGGGGGTCGTGCTGGTGAAGCGTCGTGCAGGTCTTGAAGATGGCCGGTCCCACGGGTCTCGTCACACCCACGAATCTCAGCTGGGCTGGATGATGTAGGTAGAGGTCAGAGATGGCAGGGAATCCGGGTCTCGTCGAGCTGGGCAGTCTTGATCCGGGGAAGGGGGCCCGCTCCTACCTTTATTCTAAGAAAAGGGGCTGGCACACGACTAGGTCCTGCCCTATGGGTGGGACCAGGAGGGGGGTGGTTACACCCCTCTCCTTTGTCCGGTCTCTCCCCAGCTCAGGGGCTGGGGTGCCCCTGGAACTGGTTTGAGCCGGGCTATGCACAGTGAGCACCGGGATGCCACTTGCAGTCACCTTCCTTTCAGCCCTGCCTACCTGGGATACACAAAATCCTGTCTGGGATGGTGCTAGCACCGCCCCTGACAGGAAACCCTTTGTCCAGGCCTCCGTTGCTGGAAGGACTCCCAGCAGCAGGAGGGCAGACTTGTGTCTCGGTGGCAGCATCCATTTTGTGGAGCTGAGGCTGTATCTGACTTTAACCGGGGTTCACAGTTACATACATGTCGTGTCCCTCTAGAAGGGTGGAATGCTAACCCCGTCGCCAGAATTGGCGAGGGGTTAGTATTCCAATTCGAATGACACCTTACTCGACATGTTTTGATAATGCTATGCCAAAGTTAGCATTTAACCGCGAGGATTATAATGCACTTAAGAGTATATGGTATAGCGTTATCATGGAACAGCTATTAGGACTTGGTTCCGCAAGCTGCAAACGGGCTCAGCTCATGCCAGAGCACCATCTCACATAATTCCAAGCACTTTGCCTTCAGGATTGATAAGGCCTGCCATAGGAGTGACTGATAGGAATATATGTGTCCATTTTAGGTTTAGATATAGGTATACTATATCTAAAGCAAAGGGTGATTACACCACCTTGCCCCAGCTGTCGTGCAGCCAGTTGTGTCTGTTTGGATGGCCAGCCAGGGGTGGCATAATACATGCTTCAGCCCCTGGTAGGCCCTGGGTACACCTATGCCCTGGATACCTAAGGTATACTGTACAGGGACTGATAAGGTGGCCCAGTACCAATTGGTAAAATGCACCTAAGGTACATGGTTGTAATTTAGAGAGAGAACAGCTAGGCTGTGGGTCTGATTAGCAGGCCCACAGCCAGGGAAAGTCGTAAATCAGTGAAGCAAAAAGCAAAAATCTGGGGTGGCCATGGGATTGCAGACCCCACTCTCCTACACCGACCTCCTCCCCAGCGCCTGTAGCGGCTGCAGAATTTTTACACTTACTCTTAGCATGGCCATCGCACACACTGTTACATTCCATCTTCGCCACAATGGCTAAAAACAATCTGGGGATGGAGTCAATGCCCATGCGCACTGTAGTCCAGCGGAGGAGCCACCTATCTCGTGATACTTCGCAGACTCTTCCAGGACAACAATGTGCAATCATCCGGACCCAACACTAGGCGGCGATCTATGCTATAGATATGAATGTCAGCAGCCATACATGCCAAGAACAGATGCATACTGGTAAGTAGCATATTCAATAGTCATGATACCATGGTTACGTTCAGATATTTGGTTACTAATCAAGGGATCCAACACTGCATCCAGCACGAGGCTATCATCCACCGGCAAGGCATTTACCGTGGGAAGCCCCGCACATTCGGGCTCCCGCAATGGAGCATTGTCCGGTCTCAGGCGCTCAGTCCCAGCTGCACAAGCGGACATCTTGTGGATTAAAACCTCCACATGTGAATGTAGGGCCCCGATGGCCAGCAGGACGGTCCTCAGTGATGGTTTGCTTTCCGTCCAACCCATCTCCGTTCTGTTAATTACTGGCAGGATCTTGGTCCCCAGGGCTCGGGTCTCCGGGGAAACAGGCCAGAACGGAGCGGTCGGTCACGCAGGGCGGTTGATGTTGTACCGCACGGCAGTTTATTCTCCACTACCGCGGGCGGAGACCCCGGCCCTTCGAACCCGGGGGGGGGGGAGGGCGTACCCGGTCTCCGGGACGGTGGGCTCCGGAACGCGGCCACAGGAGCGTCGCGGCACCTCTTATTCGGTGTTAAGCAGACCAAGCGACCGCCATTAGAATCAGGCAAAATGGCCTCCGCAGCGAGAGACCGGACACGACCTGGGTCCCACGGCCGATGTTGTTCAATTATAACCCGGCCGGGCCAGTACTCGAGGACCCGGCTCACCAGCCGGGTTAGGCCGAGAATTGAAACACGGTGTAACTTTGTCGATCAGGTCCGCAAAATGATCGGGATTGCACCACCGGGGTCAGCAACTATTCATCCACCTGGAGGTCGGGCGTAAGATCAGGATAAATAACAGGATAATCCGACGGGAGACGGAGGTCGGCGGAGCCGGGAGCCTAAGCGGCCATCTTGTTAGCAAGCGTAGCTCCTCCCCCTTTCTGGTGATTGGTTGATGATTTCATAGGTACGTCTGCGTCCCTGTACCCTGGTCTTCCAGTGTGGGGCCTGCTTGTGCCCTTATTCCTTTTCATTGCTTGAACTTTGACTCCTCTGCAGTCCTCGGAGTTGGGGTCTCTTGGCTGTGCCATGGCCCTTAGCTCTTTACAGGAGATGCCTCTCCTTGCTGGTGTTGTCTTGGGGTAAATTGTTGTTACTCTTCTGTTTTGGCCTTGGTGTCCTTCGCTGTTCTGGTCTGTGTTTGTAGACCTCTTCGTCTGCTGTGACATTTTTCACATGGTTTCTGCACCCAGGGAAGCTGTCGTATTAGCTTGCAGGGTTGCTTCGCAGTAGCTGTGTTCAGCTCTTTGACCTTTGGTGCCATAGTGCCTGGCACTCCTCCAGATGGTGCTGTTCCAGCTGTTTAGCTGATTTTTTCGCACACTGTTCCCATATTGTCACAGTTTTTGTTTGTGATGGCACCGCGGTGTGGCGCGGAAAAGTTCCCTGAAGAAAACTGACATTGGCGCGCCGGGGTGGGGCTTATGTGACCTTGCTGACGTCACGCCTGCGGACGACGTCAGGTCGAAGTCAAGTGGTACCGCTCCCCTGGCGCGCAGAGATGCTGTGGCAAAGAAAAATTTACGGATCCAGTCTTACGCCTGGGGATAATTTTACGTGAAGGAATCTGCGGCTAGAATCTGCTCTACCAGATACATTGTTACAGAAGGTAAGTAACTCTTACAACGAGTAATCTATTGAAGTTGGTTTTGCTGCAGCATGCATGGTATACCAGTCAATCAACAACAACTGGGTGGTGGGGAGCGGAACTTTGAGTTGAGTTGGAGTGCCGTCTTGTTTCTGCAGTTGTTGGCATGTGCGAGTGCCATGTCCCCCCACCCCTTCAGTGGGTGTGCGTGTTAAAATGTCGGTGTAAATTGAGGGAGAACCGGCCTAGTGTCTATGACAAGTCTAAAGATGATGGGCGCCTGCGCATGTCTACCCAGACGGTTCAGATGATTGTGTGGGCTGATTTAGCTCTTCTTCATCTAGCTGAAGTGCTACCAGGATTGCGTCCCAGTACTTGGAAATAGATGTGTTTTTGAGGCCTATGACTTCCTCCCGACGTATCACTACACTTTCAGCTGTAGCCCATGCGAATACATCGCACCTCCAAGCTTGAATGTGTGGGGGGTCGGGTGCTTTTCACCTTTTCGTTATCAGCCACTTTGCCGCCACTATACCTAGGTCGATGAATCTAGAACTGACTTTAGTGTTACGTGTTTTACGAAACGTATGCAGCAGGTACGTAGCCCAGTCAAAGGGTATCTCTCTGCCTGTGCAGGTCCGAAGAGTGTCTGCCACCCCTCTCCAATACGCACCTAGGCTGGAGCAACCCCAGAGCATGTGCACCAAGTCTGCTTCTGGGGTGGCACATCTGGGGCAGGTTGCGTCAGTGCGGTGAAAATATCTGTTGATGTTAGCCTGCGTAAGGTACGCTCGTTGTATAATGTCGTTTTGTATATGTCTAAAGCAAGCGTTTCTGGGGATCTGGGCTGGACTGGCCAGCACTTTTTCCCAGTCTTTATCTGAAAATGGTCGGCCAAGGTCCTGGTCCCACTTTCGTCTGTGGGGGTCGAAACTGAACACTGCTTGTTGGCAAAGCGAAGCTGAGAACCACCTTGTTAAGTGTTTACCCCATCCCATTACATGTAAATATTGCACAGTGAGGTGCGTTTGTGGTTCAGCAACTAGGTCTCCCCACCTCAACGAAAGTGCGGAAACCAGAGATCTGTGCAGGAGGAACTGTCCCACCGGGAGCCTGTCACTTTCTACCAGTGTTGTGTAAGGCATTAGGGTGCCCTCGCTATATAGACCTCCTAGTGTTTGTATCACCGCTTTATGCCAGTGTTGCAGTTCAGTGCTCGTGAGTGTAGCCTGTCCTTTAGGGGTACTGCCAAGTGGGAGCGCAGCAGCATAGGGTGTCGTGCCCCGAGTTAAGTAGAGGCTGCTGTGATAGCACCTATGGGACACATTTAGTAATTGGGGGTCCGGGGGTTGTGTCCGTGCACTAGGGTGGATTAGCGCTTGGATCTGGGATAGTGTGTAAGCTGGGCACGTGGTTACTGTCTCATCGGGTGATCCATTGCAGCTGCGACGCTAGATAATAGTGCTCAAAGTAGGGTATCACCAGGCCTCCCTGGTTAGTTGGCAAGTACAGTTTTTTCACTGCCACCCTGTGGCAGTTGGGACCCCAGATGAAATCTCTGGCTGTTTTTTCCAGCAACGTAAAGAAGTAAGCAGGCACATAGATAGGCAGATTAAAAAGTAGTACAAAATCTCGGGAGGGCCACTATTTTAACCAACACTACTCTGCCCACTACTGCTAGGGGGAGTGTGCTCCAGAACTGCATCTGAGATTTCACTTCTGCCAGCGCCCTTCCTAGATTACCATCAAAGAGGTCACTCCTATGCCTAAGTAGCGAAAGGTGTCCTCACGCCACGCGCGTGCCCTTGAGTGTAAGTGCTGGGTCGCGGCATCCCTCTTGAAAGGCGTATAATTTAGATTTGGCTACATTCACTCTTAATCCTGAAATGGACGTGAAGTCCAGCAGAATGTGAGCCAATCGCTTAGGCACCTGATGGATGTTACTCATGTATATTAACAGATCATCGGCGTACAGTGACACTTTGTGTGCCATCGCCCAGTGGTATGGCATTCTTCAGCTGTGTCCCCAGCACCTCAGCCAGTGATTCCATCGTGAGCGCGAAAAGGAGGGGGGACATCTAACAGCCCTACCTCATCCCACACCGCACTTGAATCGTGTCTGAGACATAGGATCCCACCTTCACCCTCATCACTGGATTGGTGTAAAGTAGGCGAGTCAGCTGCAGGAAAGCTGGGTCCAGCTTGCATCTCTCAAGGGTTGCGAACATGTAACCCCATTCTAGAGAGTCGAAGGCTTTCTCAAAGTCAAGGATGAGGCAGCCCGCTCTCGGCCATTCACGGGTAGAGTAAGTTGCTTTACGAAAAAACACGCCGCAGGTTGAGTGAGGTGTTTTGGGATGGCACAAAGCTGTTTTGATCCGAGTGCAAGAGGGTGGGGACCGCTTGTGCCAGTCTGTCGGCTAGGAGTTTTGCCAAAATGTTATAGTCAGTGGTTAGCAGCGTGAGAGGGCTATAGGAGTCCATATTAGATGGATCCCTGTCTGGCTTAGGCAGTGAAATCAGGTGGGCCTGGCATAGCTAATCGGAAAGTCTCCCCTCATCTACAGCAGCTGCGTAGACGGCGTGGAGCCGCGGCAACAGCGACACTTTATATGCTTTGTAGAATTCTGCCGGGAGCCCGTCTGGCCCCGTGAACATCCCTGTAGCTAGGGATGCGATTGCTGCTCTGATCTCCTTAGGCGAAATCTGCTCACCCAGGAGTTCATTCTGTGATGGCGTCGCCTCAGGTAGTTGTATCTGGTTAAGGAAGGTGAGGAGGATGTGGGGCTCTTGGTGACCATGGCGTTGGTATAACCGAGTGTAGTGTTGCGTCAGCGCCGCAAGATGTTGCGTTGTGTGTACGTCAGGAGCCCTGTTTCACGATCGGCTGTGGAGTGCGTGCAGGCGGTGTGCCCCGTGTAGTTGTGGCAGCGGAGGCGCTCCATCAATTCAGCATGTTGTTTAAGTAGTGTCTCTAGCTGTTGCCCATCTCTACCTCGTAATTCTCCTTCCACCTCATACTGTAGGAGTTTCTTTTCTATTTTGCTCAGGTCAGAGGTTAGTGTCTTTCTGATGTTCCAGGACGCTCCCATGCAATGCTCCCTCATTGTAACCTTAACCCGTCCAATTCCACAAGCGTGTTCCCCGCTTCAACCTCATTGAGTTAAAAAAAAATTGAGAATCACTGTGCCCAGAGAGGATCGGAATGGGGAGTCTTCTAGTGCCGTGGTTTGGAGTCTCCATGTTGGAGCAGGGGGTCGTTCAGGTTCCCAGGCGAATTGGAGGTTTTGGGGGTTATGATCAAAGTGCGTACGGCCCAGATATTCAATGCGGCGAACAAGGGGGAGTAGCACAGGGGATCCCACTATTCTGTCTAGCCGCACATGTAGTCTGTGTACCGCCGAGTAGTGTGAATAGACCCGGGCAATTGGGTTGTTGGAGCGCCATATGTCCAACAACGCCCAGTGCGTTAGCCAGTCTGTGAGGGCCTGCGCATTCGACACTGCTGTGGTCCTAGACAGAGGCCGGAAGGATCTGTCCAGTTGTACACTAAGCACCAAATTAAAGTCGCCAAGCCTCCCTCCTGCCCCCGAGCCCCGCAGTAGCCAGGGGACCCCGCTCTAACCAGCTAAAATCTGTGAGATGCTCTCTAAGAAGAGTGGCTGGCTGACATTCGGGCATAGATAGAGCCGGGAAGGATTGGTTGGCCGTTTAGTCGCCCGCTTACTAACGTGTATCGTCCTTTAGAGTCTACTAGTACCTCATCACTTGTGAATAGGAACCCAGCCCTGACCCAGTTGAGTACCCCTTGTGCATGAGCTGAATAGCCAGTGCCATGTACTAGGCCTCTCCACATGTGGCGCTGTGCTTAATTTCATCAGAACTGCATTATCAATTAGGAAACGTTATGAATTGTGTTAGGAAAACCGGGTATTGCGATCAAAGGGTTTAAATCCATCCTGTTATTTTCAGATAGTGATAGGATATGCTGAAAGTTTAAGATCATGTTTTACATTTTTTAGTGTGAAATCTATATATTTATCCACCCCAAATGTTGTATTGGAAAAATGTTAAAGATGTTTTATGTACGATGCTTACTTTTATGCTTCAATGAATCGAATACATTTATTTGATGATGATGATGAGTCCTGCGTTTCTTGAAGTAGCGCAATGTCTGGGGCCCTACGTCGTAAGTATGCATAGATAAAGTATCTACACGACGGGATGTGCAGACCACGCACGTTCCATGTAATTATGTTAACCTGTGTCACGTTTCTGTGTATCTGGACTGGAACAGTGTGGGGGGGCCAAAGGTGCGGCATGCTTGGGTCAGTGCAGGCGTACTCCAACTCAATGTTTCTAACAGGGTGCTGAGGTAAACTAAACTATGCATAACTGGGAGGGCGAGTTCCAAACTGATATTTATCCAAACTATAATGTCCATTCAGGGCTTAAACTGTGTCAAACTGACGTATGGTGTGGGGGTGTGTGGCGTGAGTTAATGCCAGGACTAATAGGGGTGTGGGTAGTGTGTGCTGATCTATAGATATTATGCGTCCTTCTATGTCCGGCAGATAACACCTGTTTCCCCATTCGGCAGGCTGCGTGCACTGTAAATTAAATGCGTGGTGTGATGTTTACGGCCTGAGCACAGCATATATGTAAAAGTCTCGTGCGGGCAGTGGCAGCGTGGCATGTGGCATTAAAAATCAACATCATTAACAAACAAGGCAACTTTAGTCTGTACTTGCGTGCTTAGCCCCCTTTCCTTGCTCTAAGCAATGGAAGTCTCTCAGATAATGTTATCAGAAGTCTGCAGGGTAACACCCATGCAGTCTCATCCCATCACAGCCTTCGAGGCTAGGGGTAGATGAGCCGCTGGTGGTCGCCAATTCAGAGGAGCCTATTTCTCGGGCTGCTCGGTGGACCTGAGACCCCAAGGTTGCAACTGCCTCCAGGGTGTTGCAGCATTCCCTCTCGCTCTGTTTCGGCCGTGGCGCCGTCGCCCTCAAGGGCATGTCTCCCGCTCTCCTCTCCCACGACGACGGGACATCCTATTGACTGGTCAAGCTACTTCCACACTTGAGGGACGAGTCCCCGTCCACAGGCCTGTCTCCTCCAGCCAGTCCCAGGCCTCATCCGGTGAGTCAAAGAAGCGGATAGTACTATTGGCTACCACCCTCAGTTTGGCTGTGAACAGTAGGGAGTAATGGAGTTCCAGGTTGCACAACTGGCGTTTCACAGCAGGAAAGGTGCCATGTCGCCTCTGCACCTGAGATGTGTAATCCGGGAACACCATGATCGAATTGCCACCTACTCCAACGTCAGAGAGCCTGCGTGTTTTCGGTAGAACCGTATCCCTGTCCCTATAGTACAAGAGTTTGACGAGGAATGGCCTTGGCCGAGCCCCTACAAGGAGCTTTTGCGCCGGTTCACGGTGCGCTCCTTCCACTACAAATTGTAGCGATAATGTTCCCGGAGGTAAAATGTTTTGCAGCCAACGCTCTACATATTGTTCCGGGGCCCAGCCCTCTTCTCCTTCCGGAAGGCCCATCACGTGGACATTATTATCCCCGTCTCCCCCTCTCCTTCCCTCCCCCTCCCCTCTCTCTCTGTCTCCCCCTCTCTCCCTCCCTCTTTCCCTCTTTCCCTCTCTCCTTTCCCTCTCTCCCTCTCTCCCTCTCTCCCTCTCTCCCTCTCTCCCTCTCTCCCTCTCTCCCTCTCTCCCTCTCTCCCTCTCTCCCTCGCTCCCTCGCTCTCTCGCTCTCTCGCTCTCTTCCCCTCGCTCCCTCTCTCTCCCCCTCTCCCCCTCTCCCCCTCTCCCCCTCTCTCCCTCTCCCCCTCTCCCCCTCCCTCCCTCGCTCCCTCTCTCCATCCCTCGCTCCCTCGCTCCCTCGCTCCCTCTCTCCCTCTCTCCCTCTCTCCATCCCTCTCTCCCTCGCTCCCTCTCCCTCGCTCCCTCTCCCTCGCTCCCTCTCCCTTGCTCCCTCTCTCCATCCCTCTTCCTCGCTCCCTCTCCCTCTCCCTCGCTCCCTCTCCCTTGCTCCCTCTCTCCCTCCCTCTCTCCCTCTCCCTCCCTCTCTCCCTCCCTCCATCCCTCTCCCTCCCTCTCTCCCTCCCTCTCTCCCTCCCTCCATCCCTCTCCCTCGCTCCCTCTCCCTCGCTCCCTCTCCCTCTCCCTTGCTCCCTCTCTCCCTCTCTCCCTCTCTCCCTCCCTCACTCCCTCTCCCTCACTCCCTCTCTCCCTCACTCCCTCTCTCCCTCCTCGCAGGCTCCGTGTCTTGGTGCGGAACAAAGTGAAGAGTCGACACAACCCACTGCCCTAGCATAGATCAGTAACCCGTCTAGCTGGGTGCTCTATACCAGCATGAGCCCTGTACCCCTACTGTGTCTAAGTCCATTTTTATTTACAACAAGGGGTGGTGATGGACAGAGTCTCTGAATTAAGCAGAGTACTCTCACCCAGTCAAGAGATCAGGGCTAGATCCAACACCGTTTTTTAGCTCATTGCACCATCCCAGTTTCAGAACCTGGCTGTATGCAAATTAGTCTGTCCCTGGCCCAGTGCATCATGGGAACAGGGAAGACCAGACTACAAAAGCCAATTCTTACACTGGGAAGGAAACAAGCTTCCGGGGACCAGTTTCTGGCATTTCAGCCGTCTTCGGCCCGGCTTGTTTGAATCCAGATGGTGCAATGAGCAAGGGACTCACATCTGAGTATACCCTTCCACGCTTAGGGTGGACAAAATTATTTACAACAAGGGGTGGTGATGGACAGAGTCTCTGAATTAAGCAGAGTACTCTCACCCAGTCAAGAGATCAGGGCTAGATCCAACACCGTTTTTTAGCTCATTGCACCATCCCAGTTTCAGAACCTGGCTGTATGCAAATTAGTCTGTCCCTGGCCCAGTGCATCATGGGAACAGGGCAGACCAGACTACAAAAGCCAATTCTTACACTGGGAAGGAAACAAGCTTCCGGGGACCGGTTTCTGGCATTTCAGCCGTCTTCGGCCCGGCTTGCTTGAATCCTGATGGTGCAATGAGCAAGGGACTCACATCTGAGTATACCCTTCCACGCTTAGGGTGGACAAAATTATTTACAACAAGGGGTGGTGATGGACAGAGTCTCTGAATTAAGCAGAGTACTCTCACCCAGTCAAGAGATCAGGGCTAGATCCAACACCGTTTTTTAGCTCATTGCACCATCCCAGTTTCAGAACATGGCTGTATGCAAATTAGTCTGTCCCTGGCCCAGTGCATCATGGGAACAGGGCAGACCAGACTACAAAAGCCAATTCTTACACTGGGAAGGAAACAAGCTTCCGGGGACCGGTTTCTGGCATTTCAGCCGTCTTCGGCCCGGCTTGCTTGAATCCTGATGGTGCAATGAGCAAGGGACTCACATCTGTCCCTCACCACCCCTTGTTGTAAATAAGTCCATTTTTAGGTTTCGCCCTGGGCGTTGGCAACTAGTTGCCCTGCCCACGGCGAAACCTCATGATTCTACATATGTACTTTGGTTCAGCCTCTGTCTACCATTGGCTAGCTCCATAAATGGAGGCTAGCCATTGGGAGACAGAGGCTGCCAATCACGCTTTCTCCAGAAAACGCGATTCGGGGCCGCGCTGTCATTGGCTGCCGGCCCGGGACACCCCCCTGACGTCATTCCCAGGCTGCGCTGTGATTGGCTGCCGGCCCGGGACACCCCCGTGACGTCAGCTAATCACAGCACGGCCCGGGACCTGACTTGTTTATTTTTTTCATTACTATTTTTCACTTTCGTGCTTTTAGCGGCCGCGTGGCCGTGCTTGTTAGTTAGGCGTGCCATTTGAAATCCTATTGCTCACTCGGTTGAAATACCACCCAGCTCAAGACATATGGCCAGGGACACAATTACCATGAGTGTAACTGATAGATTACAGCTCATGGCAGCTGGGATTTTATCCTTTCTGTGCCCACTTCATTGTGCTTGCTCCTTTTCTTGGAGTAGATACGAAAACGTCCTACCTACCATTGCAGAGCTATTACCAGCTCTTGGGTGGATCAGGGTGGGGGCTCTGGATTGTCCCGTTTGAATTCGCCGACACTTCAGACAGCAAGCGGCTTACATGCCCTTGTTTTTTGGAGCCATTCCCACACTACTTTGTTGTATTTCTTGGTGCGGTTGGCCACCTTTCTTGCATTTGCCTGTTCTTCCTAACAAACCCGAAAAGGGTGCTTGCTCCCCATGTTGTGCACATCAGTGCCCCATCCATCTGACTCCCTATCCGTGGCCCTGGTTATTCCTCCGGCCCCATGCGCTCCCTGTACTATCTTGGTCTCCGTGATTTGCCGGGATGGGGGTATATGTGAGGTGTCTAGAGGTGCGACCTGGTTTCGCAGAGCCTGGGCTGTCCGTGTGCGCGTACAGGGGGCACAAGGGCAGTCAACCCCGCTGCTGTCCCTCTTTCGGGCGATTCTTCAGTGTTGCTGCCTCTTGCTAAGGTACAAACGCAGATAATGTGAAAGAGCAGTAGTAGCAGCGAGGGGAGGGTTTGCAGCTGGGCCCCTGGAGTCGGTGTAAGAGATTGGCTTTCAGAAAGAGCCTCCTCCTGCGGAGGCCTCCCTGGTCTGCCTCCGGAGGCTCTGAGTTCAAGCTGTTCCCGTGTTTTGGCAGCAGTTGGCTTTTGTTGCAGCTCTTTTGTCTGCACAGGGTTTTTAGCATGGTGACTGCATCTGCAGCAGTGTGTGTGTGTTTGGAAGGTTTTAATGAGCCATTTGATCTCCTCTCTTCCCCTCGTGGTCTGCCGAAACCGCCCGTCTCTGAGAACTGCTCATGCAATGAGGGGAGGGGAGGGGTGCATTACATCGAAATCTGCCGGTGTTTTTTAGGTCACTGTGAAAACTGGCACTCTTGAAGGAGATATTTGAAGGGCAAGCACTTAAAATGCTTTCTGTTTTTAGCATTTGTGACACTACCTGTCGTGGCAATCTTTGTGGTGTTTTTAGTAAATAATGATGCTGTATTTACTCAACCGTTACATTTTTACAAACGTGTTTTTATTTGTAATTGCTAAGTTGTTCCAGAAATTCTGTACATGAGGTAAACTAGAACACGCGCCTAGAGCCGAAGGGGGCATTTGCTTTACTCCCCCAGCGTCCCGGTCGAAACCCAGTTTTCTGCCCTCTGCCCCCGCCTGCCTTCCATTGAAAACATTTATCGTACCCTCTACTTGATTTGGTAGGGATACAGTTTACAGCACCCTTCCTCCTTACTGCAGAATTAACGTGTTGACAGGATACACAAAAACTCTAGACCTATCTTTGACCAACTTTGGACGCACTGCTGCATGACCTATACAGACAGCTCTAGCTGCCCCCACCCCACCCCAATATGTCGGCGCCATGGCCTGGGCCCCGTTTACCCAGGATAATGGCTTCCCTCCCCTGGCCTTACAGGTGGCGACTCTGACACGGAGTGGACCAGTACACAGAGTAGTCAGGACCTATTTGGCCGGAGGGGGGGGGGGGGGATTGCAGAGTACCAAGTACAGGGAGGTGTCAGTTCAGTGCTTGTTGGAAAGTTTGCGCTAGGTAAATGTTTTTTTTCTTAAAAATTAATTTACATTGACTGGCGTGTCAGGACAGCGTGTAATGTTTGTGAGCGCTCTTGGCGAGTGAGGTGATCTGTGCGCTCCAAAGGTGGGAGAGATGGTGATGGAAGCGCCTCCTCTTCACTTGGTGTCAGGGTGAAGTTTGCTCTGGGTGTGGCATAGACGGACGAGGACAGTCTCGGGGGTGTTTCTGCCCTGAGCGTGCGTAGGATGTTAAGGACAGGGGGATACTCTGGAGGACCTCGGATAATCGCAGTTTGGTTTCTTCTGTGCTGCAGTTCTGCAGAAATGTTGTATTTGCTGGGGTTGGTGCTGTGTAGGAGATATGTGTGAACTCACAGAGTGGGTGAGATGCCCAAGGGAGTACTTTTGTTTTTTGTCCATATCTGAGCGAGAAACGCGAGTTCTTGGGGAGTGGAGAGTGGAGAGTGGAGAGTGGAGAGTGCATAGGGAGTGGGGAGTGCATAGGGAGCGCAGAGTGGGGAGTGCATAGGGAGCGCAGAGTGGAGAGTGCATAGGGAGCGGAGAGTGGAGAGTGCATAGGGAGCGGAGAGTGGAGAGTGCATAGGGAGTGGAGAGTGCATAGGGAGCGGAGAGTGCATAGGGAGTGCTAGAGAGTGCAGAGTGATTAGGGAGTTCTAGGGAGTGCTAGAGAGTGCAGAGTGATTGCAGAGATTAAGCTAATGGCAATGTAAATGACAATGCCATTTATTTATCTGTTTTCAAAACCAACACAAATACAAATTTTGTCATTTACAATGCCAATAACTCTAACTTTTTCAAAGGCGAAACCATTGCATTGTAAATGCTTGTTAGACATTGTAAGTGCAGTGCTGCCATTTGGAGTATATGGTGCTGGGAGTTTGTCATTACGAACTCTACAGCACCATAATGGCTACATTGGTATCAAAATGCTCAGCACATTAAACCCACACTGATGCCAGTTTGGAATTTAATGAAAAATGCACAGTCGGCATCTTAGAGATGCCCCCTGAAAAACGACCTATCACTAGTGTCAAGGCTGAGTGGCTGTTTTGAGCTGCCACCACCAGACATGTTCTAGACCCCTGGGTCGAGAGCCTGCTGCTCTTGGGGGCCTGAAACCATGCACATCCTGGGACAAGGTGCTAAGCCTCCTCTCCCCAGGATGGGCAAGGTCCATGAAGGGGAAGCTTCAAAGGCTTGCGGCCTTTGTGAGCTTCCCCGTGCCACTTGCTGCTTTCAGCAACTGGTTCTGACCCCCCACTTTGGGCAGGAGAACCGGCAAGAAAAACAAGTGAGAAAGAGTGGTGTACCCACCTCTTCCAACTCCACCCCTCAGGTGGGGGAGGCCAGGTGAAGCACAACTCTCAGGCCCCACCATCTTTCAGATGGGTGGACCCAGACAACCAGGGTGAGGCATGTGCCCCCCTCCAACTGGAGGGTGGCATAATAGGGGGTGTACCCACCCAAGGGACCGAACCTATTGGTCCCAACCTTTTACCTACCTGTAACGCCCCTAAATCCAGTATTTAGGGGCACTCATGAATCTTGCTTCCTCGGAATAGAAACCAGAAGAAGAAAAACTGAACAGTCATGCTGAAGCAAACAAGAGGAGGACGTGCACTGACTTGACCCCAGCCCTTAATGGCCTGTCCCCACCTTGAGCCTGCACCAGCAAAATCCTGGTGTGTCCTGCAGCCAGCAACCTCGACAAACCCGGAAGACCTGCCTGCCTTCCATCCCAAAGACTTTGTCTCCCATGAACACCGGATTTGTTCACCAACTGACTTGAACTCCGCAAGGATCCGTGAGTCTGCACCACTCTGCACCGACTCCCAAGGCCCGAGTTAGCGTGGCCCAACACCACTAGGTCGTCTCACCAGCGATTCAGACCCGAGATCCAGTGATCCTTGACCTGCTTCCAGCCAACGACTGCAGCCTTAAACTGGAAGGTTCCCTCAACCGCAACCTGGAGCTGGTAAGAAGATCCGACCCTAAGAGGCACCCCTGCACCCGACACCCCACGGCCTCAGGTGGCCCAACCGACGGTGCCTAACCATCCCCCAGCATCCCAACTTAACTCTCCAAGTGGTGGTCGCACCCAGAAGACCTTCATCCCGAGCCGGCAGTGTGTTTGCAGACTAGAGAAACCCCATTGAAAGCTACAGGGCACCTGACGCCAAAAGAGCATTCTGCACCCGACTGCCCCAGTGCTGCTGAGAGTGCACCTTTTGTGATGGCTTGGACCCCTGTTTGCCCTGAGCTTTAGTCCAGGAGCTTTGCTCTCAAGACCCTGTGGACTGCTCGTAAGCAGCCACCAACCAGATGCCCCTGTCCCCAATTTGCTAACATTGGGCCTCAGCACTCTGTACCCTGCCGCATTAGTGCCGCTGTGGGTGTAGCAAGAGTACATCCTTGACTCTGTGTCTAACCCCAGAATACCAACTCCCACACCAAAGTACTTACTGGTTAACCGATAACACTATGTTCGAGGCATATCAGCTGTAGATCATATGCTTTAGCATAGATCGCCATCTGGTATTGGGTCCGGATGTTTGCACTTTGTTTTTGTTGGAAGAAGTCTTTGCAGTCACAAGGTAAGTGACTCCTCCTTTCGGTAATAGTGCACATGGGCATCAACTCCATCCCCAGATAGTTTTTTTCCGCCATCGGGTTCGGATGTGTATTGCGGCACTCCGGTTCGGTATCGTTTTCAAAACCCTTCGATGCTCAATCCTCTACGGTATTGTTTTCGATCTTGGTTTCCCATTCGTAGCGTATCATATACGCTGTAAATACCTTCGATCGGGCACTTTGAGGCAGGCCGTCAGGCCTACCCGTTCCGACCACGCCAGCAGTCGATGGAACGGACTCCGTTTAAGCTATGTCCCGGGTGTCGTGCTAAGTTTCCATGCACCGACTTGCACGAGGTCTGTAACCTGTGCTTATCCCCGGAACACGAAGAAAAATCGTGCAAAGCGTGCCGATCATTCCGATCGAAGAAAACCATCTGTGATCGTTGGGCTCGACACCACAAGATGCATTCCGGTAGCGGCTCCATACTGTACATCTAAGGCAAAGACCTAGAACACCACTGTCCACAGAAGCCGAAGAATAAGAAGAACTGGTCTCCGTGTCAGAAGCCAACTCCGACATGGAGGAAGACTTGTACGTCTCTCCGGGTCAACGAACCATGAGTACAGATCCCCCCATGTGCCCACTGAACAAAAATCGAAGGCTCTGGTATCACCCTCGCCCTCGGGTCGACACAGAGAAAAACTTCAGACTCCTCGCCCTCCCGCCCGGCTATAAAACATAAACACGAGCTTAGCGGACCGGGCTCGAGCTGGCCCCATTCCGGTGCTGAACCAACACCTTCGGCACAAAACATAAGGAGAAACACGTGCCACTTCCCATGCTGTCGGCACCAAAGACACCTGCGACACCGAAAACCTCCGAGCTGAAACCCTCCAAAACAAAAGACTCGGAACCAAAATCCTCCACCTTCGGAGCCGAAATGCTCCACTCCTAAAAGCTAGGAGTCCACAGCCTCCATTCCAAAAAGTTCAGAGCCAAAACATGCCAGCCTAAACCGGCTAAAACTAAGCATTTGTATTCCAAACACTCGACACCCAAATTCATTGAGCTTCAAATCTATAATTCGCAAAATCCACTCTAAGAGGGAAAGATACTCCTTCCAAAGAACTTCCATCTGAAGACACACCGGAAACTGGACACCTTATGGCTACTCGACCTAAAAAATGGATGTTAGACCTCTCCATTGATGCCCTTATACCACTGAAGAAAAAGAGATATGGGTACTAACCCTTCTCCCCCTTACATACCTCCCTCTGCTCCTCCTATACACATTACACCATCAAATTTACCACCTCCACTGTCACCTGACTCAAACCATGACGATTTTGGGGAAGGTGATGGGAATGGGGATGACTATCCTACCCCACAAGACCCGGACATACCACATGACACTGATCCCTGGAATGATTATAATAAGGACCCCGATCATCCTAATGACCCTGACCTGTATCCCTCCAGACCTTTCCCACCTGATAACAACATTGGCTTTGCACAACTTATCAACAGGGCTGCTCAATATCACGGAGTGGAGCTACATTCAGACCCTCTGGAAGAGGATTTCCTTGTAGAAACATTCACACACTCACAAAGGCCTACTAACACTTTACCCATGTTAAAGGGCATGTTAAAACATACAGACAAGGTATTCAAAGACCCAGTTAGAGCCAGGATACTAACACCTAGGGCGGATAGAAAATACAAGCCCGCTCCTACAGACCCTGTATACATAAAAGGTCCGTTACCTTTAGACTCTCGTGTTGTAGCTAATGCCCGCAAGAGAGCTAACTCTCAAACTACAGGCGACGCCCCTCCTCCTCCTGATACAAGAACATCTCACCCTGTTAAAACAAGAGGTTCTCTCTCTGTTAGACAAACATGCAATAGAACCGGTCCCATTACGTCATCAATGGACGAGAGTGTACTCCCTATACTTTTTAATTTAAAAAAAAGACGGCTCCCTCAGGCCCATACTGGACCTCAGACAACTAAACCTCTACATTCAATCGGACCACTTCCACATGATAATCCTTCAATAGGTGCTCCCATTGCTTCAGCAAGGCGACTTTCTTTCCGCTCAAGATTTAAGACGCCTACTTCCATATTCCCTTTCATCCAGCTCACAGGAAGTATCTCAGGTTTGTGGTGGACAGACAACATTACCAATTCAAAGTCCTCCCATTTGGCGTAACTTCAGCACCGAGTCTTCAACTGCCTAGCAGTAGTGGCAGCTTATTTAAGAAGACAACACATTTACGTCTTCCCTTACTTGGACGACTGGCTAATAAAATCCAAGTCGCAACACAGCTGCATACACTACACTCAAAAACAGTTCAGCTGCTTCACGACTTGGGATTCACTGTCAATCTCACCAAGTCTCATCTTCAACCCTCCAACACGCAAGCGTACCTAGGAGCCAAAATACCCATCTCTTGCGTACCCCAACCCAGTCAGAATACACAACATGCAAACCCTAATATCACAATTTCAAACGCAACACTCACTACCAGCCCGAGTGTTTATGTGGTTGATGGGAACGATGGCGTCTTTTATTCTAATTGTTCCTTACGCAAGATTCCAAATGCGTCCCCTACAAGAATGCTTAGCATGTCAGTGGAACCAGGCTCAAGGCCAGTTAACCGATCTGGTGTTTGTGGACGGCCACACTCACCGCTCTCTGTAGTGGTGGAATACACAAAACCTTTCAAAAGGGCCGCCATACATCGACTTGGTTCCACAGATAGTGCTCACAGCAGACTCATCCCTCACTTGTTCGGGAGCTCATCTTCAAAAACATACCATTCAGGATATGTGGACACTACAACAAAACAACTCCACAGAAACCATCTGGAGTTGCTAGCAATTTTTCTAGCATTGAAAGCTTCTCAGATACATCTAGTAGGCAAAGCTGTCCTAGTTCGTACAGACAACATGACAGCAATGTACTACATGCAAAAACGGGAGGGCACACTCTCTACAGCTTTCACACCTAGCTCAAAGCATATGGAGCTGGGCCATACCTCAAAAAATATATATCTCCTTGCAGAACATCTCCCAGGAGTAAACAATCAAATTGCAGATTTGCTCAATTGACGAAGAAAGTAGATCCACGAATAGGAACTACACCCTCAAATTCTTTTCCCATTTTTTTCAATGTGGGGCTACCTAGATGTAGATCTGTTTGCCACACACCTCAAAGCAAAATGCACAAACTTTGCGTCCAGGTATCCACACCCCTTGTCCAAAGGCAATGCACTGTGGATCAATTGGTCTGGGATATTTGCTTACGCTTTTCCACCTCTACCGCGAATTCCATTACTGGTTCGGAAGCTCAAGCAACTTTTCCTCACAATGATCCTAGTTTCTCCCACATGGGCCTGACAACTCTGGTTCACAACCCTGTTGGAACTATTAGTAGTTCCTCATCAAAAACTACACCTCGCCCCCAAGCTTCTCACTCAGAACCATGGAGAGATAAGAGATCCAGATCTCAGTCAACTCAACCTTGCGATCTGAAATCATAGAGTTTGGTTACCTTAATCTCCCACCAGACTGCATGAATGTCATTAAAGAGGCTAGACGCCCTACCACAAGAGCATGCTATGCAGCAAAATGGAAATGAATTGTAATTGTAAGTGGTTGGCCGCTTAGCATACGCCTCCCTAATTAGAAAGGGCGATGCAAACCCGTCTGCGCTCCGGTCGCGCTCAGTGCCTGCCATGCTGTCTGTTCCAGTCAAGGGCATGGCAGAATAGGCTATTCCAGGGAACAACTGCTTTACATCAGTGAGAGGGGTGTTAGGGGGGGAACAAGTAGCCTTGACCAATAACAGTAATATATTAAATGGTGGCCTGATTAATAGCAGGTCCCTGATGAAACACCACCAGGAGGTGTCCAATATGTTAAAGTGCATGGACCTAGATGCTCTATTCCTAACAGAGACTTGGAATAGCACCGACTCCTCTGTAGAGTTGGGTTTTACTTGACCAGGAGGGTATAACTTTTTCCAT
Source organism: Lissotriton helveticus (assembly GCF_964261635.1). Classification (NCBI taxonomy): domain Eukaryota; kingdom Metazoa; phylum Chordata; class Amphibia; order Caudata; family Salamandridae; genus Lissotriton; species Lissotriton helveticus. The sequence continues at coordinate 108,066,940 of NC_136067.1, forward strand.
AAGCCAAGGTCTTCCGGGAGAGGAGGAGGGGGTCGGGGTGATTTTCAAAGAAAAATAGGATTTTGCCTTACTACATGTCGATGACGTCGAAGAGATTGAATTATTGGGCTTTTCATTGCAAGAGGCAAAAGGAAGGCTACTAACAGGAGTAGTCTGTTATAGACCCCTGGGTCTAGATACCCAATATCAGGTACTGTTCGACACCATCTCCGCTCTGACCCTAACACACTTAAGAATGGTTATTCTAGGGGACTTTAATCTCTGGGATAACGGGAATGTAGGACCCATCTTAGAGATCTGAGGCAAACCTGCAAAAGCCTTAGCCTACACCAACTGGTACATCAGCCATCAAGGAGGGCATGTCCTAGACCTCCTGTTTGCTAATTAGAATGAGACAGAGGTGATTGATGTACTGCCCCAAAGCTGGACCGACCATTTCCTAATCCATTTCAGGATAACTCTGCCTAGATTAGTGAATAATATAAATCGGTTGATGACCTATCGTAAGGTAGGAGAATGGGCCAAGTTAGGTGAAAATGTTATGTTATGTTAATCTGATTTGTATAGCGCATGGCTACCCCAGGAACCGGGCGTCCCAGCGCTTGCAGACGTGCCTAATGACGAAAACAGCATGAACAGTGAAGAGTGCCAAACCCCGAAGGTACCCTAGATGGAGGAAAACAACCATGTTTTAATTTGTTTTCGAAAGAGCAGGTGGTTTGTGGTAGCTCGTGCTCTTAAGGGGATAGTGTTCCAAAGTTTCGGGGCCAGATACATGAATGAACGGCCCCCAGCTCTGCTCCTCCGGATCTTGATGGTATGGGCATGGTGAAGGTCCGCAGAGCAGAGAGCACGCGTAGGGACATAGAAGGAACAAAGTCCCTGCAGGATTCGGGGGCCAAGACAATATAGAGTTTTGTGGATTAAGCAAAGGGTTTTGAATTGAATGCGTTGTTTTACAGGCAGCCAGTGTAACCGGCGCAAAATCTGAGAGGTGTGACAGTGTTTTGGTAGTGCGAACAGAATGCGGGCGGCGGCATTCTGGGCCCTTTGAAGTCTGTTTGTAGCTGTCAGGTTAGAACCGAGCATGAGGACATTACAATAGTCTAAGTGGGATAGGACCAAGGCTTGGTCAATCATCTGGCGGGTCTGGGGTTCAAAGAAGCCCAGAATGGGCTTGAGGGAGCGTAGGCGACCGTAGCAGGTACCTGCCACTCTTTTTGCATGAGACTCTAGGGCGAGTGAATTGTCCATAATCACACCCAAGTTTTTGACTTCCTTCTTGGGAGTAGGTGGTGGACCCAGTGTAGGGGGCCACCAGTGCTCATCCCACTTCTGTGTCGCTACCAATTAAGAGTACCTCGGTTTTGGATTAGTTCAACTGCAGACAGTTCTCTGTCATCCAGCTTGAAATGGCCAGGATATCTTCTTGGAATTTGGCTCGGTCCACTACGGTGTCATTAGAAAAGGTGAAGATAAGTTGTGTGTCGTCCGCGTATGAAATTAATTTGATCTTACGTTCTCTGGCCAACATGGCCATGGGGCGGACATACACGTTAAACAACGTGGGACTGAGAGCAGACCCCTGCCGGACACCACAACCAAGCGGAAACCTGCTGGATGAGTACGGCGGAGCATGGACCTGGAAGGAACGGTCAGATAGAAATGACGCAAACCATTCCAGAGCTCCATCTCTGACTCCGATCTCCCAAAGTCTCCTGAGTAGGATCCCATGGGAGACCGTGTCGAACGCCGCACTCAGGACCAGTGCCGAGGTGCCGCCCAGATCCTGTGTCGCCCTTAGTTGTTCCATTGCGGCCAGCAGGGCAGATTCCGTGCTGTTTCGCCCGGAATCCGTTTTGAGATTCATCCAGAATCCCGTTGGTCTCCAAGTAGCTGGTCAAGGTGGAATTCACGTGTGCTTCCGCCACCTTGGCCAGGTACGGGAGCAGTGAGATAGGTCTGAAACTTTCTGGCCTGGAAGGGTCCAGAGTGGTTTTTTTTAACAGTGGGACAACTTTGGCGTGTTTCCAAGAGTTGGGGATTGTAGCTGACTGGAATGATCTGTTGATCAACTCCCGCCCCTCCATCAGGATAGAGTCATGAAATAGTCTGAACATTTCTGGTTTAAGGGGATCTTCCGGAGACCCCGACTTAACTTTTAAGGCCAGAAGTTCCATGTCGGCCTGCGTGATGGGCGGGAGAGTTAGAAGTGAGTAAGGGAGGTCCGGTGAGTCTATGGCTGGGCTAGGAGTCGAGATGAGCCTGCCAGGATTAAATGAGTTGTAAATCCCTTGGACTTTATTAACAGAGAAACAGGCTATCTCTTCGCACTGCAAGTCAGATGTTATCGTGCTGCTGATTCCCTCCGGTGACTTAGTCATATTCTTCACTAGAGAGAAGATAATTTTAGAGCGATTTGTACTGGAGCTGATCAGATCAGTGTAGTAACTGGCTTTGGTATTTTTTTATAAGTCTATGGTAGGCTTTGGTGGCAGATCTGAAGTTGGTTTTAGCCAGGGGATCGTAAGATCTCCTCCAGATACGCTCCAGTAGCTTGCATTGCTTTTTTTTAATTGAGAGTGCCTCAGAGTACCAAGGGTGGGACTGCTCGCGCTTATGCCTCGACAATTTCTTGGGGATGAAGTGATCCAATGACTTATTGATCCACTCTCTGTACGCTATGTCGGCCTCCTCCAGGTTGCCAGACCAGTCTGGTTGGGAATTTTTTAGTCTGGCCTCAAAGAGGGCACCATCTAATTTGTGCCACGGGCTCCTCCAGAGGGGAGGCGGGAGCTTTTCCCTAGAACTGGCTGGGATCTTAATGGAGATATGGACCAGGAAATGATCCGACCAGCTGAGGGGTCTAGGGTTAAAGACTGTAATACCCTGAATGTTCGAGAACACCGGGTCTAGCAGGTGGCCCGCTAGATGAGAAGGCCCTTAAACCAATTGAGTTAGCTGGCAGGCCTCAGGATCTCCCAGAATCTTCAGTATAGCAGGGGATTCGCGGCACTCAAGGTGGAGATTGAGGTCACCCAATATACTGAAGTTTGCTGACTGTAAGGCTAACGCTGAGATGGTTGAGACCAGTGACTCCTGAAAAGCTCTCGCCGGCCCAGGGGGGCGATATATCAGGAGCCCCGTGAGGGTGAAGATGTCTGAGATCCTTATCTTAAATAAGGCACATTCACAGTTGGCTATATTTGTGGGGGAAAGAGTACAGGAATAGGTGGATTTAAAAATCACTGCTAGTCCCCCACCCCTTCCTTTTGGTCTATTCTGGGTTCGTATTAGATAGCCAGGGGGGAGGGCCAAGGTCAAGATGGCCGTTGAGTCTTCGGTTAGCCACGTTTCCGTTAGAAATAACAAGTCCGGGGAGCGATCTACAAGGAGCTCGTGGACATCATCGTGATGTTTAGCTAAGGACCTGCAGTTCAGGCTCAATATATTTAATTTCACAGTATCTTTCCCCATCGAGGCAGTGGCCGGTGGAGTCAGAGAAGCCTCTGTGGTATTGAAACTGCAGGGGTCACACCGCAGGCTGTGAGAGCCGGTGTGCAAGAGATGAGCCGCACAGGCTGCCTGACACCAAAGAGCGAGTAGCTCCTCCCGGGCAAATAGAGCCATTCGGGATAGCTATCAACCAGGGGTCCCGGCGACGGACCAGCACGGACGGGCACAGACGGGCTCGCCTTTGGCTAGCCTTCGTCGACCCGCGTGCGTCCGCTGCGCGGGAGAAGGTGGTGCAGCCTAGGAAGGCACCGGTCCCGCCTCTGGCGGAAGTGCAACGCCCTCAAGGGCCGGGCCAAGGTCAGAGACGCCCTCCACACAAACTGCACAAGCCGTGATGGAACGGGGCGGCGACCGATTGCAATACACAGTGAGCTCTTTTGATTTAGCACAGTTTTAAAAGCATACACACTTGACAGGACAGTTTCAAGATTAAAATTGCAAGTTTGAAGCACACAATCACCGCTGCGGCGCCTCGTAACTCAGGCGCGTCCGCTGCACGGGAGAAGGTGGTGCAGCCTAAGAAGGCACCGGTCCCGCCTCTGACCGAAGTGCAACGCCCTCAGGGGCCGGGCCAAGGTCAGAAACGCCCTCCATACAAACTGCACCAGCCGTGATGGAACGGGGCGGCGACCGAATGCAATACACAGTGAGCTCTTTTGATTTAGCACAGTTTTAAAAGCATACACACTTGACAGGACAGTTTCAAGATTAAAATTGCAAGTTTGAAGCACACAATCACCGCTGCGGCGCCTCGTACCTCAGGCGCGTCCGCCTGAGGTATGACTCAGGCTACACCTGACAGTCCCAGATCAGAATCTCTTTGCCCGTAATGATTCAGTAGGAAAAAAACTATCAACATACTGTAATTATATAAATGGTACCCTGGACCTGCTTGTCCCCGTAAAAAGACTGAAGAACAGGAAGAAACCCTCAGGCCCTTGGTATAGTGAGGAGTTAAAATCGATGCGGAAAAAATGCAAACAGGCCGAGAAGAAATGGAGAAGGTCATACATGTAGTCAGACAGGAAAAAGCTGAAACTATTGCAGGCACTGTATAAGGAGACTATTTCTAGGTCCAAAGCAGATTGTTATGCTAAATCCATCCTGCAAGCGCCCAACAGCACTAAAGCACTTTTTTATATTATAAAGGACCTCTCTAATCCAGTCTGTATGGGAAATAAAGGGTTGCAACACAAAACATTTGTGATGAGATTGCTACCCCCTTTAATGAAAAGATCACCAAAATTTTTTGACGGTCTTAACCCAAGTAACATTAGCTTCCAGGATAAACTACCTCAGACACCAGTTGGAGAACCGCAGGTAGAAATAGCTCTAGAGTGTTTTCAGCCTCTTACCGCGGACACCTTTAATATCCTTGTCCAAAGTGTATCTTCGGGTTCTCCTCCGGACCCTCTTCCAAATGGGATTTGGAAGGAGTTTAGGCAAGAATTATTCTCCTGGCTGTGGCAGATCTGCTGCCAGTCACTGGAAGAAGGAATGGTTCCAGAGGTGTGGAAGCAGGCAGTGGTGACCCCATTGCTTAAGAAATTATTCCTGGACCCAACAAATCCGATGAATTTTTGACCAATCTCTCTCTTGCCATACCCAGTAAAAATCCTGGCGAATGCACTTAGCAAATATCTGTCCCTATATCTAGAGGAAAATCACCAGCTAGACAAGGACAGGTTTGGGTCTCGACAAGGCCACGGAACTGAAACAGCCCTAGTGACCGTATTGGACAATCTACGAATGCGAGCCGACAATGGTAACCTATCTGTACTAGTGTTACTAGACATGTCAGCCGCATTCGATACGGTGAGTCATACAGTACTGGTGGAAAGACTGGAGAATATAGGTGTGAAAGGACGGACACTGAAGTGGCTGCAATCATATCTGACGGGTAGACAACAGACTGTGACCATGACACCGATCACATCCACTAAGTCCCCGGTGTGCCACAGGGCTCTGCAAAAAAGCCCCATTCTTTTTAACATATACTTGCGCCCTTTGATCCCTATCATCAAGTCATTTGGAATTGACCTGGTTAACTACACGGACAACACCCAACTGGTGTTCTCCCTGGAAGGGAATCAAGCAGTAACCATGGACACATTCCAGAAATGTATGCACCAGACCTCCAATTGGCTTAGGAGAAACTCCATACAATTTAATGGGGGTGGAAACAGGTTGTATATTGCTCCACTGCTAAAATGTCTTGGCATCTGCCGTTGGAGTTCAGACTTACCCCTAAGGACAAACCCTTGGTCCCAGCTAAAACTGTGCGTAACCTAGGGGTTTTGGTAGATGACAACCTCCAAATGGAGTCACAGGCCAACAAAACAGTTAGTGTCTGTTTCTCCTTGATAAGAGCGCTTCAACAGATTCGCCCACTACTGCCTAGCGCCACTAGACCCCTTGTAGTGTGGAGTATAATTCTGAGTAGACGGGACTACTGCAACTCTCTGTATCCGGGAGCACCACAATCTGTTCTACAGGGGTTGCAAAGTCCAGTTTATAACAGCAAAGCTGGTGCTAAATAGGCAGCGCAGATCCACAACTGCACTGGCTCTAAAGGATCTTCATTGGTTACCCATCAGGGAGAGAATTCATTTTAAGTCTCTCTGCATTGTATTTAGAGCTGCACATGGTTTGGGTCCAGTGCCTTGGCAGGAGAAACTTACCTGGTATAATCCTGGGAGAAATTTTCGCTCTTCCAGTGCAAACCTGGTAACGAGCACCAGATTTAAGGAGTCCAGGATGGGAGGCAGAGCATTTGGTATAGCAGCGTCACGCCTCTGGAATGATTTGCCCCAGAGTATTAGACAATCTAATTCCCTTTTTCTTTTCAGAAAAAGCTTGAAAACCTGGCTTTTCCCTAGGAATGAGCAAAATGAGCTTTCTACTTGCAAATAGGATCAATGCTTGCTGATGCCATCTGTTAATCAGCACTTCCAGATCCACACCAACCCGAAGACCACCCTCAGAGGCACCCTGATCTACCGACCCCCGGGTCCACGCACACGATTCAGCGAGGACATCGCCGACTTCGTCAGCCCGCATGCCCTCCCCTCCGCCGACTACATCCTCCTGGGGGACCTCAACTTCCACCTGGAGAATAACAACGACCGCAACACCACCACCCTGCTGGACAACCTCGCCAACCTCGGACTCAAGCAACTGGTGACCACCCCCACCCACCTCGCCGGACACACACTCGACGCCGTCTTCTCATCCAGCAACGACGTCACCTTCAGCCACGCAACAGGACTCCACTGGACGGACCACAGCTGCGTCCACTTCACCTTCAAAAGATCGACGATCCACCACCACCAGCAACAGGTTGCCCGAAGAAGCTGGAACAAGATCTCAGCCGACCAGCTCACCGCTTCCCTGAGCCAGCACCCTCCCGCCAGCTCAGCGAACCCCAGCCAGGCCGCCGACAACCTCACGAAGTGGATCAGCAACTGCGCGGACGAACTCGCCCCACTGAGAACCCCACCCAGCAGACCCTGCAGCAGAAAAACACCATGGTTCACCGACGAACTAAAGAGCTCCAAGAAGAACTGCCGAGCCCTCGAGAAAGCCTGGAGAAGGGAGCCAACCACGGACAACATGACCACCCTCAAGCTCGCCACCCGTAAACACCACCAGCTGATCCGCGCCACCAAGAAAAATACATACAAGGAACGGCTGGACAACAACGCACACAACTGCAAGGAACTCTTCAACATCGTGAAAGAGCTCTCCAACCCCAACGCCGGAAGCAATGACATCACCCCTTCGCAAGACCTCTGCGACTCCCTCGCCTCCTACTTCCACAACAAGATCGCGGACATACACAACAGCTTCAGCAACCAACCTACGCAAGCCACGACCGCAACAACGCCACCCACCACCACCCTCCGCACCTGGACTCCGATCAACACCGAAGACACCATCCGCACAATGAACTCCATCCATTCCGGATCTCCGACTGACCCCTGCCCTCACCACGTCTTCAACCAGGCCGACGCTGTCATCGCACCCCACCTGCGGGACATCATCAACACTTCCTTTGACACCGCCACCTTCCCTGAGAGCTGGAAGCACGCCGATCTCAGCGCTCTTCTCAAGAAACCCACAGCAGACCCCACCGACCTCAAGAACTACCGTCCCATCTCGCTCCTCCCGTTCCCGGCCAAAGTCATCGAGAAGACCGTCAACAAACAGCTGTCAGCCTTCCTCGAGACGAACGGATCCCTCGACCCCTCACAGTCTGGCTTCCGGGCGAACCACAGCACCGAGACCGCCCTCATCGCTGCCACCGATGACATACGAACTCTGATGGACAACGGAGAAACAGCGGCCCTCATCCTCCTAGACCTCTCCGCGGCCTTCGACACCGTCTGCCACCACACACTAGTACAGCGCCTTGGCAACATCGGAATCCAGGACAAGGCACTGGAATGGATCACCTCCTTCCTCGAAGGAAGAACACAGAGAGTCTGCCTACCACCGTACAAGTCAGAGGCCACCGAAGTCATCTGCGGCGTCCCTCAAGGATCCTCACTGAGCCCTACCCTCTTCAACGTCTACATGAGCCCCCTCGCGGCCATCGCACGCCAACACAACCTCAACATAATCTCCTACGCCGACGACACCCAGCTGATCCTCTCCCTGACCAACGACCCCGCCACCGCCAGAGCCAACCTGCACGAAGGGATGAGAGAGGTAGCCGAATGGATGACGACCAGCCGCCTGAAACTGAACTCTGACAAGACGGAGGTCCTCATCCTGGGCTCCTCGCCCTCCGCCTGGGACGACTCCTGGTGGCCCCCCGCCCTGGGCACCGCACCCAAACCGACGGACCACGCTCGTAACCTGGGCTTCATCCTGGACTCCTCCCTCTCCATGACCAGACAAGTAAACGCCGTCTCCTCGTCTTGCTTCAACATCCTGCGCATGCTACGCAAGATCTTCCGGTGGATCCCCACCGACACGAGGAAGACGGTCACCCAGGCCCTCGTCACCAGCCGACTGGACTACGGCAACGCCCTTTACGCCGGTACCACCGCCAAGCTCCAGAAGAGACTCCAGCGGATTCAGAACGCCTCGGCCAGACTCATCCTCGACATCCCCCGACGCAGCCACATCTCCGGACACCTGAGAGATCTGCATTGGCTCCCGGTCAACAAGAGAATCACCTTCCGCCTCCTCACCCACGCACACAAAGCCCTACACGACCAAGGCCCGAGCTACCTCAACAACCGGATCAACTTCTACACTCCCAAACGCCCCCTCAGATCAACCAGCCACGCCCTCACCGCCGTCCCCCGCATCCGAAGAGCAACAACAGGAGGAAGGTCCTTCTCCTACCTGGCCGCCAAGACCTGGAACTCACTCCCGACCGACCTACGCCTGACCCAAGACCACCTCTCCTTCAGGAAGAAGCTCAAGACCTGGCTGTTCGAGCAGTAACGCCCCCCCCCCCCCCCCACCCAGCGCCTTGAGACCCTACGGGTGAGTAGTGCGCTCTACAAATGACCTGATTGATTGATTGATTAAGTCGTAGCGCCAGGATACCCGTAGGGTGACAGCTCACTCTATATAAGTCTATAATACAATTTATTGCAATAACAATCAAATCAATCCGCTTGATGCTTTAATTCAAAACCTAATTTGCTATCTGTTACACCTACACCAGGCTAACTTAGCATATACATCAATAAGATTGCATCTTGCTGCAATAGCGGCTTACCTACAAAACAGACAACACTTGTTTTTGTTTTGTGTACCCGCTATTAAAGCCTTTATGGAAGTACTCAAGAGAATCATTCCTCCTAGACTTCCCCCTTCTCCTGTGTGGAATCTTAATATAGTCCTTACAAGACACATGGGCCCACCATTTGTCACACCTGGCTCAAGACATTTGGAAGTTGACCATTCACCACAAAATGTATCTCCTAGCAGAACACCTCCCAGAAGTAAACATATATTTAAGTAGCTTTACAAACATTTTGGAAATACGTTAGAAGAATTAAGAGTAAACAATTATGAAAATGTGATAATATATGTACTATGGGAATTGAAATGCACTTATGTCAAGATTTTTAGGATGTGCATGACAGTGGAGGGATATAGTAAAGTTCTACAGGAAAATAAAGTGCTATCATAGCATCCTGTTTGATATTCATTAATATTAGAATATTTATACTTGTATTTGGGTTCCGAACACACTTCTGAATGAAGAAATAGCAGTCACACCAGTTAATATGAAGGTAGGACCAGAGCTTATCAGATGTGGGTTAGTAAACGCACGATCAGCTGTAAGGCATTCACTTGGACTTAATATGCTATTGGAAAGTAATGAGTGGGACATTACTTTTTCACTGAGACGTGGATCTCCCAGAGTCTATTGTTGATTTTAGAACGATCTGCCCCCCAGGCTTTAAAATCATCCGCCAACCTAGACTGGACAAGAGGGAGGCGTATTGACGGTAATGGTTTAAGAAAAATTGGAAATCACTATGCACATGGCTAAAATATTGGGGGAAGAGATGTTAGGATAGAATAGAAAGTCGTTCTCAAGAGTACTGTGCTATCGACCCCCAGGGACAATGACCAATTTTATACAACAGTTTCTGAAAATCACTTCAGACCTCGCCGTTTTACACTCCAATTTTTTTGTGTGAGGGGACTTTAATATCTGGGCGAAGGAAAAGACACTTCCCCAGTGCAAAGAACTCTTAGGCTCCTGAGAAATAATTTGACTGGAAGAACTAATAAACGACCCAACGATTCAAGGGGGACATACCCTTGATCTGTTATTTGCTTAGAAAGACCTAATCACAGTTAGGGACACAATCCCGCTAAGCTATTTCGATCACACATTGATCAGATTTGAAATAAGATGATCTACAAGAACAGCTATAGACAATGAGTCAGGAGATGGCATAAGGTAGAGCACTGCACAAGTTAAATAAACTTATGGAGAAAAAGCTATTTGAAGTAAAGTCCTGCTTCAATGAGATGGCGATATTCAATGAGAATTATGACAATGTACATAGAAAAGATCACTAGAACATTAGATTAAATAATATCCGTAACAAATCTGCATAAAACAGCATGGTGGTACACCGAAACCCTAAAAGAAACTAAAATTAAAGGCAAGAAACTAGAGAGACAATGGTGGAAGTTCTATCTGGAAAGTCACAAGCTACACCTGAAGAATGCACTAAACAATAAAAATCAAGTAAGAAAATCTACAGAATACTTCTATACCAAAACAATTGTAGAAGTAACGAACGGGTCAAGAAAGATATTTGTTTGTAATAAGAGAACTAGCGAATGTGGATTGCATCAAAGAAAGAATAAAACATTTGCAAGAACTGTGCAATGACTTGTCAAACTTTTTCAATAACAAGATTGAGCTGATCATAGCTGATAAAAAACAGACCCATCCAGGAGAGACTAGACTACGGGAGAGAGGACTACAATAAATGAAATAACCGTCCAAGCTGCTAACCAACTAGAAAGCGTAGAACCAATGAATGAGGAGGAGTTTAGAGCAATAGCAATGAATATCTTTTCGGGATCTCTACTGGATCCGGCACCACCCAGAATATGTAATGAATGGACAGATGACCTAGACCGTAGTGTACTAAAAACCTGCAATCAATCCTTAATGACAGCAGGGTGCAAATACGTGCCCATTACAAATCCTTGGAGATTTCCGAAATTGGAAAGAGGCTGCGTACAGGTAAATAACGTCATGGAAGACCAGTCTCCAGGGCAAGGTCCAACGCAGCACCACCAGCAGCACAGAGGCGGCTGGGTGCAGAGTGCTAACACAGCATCGAGAGCCCAATGGAAGTCAGTGTAGAAAGGCCAAATCAGAAAAGGGCTGCAGGCCAGGAGGCTGGCCGGAGGAACCCAACAGCTGGAGAGGTAAGTGTTGATGCTCGGGGACGTAGGGACATATTTGGTCCTCTATATGGAGGCCCAGGGCGGAAGGGTGCCTTTTGGTGTTGGAAACGGCTTACTGGGACAGGTCATGACTGAGGGGTCTCCGTGCAGAAGCTGCAGGTGGCGTTGAGGAGTCCAGAAGGGGCCATTCAACGGTGGACTAGGGCTCTGGAGGGCTGGGTAACCTTGTTGGTGCCGGTGGGCCTCTTCAACTTGGGCCTGAGTCATCAGGTGCAGAGGTGGAACCGGCTGTCAGGTTTCACGGTTCTTTAGGTCTCGGAGGCCTTGCTTGGACGTAGTTGTTTTTGAACAGCTCTGCTGTTCTTGGAGGTCTTGATCTTTGTTGAAGGCAGACAGTCCTCACAGCATTTTGGAGGTCGCTGGACTACAGGACGGGTTGACTTTGGTGTAGTTTTCACCGAGGTTTGCACACAGGCCGGTGGGGCTGGGCCAAGTCAGATGCTTTCTGCAGTCTTCTCTGCTTTTGTGGCTCTGTGGTGTCTGGTTCTTCTTAGGTCGCCAGGCACTGAAGTTCAGGACTCGAGGGCCAAATACTACAATTAGGGGCATTTAAAGGGAGGACTAGGTAGTAGCCATTGGGATACTTACCTTAAGGGTGGCTACCCTCTAAATGCTCACCTAGCGTGGGTGGTTAGCAAGTTTCCTCAATTCAAGATGGAGGGAAGTGAAACTGGTGCTCCACTTCAGCTCAGCAAAAGACACACAGATGATGTACAGAATTCAGAGCAAATCAAACATTTTCCCCAGTCAATAGATCAGGGTTAAATCAATTGTTCTTTTGCTCACCATGCCACCCCAGATTTGACCCAGCCATATGCAAATCAGTCTTGACCCTGTGCCTCAAGGGAACAGTCCAGACCGAACTGCCAAGCCAAGTCCTCCCTGGACCGGAAACAAGCATCCTGCGGCAGGTTTCGGGTGCTCGCCCCATATCAGGCCCAGATCTCTGTACTGGGGTGAATGTATGACATTGTTCTGCTTTCTGTCCATCAATTGTTTTTTTCCAATTCAGCTCAGAGCACTTTAGGAGGGGCACCGCTAAGAGTGGACACATCTCCGGTTCTCACTATTTTTGCCACCTGCCATGCTGCCAAAAAGTGGGGCATGGACGGGGGTGGGCATATCCACTAGTTGAAGTTGCCAGTGATTGCTTAACAAAGGACAGATGCCTTTGAGGCTCACCGCCTTACTATTCAGTACCTGAAGGGGGGAGGTGTGGAACACCTCCACCCTGAGCAGGCTTTTCTTTTTACCCACATGAGCACAAGGCTCTCACCTCGTTGTCAGCAACTTGTCTAAAGGTGGCGGCTGGTTGGTACCAGTAAGGCACACACTAGTGGGTTTCAGGGGACCTCTCTAAAGGGTCCTCTGTGTGCAATATTTAATAAATCTGACACTGGAATCAGTGGAGGTTTATTACAATAAGTTGTTTGGTACCAAACATCTCATAATTCAGTGAAGACCTCAAGGAGCTGGGAAACACCACATAATGATGAGTGTACAACCCATGTAGTCACTATGGTTTGCCTGTTTACTTACAGTATCCAGGAATCAACATGGATATTGCAGGGGCATATCTGTAGAGAACCGCCACTACAGTGTCCATATTGTTAAGGACACAACACTGAACCTTGTTGTAGGAAGCTGGCTCTGTATATATTATACCAAAGTGATATATAGTGTGCACAGAGTCCAGTGGAACCCCAAAGGTAGGCAGAGGTGAAGTTAGATAGCACCTCACTCTCTATGTGTGGCAGTGTGGTCGAGCAGTAGAGCAGTATCAGAGGACAGTGTTAAGCATTTGTTGTACACACTCAGTCAGCAAATGAGTTCACACACTCAAAGACTGAACTTCAGACCAATTGTTTTTATATAAAAATATTCTTATAGATTATCTATTTCCTAGAACCAAGCAAGTCTGGCACAGGTAAGTGCTTTGCAGTAAATATACAGATTGTAACACAGTTTTGGATTGTAAATGTACTTTGATTTGATTTACTGGATGGTTTCAGAGAAATGCAACACTTTGTAAATACAGTACATGGACTTGAATGGGCTTTTCAGTAAAATGACAGGTAAGTTACTTTTGAGATTACTTTTCTTACTCAGAGTAGTTTACCTGTATATACCTGACATTTCCTGCAAACAGGTAAGTAAAATAGTTTTTGTTGGTGCAATTTTAAAGAATTTCTCAACTCCACACTTAGAAACTTTTCCAAGACAAACAGTCAATGTAATCCTATGGAGGAATATAGTGTTATCGGTTTTGAGGTACGTATTCGGTAGTGGGAGTTGAGGTTCTGAGGTAGACTCAGGGGTCCCCCAGGGTCAAGGATGCACTCTCGTTACACCCTCAGCGACACTAGGGCGGCCGGATGCAGAGTGCCGAGGCCCAATGTTATCCAAAGGGGGATAGGGGGCTTCTGGTTGGTGGCTGCTGGCAAGCAAGCCACTTGGTTGTGGGAGCAAAGCTCCTGGACTTTAGCTCAGGGCAAATGGGGAAACAAAGTAGCACCAAAGGCGCACCCTCAGCGGCAGGAGGGCGGCTGGGTGCAGGGTGCTTTTTCGACATCGGGCGCCCTGTTGTTTGCCATTGGGAACCTTCGGTTTGCAAAGGCACTGCAGGCTTGGGAACGAAGGTCTTCTGGTTGCGACCACCACTTCAAGAGGTAAGTTGGGAAGTTAGGGGTTGGTTAGACACCGTCGGTTTGGGCACCCAATGCAGTAGGGAGTCGGGTGCAGGGGTGCCTTTTGGGGGTCAGATCTTCTTACCAGCTCCTGGTACTGGCTGTGGTAATCTTCTGGATTTAGGCTGCAGGCGTTGGCTGGAGGCTTGATGCGGGTCAGGGGTCATCGGATCTCGGGTCAGGATCGCCGGGGTGACCTCCTCGTGGTGTTTGCCCATTCGAGCAGTGGTGGGCACATCTCTCTTCCTCATTTGTTTTCCCGCCTGTTCTCCCGCCCAAAGTGGGGGTCAAAACCATTGGGGACCAGTTGCTGAAAGCAGCAAGTGGCGTGGGGGAGCTCATTAATGCGACAAGCCTTTGAAGCTTCCCATTCATGAACGCTGCCCATCCTGGGGGAGGAGGCTTGGCACCTCGTCCCATTATGTGCATTGTTTTAGGCCCCAGAGAGCAGTAGGCTCTTGACCCAGGGGTCCAGAAACATGTCTGGTGGTGGCAGCTGAAAGCTGCCACTTAGCCTGGACACTAGTGGTGGGTTAGTTTTCAGGGGGCATCTTTAAAATACTCTGCATGCATTTTACATTAAATCCCACACTGGCATCAGTGTGAGTGTAATGTACTGAGACGTTTGATACCAAATTTCTCAGTTTTCATTGTAGCCATTATGGTGCTGTGGAGTTTGTAATGACAAACTCCCAGCACCATGTACTCTTAATGGCAGCACTGCACTTACACTGTCTAAGAATGGACTTTGACACTGTAGGGGTACAGGGATCATGCACCTGTACCCTTACCACTGGCATAGGGCACCCAGCTAGAGGGGTGACTGATTTATGCCAGGACAGTGGGTGGTAGGCATGGCACACAGGGATGTGTGCCATGTCGACTCTTTACTTTGATATGCACCAAAACACACGGCCTGCAAAGGCAGTGTGTGTGTGTGTGTGTAAGGGTAGAATACCTCTAAGGGTGGCACAATAAGTGCTGTAGCCCTTAGAGGCCTTCTCTGGTCACAATGTCCTGGGTACCTGTAGTACCATTTACCAAGGCTGACCTGTGTCCAGAGATGCTAATTGTGTTTAGGCTTCAATATAGTTTTAGGGAGAGAACATAGGCCCTGGGTACCTCAGTCAAAGCACATCAGCAATTCAGCAAAGAGTGCACTTTCTCACACTTGTGTTTGGTCCAACACTTCTCGCCATCAAGTCCAGACAGTTTATGACAGGACCTTTCTACAGATGACTATTTTCCTCCTGTGAAGAATTCCTTACAGGGAGCTCCCCAATCCAATCTGCTGGTGTGTGATTCTATTATTATTTCGGGTTAAGAACTGAAAATGGCACAGCCATTTCAGGCCTTCAAATGTGACACCCACCTTTGTAGTTCTTCTCTTGCTTCTTCCGAAAGAGAAACCGAGCGAGTCCTAGAGACCTTGATGGAAATTCTTGAGGAGTTGTAGAGCCCTGCAATGTAGAGGGCCTGTGAAAATAGCCTGTAAGGATGAGGACAAGAGGCACACTGTGCAGGCAAGATGCCGAAGACAAATAGAAGGTTTGGCAAACTTTTTCTGATGTTCGTGCTTTATCTTGGACAGCTTCTGAGATGGATGACTCAGGGTGGCTTGGGAAGGTTGAGATTCCATGAACGCCTTCCTAAGGCGAGCAAAAGCATCAAGGTTGACCCCAGGATGGCCTGCATGTTTGCTAGTAGGATCTGAAGAGGCTGCCAGGGCTGCTCTGGAGGTAGGGGGCCTGCGGCCCAGCAGAACTTTCCCTCGACTTGAGGGTTTTTTGGCACTGAGTCTCCTTGCAGAGAGTTTTCAGCTCCAAGGGCGCCACTACTTGGAATACCGCTTTAAATATGGATGCGTTCATGATGTGACAGAAGTGATTGTCTCTAGGGAGGTAGGTCATCTCCTCCTTCTCCATGTACTCCTCAGTCATGCACGTTGGCAATGAATGTCTTAAGACAATCGGAGAGTAGTAATGGCTAGGCACTACCCAGATCAGATTTTAAATGCCCTGAGGGAACTGTAGTATATGGGCTTTGTAAAGGCCCCATGGACAGATGCGCCCAAGATTTAACCGGGTTCTAGAACTAGTGACTGAAACGTCCCAACATTAAATAGTCTTACCCGAAACGGGTGTTGACTCCAGGCGGTGACTCTGTTTGGAATTAATAATAAGCAAAATGCAGGCAAACTGAAGGCCAAAAACCTTCAAACAGCCCCGTATGTCAGGGCTGTCTTGCGTTCTTCACCTCGTTTGAGAGACCGCTGAAATTGTGACACTTTCTATGACCGGTAATACGCATGGGCATCTACTCCATAGTCAGATTGTTTTCTGCTGCCATGGGACATGCTTTGCCGGGGCTTTGAGCCGATGCTGTGTTTTTCTCTTTATCAGGGCCTCTTGAGTTCTCTGTTCCCGGTAGCCTTTGAACAATCCTTTGGTGCACCAAGTTTTCCATTCGATTGTCATCCCACTATTAGGTCTGTTTCTTTTGGTTCGTCAATGCCCTATTCAGGGCTTCCCCCCTTTCTGGCCTCTTTCGTTGATTCTTGCACTTGAGCATCCCGTAATGGACATGATCCCCTTTCGCTACTGTCCACAGTCCTGTACCAAGTTCTCATAGGCAGATCAATGTGCAGTTTGCAACCTCTGCCGGTCCCCGGAGCGTTACTAGGCATCCTGCTCTGCTTGCCTTGCCTTCAGCTCCAAAAGGTCGATCCTGAACAGTCATGATCGTCGTCTAGCTGAATGCACCATGGCGCAACACTGAGACAACAATACTCCCTATCTCTTCCAGTAACATGTTATAGATGAAGAAGCGGAAGTCAAAGGTCGAACAGCTCAAAATCTGAAGTTTGAAGAGCAACTCGCATTGGAACCCCCTCCACCTCCAAAGCTTAAGAAGGCAGGGGCACCAATCTGCTGCCCTAAAGACATGCTCCTTCCCCACGACCTCCTCAACCTTCCCCAGTCACATTCTATGATGGCGAGGGAAGCCCTCAGCCCTTAGATCCTTATATCTGAAAGAGACACGTTAGTATTAGATTACTTACCTTAGAATATCCCCAGGCGTCAGACTGGATCCGGAAACTTTTGCGTAGCAGTACCCTTGCGCTTCGGTAGGCGTCGTCTGCGGCTCCGTGTCCGGCGTCGTGGGCGCCCTGATGACGTCGTCGGAGTACTTAGACGCCGCCTCCGCGTGCTGACGTCAGTTCTTCTTTTTTCCGCACCAGCAAGCGCAGATCTGGAAAAAGCAGTAACCCTAGTCATTTTTTGACTAACTTTTTGATCACTTTTTGATTGTTGTCGAAGTCTCTCGACTACGAACGGTGCCTTAGGGATGCCCGGCTTCAAGCACTGTGACGATTGCGACCGCCTGATGTCGGTCACGGATCCTCACCGCGTGTGTTTATCCTGTTTGGGCGTCGACCACGACGACAAGGCCTGCTCCGACTGCCGGGCCCTCTCTTCGAAAGCCAGGCGGGAGCGGTCCCGTAGGCGCCTCGTACTCCAGCAGTCGGTCCCGCGCCGTGAGAAGTCCCGATCCCATAGGAGGTCGAGGGACAGGTCGTGGGCTCGGAGCCACCACAGCTCCGAGAGTAGGCCGCACTCCTCCGGGTCGAAGTCGTCGTCCGGTAAGAGGCACAAGAAGTCCAAGCGGCGTCATCGCTCCTCGGAATCCCCCCGACGCTTGCGCGATGCGGCCGGGGGGGGGGGCTGGGGGGTGGGGTGGGGGGGGTTGGGTGACACCGCCCACGCGGCTCCGTCGGAGTCGCGGGCGCCGCGTGCAGCTCCATACCCTCCGGTCCCTGGGCTGAACGCGTCGCCGGAGGAGATCGAGCGCTTCCTCATGGCCATGAGGAAACTCTCTCCTCCGACGGGCTCCGCGGCGCCTCCGGGCCCAGCGGACCCGTCTGGGGGCCCTAGCGGGTCGGCGGCTCCGGCCCCGACGCCGTCGGGTGCTTCGGCCCCGACGCCGCCGGCGCCTTCGGGCCCGGCGCCGAGGGGTCCAGTTGTTCCGACGCCGCCGGCGCCTTCGGGCCCGGCGCCGCTGGTCCTCCTTCGGGATCTGGTTTGTCGCCGGTGAATCTGACGACCTCCCCGGCGTCGGACCCTCAGGTGTCGCCTCCGGCGCCGTCCTCGGGCGGCGCCGGCCCCGCTCCTACCTTCGTTCCTGTTCAGTCGTCGGGACGGCCCCGATGGGCGCCGCTCCAGACTTCGTTTGGTGAATTTCACTTTTATGAACAGGCCCCATTGGTTGAGAACCCTGAATTTCAGGAGATGGGTGATGAAGAGGACTGGGAGGGGTCTGAAGACCCTCTGACCAGAGAGTGTCAGTCTCATGAGGACTGGACAGGAGACCTTGGGGAGGCCAGTGGCCTGGACACCTCTCCAGATACTGGTTTTGTCTCCCCTCCTACCGTGGCTACGGAGGAGGGGGCAACTTATAGTGTGGTGCTGATGAGGGCTACCAAGGCCTTGGGCCTTGAGCTCCCCGTCGCGGCCGTGAGGACTAATCTCCTCACTGAGGTCCTTAAACCGCAGACATGCTCGGCCGAGCCTCTGCTGCCTTTTAATGAGGCCTTGACTGACGTTCTTCTGGGCACTTGGTCCAAGCCCGCTACGGGTTCGCCCGTAGGTAGGAACGTGGCCAGACGCCACCGCCCAGCCCCGGTCGACCCATGTTTCCTGTTCTCCCACCCCACCCCCGAGAGCCTGGTCATCCAGGCCTCCAATTCCCAGACCGCATTCCCGTCCGCCCCGCCAGACAGGGAATCCAAGAGGTATGAGCAGTATGGAAAGAAAATATTCTCATCCATCAGTCTGGGTCTGCG
This sequence comes from Lissotriton helveticus, assembly GCF_964261635.1. Lineage (NCBI taxonomy): Eukaryota > Metazoa > Chordata > Amphibia > Caudata > Salamandridae > Lissotriton > Lissotriton helveticus. The sequence goes on from NC_136067.1 coordinate 108,085,951, forward strand.
GTCTTCCAACACCGCATGCCTCTTGGGCCGTTACACCCACTCTCTGTGGGATACGGTTGCGGAAGTGCTGCCAGAGTGTCCGTTGGAGGTACTGGCCAAGCCCTTGTGGAGGGCCGGGACGCAGCAAAGTATTCCATTAGGTGTGGGCTGGATACCACCGACTCCCTAGGCAGAGCGATGGCAATGACGGTGGCGGTCAGACGCCACGCCTGGCTGAGGTCCGACAACTTTTCGGCAGATGTCCAGAACACACTTATGGACATGCCGTTCGATAGCCGTCGCCTCTTTGGCGACAAAGCAGACCATGCACTCGAGCGCTTTAAGGACTCCAGGGCTACGGCCAAGTCCTTGGGCCTCTCGGCCCCGCGCCAGCAATCGGCTGCTTATCACTCCTTTCGTGGCCACGGAAGGGGTGCGCCCACACGTGCCGCTAGCCACGCTCCGCAGGGCAATACCCAACGCGGTGGCGGCCGTGGTAACCGCCGTCCAGGCGGTAGGGGTCAAAGGCTAGGTCAGTCCACACCTTCCCCCGCAGCGTCCGCCTCAAAACCCTCCTAGTCCGTGCTTTCAGGCCCATGTGACGCCAGTGGGGGGCAGGGTTCGCCATCACCACCTCCACTGGCGCACTGTCACTTCGGACAGGTGGGTGCTGCAAATCGTCCGAAGGGGCTACTCCCTCCCCTTCGAGGCGACTCCTCCAGCCATGCCACCGCAGAACCACCGTGTATCGGGGGATCACTTGCGACTTCTGCAGGAGGAAGTTACGGCCCTCTTGGCCAAGGTGGCCATCGAGCGCGTTTCTGGGCCAGAAGTAGGGTGTGGTTGCTATTCCCACTACTTCCTGGTACCCAAGAAGGGCAAAGGGGGCCTGCGCCCTATCTTGGATCTACGGAACGTCAATGGCTTCCTCCGGAAGGAGAAGTTCAAGATGCTGACACTGGCTCAGGTCTTAGCTGCCCTGGATCCAGGAGACTGGATGGTAGCGTTGGACTTGCAGGACGCTTATTTCCACATCCCCGTCCTGCCGGCCCACCGGCGCTACCTGCGGTTCACGGTTGGCCACGAGCACTTTCAGTTTACCGTGCTCCCCTTCGGCCTTGCCAGTGCCCCACGGGTGTTCACAAAGGTGATGGCGGTGGTCGCAGCTCATCTGCGCAGGTTAGGGGTTTCAGTCTTCCCCTACCTCGACGACTGGCTGTTGAAGGCGGGCTCGCCCCAGACAGTCGTCAGCCACCTCCAGACTATGGCAGATCTCCTGCACCAGCTGGGGTTCTCCATCAATGTGCCGAAGTCACACCTGTGCCCCTCTCAGAAGCTCCTCTTCATCGGAGCGGTTCTAGACTCGGCGCAGTTTCGGGTCTATCCACCCGAGCAGCGGGTCTGGGATATTCAGGCTCTGATTCCCATCTGTGAGAAGTTGGCCTGATATATGATGCTCACTAGTTCTAGTGATCACCTTGTATCAGTCCAAACAACCCTTATGGTGATTGGTTGTAAAGTCAACCTTATAGACCAGCTATCCTAGTAGCGTGGACAAAAGCAGTCTTTAGGCTAAACTCTGAATGGCATGTGAAGCCAGCTGTTTTACCACAATATAACCCCTTGAATACCAAATGAAAGGACACCACACAGGTATATATGAAAATAAACAGTCTATTTATTAACAACAACACCTCTGAGCTCTTTATGAGATCAGAGGGCTAAGCACATGACAATACTACAAAAGAAATACGAGTTCGCACAATATTTACACGTGTGCCTTAGGGGCACGACAAACCATATACTCAATTCAATGGAATGCGAGGAAAGAAAATACTGTTAAGAGATCCAGAGGCTGGAGGATCGATGGGACTACGCTACGAACTAGGTAAGTACGGAGCAGGAGGCCCACGGGACTCACGTGCAGAGTGGAAACTCTCACACGGGATGCGTACCAACATCTATGGATGCAACAGTTTACAAAGTTACGGATTCCGGACGAACCCGGCTGGATGGAGGGAAAACAACAGTGGACCTGAACACTAGAATAGTGAACACAATTTTCAGTACCTAGGAGCTTTAGTTACCTAACCCACAGGCTGCGGGTGCATAGGGCTGAAGTAGTGTCGGGTTTGCTGCGTTGATCCCGGTGATGCCTGAAACAAGAAGTTGCTGGCAGGCAGCCAGATGGAGGAGTCCGGTGGTTCCAAGGGTGGAACTAGGAAGAAGGAAGTTCTGAAAAGGAAGGGGACAGAGTGTTGGTCACTAGCCAGTGACGGTGCTGGAACCAGGAGGGAACCAGGAGCTGTCGTCGAGTTCAGGTGAAGGAGGGGTCGCTTCTCTCTGTAGCTGCGAGGACCAGGAGCTGCTCTTCACGACCAGGCTGGAGGCACGAGCTGTCCCACGTAGTCTGCTGCTATTGGGGGTGTCGGATCGTCGATCTGGACAACAGGCCTTGGCTAATGCAAGCCACGCGGTGGAACAAAGATGGCGTCTGGTGTGGACCAGGAGGGTCCGGGGTGCTCTTCTTTTACAAAGAAGCAAGGGCCAGTCTGGGGGACCAGACTAGCAGAGTCGAATTCTTGGGGTCGTCGTCTCGGAGGTCACTAGCCAGCTGGCAAGTGACCAGACAACAGGACAAGCAGCAAGCAAGCAAAAGGGCCCCACGCAGATCACGGGGATGCTGGGGGGCTGGTCTTTGGTGCAGGAGCTGCGTCGGTGTAGGGCTTCTCAGGCCCTGATGCACTCACTCGAGGAACCCTCGGGGGTCGTTCTGGAAGCGCTGTGCAGGTTTCTTCAAGATGGCCGTCTCCACGTTGCTCGTCGCACCCACGGGTCCCAGCTGTGCTGTGGATGTGGGTAGAGGTCAGAGAGGTCTGGAGGTCCGGGTCTTGTCGAGCTGGATCGTCGGATTCCGGGATGGAAGACTTTGCAGCAAACCGCACAGAACCTTGATGGTGCCTGCGAAGCAGGATGGTCACTCCCTGACCATAGGGGAGATTCTTCAGTCTTCTGATGATCAGGAGGTCGAAGGTCAAGAGTTTCTTCGTGGAAGGTTGTCAAGATTAATCTAATCTGGAATGGGACCAGCTCCTACCTTTATTCTCCTAAAGGGGGCTGCACTACGGACTAGGTCCCTCCCCTGGGTGGGACCAGGAAGGGGGGTGGTTACACCCCCTATCCTTTGTCCAGTTTCCCGCCAGAGCTGGGACTGGAGTGTCCCAGCAACTGGTTGGAACCGGTGTATGCACAGGGCACCTTGTGTGCCCCAGGCATGTCTCATTCCTTTCAGCCTGGGCCTACCCAATACACAAAATCCTGTCTGGGGTGGTGCTAGCACCTCCCAAGGCAGGAAACCCTTTGTCCAAGCCTCCCTCGCTGGAAGGACTCCCAGCAGCAGGAGGTCAGACTTGTGTCTGTGGTGGCAGCATCCATTTTGTGATGCTGAGGCTCGAGTTAACTTTAACCGGGGTTCACAGTTACATACATGTCGTGTCCCTCTAGAAGGGTGGAATGCTAACCCCGTCGCCAGAATTGGCGAGGGGTTAGTATTCCAATTCGTATGACACCTTACTCGACATGTTTTGATAATGCTATGCCAAAGTTAGCATTTAACCGCGAGGATTATAATGCACTTAAGAGTATATGGTATAGCGTTATCATGGAACAGCTATTAGGACTTGGTTCCGCAAGCTGCAAACGGGCTCAGCTCATGCCAGAGCACCATCTCACACAATTCCAAGCACTCTGCCCTCAGGATTGATAAGGCCTGCCATAGGAGTGACTGATAGGAATATATGTGTCCATTTTAGGTTTCGATATAGGGAACTATATCTAAAGCAAAGGGTGTTTACACCACCTTGCCCCAGCTGTCGTGCAGCCAGTTGTGTCTGTTTAGATGGCCAGCCAGGGGTGGCATAATACATGCTTCAGCCCCTGGTAGGCCCTGGGTACACCTATGCCCTGGATACCTAAGGTATACGGTACAGGGACTGATAAGGTGGCCCAGTACCAATTGGTAAAATGCACCTAGGGTACATGGTTGTAATTTAGAGAGAGAACAGCTAGGCTGTGGGTCTGATTAGCAGGCCCACAGCCAGGGAAAGTCGTAAATCAGTGAAGCAAAAAGCAAAAATCTGGGGTGGCCATGGGATTGCAGACCCCCATTCTCCTACACCATCTTTCAGCCGTTATCCCCGGTCTCGGTCAGGTTGACGCTGCGGCTTCTGGGGCTGATGGCCTCCTGCATCCTACTGGTGCATCACGCCAGGTGGCGGATGCAACTCTGCAGTGGGACCTGAAGTTTCAGTGGGCCCAGCATCAAGGCAACCTATCCGACCATGTCCTGATCTTGGAGGGCACTGCGAGACAGCTGCAGTGGTGGCTCACGGACCGCAATTGGATCAGCGGCAGATCCCTCTCCCTTCCCCAACCGGAGCACGTAGTTTTGACGGACGCGTCCCTCCGGGGCTGGGGGGGGCCACATGGGAGAGGCGGAGATCAGAGGCCTCTGGTCTCCGGCGGAGGCCCGACTCCACATCAACCTGTTGGAGCTACGGGCGATTCGTCTAGCTCTGAAGGCATTCCTCCCCTCTGTCCGGGGGAGTGTAGTGCAGGTGTTCATGGACAACACCACCGCCATGTGGTACTGCAACAAAACAAGGCGGGTGGGGTCATGGACCCTTTGCCAGGAGGCTCTGCGCCTTTGGCAATGGCTGGAACGCCAGGGTGTGACCCTGGTGGCTCAACACCTGGCGGGTTCTCTGAATGCCAGGGCGGACGAGCTCAGCCGTCGGTGCCTGATGGATCACGAATGGCGTCTGAACTCGGATGTGGCGCAAGGCCTCTTTCAGCGATGGGGAGAGCCTTGGTTAGATCTATTCGCCACCGAAGAGAACGCGCAATGTCATCAGTTCTGCGCGTTGGAATTTCCAAGGCGGCACTCGCTCGGAGACGCTTTTCGTCGCGAGTGGAGTTGCAGTCTGTTGTACGCCTTTCGGCCTATACCACTTCTGCCCAGAGTGCTGAAGAAGATCAAGCGCGACCGGGCCCAAGTCCTCCTTGTGGCTCCGGACTGGGCGAGAAGGTACTGGTATCCAGAGCTACTCAGTATGTCAGTCGATCCCCCGTTTCGTCTGCCTCTTCAGGAGGACCTTCTGTCGCAGCAGCAGGGGACGGTCCTCCACCCGAACCTGTCCAGTCTCCACCTCCATGCTTGGAGATTGAGCGGCGACAGTTGAGGCCATTTGACTTGCCTCCTGAAGTCTGTAACGTCATTCTGGCAGCCAGGCGTCCCTCCACAAAGTCGGTATACGCCTGCAGGTGGAACAGATTTGTGGCATGGGGCACAGCAAAGGCTGTGGATCCTCTTGCTGCCCCTCTTTCTGAGGTTCTTCTCTTCCTTCTTTCTCTTGCCCAGCAGGGCTCTGCTCTGGGCACTATCAAGGGCTACCTTTCTGCCCTTTCAGCCTTTCTCAGGCTACCTGATCAGCCTTCTTTGTTCAAGTCCCCTATTGTAAACAGATTTCTTAAGGGCATCACTCACACATTTCCTCCTGTTCCGTTTGTGATGCCTCAGTGGGACTTGAACCTGGTTCTAACATTCCTGATGTGCGCTCCCTTTGAGCCACTTCACAACTGTCCTCTTCGCCTTCTGACTTTGAAGACTGCTTTCCTGGTCGCCATCATCTCTGCCAGGAGAGTGAGTGAGCTCCAGGCTCTTTCTTGTACTCCACCTTTCCTTTCTGTCCATCCGGACAAAGTGGTGCTACGTACCAAACCTTCTTTCCTGCCCAAGGTTGTCACGGCCTTCCACATTGGGCAGTCTATCACCTTGCCAACCTTCTTCCCGCCACCGCATCCCTCTAAAGAGGAAGAGCGGCTCCACCGTCTGGACCCAAAACGTGCGCTCTCATTTTACCTGGATCGCACACTCCAGTTCCGGGTGGATGACCAACTCTTTGTTGGTTACGTGGGCGCTAAGAAGGGGAAAGCGGTACACAAGAGGACCATCTCCCGGTGGATCATCTTGTGTATCCAGGCATGCTACTCCTTGGCTAGGAAGGAGCCCCCTGCTGGATTACGGGCTCATTCTACCCGAGCCACGGCAACTACCACTGCCCTGGGCAGGGGTGTGCCCTTACAAGACATCTGTCAGGCAGCTACGTGGGCATCGCTGCACACGTTTGCAAGACACTACTGCCTGGACAGTCAAGTCCGGAGGGATGGCTTCTTTGGCCGTTCCGTCCTCCAGGACTTTCTGGTGTGATTATTGGTTCGCAGACCCACCACCGGGCTTGGTATTGCTGGGGTATCTATTCTAAGGTAAGGAATCTAATACTAACGTGTCTCTTTCAGATGCACAAGTTACTACTTGTGTAACGATATATCTGTAAGAGACATTAGTTAGTATTAGATTCCTTACCGACCCACCCATCCTCCCCGTTCTGCGAACCAATATCTAACGTTAGGGTTGTCCCCTTCAGGGCCCTAGTTTCAATGGCACCAGTGTTGGTTTTTTGACATGGCTCTGCGTTTCTGGCACGGAAAAGCTGTGTCTAAGAACTGACGTCAGCACGCAGAGGCGGCGTCTAAGTACTCCGACTACGTCATCACGGCGCAGACGACGCCTACCGACGCGCAAGGGTACTGCTACGCAAAAGTTTCCGGATCCAGTCTGACGCCTGGGGATATTCTAAGGTAAGGAATCTAATACTAACTAATGTCTCTTACAGATATATCGTTACACAAGTAGTAACTTGTGCAATGCTCCATATTACAGTCTGCAACATCAGAAACTGGGTTTAGGAAGCTACTAAAAACCTGGTTCTTTACTCAATAGATATGAACCATAGGTGCTATTTACCTTCTCACGCTACTGCTCACACAGCGCAGGGACACCTCCGGTTGAGGTAACTGTACGTGCTTCATAAAACTTTGTATTATTGATATTATCCGGAACACCGGGATGACCTGTGCGATGATTATGGGATTGTCCCTCCAGGTGACAATGACCATGACCTTCACCGTGCAAATCCTTCCCTTCCTGAAGATACCACCTCTTAACCACAAGTGTGAGGAAATGCCTCTTTTTGTATGGTCACCTCCAAGTTTTTCGACTGATACTGCTAGTTTTTTTAGTGCAATGATGCCTTCTAACCAGACATCTTTGCCAGTGCCCTGATCCTAAAGTGTATCTCTAATTGGCTGTACCTATTTGGAAATAGCTAACTTACTTGCAAGTCCCTAGTATATGGGAACCTGGTACCCATGGTATGTAAGCTTGAGGTGTCCCCCAGGCCTTGTAGCACTGGTTGTGCCACCCTATAGGTCTCCCATATAAAACGAATCCCGCAGTCTGCCACTGCAGACTGACAGCAGTCGTACACTGCTAGTCAGACTTTGCAACTAAAGGCAATGACAAAGCCACTGCCTCCCCTGTACATCTGTGTAAGTCACCCCTCTGGCAGGCCTACCGAGTCCTAAGGCATGGTGCTACATATGACACAGGCAGGACATGTAGTTTACATGCCCTGACAGTAAACACGCAAAAACAGTTTTTACTGTGGGAAGACTAGGTTGCCCAATTGGTGAGTGCAAGATTACATGCTGAACCCTCTGCAGTGCTTACTCCTGAACTATACGACCAAAGTGGGCACTCGAAAATATCAAACCGCTCTTTACATTAAGCCAGACTTGTATCTCATGTTGAAATAATGTAACTTGTTGCAGTGAGTAGCTTTTACTAAAGCTGCCACTTTGTTACCTTAATAAAACTCCTTTGCTTTCTCTGTACACATGGAGTCTGTCCACTAGCGGCTTTCTTCCCTCCTGTAGACGTGCCAGTGTCTCAGGAAGTAGAACAATGAGGGATTACAGGCCATGGAGGTGTAACCTCCCTCCTGAAGGAAGTCACTTAGCTCTTAACCACAAAATTAAGACTTCTAAAGGGGAAGCCGCCTTTGAAGGTCAGATGTGTCACACTAGGGAGGAGGGCACCCTATTGTTTACGCAGATAGGCTGGTACAAGGAGCAGAGAGGGGAAACCAGTTGCCAACTGGTTTCACCTGGGGTGGGTATCCCTGAAGTAGCCACACCTCGGGGTGGTCTAGGGAGATCTGAACACCGAAATGGGGGGTCTTGCCTTGTTGGGAGTGGGCAGAGTGGTGCATCCTGGGATCGCAAGATGCCTCCCCTCCCAGGAAAGGAGGGGATTCCAGATTTGCGAAGGGTTGGGGAGTCCATGATTTTCTAGGTGGCTCACAAGCGGTTTGTTGACAAAGGTTTCAAGCATTTTTCCAAAATATGGAAGTAGTGAGATGGGCCGATAATTTAGAAGAACGTTGGAGTCGGCCGTGGGCTTTTTCAAAATAGGTATAATTTTTGCTGCTTTCCATATTGCGGGGGAAGTCTGCATCCGCTAATGATTTATTGAAAAGATTGATGAGATGTTCCACTAGTGCCGGCGCAAGTATAGAAAAAAGTTTGGGAGAAATGTGATCAGAAGGAGACCCTGACCCTGACTTTATTTATACCCTGACTACCATGCTGCACCTGGTGGCTAGCAAAGAGAGGGACTGAGTCTGCCCTGTCCTTCTCAAGGAGAACCTGTGTCCAGAGCCCAGTCAAGCCAAGAGAATTCCACGGGCAAGCCAGCTGACCTCCCTTTTGCAGCACAGGGACCTAACCGCTGAAGAAGCCTGCTGGGGCAGGTTGGTAGCCCAAAGTCTTCAAGTCATTACCGCCACTGTCGCACAGCACCAAGGACCAAGAGTTGATGCATGGAAATGCACCAGCGTTTGCTGAGCCTGGAAGTGTTGTTGAAGTGCAGCAGGGACCTCCATAGGACGAGTTATCGATCCAGGAAAGATTGGCACATGACCTCAACTTGACGACTGAACTGCAACCACCGAGAGAAATTTGAGGGATGTCGACTGTGGGCAGGACTGCGTCATTTCCTTTTTGGACTAACGGAGTAGTCGCAGTAAAACCCCTGTCGACCGTATCGTATCTTTTGAGCATCCTCAGTCCTTGCATCAGAACCACTGCCATAGGAAAGCTGTACAAAGGCTAAACGTTCCTTGAACTGTCGGAAGACTGCTTGACATGCTGAGGTAAATGTTTCTGAGGACCTTGTTGTTTCCCCTGACTGGTTCACTATTGGAGTTAGTCACCTATTGTGACTCCAAGTGACGTAATTACAACTGGACCTAACTTTTTAGTGAAAAAGTTTCGAAGTGTCAAATTTGTTCTGTTGGGCAGTGCTTGTTTGCAGTTGAGTGAAATACTTTGATTTACTTGGCATTGTAAAATTCTATATTTCCGGAAATGTCCGGTGTATCTTTTTTGGTGTGGCTTCTAAAAATACAGTCTCTTTTTATAAAGTGGTGTCTAATTTCTTTGGTGTGTTCGCGAATTGTTCAATTGCTTTGGTGCTAGCTAAATACTGTACACTTGTCCTTTATGTAAGCTTGCTGCTCAGAGCCACAGCTACCCAGGACTGAAGGTTTGACAGATGAAACGTAAGCATTCTAGAGGGGTTGGAAAGTGTATTGCAAGGTGAGGTTGTATAACCACATCATATAATACACCCCATTTCCTCTCATTGGTGCCTAGCGGTGGGATCCAGAACTTGTGTTTAACAGTACAATACAGTTGTTGAAGTGACGCACAGAGAATCCGCCTAAAGAGGACACCACAGAGAAGTTCTTCTGCCTCCCGAGTAGTTGTTGAGTGGTTGTCGACTCCAAAAGGACTGTAAAGCTTTTTCAAGGAGTGAGAAGTTTGGGAAGTTGTGGTAAAGTTTCTGAAAAGTTTGGAAAATGTTTTCAAACAATTTTGACAGAGTTTAAGACCCACTTTTTCCATTAAGGAAACATGGAGATTAAGATCACCCACCTGTCCTCATACGAGAGAGATAAGTTAAGAGCCTTCTGTAGGAAGAGAAAGATCAATATGGAAGACAAAGCCAGAAATAATGAGTTGACCAAGGCCCTCAAAGCTTGGGAAGAGGCCCACATAGTACCTCCACGCTGGAGATGGAATTACCCCAATGTAGTGGTGAAGAAGATAATGTGGAAGATAATGCCAACTGTATCCTGACAGGACAGGTTGGAGCCTTCCCTCCTTTACCAGAACAAGGATGGCTTCTTGAGCAGGCTCTGCCACTTGCGAGAGGTTCCTGCAAGCAAGCCTGGTAACACTGGACCTAGAGGAAAAGCCATAGCTTCGGCTGAAAGACGACTATCCCTAGAAGAAAGGAAGGCCTGACTGTGTCTAAAAACCAAAGATGATGATGGAAATAGAATGGAGGGGTTGACATGGGTGCCCCTGATGTAAGGTTGGCCAGATAGATTGTCCCTAATTATGTTACATAGACAAGTAGCTGACCTTTTATGAGAGAGCTCTTAAGATGAGGTAAGTGGATACACAGCACTGGGGGATGCTACGCTGAGAATTAGTGCCAGTCCATGGTAGGGAGAGACTGCTTACACTTGAGGATGAGGTAGCAGAATCCTACCCACACATAAAGGCAGCACTTTTTGTTGTTTGGTATCTGAAAGAAACACAGTGTTAGATTCCTTACCTTAGAATTACCCCCAGGCGTCAGACTGGATCCGGAATTTTGTTTTTTCGCAGCAGTACCCCTGCGCATCGGTAGGCGTCGTTTTGCGGCTTCGTGTCCGTCGTTGTGAACGCCGGAATGACGTCGCTGGAGTACTTGTGCACTGACGTCAGTTCTTCTTTTTTCCACACCAGCAAGCGCAGATCCGGGAAGAGCACGTACCCGTAGTCATTTTTTTACTAACTTCTTGGACATTTTTGTCTATTTTTTTCGAGTCGACTCGACTCCTGGTGCCAGTAGGGGATGCTAGGTTTCAAGCCGTGTGACGCCTGTCACCGACTGATGTCAGTTACTGACTTCCACCGCCGGTACCTCTACTGCTTGGGGGCCGACCACGATGACAAGTCGTGCCCCGACTGCCGGGCCTTGATGTCGAAGGCTAGGCGGGAGCGTTCCCGTAAGCTCCTCGAGCTTTGGCAGTCGGCTCCGCGACGGCTGAGGTCCCGGTCGAGGAGGAGGTCAAGGAACGGGTCGTGGATCCCCAGTCATCATCCATCATCTGGATCCAAGTCCTCGCACTCCGGTAAGTCGAGGCATGGCAAAAAGAAGTCTAAGAAGCATCGTCGCTCTTCGACTTCCCCTCGTCGGTCACGTGACTTTGCCGAGGGTTCGGGTGGTGCCTCCCACACGCTTCGACGGGGCCCGCGCAGTCGCAGCCGGTCCCTGGACTAGATGCGTCTCCGGCTCAGATCAGAGACTTCCTTGTGGCCATGAGGACTCTCTTCCTGCCGTCGAGACCCGCTGGCGCGCCTTCGGGCCCCGCGGGTCCGACTTGGGGTCCTAGACCTTTGTTGCCGGCGGCTTGGGCCTCGGCGGCGCCTGCGACTATGGTCCCGACGTCGCTGGACCCCGTGGGATCCAGGCCTGGATCCCTGTCGACACCAGTTGCCCTTACGACTCCTCTGCTGGCGCCGACCCCCATGGTGCCACCTCCGGTGCGGTCCTCGGACGATGCGGTCCCCGGTTTCAGCCCCGGCCCGGGCTTGGTGCCATCTCCGATGGGTGAGCTTTTCACCTATGCGCCGGCTCTGTCATTTTTGCCTGTTTATCAGGACACAAATGAAGGGGAGGAATGGGAGGGGTCTGAGGACTCTCTGGCACAGCAGTGCCAGGACTGGGCAGTGGAGCTGGGGGAGGCCAGTGGTCTAGACACATCGCCTGACACTGGTTTTCTTTCTCCTCCCTCTGTGGCTACGGAGGAGGGAGCAACTTATGCTGTGGTGCTGTGCAGGGCGGCCACAGCCCTGGGCCTTGAGCTCCCTGCAGCGGCCGTGAGGACTAACCTCCTCAATGAGGTGCATCAACCGCCAGTAAGCTCTTAGGAGCCTCTGCTGCAGTTTAATGAGGCCCTCACTTACGATGTGATCAGCACTTGGTCCAAGCCCACCGCAGTTCCCCCTGTGGATCAGAATGTGGCCTGGCGCCACCGCCCAGCTCCTGGCGACCCCTGCTTTCTGTCCACCCATCCCACCCCCTAAGAGCCTGGTTATCTAGGCCTCCACATCCCAAACCGCATTCTCTACTGCACCCCCGGACCGGGAATCCAAAAGGCTGGAACAGTTTGGCAAGAACCGGTTTTCCTCTGTGTGAGAAGTTGGCCTGATGTGCAGTGTTCACTATTCTAGTGATCACTATATATCAGTCCAAACAACCCTTATTGATGATTGGTTGTAAGTCAACCTTATAGACCAGCTATCCTAGTAGCATGGATACGAGCAGTCTAAGGCTAAGACTCTAGAGGGCGTGTTAAGCCAGCTGTTTTACCATCACATTACCCCTTGAACACCCAGTGAAAGGACACCACACAAGTGTTATGAAAATAAACAGTGTATTTATTAGAATCACAACAACCCTGTACTCTTTATGAGGACAGGGTGCTAGGCACACAACAAAACTCTTACGAAAATACTTAAGTTAGCACGTTATACACAAATGCCCGAGGGGCACGAAAAACCATATACTTTAAAAGTGGAATGCGAAATTACTAGCAGGTAAGTACAGTACTAATAGGCTTTGGACTCGCTAGGACTTGACTATAGAATCGTTAGATTACTTCTAGGAGGCCTAGGGGACTCGGGTGCAGAGTGTGCACTCTCACGCGGGATGCGGGACAAAGTCTATGGGAGCTAGTAAAGGCAAAGTTAGTGTTCACGGGCGAACCCGACCTGGTAGGAAGAAAACGACAGTGGATCCTGACCCTAGGGTAGTGAGGCTATGCTGGGACACCGAAGTGCCGAAGTTACCTAGCCCAGGGGCTGCAGCTGCATAGGTCTGAAAAGACGTCGGGGATCTCGTTGCCGGACCAGGAGCCTGGAAGAAGGAAGTTGCTGGCAGGCGACCAGTGAAGGAAAGTTCGTTGGATCCAAGCCTGGATCGAGGAAGAAGAAACCTGAAAGCAGAGGGGACCAAGTTCTTGAATCACTAGCCAGTGATTAAGTGGGCACCAGGATGGCACCGGGCGAAGTCACCTCGACTAGGTGAGTGGGCGATGCTGACTCTGCAGATCTCACGGACCAGGAGGCGTTGTCGGCGACCAGGATGGAGAGGCGAGCTGTCCCACGATGGATGAAGCTGTCGGCGTCGAAGTTACCCAGGATTGGGCAACAAGCCTTGGCTAATTCAAGCCCACGCGGTGGACTCAAAATGGCGTCTTGAGTGGACCAGGAGGGTCCGTGGTACTTCTCCGATGGAGGGAAGCAAGGGCCAGTCTGGAGCAACCAGACCAGCAGCAGAAATGTCGTCGGGCGTCGTCGGGAAGGCCACAAGCCAGCGGGCTAGTAGCCAAACAACGCGGTGAGCAGCCAAAAGCAGAAGGCCCCCACGCAGATCGTGGAGATGCTGGGGGGCTGCACTTCGGTGCTGGAGCTGCTCAGGGTCGGGGCTTCTCGGACCCCAAAGCACTCACCAGGAATTCACTCGGCGGGCTTGCTGGAAAGAAGTCGTGCAGTCTTGAAGATGGCCGGTCCCTCGAGGTCTCGTCACACCCACGAATCTCAGCGTGACTGATGATGCAGGTAGAGGTCAGAGGTGCCAGGGAAGCCGGTTCTCGTCGAGCTGGGCAGTCTTGATCCGGAGGAGAGACTTGCAGCAGACCGCAGTGTTCTTAAGATGGTGCCTGCGGATGCAGGGTGACTACTCCTTAGTCACAAGGGAGAAATCTTAGGAAGAAGTCTTGAGTTCCTTTCGTGGAAAGTAGTTTCAGGATTCAAAGATGATCTGTTTTGGAAGGGGGCCAGTTCCTACCTTTATCCTGTAAAAAGGGGCTGGCACGCGACTAAGTCCTGCCCTAGGGGTGGGACTGGGAGGGGGGTGGTTACACCCACTTCCTTGGCGGGCTTTTCCCCAGCACAGGGTCTGGAGTGACCCTGGAACTGGTTCCAGCCAGCCTATGCACAGTGAGCACCGGGGTGCCACGTGCAGTCACCTTCCTCTAAAGCCCTGCCTACCTACAATACACAAAACCCTGTCTGGGACGGTGCTGGCACCGCCCCTGGCAGGAAACCCTTTGTCCTTATCTCCTGCTCTGGGAGGACTCCCAGCAGCAGGAGGGCAGACTTGTGTCTCGGTGGCAGCATCCATTTTGTGGAGCTGAGGCTCTGTTTGACTTTAACCGGGGTTAGGGGTTACATACATGTCGTGTCCCTCTAGAAGGGTGGAATGCTAACCCCGTCACCAGAATTGGCGAGGGGTTAGTATTCCAATTCGTATGACACCTTACTCGACATGTTTTGATAAAGCGATACCAGAGTTGGCATATAACCGCGAGGATTATAATGCACTTAAGAGTATATGGTATGCGATATCATGGAAACGGCTAAGGGATGGATCCCGAAAGCCGCAGACAGGCTCAGCTCATGCCAGAGCACCATCTCACACGATTCCAAGCACTCTGCCTTCAGGATTGTTAAGGCCTGCCATAGGAGTGACTGATAGGAGATCTGTGTGTCCATTTTTAGGGTTAGATATAGGTATACTATATCTAAAGCAAAGGGTGATTACACCACCTTGCCCCAGCTGTCAAGCAGCCAGTTGTGTCAGATTTGGATGGCCAGCCAGGGGTGGCATAATACATGCTGCAGCCCCTGGTAGGCCCTGGGTACACCTATGCCCTGGGTACCTAAGGTACACTGTACAGGGACTGATAAGGTGGCTCAGTATCCAATTTAGATATGTACCTAAGGTACATGGAATCCATTTTACAGAGAGAGCAGTGGGCCTGAGGTCCTGAACAGCAGGGCCTCAGGTCAACTAAGTCAGAAAACCAGCAAAACACCAGGCAAAAAAGTTGGGGGCAACCATAGTCAGGGATCAACCTTCCTACATAACCCCCCCCCCAAACGAAAGGAGATAAGGCTATCCTTGTCCAGGTAAGCCTATATTGCCTAAGTGGCCATTTAAGGAAGTACCAGCACTGGCATGGTTACCCCCTATGTCATGGTCCACTAAGCAATCCCTCACCCTAAGGGTGTCTGAGGGTCTCCACCATAGGGACTCTCTACCTGTGGTGTGTTTTGTCAAAGGAAAAGGCTGGTGCTGAAATGGAGTACTGAAGTGAGGCTCCACTAACTTTGGGCTCAGCTTCCTCCAATCACTATCCACCATAGAGGCCTTTCTTTCCAAGACTGAGTTGTTTTGGGCTCTCAGGGTCAACCTCTGGCTACCTACAGCTGGAGGTTGGGTCCCTCTGTTTGGCTTACTGGAGGGACAGGTCAGGTCTGGGGCCCTAAGGTCCCAAGTTTGGCTGTGTCCAACAGTGTCCATCTGTGGGAGGTCCCTAACTAAATTTAAGGGGGATCCCTCAGGAGTTTGTTTTATTTTCACTTGGCTAGGACTACTAGCTTCAGTGCCCTTAATCTGCTGATTGGGGGGTTCTTTTGGACAGGGGGCCCTTTGGGGTCCAACACTGGCCTCCCTGACCTCTACAGCCCTGGGCTGACTGAGGCAGGGTAGAGAGGGGCAGGTTACCTGCTCCAGACTGGGTCCCACCTTGGAAGGGTCCACTGACATCAGGGGTTCTGCCAGGCTAGGCCTGACTACCTCTGTGGCAGTTTCTTCACAAGGGGTCAGATCAGTTCCCTGAGGAGGCTGATCCTTTCCTAAAGTCTGGTGGGAGGGAGATTTCTCTTCCTCCTCAATACTCTCTGTCTGAGTGGAGTGATCCATAGTTTCAGGCTTCACAACACTGTCATCTGTCTGAGTTTGAGCTGTGGCCATCACAACTCTCCCAACCTTTTCAGGAGGGGGCTCAGTTTGGGTGTGGGCTGTTACCATTACAGCCTTGACAACCTGTTCTGGGAAGGAAGTTGTCTGAGATTGGGTTGTGACTGGCACAACCCTCCTGACCTGTTCAGGGAGGATATCTTGGACTGGGGCTGTGGCTACCACTGCCCCACTAACCTTACCATGGATGTTTACCATTCTAGAATGGGTTTCTTGCTCTACTTCAGCCCAGGCTGAGAGCTCTAAATCATTCCCCAGTAGGCAATCTACAGGCAAGTTTGGTGACACTGCCACTCTCTTGTGGCCAGTGACACCTCCCCAGCTGAGATTGACCACTGCCATGGGATGATCTCTCTGTACTCCATCAATATTGGTCACCTGGTATGTGGCACCAGGTAAAAGTTGCCTTGAGGGGACTAGACTCTCAGTCACCATAGTGATGCTAGCCCCTGTATCTCTATAGGCCTCAACTTTTATGCCATTGATGAGGGGCTCCTGTCTGTACTTGCCCAAAGTGTTGGGACAAGTTGTGAAGTTGGCAAACCCCATGCCAGTCTCACAGACAAGAGTATCTAAGTTTGGGGACCTGGTTAGGCCAGAGTCCCCAGGAACTCCCAAAGTAAATGCACCCAAATTCTTGGGGGCACTCCCACCACCTGGGGGATTACTACTAGTAGTAACAGGAGGTTTGGGAATGTTACTTGGGGGTATGTTTTCCTTATTGTTATTCTTGGGGCAACTGCTGTCAGTTTTTAAATGACCCACCTGTTTACAGGGATAACAATAGGGTTTCTTCTGGTTGTTGGAAGGATTCTGGGACCCACCCCCCTCAGAGGATTTTTGGGGCCCTGACGTGGTTTGATCTGTAGATTTATTCCCACCCTTCTCTTGAGGCTTGGTTGATTCCTTTTTCTGGTCACCACCTTGGTTCTTGGGCCTAATCCTGGTTCTGACCCATTTGTCTGCCCTCTTACCCAATTCTTGTGGAGAGGTCAGATCAGAGTCTACCAGGTGCTGGTGTAATAACTGGTTCTGACAATTATTTAAGACTTGCTCTCTCATAATTAGATTATACAATCCTTTGAAATCAGTAACCTTACTACCCAGTAGCCAGCCTTCCAAAGCCTTAGTGGCACAATCAACAAAGTCAGACCAGTCCTGAGACTGAGTTTTCTGGGTGTCTCTGAACAGCAACCTGTACTGCTCAGTGGTTAAGCCAAACCCATCAACCAGTGCATTTTTCAGGACCTGGTAATTGTTAGCATCCTCCACTCTTGTAGTGAGGAGCTTATCTCTACCTTTACCATCAAAGGAGAGCCACAGTATAGCTGCCCACTGACTCTGGGGAATGCACTGCACAGTGCAGCCCTCTCCAGAGCAGCCATCCATTTCTGGATGTCATCCCCTTGCTTAAAGGGGGGCACTATTTTAGTCAGGTGTTTAGTATCTAAACCCTTCTCTCTATCTCTTCGGAGATTGCTGCCACCAGTGGGAGCTAACCCACACATCTGCTGCTCTCTAGCAAAGGCAAGCTTCTCTTTGGCCAGGGCAAGTTCTTCCCTTTCAATCCTCAGTTTAGCTTGTCTCATCCTTGCTTCATGCTCTCTTCTCTGAGGGGAAGTCAATCTCCTCTGGGGAGAGTTCCTTCTCCCCTGAGAAGAGGCATTAGAGTGCAGAGATCTAATGGAGTCCCTAGAAGGAGATCTATCTCTCCTAACTCCAAGGTTAGGCCTCATTAGGGTCAGTACTGGGGGTCCCCCAGATCCTTCCCCAAGTAGGTCTAAGTTGGCCCTAGTTAGCCTTCTGACTACCTCAAGACCTTTGTCTACCTCATCCCCAGAGAGTTCCTCTTGATCCTCCTCCTCAACTGCAGTAGCAATGTTGGGGAGATCTGGATCCCCAGAGGTTCCCTCTAAGGCTGGCATGTTCTCATGTAACTGAGAAAGCTTTCTGGCATCATATGTCTCTAAGAGACCTATCAGAAAGGGAATGGTGGGGTTAGACCCCTGCTTCAGTTTTCTGGAGACACAGATCTGTCTCATCTCCTGGAAACTGAGAGCTGCATATCTTGAAGTGACCTGTGGAGGGTCAACACTGACCAGGGGAGTCTCAGTAGAATCTCCCTGGGTAGACATGCTTTTCTAGTGAGGTGTAAGTGGTGCACTTACCTACACTATATGTTTGCCTACTGATCCCTTGCTAGAGTTGTAGTTTAGGGTGTGCTAAGCCCTAGGAGCTACAACAGCTGGTTCAGTAGAACTCAGAGTATTCTAAGCTAAGTTATATGTACCTTTAGTACTTATGTGATCTTTCACAAGATATTCTTAGGGCATGTGTGGTAAAACAACAGCAAGCTCAAATCCCAACCGCTGCTCACCAATGTGAGAAGTTGGCCTGATGTGCAGTGTTCACTATTCTAGTGATCACTATATATCAGTCCAAACAACCCTTATTGATGATTGGTTGTAAGTCAACCTTATAGACCAGCTATCCTAGTAGCATGGATACGAGCAGTCTAAGGCTAAGACTCTAGAGGGCGTGTTAAGCCAGCTGTTTTACCATCACATTACCCCTTGAACACCCAGTGAAAGGACACCACACAAGTGTTATGAAAATAAACAGTGTATTTATTAGAATCACAACAACCCTGTACTCTTTATGAGGACAGGGTGCTAGGCACACAACAAAACTCTTACGAAAATACTTAAGTTAGCACGTTATACACAAATGCCCGAGGGGCACGAAAAACCATATACTTTAAAAGTGGAATGCGAAATTACTAGCAGGTAAGTACAGTACTAATAGGCTTTGGACTCGCTAGGACTTGACTATAGAATCGTTAGATTACTTCTAGGAGGCCTAGGGGACTCGGGTGCAGAGTGTGCACTCTCACGCGGGATGCGGGACAAAGTCTATGGGAGCTAGTAAAGGCAAAGTTAGTGTTCACGGGCGAACCCGACCTGGTAGGAAGAAAACGACAGTGGATCCTGACCCTAGGGTAGTGAGGCTATGCTGGGACACCGAAGTGCCGAAGTTACCTAGCCCAGGGGCTGCAGCTGCATAGGTCTGAAAAGACGTCGGGGATCTCGTTGCCGGACCAGGAGCCTGGAAGAAGGAAGTTGCTGGCAGGCGACCAGTGAAGGAAAGTTTGTTGGATCCAAGCCTGGATCGAGGAAGAAGAAACCTGAAAGCAGAGGGGACCAAGTTCTTGAATCACTAGCCAGTGATTAAGTGGGCACCAGGATGGCACCGGGCGAAGTCACCTCGACTAGGTGAGTGGGCGATGCTGACTCTGCAGATCTCACGGACCAGGAGGCGTTGTCGGCGACCAGGATGGAGAGGCGAGCTGTCCCACGATGGATGAAGCTGTCGGCGTCGAAGTTACCCAGGATTGGGCAACAAGCCTTGGCTAATTCAAGCCCACGCGGTGGACTCAAAATGGCGTCTTGAGTGGACCAGGAGGGTCCGTGGTACTTCTCCGATGGAGGGAAGCAAGGGCCAGTCTGGAGCAACCAGACCAGCAGCAGAAATGTCGTCGGGCGTCGTCGGGAAGGCCACAAGCCAGCGGGCTAGTAGCCAAACAACGCGGTGAGCAGCCAAAAGCAGAAGGGCCCCACGCAGATCGTGGAGATGCTGGGGGGCTGCACTTCGGTGCTGGAGCTGCTCAGGGTCGGGGCTTCTCGGACCCCAAAGCACTCACCAGGAATTCACTCGGCGAGCTTGCTGGAAAGAAGTCGTGCAGTCTTGAAGATGGCCGGTCCCTCGAGGTCTCGTCACACCCACGAATCTCAGCGTGACTGATGATGCAGGTAGAGGTCAGAGGTGCCAGGGAAGCCGGTTCTCGTCGAGCTGGGCAGTCTTGATCCGGAGGAGAGACTTGCAGCAGACCGCAGTGT
Organism: Lissotriton helveticus; assembly: GCF_964261635.1. Classification (NCBI taxonomy): domain Eukaryota; kingdom Metazoa; phylum Chordata; class Amphibia; order Caudata; family Salamandridae; genus Lissotriton; species Lissotriton helveticus. The sequence continues at coordinate 108,105,670 of NC_136067.1, forward strand.
TCTTAAGATGGTGCCTGCGGATGCAGGGTGACTACTCCTTAGTCACAAGGGAGAAATCTTAGGAAGAAGTCTTGAGTTCCTTTCATGGAAAGTAGTTTCAGGATTCAAAGATGATCTGTTTTGGAAGGGGGCCAGTTCCTACCTTTATCCTGTAAAAAGGGGCTGGCACGCGACTAAGTCCTGCCCTAGGGGTGGGACTAGGAGGGGGGTGGTTACACCCACTTCCTTGGCGGGCTTTTCCCCAGCACAGGGTCTGGAGTGACCCTGGAACTGGTTCCAGCCAGCCTATGCACAGTGAGCACCGGGGTGCCACGTGCAGTCACCTTCCTCTAAAGCCCTGCCTACCTACAATACACAAAACCCTGTCTGGGACGGTGCTGGCACCGCCCCTGGCAGGAAACCCTTTGTCCTTATCTCCTGCTCTGGGAGGACTCCCAGCAGCAGGAGGGCAGACTTGTGTCTCGGTGGCAGCATCCATTTTGTGGAGCTGAGGCTCTGTTTGACTTTAACCGGGGTTAGGGGTTACATACATGTCGTGTCCCTCTAGAAGGGTGGAATGCTAACCCCGTCGCCAGAATTGGCGAGGGGTTAGTATTCCAATTCGTATGACACCTTACTCGACATGTTTTGATAAAGCGATACCAGAGTTGGCATATAACCGCGAGGATTATAATGCACTTAAGAGTATATGGTATGCGATATCATGGAAACAGCTAAGGGATGGATCCCGAAAGCCGCAGACAGGCTCAGCTCATGCCAGAGCACCATCTCACACGATTCCAAGCACTCTGCCTTCAGGATTGTTAAGGCCTGCCATAGGAGTGACTGATAGGAGATCTGTGTGTCCATTTTTAGGGTTAGATATAGGTATACTATATCTAAAGCAAAGGGTGATTACACCACCTTGCCCCAGCTGTCAAGCAGCCAGTTGTGTCAGATTTGGGATGGCCAGCCAGGGGTGGCGTAATACATGCTGCAGCCCCTGGTAGGCCCTGGGTACACCTATGCCCTGGGTACCTAAGGTACACTGTACAGGGACTGATAAGGTGGCTCAGTATCCAATTTAGATATGTACCTAAGGTACATGGAATCCATTTTACAGAGAGAGCAGTGGGCCTGAGGTCCTGAACAGCAGGGCCTCAGGTCAACTAAGTCAGAAAACCAGCAAAACACCAGGCAAAAAGTTGGGGGCAACCATAGTCAGGGATCAACCTTCCTACACTCTGTCAGTCTAGACTTGCGGACAAGTAATACCGCATGCCTGTTGGGCCCTTAGACCCACTCTCTGTGGGATACGGTGGGGGACGTGCTGCCCCAGTGTCCGGAGGAGGCCAAGACACTGCTCGCCCAAGCTCTTACTGAGGGGCGGGATGCAGCACGATACTCCATTCGATGTGGACTTGACATCACAGACTCGCTGGGCAGAGCGATTGCAACGACGGTGGCGATTCGTTGTCACGCCCGGCTGAGGTCCACTAACTTTTCAGGGGATGTCTAGAACACTCTCATGGACATGCCTTTTGATGGCCGTCGCCTCTTTGGTGACAAGGCAGATAGCGCGTTTCGTCCCTTTCGTTGCCACGGAAGAGGCGCTTTGCACGTTCGTCCAGTCACAGTCCGCAGAACCAACCTAAACGTGGTCGCGGACGTGCCTTCCGCCGTTGCGGAGCAGGGGGTCAGAGAGCCAGTCAGTCTACATCCGCTCTTGCAGCATCTGCCTCAAAGCCTTACTAGTCCGATCTTTCAGGCCCATTCCACGCCAGTGGGAGGCAGGGTTTGCCATCACCTACTCCACTGGCGTATCATCACTTCAGACAGGTGGGTGCTGCAAATCGTCTGAAGGGGCTACTCCCTCACCTTCGAGACGCACCCTCCAGCCATGCCACCGCAGTACCACTGCATGTCTGGGGATCACTTGTAACTTCTGCAGGAGGAAGTTACGGCCATCTTGGCCAAGGGGACCATCGAGCACGTTCCTGGGCCAGAAGTAGGGTGTGGTTGTTATTCCCACTACTTTCTGGTTCCAAAGAAGGGCAAAGGGGGCCTGCACCCTATCTTGGACCTCAGGAACGTCAACGTCTTCCTCCGGAAGGATAAGTTCAAGATGCTGACTTTAGCTCAGGTTCTGGCTGCCCTAGACCCTGGAGACTGGATGGTAGCGTTGGACTTGCAGGACACTTATTTCCATATTCCCGTCCTGCCGGCGCTACCTGTGGTACACGGTAGGCCATGAGCACTTTCAGTTTACCGTGCTCCCCTTCGGCCTCACCAGGGCCCCTTGGGTGTTCACGAAAGTGATGGCGGTGGTCGCAGCTCATCTGCGCAGATCAGGGGTTCCAGTCTTCCCCTATCTCGATGACTGGTTGTTGAAGGTGGGCTCGCCCTAGACTGTCGTCTCCCACCTCCAGACTACGGCCGACCTCCTGCATTTGCTGGGGTTCTCCATCAACGTGCCGAAGTCGCACCTGATTCCCTCTCAGAAGCTCCTGTTCATCGGAGCGGTTCTGGACTCGGCGCAGTTTCGGGGTTATCCTCCCGAGCAGCGGGTTCGGGATATTCAGGCTCTGATTCCGATCTTTCAGCCTTTATCCCGCGTTTCGGTCAGGATGACCCTACGGCTTCTGGGACTGATGGCCTCCTGCATCCTGCTGGTGCATAACGCCAGGTGGTGGATGCGGGCTCTGCAGTGGGACCTGAAGTTAAAACGGGCACAGCATCAGGGCAACCTGTCCAACCACGTCCTGATATCTGAGGGCACTGCGAGACCGCTGCAGTGGTGGCTCACGAATTGCGATTGGGTTCATGACAGATCCCTCTCCCTTCCCCAACTGGAGCACACAGTGGTGACAGATGCGTCCCTCCTGGGATGGGGTGGCCACATGGGAGAGGCGGAGATCAGAGGCCTCTGGTCTCCGGCAAAGTTCCGTCTTCATATCAACCTGTTGAAGCTTCGAGCGATTTGACTTGCACTGAAAGCATTGCTTTCCTCTGTCCGGGGAAGTGTAGTGCAGGTGTTCACAGACAACACCACCGCCATGTGGTACTGCAACAAGCAGACTGGGTGGGGTTGTGGACCCTATGTTGCTGAAACATGACCCTGGTGGTTTAACAACTGGTAGGTTCCCTGAACGCCAGGGCGGACAAACTCAGCCATCGGTGCATGATGGATTATGAGTGGCGTCTGAACTCGGACATGGAGCAAGGTCTTTTTTAACAGTGGGGAGATCCTTGGTTAGATCTATTCGCCACCAAAGAGAACGCGCGATGTCATCAGTTCTGCGCATTGGAATTTCCAAGGCGACACTCGCTCAGCTACGCTTTTCGTCGCGAGTGGAGACCCTGTCTGTTGTATGCCTTTCCGCCTATACCATTTCTGCCCAGAGTGCTGAAGAAGATCTGGCGCGACCGGGCCCAAGTCGTCCCTTTTGCTCCGGATTGGGCACGAAGATACTGTTATCCCGAGCTACTCAGTATGTTAATCGATACCCCGATTCCACTGCCTCTTCAGGAGGACCTTCTGTCTCAGCAACAGGGGACGGTCCTCCACCCGAACGTTTCCAGCCTTCACCTACATGCGTGGAGATTGAGCGGAGACAGTTGATGCCATTTGACCTGCCTCCTGAAGTCTGTAATGTCATTCTGGCAGCCTGGCATCCCTCCACAAAAATGGTATACGCCTGCAGGTGGAACAAATTTGTGGCATGGTGCACAGCAAAGGCTGTGGATCCTCTTGCTGCCCCTCTTTCTGAGGTTCTCCTTTTTCTTCTTTCCCTGGCCCAGCAGGGCTCTGCTCTGGGCACTATCAAGGGCTATCTTTCGGACATTTCAGCCTCCTTGAGGCTTTCTGATCAGCCTTCTCTTTTCAAGTCCCCTGTTGTAAATAGATTCTCGAATGACATTACTCACATGTTTCCTCCTGTTCCCTTTGTAATGCCTCAGTGGGACTTGAATCTGATGTTAACCTATCTGATGTGTGCTCCCTTTGAGCCGCTCCACAACTATCCCTTACGTCTTCTGACTCTAAATACTGCTTTCCTGGTTGCCATCACCTCTGCCAGAAGAGTGAGTGAGCTCCAGGCTCTTTCCTCTAAGCCTCCTTTCCTTTCTGTCCATCCGGACAAAGTTGTCCTGAGGACTCGTCCTTCTTTTCTACCCAAGGTGGTTACTGCCTTTCACATCGGGTAGACCATTACCTTGCCCACTTTCTTTCCGCCTCTGCATCCCTTGAAAGAGGAAGAGCGGCTCCACCGTCTGGACCCAAAACGTGCACTCTCCTTTTACCTGGACCGCACACGACCGTTCCGGGTGGACGACCAACTCTTTGTTGGCTATGTGGGCGCTAAGACAGGCCGGGCGGTGCACAAACGAACCATCTCTCGAGGGATCGTTTTATGCATTAAGATATGTTATTCCTTGGCTAAAAAAGGATCCTGCTGTGGGGCTGCATGTTCATTCCACTCTGGCCACGGCGGCTACTACTGTCTTGGGACGGGTGAGTCCCTTTGCAGGACATTAGTCAGGTAGCTACGTGGGTCTCGCTGCACACGTTTGCCAAGCACTACTGCCTGGACAGCCAAGTCCGGAGAGACGGCTTCTTTGGCCTTTCAGTTCTCCTGGACTTCCTGGTGTGATCTTGGTTCGCAAACCCACCACCGGGGTTGATATTGCCGGGGTATCTATTCTAAGGTAAGGAATCTAACACTAACGTGTTTTTTTCAGATGCACAAGTTACTTAGCTTCGGTAAAGATATATCTGTAAGAAACATTAGTTAGTGTTAGATTCCTTACCTCCCCACCTATCCTCCCCGTTCTGCGAACCGATATCTAGGGTCAAGGAATTCCCCTGTCAGGGCCCTAGTTTCATGGCACAAGTGTCGGTTTCTTGCATGGCTCTGCGTTCCTGGAGCGGAAAGCTATGTACAGAACTGACGTCAGCGCGTGAGGGCAGCTTCTAAGTACTCCAGTGACGTCCGTTCCGGCGATCACGACGCCGATGACGTTTACTGACGCGCTGGGGTACTGCTGACGAAAAACCTTTTCGGATCCAGTCTGACGCCTGGGGATATTCTAAGGTAAGGAATCTAACACTAACTAATGTTTCGTACAGATATATCGTTACCGAAGGTAAGTAACTTGTGCTTCTGGCAGCCGGGCGTCCCTCCACAAAAACGGTATATGCCTGCAGGTGGAACAAATTTGTGGCATAGTGCACAGCAAAGTCTATGGATCCTCTCTCTGCCCCTCTTTCAGAGGTTCTCCTCTTTGTTCTTTCCATGGCCCAGCAGGGTTCTGCTCTGGGCACTATCCAGGGCTATCTTTCGGCCATTTCAGCCTTCTTGAGGCTTCCTGATTAGCCTTCATTTTTCAAGTCTCCTGTTGTAAATAGATTCTTGAAAGGCATTACTCACATGTTTCCTCCTGTTCCCTTTGTAATGCCTCCGTGGGACTTTAAGCTGGTGTTAACCTATCTGGTGTGTGCTCCTCTTGAGTCACTCCACAACTGTCCCTTACGTCTTCTGACTCTAAAGACTGCTTTCCTGGTTGCCATCACCTCTGCCAGAAGAGTGAGTGAGCTCCAGGCTCTTTTCTCTAAGCCTCCTTTCCTTTCTGTCCATCCGGACAAAGTTGTTCTGAGGACTCGTCCTTCTTTTCGACCCAAGGTGGTTACTGCCTTTCACATCGGGCAGACCATTACCTTGCCCACCTTCTTTCTGGCTCCGCATCCCTCAAAAGAGGAAGAGAGGCTCCACCGTGTGGACCCAAAACGTGTGCTCTTTTTTTACCTTGACCGCACACGACAGTTCCGGGTAGACGACAAACTCTTTGTTGGCTACGTGGGCGCTAAGAAAGGACGGGCGGTGCACAAACGAATCATTTCTCGGTGGGTCGTTTTGTGCATTAAGATCTGTTATTCCTTGGCTAAAAAGGAACCTCCTGCGGGGCTGCACGCCCATTCAACTCGGGCCACGGTGGCTACTACTGCCTTGGGACGGGGAGTACCTTTGCAGGACATTTGTCAGGCAGCTACGTGGGCCTCGCTGCACATGTTTGCCAAGCACTACTGCCTGGACAGCCAAGTCCGGAGAGACTTCTTCTTTGGCCGTTCAGTTCTCAAGGACTTCCTGGTGTGATCTTGGTACGAAGACCCACCACCGGGGTTGGTATTGCTGGGGTATCTATTCTATGGTAAGGATTCTAACACTTAACATGTTTCTTTCAGATGCACAAGTTTCTTACCTTTGGTAACGATATATCTGTAAGAAACATTAGTTAGTGTTAGATTCCTTACCTCCCCACCCATCCTCTCCGTTCTGCGAGCTGATATCTAGGGTTAATGCATTTCCCTGTCAGTGCTCTGTGTTCCTGGTGTGGAAAGCTATGTACAGAACAGACATCAGCGCGTGAGGGCGGCGTCTAAGTACTCCAGCGACGTCATTCCGGCGATCACAACGCCGACTACGGACGCGGAGCCGCAAGACGATGCCTACCGACGCACAGGGGTACTGCTGACAAAAAAAAAAACCTTTCCGGATCCAGTCTGACGCCTGGGGGTAATTCGAAGGTAAGGAATCTAACACTAACTAATGTTTCTTACAGATATATCATTATCGAATTAAGTAACTTGTGCGTCACTCCTGAAAAGTATAGACAGAAACTCGGGACAACACAGAAGGGGGCAGCATAATGAGAGGTCGACTTTGTTGACACTTCAGTTAAGGCACTTGATGATTGGATTAACTGGTTTCATGCGTCTGACTGCCGGTAGCTGTCCAACAGTGCTCATGTATATTGGACAGCTCCTGGCCGTCTGTGCACTTGCGTCCAGGAAATCCCTCTGGTGGGGGCACAAGAGGAATTTCCTTTCAATCATAACACCCTAGGGAGCTTGGGAGAAGCTTTCTCAGCTCCTGAGGCTGTCCTGATTGTTTCACTGAAATGACAACCAGTGTGCATTTCGCACTGACATTTCAGTGAAACTGAAATGAGCTGAGCGGCTCCTTTCAGTCTCACTGCCTCGGTGCTCTGGGGTCTATCTCAGCCCCTGAGTACTGAGGCAGACTGGAGAGGGATCAGTGGAAAGGGGAGAATCTCCTTTCCAATGGTACCCCTCCATAGTGGATCCCTGCTTGGGGGTCGGCTCCTTCGGCAAAGGGCTTGTGACCCCCTCCCCATGTTTTGGCAAATTTCAGTCTTTCTGCCCAGAAAGCACACTAGGCACCAGGGATTTATTTTATGTATATAGGTGTGGGGGCTACCCAAAATGGGCAAGACAATGCCCCCACCCCCAAGAACAAATTCCAGTCTTTCTGCCCCTGCAGGAGGCAGATGAGGGCAATAGGCTCCAGGATTTCTTTTTTTATATATACGTAGGGGTGGGGGCTGCCCAGAATGGGCATGTCAATGCCCCCACCCCCAAAAAATTACCACATACTTTCTGCCGTCCCCCGAGAGGCAGATCAGGTCAATAGCCCATTATCTGCCCCCCCGTGGGAGGGCAGATAGCCCATGATATGTTTATGGGCATGTCAGGGAGAAGCCCCATAGGCAAGGGTCGCCCCCTTTTTTTTAGGCAGACATTATGGCTGTTTCAAGCAGGGGCAGAAAACCCCTAGTGTTGATTGGCGCTTGCCTGGTGTTGTGCGTGAAGTGGCGTTTCGCTAGCAATGTATGTGGACTGGCACTTGGCTGATGGTGTGCATGGATGGTGCTTGGCTGGCAGTGTGCAGGGATGGCTCTTGGCTGCGGTGTGCAGGGATGGGGCTTACCTGAAGGTATGCAGGGACGACGCTTGGCTGACAGTATTCGTGGGTGGCGCTTGGCTGGTGGTGTGCGTAGGTGGCGCTTGACTTCTGGTATATGTGTCAAAATTATTGATGGGCTCAGCGGCCATCTGGGAAACCTACCAAACCCAGACATTTCTAAAAACTTGACACCCAGGGGAATCCAGGGAGGTGCGGCTTGCTTGGACCCACACCAGTGAGGTATAATGTTACTCGGGAGGCTGAGGGGAATGCTGGGTGCTAGGAAAGATGTGTTGGCGCAGTTATCCCACACAGAAGTGTAAGAATAATTGGATTTCTTTAGCTACATTTGAGGTTTGCAGGAGATTCTGGGAAGGACAATGTTGGGAGATCCGTGCAAGTCACTCCTCCCTGGGTCTCTATGTTTCAGAAATATCTGGGCTGGGTACATTTCCCTAGATGCCCGCCAAGCCCAAGACCAAAAACGCAGGTGTCTTCCTGGTAGAGACAAGTCTTTTTGTGATGGATAATTTTGAAGTCTCCACAGTATATTTTGGGGCGTTTTCTGTTGTGGGAAATAAGGCCTACCCAAACAAGTGAGGTACCATTTTAAAATGGAGACATGGGGGAATACTGAGTGTGTGGAAGTCTGGCTCCCTGCGGACTCCAGAACTTTCCATCACAGAAATGTGAGGAAAATTTATGTTCGAGGCAGGTGTGCTGTTGTAGATACACATGCTTTGCATATTCCTACCATCTAGTGTTGAGTCTGGATGTTTCCAAGTTGTTTTTCTTTGAAGAAGTCTTTCCTAGTCACGAGGTAAGGTGTCTCCTCTTTTTGGTGATAGTGTGCATGGTCATCGACTCCATTGTTAGATTGTTGTTTTCCGCCATCGGGTTCGGACGTGTATTGCTGCGCTCCGATTCTAAACCGTTCTTCGGGTTCCCTTCGATGGGCAATCCTCTCTGCCCTCGACGGTATTGTTTCCGTACGCGTTTCCTACTTCTCCGCGTATCGTTTCGACATCGGAATAGACTTTTGATTGGAAAGCTTTGTGGACGGCCTTTGAGGCCTAACCGCGCCCAGTCAGCTCTCCGTCGATGGATCGGACTCCATTTAAATTCTGTTCTCTGTGCCACGCAAAGTATCCGCGCGCTGCCTCTCACAAGGTGTGCAACTCGTGCTTGTGTCCGAAGCACAAGGAAGAAGACTGTGATGCTTGCAGATCGTTCCGTTTGAAAAATACTCTTCTCAATCGTCTGGCTCGATGTCGAGAGATGCAGCGTCCAAGCATTGAAGACATGCCAGACATCTTCGGTAAAGACTCTGGCCAAGAAGACATCGAGGCATCAGCGGCAGGGGAAGAGGAAGCCTTCTCGGAACATGACTCCGCCTCTGAGCTCTAGGTAGACCTCGACACCAAAGAACTGCCGCAGGGACAAGGTGACATGAGTACCGTAGACCCCTTACCCCAACAAACTCCGGAAAAACACAAGGCTTCGGCACCACCTCTGCCTCCTGGCCAAGGACGGCACCGAGACAACGGTCAATCCTTCCAGCTCTGTACTGATTCAAAAGAAGACCCCCTCAGAGCCGAAAAGCCTCCAATTCCAAGCACAAGTCTGGCTCGGAGCCAGAATAGTTTGCGCCTAAAGCCAAGCAGCCTTCGGAACCGAAATCTTCCGCATCAAAAGGTCATCCTCTGTCTGCACTGGATACGTAGGCACCGAACACTTCGGCACCAAAACCCAAAGAGACCCCTTTAGATCTAAAATTGGACACTATTGCATTACCACCCGATCCGAAGCAAAAGAGGCTGCATAATCTCTCTGACACTAGGCATATTCACGTAAAGTCACCTCAGAAACACAAGGTTCAAGAAGAGAAGACTTACAAAATCCCCTTGAAGAGAAAGTCTGTGGCTACAAGTCCTTTTCATATACCATCGCCTCCACCACCTCTGTCATCACCTGAAAATCCTTTGCAAATTACACCTCAGGATTCTCCTCAATCTCATCATGACAATAATGATGGGAGGATGAATATTCCAACAGATCCATGGACAGATTACACAGTGGATCACCCAGGTGATACTGATCCAGACCTTTACCCAGCCAAACCATCTACTCCAGACGACAGGAACTTATTGCCAGGGCGTCACATTACCATGGGGTAGAGCTCCACAAAGAATCGCTAGAAGAAGATTTTTTGTTTGCGACATTAGCAACTAACACAGGTCATCGCAATCACTTCCATTGCTGTTAGGGCATGATGCAACATAATGATAAGATTTTTAAAGATCCAGTCACAGCCCGCATCTTAACCCCTAGAGTGGAAAAAAAATAAGAGCTCTTACAAACCGCGTTTTTATCAAGGGACAAGTACCATTAGATTTCGTAGTCGTATCGAATGCTCATAAGAGAGCAAATTCTCAAACATCAGGGGATGCTCCTCTGCCAGATAAACAGTCCAAACTAATTGACACTTCTGGCAAGCGCATAGCAGCTCAGGCAGCAAATCCATGGAGCTTTGCAAATACCTAAGGCTTTTTAGCCAGATGTGACTGAGAACGCTGGGACAAAATGGAGCAGTTGCTCCAATATCTCCCAGATGAGCATAATGCATAAGCACAGGACTTAGTGAATGAGGGTAAGCTCATTTCTAATACCTCTATTCGTTGGGCTCTAGATGCAGCAGACCCCGCATCTAGAGAGATTAACACCAGTATCCTGCTCAGGAGACACACTTGGTTAAGGATTTCAGTTTTTAAACCTCCGGTCCAACAATCCATCCTTTTTTTTAATTTTATTTTTAAGACCTTTATTGTACACTTCGACAATAACACAGCGTTTGGCCTACAACCCCTTGGGCCGGCCGCGTTGGTTCTGCATTACGCGCAACTTTGTCCGGGTTAACACAGCCATTTAGCTGACAACCCTGGGGTTCGGCAGCACTTCAAATTAAGCTGTACTTAGTTTAAACATAACCTGTATCGGAGGACCCTAAGGTCTATGAGTTTTTCTTATTTTGTTGCATTTTCTTTAATTGCATTCAAACCTATAAACCAACATACACGTCAACATGCTACACGACTACAGTTCCACAAGGTGCAGAATTACAACATGTTTCGAGACCATTAACCACAATTATCGCTTCTAGTGTGAAGTCCCCCAATATACTCCCATTCCGGTACCAAGGTAACACTTGCAGTCTCAGTCACCTTCTAGCTCTTCCTCAGAGCTGGCATCGTCATTCTCTGGTAATGGATCACACAGGTCTCCCCTATGTTTATTCCATGGCGACCAGACCCTATTCCATTTACGTGGGCAGGCTCTGGTTACGTACACTGCTCGCTCTGTAATCATTAATAGGTCCAGATTCCTGCTCCACTGTGCTAGTGTGGGTAGATCCAGCACGCCCCATTTTTGTGCTATGTCTCGTTTTGCCACCATAATTGCCAATGTACCCCATATCTGGCCATACCTAGACAGGTCATTTGGCTCCCAAATGTTCAGTAAACATTTATGCGGCTCAGGTGTCAGAGATATGTGCAGTGTTTGTGACAATGTGCGCATTACCTGACGCCAATAGGTGGTAATCTGGGGGTAGTCCCATAGGGTGTGGAAGAACGTACCCTCCTCCCCACAGTTCGAAGACAGTAGGGATGCGGAGCTCTCTGCATTTTATGTAGTGTGGTTCTCGTATAGTATATACGGTGTAGGATTTTCAATTGTACTAGTCTGAGCTTTGTGGAAATGCCCACTTCCCTTGGTGATGCCAGCGCCTTGATCCATTCATTCTCATCCATGTCCCCCAGGTCCTCCACCCATCTTTCGCGCAGCTTTAGTGTAGGGTCTGCTTGATTTATTCAGTAGCTTTTTGTAGGTAAGGGAAGTGGCGCTACATTGCATGTAGTCCGTGAGTAGTCTATCCTCTAGCGGTGAGGATTCCGGGACTTCAGTGCCTGGGGGTATTGCCTGCAGTAGTGCGTGTCGTATCTGTACATATCTATAAGTTTCGTTGGGGCCTAAGTCATATTGCTGCCGAAGACTTGAGAACGGTAGGACAGTTCCTCTGTCCCACAGGTCCCCCACCGTAGATATACCTATGGTGTCCCACTGCGCAAACCCTTTACTATTTCTCAGTTGGCCTAGCGCCTTAGTGTCCCAAAGCGGGGTAAGCTTAGTAATGACTCCCTTCCACCCTAGTTTTGTCTATGCCGCGTGCCACAACAGCGCCGTGTGTTTCGTGGGGCCCAGCAGACGTGCCGCCTGACTTCTGTTGTACAGCGTCGAGAGCATACTATCTGTGCCTAGTTGAGTTCTATCCGCTCTATATGCTGGGTCATCTCGAGGCGCGTGTAGCCAGTGGTTAATGATTTTGAGTTGGGCAGCCCAATAATACAATTGCAGGTTGGGCAACGCAATTCCACCCTCAAACCAACTTTTATTCAGCTTGGCGTGTGCAATGCGTGCTGGCTTGTTGCTCCACAGTAGGGTGGACACTAGTGTTGTGACCCGTCGAAAATATCTCGGCGGGACCGGGTAGGGTGAGTTTTCCAAGACATAGAGGAATCTTGGGAGAGCCATCATCTTGTACAGCGCAGCCCTTCCGAGAAGTGTTAAAGGCAAAGAAGCCCAATGTTTAACGTCCGTGCGGAGTCGGGCCAGGGGCGGGACAAGGTTTTTGTCATAGAAGTCTGATTGGTTGTCTGTTATATGAATACCAAGGTATTTGAATGAGGCTGTGGTCAGCTGCAGTGGGCAATTTATGTCAAGCTGGGGCAGAGGTCCTTTTAGGACATAAAGGACCGATTTCGACCAATTAAGAGTGTACCCTGATGTTTTCCCGTAGTCGTCGCACAATGCCAGCAGGGCTGGTACACTTCTATCTGGGTCTGTCAAGTAGACCAACATGTCATCGGCATATAAGGACACTCAGTCCTCCCAGCCCTCTTTCCACCCAATGCCCTTTAATAACGGGGTAGTTCGAATCAGTGCCGCCAGTGGTTCCAAGACCATGGCAAACAATAAAGGGGAGAGGGGACATCCCTGTCGGGTCCCTCTCATCAATTTGAGCGTACGCGAAATGTGACCATTAGCTGGCACATGTGCCACCGGGTTCGCATACAACAATAGCACCCAAGCAATAAATTTAGGGCCAAAACCCATTCGCACCAGGACTGCAAAGAGGTGTCCCAATTCCACTACGTCAAACGCCATACTGGCATCCAACAACCGGATTATCGTCGGTTCTGGTAATGACGTGGCCCTTGCCAACACACCATGCATCCTTCGGATATTTAGTGTCGTGCTCCTGTGTGGCATGAAGCCAGACTGGTCGGGATGTATCAATAATGGGAGGTGGGCCATCAACCTCGTGGCTAATAACTACGCGAGGATTTTAACTTCCGCATTAAGGAGAGAGATTGGGCGATATGATGTGTAAGCTGACGGTGGCTTGCCAGGTTTAGGGATCGCCACTATTGTGGCCGTCCGCTGATCCAGTGGGAGTTCCATCTTCTCCCTACTTTCCTTGTACATAGCCAATAAGGGCGGGCTGAGTGTATCTGACATTAGTTTATACCACTCTATGGGGATCCCGTTCGGGCCTACCGCTTTCCCGGAGTGTATTGCTTGGATGGCGACCTGGACTTCTTCAACAGAGAGGTCGGCTTCCAGATCCTGGGCCGCTTCTTGTATTAGTCTGTGTCTCTATGTGGGTTAGAGCGTCTAGGGCTACGTTTTCGGTGATTGCGTGATCCTGGGTGCATACTGTTTCGAAATGGTCTGCCAGTGTGGCAACAATCTCTTCTGGGTGTGTCTGCAGACGGCCATCAGCAGTGTATAGCTGCTGAATTCCTCTATGACTCCCCCTTTCTTCTCTAACCAGGCAAACAGTTTCCCGGCTTGGTCTCCTACTTCATAAATTTTATGGGCTGTAGCGGATATATTATCCAATACTTGCAGACGGAGATGCTCCCTATGTCTCTGTTGGCAGAGCTGCAAAGCGTGGGCGTGTCTATTGTGGGATCTGCTGCATGAGACTCAGTGGCCGCCTGGACGGATCGCTTAAGCTCAGAGAGTTCTTGTCTCCGAGCTTTTTTGTGCCCCGTAATGGAGGCACCTGCTTGGCCACGGAGGACTGTATTGTACGCCTCCCACAGGGTCGAGGGGGAGCGCACAGATGTCTCATTTTCACTTAAGTAAAACTTGCTCGCTGTCTTTAGGGCCTTTCTAATACCTGGGACTTTCAAGAGGTTGGGATACATTGGGTTGATTCTTTTGCTAGTTTTTGCCCGACTGTGTAATGTCCATACCACCGGAGAATGATCTGACATGCCCCTGGGCTGTATTTCTATGGTGTCCACGTCTTGTATACCGTCTCCCAACCCTAGGAGGTAGTCTATACGAGAGAGGCTGTTGTGTACTACTGAGTGATAGGTGTGAGGCACCAGATATCTATCCGGCCCATGGCCTCTAAGAAGCCGTGTAAGCTGGTGGAGTTGGGTGTATGCGTCCTCGTTGGGAATTTATCTAGCATCGGGTCAACCACTGCGTTGAAGTCATCCCCTATGAAGGTGTCTCCCGTTGGGAGGTTAAGTAAAAGTTCTCCTAATGCCGGAAGTGCCACTTTTTGAAGGGCCGGCGGAATATAGTCCGTGTATGGATGCAAATCTGCCCCGGTCGTCAACTTTGTGGTGTAAGAAATTGAAGGGGGAAGTCTTTTTTCAACAGTATACCCGTTCGCCTGGATCCAGAGGAAAATTCGGAATGTGCCACTGTAGGAGAGTAGGGTCTGCAATCCTATGATCACCCAGATTTTTGCTTTTTGCTGCACTGGTTTACGACTTTCCCTGGCTGTGGGCCTGCTAATCAGACCCACAGCCTAGCTGTTCTCTCTATCCAAATTGTACTCCGGTACTGAATTGGCACTGGGCCCTCTCCAAGTCCCTGTACCCAGGGCTGAGGTGTACCCAGAAGTCTCCCAGGGGCTGAAGCATGTATTATGCCACCCCTGGGCTGACTAACTAAACTGACACAACTGGCTGCACGGCAGCTGGGGCAAGGTGGTGTACTCACCCTTTGCTTTAGATATAGTATACCTATATCTAACCCTAAAATGGACACACAGATCTCCTATCAGTCACTCCTATGGCAGGCCTTAACAATCCTGAAGGCAGAGTGCTTGGAATCGTGTGAGATGGTGCTCTGGCATGAGCTGAGCCTGTCTGCGGCTTTCGGGATCCATCCCTTAGCCGTTTCCATGATATCGCATACCATATACTCTTAAGTGCATTATAATCCTCGCGGTTATATGCCAACTCTGGTATCGCTTTACCAAACATGTCGAGTAAGGTGTCATACGAATTGGAATACTAACCCCTCGCCAATTCTGGCGACGGGGTTAGCATTCCACCCTTCTAGAGGGACACGACATGTATGTAACCCCTAACCCCGGTTAAAGTCAAACAGAGCCTCAGCTCCACAAAATGGATGCTGCCACCGAGACACAAGTCTGCCCTCCTGCTGCTGGGAGTCCTCCCAGAGCAGGAGATAAGGACAAAGGGTTTCCTGCCAGGGGCGGTGCCAGCACCGTCCCAGACAGGGTTTTGTGTATTGTAGGTAGGCAGGGCTTTAGAGGAAGGTGACTGCACGTGGCACCCCGGTGCTCACTGTGCATAGGCTGGCTGGAACCAGTTCCAGGGTCACTCCAGACCCTGTGCTGGGGAAAAGCCCGCCAAGGAAGTGGGTGTAACCACCCCCCTCCTAGTCCCACCCCTAGGGCAGGACTTAGTCGCGTGCCAGCCCCTTTTTACAGGATAAAGGTAGGAACTGGCCCCCTTCCAAATCAGATCATCTTTGAATCCTGAAACTACTTTCCACGAAAGGAACTCAAGACTTTTTCCTAAGATTTCTCCCTTGTGACTAAGGAGTAGTCACCCTGCATCCGCAGGCACCATCTTAAGAACACTGCGGTCTGCTGCAAGTCTCTCCTCCGGATCAAGACTGCCCAGCTCGACGAGAACCGGCTTCCCTGGCACCTCTGACCTCTACCTGCATCATCAGTCACGCTGAGATTCGTGGGTGTGACGAGACCTCGAGGGACCGGCCATCTTCAAGACTGCACGACTTCTTTCCAGCAAGCCCGCCGAGTAATTTCCTGGTGAGTGCTTTGGGGTCCGAGAAGCCCCGACCCTGAGCAGCTCCAGCACCGAAGTGCAGCCTCCCAGCATCTCCACGATCTGCGTGGGGCCCTTCTGCTTTTTGCTGCTCACCGCGTTGTTTGGCTACTAGCCCGCTGGCTTGTGGCCTTCTGAACGACGCCCGACGACATTTCTGCTGCTGGTCTGGTTGCTCCAGGCTGGCCCTTGCTCCCTTCCAAAAGAGGAGCACCCCGGACCCTCCTGGTCCACTCAAGACGCCATTTTGAGTCCACCGCGTGGGCTTGAATTAGCCAAGGCTTGTTGCCCAATCCTGGGTAACTTCGACGCCGACAGCTTCATCCATCGTGGGACAGCTCGCCTCTCCATCCTGGTCGCCGACAACGCCTCCTGGTCCGTGAGATCTGCAGAGCCAGCGTCGCCCACTCACCTAGTCGAGGTGACTTCGCCCGGTGCCATCCTGGTGCCCACTTAATCACTGGCTAGTGATTCAAGAACTTGGTCCCCTCTGCTTTCAGGTTTCTTCTTCCTCGATCCAGGCTTGGATCCAACGAACTTTCCTTCACTGGTCGCCTGCCAGCAACTTCCTTCTTCCAGGCTCCTGGTCCGGCAACGAGATCCCCGACGTCTTTTCAGACCTATGCAGCTGCAGCCCCTGGGCTAGGTAACTTCGGCACTTCGGTGTCCCAGCATAGCCTCACTATCCTAGGGTCAGGATCCACTGTCGTTTTCTTCCTACCAGGTCGGGTTCGCCCGTGAACACTAACTTTGCCTTTACTAGCTTCCATAGACTTTGTCCCGCATCCCGCGTGAGAGTGCACACTCTGCACCCGAGTCCCCTAGAAGTAATCTAACGATTCTATAGTCAAGTCCTAGCGAGTCCAAAGCCTATTAGTACTGTACTTACCTGCTAGTAATTTCGCATTCCACTTTTAAAGTATATGGTTTTTCGTGCCCCTCGGGCATTTGTGTATAACGTGCTAACTTAAGTATTTTCGTAAGAGTTTTGTTGTGTGCCTAGCACCCTGTCCTCATAAAGAGTACAGGGTTGTTGTGATTCTAATAAATACACTGTTTATTTTCATAACACTTGTGTGGTGTCCTTTCACTGGGTGTTCAAGGGGTAATGTGATGGTAAAACAGCTGGCTTAACACGCCCTCTAGAGTCTTAGCCTTAGACTGCTCGTATCCATGCTACTAGGATAGCTGGTCTATAAGGTTGACTTACAACCAATCATCAATAAGGGTTGTTTGGACTGATATATAGTGATCACTAGAATAGTGAACACTGCACATCAGGCCAACTTCTCACAGCCACCATCTTATAGCCTCTACGGTCCAGCGCCTGGCATGCTCTACCTGTAAGGTGTGTCTCCTGCAGCAGAACCAAGTGTGGGCCCTGGCGCCTGAGTGCCTGTATTACCAGCCCTCTCTTGATCTTGTCTCCCAGACCCCGTACGTTCCAGGTAATCACCTTTAGAGGTGGGACCGTTGTATGTTGCAATATGTCGCTATGCGCGGTATCCTGTGAGTGCTGTGACTTTGGGAGGTATTGTAGGTGGGAACCTCTGTGACGTTCCCAAGGGTGTTGTGAGTCGAACAGCTCTGTGTGTGGCATATGTGGTCTCTTCGCCGTGTCGTGTCGCTACGTGCAAAACTCGAAGAAGAACAAATAAAATCCCTCTCCCCACCCCCCTCCCTGCCCCCCTGCTGTACGGACATAAAACCGCCCACCTCCCCAACTTACCAGAGTGCTTATTCCCAACCCAACCCATTGTACTTGCTTGTGGGGGTAAGAAGTTCCGTGATGACAGCGGCCCCGCCGTCTCTCCTCCGCTTCATCCCGTTTGGAGACCAAGGGCAACACGTCCACCTTGTTAAACTATTGTCTAAGAGCCGTCTCAGCCAAGTCTTCAGGTTTGTGAGGTCGTATGGATCCCGGTTTGCTGGAGCCGCTACCCTCTGCCCGTGCGACGGGGTGGTTCCACCCGCCGCCATCCGTTCAGCGAATCTCGTGCCGCCTCAGGTGTGTCGAAGAACCATGCTTTATGATTATCCACTACTCTCAATTTCGCCGGGAATAGCATTGAATAAGGCAGTTCTTTCGCTCTCAGGGCCTTTTTAACGTCTGTGAAGGTCTTCCGGCGCCGAGCTACTTCAGCCGTGAAGTCCAGAAAGAAGGCAATGGTGGAATTTTGCAGTTTAATAGGAGGTGAGGTTCGTGCCGTCTGGAGTATGGCATCCCGGTCTCGGAAATTGAAGAGTCTAGCCACCACTGGCCTTTGTGGGGCCCCCGGCTTCGGTACTCCACTGGGGACCCTATGTGCCCTTTCAACTGAGAAAAAGTGTGAAAGACCCTTCGGCTGCAACTTGGTCTTAATTAAGTCCTCGATATAAAGGTCCATTGATCGCTTATCCTCCGACTCCAGTATTCGTACGTTGTTTCTTCGTGAACGTCCTTCCTGATCATCCAGTTTGTCCTGGAGCTTCTTGGTGACTGTCTCCATACGCTCCATCGCCAGCTGTAGTTCCGAGGTGTCCACGACCAGAGATTTAGTAACCACTTCAACCTGGGCCACCCGCTCCGTCATTTTGTGCAGGTCCCCCCATCCTTTATTTAAAAAAAATATGTTTATTGCGGAAAACATAGAAGACATAATCCGATATAACCACTCGTAGGCACTGAGGTGAAATTAACCACAGGCAACATTCAGGATAGTACACAGCCACGTCGCCCACATCCCGGAGGCCGGGCTGCGTAAAGTCGGAAAATGCCACAAAGATAATCATAATCGTTTGCATACAGTACACGTGCATCTCTAGTAACCGCTATTTTTCATGTATTCCCCTCCTACGTCCTCCATGGAGCCCTACTCCCATCCTTCTATATAGATAAGTTTTCCAATAGAAACACAGTCTAACACATAACAACAGAACAAACGTGGCATCAGTAATAGAGTACGTGCAAAAGTCAGGTTATCTACTCAAGGCCCGATAAGGTGCAGACATCACAGTTGGATGCAATCCTCTGGGAATCAAGACAAATCACAGGGTTATACAATAGGGAACATTAGTGCGCGCCCAGCAGGGTTTTACTCCGGAACAGGTCCCTCCATCTCGCCTCCCGCCACATCCTCCTCGGACCCAGACCCCTCAGGGGTGAACAATTCGGCACTAGTGGCATCCGAGTCATCAACAGGCAACCACTCCGCACACATCATCCTCCAAGCTAGTAAGTCTTCCTGAAGCCATTAGTCACGGCGCGTGCGCTGCATGTGTGTTTCCTCAGCCAAGGACCACTCTATAACATCCCTAAGCCACAGGGATACCTCGGGGGCCCTCTGCCCCATCCAAGTAATAGCCACATGCCGCCTTGCCAATACCAGTAACAACTGTAGAAACTTGTAGGACAAATTCCTCTTTTTGGGCTTGGGTACCAGGGCCAAGAGACAATGAAGCGGATACAGGGCAATCCGGAGGCCTGTAACACGGCCAATATGTTCCACCACCTCACTCCAAAAGCTACCGACCTGCGGGCACTCCCAAGCCAAATGGAAGAATCCAGCTCTCTCCGCCCCACACCTAGGGCAGTCGTTCTGCCTATCTGCCGAGATGCGATTCAGGGAGACCGGGGTCATGTAGGTGCGATGCACAAAATTAAAGTGGGTCAACTTGAACCGTGCATTACACGAGACTTTCGGGTCAGGAGCCCAATACGTTTGCGCTGTCCCAGCTCTAGAGCCATCCCCAGATCCGCCTCCCAGGCCGCCCAGAACGGCGCGATCGGCGGGGCCGAATCCCGTCGCATGGCTGAGTACAATAAAGAGATCAGCTGCTTTCCTCTACCACAAGAAAGGAGGATGTTGAGGGTGTGTGTCAGCGGAGGCGCCTCTGGGGACTGGGGCCAGGTCGTCCTTGCCACCTCCTGGAGTCCCCTGTAGTGCAGGGTACTGTCCCCTGCTCAGGTCAAAGGCTTCCGTGACACGCTCAAAAGACACGAAGGAGTCATCCGGATAAAGGCCTGCCAGAGTCTCACACCCACAGTCCCGCCATTCCCGGAAGGACACATTCTCCTCCATCCGCAGCACCCGGGCCAAGATCCACACCGGCAGCTCCCTATGAAAGGGGGCCCGCCGCAAAACCTTCTCCACAAACCGCTGCCAGACTCCCGCCACTTGGCGCACCACATAGGGCAGGGCCTCATCCGCCCCCCTTCCCTGCATCAAAGCCACCCGCAAAGCCTTCTCGTCCGCTCTGCCCGCCAGTAGCTGCAGCTGCCAGTTATCTGCGTCCGCGAACCACCTCGCGGCTGGCAGGAGCTGTGCTGCGTAAAAATAGAGGTCAAACCTCGGGGCCTCCAGGCCTCCCTCCTCCCAGCTCCGGACCACAGTATACAGAGCAACTCTACTACGTCCGCCCGAGTAAAGATGTGAGCAGCAAGTTGAGCGTGCAAAATATTCGCGGGGGGGAGCGGGCATAGGGTATTTTGCAGGACATACAACATTCTAGGCAACATCACCATCTTAGCAACCGCTAACTGCCCCATAAGGGAGAGAGGAAGCGTATTCCAGAAGGACAAAGACTGGTGCAGAGAGCGGAGCACCCGTTCAGCGTTGCGGACCAGCAGGTGTTCGTCCGACGAAGCCACCTGAATGCCCAGATACCGGAAGGCCTTCAACTCCCATCTCAGCCCCAGGCATGGGAGGCTCACGCCCAGATCGGCAGCACATCCTGCCAGCGGAAAAATCAAGGACTTCCCAGGGTTAATGCGCAGCCCGGAGGCCGCGCCAAAGCGGTCCAGCAACCGCAGCAAAGCGGGGAGCGAGTCACTCGGGGAGGTCAAATAGAACAGAGTGTCGTCTGCATAGAGGGATATCCCGTTCACGGTATCGCCCACCCTAATGCCCCATTGCGCCATCTCAGCTCGAATGGAGACCGCCAAGGGTTCTATTGCCAGGGCAAATAGGAGCGGCAACAGGGGGCATCCCTGACGAGTGCCCCTCCCCAAGGACCACTCCTCGAAACGGGCCGAACCAAATGTAAATGTAAATGTACAGGAATTTATATAGAGCAAAATCACCAAGCGGTTTCTAAGCGCTTGCTTAGGGAACCCGTCCTGGTATTCCCCTGTGAGATAACCCCGGCAGGGTATCCGCAAGGTGAAAGCCAGGCATCCCGCCGCGAGGGGCCGTTGTGGAGATTAAGCAAGCTATTGCCCAGAGTCGCAGAGTGTGAACCCGTGAATCGAGTAGGCACCGGAGCGAGAATTGTCGAGTCCATGGACATTTTAGGACTCAAGACCCCGCCGAGCCGGGAATTGAACCCTGGTCCCGGGCTGACCTCTGCTTCCAGGTCTGCCTCCTCTAACCAGTGAGCCACACTTCTCCACATGAACCAAGCCGAACTCTAGCCCGGGGCGCCCCGTAGAGCACTCGGATCCAATTGCAGAACACTGGCCCCAGCCCTGCCATCTGGAGCACCTCCAAGAGATACCCCCAGCTGACCGTGTCAAAGGCCTTAGCCAGGTCAATTGACACCAGGATGTGGGAATCCCCACTCCCACGCTCCTCGTGGAGGATATGGTTCAGACGCCGCAGGTTCATCGCAGTGTTACGACCAGGGATAAACCCACACTGGTCCTGATGGACCAAGTGTGCCATGTGTGGGGCCAGGCGAGTTGCCAATAGTCTGGTAAGGATCTTTACGCCTGTATTGATCAGAGTGATAGGCCGGAACACCTCGGGGTCGCAACTGTCTCCACCCGGTTTCAAGATCAGACAGACCTCTCCCTGATTCATGGTGGGCGGAAGACCGCCAGACCCCAGGGCCTCAATATAAACCTGTAAGAGGAGGGCGGCCAGGACATCGCCAAACGAATGGTAGAATTCAGGCGGGAAACCGTCTCCGCCTGGCGCCTTAGCCCGTGGCAGGGTGGCCAACGCCACTTTGACCTCCCGGAGCGTCAACGCCGTATCCTATTCCTCAGCCGCCTCCTCCGAGAGGGCACCATACCACCAGCGGGAGCCCGTAGGGCAACTATCCGCTCCGGTGCAAATTCTCGCCGAAGAATCCAGGCCAGCAGTCGACCAGACTTGTCCCCTTCGCGGTGGAGACGCTGCCTATACTGGCCAAAGTATATTTATCGAGACGGGTAAGAATGTCATGAACGGACACCTGGGCCTCCCTTTCCGCCGCCCGTACCGAGATGACGGGATCCGGCAGAGACTGACCGCGCTGGAGTATATTCTCTGCATCCCATAAGTCACAGAGCAATTGCTTCCGGACCCCATATGTGAGGCCCATACAGGCACCCCGCACCACCGCTTTCAGGGCCTCCCATTTGGTGGAGTAGGGCAAATCACCGCCCTCCCAGTTCAAAACTGTATAATCTGTCAGGGCAGTCGTCACATGGTCCTTCCCCACCTGGTCCTGCAAAAGGTCCGTTGGCATCCGCCAAGTGCGGGGACGCGCAGCCTGGTCAGCCGATTGCGCTATGCACGTCACTGGAGCATGATCCGACAGAAAACGGGCTTGGTGGGTAGCCGCCAATGAGAGAGACGTGGCAATATTGGCCGCAAGGACGCGGTCTAGCCTACTATGGGTGTCGTGCGTCGGGGTATAACAAGTATATAGCCTCTGAGTGGGGTGGCCCGTACGCCACACATCCACAGCCCCCAAATTATGCATTACTTCCCCGAGGCGCGCCGTCATGTGCGGCTTCGTGGCAGAGCGAGGAGGATGCCGATCCAGGTCCGGATCCAACACGCAATTAAAATCCCCAAGCCAGAGGAAGGGGGCATCTAGGTCCAAGTAAATGAGTTCCTGAAGATGGGAGAAAAAACCAGGGTCATCGACATTCGGTGCATAGGAATTTAAGAGCAGGAAATCCCCACCATCCAACTTGATCCGCAGCAGCAGGTACCTGCCTTCGATGTCTGCCTCAACATACTGAACGGCACAGGGGACCCCAGGCGCCACCCAAATTAGGACGCCCTGGCATAAGTAGAGAAGGAGGAATGGAACATCTGGCCCCTCCATTTCTTGGACAGCCTCTGAGCATCCTCCTCGTTCAGGTGGATCTCCTGGAGACACGCAACGGAGACCCGATGACGCTTGAGGAAGGAAAGGACCCTGTGTCTTTTGGTGCAAGTGCCCAATCCGCGCACGTTCCAGGTTAAGAATTTAAAACCCATAGTCGGTGATTGCGCCCATCCGGGCCATATGATACACACATTGTGATCCGCCACCCTCGGGCCCGAACATTATCTAGGCCGGAAGGTCCAGCCCGCCTGACCAGCCACACAGAAACCTGAATCACAGTACACTTAATGCCAGCAACAACTCCCGCTCCCATCCCAACCCACCCCCCGAAAAACCCCCGATCCCCCCCCCCCCCCCCCCCCCCGGAACATCTCCCCCCACCCACGAGCAAGATGACCGCAACAACAAAACATGCTATCCTGCCCTCCCCCTGCCGGTGCCAGGACGTACACAGCCACCCCATTCGACCCACACAACACTCACCCACAAACAACCAAACCAACGTCCACCCTCCCCCCCCCCCCCCCCCCCCCCCCTTCCAGCTCCCCATGGGACCCATACTTGCAGGACAGTCCCTAGGCATGGCTACTGGTATCAGCCCCAGGTCGGACTCCTCTTCATTCAAATATATATGGTCCCCATCTCACAGACCCCCTTCAGTAGGATTCAGGTCCTTCGCTCCACCCAGCCATCCAAGGGCAAAATTGTACAGGTCACAAGCATCCTCCACAGACCAGAGACCTAACAGGAGGCCCCCCAAAGCGGAGTACAACATTCCATAAACCAGACAGTACCTCAAGCCGTAGCCTTCTCCGGCAGTGGCTCGGAAAGTCCAGTCTCCGGGATCACCGGAGCCGTAGAGTCTGTTCCTGGCACAGTGTCCTGCAAGGTGTCCGGAACCAAAATTTCCCCAGGGGCGGATGCGCCAGAGGACTCCGGACTAGCCACCCCCAATGAAGGTCCCAAAAGCAGAGCACCATCTTCTCCCACTGTGACTCTAGGCTCCTCGGAGCCCCCGATCTAGACCGGCGTCTCCTTCTTCCTCGACGTCGTCTCTGAGGACGGGTCCCCTACGTCTCACGGGGCCCTCCACGCTCTCCCGGGGGCAGGTCGTCACCTCTTATCTCCAGCCACTCCCACACCTCCGCCGGGGATTCAAAGAAGTGCGCCCGGCCCTGTGAGATCTCCTTGAGCTTGGCCGGATACAACAGCATATATTGGAGCTTCATCTCCCGGAGCTTTTGCTTAACTCCCAGGTAGGACTTCCATTGCTTCTGTACCTGCTGAGAGTAGTCAGGTTAAATGGATACGTGACTGTTTTCTATAGTGAGAGACTCCGCCTCCCTTGCTGCCTTCAAGATGCAGTCCCGGTCTTTATAGTTCAGGATCTTTGCAATCAGTGCCCTTGGGGGCTCACCCGGGCGCGGAGGGGGGACCAGGGCCCTATTCGCCCGCTTGACGACGAAGACATTCGACAGGCCGTGCGGGCACAGCTGAGTCCGGATCCAGGTCTCCAGGAAGCGCTCGGCATTCCCCGCCTTCAATCGTTCCGGCACACCTAGGACCCTAATGTTGCTTCGAAGCGCCCTCCCCTCCGCGTCCTCAGCTCTCCGCTCTAATGCATGCGTCGTGGCCGTGAGGTGCGTGACCGTCTTCAGTAGGGAGGCCACCTCACCCTGTAGTTGGGTAATATTACCCTCAGCATCTGAGACCTTATCCGCCACTTTTCGGAGATCCGTCCGCAAAAGATTGACATCAATCGATACAGTCTCTATCTACCTCTCCAGCGCCGAATGGGAGCCCTGTATAGCCTTCAATATCTCCGCCCGGGAAGGCTCCGCCGGCCGATCTGCACTCTCCTCCTGACCTGTCTGGCACGTAATCCGTTGCGATGGCAGCCACTGGGTAGTATACTGCGTAATGGTGTTGGGCTGGGTGGACCGCGACATCCTATCCTTGCGCATTGCCAGCAGTTAAAAAGTCTCATCAACCACTCCAGTGGATCGTCAAGGATCTCACTCAGCCACCGCCGCCCAGGCGCATGCCTCTAGTTCGCTCCTCAAATCATAAATGCCATACACCAGATCTCACCTCTAGGCAGCTCCAGGCTGCGGCAATACGGGGGTGCCCGGGAAGGCCAGTATCGCCAGTGTTGTGTCCCAAGCAAGTCCACTCAGCCCCAACCAGGGGTGCAGGGTCGCTCTCCCCCACCAGGGTAGCAGCGACTGCAGGGGCAATCTGGAGCGACAGTCCGACTCCGCAGAAGGCACCCAAGAGAGGATTGGGGCCCGCAGGATGGTGGGCAGCAAAAGCCAGTAGCACACACGTTCTCCGCCGGTCAGGTGGTGGGGCCCGGGGCAGTCAGGCCAGTGCAGGAGGCAGGCTCCTCTTGATGAGCGGGGTGCCCAAATTGCAGTCACTCACCCCTATGCCCACAGGCACGACCTCCCAAGTCTCCAGGGCGCTCGCCAACAATGTGCCTATGGTGGTGGGCCAGCACGGGGCAGCGGGCCTCTGTGTTACAAGCCCGTTTGTTGCGGTGAACAGCTGCCTCGGCGTAGGAGCAAGATGGCGGCTCAGTGGGGGAGGGGCGCAGATCCGGTCGCGTATGCCCCGCAATGCCTCGCACACCTCGGCCGCCACAGGCTCCAGGCCAGCTCCACAGGGCCTCAGAAGACAAATGAGATCTCCTCCGAGGAGTGCTCACCAGACCGGGAGGCTCCCGCTCCGTCCTGCAAGCAACGCCTGGGGGAAGGGCAGCCGCTGCGTCTCTCCTCTCCGGAATCAGGACGAGGCTGGGCAGCAGAGGCCGTCCGCAGGTCCACCAGCCACACATGATCACCTCCAAGGCGGAGCCCCAGATGGCAGCGGGCTCCGCCGTCCCTTAATCAGCTTCTCGACCACCTGGGAGCGCCGCAAGGCCAGTCCGCCCCCGCAATACCGCTCAGGTGCAGGCCCCAGACCCCGGCCTCACGTAGGCAGAGGTCCGGCCCTCAGAGCGCCAGTACCGCCTACGGGGCAACTCGCGGATGTCTGCCAGCGGTTTTCCGGGAAGGGGGCCCCCCAGTGTGAGAGGAGCTTCCTGCCCCCGAATCAGGCAAAAAACAGCCCAGGTAGGAGATATATGCAGGATATCTGGGTCCTCAGGACGGGGTCTGGCGGAGCTCACGTCCTGTCGGCTGCTTGGCCACGCCCCCCAACAATTCGTCCTTAACACACCATTTGATAAGGAACACCTATGTGGCCCTAACGTTGACCAGGCGTTAGAAAAGATGAAAAAGGACTCTGAAGTCACTAAATCTATGGGTACACCAATCGCTACGGTTCCTAAAAAGATTAAGGTGCCTACAATTGCTTCAAAGTGACTAATTTGTTCCGCCGTTTAGTCGCAAGTCACTGCTGACAACTTAAGTCTTAGATACAGCGGCTCCTCGTATTATTGAGTTCCGCGAATGCCCTGAGGAAGTCCATTTGTAACGGACGAAACGCGTTGGCTGATCCACTCTACATGTTGTATGTCACACTAGAACCAATTGTGATTCAAAATAAAAGGAGATACAGATCTGGTACTTTATGAAATTGTTAGACAGTGGTGCACCTATTGCCTTTTACGCTGACCATTGTATAGTCCAATTAAGGACGTCACCTTGACTTTTGATCAGGTGCACACATACTTTAGGAGACTTCCCTATATATACTGTTTTTGAGGGTAGCTGGTTAGGTGCCAGCAGCTACAGGCCTCAATTACAACAGTACAGGTGCACCACATTCTTTGGCATTTAGTTCACAAATTTCAATGAATCATGGAAAATGTGGTTCCTCATTTTCATTTCTTTATTTCAACATAAGGGGAATGAAGCACCATACAGCCGACGTGATTCGTCCCAAAAAAAGGACTTCTTCAGGGCTTATATAAGTAAAGAGAAATTTCAAGTGACGATGATAAGTAGTGGCTCTAAAGGATTAGAACCGCAGAGAGTGCGAAAAATGATCCAATAGATTAGGATCAAGGCTTCCAAGTGAGTGAATCTGGTCAATGTAACCACTAGTTCACAAATGTGTGATGGAGAGTAGAAACTATAGGTCCAGAGACTCGATGCTATTGCATGCGATAATATTCAGGATCTATCCGTTAATCTTTAGGGATGTTAGCTCCAGTAGCACATAGTCTATGGTTAAGTGTGGTGGGTAAAATACCCCAATCGGAATATAATAAGTCCGAACAGTGAAGTATTTTTCCCAGCGGTGACCGCAGTGCGTCCTCTGGCTCACTGCCTCACTGTCATTTGTTGTACTCCAATAAATCTATGAGAGCACTCCAGACAGAGGTTCCTTTCGTCGCTCCTCGTACAGAGGAGGATCAAAAGTCACATCCCCAGATCAAAATACGTCCACTTACAAAGGTAACAATTATTCCTCTCCCTCTAGAGGTATTTTCTGAGAATGTTATAGAGGCAGCAACTTCAAGGGTAGGGCTAAGCGTAACACACCCCGTAACTCTCCTTCCCCCAACACGTAGTTACTTGCCCTTGCTTCACCCCTTATTATACCTTACCTGTTGGGGGAGACTTCAGCAATTCCTCCCCGTTTGGTAGTCTATAACATCAGACAAATGGGTGATTGGAATTATCCAACATGGTTATTGCCTGGAGCTTATCAACAATCCCCCAAACATTCCACCTCGATCTCATAAGTTATCTTCAGAACACAAACACTCGCTAAAACAAGAGGTCCAGTACCTTTTACTAAAAGGAGCAATAGAGCCAGTTCCAATACAGTACCAGGGCTCGGGGGTTTACTATCTGTTCTTCCTCATCCCCAAAAAGGACTGTTCCCTGAGACCTATTCTAGATCTGAGAGAGCTAAATCATTACATACTGTCGGAGCATTTTCAAATGGTGACACTTCAACAGGCATTCCCGCTTTTACAAACAGCAGACTTTGTCTACTTTAGTTTTAAAACTGCATATTTTCATGTCCCAATTCATCCAGCTCATCGCAAATACCGAAGATTAGTGATAGCAGGCAAGCACTACCAATTCAAGGTACTTCCCTTTGGAGTGACAACAGCGCCCAGAGTTTTTACCAAATGCCTGACAGTAGTCGCTGCTCATCTGAGAAGACAACAAATTCACGTCTTCCCCTACCTAGACGACTGGCTCATCAAAGCCTGCACTCGCCAAAACTGTCTGCAGCACACTCAGATCACAATAGATCTACTGCATTGACTGGGCTTCACCTTCAATGAACACAAGTCTCACCTGCATCCCTCTCAGATGCAGTCTTATCTAGTAGCCACTCTAGACACAGTCAAGGCTCTAGCCTCTCCCAATGTAGCCAGAATACACAATATTCAGGCTACCATTCAATTCCATTCCATAGCAGAACGCGCTCCTCGAAAGCTTGACGTTAAAAGAGCTTTATTGTGCTACATAGATAACATATAGGACTTCTGCAAAACAAAACAACTGTTTGTAGCATTTGCTCCACCTCATAAAGGCAATCCTATCTCAAATTCTGGTATTGCGCAATGGATTGTTAAATGTATTCAAACATGCTATGCTAAAGCCAAAAGCAGTTCACTATACCCCCCTAGAGCGCATTCCACTCAGAAAATAGGGGCTTCTTTGGCCTTTTTAGGTAAAATCCCTCTAGCTGACATGTGTAAAGCTGCTACAAGGTCTACACCACACACATTCACCAAACACTATTGTATAGATGTGTTAGCACGACAACAGCTGATGTAGGCCAATCAGTAATCAGAACACTGTTCCAAACAACTGCAACTTCTACAGGTTAGCCACCACTTTGGGAGTATACTTCTGTATAGTCTATGCAAAGCATGTGTATCTACAGCACACAGGCCTCGAACGGATAATGTTACTTACCCAGTAAGCATCTGTTCTTAGCATGTAGAGCTGTAGATTCACCTGCGCCCATCCGCCTCCCCTGGTATCTGTAGTTGCTGCTGCTCTTCATTATACATTTATAAGCATAGACACCTCTATACTACACTTGCTTAGTCCATTCTTACCCTCTTGCAGGAAAAGGAGTCGATGACCATGCACACTGTCACCCAAAGGAGGAGTCACCTTACCGCGTGACTAGGAAAGACTTTTTCGAAGAAAAACAAAGTGCAAACATCCGGACCCAACACTAGATAGCAGGAGTATGCAAAGTATGTGATTCTACTGCTCTACATGCCAAGAACAGATGCTTACTGGGTAAGTAACATTATCCTTTTGAGGTACTGGGTTTTTCAGAACCGGTACTGATCCGGTAACCCAGCGGTGCCAGGGTCCACCCAAAGACCTCGAGTTCTTCCTGATTCAGACCACAGAAACTCAGAGTCTTCTAGGTGAAGTCAAAGATCGATTTATTGGCTGCAACCAAGGTAACAAGTGTCCTAGAAGTACAACACACGGGAAGTATGTTCTCAGGAGACTGCTTCAAATCACGAAGTCAGGCTTCTCTTCTTATACAAAATAATAAGCTTCAGGCAAACATTCCTAGATTTTCAGGATACTATTCACATATTTCGACCACAAATAAGTAACAGAGTTATGATGACAAGCTCACATTTCGTTTGTCCAATACATAATAAATTACCCGGCAAGGTCCGGCATTTCAATCAGATATCGGTGTTTCCCCAATAAAACGAGCACGTCCCCATCACAAAACAAGTAGGAGAAAAAGGAGCGGGGCCAGGTGTGGGCAAGATTCGGCAGGGTGTGTGTGTGATGAAAGGGTTTTATGGCCGGGTGCGCCTAGATGCTATCTTGACCGGCCACTGGGAGAGGAACTGACCAAACGGGTTGGCCTGGGGCGATGGTTTCAACCTGCCTAGGTCACGAAAAAGTCAATCAAGGAGTGCGTGTCCTTTTGGATTCAGATTAAGCCTATGTGAAGGGCAACATACAAAATGGCTGCCATATACAAAATGGAAGCCAAGGTTTCAGGGTACAAATGACGATCTCGAGGTGAAATCATCCTTCGAATGCGACGAAAATGCTTGTGCATAATGTACTCGCCATTCTCGGTCTTTTGATACTAAATTCGTCATGATACGATGAAGTTTTATTCTCGTGTCTGAACGGTTACGCGAGTTCGGATTTTCAGTACTACAAACCCTCCTTTTGCCCTTACATAGGCAATTTAACTTACTCTCATGCTAATCTGAGTCCAGGTCGATATTCCTAAAGTCATTGAGATGTTGCTGTAACATCATCCTAGTACTTAGCTCGTCTCTTGATACAGGTTTCCTTACACATGATGTGACACAAAGGCCACATATTGCAGGAGCACACTGCACACACAGACAGAACAGGAAAAGGATGGCTAAGACCATCCCAATGACCATCAGAATTTTCCATCCCCAGCTGGATATAACTTCCCAGAACCACCCCAATAATGACCAATCTCCTTTGTCCACATGGATAGATTCGGAAATCTTATGCAGTTTGGAGATGGCCTGGTACACTGTTGGAGCGTTATCTGGGATGAAAACGCAGCAGCTAGATTGGATCAATCTGCATACCCCACCTCGGTCTGCAAGTATGGCGTCTAAAGCAACCCTGTTCTGAAGGGTCATAAGACGATCCGACTGGAGCTCAGCAGTCAAGTTACTAAGGGCACCAGCAGTTTCAATCACGGTAGACTCAACTACCCTTGTCAATTGCCTCATGTTCCTGCTGTTTACCATGGGTCCCCAGAACGGCAGAAAACCTTTTGCAAAGTCCCCAAATTCTTGACCTGCAGTGTCTTCTTTACTCAAGACACCTCTAACTACCCTTGTCCTGTGGTAATCCGCCGCTGCTGTGTAGGTGGGAGGTAACAGGAACGAGACAAAACATGAGCCCGAGAAGTCAGGGGGCAACCATGTATAGGCTCTATCATGACAGATGAAATAAGTACCCTTAGCTGCTAGAAATGCAGGGGAGGTCTGAGACCCAAAAACATATGTTTCTGTACAGACATTTTTCCCTAACTGAGCTCTGGGATTCCTGCCAGTACCTTGCAGACACAAGCTGCCTTGATGGGGTACAATCCAGATCGGGGAAGACCTCTTCGCTTGCTGTTTCTCACTTAAAGTAGCTCCATATCCGGTCACGTTCCAACCTACATATGCAAGTATCTCGTCATCAGGAGTATTTTCATGAGAAGTTACTTCCTTAATCATGTCAACTATGCCTTTTACTAGGGCGCTAGTCTTGAGGTTGTCTTTTACAGAACGTCGGGGTTGGACTTCTCGTGCATATATGAACATCGTTCTGTATGCCCACACAGAGCCATTATGACTGAAAGGCAGAACTAGATAAGGGATACCTTTATCCGTAGTGTGAGGCATAAGTCCACAAACCCAACAGTTAGTTGTGTTCATTACTAGCTGGTGCAGGAGCTGAATGAAGGAGTTATTAATGAACTCTAATCTTCTATTGGATTCATGGCCAGGAAGGGAGTGGAAAGAATGAGAGGAAACAGTAGTAGGAGGAGGTGTAGGGGATGCAGGTGGTGCGAATGTTACATGAAAAGAGAATAGGACATACCCAACCAAAAATATCGTCACACTGAATATCATGAGAATGCACATTATTAAAAAACTTTTTCTTGTCATTACTGTACATAATTTGTGTCTAGAGTTCGTTTGCTTGGCAGGCCTCTCCATTTCAGAAAACTCCATCCTCTCTAGAGTGCTGCCCGGGGTGGTAGGTTGATTCTGCTAAAGGATGCTTCTGTCAGTCCAGGGCAACTCCCTTAGACCAACCAGAACTACCGACCTAACGTCGTTAGCTGCACCCAAAAGACTTTTTAGGCAACCGCGGCCCTAGCAGCGGAACCCGGATGGCGGTTCGAAAAACAAAAATGAGCAAGTTTTCTTCTGATGGGAGAGCTGCCTTTTCAAAAATAGTACTTGGAGGGAAAAAAATATCTCTTTTATTAGTCCATAGGTCTTTGCCTTAAAGTGGAAAAGAAATCATTTTTATTAGTTCGTATTTCTTGGTCTCAAATCGTATCTTCGTCTTCCCGGTACTGTGTTGTCCTGAAACAACAGTTCAGGCTCCAAAGTGTTCAATCGTTTTGACGGTGGCACACCTTCTTGCAGAATGTTCTCGTTTTCACGCTCAGAGTTAGTTCCTTTCACTCGTGCATCACTGAAGGGTACGAACCGAGGCACCGTGTCCGTTTCTGAGTCACCGACACCCTCCTGGACCCACTGGTCATATGGCAGAGGTAAAGGGATCTTCTTACAATGGACCCCGTGGATCCAGGCCTTTTTCCCTTCCACTCGAACTGCCGATCTGGTAGAGAGAAGGACGAGGTGTGGCCCTGTCCACCTGGGCTGGTCGTTCTTAGTCCTCTGGAAGTTCCGCACCAGCACCCAGGATCCAGGGTCAATGGTGTGTCCCGGAGTCTCAGAGACCGGAGGCAGGGTGTCGTTGACCTGTTGATGCAAAACACGCAATTTAGCCGTCAATTCATACAGATAGTCGAGTAAAACAGGGTGCTCAAGTTCGCTAAACTTTTTGGGCCTAGGCACTCCCCATATGTTGGCCGGGCGGCCAAAAATGATTTCGTAGGGGCTAAGTTTCACTAGCAAATGCTTAGTTTACAGCTCTTGAGGCACAGCCGGGAGCAGGGCACATATAGCTCATTTTAAAACTGTATTTTTAAAACTGTATTGAATTTCCTTACTTTTTCGCCGTATTTGCACCACCCTCCCTACTCAGCAGATTGCTTGCTGTCGTAGGCGAGGATTCCCAGCTGCAACGACGGGATTGGCCGGTCGCTAGGACACGCCCACCACCGTAGCCACGCCCCCTTTGACACAAAACGCGCGCTGATCACGAGCGCCGCGTTTGTTTGCTTAGTTTACAGCTCTTGAGACACAGCCGGGAGCAGGGCACAGATAGCTCATTTTAAAACTGTATTTTTAAAACTGTATTGAATTTCCTTACTTTTTCGCCGTATTTGCACCACCCTCCCTACTCAGCAGATTGCTTGCTGTCGTAGGCTAGGATTCCCAGCTGCAACAACGGGATTGGCCGGTCGCTAGGACACGCCCACCACCGTAGCCACGCCCCCTCTGGACCCCTTTCTCCTCTGCTGCAAAGCATGTGCCCCCACCGGAAGCGCAGCGGACGAGCGCAGCGGGCGTGACGATTGCGCGCCTAAGGCAAGCCCGTCTGCGCCCGTCCGCGGCCGGCAGGGGCCCGGGGCCCGTCACTCTGCCCAAATCACATCTTATGCCCCTAGGGACCTGATCGCATTACACTCCCTCTGGCCGTTGGAATCCACCAGCTCCTCAAAATTACGCCAACTTGGCGTCTTCAACGCCCGTAGTGCTTTTCCAGAGCTCAGGGCCCTCCCATCCTCCTCCACCTCCGAGCACACTGCCTCCTCCCCTCCTCCCACAATCCAGCCTTCTCAGTCATCGGCTAACATGGAACTAACTATCACATACCTTAACACCCGGTCGCTAGTCAGTCACCAACTTGACATTTGCCACCTCCTGGACTCAGACCGACCTGATATCCTACTCCAGATGTATGACGTTACAACGCATACTTTTACAACGCATACCATTACAACAAAACTTTTACAACGCAAAAACTTTTACAACGCATACCTTTACAATGCAAGATTTCACAACGCATATACCTTTACAACGCATACCATTACAACGTAAGTATTGGTAAGTATATAATAATTTTTTTAATTTAATTAAAAATATTGTAATATAATTTAATTGTATTTAATTTTATTTAATTAATTTAATTTAAATGTAATTTTATTTTATTTATAAAAAATACCCCTGTACCCCAAAAACCCAAAACTGACCCTGAACCCTAAAAATACCCCTTTACCCAAAAAACCCAAAACTAACCCTGAACCCTAAAAATACCCCTTTACCCAAAAAACTGAAAACTGACCCTGAACCCTAAAAATACCCCTTTACCCAAAAACTGAAAACTGACCCTGAACCCTAAAAATACCCCTTTACCCAAAAACTGAAAACTGACCCTGAACCCTAAAAATACCCCTTTACCCAAAAACTGAAAACTGACCCTGAACCCTAAAAATACCCCTTTACCCAAAAACTGAAAACTGACCCTGAACCCTAAAAATACCCCTTTACCCAAAAACCCAAACATATAACATTTTAAAAATAATGATATACTTACCAATACTTACGTTGTAATGGTATGCGTTGTAAAGGTATCTGCGTTGTAAAGGTATCTGCGTTGTAAAAACATGCGTTGTAAAGGTATGCGTTGTAAAAGTGTTTGCGTTGTAAAAGTTTAGTTGTAATGGTAGTGCGTTGTAAAAATTGCGTGGTAAACGTTGCATACCTCCTACTCCTTACTGAGACCTGGCTGAACGAGGACTCCTCCCCTGATATCTTGGCAGCCATCCCTCCGGGGTATTACATCCTCCAAGCCAACCGTCCAGCCGGTAAATCCGGAGGTGGTGTAGCCGCTATTATCAAACTCTCCATCAGATTCACCTCCCTTTCTCTACTTACCATTCCCCAGGCTGACTGCCTGGTTATTAGACTCGAATCCTCAGTGTCCCCCCTTATTTGCGTTTTGGTATACCGCCCCCCTCAACCTATGCCTAACTTCCCTTTTTTGTGATCTACTATCTCAGCTCATAATTAACAGCTCTAAACTCCTGGTTTTAGGAGACTTTAATTATTGGCCGTCGGACCCACATGAAAGCTCTCACTCCTTGGCTTTCACTGATCTGTTAAGTGGGCTCAATGGCCTTCAACATGTCCACACAGCCACTCATTCCAAAGGCCACACCTTAGATCAGGTGTGGACCTACAACCTCGAAATCAAATCACTCACGATCCTTCCCTGCCATTGGTCGGACCACTTCTTAATCTCTTTTTTTCTCCTGGTCGCCCCGCCGCCCCTTCGCAGCCAAGGCCCCAGCCTCCTGGCCCGCAATTGGAATAAAGCAGACCTCGACCTCTTTCTTTCCTCTCTAACATCTTCGGTCCCGTCCGGCCCAGGTTCTCTAGATTCCCAGGAAGCCAGCACTTACTAAATGGCTGGAGTCCGCCAGCGACAAGATCGCCCCTCTTAAGTCAATTAGAACTAAGCGCCCTCATGACGCACATCGCTGGTTTTCAGACAGCCTTAAAACCTTAAAGCTGGGGCTTCGCCAAGCCGAGCGTCGCTGGCGCCGAAACTACGACCCCTCAGATAAATCTAACTTCCTAAAATTATCCGGAGAATATAAACAGGCAATCTCAGCTGCCAAAACTGCCTACTTCTCCACAAAAATCCTCAACTCCGCGCAAAAATCCAAGGACATTTTTGCTATTGTGGAGGAGCTCTCACATCCGGACAGGGTGACCATCAAACCCCTCCCATCTCAGGTACTTTGCGACTCCCGTAACTGCTTTTTTATTGATAAAATCAGTAAAATCAAAAACAGCATTTCCACTGGTCCCCCGGCGTTGTCCCTCCCGGAGGTTGCCCCCTTTTTTAACCCCCTCTCTTAACCCCCTCTCCTTGACCCAGCTCCCTTCTTTACCCGAAGAAGACTTTCTCTCCCTTCTAAACAAAGTCTCTTCTGGTTCCCCCACAGACTGCTGCCCCCCGGCGATTCTCCGGGCTGCTTTTTCGGCCTGTCCTGCCCCTCCACTTGCCCTCTTGAACAACTCTCTCTTGCTTGGTGTGGTCCCCAGTCAGTTCAAGAATGCCGAAGTGGTCCCCATTCTAAAGAAACCCAACGCTGACCCTTCGGTATTGGGCAATTTCCGTCCCATTTCCCTTCTTCCTTACCTTAGTAAGGTACTTGAGACTCATGTGACCAGCGTCCTCAGCTCCTTCATTGAGGATTCCAACTTTCTAGACTCCCAGCAAGCCGGGTTTAGACCTGCCCACTCGACAGAAGCGGTCATCCTCTCTGTCATGGAGGAACTTCGTAGAGGCG
The DNA here is from genome assembly GCF_964261635.1 of Lissotriton helveticus. Classification (NCBI taxonomy): domain Eukaryota; kingdom Metazoa; phylum Chordata; class Amphibia; order Caudata; family Salamandridae; genus Lissotriton; species Lissotriton helveticus. The sequence continues at coordinate 108,141,566 of NC_136067.1, forward strand.
CTGATTCCAACACCAGTCAAGTCCTGGTGCTTTTAGATCTGTCGGCGGCCTTTGACACGGTCGACCACACCATCTTAGTCAACCGTGTCAAATGGCGGGCATCAGCCGGACGGCCCTTAACTGGGTTCGCTCCTTCCTGGCGGACCGCCACCAATCAGTCCGTCTTTCCCAGTTTACGGCAGACAGGACGAGGGTCACCTGTGGCGTTCCACAGGGTTTGTCCCTGTCACCCCTCCTTTTTAATTTGTACCTCACCCCCTTGATCCGCTCCCTCCGCAGTAGGAATGTCACTGCATTTAATTATGCAGATGACATTCAGCTCGTCTTCAATCTCGACTCCTCGGATGAAGCGGCCCAAGACTTCCAGTCCACCCTTTGCCATATCAGCAATTGGATGGGCGTTCATCATCTTAAACTTAACCCCGACAAGACGGAGCTCGTTCTTGTCGGAGGCCCATCCAATCCCTGGAACCCCACTTTCTGGCCCCCTTCCCTCGGCCCCCCCCCCCCTCCCTGCTGACAAAGTGAAAAGCCTGGGGGTTTACATCTCCCAGGACCTCTCAATGAGGCACCAGGTCAGTGCTGCTGTGTCTTCCTGTTTTTTCCAGCTTAGGAAGATCCGGAAAATAGCTCACTTCCTGACCACTGAAGCCCTCACCTTAGCACTGTTGGCATTAGTCATCTCTCGGATCGACTATGCCAACGCTCTGTACGCTGGCATCCCACAATACCAAATTAATAGATTGCAGCTGATACAGAATCAGGCAGCTCGCCTGATCTATCACCAACCAAAACACCACCACGTCCGTCCCCTCCTTAAAGCCCTCCAGTGGCTTCCAGTCTCAGAGCGATGCAAGTTCAAACCGGGCTGCCTGACTCATAAATCTTTGGCCGGCATTGGCCCCTCCTTTATCTCCTCTCTCCTGCACCCTTATGCTCCCTCTAGGCTCCTCCGCTCTTCTCATCTTGCGCTCCTACAGACTCCCCGTTTTAGACGCAAAAAACATGGAGGTCTCAGATTCTCTTTTTTGGCACCTTCATTCTGGAACTCTCTCCCGCTGGAACTGAGACTCTCTCCCTCCTACCTTCACTTTAGATCTCTCCTAAAAACTCACCTCTTCCGTAGCATCTACACATGAGCCTTCCTCTCCCCGCCCTCTGCCTCTCACCAAACAAAGTGACCAGCGCCAAGAAACCGTCCGGTGAATGCTGCGCTTTATAAGTAATTTTTACATTACATTACATTACATTACAGTCATTCTGGTGGATAGGAGTGCTAAGGGTAGAGCGTCAGGCCATTTAAGACCTGAGCTCGCTTGGATCTTGGCTAGTTTTAACTTAAGAGTGCCGTTGTAACATTCTACTAATCCAGCTGATTGGGGGTGATTTTCAGCGTGGAACTTCTGATACCTAATCCTTCACATACATTCTTCATCACACGGCCTATAAATTCAATCCCGTTATCAGACCAGATCATTCTAGGCATTCCGAATCTAGGGAAGTACTCTTTCACAAGGGCTTTCGCTGTGGACAAGGCAGTATTGTCTTTTAGGGGATACGCTTCTACCCATCTTGAGAAGGCACAAACAACAACGAGCACATATTTTAAATTGTTGCACCTCTCCATGTGAATGAAATCTAGCTGCAAAACCTCAAACGGATACGTAGGAGGTGCGAAATGACCAGCTGGAGTTGGGGTTCCCCTACCAGGATTGTGTTGCAGACACACCATGCAATTCTTGACAACATTCTCTGCACACTTGGGAATCCCTGAATTCTGCCATACTGGAGCCAACAACTTGCAAATCCCTTTCACGCTGATATGAGCCATACCATGAGCCATTGTAACTACTGCAAGCACGTACGCATCGGGTAACAACCATCTCTGATGTTCAGACAGTTCAACCCAACAACCATTTGCATCCATCCTACCCGTACTTTCTCTCCATATGCTCAACTCTTTCTCTGTAGCCTCAGCTTGGATAGATTTCACACACTCTATCGTGTCTTCACACATGCACACATCACCAACCCATCTTGCAGGTCCTGCAACATACATTCGGCTCATCACATTCTTTGCAGTGTCTTTAGCGATTTCATCAGCGAATGCGTTTCCACTACCAACATCATCAGTCACCTTCTTGTGAGCACTACATTTCACAATCTCTACTTGTAGGGGCAGGGTCAGTGACTCAAGGAGTTCATTCACCAACTGACCATGCTGAATCTTAGCTCCATGCGGAGTCGGGAATCCACGTTCTTTCCACAATCGTCCAAATCTGTGAGCCACACCAAACGCATACTGGCTGTCGGTGTAGACAGTCACTTTCATTCCTTTTGACAACACCCATGCTCTCATGAGTGCAAATAATTCTGCTGCTTGAGCTGAATTATGTGGAATACGTGCAGTTTCAACAATGGTTTGCAAAGTCGTGACAGCATATGCTGTAGTCGTATCACCATTCGGGAGCCTGAAGCATGAACCATCTACCCATAATGTACCATCACATTCAGCAAGAGGAGTGTCCTAAAGGTGAACTCTTCCTTTTGTCTCTTCTTCTGTTCTAAGAAAGCAATCATGTTGTTCCTAAGTGTCTGATTCTTCTACGATTGGCAATAATGTGGCTAGGTTTAAAGTACTGCACCTTTTGATGTGCACATGACTTGCCAATAACGTTAATTCGTAACCTGACAATCGAGCACTAGTTAAGTGCTGTGTCTTGGTTCTATTTAACAACGTGTCTACTGCATGTGGGACCATCACGACTAGTGTGTTATTCATTACTAGGCCAGCAGACTGTCGAATAGAAACAGCTGCTGCCGCTGTGGCTCTTAAACAACTAGGCAATGCTCTAGCCACTGGATCCAAAGTCGAGGAAAAGTAAGCACATGGACGCTGTTTGTCCCCAAATAACTGAGTCAGGACTGACAATGCACAACCATCCTTCTCATGGACATACAATGTAAAGGGCTTACTGTAGTTGGGGGTACCCAACACAGGAGCCGAACATAATGCTGTGCGCAATTCAGAAAAACTGTTCTGACACTCTTCCGACCAAGGAATAGGGTTAGGTGTACCTTTACACGTTAATGCCACCAAAGGTTTGGCTAATAACGAAATATTTGGGATCCACTGTCTACAGTACGATGTAATGCCCAAGAAAGCCCGCACTTCTCTCTGTGTTTTTGGCACACTCAATTTCGCTATTGCCTGAATTCTTTCTGGGGTCAGTTTCCTTCCCTCCTTCGATAAGAGGTGACCTAAGTAGGTCACTTCTTGTCGGCAGTATTGTAGTTTGGAAAGTGACACCTTGTGATGCTAAGCACACAGATGACGCAATAATGACAGTGGTATTCTTACATATTTCCTCAGTATCTGCAGCAATGAGTAAATCGTCAACGTACTGTACAAGAGTGGCACCTTCAGGTAAAACAATCGTATCAAGCTGTGTTTTCAGAGCTTGACTATATATTGATGGACTTTCACAGTAGCCCTGAGGAGCGCGTTTAAAGCGGAAACTGCGACCTCCTAAACTGAAGGCAAAAATATCCCTGCTTTCCTCAGCAATCGGGATGCTGAAGAAAGCATTCTTCAGGTCAATCACCGAAAACCAAGTGGCAGAAGCTGGAATCGTAGTCAGTAATGTAGTAATGTCGGGGACAACTGGAAATTGTGGCACGACTATTTTATTGACCTCTCTAAGATCAATCACGAATCTGTACACGGGTGGCTGAGAAGGGTCAGTTCGTTTTAAAACAGGCAGAACAGGACTATTGCAAACGTTTCCTCTCGTTTCTTCAATCACATCTTTTGCAATTAGCTCGTAAACGATCGCTAGCAAAGCTTTTTCACCCTCACTGGAAATTCGGTATTGGGGAATTCGTGGCATTTTAACATTGGCTTTCAATGTTACAACATATGGTGGTATTTCTAAGAGTCCCACATCATTGGGACCAGCTGCCCAAAGTATATCTGGAAGAAACGACAATTCTGCTGGAAGTTTATCCCTTGACAGGTACATGGAGGAGACCACTTTCTTACCTAAAGTAAGTTGTACTCCCGAAGGAGAACAGTACAAAGTCGCACACAATCTTTTTAACAAGTCTAATCCTAGCAAGTTTTCGCCACAACCTGTTGTCAGAATAAGGGGTGCTTCGAATTCGCAAGGACCAACAGAAAGAGACAGAGGGTCAGAAATCGGATTCCTAACCGGGGTGCCAGAAAAACCTACAGAAACGTTCGTTTCGCCAGACAAATGTGCGCCAGGGAGTTTGGAGTGCATAATAGAACTCTTTGTAGCACCAGTATCCAAGAGAAAAGTTTCTGACACACCTGATGTAATCACCTCAACGTATGGTCCACTCTGATCTACTGGAACTGAAACAACTCCCTCTCTTTGTCCATGGCTGTCCTAGCAATCATTACTGTTCCATTGCTCGCCCTCTGTATAGTAATCATCAGTATAGTACTGAGCTGTCCTACCAGATGCGTTATTCTGCTGATCGAACTTATTCATAGAATTCTGTGATGGAAAAGACTGCGCGTTCTGGGGGACGTTTCCACGTCCTCTACCTCTAGGTGCTTGCTGAACGCCTCTACCTCTCACGTTCGAAACGCCATTCGCACGTTGTAACAAGATAGGGCAACTATACTTAAAATGACCTTCCTCCTTGCAATATGAACACTGGTTGGGACCTACATTGACACGTGGCTGATTATACTCGACTCTTTGTGAGTTCCTTTGACATTGTTGAGGCTGCTGAAAATTATTCTGATAGTTGTTCTGACCACCGTTATTCTGGCCATTACCACCACCACGTGGCGGATAGGCTTGCTGCAATAAAACCTTCGTTTTCAATTCTTTCGTTTTCTTGTCTGCTCTATCTTTCTCGTCTTTGTCTCTATTTTCGTAATATTGGGCAGTGGCCAATATCTGTGCTGAAGAGGAAACAGCCCAAGAGCTTTCTGAATCCTTTAACTTTTTACACAATTCTGGGAGCAGATTGTGCACGAATTTATCGACAAATAATCGCTGACCTCCTTCTGTGGCCATGTCTTGACCACTGTGATCGACGAACGTTTCTTCAAACCTGGTGAAGAAATCTGAGACCGTCTCGTCTTTCTTCTGCTTACATGCAGATAACTTCTCCCAATTCACACGTATTGCAGGCATTATCGTTTTCATGTAATCAACTATTTTACCAGGAAGTTCGGCTATTAAAGGTTCGGGTTTAGCACCACCAACTTGTCGGGCATCTACAGCAGCGATATTAGCCCACGAGTCACCTAATTCCTGATCATGATCTGAATGACGAATCTTACTCCATAAAGGCTGTGGAACAACGTTCCCAAATAACATATCGATATCCGCTAAATTCATTATACATGACCCAGCAGTCTGTGACAACTCTTTGTAATACCCTGCAGGATTCTTACGCGAATCTGGTAATGTCTGTTTAAGTGCTAAAACTTCAGCTCGTTTCCATGGGACATGTACCCATACACGCTGAAAGTGTGGCGGAATAGGTGGATCAGTGGTTGTGTCACCCTCTCTCCATTGTGGGGGAACCTCTCTCATGGGGTATTGTCGCGCCTTTTTCCTACTAGATGTACCAGGCTCAGATGATGACCCAGAACTACTCCCCTTACTCCGATATGATAACAATATTTAAACTGCTTTTTCGACATCGGGACCTACAATCATGCCCTCCCCAAACTTAAACCGTACCCGACATAAGTCTTGCGTGTTGCATTCCTGACCGTTGTCTTCCAAATCCTCACAAAGGAAAACACACATTTGTTCAAAAACATATCTTTGCGTCGGTGCTTCCCATTGACGGAAGACTTCCATAACGCATTCTACATCATACTTTACTGTATCCATAGCCCATTTACGCGCTAAACGATTCAATGAATCTCTCTCCTGATAGTCAGGCAGATGACTTCGCAACTGTCTTCGTCCCATATTAGGGGTCGTTTTAGGCGATCGAAAAAGAGGTGAAGGAATGTTAGTAACAATGCTGGCCATTTTATGCCAAACGGAAGGTGAAAGTGAAGGAAGAACTGGTGGAGAAACAGTGTGAGATAAGGCAGGGGCAGAAGTTATAACAGAGGGATCATTAGGAGAAGTAGAAGGGGCGCTAGGCAAAGTCGTAGAAAGCACAGGCGAAACAGGTATGATTGGTGAGCCTTGAGGAGGTTGCACCATAGTAGTAGGAGCCAGCTGAAGAGTAGCTGGGTGTTGCTGTAGAGGAGCATTAGGCACATGTTGCACAACTAAAGGTTGCGGAGGTGCCGTGGCATTTTTCGCATAGGGGGGTGGTGAACTTAGTAAATGCGACATTAATGGATCTTTTTCACGCTCTTTTTCTGTCTCTTGCTGAAGAGACGGCAAAACTGGATAGCATTTATCTGTTGCCATTTTACGTTGCCTGTGCAACTGCTCACTCATCTGTTCTTCTTCATTATCTTTAAACCGTATAGCGGCTTGCATTACTGAAATATTCTTTTCTCTTATTTTTCTTCTCTAGTTTAATTTCCTTCTGTTTGGCCTCTTTACGCCATAGGCGGAAAGAGTCAAACATTGCCGGCCGGGCTTTCTTTTTGGAAAGTTTGACCTCAAGATTGTCTAGAATTTCGGTGTCAAAGTTACCGTATTGGGGCCATTTTAAAACACCATCGTTTCTGGTATATTTAATCCACACCTCATTATATGTGATGGGACCTACTCCGTGTTTGACATATAACTCATACGTTGGAGTTCCAATCGGAGGAACCGGACACGAGTCCTCCAATCGGGAGTCCCTATTATTACAACCAAGACAGAACAAGTTTCCAAGTCTGCTAAGACCAGGCATCTTCGCTCTCTAGTCTAGCTTCAAAACTTCGAAGGTTTATCGATTACGATATTTCTCGTGAATACACGAGTCCCTCGGTTTTGGTGCTTGCAAGTACCAACACAAAACTTTCCCAAAGGATACCCAAGACTAAGAACCACTAAGGACTGGGAGACGCTCCACTTATACTTAACTGAAATGTCGATGACGTCACTAGAAGACTCGTCTTAGTGTTTCGCTCTACCAAACTTCAGGGGTCCAAATCAGGGCGATAGCCAGGGCAGCAGTCCTTCGTAGCCGTCGGGAAGCGGGGAACCTCGCAGCAAAGACCTTCGGACCACGTCGACATGCAGGGGTCGTTGAAGTGGTTGGCCGTCCTCCGGAATTTTCACACGAAGCTCTTCACGAACCTCTGGCTGGACCGGTACCGCTGGAATCGCCCCACGTTGGGCGCCAACTGAGGTACTGGGTTTTTCAGAACCGGTACTGATCCGGTAACCCAGCGGTGCCAGGGTACACCCAAAGACCTCTAGTTCTTCCTGATTCAGACCACAGAAACTCAGAGTCTTCTAGGTGAAGTCAAAGATCGATTTATTGGCTGCAACCAAGGTAACAAGTGTCCTAGAAGTACAACACACGGGAAGTATGTTCTCAGGAGACTGCTTCAAATCACGAAGTCAGGCTTCTCTTCTTATATAAAATAATAAGCTTCAGGCAAACATTCCTAGATTTTCAGGATACTATTCACATATTTCGACCACAAATAAGTAACAGAGTTATGATGACAAGCTCACATTTCGTTTGTCCAATACATAATAAATTACCCGGCAAGGTCCGGCATTTCAATCAGATATCGGTGTTTCCCCAATAAAACGAGCACGTCCCCATCATAAAACAAGTAGGAGAAAAAGGAGCGGGGCCAGGTGTGGGCAAGATTCGGCAGGGTGTGTGTGTGATGAAAGGGTTTTATGGCCTGGTGCGCCTAGATGCTATCTTGACCGGCCACTGGGAGAGGAACTGACCAAACGGGTTGGCCTGGGGCGATGGTTTCAACCTGCCCAGGTCACGAAAAAGTCAATCAAGGAGTGCGTGTCCTTTTGGATTCAGATTAAGCCTATGTGAAGGGCAACATACAAAATGGCTGCCATATACAAAATGGAAGCCAAGGTTTCAGGGTACAAATGACGATCTCAAGGTGAAATCATCCTTCGAATGCGACGAAAATGCTTGTGCATAATGTACTCGCTATTCTCGGTCTTTTGATACTAAATTCGTCATGATACGATGAAGTTTTATTCTCGTATCTGAACGGTTACACGAGTTCGGATTTTCAGTACTACACTTTATTGACAGAGTTTGAGGTTTGCAAGGGATTCTGGTTAACAGAACCTGTTTAGAGCCACACAAGTCACTCCATCCTGAATTACCCTGGATGTCTAGTATAAATCAATGTACAGGTTTGCTAGGTTTCCCTAGTTGTCGACTGAGCTAGGTTTCAAAATCCACACCCAGGCACAATGTGAAATGGTCAGTTTTCCTTTGGAAAAATTGATGTGCCCACATTGTGTTCTGGGCCGTTTCCTGTCACAGGTACTAGGTCTATCCACACAAGTGAGGTACTATTTTTATTGGGAGACTTAAGGCAACACAGAATCGTAGCACAAGTGTTAATACCAATTACGTTTCTTTGCATTTCTGCCTTCCAAATGTAAGACAATGTGTATAAAATAAGTCATTTTGAAAAATGTCCTCTAATTCACATGCTAGTATGGGTGCCCACAATTTGGTAGATGTGCAAATAACTATTGCTTTTAAACTCTATTTTATTCCCATTTCAGAAATACATAGGTGTCTTGATACCTATTTTTCACTTAATATTTTACTAAATGAATTGCAATGTAAAACCATTGCAAGGCGCAGCTCAGTTATTGGCTCTGGGTACCTCAGGTTCTTGGTGAACCTTCAAATCCTGTATATATCACAAGAGCCAGAAGGGTCCAGTGGACGTAACCATATATTGCTTTAAAAAATCTGTTACCGGTGAAAACATTGGCACAAATGGCTGTTTTTTCAGTTACATTTCAATATTCTTTTATTTAAACTGTTAGTTTCTATAGGAAAACTTTGAAGGATATACACAAATGACCCTTACTGAATTCAGAGTTGTCTACTTTTCTGACATGCATAGCTTTCCGGAGCCATTATTAGTTTCACACCCATTTCTACCACTAACTTGAAGGAGGTTGAAAGCACAGAAATAAGAAAATTAGGCTATGCCCCAGTAAAATGCCAAAACTGTGTAGAAAATGTGGTATTTCTGGCAAATGTCTGCCTGTTCCTGAAAGCTGGCATGATGGTGATTTTAGCACCATAACCCTTTGGTGATACCATTTGTAGGAAGAAAAAAAGCATACACTTTATTATGCAGCACCTTTTTCCAGATTAAAACCAAAGTTTAGCTGTATGTTGGCTAATTTCTCAGTCCCCTCCAAGGGAATCCACAAACCCTGGGTACCTTTAGAATCCTCAGGATGTTGGAAGAAAAGGATGGGAATTTGACATGGATACCTTATGTGGAAAAAAAGTTACAGGGGCCTAAGCGCAAATTACCCCAAATAACCAAAACAAATGCTTAGCACAAGGATGGGGAGGTGAGGGGGGTCTAGCAGTGAAGGAGTTAAAGGCAACAAAGTGGACTAATTTGAAGGGCTCTGCCATTTGGTTGCTAAGGGTCACATTTTGAAAAGTTGTCACTCAGAGAAGTTGCCCTAGCATCTGCTGGGCTCTAAGATGCTAGCCCCAGGGAACAAGGCAAGACTGCTGATGATTGGGTTTGCACCAAGGTCCCCAAAAAGGTCCTAGGAGGTCCTCAAAAGAAAGGTGGTATGCACCCCCTTCAGGGGAAAGAGAGGGATAGGAATAGAAAGATAGCCACAAAGTGCTCCCAAGCGTTGCCTTAGGGGGAGGGGAGCCTCGTGCCTTATCCCACAAGTGTAGGAAGTACCAGAGAAGAAGTTTGACCCCATAAATGCGGCGGTGTGTCTTGACTGTAATTTGCCAGGACGCAAGAGGGTAGACCGAATGTGCACCAAACAGGGACTCTTCAGTGATGAAGCAAGAGGATTAGCTAATGTAGGAATGAGGTGAGAGCATGCCCCTAGAGATCCCAAGGGGACACAGAGGCCTCCTGGGTGGGGAGAACATTGAACCTTTAGCTCAGTGGCCTCCTAGTATTGATAAATACCAACAGTGGCCAAAATAAATGGTATGGAGGTTCAGACTCTGAGGGACCATTGTCAGCGTGGACAATGTCAAAGTCACACCCTATGGCTGTGGTTGATTTTGATTGGGGGAGGGGGTATTGGCCCTAAAAACGTAGCTGTGTACCTTGCCATCCCTCTAGAGTGCTTACTTGGAATGACCTAGAAACTTTTGCTTGGGCAGAAGTTGAGACGAGGACCCATGCAGCCATGCTGGGTCTACCTGAATGGGGTGTGTGTTACCACTAGAGCACAGAGGGTCCTGAAGGGGAGTCATGGGGATTCTGGAGCCAGGAACTAATAACCCAAAGCCTAGAAGAGGGGCAGGGAGGAGTGCCACACAGCTTCCAAAGGTCCAGAAGGAGCCTAACTCCCAGGGGGGAGGCCTGTTGCCTGCAGAAAACACTACTCCAGGAAATATCCTGGAGCTGGCAGAACTACATGGAGCAGGTGGTCCTTTATGGAGGACCGGATTAATGGACAAAGGAACCTACCATATGCTAGAAGACCTGCAACAGTTGGCTGTGAGGTACCGGGTTTTTAGGAACCCGGGGTGCCAGGGGATAACACCCGAAGACCTCTGAGTTCTCCCTTGTTCCGGACCACAGAAACACGGAGTCTTCTAGTCGCAGTCAAAGATCAAGTTTATTGGTAGCTACCAAGTAACACGTGTCCCAGAAGTACACCACACGGAGAGTAGGTTCTCGGGAGACTGTTCGTTTTTACAGAACCAGCCGTCTCCTTATATACAAAATATATGGCTCCAAGCAAGAATTCTTGAGTTTATGATATGGCTATACACATATTTCTACAATAATACAAAGAGCGAAGTCATGTAAGCAAGCCCATATTTTAGATGTCCAGTTCGTTGATAGATTACCTGGTTAGGCCTGGAACTCCCATCAGATATCGATGAAACCTCAATAAAGAAGGGTACCTCCTAGTCATAAAACTGGCCATAAACAATGAATGTGGACAGGTGCGTGTTTGCAGAAAGCATGGTCTGTATGTAGTGAATGGTTTGTGGAATGTTATTCACTGATGTTATCGTATTCGGCCACTGGGCGAGGAGCCGCCCAAACAGGTCTGGCCGAAGACAGTGGAGTCAGTTGGGACAGGTCAGGGGGAAGTCAAGGAAGGTGGACGTGTCTTTTTGGATCAAGCTCGACCTTTAATTGACTTATCATGAGGGCAAGACGTAAGATGGATGCCGTTTACAAAATGGAGTCTAAGGGGTCGGAACGGAAACTACGATTTAGGGGTGTTGGCAAACTTCGATTATGATGCAAATGCACAGGAATGATGTCCTAGTCATTATCGGTTCGTCGATACCAAATTCGTCATGGTAGGTGGATGTTTTGTGACACGGAAAAGGACCTCGATATCGGGATAACAACAGGGTCCAGATTTTCAGAACCACAGACCCTCCTTTTGCCCTTATGTAAGGCAATAACTCATGTTAATCTGAGTCCAAATCGGTATGGGGAAATTCGCGGAGATGTTGCTGTAGCATCATTCTGTTACTCAGTTCGTCCTTTGACACAGGCTTCCGTACACACGAAGTAGCACAGAGGCCACATAGTGCAGGAGCGCACTGTATACATAGGCAAAACATGAACAGGAGTGCCAAGATCATCCCAATGAAGATCAAGGTCTTCCATCCCCAGGCGGTGATCAGCTCCCAGAACCACCCCAGCAAGGACCAATCCCCTTTCTCAACGTGAAGGGAACCAGATATTTCATGTAGCTTAGAGATGGCCTGGTATACCGTCGGCGCATTATCAGGGATGAAAATGCAACAACTAGATTGGATGACTCTACACACACCACCACGATCGGCGAGTGTGATATCTAGGGCAATTCGGTTCTGAAGAGTCATGAGTCTATCCGACTGAAGCTCGGTTGTTAAATTGCCAAGGGCTCCGGCCGTCGTAATCACGGCGGATTCAACTATCCTTGCTAACTGACGAATATTCCTGCTGTTCACCATAGGCCCCCAAAACGGCAGAAAACCCTTTGCGAAGTCAGCGAATTCCTGACCCGCGGTGTCGTCTTTACTCACGACACCTCTAGCTGTCCTTGTCCGATGGTAATCTGCTCTGGCCGTGTAGGTGGGAGGTAGCAGAAATGAGATGAAACATGTACCTGCGAAGTTAGGGGGCAACCAGGTGTAGGCTTGGTCGTGGCAGACGAAATACGTGCCTTTGGCTGCTAAGAGTATTGGGGAAGTTTGGGAAGCGAATACATATGTTTCTGTGCAAATGCTCTTTCCTAACTGTGCTGTGGGGTCCCTACCAATACCCTGTAAACATAAATGACCTCGGTGGGGCACTATCCAAACTGGGCGGGATTTCTTTGCCGCCTGGCTCTTGACCAGGTAAACCCCATGTTTGGTCACGTTCCAACGGGTGTAAGGACTGAGTTCATCCTTGGGCATTGTCAGGTATGTGTCGATATCCCTACTCATATTTCTTATCCCTGCAATTAGTGCCTTGTTACTGGAATCGCTCTCAGTGGAGCGGGTCGGGTATGGTTCTAGGGCGAAGAGGAACATGGTCGGGAAAGCCCACAGAGAACCATAGTAACTGAATGGCAGGATGAAGTATGGTACTCCCTTATCGGTTGTGTGTGGCATGAGTCCGCATATCCAACAGTTTGATGTGTTCATTATGGACTGGTGTTGGTGTAGAAGCTGAATGAAAGAGTTATTTACAAATTCGAGTCTTCGGGCAGACTCGTGTTCAGGTAGAGGGTGAAAGTAGTGTGGAGAAATAGTGGGAGGAGGTGGTGGCTGGGTGTTATTCGAGAAGGTAACTTTAAATACGAATAGTGTATAACCAGTAAAAAACACGACTATGCTACATAACATTAAAACACATATTATCAGGAATCTTCTTTTGGACAGTATCGTGCATAACTCTTTTTCAAAGTTCGTAAGTCTGATAGGTCTCTCTACCCTAGGAAACTCCATCCTCTAGTTGCTGCCCGCGGTGGTTGATTGATTCTCCCAGGGGGTGCACTCTGTTCAGTCCGGGGTAACTCCCGTGGACCAACCAGAACCGTGGACCTAAAACTTCCCAGTTGCACTCCCCAGACTTCAACCGCGACCCTAGCAGCAGAACCGGATGACGGTTCGAAAATCAAAAATGAGCAAGTTCCCTGGGACGAGAGAGCTGAAAAATCAAAAATAGTTCTTGGGGGAAAAGGGAAATCACATTAGATCAAGCTTTATTAGTCTCTTTGTCTAGACCGTAGGTTGTACCGTCGTTTCCCAGGTACGGTGTGGTCTTCAAACAATGTCTCAGGTTCGGTAGTGTCCAATTGCATAGATGGTGACACAAGTCCTTGTAGAATATGATCACTCTCCTTCTCGGTACCAGTCTCTTTCAAACGTGCATCACTGAAAGGGATGAAGCGAGGTACGGATTCGGTCTCGGAGTCGGCAAGTCCTTTATTGACCCATCGGTCGTATGGAAGGGGTAGAGGGACCCGTTTACAGTGGGTCCCATGTACCCAGTTCTTCTTGCCTTCCACCCGAACTGCTGATCTCGTTGAAAGCAGCACCAGGTGCGGTCCGGTCCACCTCGGCTGTCCGTTGCTGGTGCGCTGGAAATTCCGCACCAAAACCCACGAGCCGGGTTCGATGAGGTGACCTGGATCGTCAGAGGCTGGCGGAGAGGAACTGTGAACCTGTTGGTGTAAAACACGCAATTTAGTTGTCAATTCGCACAAATAGTCAAGCAGCACGGGGTGTTCTATCTCACTGAGTTTCCTTGGTCTTGGCACGCCCCAGACGTTGGCTGGGCGGCCAAACATTATCTCATGGGGGCTAAGTCCTAATCTGGAATGGGCAGTCACTCTGGTTGACAAGAGTGCTAGGGGCAAGGCGTCGGGCCATTTAAGACCCGTACTGGCTTGGATCTTGGCTAGTTTGAGTTTTAGAATGCCATTGTAGCACTCTACTAATCCAGCTGATTGGGGGTGATTTGCAGCGAGGAATTTTTGGTGGATGCCCAGACACTCACACACTCTCTTCATCACGCATCCTACGAATTCACTTCCGTTATCACTCCAGACAATTCTAGGCATACCGAACCTCGGGAAGAACTCTTTGACAAGGGCTTTGGCAGTCGATAAGGCGGTGTTGTCCTTAAGGGGGTACGCTTCCAACCACCTTGAAAAGGCGCAAACAACAACGAGCACATACTTTAGGTTGTTGCACCTCTCCATGTGGATGAAATCGAGCTGCAAGACCTCGAACGGGTACGTTGGAGGCGCAAAATTACCAGCTTGAGTTGGGGTTCCCCTACCGGGGTTGTGCTTCAAACACACCATACAGTTTTTGACCACATTCTCTGCATATTTTGGAATATTGCTATTCTGCCATACTGGGGCCAATAGTTTACATATTCCTTTCGAACTGATGTGCGCAATTCCGTGAGCCATCGTTACTACTGCAAGTATGTATGCATTAGGTAATAGCCATCGCTGGTGTTCTGATAGTTCGTCCCAGCAACCATTTGCATCTAATCTACCTGTGCTTTCTCTCCATTCATTCACCTCGTTCTCAATGGCCTCGGCTTGTATCAATTTCACGCTTTCAATGGTGTCCTCACACATTCCCACATCAGCAATCCATCTAGCGGGACCCATAACATACATCCGACTCGTTGTGTTCCTTGCAGTTTCTTTCGCAACCTCGTCTGCGAATGCATTTCCGCGGCCAACATCATCCTGAATCTTTTTGTGTGCACTGCATTTTATGATGGCGACTTGTAGTGGCAAGGTAAGTGACTCAAGGAGCTCATTAACTAGCTGACCATGTTGTATCTTTGCACCATGGGACGTAAGGAACCCACGTTCACGCCACAATCTCCCAAAACTGTGAGCCACACCAAAGGCATATTGGCTGTCAGTGTACACGTTCACTCGCTTTCCTTTCGCCAACACGCATGCTCTGGTAAGCGCTAGAAGTTCTGCGGCTTGTGCAGAATCGTGGGAAATACGCGCAGTCTCTATAATGGTGTGTAATGTCGTTACGGCATATGCTGTGGTCGTCTCACCATTCGGCAACTTGAAACATGAACCATCAACCCATAAAGTGTCATTGCATTCGGGAAGGGGAGTGTCCTGTAGGTCTACTCTCCCTTTTGTCTCTTCTTCTGACCTAAAACAGCAGTCATGGTTATCAATCTTGTCTGTGTCTGTTTCTGTTGGGATGGGAAGTAGCGTAGCGGGGTTGAGTGTATCACACCTCTTTATGTGGATGTGACTTGCTAGCAGTGTAAGTTCGTAACTGGATAGTCGAGCGCTAGTAAGATGCTGTGTCTTTGTCCTATTTAGCAAAATGTCTACTGCATGCGGAACCATAATGATCAGAGTGTTATTCATGACTAATCCAGCAGATTGTCGAATGCAGACAGCTGCTGCGGCGGTTGCTCTCAGACAACTTGGTAGGGCTTTAGCCACAGGATCTAGAGTTGCCGAAAAATACGCGCATGGGCGCTGTTAGTCCCCAAAGTATTGCGTTAAGACTGATAATGCACAACCTTCTTTTTCGTGGACATATAATGTAAAAGGCTTACTGTAGTTGGGGTTTCCCAACACAGGTGCCGAACATAATGCATCACGCAACTCGTGGAAACTCGTCTGACAATCTTTAGACCAAGGCATAGGATTGGGCGTATCTTTACGGAGTAGTGCCAGCAGAGGTTTGGCTAGTAGTGAGAAATTCGGTATCCACTGTCTACAGTACGATGTAATGCCCAAGAAGGCTCGAACCTCTCTCTGTGTCCTTGGGGCACTTAGTTCTGCAATTGCCTGTATTCTTTCTGGTGTCAGTCTCCTTCCCTCCTTCGACAAGATGTGACCTAGGTAGGTCACTTCTTGTCGACAAAATTGCAGTTTGGAAAGGGAGACTTTGTGCTTCATGTCACATAAGTGATGCAATAGTGACAACGTGGCTTCTTTGCAAATCTCTTCAGTGTCCGCAGCGATCAGCAGATCGTCTACGTACTGTTACAAACATTTCCTGTTGTTTCTTCGATGACATCTTTGTCAATCAGATCATAAACAATCGTCACCTTCGCTCTTTCGCATTCGCTGGATATTTTGTATTGGGGAATACGTGGCAACCTAACGTTGGCTTTCAAAGTTATAACGTACGGTGCTATCTCCAAACGACCTACATCGTTAGAACCATTAGCCCACAGTATATCAGGAAGTGATGACAACTCAGTTGGAATATCTTCTTTCGACAAATACATTGGAGAAATGACTTTTTTCCCTAAAGTAAGTTGTACTCCCGAGGGAGAACAGTACAAAGTCGCATACAACCTCTTTAGTAAATCCAATCCTAACAGATTTTCACCGCAACCCGTTGTAAGAATGAGCGGTGCTTCTAATTCACAGGGGCCAACAGAAAGGGATATAGGACTAGAGATCGGGTTCTTAACAGGGGCGCCAGAGAAGCCTACTGAGACGTTCATTTCGCCAGACAAAGGTGCGCCAGGAAGTTTCGAGTGCATAATAGAACTTTTTGTAGCACCAGTATCCAGCAGAAATGGCTCTGACACTCCTGAGGCAATTACCTCGACATAAGGTCCATCCTGATCTACTGGAACTGAAACAACTCCCTCTCTTTGTCCATGGCTGTCCTAGCAATCGTTGCCCTTATTGTCGTGTTCGGTGTAATAGTCGTCAGCATAGTACTGAGCTGACCTGGATGATGAATTATTCTGTTGGTCAAAGCTATTCATGGACTTCTGAGGCGGGAAAGAAGCTGTATTCTGAGTGAAATTTCCACGGCCTCTACCTCTAGGGGCATGCTGAACACCTCTTCCCCTTACACCTTGAGCACCGTTCAAACGTCGCGCAAGGGCCGGACAATTACCTTTAAAATGACCCTCTTCCTTGCAATACGCACATTTATTCGGGCCATATGTAGGACGCTGATGGGAAAACTCGTTACCTTGCGCGTTTCTTGAATACTGCGGTTGTTGCTGATAATTGGGCTGACTAGCCATACGAGGCGGATAGGCCTGCTGGAGAAGAACTTTAGTTTTCAAATCTTTCGTCTTTTTGTCGGCCTTATCGAGCTCGTCTTTGCGCCTGTTTTCATAGTACTGAGCTGTTGCTAAAATCTGCGCTGACGTAGAGACAGCCCAAGCACTCTCAGAGTCTTTTAGTTTAGTACACAGTTCAGGAAGCAAATTATGTACAAATTTGTCTACGAACAATCTTTGGCCACCCTCGGTAGCCATATCCTGACCACTATGATCGGTGAAAGTTTCCTCGAATCTCGTGAAAAAGTCAGACACATTCTCATCTTTCTTTTGCTTGCACGCAGATAGCTTGTCCCAGTTTACGCGTACTTCAGGCATAATTGTCTTCATGTACGCTATAATTCTACCGGGAAGTTCAGCTATTAACGGCTCAGGCTTGAAACCACCGACTTGTCAAGCATCTGTAGTCGCAATGTTCGCCCACGAGTCACCTAATTCTTGGTCATGATCCGTATGACGAATTTTACTCCATAAAGGATGTGGAACAACGTTCCCAAACAACATGTCTATATCCGCTAAATTCATTATACATGAGCTTGCAGTTTGGGACAACTCCTTATAATACCCAGTCGGGTTTTTACGGGGATCGGGTAGTGTCTGCTTGAGTGCTAAAACTTCGGATCTCTTCCAGGGGACATGTACCCATACGCGCTTGAAATGAGGCAGAACCGGTGGAACTGCAGTTGCGTCACCTTCCCTCCAAACCGGAGGAACCTCTCTCATGGGGTACTGTCTCGATCTTTTCCTACTAGATGTACCACTTTCAGAGGATGACCCAGAATTACCGCCCGTACTTCGATGTGATAATAATATCTCAACTGCTTTTTCAACGTCGGGACCCACAATCATACCCTCCCCAAATTTAAATCGTGCACTACACAACTCTTGCTGGTTGCTCTTCTGACCGTTATCTTCCAAATCCTCACACAGAAAAACACACATCTGTTCAAACACGTATCTTTGCGTTGGTTCATCCCATTGACGGAAAACGTTCATGACAGCCTCTACATCATATCTTGCTGTGTCAATAGCCCAATTCCGTGCTAGCTTATTCAATGATTCTCTTTCCTGATAATCGGGCATTTGGCTTCGTAATTGTCTTCGTTCCATATTAGGGGTCGTTTTAGGCGACCGAAAAAGTGGTGAAGGAAAGTTAGTAACAATGCTGGCCATTTTATGCCAGACGGAAGGTGAAAGTGGAGGAATAACTGGTGGTAGAACAGAGTCACGCAGAGCAGAAACAGAAACATTCGTAGAACGAATATCAGAGAGACTAGAAGGTGCGCTAGGCGAAACTTTAGAAGGAACAGTAGGAGAAGTAGATGTGATCGGTGAGCCTTGATGAGGCTGCACTAGAGAAACAGGAGCCAGCTGAAGAGCAGCTGGTGAGTGCTGTAAAGGAGCCTGTATAACAGCTACCAATGTGCAACTAAAGGTTGCGGAGGTGCTGTGGCATTTTGTGCATAGGGTGGTGGCGAATTTAATAAATGGGACATTAATGGATCTTTCTCGGATCCTTTCTCTTGACCCTGTCCCTTATTTGGTAACATCGGGTAACATTTATCTACTGCTAGTTTCTTGCTCCTAAGCATTTGTTCTCTTTCCTGCTCTTCCTCGTTATCTCTGTATGCAACGGCAGCTTGCACCATCGACATACCTCTTTTATTCCTTTTTGCTAATTTTATTTCTTTCTGTTTGGCTTCTTTGCGCCATAGGCGGAAAGAGTCAAACATCGCCGGCCGGGCTTTTTTCTTGAACAATTTGACCTCTAAGTTATCTAATATTTCTGAGTCGAAACTACCATATTGGGGCCATTTTAAAACCCCATCCTTGTGGGTGTATTTTATCCATACTTCATTATATGTGATAGGACCTACGCCGTGCTTTACGTAGAGCTCATACATAGGAGTTCCAATCGGAGGAACCGGACAAGAATCCTCTAATCGGGAGTCCTTACTACAACCAAGACAAAACAAGTTTCCAAGTCTGCTAAAACCAGGCATATTCGCTCACTAGTCTAGCTTCAAACTTCAAAGGATTATCTGTTACGATATATCTCGTGAATACACGAGTCCTTCGGCTTTGGGGCTTGCAAGTACCAAATCAAAGCCAACTGAGGTGCCGGGTTTTTAGGAACCCGTTGGTGCCAGGGGGTAGCACCCGAGGACCTCTGAGTTCTCCCTTGTTCCGGACCACAGAAACACAGAGTCTTCTAGTCGCAGTCAAAGATCAAGTTTATTGGTAGCTACCAAGTAACACGTGTCCCAGAAGTACACCACACGGAGAGTAGGTTCTCGGGAGACTGTTTGTTTTTACAGAACCAGCCGTCTCCTTATATACAAAATATATGGCTCCAAGCAAGAATTCTTGAGTTTATGATATGGCTATACACATATTTCTACAATAATACAAAGAGCGAAGTCATGTAAGCAAGCCCATATTTTAGATGTCCAGTTCGTTGATAGATTACCCGGTTAGGCCTGGAACTCCCATCAGATATCGATGAAACCTCAATAAAGAAGGGTACCTCCTAGTCATAAAACTGGCCATAAACAATGAATGTGGACAGGTGCGTGTTTGCAGAAAGAATGGTCTGTATGTAGTGAATGGTTTGTGGAATGTTATTCACTGATGTTATCGTATTCGGCCACTGGGCGAGGAGCCGCCCAAACAGGTCTGGCCGAAGACAGTGGAGTCAGTTGGGACAGGTCAGGGGGAAGTCAAGGAAGGTGGACGTGTCTATTTGGATCAAGCTCGACCTTTAATTGACTTATCATGAGGGCAAGACGTAAGATGGATGCCGTTTACAAAATGGAGTCTAAGGGGTCGGAACGGAAACTACGATTTAGGGGTGTTGGCAAACTTCGATTATGATGCAAATGCACAGGAATGATGTCCTAGTCATTATCGGTTCGTCGATACCAAATTCGTCATGGTAGGTGGATGTTTTGTGACACGGAAAAGGACCTCGATATCGGGATAACAACAGGGTCCAGATTTTCAGAACCACAGCTGTCACAGGAACAAAGGGATGCCAGTGGTACCAGTAAGGTATACTGGGAGGAGCGAGTCATGTACAGCAAGCCCATAGACCCCACACCAGTGGCATCCATAAAGCTGGTGGTACCTCAGCAGTACAAAGGGCTCCTTCTTAACCTGGCCCACCATATCCCTTTAGCTGGGCATGTGTGGCAGTCCAAGACCTTGAAAGGCCGGTGAATCACTTTTACTGGCCCCAGATACCTGAGAAAGCCAAGGAGTTTTGTCAGTCCTACCCCACCTGCCAAGCCAGTGGAAAGGCAGGGGGAAA
Organism: Lissotriton helveticus; assembly: GCF_964261635.1. Lineage (NCBI taxonomy): Eukaryota > Metazoa > Chordata > Amphibia > Caudata > Salamandridae > Lissotriton > Lissotriton helveticus. The sequence goes on from NC_136067.1 coordinate 108,162,037, forward strand.
CCAAAAGGCCCCCATTATACCATTTCCTGTGTTGGGACTCCCTTTGACAGGGATTGGAATTGACATTGTTGGTTCCCTAGACCGCGCCAATTGCATGAGGAAATAGATTGATCTTGGTGATAGTGGGCCATGTCACCAAATACCCTGAAGCTATTCTCCTTAATATAGTCACTGCTCTTGCAGTGGATAGTGCCCTCCTTGGAATCTTCACCAGAATTGGGTTTCCTAAGGAGGCGATCTCCGATAGGTAGACCTGAAATCTGTGCATCTATCTGAAAGCCATGTGGGACGAGTGTGGTGTGACTTATAAGTTCACCCCCCCCACCCCCCATTCATTCCCAAGGAAATGGCCTAGTTGAATGATTCAACAAGACCTAGAAAGATATGATCCTGGAGTTGCCTGAGAATCTCAGGAGGAGATGGGCAGTCCTTCTCTCATGCCTACTATTAGCCTACTGGGAGATCCCTCAAGAAGCAGTTGGCTTTGTCCTTTTGAGTTACTCTTTGGACACCCTGTAAGGGATCCAATAGGCTTGGATAGAGAGGGTTGGGAGAGACTCCTCAAGGAAACCAGCAGGGCATAGTGGACTATGTGCTTGGCCTTCACTCCAGTATGGCTTTGTATATGAAGGTGAATAAGAATTTGCAGGTCATGAGGAGCTTGTAAAGCACCGGTGTGACCAAAAGTTTGCTTAGGTTGAATACCTGTCTGGACAGTTGGTGTGGTTTTTGGAGCCTGTGGCACCCAGGGCATTGCATAATAAGTGGACTGGGCCATACCCCATCATAGAGATAAAGGGAAAGTCACAGATGTAGTGGACTTGAGAACCTCCAGGAACCGTCACAGGGTCATCCATGTGAACAGGCTCAAGTTGCACAATGGCAGAGCAGACCTCCCCATTCTGATGGTGACAGATGGAGGAGAGGAAGAAGAGTGAACCACTTCCTGACCTCCTATCCTCTAATGCCAGAGATGGAAGTCTGGAAGGAGTAGTCCTTTTTTCCACCCTAACCGTACAGCAACAAAGTGACTGTGGCAGTCGATGAAACAGTGTCCTGTACTGTTCTCATTGACCTCAGGTCTTACAATATGGTGTACCCATGATGTGGACACCGGTGACCGCTTACCTCTCATTTTTTTTTGTTGTAAATATCTTTTTATTGCAGCAATAATAATGGTACAATCCCATCGTATGCTTCATTTCTACTGGTGAACATTCCCCCTATAGATGTACAGCAGTCATGTTACACAGCTCTTCAGCTCACACCCCGGAGGTCGAGCAGCACAACAGTAGGTAAATAAGTGCGTAGGTTGGAATAACACGGAGCAGTAGATATCCGTTTTCTGGGGTAAGACAGTGCTGCTTCTCCAATCCTCCTGCTCTCCCACCGAATCGCGTTGTCCAGTGAAATCAGTATGTACTCTTTTCCTACTCGGTTGATCTAGAACTCCACTGTCCCCCAACCCACCCTGCCCCCCGCCATTCCTTCCCCCCCTCCAGAACTAACCCCCCTTCTCCCAACTCCATCCCCCCACCCTCCCAGGTGTGCCAGTTCATCACCAATGCGAGATCACAGTCATCCCTGCTAATGCAATCCCGAAGTAGGTCTTCAGGAGTAACTAACAATCGGTGCGTAGTCCTCACTCAGGAAGTAGGGGAGCAAGGGAGGGAGGCTAGGTCGCCACTTCTCTGGGCAGGCGAGCCATCGGGGCAGGGCTATGTGCCGGAGTGTCCTCCTCCTCCAGGTCCGAAAGTGCGAGGTCCAAGGTCAGCCCCTCCCATGCCCTGGCCCTCTCTAGTGCCGCGTCGTTATCTGCTCTAAGCGCAGCTTGCATGCGGAGTTCTCCCTCGCACCGGGCCCATTTGAGCAGCTCAGCCTTCCACCTCTCCACCACAGGGCCCCTGTTAGCCTTCCATTGGGATGTTATGGCCCGTTTCGCCAGGAGCAGACCGAGGTCTAAGAACTTGCTAGTAATCTTGTTCTTTGATGTGTGTGGGAACCAGTGTAGGACGCAGTGTGCCATGGATAGGTTCAAGTCTCTCTCCGTGACCTCCCTCAGGGTGTCTACCACCTCCCGCCAAAAGGGACCCAATTCTGGGCAGGACCAGAACATGTGCGGGAAATCAGCCAAGGGTGCTGGGCAACGCGGGCAGGCCGCCGGGTGGGTAGGGAAGTATTTATGTAATTTGTCAGGTGTCAGGTACGCCCTGTGTAGGACATATAAGTGCAGCAGCTGGAATCTAGCGTTGCGCGTTCTGTTTCGGGTCCGTGCCACTATGCCAGTCCATGCTTCGTCAGGGATCTCCATCGCCAGATCCGTCTCCCATTTTGCCTTCAGTGCCAGCAGAGGGGCAACAGTCTCCGAGAGCATGCGTCTGTATAGGCACGTGACCGCCTTGACCGTCCCTGCCATCATCACCACGTACTGGCATCCCAGAGACAGTGGCGGCTCCGTCATACCCGTCTTCCAGTGTTTGCGGATTGCCGACGTTAGCGCCGCGTGAAGGAGGAAGTCTCCCCCTGACAGCTCAAAGCGGTCTCTCAGTAGGTTGAAAGGCAGCATCGTCCCGTCCTCATAGAGGTCCCCCATGCACCCGAGTCCCTGCTGCTCCCAATCCCCCAGCCCGTGCCACGAGCCCCCATGCGGCAGTGCCCCGCACAGCTGGAGCGGGATCTCAGGGGCGTCCGGCACCCCAATGCGGCCCCTCTGGCGGTATCTATTCCAGCACTTCCGGGCCGTCGCAAATTCTTGCGTAAGGTGGAAATCTCCCATCGGGAGCCCCAGAACAATCCGGGATAAGACCTGAACCGGGCCCGCCGGTTCTCCGGAGCCATCGCCCCCTCTCCTGGCTCGTGCGACCCATTGCGTCAGCCACTGCAGCTGAGCCGCTAGATAGTACAGCTCGTAGTCAGGTACCGCAAGCCCACCCTCTTCTCTGGGGCGGAGAAGCGTGTTGAGCGCCATTCTGCGTCTACCCGTCCCCCATAGAAAGTCAATTACCAATGATCGTAACCGCTTGAAGATGCTGGCCGGTATCCAGATCGGGAGGGTCCTAAAGAAATAAAGCAGCCGTGGCAGGGTCACCATCTTAAAAAGTGCCACTCTCCCCATGAGTGACAACGGGAGCGTACTCCAAAACTCGAAGTTCTCTTTGGTGTGTCTAATGGCCGACCCGACATTCCCCTCAAGAATATCCGCTTTGTCATGAAATATCGAGGTCCCGAGGTAACGCAGGCTCCTCTCCTCCCACGTCACCCCCTCCGAGGGCTGTGGACATAGTCTGCGCGGTCGGGCTGGGAACAGGTATGACTTTGCCCAGTTTACTCGAAGGATGACACCCTGCTCAGTGATTGTAGGAGGGCCTTAGCACCCCGCAGAGAGTCAGCCGAGTCCGCCAGAAACATTAGCAGGTCGTCCGCATACAAGGCTATGTGGTGGACCTGTCCATAAACATCTAGTCCCTGATACGCCCGTCCCAGTCGGGCCCTCGCCGCAAGTGGCTCGACAGCTATGGCGAACAATAGGGGAGAGAGGGGGCATCCCTGGCGGGTGCCCCTGCTCACTGCACACATGTCAGAGATGATTCTCCCAGTCCTGACTCTCGCCGTCGCATTTCGGTATAGCAGCGCCGTCCAATCTACGAAGTCGGCGCCCAGCCCCATCGTGCGCATAACAGATAAGGCCATTCCAGGCTATCAAAGGCCTTTTCCATGTCGACTGCAAACACCGCCGCTTCATCTCCGTCATAGGTGTCAGCCTCCAACACGTGCAGGAGTCGTCGCACATTAAGCGCCGTGTTGCGGGCCGGGATGAAGCCGGACTGGTCCGCGTGGATCAGTGAGGCCATGTGGGGGAGTAGGCGCGTCGCTAAGATCTTACTCAAGATCTTGTAGTCTAGGTTGAGCATGGACAACGGGCGATATGCTGTCCTGTCCCACGGCTGCTTGCCCGGTTTCAGTAGGGGGACTATGAGTGCTTCGCCAGCGGTCGTCGGTAGGCTGCCCAGCCTCTTCGCCTCATTATAAACCCGCGTCAGTTTGGGTGCCAGGAGGTCGATATACGCTAGGTAAAATTCCGTTGGGAGCCCGTCTGAGCCCGGCGTCTTGTTCCTCGCCATGCCCTTGATGGCGACCTTCACCTCCCTCTCCTCAATTTTGCCCCCGAGCAGTTTCGCGCCCTCCCTACCCAACTCGGGCAAGTTCAGGCCGTCTACGAAACCCTGGAAGTCTTCCGTTGACGGCAGGATCCTACTGCGGTATAGCTCTGTGTAGTAATCGTAGAATACCTCATTAATTCCTCCTTGGTCAAAGCGCGCCACTCCCGAGTGGTCCCTGAGCTCAAGAATGATCGAGCTCCGACGAGCCGGATTGGCCAGCCAGGCCAGAAGAGCTCCCGACTTGTCGCGCTCCGAGTGCGCGCGTGTGAGGCAGGTCTTGTAGTCGAAGCACCTGAGGCGCACCACTGTCGCCGCCACCGCTTCCCGTGCCTCAAGTAGTGCCTCATGTGTGTCCGGCCTCTCAGGTCTCGCTTTCTCTAGGTCTCTCAATTTCTCATCCTCCTTCGTGATGTCTGCTATCAACGTCCTCCTAACACCCGACGCCGCCGCAATGCACTGTCCCCTCACCACCGTCTTGAAGGCGTCCCACTCAATCGTGGCCGAGCCCGCTGTGCCCTCATTGATCTGAAAGTATTCCTCGATGCTTGAGGCTATTGTAGTGCGGAAGAGCTGGTCTTCCAGTGCCTCCGGGCGTAGCTTCCAGGCAGGGATTCGTGGGCGGTATTGGGACCAGCCCAGTTGCAAAAGCAACGGGTTGTGGTCCGAGATCGTGCGCGTGAGGTATTCACTGTGGCAAACCTCAGCATGCACTCCCTGAGAGCACAGGAAGGCATCGATGCGAACGTGTAGGTCATGGAGAGCGGAAAAAAACGAATAGTCCCTGACCGAAGGATGGTTAGCCCTCCAGGAGTCGATCAGACCCCATTGGCGCTGCCAAGCAGTGCGCGCAAGTGCTAGTTTGCCAGCTGGTGCAGTGGGCAGGGGGGGGTGTGACCTATCCAGGGCGATGTCAGTGACGCTATTAAAGTCCCCTCCAAGGAGCAAGGGCTCCACTAGAAACTGGGCCAGTTTGCTGGACAGCAAGGAGAGAAATGCAGGTTGGTCCACGTTCGGAGCATAGAGACAGCCCAGTGTAAGGTCCCTCCCATCTAGTTTGCCCCTCACCATGACATACCTCCCCTCCGGGTCAATTAGGTGTTGTGTGCATTGGAAAGGAACCCCCGCCCGTACCCAGATGGCCACCCCCCTGGCATATGCAGAGTATCCAGTGTGGTAGACCTGCCCCCTCCACCTCTTTTGTAACGCCTTACCCTCCTTGTCTAGCAGATGTGTTTCTTGGAGGAAGGCGAAGTGAATGCCCCGCCTGACTAGATAGGAGTGGATCTTGTGGCGCCTCTGCATCGTGTGCATCCCCCTTACATTCCACGTGAGACATTTGTATCCTAGGTCGGGTCCCATTGCAGAGCCCATCGCACTTCATCCATTCTCTCCGCAATTCCCATGGCACGCCCGGATCCCCCCCCCCAAACCCCCCCCCAACCCGAACAACTAAACTTCCCCAACTCCCACACCCCAGGACAGACAACCAACATGGGAACCCCATCCAAACTCAATTAGGAAGTGTGCTTCAATAAAATAGGGCTAGGGTGGCCAGTGCGCCGACCCAAACAGGTCCGCAGCCCCCCGCACCCGCCCCACCCCCCCCTCGGACCCTTCAGGAGAAGTCCCCCGGCCCTTCACCCCTCCCCCCCCGGTTGCCCATTAACAATTATGGGAGGTCCCGAGTCTTTCCGCTCATCGTATGACAGCAGTCTCAGGCCGCACCCAGTACCTTACTCACGAGTCCAGTGTCCCTCTGCTCGCCTCAGCCAAGCACTCCGTCTGCTGTTTGGGGAGTCACCACCGGCAGGTCTGACTCCGAGAGATCCTGTTCACTACTGGAGCCAGGACTGGGGAGCACTAGCCCTCGACTGTTCCGACGCGCTCCCGGATGGGCTGGCGTCTCCCTGGCTGATGGCCACTACTGCCAGGACCGCCTCAGCTCTCTCCTGTTGCCATCTCGTCGGGGAGCCAGTTCCCCGCGTCGGCGTCGTCTGAGTAGAATGTCCCCTAGGCGAGGTCTCTGGAGGGGCGCCTGTCCTCGACTCCCCCCTGGCATCCAACCAACTCCAGGCTTCCTGCGGTGTGAGGAAGAAATGTGTGCGGCCGTCGGCGACGACCCTCAGTCGAGCCGGGAACAACATAGCATTGGGCAGCTGTAGTGATCTCAGCTTTCGCTTGACCGCCAGGAAGGATGCTCGCTGCTTCTGCACGTCTCTGGTGAAGTCCGGGAAGATCATGACCCTGCTGTTATCAATCCTTGGGTCCGGCAGGTCTCTGACTCTGCGGAGGATGTGGTCTCTGTCTCGGAAGTGCAAAAGACGCAGTACTATGGGTCGTGGCGGCCCTCCTGACTTGGGGGGACGCTCCGGCACTCTGTGGGCCCGCTCCAGAACAAAGAAAGGTGAGAGACCCTCAGGGGCCACCGCCGTCCGCAGCCAATCTTCCAGGTAAGTGACCGCATCCCGGCCCTCCACTTTTTCAGGAACCCCCACGAGGCGGAGGTTGTTACGTCTGGAGCGTCCTTCACTGTCCTCGGCCCTGAGCTCCAGTACTCGAACCTTCTGCGCCACCTCCGCCAATGATGCTCTCAGTGCCTCCACGTCCCCGGGCAGGTCTTTCAGGGTTACCTCTGAGGTCGCCACCCGCTCCTTCAGCTTCCTGTGGTCGTCCTTCAACAGGGACAGGTCCGATCCGATGGTGTCCATCCGCTTCTCAAGAGCCTCTCGAGACGCCATTATCGCCTGCATGATGTCGCCCAGTGACGGATCTCGTGGGCAGGTCGAGCTTCCCGCTCCAGACGTCGATGCATCCTCCTCTACGAGATGGCCCGGGTCGTCCAGCTTCAAGGCGTCGAAGCCCTTCTTTCTGCTGCCCCGCGTCATGGTGCCGGGCTGCAAGGCGTGTGTGTCCCCGCTGTGGACACCAGTGATTCGGGTCACGTCCGGGTGTTTCTCCGGCCCAGTTCCGATCCCCCAGCGCTACTGCCCCTCTTCGCCCTCGTCAGCTGGGGCTCGCTACCGGGGGCGAGTCTCTCTCCACTAGGTCGTCAGGACACCGGGGCTCTCGCTCCCCGCACCTTTGGACAGGCAGCAACAGTCCACCAGGGTGCCGCAGGTTGGTTCGCTTCGCGCCCCCAAGCGCCAGGCGTATCCGGTCAAGAGTCAGTGCCTCACTACCCCTGGTCCAGGTGTCACCACAGAGGTCTCAGCCAGGCATGGTGTTCCCCGTTTTTTTCACCCTGGCCCTCTTCCGCCTCGTGGCCCCGCCGTGTCCCGAGCCTCCGCCAGGTGAGGATCCAGTGCCTCAGACGCCGAAGGGAGCAAGCCTCTCCCCGTCAGGACGGTGGGCGACAGAACCCCCTCTCTAGTCGCCTGATGTGCCCTCCTCCACCTGGGCGCCACGGACCCTCTGCCCATCCACCGGCGCCAGGCCCAGGGCAGTGGTCAGTGCGCGAGGGTCTCAGCAGTGTCCCCGGCTCCCAGTCTCTCAGGTGCCCCCCCCCTGGGGCGGTCGACCGGTCACTCCGCCGGGGTTTGCTCACCCCCAGGCCACCCGGAACTCGGTCGCCCCGCCGGTCAGGGCGGGAGGGGCGCCAGGGGAATGTCCGCCGCCACAGGACGATCACAGCGCGCCTCGCTGCCTCAGGGACCTCCTTGCAGACTGTTAGCGCGGCTCCGTCGGCGCCATCTTGGGGTCAGGCAGGTCGTTCGGCCTCCGCTCCCGGGATCCAGCCGCGATGCACTTGTAGGGGGCGCCGCTCACCTCACACAGCCCGGGGGCCTTCCGCCGCTAGATCAGGCAGGAACTCCCGCAATGCGTGCCCCCAGTCGCCAACAGCAACCCTCCGTCAGGCACCTCGGGTCGGGACCATGGCCGCCATTTTGGGCGCTCCTCGCGCCGGGTCCTCCGTCTCACGGGGAACTCTCCCCACAGCCCGGTAGCGGGACTCTCGGGTCCCTGGTGTCACCCCCTCGTGCTCCGTGGGTCCTCCCCTGCGTGTCTGGGGGTCCGGGGTCCGGGTCGGGTTGCAGGATATGGTGTGGTGCGAGGCGGGCGCGGAGGAGCTCCGGAGACCCACTTCCACCTACATCGGCGCCGTAGCCACGCCCCCATGACCGCTTACCTCTCATGAGGAAAATATATGGATTGTCTGACCAGTTCAAGGCCGGCTTTACAGCTGAGTTTGCTAGGATACTGGAGTTGGGTGTGAATGAGCCCTCCAGTAGTCCATGGGCCAGCCCAGCGGTACTGGTGCCCAAGCCTAAAACCAAAAAGTGGAAGCCTGAGATAAGATTCTGTGTAGAAAGCATGAGATAATCTGTGTGGATTACAAACACCTCCGTGTAGTCACTAAGGCGAATGCCCTTCCCATGCCCAGGGTTGATAAGCTCATTGTTAACTTGGGGACAGCTAAATAGCCGAGTACCTTTGACCTGACATCAGGGGCCAAGAAGAGATCTGCTTTTTCTACACCAAAGGCCATTTTCCTTATCATGTTAATGCCCTTTGGGTTGAAAAATGCACCTGCCATCTTCCAGAATTTGGTGAACAGAGTATGTTGAGATCTGGAGAATTCCAGCGCAGTTTATCTTGATGCTATAGCTGTATTTAGCTCTCCCTGGAAGGATCACCTGGTCCACCTCAGGGAAGTGACTCAGGCCCTACAACAGGCCGACCTGACTCTCAAAGCAAGTAAGTGCCAGATGGGGCAAGGCTCAGTTGTCTATTTGGGCCACCAATTTGGCAGAGAGCACGTTCAACCTCTCCAGACCAAGATCCAGACAGTTATGGCCTGGAAAGCTCCTACAACCCAGGCCTAAGTCAGGGCCCTGACTGAATATTACAGGATTTGTTTGAAGGGTTATTGTAGCACAGTGGCACCACTAACTGACCTGACCTAAAAGATACAGCCCAGAAAAGTTGTATGAACTGAGCAGTGCCAGAAGTCTTTTGGCACACTAAAGGAATCTTTGTGCTCAGCTACTGTACTGAAGGCGTCTGACTTCAGTAAAGAATTAATTGTTCAGACCAATGCCTCTGAACATGGAATTGGGGCAGTGTTGTCACGAGTGAATGTCCTGGGCGTGTATCAGCAGGTTGCCTTTATTAACAGGCAACGTCTCCCCTGGGAACAGCGTTGGAGTGTCATTGAGAGGTAAGCCTTTGCTCTGGTTTGGCCCCTGAAAAAGCTGAGACCTTTCCTGTTTGGTACTCACTAAAGAGTTTAAACCGGCCACAAGCCTCTTAGATGGTTGATGTAGATGCTAGCAGAGCACCCCAAGTTGTTGAGGTGGTCCATTTGCCTACAGGGAATGGACTTCACAGTGGAACACTGACATGGGACTGACCGTGCCAATGTAGATGGCCTTTCCAAGTTTTTCCACTTAGATGATGATAACTACCAAGACCAGGATCATCACCTTTTGTCTGAAGGGGGGAATGTAAGGAAATGCCTTTTTTTGTATGGTCACCCCCAAGTTTTTGGACTAATGCTGCTGGTGTATTGACTCGGGAGTGAACGGAGGCCTGCTAACCAGACCTCCGTGCCCTTGCCCTTACCTTTAAACTGAAATTTTAAATTGGCTTTTACCCATTTGGCTGATATAACCTAACTATAAGTGCCTAGTAAGTGATACCTGTGGTACCCAGGGCACATAAGTTAGAAGGTCCCTCCCAGGGATTGCAGCACTGGTTGTGCCGCCTTTGTTAAAACAAGACTTCCAGCCTGCTTTTACAGGCTGGAAGAGCAGTTTTAACTGCTGGACTGACTTTGCCATTTAAAGCAGTGGCAAAGCCAGACTTGCCCTTGGTATATGTTCGAGTCACCCGTATGCAAGGTCTAAGGAGCCCTAGAGCAGGATGCAACATATTTCATAGACTGGACGTGTAACTTTACCTGTTTTGACAGGATATCCTGTCTGCCCTACTGGACCATTTCAAGTCAGTCTATAGAGCGGTCCCACCGGATGCAGAGGGCAGGACAGAGTTACTTTGCTAAGGTAGAGCTTCCTCAGTTGCAGAGGTAGGCAATGCAAGAGGATCTCTGCCTGGAAGAGGTGGGTGCTGCTATGAAGGCACTTAATAGGTCTAAAGCACCAGGTGGCGATAGCTTCCCTGCAAAATGATATCATGCCTATTCTTCGGCTCTTAAGTAAAAACTGCTTGAGGTCTACCTGGAGGCGAGGGAGAAACATCTCCTACGCGAGACTACGAGAAAGGGGGTGATGTGTTTGATGATGAAGCCAGGGGGAGACCCAGTGGGTCAGTCTGCATATAGACCTCTCACTGTGCTCAATACCGATCGTAAAGAAGTGTGCAAAATATTGGCCATAAGTCTGAGTGGAGTGGTCCGAGACCTGGTTCATGAGGACCATTGCTGCTTTATGCTGGTGCGAAGCACTACACACAACCTCCATAGGCAGGCCCACATTCTACATGATGTGTCGGATGGGGAGGGGGAGAAATCCTTGGTATCTCTAGATCTCGAAAAGTCATTTGATACAATGGAGTGGGCCTTTTTAATGGCAGTACTGCTGGGAATGGGATTGGACCCAACTTCTGTGCTTGGCTACAATTACTGTACACTGACCCTTCTATATGCATCCAGGTGGGGGTTGAGCATTCTGAAGCCTGGCCTGTGGGCAGAGTGCTCGCCAAGGCTGCCCCCTCTCACCCCTACTGTTCGCTTTAGCAATTGAGCCTCTTGCGTTGTTACTGCGTATGAAACTGGGCCCTGGGGAGGGGTGGAATTCAGATTGGTGACACCACTCATTGTTTCATAAAATGTGAATGATGCATTGATATATGTGCAATCTCCTGGGGAGGCTGTTCAATTCTGATGTGGCTCCTGGATAACTTTGGCTAGGTATTAGGTTTCAAGATCAATGTCCGCAACTCATTATTGTTCCCTCTGAGGGGCTTGACTAGGAAACAACTGGACGAGTTGCCAGCTGTGAGATTTAGGTGAGAATTTGATGGATTTCTATACTTTGGGATCACACATACTGCGGCCCAACACCAGCACCAGAACATAGATAGGGTGCTAAAAGGCCTGGAAAATGTTAATACATTATGGAATAGACTTCCACTGTCAGTGACAGGTAGGGAGGTTGTAGTTAGGATGGTCTTCAGTTCTTAATTTGTAAAATATCAAGTGCCAGGGCTCTGACCAGGAGGCCACTGCAGCTTGCACCACCCATCGACCCTGTCATCGCTGCCAAAACAAATACTCACTATCTCTCTCGCATGTAAATTCGACAGTTGAGATTACTCCAGCTCCCCAAAGCTAAAGGAATAGCTGGGGAGGCAGGTATTAGCAATTTGAATGTATATATTATTCTTAAACAACGTTTTTCTGTTCATCTCTAAATTAGATGACCAGCGCCACCATGTGGTACATTGCTGTAAGTATGTTGTTGACAATTAGGTGCGGGTGCCGATCACCGGAAACTAATTAAGTGCCGGTGCTGAGCACTGGAAAGCACCGGCTCAAATTAAGCACTGATGGTCTTCCTCCTGCTAAAGGATCGGTTCTTCCACAGGCTGTAATAGCATATTAGTGAGACTCCTGTAGGAGGGTAAGCGCAGCAGGGCGGCGCTTGCGACACTAAAGAAGGACCTGCAGGATGTGGAATTGTCGGTCCCAGACGTGCAGTTCTACTATGGCGATGCACACTTACAGCATGCAGCCCAATGGCACACTGTGTCAGATAATAGGGAGAAATGGCTTTTGGGGACCAAGCCTGCAGGGAACACTCTGTCCCAGTTGATGCGAGAGTGCAGATCAGGGCTCCCAGTTCCATACTTGATGACAATATAGCAGGAATATGGGAAAAGTGGTCCAGAAGGTAATCCGTAGAACCCCCTTCAGTAGGGAGTAAAACATGTGGGATCTGGCACACTTCAGGAATAATGACACAATCTTGAATATGGAGATGTGGCGGAAAGGGGGATGTATGGAACGGGGGATATTTATCTAGGGGCCACATTAATCTGATCTCAGGAGGCCCAGGATACTTTTGGGATAGGACCAGCCCATTTTCTACACTACGATAAACTGGAGTGTGTGCGGAAGGAACTTTGGACGAATTTCCCTACGACACCCTGAACCTCTGGGGTTCTAGATGGTTCAATCGGGGAGAGGGTAGTCATTTAATTACCTTTTTTTATATAGCCCTTAAGAATGATTTGCACCCACAAACGTTTCCTCTGCGTGAGGCTTGGGAGAGAGATTTGGGTACACCCATTTCGGATTGGGAGGATTTTTTCTGTATCATACATGGATCACTGAAATAATATCGAGGGACAGAATATCGACCATCAAAAATATCGTTGACAAAATATCGACAGTCAAAATATCGAGTTTCTATCTACAAACAGGTAAGTACAAAAATATCGAGTTAAAAATATCGTTTACAAAAATATAGTTGTAAAAAATATCGTATTTACTAAAAACCGTGTTAAATTAAATTTATATTAATAATTAATTACTAAAATATACTTAAAATTACTTAAATTAACTTATAATAATTAAATAATTAATGAAAGTTAAATAAATATTTTTTATTTCATATTTATTAAAACATATATATATAGTAACAAAATATAATAAAATACCCAAAAACTGAAAACTGACCCTGAACCCTAAAAATACCCCTTTACCCAAAAACTGACCCTGAACCCTAAAAATACCCCTTCACCCAAAAACTGAAAACTGACCCTAAACCCTAAAAATACCCCTTTACCCAAAAACTGAAAACTGACCCTGAACCCTAAAAATACCCCTTTACCCAAAAACTGAAAACTGACCCTGAACCCTAAAAATACCCCTTTACCCAAAAACCCAAAACTGACCCTGAACCCTAAAAATACCCCTTTACCCAAAAACCCAAAACTGACCCTGAACCCTAAAAATAAAAACACATTTTTTTACTATCTATATTATATACTTACATATTTTCACTTTCTATATTATTTACAGTCGATATTACTTCACTTACCTTAAAAACGATATTTTGGCTGTCTATATTCTGTCCTGTCGATATTTTGTCCAAACGATATTTTTGACTCGATATTCTGTCCAAACGATATTTTGGAGTCGATATTATGTCTGTGCACCATCATACATGTATCACTCCATATAGACTCAATAAAATAGATCTACCAGAGAAGCTGCATGTGCACATTGTCAGAAGGGTGGGCCTACCTTTTTAGGTCGAAGCACGACCTGCATTCAATGCGTAAGCATGGATTGCATTTTGCTTCCACAACTATTGCTACCCGTTTTTGGGAATGTGGACACGAGAGGGTGCACGAGCGCAGATTTGCTCAGTTTTGACCTCGTGAGCGCGCACGGCGCCGTGCCCCTCTCGTGCCTCATTCCCTTGCGCAAACACTCTACACTCACGCATGCGCACATACACACACTGCATACACACACGCACCCTTCCTTAAACAGACACACGCGCACACAGACAGACGCACGCACAGACACACTCAAACAGACACACACGCGTACACCCCACCCCCATTCACCCCTCCTCTCCCTCAACACACTCACCTGTTCTGGCGGTGCTCGGCAGCGGTTTTGCCTCTCGGGCGGCGGTAGCGCTTTGCGGGGCTCTCACCACATGAGAGCCCCGCCTTCCCCATGCGCCCGGCCGCTCTTCATCCGGTCCCCCATCTCGGGACCGGGACTGAATCCGGAGCCTTCGTGGCTCTCTCTCGCTTTCTCCGCGATGGGGCGGGACTTCCGGTTGGGGCCGCGATGGGATTCGCCGGCTGCCCAACCTCTTCCGGGTCGTCGCAGGCAGCGCGGCAGCGCGGCGGCCCGGCGGGGACTTGTTCTATGTTGCCACTAAGTTCAAGCACACAGTCAGTGACTGGATGTGACGTCGACTCCACGGGCGCCATAGCTCGCAGTATTAGTGTCAGCAACGGGGCAGGGCCATAAAGTTGATGCCACATCAGGGCTAAAGTTGGAGCAGCGGAACACTGACATGAACCTACCACACAGCGAGCAGATAAGATGACCAGATAAGGTCAGTACTGGCAAACTTCTTACTTGTCTCTAAACAAATCATATTAAAATTAAAAAAAATTATTTTCATTTTTTCCCCAAAATGTCAGTCCTGAACAGTTTATCTAATCCTAATAACACTCAGTGCTCCCGGAGGTGTGTATCACACAGCACTACCCCAAGACGTATATCACATCAACGGTTGGGCACAATCCAATTCAAAATCGGACCCATCCACTTCTAACAACAGATCCTTTCACTATTAAAACAGTCAACACCTATTGGAAGTGCCATAAATGCTGGCTTAATTTGAAAGCAACTGAATGTACACATCAGTTATGCTTGTAACACCTTCGTCTTCCATCACCAGATATTTACCTAACAGTTGGCCATTGTTGCATTGTTCGAAAAATGTAAAGTGTTAATTTCAGAAAGGAAGGTAACATTAGACAAAATAGGCAAAGAACATTGTCATTTTTTAAATGGCAGGTACTACAGTTTCAATAGTTTACTACACAGAATCCTCCATGAAATTTTGCAGCACAATAAAGGAAATTGTGCTGTGCACTATTGCGTTTTTTGCTGCAGTTTTGCAGCACTTCATGTTAGCCACATTGAGTCGTTATGTAACCTTTAATCTTGTGATGGCTGGAGGATAGTAAATATGGTTTAACTATTGTTCCCATTTTAGTAAAAAAAAGCAAGGATTTGCAATGCAATGGGTCTCGCATTTGTGAAAGTTTGAGCTATTAGCATTGTAATTAGAATGCCATTTATTTATGTGTTGGTTTTGAAAACAGAGAAATAAAAGGAATTGTCATTTACAATGCCAATAGCTTAAACTCTAGAAATGCGAGACCTATTGCATTGCAAATGCTTGTTACATCTTGCGAAGGTTTCTGTTTAGGTCCAGGATTACTGGGCACAAGTGGTGCAATGTGTAGATACCTGTTCCGCTGATGCTGCTTGCCTATCGCCTGGGAGGGGTGGTGGGCCTCAAGGGGTTCAAGGTCTCTTATAAACTGGCCCAGCTAACCTTACTACTGGTGAAGAGATGGGTGGCTATTAGGTGGATGGGGTCAGTGCCCCACGTTGACACACTGGCTAGGAGACCTGTTGGAGTGGTGGGTGGGGGGGGGGGAAGAACAACACATGGGAATGTCACGCACCGATGGGGGTGGCTTAGACTATACTGCTGTGGGCCCAATTGCTGGGTATGTTTCAAGATGTCGACGGTCAGTCCTTGAGGATGGGTCCATGGTCGGGGATTCATTGGAAACAGACCTACTACATCTGTGATTTCCCTAATGACCAAGGGTATAAGGAGCCTTCCTTGTATCTTGTTTGCTGGTCGCTTTGGTCCTATGTATAGTTATCTTGAGGTGTCCTCTAACAAGTAGGTAATCCCACTCATGGATAACGTATTTTTCGATTGTAGCTACCTCTGTTGTATCTTCAACTCCAAGTTATGTCTAACAGTTTTAACACACACTTTGTTTTGTTGCTTGCTTGAAATCAATAAAATACAGCTTAAAAAAAAGAAACTTTACATGTTTTGTTTGTAAAGAAAAGCAGAACTGTTGTTTTTTAGGTCGAGCCTAGCGCAGCACGCATGCCCCGCTTAATGGGAGGCTTATTGTAAGCACTCCAAACTTCTCCGTGTGGGTTTCACTCCTCCCACCCATTGGATTGGCCTTTGCATGTGTTATTCAATAATGAAAGGACGCAAATGGCCAAAGGTGGGTGCATGTCCCACCTCCTTTCCACTGTGTCACTTCCACAGCGATTTGCTCTCTGGAGCGAGCAGAGTGGCAGCTGCATTCCTTCTGTCCTTGTGGCTCAGGTTACTATTTAAACACAACGCGCCGTGCGTTTTCATTCTAGCTGTCTTTGTCTTGCAGGTCACTGCCCCCTCAACCGTGCTTGGTGTTCCAATCTCCCTCCATTTGTTTTTATACCGCTGCCATTATTGTTTGTTTTGTCTTTTTTCGGATTTATATAGCGCGAACCCGACCTGAAGGTATTAGAGTACTTTACATAAGCAGGAGTTATGTTACACATGGGCACATTCATTTTTGGTAGGCACCAAAGGTCTCAGCCCCAGGCATAGTGTGCCCCGCCCCCCACCGAAGGCAAATGCACCCCGGCCCAAATTTGGTCGTTCTGGGTGCAATCACCACAGCTGGACCTCTACAATCCGATGGATGCCTTCATCTTGCAACGCAGTCGCCTCTTCCGTCTTCAAATCCAGGCTCCCATTTCTCCACAGGGCCTACAGTCGCTGGCAGCTTTCCGCGATGATGACCTGTCATCCCTAGCCACCCCGGGGCGGGGAAAATACAGCCTAGCACCGGAGTAACGGACCCACATGTCCGACTCCATGCGCTGCTTGTCTCGCCCCAAACCCTCTAATTTTGGCAATAATGTGATCTCCTGTATTTGTTGATGCCCCCCTATCCATTCCCGGCAGTCACAATATTGTGCCTCTTCCAGTTTATCCTATGCTGTTTGTTTGCTGCCATGAAACGCAAGTAGTGAGCAGAAGAGAAGAAACAGTCTGGTTGAGTGCTGGAAATGGGGCAGTTTTAACCCAATGCGTACAAAGGACAGGGTTTTGAGCATATGTGGTTTGGAGAGTGCGCCTACAATGGGTGTACGTGTTTTTATGATTTAAGGTGTGTGAGACAGTGCTAACAGGAGGGGGAACCACACTGAACCTGAAAATTCTTCCAGGATTACGCCTCAAAACTTTTGTTTTGGAGTAAATTTTACAAATGTGGAAAAAAGTTGGAGTAGTTTTCATTCTGCCCTAGTGTCTGTCTATTGGTTGGTTGTTTGGGTCGGTGGGTAGGTGGGTGGATGAGTGGATGGTTTAGATAGATGGACTGCTGAGTGAATGCACCAGTGACAGGGTTGGGCAAGTGGAAGGTGGGATGAGTGGATGGGCTAACTCCTGGCTTATGCCAAGCCACAGTCTTAATTTGGCATCAATTAATTTGGTATTATTTGGTATTTGGATAGCGTACATTTGCCCATGGTATGGCTTCAAGGAGCTAATCGCTGTCGATGTTATCACTTGTGCTTCAGTCTGACTTGCATGAACGGAGTATCTGAAAGAAACACGTTGTGATAGATTCCTTATCTTAGAATTTCCCCCAGGTGTCAGACTGGATCCGGAAAGTTTTCGTCAGCGTACCCCTGCGTGTCAGAAAGTGGGGTTGTGCGGCTTTGCGTCTGTCGTTGGCTTCGTGGTCACCGAGATGACGTCGCGGCAGCTACTTAAATGCCTCCCTCGCGCTCTGACATCAGTTCTTTCTTTTTCTGCGCCAGCAAGCGCCGATCCGGGAAGAGCAAGTACCCCCCACTCACTTTTTGACTGAGTTGTTTCAAGGCCTTTTGTCTCCATTCTTTTGAGTTGATGGACTCCTGGTGTCATAGGGATGCCCGGCTTCAAGAACTATGGGGACTGTCACTGCATGATGTTGGTGACGGACCCACAGCACGTGTGTCTCTATGGCCTGGGGCGTGACCACAACTCTAAGTCGTGCCCTGACTGCCGGTCCATGGCGCCGAAGACTTTGCAGGCGCAGTCCCGAAAGTTGCTGGCAATCCGGCAGTCGGCTACCGCCCCTCAAGGTCCCGGTCCAGTGGGAGGTCGAGGGAATGGTCGCGGAGTAGTCACCATCGTTCTTCTGGATCTAAGTCTTCACACTCTGGTCAGGTAAGTCGAAGCATTCTAAGAAGTCGTTGAAAAAGCGTCCTCGCTCTTCGACTTCCCCACGCCCGTCGTGTGTTTACCCCCGCCCCCCACGGCTCCGGCGGAGCCTGCGACGTCGCTGCTGGCCTAACCGCCTTTTCCAGGTCCGTCGGCAACGCCTGCTCAGGTGCAAGATTTTCTTGCTGCCATGGCCCAACTCTTTGGGCCGTCTGGCCCCGCCGGTGTGCCTACGAACCCCACCGATCCCGGGCGACACCGGTTGACCTCATAACACCTCCCCCGGTGTCGACCCCCACACCCCTCAGGCACCACCTCCAATGTCGTCTGGTGTTACCGCTGACGTCAACCCCGGTTTCAGCCCGGACACTGCTCCAGATCGGCGTCGCTCGACACCGATTCCGGCGCCGATGGGGCCTTTCTACCCCTATGTCTGTCCTCCTTATTTTCAGCCTGTTTCGTAGACTTCGGAGGAAGAGGAGGACTGGGAGGGTTCTGAGGACCCTCTCACACAACAGTGTGACTATGATCCAGACTAGGCAAAGGACTTGGGGGATGCCTGCGGTCTTGACACCTCACCTGACCTTGGCATGCTGTCTCCTCCCACCGTGGCTACGGAGGAGGGAGCTAGTTATGCAGTGGTGCTGCGTAGGGTGGCCGAGGCCCTCCACCTCGACTCCCTACAGTGGCCGTCAGGACTAACCTCTTGACAGATGTGCTTCAGCCGGTGGCCTCTTCTTCGGAGCCCTTGCTGCCTTTTAATGATGCACATTCGGAGGTTCTTTTGGGCACTTGGTCCAGGCACAAAACAGGGGCTCCTCTGGCCAGAAAAGAGGCCCATCGCCCGGCTTCGAGCGACCCCCCCTCTTTCTCTCCCAACACCCCACTCCTGAGAGCTTGGTTGTCCAGGCCTCTGCTTCCCAGAGCGGTTTCCCTTCCGCACCTCTGGATAGGGAATCCAAGAAGCTGGAGCAGCTTGGCAAGAAGCTGTTCATCTGCCAGCTTAGGGCTGCGGTTGGTGAACACCCCATGCCTCTGTGGGACACGGTTGCGTGGTGCTACCCAATTGTCCTAAGTTGGCCTGGACAGTACTTTCCCAAGTTATAGCAGCTGGGAGAGATGAAGCTAAGTTCACCATTCGTTGTGGGCTTGATACCGCCAACTCGCTGGGCAGGGCGATTTACACGGCTGTGGTGCTTCGGCGCCACGCCTGGCTGAGGACAACTGGCTTCTCAGGGGATGTCAGAACAGTCTGATGGAAATGACCTTTGATGGCTTTCGCCTTTTCGTCAATAAGGCAGATAGTGCGTTGGAGCGCTTTAAAGACTCGCGGGCTACGGCCAAGTCCTTGGGCCTGTCAGCCACTCGCCCTCCTCCGCCTTCTGCTTTTTGCTCCTTTCGTGGATACGGAAGGGGTGCCCCAACACGTTCATTCCAGAGCTACAGGCCTGCGCAGCAACAACCCCAGTGCAACCGCGGTTCTGGGGGCCAGCGGGCGGGTCAGTCCATCTCCACCCCCGCAGCACCTCTTCCAAGCATTCGTAGTCCGAACTTTCAGGTCCATCAGACGCCACAGGCGTCTGATTTGCCATCATCTCCCCCACTGGCGCAACATCACCTCGGACAGGTGGGTGCTGCAAATAGCCAATAGACAAATAGTCTGAAGGGGCTTCTCCCCTTCAAGGCTATCCCTCCAGCCATGCCACCTCAATACCACTGCATGTCAGGGTACCATCTTGCGCTTCTTCAGCAGGAAGTCACGGCCCTCTTGGCCAATGGGGTCATCGAGTGCGTTCCTGGGCCAGAAGTAGGTTGTGGTTGTTATTCCCACTACTTTCTGGTCCCCAAGAAGGATAAGGGCCTGTGTCCTATTTTGGACCTCCGGAACGTCAAACGCTTCCTCCGGAAGGAGAAGTTAAAGATGTTAACGCTAGCTCAGGTCTTGTCTGCCCTCGACCCTGGAGACTGGATGGTAGCGTTGGACTTGCAGGAAGCATATTCACACATCCCCGTCCTGCATGCCCACCAGTGTTACCTGCAGTTCATGGAAGGCCACGAGCACTTTGTTTACCAGCGCCCCTCAGGTGTTCATGAAAGTGATGGCGGTGGTCGCAGCTCATCTTCATTGATCAGGTGTTCCAGTCTTCCCCTTTCTCGACGACTTTTGAAGGCGGGCTCGCCCCAGGCAGTCGTCTCCCACCTCCAGACTACGGCCGACCTCCTGCATTTGCTGGTGTTTTCCATCAATGTGCCGAAGTCGCACCTGATTCCCTCTCAGAAGCTCCTCTTCATCGAAGCGGTTCTGGACTCGGTGCGGTTTCGGGTTTATCTTACCGAGCAGCGAGTCAGGGATATTCAGGCTATTTATTCCGTTCTTTCAGCCTGTATCCCGGGTTTCGGTCAGGATGACACTCCGGCTCCTGGACCTTATGGCCTCCTGCATCCTGCTAGTGGATCATGCCAGATGGCATATGCGGGCTCTGTAGTGGGACCTGAAGTTCTAGTGGGCACAGCAGCAGGGCAACCTGTCTGATCACGTCCAGATCTCGGAGGGCACTGCATGACAATTGCAGTGGTGGCTCACGAATGGCGAATGAGTCAATGGCAGATCCCTCTCCCTTCCCCAACTGGAGCACACAGTTGTGACAAACACGTCCCTCCTGGGATGGGGTGGCCACATGGGAGAAGCGGAGATCAGAGGCCTCTGGTCTCCAGCAGAGACTGGGCTCCACATCAACCTTCTGGAGTTTCGGGCGAATCGGCTTGCACTGAAGGCATTCCTTCCCTCTTTCCAGGGAAGTTGCTGCAGGTGTTAACGGACAGCACCACCGCCATGTGGTACTGCAACAAACAGGGCAGGATGGGGTCGTGGACCCTATGTCAGTAGGTTCTACGCCTCTGGACTTGGCTGGAACACCAGGGCATTTCCCTGGTGGTTCAACACCTGGCAGGTTCTCTGAACACCAGGGCGGTCGAACTCAGCCGCTGGTGCATGATGGATCATGAATGGCATCTGAACTCGGACGTGGCACAAGGTCTCTTTCAGCAGTACGGAGAGCCTTGGTTAGATCTATTCGCCACCGAAGAGGACGCTCAATGTCATCACTTGTGCGCTGGAATTTCCAAGGCGGCATTAGCTAGGTGAAGCTTCTAGTTGCAAGTGGTGTTGCGGTCTACTATACCCCTTTCCGCCTATACCACTTCTACCCAGAGTGCTGAAGAAGATCAAGCGCGACCGGGCCCAAGTCATTCTTGTGGCTCCGGACTGGGCTCGAAGAGTATGGTATCCCGCGCTACTCAGCATTGCCATTGATTACCCGATCCGACGGTCTCTTCGGGAGGATCTTCTGTCTCAGCACCAGGGGACAGTCCTCCACCCGAACCTGTCCAGCCTCCACCTCCTTGCGTGGAGATTGAGCAGTGGCAGTTGACATCTTTTGACCTGCCTCCCAAACTTTGTAATGTAATCTTGGCGGCCCTCCACTAAGACGGTATACGCCTGCAGGTGGAATAAATTTGTGGCATGGTGCACAGCAAAGTCTGTGGATCCCCTTTCTGCCCCTCTTTCAGAGGACATTCTATTCCTACTTTATTTGGCCCAGCTGGGCTCTGCTCTGGGCACTATCAAGGACTATCTCTCTGCCATTTCAGACTTTTTACGGCTTCCAGATCAGCCTTCCAATTTCAAGTCCCCATATTGCAAGTGGATTCTTAAAAGGCATTACTCTTCTTTTCCTTCCTGTTCCTTTCATAATGCCTCAGTGGGACTGGAACGTGGTTCTGATATATCTAATGTGTGCTCCCTTTGCACCACTTCACAACTGTCCTCTTCAGCTTCTCGCTTTAAAGACTGCTTTCCTGGTTGCCATCACCTCTGCCAGAAGAGTGAGTGAGCTCCAGGCTCTTTCTTCTAAACCTCCTTTTCGCTTTTTCTCTCTGTTCATCCAGACAAAGTTGTTGTAAGGACTCGTCCTTCCTTTCTGGCAAAGGTTGTCACTTCCTTTCATATCGGGCAGACCATCACTTTGCCCACTTTCTTTCCGCCTCCGCATCCCTCGAAAGAGGAAGAGAGGCTCCACCATCTGGACCCAAAACATGTGCTCTCATTCTACCTGAACTGCACTCCGCAGTTCCAGGTGGATGACCAGCTCTTTGTTGGCTACGTGGGCGCCAAGAAAGGTCGGGCCGTGCACAAGCGGACCATCTCTCGGTGGGTCGTTCTGTGCATAAAGACATGGTATATTAAAAAGGAGCCTCAGGTGGGTCTAGGTCCCCATTCTTCCAGTGCGACGGCAGCCACTACTGCTTTGGGACGGGGAGTTCTCTTGCATGACATCTGTCAGGCAAATGCGTGGGCCTCGCTGCACATGTTCTCCAGGACTTTCTGGGGTGATCTTGGTTCGCAGACCCACCACCAGGGTTGGTGTTGTTGGGGTATCTATTCCAAGGTAAGGAATCTATCACTACGTGTTTCTTTCAGATGCACAAGTTACTTAACTTCGGCAACGATATATCTGTAAGAAACATTAGTAGTGATAGATTCCATACCGCCCCACCCATCCTCCCCGTTCTGCGAACTGATTTCTAGGGTTAAGGTCATTCCTTTCAGGGTCCTAGTTTCAAGGCACCAGTGGTCAGTATCTTGCATGGCTCTGCGTTCCTGGCGCGGAAAGTCGTGTACAGAACTTACGTCAGCGTGAGACAGCAGTGTCTAAGTAGCTGCCACTGCGTCATCTATGCGCCAACGACTGACGTGGAGCCGCACAACGCCACCTTCCGATGCGCAGGGGTACTGCTGACGAAAACTTTCCGGATCCAGTCTGACGTCTGGGGGTAATTCTAAGGTAAGGAATCTATCACTACCAATGTTTCTTACAGATATATTGTTACCCAAGGTAAGTAACTTGTGCTTCTAGGTTAGCATTGGGAATTAAGGGCTTCACCCCCTCAGTCTCGTGTGTATCAGCCCGGGCTGGGACAGCTTCCCGGGCACACACTCAGAAAGTTTTTGAGTTAATTCACAGGTCTATAAAAGACCATTTATTTGTTCAAGGCTTTGTTGCTCTTTCACCCCTTCTTAGAACCGCTGCATGTCCACTCTGCCCATTACTGGAAGAATTGCCCTCACCCCACACACCCCCTCCCCTCCAGAAATTTGTCTCCAGTTGCACCTCTAAGTACAGCAAGTGAAAAAGAACTATAGGGGCGTGTCTGTTTGAACATAAAGAAGTTCTCATGGGCGTTAACACGTAAATTAAATTGATATTTAAGGGGGATAATTGGGAAGAGGACAGGTGTTTTCTCTTTCCAGGAAGTTCTGTTACCTTATCTTACCAATAGCCCTCAGACCTGGGCCTTCCAGTAAAATGATGATCTTATTACAGTTAATAATTCGTACTGTATTTTATGTAGGCTTTGGTGCCACACCTCTGCTATTTCGAAGTGCTGTAACTGGCAGTTGTTATTTAATGAACACACCAAGGATGAAAGGCTGACTTAATCCAGTTGGGATTGATACTCGTGTAGCAAGTTTGAGATGTTGGCATTGTAAACGACAATGCCTTTTATTTATGTTTTGGTTTTTAAAATTTAAATAAAAAGCATGGACATTTACAATGCCAATAACTTAAAGTTGCGGAAATGCAAGGCCTATTGCATTGTAAATGCTTGTTTATTGTGGAACTAGTTGATCACCCTATTGGCGAGTGCAGTTACATGCTGATCTCTCAGCTGTGCTAAATTTAAAATTGTGCGACCAAAGGGAGTTATCCTCTGATCGAAATTAATGTAAGAAGTTGCAATGTGCAACTTTAGCAGGGTTGCCTCTTTGTTGCCTTTAGTCCCCTGTGCCCATACTGGTTGCACATGGTGCCCCGTTGCTGAGACTACTTTCTGCCCTCCTGGGGAGACATGCCAATGACTTCCAGGAAAGGATACCATAGGGACCTGCTCTGGAAGGAGGTGTCACCTCTCTCCTTCAGGAAGGCACATGGATGTTGATCCATACGTTGAGCTTCAAAGGAGCAGCCACCTTGAACGGGCAAATAGGTAACACTTGGAAGTGGATTTTCATTATTGTTCAAGCAGACAGGCTGGCCGGTGGGGTAAAAGAGGGGAAAGCAGTTGCCAAAGTTATTTTCCAGGGGCATGTAGCCTCCTTGGCAGCCACACCTCTGGGTTGGACTAGAGAGCTTCACATGCCGGGAGGGGGTCCTGCCATTTTGGAAGTGGGCAGAATGGTGCATCCTGGGGTGCCCAGGTCCACACCTTGCAGGAAGTGGTCATCAGTTGGGAGGGAACCTGGTAGCTCATTGGCTACCAACCACATCACACCCTTAAAGCTTTTTCTGAGCATTAGTAGGGTTCCCCTTGCAACCTGAACTCAAATCTCAATTAGACTGGAAGACCGACTGTCCAGCTGCACCTTAGAACCAACAAAGAGAGGCTACACGGCCGTGGACTGCACCTGCTGAACTTGGTGCCAAGCAAAGGAGAGGGACTGTGCCTGCTGTGTCCTGCTCGTGGAGAAGTCGTCTCCAGAGACCAGCCTAAGCCCAGCCCAGAGACTTCAAGGTTCAGTGAGCTGACCTCCTGTTTACAGCACAGGGACACGAGCTGATAAGCCTACTGGGGCAAGTTGATTGCCAAAAGTCTTGAACCTGCAGCACCCAGAGCCCAGACCCAACGCACAACGTTGCACCTAAGTTCGCTTAACCCTGGAGTGTCGTTGAAAAGCAGCTCAGACATCCAGAGGATGAGATATAAAAACCAGGAAATATTGGCCCATGACTGCTATATTGGACGACTGATAATCCAGTGGTGACTGGACTTCTGCCAGCACCTAGAGGATTTTAAGGGACGTCGAACTTGTGACCAGGACCGCCTAACCCCCTTCATGGACTGAGGAGTAGTCTCAGCAAGACCCTCTTTGCCCGTATCAAATCCAGAGCCTCCTCTGAGCACCTTCAGCATCCTTCTTCCCTTTGCATCAGGACCACTGCCGTAGGAGAACCATTCAAAGGATGAAAGTGCCTTAAACTGACTGAAGCCTGCTTCACCTGCTGAGGTAAGTGTGTCTCAGGACCTCGTGGTCCCCCTGACTGGGTCCCTATTGGAGTTGGTCACCTAAAGTGACTCCAATTGACTGC
The DNA here is from genome assembly GCF_964261635.1 of Lissotriton helveticus. Lineage (NCBI taxonomy): Eukaryota > Metazoa > Chordata > Amphibia > Caudata > Salamandridae > Lissotriton > Lissotriton helveticus. The sequence continues at coordinate 108,187,081 of NC_136067.1, forward strand.
ATTACAACTGGCCCAGACTTTTTAGTGAAAATGTTTCTAACTGTCTAATTTGTTGAATTCGCCAAAGCTTGTTTACATTTTAGTGTCATGCTTTGATTTACTATACCATGTAAATTTGTTGTGGCGTGTAGAAAAAAATACATAAAACCCAGTCAATATTTATAAATTGGTGTCGGATTTCTTTGGTGTCTACTCTAGTTCTTCAATTGTTTTGGTTCTGTTTGAATGTTTTATAGTTATTCCTTTGTGTAAGCCTTGCCGCGCAGAGCCTCAGCTACCCAGGGTTAAGCTAAAAGGTTGACAAATAAAAGCAAAGGGTCTTGAAGTGGTTGAGAAGTGTGTTAAATGTTGAGGCCGCCCAACCACACAATATAATACACCCCATTTCCTTTCAAAAAGTGTGACCGGTTGAAGTGCTGAAAAGTGGATCAGTATCTGAAAAATAGCCTTTAGAAAACGCTGATGTCTCAAAGGCAGACAGATGTAAGCCTTACCCTCCAAAGCAAAATGTCTTTAAAATGTTCATTTCCATGGAAGCAAAGTAAATAAATGCCATATCCGCTTTTTTGGGTTCTTCATGGCAGCGTGGTAGAAAAGGCATGAGGGACCCACTTGAAAGGTTGATATAATCTTAAAGTAACAGTACAATGTTATAGCTGTCTGAGTAGCAACACAGTTCCAGGTGTATTAAAATCCATTTCGATTTTTCACTGTTTTAGGTTATGTAATGTGTTGTTTTTGCTCAAAGATTTTACATTGGTATTGTGTGTTTGTGAAAGATCTCTTTAAAAAAAAAAGGGTTTATAGGTCATGCATGTGTGCAGAGATATTCTGTTTGAGTATAATATACCTATGTTGGGAAACTGGTGTTACAAATAACATTTTCTATAATGTTCACACTGAATAAGCCATTGTGTTTTTAGCTTGTAGTCATGGAATGTTTTAGTTATTGTATACTTTAGATGTATAAAACAGTCTGATGAGATGATCAGTCCATCTTTTAGCCCGGGCTGTGGACCTAATTGTAAAAGGTGCTGTTCGGCTGGATGAAGAGCCATTAAAACTTCAGTCTAGATGGGGAAAGCAGAGGAGTGCATGTCAAAAGATGTTCATGGAGACAAATGGCATTACTGTGTAAAAAAGTAACTTTTGGTTTCCTCCCCCATCCATACCAGGCACTCCCAGTGAAAGAAGGTATAGAACTCATCAAGCTTGCCATGAAGTTTGAGACCGAGGATCCTGCCATCTTGGCCTGTGTGCGTGCAAATATATCTGCGCTCCTGCCATTTTATTTAGCTTTGAAACAGTGCTCACTTGAAAACCTCTCTATAGTAAGTTTGCTTTTGGATTTTTGACTGACTTCTCCTAATGTACCTTCAGCATGCAAGTAGAATGCTTCAAAGATGCTCAATGTCATCATGTGCCAAAGAATGGTGATTGTATAGATGCATTCAAAGCAGATAAGGTCACAGCAGATAGAGGGTATAGCTTTTATCTAAAGTGATTTGAGATTACCATTTACAGAACTGTTTTGATGTAATAGGTTGGATCAAATAGTGGGAGAGAGAGCCTTTCATTTTTTAAGCCTTCACTTAGCCAACATTGGGTCTTTCATAGATTCTAATATCTGAAAGAGACACGTTAGTGATAGATTCCTTACCTTAGAATATCCCCAGGCGTCAGAGTGGATCCGGAAAGTTTTGCTTAGCAGTACCCCTGCATGTCAATAGGTGGCGTCCTGCGGCTCCGCGTCCGTCACTGGCCTCGTAAGCGCCGAGATGACATCACGGAGACTACTTAGGCGCCACCCATGTGCACTGACGTCAGTTCTTTATTTTTCCGCACCAGCAAGCGCAGATCTGGATAGAGCACGTACCTAAGTCACTTTTTGACTACTTTGAGCCTTTTGTCTCCCCCATTGTTTCTCCTGGTGTACATAGGGATGCCTGGATTTAAGTCCTGCGGAACCTGCCGCCGTAATATGTTGGTGGCGAACCCCCATGATGTTTGCCTCTACTGCCTGGAGACTGATCACGATTCCTGCGCCTGTGTCGAGCCATGGCCCCGAAGGCCTTGAGGGAGCGGCGCCGGAAATTGCTGGAGGTCCAGCATTAGTCACACCGCCGCTCCGGGTCTACAGGCCGTTCCCGGGACCGCTCACGGAACGGTAGTCGTCGCTCCTCGGGCTCCAGGTCTTCACCCTCGGATTCCGGTAAGCGACGTCATAAAAAGAAATTGAAAAAGCGCGTACGCTCTGCGACGTCCCCCTGTCGCTCCTTGGAGGCAGACGAGGGGGGAAGGGATTCTGCCCCTTTGGCTCCTCTGGAGCCTGGGAGTCCGGCGGTCTACCTGCCCTACCCGGGTCCTTCGGCGACTCCCGAACATGTGCAAGAGTTTCTTGCTGCCATGGACCGCCTTTTTAGGCCTCGGGCTCCCGCCCGTGCGCCATCTGGCCCCGCAGTCCCGTGTCCAGATCCTGTTGGACCGCCTGCGCTGCCGGCAGATCCAGCTTCGACGCCACAGGATCCTACGCTGTTGGCTCTGGCCCCGGCGCCACGAGGTGCAGCGTTATCGGCTTCGGCCCCAGCGCCACACTCTGCGCCGCAATGGGTGCAGTTCATTTCACCTTTGCCCAGGTTCCAGGACCATTTTGTTCCCGCCTGGGATCCGCATAGGGAAGCGGCGCCGGTCCCGTCCCAGCCGGCGCTGTTCGCATTGGGAAGCGGCTCCGGTCCCAGCCGGCGCTGTTCTCGGCGTCGTTTCCGACGCTGTGTGTCCCTTCTCCGGCTCTGCCGCCACGACCGGCCCCTCCTGCACCAGAGGCGGAGGAGGACTGGGAAGGGCCTGAGGACCCTCTGGCTCGGCAGTGTGAAAATGGTGGACGACCTGGAGGACGCTGGCGACCTCGAGGTCTCTTCTGACCCAGGGTTTGCCTCTCCCTAGCCCACGATGGAAGAAGGCGCTTTCTATGCGATGGTGCTCCGTCGGGCTGCTGAGGCCCTCAACCTCCCCACGGTGGCCTTCAAAACTAATCTCCTTGGGGCCTGGGGACACAGCCTTTCTGAACACTCATTCCACGCCTGAGAGGCTGGTCATCCAGGCCTCGACGTCGCAAAGTGCCTTTCCCACTGCTCCGCCGGATAAGGACTCTAAGAAACTGGAACATTTTGGCAAGCGGTTGTTCTCTTCGGCCAGCTTGTGGCTGCGGTTGGGGAACACTGCCTGCTTATTGGGCCGCTACTCCCATGCAGTGTGGGATACTGTTGCTAAACCCCAGTGTCCTGAGGAGTTTCAGGCTGTCCTTTCTCAGGCGAATGCTGTGGGGAAGGATGCGGCTAAGTTCGCCATCCGGTGTATCTTGGACACTGCTGACTCGTTGGGCAGGGCGATTTCCACTACTGTGGCGTTGCAACGCCATGCCTGGTTGCGTTCGACTGGGTTCTCACCCGATGTCCAGAGCACGCTCATGGATATGTCCTTTGATGGTACCCGATTGTTTGGCGATAAGGCCGTCAGTGCATTGGAGCGTTTTAAGGACTAGCGGTCCACGGCAAAGTCCATGGGTCTTTCTGCAAAGAAACCGGCCACTCATGGTTTTCATTCCTTTCGTGGCCAGGGCAGAGGCACCCAGGCACGTTCCTTCAACAAGCCTGTGCAAAACCAGCCTGGATGCGTCCGTGGTCATGGCTTCCGCAGGGGCTGGTCTGTGAATCAGTGTGCGGATCAGTCCACCTCCACCCCTGCTGCTACTACCTCAAAACCTTCCTAGTCGGAGCTTCGTGGAGCACCCCACGCCGGTGGGTGGCAGGATCCGCCACCACCTCTCCCACTAGCGCAACATTACGTCGGACAAGTGGGTGCTGCAGATAGTCAGCAAGGGTTACTCCCTTCCCTTTCAGTTCTCTCCTCCAGCCATGCCACCTCAGTGCCACCGCATGTCGGGGGATCATTTGGTTCTTCTCCAACAGGAAGTCACGGCCCTCTTGGCCATGGGTGTGAGAGGTTGGCCTGGTATATGATGTTCACTATTCTAGTGAACACCTTGCACCAGTCCAAACAACCCTTATGGTGATGGTTGTAAGTCAACCTTATAGACCAGCTATCCTAGTGGTAGCGTGGACAGAACAGTCTTAGGCTAAAAGACTCTTGAGGGTGTGTAAAGCCAGCTGTTTAACCATATGTAACCCCTTGAATATCAAATGAAAGGACACCACACAGGATATATATAAAATATATATATATTTATTTACTAACACACTCCTCTGAACTCTTTATGAGGTCAGAGGCAAAAGCACATAACAAGTTACTCTTAGAAATACTTTAAATAGCATAATTTACAGTTAGGCCCTAGGGGCGCATAAAACCATATACTAAGTAAGTGGTATAAGAACCACGACTCGGGAAAAGAAAAGGCCTAGGGCCTAGAGAATCGCTGGGGCTACACTATCTGACCCGTAGGTTAGGAGTAGGAGACGCGTGCAGTGTCTTTACACACACACGTGAGTCAATGCAAAGTCAATGGGAACTTAGCAGTTAGAAAAAGAAGGATTCAGGACACTTCTGGTCTAGCTAGAAGGAAACAACTAAAAACCTAGACACTTGGATAGTCAATACCCGTGGGAGCACTGAAGTACTCGCGTTACCTCACCCACAGGAAGCGGGTGCATAGGTGTGAAGATGTGTCTGGTTTTGCTGTTTATTTATTTATTTATTCAAAGTTTTATATAGCGCGAACAAGATCCTTACAGATATCAGAGCGCTTCACAATGACAGGGTAGGGGCAGTAGGAATGAACAGAGGTAATGGGAGCAATGTAGTAGTCACTAACATGAAAGGATAATAATAACATACATAAAACATATCAATATACAGTCAGGTAAGCAAGTAATATAAGACGGCATAAGTCATTGATCCCACTACAGAGGTGTTCAGGTACACTTTGGGTGTGTGGAAGGCTTATAACAGTGTTTTAGTATAGAGAGAGCACAGAGTGGGGGCAGCGGGAGGGTGAATCAGTGACCCAACGTGTATCATATATTGGTCGGTAGTAAGAAAGTAGCGTAATAGTGTCTCCCTCAATTAGAGGTATAGTGCCAAAGGACAAGGTGAGCATTGACACAAGGCAATGCAGAGTCTCTGATCCAACACCTATAGCGTTCAGGAGATCTTGGCCAGAAGGATGGTTTTCACCTCTTTCTTGAAGAGTGCAGTGGAGGAGAACACTGTTGAAGTGTATGGAGCCTGTGAAGAAAGATGCTGCAGGCGACCAGGAGGAAGATGTGCCGTTGGATCCAATGGTGGATCGAGGATGAAGAAGACCTGAAAGCAGAGGGGACATAGTCTGGGTCACTAGCCAGTGACCGGGTGGAACCAGGAAAGAACCAGACGACGTCGAGGAGCAATCTGGTGCTGTCGTGAAGCTTGTCTCTTCAGCCCCGCGGACCAGGAGGCGTCGAGGATGACCAGATGCTGGAGAGGAGCTGTCCCACGAAGGTTCTCGCAGATGGAGAGGTCGACCGCTGGATTGGAGTCAACAAGCCTTGGCAAAGGCAACCCACGCAGGATACAAAGAAGGCTTCTGATGCAGACCAGCAAGGTCTGAGGTGCCTCACCTTTGCAGGGAGGCAAGGGCCAGTCTGGAGCAACCAGACCAGCAAGTTGGTTTCAAAGGATTGTCGTCAGAGGCTACTAGCCAACGGGCCAGCAACTGGACAACGCGTCGAGCAGAACACAAGCAGAAGGGCCCCACGCAGAACTCGTGGAGTGTGGAGGGCTGGTCTTCGGTGCAGGTGGAGCTCGGATTCGGGGCTTCTCAATCCCCAGTGCACAGCTTCGAGGATACCTCAGGAGCTGCACAGTTAGCAAGTCGTGGACTTTTCAAGATGGCCGGTCCCACGTGGCTCGTCGCCTCCACGGAAGAGAGGGTCAGAGAGGTCTGGAAGTCTAAGTCTTGTCAGGCTCTGTGCTTGGGTGCCGGCGGGAACGCTGACAAAGCAAGCCGTTGATTTGCTGGATGGTGCCACAAGGGAGATTCTTCAGTCTTCAGCTTCAGCAGAATGTCGAAGGTCCAGAGTTTCGTTCAAGTTTCAGTTCAGGATCAAATCTAAAGTCTAGGGACACAGCTCCTACCTATATACAGTGAAAAGGGGCTGGATTCGTTCCTAGGTCCCTCCTATGGGTGGGACCAGGAAGGGGGGTGGTTACACCCCCTTTCCTTTGTCCTGTCCAGTTTCGTGCCAGAGCTGGGGCTGGAGTGCCCCAGCAACGGGTTTGAACTGGGGTATGCATGAAGCACCTAGTGTGCCTCAGGCAGTATCTCAATCTATTCAGCCCTCCTGTCCCAATACACAAAGTCCTGTCTGGGGTTTTGCTCGCACCTCTCCAGGCAGGAAACCTATTGTCCAAACCTCTGTGACTGGAAGGACTCCCAGCAGCAGGAGGTCAGATTTGTGTCTGTGGCAGCAGCGTCCATTTTGTGACTCTGGGGCTCTGGTTAACTTTAACCGGGATAGTCAGCACTAACATGTCCTCTCCCTCTAGAAGGGTGGAATGCTACCCCCGTCGCCAGAATTGGCAATGGGATAGTATTCCAAAGCGTATGACACCTTACACGACATGTTTTGATAAAGCCAAACCAGAGTTAGCATTTAACCGCGAGGATTATAATGCACTTAAGAGTATATGGTATGGCGATATCATAGAACAGCTATAAGGACATGGTTCCGAAAGCTGCAGACAGGCTCAGCTCATGCTAGAGCACCATCACACACATAACCAAGCACTCTGCCTCCAGGATTGTTAAGGCCTGCCATAGGAGTGACTTATAGGTTAATGTGTGCCTATATATAAGGGTAGATATAGGAATACTATACCTAAGCAAGGGGTGATTACACGACCTTGCCCCAGCTGAGTGATTAGCCAGTTGTGTCAGTTTGAGTGGCCAGCTAGGGGTGGCATAATACATGCTGCAACCCCTGGTAGGCCTTGGTTACACCTATGCCCTGGGCACCTAGGGTGCACTTGTACAGGGACTGATAAGGTGAACCAATTCCCAATTGTGGTTGCACCTAGTACATGGTGTGAATTCAGAGAGTGTGCATCTGGGCTGTGGGTCTGATTAGCAGGCCCACAGCCACATCGAAGTCGAAAACCAGTAAAGCAAAAGCAAAAAGTGGGGGTGACCATAGGAAGCAGACCCTACTCTCCTACAATGGGGGCCATCAAGTGCATTCCCGGGCAGGAAGTAGGGAGTGGATGTTATTCCCACTACTTTCTGGTCCCCAAGAAGCTCCCCATCTTGGACCTCCGGGACGGTAGTCGCTTCCTCCGGAAGGAGAAGTTCAAAATGCTGGCTCAGGTCCTGGCTGCCCTAGACCCTGGAGACTGGATGATAGCGTTGGACTTGCAGGACGCAGGACGCTTATTTTCACATCCCTGTCCTGCCGGTCCACCGGCGTTACCTGCGGTTCATGGTAGGCCAGGAGCATTTTCAGTTTGCCGTGCTCCCCTTCGGCCTTACCAGCGCCCCTCGGGTGTTCAAGAAGGTGATAGCGGTGGTCGCAGCTCATCTGCGCAGGTCAGGGGTGTCAGTCTTCCCCTACCTTGACGACTGGTTGCTGAAGGCGGGCTCGCCCCAAACAGTCGTCAGCCACCTTCAGACTACGGCCGACCTCCTGCATCTGCTGGGGTTCTCCATCAATGTGCCGAAGTCTCAGCTGAGTCCCTCTCAGAAGCTCCCCTTCATCGGAGCGGTTCTGGATTCGATGCTGTTTCGGATTTATTCTCCCGAGCAGCGAGTCCGGGATATTCAGGCTTTGATTCCGATTTTTCGACCTCTATCCCGGGTTTCAGTCAGGATGACCCTCCGGCTCCTGGGCCTGATGGCCTCCTACATCCTGCTAGTGCAACAAGCCAGATGGCATATGCAGGCTCTGCAGTGGGACCTGAAGTTCCAGTGGGCACAGCATCAGGGCAACCTGTCCGATCATGTCCAGATCTCGGAGGGTACTGCTCAACAATTGCAGTGGTGGCTCACAAATCGAGAGTGAGTCAGTGGCAGATCCCTCTCCCTTCCCCAACCGGAGCACACAGTGGTGACGGATGCTTCCCTCCTGGGATGGGGAGGCCACTTGGCAGAGGCGGAGAGAAGAGGCCTCTGGTCTCCGTCGGAGTCCCGGCTCCATATCAACCTTTTGGAGCTTCAGGCGATCCGACTTGACCTGAAGGCATTCCTTCCCTCTGTCCAAGGAAGTGTGGTGCAGGTGTTCACGGCTGTAGGAAGGTGGATACCTGACTATGGTTACCCCAACTTTTTTGCCTAGTGTTTTGCTGGTTTCTGACTTAGTTGGCCTGGGATCCTGCTATTCAGGACCCCAGGCTTCCTGCTCTCTCTGTTAAAATGGACTCCATGTACCCTAGGTACATATTTAATTGGATACTGAGTCACCTTATCAGTCCCTGTACAGTGTACCTTAGGTACCCAGGGCATAGGTGTACCCAGGGCCTACTAGGGGCTGCAGCATGTATTATGCCACCCCTGGCTGGCCATCCAAAACTGACATAACTGGCTGCACGACAGCTGGGGCAAGGTGGTGTAATCACCCTTAGCTTTAGATATAGTATACCTATATCTAACCCTAAAATAGACACATATATTCCTATCAGTCACTCCTATGGCAGGCCTTATCAATCCTGAAGGCAGAGTGCTTGGAATTATGTGAGATGGTGCTCTGGCATGAGCTGAGCCCGTTTGCAGCTTGCGGAACCAAGTCCTAATAGCTGTTCCATGATAACGCTATACCATATACTCTTAAGTGCATTATAATCCTCGCGGTTAAATGCTAACTTTGGCATAGCATTATCAAAACATGTCGAGTAAGGTGTCATACGAATTTGAATACTAACCCCTCGCCAATTCTGGCGACGGGGTTAGCATTCCACCCTTCTAGAGGGACACGACATGTATGTAACTGTGAACCCCGGTTAAAGTCAGACATAGCCTCAGCTCCACAAAATGGATGCTGCCACCGAGACACAAGTCTGCCCTCCTGCTGCTGGGAGTCCTTCCAGCAACAGAGGCCTGGACAAAGGGTTTCCTGTCAGCGGCGGTGCTAGCACCATCCCAGACAGGATTTTGTGTATCCCAGGTAGGCAGAGCTGAAAGTAAGGTGACTGCAAGTGGCACCCCGGTGCTCACTGTGCATAGCCCGGCTCAAACCAGTTCCAGGGGCACCCCAGCCCCTGAGCTGGGGAGAGACTGGACAAAGGAGAGGGGTGTAACCACCCCCCTCCTGGTCCCACCCATAGGGCAGGACCTAGTCGTGTGCCAGCCCCTTTTCTTAGGATAAAGGTAGGAGCGGGCCCCCTTCCCAAATTAGATAATTCTGAATCTTGATGACTTTCCACGAAAGAACTCTTGAACCTTTCTGAAGACTCTCCCTTGTGGCTAAGGAGTAGGCACCATCGAAGTACTTGCGGTTTGCTGTAAGTCCATCCTCCGGATCAAGACTGCCCAGCTCGACGAGACCCGGTCTTCCCGCCATCTCTGACCTCTACCTACATCATCCAGCCCAGCTGAGATTCGTGGGTGTGACGAGACTCGTGGGACCGGCCATCTTCAAGACCTGCACGACGCTTCACCAGCACGACCCCCGAGAGACCCTCGAGTAAGTGCACTGGGGTTTGAGAAGCCCTAACCCTGAGCAGCTCCAGCACCGAAGTCCAGCCCCCCAGCATCCACGAGATCTGCGTGGGGCCCTTCTGCTCTTTGCTGCTCACCGCGTTGTCCGGCTACTTGCCTGCTGGCTTGTGGCCCTCCTGACGACGAACCACGACACTTCCATCGCTGGTCTGGTTGCTCCAGACTGGCCCTTGCTCCCGACTGGCCCTTGCTCCCCTCCAACAGAGGAGCACCCCGGACCCTCCTGGTCCACTCCAGACGCCATCTTGAGTCCACCGCGTGGGCTTGACTTTGCCAAGGCTTGTTGCTCCAATCCTGGTTTCAGCAGCGCCGACAGCAGACACCTTCGTGGGACAGCTCGAACCTCCATCCTGGTCGCCGACAACGCCTCCTGGTCCGAGAGACTGCAGAGCCTAGCGTCGCCCACTCACCTGGTCGAGGTGACTTCATCCGGTGCCATCCTGCTGCCCATCTGATCACTGGCTAGTGATCAAGAACTGAGTCCCCTCTGCTTTCAGGTCATCTTCAACTCTGATCCAGGCTTGGATCCCATCGAACTTCATCACTGGTCGCCTGCCAGCAACTTCTTCATTCAGGCTCCATAGACTGTAACGAGGATTCCCGACGTCACTTGAACCCCATGCAGCCGCAGCCCCTGGGCTAGGTAACTCGAGCATTTCGGTGCTCCAACGTAGGTTCACTATCTAAGTGTCCAGATCCTTTTTCGTTTTCTGCCTACCTAGTCGGATTCGTCCGATAACACTAATTTTACGAAATCTAGCATCCATAGACTTCTTCCCGCGTGAGAGTGCACACTCTGCACCCGATCTCCCTAGGCCTCCTGCTCCTAACCTTAGAGTTCTGTAGTGAAGTCCTAGCGATCCTGAAGCCTCTGGATCTTGTTACTTACCTGCTAGTATTTCGCATTCCACTTTTGTAGTATATGGTTTTTCGTGCCCCTCGGGCATTTGTGTAAATTGTGTAACTTAAAGTATTTTCGTAAGAGTTTTGTTGTGTGCTTAGCTCCCTGACTCATAAAGAGATCAGGGTAGACTTGTTATAAATAAATATCCTTTATTTTCATAACACTTGTGTGGTGTCCTTTCACTTGGTGTTCAAGGGGTATATGTGATGGTAAAACAGCTGGCTTAACACGCCCTCTAGAGTTTAGCCTAAAGACTGCTCTTGTCCACGCTACTAGGATAGCTGGTCTAATAAGGTTGACTTACAACCAATCATCAATAAGGGTCGTTTGGAATGATACACAGTGATCACTAGAATAGTGAGCACTACATATCAGGCCAACTTCTCACAACGGATAACACCACCACCATGTGGTATTGCAACAAACATGGCGGGGTGGGGTCCTGGACCCGTTGTCAGGAGGCTCTGCACCTCTGGACATGGCTGGAACATCAAAGCATTACCTTGGTGGTTCAACACCTGGCAGGTTTTCTGAACACCAGGGCGAACGAACTCATCTGCCGGTGAATGATGGATCGCGAATGGCGTCTTAACTTGGACGTGGCGCAAGGTCTCTTTCTGCAGTGGGGAGAGCCTTGGTCCATCTATTCGCCACAGAAGAGAACGTGCAATGTTGTCAATTCTGCGTCTTGGAATTTCGCTCGGCGACGCTTTTGGGTGCGAGTGGAGCTGCGGCCTATTATATGCCTTTCCACCTATACCACTTCTGCCCACCGTGCTGAAGAAGATTCGTCGCAACCGGGCCCAAGTCATTCTTGTGGCTCCGGATTGGGCACGAAGATACTGGTATCCCGAGCTACTCAGCATGGCGATCGAGCCCCCGATCCAACTACCTCTTCGGGAGGATCTTCTGTCGCAGCAGCAGGGGACGGTCCTTCTCCCAAACCTCTGCAGCCTCCACCTCCATGTTTGGAGATTGAGAGATTGAGCGGTGACAGTTGACCGCTTTTGATCTTCCTCCCGAGGTCTGTGATGTCATTCTGGCAGCCAGGCTTCCCTCAACTAAAACGGTATACGCCTGCAGGTGGAACAAATTTGTGCATGGTGCACAGCAAAGGCTGTGGATCCCCTTTCTGCCCCTCTTTCCGAGGCCCTTCTGTTCCTTCACTCTTTGTCCCAGTAGGGCTCTGCTCTGGGCACTATCAAAGGTTATCTTTCTACCATCTCCGCCTTGCTACGGCTTCCTGATCAACCTTCTCTCTTGAAGTCCCCGGTTGTTAACCGTTTCCTGAAAGGCATTACGCACATGTTTCCGCCCGTGCCTTTCGTTATGCCTCGGTGGGATTTATATCTTGACATGACTTTTCTGCTGTGCGCTCCCTTTGAGCCCCTTCATAACTGGCCATTACGTCTTCTCACTTTAAAGACGGTTTTCCTGGTAGCTATCACCTCTGCCAGAAGAGTGAGTGAGCTCCAGGCTCTTTATTCCAAACCTCCTTTCCTTTCTGTTCATCCAGACAAGGTGGTTTTAAGGACCCGTCATTCTTTCTTGCCAAAGGTTGACACGCCCTTCCACCTCAGGCAGACTATCACTTTGCCCACCTTCTTTCTGCATCTTTCAAGGGAAAAGGAGAGGCTCTACCGTCTGGACCCTAAACGTGCGCTCACATTCTATCTGCAGCATACAAACAGTTTCGGGTGGCTAGTCAGCTCTTTGTTGGCTACGTGGGCAGCAAAAAAGGTCGGGCCGTTCACAAACTGACCATTTCCCGGTGGGTCAATCTGTGCATCAAAGCATGTTACTTCTTGGCCAAGAAAGAACTTCCTGTGGGGCTGCTTTCCCATTCGACCAGGGCAACTGAAGCCACTACTGCCTTGGGACGTGGCGTTCCCTTGCAGGACTTTTGTCAGGCAGCTACGTCGGCTTTCTGCACACATTTACCAAGCATTACTGCCTTGACAGCCAAGTCCGGAGAGACTGCTTCTTTGGCCGTTCTGTTCTCCGTGACTTCCTGGTGTAATTTGGTTCGCAGACCCACCTCCGGGGTTGGTATTGCTGGTGTATGTATTCTAAGGTAAGGAATCGATCACTAACGTGTGTCTTTCAGATACACAAGTTACCACTTGTGTAACGATATATCTGTAAGAGACATTAGTTAGTGATAGATTCCTTACCGCCCCTCTCATCCTCCCCGTTCTGCAAACTGATTACTAGGGTTAAGGTCATCCATTGTAGGGCTCTAGTTTTATGCACCAATGGTCAGTATCTTGCATAGCTCTGCGTGCCTGGCGCAAAAAGTTGTGTACAGAACTGACGTCAGCGCGCATGGGTGGTGCCTAAGTAGTCTCCTTGACGTCATCTCGGCGCTTACGATGCCCGTGACGGATGTGGAGCCGCAGGACGCCACCTTCTGACGCGCAGGGGTACTGCTAAGCAAAACTTTCCGGATCCAGTCTGACGCCTGGGGACATTCTAATGTAAGGAATCTATCAGTAACTAATGTCTCTTACAGATATATTGTTACACAAGTAGTAACTTGTGCGCTTGAATTATTCCCCTTTGTAAGACTTTAATCGTTTGTAGTAAAATGTACACGGAATGAACATTGGGTTAACTGGATACTATACATAGTTTATCCTCCCTATTGTGTAACTGAAACTCTAGGTAATGTGTAGTCAAGACACCCTCACAGAGGATTCCATACTTCAGATGTTTTACCTCATGTTAAGTGTAAGGAAGGATTCGTCAGGACCTCTTCCATGAACATCTATTCTGAAGGGCATTTCCACACAAATAGTCATCCTCTCATGAATTCTCTCAGGATGCAGATCTGTAAACTTGAAATACCTATATAATGCCAGCAGGTAGTGTTGTGGCTCAGTCTTGAATCCGACTCATCAATTACTTGTAATGTCAGATCGCCTGGAGGTGCCTTCCATAGCTATCTGACGTCAGTTGTTTTTATTCCTACATCTTCAATGCTGGTCCGAATGCTGCCCTTTGATTTCCTGTATTTGCAGTGCCAGTGATTGGACTTTTGGTGCGTTATTTGTGCGGTCTTGTTATGGACGTGTTTGACCTTGCCTTGTCAAAAACAAAAAAAAACATAGGCTGCCCCCTGTAACCCTTGAAAGATGGGAGAAATTAAAGAGATGAGAAAAAGTGTACTTTCATAGGGATAAATCAGATCCTTGAAGGGTAATATGTGTCAGTTGTATACTAATTGCAGCTCACCAGGAAAACCTGAATATGACGATAATTCATTTAACCATACGTTACACTGTGAACAATGATTGTGTCAAACCTATTCCTGCATTCATCACAATTTATTTTACAAAAATGAAGTGAATGTGTTTAAAGGTTCATCAATGCAGATGTGAATTCATACATTAAATACAGATAGTCGTTCAGCATGTTTTGACAAATAACTGCTCATCATTTAAGCTTATGTGTTGCAATGAAGACCACAGCATTCAATAATAATAATATTGTTAATCAAATAATTAATTACACTGTAATGAAATCCTTAATTCTTTTGTTTTCGTATGGTGAGCTGGCCTCTTGAGGGTGGCAACAGGTTTTGGCCTGTTGAGGGCTCTCTCGTCTTGTGAGGACATATTTGTACACAGGCTTGCTGTCTTAGCACAGTGACATAGATCATGGGCACACCTGTGATAGAATAACAGTATAACAAATTACCATAAATGCCCAAGCTAGTCAACCAGTAGTGTCAGTATACACAAAGTGAATGTGTTGGCTCACTATAGCCAAATGGGGAGGGAACAACACACCATGCTGTTGGATGTAGCTTGCCACAGTGGCGTATGGGTCAGGAGAAAGAACCTAACACAGGTCCATGGATTTGGGGGGGTGAGGGGGATGGGGGGTTTAATACCTGGGGCCACCATATGAAATTGTTAGATAAAATTGTTGAAAGAGGCCCTTACCATATTGTTTGGTAAGTTACTTGAAAGGTATAGAATTTCTCAGCCAGAGGAATGAAGTTCCTCGATGGATAAGGCTAATGCTGGCCCAGAGGGCTGTGCTATATGCTCCTTAAAATGGCTGCCATTCCTATGAAAGCAGAATAAAATAAGTGACCTAGTCTCCTTTGGTGAGAGTCTGGATGTCTTCAATGGACCTCGCTGGTCAGGGAGGCATCAGGGAAAACTTGGGTCACCATAGGTTGTGTTGCACTATCTGCGATCAGTAATGCCCCTACTGTTCGACCTGATATTTCCCATTGAATCCCATCTGAGGCCCTCCCAGTGACTCCAGTTTGTAGGCTTAGTTCTGGACACCACTCTTCTCAGCACCTACCCACCATCTTCATTTAAGAAATGGTCACTTCCTTTCAACAAGGTGTGAACGTTCCAGCTCTGAGGGTCCTAAGATTCTACGGTCTCCTGGTTTCCCACATTCTTCTAGTCACACTTGCACAGTGGCACATGAGGGCCCTACAGTGGTGCGTCAGCAGGCAGTGGCTACAGTATGGAGGGGATTTGATTTAATCCATCATGAGCTCCCCTCACCACTGCGGCTGAAGTGGTTTGGTGGGGAAACCAAGGCAAACCTGTTTTGCAGGATGGCTTTTACTCCCCTGCCGACTGACTACATACAGTAGTTATGGATGCTACATACAGTAGTGATGGATGTCCCCTTCCCTTTGGGTGGGGAGCTCATCTTTAGGTCTTAAAGGTTTGGACCTCTGGTCTGTGGAAGAACAGGTTCTTCACATCATCCTGTTGGAACTGCGGGCAATTCAACTGGTGCTCAAGGCCTTCCTCCCATCCATCAAAGGTTGGTCGGTGAGTTCTGATCTTGACAGACAACATGATGTTCTGCTGTTTCTGACTGGCCTGATTGGGATCCTGCTAATCAGGACCCCAGTTTCTTTGCTTTCCCCCTAAATTGTTTATGGTGAATCCTTGGGTTCTTCCCGGATTGGCTGCTGGTGTACCCTTATAAGTCCCTAGTATATGGTACTGAGGTACACAGGGCATAAGTACACCAGGTGTTCTCCACGGGCTGAATCATGTATTATGCCACCCATGGGAAACCACTCAAACTTTGACGATAGGCCTGCCATTGCAGCCTGTGTAAGCTGGTGCTAACACCATTTACGACAGTTACAGGTTGCTCTATATCTGAAGGCACTGCACTTAAAACCTTTACGTCACCCCTAAAGCAGGCCTTTCAATCTTGAAGGCAGGGTGCTCGGTTCTAAGTGTGAGGGTGCCTCTGCATAAGCGGTACACCCCTACAAGCTTCTGAGTCCATTCTCGCTGGTTGTAAGTGCATCAGTCATTACAGTATATAGAGTGGCCATGCGTCATTACGCGATGGCTGTCTCTAAACTGGCTGTACCGAACCCGGTCATGTTTGGTATCCAACATGTTGGAATCATACACCAGCACCGTAAATAGTGTGGGAGGTTTGATTCCATGCACTGCAAAGCTCCTCCAGGAGGCCCGCAGTGCTCCTGGTACCAGTATTCCAGAACTGGACAGCAAGCTATGGCTGCTGCTGACCAGAGACCTGTTTCTGCCCACCTGCTGCTGAGCCAAGCTTGAGCAGGGAAAACTGAACAAAAGATATTCTGTCACAGACATGGAGGTGTGACCACCTCCCAGACAGGGTTTAGTGTATTGGGGCAGGTTGGGGACGCTTGCAGGGCCACTGAGACTGATTGAAGGGCACAATTAGTGACCTTCTTGCATAGTTCAGTTCAAACCAGTTCAGGGAGCTGTTGGTTCCCACTCTGGCATTAAACTGACAAATGACGTGGGAGTATCCTCCCCGGTGTCCAGCCCCTCCCCTGGGAGGCAACCCTGAATCGTACCAACACCTTCTTTAAGGTACTTGAGGACTTACATGTGGGTGGGTGTGAGCAAGTGGCTCTATATTTACTGGACCAAAGTAAGGTACAGTGTGTATAGAGTCCTCAATCTCCATAGGTATAACCGAGGTTGAAGTCAGATATGACCTTACTCTCTAAAGTGGTAGCTTGGTCGAGCAGTAAGGCAGTACCAGCGGACAGTGTAAAGCATTTGTTGTACACGCTCAGTCAGCAAATTGTATCACACACTCAAGAACAGAACTCTAGGCCAAATGTTTTTATATCAAAAGATATAGCTGTTTTATTTTAGAACCAACTGGTATCAAAATATACTGTTCGAGGCATATGAGCTGCAGATTACACACTATGTATAGATGGCCACCTAGTGTTGTGCCCGGATGTTTGCAGTTTGTTTTGTTGTAGAAAGTCTTTCGGAGTCACAAGATAGGTGACTCCTCCTTAGGATGATACTGCGCATGGGCATCGGCTCCATCCCCAGATTGTTTTTTTCCGCCACCGGGCTTGGATGTATTCCAGCGCTCCGTGTTGGAACCGATTTCCTTCGGCGCACAATCCTCACCAAAAACTTCAAAACTTAGTTTCGAACACTTTCCAGTCGACGCTAATCTCCAAACATCGAGGATCTCGATTCCGGTCGACGGCCTTCGGGCCTACCTAGGCCTCAATCCAGCTAATGGAAAGGACGCCATTTAGAAAGTGTCCTCAATGTGGGTCGAAGTTTCCCCACACCGACCTGCATGAGGTGTGTAACCTCTGTCTCTCTACGGAGCACGAGGCGAAAGACTGTTCAGCTTGTGCCTCTTTCTGTTCCAAAAAGACTATCCGGGACCGAAGAGCGAGGAGAACAATGGCTCAAAGATCTTCAGCTCTGATTCCAGACATCTTCAAGGAGGGCGTCAACGTCCCTGAACAGCACGACGTCGACAGCAGCTCCGAATCGGACGATTCCGAAGTAGAGGACATCACTCCAGCGCAGTGGGTCGTAAGATCGTCGACCCCGACCCCTCCTCGACACAGAAAGCCCCGGTCACACCCTCGCCCTCCAGCTCGGGTGCACACCGTCAAACCGCTTCTACTGCCCCACCTTTGGCCCCGGCTAAGAAGCTAACTAAGCCTTCAGGCGACTCTGGCTCGAGTCGACCTTCACACGGTGCCGGCGTACACATACCAGCACCGAAAAAGACCACAACCCGACTTCCAAGTCATCAGCACCGAAGCTCACCTCTAACCCTTCGGCACCGAAACCCAGGCCGGATCCAAGCAAGCCTGCTTCGGATTCCAAAACGCCACCGGAACCGAAAAAATCATCGGATCCGAAAAGGTCATCGGATCCAAAACCTATACCGGAACCGAAAAAACACTCTGAACTGAAAAAAGCTTCGGAGCCGAAAAATACGGCTGCCTCCCCAGTGAAAGACATTGCCAAGAAACCAAAGCAAACCATCTCGGTGCACAAAACTTCCTCCGCACCAAAAGAACAATCCCCTGCAGTGGATTTATCCTACCCAGACCCTGCTCAAAAGACTCTGGCCAAGGACCCAATCACTAGACACCTAGTTTTGGCTACAAAGAAGTGACCACTGGACACACCAGCTCCAGCTCCGCATTCAAAGAAGGCGGACATGGCTACCTCTCCTTTAAGACTGCCTTCCTCTTCTCTTTCACCTGTACCATCACCACCACCACAGCATTCTCCAGCATCTCCTATCACACCACACAGAGATGATAGCTCTGATAGCTTCGGATATGGGGGGGTAACACACCTGATCCAACAAAGCCCACAGGATCCCCAGACCCCTGGGACAATTATACTACCCCAGATGTCCCAAATGTCCCTCAAGGTGACATATACCCCTCAAAACCTCCCCCACCGGATGACACTATAGGGTTTAATGAATTAATTCACAGGGCTGCACATTATCATGGTGTAGACCTTTATACAGACCCTGTTGAGGAAGACTTCCTTATGGATACATTCGACAATGCACAAAGGTCTTCATCCATCTTGCCCATGCTAAAGGAGTGATCAGGCTACGATGTTTTTATTCACAAAGCAACTATTACAACCCCTCACATCACGTCCCCCCCCTCCTATTCCTTTGTGGGCACTAAGTATTATGATGAAGTACTAATTTTCTCATGAATGATATAACCATAAAAAGGTTGAAATAGTTGCTTTGTGAATAAAAACATTGTAGCCTTTATTTGTTTTCGTTTTTCATTTTCTTTAAATCTTTATACTGTATATAAATTGCTCTTTCATGTCCGGGACCTTTTTTGTCCATGAAACTTGTATACCCAGGTCCCAGTGACTTATTTTGGGTTCAACCCTGTTCTTTACAGAATAAAGGAGTGATCAAGCATGCTACTGAAGTCTTCAAAGACCCAGTCAGAACTCGGGTCATTAACCCTAGGATAGAGAAAAAATATAAAGCTGCCCCATCAGACCCAGCATATATTAAATGCCCAGTACCACTAGACTCACTTGTTGTTTCCAACGCACGCAAGAGAGCAAACTCACAAACTTCGGGTGAGGCTGCTCCACCAGATAAAGAGTCTAAGCTACTTGACGCATCAGGCAAAACAACAGCGTCTCAAGCAGCAAACATGTGGCGTATCGCCAATACACAGGCACTGCTAGCCAGATATGACAGGGCACATTACGATGAGCTAGAGTCACTAATTAAGCACCTCCCTGACAAGTACAAGGATAGGGCAAACGAGCTCATCCAGGAGAGTAAAAACATCACAAACACCTCATTTAGGTGTGCCCTCGATGCAGCAGACACGGCCTCTAGGGCAGTTAACACCAGCGTCTTGCTACGCAGACACGCCTGGCTGCGCATATCAGTGTTCAAACCCGAGGTACAAAGCGCCATTCTTAACCAACCCTTTGACGAACAACACCTATTTGGACCCGAGGTAGATGTATCATTAGAGAAAATGAAAAAAGATACAGACACCACCAAATCTATGGGAGCCCTGCAGTCGCAGGCTCCCAGACACTCATTTTGTCACTCAAACTATCGAGGTGCCACCAGGGGATATACTTCAGACACAGCTTCCACCTCGTACAAAGCCATTACACAGTCTACCTACAGTAAAGGCTACCAAAGGGGTGGGTACAGGGTTAACAATAACAAAGGCAGAGGCAAAAATAACAACTGCCGCTCAGCCTCTACCCCTGCCCAATGACTCCCTTCCCCTTCCCCCGCCTCATTCCACTCCTGTCGGGGGAAGACTTCAACAGTACCTGCCAGCCTGGGAAAACATTACATCAGACAGGTGGGTGCTCCAAATAATTCAATCGGGTTATTGTCTGGAACTAACATCTACCCCCCCCCCAAATATACCACCTAAGCAACGTCCAATGTCACAGGAACATTTAACATTGCTCAGACAAGAGGTACTATCCCTCCTGCAGTAAAATGCAATAGAAGTAGTTCCAGAGCATCAGAAAAACAAAGGAGTATACTCCCTATATTTCCTAATACCAAAGAAGAACGGATCTCTAAGACCCATCCTAGACCTCAGACCTCTAAACATTTACATACAGTCGGATCATTTTCATATGGTCACACTACAAGTCCTCCCATTACTGGTATTAAACGACTTCCTTGTCACTCTAGATCTCAAGGACGCCTACTTTCATACTTTCATCCACGCAGCACACAGAAAATATCTCAGATTTGTGCTAGACGGACAACACTACCAGTTCAAAGTGCTCCCATTCGGAGTCACAACAGCGCCAAGGGTGTTTACCAAATGCCTAGCAGTAGTAGCGGCACACCTAAGAAGACAGCACATTCACGTCTTTCCATATCTAGACGACTGGCTCATAAAAGCCAGCTCACACAAACCGTGTGTGCAAAACACTCAAGCTACTATTCCACTGCTTCACGACTTGGGATTCACGGTAAATCACGTCAAGTCGCACCTGCACCCCTCGCACATACAACAATATCTCGGCGCTACAATAAACACCCAATTAACACTAGCTTATCCCTCTCCAGCCAGGATAACGAGTGTACAAACTCTCCTAACAAAATTCAAACCACAACACTCGCTACCAGCTCGAGTGTTCATGCAACTCATAGGAATGATGGCATCTTGCATATCTGTAGTACCCCACGCAAGATTGCAAATGCGTCCACTTCAAGAGTGCCTAGCACGCCAATGGAACCAGGCTCAAGGTCACTTAACAGACCTAGTGTTGGTAGACGGTCGGACTCCCCGTTCTCAGCAATGGTGAAACACCAAAAACCTTTCCAAGGGACGACTGTTTCTAGAGCCAGTTCCCCAAATAGTCATGACAACAGACGCATCGCTCTCTGGCTTGGGAGCCCATTTGCTGCAGCACTCCACTAGGTGAGAGCGGCGTCTCCAGCCTGATTCACTCGGCTACACACTTAGTGCACACGGGTCGCCGAGAAGTACGTGCACGGCGTCTCCAGTGAGATTTATCCGACAACTACGGAGTTTCCCACCCGTCGTTCCACTGTGCCGCGAGTTGCTCTTGAGTGGATCGCGTGGCTCGATTCGGCATACCCAAAGGCTATGAATAGATGCTACATGTAATTTCGGATACACTTGATGGCAAAAATCTCTCGCTGTCCACCGTTCTTAATCACCAGTACTGATCCATTATTCAACCAAGGTTGCTGGCCCCGTAATATGTCCTGATGAAGACCCTACAGCAAGGGCACAATTAATCCCTGCATAATTCAGAGGGTCGAAACGTCGACAACATTGTGCTTGACTGTTAACTTCACACCATCATATTTACATTTATTGTGTTATGTGAAGTATAACGTTTGTTTGATTTGAATTTTGAACCAATGGTCTTTGTTTGGCTTTGAGTATATCTAGCCAACATTGTGTAGCGAATTTGCAGATTTTACTGTCACTCATTCCCTCCCATCACTATATCCTCACTTGATCACCTCCCTTCCTTCCCCTTGGGGCACTGCACAGCCGTCCAGAATGTTTTGATACGAATTGTTTGTATATGAAGTATACCCCATCCCATTGTGAATAAAACACTGTGGATGCATTTATTGTTTCATGAATTTATTAGATTGTTTAATTAACGGTCTATTACACTGGGACCCCCTCCTCTCAGTACTTATACAACCCAGGTCCCAGTGACTGTGTTTGGGTAAACCCCCTCTTCTTTACAGCACTCCACGCAGGGCAGGTGGATACAGCAACAAAAGTTACTCCATATCAATCATTTGGAGTTGCTAGCCGTGGTTTTCTAGCTCTGAAAGCATTTCAAACTCAAGTGTCAGGCAAGGCTGTCTTAGTCCGCACAGACAATATGACAGCTCTGTACTACATTACTACATAAACAAACAAGAGGGGGGATACACACTCTGCAGCTCTCTGTTAGCTCAGCAGATATGGAGATGGCCTATACCTCTGAAAATCTTCCTCTTAGCCCAACACGTCCCAGGAGTATAAAACACTAACGCAGATCTGCTAAGTCAACAAACACAGCAGATCCACGAGTGGGAGCTTCACCCGTAAGTTCTTCATCAGTTCTCCCAAATGTGGGGACAACCTCAGATAGACCTCTTTGCCACCCACGAAAACGCAAAATACCCAAACTTTGCTGCCAGATACCCACACCCATTGTCCAAGGGCAATGCGATATGGATGAACTGGTCAAGAATATTTGCGTACGCTTTTCGTCCTCTCCCACTACTTCCCTCAGTGGTGCGCAAACTGCAACAACATTCCCTGACACTCCTTCTAGTCGCTCCAACTTGGGATAGACAACCGTGGTACACCACGCTGCTGCAAATGTCTGTGGTGCCACATCAAATACTAAATTTATCTCCAAGCCTACTAACGCAGAACCATGGAGAGATCAGACACCCGGACCCTGCTCAGCTCAAACTAGCGATCTGGCTCCTGAGGTCAAGAGTTTGGTTACCTCAACCTTCCCCCAGAATGCATGAACATCATTAAAGAGGGTAGACGTCCCACTACCAGAGCATGCTATGCTGCTAAGTGGAAACGCCTGGTCATATACTGCCAAAACAACCAAATGGATCCCTTAGACGTGTCTATACAACACATCATAGGATATCTGTTACACCTTCAAAAGGGTAACTTGGCCTATACGTCTATCAGACTACACCTTGCTGCCATTGCAGCATACTCACAAAACAGACAACATCTGTCTCGGTTTAGAGTACCAGCTATTAAAGCTTTCATGGAAGGACTCAAAAGAATAATTCCTCCCAGAACGCCACCAGCACCAGTGTGGAACCTAAACATTGTTCATACAAGGTTATTGGGTCCTCCCCTTGAACCACTACATAAATGTGAATTGCAATTCCTAACTTGGAAAGTAGCTTTCCTGGTAGCAATTACTTCTCTTAGAAGAGTTAGTGAACCACAAGCATTTACCATTCAAGAACCCTTTTTGCAAATACATCAGAACAAAGTGGTTCTTCGTACTTATCTCAAATTTTTGCCTAAAATCATTTCACCATTCCATCTAAATCAATCCGTTGACCTGCCCGTATTCTTCTCGCAGCCTCAAACAGTCGCAGAAAGGGCTCCACACACCTTAGACGTTAAAAGAGCACTGGTGTACTACATCGAAAGAACACAATCGTTTCGTAAAACGAAACAACTTTTTGTCTTTTTTGCCACCACATAAAGGCAACCCTATATCAAAATCAGTGATCGCCAGATGGATAGTTAAATGCATACAAATTTGTTACCAAAAAGCAAAACTCACGTTAGCAATTCCCCCAAAAGCCCACTTAACAAGAAAGATGGGGGCTTAAATGGCATTCTTAGGGAACATACCCTTTGATGACATATGCAAAGCAGCTACATGGCTTACACCGCACATATTTACAAAGCATTATTGTGTAGATGTGCAAACCAAACAACAAGCCACTGTGGGCCAGGCTGTATTAAAAAAACTGTTTCAAACAACTGCAACAGATAAGGGTGGTCGCCGCTAGGTGTGGGTACTGCTATACAATCTATGCATAGTGTGTAATCTGCAGCTCATATGCCACGAATGGAAAATGGTCCTTACCAGTATGCATCTGTTCTTGGCATGTAGAGCTGCAGAGTTACACCCGCCCACCCGCCTCCCTGGCTACCTTTATCTGTTCCAGTATTATCTTAATTAGATACAAATCACATGGACCTCACTACTTCTTGTACAGCTCCATCACTTCCCTAATGGCGAAAAACAACCTGCGCAGTATCATCCTAAGGATGAGTCGCCGATCTCGTGACTCCGAAAGACTTTCTACAACAAAACAAACTGCAAACTTCCGGGCCCAACACTAGGTGGCCATCTATGCATAGGCTGTAACTTTGCAGCTCTACATGCCAAGAACAGCGGCATACTGGTAAGTAGCATGTTCCTTTCTCAACATTAGTGACTTTAGGTAATTACTTTGCAGAAAGGCAATAGACTTGGTAAGTACAATAGCTACAGTGGTTGCAATTGGCAACACAATTCTAAACACAATTTAACATTGGGCTCAATGGGTTTTTCTACATAAATTTAGTTGATTACTTAAGAGAATACTTTTAGAACCCCAGGACTGGATCCTAGATTCAGTCCCGGGATCTAAGCTGAAAACAGTCTAGTAAAAGCGTTTTGGTTATTGCCGTGATTTTTAAAGAATATAACTGTATTTTAAAAGTTCACCCTTAGAAACTTTTCAGTGAAAGTCCAGCAATGTTACCCTATGGAAGGAAATTCAGGTCACAGGTTAAGTACGTTCTCGTTAATTTTGTAATCCAGTACTGGGCTCCAAGGTCCAACACTGGGATCTCGACTTAAGACAGGTGAGTAATTACGGTTTCGTAGTTGGTACGATTTTTAAGGAATATTTGAAGTTTGCAAAAATAGACAGAAGAAATTTCACAGAAAAGCAGTCAATGGTTTTCTATGGAGAAAATTCAGGTTACTAGTAAACACGGTTATGATTACTTTTGCAGTTCAGTACTGGGCTAAAAGGTACAGTACTGGCTTCTCTCCTGATCACAGGTGAGTACTTCGGATATCTATATTCGGGTGATTTTAGATGAATAGTTTCAAATCTTCACACTTAGAAGATTTTTCGAGTCAAACCAGTCAATGTTTTCCTATGGAAAGAATGAGTTATCGGTTTGCAGGTGAGTACTCAACTGGTGAAGTTAAGGTTCTGGACCTAGACTCGGGGGGGGTCTCCCAGGGTCGGAAAGGTACAGTAGTTACACCCTCAGCCGCACAGGGGCAGCTGGGTGCAGAGAGAGTAGGCCCAATGCAATCCAATGGAGAGTAGGCGGCCTGTGGTTGGTGACTGCAAGCAGGCAGGCCCACGCGGCTGTGGGAGCTGAGCTCCTGGTCACTTACTCGGGGCAAGTGGGGAAGTTGAGAGGGGTAGTGGTTGCACTTCCAGCGGCACTCGGGCGGCTGGGTGCAGGGTGCTTTTGAGCTTTCGGGTGCTCAATGTTATCCAATGGGAAAGGTAAAAAGTGAACAAAGGCTGCAGACTCGGGGACGGAGATTCTTCAGGTGCGACTACCACTTCAAGAGGTGAGTTGGGATCTTGGAGAAGAGGTAGGTACCCCAAAGGAAGGCACAGGGAGCCACAGGGCGACGAGTGCAGGGGTATCTTTTGGTGTCGGAAATCTTACCCTCAGCTGGTCGCGGTTGGAGGGGTCCCTGGTTCTGAGGCTGCAGGCATTGTCTGGGTCGTCGAGGAGGGTCTTTGGGCACTGGACTGCAGGCCCCAATCGCCAGGGTTACCTCCTCGTGGTCTTGGTTCACTCTGGCACGGGCCGAGCTCGGCGGGTGCAGAGTGGGCTGGATTCGCGGTACCTGGCTGGCACCAGGGGTATTGCTGTTGAAGCAGAGCCTCTACTTATGGGAGTCCCAGTCTTTCAGAGGGTCAAGGCAGGCAGGTCCTCCGGGTTTTCCAAGGTTGCTGTCTGCAGGAGTTGCCAGGATTTAGCAGGAGTAGGTTCCAGGATTGACCGGCCGGTAGGGCTGGGGCCAAGTCAGTTGGTGTCGTCCTGTTAGCAGCTGCACGGCGGGTCTTCTTCTTCTTGATCTTCTTTATTGTTTTTCTTATCGGGATCTGAGGAAGGAAGGTTCAAGGTGCCCCTAAATAGTATCTTTAGGGGCGTTGCAGGTAGGGCAAGGGCAAAGACCAATAGGTCCCTGTCCTGGGGTGGATACACACCCTAGCCTGCTCCTCTCCTGTGGGATGAGGGCCGGAGCCTAGCTGTGATTGGGCACGGCTCCTCATCTTCAAGATGGCCGGAGCCTGGGGTCGTGCTTCACCTCGCCTCCCCCACCTGAGGGGTGGGATTGGCACAGGCTGGCACACCCCCCTTCCTGACGTAGGGTTGCAGGACAACCTCCCAGCACCATATACTCTTAATGACAGCACTGCACTTACAGTGCCCAGGAATGGCCCTGGGTGCTGTAGGGGCACAGGTCTCATGCACCTGTGCCCACACCACTGGCATAGGGCACCCAGCTAGAGTGGTGACTGATGGATGCCAGGGCAGTGAGTTTGTGGGCATGGCACACAGGGATGTGTGCCATGTTGACTCTTTGTTTAGTTCTGCACCTAGACACTCAGCCTGCAAAGGCAGTGTGCGGGTGTCAGGGTACAGGGCCCCTAAGGGTATCACAATCAGTGCTGCAGCCCTTAGGGGTCTTCTCTAGTCACCATGCCCTGGGTACCTAGGGTACCATTTACCAGGTGGCCAGAGATGCCAATTGGGTTTTAGTTTCAACACAGTTTTAGGGAATGAACACAGGCCCTGGGCACCTGGTTGGCAGGATCCCAGGGTACACTCAGTCAAGGCACATCAGCTATTCAGCAAAAAGTGGGGGCATACCATGCAAGAAAGATGGCACTTTCTCACAGGCACTTGCTGTAAATCTCTTCACTTGTGGCACTAGTGACCTATCTGTGCTCATGATAACTCCCTGGTTTCTAGCATGTCATTGGAAGTGATCCAGTTCATGAGGCCAGATAGTCGTAGGGTGGTAATTTTCCAGTGTCCCCCGATTTTGTTGAGTTAAATTTCAGGTATTTGATCAGTATTCTTTGTCCACATTTTTTTAGGCAGTGGCCAAGGACAGAAGAGACTAAGTCCTGCTTTAGAGCATCAGGATGCCATGGCTGTATGACCACAGGCCTTTCCGTCAGAGGGGTTAAACCCCTCAGTGGTCTCAGAGGCAGTATCACCAGACCAAAACACACTACCACTTTACGTAGACGCCGCAAGAGGTGTATAATCTCCTTCTTGGTCATCATCCTCTACATACACTTCAAAGAGGGACTATTCTCCCACACTTACGAACAGTCCACTCTCCAGAATATCGCCGGTGGATGACATTAATATCTTTCACGATGTATTGGCAAGAGGAGCGCCAAAATTGAATATTGAAATTCTGCTCATCAGACATCACTCATCTTTGAGACTCTTCACCAAAGGTCAGTGTGAAGACCTCTACTGCCTTTGGATCCGGGTCTTCTACAGCCGGTCATTGATATCTTTCTCACCCAGCAACACTCAAAATGGCTCCTGCTAGGAACCTAAAGAAGTACAGACCATCAGATCAGAACCCCTTTTTCCTCAGGGCGGATCCTCCACCACCCGCAAGCACCACCAGCTGATCCGCACCACCAAGAAAACAGCATTCAAAGAAAGACTGGACAACAACGCCCACAACAGCAAGGAACTCTTCAGCATCGTCAAGGAGCTCTCCAATCCCAGCGCCGCAAACACCAACATCACTCCTTCACAAGACCTCAGCGACTCACTCGCCTCGTTCTTCCACGGTAAGATCGCCGACATACACAACAGCTTTGGCGCACCAACCACGCACCCAACCGCCGAACCAACGCCCCCCACCACCACCCTCTGCGCCTGGACCCCGGTCAGCACCGAAGACACCACCCGCACGATGAACACCATCCACTCCGGATCACCAACCGACCCCTGCCCCCACCACGTCTTCAACAAGGCCGACTCCATCATCGCACCCCAACTCCGGGACATCATCAACACCTCCTTCCACACCGTCACGTTCCCGGAAAGCTGGACGCACGCCGAGCTCAGCGCCCTCCTGAAGAAACCAACAGAGGACCCCACCGACCTCAAGAACTTCCGCCCCATCCCGCTCCTCCCTTTTCCTGCCAAAGTCGTCGAGAAGACCGTCAACAGACAGCTCGCCGCATTCCTCGAGATGAACGGATCCCTCGACCCCTCGCAGTCCGTTTTTCGAGCCAACCACAGCACCGAGACCGCACTGATCGCAGCCACCGATGACATCCGATCCCTGCTCGACAACGGGGAAACAGCGGCCCTCATCCTCCTGGACCTCTCTGCAGCTTTCGACACTGTCTGCCACCGCACCCTAGTACAGCGCCTCAGCAACATCGGGATCCAGGAGAAGGCACTGAAGTGGATCATCTCGTTCCTCGCCGGAAGAACTCAGAGAGTCCGCCTCCCCCCGTTCAGATCCGAGGCCACCGAAGTCATCTTCGGCGTACCACAAGGATCATCACTCAGCCCAACCCTCTTCAACGTCTACATGAGCCCCCTCGCAGCCATCGCACGCCAACACAACCTCAACATCATATCCTACGCCGACAATACCCAGCTGATCCTTTCCCTCACCAACGACCCCGCCGCCGCCAGAACCAGCCTCCAGGAAGGGATGAAAGACGTCGCCGAATAGATGAACAGCCGCCTGAAACTGAACTCAGACAAGACGGAAGTCCTCATCCTGGGATCATCGCCCTACGCCTGGGACGACTCCTGGTGGCCCCCTGCCCTGGGCACCACTCCCAATCCAACGGACCATGCACGCAACCTGGGCTTCAGCCTGGACTCCTCCCTCTCGATGACCAGACAAGTCAACACCGTCTCATCATCATGCTTCAACACCCTGCGCATGCTCCGTAAGATCTTCCGATGGATCCCCACCGAAACCAGGAAGACGGTCACCAGCCGACTGGACTACGGGAACACCCTCTACGCCGGAACCACAGCCAAACTTCAGAAAAGATGCCAACGCATCCAGAACGCCTCTGCACGACTCGTCCTAGACATCCCCCGACACAGCCACATCTCCGGCCTGCACTGCACTGAGAGACCTGCACTGGCTCCCCTTCAGCAAGAGGATCACGTTCAGGCTCCTCACCCACGCACACAAGGCTCTCCACGACCTGGGCCCCAAGTACCTCAACAACCGCCTGACCTTTTACACACCCACCCGCCTGCTACGTTCGACCAGCCTCGCCCTCGCCACCGTACCACGCATCCACGGAGCCACCGCCGGAGGAAGATCCTTCTCCTACCTGGCAGCCAAGACTTGGAACTCCCTCCCCATCCACCTTCGGCTGACCCAGGGCCATCTCTCCTTCAGGAAGCAACTCAAGACCTGGCTCTTCGAGCAGTAACGGACCCCTCTCCCCCAGCGCCTTGAGACCCTTCCGGGTGAGTAGCGCGCTATACAAATGCTATGATTGATTGATTGATTGAGACTCTGTGATCATAGCTGCTGTGTAGAAGACTCCCGCAGTAGCCTAATCTTCAGCAGTTCCTCCAGACAAGGAGAGCAGAGCACAGGATACATGGGGAAGGAAGGCATGTGGCTCTGCAGCTGCATCTTGGAAGGTATTCAGTGCTGTAGACCTATTGGGGCACTATGACAGGGCATTGTGGGACTCACTAACTAGAGCGCTTCAAGGAAAAACTGCCCAAGGAGGAGTGCCGGGATTTCGGAGAGATTCTCCTGGAGGGAGCTCTTGTGGCGAACCATATGATCAGTGCGGCAGCAAATGGAGCATTTCTGGCTGCGCACTCTTACTCCCATGGCATCTGCGCCAGAAGATCCTCTGAGTTGCACCTTACGGCCCTGAAACCAGAGACTAGCAAAGCACTTTAAACCTCCCGTTTTCATGGAATTCTCTTGTTACAGATGAAGTAATGACCAGGATGAAAACAGAACTGGACACTCTAAAGGCTGTGGGTCTAGAGAAGAGGAAGGAATTGCGGCACTGGTACAGGCCGTCCGACCACAGGCCTTTCCATCAGAGGGTGTAAACCCCTCAGTGGTCTCAGAGGCACTATCACCAGACCAAAACACACTACCAAGGACGTCGGCTTTCCCGTGGTAGAGGTGCACCTCGACAATCCTCCTCTACCGCAAAGAACACTGCTCAACAATAAGCAATCGCTTCCTCTGTCCCCGTTACCCACGCCGGTGGGGGCAAGTATCGCCTACCATGTGCAAGGGTGGCACAGAATTACAAAACATCAATGGGTACTGAATATACTGCAAAATGGATATGATGTATGTTTCTGCTTTCCACCGCAATCCACTCCTCCGGTGAAAACGAGTTGTCTGGCGCTCCATCAAATATATTCTCATCTCCAACAGGGAGACTGAATGTGCTTGATAGACCTTCAGGATGCGTACTTCCATGTTCCAATCGCGTTACGCCTCCGGAAGTTCCTACGGTTCATGATAGGGTCCGAACACTATCATTACAAAGTCCTACCGTTGGGTCTGAAGTCGGCCCCTCGAGTGTTCACCAAGCGCATGGTCGTAGTAGCGGCTGCTCTACGTCGCCAAGACTGTTTATCCGTGCCTCGACGATTGGCTCCTAAAGAGCTCATCTCCTCAAGGTGTGAAAGACCACTATCAGATCTGTCTGAATTTGCTACAGCGGGTGGGCCTTCAGGTCAATCGGGAGAAATCAGTTTGTCAGCCCAAGCAAAGAATGCATTACCTGGGTGCTACTCTAGAATCCAGCACAGCACAAGTATATCCTTCAGAGGAAAGACTATTATCAATCCGGCTGAAATGCGATTGTCTGCTTCAAGCTCACCAGCCCTCAGTTCTGCAGGTTGCATCACTTCTGGGGTCGATTGCATCTTGCATTTTCCTAGTCCCCAATGCCAGGGTGCAAGATCATCCATCCCATGGTCTCATGAGAAAAATCTCCCGGTAGGAGTTCCTTTCCACCATCCTCCTCCGACACAATCTCTGGTTACAGACCCCTCCCTTCAGGGTTGGGGAGCTCTTGTGGGCCCTCTGCAAACTCAGGGCCAGTGGTCGAGCAGGGAACAAGCATATCACATCAACATGCTGGAGCTACAGGCAGTGCATCTAAACCTCAAAGCTTTCTACCCATCCAATCAGTCCCAATCCATATTGGTCCAGACGGACAACACGACCACGATGTACTACCTAAACAAGCAAGGAGGGACCTGCCCTCGCCCCTTGTCCCTAGAGTCTCAGGCGATCTGACATTGGCTCCTGGCCAGGCAGCTTTCAATCCGAGCAGTCCATCTGCCAGGAGAACAAAACATTCAAGCAAACTCCCCAAGTCATCACTTCGAAGATCAGCAAGACTGGGTTCTGCACGATGAAGTGGTGACTGACATTTTTCAACATTGTGGTCAGGCAAGCATAGATCTCTTTGCAGATGATACAAACAAAAAATGCTACAACTTCACGTCAAGGTTTTTGCCGGCCAGGGTTGAAGGACAATGCCATTTTGATCAACTGATCAGGGGACTTTGAGTACTCTTCCTCTCATCCCAAAGGTCATAACCAAGCTCTCGCACTCTAGAGCGAGGATAATACTGATAGCATCAAACTGGCCACAACAGTGGTGCTACCTGCGTGGTCATGGATGGAATCTTTTCTCCAAGACCGCAGCTTCTATGTTGAGCAGGGTTTACATAGGTCTGAGGCTTTTGACCTAAAGCAAGGGGTCCCTCAGGGCTCCAGTCTTAGTCCTACCCTGTTCAATCTTTATATGGCGCCGGTGGCCTCAATTGCTGAGCAGTATGGGGTAGAACTGGTGACGTATGCCGACGACACGCAGCTGGTTGTGGCTCTTACACAGCCAACTGAGTACGCGGCCAGCAGATTTACATGCTGCCTCCAAGAGCTGGCAGGTTGGACGGCCAATAACTGTCTCAGACTGAATGGGGACAAAACGGAGGTGCTTATCGTTGGCAGGTCCCCCTCCGTCTGGGCCTCTGCTTGGTGACCTCAGGCACTGGGCCCGCAACCCACCCCGAAGGACCAAGTGAGGAATCTAGGCATTTGGATTGATTCCAAAATGTCTTTCGACTTTCACACCCGGCGCGTTGCAGGGACATGCTTTGGTATTCTTGGCAGTCTGAGGAAGACACACGATTTGCTCCCGGCGTCAGCTAGGAGGGCCAAGGTCCATGCCCTGGTTACGTCCAGGCTGGACTATGGTAATGCTCTCTACTTGGGAGTAAACGCGAGGTGTCTTCAAAGACTGCAGCATATCCAGAATGCAGCTGCGCGCCTGGTGTTGTTGCCCAGGAGAGCTCCTTCAAAAAGGGCCTTGGAGACATTGCATTGGCTCCCTATCAAGGAACGTATAGAGTTTAAAGCTCTCTGTGTCAGTCACAGGATCGTTCATGGGAAGGGCCCTGGCTTTCTGCACAACCTGCTCCTACCGTACAAACCCACCCGGCTCCTGCGCTCTTGGGGTGCAGGTTTTGTCTCGGTTCCTAAGATCAACAGGGCAAGAATGGGGGGGGGGGAGATCCTTCCGCTCCCTGGCTGCCCGTAGATGGAACACTCTCCCCCTTAGGCTCCGTGTGGAGACCTCGGAGGTGGTGTTCCGGAGGGAGCTGAAAACTCTTTTGTTCCCAAAGCCTTAATTGTTGTCGGCTCCGGGCTTTCTCTCTGCTCGGTGTGCTGCTCAGTCCATTGATAGCACGGGGACACACTGGTAAGTGTAACCAGGCGCTTCACAAGTTCAGAATTATTATTATTATTTTACCCGGACCTTCTGCCTCTCTGAGTGCCCACACAGGAGGCTTTCTTGCAGACCGGACTCGCTGTCCAAGATGAACTGGAGAATCCATCACCCCAAAAGTCCCTCGCTGAACTTAGCAGCATGGCTCCTGAGGTCCTCCAGTATGGACACCTAGGTCTTCCTCAGGACTGAATGAACATCTTGAGAGAATCTAGAAGGCCTTCCACAAGGCATTCCTATTCTATTAAATGGAAAAGGTTCTATATGTGGTGTGTGCAAAATGATTTCCAACCTACCAAAGGGCAAGAGGAGGTCATCTTGCCCTATCAACTACACTTGGCCAAGTTGGGTCTAAAAACTGCTCCCATTAAAGTGCACCTTGCTGCCATTATGGTACCTCCTCGACCTTCTTTCTTTCATCTTCAGGTTGTTAAGGAATTCCTATAGGGATTAAAGAAAGTTTTTCCCCAGTCCGGCGTCCTTCGCTTCCCTGTGGCTAAAGCTGGTCCTTTCCAAGCTCATTGTTTCCCCCCCCCCCCCCCCCCTTTGAGCCAATTCACAAAGCTACCCGTCAGCACCTTACATGGAAAGCCGCCTTTTTGGTGGCAATCACTTCCATTCGTAGGTTGAGCGAGATTCAGGCACTCTGTTCCAAGGAACCGTACACTGTTTTTCACCACAGCAGAGTGGCTCTGAGAACCCACCCCTCCTCCCTTCCGAAGGTGGTGTCAGATTTTCAAGTTAATCAAACCATCTCACTGCCTACTTTCTTTCCCAATCCTTCTACTCCAACTGCGAGGTCTCTCTACTCTTTAGATCTAAAAAGAGTTTTAAGATTCTATTTAGACAAGTCAAGACCATTAAAAAGTCTGTTGTTTTGTTCGTAAACTAGAGTTCCATCAGAACAGGTTTCCTAGCCTCCAAGAGTTCCATCTTCAGTTGGATAGTGCCATGTATCAAGCTGGCATAACAATTGGCAAATAAGCCCCTCTTGTCCTCTCCCAAGGCTCATTCCGCTAGGGGCAAGGCAGCTACAGTGGCTTTTCTGCACAATGCAAGGCAGCCACTTGGAAATTGGTACATACGTTCACAAGACATTACTGTCTCGTCTCTGATACTAGAGCAGACACTGAACTAGGCCAGACCTCCTTGAGGAATTTATTTTAGTGCTGAATTCAGCACCTACAGTTTTCTTATTTGCCCGCAGGAGTTGAGGATGGGCTTGCTATTAGATTCAGTGCTTATGACTATTGATGAGGATCCCCTGAAGAGAAGGATAAATTACTTACCTGTAATCCTAGTTCTCTTCCAGGGTATCCTCATCAAAGTCATAAGCAAACCACCCACCTCCCCAGGTATATTATCCATAATTATGTCATGTCTTTGTGCCCTGAGCTCTGGGTCATTGCAAAGAACAACTGACCTAATTGTCTCCCCTGAGGCATGAAGGGAAGCTGGGGGTCATGGCTTCCTTAACCCCTTCGACGCTAATGACAAGGGTAACTCGTCATGGAGTTTCCATTGATTTCAATGGAAATTACATGAAGGACAACAAATAGGCTTAGCATCCAAGTGGTTAAAGGCACGGCTGCAAGTTTATACTTGCAATTGCTTTAATTTTCTATGCTGGTTAGTTTTCAATGCAGCCTATGGGCAAACAATGCCTTTGTTTTTGCAGGACAGTTTTCTGCTGTTTTTTTAAAGAGAGTCCACGTGTCTCCTTGTCCTCCTGTTTTTAGGTCTCGGCTGTCGAAAGCAGCGCATGCGCTGCTCTCGGCATTCAAGAGCTTCTTGGAATCAATTCAGATTCCGAAGCTCTCGGAGGCAGAGTTGAAGCCCCGCCCATCTTTCTAATTGTTTCTCTTCATGTTGCATGCAAAACGTAGGCTTCTCATTGTAAAGGAGGCTTCTTAGTTCCTCCTTGTTAACCCCTTGTCTCCTTTTGGCCACGCCCTCCGGGATTCGATCTTTTACCGGCGGCGTGACACACTCTGCTTCATTTGTCCCCATGCACTTTTTTCTTCTCACTCAGCTTTGGCATGTTTAGTTTCGCATCGCGCTTTCACTTAAAGTGCAAGTGCGATGCAAAAGAAAATACGCGGCTGTCCACCAGCGCCCTGGTCGCCGGGTTTGTGTTTGGCTCCTTCGCATTGCAACATTTCAACTCCAGAAGCGGAGCCCGTGTGTGTTTTTGCAAGTCGCTGGTGACGGAGTCCTTGAAACAGCCAGCCAGTCTCTCAGTAGGTCTTCCGCTACAGAGGACGTGCGTTTTTTTCTACGCCTGTCTTGTTTTCACAATGCTGAGACAATTGCAGGAAGCCTGCTCCCGCCCTACAAACATCACTGTACTGACGTGTAAATCTCTCACAGCAGACAGACACCCGTGAGGAGGAGCAGGGCTGGGGAGGGGGTGCTTCAAATTCAAAGGCCGGGAGGAAGGGTGGGGGCGTCTGTGGTGCGTCTGTTGGCGGGGCACACGATTCTCAACTGAGGGGGGCTTCAAAGTGAGATAAAAGCAGCCCCCGGCCTTCCCCGCCACAAAGCAAGCCCCTCATTATCACCCAGTGATTTCGGGCCATATTATCAAGGAACGGCGATAACATTAGCAATTTCCTGCTGCTAAAGCAGCGATAATGTTATCGCCGTTCCTTGATAATATGGCCCCTCGTGTTTTGGCACCAAACAAAGCACTACAACGTATCGGGATATTAAAAAAATACCGCATGGAGTGAACGCTAATATTTCCTGAAGGCCCCAGACCTCGTGCTGGGGTGAGAGGCTTTCCAGGTGCTCGCGCTTAGATCGGGGCGCCTGTGGCCCGTCGGGGGATGTGTGTGGTAGGGGAGGGAGGTGCTTTTCACCATTAACAGTATGGGGGCGCTGGCCTCCTACATTACCAGGGCAATGCACCTGTGAACAATAGTAGTGTTAACGGCTTCTCAGCTATTGGGCACAGCGGGTTGAGCACTTGTTGCAAAGTCTGCCCGTAACTGGTAGGTCACGGGGATGTGGGTTGACTGCTAGATTACTGACTTTGGTGCTGGAAACCAAGGTACGAGCCTCTGGGTCGCGTCCACATCCTGTGATTCTGGGCAAATCACTTAATGACCCCGTGCCTGAATGTGCCCTTGTGTAACATAACCCGTGCTTATGTAAAGCGCTCCAATACCGTCGGGTCGAGTTTGCGCTATATAAATCTGCATTAAAAAAAATAATAGCCAAGTGGGTTGCGCATCAGCGCCAGAGGTCCCTTTAGGCTCTAATCCCATTAGAACAGCCGAATAATATCGGCTTTACACGATATGCATATTCCAGATGTGCCACAGCAGACTTGCCCAACAAAAAGCAAGATAATCCGTTTTACTGTGTGTGATATTACCGTCCCTTATTACCTGACCACCTATAATATGTGCATTTGTAGGTCCTTCCTTAAGCAGCGCATGCGCCGTCTGCTGAAAGACATATTCTTTTCTACATTGGTGGGCAAGCGCCTACAAAATGACTGTGCCGGCCGCGTCAAAGCGTCTTTTTATTCTTTAGCCACGGTACAGCATCCGTGATGCTGTGCCGCGTGGCTACACGCATTGGCAAATCTAATAGGTCCCAAAGATGAGACCTATTGGCTTTGCCAATGCTTGTGTTTTAAAAGGTGCCCTGATGTGTCCACTTGATCTCGGCCATGTGTTGACTGAGTGACACGCATGCATCGGGCACGGCTCGCGACCTGGAGCTGTTGTGCCCTCGTGTTCAGAGCTGTGAAGTGCTGTCGAGTTCCCTAATCTCAGCCCCGGCCTGCCCACAAGAGGGAAGTTTAACAGTTTAGGATTCAGCTTTTCACATTATACATGCAAACAAAGCGGCCCGCAGGGAAGTGAAATTGATTTTATCTATGCTTTTTGCATTGTCTTTATTGCTATTAAAGTCTAAACTCATGAAATCTGGGGTGATGAAAGATGGCTTGTCGGCCTACTTCAAAGCTGCAAACTCTGTGCACGCAATGACTGCTTCACAAAGAAAACAGAGGGGCTGTCCGGGGTTTCACAGTAATACCGCAGCCTCCCCGGTAGATGGGGGTCGGGGGGCTCTTGGACTGTTGATGCGGACTTTGTTGGGGGAGGGAGCAGGTCACCGACAGTTCGTTTTACCAACGCAGGACCTTAATACACATTTTTTCGCACAGACTTATTTCAATATTGCCTTTCCCCTGCGCCTGCTATGGCACGTTCTCTTCTGAAGGGCCCAGTACTACAACAGCAGTCCATAGGGAATACATTTGACACTTGTATGCAACTGAAATCGCTTCTAGGCGCTT
This sequence comes from Lissotriton helveticus, assembly GCF_964261635.1. Classification (NCBI taxonomy): domain Eukaryota; kingdom Metazoa; phylum Chordata; class Amphibia; order Caudata; family Salamandridae; genus Lissotriton; species Lissotriton helveticus. The sequence goes on from NC_136067.1 coordinate 108,223,666, forward strand.
CTCCTCGGAACAAGCTTTTTTTTACGTACATTGCATACTTTGATCTTGCACTGGTACATATATATTTCTGTAGGATTGAGCAATTGTGGTAGTGCAGGAGCTGGGAACCTGACCTCCCTAGTTCCCTCAACTTTTGAATGACCAAAAACACAAGATTCAGATCAGCTCAGCACATACCCATATGTTATATAATGCGTATCACAGGATAAATAATCCCAAACTCCAAGTTATTCAAGAACCAATAAACCATCCCCCAAAGAAAATATGCAGCGCTACAAATTTTTATGTGAAAATACTAGTTTTCTTCTTTATTTGATATTTTGATGGACGATCATTCATTTAAAATACAGTGCAAAATCATAGCCATCATTGCCGACGCAGCGCGTTTCGTCTCCATGAGACTTCTTCTAGGCTTTCTGTGTTTGTCTATTCTTGAATTAAATCCAAAGCTAAAGCAAGACAGCAGTGGGCTTGCATAGAACACATGACACTGTAAAACAACAAGTAGTCACACCTCACATTGAAAAAAATATATAATCGGACTTCACGGGATCCACATTACATTAGAGATGCAGTAACTCCTGATTAACTAGACGTGCATACATCCCATAAAAGGGCCTGTTCAGAAGCTACTGGAGAAAGGATAAAGAATCTAAGAAAATAGGCTTAGTATGTAAAAAGGTATCATTTCAATCTTCAACTCACTGAGAATCATCAGTTCAACAGTTCTTCTCTCAACATATTGCAGATATCATTGGAACGCAGAGGAGGAGCTTATAAAGCACATACCAGAAGCTCACAATAAAAGAGGTGAAGAGTTAGTGGCTGAAGGGAAAATAATAACTAATGCTAGCATGAGGTGTTCCCTATCAAGCATCTGATGCTTGAAAACATTTCAGAAAAACTGAGCATCTCCAGATCCATGGGTGTGTATCTCATTCACCTAAATCTTTTTCAGAAATCATTTGAGGGAAGTGAATAGACATTGGCTGTTCATTCAAAGGCCCTGTTTCCGATAGTATCAAGAAACTCAACAGGCTAAAATATTTCACTGATCTGTTTTCCGAAGGAATGGCAGAAGGGAGCAGTGGCCCGCCCAAGGTCCCCCCCATTACCAAACAGTGACTTTACTTCCATACCCCCATATCACACTAGACCTGTTGTGTGAAGAATTACCCAATTCCTTCCATAATGGGACCACATCACCTCAGACCAGTGTGTCCAATGCATTCTGAGGGAAGGATGTTCCCAACCTCAGTCATACGACAATATGACAAATTATGGCAATGCGCCAGTACCTGTTGGCGAAGCACCTTCTGGGAGTAGACACCAACTTTGGCGACCCGCTCAGCAGGACCCACAGACAAGTTCACAAGTTGGAAATTCCACTTACAAATCCTCTGCAAGTATTTCTCATGCTGGAGGACTCGAATAATAGATCTATTTGCCAGTCCAGAAATGCAAAATGTGAAAACTCCACCCTCAGTTAACCACACCAGCATTTCAAGGGCAATGCACTATGTATCTACTGGTTATGGATATTTGATTACACTTTTCCACCCCTTCCCTTAATACCATATATTGTCAGTAATTTGCCACAAGTTTCCATGGCCCAGATTCTAGTCTCACCAAGATGGGCAAGGCAATGCTTCGGCAAACGTCAGGCAGCCCTCATGAGAAGCTCACAATATGCCCTTCTCACACAACACCAGGGTCAACTCAAACCCCAATCGGTTCATTCTGGCACATGAGAACTAGGAGAACTGATAGAGACTTCTAGTTGCAGATTCCTTACCTTAGAATTTCCCCCAGGTATCAGTCTTGTCACTAGGTGGCATCGGTCGGCTCCGTGTCCGTCGGTCGGCGTCGTGGGCGCCAGCAATGATGTCGCGGGTCCAACATAGGACACCTCCCAGGCGCACTTAACATCAGTTCTTTCTTTTTCCGCGCCAGCTTAAGTGCAGATCCGGAGAGAGAAAGCCCTTAGCCGTTTTTTGGCTTTTTTTTTTTTATTTTAGACTTTTGTTGACACTTTTTTGTGAGTCTTGGACACCTGTTGCTGTTGACGTCTCAATGTAGGATCGGATTCAAGCCCTGTTTATCCGGTCATCAAATGATGTCCGTGAGAGATCTGCACCTCGTGTGCCTCTGGTGCTTGGAGGGTGACCACTACCCGAAGTCCTGCTCCATGTGCCGGGCCGTGAATCCGAAAGCTGTGCGGGCGCAGTCCAGAAAACTGTTGGAGGCCCGGCCCTCGGCTCCACTTTGCTCCCGTTCTCTGTCGAGAGAAAGGTCCCGGTATTGGTCGCGGATCCCCCACTCGTCCCAAACAAAATTGTCGTGAGGTTCAGGTAAGCACAAGAGGAAGTCTAAGTAGCATAGGCGTTTTTCGATTTCGCCCCGTCAATCGGCCGACGTGACGAGGGACACAGAGCATCGTTGTTCTAGACCTGAGTCCCCAGAGCCTCTTTTCGAGACAACTCCACGTCTCCCCACTTTTTCGGGTGCCGGAGCATTTCCTGCCCAATTGCGACAGTTTTATGAGGCCTGGCACTTCATGTTTGGGCAGTCCGGCTCTGCTGGTGTGCATTTGGGCCCAGTGGAGTCGGTTGGGGTCCTCAGGCCTTTGACGCCGGTGGCTCCTTCCCCAACTCTCGAGGACCCCAGTGGATAAGTTATCAGATCTGGACCGACGTCGGTTGTTCCACCTTGACCTTTACAGATGTCAATCCTGGCGGCCACACTCCTGACCGTGCCCCTTGTCAGTATCAATCCCCACCCTCCCCCCTGACTAGGACAACACAGCCGAACTGGTGTCCTTCAACATCTGTTGCGACGTGGACCTGGGTGAAGCCAGTGGGTTGGACACTTCTCCTGACACTGGCTTGCTTTCTCCCCCTACGTTGGCTACTGAGGAAGTGGCATCCTACGCGCAATGGTGGTGAGAAGGACAGCTGAGGTCCTTGGCCTCAAGCTCCCTTTGGTGGCAGTCAGGACTAACCCCCTCTCAGAGGAGCTTTATCTTGCAGCTTCTACCTCCGAACCTCTTTTGCCTTTTAATATAGCCCTCACTGATGGCCTTCTGGCACTTGGTCAAGGCCCAGAACGGGGACTATAGTGGACAGGACAATCACCCCGCTCCGGGTGACTCAGCGTTCCTTACACAACATCCTACCCCTGATTGCTTGGTTGTCCAAGCCTCATCTTCCAAAGGTGCATTTCCTTTTGCTCCCCCGGAAAGGCAATCCAAGAATCGAGACCAACTTGGGAAAAGGATGTTTTCTTCCTCCAGCTTGACATTGCAATCTGTGAATACCACTTGTCTCTTGGGCTGATACTCCCATACCATATATGGTGCTGCCTCAGTGCCCGGAGGAGACCCAGCCATTCTCGCTCAGGAAGTTGCAGATGGGAGAGACGCAGCAAAATTAACCATTTGTTATGGACTGAACACCACCGACTCACTGGGCAGAATGGTTGCCTCATCAGTAGCATTACAATGCTACTCTTGGTTGAGAACTTCTGGCTTTTCAGGGGATGTCCAATCTACTCTGATGGATGTAGGATAGTAGGGCCTGCTTCCTATGGTCACCCCCACTTTTTGCTGTGAATTTGTTTTTTTTACTTTAGACTGGCTGTGGCCCTGCTAATCAGGACCACAGCCTAGCTGTTCTCGCTCTAAATTAATACCATGTACTTTAGGTACATACCAGATTGGGTATTGGGTCACCCTTGTGAGCCCCTGTATAGTGTACCATAGGTACCCAGGGCAATCCTGGAGGCAGAGTGCTTGGTTTTATGTGAGAGGGTGCCCTAGCATGAGCTGAGCCCCTCTGCAGCTTTCAGAACCATCTCCTTATAGCTGTTCTGTGATATAGCCATATACTCTTAAGTGCATTATAATCCTCGCGGTTAATGCTAACTTTGGTTCGTCTTTATCGAAACATGTCGTGTAAGGTGTCAAACACTTTGGAATACTAACCCCCCCCCCCCTGTCTCTGTCTCCCCCCCCCCCCCAGTTCTGGTAGCAGGGGTAGCATTCCACCCTTCTAGCGGGAGAAGACATGTAGTTACTGGTAAACCCGGTTAAGGTTAAGGTTAAACAGAGCCTCAGCATCACAAAGTGGATGCTGCTGCCACAGAGACGAGTCTGACCTCCTGCTGCTGGACGAAACTCCGGCAGGGGAGGTCTGGACAATAGGTTTCCTGTCCAAGGAGGTGCTGGCACCTCCCCAGACAGGCTTATGTGTATTGAGGCAGGGAGGGCTACCTTGAGTGAAGGCTTTTCAGACACTGCCTGGGGCACACAAGGTGCTCCATGCAAAGCCCGGTTCAAACCAGTTGCTGGGGCACTCCAGCCCCGCTCTGGCGCAATACTGGACAAAGGGAAAGGGGTGTAACCACCTCCTTCTCAGGTCCACCCATTGGAGGGACCTTCCAGGTAGTCCATCCCCTAAACTTGGTATAAGTATAGGAGCTGTGTCCCTAGGACTTTAGATTACCCTGGACGAATCTCTGAAAGACATATCCTGGATCTTCCACGTTCCATTTCGACTGGAAGACGGATGACATCTCCCTTGTGGTCAAGAAGTGACCACCCTGTGCAAACAGGCACCACCAGTAACTTGCCGGTCTGCATTGTCGAGGCTCCCGCCGGAACTCGTAGACTCTGCGACACAGGACACGGACTTCCAGACATCTCTGACCCTGCTAGACGATCCGGGCAAAGCTGAGACCCATGGCGGACACGAGAGACGTGGGACCGGAACTCATGGACATCCTGCATTTTGCTAACTGCATCGACTCCCGAGGTATCTCGCAGTTGTGCATTGGGGTAGGAGTAGCCCCAGACCCGAGCACCATTTGCACCGAAGCTCAGCCCTGCACCCTCCACGAGTGTCCCGTGGGGCCTGCTCTTGCAGGCCCCACGCATTTCTCTTGCATTTCAGCTCGACACGTCTTCCCGGTTCCTAGTCCGTTGGCTAGTGAGCCCTTTGAATTCTAACTTGCTTTCCTGGTTGCTCCAGGCTTGCTCCAGCTTCCCTAAAAAGTAGAAGCGCCACAGACCTTGCTGGTCTGCACCAAAGCCAATCTTCATCTCCTGCGTGGATTGCGCTTGCCAAGGCTTGTTGGGTCCAATCCGGATACCGACACTGCAGTCAGCTAGATCTTTTGTGGGACAGCTCTAATCCAGCTCCTGGTCGTCGTCGACACCTCCTGGACCTCGTGGCTGCAGAGACGAGTTTCACCTCTTCACCTGAGATCAGCGTGACATTGCCTGGTTCCTTCCTGGTCACTGGCTATTGACCCACACTCTGTCCCTTCTGCTTTCAGGTTCTTCAGATCTTCGATCCACACTTGGATCCACCCGGACACTTTTCCTCTGGTCGCCTGCAGCACTTCTTTGCAGATCTCCATTGAAAACAATGACGAAACCCGACACCAAAAGGCACCTATGCACCCGGCTTCCCTGGGTGAGGTAACACGAGTACTTTCGTGCTCCCTTGGGTCTTGACTCTCGAAGTGTCCTTGTCTAAAGGGGTTTTGTCGTAGTCCATCCAGAAGTGCCCTTAAACAGTAACTTTGTAACTTCTACATTTCCCATAGAAAGTCAATGGTAACTCGCGGCTATGTATAGACACTGCACACGTCTCCCGTGGGCCTCCTACTTCCTAACCTTTGGTTGTTTAGTGTAGCCCCAGCGATGCCCTAGGTCTACTTTCGATTCCAGACGTGTTCCTTTTACCACTATTTTAGTATATGGTTTGTGATGCCCATAGGGCAGAACATATACTGTGCAACTTATCGTATGCTAATTTAGTAACTTGTATTGTGCTTTTACCTCTGACCTCATAAAGAGTGCAGAGGGGTTGCGTTTAGAATAAATACATATATATTTGATATATACCTGGTGTCCTTTCATTTGGTACTCCAGGGATTATAATTGGTAAAACAACTTGCTTAATGCACTCTGAAGTCTTAGCCTGATGACTGCTGGTCCATGCTACCACTAGGATGGCTTTCTATAAGGTTGACTTTACAACCACCATCAATAAGGGTCGATTAGACTGGTGCAAGGTGCCCACTAGAACTAGTGGACATCATATGTCAGGGTAACTTCTCACATTGGTGTGCAGCGGATGGGATAAGAGCTTGCATCATTTTACCAAATAATCTTGAGAATATCATTTGAAAGATCACATTAAGGTACCTGTAGGTACATATAAATCAAGTTTTTATAATACACAAGTTCTACTGAAGTTAGCAGTTGTAGGTGGTAAGGGCTTAGAACACCCTGACTACAACTCCTAGTTCTAATAGGAAACAAGTAGTGTAGGTAGTTGCACACACCACATCTCACTAGCCATGTCTTTGAGAGCAGGGACCAGTGAGCCCCTGCAGGAGGACACCCCAAGGCTGCCTACTAAGTATGACACATTCACTTTTCAGGAATTGAGAAGCTTGTGTGTAGTCAGAAAGATAAGACAAGGACAGAGTCCAACCATTCAACACCTGGATAGTAAAGAGGGGGGCCAACCTTCTACTGAATAGGATAATAATGGGCCAGACCTATTGGATTCTGAAGAAGATGAGGGTTTGAACCAGGTAGAGATTAATGAACTGAACCTGGAAAACTTAGGACTACCTGGGACTGGAGGAGCGCTAGGAAGAACTCATTCCAGACCCCCAAGTAGACCTAATGGTGAGCACAGGAGAAACAGATCTTATTCAGAAGACTATACATTCTGACTCATCAGTAGGGTCCAATGCCTCAGCTCTAATGAGAATGCCTTCACCTCAGAAAAGAGAGTATAAAGCTAGGATGAGAGAAGCCAAGCTTAGGATCAAGAGGCAAGAAGTTGCCCTTGCAAAAGAGACCCTAGCTCTTGAAAGAGAGAAGAAATTGTGTGGGCTAGAGTCCACTGGGGCAGCAACATCCCTAGTGGTAGGGAAAGGTCTCATGACCATAGAAACCTGTACAAAATTGTCCCTCCCTATCAGATTGGGGATGACATCCACAAGTGGATAACTGCTTTGGAGAGGGCCTGCAAAGTACAGCAGGTACCCCAGAGTCAGTGGCCAGCAATTTTGTGGCTCTCCTTTGCAAAGACAGAGATAAGCTCCTCACTGTTAAAGAAGATGAGGCTGACAACTACACTGTCCTGAAGAGTGCTCTGATAGATGGGTTTGGCTTAACCACTGAGCAGTACAGGTTGCTGTTCAGAGACACCCAAAAGACACAGACTCAGTACTGGACTGACTTTGTAGATTGTTCTACTAAGGCTCTGGAAGGCTGGTTACTGGGCAGTAAAGTAAGTGACTATACAGGCTCCGTGTTTTTGCTTTTTGCGCCCTTGTTCTGATCTACTTTTCTACCGCGCTGCGGCTGGCTGCGGCTGGCGGCTCCGGTGCTGCTCGACTGAAGCACCCGGGAGATCTCCGGATATTTTTCACTGTGAAGCTGCCCGTGCCTGCCCCTGCCCCGGTCCCCCGTACCGAAGCCTGGGGAGTTGCCTGCGCTGCCGGTTGGCCCGAGTGCACCCGTGTGTGCCAGCCTTTGTCTTTGCCTTTGCCGAGGCCGATCGCGGCTGCAGAAAGGCTGAAGGCGGGTGGGCGAATTAAGGCGAAACGAGGCGAGTTGGGGAAGCTGGAGGGGCAGGAGTGGAGTGATTCAGCAGGCAAGGAGCCGTATGGTTGCTGACGGTGAGCGGAGGCGGCGGTGTTAAGCCGCTGGACGTGAGTTGCCAAGAGGAGGCCAAGAGTAGGCAGAGGACAACGGTAAGCGGTGGAGGCTGCAGTGGAGTAAGCTGTGGGACGCTAGGAACCAAGAAGGGGCAATTATTGTGTGCCTTGAGGAGCTGTGAGGTGGGAGCAGCTGCACAGTGGGGGATGGTGGTGAAGGGGGCCTGTGAGTGAGCTACCTGAGCCACCTGAGCTGTAAGCTGCTTGAGCCACAGCTGTGACTATTTGGTACAAGCAGAGCACCCAACATCTACTCCCTCCACTCCCCCTATTTCCACTGCACAAATTGAAACTTATAGCTTGGATTGAAATAGAAACCTATAGCTGGGAGTAAGACAAAGGATTGGGTCCACAGCTACAGCTGATTGACTGACTGAACTTGCTGAAAACCTTATCTATGCTCCAGTCCGGCTTTTGCGAGTGGCCGGGAGTGACTGCGAGAACTGTGTTGTGCTGAGCTGTGCGGAGAGACGAGACGAGACGAGACGAGACGTGCTGTGCTGTGTTGTGCAGAGCGGCGGGGGTCAAGAGGCCTGAAAGACTGGGAGATCACCTCTACAACCCTCTACAACCCATGGGGGCAGCCAGCAGGTAGACTATCAGAGCGGAGCAGCGGGTGCCCAGGAAGCCGCGAACCGCTTCTACAAATCCGCGTGCCCTACCGCAGCCCGGCCGCATGTAGCCGACCAGGAGGTGCGCTAACGAGCGGTTGCGGTGGAGGGCGGGCGGGCGAAGCGGCAGCCGAGCGAATCGGCAGAAGTAGAGCAATCCTCCAACAGAGTAGAACGAACAGAGCCAGCGTGTGTACAGATTTTGTGTACCGCGGCTTCTGGTCTGAGCCCTGGCCACATTCAATCACGCCCTGAGTATTTTGAAGTTCTAGGCGATATAGATCTGGAGAGCAGTTAACGGAAGCGGCAGAGGCACCTGGGGAGCAGAGTGCGGTGAGCCACAAGCAGCAAGGAACCGGAGTATTAGAAGCTGCGCTTGGAGGCAAATTTGAATTAGCCGCAAGTGGAAAAACAAGGGAGAAGTAAGAGAAGATTGTCACTGCGGTGGCAAGAAGGGTGCCGTCAGTCACTGGAGGGGACCGGTCCTCTCTCTTGGAAGTAAAACTATTCTATAAGTAAAACGCCCAAAGTGTAAGTAAAATGAGGTCTGGGAGAACCAGAAAACAATTGCCACAAAAAGCGGCCAAGCAAGGGGGAAAGAAAGTCAAGGAAGGCGAGGACTCTCTGAAAAGAACTCAGGAAAAAACAAGCCCTTTAATTCCCTTACAATATTCAATATTGGGAAAGCATGCTATCAATAGAAAATTCATGTTATTAAAAGACCCTACGACAGCCATTTATTTTCAGAAACAGGCCAACTAGAGGGTCTTCCAAACCCATTAACACCGCAAAAAAATCATTTAAGATCCGAGAATAACAACATGGAGATCACGGAAACTCTGAAAAATAGTCACATAGTTATCCAAGCTCAAGTTCACGCTACCGACCATGTAGATTTCTCACATTCAACACCAAAATCAGCCTTACAGTCAATACCATATACACAAATGCCAGAAGAAATGCTTTTGAAAATTTCGGATACCCTCAAATCTGCAAGGCTTTTACAGAACAATTCATGGCTACATTCAATTTCATTAACAAACAATACTGATCACCTTCAAGCTATGGAAGCTGAAAACATAAATGAGTAAAGTATCAATAGAAAAATGGATAGATCCCATGCATCCGAGAATTGATAAATCAAGTACAATGGAGCAGCCAATCCAAACCCAGAGCCTAACAAACAACACGGATGTCATGCATGATCTGGAAGTTGAAATACCAAACGCTCCAGAGAATAGAAATACAAAAGAATTAGCAGAAGAAAGGAAAGAGCCAACGCAAACAACTATTGAAATATCAAGTACTCTGGAGCCGCCAATCCTGAGCCTATCAAATCATAATACAAAAAAAGCTAATCAAGAACAGCCAGTTCAGCTCCCCTTAAATTCTGACACAACAACCCCAACACAGATTATCATTCGAACAGTAGATAATGTTGCGGACCTAGGAATAAACAAAGATAAAAGTGGAGCTACACCAGTATCAGAAGCAAAAGGAGGAACTCAGCAGGCAGCATATACATCATTACTCAAAGTGCTGGAAACTACAATTACAGTCCTGAATATGCAGTCTGATAAGTTTGATACCAGATTGACCTCATGAACATCATAGCCTCGTATATCGTAGGAATAAACACGAAACTGGAAACACTAGCTGATCTAACCATGAAAGACCAAGTAATAAAAACAGTATTAAGCAAAGACTGTGTATGTGGCCCTATAATTGATAAACTTGACAATTTGACCCAGACCGAGTCGCGGAAGGTGCTTCCCCGCTGGATTTCCCTCGGTATTTTCGGATGAGAGACGCGGCGTCTCAATCATCACATCGTTCCCGGGAGCTATCGAGCTCCAAACCTTTGAACTCCAGAGAAGCGAATAAGGCGAGTCTGATCAGCGCGTCATGGGGAATTCGCGTCTGTGAGCCTGCTCCTGATTTCATTTGCCCGCACTGAGAAGACGTGCTTGGACGCCTTGTTAATTTTCCCAGCGCAGCTTACAGGTATTTTGGAACTATCCCCTAGAGAGTGGAAGACTGCGCCTGGAGGCGCTCTCCTCTCGGGGATTAACCTTCTTATTTCTACCTTTCACGTTTCCTTTGCTGAGGGTTTATGGTACTTGAAGGCTATTATAGCCCATGGCTGGTAATCTTACTTTCTCCTGAAATAATATCGGAGTGTTCATTTCCTGTCTCATGATGTTCTCCGTTTTGAGTCAGTGTTAAGGAATGCCAATAATTCCGCTCGCAGCCTTGGGATCATCTGTGGAACTTTGTGTTTTTTAAATCCAAGATCGTTTTTAACTGCTGCCCTGCACCCTGCTTCCTGAACAACTAGGACCCAGGACACAAGCGGACGCTGCCGGGGCCGGGACTGCGAGACCCAGGTTGCTCAGCGCTTCTACAACCCAGCGCACCTGGTGTCTCTTCCCGCCCCCAGCCCTCTGCCCCTTAGTGCTCACTTGCTCATAAGGCTCGCGGCCCCCGCTCCGCGGGTGCCGCTCGCAGCCTTGGGATCATCTGTGGAACTTTGTGTTTTTTAAATCCAAGATCGTTTTTAACTGCTGCCCTGCACCCTGCTTCCTGAACAACTAGGACCCAGGACACAAGCGGACGCTGCCGGGGCCGGGACTGCGAGACCCAGGTTGCTCAGCGCTTCTACAACCCAGCGCACCTGGTGTCTCTTCCCGCCCCCAGCCCTCCGCCCCTTAGTGCTCACTTGCTCATAAGGCTCGCGGCCCCCGCTCCGCGGGGGCCGCTCGCAGCCTTGGGATCATCTGTGGAACTTTGTGTTTTTTAAATCCAAGATCGTTTTTAACTGCTGCCCTGCACCCTGCTTCCTGAACAACTAGGACCCAGGACACAAGCGGACGCTGCCGGGGCCGGGACTGCGAGACCCAGGTTGCTCAGCGCTTCTACAACCCAGCGCACCTGGTGTCTCTTCCCGCCCCCAGCCCTCCGCCCCTTAGTGCTCACTTGCTCATAAGGCTCGCGGCCCCCGCTCCGCGGGTGCCGCTCGCAGCCTTGGGATCATCTGTGGAACTTTGTGTTTTTTAAATCCAAGATCGTTTTTAACTGCTGCCCTGCACCCTGCTTCCTGAACAACTAGGACCCAGGACACAAGCGGACGCTGCCGGGGCCGGGACTGCGAGACCCAGGTTGCTCAGCGCTTCTACAACCCAGCGCACCTGGTGTCTCTTCCCGCCCCCAGCCCTCCGCCCCTTAGTGCTCACTTGCTCATAAGGCTCGCGGCCCCCGCTCCGCGGGTGCCGCTCGCAGCCTTGGGATCATCTGTGGAACTTTGTGTTTTTTAAATCCAAGATCGTTTTTAACTGCTGCCCTGCACCCTGCTTCCTGAACAACTAGGACCCAGGACACAAGCGGACGCTGCCGGGGCCGGGACTGCGAGACCCAGGTTGCTCAGCGCTTCTACAACCCAGCGCACCTGGTGTCTCTTCCCGCCCCCAGCCCTCCTATTTAAGCATAGAGGTGAGCGCGCACGCGGGACGCGCGCGGGACATAGCCCGGGGCTAAGCCCGGGCAAAGGGCGGGCCCTCTGAGGCCCTCCGAGGACCGAGAGGACTGGACTGGCCGTATCCCCTCGCAAGTTTTATAAAATTGAAGTTGTCATTATTGTGATCTCCTTTTGTATAGGATTTTATTGCTTGGTTATTGGTATTACTGAGTGGATTAGTTTTATCCTTGTAATACATTACTTATAGGGTTTGTTTATTAAGTTACGCCCTTTTACCATCAATTATAGTACCCCGTGTTAGTTATTTGCTGGTGTTATATAATGTCAACACGGAAAACGAGAAGCCAGGCGGTGGCGGGGATAAAAAATACAAAAACCAAAAAACTTACTAGTACTCTGGATAGTTTTATCTTTCGTACAAACACCTTAATTGATGAGGGTATTATTTTGATGGAACGGAGGGTTTCTCAAGATCTGCTCCAGGCCAAAAGGTCATCATTGGGTAATATAGCCCTGGCCTGTACTCCGAATAAACAATTGCGTTTATCGGACACGTCCCATTTACCAACTACTCTTGTGACCCCTGTATTGTCCACGACCCACCCCCAGAATATATCTCCGGTATCTTCATTACCAGTACCCACAATTGAGTCTGTAACCCTTATAACACCTATGGCTACCTCAGCTATCATACATACAGACCCCCTGGAGTTAGAGGGGCCCACTATTGTGGGGAAAACACCCTCTCCAATACCATCTGCTACAGAAGGGCTTGGTGATGCTGTAGCTAGTCAAAATATTTTATTTAGTATGGGGAATACGGTTGGTGGGGGAAATGGTTCACAGGAGGGAGAATTAAGTGTGGATGCCCCAGTAACCTCTGTTAGGCAATCTCGAGCATCACACCCCCTACCCCTAGAGTTACCAGATGTAAGTGTATCCGACACAAGTCTGGCTAGCATTCTTGATAATGGTAGTCCTGATGAGTCTGTAGAAAGTGAAGAGGATGTGGATGCGCCCTTTTTTGACACCCTAGCAACCCTTATTAGGTCCTTGCTTTTGCCCTTGGAAGTTAGACTCCAGGGCATAGAAAACCAATTGGGAATTATATCAAATGACCTAAACTGTAAGGGGGTTAAAGTAAATCAAGAAACTGAGAAGAATACCCCCGGTACAACGGGAAGCCCACACCCATTGGTTAAGATCCCCCCAATAGCACCCACTCAGCAAACTAAGACTTGCCCAACCGTTACTACGGTGCAGAAGGTTGGTAAAGTGACCACCAATCAAGTCATTGTAGATGCTAATAAACAAACAGGAACAGCCAGTGCAACTGCGCCTAGCATTATCCAGCGCAAACCCGTTGTGAAGACACCACGGGTACGGCGGAATATTAATTTACCATCTGACGCCTGCCCATTTGTGGTAGTATTAACAGGTGTCCCTGAGCTCACTACAGATATCCCCGAAACATTCTGGGGCCTTAAAAATAAAGTTTGTCATTGGTTGGACAGAAATCTCCCATCCCCACCCAATATGAACAAGAATATTCTTATGGTAGAGAGAGCACCGTGGGTGGGAGAGAAAAAGAAACATCTTAAAGGAGATTGTGTGGTGATTACATTTGAAGACCCTTGTATTGTAGAGTTTATTTGCACTGGGCCTAGCCGCATTAATGACTCCGAGATTCTAGTTAAACCTTTGTCATACTTTTATATGCCCGCGGGGAATCATGATAATAGATGGAGCTGGCTAAGGACCACCCCGCATGAACAAGGTTGGAGGAGATTTGAAACCCAGGGAAATCATCGCTCCTGCAATTGGGGAGACGCTGGAAAAGGAGATTGGCAAGAAGTGCGTAGAGGTAGAGGTAGAACCTACCATGGTGGTAACAGGCTTAAGGAGGGATGGCTGGGCCCACAGTTGGACTATCCTATCCAATGTTATAATCGTTTCAATGGTCTGGAGGAAGTCGATTGACTTACCAAGCAGCCCATTGATCGATTGGGTAGTAGGGTGGTGCAGTCTTTACCTGGAGATGAAGTTAATACACCTGTAGACAGAGTGGTTATTGTAGGCTCCACCTGTGTTGGTACAGATATTATTGTACCTCCAGCTGTAGTTGGTAGCTGTATGCAGGAGATAGTACCCACAGGTCAATTGGAACCTAAGTCCCCGGGTCCCCTTATCAATATTTTATCATGGAACATTGCAGGTCTAAAGAAAAACTTAGTAAATCCTGATTGGAACAATTTTATTAACACCTTTGATATCTGCATGTTTCAAGAAACGTGGTGCCTATCCCCCGAATATATGAATGGTTACTCTACATTTTATGTTCCAGCTGTCTCACCGGGAAGAGGCCGCCCCTCCGGTGGGTTACAGATTTGGGTGAAAACATCTCTGAACTGCCGTGTTATTTCTAACAAACACATTTCTAACGACATCTTGCACATCACTTTAAAGAATAGTGTAGGGGGCTATACATACGAAATCTTCTGTATTTATGCTAGAGGCCTTCAGGGAGGGCTTATTTCCCCAATACTGGAATCATTGGATGTGGAGTTGTCAAAACTCCCGACCAGTTCTAAAATACTGGTCGGGGGGGATTTCAACTGTACATTCGAACCCCTAGATGTGGAAGAGGTACTGGGTCCGAACGTTGTGGAAGGTAGACAAGGCATACCCCTGCTAAATCTTAATCCAATCAAGAAATGGTCATCAAGAGTTATTCAACTGAACGCCCTGGTGCTAGATCATAATCTTTGGGCCTTAAATGGCCGTACAAAATCAGATCGCGCAGGTGCTATGACCTTTAATAGGGTGGGGTGCCCCTCTCGCATCCACTACATCCTTTTAGATGCATACTCATGGCCCGACGTAATAGACATGGTGGTCAGGGAGTCTTCCTATAGTGACCACAACCCCTTATGTATGCAGCTTAGGTGGGTACGTGGCCGTGAACCTAGTCGGGTAACTGAGATGCTAACTAAAGAAATCTTCCCTGTAAATAATAATAGGAAGCTAAAATGGAATGTCGTCAAATGTGATGAGGGGAAGCTTCAAAACATCACGGATTTAGTATCCAAAGAAATTAGTAGTTTGACAGCTTTGCCCCACTCTGAAGTTAATGTAGTCGGTCCCAGTTTGTCGGTATCCTATAGTAACTTAATAAGTAAAATAGGAGCCCATTTCTGTAAGAAGCAATCGGCAAAATCAGGTCTTAATGGTTTTAAAACCACAAGTAATCCATGGTACACGAGTAATTGCAGAATTAAGAGGAAAGCAATAACCAAAGCAATACGAAGTAAGGATTCTGTGGCCGTTCGGGCTGCCAGGAAAGATTATACAAGAAGTATAAAATCCGCAAAACGAGCCTGGGAGGAAGAGCACTGGCAACAGCTTAAGGAAGCAGCATGTGGGAAAAATGCTGTTATTTTTTGGAAATTAATTAATATTTTAGATAGCAAGGGAGCAGGATCTATTTTAAATCATATTACGGAGCAGGAATGGTACTCCCATTTTTTAAAGTTGTACTGTGAGGATAATTTGGATAGCTCGCTACCACAACTAGCTAATATCCCTGGAAACACGCTCTGTGAAACTTTGATCCACAATATAGATCCATTTTCGCAGAGAGAAGTATTAGATGCTATCTCTAAACTACTGCCCGGGAAGGCCCCAGGCCAAGATGGCCTCCCAGGGGATATGTTAAAATATGAACCAAATGTATGGGCTAAGTATATTTCGTGTCTGATGAACTTGATCCAGGCTGGTCACCCTGTTCCAGATTCCTGGAAAGGCGCTGAGGTGATAACTATTTTTAAAAAGGGCGAAAGGGATGACCCCTCTAATTACAGACCAATAAGTCTGATAGACACTATTCAGAAGGTGGTAGGAAGGGTGATCATAAATCGCACAGAATCTTGGCTTATGGATAATGACATCTTGTCCCACTTTCAGGCCGGGTTTAGAAGCAATATAGGTGCAATAGATCAGGTCTTCAGATTTTGTGCAGTCTGTTGGAAGTCAGTGCTAATTACGAAGGGTAGTCTATACTTGGCTTTTATAGACTTGAAGACAGCATTTGACGTCATCCCACGGACTAAGCTTTGGTCGGTCTTATCCGATATGGGTTTTCCTAGTTACCTTCTACAATTTATTGTTAAACTTCATGAAGGAAATTATGCTAGGATCCGCTGGGGATCTCAGGGCCAACTGACTGAGAAGATTCCGGTAAATAGGGGAGTGAGACAGGGGTGTGTGATGGCTCCAACCTTGTTCTCCCTCTTTATTAATGGGGTGGTAGACCATTTGAGGGAGGACCAGGCTGATGCCCCCATCCTTGCCGGTGAGAAAACACCTACTCTCCTCTTTGCCGATGACACTCTTCTCATGTCCAAATCCCCTATGGGTCTGCAGAAACTGCTTGATCGGTTTTGCAGTTTTTGTAAAGAAAGAGGGTTGACAATAAATACTTCTAAAACAAAGTTGATGGTGTTAACATCGAAAAAGCAACATAGGAAGGTTAACCTCTTGTTGAATGGCACCGCGCTGGAGGTGGTACAAGAATTTGATTACCTAGGAGTAAGACTTTGTAACAATTTGAGTTGGTCTGCCCATATTACTAAAATGGTTTTAAACCTCAAAAGGGTGGCAGGAGTAATTCTCAAAAATCAGCGACGTTCTATTAGCAGACCCATAGCCCCTACTCTGGCAGTGTATGAAGGGAAAGCACTGGCGGCGGCAGTTTATGGTTCAGAACTTTGGGGTGCGGAAAATACAAAAGCTTTAAAAGTGGCGGAAAATAAGTTTATTAGAGATATGGTTTCGCTACCTTTATCGTCCCCCTTGAAACCCTTATTTTTAGACCTGGGCAAAAAATCGATAGCTGATCTGGTGCAAATTCGCCCCTTGTTATTTTGGGTTCGTCTCAGAAGGACCCCAGAACTCTCTAACTATGCCATGGTTTTGGATGAGTTGATTGGTCTGAATGTAGCCAACAAAATCAAATGGTTGAATAATCTAAAGAGGCTCGTGAAATCCATAGGTTTGGAGGAGAGTTGGATTTCTCAAATGCCACCCCCAAAAACAATTGTAAAAAAACTATATTGGGATTGGGTTGTTGCAAAAGATCTTAGGAACCAAAATTGGGGCCATTTAACCAGCACCTTCCTTGACCATAAGCCCCTTGGAAAATTGGAGCCCTTTTTGGACTTTATCCAGGTCCCTCGAGATAGAACACTGTTTCTGGAATTCAGATACGGTATTTTACCTCTTAACACATTCAAAGAAGGTTGGAAGGGATATAGTGGAACAGGGGTTAAATGTCCAGGTTGTCCTTGCCCGAAAGAATCATTAGGACACTTCCTATTTGCTTGTGTAGCCTACAAAAAACCAAGAGATAGGTGGCTGAAACCTGTTTGTAGGAATTTAGGGGTGAGGGAACATAGATTAGCCATGCGTATTTTACAAACAAATGTCATTTCAATGCATATGATTTGTGGGGTGGCTAAATATGTGGCGAATGCTTGGTTCATCAGGTCAAAATTTTTGCCCACAGTCTGAAATTATTTTTATGTTAAAATTTGTTCACTGCTGAAATATTTTATTTTTGTGTATAGCTTATTTTGGATATTGTGTGTTGTACTTTTATGAAACTTGTTTCGAATAAAGTAATTTCATCATCGATAAACTAAGCAACGTTCCAGCAATTTTAACAAGTATTTTAAATGATAGAAAAAAGACCAATGATCGGGAGGGAATAACAAACTGTCAAACAAAAATTGCAGTAGCAAACGCACAAAGTGCTATTATCGGGGTCACAAAAGTATTAAATGTGGCAGAAATTCCAATAAGCTATACTGACATCGAAAGTCATAATTATAAAAAGGATAACGCTGGCAAGGAACCACAAATTATGAGAAGCGGTGGGCACAGGACCATAGTAAAAAATGCAACCGAGGAACACAGTGAGCAGCAGCTACAAGAAGGTCAAAACAAGATCGAGAATGGCCGGCAAACAAAGAGACAGAGAAAAAGAGCAAGGAAATCCATAAAGAATAATCTCAATGTAATACAGGAAACTACTACCAGTAGGAAATGGTTCTCGATCTTTGAAACCAAAAAAGTCAATGTTAAACCTGAAATGCAAGCCGTACAAATAGATCAAAGATCTATAGTGGAGGAAGACTGTCAATAAGGAGATCTTACCCAATGGACATCATTAAGCCATAGCGTACAAACAGATGAATCATGTGATATAATGCAGACAAATCAACATCAAGTTGTATGTGCATCGAAAAGAACCATCGCAAAGTGTACAACTACTGGCAGGAATAATCTCCCAAAAACAACGGGTAGCTCACAAATGGAGCGAAGGCATGGCCCACAGGAGATGAAAAAAAAGGAATACCACACAAATAGAGGCATTAATCCACCAGGGGATCTCTCAGGAAAGATACAAAGAATGACAGTAGAACAACCGCAGGAAAAGCAACCTTTGGGTAGTAGGAGTAATACCGTGGAAAGAAATAGCACAGTAGATCCTGACTTTAGAAATTTTCCAAATAAACAGGAATCGAAGGAAAAACTGAGCATTACAATCAATACACAAACTGGTGTTAGAAATGGAAGCATTCAAAGGGAAGTATCACACCCCTCCGCAATGACTCAAGCTGGTGATGACCAGAATAACCCAGTGCAAAGAAAGGAAATTACGGAGATGGAGCAAAGAAAACCTCCGGTAGAAGGTGTCCCTAATGAAAACTTTATAATTAAAATCAATAAGCGTGAAGCTGACAGACATGGAACCACTCAAAAAAAGGTACTCCAGTGCACCAAACCAAGACTCTTACATCTGAACAATAAACGAGAGAACAATTGGGATAATCAGATCATATTGACTCCCCATTATATTTCTCAGGGACAATATGACCTGCTCAATCGAGGGAATTTATTAAAATTAATAGCTGAAATTCCGTCACTGAAGCATCTGTCTACTTCTGACTTGTTGTCTATTGAATTTCTCGAGAAAGAAGAGAATAGTAGTATTCAAAAAACATTATCAACCTGGAAAAATGAAGATATTGTGGCACTAATAATGAATGCCAGAGAAATGTTTGAAAGTTGGGGTATCACAATGACAAGACCAACAAAGAGACGACATCCTTCTCCTCTACTAACAGAGATAAATAAAAATAAAAAAGAGGAAGTACCGATCATACCTGCATACTCAGTACTCCACAACGCAAGAGGAAAAACAAACCTGGCCGGAGACGCTACAGTGACTCCTACTCCTAAACAAGAGGGCAACAAATGGAATTGGATGGCCACAGCCTTAAATGTTAGGAATATGGAATGACCAGCCACAAAGGGCAAAAGCATCGCCAGGAGTAACATAAGATTTTTATCTTGGAACATCGCCGGTGCCAAAAAAGAATTAGAGGAAGATACAGCCCCAGCTTATTGGGAGTGCTATGACATCACCCTGCAAGAAACATGGATGGAGTGTAAGGATGTACCCAACTATACACTCCACCAAGTAAAAGCTACCAGAATACACAATTATGGAAGGCCGAAGGGCAGTTTGGCAACCTATATTTCAACCGCGCTAAACAGTCATACAGAACAATTACCGAGTACTACGCATGATCTACAAGTTATAAAAATAGAACAGGATCAAAAAAATTATCAAACAGTAATTCTAATAAATCTGTACATTCATCCAAATGCAAGGAAAAAAAGGTACAAATAGAAACATTAATGTCATTAGTCGCTTCGATCAGATTCGATAATCCAGAATGGGAGATAATTATAACTGGCAATTTTAATTCATATTTAATCCATACACCAGACGATGATGATCAGCTGCTAGTAGACAACGAGCTATGGTCCATTCCTCCACAAGCATATGCATTAATAAAGAGACAGGACCTAAAGGGGCAACAGTTGGTCCAGTCACTAGAACATCTAGGCCTGCGAGTCCTAAATGGTAGAACAAAAGAGGACAACCCTCCACGCTGGACCTATCAAGGTACTCACGGGCAGTCAATCCTGGACTATACTATGATAACTCTTCCCTTAGTGGCTTGCGTGACGAAATATAAGATTAAATATTCCACCCGAAGTGATCATGCATATCAAGTATTTGAACTGGAACTAGGTAACAATAAACATTGTGCAGCGCCCGTCGAGCTGGGTCAGTTGACCATGACAAACCTCAAAAGAATTTGATGGTCAACAGAAACCCTACCTGAACTATCAACATTAGCAAAACAAATAGTCGAAGCCAAGAATACAACAGGCAAAAACACAGTAGAATGTTGGTATATTTTCACCTAAACGCTATTGCTTAAGGCACCAAAAATCAATTTCGCACAGACAAGGAGGCCAAACCCTAAAACAAATATGTCTAGGACAGCCTACTTGTTAAGGAAAGAATTAAGAAAGATGGTGAGGAAAAACAACGCACAGAAAACCCCCAAACATACATGGCAGGATATAAAGACCGCCAAAAGGCAGTATAAAATCTAAATTTGGAAGGACCTAAAGGCACAACAGGAAAGCCTCTGGACAAAATTAATTTTCAGTGCCAAACAATCAAACAATAGGCTTTTCTGGGAACAAGTCAACAAACTGATAAAATCAAAAAAAGTTATAAACAACACATGTATATCGGAGAACGCATGGGCATCCCACTTAACAAAAATATTTGATGACCATACAACTTCCGTGAATCTGCCAATTACTGTGAGTCCCGATGCCTTAATTGCAGGACCAAATTTGAAGACTCTTGCAGAATCATTAGACTATGGAACAACCATAACCCAGAAAAGTCAAGGCCACTCAGTAGAAGACATTGCAAGTATAATAAAAAAGGGTCGTAATGATGGCGCCCCAGGTCCAAATGGCATCCCGCAAGCCATTTTTAGGACGCATCCAGACCTCTGGGCGAAATCATTACATGGTCTTTACAATGAGATCACTTTAACAAATACCCTCCCCACAAGCTGGATGGGGTCAATCATAAATCCGATCCACAAGGGTGGTGATTGGGCAGATACGGCAAACTACTGGTTAATTGCACTCATGGACGTGGAAGCGAAATACTTTGCCACACTGATCCTGGAGGACCTGGTGGAATGGTCTAATACAAATGGCCTGATTCCTGTCAACCAAACTGGATTTCGAAAAGGTTGTGGTACCACAACAAATATTTTGGCTCTGGCAACGATGGTCGATAAATGCAAACACCAGCGAAGACCGCTACATGCGTGTTTTATAGACTTTAAATCGGCGTTCGATCGAGTGAAGCGTGGGCTACTATGGGCAAAACTACACAATCTGGGGCTTCCGGAAACAATATTACGCCCTATCGTACAACAATACACAAATACGTGGGTCCGTGTAAAACTGGCGAATGGTACCAAAGTGTCAAAAAAATACCAACTAAGATCGGATTAAAACAAGGCTGTGTATTAGCCCCCCACTTATTCAATCTTTTTATGACTGACCTCTCACCTCGATTGGATCAAGCAAATGCACACCTTCCACGGCTGGGAAGACTGCCCATAACGCATCTTTCTTATGCAGATGATATCGTTTTGTTTAGCCTGACCCGTGTAGGCCTTCAAAGGGCACTTAATGAACTTTTGCTGTTTGCCAACATCAACGCACTAGAGATTAACAAGACTAAAACAAAAACCATGTCGTTCACGAATTGCTCAAGACATCAGTATCAATTTAAATTAGGAGAAAAACGCCTTGAAATAGTAAAAACCTATAAGTACCTAGGGGTATATATTGACAAAAGTCTGAATTTTCAATCTCAGATTCAATATCTTGGAAAAAAAGGAAACGGAAATATTTATGCCTTCTGCTCTATCGCTAAGAAGCTACATGGTCCGTCATTTACGCCCCTAATTTCTGTGATGGCCGCAAAACTTCTACCATCAATCATGTATGGAAGCATAGTGCTAAAGGGGAAAGATGTTAAAATCTTAGACTCAATACAGACAAAGGCATACAAAAAAGCGTTCAGGTTACCCAAGTCAGCAGCCCCGGCCCGACTTGAATTTGGCCTCATCAAGCAGGATATTGGGAGAAAATATGCAGCAATCAAAACATGGGATAAACTATGGCAGAATCGAGCTAATCTGCTAATTGATGCCTTGTGGCAAGCCCAGGAGGATCCAAACTCAAGTTATGGGAAATTAAAAAAAAAAAAAAGGCATTAGATGATACTAATACGAAGGAGCTATGGTCAAAGAACACGTCATTCCAAATCTTCCGTGGCTTAGCAAATAAGGCGTCAATCATTATTGGCAGACAAAGCCACTTTAGCAAAAAGATCACGGATGGATGGTTCTCCAATCATATACAACTCTTCGACCGGCGGAATACCTCAGCGCAGCATACTCGCCGCACTTGAAACTCAAACTAATGGCAACAAGATTTGGGGTATTACCAAGCCTAGCGGAACAACCGTCGTGGAAATATAGTGGCATCAAATCTTGCGGTTTATGTGGGGAAGCCTGGCAAGATATCATCCATCTTATATGCATCTGTCCTAATTTAAAAATGCAACGCATGAGACTACTGAAAAAGGCATTTAACGACAGAGGTATTCGAACGTGTAGAGGTGCAATAATTAAAGGACTCAGCACGACTGACCCTCAGTTGACTTGTAAAATAATGAAATTCTTACTGTATTATGAGACACATTTTAAATTGGCATCATGAGAAGGACACTGTTGCTGCTTCATTGAAAACATTGAATTCATAAGTGGGTTCATGTGTTTTAAAAATGTCATTCTTTTTTAAATAATGTTTTATAGTGACTTTATATTTGTATTATGAAATTGTTATGGTTTTAATTAACTTAAACAATAAAGACATTCTTTCATTCAAAAGTGACTATACAGGATTGTTTGACCTTATAATGAGAGAACAGATTCTTAATAATTCTCAGAACCAGTTATTGCATCAGCACTTGTTGACTCTGATTTGACCTCTCCCCAAGAATTGGGTAAGAAGGCAGACAAATGGGTCAGAACCAGGGTGAAGCAGAAGGTACAGAACCAAGGTGGTGATCAGAAGAAGCAAGACCAAAAGGGTGGGGAGAAAGCAAAAGACCAGAAGTCTTCTCAAGGTCCCCAAAAAGCTTCTAATGGTGGGGGTTCCCAACAATCCAAAAAGAAAGAAGATCCTAAGAAACCTTGGTGCAAGATTTGTAAAGTAAATACTCACTGGACCAGTGATTGTGCCAAGGAGGAGACAGCTCCAGCCACCATTGCCCCTAAGGCAACTGTTCCCCCTAGTACAGCTCCAAGTGGTGGTTCTCAACAGAAGGGTGTAGTAGGGTTAACCCTGGGAACCGAGATGGATTCTGGCCTAGTCGGAATACCAACTCCAGCTGTCCTGATCTGTGATGTGGACATACCCATGTCCTCTACTGTGAGTCCCAGTAACTTGGGCAAGTACAGACACTCCTTTAATTAATGATAAAGTGGCTCAGGCCTCCAGGGACACATGTGCTAGTGTCACAGTGGTGACGCCCAGCTTTGTGAACCCTGGACAGATCATACTAAGTGAGAATTACCTAGTGACCAATACTAGCAATGTCACTACCACACACAGCATGGCAGTTGTTAATTTCTCCTGGGAGGGGTAACTGGCCTAAAGAAGGTTGTTGTTAGCTCAGACCTCCCTGTAGAATGTTTGCTTGGCAATGACCTGGAATCTTCAGCATGGGCTGAAGTGGAGTATAGGACACATGCGGAAATGTTGGGCATCTCAGCACATGTGCTAGCTGTGACTAGGTCACAGGTCAAAAATGGCAACACTGAACAGGTGCTGGATTCTGGAATAATGGACCAGTTGCCTATCAGGAGGAGAAGCAGTAGGGTTAAGGCAGTGCCTTCCCCTTGCCTCAGGATGAGGATCAGCCTTCTGAGGAAGCTGATTGTGAGACCCAAAAAGGAACTGTCCTAGAAGAGCTTGCGCCTGATCAGGTTGAGTTTCTTGGGACAGGGGGACCATCCAGGGCAGGTCTGAGGCAGGCGCAGTTGGACTGCCCTCCTCTTGAACCCCTCAGACAGCAAGCTGCTGCTGAGGCTGCAGGGGATGCTAGTGGAACCCATAGAGTTTATTGGGAAGAAGGGCTCCTGTATTCAGAGGCTAGAGACCCCAAGCCTCGTGCTTCCAGGAGGTTGGTCATACCTTTGGCATTCAGGGGCTTCCTTTATACACTAGCCCATGATTTTCCCCTTGCAGGACATCTTGGCCAGAACAAGACTTGGGACAAGCTTGCCCCTCACTTTCACTGGCCTCACATGTCAGAAGACACAAAGGAGTTTTGTCGCTCCTGTGTCACCTGCCAAGCCAGTGGCAAATCAGGTGGCACTACAAAGGCCCCCCTTATACCACTACCTGTGGTGGGGGTTCCTTTTGAACGTGTAGGGATTGACATTGTTGGACCAATGGATCCCCAAACAGCATCTGGGCACAGGTTTATTCTGGTGGTAGTGTATCATGCTACCAGATACCCAGAAGCTATTCCACTTAGGACCACAACAGCACCTGTTGTAGCAAGAGCCCTTTTGGGAGTTTTCTCAAGGGTGGGCTTCCCTAAGGAGGTTGTTTCAGACAGAGGTGCAAACTTCGTCTAGTTACCCGACTGCAATGTGGAAGGAGTGTGGAGTGAACTATAAGTTCACCACACCCTATCACCCACAATGGAATGGTTTAGTTGAAAGATTCAACAAGACCTTAAAGGGCATGATTAAGGGTCTCCCTGAAAAGCTCAGGTGGAGATGGGACATCCTACTACCCAGGGTTTTGTTTGCTTATAGAGATGTCCCACAAAAGGGGGTTGGCTACAGCCCTTTTGAACTTTTGTTTGGGCATCCTGTAAGAGGACCCCTTTGTCTGGTGAAGGAAGGATGGGAGTTACCTCTCAAAAAGCCTAAGCTTGACATAGTGGACTATGTACTTGGTCTCCGCTCCCGGATGACTGAGTACATGAAAAAGGCATCCATAAACCTTGAGGCAAGTCAGGAATTACAAAAAGCCTGGCATGACCAAAAGGCTGTGCTGGCTGTTTACCAGCCAGGGCAGAAGGTGTGGGTGCTGGAGCCAGTCGCCCCAGAAGCTCTCCAAGACAAGTTGAGTGGACACTATTGTTGAACAGAAGGGAGAAGTAACCTATTTGGTTGATCTTGGAACTCCCAGGAGCCCCCACAGGGTGCTGCATGTCAACAGACTGAAACCATATGTTGACAGGGCTGACATGGGCTTGCTCATGGCTACTGATGAGGGACAGGAGGAAGAGAGTGACCCTCTCCCAGACCTGCTTTCTCAGAACCCTGACAATGGGTCAGTTGATGGTGTAGCCTTGGCAGGCAGCCTCACTGATCAGCAGCAGAGGGACTGCAGACAAGTTCTGCAGGCATACAGACATATGTTTTCACTGACTCCAAGTCAGACTATTTGGTGCACTCATGAAGTGGACACTGGGGACAAGTCTGCCAGTTAAAAGTAAGATTTACAGGCAACCTGATCATGTCAGGACAGAGGTCCAGAAGATGTTGGAATTGGGAGTCATTGAGCCCTCAGAGAGCCCTTGGGCCAGTCCAGTAGTCCTGGTGCCTAAACCACACACCCAAGATGGTAAGAGAGAGATGAAGTTTTGCGTGGTTTACAGAGGTCTCAATGCTGTCACTAGGACAGATGCCCATCCAATACCCAGGGCAGATGAACTCATAGACCGATTAGCTTCTGCCACGTTTTTGAGTACATTTGACCTGCCAGCTGGCTTCTGGCAGATCAGACTAGCTGATGATGCAAAGCCAAAGACAGCATTTTCAACCCCTGGTGGACATTATCAGTTTGTGGTAATGCCCTTTGGTCTGAAAAACGCACCTGCCACATTTCAAAGGTTGGTGAACCAAGTTCTCTCAGGCCTGGATGACTACTGTGCATCTTATCTAGATGATATTGCTGTCTTTAGCTCCACCTGGGAAGATCACCTGATCCACCTGAAAAATGTTTCGGAGACCCTGCAAAAGGCAGGCCTAACTATCAAGGCTACCAAGTGCCAGATAGGGCAGAGTAAGGTTGTATACCTGGGCCACCTTGTAGGTGGAGGTCAGGTTCAACCATTGGGGAGCAAAATCCAGACCATAAAGGACTGGACTGCTCCCACCACCCAGATTCAGGTCAGAGCTTTCTTGGGCCTGACTGGGTATTACTGGAAATTTGTCAAGGGGTATGGTTCCATTGTGACACCCCTTAATGACTTAACTTCCAAGAACATGCCTAAGAAAGTTCAGTGGACAGTAAGCTGTCAAAAGACATTTGATGACCTGAAGCAGGCCATGTGCACTGCACCAATTCAGCAAAGTCCAGACTACTCAAATTCATTGATTCTTCATGATGCTTCTGAGTTGGGAGTGGGGGCTGTGCTATCACAATAGAATAAAGATGGTCAAGACAAGCAAGTAGCTTTTATTAGCAGAAGGCTGACCCCTAGAGAGAAACGTTGGTCAGCTATTGAGAGGGAGGCCTTTGCTGTGGTTTGGGCACTGAAGAAGCTGAGGCCATACTTGTTTGGTACTCACTTCAAGATTCAGACATACCATAAGCCCCTCTTGTGGCAAAATCAGATGAAGGGTGAAAATCCCAAACTACTCAGGTGGTCCATTTCTCTACTGGGGATGGACTTTACAGTGGAACATAGACCTGGGACTGACCATGCAAATGCAGATGGACTCTCCAGAAATTTCCACTTAGAATATGAAGACTTAACTGGTCAAGGTTAGTTTAATGTCCCTGCGTTTGGTGTGTGTGTGTGTGTGGGTGGGGGGGGGGGGGTTGTGTAGGAGAGTAGGGTCTGCTTCCTATGGTCCTGTGATTCTCTGGTTTTTCGACTTTAGGCTGGCTGTGGCCCTGCTAATCAGGACCACAGCCTAGCTGTTCTCTCTCTAAATTAATACCATGTACTTTAGGTACATACCAGATTGGGTATTGGGTCACCTTTGTGAGCCCCTGATAGTGTACCATAGGTACCCAGGGCATAGGTGCATCCAAGGCCTACCAGGGGCTGCAGCATGTATTATGCCACCCCTGGCTGGCCCTCCAAACTGACAACACAGGTCTGTTCACACAGCCTGGGTAAGGTGGTGTAATCACCCCTTACTTACATATAGTATACCTATATCTACCTTATATATAGACACATATAAGCCACTCCTACGGCAGGCCTTATCAATCCTGGAGGCAGAGTGCTTGGTTTTATGTGAGAGGGTGCCCTAGCATGAGCTGAGCCCCTCTGCAGCTTTTGGAACCATCTCCTTATAGCTGTTCTATGATATAGCCATACCATATACTCTTAAGTGCATTATAATCCTCGCGGTGTCAAACACTTTGGAATACTACCCCCCACCAGTTCTGGTGGCGGGGATAACATTCCACCCTTTTAGAGGGAGAAGACATGTAGTTACTGGTAAACCCGGTTAAGGTTAAGGTTAAACAGAGCCTCAGCATCACAAAATGAATGCTGCTGCCATAGACACGAGTCTGACCTCCTGCTGCTGGACGAAACTCCGGCAGAGGAGGTTTCCTGTCCAAGGAGGTGCTGGCAAATCCCCAGACAGGCTTATGTGTATTGGGGCAGGGAGGGCTGCCTTCAGTGAAGGCTTTTCAAACACTGCCTAGGGCACACAAGGTGCTCCATGCATAGCCCGGTACAAACCAGTTGCTGGGGCACTCCAGCCCCGCTCTGGCGCGAAACTGGACAAAGGGAGAGGGTGTAACCACCCCCTTCTCAGTTCCACCCATAGGAGGGACCTTCCATGTAGTCCAACCCCTAAACTTGGTATAAGTATAGGAGTTGTGTCCCTAGGACTTTAGATTACCCTTGACGAATCCTTGAAAGACTTTTCTTTCAAAGCTTTATTCGAGCAAAATACTCATAAAAGCACAACATACATTTAGAAAAATCAGAACTTAAAATGGATCCTTTTATACAATCAATAATAAAAACCGTTGTGACAGCTTTGGCAATAAGGAATAAAAACAGTTACAATTAAATACACATTTAAACTGAAAAATCAATTTACATTAGAGGAAATAGCCCTCCGTCTAATTGACCATGCCCACCCCAAGTATTTTGCTGTTCCCAGAACAACTGGCAAATCAGTGGACGTACAGATATTTCTTAGCGCCTCAACTCCGCTAGATGTCCCTAGATTCCTAAAGATGGGTACCAGCCATACTCTTCGTGGGATTACATATGCCTTGCAGAGAAATAAGAAGTGGTCTATGGTTTCCTTGGCTACACCACACACCGGGCAGCTAGAGGTGGTCACACTCCTCCACCTGCCCGTCAGAGACCTCAGAGGGAGGGAACCAGATCTCAACTGAAACATTAGTTTCCTGTCTCCTGGGACAGTAATTGTGTCCCAGTAAAGTTCTAACAATGGACACTGTTTAATTTCCAGGAAACGCCCCCCCATCGTGTCAGATCTCGTTCTACGCCAGAGTCTGTCATCAATCCTGCCCCAATATAAACTTTTGATGGTATTTTTGCTGGGAAAAACTTCCCCCAAGGGATTGTTCCAGAGATTGGAAAGGCCAAGGTCACCTAAAGCAGCCCTGAGGTGTTTAAGCCAAGCTATTTTATGGAAAACATCCGCTCTTATTACTACTAGGAACCCCTCAGCATAGTGCCGTATCTCTGGAGTCGTCCAAAGGCGACGCCAATAAAGGATAGGGCGCAATCTTACTCGGTCACTGACCGATCTTCTCCCTAGGTTAAGACCAAGCGGGATTAGTGGGGTGCTCTGGGGAAGTCCCGTTATACCCCGAATAAACCTATTCTCTGAAAGCTGTAAAGAGAAGACCTTGTCGAAGCCCCATAGTTCCGCCCCATATAGGGCAGACCCTATGGCCTTAGCGTCATAAACAGCCAAGACTGGTTTAATAGGTTTAGATTTTGATTTTTTGTGTTCCACCCTTAATGCTCCAGCGATCTGTTGGTGTTTCAGGACCGCCTTTTCTATATGTTGAGACCACTTTAAGTCTTTGGAAATCTGAACCCCAAGGTAGGTGAATACACTAACTGCCTCTAGCTCACTATTATTCATGAGTGTTTTTGGGCTGGCTCTGTGCTTGGGCGAAAAAACCATCAGCTTGGTCTTGCCCACATTCACTTCCAAGCCATGTTCTCCGCAAAAGCGGTCAAAGATGTGGAGAGCATGCTGCAGGCCTCCCGGTGTTTTGGACAAGATCAATGTGTCGTCGGCGAACATCAGGATCGGAACCCTGAGGCCCGCCAACGAAGGGGCATCCACACAGACATCCAACATCCGAGCCACAATTCCGTTAATAAGTAACGAAAAGAGCAAGGGTGCCATCGCGCATTCCTGTCGGACACCATGTTCAACTGGGAAATCGGTGGAAGATTCACCGTTTGTGCCCCATTGGACCCTGGCAGAATTGGCCTCATGCAGCCTCATGATCAAGGTTAGCAACTCCGCCGGAAGGCCAATATCATTCAAGACTGCCCAGAGCTTCCCCCTTGGGACCAGGTCGAAGGCAGCCCGCAAGTCGACAAAAGCGACATACAGGCTGCCCTCGCCTAACACCACCGTTCCCCATTGAAGTAAAGCAAACCGAAACACCTGGTCTATCGTACTTGTGGCCCGCCTAAAACCTGCCTGGTAAGGGAACAATGCATTATTCTCCTCAACCCAATCCATCAGCTTGTTTACCACCATTCTTCCTACCACCTTTTGAATGGTGGCAATCAAGCTTATCGGCCTATAGTTAGCCGGGAGGGACCTATCCCCTTTTTTGTATATGGGTATGATAATCGCCCCCTTCCATACTTCTGGGACTTCAGCTCCCTTGGCGATGGAGTTTCCCAAAAGGGAGACATATCTAACCCACCGTTCCATATCATTTTTAAAGACATCAGAAGGTATCCCGTCGAGACCCGGGGCCCTTCCCCCTTGGGCAGCACGTATTGCAGCTTCTGATTCTTTAAGGGAGAATAAATTTCCCATTGCGAATACTACTGGAATAGTTTTCGCAGACCCAACCTCCTTAGATTCTGCATATTCGGGTTTAAAGTATTCTACCCAAGCACCCTCTGCAACATTATTATCTGGTTTGTTTGGAGTCCCACCTCTTCCCCATTTTAATAACCTCCAAAATAACCTGGAGTCCTTGTCCCATATTTTTTTCGCTAGTACTATGCTGGCCTTGTAGTGCTTCCTAGCCTTACTAATGGCATCCCTGTCCCTGTTCCTAATAGCGTTGCCTAAGGCTAACCTGGCTACCCTACACTGCTGGTTAAACCACCTAGCTGGTTTGGGTGGATGTTTCCTGTTGGGCTTACAAGCTCTCACAAAATGAGGTCTTATGAGGGTAAAGAATTTATTATGTATATCCGTTATTTCCCTAGACCCTGGGTTAACGGAATTTTCAGATTCCATTGCAGCAATTGCAACATCCAACTCGGTACTTATAGAGTCCATAGAATCTGCATTCGCCAAAACACTAGGCCAATTAAGTCTACGCATGTCATTGGTCATTATGGGCATTAAATCTTCGTTCGATTGCTCACCACCAGACCCTGTTGACCACCAGTTGTGGGTCACACAGAGGGGATTGTGGTCACTTTCCAATCTACCCTCTACTTTCATGTCCCTAACCCACTGCCTTAGACTAAGGCTGCAAATGACATAATCAATCCTACTATGGTTTAGACCATTATCAAAGGTGGACACACCTTCCCTGTCACCTTTCGTTCTTCCGTTGAGAGCTCTCAACCCATGTTCCAAGCAAATGGCATTCATTAACAAAATATCTTTAGTCCACCGCTTGACGGGAGCTAGGGTTAGGGTCGGGACACCCCAATGTGTGTCCTCATCCTGCCCCACGGAATCATCCATACTATCGAGTGGCTCGTAAGTCCTATTCAGGTCTCCCGCTATTATAATTTTGTTCCCCAGAGACTGCGAGTCTAGGAAAGTGGACAGGGCCTCTAGGGTGGGAGAACTTCCTGTGTTAGTGCCCCTAGCATATATATTATAAATATCTAACACTGCCCCCTTTTCTGAAACTAGTCTTAGCATTAGGATATCCTTACAACCCAGATCAACCATTTTTACTTTGATTTGTGAGCTTTGTTTCACCCAGATAGTGAGACCACCCATTGGTCGGCCCCTTGCACCTTTACTTGCTGAGATTGAGAAATTCAAGTAACCATGGTGAAAAATAGGATCACATGCCCATGTCTCCTGGAATAAACAAACTTCAAAACCATTTACAAAATCGATCCAATCCTGAGACATCAGCTTACCGGCCAGCCCAGCAATATTCCACGAGAAAAACTTCCCTACACTTAGGCCGTCCCTGGGCACTGGTCCTACAAGATCTAGATTGTTAATCTCAACCTCGTGAGTACTTTGGGTACTTGGTATAATTAGATACTCGCCCCCAGATATTTGGTTGCATTCCTCACATAGATGATCCAGAGCCGCAAGCCCCAAAGCGTTGTTCCTGCTATTTGGTTCCACATTTGGGTCATTAGCAATTTTAACAAGATCACCACATAGGTTCCCGGTGTTGATACCATCATCGATACTTGCACAATTTTTAAACATTTGTCAATACTCCCACCCTGGCTTCCTCAAAGATCCGAAACAATTAGTATTGGTACCACCATAATAACAGTTCGGTTGGAATGGTACAGCAAGGGGAGCAAACCCTAGAAACGGGACACTGGTTGGGAGTCTTGGATACATTGTCAAAATAGATTCGACACCCGATGGTCTTGGATAAAAAAATGTTAGATCTACAATACCAATTCCCCCACAGCCGATACCCCCGTCCTGTTTAGTTATCAAGTTTACCACCCTAGGATCTTGGAAATTAATAACTATACAATCACCCCCCAGTTTCTTAGGGGTACAACCTATCCACTCTGTCCTTCGTACTCCAATAATCAAGCCATCAACTTCCCCTGGCAATGTTCTGTTAACCCTTAACCAGTGCATTGCCTTATTTTTTAACATTTGGAACGTTTCCCTTTGCCCAGACAACAGCGATGGCACATTTATGAGGACAGCCACGTAGGGAAAGGAATCCGGGGTAAGATTCATAGGTGGTATCCTGCGCGGCGCCTACGCTAGTAATGGTTTGAGCGTGCTGGTGGCAGGGACAACAGGTCCAGAAGAAGAGGTGGAAAGAAGGGGGATGTCATGTGATGGTTGTAATGGGGTGCTTTTATTCTCGGAGGTGGTTCTACTACTGCTGGCTACAGTGCTATGACAAATTATTGGATTATTCGATGGAGCTTGAGGGGTGTTGGATGGAAAGTTGGCAGTACTAGGATGGTCTTTTAAACCCGTGACAACTAAGGCAGGGAGCTTAGTTTCTTTGGTAATCTTACTGCTTGGGTTTTTCATTGACTCCAAACTAGACTTTTTCGTTTTTCCTTTTTCCTGGGGCCTGGTTGGGGTACTATCCACCGGTATAAGAGATACAACAGCCGGAACTTCTTTCCCCTGCCCACCAGATTGATGACGATTACTGCACTCCCCTATCCTTATGTGGGACTTAATCAATGACTTCGTAGAGAAGAAATTATCCAACGTGACCTGCTCAAAATGGTCTAGCCTATCAGCTAGTTTTTTTACTTGTTCTTCGAGCGGGGTCAATAAAGACCTCCTCAACTTCTCCAGCTCGAGTAACAAAGTAGGGGTAACATGTAAAAACTCAACCGCTCCCGTTTGGGTCCTAAAGCTAGGGCCAACTGGGACACTACCCTCCTCAGGAGGCAGGACGGGAGCTGCTGGCGGAGGCTCAGACAATCCCATAGCTAGTGGGTGGGTGTTAATCAAGGTAGGACTAGCCGCCTCAGATGCAGCCCCTTCCTTGCATGTTTTGTTCCCACTGGGACCAGCTCCAATTGGTTCCTGAGAGAAGCATGCTACCACTTTCCTTGATTTTTTCGAAGGTTTGGGCAGGTAACACTTCTTGGGAGGAGGGCACCTCTTCCTCTTAGATTATAATTTTACTCTTACCACTTCGTTTGACACACTATATTGAGCCGATATCGGCTTTCCTATTAAATCAATAGATGAGGGAAGTGTGCTTGCAGGGGGAGGGGAAAGATCAGAGATCACAAGTGGGTCAGTCAACAAGTCTATGGTGGGGGGAAAAGCATAGGGTGTTTCCACGACCGCTGGCAGATTTAAGGATGACCGGGAGGGAACCAATGCCGGGAAATCCTGCGGTTGTCTTTTTTCCAAAGGTATTTTAAGAAGTTCAATAGACAACCTACGCTCGGCGCGTCTCTCCGCCAATGCTATTTCCTTATCAATGTCATTAACAACCCGACAAAAATATTTATCCAAAGGGCCACGGGTAGCTAGCCCCACCTCTACCTGATTAAAAGTACCGGTAGTGGTGGTTGTGGTTGTTGTCATATTTGGTGATCTAGGTATACAGTATACGTGCTATAATATACAAATACAAAGTACCTACAATCTTAGTAAGGGTAACCCATATATCAAAATTACAAGATGTCAGAGGGGGGGCCCGACCCGGCCTCCTTCGGCCCCTGACGGCCACAGACGGTCCCGCCCTTGTCCTGGGCTTCTCCCGGGACGCTCCCGCGCAGCGGCAATGACAACTCCTATTATAGGGAGGAGGTGTTCAAGGGGCGGGGCAAACAGGGAGAGCGACCAGGTGCAGGTGATGACAGCGCAGGGACTCCTGGGCAATGGAGTCCCTGTCCCTCACCTGGCGCTCGCAGCCCTGTTGTTCCACTTCCAGCCCACAGGGTCCAAAGTTGTAGTCCTCAGCGAGGCGAAGCGCCCAGGCACACGGGCGAAGCGGGACCCGCGCAGCGGGTACCGCAAGGTCTCTTGACGAAGGAAGCAGTCTGGAAAGGGAAAACGGCACACAGAGGGCTCTCCCGCTTCGAACACAGTAAGCGTCTCCCACTGGAACAATGGCTGGCAGGCACCTTTCACTCGGTGCTCAAGGGGCGGGGCAAACAGGGAGAGCGACCAGGTGCAGGTTATGACAGCGCAGGGACTCCTGTGCAATGGAGTCCCTGTCCCTCACCTGGCGCTCGCAGCCCTGTTGTTCCACTTCCAGCCCACAGGGTCCAAAGTTGTAGTCCTCAGCGAGGCGAAGCGCCCAGGCACACGGGCGAAGCGGGACCCGCGCAGCGGGTACCGCGAGGTCTCTTGACGAAGGAAGCAGTCTGGAAAGGGAAAACGGCACACAGAGGGCTCTCCCGCTTCGAACACAGTAAGCGTCTCCCACTGGAACAATGGCTGGCAGGCACCTTTCACTCGGTGCTCAAGGGGCGGGGCAAACAGGGAGAGCGACCAGGTGCAGGTTATGACAGCGCAGGGACTCCTGTGCAGTGGAGTCCCTGTCCCTCACCTGGCGCTCGCAGCCCTGTTGTTCCACTTCCAGCCCACAGGGTCCAAAGTTGTAGTCCTCAGCGAGGCGAAGCGCCCAGGCACACGGGCGAAGCGCGACCCGCGCAGCGGGTACCGCGAGGTCTCTTGACGAAGGAAGCAGTCTGGAAAGGGAAAACGGCACACAGAGGGCTCTCCCGCTTCGAACACAGTAAGCGTCTCCCACTGGAACAATGGCTGGCAGGCACCTTTCACTCGGTGCTCAAGGGGTGGGGCAAACAGGGAGAGCGACCAGGTGCAGGTGATGACAGCGCAGGGTCTCCTAGGCAATGGAGTCCCTGTCCCTCACCTGGCGCTCGCAGCCCTGTTGTTCCACTTCCAGTCCACAGGGTCCAAAGTTGTAGTCCTCAGCGAGGCGAAGCGCCCAGGCACACGGGCGAAGCGGGACCCACGCAGCGGGTACCGCGAGGTCTCTTGACGAAGGAAGCAGTCTGGAAAGGGAAAACGGCACACAGAGGGCTCTCCCGCTTCGAACACAGTAAGTGTCTCCTCCTTGAAAGACATATCCTAGACCTTCGACGTTCCATTTCGACTGGAAGACGGAAGACATCTCCCTTGTGGTCAAGGAGTGACCACCCTGTGCAAACAGGCACCAACAGTAACTTGCCAGTCTGCATTGTCGAGGCTCCCGCCGGAACTCGAAGACTCTGCAACACAGGACACAGACTTCCAGAAATCTCTGACCCTGTTCGACGATCCCAGTACTCCGTTGCTCCTGTGGGTCTTGACTCTCGAAGTGTCCTAGTCTAAACGTTTTTTTCGTAGTCCATCCGGAAGTGCCCTTAAACAGTAACTTTGTAACTTCTACACTTCCCATTGAAAGTCAATGGTAACTCGCGGCTGTGTATAGACACTGCATGCGTCTCCCGTGGGCCTCCTGCTTCCTAACCTTTGGTTGTTTAGTGTAGCCCCAACGATGCCCTAGGCCCTAGGCCTACTTTCGATTCCAGACGTTTTCCTTATACCACTATCTTAGTAATGGTTTGTGAGGCCCCTATGGCAAAAAACGTATACTGTGCAACTTATCGTATGCTAATTAAGTAACTTGTATTGTGCTTTTACCTCTTGTGCTTTACCCTAGGGCATAACTGTATTTGTGCAACTTATAGTATGCTTAATGAGTAACTTGTGATGTATTTCGATCTCTGACCTCATAAAGAGTGCAGAGGGGTTGTGTTAGAAATAAATACATATACATTTGATATATACCTTGTTTGGTGTCCTTTCATTTGGTACTCAAGGGATTATAATTGGTAAAACAACTTGCTTAATGCGCTCTCTGAAGTCTTGGCCTGATGACTGCTGGTCCATGCTACCACTAGGATAGCTTTCTAGAAGGTTGACTTTATAACCACCATCAATAAGGGTCGATTAGACTGGTGCAAGGTGCCGACTAGAACTAGTGGACATCATATGCCAGCCTAACTTCTCACAATGGATATCCCCTTTTTGGTGAGAAAGCAGACTTGGTGCTTGAACTCTTAAAGGAATCTTGGGCTACGGCCAGATCCTTGGGCCTCATAGCTACAATACGTCTCCCTCAGGCTGCCTTTTGTCTCTTTCAAGGCTCCGGGCGGGGCGTCCAGCCCAGCCACCGAGTCATGCAAGCTGTCCAGCCTCTGCGTGGCCGCGGATGTGGGACTCACTAGTGGGTCAGGGAGCCAGTGGTCGGGCCAGTCCACCCTTTCCCCCTCTGCCTCCAAAACCTACTTTTCTGACTTTTCAGGCCCTTCATCAGCCACTAGGAGGCGGGATTCGCCATCACCACCTCAGCTGGCTGTCCATTACGTTGGACAGGTGGGTTCTGCAGATAGTCCGAAGAGGCTACTCCCTCCTCTTCAAGACTACATCTCCCTCCATGCCACCCTCCTGCAACCGTATGTCAAATGATCATTTGATGTGTCTCCGTGAGGAAGTTACTGCTCTCTTGACCAAGGAGGCCATAGAGGCGACCTTTACAAGAAGTAGGACACAGTTGTTATTCCCATTACTTTCTGGTGCACAAAAAGGACAAAGGCCTGTGTCCTATCCTCGACCTCTGGACCCTCAACTTCTTCCTTCGGAAGGAGAAGTTCAAAATGACCAATGAGACTGGATGGTAGCGTTGGACTTGCAGGACGCTTATTTCCATATCCCCGTCCTGCCTGCCCACAGATGATACTTACGGTTCACTGTGGGCTATGAGCATTTTCAGTTCACTGTGCTCCCCTTTGGCCTTACCAGAGTCCATCGGGTGGCCACGAAAGTGATGGAGGTGGTCGCAGCTCATCTGTGCAGATCAGGGGAACCAGTGTTCCGCTATTGGACGACTGACTGTTGAAAGTGGGCTCGCACCAGGCTGCGGTCTCCCACCTCGAGACTACGGCGGACCTCCTGCACTCACTGTAGTTCACTATCGACACACCGAAGTCACATCTGACTCTCTCTAAAACGCTCCCTTTCATTGGAGCGACTGGACTCAGTGCAATTTCAGGCCTATCCTCCCGAGCTGTGAGTCTGGGCTATTCGGGCTAAGATATCGATGTTTCAGCCTCTGTCCCGGATTTCGGTGAGAAAGACTGAGGCTGCTGGGGCTTGTGGCCTCCTGCATCCTGGTGTATCATGCCAGATGGCATGTGGGGGCTCTGCAGTGGGACCTGAAGTTCCAGTGGGCGCAGCATCAGGGGAATCTTTCCGACTATGTCCAGATCTCCGAGGGAACTGTGCAGCAATTGCAGTGGTGGCTAACGAACCAAGATTGGGTCAGAGGCAGATCCCCCTCCCTTCGATACCCAGATCTGACAGTAGTGACGGATGCGTCATTCCTGGGATGGGGCGTCCACCTGGAAGAGGCAGAGTCCAGTTTCCATATCAACCTTTTGGAGCTCCGAGCGATCAGACTTTCAAAGGTGAATTAGTGCAACTGTTCACGGACAACACCACCGCCAAGTGGTACTGCAACAAACAGCGCGGGTGGGGTCTTGAACCCTTTGCCAGGAGGCTCTCCGCCTCTGGACATGGCTAGAACATCAGGACACATCCCTGATGGTTTACCACCGAGCGGGTTCTCTGAACGCCAAAGCGGAGGAACTCCACCGTCGGTGCCTGGTCCATCACAAATGTTGTCTGTCTGGAGGTGCCGCAAGGTGTCTTTCAGCACTGTGGAGAGCCTTGGTTAGATCTGTTCTCCTCCGAAGAGAATGTGCAATGTCAGCAGTATTGCATGTTGGAGTTTCCAAGGCGGCGCTCGCTCAGTGACACTTTTCGTCGCGAGTGGATCTTCACCCAAATGAAGTCAGGATTATAAATATCCTAAGACTGCTACAGCAATTTCAACCCAACTAACAAAACAGTCGAAAGGCATGATGGCATCTTGCATAGCAAACCGCTGCAAGAATGTCTGGTGCGCCAATGGTCTCAATCACAGGGTCAGCTACAAGATCTAGTGTTGGTGGACAGCCACACTCATCGCTTTCTGCATTGATGGAACACACAAAACCTATCATAGGAGTGGCCCTTTCGCAACTGTTCCCCAGATCATTCTCACAGCGGATGCATCCCTTAAAGAATGGGGTGCTCACCTTCAGGATCATACAGTTTAGGGTCTCTGGGATACCACTCAGCAGGGTCTCCACATCAACTGCCTCGCGCTTTAAGCTGGTAACCTGGCATTGAAAGCCTTTCAAACTCACCTTGCAGGAAAGGTTGTCTTGGTCCGAATGGACAACATGACAACCATATACTGTTTACAAAAATTGGTGATGGGGGAGATAACGGCACACACTCTACAGTTATCACGCCTATCCCAGGCAATTTGGCGTTAGGCATATACGTCACAACAACCGTCTGCTGGCAGAATACTTCACAAGGATGAATAACCACTTTGCCGACCTCAGCAGAATGTGGCAGCAAGTCCATGAGTGAAAACTCCACCCACAAGTCCTTCTCCCATACTTTCACAAGCGGGGGTTCCTCAGCTGTTGGTAACTGCAGACAACACAAAATGCCCAGACTTCCCCTGCAGGTTACCACACTCACTATCCAAAGGTAATGCTCTATGGATGAACTGGTCAGGGATATTTGCCTATGCTTCTCCCTCTCCTTCCGTTTGTGGTTCAGGGCTCCGGCAAACATCTCACCCTCATTCTAGTA
Organism: Lissotriton helveticus; assembly: GCF_964261635.1. Taxonomy (NCBI): domain Eukaryota; kingdom Metazoa; phylum Chordata; class Amphibia; order Caudata; family Salamandridae; genus Lissotriton; species Lissotriton helveticus. The sequence goes on from NC_136067.1 coordinate 108,262,134, forward strand.
ACCCTCACTTGGGCTCTCCAACCATGGTTCTCTACACTGCTTAACCTCTCTGTAGTTCCCCACCAGAAGCTTCTCCTCAAGCAGGAACTTCTCACTCATAACCATGGAGAAATCAGGCACCCGAATCCAAAGGAACTCAATGTTGCGTTTTGGCTCCTGAGAGCATGGAATTTGATTACCTTAACCTTTTCCCTGAATGTATGACCATTCTTAAAGAAGCACCTAGAACTAAAACTAGGACATGTTATGCGGCAAAGTGGAAAAGATTTGTTTTCTACTGTCACAGTAGGAAAATTAATCCATTTGATGCAACTGTGCAAAACATTGTGTTCAAGGCATGTGTTCTTTAGATACACATGCTTTGCATACACCTGCCATCTAGTGTTGTGTCCGGATGTTTGCAAGTTATTTTTCTTAGAAGAAGTCTTTCCTAGTCATGAGGTAAGGTGACTCCTCCTTTCGGGGTTCGGACGTGTATTGCTGTGCACCGGTTTGAAACCGTTCTTCGGGTTTCCCTCGACGCACTATCCTCTCTACCCTCGCCGGTATTGTATCGTATGCATTTCCCACTTCTCCGCGTATCATTTCGAGTCAAAGGAATCTACTTTTTGATCGGACAGCTTCGTGGACGGCCTTCGGGCCTAACCGCATCGGTTCAGCTCTCCGTCGATGGAACGGACCCCGTTCAAATTCTGCCCTTAGTGCCACGCGAAGTGTCCGCTCATTGTCTCACACAGGGTGTGTAACTTGTGCTTGTCTCCGTAGCACAAGGAAAAAGACTGCACATCATGTCGATCGAAGAAAACTCTTCTCGATCATCTGGTTCGATGTCGAGAAATGAAGTGTCAAAGCATCGAACACATGCCCGACATCTTTGGTGAAGAGGCATCAGCAGCAGAGTAGAAAAAGCCCTCTCCATGCACGATTCCGACTCAGAGCTCGAGATGCACTTCGACGCCGAAGAACTGCCGCAGGACAAGGAAATGTGAGTACGAAGTCCCCTTGCCCCTCCAAATCACTCCCAAAAAGCACAATGCTTCGGCACCACCTCTGCCTTCTGGCCTAGGTCGGCTCCGAGACGACGTTTCTGATGCCCTGTCACCAGGCCCGGCTCCAAAACAGCCAGTCAAACCTTCTGACTCGGTAAAGAGTCGACAGCAATCCTCATCGGAACCGAAGCCTTCTAATTCAAAAAGAAAATCCGTCTCGGAGCCGAAACCCTCCATGCCGAAAGTCAATCCGCCTTCGGAGCCGAAATCTTCAGTACCCAAAGACAAGCCCACTACGGCACCGAAAATGCTGACCCCGAAAACATCTGCGCCAAAACCAAAAGATGTCCCTTCGGACCTGAAATTAGACATTGTTCCACCGAAAACAGATCCCAAACAAAAGACACTGTATATGAACCCTGAAATTGGTCATATTCATACCAAGCTACCTCAAAAACACAAGCTTCCTGGTGAGGACACCCATTACAAGATCCCTTTAAAGAAAGTCTGTTGCTACCAGTCCTTTTCATCCACCACCATCATCATTTTCTCCACCTTCAAATTCTTTGCAAATCACACCTCCGGATTCTCCACAATCTCACCATGATGATGATGATCTTGATGATGGAGGTACACATTTACCAGTAGATCCATGGACGGATTACACTATTGATCTTCCAACAGATAATGACCCAGACTATTACACAGCCAAGCCATCTCCTCCAGATGGCAATGTATCCCATCAAGAACTCATTGCCAGGGTTGCACAATATCATGGGGTGGCACTGCACAAAGAATCATTAGAGGAGGATTTTTTGTTCGAGACTTTAGGATCCACACATAGATCATCACAAACACTTCCTATGCTTAAAGGCATGCTAAGACACTCTGATGAAATGTTTAAAGACCTTGTGCGGGCATGCATCGTGACTCCTAGAGTTGACAAGAAATATGTCTTTCCCAACAGACCCAGTATTTATTAAAGGCCAGTTGCCTCTAGATTTACTGGTAGTGTCCAATCTTCGGAAGCGGACTAATTCACTGACATCAGGGGACGCTCCTTCACCAGATAAAGAGTTTAAGTTAATAGACGCTTCTGTCTAGCGCATAGCTGGCCAGGCTGCAAATCCCTGATGCATGCCAAATCCACAGGGCCTTTTAGCCAGGTATGACACACTGTGATGAAATGGATCAATTGCTTCAATATCTCCCAGATAAGCATAAAGCAAAAGCGCAGGATTTGGTAAATGAGGGGAAACTAATTTTAAATTCCTCCTTATGGTGTGCTCTAGACGCCTCCCATACTGCGTCTAGAGAGGTCAACACTAGCATTTTGCGTAGGAGACATGCATGGTTAAGGATCTCCGTGTTTAATCCTGAGGTCCAACAATCCATTCTAAACTTACAATTTTATGAGGGACATCTTTTTGTTCCTATCAAGCATTAAAAAAATTAAAAGGGACTCTGAAGTGACCAAGTCTATGGGAGCTCTCCAGTCTGCTTCAAACAGAGGCTCCTTTTGTCGTTCCTTTTACCAAAGGGGGTCCAAAACCACATCCTCAGACCAGAATACCTCTACCTACAAAGGTGTAATAGCCAGTCCTCTCCCTCATGACATTTTATTTCGAGTCGGTTATAGAGGGAACAACTCTAAAGGTAGGGGTAAAGCCAACACACCCTGTAAATCCCCTTCCCTAATAAGCAGTGACTTACCCACGCTACCCCCGACCATATTACTCCTGTCGGAGGAAGACTTCAACAATTTCTCCCCATTTGGCAATCTAGAACATCGGACAAATGGGTGATTGGAATGATCCAACATGGTTATTGCCTGGAGCTGACTAGCAGTCCTCCAAACATTGCAACTCGATCTCACAAATTGTCTCTAGAACACATACAATTGCTAGAACAGGAAGTGCAATCTCTTAGTGCACGGAGCTATAGAGCTGGTTCCATCAAACTACCAAGGCTCAGGGGTTGACTCTCTGTATTGCCTCATTCCCAAAAAGGACGGTTCCCTAAGACCTATTCTGGATATCAGAGAGTTAAACCAATATATACTGACAGTACACTTTCACATGGTGACCCTTCAACATGTACTTCCTCTTTTACAGAAGGCAGATTTTATGTCTAGTCTAGACTTAAAAGACTCATATTTTCATGTTCCAATTCACCCGGCTTATCGCAAATTCCCCAGGTTTGTGATAGCAGGCAAGCACTACCAATTCAAAGTTATTCTCTTCGGAGTGACTACAGCGCCAGAGTTTTTACCAAATGTCTGGCAGTAGTCGAAGCTCATCTCAGGAGAACACATTATCTGAAAGAGACAATTAGTTATGGATTCCTCCCCTTAAAATTACCCCCAAGTGTCTGACTGGATCTGGATAATTTTTCTTCAGTACCCCTGCGCGTCGGTAGGTGGCGTAGGTAAACTCCCCATTCGTCGTTGGCGCTGTGGTCGCCGGAATGACGTTGCGGTGTCTACTTAGATGTCGCCCCTGCACGCTGATGTCAGTTATTTCTTTTTCCGCGCCAGCCTAGCGCAGATACGGAGAGAGCGTAGAGAGCGGTACCCTAAGTCACATTTTGACACTATTTTTGGTTACTTTTTGTCAACGTCTTTTTGAGTTGTTATGACTCCTGGTGCACAGGGATGTCATCTCAGCGGGCCGGCTTCAAGTCTTGTGACTTCTGTCACAAACTGATGTTAATGACGGACCCCCATCTTGTGTGCCTCTGGTGCCTGGAGCGCGACCACGACCCGAAGTTGTGCTCCGACTGCCATGTCATGGCCCTGAAGTCTTTGCGGGAGCAGTCCCGAAAGCTTCTGGAGGTCCGGCAGTCGGCTCGGTGCTAATGGAGGTCCTGGTCAAGAGGGATGTCGTGGAGCCATTACCACTCCTCATCGAAGTATTCCTCTTCGGGTAAGTCAAAGCACAAAAAGAATGTGAAGAATCACCATTGCTCTTTGCGTTCTCCCCGTCCGTCGGGCGATTGGATGTGGGTGGTAGTCGCCCCCCGGCTCCACCCACGAAGCCTGTTGGGTCAAAACCAAGCCCCCCACCCTTTCCAGGAGCCAGGGCAACCCCTGGCCAACTTCTTAGCTTTTATGATGCTCTTCATTCTATATTTGGGTAGCCCGACACCGCCGGGGCACCTTCGAGCCCCATAGACTCGCCTGGAGGCTCTAGGCCTTTAATGCCGGCGGCTTCATCGCCACAGGGATCCAGGCTTTGATCCGGATCGGCGCCGGTCGACCTCGTAAGACCACCTCTGGCACCAAATCCATCGGCGACACCTCCTTCCCCACCGATGCCGGATGTGTCCCCAGCTGACTTCGACCCCGGCCTCCCCATCATTGTGGGCACAGAGTTGGACCGGCGCCGACCGGTACTTTTTAACCCCTGCTGTTCCCTATCTCCCTGAGTGGCTACCAGAGGAGGGTGAGGAGGACTGGGAGTGGTCTGTGGGCCCTCTGGTAGCCCAGTTGGAAGAACCGGACTGGAGAGAAGAGTTGGGTGAGGCCAGTGGTCTGGACACTTCCCCAGACCTTGGAATACTTTCTCCCCCTACCTCGGCTATGGAGGAGAGTGAATCATACGCAGTGGCGTTGTGTAGGGCGGCCGAAGCCTTACACCTCGAGATTCCTACAGCAGCGGTTAGGACTAACCTCCTGATCGAGGTGCTTAAACCAGCAGCAACCTCTTCGTAGCCCCTGCTGCCCTTCACTGAGGCCCTTACGAACATCCTTTTGGGCACGTGGTCCAAGCCCAACACAGAGGTTCCTGTGGACAGGATGATTGCCCGACACCACTTCCTGGCCCTGGTCGACCCCATTTTTCTCTCCCAACACCCTACCCCTGATAACCTGGTTGTCCAAGCCTCAATTGCAAAGGGTGCATTTCCTACCGCACCACCGGAATACAAGAAGCTGGACCACCTTGGAAAGATGTTTTCTTCCTCCAGCTTAGGACTGCGGTCGGTGAACACTGCATGTCTCTTGGGCTGTTACTCCCACTTTGTTTGGGATTCGGTCATGCAGGTGCTGCCCCAATACCCGGAGGAGGTCCGGGCTGTACTCTCCTGTGCAGTGGCTGAAGGGACAGATGCAGCAGAGTTAGCCATCCGATGTGGGCTGGACACCGACGACTCGCTAGGCTGGACTATTTCCACATCAGTAGCCCTGGCTACACCTGGGTGAGGTCCACTGTCTTTTTGGGGGATGTCCAAGCTACTCTTTTGGACATGCCCTTTGATGGCCTTGCCTGTTCGGTGACAAAGCAGACATCGCGCTCAAGTGCTTTAAGGACGCTAGGGCTACAGCCTCATCCTAGGGCCTCGCATCCAACTCTCGCCCGCGCTGTCTGCTTTTGGGCCCTTTCGTGGTTATGGAAGGGGGTGCCCTGCCACGTTCCACCCAGAGCCATATGCCTGCGCAAGCTGTCCAGCCTCTGCATGGCCGGGGACGTGGGACCCACCGTCTTGGGTCTGGGAGCCAGCGGGCGGGCCAGTCCACCAGCTCCCCCTCTGCATTACCCTCCTAGTCCGACCTTTCAGGGCCACCAATCGCCAGTGGGAGGCAACTCCCCCCAGTGGCGCAACATCACGTCGGACAAGTAGGATTTGCAGATAGTCCGAAGGGGCTACTCCCTTCCCTTTGATACTACCCCTCCGATACTACCCCTCCATCCATGCCACTTCAATTCCAACTCATGTAGGAGGATCACCTGGATCTTCTGTAACAGGAAGTTACGGCCGTCTTGTCCAAAGGAGCCTTCGAATGTGTTCCTGCCCCAGAAGTTGGTTGTGGTTGTTATTCTCACTACTTTCTGGTGCCCATGAAGGACAAAGGCCTGCATCCTAGCTTGGATCTCAGGAACATCACCTGCTTCCTCTGGAAGGAGAAGTTCAATATATTGACATTGGCTCAGGTCCTGTCTGCCCTCGACCCTGGATACTGGATGGTAGTGTTGCACTTGCAGGACACTTATTTTCACATCCCGGTCCTGCCAGCTCAAAGGCATTACCTAAGGTTCACGGTAGGCCACGAGCATTTTTAGTTCACTGTGCTCCCCTTTGGTCTTACAAGCGCTCCTCAGGTGTTCATGGAGGTGGTCACAGCTCATCTGTGCAGATCAGGGGTTCCAGTTTTCCCCTATCTCGACGACAGGCTGTTGGAGGCGGGCTCGCCCCAGTCTATCGTCTCCCACCTCCAGACTGCGGCTGACCTCCTGCATTCAGTGGGGTTCACCAGCAATGTGCGAAGTCGCACCTGATCCTCTCTCAGGAGCTTCTTGTCATCCGAGCTGTTCTGGACACAGTGCAGTTTCTGGCTTATCTTTCCGAGCAGCGAGTCCGGGCTATTCGGGCTATGATTCCGATCTTTCAGTCTCTATCCTGTGTTCCGGTCCGAATGACCCTGAGGCTACTGGGCCCCATGGCCTCTTTCATCCTGCTGGTGGACTATGCCAGGTGGCATATGCGGGCTCTGCAGTGGGACCTGAAGTTCCAGTGGGCACAGCATCAGGGGAATCTTTCCAAATGCGTCCAGATCTCGGAGGGCACTGCACACCAATTGCAGTGGCTAACGAACCAGGATTGGGTTAACGGCAGATCCCTCTCCCTTCCCCAACCAGATCACATCTGGGGTGGGGCGGCCACGTGGGAGAGGTGAAGATCACAGGCCTCTGGTCTCTGGCGTAGTCCGGGCTCCACATCAACCTTCTGGATCTTCGGGCGATCCGTCTTGCACTGAAGGCATTCCTTCCTTCGGTCAAAGGGAGAGTAGTGCAGGTGTTCACGGATAACACCACCGCCATGTGGTACTGCAACAAACCGGGAGGGGGGGGGATGTGGACCCTATGTTTGTGTTAGAAATGGAATCCCCACCTGGCTGAGGGTCGCACCCCAGGCCAGTAGGAACCCCGCTCCCACGTACAGGAAGGGAGGGGCCCTTCCCCCAAATGACGCCTGCTCCCCTTGGAAGGATGGTAGCTAGGGCAGGCAGGCTTATTCTCTAGTTAGCGGGCCAAGTATTTCGGATCGCACGTGGTAGTCGAGGGGACCAACGACAAAATAGACATGACACAGGGTTCTAGTAAAAATATAGGTTTCTTTATATAATTCTCTCAGTAGGTGAATAACCCTACAATCCGCACGGTACCTCCAAAGAGGCCGTGGTTCTAGGCTCCGGGTTCGTGGCGCACCAGCGGTGCGGCCTGGAGTATGCTTCGTACTCCTGGTTCTGTCCTCAAAGTTCGTGGCGCACCAATAGTGCGGGCAGGAGTACACTGGGTACTCGGGTGGAGTTCTCACAGTTAGTGACGCCCTCAGCAGTGCGGCAGACGTGCGGAATGCACCCTACGTTGCTGCTGATCAGTACAGGTGGAAGACGGCGTGAGCCGCGACAGGGTCCACAGGGCTCGGGTGATGGTGAAAGCTTGGAGCCGCGACAGCGTCAGCAGGGCTCAGGTGATGGCAAAGACGTGGAGCAGCGACACCGTCCGCAGGGCTCAGGTGATGGCGAAGGCGTGGAGCCACGACACCGTCGGCAGGGCTCAGGTGATGGTGAAGACTTGGAGCCGCGACAGCACGGCTCTTGTGGGTAGCGATGACTTGGAGCCGCGACCGCGTCAGCAGGGCTCTTGTAGATAGCGAGGACTTGGAGCCGCAACGCCGTCAGCAGGGCTCTTGTGGATAGCGAGGACTTGGAGCCGCGACGGCGTCAGCAGGGCTCTTGTAGATAGGCACACTCGTCGTGCCTTAGGAGGGCTCCCGGGGGTACCTCTTCGGAGGTTCCCCTAGCAGATCTGATTCTCTAGCTCCAGCGTCCTTCTTTTATCCCTGAAAATGTCTTTGATCTCCTTTCATGTAGGCGGGGGTTTCCCTCCCCTGGGTCCGGTTGGGGGTGGCTCCCGTCATCCTTCATCCTTCATCCTTTGAAGCAGAAAGGCAGGGTCGTCAACCACCCAGCAGGAAGCGGCGTCGGCATTGTGGAGGACAGGACGCAGCCCTACTCCTCCCCTCTAATCTAAAGGGCAGACAGCAGATGCCAGATGGCGGACTTTCCCCAGGCCCTGTCACTATCTCCAGACGGGGAATACACATCCTAGCAGTATCGTCCAGCAAGATTGTCTGGGGGACAGTCCCGGCCCAGAAGTCCTATTTCTAGACCCAGGAGGTAGAGAGCACTCTTCCTAAAGAGGGTATCACATAATTCTGATTCTAGGGATGTCAGTCTCGTATTATTCCTATGTTCCCGGGGTCAGATAACTAATAATGGGTACGGATCACAAAGCTACTAAACGAAGATGGCTGCCAAAAATACTAGGAGGTCTTGCCACCCGCACCTGGGCAGGGCCAGGTCCAACAGTTAGGAGGCACTTTGTCTCTGGAAATGGCTGGAACATCAGGGCATGTCCCTGGTGGTTCAACACCTGGCAGGTTCTCTGAACGCCAGGGCGGACAAACTCAGCCGCCGGTGCATGATGGATCACGAATGGCATCTACACTCGGAGGTGGTGCAGGGTCTCTTTCAGCAGTGGGGAGTGCCTTGGCTAGATCTATTCACCACAGAAGAGAACGCGCAATGTCAGCAGTTCTACGTGTTGCAATTTCCAAGGCGGCACTCGCTAAGCAACGCTTTTCATGGCGTGTGGAGTTGCGGTCTTGTATACTCCTTTCTTCCTATATCACTTCTGCCCAGAGTGCTGAAGGTCAAGCGTGACTGGGCCCAAGTCATTATTGTGGCTCTGGATTGGGCACAAAGAGTCTGGTATCCCAAGCTGCTACACATTGATCTCGATCTTCCGATCAGAGGCTCCACCGCCTGGATCTAAAACGTACGCTTTCCTTCTATCTGGATCGCACAAAATAATTCTGGGTGGATGACCAGCTCTTTGTTTGCTATGTGGGCTCCAAGAAAGGTTAAGCCGTGCAAAACGAAGTATCTCTCGATGGGTCGTTCTTTGCATCAAAATCTGCTATACATTAGCAAAAAAGGAACCTACATTGGGGTTGCGCGCCCATTCCCCCAGGGCGACGGCAGACGATACTGCTTTGGGACGTGGTGTCCCCCTTCATGACATCTGCCAAACAGCTACGTGGGCTTCTTTGCACACATTTACTAAACACTACTGCCTAGACAGCAAAGTCCGAAGAGATGGCTTATTTAGCTGTTCTGTTCTCCAGGACTTCCTTGTGTGAACTTTGTTCGCAGACCCTCTTCCGGGGTTGGTATTGCTGGTGTATCTAGTCTAAGGTGAGGAATCTATAAATAATTGTCTCTTCCAGATGAGCAAGTTACTTACCTTCAATAACAATATATCTATAAGAGACATTGATTAGTTATGGATTCCTTACTGCCCCACCCATCATCCCCATTCTGCGAACTGTCTTCTAGTGTAAGAAACTCTCCTTTCAGGGCCCTAGTTTTGTGCAGCAGTGGTAAGTGTCTTGCATGGCTCTGTGCTTCTGGCGTGGAATGTTGTGGAAAGAACTGATGTCAGCCCGCACGGGCGGCGTCTATGTAGATACTGCAACGTCATTCCAGAAACCACAACGTCGAATGCGGAGTCGACCAACGCCACCTACCGACGCGCAGGGTACTGCTGAAGAAAAATTCTCCGGATCCAGTCTGATGCCTGGGGTTAATTCCAACGTGAGGAATCCATAACTAATCTATGTCTCTTACAGACATATCGTTACCGAAGGTAAGTAACTTTCCCTTCAGGTCTTCCCCTATCTAGATGACTGGCTCATCAAACCGAGCACTTATCAAAATTGTCTACGACACAAACAGATCACAAAAGACCTACTTATATACACAGTCAAAGCTCTAGCCTCTCCCAATGTAGCCAGAATTCACAATATTCAGGCTATGATACTACAGTTTCCATCCAAACAAGCCTTACCAGCCAGTGTTCATGCAACTGCAGGGAATGATGGCGTCTTGAATCGCAGTTGACCCCCATGCAAGACTTCACATGCGTCCCGTACAACAGTGTTTTGTACATCAGTAGAATCAGTCGATGGGTCAATTAACCGATCTAGTTTTGGTAGACGGCCGTAGCCATTGTTATCTGCAGTGGTGGAACCCACAAAATGTATTAAAAGGATGACCTTTCATCAACCCTATTCCACAGATCGTGCTCACAGCAGACGTGTCTATGACAGGTATGAGGTGCCCATCTCCAACATTACACAATACAAGGCCTGTGGAGCAACAAGCACAACAGTCTCCGCATAACCTATCTGGAGCTTCTAGCACTTTTTCTAGCGCTCAAAGTTTTTTAAACTCACCTAATAGGCAAAACTGTTGTAGTCCGAACAGACAACATGACAGCAATGTATTATGTGCAAAAGCAGGGAGTGATGTACCCTCTCAAATTGTAACGACTTTCTCAGACCATTTGGAGATGGGCCATCCATCACAGGACTTATCTTCTAGCAGAACACATCTCAGGAGTGAACAATCAGATTGCCGATCTCCTTGGCAGAAGGAGACTGCATATTCACGAGTGGTAACTTCATCCCCAGGTTATCCTTCCATACTTTCAACAATGGGGATTCCCACAAATAGACGTGTTCGCCACGGTCGACAACGCAAAATGCCCAAGCTTTGGATCCAGGCAATGCCCTAGGAATGAACTGATCAGGGATATTAGCCTATGCTTTTCCACCTCTCCCACTCATTCCGTGTCTGGTTCGGAAGCGCAGGCAAACATCTCTCACACTAATTCTAGTAGCTCCCACATGGGCACGTCAATGATCGTACACCACTTTGTTGGAGCTGTCACTAGTTACACATCAAAAGGTGCACCTCACCTCCAGGCTCCTCCCACAGAACCGTGGAGAAATCAGACATCCAAATGCCAAAGAACTGAACTTAGCGATCTGGCTCCTGAAGTCCTAGAGTTTTGTTATTTAAATCTACCACCAGATTGTATGAATATTCTAAAAAAAAAAAAAAGCAAGAAAGCCTACCACCAGATCTTGCTACGCAGCAAAGTGGAAAATATTTGTTGTCTACTGCAATAACAACAAACTCAGTCCTCTATATGATTCTATACAAAACATTATCTGTCACTTGTTACACTTACAACAAACTGGACTATCTTGTACATCTTTTTCGCATCTCGCAGCAGTAGCTGCGTATTTGTAGAACAGGCAACATTTGTCACTAGTCCGAGTTCTACCTATCAAGAGTAATAACCACCAAGGATTTATCCTGCCCCAGTATGGAATCTCAATATTGTCCTTCCAAAGCTCATGAGTCGACCTTTTGAACATTTGCACAAGAGGCCTTTGCAGTTTCTCTCATGTAAAGTTACTTTCCTCATCGCAATCACCTCATTATGGAGAGTAGGTCAACTACAGGCTTTAACATTAGAAGAACCCTTCTTTCAGCTACACAAAGACGGGGTAGTTCTCTGCCCCACCCCTAAATTTCTCCCCAAAGTGGTTTTTGCATGTCATATAAATCCATCGGTTGTTAACTGTGTTTTTTCCTCAACCTGATTCTGTAGCAGAACACACTCTTGACACGCTTGACGTAAAAAGAGCTTTATTGTACTACAGAGCTAGGACAAAAGATTTTCGCAAAACAACTATTTGTAGTATTTGCTCCACCTCACAAAGGCAATCCCATTTCTAAATCTGGTATTACATGATATATTGTTAAATACATTCCAACATGCTACGCTAAATCTCAAATAACTTTATCCATACCCCCTAGAGCCCATTCCATTCACAAACAAGCATTTACAATGCAATGGTCTTGGCATTGTTAACGTTAGAGCTATTGGCATTGCTCATGACATTATTTTTATTTATGTTTTGGTTTTTAAAACCTAAAAATAAATGGCATTGTCATTTACAGCCCCACACACACAGAGCCCCACACACACAGAGCCCCACACACACAGAGCCCCACACACACAGAGCCCCACACAGAGCCCCACACACACACAGAGCCCCACACACACACAGAGCCCCACACACACACAGAGCCCCACACACACACAGAGCCCCACACACACACAGAGCCCCACACACACAGAGCCCCACACACACAGAGCCCCACACACACAGAGCCCCACACACACAGAGCCCCACACACACAGAGCCCCACACACACACAGAGCCCCCCACACACACACAGAGCCCCCCACACACACACAGAGCCCCCCCCCACACACACAGAGCCCCCCCACACACAGAGCCCCCCCACACACCCACCCACACACACACAGAGCCCACCCACACACACACAGAGCCCACCCACCCACCCACCCACAGAGCCCACCCACCCACCCACCCACAGAGCCCACCCACCCACCCACCCACAGAGCCCACCCACCCACCCACAGAGCCCACCCACCCACAGAGCCCACCCACACACAGAGCCCACCCACCCACCCACACACAGAGCCCACCCACCCACCCACACACAGAGCCCACCCACCCACACACACACAGAGCCCACCCACCCACACACACACACAGAGCCCACCCACCCACACACACACAGAGCCCACCCACCCACACAGCCCACCCACCCACCCACACAGCCCACCCACACACACACAGAGCCCACCCACACCCACACACACACAGAGCCCACCCACCCACACCCCACCCACCCACACAGAGCCCACCCACCCACACAGAGCCCACCCACCCACCCACACAGAGCCCACCCACCCACATACACACAGAGCCCACCCACCCACCCACACACAGAGCCCACCCACCCACCCACACACACACAGAGCCCGCCCACCCACACAGAGCCCCCCCACACACACAGAGCCCCCCCCACACACACAGAGCCCCCCCCCCACACACAGAGCCCCCCCCACACACACAGAGCCCCCCCCCCACACACAGAGCCCCCCCACACACACAGAGCCCCCCCACACACACAGAGCCCCCCCACACACACAGAGCCCCCCCCACACACAGAGCCCCCCCCACACACAGAGCCCCCCCCACACACAGAGCCCCCCCACACACAGAGCCCCCCCCACACACAGAGCCCCCCCACACACAGAGCCCCCCCACACACAGAGCCCCCCCACACACAGAGCCCCCCCACACACAGAGCCCCCCACACACAGAGCCCCCCCACACAGAGCCCCCCCACACAGAGCCCCCCCCACACAGAGCCCCCCCCACACAGAGCCCCCCCACACAGAGCCCCCCCACACAGAGCCCCCCCACACACACACAGAACCCCCCCCACACACACACAGAACCCCCCCACACACACACAGAGCCCCCCCCCACACACACAGAGCCCCCCCCACACACACAGAGCCCCCCACACACACACACAGAGCCCCCCACACACACACACACACAGAGCCCCCCCCCACACACACACACACACAGAGCCCCCCCAAACACACACACACACAGAGCCCCCCACACACACACACAGAGCCCCCCCCACACACACAGAGAGACACACACACACACACAGAGAGACACACACACACACACAGAGACACACACACACACAGAGAGACACACACACAGAGAGACACACACACACAGAGACACACACACACAGAGCCCCACACACACAGAGCCCCACACACACAGAGCCCCACACACACAGAGCCCCACACACACAGAGCCCCACACACACAGAGCCCCACACACACAGAGCCCCACACACACAGAGCCCCACACACACAGCGCCCCCCCCACACACACAGAGCCCCCCACACACACACAGAGCCCCCCACACACACACAGAGCCCCCCACACACACACAGAGCCCCCCCACACACCCACCCATACACACACAGAGCCCACCCACCCACACACACAGAGCCCACACACACAGAGCCCACCCACCCACACACAGAGCCCACCCACCCACCCACACACAGAGCCCACCCACCCACCCACACACAGAGCCCACCCACCCACACACAGAGCCCACCCACCCACACACAGAGCCCACCCACCCACACACAGAGCCCACCCACCCACACACAGAGCCCACCCACCCACACAGAGCCCACCCACCCACACAGCCCACCCACCCACCCACACAGCCCACCCACACACACACACAGAGCCCACCCACACCCACACACACACACAGAGCCCCCCCCACACACACACAGAGACACACACACACACACACACACACAGAGACACACACACAGAGACACACACACAGAGACACACACACACAGAGACACACACACACAGAGACACATACACACAGACAGAGAGACACACACACACACACACAGAGACACACACACACACAGAGACACACACACACACACACACACAGAGACACACACACACACACACACACACACACACACAGGGAACAGAGGCCAGAAAAAACGATCACAACGAGGGAACAGAGGGCAGAAAAAGCAAGCACAACGAGGGAACAGGGTGCAGAAAAGCATGCACAACGATGGAATGGGGCAGAAAGGCAAGCACAACGAGGGAACGGGGGCAGAAAAGCAAGCAGAACGAGGGAACAGGGGGCAGAAAAGCAAGCACAACGAGGAAACAGGGGGCAGGAAAGCAAGCACAACGAGGGAACAGAAAAGCAAGCACAACGAGGGAACAGGGGGCAGAAAAGCAAGCACAACGAGGGAAGGCCAAGTGCACTGACGAAGGGCAAAGTGCACAGTGCACGGATGAAGGGCGGGCGGGAGGGCAAAGTGCACGGACGAAGGGCGGGAGGGCAAAGTGCACGGACGAAGGGCGGGCGGGAGGACAAAGCGCAAGGTAGAAGGGCAGGAGGGCAAAGCACAAGGAAGAAGGGCAGGCAGGAGGGCATAGGGCACAGACTGTTGTATTTCTATCTAGGACCCTAATTCAATATTCCTAAATTATGCCCTTGTATGGCTATAATAAATAATATCCTTATAAAGGCATAAGAATCTTATCCATATTTAGTCGTAGCCCATGCAGTCCAAATTAAGCAAGGCTACTTCCCCAGACTCCTAGAGAGTACAACGCGTTCTTTAAACAAAGCAAACCTCCAGCAACCTGGGAAATCCCCATGCTTCTGTTTTGATTTGCATGGAAACATGCGCTGATTCTGCCACTCATCAAAAAGCCTACTCTAGACCCCATGACGCATGCTAATTACAGACAGATCTCCCTTCTCCCTGCTCTAGCGAAGGTTGTTGAAAAACATGTGCAGCTCTCGATTACCAACTTCATCGAGAGCAATAATATCCTCCATGATACACAATCGGGTTTTCGTGCTAACTATAGCACGGAGACTGCCCTTCTGGAGGTCACCGAAGCTATCAGGGAGACTCTCGATCTAGGGGGCAAGGCTGTATTAGTTATGCTGGATCTGTCGGCGGCTTTCGACACCGTCCCACATGACTGTCTCCTTTTAAGACTCTGGGAGATCGGGTTTCGTGGGACGGTGTTGGATTGGTTTAAATCCTTTCTTTCGGACCGCCGACAGGTGATCTGGGCACCACCGTTCTCTGCTGAAATGCCGCCGCTAGAGGTGGGGGTTCCTCAAGGGTCCATTCTGAGCCCCACCCTTTTTAATATCTATATGGCCCCTCTGGCGGCGGTGGCGGAGGCTTTTGGTGCCCAGGTCATATCCTACGCTGACGACACCCAGCTCCTGTTCACTTGCAGGAAAGGAGAGGCTTTGGATGGGGCTAGAATCCGGGACTGTCTCAGTTCTGTCTTTGCGTGGTTCCAACAGCATAGCTTAAAATGCAACTCAGACAAGTCTGAGTTGCTCTTTTTCGGGTGTGCTCCTGATGCATGCTGGAAATCATGGTGGCCTCAGGACATGTTCCCTCCTGAGAAAGTGTCGACGCAAGCCAAAAATCTTGGTGTGATCTGTGATGTCGACCTCTCTTTCAGAGCCCAGATCAATGGGCTATCAGGGAAATGTTTCAGCATCCTGAGGTCAGAAAATTTCTACCGATGCTATCCCTGCAATACAAAAAAATCGTGGTTCAGGCGTTAATAGGATCACGACTTGATTATGCTAACGCCTTGTATGCGGGATTGCCGAAATATCTGTTGACAAGATTACAAATAGTCCAGAACTCGGCTGCAAGAGCCATTTTTGGACTTCCTCGTAGAGCTAGAGCCTCCAATCTGCTTAAAGAGTTACACTGGCTCCCCATTTCTAAAAGAGTCATTTTTAAAACCCTTACTCTGGCGTTTAAAGCCCTTCACTCTGTAGGCCCTAATTACATCAAGAAGCGAATGGCTTTCTATGCACCTAGGAGGACGCTGCGATCGGCTACTTTAGCCACGATGGTGGTCCCGCCTATCAAACGAGCCTGGATGGGAGGACGGTCGTTCTGCTATCTAGCGGCCCTCCATTGGAATGGACTCCCGATCTCGTTGAGGAAAGCAAATAGCCTCCTCACCTTTAGAAAGGAGTTGAAGACATGGCTCTTCTCCGCGTGATTTCCATGACCATTTACAAGTCGCTGTTGGGATGTTTTGGGACTCAGATCTCTTTGCCAAAGCGCCGGGACACCCGCCAGGGTAGCCGTGCGCTATAGAAGAGATCGTACATAACATATAACATTTGTCCTAGAACTCCTGTGAACACTGAAAGTCAGTTCTTAGTGACATCTTTATTGACGTCTTATGTCCAACCTTACGTCAAACCCGGCACCTTTCAGGTATAAATATATCAACGTTGCCTTAAGCAAACACACGGTGGTTTGGAGCAGAGCGGCTATCTACTTGCCCGAGAGCCCAGCTGATGCGAGAGCCCACGGATGCCGCCCTCCCTTTTAACGCACTGAGAGAGAAGCTGTCTTTTTCTCCAGCCGAGAAAATCCAGCTCTGGTGTTTTCAGCCGCCCTTGCGGGTTGCTGGGATATCGAGTCCTGAGAGAGAGATACCAGACCCCCTGCTTTCTATTACCCAGGTACGGAGCTGACTAAACCCTTAAAGAGAATTCTTGATTCAGATTCTTGGCAAAACCAACTTAACTTAAACTGCTACTTTTTTACTCCTTCCCACGTATTAGGCTTAGGTCAAGTACACCGGGGTAGGCGTATTTAGAAGCACCAGTTGAGTATGTTAGTCAATGTATTTATGTATGTATATATTTTATCTATTTTAAAGTATCATATGGCTAAGAAACCATATCAATGCTTTTACAGTATTATTTTATAATACTCCTTTTACTGTACGCACTTTACTATAAGTATTGCAATTGTGGCAATTCATTTTTCTTGCATGAGAAAGAAGACTGCTCAATAAATACCACCTTTTATTGAAAACGCCCGTCTCTCTATTTCTCTGCACTCTGGTGAAACTAAGTATGCACAATTGACTGAGTGAAATAGCTGTCTATTGTTTTCACATGACTCTAGAGATACACTCTTATTCTGAGGGAGCAAAGTTGTCATGTTTTATGGTTGTCAGAAGCTAATCCCTTCTTGTCTATCCAGGGAAGTTAAACTCCTCCTTGTTTATTCGAGAAAGTTTCTAGTGACCTCTGAGCTTGCTGGCAAAACTAATTACGTCTAATATAGTCAGACCTAGATGACCTCAGTCCTACATCTAAACTGCTGTATATATTATTCCAATGCGCAGAGCCTATTGGGAATATAGGAACTACACTACAAGACAAAGGGCAGGCGGGACAGCATAGGGCACGGACGAAAGGCAGGCAGGAGGACATAGGGCACAGACAAAGGGCGGGCGGGACAGCATAGGGCACGGACGAAAGGCAGTCAGGAGGACATAGGGCACAGACAAAGGGCGGGCGGAAGAGCAAAGCTCCCGGGCTTAGGCAGGGCGCACGGCAGAAGGGCGACAGGAGGGCGGAGCGCACAGAAGAAGGGCAGGCTGGAGGGTAGAGCACGCGGAAGAAGGGCAGGCGGGAGGGCAAAGCACACAGAAGAAGGGCAGGCGGGAGGGCAAAGCGCACAGAAGAAGGGCAGGCGGGAGCGCAAAGCACCCGGAAGAAGGGCGGGAGGGCAAATCACATGGAAGAAGGGCTGGTGGGAGGGCACAGAAGGGCAGGCGGGAGGGCAAAGCACACAGAAGAAGGGCAGGCGGGAGGGCAAAGCGCACAGAAGAAGGGCAGGCGGGAGGGCAAAGCGCACAGAAAAAGGGCAGGCGGGAGCGCAAAGCACACGGAAGAAGGGCGGGAGGGCAAAGCACACAGAAGAAGGGCGGGCAAACCACACAGAAGAAGGGTGGGCGGGAGGGCAAACCACACAGAAGAAGGGTGGGCGGGAGGGCAAACCATACGGAAGAAGGGGCGGGTGGGAGGGTAAAGCACACGGAAGAAGGGCAGGCTGGAGGGCGAAGCGCACAGAAGAAGGGCGAGGGGAGGGCAAATCGCACGGAAGAAGGGCAGGCAAATCGCACGGAAGGCGGGCGGGAGGGCAAATCGCACGGAAGAAGGGCAGGAGGAAGGGCAAAGTGCACAGATGACATTAGGGAGGGTAAAGTGCACTGACGTACGGCGGGAGGGAAGGCAAAGTGCACGGATGAAGGGAGGGCAATGTGCACGGACGAAGGGCGGAAGGAGGACAAAAGTGCAAGGAAAAAGGGCGGGCGGGAGGGCAAAGTGCAAGGAAGGCAGGCAAATCGCACAGAAGAAGGGCAGGAGGAAGGGAAAAGTGCACGGATGAAGGGAGGGAGGGCAATGTGACAAAAAGTATAGGAGGCCCCCTGATATGAAGATTCAGGGACCAGGGGAATAAGCTAAGAAAGAGTGGAGGTGTCCCAAAACACGAATTTCCCCGTGGGGTAGAAAATATCAAATTCAAACGCCCACTGCACTATTTTACTGCACAACCACCAAATGTGTATCTAAAGTTTTATACCGCTACACAACATTTCTGTAAGACCTAAACAAAATGACAATAAGTTTGAATTTGAACATTCACAGCTTCTAAAAATACTACAGGAGATATATTTTGCATAACATTGCACATGATTTTAATACATTTAATAGTTAAAAAATGATGTTTTACAAGTTTCAAATAATATCCAGAGAGATTGCAACAAATTGGTATACAGTATACAAGATATTACACAAAAAAATTAAAATGATTCAAAAAACAGTAGTCTATAGAGACTATACAATAAACAAACAATTAAAATTTGTCTTGAAAACAAAGGGAGGGCACAGCGCAAGAAGAAGGGCATGCGGGAGGGCAAAGCGCACAGAAGAAGGGCAGGCGGGAGGGCAATGTGCACAGACGAAGGGCGGAAGGGAGGGCAAAGTGCAAGGAAGAAGGGCGGGCAGGAGGACAAAGCGCAAGGAAGGAGGGCAGGTAGGAGGGCAAAGCGCAAGGAAGAAGGGCGGGCGGGAGGGCATAGGGCACAGACAAAGGGCGGGCGGGAGAGCAAAGCTCCCGGGCTTAGGGCAGAGCGCACAGAAGAAGTGCGGGCAAAGCACACGGAAGAAGGGCGGCGGGAGGGCAAAGCGCACGGAAGAAGGGCGGGCGGGAGGGCGAACCACACGGAAGAAGGGCGGGCTGGAGGGCAAAGCAAGCGGAAGAAGGGCAGGCGGGAGGGCAAAGCTCACAGAAGAAGGGCTGGTGGGAGGGCAAAGCGCACAGAAGAAGGGCAGGCGTGAGGGCAAAGCGCACGGAAGAAGGGCAGGCGGGAGGGCAACTCACAGAAGAATGGCAGGAGGAAGGGCAAACTGCACAGATGACAGGTGGGAGGGAGGGTAAAGTGCACTGACGAAAGGCGGGAGGGAGTGCAAAGTGCACGGATGAAGGAAGGCAGGGCAATGTGCACGGACGGAGGGCGGGAGGGAAAAGTGCACGGACGAAGCACCTCTCAAACCCGGTTTCCACCAACCTCAATCCTCGGAAGACATGGCAATGACGTCATAGAGGCGCTCCCTCCGCCGAGGATCATAGAGATGGCCAGCGAGACGAGAAAAGACGTGTAGCACGGAAGAGCGCTCAGACAGCCATGTTGAAGCTGTGCGGCATACGAAGCGGAGTCAATCAGCCTTTAAACAACCTCCATCTAGAGGCCAGTTACACATTCAGCCCCGCACCCGCATCTCCCGACTGGAGAGCATTTAAGTATGCGAACTTTACCTTGTAAGGAGAGAACTAGGTTGGGAAGGAGTGGTTAAGGCTGATTTCATTGCGGAAACAAGGGGGAAAGGACGACTATCTTTCTCCGAGGTCATGCAGAAATGCCTCGGAGAAAGCCCCGTCATTTTCGGATTCGGGGTGTGGTTTTCTTTCTCTCCTATTCCCATTGGCTGGAATGTAAAATTCCAGCCAACGGGAAGAGGAGAGAAAGAACATTAAAAAACACGCCCCAGAAACCCAAAATGACAAGGCTTAAACTGACAGACGCCCCTCTTCTCCAATGGCTAGCCTCTGTTTAGGAAGCCAGCCAATGGAGAAGAGGGGCGCGTTCAAGCCCCACAGTAAGAGACATGAGATCTCACCGGCGAGACTGCGCAAGCGCAGCCTACGCAGGCCAAGACCTAAAAAGGGGCTTCTGTGGCGTTTTTTAGGAAACATTCCTCTAGCTGACATATGTTAGGCAGCTACATGGTCTACACCACACACATTTATCAAACAGTATTGTGCAGATGTGTTAGCAAGACAACAAGTTAATGTAGGTCAATCAGTACTTAAAACACTATTTAAAACAACTGCAGCATCTACAGGTTAGCTGCCGCTTTGGGAATATACTGCTTTGTAGTCTATGCAAAGCATGTGTATCTACAGCACACATGCCTTGAACGGATAATGTTACTTACCCAGTAAGCATCTGTTCTTGGCATGTAGAGCCGTAGATTCACATGCACCCACACTCATCCCCAGGTACTTGAAGATGTTGCAGTTCTTCTTTATGCATTCAAATGCAAGGACATCTCTATACTGCACTTACTTACTCCATTCTCACCTTCTTGCGGGAAAACATTCTAACAATGGAGTCGATAACCATGCGCACTATCACCGAAAGGAGGAGTCACTTTACCTTGTGATTAGGAAAGACTTCTTTGAAGAAAAACAACTTCAAACCTTTAGATCCAACACTAGATGTCAGGAGTATGCAAATCATGTGAATCTACAGCTCTACATGCCAAGAACAGATGCTTACTGGGTAAGTAACATTTGCAGACGTCTGACCTCGCTTACACTTCTGTATGTGTACATTTACCTGCAGTTGCTGCCTATCTACAAAGTAGATGCTCAGACGTGAGTCCCTTGCTCACTTTGCCACTGGATTCAAGCAAGCCGGGCTGAAGACGGCTGGAATGCCAGAAACCGGTCCTCGGAAGCTTGTTTACGGTCCAGGGAAGGCATGGCTTGGCAGTTCGGGCTGGACTGTTCCCATGAGGCACAGGATCAGACTGATTTGAATATAGCCATGTCTGAACTGGGGTGGCAGAGTGGGCTAAAGAACGGTGATGGGTTAAACCCAGATCTTTTGACTGGGTGTGAGTGTTTGATTGGTTCAGATGCTCCGTCCATCACCACCCCCTTTTGTACCGCTTTTGGCCGCCGTAAGTGTGGCAGGGTTTGCCCAGACGTGAGTCCCTTGCTCACTTTGCCACTGGATTCAAGCAAGCCGGGCTGAAGACGGCTGGAATGCCAGAAAACGGTCCTCGGAAGCTTGTTTCCGGTCCAGGGAAGGCATGGCTTGGCAGTTCGGGCTGGACTGTTCCCATGAGGCACAGGGTCAGACTGATTTGCATATAGCCATGTCTGAACTGGCGTGGCAGAGTGAGCTAAAGAACGGTGATGAATTAAACCCAGATCTTTTGACTGGGTGTGAGTGTTTGATTGATTCAGATGCTCCGTCCATCACCACCCCCTTTTGTATCTACAAAGTAGACAATGTTTATTTTGTTCAAGGTACCAGTTATTAAAGCGTTCATGGAATGCCTTTAAAGTAATTCCACCCTGAGTTCCTTCTGCACCAACATGGAATCTCAATACAATACTTCCCAAACTTATGGGTCCACCATTTGAAACATTGCACACCTGTTCCCTACAATTCTTGTCTTGAAAGGTTGCTTTTTAGTGGCCATTACCTCACTTAGACGTGTCCATGATCTCCAGACCTTAATCTTAGTGGAACCTTTCTTCCCGCTGCACAAGGATAGGGTGGTCCTTAGAACCAACCCCAAATTCCTTCCAAAAGTGGTTTCATCTTTCCACCCCAATCAGTCAGTTACGTTACCCGTTTTCTTCTCGCAACCGGATTTAGTTGCAGAAAAAGCACTTCATACCCTAGATGTCAAAAGAGCTCTAATGAATTATGTTGACAAAACTAAAGAGTTGGGTAAAACAAAACTGTTTTTTCACCTCTTCCCCTCCCCCAATGCGCCCCCCTCCACACCCCCCCCGCACACACAGACACAAGAAAGACCATATCTAAGACCAGCATTTCTAGATGGATGATTAAATGCATTCAGACATGTAATGCCAAAGCTAAAAGAACTTTGCCTACACCTTCTAAGGCACGCTCTACCTGTAAAATAGGGGATCCTATGACTTTTCGGACCATTATCCAATAGCTCATATTTGTAAGGCAGCTACATGGTCTACACTCCACACTTTCTCTAAGCATTATTTTGTGGATGTTTAAGCCCACCAATAAGCCAATTTAGGACATTCAGTGCTATGTACTCTTTCAGACAACAGCAACAGCTACAGGATAGCCTCTCCATTTGGAGAGGGACAGTCTATGCAGAGCATGTGTATCTTCAGTTACACATGTCATCAAATGTATTTTTACTTAATGTGTAAGCATCTGTTCGTGGCATGTAGGACTGTAGATTCACATGTGCCCACCCTCCGATCCGGACACTTTGGCCATTGCAGTACCTTTACACTATTTCATTTACATGGACATCTCTTTACTGATCCTTCACTCCATTCAAACAGCTGATGCCCAGGCGCACAATCACCCAGAGGAGGAGTCACTTTGTCTTGTAACTTGAAAGACTTCTTCAAAGACAAAGAACTTGCACACATCCGATCCAGCACTAGATGGCGGAAATATGCAGACCATGGGGATCTAAAGCACTATAGCAGATGCTTATTGAGTAAGTAACATAATCATTATTTACAACTGTTTTATGGTTTGTGTGTTAAACATCTGGCACTTGTGGGAACTCATTCCAAAACGGGCTAAGTTTCTTGTGCCATTATTTTGATGGGGCTTTAAATGGAACTAGCCTGGAACTTACCTGGTGTGGATTTGGTTTAAATAAACATACTTATTTACATACAACTTTTTCGACCATCCAGCCTTAATTTGCATCTGTATTACCTCATCACACATATATGGCAGTGGAACAGTTGCACTTGTTGTACCCAAAGAGTGCCCGGAGTATCTTCTGGGCAGGTGGCATACTTTGTGTTGGATGATAAGGGTCTAAGTTGTCTTCAGGGCTAATTGCTCAATGCATTTGTCTGTGCTGTCTGAGAAGAATCTTCTGGATGGGTCAAAGCTTAGTCTGAAAAAGGGCTGCAATTTTCACCCATGTGAGATTCTTTCTGGTCATCATCCTATGTCTCCTTCTCAGAGGATACTCAAATACTTTAACTGTTTTTCTTATGATTGAATTTGGCTCCATTATTTTCCCACACCTGTATAAGTACATGGCAATTTGTTGCAAGACAAACATTGAAGTCGCTGCTGCTCAAAGGAAGACAGTGGTTTGACACCGTCCAGGATACTCTGAGAACCTCGCCAAGTTGAATGTTTCTCCTATCAGATGCCTGTAAGTAAGAAGGTCTGAGTATCCAGAAGAAAATGTTAATCAAACATGAGTAACTGGTTTAATTTTGAGAAATCGCCCCTACGACATGCTTGGCTCATGTGATCTTTTTCTATCCTAGCAAGAGAATTGCAGTCTTCTACCTAACCCATATGTCCGTCAAATAAAATCTTCCTAGATATGGAAAATGGCTGTGAAGTATGTAGATGTAGAGTTTTGAAATACCTCCTAAAGCCAATGACTGGGCTAACACTCAGAAGTAACCTTAAATAGTTTGCTTTACAAAAATGTGAACAAGTACATCACAAACACCTCAGTACTTCTTGTTTTATACTCCCTTAGACTAAAGGTAGTCATCGTTCAGAGGTGCAGTGGTTTCTCATTAGTTGTGCACTGCTTTCACATATTTGGATGCAACATGTGAATTCTTTTTACAAATGCTGTTTATCTTTGAAATCTGTCTTATAATTGTACATCTCTTTGTGTATAGTGCAAACTGTTGTCTTGAGTAATCTTTTTTTTCTCCCATTTTAGTTATTTGACACTATTGAAGAGATCAAGGTAAGGGCACACCATGTTATACTTAAACATCACATAAAATGAAAATGTCTATTGTTTTATATCTAATATTATACTGGTGGTTAGGATGTTTTACAGTCTTTCAATATTGTGTGACAAGGCCAAGAGGGTATAACAGTGTGGCTTGATTTGCCTAGCATTAGGCATGTTTGGTCAAGCTTGGCGCCCGCTGTGAGCTCATATTTCCAGGTCCCATTTTGAATGATTTAGCTGCTAATGTGCAGTTTTGTATGCATCACATATTTGTTGGTGTATCCATTTCCTGCCAGTATTTTCTGACCATTGAGTGCAATGCTGCTAAGGTTACTGCTTAAATAACATTGTACTCCGCACAATTTTGCTTAACCCTATTGAGGTAGAATCAGTGTCGTGGCCAACAGAATCTTCAAGCACAGACCATCTGTAGTCAGGCTTTCTCTTCAATCCGTACACTCAGAAAATAAGCCAGTCTAGTATTGTTGTCAAAGCTTCATTGCATGTGAGCCTAATATATTGTGCCCTTTGATCACAGTTTGTGAATTGATGCTTGGAAGGAGGTGTATTTGGATGCCTAGAAGTGGGGCTCTGTAACCCCACAATACAATTGGCTGAAATTAATCATACACCTGCGGTGGCGGGAGGGATGGGGTGGGGTCCGGCACTCGTGGGAGACGACTACCAGTTGTAAAAAAAAGCCATCTGAAATTACGGAGGAAAATCTTGGGGGGTGGGCGAGGGAACTGATGTGACTGGCAGCGTGCTCTCCTCAGAGGCCGGACAGTAACCAGCATGGGTGACGTGCCCGATGTTGCTACTGTGCTCGGTCCATTAAGTTTGATGAGCTACCTGTGCCGCCTCTTCTATCCACGGCTCTGGGGCAGTGACACGCTGAAAGCTGACACGCAAGCGTTGTTGGCTGGGTTGTGCAGTAGTGGCCACCTTTTTGTAGCTGTACTTGGAACTGATGAAAGGCACAGCGGCTGCCCCAGGACTGCAGCACCATTAATTGAAATGAATAGTCAGCTCATTTGTGGTGACTGCAAGATTTACATTTTAATCCAATTACTGATCTGCTTAATGAGTAGATACAGGGATGACATAAAAATACACATGAATGAATGAAGCAATTAATGAATGGGTGGTTATAGAGCACACGGCTACAGCGCACAGGACTTAACGTCCCGGTGCTTTGTCTATTAGAATTACTCAAAATGTAACTTCGCAAGAAAAGATGGCAGAATAAGTCCATCTGAAAGAAACACGTAGTGATATATTCTTTGTCTTAGAATTACCCCCAGGCGTCGGACTGGCTCCTGAAAGTTTTCGTCAGCAATACCCCTGCGCGTCGGAAGGTGGCGCTGTGCGGCTCCGTGTCCGTCGTTGGCACGTGGCTTCCGAGATGAAGTCGCAGCAGCTACTTAGACGCCGCCCTCGCCCGCTGACGTCAGTTCTTTCTTTTTCCGCGCCAGCAAGCACAGGCCAGGAGAGAGTGGTACCCCCGGTCATTTTTTGACAGAGTTTTTTTAGGCTTTTTGTCTCTGTTTTTTCGAGTCGATCGACTCCTGGTGTCGTAGGGATGCCCGGTTTCAAGTCTTGCGGGGACTGCCATTGGATGAGGTCGGTGACAGACCCACATTGCGTATGTCTGTACTCCCTGGGGCGCGAGCATTAACTGCCCTTAACTGCTGTCAGCTACGGAATCGCTGGCGGCTCCGGCCCAGGCATGGCAGGGCCCCGAAGCATCCAGGCCTGGATCTCGGTCGACGCCGGTTGACCTCGTTACACCTCCACCAACGTCAACCCCAGCGGCACCACCTCCGACGTCGCCCGTTGCACCGGACGCCCCAGGTTTCAGCCCCGACATGGACACAGAGCCGGAACGGAGTCGCTCAACACCGATTCCGAAGCTGATGGGACCTTTCTACCTCTATGTCCATCCTCCTTTTTTTTGCGGCCTATACATCAGCCTTCGGAGGAAGGGGAGGACTCCGAGGGTGCACGTTATGCAGTGGTGTTGCGTATGGCAGTCAAGGCCTTCCACCTCCAACTCCCTACAGTGGCCGTCAGGACTAACCGCCTGACAGAAGTGCTTCAGCTGGCAGCTACCTCTGCGGAGCCACTGCTGCCCATTAATGAGGCACTTTCTGACGTTCTTTTGGGCACCTGGTCCAGGCAGGGGCTCCTGTTGATAGGAACGTGGCCCATCGCCTGGCCCCGGGCGACCATATTTTCCTCTCCCAACACCCCACCCCTGAGAGTTTGGTTGTCCAAGCCTCAAACTCCCAGAGCGCATTCACTACCGCACCCCGGAAGTAAATGAGAAAAACGAAAAGGCCCAGGAATCCCTAAACTGGATATGAATCCCAAATCCGTAGTTATTTGTAGGAAACTTAGCTTAAGGCTCTGGACCTATCCAGCCTTTGAAACAGGGTAAGCACGGGTTGTAAGCAATTTATTCCTCCTTTTCCAAATTATTATACTCCAATCCCTTTAATGGGTGATTTTTCCTCAAGTATTACAATACCAGATGTTAGGTGTGAGCAAATTTCTTTTTATTTACGATTCTCTCAAGATTTTATTCTTTAGTGCTCATTTTTCCTTAATCCACTCGATAATTGATTCATACAGCATAGGACTGAACATCCGACACGTGTTTCGCCCTATTCGGCAAATGGAGCCAGGGCTTTCTCAAGGCTATTTTTTGTAGTCTTATTTCATCAGAAAGCAAACATTTTTAGAATCACATCATGTAACGTGAGACAATCGTGGTCAGATCAAGAATTTAGAAAACGGCAGCACATCAGTTGGAACGGGGTCCCCAGGTAAATCCGCACCCCGGACAGGGAATCCAAGAGACTGGAACAATTTGGGAAGAAGATTTTTTCTTCCGCCAGTTCAGGGCTGCGTTCTGTGAACACTGCATGCCTCTTGAGCCGTTATTCCCACTCTGTGTGGGATACAGTGGCGCGTGTGCTGCCTCAGGGTCCGGAGGAGGCACGGACAGTGCTCTCTCCGGCTATTGCTAAAGGGAGAGATGCAGCTAAGTTCACAATACGATGTGGCCTCGACGCAGCCGACTCGCTGGGCAGAGCGATTTCCACAACAGTGGCACTCGGTCACCACACCTGGCTGAGGACTACTGGCTTCTCGGGGGATGTCCAGAACACCCTGATGGACATGCCCTTTGATGGCACTCGCCTTTTTGGCAACAAGGCAGATAGCGCGTTGGAGCATTTTCAGGACTCGCTGGCTAAGGCCAAGTCCTAGGGCCTTTTTGCCACTCGCCCTCCTCTGCCTTCTGCTTTTCGCTCCTTTCGTGGCCACAGAAGGGGCGCCCAGCACGTTCGCTTCAGAGCCACAGGCCGCAGCAGTCTCAGTGCAGACGTGGGACCCTCAGAGGAGGGTCAGGTGGCCAGCGGGTGAGTGAGTCCACTTCTACCCCGGCCACCACTGCCCCAAAACCTTCCTAGTCCGGTCTTTCAGGCCCATCATATTCCAGTGCTCCCACTGGCGCACCATCACTAAGGACAGGTGGGTATTACAAATAGTCTGAAGGGGCTACTCCCTCCCATTCGAGACTACCCCTCAGCCATGCCACCCCAGTACCACCGCATGTCGGCGGATCATTTGGCACTTCTTCAACAGGAAGGCGCGGCTCTCTTGGCCAAGGGGGCCATCAAGCGCCTTCCTATGCCAGAAGTAGGACGTGGTTATTATTCCCACTATTTTCTGGTGCCCAAGAAGGACAAAGGCCTACGTCCTATCTTGGACGTCAGGGACGTCAATCGCTTGCTCCGGAAGTTCAATATGCTAGCTCTTGCTCAGGTCTTGTCTGCTCTCGAGCCTGGAGACTGGATGGTAGCGTTGGACTTTCAGGACGCATTTTTCCACATTACCGTCCTGCCTGCCCACCGGCGTTACCTGCGGTTCACGGTAGGCCACGAGCATTTTCAGTTCACCCTGCTCCCCTTTGGCCTTACCAGCGCCCCTCGGGTGTTCACGAAAGTGGTGGTGGTGGGCGCAGCTCATCTGCGCAGATCAGGGGTTCCAGTCTTTCCCTATCTCGACGACTGGCTGTTAAAAGCGGGCTCGCCCCAGATGGTCGTCTCCCACCTCCAGACTACGGCCGACCTCCTGCATTTGCTTAGGTTCTCCATCAATGTGCCGAAGTCGTACCAGATTACCTCTCAGAAGCTCTTCTTCATCGGGGCAGTTCTGGATACGACACAATTTCGGGCCTATCCTCCTGAACGGCGAGTCCAGGATATTCAAACTATGATTACGATCTTTCGGCCTCTATCCTGGGTTTCTGTCAGGATGACCCTGAGGCTGCTGGGCCTCATGGCCTCCTGCATCCTGCTAGTTACTCATGCCAGATGGCATATGCGGGCTCTGCAGTGGGACCTGAAGTTCCACTGGGCACAGCATCAGGGGAACCTGTCCGATTACGTCCAGATCTCGGAGGGCACTGCACAACAGCTGCAGTGGTGGCTAATGAACCAACATTGGGTCCAGGGCAGATCCCTCTCCCTTACCCAAACGGAGCACACAGTGGTGACGGAAGCGTCCCTCCTGGGATGGGGGGGGGGCACATGGGAGAGGCGATGATCAGAGACCTCTGGTCTCCGGCGGAATCCAGGCTCCATACCAACCATCTGAATCTTCGGGCGATCCGACTTGCACTGAAAGCATTCCTTCCCTCTGTCAAAGGGAAAGTGGTGCAGGTGTTCACAGACAACACCACCGCCATGTTGTACTGCATCAAACAGGGCGAGGTGGGGTCGTGGACCCTATGTCAGGAGGCTCTGCGCCAATGGACATGGCTGGAACAGCAGGGCATTTCCCTGGTGGTTCAACACCTGGCAGGTTCACTGAACGCCAAGGTGGACGAACTCAGCCGCAGGTGCATGATGGATCACGAATGGCGTCTACACTCGGACGTGGCACAAGGTCTGTTTCGACAGTGGGGAGAGCTTTGGTTAGATCTATTCGACACCGAAGAGAACGCACAATGTCAAGCAATTCTGCACGTTGAGATTTCCAAGGCGGAACTCACTAGGCGACGCTTTTCGTCGCAAGTGGAGTTGTGGTCTGTTGTACGCCTTTCCGCCTATACCACTTCTGCCCAGAGAGCTGAAGAAGATCAGGTGCGACCAGGCCCAAGTCATTCTTGTGGCACCGGACTGGGCTCGAAGAGTTTGGTATCACGAGCTACTCAGTATGGCGATCGATTCCCCTGATCCGACTGCTTTTCGGGAGGATCTTCTGTGGCAGCAGGAGATGGTCCTCCACCCGAACCTGTCCAACCTCCACCTCTTTGTGTGGAGATTGAGCGGTGGCAGTTCGTTCCTTTTGACTTGCCTCCTGAAGTCTGTGATGTCATTCTGGCAGCCAGGCGTCCCTTCACTAATTTGGTATACGCCTGCAGGTGGAACAAATTTCATTACAAGACCGGAGGCTACATTATGCATTTATCCTTTAATAGCAACTCACACAGCCGCACTACATCACAAAGGATAAAGTTCTAGAGTCATAACAAAGGATGTATCTAGGAGATGATCTGCCTCTTTTAAAAGCGGCTCGCCAGCAGATAAGTCACTACTATTACTTGCTCCTTGTCTTTAAGCTTAGACTTATATATTTTGCTTTAATCTTTATCTCTATATCGCTTTATTTTAATTGTATTGTGTAACAGGTACCTTTATGCCTATTTAGACCATTTTCACTGTCTTAACCCGCTTTTTTCCAGCGTTTTCTGGCAACCTCGCCATGCTCTCCCTTCAATTCTGTGTCTCAGCACAGACCTTGATGGCGGTGGGTGGCGCAGGCTTCCCCCCTCCCACCCCACCTCCCTACTAATGGACTTCCAATTTATGGTTGTCCACCTCCCTTCTCCCCTGTAAAACGCGCGACCGCGCTTCCCCTCATACCGGCTTTCTGACCCCCTTCCTTCCACCTTAATCACGCCTCCGCTTCATGCGGACCTCCGCCTCTTGTGATAGAGACGCGCTTCATGCGGTAGAGACGCGCTTGGGATTTGGATCCATTTCCCGGCTGGGGATTAGAGGAAAGCACGCTCGCGACACCCGCGTTGCGTGCCTTCCCTGCCAAGCTACTTTCCTTTCCCCCGGCGGCTGAGCTCGAGCGCAACTGATTTAGCTCGTCAGTTGCTCTGCTCCAGCCGCCGGGGACCTGCGACCACTGCGCTCTCATCTGGGAAAATGTCTAAACACGCTCTTAAGCGTCCCTTCACTTCTTCAATACTCCCCTGCCCCTCTGTAGCCTGGAAAACTCCTGACTTCCCCATTATCCCACCGTTTCTTATACTGTTCACCATAAATACCCCTTCACCTGTGAATAATTACCTTAGTTAATTAAATAATTACCTTAATTAATATAATTAATATAAATAAAATATAAAAAAAAAAAAAAAAAGGGGGAATAGCCTGAGGCTTCACTTGCAAAAAAAAAAAAAAAAAGACTACCAATTAAAAAAAAAAAAAAAAAAGGAGAGGAGTAATAGGGAGATCTAATTATTACCTTACCTGTTAATAATCTTTCTTCACCACATCATGTCTGACGTGGATTCTGATGATGCCACTGCTAGCTCACCTGCCCCCATTAACGATTCGCTTAAAAAATTCCTGCAACAAGAAATTAAGTCTTGCATGATGTCCTCCCTCAGGGATGTCATGCTCTCTAAAGACCAGGTGACCCCCAGGATCTCCCCTTACACGGTAAGAGACCCAAAAAGACCAAACATTGCGAAAGCACTGCAGGCCCTAGCGCCTTTCAAAACATAGGAGGTCCTAGCACCTCGCTTTGGATGGGAGGCCACCGCGCCCCACTTGAACCTGATGTCCCTCGGGACACTCCTTTGACCGGTGCCCATGGCGGCACAAATGTGTACGGTGTCCCTCGCGGCACACTTTGGAATAGTGCTATTCAAACAAATACAAATGTTGGTCTTGACTCCTCTCCCTCCTCCCTGGATGACAACTCCTCCAAAGACCCCTCAGATGAGTTTGTCTTTGACCTGGATGAGGTCCAACATGACCTCAACTCCCATTTTGATCCGGAACCTACTCCAAAGAACATTATTGTAAACCCTATTGGGGAGGAAATGTTTTCCCCCCTAAACATTTCTCACCCCAACAGCTCTAAATGGTTCCCGCAGGATCATGTTTCCAAATTTGTGGCACGCTGGTTGAGAAACCTTCTGGATAGAAACACCAGAAACATAATGAGGTCTGAATCCCCCAGACCTACCATTGAGGACAGAGTTTGCCAAACCCCAAACCTAGACCCTAGCCTCATTAAATTCCTTTTTAAATTAGGACGTGACCCCAGAAAAGGCTTGGAGAGGGCCCTCAAGGGCTGCCAAGACCGACTCCTGGACGTCCTGGGACCCTTGGTTAGAATCCTAGATATGGCAGAGCAATCCCATCTCTCCTCTACCCCCTTGAACGTCGACCTCGTGCGAGGCTGGAGCCAAAGGGCTATCGTCCTCCTTGGCAACGCCAACTCTGGTCTGAACATAGAGAGGAGGAGGTCTATTCTGAACAAAATCAACCCCAAATTAGGTGACATGGCGGAGAAAGAACCCTCCCAGAACCCCAAAGGCCTCCTGTTCGGAGAGGACATAATCAAAGAAATTGGCAAATATGTAAACACCTTTACCGCCCTTGATAGAGCCCAGAACAACCTGAGACGGGTCTTCAACACCAACCTTTTTGGCCAGGCCGGCAGAAGGGGTCGCTCTTCCGGCCGAGGCAACCAACGACCCTACTCATCCTTCAGAGGAACAGGAAGGGGCTTCTACCCCCCTAGACAACCCTTCTTCCCCCAAAGAGGAAGAGGCCCGAGAAACCGTGGCTCAAGAGGCCGAGGCGCTCCCAACACCTCCAACTCTACAAGTAAGTACTACTCCTCCTTCTTCTATCCCCATAGTAGGGGGCAGGCTAAAACAGTTTTATCATGTTTGGGATTCAATTACCCAAGACCCATGGGTTTTAGAAACCGTCAGGGGCTTCAAGATAGACTTCTTACAGATTCCCCTCCAGTCACACCCACCCCACCCCTTTGTCCTCTCAGAAGATCAAGAAAAGATCGTGGAGGAGGAAATCGCCTCCATGCTCAAAAAAGACGCAATAGCGGAGGTTCCTTGGTCCGATGCAAGGTTCATAAGCACCCTGTTTCTCGTCCAAAAAAAGGACAAGGGTTGGAGACCCGTAATAAACCTTCGAGAAGTCAACAAATTCCTAGTTTATCGCCATTTCAAAATGGAGGGTATCCACCTCCTGAGAGATCTCCTTCTGGAAGGGGACTGGATGGCCAAGTTAGACCTGAAGGACGCTTACTTCACGATTCCTATGTACAAGGAACATCAACCCTTCCTTCAATTTGCTTGGAAGGAACATCTCTACCAATTCCAAGCCCTTCCCTTCGGTCTCTCTTCTGCCCCTTGGTGCTTTACCAAGATCATGAAGTGTGTCGTTACAATTCTAAGAGAGAGGGGTATCCGCCTCATCATTTACTTGGACGATATTCTTATCATGTCCCAATCCCGTTCGGATCTCCTAAGAGACCTAGAAACCTCCATGAACCTGATAGAGAGCCTTGGGTTCATCATCAACAGAGACAAGTCCATGCTCTCTCCCTGCAGGACTATAGAATTCCTCGGCTTCACCCTAGACACCACAAAATGTCTCCTCCTTCTTCCGGCCAAGAAGATTGCCAAGATCCGAAAGGAGATCAGATCCGTTCTGAAACAAGAGTCTTTGACTCTCCGCGAACTAGCCAGACTTCTTGGGCTTCTCTCCTCGTCCATCCAGGCCATTTTTCCCGGTCCTCTGAACTACCGCGCACTTCAGAGAATAAAAAGGAAAGCCCTCAATTCAGGCCTGTGGTATGGGGACCTTGTCTCTCTAGATCCGGATGCGAGAACAGAGCTTTTTTGGTGGCTAGAGAACTTAGATGCCTGGAACGGCAAAGCTATCTTTGGCTCATCCCCGGATTTTGTCCTAGAATCAGACGCCAGTCTTCATGGCTGGGGTGCTCGCTTTGGAGACCAGGACACCGGTGGGGTTTGGACCCTATCGGAATCCTCCCAACACATAAATTTTCTGGAGTTGATGGCTGGTTTATACGCTCTTATGAGCTTCAAACACTCCATCCAAGGGAGGTCCGTTGTTCTGAAAATGGACAACGTCTCCGCTGTGGCCTATATCAATCGCCTTGGAGGGACGAGATCTGCGGATCTCTCCAACCTTGCCAGGAGACTTTGGATGTTCTGTCTGGAACACAAAATCTCCCTCAGGGCGGAATATCTCCCCGGGAAATCGAACATTTCAGCAGACTGGAATTCGAGATTCCTTATAGACTTCTCGGACTGGAAACTCGACGTGAACGTCTTCAATTCTCTCTCCCTCTTTTGGGGTCCTATAGACGTGGATCTATTCGCCAGCAGGCTCACCTTCCAACTTCCCAACTACTTCAGTTGGATGCCAGACCCGGGCGCTCTTGCTGTGAACGCGTTTCTCCAACCCTGGTCCCACTTCCTGGGTTATGCCTTTCCTCCTTTCGCCATGATTCAGAGGGTCCTTCAGAAGGTCAGGTCGGAGCAGTGCTCCCTAATCCTGATAACTCCCTTTTGGCCGTCCCAAGCCTGGTTCCCGACAGCCCTGGAACTAGCATGCGACATTCCCTTTCTCATCCCAGCCTCTCCAGGCCTGGTCTCAAACGCAGACGGGGAAGATCACCGTCTTATTCTCGAGGGGAATTTGAACCTTCTTGCCTGGAAGGTGTCAGGCAATCTAACGAGCTGTCTGGACTTTCGTCGACAGCTCTCTCTCTCCTCGGAGAATCTTGGGCACCTGGGACACACCTTAGATACAACAACATTTGGAAGAAATGGTTTCATTGGTGCCTGGAAAGGAGTCTGGATCCCGTGGAGACTCCTGTCGTGAATATCGTTAACTTTCTGGTCGAACAATTTGACAGAGGTCTTTCCTATCGCTCTATTAACTGCTTCAGATCCGCAATCTCCGCTGGTCACGCTCCTATCAACGGTAAATCGGTAGGTAAAAATCCTATCATTTGTAGGGTCCTCAAGAGTATAAGGCTAAGGAGACCCCCTAGGCCTAAATACCAGACCCTTTGGGATGTCAAGTGCATTTTAGACCTTTTTTGTTCCTGGCCAGATAACTCTTCCCTTAATAGAAAGTTTCTCTCCTTTAAGCTTGCTACACTCTTGTGCTTAATTTCCTGTAGGAGGGTTTCTGACATCAGAAGTTTAGATATTTCTAATAGATGTTATGATATGTTTGGTGTCAAGTTCGAATTACTTAGAAGAACCAAAACGATGTCAGATTTTATCTTCTATCCTGGTTTTGACACCTTACCTAAACTTTGTGTGGTTGCTTGCATGAAGGAATATGACGCTAGAATGTCTCTCCTGCGCCCCAATGACGCAAATCAACTCTTAGTTTCCTTTGTGAAACCTTTCAAACCTGTCTCTTCCACCTCCATTGCTAGATGGGTTAAGTCTACCATGAAGCTCGCTGGTGTCGACCTCTCTAAGTTCCAAGCTCATTCTGTCAGAGGAGCTATGGCCAGTAAGTCCTTCTGGTCAGGTGGTAAGTTGGATGATATTCTGAAAGCTGCCGACTGGTCAAATGCTAACACCTTTGCTCGTCATTACTGTAAGCCTATCGAGCATATGTCTGAGGTGGTCCTTCGGGGCTACGAACATGCATAATGTAGCCTCCGGTCTTGTAATGAAATTGCGATTCTCCTATTAACATGACCAGAGAATCTGGATTTCATTAAAGACACGGAGGCTGACATTATCCCTCCCTCCTCCCTTTCACAATTTGAGAGGTGTCAGCTTATTACATCTACATCTTTGACGTACTGTATTTGTGCATGATTTTATGAATTGCTTCAGATGGTTCTAATCTTTGTTATGACCTTGTACTGAACTTACTCTTCAGGCTCTAGGTTCTTACTCATTTCTTTCTTTCAGGCAACTCCGTTTAACCGGCTGGCCTTCGACTTGCTGAAGTTCCTTCCTTGATGTTTCATCTCACGAAGTTATTTCCCGTTACCGGATCTCTCAGTTCCTTTTGAAGTTCTTCCTGCTGCGATTCTTTTAAAAGAGGCAGATCATCTCCTAGATACATCCTTTGTTATGACTCTAGAACTTTATCCTTTGTGATGTAGTGCGGCTGTGTGAGTTGCTATTAAAGGATAAATGCATAATGTCAGCCTCCGTGTCTTTAATGAAATCCAGATTCTCTGGTCATGTTAATAGGAGAATCGCAATTTGTGGCATGGTGCACAGCAAAGGCTGTGGATCCCCTTTCTGCCCCTCTTTCAGAAGTTCTTCTGTCCTTCTTTCCTTGGCCCAGCAGGGCTCTGCTCTGGGCACTATCAAGGGCTATCTTTCTGCTATTTGGGCCTTTCTCAGGCTACCTGATCAGCCCTCTCTTTTCAAACCCCCTGTTGTAAATAGATTTCTCAAAGGCATTACTCATCTTTTCCCTCCTATTCCTTTCGTAAGGCCACAGTGGGACTTGAATCTGGTTCTTACGTATTTAATGTGCACTCCCTTTGATCCTCTTTACAACTGTCCTCTTCACAACTGTCCTCTTCATCTGCTGACTTTGAAGACTGCTTTCCTGGTTGCCATCACCTCTGCCAGGAGAGTGAGCGAGCTCCAGGCTCTTCATTGTAAACCTCCTTTTCTTTCTGTCCATCCTGACAAGGTTGTGCTCAGAACACATCCATCCTTTCTGCCAAAGGTTGTCACTGCCTTTCACATCGGGCCGACTATCACTTTTCCCACCTTCTTTCCGCCTCTGCATCCTTCTAGAGAGGAAGAGAGGCTCCACCGTCTGAACCCAAAATGTGCGCTATCATTTTACCTGAACCGCACACAACAGTACAGGGTGGATGACCTGCTCTTTGTTGGATACATTGGCGCCAAGAAAGGCCGGGCCATACACAAGCAGACTATCTCCCGATGGGACGTCTTCTGTATTAAACCCTGTTATTCTCTGGCTAAAAAGTAGCCTCCTGTGGGGCTGCGTGCCATTCCACCAGGGCGACGGCTGCCACTACGGCGTTGGGACGTGGTGTCCCCTTACAAGACATCTGTCAGGCAGCTACGTGGGCCTTGTTGCACAATTTTACTAAGCACTACTGCCTGGACAGCCAAGTCCGAAGAGACGTCTTCTTTGGCCGTTCTGTTCTCTGGGACTTTCTGGTGTGATCTTGGTTCGCAGACCCACCACCGGGGTTGGTATTGCTGGGTTATCTATTCTAAGGTAAGGAATTATCACAATGTGTTTCTTTCAGATGAACAAGTTACTTACCTTCGGTAACGATATATCTGTAAGAAACATTTCTTTACCGCCCCACCCATCCTCCCTGTTCTGGGAACTGATTTCTAGGGTTAAGGTCATCCCTTTAAGGCCCCATTTTCAAGCCACCAGTGGTCAGTATCTTGCATGGCTCTGCGTTTCTGGCACGGAAAGTCATGTACAGAGCTGATGTTAGCGTGCAAGTAGTTGCCACGACGCCAACGATGGACACGGAGCCGCACAACGCCACCTTCCAACACCCAGGGGTACTGCTGGCGAAAACTTTCCGGATCTAGTCTGACGCCTGGGGGTAATTCGAAGGTAAGAAATCTATCACTACTAATGTTTCTTACAGATATATCATTACCAAAGGTAAGTAACTTGTCCTTTAACCATGATAGATGAATAGGTATTGGAAGTTATCTGAGATAGTTCAAGATGGAGCAATATAAGAACGGCGGGACCACTTCGATGGTTGTGTTGGTGACCTGTAAACCTTTTCAGGATCCCTTGTCACTGACCTTGTTTGCAGAAATAACTTTTCAGACATGGTCATTTTGGAAAATGACAACTGCTTCCTCTGAGAGATGCGCATTTCTCTTCTAAAACATATAGAGGCTACCCCAGTAAATTATTGTGATATGGTGCTGCGTTTGGCAAGGGAGTAAGAGAACTATTGTACCAGTATATGTCCCTCTTGATCCATCCTGATTTCACTCTTACAGTTCTTACAATGCAAGAGGTGCATTGGGGCTTTCTACCAGTGAAGACATTTTTGATGGACAGCAGTGTGAAATTCACAATGCTGTACCCAGCCAATCCGAAGATCTTGAGGGGGACAACATTTCCAATTAGTCTTGAACGTTTTTCCATTAAAAGCATAAGCATTGGATAGTCCTGCCCGTGGGCAAGAATCCCAGAATGCTTTTCTCAAGTCACATTTTTTGTAGAATCTTTGCCTTACTTTAGATAGGCAGGAAGTATGTGACACAAATGTATAATTTAGTAGCCTAAAAACAAGCAATCTTGTAAATTCCACTAATTTACTTTGATAGGAAATGAGGTGTATTAAATGGTGTGGTTGTGCAACCTCACTGTGCAGTAGACTTACCAATACATTTTAGGTCCAGTAGGTTTAGTCTGTAAAGCTGTCAGCTCACCCCCGGGTAGCTGTGGTACTGAGCAGCAAGGCTTGCACATAATAACAAGTGTAAAGCATTTAAACAGCACCAAAAGTATTGAAAAAGAAATCGACCCAACACTCAAGAAATCAGACACCAATTTATAAAAATAGACTGTACTTTTTTTATTGGAACGTAGACACTAGAACGAAAAACATCCACCAAAAAGGGTTCCAGAGATGTAGCTTTTACAAGCGACAAGAAATCACAGCAATTTCACACAATGGCGAGCAAGCCATGGCAAAGTCCACGAATTGTAATTCATAGAGTTAGCGCATACCTTTGTATATGAACTGATCTCACAAGAAAATAACAGCTGAACTCGTATGCGTGCCAACCAGACAGAGGTAGCCAACCCCTAATGCATAACGAAAAATGTGCGAGTGACTGTTCACCGGATTTCTAGTTGCACAGCGAATATTACAATTACTCACATAATCAAAGATGAAAACATCCATTGAACAATGATGAATGTCAATTTTTTTTAGCCAAGATGTGCAGTTATGACCCACTGAAAATATAGCCTTTATTTGGCTAGTTCTACTTAAAAAATTTATACTTAAAAAAAATGTGTGTATATAATAACAGTTACACGATTTTGTTAACATGTCAATTGTACATAAATGAACATAAATGCTACATCTCCATTCAATGATGTGCCCAATGCATTTCGGGATTAACAGATCCCTTCTTCAGGGGCCACTATGAAAAGAATGAAAAATATAGATGCTGATTAGATTGCTAATAAGATAACATTAGATGCTGGTAGTGTTTCTCTGTTAATGCTCTGTGCTTGACGTGAATGAATTTGGGCGCTTACTTGGATGTTTTTAGTGTGTGAATTCTGTTGCTTTCGTTCTTTTAAAACTGTTAATAAATACTTGAACTTTAGAGCGTTTTTTTTTAGCTTTCTTGGTTATACACTGTGAAAATTGCTGAGTTATGCCCTGCTTTTTTCTAATGACTGTGTCCTATCACCATAACTTTTTATCGGTTAATTTACACCTACCTCTGCTGCTCCGCTAATCTGTCCCTCGTTGAGCCGCTTTCCGGTCCACCACAGCTTGTGCTGGTTGCGTGGAGAAAGCGTGGGCTCACTTCCGCTTCCGTTCTGTCACGGCTAGCGGTCTAGTTTCTGCCTCCCCTCGCACTTTAAACTCAATGCTGCGACAGACGCGCAACGGACGCGCGCAGCGGGCGCGCCTAAGGCAAGCCCGTCTGCGGCCAGGGGCCAGGACCCCTGGTGCAAAAGTACGCTACTCCAAGGAAGACCCTGTCAATCTGAAATGTTTGCCCCTTGGAACTGCCCTCTCCGTCTCTGTTTGTAAGCATCTGTTAGATGAAAATCTTCTCTCTACAGATTCTGCACAGACATGCTTGGAGACCCCTTTGGGTTTGAATGCTGCTCTATTAACTACTAGATCCCTCACCAAGCACAGTCTAGAAATGTTTTCACTCCTACATGAGACAGAGCTGGACTTCTTAGCTCTGTCAGAGACCTGGCTAGACAATACGTCTGGACCTGATCTAGTGGCCTCTCTCCCTCCTGAGTTTATTGCCTGGACCTACAATCGCCAAGGCAATAAAAGAGGTGGAGGGGTTGCGCTTTTTTACCGCAGGACATTGATTTCTGAGAGAATAGTGGAGGAAAGTCTAGATGGGGCAGAGGTCCTGGGGATTAAACTTGGTCTCACTGCCTCATGTCTGATAGTGTTAGTGGTCTATCACCCCTCTCCCCCCGTCCCTCCCCTCTATTTAACGATCTGTTCTTTGAAGTAATGAGCGATCTTCGCTCGCGTAATCAACATATCCTGGTTCTTGGCGACTTCAATTACCTTTGGGAGCTGACCCCTAGAGAGGGTGCGGCCGCTATGTTTATCTGAAAGAAACAGGTTAGTATTAGATTCCTTACCTTAGAATATCCCCAGGCGTCAGTCTGGATCCGGAAACTTTTGCGTAGCAGTACCCCTGCGCGTCGGTAGGCGTCGTCTGCAGGCGTCCCCTGCGGCTCCGCGTCGTCGGCGTCGTGCGCCGTGATGACGTCGCTGGAGTATATAGACGCCGCCTCCGCGCGCTGACGTCAGTTCTTCTTTTTTCCGCGCCAGTTAGCGCAGATCCGAAGAGCAGTACTCCAGTCTTTTGACCAAGTTTCTTGTTAACTACTTAATCTTTTACGGTGCCGGTAGGATGCCCGGTTTCAAGGGTTGCGACGAGTGCGACCGCCTGATGTCGGTCACCGACCACCATCGACTCTGCCTCCGGTGTCTGGGCGCGGACCACGACGTGGAGTCCTGCGTCGACTGTCGGGCCTTGACTGGTAAAGCTAGGCGGGAGCGGTCCCGCAAGCTTCTCGAGCTCCGTGTGTCGGCCCCGCGTCGAGAGCGGTCCCGGTCCGGTCGGAGGTCGAGGGAGCGGTCGAAGGAACGATCGCGGAGCCGCCATGAGCACTCCGGGAGTCGCCACCATTCCTCCGGTTCGTCAGGTAAGCGTAAGAAGTCGGGGCGTCGTCATCGTACCCCCGACTCCCCCCGACGCCCGCGTGATGCGGCCGGGGGCTCGGGTGGCCCCACCCACGCGGGCCCGCGTGGGTCGCCGACGCCGTCTGCCCCATACCAGTCGGTCCCTGGGGAAGGCGCGTCGCGTGAGGAGATCGAGGCCTTCCTCATAGCTATGAGGGCGAGGTCTCCTCCGGCGGGGCCTACGGCGCCTGCGGGCCCGTCGGTCCCGTCTGGGGGCCCGAGCGGTTCGGGTGTTCCTGCCTCGACGCCGCCGGTGGCTCCGGCCCCGGCGCCGCTGGGCCCCTCAGGTTCGTCGCCGGCTGGTCTACCGGCCTCTCCGGCGTCGGTTCCTTTGGGCCAACCCGTGGTACCGCCTCCGCGCGGTGCAGCGACTCCGCCGTCGGTTCCGGCCGGCGTCGGGTCCCCGGCGCCGACGCCACGCGGCGCCACCCCCATTCCCCCTCTGACTCCTGACGCGGAGTCGGACCTGCGTCGTCCGACGCCGGATCCGGCGCCGATGGGGCCCATTGACCCCGAGGTCTATATCGTCGATCCAGAATACGGCGATGAGGACGAGTATGGAGAGGGTTGGGAGGGGTCTGAGGACCCTTTATCCCGTGCCTGCCAGTATGATGTGGACTGGGTAGGTGATCTGGGTGATGCCAGTGGTCTGGACGAGTCCCCAACCCTGGGTTTGTCTCCCCGACCCCTGTGGCGTCTGAGGCAGGTGCTGCCTATTCGGTGGTCCTGATGAGGGCTGCCAAGGCCTTGAGCCTTGAGCTCCCTGTCGCGAAGGTCAAGCCGAACATTCTGACCGAAGTGTTTAAACCGCAGTCATGCCCCCAGGAGCCTCTGCTGCCGTTTAATGAGGCCCTGACGGATGTCCTTTTGGGCACCTGGTCCAGGCCCGCTTCCGGTGCACCGGTTGACCGGAACGTTGCCAGGCGTCACCGTCCGTGCTCGGACGACCCTGCCTTCCTATCCACCCATCCCTCCCCGGAGAGTCTGGTGATCCAGGCCTCCACTTCACAGTCCGCGTTCCCGTCGGCTCCGCCCGATCGGGAATCAAAGCGGTATGACCAATTTGGTAAAAAGGTATTTTCCTCTTTGAGCGCTGGACTGCGGTCTTGTAATACCGCGTGCCTCTTGGGCCGCTACACCCACTCCCTGTGGGATACGGTCGAGGAGTGTTTGCCGCAATGCCCCCAGGAAGTGCGGGACAAGCTCACCCGGGCCTTGGTTGAAGGCCGGGATGCGGCGCGGTACTCGATCCGTTGTGGTCTGGACACGACCGACTCGCTGGGACGGGCTATGTCCACGACGGTGGCGATTCGTCGCCATGCTTGGCTGAGATCTGCCAACTTCTCGCCAGACGTCCAAAATACACTCATGGACATGCCATTTGATGGCAGTCGCCTGTTTGGTGACAAAGCGGACCACGCGCTGGAGCGCTTCAAGGACTCCAGGGTCACGGCCAAGTCCTTGGGTCTTTCGACCCAGCGCCAGCAGACGGGTTCGTTTCGCCCCTTTCGTGGCCAAGGGAGGGGCGGTCCCACACGTGCTGCCAGCCACGCGCCGCAGAACGCTCCCCAGCGCGGTGGCGGCCGTGGTTTCCGCCGTGGTGGCGGTAGAGGCCAGCGGCGAGGTCAGTCCACGCCTCCCCCCGCTGCTGCATCCAAGCCTTCCTAGTCCGAGCTTTCGGGCTCACGTGACGCCAGTGGGTGGCAGGGTTCGCCATCACCACTCCCGCTGGCGCGCGATAACATCGGACAGGTGGGTGCTGCAGCTCGTTCGAAGGGGCTACGCCCTCCCCTTCGAGTCCACTCC
The DNA here is from genome assembly GCF_964261635.1 of Lissotriton helveticus. Taxonomy (NCBI): domain Eukaryota; kingdom Metazoa; phylum Chordata; class Amphibia; order Caudata; family Salamandridae; genus Lissotriton; species Lissotriton helveticus. Next base: position 108,304,272 of record NC_136067.1, read on the forward strand.
TCCAGCCATGCCACCGCAGAACCACTGTGTGTCGGGGGACCACTTGACACTTCTGCAGGAGGAAGTTACGGCCCTCTTGGCCAAGGGGGCCATCGAGCGCGTTCCTGGGCCAGAAGTAGGGTGTGGTTGCTACTCCCACTACTTTCTGGTGCCCAAGAAGGACAAAGGAGGCCTCCGTCCTATCTTGGACCTACGGAACGTCAACGGCTTCCTCCGGAAGGAGAAGTTCAAGATGTTGACTTTGGCTCAGGTCTTGGCTGCTCTAGACCCTCAAGACTGGATGGTAGCGTTGGACTTGCAGGATGCGTATTTTCACATCCCCGTCCTGCCGGCCCACCGGCGTTACCTGCGGTTCACGGTAGGCCAGGAGCACTTTCAGTTTATCGTGCTCCCATTCGGCCTTACCAGCGCCCCACGGGTGTTCACGAAAGTGATGGCGGTGGTCGCAGCTCATCTGCGCCTTGTTAGGGGTTTCAGTCTTCCCCTACCTCGACGACTGGTTGTTGAAGGCGGGCTCGCCCCAGACAGTCGTCCACCACCTTCAGATGACGGCAGACCTCCTGCACGAGCTGGGGTTTTCCATCAATGTGCCGAAATCACACCTGTGTCCCTCTCAAAAGCTCCTTTTCATCGGAGCGGTTCTCGACTCGGCGCAGTTTCGGGTTTATCCCCCGGAACGGCGGGTCCGGGATATTCAGGCTCTGATTCCCATCTTTCAGCCGTTATTCCGGGTTTCGGTCAGGTTGACGCTGCGGCTTCTGGGGCTGATGGCCTCCTGCATCCTACTGGTGCATCACGCCAGGTGGCGGATGCGGGCTCTGCAGTGGGACCTGAAGTTTCAGTGGGCCCAGCATCAGGGCAACCTATCCGACCATGTCCTGATCTCGGAGGGCACTGCGAGACAGTTGCAGTGGTGGCTTACGGACCGCGATTGGGTCAGAGGCAGATCCCTCTCCCTTCCCCAACCGGAGCACGTGGTTGTGACGGACGCGTCCCTCCAGGGCTGGGGTGGCCACTTGGGAGAGGCGGAGATCAGAGGCATCTGGTCTCCGGCGGAGTCCCGGCTCCATATCAACCTGTTGGAGCTGCGGGCGATTCGCCTAGCACTGAAGGCATTCCTCCCCTTTGTCAACGGGAGTGTAGTGCAGGTGTTCACGGACAACACCACCGCCATGTGGTACTGCAACAAACAGGGCGGTGTGGGGTCGTGGACCCTTTGCCAGGAGGCTCTGCGTCTCTGGCAATGGCTGAAACGTCAGGGCGTGACTCTGACGGTTCAACACCTGGCAGGTTCTCTGAACGCCAGGGCGGACGAACTCAGCCGTCGGTGCTCGGTGGATCACGAATGGCGTCTGAACTCGGACGTGGCGAGAGGCCTCTTTCAGCAATGGGGAGAGCCTTGGTTAGATCTATTCGCCACAGAAGAGAACGCACAATGTCATCAGTTCTGCGCGTTGGAGTTTCCAAGACGGCACTCGCTCGGCGACGCCTTTCGGCGCGAGTGGAGTTGCGGTCTGTTGTACGCCTTTCCGCCTATACCACTTCTGCCCAGAGTGCTGAAGAAGATCAGGCGCGACCGGGCCCAAGTTATCCTTGTGGCCCCGGACTGGGCTCGAAGATACTGGTATCCCGAGCTACTCAGCATGACAGTCGGTCCCTCGATCCGCCTGCCCCTTCAGGAGGACCTTCTGTCGCAGCAGCAGGGGACGGTCCTCCACCCGAACCTGTCCAGTCTCCACCTCCATGCTTGGAGATTGAGCGGCGGCAGTTGAGGCCATTTGACTTGCCTCCTGAAGTCTGTGATGTAATTCTGGCAGCCAGGCGTCCCTCCACAAAGTCGGTATACGCCTGCCGGTGGAACAGATTTGTGGCATGGTGCACAGCAAAGGCTGTGGATCCCCTTTCTGCCCCTCTGTCTGAGGTTCTCCTCTTCCTCCTTTCCCTTGCCCAGCAGGGCTCTGCTCTGGGCACTATCAAGGGCTATCTTTCTGCCCTTTCCGCCTTCTTGAGGCTACCTGATCAGCCATCTTTATTCAAGTCCCCTATTGTGTTACGATTCTTGAAGGGCATCACGCACATGTATCCCCCAACTCCGTTCGTGATGCCTCAGTGGGACTTGAACCTGGTTCTGACTTTCCTGATGTGCGCTCCCTTTGAGCCTCTTCATTCCTGTCCTCTCCGTCTTCTCACTTTAAAGACGGCCTTCCTGGTGGCTATCACCTCTGCCAGGAGAGTGAGTGAGCTCCAGGCTCTTTCTGTTCAACCTCCTTTCTTGTCTGTTCATCCTGATAAGGTGGTTCTTCGGACTAGACCTTCTTTCCTGCCCAAGGTAGTCTCTGCTTTTCACATTGGGCAGTCCATCACCTTGCCCTCCTTCTTCCCGCCTCCGCATCCTTCGAAGGATGAAGAGCGGCTCCATCGTCTGGACCCAAAACGTGCGCTTTCATTTTACATGGATCGCACACGCCAGTTCCGGGTGGATGACCAACTGTTTGTTGGCTACGTGGGTGAGAAGAAGGGAAGGGCGGTACAGAGGCGGACCATCTCTCGGTGGGTCGTCCTGTGCATCAAAGCATGCTACTCTTTGGCTCGGAAGGAGCCTCCTGTTGGGCTGAGGGCCCATTCCACTCGGGCCACGGCGGCTACTACTGCCCTGGGCCGGGGAGACCCTTTGCAGGACATTTGCCAGGCGGCCACGTGGGCCTCGCTGCACACCTTTGCGAGGCACTACTGCCTGGACAGTCAAGTCCGGAGGGATGGCTTCTTTGGCCGTTCGGTCCTCCAGGACTTTCTGGTGTAGGTTGTATTGGTTCGCAGACCCACCACCGGGGTTGGTATTGCTGGGGTATCTATTCTAAGGTAAGGAATCTAATACTAACCTGTTTCTTTCAGATGAACAAGTTACTTACCTTCGGTAACGATATATCTGTAAGAAACAGTAGTTAGTATTAGATTCCTTACCGCCCCACCCATCCTCCCCGTTCTGCGAACTGATACCTAGGGTTAAGGACATCCCTTTCAGGGCCCTAGTTTCAAATGGCACCAGTGTTAGTTCTCACATGGCTCTGCGTGTTCTGGCGCGGAAAAGCTGTGTGCAAAGAACTGACGTCAGCGCGCGGAGGCGGCGTCTATATACTCCAGCGACGTCATCACGGCGCACGACGCCGACGACGCGAAGCCGCAGGGGACGCCTGCAGACGACGCCTACCGACGCGCAGGGGTACTGCTACGCAAAAGTTTCCGGATCCAGACTGACGCCTGGGGATATTCTAAGGTAAGGAATCTAATACTAACTACTGTTTCTTACAGATATATCGTTACCGAAGGTAAGTAACTTGTTCGACGGGGCCATGACCACATTAGGGTTATGCCAAATCGTGGAGTCGCTACTCATGAGAAGGGTCATACCCTGGATCTCATTTGGACTACTTCCACGTCTAACCTCCAGGCCAACTGTACGCCGTGTAGCTGGTCCGATCATTCATTGATCAGTCTCCTCCTCCCGATCAACAGTCACATCAAACAGGTGGCGGAGGGGTGGAAGACACTACGGAATTGGCATCAATTAGAGGCTACCAATTTGATGGACGCTTTGAGTAGGACATCCACTCCTAGTCCTGTATTTGAGGACCTAGATTCAGAGGTTTAAGCTTTTTTACATCGTCTTAGGATATTGATTGATGAAGCTACCCCCCTCCGGAGAGTCAGGATCATGCATGGCTTGCATGGGCCCCATGGTATACACCTGGGCTGAGAGGGGAGAATCAAGTTCTCCGCCAAGCCAAGCGTCTATGGCGGAAAACTTCTAACCTAGAAGCCAAGGAGAGCTTCAAAGCCAAATTGGCTCATTCTAAAGCATCCCTTATTAGAAATAAGGCTGCCCATTATGAATCTAGGATCAGTGAGGCAAGTGACATGCAAAAAGAGACCTTCACTGTACTTAGAGAGCTAAGTAGGCCAACGGTGCAAAAACCAACCTTTAAACAAACTGATTGTGACAATATACAGTGCTGCTTCCTAACCAAAGTCGAAGACATCGTTACAGCCATCCAGAATACGCACATTGTCCCTTGTCTATACTCGGCGGAAGAGGAGCCGTCGGACTGCTTGGGCTTCTCTCTATCTCAACTTCCTGTGCTTGAATCAAATGATCTGGCCCGTTTAGTGGCTAAAGTGAAATCCGAGTTACCTGAAGACTTGTGTCCTCCTAAGGTGTTCAAGATGATCAGTCCCCTGGTCGAGGCTGAAGTGTTGTCCGTCCTGAATTCATCTCTGACTTCTGGAACAGTGCCCCAGAAATTTAAGGAAGCGATAGTTCTCCCACTGCTGAAAAAACCGGGGACAGATACTAGGAATCTGAAAAACTATCGCCCCATTTCCCAACTACAGTTTCTGGCTAAGGTACTTGAACAGCATGTCCTAAGAGCTCTCGCACTATACACTGAACATCATAACTTGCTGCATTATCGGCAAGCTGGGTTCAGGGCACACAACAGCACAGAGTTAGTTATGCTTTCAGTTTTGGATGATCTTCGACTGGCAGCTGACAAGAAGACCAACTCAGCCTTAATCCTACTTGATCGCTCAGCCGCCTTTGATACGGTGAACCACGGGCAGCTATTAGCTCGTCTGCGGCGGCTGGGAGTCACCGGGATGGCCCTTCAGTGGTTCATCTCTTTTTTTGAGGATCATCGGCAAGAGGTCCAATTATGAGATTTTATGTCTAAACAGAGCAGCCTACGTTGGGGGGGGGGAGGGGGTCCAGCAGGGTTCGGCACTGTCACTTCTGCTCTTTAACATTTATCTCCAGCCCCTGATTGAGGCCCTGGAAAAGGCAGACTGCCAGGTGTTTAACTACGCCGATGATACTCAGTTAATTGTCCATGTTGACAACTCCGGTGACTCACAGAGGAACATCCAGAATATCCTTCGGTTCACCATGAATTGGATGACCTCCAACTCCTTAAAGGTGAACCCTGATAAGACAGAAGTTCTGGTACTCTCCCCAGCCTCCTCTTCCTGGTCCAGCCTTTTCTGGCCCCAAGAGCTTGGCACTACTCCAACACCAGTGCCAGTGGTGAAAAGCTTGGCCATTAAATTGGACTCTGGCTTGACTATGAAGACCCAGCTGTCAGCTGTTGTGGGAAGCTGCATCGGGTTGATGCGCCAGCTCCGGAAACTATCTATGTTGCTATCCTTCACCACTATGCAGTCGGTTGTGACTGCTCTAATACTATCTCTGCTGGATTATGGCAATGCTTCTGAGGAAGCTCCAGGTGGTGATGAATGACGCTGCCAGGCTGATATTCAAACTGCCCTGTACAGCACATGCTACTCCCTTGCTGCGTCAACTCCATTGGCTTCCTATTAAACAAAGGATTACCTTTAAGGGTTTGTGTATTGCACACAAATCCCTGTTTGGTGCAGCCCCTAAATACATCAAGGACTGTTTGAAGCCTTATGCTCCGGCCCGTCAGCTTAGTTCATCACAGGCTAGTCTTTTTGCTTGTTCCCGTGTCAGTATGGCGACTTTTGGTGGCAGAGCCTTTTCAGTCTGTGTCCCCCAGATGTGGAATAAGCTATCAGATGACATGCGCAAGGAAGATAGACTGTTTCCATTTAGGAAAAGGCTTAAGACGATGCTGTTCTTAGAGGCATTTAATTAGGTCCATTAGGTTCATTGTCGCGCTTCCGGGGCACAACGGAACTCGGACGGCCACTCTATGACACAGCGCTTAGAGACCTTTTGGTGATTAGCGCTCTACAAATGTAATAATAATAATAATAAGCAAAATAGTTGTGATGAAAACAAGCAGAAGTTAATATACAACATACAGGGACATGGATGTGTCCATTCAAAATGCACCAAGGCATGGCAACAAGATGGAGGAAATCCGATCTGAGTAAAGAATAGGAAACCCGAGGGATGCCTTAAAGAAACATTTTAATAGAAAGACCCAGAAAGTTCACCTTCGTGAAAAGTATCAGCGAAAGACACTCGCACTAACCCGCTGTCAACATCCCAATGTAGAAACAAAGTGCTCAACTACACAGATATTGTGTCAACCGGTGCTGAAAAACACCAAAAGATGCCTGAGACTGGAGATGCCGTCTCTGTAGCGAGATCTGAAAAGTGTCAATAGATCAAAAGACTACTCGAAAAACGAGTTTTGCAATCGAGAAACAAACTGCTGTGGAATAAAATACCCTACCTTTGTGAGCAAATGCACAGACGCACTGTGATGACGCAATGACTCGCTAATACGGTGACTTCCGGTTGTTTCAACCGCAAATGTGAGAACCAAGTTCCTAACCCCAAAAAGCAGAATGGAAATATTTAAATTGTTACGAGGTACCATGACAGTCTGTGGGCACTCTAAATAGTCTGCAATTACCTTTAAAGCTGGTCGGAGGAGCCTAAATATGCGAAGTGACCAGTCAATGTTATATAAGCCCTGTAAATAAACAGAGACAAGAAATTAACCGTGAGAAACCACTTACGCCATGCTAATACACCCTCAAGACTTGCAATTACCTCCCATGGTGGCTGTGAGCTTGGATGGGAAAGTGGCTGCTCCATACTCAGTACACATTGATAGTGCCGGTCGCTGCCTGATACTGAATTATCTGTCATGAGAGACAGGATTCATCGTCAACAAGCCGTCAAGACTATCCGTACCCAAACCTACTGCCTGACGACCCTACTGCTTAATGTTTACCAAAATAAAGTGTCCTCCACTGACAAGCGTATGGGCAGTTCTCCGTTCAACCAGGAACCGGAAAGCCACTAATGAATACTAAGCACCGAAAACGGATCAAACTCAGCTGGTGTGAACAGGCGCCATGATGAAATGGGCGAGTTAATGAAAGAAGCATGATAGAAATGAACCAATACAGAGTGTTGATCCTGAACACCCTGTCGAGAAATAACTCGCTCCAAGTAAATCCATGACTACCAAAAGCTGAAACGTTAACAAGTTATCTCAAAGAGCCTGATAAACCACACTCAAGACAGTCATCAGTACAATCGATGATAGAAACGAGGAAAAGATCGGACTGAATGAAAAATGAGATAGATGGAATGTCAGCAGGGAAAGAGAAAAAATTATAAATAAGGTGCAATGAGAAAAGACCTCCTAGAAAATCACATTGGTGTTTAGTTGCCATAAATTTGCACATTGTACACAATGAGCCAACACATATGAAAATTGAGAATAAAGTCTATACACAACAATACCCGAGAATGACAACGAACTTTGTGACAAACATAGTAAGGATAGACATTTTAAAATGCATGACATGTCAATTTTGTCGTTCAGGCCTGATGAGCTCATGGTTTGAAGCGACTTGATCCACCAAACTTTGCGCTGTGATAACCATTTAGCGTGATCTCTACCCATTTTGGTCTGAACCACTTCTAAGATTGTGAATCTCAATTGCGCTATGGTGTGGTGGTGTTCTAACCAATGTGTGACAAAGTTGGATTTCATGCTTCTGGTCTGATTGTACTTTTGTGTTCTGCGATTCTGATTTTTATTTTCCACTCAGTTATTCCTACGTGTAATAAATCGCAAGGGCATTTTATACAGTAAATGACAAATGAAGAATTACAATCTCCTGAGTGTTTCAGTGCTGGTCAGTGAGCAGATGTCCGGCATCTGCTCACTGAAGTTGTCATAGAGGAATCTTGATCTTCAGGTGGAAGTAGGCACTGAGCTCGTCACAGAGTTCTTGGGAGGGTTTGATGTCCGTGGCTTCGCTGGGGTTTGGCGAACTGCTGTATGACGTCGAACAGTTCCTTGGCGTTGGTCGCATTGGTCTGGACTTTGTCTTTTATGAAGGTCCCTTTGGTGTCTTATGTGCTGGTGGTATTCCTTCTGGGCGCTTCTGTGGTTGTTCCGTTCTTCTGTGGTTTTCTGGCTCTGCCAGGTTTTCTCTAGGCGTCTGCAGAAGCACCTGGCTTCTTGCAGTTCTGTAGTGAACCAGGTGGCCTTCAACAGGCGTTGTTTCGTGGGGTGGTGTAGGGGTGCAAGCTTGTCGGCACAGCAGGAGTTCCAGCGGAGAAATTCTTTAACTGCGGGGTTGTTGTCGGTCGTGGCATTGGGGTGGTCTTGGCGGAGTGTGCTGTTGAGGAGTTCCTCTGTGACCTTGCTCCAGTTCCTTCTTGGCGGACGCGGGCGGGCTTGGGTGTGATGGTGGTGTTGAAGGTGAAATGGACGCAGTGGTGGTCCATCCAGAGGGGCTGGGTGGTGTGGCTGAAGCGGATGTGTGTCCCTCCTGCGAAGATGGGGTTGAGGGTGTGTCCGACTCTGAGAGTGGGAGTGTTGACCAGCTGCTTGAGTCCGAGGTTGTCTAGGAGAGTAGTGGAGTCGGGTTTGTTGCGGTTGTCGAGGTGGAAATTCAGGTCCCCAAGTCGTATGTAGTCCGTGGAGGTGATGGCGTGGGGTGCGGCGAGCACGTCGATGGTAGTTGTGGCCTGGGTGCGTGGTCCAGGCGGTCTGTATATGAGGGTGCCGCATAGCGTGGTCATGGGACTGGATCTAGAAGTGGAGGTGTTCAGTTTTGGAGTGGGGGTCACTTGTGCTGGAGGTGGAGAGTCTGAGAGGGGTATTGTGTGCGATGGCAAGTCCTCCTTCTGGACGATGGGGGCGGTCCTATCACTGGATCTTGCAGCAGTCGGGGATGGCAGTGGCGATGTTTGTGCCGGAGGTGTCGTTGGTCCAGGTTTCTGTGAAGAAGGTGACGTCTGGTGAGAGGGTGTCGATCAGGTCCCAGATCTCTACGGCATGTCGGTGCAGGGAGCGTACGTTGAGGAGGATGCATGTCAGGGTTTCGGCAGTGCATGTGTCAGGCAGGCCTTTGGTGGTAGTGCGGGCTTTGTCGATGGTGAAGGATCTGCGGCAGTGACTGCATGAGAACTGTCCGTGGGTGGTGTCGGTGCGGATCTTTCACAGTCGGGGCGTCTTCCGCGATTGAGTGCATGGAGGGTGGAGGGATTGTAGCGGTGGGGCCTAGGAGGACCAGGCTTCCTGGCGCTGGCCGCCGTCGAGACGCGGATGGACGCAGACAGGCTAGTCTTAGGCGCGCCAGCGCAGCGCGTCCCCTGCGTGACCGCGTGTCGGCCGTAATTAGGTAGGGGAGGGGGCGGGACTGTAGATAGGGAGGCGGGGGTAGTGATGGTGGGAGGCGCAGCAGCTGCAGGAAACAAGGCAGAACAAAATGCTAATGGAATAAAAATAAAATACAACACAGGAATTAAATTCAGAAAACAATAATTATAGAGGCTCGGAAAACGCTAATGAGGTCACGTGGCATACAAGAGAAATACCGGAGCAGCTGAGACCAGGGGCTGCCTGGTGTGAGAAGTTAGCCTGGCATATGATGTCCACTATTCTAGTGGGCACCTTGCACCAGTCTAAACGACCCTTATTGATGGTGGTTGTAAAGTCAACCTTATAGAAAAGCTATCCTAGTGGTAGTGTCATGTAGATAGGCTTTGCCTTCACACTGTGTTAAGTTAGCATGAACTTATTAGACGTTTAAACGCCATTTTTCTTTTCTGCTGCTTCTGTACACGGCACATATTGTTGTTAAAGCTTTGAGCCTAGTAGAATATTTTGCTTCACACGAGAATAATATGTTTTCCTATTGTATCAGATTTGCTTGGTAAGCTATGTCTGAACAGTGAGTGCCGAGGCCTTCAAGGTTATTTCAACACAGTGGTTGTTGTGAGGTCTGATCAGCGCACGTCCTAGACATAACACATATGCAGCTGTGGCCAACTCTGGCTTTTGGCACGTTTATTAATGCACTGCGTAGAGCATGCACACACCCTTGATGAATATTCGCATGCAGAGAGCTGGTGGAAGATGATGTGATCCCTTTCCACTAAGATCAAAGGTATGGGGTCGCCCTTCTAAAACCCAGAGAGACCTTCTTTAGATATTATATAATATACTAGCAAGGGAGGGTAGGATTTAGGTGCCATTTAGCCTTCTTCCCTTTAGCATATTAACATACTTTCTCCCTTTGTATTTTATGGACTAGTAATTATGCTGATAACCTTGTTGCTTATAATATGTTTGCTTATATTAGCTAAGATACTGCGCTTGAGAACACGGCATTAGAAATAAACATTTCAAACTTGCACATGTCTTCATTTACTCCTCGTTTTGGATTGGTATGTTAGTATAACAAAAGAGTGTTCATGTGTTCCACGTTATCTGAGGTGTTCCAAGTCCATGTTCTGGGTTGTCTAATCATTGGGGGTATGGAAGAACCAATGAGACACTGATTGCTAGTCTGGTAGGGGATTTTGGATACTGAGGTGAGTTTTGGTACACCCTAATTCACTGAGGTTCTAAGTCTCTATGCACAGTTCTGTGTAGGAGCAGAATCCCTGCGACAGTAGCATGGACCAGCAGTCTTAGGCTAAAACTTCAGAGAGCATGTAAAGCAAGCTGTTTTACCAATTATAATCCCTTGAATACCTAATAAAAGGACACCACACAAGGTATATATCAAATATATATGTATTTATTTCTAACACAACCCCTCTGCACTCTTTATAATAATAATAATAATAATCCACATTTGTAAAGCGCACAATCACCCGTAAGAGTCTCTAGGCGCTGGGGGCCGTCGGGAAGGTTAAGCAAGCTATTGCCCAGAGTCACATGGTGCTGGGCTAACCTGCCGCCGGAGCCGGGGATCGAACCGTGATCCCCAGATTCCAGCGTCAGTCGCCCTGGCTGCGGCGCCACACCTCTTCCCTTTATGAAGTCAGAGATCGAAATACATCACAAGTTACTCATTAAGCATACTATAAGTTGCACAAATACAGTTATGCCCTAGGGGCCTCACAAACCATATACAAGTGGTATAAGGACCACTTCAGGAATAGTGAATAGGCCTAGGGAATCGCTGGGGCTACACTAAACAACCAAAGGTTAGGAAGTAGGAGACCCACGGGAGACGCGTGTAGTGTGGGAACACAGTCTCGAGTTACCATTGACTTATAATTGAGAACGAAGAAGTTACAAAGTAACTGTTTTCGGGCACTTCCGGATAGACTATGACAAAACCCCTTTAAACTAGGACACTTGGATAGGCAATACCCACGGGAGCACGGAGTACTCTAGTTACTTTACCCAGGGAAGCCGGGTACATAGGTGTCTTTTCGTGTCTGGTTTCGTCGATGCTTTCAATGGAGATCTGCAAAAGAAGTGCTGCAGGCGGGCAAAGGAAGAGTGTCCAGGTGGGTCGAAGAACTGAAGAACCTGAAAGCAGAGGGGACAGAGTCTGGGTCACTAGCCAGTGACCAGAAAGGTACCAGGTGATGTCTAGTTGATTTCAGGTGAAGGGGTGAAGCTTGTCTCTGCAGCCACGAGGACCAGGAGGTGTCGACGACGACCAGGAGCTAGATCCGAGCTGTCCCACAAAGGATCTAGTTGATTGCGGTGTCGGTATCCGGATTGGACCCAACAAGCCTTGGCAAACGCAATCCACGCAGGAAGTGTAGATTGGCTTCAGGTCAGACCAGCAAGGTCTGGAGAGCTTCTCCTTTGTAGGGAAGCTGGAGCAAGCAGGCCAGCGGTGTAAATTCAGTGGTTCGTCTTCAGAGGGCTCACTAGCCAACGGGCTAGCAACCGGGAAGATGCGTCGAGCTAAAATGCAGGAGGAGGCCCCACGCGGCACTAGTGGAGTGTGCAGGGCTGAGCTTTGGTGCTAATGGCGCTAGGGTCTGGGGCTTCTCGTTCCCCAATGCACAACTGCGAGGGTACCTCGATATTTGCACAGCAAGATGCAGGATGTCCAGGGTGTCCGGTCCCACGTCTCTCGTGTCCACCACAGGTCTCAGCTTTGCTGTGGATGTGGGTCGGAGTCGGAGAAGTCTGAGAGTCCAGTTCCTGAGTCGCTGAGTCTTCGGGATCCGTCGGGAGCGTCGACGAAGCAGACCGGCAAGTTACTGGTGGTGCCTGTTTGCACAGGGTGATCACTCCTTGACCACATGGGAGATGTCTTCAGTCTTCTAGTCGGTATAGAATGTCGAAGGTCCAAGAGTTTCGTTCCAGGATAATTTAATGTCTCTAGACACAGCTCCTATCTTTATACTCATTTTAGGGGCTGGATTACCTGCTAGGTCCCTCCTGTCGGTGGACCTGGGAAGGGGGTGGTTACACCCCTTTCCCTTTCTCCAGTTTCGCGCCAGAGCAGCGCTGGAGTGCCCCAGCAACTGGTTTGAACCGGGCTATGCATGGAGCCCCTTGTGTGCCCCAGGCAGTGTCTGGAAAGCATCTTTCCATTCAACCCACCCTGCCCCATTACACTACAGGCTGTCTGGGAACAGAAAACCTATTGTCCAGGCCTCCCTTGCTGGAGTTTACCCCAGCTGCAGGAGGTCAGACTCTTGTCTGTGGCAGCAGCATCCATTTTGTGATGCTGAGGCTCTGTTTAACTTAAACCGGGTAAAGCAGTAACATACATGTCTTTTCCCTCTAAAAGGGTGGAATGCTACCCCCGCCGCCAGAATTGGCGGGGGGTAGTATTCCAAAGTGTTTGACACCTTACACGACATGTTTTGATAAAGCCAAACCAAAGTTAGCATTAACCACGAGGATTATAATGCACGTAAGAGTATATGGTATGGCTATATCATAGAACAGGTATAAGGACATGATTCCGAAAGCTGCAGAGGGGCTCAGCTCATGCTGGGGCACCCTCTCACATAAAACCAAGCACTCTGCCTCCAGGATTGCTAAGGCCTGCCATAGGAGTGACTTATAGGTTACTATGTGTCTATATAAAAGGTAGATATAGATCTACTATATCTAAGTAAGGGGTGATTACACCACCTTACCCAAGCTGAGTGATCAGCCTGTGGTGTCACTTTGGATGGCCAGCCAGGGGTGGCATAATACATGCTGCAGGCTTTGGTAGGCCTTGGATGCACCTATGCCCTGGGTACCTATGGTACACTATACAGGGGCTCACAGAGGTGACCCAATACCCAATCAGGTATGTACCTAAAGTACATGGTATCAATTTAGAGAGAGAACAGCTGGGCTGTGGGTCTGATTAGCAGGCCCACAGCCACACTAAAGTCGAAAAACCAGAGAATCACAGCAGAAAGTGGGGGTGACCATAGGAAGTAGACCCTACTCTCCTACACCTGGCGCGAACCATAGAGGCAGAAGGAGGGCTCAGTATGCGGCGCTTGCACGCGGAGCTGCTGAGGAGAGTGCTGGCCTGGACCGAGGTCTAGGTGGTCACACGCGCACCCCCGCAGCGGCCGCCATTAAGTAGGGGAGGGGGGCTGCACTGTAGGTAGGGAGGCGGGAGCGGGGGCTGTGACGGTGGGAGGGGTAGCAGTGGCGGAAAATAAGGCAGAACAATATGCTAATGGAATAAAAATAAAACAAAACACAGGAATTAAATGCAGAAAACAGTAAGTATGTAAAAAGGTCAGGACCAATGGGTCCCTTCTCTGTGGTGGGTACACCCCCTATTATGCCACCCTCCAGTGGTAAGGTGGCATAATCCTTTCCTTGGTTGGCTGGGTCCCCCTATCTGCAAGATGGCGGGGACTTAGAGTTGTGCCTCCTCCACCTGAGGGGTGGAGTTGGCAGAGGTGGGCACACCTCTCTTCCTCACTTGTTTTTCCCACTGCATCTCCTGCCCAAAGTGGGGTCAGAATCAGTGGGGACCAGTTGCTGAAAGGTGCAAGTGGCCTGGTGAAGCTCACAAAGGTGGCAAGCCTTTGAAGCTTCCCCTTCGTGAACCCTGCCCATTCTGGGGGAGGAGGCTTGGTACCTCATCCCAGGATGTACATCGTTTCAGCTCCTCGATAGCAGCAGGCTTCTGACCCAGGGGTCCAGAAACCTGTCTGGTGGTGGCAGCTAAAAGAAGCCACTCAGCCTGGACACTAGTGGTAGGTTAGTTTTCAGGGGACATCTCTAAGATGCCCTCTGTGTGCATTTTTCATTAAATCCCACACTGGCATCAGTGTGGGTTAAATGTGCTGAGAAATTTGATACCAAACTTCTCAGTTTTCAGTGTAGCCATTATGGTGCTGTGGAGTTTGTAATGACAGACTCCCAGTACCATATACTCTTAATGGCTGCACTCACTTACAATGTCTAAGAATGGATTAAGACACTAGGGGTACAGGACTCATGCACCTGTACCCTCACCATTGGTAGCGTGCACCCAGCTAGAGGGGTGACTGATCTATGCCAGGGGAGTGGGTTTAAGGCACGGCATGCAGAGATCTGTGCCATATCGACTCTTCACTTTGTTCTGCACCATAACACGCAGTCTGCAAAGGCAGTGTGTGAGTGTAGTGGTACAGGGCCTCTAAGGTTGGCACAATACGTGCTGCAGCCCTTCGAGGCCTTCCCTGGTCACAGTACCCTGAGCACCTGTGGTACCATTTACCAGTGGCTGACCTGTGGCCAGGGATGCCAGTTGGGTTTAGGTAACCTGGATAACAGGAGCCCACGGCACACTCAGTCAAAGCACATCAGCAATACAGCAAAAAGTGGTGGCAACCATGCAGAAAGAGGGCAGTTTCCCACACTAATGAATAATATTTTTATACAAAACAAATTGGTCTGAGTTTAGTGTCAATGAGTTTGTGAAATTATTTCTTGCCTGAGTGTGTACAATAAATGCTTAACACTACCCTCTAATAAAGCCTTACTGCTCGGCCACAGTACCACACATAGAGAGTAAGGTATTCTCTACTTTAGCCTCTGCCTACCTTTGGGGATCCACTGGACTCTGTGCACAGTATACTATACCTTACTTGGTTATAGTATATACAGAGCCAGCTTTTCTACACATAGGGGCACGAGACAGGGATACCCACTCTACCCCTAGCTCTTCACGTTGGTGCTTGAGCCACCTGCTGTGTTGGTTCGTGGGGTCCCCCTTGTTGAAAGTATCGATGAAGGGGGTGGCTGGGAGGAGCGTATCTCATTATGCGTGGATGACATTCTGCTATATGATTACAAGCCCCGTCAAACTTTTCACAGACTCATCCACATTTTACATCTTTTTGGCAGCCATTCGGGCTACCAGATAAAGTGGAATAAGTCCTTAGTTCGAGGCATATGAGCTGCAGATTACACACTATGCATAGATGGCCACCTAGTGTTGGGCCCGGATGTTTGCAGTTTGTTTTGTTGTAGAAAGTTTTTCGGAGTCACAAGATAGGTGACTCCTCCTTAGGATGATACTGCGCATGGGCATCGGCTCCATCCCCAGATTGTTTTTTTCCGCCACCGGGCTCGGATGTGTTCCAGCGCTCTGTGTTTGAACCGATTTCCTTTGGCGCGCAATCCTCGCCAAAAACTTCAAACTTAGTTTCGAACGCTTTCCAGTCTACGCTAATCTCCAAACATCGAGGATCTTGATTCCGGTCGTCGGCGGCGGCCTTCGGGCCTACCTAGGCCTCAACTCCAGCTAATGGAAAGGACGCCATTTAAAAAGTGTCCTCAATGTGGGTCGAAGTTTCCCCACACCGACCTGCATAAGGTGTATAACCTCTGTCTCTCTCCGGAGCACGAGGCGAAAGACTGTTCAGCATGTGCCTCTTTCCGCTCCAAAAAGACTATCCGGGACCGAAGAGCGAGCAGAACAATGGCTCAAAGATCTTCATCTCCGATTCCGGACGACATATATTCGACGAGGGCGTCCACGTTTCTGAACAGCACGACGTCGACAGCAGCTCCAAAGCGGACGATTCCGAAGTCGAGGGCATCACTCCGAAAAAGACCATGGCCCCGACTTCCAAGTCATCGGCACCGAAGCACACCACTAACCCTTCGGCACCGAAACCCATTCCGGAACCAAGCAAGCCCGCTTCGGATTCCAAAACGCCACCGGGACCGAAAAATTCATCGGATCCGAAAAGGTCATCGGATCCAAAAACTATACCGGAACCGATAAAACACTCTGAACTGAAAAAAGCTTCGGAGCCGAAAAAGACTACTGCCTCCCCAGTGAAAGACATTGCCAAGAAACCAAAGCTAGCCATCTCGGTGCACAAGACTTCCTCCGCACCAAAAGAACAATCCCCTGCAGTGGATTTATGCTACCCAGGTCCTGCTCAAAAGACTCTGGCCAAGGACCCAATCACTGGACACCTAGTTTTGGCTACAAAGAAGCGACCACTGGACACACCAGCTCCAGCTCCGCATTCAAAGAAGGACATGGATACCTCTCCCTTAAGACTGCCTTCCCCTTCTCTTTCACCTGTACCATCACCACCACCACAGCATTCTCCAGCATCTCCTATCACACCACACAGGGATGATAGCTTTGACGATATGGGGGGTAACACACCTGATCCAAAAACGCCCACAGGATCCCCAGACCCGTGGGACAATTATACTACCCCAGATGTCCCAAATGTCCCTCAGGATGACATATACCCCTCAAGGCCTTCCCCACCTGAAGACACTATAGGGTTTAATTAATTAATTCACAGGGCTGCACATTATCATGGTGTAGACATTTATACAGACCCTGTTGAGGAAGACTTCCTTATGGATACATTCGACAATGCACAATGGTCTTCATCCATCTTGCCCATGCTTAACGGAGTGATCAAGCATGCTACTGAAGTCTTCCAAGACCCAGTCAGAACTCGGGTCATTAACCCTAGGATAGAGAAAAAATATAAAGCTGCCCCATCAGACCCAGCATATATTAAATGCCCAGTACCACTAGACTCACTTGTAGTTTCCAACGCACGCAAGAGAGCAAACTCTCAAACTTCGGGTGAGGCTGCACCACCAGATAGAGTTAAAGCTACTTGACGCATCAGGCAAAAGAACAGCGTCTCAAGCAGCAAACATGTGGCGTATCGCCAATACACAAGCACTGCTAGCCAGATATGACAGGGCACATTACGATGAGCTAGAATCACTAATTAGGCACCTCCCTGACAAATACAAGGATAGGGCGAACAAGCTCATCCAGGAGGGTAAAAACATCACAAACACCTCCATTAGGTGTGCCCTCGATGCAGCAGACACGGCCTCTAGGGCAGTTAACACCAGCGTCTTGCTACGCAGACACGCCTGGCTGCGCATATCAGGGTTCAAACCCGAGGTACAAAGCGCCATTCTTAACCAACCCTTTGACGAACGACACCTATTTGGACCCGAGGTAGATGTATCATTAAAGAAAATGAAAAAAGATAGACACCGCCAAATCTATGGGAGCCCTGCAGTCGCGGGCTCCCAGACGCTCATTTCGTCGCTCAAACTATCGAGGTGCCACCAGGGGATATACTTCAGACAGCTTCCACCTCGTACAAAGCCCCTACACAGTCTACCTACAGTAAAGGCTACCAAAGGGGTGGGTACAGGGTTAACAATAACAAAGGCAGAGGCAAAAATAACAACTCCAGCTCTGCCTCTACCCCTGCCCAATGACTCCCTTCCCCTTCCCCCGCCTCATTCCACTCCTGTGGGGGGAAGACTTCAACAGTACCTGCCAGCCTGGGAAAACATCACATCAGACAGGTGGGTGCTCCAAATAATTAAATCGGGTTATTGTCTGGAACTAACATCTACCCCCCCAAACATACCACCCAAGCAACGTCCAATGTCACAGGAACATTTAACATTGATCAGACAAGAGGTACTATCCCTCCTGCAGAAAAATGCAATATAAGTAGTTCCAGACCATCAGAAAAACAAAGGAGTATACTCCCTGTATTTCCTAATCGCAATATGGGAAATTGAAATTAGACCAGTAGAAATTGAAAGATATCCAGGCCCGTTATGCCTGATGGTAGAGGCAAGATCACAGACTGACAGTGGACTACTCCGGGGGGCAGTTGGTCGATCCGACAGCATCAAGGAAGGATGGACCAACCTATGTATCATCCACCAAGGTTCATCAGGAGCAACCAGTCAGACCTGGAAAGTCCTACCCCCAACATCAAGTTTCGCGGACGACAGGACAGATGAAGCATGAAAATCTAACTTGAAATTATGCTTGTGGAACATAAACGGACTAGGGGGCAAAACAGAGGATGCCGAATTATTAGCATTCCTAAAACAATTTGACATCTTATTACTCCAAGAGACCTGGTCAATTACATCTGTTCAGATAAACGGCTTCAAAGAATTCCAACAATATGCCACCAAAAGAGGTTCAGTAGGTAGGGCAGCCGGCTGATTATCAATCTACCTGAACACCAGCATACCATGGACGTATGATATAATCGACTCTGGACAAACATGGATTCAGTGTATCAAAATTGAGCTACCATCTGACCTCGGCTCAGGATCACAGGGCGCCCAAGAGATACGGTCATTGGTAATTAATAACATCTACATACACCCAGAATCCAAAACGAAACGAGAGAAAATCTTGACCCTGAAAGCACTTGTCAAATCCATGCAATCTACTTTCCCACAGGCGGGATTGGTTGTGTCAGGCGACTTTAACATGTTTTTATTACAAGTGGAGCACACACAAAATATCCAACAAAACAAACTGAAAGGGAAAACCATTCCTCTAATGATAAGAAACCACTGAAGAAAGGACAAATATGGCCAGCTGTGTGCCTTAAACTTTGCTGAAATCGGCATAATCACTTTGAATGGCCGTTTGCCACAAGATCAACCAGCAGCCATGACCAGAATTGCTAAACAGGCTCAATCAGTCCTAGATTATACCATAGTGGACTTTGAGGTACTTCAAATGATCGTCAACTACAGAATAATTCACAAATTGGAGGGCGATCATAGTCTGCCATCAATTGATCTCAGCCTGCAATATGCAAGGGCACCAGCAAGCAATGACTTGACGGAAACCCCGAAACCATATAATCAGTCAATCAATCAATCAATACATTTATAGAGCGCGCTACTCACCCGCCGGGTCTCAAGGCGCTGAGGGAAAGGGGGGGGATAGGCTACTGCTCGAATAGCCAGGTCTTGAGGTGTTTCCTGAAGGAGAGATGGTCCTGGATCAGTCGTAGGTGAGGGAGTTCCATGTCTTGGCGGCTAGGTAGGAGAATGATCGTCCTCCGGCGGTGGCTCTGCAGATCCGTGAGACGGTTGCGAGGGCGAGGCTGGTGGAGCGGAGTTGGCAGGCGGGAGAGTAGAACGAGAGGCGGTTGTTGAGGTATTCGGGCCCCATGTCGTGGAGTGCTTTGTGTGCGTGGGTGAGGAGCCTGAACGTGATCCTCTTGCTGACAGGGAGCCAGTGCAGGTTTTTCAGGTGGGCCGATATGTGGTTGTGGCGAGGGACGTCGAGGATGAGTCGTGCGGAGGCGTTCTGTATTCACTGCAGTCGTTTCTGAAGTTTGGCTGTGGTTCCTGCGTACAGGGCGTTCCAGTAGTACAGTCGGCTAGTGACGAGGGCTTGCGTGACCGTCTTTCTGGTTTCTGTGGGGATCCACCGGAAGATCTTTCGGAGCATGCGCAGGGTGTTAAAACAGGAGGATGAGATGGCATTGACTTGTTTGGTCATCGTGAGCACGGAGTCCAGGATGAATCCCAGGTTGCAATGGTGGTCCGTGGGTGCCGTTGCGGTGCCCAGTGCAGTGGGCCACCAGGAGTCGTCCCAGGCAGAAGGGGATTGTCCGAGGATGAGGACCTCAGTTTTATGAGTTCAGTTTTAGCCGGCTGTACTTCATCCATTCCGCGACTTACTTCATTCCTTCCTGGAGGTTGGTTTTGGCGGTGGTTGGGTCTTTGGTGAGGGAGAGTATCAGTTGGGTGTAGTCGGCGTAGGAGATGATGTTGAGGTTGTGTTTGCGTGCGATGGCGGCGTGGGGCCTCATGTAGATATTGAAGAGTGTTGGGCTGAGCGAGGAGCCTTGGGGTACGTCGCAGATGATCTTGTTGGCCGTGGATTGGAACGGTGGGAGGTGGACTCTGGGCTCTGTTGGAGAGGAATGAGGTGATCCAGTCCAGTGCTTTTCCTTGGATCCCAGTGTTGTAGAGGCGGGTGGTTAGGGTGCGATGGCAGACGGTATCAAAGGCGGCTGAGAGGTCTAGGAGGATGAGGGCGACTGTCTCCCCGTTGTCCATCAGGGTCCTGATGTCGTCGGTGGCTGCGATGAGGGCTGTCTCGATGCTGTGGTTGGCTCGAAATCCGTACTGGGATGGGTCGAGCGAGTTGTTTGCCTCGATGAATGCAGTCAGCTGTTTGTTGACGGTCTTCTCGATGACTTTGGCCGGGAAGGGGAGAAGAGAGATGGGGCGGAAGTTCTTGAGGTCCTTAGGGTCCGCTGTGGGTTTTTTCAGAAGGGCGTTGAACTCTGCGTGCTCCAGCTCTCTGGGAAAGTGGCTGATGCGAAGGAGTTGTTTATGACGTTCCGGAGGTGGGGTGCAATGATGGTGTCTGCTTTGTTGTAGATGTGGTGGGGGCATGGGTCGGAGGGAGAGCCGGAGTGGATGGTGTTCATGACGTGGGTGGTGTCTTCCGTGTTGATGGGAGTCCAGTCGCTTAGGGTGGTGGTGGGGGTCGTTGGTGTGGAGGCTGGAGGCGGAGTCTGGGTGTCAAAGCTGTTGTGTATGTCTGCGATCTTGCGGGAGAAGAACGTGGCGAGGGAGTTGCAGAGGTCTTATCATGGTGTGATGTCGTTGTTGCTGGCGTTGGGGTTGGAGAGCTCTTTTACGATGCTGAAGAGTTCCTTGCTGTTGTGGGTGTTGTTGTCCAGCCGCTCTTTGAATGATGTCCTTTTGGTGGTGCAGATCAGCTGGTGATGTTCGCGAGTGGCGTTCTTGAGGGCTGTCATGTTTTCTGCCGTCCGTTCGTGGCGCCAGGTTTTTTCGAGCGTGCGGCAAGATTTCTTTGAGTCTTTCAGAGCGTCGGTGAACCATGTCGTTTTTCTGTTGGTGTTCTTGTTTGGGGGGTTCTTCAGCGGCGCGAGGTTGTCGGCGCAGTTGGTGATCCATTGTGTGAGATTGTGAGCTACGTCGTTGGTGTCGGCTGGTGGGTTCTGGCTCAGTGATGTGGTGAGCTGGTCTGTAGTGAATTTGCTCCAGCATCTGCGGGGGATCTGTAGCGAGCGGTGGTGTGTTGTGGTCTTCTTGTAGGTGAAATGGATGCAGCTGTGATCGGTCCAGTGTAGTCCGGTGGAGTGGCTGTAGGAGAAGCTAGTGGAGAAGATGGGGTCCAGCGTGTGGCCGGCATGGTGGGTGGGGGCGTCACCAGTTGTTTGAGTCCGAGGTTGGCGAGGTTGTCGAGTAGGGTGGTAGTGTTGCTCTTGTTGTTGTTTTCTAGGTGGAAGTTTAGGTCCCCTAGGAGGATGTATTCTGGTGAGGTTAGTGCATGCGGGCTGACGAAGTCGGCGATGGTTTCGCTGAATTGTGTGCGTGGGCCCGGGGGCGAGTAGTGCGCTATACAAGTATCAATTTTTAGACGAGGGTTCCTCTGAGTGTGGTTTTGGGGTCGGTGTGGATCTGGAAGTGTAGGTGTTCAGCGGTGGAGAGTGTGTTCGGTGTTTTTCGTGACGTTGATGGTGTTCCTGAAGATGATGGCTTTTTCTTCTTCATTTTTGTTGATGCGGTCCTTCAGGGTGATCTTGTAGCCGTCCGGGATGGCTATGGCGATGTCGGGGCCGAGGAGGCATTCATCCAGGTTTTCGTGAGGAAGACGACCTCTGGTGCCGCTGTGTCGAGGAGGTCCCAGAGTTCGATGGCGTGTTAGTGGGCGGAGCGGGTGTTGTGGAGGATGCACTTGAGGTGGTTGTTGTTGTTGTTGCTGGGTTCGACGGGCGGGGTGTAGGTTGGGAGGCAGGTGAATTTGCAGGCCTGGCAGGTGAAGGGTCCGTGGGTTCGTCCGGTGTTGAGTGCGTTGAGGGTGGTGGTGTCCTATTTATCGGGCGCCCTGGCTCCGGCGTGGGCCCGGGGTTCTGGCGCTGGGCGCGGCCAGACGCGGACGGCACAGACAGGCTGGCCGCCAGCGGCGCGCCCGCGCGGCCTCCATAAGAGGCAAAGTGGGAGGGAGGAGCAGCTGGAAGGTGGGAGCGGGGCGGCCAATGGGCGAGGGCAGGGGAAACAGAAAAGAAAAGGGGGCGGGGCCGCGGGGGAGCTGCGGCGGGGAGCGGGGGGCAGGCACAAGGCAGGGGCGTGAGGAGCGTCTGACAATACGATAAAAAACAAATCACACTATACAGTCCACAGCAAGTACAGGGGGAAAAAACAGCAGAGTAAGCAAGTACAGAGAGGGAGACCCAGTTACCGCATACCAGGGGCGAACCCTCGGCAGCGGCGGGGCAGAGGGCAGACACTCGGGCAATTGCGAGGAGCCGTGCGGCGTGGGGGGTGACCTGGGGTCAGGTCACACTCACCTTCGCCGCGCGGCCTCCATAAGAGGCCAAGTGGGAGGGAGGAGCAGCTGGGAGGCGGGAGCGGGGCGGCCAATGGGCGAGGGCAGGGGAAACCGAAAAGAAAAGGGGGCGGGCCGCGGGGGGGGACAAGGCAGGGGCGTGAGGAGCGCCTGACAATACGATAAAAAACAAATCATACTATACAGTCCACAGCAAGTACAGGGGGGAAAACAGCAGAGTAAGCAAGTACAGAGAGGGAGACCCAGTTACCGGATACCAGGGGCAAACCCTCGGCAGCGGCGGGGCAGATGGCAGACACTCTGGCAATTGCGAGGAGTCGTGCGGCGTGGGGGGTGACCTGAGTCGTATATAACCTTAAACGACTCTTATGGAAGGGAAAGAATGTTGAAGAAATCATGACCCATTTAAGAAATGTACAGAAAAAAGGCGAAGGAAAAAGTTTAGCAGCGCATCAGGCCAACTGGGAAGAGATGATCATAAGTTTAACCGATAGATTCGGACTCCAAAACAAAAGCCAAAGAAGTAAATCAAGCACAGTACACTCAGTGCATCTTGGCTCAATAGTGTGCAAAAAAATGATTTTAAATCAGGAAAAGATCAGATTATGGGTGAAGAAACAAAGCTACAAATTCACAAATTAAGGCAAAAATACAAAAAAGAGGGTTGGATAGCAAAGAAAAATCAACAAACAGAAACTTGGCAAAAACTATTGGAAACAAGCAAATTAAATAATAACAGGAAATTTTGGGCAGAAATTAATAAAATAGCAAATGGAGCAGCCCACGATTATAATGCAAATATATTACAGGCAAATTGGATCCATCACTTAGAGCAAACCCAAGGGAATGTCTGCAATATCCAAGTATTGAAATTAGATTACATTACTCACTAGCAACACAAAAGGGAAGAATCGGAACAAAACTTTGGTGAAAATTGGATCATTCCACATCAAGTCTAAACGGTTATAAAACAAATGGGGACAAAAGGTGCGCCTAGCCCAAACGGCTTGCCAAATGGGCTCTTTAAACTCAACCAATTGTTCTGGGCAGAATACCTCACCCCATTGTACAACCACGCCTTTCAAACGGGAAGCACACCTTCATCATGGAGATGGAGCACTTTGCATCCAATTTTTAAAGCAGGAGTTAGATCAGACCCGGCGAACTATAGGCTGATCGCTCTCATTGACGTAGAGGCCAAAATATACGCATCAAACCTCTTGAGAGCACTTGTAGAATGGGTCACCACGAATAAGATCCTTCCAATCACACAGACTGGGTTCAGGCCGGGAACAAACACGTTGTGCAACCTGCTCGCTTTAAACCTCCTTGTTGAAAAAGCAAAGGATAAATCAACAAAACTGTACACCTGTTTTGTAGATTTAAAAGCAGCGTTCAACACCGTACCAAGGGAGATCCTATGGCAAAAGATGGGAAACTGGGGTATCCCAACGAAGTTACTGCGAGCAATTATCAACCTATACACATCCCCCTGGGTCAAGATAAAATTAGGGAATGGTGAAAGAACAACAGCAAAGATGCCAACCCACATTGGCCTAAAGCAGGGATGCGTATTGGCCCACCCTCTTTTCAATATTTTCACTGCAGACCTCGATAAGAGGATTTCGGAAATTCAATGTGATCCCCCAAAGCTAGCACACCACAAAATAAGTAGCATGCAGTACGCAGATGACATCGTACTATGCAGCCAAACCCCTATGGGCTTACAACACTCCATTACAAGGTTGCATGAATACATCAGGGAGCACGGTTTGCTGATCAATTATAAAAAAACGAAGGTCATCTGTTTTTCATCACGTACAGGGCAGCAAAAATTCAAATGACACGTTAGCAGGTAACAACATAGAGCAAAGTCTCACTTACAAATACCTAGGAGTAGTGGTAGACTCAAGGTGGACTCTAAAAGACCATTTACTGTATAGAAAAGCCCAGGCTAACAAACTACGTTTCGCTCTAAATTTACTAAGAACAAAACTGAAGTGCCCATCCAACTTATACTTGTTAAAAGTAATCGCAGCTAAGTTTCTCCCAACCCTCACATACGGTTCCGAATTAAGCCAAGACGCAAACTTCCTGAATCTACAACAATCAGAGTTATTCAAATACATCTTCCAGATTCCGAAGTTTGCATCACAAGCACAAGTACGTTTGGAATTTGGGCTAACAAAACAGCATTTAGTAAGACAAGCTGCAATATTAAAAACGTGCTGGAAATTAAAAGCAGCACAAAAGATTCGTTGATGGGTCACTGTTGGATCGAAATAAAGAATCAAACACAAGTAAAAAATGCCTGGAATACAGTCCTTGAAGAAGCATTGACAAACCTCAAAATGCAAGAAGCATGGAACACCAATTACACCTTCGCAGCTTTAAAAAAAAATAGCCAATAATGCGGCAAAACAAAAAGCCTGGATCGTAGATCAAGCCGCACTAGCAAAGAAAAAACCCGGCTGGACGGCATTAGCTTCGTACGAGAGATGTTCCCCACAACCATACTTAGTCAATCACATCACAACAACCACCCAACAACTCTTACTACGAACTCGGATGGGGACATTCATCTCAAAAGATCAGGTTCCTGCATGGAAACAAACATGGCCAACATCACTCTGCAGACTCTGTGGCCAAGCGGAAGAAACCCTGATTCATTTACTGTGTATTTGCCCATCCCTGAATAACCTGAGACGTTTCTATCTATTACACGCATTTCGCACATTTCAAATTCGATCTTGTCGGCCAGCAGTTGTTCGTACTGAATAGTCAACTGTTACATGTAGCATGCAGGGCTACCAGATTCTTGCAGAAAGTTAGCCTTGTAATACAGAAAAACGAAAAAACCGGGCATGAGATCAAACGCCCAAAACCAAAGGACTGAGGTGTAAATAATAGTTCAGAACCCAAGACAGCGTTAATTTATTTATTTTATTTTTTAAATATGATTGTATAGATTTCCTATGTATTTTTTCTTATTTTTTTAAATGCCATTTTCGAAGATTTTCTTGTACAATAATTGTAAAGGTTTTAATTAACTATACACAATAAATTTCCTTCCCCAATACCAAAGAAGGACGGATCTCGAAGACCCATCCTAGACCTCTAAACATTTACATACAGTTGGATAATTTTCATATGGTCACACTACAACAAGTCCTCCCATTACTGGTATTAAACAACTTCCTTGTCACTCTAGATCTCAAGGGCGCCTACTTTCATATTCCCATTCATTGTAGCACACTGAAAATATCTCAGATTTGTGCTAGACGGACAACAATACCAGTTCAAAGTGCACCCATTCGGAGTCACAACAGTGCCAAGGGTGTTTACCAAATGCCTAGCAGTAGTAGCGGCACACCTAAGAAGACAGCACATGTGAGAAGTTGGCCTGGTATATGATGCTCACTATTCTAGTGAGCACCTTGCACCAGTCCAAACAACCCTTATGGTGATGGTTGTAAAGTCAACCTTATAGACCAGCTATCCTAGTGGTAGCTTGGACAAAAGCAGTCTTAGGCTAAACTCAGATGGGCATGTGAAGCCAGCTGTTTTACCATATGCAATCCTTTTAATACCAAATGAAAGGACACCACACAGGTTATATATTAAAAATGTATATGTATTTATTTCTAAATCAATCCTCTGACCTCTTTGAGGGCAGAGGTACAAGCGCATAACAAGTAACTTAATATAACATACAATAAGTTGCACAAATATGGATAGGCCCTGGTGGCCCGCTAAACCATATACAAAAATAGTGGTATAAGAACCACGTCACGAACAGTTGTAAGGCCTAGGGCCTTGGGAATCGCTGGGGCTACACTGGACTAACAGTTGTTAGGGAGCAGGAGGCCCTCGGGATGCGGGTGCAGAGTCTAAATGCACACGCGTGCACACATAGAAGTCAACGGGTGCATAAAGTTAGAAAGTTAAAAGATTTTGGAGTCTTCCGCCTGGACTACGAACTAACCACTTGAGACTAGGACACTAGGATAGTCAATCTTCACAGGAGCACCAAAGTACTCGCGTTAACTCTCCCACAGGAAGCAGGTGCATAGGTCCCAAAGTGTGTCGGGTTTCGTCGTGGATTCCTATGGAGCCTTGGAGAAAAGATCCTGCAGGCGACCAGGAGGGATGAGTCCGTTGGGATCCAAGGGCAGATCGAGGATGAGGAGTACCTAAAAGCAGAGGGGACAGAGTCTGGGTCACTAGCCAGTGACCAGGATGGAACCAGGCGATGTCTGGAAGCAATCAGGCGATGTCGTGAAGCTTGTCTCTGCTGCCACGTGGACCAGGAGGTGTCGACGACGATGACCAGGAGCTGGGCACGGACTGTCCCACGAAGGCTCTCGCTGTCGGCGGTGTTGGCTTCCGGATTGGAGTCAACAAGCCTTGGTAAAGGCAACCCACGCAGGATTCGAAGAGGGCTTCTTACTCAGGCCAGCAAGGACTGAGGGGCTTCTCCTTCGCAGGGAAGCAAGGGCCAGTCTGGAGCAACCAGACCAGCAGTGTAGATTTCAGGTTTCGTCGTCACAGAGGCCACTAGCCAACGGGCAAGTGACCGGACAGAGGCGTCGAGCAGGAAAATGCAAAAGGGCCCCACGCAGCACTCGGTGAGTGTGGAGAGGTGATCTTCGGTGCAGTTGGTGCTCGGGGCTGGGGCTTCTTAATCCCTAATGCACAACTTCGAGGGTGCCTCAGAAGTTGCACGGAAAGCAATTCGCTGGCTTTCCAAGATGGCCGGTCCCAAGTCTCTCGTCACCTCCACGGGTCTCAGCTTTGCTGTGGCTGTGGATCGGGCTGTTGGATGTCTGGAAGTCCGGGTCTTGTCAGGCTCTGTGCTCGGGCTCCGGCAAGAGCGTCGACAAAGCAAACCGTTGATCGCTTGATGGTGCCTGCTTGTGCAGGGTGGTCACTCCTTGAACACAATTTATTTATTTATTTATTTTTAGGTTTTGTAGAGCGCGTAGTAACCCTAAAGCATCCCAGCGCACAAGGGAGATTCTTCAGTATTCTACGTCGAGTAGGATGTCGAAGGTCCAGAGTTTCGTATCAGAGTTTCAGTCAGGATAAATCTAAAATCTTGGGACTCAGCTCCTACCTATATACCAAATCTAGGGGCTGGATTACCTGCTAGATCCCTCCTATGGGTGGGACCCAGGAAGGGGGTGGTTACACCCCTTTCCCTTTGTCCAGTTTCGCGCCAGAGCTGGGGCTGGAGTCCCCCAGCACCGGTTTGAACTGGACTATGCATGGGACACCTTGTGTGCCCCAGGCAGTGTCTCATTTCATTCAGCCCTCCCTGCCCCAATACACTATAGCCTGTCTGGGGTGGTGCTAGCACCTCCCTGTGACAGGAAACCTATTGTCCAAGCCTCCCTTGCTGGAAGGACTCCCAGCAGCAGGAGATCAGACTTGTGTCTGTGGCAGCAGCATCCATTTTGTGATGCTGAGGCTTAGGTTAACTTTAACCGGGATTAGTGGAAGTAACATGTCTTCTCCCTCTGGAAGGGTGGAATGCTACCCCCGTCGCCAGAACTTGCGAGGGGGTAGTATTCCAAAGCGTATGACACCTGACACGACATGTTTTGATAAAGCCAAACCAAAGATAGCATTTAACAGCGAGGTTCATAATGCACTTAAGAGTATATGGTATGGCATTATCCTAGAACAGCTATAAGGACATGGTTCCGAAAGCTGCAGACAGGCTCAGCTCATGCTAGAGCACCATCTCACATAAAACCAAGCACTCTGCCTTCAGGATTGTTAAGGCCTGGCATAGGAGTGACTTATAGGTGTATATGTGTCTAGATATAAGGTTAGACATAGGAATACTATATCTGAGCAAGGGGTGATTACACAACCTTGCCCCAGCTGAGTGATCAGCCAGTTGTGTCAGTTTGGATGGCCAGCCAGGGGTGGCAAAAGATATGCTGCAACCCCTGGTAGGCCTTGGGTGCACCTATGCCCTGGGTACCTATAGTACACTGTACAGGGACTCATAAGAGTGACCCAAATCCCAATTGGTGATGTACCTAAAGTACATGGTGAGAAATTTAGAGAGAGAACAGCAGTGCTGTGGGTCTGATTAGCAGGCCCACAGCCACATTAAGTCAAAAACCAGTGAAGCCAAAAAATAGGGTGACCATAGGAAAGCTGACCCTACTCTCCTACAGCACATTCACGTCTTCCACTATCTATACGACTGGCTCATTAAAGCCAGCTCACACAAACAATGTGTGCAAAACGCTCAGACAAGAAATGATTTCACAAACTCATTGACACTAAACTCAGACCAAATTTGTTTTGTATAAAAATATTATTCATTAGTGTGGGAAACTGCCCTCTTTCTGCATGGTTGCCACATCAAAAACTAAATCTATCTCCAAGCCTACCAACGCAGAACCATGGAGAGATCAGACACCTGGACCCAGCTCAGCTCAACCTAGCGATCTGGCTCCTGAGGTCATAGAGTTTGGTTACCTCAACCTTCCTCCAGAATGCATGAACATCATTAAAGAGGCTAGATGTCCTGCTACCAGAGCATGCTATGCTGCTCGTGGAAACGCTTTGTCATATACTGCCAAAACAACCAAATAGATCCCTTAGACTTGTCTATACAACACATCATAGGATATCTGTTACACCTTCAAAAGTGTAACTTGGCCTATACGTCCGTCAGACTACACCTTGCTGCCATTGCAGCATACTTACAAAACAGACATCTGTCTCTGTTTAGTGTACCAGCTATTAAAGCTTTTATGGAAGGACTCAAAAGAAGAATTCCTCCCAGAACGCCACCAGCACCAGTGTGTAACCTAAACATTGTTCTTACAAGGTTAATGGGTCCTCGCTTTGAACAACTACATAAATGTGAATTGCCATTCCTAACTTGGAAAGTAGCTTTCCTGGTAGCAATTACTTCTCTTAGAAGAGTTAGTGAACCACAAGCATTTACCATTCAAGAACCCTTTTTGCAAATTAATCATAACAAAGTAGCTCTTCGTACTAATCCTAAATTTCTGCCTAAAGTCATTTCAACATTCCATTTAAATCAATCCGTTGAGCTGCCCGTATTCTTCTTGCAGCCTCAAACAGTTGCAGAAAGGGCTCTCCGTCCTTAGACGTTAAAAGAGCATTGCTTTACTACATCGAAAGAACACAATCGTTTCGTAAAACAAAACAACTTTTGTGTCTTTTTCGCCACCTCATAAAGGCAACTGTGAGAAGTTGGCCTGATGTGCAGTGTTCACTATTCTAGTGATCACTATATATCAGTCCAAACAACCCTTATTGATGATTGGTTGTAAGTCAACCTTATAGACCAGCTATCCTAGTAGCATGGATACGAGCAGTCTAAGGCTAAGACTCTAGAGGGCGTGTTAAGCCAGCTGTTTTACCATCACATTACCCCTTGAACACCCAGTGAAAGGACACCACACAAGTGTTATGAAAATAAACAGTGTATTTATTAGAATCACAACAACCCTGTACTCTTTATGAGGACAGGGTGCTAGGCACACAACAAAACTCTTACGAAAATACTTAAGTTAGCACGTTATACACAAATGCCCGAGGGGCACGAAAAACCATATACTTTAAAAGTGGAATGCGAAATTACTAGCAGGTAAGTACAGTACTAATAGGCTTTGGACTCGCTAGGACTTGACTATAGAATCGTTAGATTACTTCTAGGAGACCTAGGGGACTCGGGTGCAGAGTGTGCACTCTCACGCGGGATGCGGGACAAAGTCTATGGGAGCTAGTAAAGGCAAAGTTAGTGTTCACGGGCGAACCCGACCTGGTAGGAAGAAAACGACAGTGGATCCTGACCCTAGGATAGTGAGGCTATGCTGGGACACCGAAGTGCCGAAGTTACCTAGCCCAGGGGCTGCAGCTGCATAGGTCTGAAAAGACGTCGGGAATCTCGTTGCCGGACCAGGAGCCTGGAAGAAGGAAGTTGCTGGCAGGCGACCAGTGAAGGAAAGTTCGATGGATCCAAGCCTGGATCAAGGAAGAAGAAAACCTGAAAGCAGAGGGGACCAAGTTCTTGAATCACTAGCCAGTGATTAAGTGGGCACCAGGATGGCACCGGGCGAAGTCACCTCGACTAGGTGAGTGGGCGACGCTGGCTCTGCAGATCTCACGGACCAGGAGGCGTTGTCGGCGACCAGGATGGAGAGGCGAGCTGTCCCACGATGGATGAAGCTGTCGGCGTCGAAGTTACCCAGGATTGGGCAACAAGCCGTGGCTAATTCAAGCCCACGCGGTGGACTCAAAATGGCGTCTTGAGTGGACCAGGAGGGTCCGGAGTGCTCCTCTTCTGGAAGGGAGCAAGGGCCAGTCTGGAGCAACCAGACTAGCAGCAGTGATGTCGTCGGGCGTCGTTCAGGAGGCCACAACCCAGCGGGCTAGTAGCCAAACAACGCGGTGAGCAGCAAAAAGCAGAAGGGCCCCACGCCGATCGTGGAGATGCTGGGGGGCTACTCTTCGGTGCTGGAGCTGCTCAGGGTCGGGGCTTCTCGGACCCCAAAGCACTCACCAGGAAATTACTCGGCGGGCTTGCTGTGCAGAAGTCGTGCAGTCTTGAAGATGGCCGGTCCCTCGAGGTCTCGTCACACCCACGAATCTCAGCGTGACTGATGATGTAGGTAGAGGTCAGAGGTGCCAGGGAAGCCGGTTCTCGTCGAGCTGGGCAGTCTTGATCCGGAGGAGAGACTTGCAGCAGACCGCAGTGTTCTTGAGATGGTGCCTGCGGATGCAGGGTGACTACTCCTTAGTCACAAGGGAGAAATCTTAAGAAGAAGTCTTGAGTTCCTTTCGTGGAAAGTAGTTTCAGGATTCAAAGATGATCTGTTTTGGAAGGGGGCCAGTTCCTACCTTTATCCTGTAAAAAGGGGCTGGCACGCGACTAAGTTCTGCCCTAGGGGTGGGACTAGGAGGGGGTGGTTACACCCACTTCCTTGGCGGGCTTTTCCCCAGCACAGGGTCTGGAGTGACCCTGGAACTGGTTCCAGCCAGCCTCTGCACAGTGAGCACCGGGGTGCCACGTGCAGTCACCTTCCTCTGAAGCCCTGCCTACCTACAATACACAAACCCTGTCTGGGACGGTGCTGGCACCGCCCCTGGCAGGAAACCCTTTGTCCTTATCTCCTGCTCTGGGAGGACTCCCAGCAGCAGGAGGGCAGACTTGTGTCTCGGTGGCAGCATCCATTTTGTGGATGCTAAGGCTCTGTCTGATTTTAACCGGGGTTACATGCATGTCGTGTCCCTCTAGAAGGGTGGAATGCTAACCCCGTCGCCAGAATTGGCGAGGGGTTAGTATTCCAATTCGTATGACACCTTACTCGACATGTTTTGATAAAGCGATACCAGAGTTGGCATATAACCGCGAGGATTATAATGCACTTAAGAGTATATGGTATGCGATATCATGGAAACGGCTAAGGGATGGATCCCGAAAGCCGCAGACAGGCTCAGCTCATGCCAGAGCACCATCTCACACGATTCCAAGCACTCTGCCTTCAGGATTGTTAAGGCCTGCCATAGGAGTGACTGATAGGAGATCTGTGTGTCCATTTTAGGGTTAGATATAGGTATACTATATCTAAAGCAAAGGGTGATTACACCACCTTGCCCCAGCTGTCAAGCAGCCGGTTGTGTCAGATTTGGATGGCCAGCCAGGGGTGGCATAATACATGCTGCAGCCCCTGGTAGGCCCTGGGTACACCTATGCCCTGGGTACCTAAGGTACACTGTACAGGGACTGGTAAGGTGACTCAGTATCCAATTTAGATATGTACCTAAGGTACATGGAATCCATTTTACAGAGAGAGCAGTAGGCCTGGGGTCCTGAATAGCAGGGCCCCAGGTCAACTAAGTCAGAAAACCAGCAAAACACCAGGCAAAAAGTTGGGGGCAACCATAGTCAGGGTTCTACCTTCCTACAGCAACCCTATATCAAAATCAGGGATCGTCGGATGGATGGTTAAATGCATACAAATTTGTTACCAAAAAGCAAAACGCACGTTAACAATTCCTGCAAAAGCCGACTCAACAAGAAAGATGGGGGCTTCAATGGCATTCATAGGGAACATCCCCTTAGATGACATATCCAAAGCAGCTACAGGCTTACACCACACACATTCACAAAGCATTATTGTGTAGATGTGCAAACCAAACAATAAGCCACTGTGGGCCAGGCTGTATTAAAACCAGGGCGGGAGGGCGCAGCCCACTAATAGCGATACATAAGCTACAACAGGAGGGTGTCTACGAGGGCGGCCTGGTGGTACCTGATGTCAGGAACTATTACTTGGCATCCCAGCTTAATAATGTCAACAAATGGGTCTTCTCACCATACATGGAGCCCACCTACTGAGTGGATCGGCTCGCCATGGGATACGGCGGCTACCCGACTGTGCTGTATAGTAAAAGACGAGATCTCTCCTGCTACACACACGGACGGTGGTAAAGGTATGGCGAAAAGCTATGAAACTACTGGGGTGGGAAACTAAACAAATCGAACAGACCCGCTTTGGGAATGTTACCTGCTGGATGATGTTGAGCGCCTGCAAGGTAGGTGGGATCTAGTTGGGATGGGACAGACTGCCTAGGAGCTATCTGGCATGGTGGGACTATGGTCACATCCATAGAATTACAGACTGAATATCGTATAGCAGACTGGGAGCAATTCGGTTTCCTGCGGTTGAGACACGCCCTATGATGCCATATGTCAGAGGGAGAACAAATACTTGGATATCCCCCGTTAGAGGACAGACGCTTACTCAAACCAATGATTGACAAAGTTGTCTCCCTCACATATTAAAAGATTATGAAAGACTTCCCTGATCCCATGAGCCCCCTGAGGGAAGCGTGGGAAACAGTCGTGGAGCGACTATTGGGTGGAAGCCATACAGAGTTCTAGGAAGATTGCCATACTGGCGCTGTTCAGCCTGATTCAACTATGGATTCTGCATACATCATATGTCTCTAGGACACTTCAGCACCTTATGGGCGGCTGCGACTCAGACCGGTGCACCAGGGAATGAGGGGAGGTGAGTTCCTTCTTTAACATTCTCTGGACCTGTCCCAGAATTCTGTCATATTGGGTCCAAGTGATGACAGCTGTAGTGGGTCTCCAGGTCTTGGTTGTGGCACATATTGAGAGTGACAGGGGAGACAGACTGGCCAAAATATACAAAAATATGGCTTAGGCTTGCAGACGCGGTGGCAAAAAGAAACATTGCACAGGCATGGGGAGGTGCTGGTGCTCCAAGGATCGGAGTTTGGAATCGTGATGTAGATTGGTTTCAACAGGCGGAAAAAGTTATTTACCACAGCAGAGTCTCCCCCAAAAATGGGAAAGGAACTGGACTGCATGGGTACAGTACAGTACAGAACTTAACCAAAAGGGTCCAAAATGGGAGGAGTGGGGGCTGGGGGGGTGAGATGGAGTGGTATAGAAATCAGAATCTGATAGTGGCGTCTACTTACTGTATGCTTTTTCTCATATGGACTATGCATGGTTTCCTTGAATTACTACGAAGACAACAAAGAAGGACCCGAGGGTTAGTTTAACGACCCATTGGATACATACCCCCATGTACTAGACTCATCACACAAACAAGTAACCAAGGGCCAGGACACAAGGTGACTAACAACTGAACAAATTCACAACTATGGTGTGGCAAACAGAAATATCATCAATGAATCATTAAATCATTTTAGGTGTGGCAGACAAAACCAGAGTAAACACCCATGTGTGACAAATATTAAGTGAACTCTAGCTCAAACACATTGGTAAAAGTTTCCCATCAGTAGCTGTCCTGTACCACCCTTGACATCATTTGGGTTTGTCTCCCACACCTAAAATGATTTAATGATTCATTAAGGATATTTCTGTTTGCCACACCATAGTTGTGAATTTGTTCAGTTGTTAGTCACCTTGTGTCCTGACCCTTGGTTACTTGTTTGTGTGATGTTCCTTGAATTACTGCCTGCCACATTACACCCTGTCTCTGTATTATACTCAAAGGTGCATAAAGCAAGTATTTAATAAAAAGGACGTTTAAAAAACAAAATGTGTTGGAAAGTAAAGGACATTTGAATGCTGTTCCTGAAGAAGGTGCTCAGTTGTTATTTCCACCTAAACGTGCGTTGACCGTTATTTGAGTCCCCTGGCTAAGACATGACGATGGAAGACTTAAAGAGCAGTTTTTATGTTGGGTGGTTAAGAAAATTCTCGGGGAGGAGGGATGCGTTTTGAGTTTGCATGAGAATGTGTGCTTGGCATGAATATGAGACCAGAGCAAGGAGTGTGGTTTGTAATGACTGTGTTTTTATTAAATGATGAAATACTGGGGAATGTTGTAATGAGTGGAACACATTTTTTGATAATGTTTTTTATACTGTAAATTAAAAGAAATCAAAATTGTATAAAATGAAATAATCTGAAGGTACTGTTAGTCATTGTTTATTGAGGAAGTATATATTGCCTCTGCCGGAATTACTATTGGTATTTGACAGTTTCTGAAGAATTACACAGCAGCCATGTTCTACTGCATCAAACTTAGTGAGGTGGAGTCTTGTGTGCTGTGCAAACAGGCACTGAGGCTATGGGGCTAGCTGAACATTCAGGGGATTCTGAGACTGTCCTCAAACAAGCAGGCTGCTTGAGCACCAGTTGAAACAATCCCAGATGTCAAGTTTGACCATGAGTGCCACCTGCCTCCTGGGGTCGTCCAAAGGGCCCTGGCAGGGTGTGCCTTAGATAGATCTTTTCACTTCCCCTGACATTAATTTTCAAGCCTTTTTTGCTGTGGAGTTTCTGCCTCTGGCTCCCTGCGAATCACATTCATGTCCTCCTGTGCAAGATCCTGCCTTCTGCTAATTCCCTGAATTCCTGAAAAGGAGAAGAGAGGTATGGAGAGTCTTGTACTTTGATATGCTGAGCCGGAGCATCTACCGTACTCTGTCTACCTCTTTGGACGGATATCCTTTGTCAACAACAATGCAGAGTCCTGCACCAGATGCTCTTGAAACCAGCTGAGTGCCTTTACATATCCACCAGAAAGAGCGGTTCGAGGCATGTGGGCTGCTGAATTCATATCTATAGCATAGATCGCCGCCTAGTGTTGGGTTCAGATGATTGCACATTGTTGTCCTGGAAGAGTCTTCGAAGTATCACGAGATAGGTGGCTCTTCCCCTGGACTACAGTGCACATGGGCATCGACTCCATCCCCAGATTGTTTTTTTCCGCCATTGGGTTCGGATGTATATTCGACATCTCCAGATCGGAATCGATTAGACTTTCTCAAGGCCTGAAGGCCTTTTCCTATACCGTCGGTATTGTTTTGCGGTCGGTGCCTTGATCTGTTCCGGCTCAGTTCCCGAGTCGGACGTCCAGAGGAGTCGCGTGGCTCTTCGGTGCTCGAGGCCCAGTCGATGCAGCAAGACCTTCGACGGAACATCATGGAACGGAGTCCGTTCAAGAAATGTCCTGTGTGCGGATCGAAGTACCCACACATCGACGTCCACCCTGTGTGCAACAAGTGCCTGTCGCCGGACCACGATGAAGCCAACTGTATGGCTTGTTCCAGGTTTCGGTCGAAGAAGACGATTCGACTTCGGCACGTGGCGCGCCTGGAGGCCCGGCAATCTGCCCCGGCACCGGTGGACATCTTCGACAGAGAAGAAGCAGACGAACAGGAAGTTCAGATGCAGATTTCCCCTCCGGCGGAGGGGCTAGACTACGAATACGACGCGGACGTCGAGGTGGTCGAGGCAGAAGACATCGTCGACGTGGTAGGAGACGACGAGGAGGCCTACGGGGCCACGGAAGATAGCTCATGTGAAGAGCTAAGTCCCGAAAGAACAATTACTAAGGCTCAGGTCGAGGGCTCGCCACACGGCCTTACCCAAGACCTTCCACCCAGATCCACGGCCTCGCCTACGGGCCCGGCTACAGACACTTCGGCGGAGCCGCCATTGCCGAAAACGAAACCGAAAGTGAAACCATCGGTGTCGGCAAAAACGAAAGTGATGGAGACGCCATCGAAACCAAAGACGTCGACTCCTCTATCGACACCCTCGTCTTCCGAGGTGTCGGGACACCCGAAGCCGAAGAAATCTATCGAACCGGTGAAGTCCACCAAGGGCGTAGAAGCCAAAACGGTCAAGGGCGTCGAGCCAAAGTCGAAGAAGGGCGTCGAGCCGAAGTCCAGTAAGGCCGTCGAGCCGAGAACTGGTGCCCCGACTCCAGTAGTCAAGGCCGCTGATCCAAAGACGTCGGCGCCGAAGTCTGTCGACGCGGAAGAAGGGCATGGCGCACCTAAGAAGGATGCCCTCCCGCCGAGGCCGGAAAAGCCAAAGACATCGACGCTCGATTCTTCACCAAGAACGTCCGTCGGGTCGACGAAGCCGTCCTCTTCCTTTACGAAGCAAGTCTCGGACTCCCTCAAACGCATCAGGGACAAGGCTTCTGCGGAAGACCCGAAGGAGACTTCCGCCCCGAAGCAAACTGCCACGACGCAAAAGTCTTCGACGCCAATCCTGTTGACGTTGCCGCCCAAGGTGGCACCGAAGGCCTTCACACCACGATCGGTGCCCGAAGCGCAATTGCAGGGATCTGCGGGATCGAAGCCGACTCACCCGATTGGGAGCTCGAAGCATCGACAGCCCTTGGTGGAGGAGCAGTCGGCACATTTCATCGACGCCGACACCGGGAAACTTACCCTTTACAATAGGAAGATCACGGCGACGCAGCCTTTGGAGTCCTTCACGATTCCTTTAAAGCGCAAGAAGCCTGCTTCGGATTCCCCGGTTCTGGTCGAACCGTTGGTTCATCGGACTCCAAGACCTGCCACACCCTCACCCACTTATTCGGATGCAGAGGATGCAAGGGATGAGGACGAGGAATATAACTTCCCTGCCAACACAGATCCTGATGAACAACAGGACTCCTGGACAGAGGCAGGGGACACAGGGGATCAGCACACTGCCCAGGACCCTCGGGTGTACCATGTCAAGACCTCTCCCACTGAGGATTCTGCAGCATTTAATGCCTTGATTGAGAGGGCGGCTAAAAACCACGACGTTCAGCTGCATGCTGACCCTGTTGAGGTTGACTTCCTCTTTGACACTTTTTCAACAGCTGAAAAGACTGTGAAGACTCTCCCTATGCTGAAAGGGGTCCTGAAACATGCTGCAGACATTTTCAAGGAACCCACACCGGCAAGGGTGGTCAACCCTAGAATTGAGAAGAAATACAGACCGGCACCTGGCGATCCAACCTACATCAAGGGCCAGTTGCCATTGGACTCTCTGGTCGTTTCTAATGCCCGTAAACGGGCGAACTCGCAAACCACTGGTGAAGCTCCTCCCCCATACAAAGAATCCAAAGTACTGGAGGCATCGGGTAAAAGGGTATTGGCTCAGGCAGCTAATATCTGGCACATCTCAAACACTCTAGCCCTCTTGGCCAGATACGACAGGGCACACTACGACACACTAGAGACCCTGTTGCAACACCTACCAGATCAATATAAGGAGGCGGCGGAGATGCTTATCCAGGAAGGGAAACTCATCTCCAACGCTTCAATTAAGTGTGCACTAGACATTGCGGACACTGCAGCCAGGGCAATTAACACCAGTGTGATGTTGAGACGTCAGGCATGACTCAGAATCTCCGGGTTCAAACCGGAGATACAAACTACCATCCTCAACCAGCCGGTAAACCCTGACAGATTATTTGGTCCTGAGGTGGATACCACCCTGGAAAAAATAAAAAAGGATACCGAGACTGCTAAGTCCATGGGAGCTCTCCAGTCCCAACAGTTTCGGGGGAGCACTTTTCGTCGCTCAGGCAATAGAGGTGTTTCCAGAGGCCAGATGTCCCAGCAAACGCCATTCAATAAAAGTGGGGCGCAATCCTCTTACACCAAGCAAAATAGAGGTGGATATCGGGGCAACAACACCAAGGGCAGAGGCAGGGGTAACAACAACTCCTGTTCCTCTGCCACCAACAAACAGTGATGCCCTGTCACTGCCCCCCGACCATTCCACACCTGTCGGGGGGAGAC
This sequence comes from Lissotriton helveticus, assembly GCF_964261635.1. NCBI lineage: Eukaryota > Metazoa > Chordata > Amphibia > Caudata > Salamandridae > Lissotriton > Lissotriton helveticus. Next base: position 108,342,696 of record NC_136067.1, read on the forward strand.
TCCAGCAGTTCCTGCCAGTCTGGAAATCCATCACCACAGAAAGGTGGGTCAGGAAACTTATCCAATTTGGTTATTGTCTGGAGCTAACATCCACTCCACCCAACATACCACCAAAACACCGTCCTATGTCCACAGAGCATTTGCACTTATTGCAGCAGGAGGTTCTGGTCATGCTGCAAAAAGGCGCAATAGAGCTTGTGCCAGTGGAGGAAGAAGGCACAGGAGTGTACTCCCTGTACTACTTGATCCCAAAGAAGGACGGGTCCCTCAGACCCATTCTGGACCTCAGACCCCTAAACCAGTATATTCTCTCAGAACACTTATACATGCTAACTCTGCAGCAGGTTCTTCCCTTACTCAATCAGGGAGACTTCCTCGCAACCTTGGATCTCAAGGAGGCTTACTTTCATATTCCTCTACATCCATCACACAGAAAATACCTCAGATTCACCATTCAGAATCGGCATTATCAATTCAAGGTCCTTCCTTTCGGAGTGACCACAGCCCCCAGAGTGTCAACGAAATGTCTGGCGACAGTGGCTGCGCACCTCAGAAGGCAGAACGTGCATGTCTACCCTTATCTGGACGACTGGCTGGTTCAGGCAAAGTCGGCCCAGCAGTGCGCCGCCGACATGTCCCACACCATTTACCTTCTTCACGGTCTGGGCTTCTCACTGAACTATCCGAAGTCGCACCTTCAGCCAGCCCATGTGCGGTAGTATCTGGGCGCGACAATAGATACTCTGGCAGCCACGGCTCAGCCAAATTCAGTGAGGATCGACAACATTCAGTCACTGATCCAAAAGTTCAGACTGCAACACTCGCTTCCAGCAAGAGTGTTCATGCAGTTGATAGGCATGATGGCCTCCTGCATCTTCATAGTCCCGCACGCGAGGCTACATATGCGTCTGCTCCAAGAATGCTTGGGCTCAGGGACAGTTAAACGACCTAGTGTTGGTGACCGGTCGGGCATACAACTCTCTGCATTGGTGGAATCCACACAACCTTTGCAAGGGCCGACCGTTCCAGGAGCCTGTGCCACAGATTATCCTGACGACGGACGCATCTCTCCAGGGATGGGGAGCTCATGTACTTCCCTACACGGTGCAGGGACTATGGACAACGGAGCAAAAGAAGATGCACATCAACTACCTAGAACTGATGGCAATCTTCATGGCACTGAAAGCGTTCAAAGTACATCTGTGCAACAAGGTCGTGTTAATCCGGACGGACAACATGACGGCCATGTACTACATCCAAAAGCAGGGAGGTACGCACTCTCCACAGTTGTCTCATCTGGCTCAGAGCATATGGAAGTGGGCCATTCAGAGGAACATCTTCCTCATGGCGGAACACCTCCCGGGCAAGGACAATCAGATGTCGGATCTGCTCAGCAGGTACAGCCACCAAATGCACGAGTGGGAGATACATCCATCAGTACTCCGCCCGTACTTCCAGCAGTGGGGTCATCCGGAGATAGACCTGTTCGCCACAAGGGAAAACGCAAAATGCCAAAGCTTTGCCGCCAGGTTCCCTCACCCACAGTCGCAGGGCAATGCGATATGGATGAACTGGTCAGGCAGATTTGCGTACGCTTTTCCCCCAGCGCCTCTCATACCGCTGGTGGCACGAAAGCTAAAGCAACACTCGATGACGCTCATCCTGGTTGCTCCAACGTGGGCACGCCAACCATGGTACACCACGTTTCTAGAACTCTCCGTGGTACCGCATCAAAGGCTGCACCTAACACCCAGGCTTTTGACGCAGAACCGTGGCGACATTCAGCTTCCAGATCCGCAGCAGCTCAACCTGGCGATCTGGCTCCTGAGGTCTTAGAGTTTGTCTACCTTGACTTGCCTCCTGAATGCATGGATATCATTCGCGAGGCACGAAAGCCCACTACTAGGGCCTGCTATGCAGCGAAATGGAAGCGGTTTGTCATTTACTGTACTGAACACAACATCAACCCGCTAGATGCATCTATTCCCAACATCATATGTTATTTGTTACATCTTTACAAATGCAATCTAGCATATGCTTCCATTCGGATACACTTATCCGCCATAGCGGCTTATCTTCAAAACAGGCAGCATCTCTCCGTTTTCAGGGTGCCTGCCATTAAAGCCTTCTTAGAAGGACTGAAGCGGGTCATCCCTCCCAGGACCCCGCCAGCTCTTGTATGGAACCTCAATGTGGTCCTCACCAGGTTGATGGGCCCACCTTTTGAGCCTGTACATTCATGTGAGATTCAGTTCTTAACGTGGAAAGTGACTTTTCTCATTGCCATTACTTCTCTACGACGTGTTAGTGAGCTACAGGTGCTCACTGTACAAGAGCCATTCATTCAAATTCACTCCAACAGGGTGGTGCTCCGCACTAACCCTAAATTTCTTCCTAAAGTGGTTTCGCAGTTCCATGTCGATCAGACCATTGAGCTCCCCGCGTTCTTTCAGAACCCAGAGACGGTTGCCGAAAGAATGCTCCACACTCTTGATGTCAAACGAGCTTTGATGTACTACATCGATAGGACCAAAGAATTTAGGAAGACACAACAGCTCTTTGTTGCCTTTTCAGCCCAGCACAAAGGCAGCCCCATTTCCAAAGCAGGTATAGCCAGGTGGATCGTAAAGTGTATTCAGATTTGCTATCACAAGGCTAAGCGCACCTTAACGGTCCCCCCCAGAGCCCACTCCACCCGCAAGTTGGGGGCCTCCATGGCTTTCCTTGGTAATATCCCTTTGGAAGATATTTGTAGAGCAGCCAAATGGTCTACACCACACACATTTACTAAACACTACTGTGTAGATGTGCACTCCAAGCAGCAAGCAGCTGTAGGGCAGGCTGTTCTTAAAACACTCTTTCAGACATCTGCAGCTGGCGGGACTGCTATGTATTCTATGCTATAGATATGAATTCAGCAGCCCACATGCCTCGAACTGAATATGCTACTTACCAGTATGCATCTGTTCTTGGCATGTAGGGCTGCTGACATTCATATCGCCCGCCCTCCTCCCCGGCGCCTGTAGCGGCTGCAGAATTTTACACTTACTCTTAGCATGGCCATCGCTCACACTGTTACACTCCATCTTCGCCACAATGGCTAAAAAACAATCTGGGGATGGAGTCGATGCCCATGCGCACTGTAGTCCAGGGGAGGAGCCACCTATCTCGTGATACTTTGAAGACTCTTCCAGGACAACAATGTGCAATCATCCGGACCCAACACTAGGCGGCGATCTATGCTATAGATATGAATGTCAGCAGCCCTACATGCCAAGAACAGATGCATACTGGTAAGTAGCATATTCATTACTGAAGGTAAGTAGCTTGTTTCATTGTCACATTCCAATTTTATTCTTTTTTTGCTAGCTTTTTCCAAGCATCGTCAAGGCCAATAGAACTGACTTTAGGCAGCATTTGTGCATGCCTGTGTTGTTTCTTGTTTTTTTTTTATAGAGTTCTTTTATAGCGCGAACTAGACCCGAGACATTGGGTATCGGATGCTTTACATGAGCACCAGTTTCGTTACAGATGGGCACCTTTATTTTTTGTTAGGCACTGGGGGATTAAGTGGTTTTCCCATAATCACAGGATGTTGAGCGTCATTGGGGAGACTCAAACCAGGTTCCCCAGCTTCGAGGTCGACCGCTCTAGCCGTAGGGCTACAACCTCCCCCCTATGTTTGATTGCATTTACACATAGCCTGACCTATTAGCTTTGAGAATGCAGGTTCTTAAGAGAACCCTAGCTTTGATCAACCTAAATTACACTGTAGTTACTACTGTCATTTAAAATGCTGTAAACAGCCTCCTGACAGATGAGTAGCGTCCCTGTAGTTCCTTTCTTGTAGAGAGCTGGAGGGTCCCATCCTTCCCAAACCACACTAATAGTGTCTGTCCATATTTTCAACTAGTGCTGCATAGATGTCTGTCTGAAGACATGTTCACGGCTTTAGTAAATGATATGTATTCTTTTATATAACTGCTGCTTTTGCGTTGACAGTCATTTTTGTGTTTTCAGGTTCCAAAGTTGCAGATCCAGAAGGATACAAAAACCTATGCCTTAGCATGCATTATCAAGCTGTGTCAAGACAATCCCACTGTTATCCTGGTGAGTGAATGATCATACAAAGTATGAACTCAAGGCAATCGTACCGACTAGAAGATAAAGCCTGTACAAATGAATGCAGATCTCTCATGGTTTACTGCTAACAGATGACATTGATTATAGGGTGTGATAACGTCTCTGGGTTTTAAAATCTGAGGTCTGATGTACCATGGACTTTGCTTTGGCAAAGGCAATGTAGCTTGCATTTTGAAGTCTTAATTTGCAGTACATGCTATGAATTTCAGTGCATACGTTGCGAATTGCAGGGAGAAAGGTGGAAAGGGGAACCACCTCTCCCACCCTTTGCTATTCACGCTGGTAAGCACAAATGTTTTGCAGTGGTGTTTGTGGTTTAAAAATATGTAATGGATTGTGCCTGCTGAAACAAGGTGGTAATCATTCTCAAAATGGAATGTGTCAAATTTTTACAGCTTAAATTATGCAAATGTAGGCTCCAGATGTTGGAAGTAGAGACAATGTTCACATGGACCACTGCTTGCACTTATGTTGCATTGACACGCTTGCCTTTAGGATACATGGGTTGCAATGGAGGCATGTTGCCAATGCAGCAGTGGTCTGCGGCACAATGCAGTCCTTTACTCCAACATCCCTGCTTTTTGCAGCGCGTAACAATGATTTATTAATAGTTATGAGAAGACCTATTTCCAGCTTTGCTTTTGTGCACTTCTCAGACTGCAAAGGCAGAAGCTGGTTGCAGATGCAGTAATAACATTTCAACCAACCTGGATTGTGCTTTTGATCCCTGAAGTCAGACGCTTTCTACTTGCCATTACTTTTTGCTCAACTGAGGACGGACTGTTGAACACATGCAGTGCTTTTCCAAGAGATATTAATATATGCATGTAATATTCTGTGAACTCAAGCTTAAAAAAAAATTAACGAAGCCAGCAGGTTTCCCTTTTGTGAAGTGTATGCCCAGACACACAACACCAATTCACACAGTGAATTGGATGATAAATATGTGCCAATTTGCAAACTGAACAACACACCTAACTGCTTGGACTAGGGGCCTGCTTAGTCGAGACAACAGACATATAGGAACATATACAGTCCTTCACAACACAGATAATCCGACAGTACAGAAGGAGGCATAGAACACAGTTACGGGGGATGAACAGAGAGAACCAATGGAAATATTTGTTTATCTAGTATTGGGGTATATTTCATAGATTCACATGCCTGAATCATTCCCCGTCATCAAGATGGGAGTCCCACAGTAAAATATTCAAGCAGTGCCTTAATCTTTCATAGGCTATAGTGGCCAAAAGCCATCTACACAGCAGCCTTTCTATGTCCTTTTTAAAAAAGGACCAAATGTTGGCATTCAGCCAATCAGCTGTTAGCGCCCTCTAGAACACTCCCTGAAGAGTCCAGTTCTACTCAGATTTTCACTTCACGCCGTGTAGGTGGGAGTCTCCCTGAGTGCTACTCAATTTCTTCTCATTAGCAAATTTGGACATCAGGTCAAACGAAAGAGGCCTTTTCCGCCCTCGTAAAACCTGTGGAAAGAAAAGGGTCCATGTGGATGAAACACACAAGGAATGTAAGAATTGCTTATATCCTAGGCAAGAGGTGAGATATTGTAAAATCTGTCTCACTTTCTCAAACAAGACCCTCAAGGACAGAGAGAGAAGATTGTTATTGTGGCTACAAACCACAAAATAACAATCTCATTCTTCTGATGAATGAAGAAGAGGGCAGAGCTTCAACATCCAACAAGAGGGCTAGATCCAAGGACAGTTTCTTAGGTGAGGGAAGAAAACCTTTTAGGCCTTCTCAGGGATGGGCTTCAAGTAAGGAGAAAGATACTAAACACGCCTTTGAACCCGCATTATCTGCGCCCTCTACACCTGTCAGGAAGGAATGAGATCGCCCTAGAGCCTCTTCTTCTGATCCTGTAAGTAGGAAAACCTTCAAAAAGTAATCGCCGACGACAATCTATGTGACATCGTCAACGCTATCGGCAATGCTGACGATGTTGATCCAGTCTCCTATTCTCTCTACCAGAGTCTTCATGTTGATGAGGAGAGCTTCATCGCCTTGGAAGGCCCCCAACACCCCTCCGTCGGCTGCAATGCTGTCAACGAAGATCCCTATGATGACGGACTCATCCGCTGATGGTCCATCGATGAAGACACCGTCGACGACAGAGACATCGTCGACGAAGACGCCGTGGATGATTCCAACACCATCCCCTCCTCTGCACCTTCTGTCAGACTCTCCTCCAGTAGATATTGGGGTGGGGTTTCACAGCTTAGCGCGGGGGCAGCCAACAGGTTTCATTTGCCTATTGCAGTGAAGCAAGCTGAATGTTTCCTATACAACTTCAAGGAAGACACAAGGAAAGTGGTACGGTCCATACCTATCTTTGAACATATATGGCAGGAAGGCATCAGGATTATTAAAAAAAACAGCGTCCTTTCCACCAGTACTGCCTCGTGTGGAGAAGAAGTAAAGGCACTGAATGACCCCTCCATCTTGCCTTATTGGTCATCCTAAAGCAGATTTGGTCATCTCTCAGGCAGCACAAAGGCGATCTAAGAACCCGGCTACCCCGATTACCACTTGGCTGGAGCTGCTGTTCTTGGACGTCAGGGATTGCTAAGAGCAACCACCTTTAGACCTGTGGTACAAGCAAAGGTTCTAGATTTGGCTTTTGACGGTGAGTCACTCTTCGGAAAACACATTGATGACGCTCTATTGGCAATAAAAAAATGACACTGACACCGAAAAGTCATTAGGCTCTCTGCAGTACAGAAGGGTACTATTCAGAGGTGCTAGAGGACGAGAAGTCGCCAATTACAAAGGAGGATACCAGAGAGCTCAATAATATCAGCCATATCAAGCTGAATATCAGCAGTCTTATAACCCCTCATCTTATCGTCAACCATCTACAGCTGGTTTCTATCGCCAGGGAGGCCGCAAGCGAGCATCCCAACAAAGCTGCGGCTCAGGCAGAAGGCATTGAGCACATCAGGGTACCAGCCCATCTTCCCTCCCTACCTGTGGGTGCAAAAATTTCCAGGTAGGTACAACGGGGGCACGAGATAACATCAGAACACTGGTAACACTCTAGAGTTCCATCAGCTGTCCCCAACCACTCCACCTAGGGGTCCCCCTCCCCCTCGTCTTCACTTATTACGAAAAGAAGTCTTGGCCATGCTTCTCAAAGAAGCAATTGAAGAAGTATCTTTCGCTCAGAAGGGAAAATATTTGTATTCTATTTTTTTCCTAATAAAGAAGAAATCAGGAGAATGGATACCAATTCTGGACCTAAGGAATCTCAACAAGTTTATCAAGAAGCGGACGTTCAGGATGGTAACACTCTCCGATATCCTGGGCTGCTTAAACAAGAGATTTCATGACTTCACTGGACGTGGAAGATGCACATTTCAAAATCCCAATCCATCCGAAAGACCGGAAATTCCTAAGGTTCGCGGTGGCAGGTACTCCCGCTTGACCTCAAATCAGCACCACAGATCTTCACCAAGTGACTGGCACCAGTAGCGGCAACCCTGCGGTCTCAGGGGTTTCAAGTATTTCCGTACCTCGACGATTGGCTTCTCAAAGCAGCATCAGCGAAGGAGGCCAATCGAGGAACAAAAGCTTGCCTTCATTTGTTCAATACATCGGGACTTACACTAAACAGGGAAAAATCGGTTTTGCATCCAACTCAAGTAATCTTTCCTGGGAGTGTCCATAGACACCCTTCAATGCAAAGCGTTGTCTCAGGAAAAATGGATACGTCTGCAAATGCTTGCCAAGACCATATCTAAAAAAGGGTCCGTTTCTGTACAGATATACAAATCGCACCTGGGGATGTGCTCTTCAGCGATAAATCTGGTACCTCTTGCTAGACTGAAGATGAGGCCCCTTCAAGAGAAACTGCAGACACATTGGCAACAGGCTGAGGGGATCCTTCGAAGATGTAATTCGAATCACAACATGTGTGGTGAAAGCACTACAGTGGTAGTTTCAGGCAACAAATCTTGTTCGGGCGTGACTTTCATACAGAGCACCACAGATTTCGTTCTAACAACGAACGCCTCCAAGGAGCGTTCGGAAGGTCATCTGCAGGACTTGGAAATTCAGGACAAATGGTCTTCTTCGCAGAGGAAGCAGCACATCAACAGCTTGGAGCTCAAAGCCATATTCCTATCTATTCAGGCTTTCCTGCCAAGAATAGCAGGCTCCTCCGTGTTGGTTCGTACGGACAATACGACCAGCATGTACTATGTCAATAAACGAAGAGGAACAAGATCCATTATGCTATCTCAGGAAGAGCAAGAGTTATGGGAATGGACAGCACACCATGGAGTCTCATTAAAGGACGAGCATGTCAGAGGTCTGCACAATACCCTAGCAGACACATTAAACTGGTCTCAGTCCAGTTGTCAGGAGTGGGAGCTCAAACAAATCCAGCTGGACAAGGTATTTAGAAAATGAGGGAAACCAGCGTTTGACCTCTTCGCAACGGAGGAGAATGCCAAATGCCAATACTATGACATCAGATTACCTCTACCAAGGTCAAGGGGGAATGCCCTTTTAATGCGATGGGCAGGGATATATGCCTACGCTTTCCCCCCATTCAGTTAAATCCCAAGGTACTAACTAGATGAAATCTGAAGATTGTTGTCTGATCCTGATAGCAACACGTTGGCCTAGGCAATACTTGTTCCCAGAACTGCTTCTACTGTCTGAGTCAAAACCCATTCACCTGCTGCTATTCTCAACGATGTTATCGAGGGCCAAGTGAATCATACGGACCCACACTCGCTTCATTGCACGCATGGCTCCAGAATTCCTTGAATTTAAGGACCTAAATATACTGCAAGAGTATAGGTATATCATTGCTAAATCCCATGCTGAAAGCAGTATCAAAACATATCGTTTGAAATGGAGACGATTCTGTTTCTGGTGCGAAAGAAATAACGTTCACCCACTTCAAGCTCCTGCTGAGCAGATTTTGCTGTATCTCCTCTCTGGCTAAATCCGGTCTCACTTTCTCTGCAGTGAAGGTTCACCTAGCTGCAATTTCCCCGTATAGGAAATCTCCTCGAACTGCTCCTCTCTGTGCATCTAGTCTTATAAAGCAGTTCATGAGAGGTCTTTTCCACGCATTTCCCCGGGTGCGTGCGCCTCCTCCGGAGGGGAAGCTCAATGTAGTCCTGGCGCAGTTGATGAGACAACGGTTTGAACCAATTCCCAAAGAGGAGCTTAATTTTCTCACATGGAAGGTATCCCTCTTAGTAGCTCTTACTTCTGCAAGGAGAGTGAGCGAAATACATGCCTTTACAATCAAGGAACCTTTTCATCATTTCACTGAAAACTATGTAACTCTACGAACGAACCTGACGTTTATTCCAAAGGCACCAACACAGTTTCACCTCAACAAGCCGGTGATATTACAATCTTTCTTTCCAAACCCATCTAGTCCAGCAGAACGGGCGTTGCATACATTGGATATCAAGAGATGGTTGAAATTCTACCTACTTAAGACGAAGGAGATAAGGAAAACTGATCAGATTGTGGTCGCTTAGGAACAAGGAAAACCAAGAACGGCAGTAACAAAGGCCACGGTCGCCAGATGGGTCTCATCCGCGATCCAGTTCTTTCATGAAAAGGCTAACAAGCCTCCGACAGCAAGAACTAAAGCACAATCCACAAGAACAGTTACTGCATCAGCAGCTTTGTTTGCGGGAGTGACATTAGACAAAATATGCCGTGCTGCGACATGGAAGAATGTCCACACTTTTACAAAGCATTACTGCCTGCAATCTACGCAAAGAGAGGATGCAGCGCTTGCCAAGAGGTACTGCATCATCTCTTCAATTAAGATCAGCCTCTTTGTTTGCAATAAGGGGAGCACTTGCTTTATTTTAATGAAGGTATTGGATATGTTTGGAAATGTATAGAAAAACAAATATATAACTGTATTTGAATGCTTGTGTATCTTGAAAGATTTACAGCAACAGTAGTGGTTTTAGCAATTTATTCTGCTGGTATGTTTAGTGCACGCATTTATGCAGGATATTGAATGATTATTAGCAATGTTACTAGTATATGTCTTTTGCATTTGGGGGTTTAAGTTACATGTCTCCCACCGTCCACTAACGACAGTACCATTTTATGGTACTGCTTGCTATTCTTATTCAGGCATGTGAAACTATGAAAGATACCCCAATACTAGATAAGAAAATATGTTACTTACCTGTAACAACGGTTATCCGGTATTGGTATCTATCATAGATTCACATGCAGCCCACCCTCCTCCCCGTTGAGTCAGTTCTCATTGATTTTGAGGTCCTCACTTCCCGCTTGTACTTAGAAAATCTAAGGAGAACTGGCCTCTGCTTGGAGTGTTCTAGAGGGTGCTGAATGCCAAAATTTGGTCCTTTAAAAAAAGGACAGATGGGCTACTGTTTAGAGGACAGATAGGCTACTGTTTATAAGGTCTTTGGACATTATAGCCTATGAAGGATTTAAGGCACTGCTTGAATATTTTACTGTGGGACTCCCATCTCAACGGGTATGATTCAAGCATGCGAATCTATGAAATATACAATACTGGATAACCGTACTTACAGGTAAGTAACTTATTTTAGTCAATGCCCAACCAATCTTGTATCTCTTGTATAAGCTATCACTTCTAGCCTTGATAGGTACTACGGCTTCAATGCTCATTCAGTTGTTATCCTTTTTTAAATGGTCACCTGCTGGTAAAAGTGCAGTGTTCTCTGCCTTCCCAATCCATATTTAACCTCTTTGCTATAATCATGTATATTTAGCAGCACAGTTCAGTAATTTACTTTATATCATGAACTACACATTTACAGATCTTTTATTGCACTGTCGGGGACTCCCATAATCACAGCCCTGTTAGCTCTCCAGCTACGACTTATCCTGTCCTTGACTAAACTGCTCGACCACACTACCACAAATAGAGCACTTGGGATTATTAATTTAAGAACAGACGGATTCCCATCACTCACCCGTAGGTGACATGCTTCATCATATGGGTCTCCTCATTGATGGCACAATCGTGACACTAAGGGCTGCAACCTTATCAGAAGGATGAGGGAGCCCGAGGATATTTTATCAAGGACATTATATGGATATTAAGATAAGCGCAACTACATTTTATGGGAAAAATGCAGTGCATAAGAAAAAAATGATAGTGAATTAAAATTGACCTATTAGAGACCCGATCTTTATTATTGTCTCGCACAAATCAAACTTAAAACAGTGCAAAAGCGACAGTCTATAACAAATAACTGTCTGGTGTTCGTAACTAAAAGGTCAACATGTTTCAACACCTATGGACATTATTCCATCCCATGCCTTCTTCAGGACCACTACTGTGTTGCTACTGCAATTGTGTACAAAATTATATTTAGTGAATTACAAATGTATAAAAGTACATAAGAATACCCCAGAGCCGGTTGGAACAAATGCAACCGAATCACCTGTACTTGGGCATATGTTGTCCTTCCTCTGCAAGTCCCGCACAGCTCACGGTTTCTGTAAAATAGTGAAAGGAATAGGCACAACCATCTTAGTATACATAGGAGTATACCCATTCAGAGAAACCTAGATAAATTGCAGTGATAATTAGTTCATCATCTACAAACACCCAAAAATTAGTTCCTGCACTATCGTCCTTACCCGACTTGCATGAGGAGGATACCTCACATCACCTGGCTGCGGCTCAGGGAACACGGAGGCACCACTCTAAGGGACAGACAATGGGGGGATACTACATGTCTTGTGGCGTCCGACCAGTCCCAACATTCTAAAAAGCCATCAAAATGTAGCAGAAAGCACATATGCACACATATCACATAGAACTAAACATCAATTTAGCCAATGTAAAACTATAATGTGGTCAGCCTACCACTGCCTACACCAAGCAGGTCTGATCAAATCTTCCATGGGCCAAAAAAGGAGGGCTATAACTAACCTCTTATATTTGACCTATCTCTTCTGTTATGAAAGTTGTTAACAACAGTCCTGAACCATTGTGTGTTGTTATCCCTACACATATTGGTTACACTTCCATGGTCAGTGCTATGCAGATCTTATTTTTGTACAACCAGCTTTTAAAAGAAAATAATTACCCATATTATATCCAATGGGAAGGATGTAATTGCCCATATATAGCACACTAATGCACTCCTCATACCTACTACTCAAACATCATCAATGATTCTAATAGTCTTCCTACTCCCTTTAGTATCTCCACAGTAAAATAACTCAGGAGCCAGGATTCAGATTGAGAGAATGCGCTATTACAGGTGGAACACACGTATCTCTCATGCAGAATTTACAGGTGGTGGCACAGACAGCAATTTAATAGAGAGGCACATATGCTTCTTAAACTAGGGACACATCTGCCTCCATCACTCTCTGCAAGCAGGTACACGGGCAGCAGGGTTTTGGAGGAGACAATCGGATGTCGCCATCTTAGGTGGTTCTGTTACTGTAGGAAGCTGGCTCTGTATATACTATTCCAAAGTGAGGTATAGTGTGCACAGAGTCCAGTGGAACCCAAAAGGTAGGCAGAGGTAAAGCACCTCACTCTCTATTTGGGGTAGTGTGGACGAGCAGTAAGGCTTAATCAGAGGACAGTGTTAAGCATGTGTTGTACACACTCAAGTCAGCAAATGAATTCACACTCAAAGACTGAACTTTTATTTCCTAGAATCAAGCAAGCCTGGCACTGGTAAGTGATAAATACTTTGCGGTGAATATACAGTTTGGATTGTAATTGTATATGCTTTTTGTTTTAATTTACAGTACTGCTACTGAGAAATGCAATGCTTTGGAAATACAGTACATATACTTTGAATGGGCTTTTTAGCAAAATGACCAGTACATTACTTTCAGATTACTTTTCTTTGACAGTGTACGTAAAAGCGTTTTTGTTATTTAGTACAATTTTAAAGGATTTCTTTAGATTTGCCAGCTCTACACTTTTCATAGGAAAACAGGCAATGGTATCCTATGGAGGAAAATAGTGATATCGGTTTAGAGGTAAGGACTTTGTGGAAGTTGGTATTCTGGGGTTAGACTCAGGAGTCCCCCTGGGTCAAGGATGCACTCTTGTTACACCCTCAGCGGCACTAGGAGCGGCCAGGTGCAGAGTGATGAGGCCCAATGTTATCCAATTGGGGAAAGGTGGTCTCCGGTTGGTGGCTGCTGACGAGCAGGCCACTGGGTTGTAGGTTCAAAGCTCCTGGACTTTAGCTCAGGGCAAATGGGGGTTTAGGCCAGCACAAAAGATGCACCCTAAGTGGCACTGGGGAGGCCGGGTGCAGAGTACTGTTTTGGCATCGGGTGCCCTGTAGTTTTCAGTGAAGAGTCTCCGGTTTACAAACGCACTGCAGGCTTGGGGACAAAGGTTTTCTAGGTGCGACCACCACTTGGAGTGGTAAATTGGGATCTTGGGGGTTGGTTAGGCACCGACGATTGGGCCACCCAAGGCCTAGGGGTGTCAGGTGCAGGGGCGCCTTTTAGGGTCTGATCTTCTTACCTGCCTCGGTCGCGGTTGGGGTTTGAGGCTGCAGGCATCGGATGGAGGCTTGAGGCAGGTCAGGGGTCACCGGATCTTGGGTCAGGATCGCCCGGGAAGACCTCCTATTGGTGTTTGGGCCACTCTAACTCGGGCTGTTGGCGCCAGGTGCAGAGAGGTGCAAACTAACAGATCCGTGCGGAGCTGGAGTCTGTTACTTGAACAAATCCGGTGTTCACGAGAGACAGAATCTTTGGGACTGTAGGTAGGCATGTCCTCTGGGTTTCTTGCGGTTGCTGGATGCAGGACACACCGGGATTTCGCTGGAGCAGGTTCGAGGTGGGGACAGGCCGTTGGGGCTGGGGCCAAGTCAGTGGGCTTCCTCCTCTTGTTAGCTTCGGCAGGGCTGTTCGGTCCTTCTTCTTTTCTTCTGGTAGGTTCTTATCTGAGGAAGCACGGTTCAGGTGTGCCCCTAAATGCTAGATTTAGGGGCGATACAGATAGGTAAAAGGTTGGGACAAAGGGATCCCTTCCCTGGGGTGGGTACACCACCTATTATGCCACCCTCCAGTGGGAGAGGGGCATAAGCCTTTCCCTGATTGGCTGGGTCCCCCATCTGTAAGATGGCAGGGACTGAGAGTTGTGATTCACCTCAGCTCCCCCACCTGAGGGGTGGAGTTGGCAGAGGTGGGCACACCTCTCTTCTTAACTTGTTTTTCCTGCCGGTTCTCCCGCCCAAAGTGGGGACAGAACCAGTGGGGACCAGTTGCTGAAAGCAGCAAGTAGCCTGGGGAAGCTCACAAAGTCGGCAAGCCTTTGAAGCTTCCCCTTTGTGGACACAGCCCATCCTGCCGGAGGAGGCTTGGTACTTCGTCCCAGGATGTGCATTGTTTCAGGAACCCGAGAGCAGCAGACTCTCGACCCAGGGGTTTGGAAACATGTCTGGTTGTGGCAGCTGAAAGCAGCCCCTCAGCCTGGACACTAATGGAAGGTCGTTTTTCAGGGGGCATCTCCAAGAAGCCCTCTGTGTACATTTTTCATTAAATCCCACACTGGCATCAGTGTGGGTTTAATGTACTGAGAAGTTTGATACCAAACTTCTCAGTTTCTAGTACAGCCATTATGGCGCTGTGGAGTTTGTCATGACTCCCAGCACCATATACTCTTAATGTCATATGGCCATATATGCTAATTGGGTTTTGTTTTTAATGCAGGTTTAGGGAAAGAACATTGGCTCTGGGCACCTGATTGGCAGGAGCCCAGGGCATACTCCGTCAAACCTCATCAGCAGTTAAGCAAAAAGTGGGAGCTACCATGCTCTTTCTCACCGTCACATGCCGCTTATTGGTAAGGAGAGTGGTTCCAGGCAGTGGTTCAGTATGGTTAGAATATTGGGCAAAAAAACTGTCACAAACCTGCACACCTGTCACATTCTGCAAGTAGGCATACGGTCAGCGGGTCTTCTGAGGAGGGTTATGAGGACCACCACTTAGGAATTTCCAACAACATCTGTGCAAAAACAAGGAGTCTGGTATACGGCAGTAGCTCAGGTCAGAAATATTACTAGGCAAAGCGCATCAGGCAGTGGGTCAACAGGCCACAATCTTGCACCAGAGAGACTGCAAACAGCCAGCAGGCAGGTAGGGAGGAGGGCTGGTAGACTTCAGAGGGAGCGGCCGACCGCTGCCATCTTCGGAATTAAGACCGATATATCCTTAAATCCCTGAGGCACTAGTAAAAGCAGTTCAGGGCTGATATTCAGGCCGCCGCTCGCTCCCTCCCAACTAAAATCAACTTCACTGCATGAATATCAGATCGAATGCTGAGAAGACGTCCGCTAACCCAAGTGTAACCTTTGGGTACAAGGAGGGACAGAGCCAAGACAAATATAAGGGCTAAGTCGTTTTATTTGTGATACAACAGTCCGTTCATAACATAAAGGGGCACGCGGTGACTGTCCGTGGGCTTCAATCTCCCTGTCTGGTCCTATTCCTGGATTTATCTCTTCCGGTTCGCCCAGCATGAAACAAAAAGAAACAAACGTGGCTGTTACTACACAGCACTCAAGAACAACTGATATGGGGGAGAGGGTGTGAGGGAGTACAGTTGTGAGTCACAGAGATACCACCACCAATCGCCTTCACCACGAGAGTGTTGTGGAAACAGAGGCTGCACTCTGCCTTCCTCCTCCCTACTAACCGGTCCCTCCCCGCTTAAACCCGAGCAAGGTACGTAAACGACCACGCACCTGACTTAGCCACGCGTCCTCCTGCGCGTGGCTGGGCGGTATCGTTGGCCTCCTGGCTTTCCCGGGTCGTCCTCTCGCCTCCGCCGACCTCGCTCTGGGGGAACCTCCTGCTCCGCCGTGTCTTCTTGGCTCCTCGCCGCCCGACCTTCTTTCGGCAGAACCGTGGCACTTTCCGGATACTCTCTGGAGACACCGTTCACGGACGCCTCGTTCTCCGGGTTCGCTTCTGCTTCCCTCCTTCCTCCGTTCGTGGCTCCAAACTTCCTGATCACCAGCGAGACGGCGTCTTCCGTGTCTGCCTTTCTGTTTCCTGGAGCCGCTCCCGATTGGTCCACGTGACTCCGCGTCACAGGGGCGGGACAGGCCGCCTTGTAAGCGAAGCAGGAATTAAAGGGATCAGTCCAGTCCTGTAGGGGACTAGAGTCCTCGACCTGCTGACACCAAGGATATACCGGAGCATTCACAGGGCTCACTCTGGTGCTGCCATAATCGGCCCATACCAAGCAATGTTATTTCTCTTCCAGGGGCAGCACATGAATATTCCTGCCCATGCGCGGGGACCCCGGAAAATATATTTAAAATATAATGGCGGACGCGCTGGCACTAATTAATTAAACAGCACTTTTTTGCACCAGCAACTTATGGGTCTACTCTTCGTCATTTGGAACTGACCGCGTGAGCTTTTTATATATATATATATTTATATATATTTATATATATATATATATATATATATATATATATATCCACAAACCCTCCAGATGAACTGTAGGAAGAGGCCACACAGGGAAATGCCGGAAAATCCTTTAATTGGACCAACAAGCAGGTAAGGCATGATGCATTTCGACACACTCGTCTTCTTCAGATGCCCCTGTTGCTCTGCATAACAGTCCCACCTCTCCGCTATAAGTACTTCTGCAGACCTCCCACACTCGATGGGAAGCGCCTCCCCTTCCGTATGTACGCTCACCTGCTGTAGTGTTGGTCGTCCTACAGCTCCCAGAATGCATCATCTCTGGGTAGGTGCTGCGAGGGAAATGAATAGTGAAAGTCCATGTGGCTGCGGCGCGCTGCAGAGCAGAGAGTACTGATGCAGGTGTAAATTCAGTCCTCGGGCTTTCCTGGGTCCCTGCATACATCATAACCTGCCGCAGCACGAGTCCGCAGAGTTTCGGGCCGGCACAGTGTCCAAACCTGACCGTGAAGTCACAGGCTGCCGTTTGGCAGCAAACCCCAATTGACCTGTGCTGGGAAGGTGGGCTGTGGTAATCCGATACCTCGGGTGCACAAAGAAAACTGCAAACGCAGACGCCAGTGATACCACAGCCACTTTGCAGATGGGGCCTCTTAAAGCGTCTCTGGCTGACGCTGAAAATGTCCACAAACCCTCCAGATGAACTGTAGGAAGAGGCCACACAGGGAAATGCCGGAAAATCCTTTAATTGGACCAACAAGCAGGTAAGGCATGATGCATTTCGACACACTCGTCTTCTTCAGATGCCCCTGTTGCTCTGCATAACAGTCCCACCTCTCCGCTATAAGTACTTCTGCAGACCTCCCACACTCGATGGGAAGCGCCTCCCCTTCCGTATGTACGCTCACCTGCTGTAGTGTTGGTCATCCTACAGCTCCCAGAATGCATCATCTCTGGGTAGGTGCTGCGAGGGAAATGAATAGTGAATTACAATTCAGGCAGTTGTAATTGCACGTAATTTATTCAAAATAGAGTCCCGCCCAGGACTTGGCCGCAATTAATTCCAAAACCAAGGTTGCCCCACTGGGGCTTGACATTTTGACAACAACAATTGCATCGGCTACCACTGGGGTTTTGTGCACTCAAGTCTAGCAAGGAACTGCAACAACCATAATGCTCCCTGGCGGGACTCTATTTTGAATAAATTACGTGCAATTACAACTGCCTGAATTGTTTGTTGTTTCCAACCAGTGATCAAGGGCGGAAGGCACGCCCGAAACGCGTATGGTACAAGGAATGAGGGAAGGCGGGCTGCTGTACCACCGCCTGCGGCAAGCTGTGTGTCTAACCCCCTCGTGTGTGACCTTCCAAATGGGACAACCTTGGTTTTGGAATTAATTGCGGCCAAGTCCTGGTCGCGGAAGGTCCCGCCGCTTCTTTACAGTGGATCTACATTGCTTCACAGCGAGCAGTGAACAGAACGGGGGGGGCCTGAGCCGCTGGTAAATATTGGTGCGACAGCAGGCTTCAAACCACCTTATTCTGCCCACTGGGGCTTGACATTTTGACAACAACAATTGCATCGGCTACCACTGGGGTTTTTTGCACTCAAGTCTAGCAAGGAACTGCAACAACCATAATGCTCCCTGGCGACGCCCACATGGGCGGGACTCTATTTTGAATAAATTACGTGCAATTACAACTGCCTGAATTGTTTGTTGTTTCCAACCAGTGATCAAGGGCGGAAGGCACGCCCGAAACGCGTATGGCACAAGGAATGAGGCAAGGCGGGCTACTGTACCACCGCCTGCGGCAAGCTGTGTGTCTAACCCCCTCGTGTGTGACCTTCCAAATGGGGCAACCTTGGTTTTGGAATATATATATATATATATATATATATATATATATATATATATATATATATATATATATTCACGCTCCAAGGTTGTCCACCTTATGAGTAGCACGCGAGCAGCAGCTTTATTTATGTGTAGGTGAGGACGGGGATCCGCTCGTAGACGCCGCTCCGTAATGGATCTGCCCGACGCGTTTCGAAGCTCCATCTGCTTCTCTTCAGGGGCTTTAACGGAAGCGGTGTGCGCACCCGTTACACTTCTCCAATTTCATATAACTCACCCGCTGATGGGAGGCTCCAATGAGACTTCTGGGAAGTGTAGTGCGGAAAGCACACAATCAAGTCCTGTATGGACTCCACGAGTGGGCCCGTCCTCGATCCCATGTACGGCTGCTACTTCACTGCCGTGACCCCCACGTTAACGGGGTGGTGCATACTCTGCGGCTGGACTGCCGCATATAGATTCACGCTCCAAGGTTGTCCACCTTATGAGTAGCACGCGAGCAGCAGCTTTATTTATGTGTAGGTGAGGACGGGGATCCGCTCGTAGACGCCGCTCCGTAATGGATCTGCCCGACGCGTTTCGAAGCTCCATCTGCTTAGGTGTATATATAATATATATAATTTTTTTTTTTTTTAAACAATCCATGCAGCCTTCCATACACAGGCTGAGCATTTCTGTAAAATCTTTCTGTGCACACATACATAAACAAAGGACATCTGAACTGCTGTTAAGGAACAGCAGAAAACATAGCCCTGTAAAGATAAAAAAGGCATTGTCAGTTCATAGGCTGCATTGTAACTACAATAGTATAGAAAGCTGAAAAGCTAACCCAGAGAAACACAAAGAAACTGGCACCGTGCCTTTAAGGTAGCCATGACCCCTAGCTTCCCATCTTGCCTCAGGGGTGACAGTTAGATCAGTTACCCTATTAAAAACAGTGAGGAGACTTATACACGCTGGTGCTAGGATCCAGCAGTGTGTAGGGGCATAAGCCTTTCCCTGATTGGCTGGGGACATGTTTCATGCAAGATGTGCAATTCGTCAGGACCTAAAGAAAATAAGTAAGTGCTACACAAAGAGGAAGATTCAGCAGGACCATCTGGCCTGCCTATCATACTTCAAGTGGAAGGTAGTATCTGCCCCTTCCTCTTTGTGTAGCACTCACTTACTTTCTTTAGGTCCTGACGAATTGCACATCTTGCATGAAACATGTCGACCGCTAGGTAGACTACACACTGCTGGATCCTAGCACCAGCATGTATAAGTCTCCTCACTGTTTTTAATAGGGTAGTAAACCACATTATTAAATATTTCGCCGTGGATTTATTAACCTCTTTTAATCCCCACACTTACACTTGTCTACACTTTCCCTAAAGCCCTCATACCCACATGCACGTACTGGCTGGAACAGAAGATCTCCGGTAAAGAGCCCCAGTTTTGGAAGCCCGTCAGACATTGCAGCGCCAGTCTAACGAGGAGCAGAACCCAAATGATGAAGCATGACACCTAGCTTGCTGGTTGTGTGATGGTTTTAGTTCCGAAAGGGGGATTCCCCTACCTTCGTTGGTGTTTCCCCTTTTCTTTTTCTTTTGCTTTGCTTGGTTACACCTATTCTACTCTACCTTTGGGGAACATCGTCCTTTCGTTTGTTGTTGCAGTACTGGGGCGTGTACGCTGGACCCCGTTGAATATTGCCCTTCGGGATTCCTCCCTTTGTTGACTAGTTAGGTCAGTTGTTCGTTCCGGCTCCTTCAGTCAGGACCCTGGTTAATGAGCCCTCAGATTTTTTACTTTTTTGTCATAAATTAACTCCTGTTTTTTTATCAAAACCTTATTATTTCGACATTTTTCACCTGTTGGAGTATTTCTTTGATATTTTTCAGAGAGTTCAGCATTTTTTCTCTCTCAGAACTGCCCACTCTGTTTGATCTTTGCCCTTCCTGTGGCAAAAAGAAGTCTAAAACAGGCTCGCATCCTGTCTGTAATATTTGTCTTCCTAATTGTCATGTTCCTGAGATCTGCCAGCACTGTCAGTCTATATCTAAACGTACTCTCAAGGACAGAGAGAGGATTCGCCTCTATGGACTGGCTGAGAAAGGAAATTATTCCTCTAGAGGCAGGTCTCCGGTGAGGCAGGAGGAAAGTGAGGACCAGATCTTCGTCCAGAAGCAAGATTCCGATCGGTTCTCTATCGGCGTCGGACTCTGCGTTGAAAATGCCTCCACCGGTGAAGAAAACGTCGACGAAAAGACCATCGACGGCGGGCTCACTGTCGATAGAGAACATCGGTCGTCATAGAAGAAGGCCAAACATTGAGGTACATCATCGTCTAACCCTCCGCCGTCGTCAACCTGGCGACGATCACCATTGAGGAATCGCTCTTCATTGGTGAGGGATCGCCCAACGTCGAGGCATCTCTCTCCGTCGTTGCCATCAGTACTGCGTTCGGCATCGAGACATCATTCTCCGCCATCGGTATGGCATTCGGCATTGAAACAATAACCTCCATTGCTGTCAACCAAGCAGCGGTCAACGCCGAGGCCCAGATCTTCAACGACTTTGAAGAAAGTTTTGTTGTCGAAGTCTCCATTGAAGCTATCAAGACGTCGCTCAACGTCGAGGCAAAGATCCCCGACCCGTCGAGAAGAACTTAGACGTCGAGACAGACTCCTCCGTTGAAGCCCACGAGACGCTCAACTTCGAGAACGAGATTGGTGATGTCGAAGGGTATGATGTCGAGAAGGATTTCTCCATCACCCTCTCCTCGTTCAACGGCAAGGCTTGGCACTCCAGAGGATAATCCTATTCCAGCGTCGAGGCGAAGATCTCTGTCGACGGAGCACCGGTCGACGTTGAGACAGAAGGAATCTGCACGGCAGACGTCGAAACCAAGATCTCCTTCAAGGGACACAGGTCCTTGTGGCACATAGTTGTTCGACGTCGAGGCATTTATCATCAAAGTCGCATCTTTCCTCAAGACACTGTTCAATGTCTAAAGACTTCTCAGAACCTTCAGTTCTGGCTGCGGCTTCTCCTCAAGTGATCTTGATGTCGAGAAGCTCGTCTTCTCCGTCCCCAGAGCGGTAGGTACAGAAATGCCCTCAGATCACAGCTTCACAGACGCAAGGACACAAAACTCCATCTGTTCACCTCTATCCCAGATGGCTTCTACCACTCCATCATTGGTAGAAGGAACCTTCAGCGCAGGTTCAGCGACCTATGGACTATTGAAGTTCACTACATAGATCTCCTCTGGCCCGGTTGGTGCGAGCTGTTGATCATTCACCTACCACTCCACCCAGAGATCGCCGTAGCAAGTTGCCGCCATATAGATCTTCTCATGGTCATCATAGAAGACGAAGATCTCCTTCTTGGACATCCTCCTCAATCCAATCCTCCAAGAGGGATTATTCTCAGACTCTTACGGACAGTCCTCCCTCCAGAGTGTCACCTATCGATGACATCAACACTTTTCATGATGTCCTCTCAAGAGGAGCACAGAAACTTAATATAGAGATGTCCTCAACTCAGGCATCCAAATTCATTATATTTGAAACTCTACACCAAAGGTCTGCATTTAGATTTTTACTACCACTGGTGCCTGCTCTTTTGCAACCGGTCATGTACATTTTTCTTACCCCAGCATCTATAAAGACAACCGGATTTAAAAAAGTTACAAAGCAGCAGAACAGAATCCCTTGTTCCTAAAGTCAGACCCTCCACCGGATTCAGTGAATATCGCAGCAGCATAAAAGACACATGCAGTCTCCTCTTCATCGTCAGTTCCTCCGGACAAGGAGAGTAGAGCTCTAGATTCTTTGAGTAGAAAAGCATGCAGTTCTGCAGCTGCATTGTTGCAAGGGTCCTGCTCATACACAGAACTGTGCACAGAGACCTAGGACATCAGCGAATTGTAGTGTTCCAGAAACTTACCTCAGTACCTAGAGAACCCCAACCAGCTAGCATCAGTGTCACATTAGCTCTTCATCCTATAGCAAAGCAACCAATGATTAGACAACCTAGAACATGCAACTTAGTACAAACTCAGGAATGGTGGGAAATGAGAATACTCTTTCATTATACTCCCTTACCAGTCCACAACAGGAGAAAAGAGTAGACACTGTAAGGTTAAAATATGTATTTTAACAACGTGATCTCAGATGCAGTATCTTAGCCAACATAAGCAGACATCTGATTAGAAATAATATGGTCAGCATTGTTACAATGCCATAAAACACGAAAGGAGAAAGCATATTATAATGCTGGAGAAAACAGGTAGTATAGCACCTAGATCTAACACCCTCCATATATAGGAAATATGTATTATATACTAAAGAAGGTCTCTTAGGCTTGTGTGGGGGATCCCATTACCTTTCCGCTCAGTAAGAGTAAGTTACATCTGGATCAGCATAGGCTCTCTGCATCCCTGGAAACGGATATCTTCCAAGTGTCTGAAATCATGGCGAGTGTGTGATAATAGGAACACCAGAATCTTAGTTGGCTCACAGCTGCCAAATTGTTGTATCTACCAAGCGTTACTCGAACATGCCAAAAAACAGCTACCATGTTTTGATAACCTTGACGACTTCAGCACTAACTGTGCAGACTAGGGGCACGATCTAAGTCTAGAGATGTTGAAAACAAAACCGCTTTTAATGTGTAGACCTTCGTGAAGGCTACCTTACAAAAACAGCTATACAGTGTCGTGTGCAAAAGCAGCAAAAGGTAAAATGGCGTTTAAAGTTAAAAAAAGCCATGCTAACATAACATGCGCGCAAAGCAAGCCTTAGGCCATACTACAGCATCTTTAAAAGTGTCTAGTGCTGCAGCCCTGTTGGGCCATTAAGATGGGGCGTTGTGGGATGCACTAGAGCGTTTTTTTTTTTTTTTAAACTGCCAAAAGTGGACCGTCAAGACTTTGTAGAGATTCTCCAGAAAGGGGCCCTAGAGGCCAATCAAATGATCTGTACAACAGCTGATGGGGCTTCTCTAGCTGCTCACTCGTATTCGCATGGGATATGTGCAAGAAGATCCTCCTGGTTGCGTCCTACGACTTTCAAGCCCAGCAGCGCATCATGAATCTACCCTTTTCTGGTAATTCCCTTTTCGGCTCCCACAATGATGAAGAGATGGCCAGAATGAAGCTGAGCTAGACACTCTTAAAGCCAAAGATTTGGTGAAGGAGTTCAAACGTCAGTACAGGTCTAGCGATCGCAGAGCCTACCATCAGATGGTTCCAGCCCCTCAATGGTCCCAGAGGCGGTGCCACCAATCCACTTCCCACTATCAAGGACGTAAACCCTCCAGAGGTAGAGGAGCACACTGACAATCCTCTACAGCAGCCAAAAACACCGGCAAGCAATGAACTTCCGCTTCCCCTGACGCTGTTGCCCACTCCAGTGTGAGGAAGTATCTCCGTACATGTAGAAGAGTGGCGCAACATAACAAATGATCAGTGGGTGCTAAATATACTAAAGAATTGGTATGCGCTACATTTCCGTACACCCCCAAAGTGTATTCCCCCAGTAAAGACAAATCTTCACCAACTAAAGTTATTGTGTCAGGAGGTATCTACTCTTCTACAGAAATCGGCCATAGAGGAGGTTCCTCCATCGCAACGTGGAAAAGGAGTATACTCCAGATACTTCCTAGTTTCAAAGAAGGATCAAAGCAAAGTTCAGGCCTATTCTCGATCTTCGTTCCCTCAACAGTCATCCAGAAGGAAAAATTCAGTATGTCGGCGCTTCATCCAATATATCCGCATCTTCAGAAAGGGGATTGTATGTGTTCGATAGACCTCAAAGATGCGTACTTCCATGCCCTGATTTCACCACTACACTGTAAGTTCCTGTGCTTCATGGTGGGTTCCATCCATTATCAGTACAGATTTCTGCCGTTCGGCCTGAAATCTGCACCGTGAGTGTTCACAAATGCATGGCAGTGGTAGCTGCAGCTTTACATCACCAAGGTCTGTTCGTATATCCATATCTAGACGACTACTAAAAGGCTCGCCTCCTAAAACGGGTAATTAGCGCTTCCGGATCTGCCTGAACTTACTGAGACACTTGGGCCTTCGTGTAAATATGCAGAAATCGATCCATCAGCCCACTAAAAGGATTCATTATCTAGGGGCTTCCCTGGACTCCAGCGCAGGAAAAGTGTTTCCTTCGGAGGAGAGACTGTTCTCAATCAAACAGAAATGCAATTTCCTCCTTCAAATGCATCAACCATCAGTTCGACAAGTGGCATCACTTCTACAGTCGATGGCATCTTGCATTTTTCTTTTCCCCAACTCCAGGTTGAGAATGAGACCTCTACACCAGGTTTTGGAGGACAAATGGGACCAAACTTCTGCACAATGAGAGGATTGAATTCTTCTTTCCCAATCAGTGAGAACATCCATTCTCTGGTGAACTCGTCGGAAAAATCTCCTAGTGGGAGTCCCTTTCCATCAACCTCCTCCAACACAATCCTTGATCACCGATTCCTCACTTCAAGGATGGGGAGCACACATGGGTTGTCTGCAGACTCAGGGAAAGTAGTTGAGCAAAGAACAAACCTATCACATAAACATGCTGGAACAGAGTGCAGTTCATCTAGCTCTCAAAGCATTCCATCCATCGATTCATGTTAAGTCGATATTAATACAAAAGGACAATACAACCACCATGTATTACCTAAACAAACAAGGTGGAACTCTCTCTCGCCCACTGTCCCTAGAATCTCAGGAGATTTGGCATTGGCTCCTGGCCAGACGTCTCTCTATCACAGCAGTCCATCTGCCAGGGGTACAGAACTTGCAGGCGGATGCTCTAAGTCAGCACTTGAAGGAGCAGCAAGACTGGGTGCTAAACGACGAAGTGGTGGCAGACATTTTTCATCAATGAGGTCATCCATCCTTCGACCTCTTTGCAGATGAACTAAACAAAAAAATGCCATTCCTTCGCGTCAAGATTTTACAGACGAGGATCGAGCGAGAATGCCCTTTTGATCGACTGGTCAGCAACATTTGCGTACACTTTTCCGCCCCTTCCTCTAATCACGAAGGTGGTAAGGTCCAGGAGGAAAATGATCCTAATAGCACTGGACTGGTCATGACAATGGTGGTATCCTGACCTGTTGCAGCTTTCAATATGTCCACACAGGAAGCTTCTGTGCAGACCGGACCTTCTGACCAAAATGTCCGGGTAGATCCTTCATCCCAACATTCCCTCGCTGAACTTGGCAGCATGACTCCTTAGGTCCTACAGTACGGCCACCTGAATCTCCCTCAGGATTGTATAAACATTTTGAGGTAGTCAAAAAGACCGTCCATGTGAATATCTTACTCTATTTAAGTGGAAGAGATTTTATTTGTCGTGTATACCTAATGGTTTTCAACCTACTAGTGGGCAAGAGGCGGTAATCTTGCCTGATCTCCTGCATTTGGCCAAATCAGGTTTAAAGTATACCTCCATAAAAGTTCACTTGGCAGTCATTACAGCCTACAGAAAGTCACCTAACCAACCTTCTTTCTTTCAGCTCCAGGTGGTCAAAGATTTCCTTCAGGGTTTGAAGAAGGTTTTCCCCCCTGTCCGACCTCCTTGGGAGTTGAAACTGGTTCTGTCAAAGCTGATGGGTCCGCCTTTTGAAACCATTCATAAGGCCACCCTGCAGCACCTTACAAGGGAAGTCTCTTTTTTGGTGGCTATTACTTCAGCGCGTGGAGTAAGCGAGATCCAGGCATTCTGTTCCAAAGAGCCGTCCACGGTTTTCCATCACAAGTGGTATTGAGGACTCACCCCACTTTCTTTCCGAAGGTGGTGTTTGACTTCCATGTCAATCAAACAATCTCTCTACCCACTTTCTTTCCCAATCCTGCTATGCCAGCAGAAAGTTGTCTTCACTCCCTAGCCCTTATGAGTGTTCAAAAATTGTATTTAGATAAAACAAAGACCATCAGAAAGTCTGATCAGTTGTTTCTAAACTAAAGTGGCATCAGAACAGGTTTCCCAGCCTCCAAGCGCTCCATTTCCAGATGGATAGTGTCTTGCATTAAGCTGGTTTATCGATTGGCAAATAAACCCCAACTGGTTTCTCCCAAAGATCACTCAACTAGGGGAAAGCAGCTACTATAGTTTTTCCACTTGATGTACAGATGGCCGAGATCTGCTAGGCAGCAACTTGGAAATCGGTGCATACGTTCACGCGACACTATTGTCTCGATTCTGATTCCAGAGCAGATACCCAAGTAAGCCAAGCGTCCTTGAGCAATTTATTCCAATGCTAAGTTTGTTGGAATTGGTATTCTTTGATGTTTACTGCCATTTTTATGGTTCTCATTTGCCCGCAGGAAGAAGGGATGGGCTTGCTACTAGATTCATGTGCTTATAACTATTGATGAGGATCCCCTGGAAGAGAAGGATACATTACTTATCTGTAATCCTAGTTCTCTTCCAGGGGTATCCTCATCAAAGTCATAAGCAACCCTCCCGACTCCCCGAATGATCGAATGTGCCCTGACCTCCGGGTCTCTGCAAAGAACTGACATGTCGTCTCCGAGGCATGATGGGAAGCTAGGGGTCATGGCTGCCTTAAAGGCATGGTGCCAGTTTCTTTGTGTTTCTCTGGGTTAGGTCTCCAGCTTTGTATACTATTGAAGTTACAATGCAGCCTTTGAGCTGACAATGCCTGCTTTTCTCTTTGCAGGGTTTTCCGTTCTACTGTCCATTAAAAGCAGTTCAAATGTCCTTTGTTCTCCTGCTTTGTTTTTGTATGTGTGCAAAGAAAAATCTTACAGCATTGCTCAGCCTATGGTGTATGGAAGGCTGCATTTGATTGTTTTTAAAAAAATGTATATATATAGAGTTCTATAAATGTTTTCTTATTTATTTCTTTATATATTTTTCGGGGTCCCTGCGCATAGGCACTAGGCTTACAGGTAAGTAACTTAGCCTTCTCTGCCTTGTTTTAATCACTAAAGTAAGAGTTTCAATCTGTTTAAAAAAAGAAGTTGCTGTATGTGCCCTGGACTTCCTCTGAGCCGCCTCACTTATGCAACTATTGAGACCAAGGCAAGGGGGGGTCTCACTGTGACTACAGAGCTTGCCAGGGCAACGGTTACCTGCTGCTCCAGCCAAATACACAGCTGGCAGGCTGAAAAAGGCAGGTGTCGCAGGTCCCGGTAACAGTTCAATATTGCCTGCGCCACCTGCACACATTCCTGCACCGGCTCACTGCACTCGGCCACACACTTGTTCCTCCACACCGGCACTCGTCACGCAGGATTAAAATGCGATGCCAGGGTGTGAAAGGCAGGTAGAGCAGAGACGGTAGGAATAAGGATAACCTCTTAAGCCTGCCCCACTCTACAGCAGCAGGTAAGCAAATCTGAGCAGCTGGTTTGGGTGAGGATGGGCAACTTTGAGTAAAATAAAAAATATATGGCTCTCGAGCTCTTAAATTAGAGCGTTTGGGCTTGTTGTACCACAAACGGGCCCATTCGCACGGAACTGCGGCGCTCGCGTGGAAAATCAGCTTAATCTGACACAAGTTCAGCACATTGCGCAGCTCGTATCAATCACATGCGTGGACCTCCAACCAAAGCACTAGCCCACCCGTCCACAACTCCCACCCTGCTCCTCATGCCATGCCGACCTCTGGCACCAACACTCGTCTTGCTCCTGGTGAGCTTCTTCCACGAGAACTGGATTCTTGGCACATAAATTTGAGAAGATAAACCTTCAGCAGTACTAATCTGGGACTGTGTTCGACCCGCACTCCATTATTGTCGTTCTGAACCTTTTGAATTTGACCCGGTTAACTCGACCAGATGGCTGATGTTTGCGATTTCGGTTTCTAAGTGACATTTTAGTTTAATTTTTTACAAATTTTAAACTCTGGTTCTACTGAGCAGATGTTAGTTGTTTTTGGTCTTGTTTTATTCATTACATCTGAAAGAAACAGGTTAGTATTAGATTCCTTACCTTAGAATATCCCCAGGCGTCAGTCTGGATCTGGAAACTTTTGCGTAGCAGTACCCCTGCGCGTCGGTAGGCGTCGTCTGCAGGCGTCCCCTGCGGCTCCGCGTCGTCGGCGTCGTGCGCCGTGATGACGTCGCTGGAGTATATAGACGCCGCCTCCGCGCGCTGACGTCAGTTCTTCTTTTTTCCGCGCCAGTTAGCGCAGATCCGAAGAGCAGTACTCCGGTCTTTTGACCAAGTTTTTTGATAACTCCAACTCTTTCGGTGCCGGTAGGATGCCCGGTTTTAAAAATTATGACAGGTGCGACCGCCTGATGTCGGTCACCGACCACCATCGACTCTGCCTCCGTTGCCTGGGCGCGGACCACGACGTCGAGTCCTGCGTCGACTGCCGGGCCTTGACGAGTAAGGCTAGGCGGGAGCGGTCCCGCAAGCTGCTCGAGTTCCGGATGTCGGCCCCGCGTCGAGAGCGGTCCCGGTCCGGCCGGAGGTCGAGGGAGCGGTCGAGAGAACGGTCGCGGAGCCGCCACGAGCGCTCCGGAAGTAGTCACCATTCCTCCGGTTCCTCAGGTAAGCGTCACAAGAAGTCGGGGCGTCGTCATCGCACCCCGACTCCCCCCGACGCTCGCGCGATGCGGCCGGGGGTTCGGGTGGCCCCACCCCCACGGCTCCGCGTGGGTCGCCGACGCTGTCTGCTCCATACCCGTCGGTCCCTGGGCAAGGCGCGTCGCGCGAGGAGATAGAGGAGTTCCTCATGGCCATGAGGGCGCTGTCTCCTCCGACGGGGCCTACGGCGCCTGCGGGCCCGGTGGTCCCGTCCGGGGGCCCGAGCGGTTCGGGTGCTCCTGCCCCGGCGCCGTCGGGTGCTCCGGTCCCGGCTCCGCCGTCGGGTGCTCCGGCCCCGGTGCCGCTGGGCCCTTCAGGGTCGTCGCTGGCTGGTCACCCGGCCTCTCCGGCGCCGATTCCATCGGGGCAACCCGTGGTGCCGCCTCCGCGCGGCGCCGTGACTCCGATGCCGGTTCCGGCTGGCGTCGGGGCTCCGGCGCCACCCCCATTCCCTCTCCAACTCCGGACGCGGAGTCGGACCGGCGTCGCCCGACGCCGAGTCCGGCGCCGATGGGGCCCATTGACCCCGAGGAGCCGGTCTACATCGTTGAATCCGAGTATGGTGATGAAGATTATGGAGAGGGTTGGGAGGGGTCTGAGGACCCTCTGTCACGCGAGTGCCAGTACGACGTGGACTGGACAGGTGACTTGGGGGATGCCAGTGGTCTGGACGAATCTCCTAACCCTGGTTTTGTCTCGCCTCCCACTGTGGCATCGGAGGCTGGGGCTGCCTACTCTGTGGTGCTGATGAGGGCTGCCAAGGCCTTGAACCTTGAGCTCCCCGTCGCAAAAGTGAAGCCTAACATCCTCACCGAGGTCTTCAAACCGCAGTCATGCCCACAGGAGCCTCTGCTGCCGTTTAATGAAGCCTTGACGGACGTTCTGTTGGGCACGTGGTCCAGGCCCGCTTCAGGTTCGCCTGTTGACAGGAACGTTGCCAGGCGCCACCGTCCGTGTACGGACGACCCTAAGTTCCTGTCCACCCATCCCACCCCTGAGAGTCTGGTGATCCAGGCCTCAACATCCCAATCCGCATTCCCGTCGGCCCCGCCTGACCGGGAATCTAAGAGGTACGACCAGTATGGCAAGAAGGTCTTCTCGTCCCTGAGTGCGGGACTGCGGTCTTGCAATACCGCATGCCTCTTGGGCCGCTACACCCACTCTCTGTGGGATACGGTCGCGGAGTGTTTGCCGCAATGCCCGCAGGAGGTACGGGACAAGCTCAGCCAGGCTATGGTTGAAGGCCGAGACGCGGCGAGGTATTCCATCAGGTGTGGTCTTGATACGACCGACTCGCTGGGCAGAGCGATGTCCATGCCGGTGGCGATTCGTCGCCACGCCTGGCTGAGATCCGCCAATTTTTCGCCGGATGTCCAAAATGCCTTGATGGACATGCCGTTCGATGGCAGTCGCCTGTTTGGCGACAAAGCGGACAACGCGCTTGAGCGCTTCAAGGACTCCAGGGTCACGGCCAAGTCCTTGGGTCTCTCGACCCAGCGCCAGCAAACGGGTTCGTTTCGCTCCTTTCGTGGCCACGGAAGGGGCGGTCCCACACGTGCTGCCAGCCACGCACCGCAGAACACTTCTCAACGCGGTGGCGGCCGTGGATTCCGCCGTGGTGGCGGTCGGGGACAGCGGCGAGGTCAGGCCACACCTCCCCCCGCAGCAGCCTCCAAGTCCTCCTAGTCCGAGCTTTCAGGCCCATGTGACGCCAGTGGGTGGCAGGGTTCGCCATCACCACTCCCGCTGGCGCACTATCACATCGGACAGGTGGGTGCTGCAGCTCGTCCGAAGGCGCTACTCCCTTCCCTTCGAGACCACTCCTCCAGCCATGCCACCGCAGAACCACCGTGTGTCGGGGGACCACTTGACACTTCTGCAGGAGGAAGTTACGGCCCTCTTGGCCAAGGGGGCCATCGAGCGCGTTCCTGGGCCAGAAGTAGGGTGTGGTTGCTACTCCCACTACTTTCTGGTACCCAAGAAGGACAAGGGGGGCCTGCGTCCTATCTTGGATCTACGGAACGTCAACGGCTTCCTCCGGAAGGAGAAGTTCAAGATGTTGACTTTGGCTCAGGTCTTGGCTGCTCTAGACCCACTAGACTGGATGGTAGCGTTGGACTTGCAGGATGCGTATTTTCACATCCCCGTCCTGCCGGCCCACCGGCGTTACCTGCGGTTCACGGTAGGCCACGAGCACTTTCAGTTTATCGTGCTTCCATTCGGCCTTACCAGCGCCCCACGGGTGTTCACAAAGGTGATGGCGGTGGTCGCAGCTCATCTGCGCCGGTTAGGGGTTTCAGTCTTCCCCTACCTCGACGACTGGTTGTTGAAGGCGGGCTCGCCCCAGACAGTCGTCCACCACCTTCAGATGACGGCAGACCTCCTGCGCGAGCTGGGGTTTTCCATCAAAGTGCCGAAATCACACCTGTGTCCCTCCCAAAAGCTCCTTTTCATCGGAGCGGTTCTCGACTCGGCGCAGTTTCGGGTTTATCCTCCGGAACGGCGGGTCCGGGATATTCAGGCTCTGATTCCCATCTTTTCAGGGTCTCGGTCAGGTTGACGCCGCGCGTTCTGGGGCTGATGGCCTCCTGCATCCTTCTGGTGCATCACGCCAGGTGGCGGATGCGGGCTCTGCAGTGGGACCTGAAGTTTCAGTGGGCCCAGCATCAAGGCAACCTATCCGACCATGTCCTGACCTCGGAGGGCACTGCGAGACAGTTGCAGTGGTGGCTCACGGACCGCGATTGGGTCTGCGGCAGATCCCTCTCCCTTCCCCAACCGGAGCACGTAGTTGTGACTGACGCGTCCCTCCGGGGCTGGGGAGGCCACTTGGGAGAGGCGGAGATCAGAGGCATCTGGTCTCCGGCGGAGTCCCGGCTCCATATCAACATGTTGGAGCTGCGGGCGATTCGCCTAGCACTGAAGGCATTCCTCCCCTTTGTCAACGGGAGTGTTGTGCAGGTGTTCACGGACAACACCACCGCCATGTGGTACTGCAACAAACAGGGCGGGGTGGGGTCGTGGACCCTCTGCCAGGAGGCTCTGCTCCTCTGGCAATGGCTGGAACGTCAGGGCGTGACTCTGACGGTT
Source organism: Lissotriton helveticus (assembly GCF_964261635.1). Taxonomy (NCBI): domain Eukaryota; kingdom Metazoa; phylum Chordata; class Amphibia; order Caudata; family Salamandridae; genus Lissotriton; species Lissotriton helveticus. The sequence continues at coordinate 108,374,794 of NC_136067.1, forward strand.
CAACACCTGGCAGGTTCTCTGAACGCCAGGGCGGACGAACTCAGCCGTCGGTGCTCGGTGGATCACGAATGGCGTCTGAACTCGGACGTGGCGAAAGGCCTCTTTCTGCAATGGGGAGAGCCTTGGTTAGATCTATTCGCCACAGAAGAGAACGCGCAATGTCATCAGTTCTGCGCGTTGGAGTTTCCAAGACGGCACTCGCTCGGCGACGCCTTTCGGCGCGAGTGGAGTTGCGGTCTGTTGTACGCCTTTCCGCCTATACCACTTCTGCCCAGAGTGCTGAAGAAGATCAGGCGCGACCGGGCCCAAGTTATCCTTGTGGCTCCGGACTGGGCTCGAAGGTACTGGTATCCCGAGCTACTCAGCATGTCAGTCGGTCCCTCGATCCGCCTGCCCCTTCAGGAGGACCTTCTGTCGCAGCAGCAGGGGACGGTCCTCCACCCGAACCTGTCCAGTCTCCACCTCCATGCATGGAGATTGAGCGGCGACAGTTGAGGCCATTTGACTTGCCTCCTGAAGTCTGTGATGTGATTCTGGCAGCCAGGCGTCCCTCCACAAAGTCGGTATACGCCTGCCGGTGGAACAGATTTGTGGCATGGTGCACAGCAAAGGCTGTGGATCCTCTCTCTGCTCCCCTTTCTGAGGTTCTCCTCTTCCTTCTTTCTCTTGCCCAGCAGGGCTCTGCTCTGGGCACTATCAAGGGCTACCTTTCTGCCCTTTCCGCCTTCTTAAGGCTACCTGATCAGCCATCTTTATTCAAGTCCCCTATTGTACTGAGATTCTTGAAAGGCATCACGCACATGTATCCACCTGTTCCGTTCGTGATGCCTCAGTGGGACTTGAACCTGGTTCTGACTTTCTTGATGTGCGCTCCCTTTGAGCCGCTTCATTCCTGTCCTCTACGTCTTCTCACTTTAAAGACGGCTTTCCTGGTTGCCATCACCTCTGCCAGGAGAGTGAGTGAGCTCCAGGCTCTTTCTGTTAAACCTCCTTTTCTTGTCCGTTCATCCTGACAAGATTGTTCTTAGAACTAAACCTTCTTTCCTGCCCAAAGTAGTTTCTGCTTTTCACATCGGGCAGTCCATCACCTTACCCTCCTTCTTCCCGCCTCCGCATCCTTCAAAAGATGAAGAGCGGCTCCATCGTCTGGACCCAAAACGTGCGCTTTCATTTTATATGGATCGCACACGCCAGTTCCGGGTGGATGAACAACTGTTTGTTGGCTACGTGGGTGAGAAGAAGGGAAGGGCGGTACAGAAACGAACCATCTCTCGGTGGGTCGTCCTGTGCATCAAAGCCTGCTACTCTTTGGCTCGGAAGGAGCCTCCTGTTGGGCTGAGGGCCCATTCCACTCGGGCCACGGCGGCTACTACTGCCCTGGGCCGGGGAGTCCCTTTGCAGGACATTTGCCAGGCGGCTACGTGGGCCTCGCTGCACACCTTTGTGAGGCATTACTGCCTGGATAGTCAAGTCCGGAGGGACGGCTTCTTTGGCCGTTCGGTCCTCCAGGATTTTCTGGTGTAGGATTGTATTGGTTCGCAGACCCACCACCGGGGTTGGTATTGCTGGGGTATCTATTCTAAGGTAAGGAATCTAATACTAACCTGTTTCTTTCAGATGAACAAGTTACTTACCTTCGGTAACGATATATCTGTAAGAAACAGTAGTTAGTATTAGATTCCTTACCGCCCCACCCATCCTCCCCGTTCTGCGAACTGATACCTAGGGTTAAGGACATCCCTTTCAGGGCCCTAGTTTTCACATGGCACCAGTGTTCGTTCTCACATGGCTCTGCGTTTTCTGGCGCGGAAAAGCTGTGTGCAAAGAACTGACGTCAGCGCGCGGAGGCGGCGTCTATATACTCCAGCGACGTCATCACGGCGCACGACGCCGACGACGCGGAGCCGCAGGGGACGCCTGCAGACGACGCCTACCGACGCGCAGGGGTACTGCTACGCAAAAGTTTCCGGATCCAGACTGACGCCTGGGGATATTCTAAGGTAAGGAATCTAATACTAACTACTGTTTCTTACAGATATATCGTTACCGAAGGTAAGTAACTTGTTCATTAATCTCTATTTTTCTAACCTAGTGTGGGATCTTTGTGTGGTGTTTTCACTGTTTTACTGTTCGAAGTGTTGCTTAGATACTTTACGCAGTGCCTCTAATTAAGCCTGACTGCTCTTTGTTAAGCTACCAGGGGGTTGAGCACAGGTTAATTTGGGGATTTCTTAGTCCTTACCCTGACAAGGATTGTGATTGATGCTGACCAGGGCTCATACTCTAGTCAACCACTACCCCATTTTTTAACAGCCCCGTCTAGAGCAAGGTATCTTTCATTCTGTTTGTATTGTCTATTGCTTTTGGTTTTGCTTTGGGCATGGTTAAAGGTTATCTTCAGGCCCTTCCTACAATCTTACTTTTGCCAGATCATTCCTCTTTGTCACCGTTTGAGATGCAATTCTTGAAAGGGCTCGCACATATGTTCCCCTTCTCCTTTTGTGATGCCCAAGTGGGACCATAACCTGGCCCTCAGTTTATTTAATGTGCACTCTGAGCCACTTCTCAGTTGTCCCTTACGGCTCCTTTTAAGATGGTGTTCGTTGACGTTAGCACAGCATATGAGTGGCTCTTTGTTTCAATCCACTGTATGCTACCTTCTTTCCAGACAAACTGGTTCTGTGGACTTGAGCGTCATTGGTCAAACCATCACCCTGTATGCGTTCTATGCTCACCTCACCCTCTCTAAGGCGAAGGAGAGGCTCCATCGCTTGGATACCAAAAGAGCACCCAGCTTTTACATTGGTCATACCACGGAACACCAGGTGGACGATTAGCTCTTTGCCGGGTTCTCTGAAGCAACAAACTGTAAGGTAGTACAGAAGAGAACCATCTTCTTCTTGAACATGCTCTATATTAAGAACTGCAATGCATTGTCCAAAAAGCAGCCTCCAGAACTTCTGCATGCTCATTCTACCAGGCCCAAAGCTGCTACCACTGCGTTAGTATACAGAGTCCCCGTCCTAGACATATTCCAGGCAGCTACATGAGGGTCCGGCTATACATTCACAAAGAAGTATTGTCTGGGCAGTCTGGTTCTGTGACAGGGACAATCCTGCAGGAATTTCTGATTTGAGTCCATTCACAGACCACCCTCCAGAAAAGGTACTGCTTTGGTAGTTATTCAAAAGGCGAGTAATCTGCGGCTAGATGTCTCTATCAGAAGAATAAGTTACATACCTTTGAAACGCTTTCTGGTAGTGACTCTATATAGCTGCAGATTCTTCATTGACTCGCCTATCCTCTTCATTGCGTGATTGGGCTTGATCCATTAATAAGATTCCAAGTCTAGAAATCTACACACTAGTCACAACCAGTGCGCTCTGGTTGCTCTGCATCTGGAGCGCGGCCAGCCTCAAAAGCATTTCATGTCATCTCGGGGGGGGGGGGGTGCATATGTAGGCTCTGCACCTCATTTCTGGAGCGAATCGGCATCATTGCGTAGTCATTCGGATCCAACTGGTGGTGTGCCAAGGTACTGCTGAAACGTTCTGGACCCTGTGTGACTTATGAGGAACATTCAAAAGGTGAGAAATCTGGTGCTAGATAGAGACTCTACTATAAAGCGCGTTACCTAAGGTGAGTAACTTTTCCTCTTTTCCTCGTGTCATCTTGCATCCAAGAGTTGAAATTTCTGTGTGACTCCAGCTAGAAAAGTATTGTCACTGAAAACAGTTTAACTGGTCGGGTATCTAGTGTAGGAATGGTTGATTGACTGTTACATCACATAGTGGGGGTTTAGCAATGCCTGTACATTACTCTGATCCTCTAGCACTTTGTGAAAGGAACAATGGAATTGGGAGGATACAAATTATCCTTTAATGGTAAGTAATTATGTAGTGCTGCAGTTTCTAATGTAGTTTAGCGAGAACTTGAATGGTAAAATGTAAAGGTACAAATAAACAGAGTATTTTGTGAATGTAAGTCCACCAGTGAGCTTGTTATGAAGTCACGATTTTCCATCTACTGGAAGGAATTGGTGAACCTCAGGTTGCAAAAATATAAATATAAAGCATGGTGTATAAAGATATAAAATATGTAATAAAATACACGCTGAATCTGAGATGAATGCTTGGTCATGTATGAACTGTGTGTCTTGTGAAATATAACTGAGTGTTTTCCTGTGTCTAGTAGTTGGAATGATTGATTGTGAGCAGGCCAATCCCTGATCACGTAATTGCAGAAAGGTTCCTAGCAGCCCTTCACTCTGTTCTGTTCTGTTTTCAGCCGCACTTTCAGACATTGTTTGATAATGTGAAGCGTCTGTTGTCCAACGAGCTGTTGATGACTGGAATGGAGAAGGGTCTCTTGACAAAGTGTTTGGTGCAGCTCAGCAACCACTTTGACAACTATGAGCGGCAGAAATCGTTCCTGGAAGAGCTGCTGACTCCTGTAGCTGCACTCTGGCTGTCTGAGGTGATGCAATGGTAAGGCTGCCATCTCTTTAACCAGTTAGGTAACATTAGAAAGTAGTTGTCACTGATCATGAATTAAACTCAAGCTCTCCGGTTTATGTTTAGCTTCAAACAAATGAGATATTCCTGGAAGCTGTTTGGGATCAAGCTTTTGTGAAAAGCAACATACACCTCTTAATAGATGTTTCCCCCAGAAGCCACTGTTAAATACCAAGCATCTACCCACCACCCCCATCACTTCCCTAAAGACCTTTTCTTTCCTTACCTTTGTAGGTCTTTTTTCCGCTACTCTATTGTTTTGTCAATCCCGGTTTCTTTTTATACCTCTTAGTTCCACGATGACTATTTAACTCCTGTTCCCTTTTTTCCAGTACCTCATTAATCTACCCTCTTATTTTACTATCTTCCATACTCTGTTCCCATTTTCTTTCATCAAATAGGTGCAGATACCCATTTTCCCTCCTGATTACAAAATACCTTGCTATGGTCTGTTTTCTCTTGGTTATGAGGAGTTCAGCAAGTCTCGAACAAGGTCATATGCAGGTTTTATCACTGATATTCTCCTCTGCAGCTAGGTATGACTTTGGACATGCCTGGTTGGAAGTCTGCCCTCCACTTCCATTGAACACTGCAGTTCTGTGAACAGTTGAATCGGTGTATGGTCTTTTCTTCATTGGATTCACTGGCAGCATTTCCCCTATTCTTACTGTACATTCTAATCTCAGACTTAGAGTAAGAAAACAGTGGAAAAGAAATCCATTCACATGTACAAGTTGTGTGTTTTGCATTTTTACTCCGGTCTGAAAATTCCTCCTTTTGAACCTTCCCAACCTCAGTTCTGTATCGTAGGATCAGTTTAATGTGAAATCAGTCTTTACATGACGACTTTTACAGCAGGTACATTACAGCTTATATAATGTAATAAGCTAAGCTTTGCAAAGCAAAACCAAAGTTTAAAGTGAAATCATAGGTTCTAGGCATGTGGGCTGCTGAATTCATATCTGTGCATAGATCGCCGCCTAGTGTTGGGTCCGGATGATTGCACTTTGTTGTCCTGGAAGAGTCTTCGAAGTATCACGAGATAGGGGACTCCTCCCCTGGACTACAGTGCGCATGGGCATCCTTTCCATGCTCAGATTGTTTTTTTTCCGCCATTGGGTTCGGATGCAAACTCCTTTACTCCTACTCTGAATCGAAACAAAACTTTTCTGAAGGCGAAAAGGCCTTGGACTTCGTCGGTATGGTTATCGTTCAGTACCTCTCTACTCCATACAACCTTCCATCTCAAATCGGTTGTCGACGCAGGCCGTTGGGCCTTTTCGACGCCACATGAGGCGACCGTCGATGGAAAGAAGCCCTTTCAGAAGGTGCCCACAATGCAACTCAAAGTTCCCCCATACTGATAAACACTCAGTATGCAACAAGTGCCTTTCCCTAGACCATAGGGAAGAAACCTGCCCGGCCTGCGCCCAGTTCCGATCGAAAAAAACAATACGGATCCAAAGGGCCGCTAGGCAAGAGATGCAGCGACAGTCACCGGAACCCGACAACATCTTCGATGATGACCAGGACCTGCCGGACGCTCAAGACGCGGACCTAGAGATCGTCACAGTCTAGGACTACTCCGACGACGAACTCCCTTCGGGCCAAATCGTGAGTACACTGCCCCGACACCAATTGACCCCTCGCCAAAGGCTTCGGTCGAGGCATTGCCAACAGGCCTTAGCCAAGATCATAAGAGTCTTTCGACAGCCCCGACTTCTGCCTCTGCTACGAAACCGAAACCTTCAGAAACCCCAGGGCTCAGTACCATCGCCCCGAAGAAGGTACCAGAGCCAAAAAAGGTCACCGACCCGAAGGGCGTCGATCCAAAAAAGGCCGCACAGCCTAAGAGCGTCGAGCCAAAGAAGACTGTCGACCCCTCAAAGGCTGCTCAGCCAAAAGCCGTCGACCCCAAAAAATCGGTCGACCCGAACAAGGGCACGCAACCGAAGGGCGTCGAACCAAGAAAGGTCGCCGACCCGACCAAGCCTGCGGTTCCAAAGGCTGTCGACCCGGCATCTGGTGCCGTACCGAAGCCGGACAAACCTGTCGACCCAAAAGTAACAGCTCCAAAGACACTGGTGGATCCAAAAAAGACAGTCGATCCGGTGAAAGACACTCATCCAAAGAAGCCTACGGAGCACAAACAACGTGTCGACCCGAAAGTTCCTGCCGACCCGAAACGACAAGTCAAGCCGAAATCACGGCCCGAGCGGAAAAACCCAGCAAAACACCAAAGGTCGTCGACAAACCTGCCATCGTCGAGCCTTAAAGGTCCAAGCCTAAGCCCAGGACTGTAGAGGAAGAACTATTCCACCCAGATCCATCCGAGGACCAGGCAAAAATTTACATTAACCCAGACACGGGTAAGGTTACCATCCTGCATAGGAAAAAGAGACCTTTGGACTTTGCACCTGATTCACCTATCCCACTCAAGAAAAAGGACTTTGGCACTTCTCCCACGAGACCCTCACTCCCTTTTCAACCTTTTATGCCCTTCACACCACTTACCTCACCTTCAAACCACGATGAGGGAAACACAGGGTATGAACCACAGCCCCTATATGACTTTCCTCAAGATCCAGATCAAGAGATACCTTGGGAGGAACCAACAGACCCTTATGATACACATCCTATCCCTGATGTGCTCACTTATTCTACTAAACCATCACCCACTGATGACACAGTAGTATTTAACCAACTCATAGACAGGGCAGCGCAATTCCACAACGTACCATGCATAGTGACCCTGTAGAAGAGGACTTCCTCTTTGACACTTTCACTACTGCAGAGAAAAGTGTCAAAACACTTCCAATGCTGAAGGGTGTTCTAAAACATGCACCTGACATAGTCAAGGACACAGCCAGGGCACGGGTAATCAATCCCAGAATAGAAAAAAAGTATAGACCGGCTCCTACAGACCCCACCTATATCAAGGGCCAGCTGCCACTAGACTCCCTAGTGGTTGCTAACGCACGAAAAAGAGCCAACTCTCAGACTACAGGGGAAGCACCTCCCCCTGATAAAGAGTCCAAAATCCTAGAGGCATCGGGCAAAAGGGTAGCGGCACAGGCATCCAATTCTTGGAGAATTGCTAACACACAGGCACTCCTGGCTCGTTACGATATGGCACATTACGATCAACTCGAAAGCCTTATGCAACATTTGCCCGAGCCGTTTAAAGCACAAGCAAATGATCTCATTCAGGAGGGAAAGTTCATCTCCAACGCCTCCATTAAATGTGTGCTGGATGCTGCAGACACCGCAGCTAGATCCATTAATACTAGTGTCCTCCTCCGCAGACATGCATGGCTGCGGGTTTCCGGCTTTAAGAATGAGGTGCAGTCCAACGTTCTAAACCAACCAGTTAACCCAGACTTTTTATTTGGTCCTGCGGTAGACACCATCTTGGTCAAAATGAAAAAGGAGGGGGCGTGGCTTGAGCGCCGATGGCGGAGGTCGCCTAGTGACTCGGCTCCGCGATCGAGCCATCATTTATCCTGTTCCCGGGGGCGCCCTGGGAATCCCGACCCCGCAAAGGAGAGCCCAGTGGCCCGTGCATTATTTGGCGAAGTTGAAGGTCCGTGGCGGTCTTCGGGACGGAGACCTGAGGGATCGAGAGGACTGCGAGGCGGAAACCAAGATGGCGCCCGCTTCGTCCTGAACACTTTGCGGACGGCCGAGGACCCGGGAGCGACCGGCGCCCCCAGCACCCCCAACGAGACGGACAATCCTTTCTCCATTGGGGAGACACCGAGCGGACTGTCACCTAACGACCCCTGGGGGCCAGGAGACGCCCGGCGGCTGGACGCGGAGTGACCCAGATCGCTGCCACTAATCATTGCCGAGGAGCTGCGTGTGGGAGGGGAGAGGCGGACCATTCCTCGCCGCACGGAGTTTGCCGCGGCCGCCTGCCGCTCTAGCTCCTGGCTTGTTAAGTAGGCGGACCGGTCCCAAGACGTGGAGGAGAACCTTGGAGCGCCCCCACCACCCCCTGCTGCAAGAACACAGTGCGCAGCGCCGCGGGAATCAGACGGGGCTCAGGCTGATGAGGTGGGGGCCGGGGGCTCCCTGAGGACACACCGATCTCCGAGCTTTGCCCACGCCTATCCAGGATCCCCCCTGTAGGAGAGTAGGGTCTGCAATCCTATGATCACCCCAGAATTTTGCTTTTTGCTTCACTGGTTTACGACTTTCCCTGGCTGTGGGCCTGCTAATCAGACCCACAGCCTAGCTGTTCTCTCTATTCCAAATTGTACCCAGGTACTGAATTGGCACTGGGCCCTCTCTTGTGTCCCTGTAACCAGGGCAGAGGTGCACCCAGCAGTCTCCCAGGGGCTGCAGCATGTATTATGCCACCCCTGGGTTGACTAACTAAACCAGACACAACTGGCTGCTTTACAGCTGGGGCAAGGTGGTGTACACACCCTTTGCTTTAGATATAGTATTCCTATATCTAACCCTAAAATGGACACATATATTCCTATCAGTCACTCCTATGGCAGGCCTTAACAATCCTGAAGGCAGAGTGCTTGGAATAATGTGATATGGTGCTCTGGCATGAGCTGAGCCCGTTTGCAGCTTGCGGAACCAAGTCCTAATAGCTGTTCCATGATAACGCTATACCATATACTCTTAAGTGCATTATGTACCTCGCGGTCATATGCTAACTTTGGTATAACATTATCAAAACATAATAATAATAATAATAATAATAATAATAATAAGTTCTTTATTCGGTTAATCATAGAGAAAACCATAAAAGACAACAATTTCAGCAATAAAAAGTACTGTTAATACAATAGACATATGTTAAAACGAAGGCATTTGAATTTTTAAAAGTCATTGTTTTTTCTTGTACATGTAACTAAAGATTTTTTCTATGATTCATGATGCACTTTAAAAAATTTAGGACTAAATAACAAAGTTCTTCAGACTCTAAGGATTGCAGACGGTAAAAGGCCGGTCGGCACTGTCTGAGACCCCACCTCCTGCATATCGGAAGGATCCAACGTTTTCTGTGAGGATGGTAAAATTTACAGAACATGATAACGTGGATATTCGATTGAATAGATGTCCCGTCGCAAGGACATGGGGGCAAGCTTTGTTCCCAGGCCTTATTTATAGGAAACGCGACCAGTCTGAAAAAAAGGTTCAGTCTAAGCCTGGTCAACAGCATCCTCTCGTATAATTTAGTCTGTAAGGTAAGAAATTGTTGAATACCAAAGGTTTGCTGGACTATATTCGCCTGAATCACTGATGGTTTTGCAGCATCAGCGGACAGTCTTAGTGTTTCCAGATGTCGTAGAGCAAGTTCTTTAAGCTCCTTTTTTGGGAGAGATGCAATCGCCTCTGGTTGGAGGTAGTATTGTTCAAGCCCGAGGTCAATAAAAAAAGATCTAATGTAACGTAGCCATTTCAGTCTAAGAGAATGGTCGAGTGACATTGTGTCGGTCACAATCAATTGAGTTAGTGTGTTTGTGTCCGATACCCAGATACGTCTCCACAGCAACAAGGGTTGGATTTTGATAAGATCCTGGAGATAGGGAATTCCGAGTTCCATGTGGGAGGCGTAAGTTGATGTGCCCTTCGGGGTAGCAAGAAGAAATCTGATGAATTTATTTTCAATTTTCTGGAGGGCGCCAACCTCCGTGTGGCCCCAGATTCCTGCTCCGTAAAGAGCAATAGCCTGGCACTTGGCCTTGTAAATTCTCAGGAGTTCTACTGGGCGCCTCCTTCCCAATTTCCGTGAGAAAGACTGCAAGGCCGCTGTCGAGCGCTTAAAGAGATGACATCTAGTCTCCACAGCTGGTTTCCATGTTAACTTGTGGTCAATCATGATCCCAAGATATGGATATTGGGTGGTAGTCTTAAGAGGTTGGTTGTCGAGAAAGATATTTTTTGTATCTTTCTTCGCCCCCCCCGTAATCATGACAAAAGTTTTTTTTATATTGACCTTTAGGTCCAGTGAGCTCATGAATGAGGTATATCTGTTGAGTGAGTACTGGAGTTCACGAGGAGTTCGGGCCAGGATGACAGCGTCATCCGCATAGAGGAGCGCTGGGATCGGTCTCTGTTTCAGTTTTGGGATGTCCTGAGCCCCCCTCAACATCTCTTCCTCCAGGCCGTTTGTGTAGAGTGAGAAGAGAAAGGGGGCCAGGACACAGCCCTGCCTGACTCCCCGCTCCACCCCAAACGACTCAGTCAGCTCACCACTCTTTCCAAAGCGAACTCTCGCCGAGGCCCCAGAGTACAGCTCTCTCAGGAGATCCAACAGGGAGGGCTCCACACCCATTTCTCTTAGGACCGCCCATAGTTTGGAGTGTGAGACACAGTCAAAAGCGGCGGACAGGTCTACGTAGACCATGTAAACCGTGGTTTTCTTGGCGTGCATGTATTTAGCCATTATAAGACTAAGATTGAGTGCCTGCTCTACTGTCCCAAGGCCTTCTCTGAAGCCGAATTGAAGATCCGAAATGATGGCTTTATCCTCACTCCACTGTTGGAGTCTCTCCAGAATAACCCTCCCCACCACTTTGCCAAGAGAGTCCAGTAGCGAAATAGGGCGGTAGCATTTCGGATCCTGGCGATCCCCCTTTTTGAAGATGGGGACCATAACTGATCTTGTCCAGGAATCTAAAATGCCTTCGCTGGCTGCCGCTGTACAGACTCTTGTAAGGATGGGTGCCCAAAGATCTTGATTGCATTTGAAAAGATCAACCGGGACGCCATCAGGGCCCGGGGCTTTTCCTGTCTTGCTTCTTTCCAAGGCGACCAAGATTTCCGAGATATCAAAAGATATTGGGATTGAATATTGTACCTCGTTGTTATGATTTGATCGATGGTCTGTGATTTCGTAGGTTTTGAATATATTTCCAAAATGAGCTATCCAAGTTCCCTCATCAATGGCCACCTCTATCTTGGGAGAGTTATTATCTAATAGGTATGGGGATCTGACCGTTCTCCAGAAGTCCTTGCTGTTTTTTGATAAGGAGCTCTTGTCTAGATCTTTCCACAGTTTCTCTTTCATTTGTTGTAGTCTTGCCCTACGATCATTTTTGTATTGCCTTCTCAAACGTTGGATGAGGCCCACATCTCTTGGCTTTTTATGAAGGGCAGATTTTAAGTCGGTTAGGGCCCTCGTACAGTTGTGATCGAACCATCCTTTTTTTTTATAATGTTTGTTTGTTACTTTCCCCGTGAGCAACTCCTTGGCCACGGCCAGAATTTCTCCAAAGTTTGAGAGGACCTCTGCATGATTTGTCTCTGGGTCCAGGCAGTTAATGATATTCAGGTATGCCTGGTTTACCAATTTCTTCGTGAGTTTTTGCGGGTCAATCTTCTCCCATTTTATGGAGTAGCCATTGTATTTCCCCAACTGCAAACTTTCTTGTGTGAGAGCTTTAGCTATGTGAGGGGTCTTGGATTTGTATTCTGGTGGATGAAGTTCTATCCTTAAAGCGTAGTGGTCACTTAGTGTGTTTGCCAACACTTTGTGGTCTGTGACCGTTGTGGTGAGCCCTTGAGAGAGCAGGATATAGTCCACTGTTGTCTGGTGGCCTCTGCCCACGTAGGTTGGGTCGAACTGGTGTTCTTTCGCCTTTAGTGAATTAGCGATCACTAAATCAAACTCTGACAGAATGTTATTCATGGCTTTACCGGGATTTGTTGTGGGCGAAGTGAGCTAGTGAAGCTTCCTGTTCATCCACAAACCCACATTGTTTGGAGACTGCCGTTGTGCATGGATGGAGGTTAAAATCGCCTCCCCAGAGAAGGTGAATCAGTTTGGAGGTAGTCTCCCGCTGTAATAGGCATCCTAATCTCTCCTGCATGTTTTCAACAAAGATCAGAAAGTCATTTTCCGATAAATTGTTGTAAGAGTTAACAAGAATGATGGTGGTGTCTTCTTTTGCAAAGGAGAGAGAGAATATCTGACAATTAGGATCGGTGAAGAGATTAGTCACTTTTAAGCGGGATAAGGTGTTGGCAATATAAGTTATTAGTCCTCCTTTGGGTCTGCCTATTGCACTACTAATAGCTGGGGAGGAGTAGGTTTTGTACCCCAGTAGATGGACCTCTGAGGTTATCCAGGTCTCTTGAAGACAGATGATTTTGCCTTGTTCAAGGAAATTCACAGCCACGGGGTCTTCGATCTTGGATCGCAGGCCTGCCACGTTCCAGAATAGGAGGGGTATTGTGAGGAGATTGGGTTTTGGAACTAAGGTTGGTAAACTCTTTGCAGTGTTGTTTCTTGGCGGAGGGGAAACTGGGAGGGTGGGATTAGTGTGTTCTGTGTCTGTTGATGGTCAGTCTACCATTTTCAGGGAGCTATATCTGTTTGCTACAGGGATGTTATACCAGGATTCCCATCTGGGCGGTTCTCTACGGGGCATCCTCTGCTGTTGGTATCCCCAATCTCCCCAATTTGGTCCGTGATGTCGTGGATTTATTGTATACCAAGGGTTTTCCTGCTCTCGAGGGCGAGGGGGAGCGTAATGTCTGGTCTCATAAGCTGAAGGTTGGCGCTGAGGTCGTTCTATCCAAGGGGGAACTGGGTCCTCAAAGAAGTTACTATTTGTGGTCTGTATGAAGGGATAGAAAAAGGAAAGTAGCTTGATTCTGATACCTCAGACTTCGTTGGATTGATCCCAAGAGCTAATATAGTCTGCCGCCCAGGGATCTTCAAAAGTAATAATAATACAGTCCCCTGAGAACTGTTTGGTGCCTTTCCCCACCCATGGGGTCCTACGTAAGGAGGAAATCCTTCCATGGCAGTTTGGTGGCATAGGACGATTTGTCTGTAGCCAATGGTGTACTTTATTTTTTAAGGACCATGGAGGTTCCACCGTGTTGGGAGCTAATTCGGGAACTCCGATCATTACCGCTACGTAAGGAGCAGCCTCGGGGGGAAGATCAAAATGAGTTTTACTTTCTCCAGCTCCTCTTAAGGTGTTTCTTTGGGTCGATTGGGAAAAGGGGTTGAATACCGGGGTTTTGGGAGGTGCGGTTTTTCTTGACGCTAATTGTGGCACGGTAGTTGCGGGTGCCAGATTATTATTATCTTGTTTTGACAAGGTTGACACTGTGCTATTAGGATTTGCGATGGTTGAGGTTAACGTGACTGTCGGTATGGGGGTGGGAAGCGAAGCTGTCGATGTGACTGGCTGTAATGTGGTGGTTTGGGGGTTAAGAGGTTTTGGGTTTGTGCCCAGGGGATTTGGGAGGGTATTATGGAAAGGATTTGTACCCCCTTTCTTTTGCTGGGGGAGTCCCTGTTTGAGTTCTGGCATAGAAATGAGCTTCGAAATGTGGGTCTCTATCTTTGCTAGTTTTTGTTCTAGGGGCTGTATAAGTTGTTTAAAAAGTTCAGCTAGCTTATTTATAAGGATAGAGTTATCATGTTCTTCTAAGCTCTTCTCTGCAGGAGGTTGGGTTTGTGAAACCAATGAGATGGGGGTAGCACTTTCTTGGTGATCGTGATGCACTATTACAGTGCAGAGTTGTTTCTGTGCTGGTGGTGGTGGTGGGATGGGGATGGGAGCTGTTATTGATGTGGTAGAGATTGTTTTAGTAGAGGTGTTTTTACTGATTGCTCCTTCCCTCCTACCTCTAGCGTGAGTATCCTCCATTGGTGGTTTTTGGGTGGGTGATTGGGGAGGTAGCTCAGGAGTCTTTTCTAATTCTGAGCCCAAAGGGGAATCTATAAGCTCTGATACTGAGAGGTCTACATTGTTTGGGAGGCTACGTCTGCCTTCGCATGCGATCCCTAGTGCCTTTGTGTTGGTATTTGACACAGGGGTTCTAGCTTGAGCTAAATTTCCCAGGGAGGATCTTTTGGCAAATTCTAGGTCTAGTGAGACTCTGTTTTCCATAAGGGAAATGCTTTGGTCGATGAACGTATTTGCTTTTGTAATAAAATCGTCCATGGGGCCCACTAGACTTCCGACACTCCCTAGAGCTAAGGTCTTTTTCCCTCTCGTAACTACCATTGTGTCAGATAAAAAGTCGGGGAAATAAGTGATATTCTTGTGGGTATAAATAATGCTAAAATACTGCAGTAATAAGTGTTTGTATAATGTAGGTAACTACTTACAGGGGGTGTGGCCCAGCCCAGTCTCTCAGTCCTCGAACGGCCTCAAACGGCCCGCTCTTTGCCCGGTCTTCGCCCCGGGCTGCGACCCGCGCGTGTCCCGCGAGGCGCGTTCCGGGGGTCAGGTTAAGGGGGGTGGCTGACAGTGGAGGTGTGGCACTGGGAGGGGGCGCGGCTGCACACGGGAAGAGGACCAGCTGGAGTTGGTGTATGCTGGTCCTCGCAGTCCCGGGGCCGGCGCCTCACCCTCCTCTGCGGCCACAAGGTCTTCTCAGGCTCCCAGCCGGTCCAGCGGTGCAAGGCGGGGTGGTTAGCGACTCCAGTCGCGCTAACGCTGCAAAACGGGGAAACAGAACCAAGCAGTCAATAGACGAGTGGCACCCGCGAAGCGGGTGCCGCGAGAAGTTAACGGGTTTAGCTGGAGGCGTGGCACTGGGAGGGGGCGCGGCTGCACACGGGAAGAGGACCAGCTGGAGTTGGTGTATGCTGGTCCTCGCAGTCCCGGGGCCGGCGCCTCACCCTCCTCTGCGGCCACAAGGTCTTCTCAGGCTCCCAGCCGGTCCAGCGGTGCAAGGCGGGGTGGTTAGCGACTCCAGTCGCGCTAACGCTGCAAAACGGGGAAACAGAACCAAGCAGTCAATAGACGAGTGGCACCCGCGAAGCGGGTGCCGCGAGAAGTTAACGGGTTTAGCTGGAGGCGTGGCACTGGGAGGGGGCGCGGCTGCACACGGGAAGAGGACCAGCTGGAGTTGGTGTATGCTGGTCCTCGCAGTCCCGGGGCCGGCGCCTCACCCTCCTCTGCGGCCACAAGGTCTTCTCAGGCTCCCAGCCGGTCCAGCGGTGCAAGGCGGGGTGGTTAGCGACTCCAGTCGCGCTAACGCTGCAAAACGGGGAAACAGAACCAAGCAGTCAATAGACGAGTGGCATCCGCGAAGCGGGTGCCGCGAGAAGTTAACGGGTTTAGCTGGAGGCGTGGCACTGGGAGGGGGCGCGGCTGCACACGGGAAGAGGACCAGCTGGAGTTGGTGTATGCTGGTCCTCGCAGTCCCGGGGCCGGCGCCTCACCCTCCTCTGCGGCCACAAGGTCTTCTCAGGCTCCCAGCCGGTCCAGCGGTGCAAGGCGGGGTGGTTAGCGACTCCAGTCGCGCTAACGCTGCAAAACGGGAAACAGAACCAAGCAGTCAATAGACGAGTGGCACCCGCGAAGCGGGTGCCGCGAGAAGTTAACGGGTTTAGCTGGAGGCGTGGCACTGGGAGGGGGCGCGGCTGCACACGGGAAGAGGACCAGCTGGAGTTGGTGTATGCTGGTCCTCGCAGTCCCGGGGCCGGCGCCTCACCCTTCTCTGCGGCCACAAGGTCTTCTCAGGCTCCCAGCCGGTCCAGCGGTGCAAGGCGGGGTGGTTAGCGACTCCAGTCGCGCTAACGCTGCAAAACGGGGAAACAGAACCAAGCAGTCAATAGACGAGTGCTAACTTTGGTATAACATTATCAAAACATGTCGAGTAAGGTGTCATACGAATTGGAATACTAACCCCTCGCCAATTCTGGCGACGGGGTTAGCATTCCACCCTTCTAGAGGGACACGACATGTTGGTAACCTGTAACCCCGGTTAAAGTCAGACATAGCCTCAGCCTCCACAAAATGGATGCTGCCACCGAGACACAAGTCTGCCCTCCTGCTGCTGGGAGTCCTTCCAGCAACGGAGGCCAGGACAAAGGGTTTCCTGTCAGGGGCGGTGCCAGCACCATCCCAGACAGGATTTTGTGTATCCCAGGTAGGCAGGGCTTTAGAGGAAGGTGACTGCAAGTGGCACCCCGGTGCTCACTGTGCATAGGCCGGCTCAAACCAGTTCTGGGGGCACACCAGCCCCTGAGCTGGGGAGAGACCGGACAAAGGAGAGGGGTGTAACCACCCCCCTCCTAGTCCCACCCATAGGGCAGGACTTAGTCGCGTGCCAGCCCCCTTTTGCAGGATAAAGGTAGGAGCAGGCCCCCTTCCAAATTAGATCATCTTTGAATCCTGAAACTACTTTCCACGAAAGGAACTCAAGACTCTTCCTAAGATTTCTCCCTTGTGACTAAGGAGTAGTCACCCTGCAGCAGCAGTCACCACCCAAGCATCGCGGTTTGCTGTAAGTCTCTCCTCCGGATCCAGACTGCCCAGCTCGACGAGAACCGGCTTCCCTGGCACCTCTGACCTCTACCTGCATCATCAGCCCAGCTGAGATTCGTGGGTGTGACGAGACCTCGAGGGACCGGCCATCTTCAAGACTGCACGACGCTTGCCCAGCACGACTACTGAGGGATCCTCACGTGAGTGCTTTGGGGTTCGAGAAGCCCCGACCCTGAGCAGCTCCAGCACCGAAGTCCAGCCCCCTTGCATCCACGAGATCGGCGTGGGGCCCTTCTGCTCTTTGCTGCTCACCGTGTTGTCCAGGTCGCTTGCCCGTTGGCTAGTGACCCTCCCGACGACGAACCACGACGACAACACTGCTGGTCTGGTTGCTCCAGACTGGCCCTTGCTCCCCTCCAACAGAGGAGCACCCCAGACCCTCCTGGTCCACTCCAGACGCCATTTTGAGTCCACCGCGTGGGCTTGCATTTGCCAAGGGTTGTTGCCCCAATCCTGGGTCCAGCAACGTCGACAGCAGATACCTCCGTGGGACAGCTCGCACCTCCATCCTGGTCGCCGACAACGCCTCCTGGTCCGAGAGACTGCAGAGCCCAGCGTCGCCCACTCACCTGGTCAAGGTGACTTCGCCCGGTGCCATCCTGGTGCCCACCTAATCACTGGCTAGTGATTCAGAACTTGGTCCCCTCTGCTTACAGGTCTCCTTCTTCCCTGATCCAGGCTTGGATCCCTCCGAATCTCTTCACTGGTCGCCTGCCAGCAACTTCTTCTTTCAGGCTCCATAGACTGCAACGAGGATTCCCGACGTCTTTTCAGACCTATGCAGCCGCAGCCCCTGGGCTAGGTAACCTGAGCATTCCGGTGCTCCAGCATAGCTTAACTATCTAAGTGTCCAGCTCCTTTTTCGTTTCAGCTCTATCTAGTCGGATTCGTCCGATAACACTAACTTTGCATTTACTAGGATCCATAGACTTTGTTCCGCATTACGCGTGAGAGTTCCCACTCTGCACACGACGTCCCTAGGCCTCCTGCTTGTAATCTAAAGGTTCAGTAGAGTAGTCCTAGCGATTCCAAAGCCTATGAGAGTAGTACTTACCTGCTAGTAATTTCGCATTCCACTTTTTGTGTATATGGTTTTTCGTGCCCCTCGGACATTTGTGTAAATTGTGCGACTTGAAGTATTTTCTTAAGAGTTTTGTTATGTGCTTAGCTCCCTGACTCATAAAGAGATCAGGGTAGACTTGTTATAAATAAATATCCTTTTATTTTCATAACAACTTGTGTGGTGTCCTTTCACTTGGTGTTCAAGGGGTAAATGTGATGGTAAAACAGCTGGCTTAACACGCCCTCTAGAGTCTAGCCTTAGACTGCTCTTGTCCATGCTACTAGGATAGCTGGTCTATCAGGTTGACTTGCAACCAATCATCAATAAGGGTTGTTTGGAATGATACATAGTGATCACTAGAATAGTGAGCACTGCATATCAGGCCAACTTCTCACACCCCCTACCCCGGAGACTGGGGCTGAGGACTTAATAGGCCCAGCGCACTGAGGAAGAGGGGGGCAATTGGACCGTCTACGTCGCGGTCCGCCAGCGGAGCTCGCCATCGCACTCTGCCTTGTTGACCCGGACCGACCTATCGACGAACACTCCTCTCGACCGTCGACCAGGGGCCCGCTCTCCTCAGAGGCCTGCTGGGAGCCGAAGAGTGGGAGACCGAAGAGCGACGCTTTTCCCTGCGGCCGCGCCACATCGGCGAGGACCCTCGGCTCGACCATCCCCCGCTCCTGCTGGGACCCTCCCGAAGACCCTGAACGCCATGGGTAAGCCGAGGGGACCTAAAGGTGGCGCCCAGACCGCCTCCGACGTGGAGCCGCCTGACAGTGAGGAGCGCCTACACTCGGAAGGACCAGGGAGCCCACCCATTCAAGAGCAGCTCGACAGAATCCTGCTGGCGATCACTGAGACTAGATCGGCCCTCCGAGAAGACATTGCTCAAGTTGCGACGGGCTTAGGTTTACTTAGAGCGGACCACGGAAAGCTCTCGGACAGGGTGAAGGAAGTGGAGAGTTCAGTGCGACACCTGGAACCGACGCAGAAAACTTTGGATGCCACGGTGAAGGACGCCCTGTCCCGAATAGAAGCCCTAGAGAAGCGTGCGGAGGATGCGGAAGGGCGCAATCGGAGAAACAACATTCGAGAATAGTAGGCCTTCCAGAAAAAATTGAAGGTGAGGACATTGTGGCATTTCTGGAAGATTGGCTACGGACAGCGGTGGCGCCGGAGGGGCTGTCCCCCTTCTATACCCTGGAACGAGCGCACAGAGTGCCGGCCAAATCGCCGTTACAGGGCCGACCAGTGGTGGCGCGGCTGCTCCATTTCCGCGACAGGGACTTCCTACTACAGGCCGCCAGACAGAAGGGTCCTTATCAGGTGGAGAACAGCCGTGTGAACATTTTCCCGGACTATACTTACGAGACGCAGAGACGTCGGTCCTCCTTCCTGGCTATTAAACGAGAACTACGTGCTGAGGGCATCCAATACTCCCTACTTTTTCCGGCACGACTCCGCATCATCCTGGACGATTCGACCAAGTTCTTTGACACCCCAGACGATGCGTGTAGTTGGCTTGAAATGTACAGAGCTGGTAAGGATGGTTTTGGAACCTCCTCCCAATCCACGATGGAGGACATTCTACAGAGGAAACCTAAGAGGTTCCGACATCGCAGAGGCAGGACTACTCGACCCTCGACGGTGGAAACTGAGGCGGAGCGGCGAGGTGCGCTGGAGATGGTCTCTTCTATATCTGGCCCCCAGGGAGACCGTGGGACTGCACACTCGGAGCCTGGAGAGAGTGGGGGCCACTCGGACACGGAGGGATCTGAATCAGATAGCGTGAGGCTCCCAGTGGTCACCCCGGAGACGGCGGAGGGCCTGCTCGATGAACAATGAAGCTTTCGGGTGAGCCGGCTCTGATCGGGGGGCGGGGGTGGACGAATGAATGAGGGAGATGGGATTCATAAGGGGAACTGTTAGATAACTGACTGTGTGGAGGGTTGTGGCATTCCCTACTTAGGCCCTGATGTCATAGGGCTCGATCGCACTGTGGCATCGCAGTGCGGGGACCCCCCATCGACGCTCGACCCCCCCCATATTGCCCTTAAGGCACACCTGCGGTGGCTACAGTCAGGTTAGTACGAGGGGGGGTTTTTGAGGGTACAGTTTGGATGGGAACTGGATGGCACTATTTGGAACCTGTTCTGGGGGGGGTGGAGAGGGATTCATGTTTGAAAGTTGTTTTATAGTTGATGTGGGGGGAACTCGTCATCGGTAGGGATTTAACTGGGTGTTTGCCCATGCTCGAGGTGTGTTTGGAGAGACAGGAAGACACGACATGGGACAATGGCTGATCTCTCTATTCTGAAATGCATCACTTGGAATGTGCGGGGTCTGCTCTCCATGTCCAGACGACATAAAGTCCACGCTTACCTGGTGCGCAGAGGCATACAGATTGCACTACTGCAGGAAACACACCTCACCAGATCTGAGGGACTAGCGCTACAGCGTAGATGGCGAGGGCAGGTGTACAACACAACGTATTCAGCTTATGCTAGAGGCGCGCTAATATGGATAAGAGCTGGGGTACTTTTACAAGTAGATAGTCACACTGTGGACCCGCAGGGGAGATACGTAGCACTAGCAGGAAAGTTAGGGGGAAGAGATGTGAACATTTGCTGCATTTACGCGCCTAACACGGACCAGCTCGCCTTTCTGACTGCGCTATCGGGCTCTCTGGCCCGGTACCTATCGGGACCCGTCCTATTAGGGGGCGACTTCAACTCGGTGGTCGACGTTAACCTGGATAGATCCCATCCTCCCCTCCTGGACTCCCCGACCCATAGGGTAGCCAAGGGCAGGATGGACTGGCAGACCAAGTGGGGACTAACAGATATCTGGCGGGCCCAACACCCGCATACCCGGGACTACTCCCATTTCTCCGGCATGCACGAGTTGCATGTGCGGTTGGATGGCCTACTGGGGTCGGGAGAATTGGCTTCTTCAGCTGTGCGGTCTGAATACCTGACGAGGACTATCTCCGACCACAATCCGTTATTAGTTGATTTCCGGTGGCTTCAGAGCACCCCCTGTGTGCCGACCTGGAAACTGCGTCCCGAACTGCTGGAAGACCAGGTGTTCCGGGGTGACCTGGAAGACAAGATCACGGGATATTTTGAGGCGAACGAGGGCACGACAGATGAGAGGGCTACGGAATGGAACGCCTTTAAGGTTGTAGTTCGGGGCTATTGTATAACGCAGAGAGTTGGGGTGCGTCGAGTAATCCTAGAAGATCTGGCTAAGACTGATCGGGTACTCCGCGAACTGGAAATTACCCGACCTGGCCGCCCGGAGCTCCAACAACAGATCTTGGCGGCAAAGGAGGCGGTAGCCGTAGAGGTCGAGCGGCTGCGAAGCTATGACCACAAAGCTTACCTGACTAGATCGCTAGCTGAGGGCGATAAATCGGGAGCGCTGCTGGCTTGGCTTGCCAACCCAACGAGACGTACCTCGCCCACTGTGGCTATGCGCACTGAGGAGGGCAAAGAGGTCTATACTGAGCCCGAGATCCTTAACTGCTTTTGGCGTTACTATAAGCTACTATATCGCAGTCGGCTACCGCCAGACACTACTCCGACGGACGTTTTCCTGCGCGATCTGCCGATCCCCGCTCTGGAACCTGAACAGGCGAAGGACTTGGAACGCGATGTGGAGCTGGGAGAGATCAGAAGCGCCATAAAAAAGATGGCGCGAAATAAAACGCCGGGCCTTGACGGACTCCCAGTAGAGTTTTACTCCACATACATAGAACTCCTGGCCCCCAAGCTCCTGCGGGTTTACAAGGAAGCAAAGTCCCTGGGGCGCCTACCGGGCTCGATGCGAGAGGCCCTGGTGATACCTCTGCTTAAACCCGATCGAGAGGGCGTTGAGCCAGCGTCCTATAGGCCGCTATCAATGCTCACAGTCGACTACAAGATCTTGAGCAGCATATTAGCCGCACAACTGCTGGATCACATGGGCTCCCTGGTACATGTTGACCAGGCGGGCTTCATCCCCAGGCGTAATACTACAATGAACATCCGGCGTTTGTTTCGCCTGTTGGAGGGAGATCACACTGATGCTCCCGATCTCATGATCCTCTCGATTGATCTGGAGAAAGCCTTCGACAGTCTGGAGTGGATCTACCTCCGCAGGGTCCTTGAGTGGTTTGGCCTGGGAGAGGGATTCTTGCGATGGACCACGGTGCTATATGCCTCGGCGGTGGCTAGGGTGAAATCGGGCCCGCTGATTTCTCAGCGATACCCCGTAGAACGAGGCACGAGACAAGGCTGCTCGCTATCGCCATCGTTATTCGCCCTTGCAGTAGAACCGCTGGCTATATCGATCCGCACGGGAGCCCATTACAGGGGATTGCAGTCCATGTCGGGACGCCAGTACATTTCCCTATATGCTGACGACCTACTGCTTTTCCTCGAAGACGCCAGGACGGCCCTGACGGGAGCTGATGCAGTGCTTGCTGCTTTTGGTGAGGTGTCAGGGCTCCGAGTAAACTGGGCTAAGACTTGCCTGTTCCCAGTGATAGCCCTCAGCCGGACACCCACAGGGAGATCAGATGGGAGCCTGTTTGCTTTAAATACCTAGGGGTGTATGTTTACCATCACCCTACTGATACTCTAGAGGGCAACATCTCCAGAGGCATCCGGGCGCTTAAGGGTAGCATGTCCTTTTGGTCCACCCTACCTCTTTCGGTGGCGGGACGAATAGCGCTACTGAAGATGGTGGCAGTTCCCCGCCTGCTATAATACTTCCGGACACTTCCGATCTGGATCCCTAGATCTAGCTTTCAGGGCCTGGACTCTATGATCGTGGCGTTCCTGTGGGGCTCGGGCCGCCGCAGAGTGGCGCTCAGGACCCTGCTGAGACCAAAGATGGAGGGGGGGCTGGCGGTGCCCGACTTTGAAACGTACTATTTGGCTGCCCAACTACAGACCTATACCCAGGAGGTAGCGCGGGAGTTTCGTGGCCCGGAAGAGAGACAGGGCAGTGGCATACCCAGACATGTCTTAGCATATATTGCGCTGCAACAGAGGCTTGATTTGAAAGACCTCACCCAGGAGGAACACACCATACGCTTGTGCTGGAATAGAGTACATCGCAAACTAGGAAGGCCGCGGCCTTATGCCCCGGAGATCCCGTTGGGAATGCTCACTGCATTGCCCCATGGCGGTGACTGGTCTCGACTGAGGGTTTGGGAGGAGATGAGTATACAGACCCTGGGAGACCTCTGAGGACGGGGCGTTGCTGCCTTTCCAGGCACTTCTGGACCGCTATGACGTTACCCGAGGCGATTTTTTGCTCCACGCGGCGGTCACAAGAGCACTCCAGGCGCACTGGAAAACGGGTCATGAGGAACCACAGCTGTCAGAGGCGTGCCAGTACGTCATGATGTCTGCGGGAACGGTCAAAGCAGTATCATGCTTGTATTCCAGGATGATCAATGAGAGATTGACCCCCCTGGTGGTGCTTAAAACCCGCTGGGAAACTGACATAGGGAAGGACATCCCAGAGACCACGTGGGCCCAGCTGCTGCGTCGAGCCTGGAAGGGCACGCGGAGTGCCCGATTCCAATTGGTCCACTTCTATATATTGCATAGAGCCTATCTGACCCCGGAGAAACTACAGAAATACTTCGCCTTGGAGACGGCAGCCTGCCCTAGATGCAGGACACTCGGAGCGGACCTTATTCACA
The DNA here is from genome assembly GCF_964261635.1 of Lissotriton helveticus. NCBI lineage: Eukaryota > Metazoa > Chordata > Amphibia > Caudata > Salamandridae > Lissotriton > Lissotriton helveticus. The sequence continues at coordinate 108,398,338 of NC_136067.1, forward strand.
TGCTATGGTCCTGCTCCGTGCTGACCTCCTACTGGTTATATGTAGGTGACACGTTATCCGAAGTAACTGGGAGATCGTTGCAGATAGATGCAGCAGTAGGAATTCTACATTGGTTCCCACATACCCCCAAAAATAATCTCTAGCAAGTTTATCAATTTAGGGTTGCTCCTGGCTAAGCGGGAAATCACCAGACATTGGAAGGCGCGGGCTGGTCCAACGGGCGCTAAATGGCGCAATGAACTTCTCAAGTGGGCAGGGAGTGAGAGCACGTTGAGATACCAGCAGGCGAGACGACGACGGGATGAGCGAGCACTGGAGGCAGCGCAAGCCTGGGAGACATTGGTGCAGGACCTGCGTGACCATAACACACATACTGACTCTGATAGTGCTGATGAGGGACTGCCTAGACCCCAATAGCATACTATTGGTGTGATATTCCCAATAAGAAGGACTAAGTCTCTTATAACACGCTATTAGATCGTATACTTTCTTACCGATGACGAGTGGGGAGGGGGGAGGTGGAAAGAGGAAAAGGGAGCGTCATTCGCTTCCGTTAAACATCAGAGAACTATACCATCAAGACTAGAGATTCACTCCTCTGGGGGGATAGGACTGTTTGGGGAGGGAAGGGTGTTTTTTGTTTGGGTTGTTTGGAAAAGCAGAAGAGACCTATTCTTTTTCACCTGTTTTACACTGCCAGAACGTGGGGCTATTCACTGAAAACTAGAGGCACATGCCGCCCGACCCCCGGATTGTGGGCTAAATGGCCGTGTATAGATAATTTTGCAAAGACTTTGATTTGAATCATTTACCAGGTGCCATTTATGTGATTATATTTGTTTCCTGCAATAAAAACATTTTTAAAAAAATGAAAAAGGACACAGAAACAGCAAAATCCATGGGTGCACTGCAATTTCTGCAATATAGGGGCTCCCTTCGGCGCTCCTCATACAGAGCAAATACACAAGGAAATGCCTCACAAACATCTACCTCCTACAAAGGTAACACACAAGGTTCCTGCACAAAGAACACCAACAGAGGTGGTTACAGAGGTAACAATCCTAAGGGAAGGGGGCGGGGAGGCAATAACACCAGAGCCTCCGCCTCAGTGACTTCCTTACGCTGCCTCCGAAACACTTAACACCAGTCGGAGGCAGACTACAACAGTTTCTACCTGTCTGGCACGCTATCACCACAGACAGGTGGGTAAGAGAAATTATCCAGTCTGGTTATTGCCTAGAACTGACTTCTACGCCACCAAACATACCACCCAGACATCGTCCTATGTCCATAGAACACATCACCCTACTTCAACAAGAGGTGAAAAGCATGCTGGAAAAGGGGGCCATAGAGCCAGTCCCTTTCCACCAGCATGGGACAGGAGTATACTCCTTATACTTCCTTATTCCCAAGAAGGACGATTCCCTCCGACCAATACTGGACCTCAGACCCCTAAATCAATACATACTGTCGGAGCACTTCCATATGATCACACTACAACAAGTGCTCCCGTTGCTACAATTAGGAGACTTCCTAGCAACACTGGACCTCAAGGATGCGTACTTCCACATACCCATCCATCCAGCCCACAGAAAAGACCTCAGGTTCACAATAGCAGGGCAACACTACCAATTCAAGGTTTTGCCCTTCGGGGTTACCACGGCTCCAAGAGTCTTAACCAAATGCTTAGCGACAGTAGCAGCGCATCTCAGAAGGCAACACGTCCATGTGTACCCTTATCTGGATGATTGGCTAATACAAGCAAAATCGTACCAAGAGTGTGCAACACACACGTCCCAAACTATCCAGTTGCTACACAGCCTAGGCTTCTCAGTCAACTACACAAAATCGTATCTGCAACCTTCCCACATACAGCAATACTTAGGAGCCACTATAAACACCTCAGTGGCAAAGGCGTACCCCAACCCAGCAAAGATAGCCAGCATGCAGATACTCATTCGCAGATTCCTGCCACAGCACTCCCTGCCAGCCCAAGTTTTCATGCAGCTCATAGGCATGATGGCCTCCTGCATATTCATTGTCCCCCATGCCAGACATCAAATGCGCCCGTTACAGGAATGCCTAGCACGGCAATGGAACCAGGCTCGTGGACACCTAAAAGACCTAGTGTTGGTGGACAGTCGCACACACAAATCTCTGCAGTGGTGGAACCCACAAAACCTTTCGCAAGGGCGACTGTTCCAAGAGCCGGTTCCACAACTAGTACTAACAGCGAACGCATCACTGACAGGCTGGGGAGCCCATCTCCTTCAGTACACAGTACAAGGGCTCTGGACAAACAAACAAAGAAGGCTGCATATCAATCAACTAGAGTTGCTAGCAATCTTCCTAGCCCTAAAAGCCTTTCAAAAATACGTGTACAACAAGACGGTGTTGATGCGGACGGACAACATGACCACAATGTACTATCTCCAGAAACAGGGAGGAACCGACTCTCCACAGCTGTCCCATCTGGCGCAGAGCATATGGAAGTGGGCAATTCAAAAGAACATCTTTCTCCTAGCAGAACACCTCCCAGGGAAGGACAATCAGATTGCCGACCTGCTCAGCAGGCACAGCCAACAAATACACGAATGGGAGATTCACCCCCAAGTTCTCCAACCATTCTTCGAAGAATGGGGTCACCCAGAGGTAGACCTCTTTGCCACAAAAGAAAACTCCAAATGCCAGTACTTTACTGCCAGATTCCCACATCCGTTGTCACTGGGCAATGCGATATGGATGAACTGGTCAGGCAGATTTGCGTACGCTTTTCCCCCAGCACCATTGATCCCGCTGGTGGCACGCAAACTGCGGCACCACTCACTCACCCTAATCCTGGTTGCTCCCACATGGGCGAGACAACCATGCTACACAACGTTCCTAGAACTTTCAGTAGTTCCTCATCAAAAACTATGCCTTGCTCCACATCTTCTGACTCAGAACCATGGAGAAATAAGACACCCAGATCCCAATCAGATTAACCTAGCGATCTGGCTCCTGAGGTCCTAGAGTTCGGATACCTTAACTTGCCCCCAGACTGCATGAACATCATTAGGGAGGCAAGGAAACCAACCACACGAGCGTGTTCTGCAGCCAAATGGAAAAGATTTGTTATTTACTGCAACAATAACCAAATCAACCCATTAGACGCTTCCATACAAAACATTATATGCTACCTGCTGCACTTACAAAGATGTAACTTAGCATACTCTTCCATACGGCTACACCTCGCTGCTATAGCAGCATACCTTCAGAACAGGCAACACCTTTCACTCTTCAGGGTACCAGCAATTAAAGCATTTATGGAGGGCTTGAAAAGAGTGATCCCTCCAAGACACCCTCCTTCCCCAGTCTGGAATCTAAATATAGTGCTTACCAGACTCATGGCACCTCCTTTCGAACCTCTACACTCATGCGAATTGCAATTCCTAACGTGGAAGATCGCATTCTTAGTTGCCATTGCCTCACTCAGAAGAGTGAGAGAATTGCAAGCACTGACAATTCAGGAACCCTTCATGCAGGTACATGCTAACAGGGTAGTTCTTAGAACAAACCCTAAATTCATGCCTAAAGTCGTATCTAACTTCCATATTAATCAAGCAATTGAACTGCCAGTATTCTTTCAGAATCCACAATCAGTAGCTAAAAGAGCCCTGCACACACTAGACGTTCGGAGAGCTCTACTATATTATGTAGACAGAACTAAATCCTTTAGGAAAACAAAACAACTGTCTGTTGCTTTTGCACCACAACACAAGGGAAATCCTATTTCAAAGTCTGGAATAGCCAGATGGATAGTTAAATGCATTCAAATATGTTATCTAAAAGCTAAACGCACTTTAACAGTCCCCCCTAGAGCGCACACTACACAGAAAATGGGGGCATCTATAGCTTTCCTAGGAAATATTCCCCTCGAAGACATCTGTAAGGCAGCCACATGGTCCACCATACACACTTTCACTAAACACTACTGTGTAGACGTGCAAGCAAAACAGCAAGCTGCTTTAGGCCAGGCTGTCCTCAAAACTCTTTTCCAAACTGCTGCAGCTGGCACGGGTGGCCACCGCTAGAGGAGATACTGCTATACAGTCTATGCACAGATATGAATTCAGCAGCCCACATGCCTCGAACGGAATATGCTACTTACCAGTATGCATCTGTTCTTGGCATGTAGGGCTGCTGACATTCATATCGCCCACCCTCCTCCCCGGCGCAGCTGCAGCATTATCTCTAGCATGGACATCTCTTACTTTCCTATCTCCACCTCTGCCACAATGGCGAAAAACAATCTGAGCATGGAAAGGATGCCCATGCGCACTGTAGTCCAGGGGAGGAGTCCCCTATCTCGTGATACTTCGAAGACTCTTACAGGACAACAAAGTGCAATCATCCGGACCCAGCACTAGGCGGCAATCTATGCACAGATATGAATGTCAGCAGCCCTACATGCCAAGAACAAATGCATACTGGTAAGTAGCATATTCCTTTTTTGTTTTTAAAAAAAAAAAACATTTCCTTAATTTCCTTGATATAAACATTTCCTTCATTTTGTCAATAATCCAATAAAATATAAACATACAGTTATATCATGCTCTGGTTCATCAATAGTGCAATTCAATAATTTGCGCCTGTTTACTGTCCATTCTTTATAGTATCCGTTATGATTCCAGTAGTTTAGTACATATAATGTATAATAACAATTATAATAATCTAGTCATCCCCTCCCCACCCACAACAGCAACACATTAAATATGTCCCTCTCCCCTCCCTATTCCCCTCCCCTGCACAGACTCCGCTCTATACTTACATTTATCTGTTTACCCCAGTATTGGAACTTTCATAGATTCCCATGCTTGTATTATTCACCGTCGTCTGAATGTGAGTCCCGGGTATACATAAAATAGCAATAGAAACCATCACCAAAACAGAAACTAGGCGTAGGCCCATTCTTGTTTTGCCATCTATCCACCTCTTTTTTCTTTTTTTTTTTTTTAAAGAGACCAAATAAAGTGAACAACCAATCAGATTAGCCTCACCCCTTAGAACCATCCTGGGAGAAGCTCAAAACCTCAGATTTCCTACCGCATGTTGTGCAAGGGAGTCTCCACTGAGCTCTGCTCAGTTTTTTCCTGTTAACCTGTTGCAAGGATTCTGCTCCTACACAGAACTGTGCACAGAGACCCAGGACCTCAGTGAATTGTGGTGGACCAAAAAAACTCACCTCAGTGCCTAGAAACCCTAACCAGCTAGCATCAGTGTCACATTAGATCTTCGTCCTATAGCGAAGGAACCAATGATTAGACAACCTAGAACATGCGACTTAGGTTATACTCGGGAATGGCGGGAAGCAAGAACACTCTTTCGTTCTACTCTCATTCCAGTCCACAACAGGAGTAAAACAAGCATTTACAATGCAACGGTTTCGCCTTTGCAAAAGTTAGAGCTATTGGCATTGTAAATGACAACATTTTTATTTATGTGTTGGTTTTGAAAACAGATAAATAAATGGCATTGTCATTTACATTGCCAACAGCTTAATCTCTTGCAAATGTAAGACCTATTGTACCCTACTGGATTTCACTGAAGAAATTCAGAATCCGGTCTGCAGGTGTCACGTGACAGACGGACATTGACAGCTGAGGGGGAGAAACCGTGCTGGGGTGGCACATTAAGGCGACGCTTGCTGAAAGCACTACACTACCCTACTGGAGTGTCAGTCTTTTTGGACATGGTCCACTCACTCATCTTGAAACAGGAAGCTCGCCACCAGTTCCACAAAAAATACCGTCATTAAATCTTTCCTTTTTAAGGGTTGGACATTTCAGTTGGCGTCTGCCCTCAGTCACGCTCGTCTCGCCGCCCATTGTCAATCACGCGCCTCTCTGTGCCTGGCTGTCAAGTGCCTCAATACAATAAGGGGTTTTCCCTCTGTAACCCAAAAAGCACCTGGGAACGATATACTTCAATAACAAAAACGATGCTATGGAACCAATTAATACAAATCCTTATTCAAAATAGGTTTATCAATTACCTATCTGACCTGACACAATTCTTCAAAAGTAAATCAACTCAGTTACATGAGGTCATCTAGCAAGAACCATTTTTTTAAAAGGTGAGCTTTACCTGGTAATGTGTGGTAGAAAAGAACTCCAATAGCAGAGGTTGTGGGGGCCCCAGCGATAAAAACATAGTTGTGCTGTGAAACCCCCCTTTAAGGCATAGACAGAAGACCAGAGAGCAAGTAAAAAAGAGAGAACTGAAGATAATTCAATATGGTGTAAAGCAAGACACTTTTGGTTACAGGAGATTAACATATATGAAGATTGCTATGTAAGTGAGAAGTGTTCAACTAGAACAATTTGAAATTATGAGAATTGGTGTCAGAGCTGCTAATAGTAATAAAGTATCTGAACTCAAGCAAGGCCTAAATGCATGAAAACGCCGACTGTGTGTTCTGAAATAAGTGATAAGACTGACCCAGCATTCAGGATGCTTGGAGATGAAGGCCATAGTATCCTCAATTTAGCAGTTAGAAAAATTGGCATGCTGCAGGATTTATGTATCAATGCACTACACAGTGGTGACACTGAAAAGCAGCAACAAATGGCTTGGCAAAAAGTGGGCAAAAAAAAGAGACAGAAAGTTAACAGTCTGGAATAGAAATGTTTGAAAGGGACACGACGAGAATGGCATAACATTACAGAAGATTGAAGTCAAAGGATGTAGGAGAACAACGTGGAGAATAGGCATTAGCAGGGGTTGATGTATTCAAGACTGGCATACAGTGAAGCAGGTCATAGGACTGTACTATAAACAATGCAGGCAATAGTGTATGAATAGGGGAGGTGACACAAGCAGAAAGAAAAGATATGAAAAGGAGAACTTTTAAACAGATACTCCAAGGACGAAATGCGGCACATGTGGAATTTGGCAACATCAAGCAAGCAGAGTAAGGAAGAGCAGGCAGCATGTGCCTACTTGAAACTCAACCCAATTCAACACTTTGAATTTGGAAACCAGGAAAAATCAATTACTAGGGCGCTCAACACTTTCGGGCTAAGTACACACAACCCAATTCAAAGCAATGAATCAGACCCTCAGTTTAGATTAAACAAAAGTGTAAAGAATCAATCCCGACTTATTACTGATATCGCATCCCATACAAATCAGCAGCAAGAAACTAGGAGCTGGTGGCACAATTAATAGAGTATAATAGTGCCAACCCACTTTAGGCTTTTTAATAAGTCAGCAAGGTATTGACAAGAGTGCAAACAAATGCAAATCGGGAACAGGTAAGCCATGATGAAATAAAATTAATGTGAGCAAACATCCAGTATCGATGATATTGGAACGTGAAAATATCAAGAACTTAATTAACCAAAGCATCATCAGAACATTTTTTGGGTGTATTTAATACACATTTCATATCATGGGACACTCACATGCACAAACAATCCTTGCCACTATATATACAAATTGGGTACATGGCAAAAAGCACTGCAACAATAATGAATGAAACATTTTCCTTTTGAAGTCTGAATCAGAATGAACATGCCACGGTGTCCATTCCAAGGCTGAACTGATGGGAATAAGAAATGCATTACCTGCAGCTTTTGATCCGGTAGCCGTGCCAGGCTTCCTAGAGTTTCCGGGGTTTCCGGGTTTTTTAGGGGCAGGGACCTTGAAGGCTGAAGCAGCTGTTGACTCAACAGCTGCTTCAGCCTTCAAGGTCCCTGCCCCTAAAAAAGTTTTTTAGGGGCAGGGACCTTGAAGGCTGAAGCAGCTGCCTACTCCCGTCCACAGAGTCATCATCATCGAAGCTTTTATCTGACAAGGGAAAAGGATGAAGAATAACACGCCCATTAATGCATGGCTCGAAACGAGCAAACTGCTTTCAGCAACACCGCGGGCAGGCAGGAGTTTACAGAAGAGCAAGTGAATCAATAGTAATTATTATGTCCTTTGTCTTGTTTAAACAAAATAGAGCATAAGAACGACAACTGAAGCTAACCTAATTTTCAGCTCCTGTGTGCCCCATCAATGGGGTAATCCCGGGCTGGGTCTCGAGCATGAAATTCTCGGATGCACATCCTCAAACACTCCCTACACTCGCTTCTCCATCTAGGCTCTGCAACTTACAATCACAGATCCGCTTGCAGACCTCATTCCTCCAGCGCTCTCGTCCTCCCTGGCTCTGGGACGCTCCCGGGAGCTCACATGGCCGCTCACACAGCAGACAGACCACTCGCAGACACCGGCCTAGACAGCCTCACCCGACCACAGATCCAGCACTGAGCTTGGAGCCGGCATCTTCCTTTCTCTTCCCTGCACTAGGTGTCGGAGCAGCCAATCAGCTGCAAGGTGACATCATCCCCGGGCAGCCAGTGACTAGGGAAAAGGATGAAGAATAACACGCCCGTTATTGCATGGCTCGAAACGAGCAAACTGCTTTCAGCAACACCGCGGGCAGGCGGGAGTTTACAGAAGAGCAAGTGAATCAATAGTAATTATTGTGTCCTTTGTCTTTGGCAGAGCAGTGGGCAGAAATGAAAACACATTATGTCGGATCAAATGGAGGTGTTATTGAAATACCGATTCGCGTTAATAAGCCGCGGTTTAAAATGAGCCAAGGACACGCTGCCGCCACTGAACGCAAAAAAAATGTTTAAACAAAATAGAGCATAAGAACGACAACTGAAGCTAACCTCATTTTCAGCTCCTGTGTGCCCCTCAATGGGGTAATCCCGGGCTGGGTCTCGAGCATGAAATTCTCGGATGCACATCCTCAAACACTCCCTACACTCGCTTCTCCATATATGCTCTGCAACTTACAATCACAGATCCGCTTGCAGATGAGCCGCCTCATTCCTCCAGCGCTCTCGTCCTCCCTGGCTCTGGGACACTCCCGGGAGCTCACATGGCCGCTCACACAGCAGACAGACCACTCGCAGACACCGGCCTAGACAGCCTCACCCGACCACAGATCCAGCACTGAGCTTGGAGCCGGCATCTTCCTTTCTCTTCCCTGCACTAGGTGTCGGAGCAGCCAATCAGCTGCAAGGTGACATCATCCCCGGGCAGCCAGTGCCAAATGAAAGGTGAAGATTCTCCCGTGAATATAAATATAGTGCCAGCCCCAGTGTGTAACCACAATTCTTTGCACTTTAGATACGTTGTACTGAAAACGCCCCCTCTTAGCGTCATTACAATCTACTCGCATAAGAACAATCTAAAACAAGTCAGTACACATGTTCTCAATAAAAAACAAGTCAGGTCCCGGGCCGGCCAGCCAATCACAGCGCGGCCCGGGAATGACGTCACGGGGGTGTCCCGGGCCGGCAGCCAATCGCAGCGCGGCCCGGGACAAAGGGGCGGGGCTTAAAAAAAGCACCAGAAACGCCCCCGAATCGCGTTTTCGAGAGAAAGCGCGATTGACAGCCTCTGCCTCCCAATGGCTAGCCTCCATTTATGGAGCTAGCCAATTGGAAACAGAGGCTGTCCTAACCTCACTACTAAAAACAAAAGATTTCGACTGGGAGGGGCTTCGCCCCTCGCCAAAAGTCGAAACCTAAAGAGACACGGGAAAGGTTAAAATATTTATTTTAACGACGTGCTCTGAGATGCAGTATTTTTGTTAACATAAGCAGACATATGATTAGAAATAATATGATCAGCATTGTTACAATTCCATAAAACACAAAAGGAGAAATCATATTACAATGATGGTGAAAACAGGTCTTATAGCTCCTCGTTATATTACCCTCCCTATCTAGGAACTATGTTTTATAAAATATAGAAGGTCTCTTAGGCTTGTGCGGGGGACCCCATACCTCTAAGATCAGCAAGAGTGAATCACATCAGGATCTGCAAAAGCTCTCTGTCTCTCTGGAAACAGAAAATCTTCCAAGTGCCTGCAATCATGCTTACAGTGCAATATTAAAGTCGCCAGAATCTCTGTTGGCTTGTAGCTGCACGTATGTTATGTCTAAAAAAACGTGAGCCGATCAGCCCGAACAACAGCTACCTTGTTATGATAACCTTGGAGGCTTTAGCACTCACTGTGCAGACGAGGGTCACGATGTAAGTCTAGGGATGCCGAAAACAAGCCATTCTCATGTGAAATAATTCACGCAGCCTAACTTACAACAACAGCTATATTCAGTGTCATGTGCAAAAGCAGCAAACAATAAAATGGCGTTTACCCTTCTAATAAGCCTATACTAACATAGCAATATGCACAAACAAGGCCCAGCCCACTCTACACCCGCCTTTGATCGGAGAACGCACAATAAGGGGGTAATTTTTATAGAACGCAGAGTTCAAGTTCGAATGAGACAGAACCAAGTTCAAAAATGTTGCCACACATGATAATTGGGAGTAAAATCCGAATTGGTAACCATTAAACCTATGAAACCCTCATGGGAGTCTGGTGTCAAAACACCTTCACAGCGTAAAGAGGAAAAAAAAAATGAGTGAAAAATACACGAGTCCAGTACGTGTCTATGAAGCAGGAAAAAAAATTGGCACTTCAATCCAACAGCGTATAGGCACAGTACGTTGCAAACGCCTCCAATAGGAAGTCGTTGTTTTAAGCAGTGAACATTTCAGCCATCCAATTCAGTAATGTAAATGAACACACATGCTCTTCAACAGCCGGAGCCTCTAGCACCTTCAGAGGACAACTCGGGTGTTCTTCGAGATAACTGTGTGCCAAGAAGTCATGAGCTGCAGTCCATATATTTCAATTACCTAGGACTCCATGAGCCGCTGCGCAGGCCATAATCCCGACACTAGAACAGTCTAGTTCATGAGCAACTAAGGGACTCATTAGTAGATCATAATTCGGGTTTGGAGACACAGTGTTGCAGAGACACAAATCCAGAGCCCATTCAAAACCGCAATCCAGGCAATGGAAAACTGGCTGCACGCATTTAAAGTACGAACACCGGAAAGATAAACCATACGCCACGCTCAAAGTAGCCAGAGGTAGCGATCCATAGTATTCAAGCATCCGGTTACGGAGCTGGAGCAGCCGGGGCAGATTAGCGTGGGGCACAGGATGTGCAACCATTTTTCAGCAAGAAAATCAGCAATAGTACACCGGCACCCAAGGCGAGAAATAACGGGAAACCGCCAAAGAGGCCGGAAAAAAATAGAATGAAAAAATGCCGCCATCACACCAAATATAATTTGGAATGATGTCACAAGGCCAGAACTTACTACTTTAAAAAAGTGTGCCAAGCCCATGCTGGAAGAGGCATTGAATATTTTGTGGGTCAACGCTCCAAAATGTAGGGGGAGATCAGTATTTAATAAGGCATGTACCTCGGTATGAGTGTTAGCCATGTGAAGGACGAATGTTTCACGCGCGCATGTAAGGGCGACTTCTTTTTGAGCCCTTATTAGACTCATCTTGTTGAACTATACTTTCAAGGTCAGAATGGAAGGCCAGATGGATACATCGAGCTTCCCATGCGGAGGAGGATACAGCACATTCTTACAATGTACGGAATCCCTGCAAGCATACCACAGCAATCTTCATTATTTAATAATAAATAACTACCATTTGCTAACCACGTGAAAGTAGGTGTAATAGCCGGGGGTGGGTGTGCCTTTTAAAACACCGGCCAAATTCGGGGCTTCTGAATTACACGAACCATGCAATTGTAAATTCCTACAGACCAATGAGTGATCGGCGGTGGAAGTGCAATCTTCACCTTTTAAATAAACCTCCTTTCCTTCCCTCAAGCACCTATATGTAAAGGGGAGAGACCACACTTCATGGAGATATGCGCTAATGGCTCATATCTGCCTATGGCATAATGTTTCATGCATGCTTCAAATTCAAACAGTGGGAACGGTAGCGTTATTAACCCATGAATAAGCCATACAGCCGAATTCGTTTTGGCCACAGAAAACGGTAAAGGTTCTAATTTTTCAATATACAATAGAGAAAATGCAGCATCTTTCATTGACATAAATTGTTGTTTAACAGTCAAATTAAAGGACAAAAATAGGGAAGTAGTGTTCAAGTAGTCCCACGGCCCTTTCCCTGCCTTCAACGTTTGTAAAGTCCATGCAAACTGCTTAATAGAACGCAATTGATTTTGACCATGATACAGAACTGAGACATCATTTTGTACAATATAAATAACAGACGAAACAATATTATCTAATGAGTAAATTCGGGACGAAAGTGTGTTAATGCTATTACCTACCACGGCAAGCACTTTTTCTAAATTAGCTTGATCAATTAATAATAATAATAATAAAACCACTTATAGAGCGCATGGTTACACTAAAACAGTGTGTCCCCGCGCTAAGAAATGCTATAGCTCCTTGAAGAGGCCGAGGACCGGGGATAGTCTGCACCCCGGGCAACAGACTTAGTTATTCCCTTGGAAAGAGGTAGGTTTTTAGTTTTGATCTAAATAATGTTTCTGAGGGCTCCATGCGCAGGTTAAGGGGGAGATTATTCCAGTGCTTGCTCGCTAGAAAGCGGAAGGAGCTGCCTCCCATCCTGCTCCTGCGTACACGAGGGATTTGAAACAGCATTGCTCCAGCAGATCTAAGGTCCCGGGAAGGGCGATGTATGGTCAAAAGGTTGCGCAGGTACCTTGGTCCTTTACCCTGTGCAATGCGGTGGGCGAAGCAGAGAGCTTTAAACTTAATGTGCTCCTCAATGGGAGCCAGTGAAGTTTTTGTAGTGCTGTTTTGCCGGATGCCCTGCGCGGGAGATTAAGTACCATGCGGGCGGCGGCATTTTGGACACACTGTAGTTGGTGTAAGCCTTTCCTGCTCAATCATAAAAGGAGGGCATTGCCGTAGTCTAGATGCGGAGTCACTAGGGCATGAACAAGAGTCTTCCTAGCACTGATGGGAAGCAGATCAAGAACTTTACGGAGTGTTTTTAGTATTCCAAAACATTTGCCCGTAATTTTGCTGATCTGTTGTTTGAAGGAGAGTTCCGCATCCAGCCATATTCCTAGGTTCTTGATAGACAGTGCTGGGCGGGGAACTACTCCTAATTCTGCAGGCCACCAGGCTTGCGACCAGGCAGAGGAGGGCTTGCCTACCATCAATAGCTCAGTTTTGTCGCTATTGAGGCGGAGGCAATTGTTATCCATCCAATCTGCTACTGATCGCATACAATTGGAAAAATTGATGGCATCCTCAGCCTGATTGTTGGAGAGGTTAATTATTAGTTGGGTATCGTCAGCGTATGTGACGATATCCACACCAAAAGTTTCCACCAATTGGGCTAGGGGTTCCATATATAGATTAAATAGCGTAGGGCTCAGACTTGAGCCCTGTGGAACCCCGTGTCTCAGTTTGCGAAGAGACGATTTGTGAGGAGGGCAGTGCACCTGAAAACTCCTGTTTTCAAGAAAGGATCCTATCCACTCCAGGGCTGGTCATACCACTCCCAGATCAGAGAGGCGAGACAGCAGCGTTGAGTGCAGCACGGTGTCAAATGCTGCACTGAGATCTAACAGAACCAACGCTGCTGTCTGCCCCCCATCTGCAAGTTGTTTCAAACGTTCTGTGGAGAAGAGAACCGCCGACTCTGTAGAGTGGCCTGCTCTGAACCCTGACTGAGTGGAGTGGAGAAGAGAGTTTTCCTCAACGAATTTCATAAGTTGGCTATTTACTATCTTCTCCACTACTTTCCCACAGAAGGGGAGAAGGGAGATAGGGCGGAGATTTTGTAGCTGGGAAATCTGTATATTCGCTTTTTTTTTCAGGGGTATAACTTGTGCCGTCTTCCATGCGTCAGGTACATGACATTCCTGAAAGGACAAGATGATCAGGTGTTCAATCTGCTCAATCAAACAGTCAATGACTTCCTTACAGCGATTAGGGGCAATCACATCCAGGGGGGAGCCAGACTGAATGCTGTTAATGATAGTGAGCAGGTCAGCTCTCTCAGGGACGAAAAATTGAGTCAAATGGGTCTTGGTGGCGGAGGCGCTTCTCACTACCACCTCATTAGTAGGTGTATTATCTGTAAAGGTGGCATGTATTAAATCTACTTTTTTTATGAAAAAATCAGCGATATCGTCGCATAATTTATTGGTGTAGGTGTCTTGGGCCTCAAGTCTGGATGGGGTCGTAAGCTCTTTGTAAATCACAGAGTTCTTTAGTCGGATTTTTTGCAGATTCAATACGTCCTTTGAAGTAAGCGCCTTTAGCTGATCTAACAAGTTTATGATACATTTTTAATTCTTTCTTGTAGTTAAGCATCTCCAATGGATTATAGTTTTTCGGCCTTTTTACATTTGGCTTTGGCTTCTTTGAGTTCGTTAGAGAACCAAGGGGCAGTTTTCACTTTCCTGACGGGGGATTTTAGAGTCCAAGGTGCTACTGTGTCAAGCGCCCTCGACCCCCATTCCTCATAATTATCCCAAACTTTGAGCAGGTTGTCGCTGGGAGGGGGTGGGTCATTAAGAAGGGCAATTTTGAAGTTTTCCTGCGTAAACTTCTTCCAGTTTCTAAATTTCGTAGGTCCGGTTTTGTTCCCATTATGTCCAGCGGGCCAATCTCAACTTTGAAAGGGATGACAAAGTGATCTGACCAGATAATTTGCAATGGTGTGGCAATTTTTATTCCTTCCCAGTTGGCAAAAACAGGGTCAAGAAGATGACCACGCCGACGACACCCAGCTGATCCTCTCCCTGACCAACGACCCCGCCACCGCCAGAGCCAACCTGCACGAAGGGATGAGAGAGGTAGCCGAATGGATGACGACCAGCCGCCTGAAACTGAACTCGGACAAGACGGAGGTCCTCATCCTGGGCTCCTCGCCCTCCGCCTGGGACGACTCCTGGTGGCCCCCCGCCCTGGGCACCGCACCCAAACCGACGGACCACGCACGCAACCTGGGCTTCATCCTGGACTCCTCCCTCTCCATGACCAGACAAGTAAACGCCGTCTCCTCGTCTTGCTTCAACATCCTGCGCATGCTACGCAAGATCTTCCGGTGGATCCCCACCGAGACGAGGAAGACGGTCACCCAGGCCCTCGTCACCAGCCGACTGGACTACGGCAACGCCCTCTACGCCGGAACCACCGCCAAGCTCCAGAAGAGACTCCAGCGGATCCAGAACGCCTCGGCCAGACTCATCCTCGACATCCCCCGACGCAGCCACATCTCCGGACACCTGAGAGATCTGCACTGGCTCCCGGTCAACAAGAGAATCACCTTCCGTCTCCTCACCCACGCACACAAAGCCCTACACAACCAAGGCCCGAGCTACCTCAACATCCGGATCAACTTCTACACCCCCAAGCGCCTCCTCAGATCAACCAGCCACGCCCTCGCCGCCGTCCCCCGCATCCGAAGAGCGACAACAGGAGGAAGGTCCTTCTCCTACCTGGCCGCCAAGACCTGGAACTCACTCCCAACCGACCTGCCAAGACCACCTCTCCTTCAGGAAGAAGCTCAAGACCTGGCTGTTCGAGCAGTAACGGCACCCCCCCCCCCCAAACCAGCGCCTTGAGACCCTACGGGTGAGTAGTGCGCTCTATAAATGACCTGATTGATTGATTGATTGATTGATTGATTGACGGGGCAGTGGATAGGAGTTTAAGTGACCGAGACTCCAGAGCCTCCACCACCTCCTGTGCCTCCTTACAATTGGGATTGTCAAAATGCAAATTAAGATCCCCCAAAACCAGGATTTTTTGTAGCGAAGGGTGTATTGGGTTATCAGCTCTGTCAGTTGATTGCAGAACTGAGAGGTTTTGCCTGGAGGCCGGTATAGAAGAATACCATTGATAATGTTTTTAGGGTTCACTTTTAGCGAGAAGAAGCCACTTTCGCAGTTGGGCAGCGAAATCTTTTCTAGGGTGCAGTGAAGATTGCTTCTAAAGATTATTGCCAATCCCCCGCCTATTTGCTTTTCTCTGTCAATTCTAAGTAGGCTGTATCAAGCAGGGACCGCTTCCAGAGTTTTGGGAGTAGAGGTATCATCTAACCAGGTCTCTGTGAGTAGGAGCACATCGAGATCTCCCTCAAGGACCAAATCATGTATCTCTAGTTTATGCTTTTTGAGGGAGCGGCAGTTCAGTAATGTCAACTTCAGTTTAGTTGGTGTTGCCTGATCCTTCCTCCCTCCCCTCGTGGAATAATTGCAGACAATACAATATGGCAGTGGGGAATCCATAACCACAGTATGCCGACAGCCATCCTCCACATAGGGGCGAAGAGCAAGCAAATCCTCCCTAGTATACCTGACTAGTTCCTTGGATTCAGTATTGGAGGAAAAAAGAGCAGGGGTACTGGCCCCGTGCCCCGGTCTGCCGCGGACGGGCGCAGACGGGCTTGCCTTTGTCGTGCCTTCGGCGTGCCGCCGGCGCGCCCGCTGCGCGGACGGGAAGGTGTCATCATTTTATCCCGTGTGAGGCGGGTGGGAAGCGTCCAACTACTGGACCGCAACCCAAATTCTTCCCCCAATATGGCGCCCGTTCTAGCCTGCCGGCGTCAGCCCCAACCTCGGCTGCACCGGTCAGGAAGTGGGTCGAGGGGCCTCGGAGCAACTTAAATCTTGCACCGAGGGATCCGAGGTACAGGTAAATAAAAATGATCTCTCTAAAATATTTTACAGTTTTTAAAAGTATTCTGCCAGTAATTGCAAATTACACACAACAGAAGGAAAGAGGGAGAGAACCCCCCGGCTTCCGCCTCAGGGGTGAGCACAAACAAATCTGAGACCCACCTGAGACTTCGTGGCTAAATACCGGTAGGGCGGGCGGGAAGCGCCCAACTACTGGACCGCAACCCAAATTCTTCCCCCAATATGGCGCCCGTTCTAGCCTGCCGGCGTCAGCCCCAACCTCGGCTGCACCGGTCAGGAAGTGGGTCGAGGGGCCTCGGAGCAACTTAAATCTTGCACCGAGGGATCCGAGGTACAGGTAAATAAAAATGATCTCTCTAAAATATTTTACAGTTTTTAAAAGTATTCTGCCAGTAATTGCAAATTACACACAACAGAAGGAAAGAGGGAGAGAACCCCCGGCTTCCGCCTCAGGGGTGAGCACAAACTAATCTTGCCTTTAACTCAGAAGCAGCTTCAACTTGGGAAAACTTCCACACTTCATTATAAATAGCATAAATCCATCTCTTGGATCTGCCACTGGCAGGAGCCTTCATAAAGTCATTCAAGTCAACGCTGTCAGTTAATTTAGATAAATGGAGTTTTACTGACGCTAAAGTGGAGTGCTTGAACCAGCTCTGGCATAGTTTGCCTACAGAATAGGTAGTAACAGAATGGTCACTCTCAAAATGCAACCACAAACAGTCGCAGAAAGAGCTCTTCATACGCTAGACGTAAAAAGAGCACTCCTTTATTATGACAGAACAAAACCTTTTCGTAAAACTCAACTTTTTGTATCCTTCTCACTACCATATAAAGGCAATCCTATATCAAAAGCTTGGCTTGCAAGGTGGATTGTCAAATGCATACAAATTTGCTATCAAAAAGCAATACGTATGTTATCTATTCCCCCTAAAGCCCACTCTACCAAAAAAATAGGGGCTTCAATGGCTTTCTTAGGGAACATTCCCTTAGATGACACCTGCAAAGCAGCTACATGGTCTACACCGCACACATTCACAAAACACTATTGTTGCGATGTGCAAGCAAAGCAACAAGCTAGTTTGGGCCAGGTTGTACTCAAAACACTATTTCAAACAACTGCAACTGGTTATCGCCGCTAAGGTGGAGTACTGCTATACAATCTATACATAGCGTGTGATCTGCAGCTCATATGCCTCGAACGGAAAATGCTACTTACCATTATGCATCTGTTCTTGGCATGTAGAGCTGCAGATTCACACACACCCACCCGCCTCCCCGGCTTACTTTATCTGTTACAGTATTATCTTATTTAGAAAAAGCATACATAGGCATCTTTTCTGATTCTCACAAAACTCCATCATTTCCCTAACTGGCGAAAAAACAATCTGAAGATGGAGCTGATCCCCATGTGCACTATGGTCCAAAGGAGGCGTCTCCTATCCAAAGACTTTTCCAGGACAACAACAAAGTGCAAACATCCGGGCTGAACACCAGATAGCAATCTATGCACAGTGTGTGAATTTGCAGCTCTAAATGCCAAGAACAGATGCTTCTCTTCCAGGGGATACTCATTAATAGTCATAAGCACTGAATAATCTCCGCCCGTGAGCCGGAACATATAAAAATATACATATATATGTGTAAATATACAATAATTAGTACATAGTACTAAACCAAAATATACACTTATACATGTATAAACCCATAATATGCAGCCCAACATAATGTATAGGCTAATAAAACCTTATTACACACTTTCTACAGTATGAAAATACTCCATACATAAATGCAATAAAAAGGCTAGAGCCTAGAAATGCATTTCATAACATAAATACCCTTTATTTTCATCAGAGAATCTGTTGTAAAGGCAATTAGCCTAACAAGGCTGCATATGAATAAATGTCTGTGTACAGAAAATCAGACTGGCACCTCACCTTTAAGGCTCCAGAGAATCTGAGCACTTTGACTTTAGGGCCTCCAGGAGCAACCCTGCTCCTATCATGCACCACAGGTGACAGTTAGGTCAGTTCTTTTTTCCGGCTTGTTCTGTGAGGAACCTGGAACTTGAGCTGGGCTAAATTTGACTTTTTTCAGTCAAAATGTGTTTTTTTCCGGTCTCTTTTGACAAGATTTAGTTCTAGTGGTGGTTTTCTTTCATTTTCTGACTAAACTGTTGGAGTTTTTTAGTCAGTTATGCCTTTGTTTTATAAATGTCTGATCCACACACTGTTTGTGTGGTTTGTCTTCCTTCTACTCATAAGATTGAAGATTGCTATCATTGCCTTAACCTTTCTAGCAGGACTTTGAGGGAAAGGGAGAAGATGCGGCTTCAAGGTCGTTTGGAGAGAGAAGGAAAGGGGCCTAAAATCTTGATTTCAGTTGGAAGGCTCTCTTCTCGTGAAAATCGTCGAAGATCTGCGTCTCCTGAAGCTTCAGCCAAGAAAAAGCGTCTTCAGGAAGCGTCGACGTCGAAAAAGGTTCGTTCAGTGTCGAGATCTCCTTCAAAAGCTCCATCGGCATCGAGGACATCACCGGTGAGGCAGAAGTCGACGCCGATGCAGTCGCCGTCGAAGAGTCTCTCGACGTCAAGACATCTGGTGTCTGTTGCGGTAAGGACGACGTCGGGGGTACGGAGTTCGACGTCGAAGGAGAAACATCACTCGACGTCGAGAGAGAGACAGCATTCGACGCCGAAGGAGAAGCAGCATTCGACGCCGAAGGAGAAGCAGCATTCGACGCCGAAGGAGAAGCAGCATTCGACTATGAAGGAGAAGCAGCATTCGACGTCGAAGGAGAAGCAGCATTCGAAGGAGAAGCAGCATTCGACGTCGAAGGAGAAGCAGCACTAGACGTCGAAGGAAGGTCGACGGTCGACGTCTAAGGAAAAACGACGGTCGACGTCGAAGGAAAGACGAAAGTTGTAAAAGAGAAAAATGACGTCGACAAAGAAGGTGAGATCGACGTCGAAGGATGTTGCGACGTCCGGACATGAAAAGAAGGGGAGATTGGAGTCTCCGTCGAAGTCTAGACATGCTTCAGGCTTGAGGCATGAAGAGAGAGTTTCAGTGGCTAAGTCTCCCCCACCTGCTGAAAGGTCGGCATCGAGACATTCGAGATCAGCCTCTCGGACCTCCCATAGGTCTTTGTCGAGGTCTGAAGTGATTCCACTGCCTTTGGTGGCCTCAACACCTCAAGACCAGCAGGAAAAAGTTGCGCACCAGGATTCTTCAGTGGTGGCTCACTCTGGTTCGACTTCAAGACAGTCGGTGTCAGAGGAAAGGCAAATAGTTCCCAGAGAACAAACTCCATCTGGCTCACCACGATCTGAGCGGAATAGCTCTTCAAGGTCTTCCAAATCTTCGCTGGGACTTCAGATTGTACGAATTTCGCCGGAGGGCTCTCCTGAGCGTGCAGCACAGCCAATTAACATGTCACCGAGATGGTTGGAAAGCCTACGACACTGGAAGATGCAACCGACCGCTAATCTAACTAGTATGAGAGTTGCGGATCCCCAGAAGGTTGTGGTTCCTAGGAGATCACGTTCTAGGTCTCCGGTAAGAGGAAGATCTCGCTCTAGAGAACACAGACGGCAGAAGTCTGTTACTCCTGAAAGGCGGAATATGTCGCCTACATCATCTTCTTCATCGTCATCTCAGAGTAGAAGTTCGTATAGAGACTATTCTCCTACGATATCGCCAAGTCCCCCTTCGAGGGTATCCCCAGTGGAAGACTTAGGCACCTTTAACGATGTGTTATGTCGTGGAGCAAACAAGTTCAACATTGGGATGGCAGCTCCCCAAGTGACATCTTCGGTCATTTTTTAGACTTTGCATCACAAGACTTCTGCTAGACCTCTTCTGCCTTTGGTTGCTGGTTTGTTGGAGCCTGCTATGAAAACTTTCTTGACTCCAGCCACGGTGGGTTCAGGCCCTTCTAGGATTGCGAAGAAATATAAGGCTCCTGACCAAGATCCTTTATTCTTACGTTCTGATCCGCCTCCAGACTCCCTTATAGTGGCGGCAGCCAGGAAGGCGCATTCTGCAACTTCTGTTTCCTCTACTCCACCGGAGAAGGACAGTAAGAGCATGGATTCCTTAGGTCGGAGGATGTGTAACACTGCTGGGTCAGTGATGAGAGTGGCCAGTGCAGCAGCCTTCCTGGGCCGTTATGATCGCCTTTTGTGGGACTCTGTGGCTCGGTTTGCAGACAAGCTTCCAAAAGAAGATCAAAAAGACTTCCTGGAAATTGTAGGCGAAGGAGGTTTGGTTGCTAATGTAAGTATTAGTGCAGCTGCTGACTCTGCTGATCTTGCAGCGCATGGCTATGCGCATGGGATTTGTTCTAGGCTTTCAGCTGGGCTGCGTCTTACTGGACTAAAACCTGAAGCCCAAAGCAAAATGGTCAACTTGCCGTTCAACGGGTCTACATTGTTTGGGTCTCATGCAGACGACGAGATGGCAAAAATGAAGGTGGAGTTGGATACTCTTAGGGCTGTAGGCCTAGAGAAGAAAAGAGACTTTAAACGTCGAGGAACTTTTCGTCCCTACGACAAGAGGTCTTTTCAGCAAAAGAATCAACAAACAGTTTGGTCCTCGCAGAACCAGGGCCAGAACCAACAGAGATCGCAGTTCCAACAGCGTCACCCTGGACGAGATAGAGGAGGAAATAGACAGCAGTTCGCTCCTGCCAAACAACCTCAAAAACAATGAAGGGAGTCTTCCTCCTCAGCCGTGGACCACTCCGGTGGGAGGAAGCATTGTGTCATTCTTAATCGAGTGGAAGCAACTGACAAACGACAAGTGGGTGATTGGTATCATTCAGAACGGTTACCATCTCCGTTTCAAAAAGCCACCTTCTCTCATTCTTCCAAAGAAAATGTTGCATTGAAATTTGAAGCTTTTACTAAAAGAAGCAGGTATACTCCTAGGAAAGAAAGCCATAGAGAAGGTTCCTCCTCAGCAGAGAAATCAAGGCTTGTATTCGCGGTTTTTCCTAGTGAGGAAGAAGGGTCCAGACGCAGAATTCAGGCCTATTCTGGACCTAAGGCTTTTAAACAAGTACATTCTGAAAGAGAAATTTCGGATGCTAGCGCTTCATCAGATCTTCCCCCAGTCACAATGTGCTCCATCGACATGAAAGATGCCTATTTTCATGTTCCCATTTCCAAGAAACATCGCAAATTTCTCAGGTTTCAAGTGTCTGCTCATCATTACCAGTATGCAGTGCTTCCATTCGGCCTGAAGTCAGCTCCCAGAACATTTTCCAAATGTATGGCAGTAGTTGCGGCCTTTATTCGAAGGAAGAGGAATTTCATATATCCTTACTTAGATGACTGGCTTCTGAAGAGTTGATCCCCATCTCTCTTGGAGGAGCATCTGTCGATATGCCTCCACCTCATGCGCAGGCTGGGTCTTCAAGTCAACTTCCAGAAATCTATCATGAATCCGACACAGCGGATCCATTATCTGGGGGCCCTGCTGGACACAGAAAGAGAAAACGTGTGTCCTTCGGAAGAGAGGTGGTTATCGATCAAGTCCAAAGGTCATCTTCTTCTTCAGACCAATTATCCGACAGTTCGGCAAGTGTCCTCTCTCCTAGGGTCCATGGCCTCTTGCATTTTCATTGTTCCAAACGCTAGATTGCACATGCGTCCTCTGCAGCAGTGCCTAGAAGATCAGTGGAAGCAGAGGACGGGATGCTGGGAGGATCGGATTTGTCTCCACCAGTCTGCAAAAGATTCCATCAGGTGGAGGATGAAGAGAGCACACTTGATGAGAGGAGTGCCTTTTCATCAGGACCCTCCGACGCAGACTCTGATCACGGACGCCTCACTCCAAGGCTGGGGTGCTCATATGGGCCCTCTGCAGGTACAAGGGCTATGGTCAGATTTCGAGAAAGGATATCACATCAACCTGCTCGAACTCAGGGCTGTCCATCTTGCTCTAAAGTCTCTGGCTCCATCGCTACAAACTCTGTCCCTCCTGGTGCAGACAGACAATACAACAACAATGTATTATCTAAACAAGCAGGGGGTACCAGATCCAGGACTCTGTCCTTAGAGGCCCAGACCATCTGGAATTGGTTGCTAGCAAGAGACTTGTCAATAACAGCTGTCCACCTACCAGGGTCTCTCAATTCGCATGCGGACGATCTCAGCAGAGACTTCGTCGAAGCTCACGATTGGGTGCTCAACGAAGAAGTCGTGCACAGTATTTTCCAGTCATGGGGGAACACCAGATATCGATCTGTTCGCAGACGCGGCAAACACAAAATGCCCCTTCTTCGCATCCAGGTTTCCCCAGAAAGGGTCGCAAGGGAATGCCCTTTTGATAGACTGGTATTAGAACTTACTGTACGCTTTTCCACCAACACCGTTGATACCGACAGTAATCAACCGAATGTACAAGACCAACTCCAGGATGATTCTGATTGCTCCCGAGTGGCCTTGCCAGTGGTGGTTCCCAGATCTCCTTCAGTTGTCGGAAGTGCCACACAGGAGGTTGCCATGTCGGCCGGATCTTCTGTCCAAGCAGAAGGGGCGAGTGTTTCATCCCAATCTGTCATCTTTACGCCTGGCAGCATGGCTCCTGAAGTCATCCAATATGGACACTTGCAGCTGAATCCGGATTGTATGCACATTCTAAAGGAGGCAAAAAGACCTTCTACAAGGAAATCCTATGGATTCAAATGGAAACGTTTTTTCCTGTGGTGTCAAAATAATGGTCTTGACCCGATTCATGGTCAGGAACAGGTGATTTTACCTTATCTGTTATACCTCGCAAGATCTGGCCTGCAGTTTAATTCCATTAAAGTCCAACTTGCTGCAATCGTATTGTATTGTATTGTATTTATTGCTTATTAAGCGCAACTGCCACCCAAAGGGTATCCTGGCGCTGAGACCACATCATTCCCACAGATAGACCACATTACATTGCTCTAGGAAACAGGAAGGTCTTGAGATCCTTTTTAAAAGAAATGAGATCTTGTCTACTCCTCAGCGTCAGCAGGAGGGTGTTCCAAAGTGTGGCGGCTGTAAAACTAAAAGCACGGCCACCCATCCTCACTCTATTGATCCTAGGGACCGTCACTAGAAACGCGGAGGAGGATCTCAGAAGTCTGGCAGCGTGATACCAGGAAAATAGATTTTGGAGCGGTATCGGTCCCTGTCCATGCAGAGCCTTAAAAACAAGGCATAAAGCCTTAAAGGCAATTCTCTGTTGGACAGGTAACCAATGAAGATCAGCCAATGCTGCGGAAAGGGAAGCAGAGCGAGGGCGGGATAAAGCCAGTTTGGCCGCAATCACAGCCTACAGAAAATCGCTCACTCAGATATCCTTTTTTAGGATGCCTGTGGTGAAGGATTTTCTGGAGGGTTTACGGAAGGTGTATCCACCAGTCAGGTCTCCTTCTCCACCTTGGGAGCTTAATGTGGTGTTAACCAAGTTAATGGGTGCTCCTTTTGAACCTATACATAAAGCTTCTTTGCAACACTTGACTTGGAAGGTAGCGTTCCTTGTAGCTATTACTTCTGCTCTTAGAGTTAGCGAGATTCAGGCTCTGTGTTGTAAAGAACCGTTCACTGTCTTCCATGCAAATAGGGTGGTACTCAGGACGCATCCTGCTTTCCTGCCCAAGATAGTGTCAGATTTTCATATTAATCAAACCATAACATTGCCTACTTTTTTCCCAAAGCCTTCTAGTTCTGCTGAAAGGGCTCTGCATTCTTTGGATCTGAAGAGAGTCTTAAAGTTTTACTTAGACAGGACAAAAGCTTTAAGAAAGACAGACCGTTTATTTATCAATTATGGTCCTACTAACACTGGTTTGGCAGCATCCAAGAGATCCATCTCTAGATGGATTGTGTCATGTATTCTTCTGGCTTATCAGCTAGCACATAGGTCTTTATCAGGAAGACCTAAAGCCCATTCTACGAGAGGAAAAGCTTCTACCACAGCTCTTCTTAGGAATGTGCCTATGTCAGAGATATGTAAGGCAGCGACGTGGCGTTCAGTGCACACGTTTACACGTCACTATTGTCTTGATTCAGACACACAGGCTGATGCGTAAGTTGGTCAAGCATCGCTCAGAAATGTATTTGCTAGTTCTAGCTGAACAGTGTGTTAAATTTGTTGCTATGCTCTTTTCTGTTCGCCCGCGTCTTGTGGGTATGAGCTTGCTACTCTATTCAGTGCTTATGACTATTAATGAGTATCCCCTGGAAGAGAAGGATTAGTTACTTACCTGTCATCCTAGTTCTCTTTCAGGGGTATACTCATTAAAGTCATAAGCACCCTCCCGCCTCCCCGGGCGAACAGTAGCATTGAGGTTTTTTCAGTATATATTATGAAGTTTTTTAAGTGCAGATTCCTGCTAAAATTTACTGTACCGTACAAAAGAACTGACCTAACTGTCACCTGTGGTGCATGATGGGAGCAGGGTTGCTCCTGGAGGCCTTAAAGGCAAAGTGCTCAGATTCTCTGGAGCCTTAAAGGCGAGGTGCCAGTCTGATTTTCTGTACACAGACATTTATTCATATGCAGCCTTGTTAGGCTAATTGCCTTTTACAACAGATTCTTTGATGAAAATAAAGGGTATTTATGTTATGAAATGCATTTCTAGGCTCTAGCCTGTTTATTGCATTTATGTATGGAGTATTTTCATACTGCAGAAAGTGTGTAATAAGGTTTTATTAGCCTATACATTATGTTGGGCTGCATATTATGGGTTTATACATGTATATGTGTGTATTTTGGTTTAGTACTATGTACTAATTATTGTATATTTACACATATATATGTATATTGTTATATGTTCCGGTTTCCCGCTCACGGGCGGAGATTATTCAGTGCTTATGACTTTAATGAGTATACCCCTGAAAGAGAACTAGGATTACAGATAAGTAACTAATCCATACTGGTAAGTAGTATTTTCCTTTCTGCAATTCACCAAAGACTCAGTGGTGCTCCGCACTAACCCGCCATTTATCCCAAAGGTTCCCTCTGATTTCCACTTAAATGAGCCTGTCCTCTGAAATACTTTTTTCCCTAATCCTCAGTCGCCATCCGAAAAGGCTCTACACTCTTTAGGTATCAAAAGGTGTTTAAAATGTTATCTGCAAAAGACCGCACCTGTTCGAAAAACTGTTCAGCTATTTGTTGCTTATGGCA
Organism: Lissotriton helveticus; assembly: GCF_964261635.1. NCBI lineage: Eukaryota > Metazoa > Chordata > Amphibia > Caudata > Salamandridae > Lissotriton > Lissotriton helveticus. The sequence continues at coordinate 108,424,088 of NC_136067.1, forward strand.
TGATGAATAAAGGACATCCAGTAACCAAACAGACTATCGCTAGATGGATATCTAGTACAATTTCCTTTTGTCACCAACAAGTGGGAAAGACGCTTCGAACTACAGTCATGGCACACTCCATCAGAGCAGTCTCTTCTTTGGCTGCACTTTTTGCCGGTGTACCGCTTCACCAAATTTGTAGAGATGCAACATTGTCCAGCAGGCACACCTTTACCAAGCATTACTGTCTGGAAGCTGCAGATATGCTGACACAGCCGTGGGGCAAGCAGTGCTACATAACATTTTTAAATAAGGTGAGCCTCTGTTTCTTCCCTCCTGTATAGAATGTACATTATGATGTATGTTTTAGAAAATGTATCTATATATATTATCTTGAGATATATATATATATATATATATATATATATATATATATATATATATATATATATATATATATAAATAGTTGGCACGGAATTCCATTATTCTAAGTTGTATGGGCGAGTGAATAAGTATGCTCAAAATGAATTTCCCCTGCCGTAATTGGTACATTGCTAGGATATAAAGTTCGCTGCCAAATTTCTCATCCTGTGTTACAAAATTGTTAAACATAAAATATGTTAAATACATTAAAAGAACATGTTGCCGCACTTAAATTGCCAAATAAAAGACAGCCACTGTCACGGAGTGCTCATCACGAGTTCATAACGCAACCTATGCGTGATTAGTTTTAACACCTGCCATGCTGCAGATGTCATGATCCCAAACACCAAAGTTAATAGGCACGGAGACAGGGTAAAAGCAGCCTCACACTGGGGTCAATACACAAACTGTGGAATTATGACTTAAATGTCAGTCTTCAAGCACATGCTTAAAACCCTACGGGACTACCTCTCCCATAGTGCCTTTCGCTGGTCAGATAGTGCACAGAGGTTTGCACTCCAAATTCCGCTGTCAAATTAAACTCAAGTACGTACAGCCAGGGCAAATGCAACAGTCAAAGTATCTTAAAAGTCAGGCAGCATGAAAATCAGTTCTGCTGAGGCACAGACTCTGGATTGAAGGGGACCAGTGGATAAAGTGATAACGCCAAACTAACCTCACCGCTTCGGCGTTTGCATCCGCGGTGCCCAGTCACCAGATGGCGCCAAACTCATGGGCAAGGCATTTCTTACTAGGGAAACTTCAACCCCGAGCTGGCAGTCGCGGAAACCTCTCGCTGAGGGCCCCAGGTCACCCGCGGCTGTCATCCTCATTCCTTTCCTCGGCAGCCAAACTGGGGGCTCACCCTACAGCGCTCCCGTACTTCACCATAGACTTGCGGTCACAAGGGGAGAGCCACAAACGACTGGTGTTCCGTGAAAAAGCATGGCGACCGCTCACGCTTGAATTAGAATGCACACCATCCAGCCTCCACAGAATCCTCACAAGAATCTCCCACGGAAGAAGGCACGGACTCGAGGTAGTCAGGATTCGGCATCTATTTATTTTCTCGGGTCACTCTTAATCCCAGAGGTAAGAGAGACGCGTTTCGGCTTACTGGAAGCCTTCATCAATCTGTTTGGCACCATTTACAAAAGCATAATATAAAGCCATTCCCAATTACGTCATAGGTAAACATAAAAGACATACTCTAAAAAATGCAACTATGATGTAAGCCTTATGCAGCAACTAAATCCATGCATCCTACGGCTGGGCATCAGCAATGTTAAAGGTAAAACATATTCAGTTGTCTAAATTGCACAGTGCATTTAAATAGTTGGGACGGAGTCCCCTTATTCTAAGTTGAATGGGCGAGTGATTAAGTATGCTCAAAATGATGCCGTAATTGGTACATTGCTAGCATATAAAGTGCGCCGCTATATATATATATATATATATATATATATATATATATATATATATATATATATATATATATATATATATATATATATATATATATATATATATATATATATGTAGGTAGGTAGGTAGATAGGTAGATAGGTAGATAGATAGATAGATATCTATATATATATATCTGAATAAGTACAGTTTTGGAATTACTGCTATCTACTCGGATTCAAAATGTGAATCTATGAAAGACACCCTTATACTGGAGAAGAACATAAGTTACCTGTAAATTATGGATTTCCAGTATTGGTGTCTTTGATACATTCACATGCGATCTCAGACATCCTCCCCGCTGAGGCTCCCCTCGTTAATTGACTTTCACTTTCGTGCTAGAAAATCTGACGTTCTGAGCCTCTGGGGAGAAGGTTCTAGATGGTGCTGACGCCTGATTGGCTGGAGTTTGAACTATATCTAATGACTTGGACGAGCTAATAAAGTGAAAACTTTTTTCCTATTGATAGCTATGTTACATTACTTCCTATAGTATTTTTAGCTAAGATACTGTTTTACTATGTATATATATATATGTATATATTTATTGCTATTTTATGTAAGGTGGGACTCACACGTTGGCAAGGGGGAATGATTCAAGCATCTGAATCTATGAAAGACACCAATACTGGAGAACCACAGTTTACAGGTAAGTAACATATGTTATTTTGCATGTTCTGACAGTAAAAGTCAGTGGTTGTCGATTTTACTGCGAGAGAGGCTAGTAGTCCCATTGGCAAGTGCATAGTTACAGACTGACATCTCAGCCTTGCTAACATCCCAGCTTCTTACTTCTGAATAGGTCTACTAAAGTTGGTACTCCAGTGCAGCAAACAACTTGTTACATTAAATCTAACTTGATACCCAAGTTGAGTTTACTGTACTTTTTTGGTACATGCAACTTTTAGAAAGTTATCACTCTGTTGCCCAAGTTTTTCTGTTGCCATTTCCAGATTTAGGCCAAGAGACCGGCTCCTGCCTGCCTGGGGAGATACATAACCGACTCCTAGAACAGGTAACAATAGAGGCCTGATGCTGGCAGAGGTATTACCTCCTCCTGGCAGGAAGCAACAGAGCGTGTTGGCCCAAAAGACTAGCTTCAAAAGGGGCAGAAGCCTTCCTTTGAAGGGCATATTGTGAACACACTCAAAATGGGATTCTTTTTCGTCTGGTTAGATAGATTGTAATTGGGGACAGAGGGGAAAACACTGGCTTAACCTTTTACTCCATTGGCGTTTAGCCCCTAGGTAGCCATATGTCTGGGGCGGGTGTAGGAAGCTGGCTCAGTGTATACGCAAGGTATAGTGTGCACAGAGTACAGGGAGTCCCCAGAAGTATACCAGAGGCTAAATTAGGTAAGTACTAATGGCTCTTTGTGGTAGAGTGGGCGAGCACTTAGGCTTATCCAGAGGGTATGTTAAGCATTTCTCTTCCAGGGGATACTCATCAATAGATAATGTATCTGTACTAAACCACGTGTTCAAAAAAAAAAATAAGATCTTGCTGGGGGAGACTCCTCAAACGCGAGAGAGTTCCCATCAGTCACCATGGAGACCGCCCTTCATCATCTGGGTACTCTCAGGTTTTGAGGATACTGTCACCCACACCAGATCGGCAGATGTTTGAATGCCTAATCTAGGGTGTAGAAATGAAAAAGGGCTAAAGATGTACATCAATGTATCTCTCAAGGAACTGAATAGCAGTGCTAACTAAAGTGAAATAGTGAAAAGTGATCTAAAATTGGATAGTGGTGGGGAAAAAAATATTTATTATGCACCCCGTCACTCCCAAATCAATAAAAACAGTGCAAGTAGTAGTGTAACAAATAACCACTAATGAGAATCTTAGGTCGACATGTTTCTGCAGACAATTGGAGCCAAATGGTCTCCTGCTGCTTCCTCAGGACCATTAATGCTACTGCTATATATAAAAAAAGAAGTCATATCACCTGAGAAGTGTAATATGTTTTCATCCTCCTTACTTCAAGTCAAAACCATCAGCAGGGATGAGTCCAGATACATAAAAAAGAAAACCAACAACGCACAATCAATGACTATAATCGTGTGCCAAGACCCAACAGTTAATTTTAACTTGTTCGCCATGCTAGCCCCTAGGTGCCAGCCACATATGGGCAATAGAGTCCACCATATATACTAGTTAATAATATTCACTCACCTATCTAGGCAGGAGGGAACAGCCCCACCTCACCTGGCGCCAGCTCATGTACTTGGAGCACCGCTCTAATAGAAGGAAAGAAAACATGCTCAGCTATGGGAGATGTCTCCCCAAAGAAACGACCATGAATTGCCCGTTCTTCACGTGACATATCCAGCACCGATATGCCTCTCAACTGTGTTTACCCAATGGTTGTGACAATTCAAATGAACCAATCACTAATGAGCACTGTGCACTTTAAATATGCCAAAAAAACAAGGTTACGCTGTCATGTGATCAAGGCTTTTCAGCCGAAACGTTATGGCGACAGCTGAATAAACGAAACTAACCAGCATCCAAGTGTGGTCCGTGTCTGTTTCCAGCGCGATCAGGTCAGAGGTGATTGTGGCAGGAGAACGGAGGTTTTTTCATATGTGCAGCCGTTACGATATCACACGGCTCAACACGGACCCCTTCCTAAAGTCGGCTTGAGAGGGAAAAGCTGACTGGTCGACGCGAAGTGGTATCCGGTCTGAGGTCTCCCTCGGACTTTGTTTGCGACTTCCGAAAAGGGAGATTAGCGTCGGACCCCCCTGGAGTACGAAGATTGGAGACGCAAGTCCAGTCCTCCCGGAAGCGGCACAAGGAGAAAAGTGCACGAGTTCAGGAATAAGGACGGAGGACTACGCGATAAAAACAGTCAAGGTACCGGCGGGAGGAAGGTACGGGTGCGCGGGGTTACCTGTGGTGGGAAATTTAAAACATCCACAGAGTAACGTGACGCCCGCATACATTATCATCAGCGCAAAAAAATGTCTGCCGACAGCGTAAGAGAGCGGGAAGCAAGGGCAAGTACAATGTTCTCGGACAAACAATTGGCAAAACCGATTACCGAGATACAAGAACAGGCTGCCAGTAGCTCCAAAAATATATCCCTGACTGATAAAATAAAAATACTGGAGAAGAAATCCCGTCAGGAACAGAGCAAATGGTGGGAGTCAAAATCCCTACAAAGCTACATTGAAGTTAGGAGAATACCGCGTGGTTTACGCATCCTATCAGCTCCCAGTTACGAGAACCCGAACCCGGACCTAATGAAGGAGTGGGCCGAGATAAACCTAGAAGCGTCCAGACAGCAGGTCCTAGTCCTGATAAAGTATGCCGATATCGACAGAGCTCGATTATTAGAGGAGATATCTAGCATCTACGAGGAATTGGAGGGAATGGGTCCGGAAGATGAAAAAGAGAAATTACTAAAGGAAATGAAAACCAGGTTGAAAAAAGAGGAGGAGAAAATTATAGACCGCAAAACCTATAAGTTCCAAAGAGATCGTACGGACTATGAATTAGGACAAATCTTCACATTTTCGAAACGATATGATTCCTTACGTAATGCGTCAGCAGGCAAAAATCAGGCAAACAAACAAACCAGGGTACCTCAAGCAAAAACACGAAAAGATCAGACTGACTCAACAATGTCAGATTTCAGCTCTGAGGGTGGGAGCGGATCGGAGTCAGAACAAAGAAAGGTAAATGGGGAAACACAACAAAAAAGACCCTCCCCTGGTGAAGAAATTGTTTTTTTATGCCAAAACAGACTGCAATCATTAAGACCTGGGACGCGAAAAAATTACAGCGAAGGAGGAAGAACTACATCTCGAGGAAGAGGAGGAGGGCAAGGCAGCGGAGGCAAATCAAATCAAACCACGTGGAGAGGCCGGGGGAAATGGGACAAGAAACAGTAATCCCACAAAATAACACAGTAATTAATCTAACTAAAATGGATTTAACAGAAAAGGAGGAAAAAATCCTACAGCTTGGACTGTCGTTTGCCCCCAGATCTAACCTTGACTATGCCAAAACACGAATAGATATATATAAGGCGGTGAGAAAACTAAAACTCAAAAAATACCATAAGCAAAGAAAAAGGAAAGGAGAAAACATCCAGGATGAGGAACAAGGCACCCTCACACAGGAGATGGAGGAATTATGGAATAATGAGGGCGAAGAAGTGCAACCGCCTATGCCTGATATTTTTGGTGGAACAAGAGGCAAGCAGAGAGAGGGGGAAATGGGGTTAACGGAGCTGAAACCCCCATCTACATTTTGCCCGATACTACCAAGAGATGGAATAGACATCTTCCATGAAAATGTGACTAATGATTTGAAGGAAATGCAGAAGCGCATAAGCAAGGAACGCTACAAAAACAACGAACAAACCAAGGACTATGAAAATTTGATAACAAAACTGAGCAAGGACAAAAACATAGTAGTTCGGCCCAGTGATAAGGGAGGCAACGTAGTCCTGCTCACTAAGGAAATGTATGATAAAGAAGCACTTATGCAACTCAATAATCGAGAACATTATGAGAGAGTGAACATGGCAACAATCAAAGGATGGCAGAGTGAGTACCATGACTGGTTGGCAAAATGGAAAAGGAGGAAACTCATATCCGAAGCAGAATACAGGTATTTAAAGGTGGACCATCCGGTGATGCCATGCATTTATTTCATTCCAAAAGTGCACAAGGACCGAGAAGACCCCCCGGGGAGACCCATTATCAATGCAATGGGGGGTTTGCTGGAAAATACATCGGTATACATTGATCAGTTTCTACAAACCTTTGTGAAAAGCTTGGACTCATATATTCGGGACTCGAGTGATTTCCTTGGCAAAATGTGCAACATTGACTGGCAACCGGGAGACTGGCTGTTGGCATTAGACGTAAGTTCCTTGTATACAAGCATAAAACATCTAGATTGTATAAATGCGGTCAAATACTATCTATCTAGAAGATCTGAAGACTGCAAAGAACACACTGAAATGTTGCTAATTATGTTGACTTATTGCCTAGAACACAATGTTTTCATATTTAACAACCTTCTTTACCGACAATGTCAGGGGGTGGCAATGGGGGCCAGTTTTTCACCAAGCGTGGCATGTTTACACATGGGGGCTTGGGAGGAACTGGTCCTCAAAATCAACTTTGAAAAAGAAATGAAGGAAAACATTGTAACATGGTATCGTTTCATAGACGATCTGTTTGTAGTGTGGAGAGGGCCGCAAGTGGATGCGGAAAGATTCATTGAAAATCTAAATGGGAATGAGTTGAATATTAACTTTACCTACACAATGAGCCAGATAAAGATCCCTTTCTTGGATATAGAAATTTATACCCATGAGAACAAACTAGCTAGCAGGCTATTTCGCAAAACAACAGCAGGGAACACGATCCTGCACGCCAGCAGCACTCACCCGGCCCATCTAATACGGAGCATTCCGTACGGTGAGATGCTAAGGATTCGTAGGCTGTGTAGTGAACCTGATGAACTATTAAGAGCACAAGATGAATGTGCCAAGCGGTTCATGGAGCGAGGGTATAGCAAAGGGGTCATACAACAGGCAATTAAAAAATCCATGGTCAAGGACCGCAAGGATGTATTAGGTATTGGAGAGGCCTCGGCTGAGGCATCTAACAATGAACCCGTAACGAACCCTGACCACAACAAACAGGCAGAACCGTTCCGCATAATAGTAGGGTACTGTAACCAACATTATGAAGTACGAAAAATTATCAACAAAAATTGGCCAATAATCAGCAGTGATCCTTTAATAGGTCAGGATCTCCCAAAGAAAGCCTCCATAACCTTCAGTAAAGCTCCCAACATGAGACAAAGATTAGTGGCAACCTGCCCAGAAATTATTGACAATAGTTCTTGGTATCAGAACAATCAAGGCTTTTACAGGTGTAAAACCTGCAAAGCATGTGTACATGGTGTGAACAAAAAAATGTACAAGGACGGATTTAGTGACCAAGAGCATCGTATCACAAAAGTCCTGACTTGTAAAACGGACTATGCCGTTTACGTCCTCGAATGCCCCTGCAAACGGCAATATGTGGGAAGCACGAAACTTCCCGTGCATAAAAGGATATTGCAGCATTTAAGGGCGATAACCACGCAGGACAACACCTATCCCGTGGCGAGGCATTTTAAAAGTCAACACCAAAGCAATAACAAGGATCTGAAATACTGGGTGGTGGATGCTGTAAGTGCGAGCAGGAGGGGAGGCAACAGGGAAAACAAATTACGTAAAATGGAAACCAACTACATACTCAAGCTTAATAGTAAACAGCCTGTAGGTCTGAATTTGACTGAGGATTTATACACATGTTTGCATAACTAATGATTATGAATGACAGAAATGCCCAAGTATGAGAAATTAATAAATGTGAACAACATAAATGTGTAAATAGGATGTACATATATCAATTAGAATTGAATGATATATAGATGTATATTTTTGGATAAGTGTGTATATTAGTTTATGTGTATATATAGTTGTATATAGGTGAAGATGATATAAATTGTGAATAATTAATTTTATACAGAACTAGTTGGGCAACTACCATATTCGCTGAAATAATTAATAACATGTGACAATTGAGTAATAAGTAGAAGGACCATATTCACTGATACATAGTATGTAAGTTAGCAACCTGAAGGAAAAGATAATCAATAGTGAAGTAACTGAGAACTAAAATGGCAACAGGATAAACTCGAACATAAGTGTAGTGGGATTGTAAAATAGAAGGAGAAAAGGTTGGCTCTACAAATAATAACAATGAAATAACTATCTAAATTCAAAATGTATAGCCCTCGTTTACATGGTTTTTAAACACTTTTTTGCACTGGAGCACTTTTATATGGGTATGGGTAAGAACACAAATAATGCAAGGCGAATTAAAATATCAAATGTAATGTTGAAGTTAATGCTTAACATAGTAATGGATAAAAGGCCAACATGGGGATTTAACCCAAAACTGCAAAAGTATGGCAACATTGTATAAATGTGGTGGATATTCTTTAAAGTACATAATGGGATTTAACCCGGAATTGTTTAAGAATATTTAGGGATTTATCCTAAACATCAAAAGAGAGTGGACAGCTAATAACTGTAAACATGCATTGTAAATACGTGTACATATCGTATTAATGTGATGTGTAAGTCCATCAACTGTGTTTACCCAATGGTTGTGACAATTCAAATGAACCAATCACTAATGAGCACTGTGCACTTTAAATATGCCAAAAAAACAAGGTTACGCTGTCATGTGATCAAGGCTTTTCAGCCGAAACGTTATGGCGACAGCTGAATAAACGAAACTAACCAGCATCCAAGTGTGGTCCGTGTCTGTTTCCAGCGCGATCAGGTCAGAGGTGATTGTGGCAGGAGAACGGAGGTTTTTTCATATATATATATATATATATATATATATATATATATATATATATATATATATATATATATTACCTACTGGCGGTCGCCAGTAGGTAGTTATAGTTAGGACCTAGTTTCCATAGGAAATCGTCAACATTCTATTTGGTATAACTTTGGCCCTGGTGGATGAATCTTTGCGAATTTCTCAAAGAAGATGGCTCGGTCCGCTGCGCTCCTTCCCTGAAAGTTTGGGGGGGATTGGTGAAGTGGGGGCTGAGATAAAAGGGGGGTCCCAAAACGTGTTTTCTCCATGTTATTTTCCATAGGACGTTTAGACACGGCTACAGGTCGAACGGCTGAATGTATTTATAAGAAATTTGGCAAAACTGTAGAGTCCGGCTCGCAGATTACGCTTTTTTTGGAATGGTGTAAATCCGTTCAGTAGTTGATGAGAAAATTAAAGTTAAAGTCAATTATATATCTGTAAGCGCGGACGGGTGCGCGCACTGAAGCGGCTGCGCGCGAGCGGAATTTATTTTTGTTGCTGCGTGACGTCTGTTAACGTTCGGTTCGAAGGAAATCAGGAAGTGTTGACCGCCATTTTGTCACTGCGAGTAACTATATTGTTCATTTCAAAGCGTTGGAACATGGAAAGGGGAGAAGGTAGAGATTGTTTTGCTGCGTAGGTTTTCTCAGGGTGTGCAGTAAGGTCCTTAAAGGCGAAAATATATATATATATTTTTTTTTAAGTTGCGGGGTGCGCGCACTCGGGCGCGCACACATATTTACAAGAGTGTGAAAATGGAGATAAATCAGAAGTTTCAGTGCTTTGAAATAAGGTGGCTCTGAAAAGAGCCCTTGTGTTAATTGAGTTTTTTCTGCAATGTATATGTACATAAGCGGCGTTCATTTGTGTTCACCCTCGCATTGCTCAGTAGTTGGTTCAGCCCGGACCATTTATTAGAGGTAGACCACCTGGCTCCACCGGAGGACACCCCTAATAAAAAGGACATATATAAAGAAAAATGCGGATTAGCCGCTGTATCGTGCTAGCAAATAAAAGAACCTAAAAATCGTTAGGAAAAACAAAAGGAATCAAGTAAAATCAGTAGGCCACTGATGGGATCTCTTTTCGACCTCACTGAAATGGAAGCATTAGGAACAACCCCTCAGGAAATATGAAACTAGTAAAACCGAACTCAACGCCATGATGACTGCGAGACAGCTCGGCTCCACCGCCCCACCCCGCCCAATTAACGACAAACCCTAGGCAAATATTAGAAATATACAACACTATAGCAAAGTGACAGGTTAAAACGTTTTTATTTGAACAAAAATCTATTAAACAAACATAGCAAACGGCTGCAACAACAAACCCACAATGCATTTCGCCGTCTGCTTGACGCCGTTCCTATCCCTCCTTCCCCAAAAGTAGCAATGTTGGGCTACTTTGGGCTACTTTCTAGTAGGTTTTTGGGCGTCAGATAGTCTACAAAAGCCGTCGGTGGCGGCCTGGGGTGGAAGACCATTACGCGAATAGTCCAGAGGCGACACCACGCGCCAAGGCCTGCCCCCAGGATGTCCGGAGGAGGCGCGGACGACCCCCCCCCCCTTCCCGCTCCGGGTAGGGGGTCGTCTCCAACGCTAAGATTGCCATTAACGTTCCACACGACGAGCCCGCGGTTGGCTGACCGGGGGACCCGCTCCTGTGGCCGTGGCGAAGAACGGCTGGCCGCCATTGGCCGGAGAAGTCGTGGGGCGAAGGGCCCGGCCCGGGAATGTACTGGTCCTGCCATTCCCTTCCTCCTCTGACGCCTTGCAGGCCACGGGGGGGGGATGTCTTGCTCATGCCTCCGACCCCTCCCCCCCCTCTTCTTTCATCGCCTGGTCGGGCCATAACAAATGTCAGCAAGACGCTGTGGGGTGCACTGGGAGGGAGAGGCGGCGCGGACGAGCCTCTCCCGCCTCCCCAGGTGGAGGCCCCTCAGCTGCACCCCCAACGCTCCTCGCACCCGGCAACGGGTTCGTTCACTCTTGCGGTGCAGCGACAGTCCACGCACCCGGCAAAGGGTTCGTCCACTCTTGCAGTGCAGCGGCGCTCCACTCGCCCAGCGGGGTCTCGTCCACTGTTGTGATGCAGCGACGTTTCGCCCGAACCAGCCGAATTGAGAGATTGGGCCTAGCGTGCAAAGATGGCCTGGTCGCTTGTCAATTAGAAAATGAGTCCCCCATCCAGAAGCGTTCTCCTCAGCTTTGAAGATTCTACGAGAACCGCAGGGGCCCCCGACTCCCGCGGGCCCCCGATGGAGAATGACTGCCATGATTGCCCGCAGAACGACCAAAGCGTAGCCACGAGACGTTGGCGCTCTCATGCTGGCGCCGGCCTCAGTCTGAATGACCAAAAATCCTGCAGACTACTGATTTGATCAGTTCCGGTGGAACACCAGTATGACTCGGTAGGAAAGATTGTTGCCCCCTCCCTTTTCTTTGATTGATGGTTCATGTCACCAGTCCCTTCTGTTGCCCCTTAATGAAACTTCTGGACTGCCGAAAGAGGTTCTGGTCCAACCCCGAGTTGGTGGAGACATTTTGACTATACTTGGACCCGCCTGACCCCACCCAAAATGGCGCCGGTACAAACGAAACTCGCAACTCCCCGTTGTGTTCCGGATGCTCAGACTTGATATCATGAGATATGTATGCAGTTTTTTTTAAGCACATGGCGGGAGGAGATGAGTATTGATTGAACATTCGGACAATGATTTGATATTAAGTTCTGACGCGCCATTGATTACAGTATTATTGAAAGGTCGATTTTTCAACACTTATGGTACTTGCCCACAATGAATTTTCAATATGATTTTATTGCACTTATTGTACCTTGATGAAATAAAACAACCACCGACTCAGTTATGTTTTCCTCAAATAAATTTGCCCTCATGTACAGTTCCAGTCTACTCCGTGGCTGGCCCACGTGGTTGTAGGCCTGCATTTGTTCGTAAACATTTTTTTAATAAAGATTTTGTGAGAAACAAATATAGTCGTAGCTCTTGGATTGGTCAGTTCGAATACACAGCCATCGTTTCCGAGCTACGTAAAATACAGGCGAAATAAAGCAAGTCGATTACTGAAAGGTTAAAAAGCAAAGTACCCAGAAATATTGAACATGTGAATGTTCCAAGTTTGTTGCGTGTGTTCTTTTTTACTTTTGTGCAACGTAAGGCAATCGATAAAGGTCCCGATGTTCTGTTTTACTTTGTATGCCACCTATCTCAGGGAAATTGTTTCAGATGCCCCTAAACCAGACCCGATACCACTGTAGACCACCCCTCCTCCTCGAAGGAGAACACGAGTTCACCCCACTTTACACTGACTGCCCTTTTGTTTCGACACCCCCCCCTACACAAGATCCGCAACACCACACGTGGGCGATCTATGCAATGTGCAGTCCATCAATGATTATGCCTCCCGCACTACCAGTCCCTCTGGGCTTAAACCGCCGAGATGGAAGGGACTGCACCCGGCGGAGATAGGTCGGATACGTGGTAAGTAAAAGCCTTTTGGGTTTATGCGCGCGGATGTGCCTTAAAATGCTGCCCCCACCCCCTTCTTTTTCCCCTTCTTTCTGCAGGTCACATCGGAACATCGACTAAAGAATGGAGAAGACCTAAGCAACACGACATGGTTCTGCGGGGACAAATGATACATCATCCATGGGGACTGCCCCTGAGGACATGACGACTTGGGTGATGTGAACGCACGCGTGTATGACCGGATGTGTATAACTCGACTGGATATACTTTGCACGCGTTGACTCGATAGGAGAGATGTTTTTGTACGACTTGAATGATGAACGACCGATGGAATGGGGAAAAAGGGGGGTCTGAGCATGGCACCTATACACGACGAGCAATGCAACCATGAATGACGTGCACCTACGAGTAGGTTCATACGGTAACTAAGTAGGGGAAGGTTCAGGACTATTCCAGGGTGAGGTTTAACCAAGTTGCGTGGTGCGCGCACTCGGTCGCGCACACCTATTTACAAGAGTGTGAAAATGGAGATAAATCAGAAGTTTGAGTGCTTTGATATAAGGTGGCTCTGAAAAGAGCCCTTGTGTTAATTGAGTTTTTTCTGCATTTATAAGTAAGTACCGATGCAGAGTCTGATGTTGCAGAGGAAGATTCTGTTTCCCTCATCCGTGAAATGACCACCATCTGTCCTATAGATGTCTTGCATGTGGTAACGCAAGTTGTTGTGGTAAATAGAACCCATGCTATAATCTCTGAGGAAAGCAGAAACAGATTTATTAACATGTCTCCTTGCTTTCTCAATTTGTGCACAATGTTGATTGGACTAATTCCATTTCTGTCTTTGGCATATATTGGAATATACCAAGGCAGTTCTGGCTTCGTTATTACGAGCACTAGAAAACAAGACATTCTGGGCAATACCATCCTTGACGCAGCCCTTTATTCTACAAGATGGTGTCTTTCAAAAGCCAGGGGTATAGGAGTATGTAACAAGCGAGCCATTTAATTGAAAAAACTAAACGTGACAAACGGTTGCAGGATCAGTGAAGGTTGATTTTTTAATTGAAAGTATAACAGGATCAGTTACAATAAAATCGTCAATACGCATACCATGGGTGAGTATCATGGGTAACATTACTTCGAAACTTTATTAATACAATAATCAATAATGAAAAATCGACATCAATAGGGTTGTCCGTATTCCTAGTCAGTACCCTTCCCCGCCCGCAATGTGCATAAAGACCGCATACATCCCCCATAACGTCAAGGCTAAGTAACTAGAACGTCATAAGGAGTTGCAATTCGCTCCCATACTGGCGCCTTTTTGGTCGAGGTCAGGCAGGACCAGAGTATAGTTCAATGTGTCCAATAAGTAGCGGCAGGACCAGAATCCCTTTCGGCAGTTCTGGCTTCGTCATTACGAGCACTAGAAAACAAGACATTCTGGGCAATACCACCCTTGACGCAGCCCTTTATGCTACAAGATGGTGTCTTCCATTCAGAAAATATTGTTGGCAGCATTTTGAAAGGAAAGATAAACGGCCGTTCTCCTAGTGAGTCTCACATTGTTACATTTATGAAGAAAAAGCCTGAAGAATGTACAAACTGAAAACCAGTTTTTGTCTGCATAGCATCAGCAGCAACACTTGAGTCAGCTTTGTGTGAAGCCGCCATCTTGATCCAATCAATACCGTCCCCCTGCACACATTCAGGGACCAGGCCGCATTGCGAGGGCACCGCAGGACGTGTCTTCAGGTCAAACGGATTGTGGGACAAGGTCCAGAAGACAAGAGTCACCAAAAGGCTAAAAGTCCCGCCGGACCCCGGGGGCCAGCCGCCTATGTCGGGGGCGATCTCAGATGGTGTCTTCCATTCAGAAAATATTGTTGGCAGCATTTTGAAAGGAAAGATAAACGGCCGTTCTCCTAGTGAGTCTCACATTGTTACATTTATGAAGAAAAAGCCTGAAGAATGTACAAACTGAAAACCAGTTTTTGTCTGCATAGCATCAGCAGCAACACTTGAGTCAGCTTTGTGTGAAGCCGCCATCTTGATCCAATCAATACCGTCCCCCTGCACACATTCAGGGACCAGGCCGCATTGCGAGGGCACTGCAGGACGTGTCTTCAGGTCAAACGGATTGTGGGACAAGGTCCAGAAGACAAGAGTCACCAAAAGGCTAAAAGTTCCGCCGGACCCCGGGAGCCGGCCTCTTATGTCGGGGGCGATCTCAGGCCACACCAGGGCAACAAGACTGAGATCAATTTGCTCATACTGACCCATAACGCCCCGGCCTCTCCATGTCGTAGGCCGCAAGAGTGGGCGAAACTCAGCTGGCCGAGCGAGACTTGGGGAGGGCGCAGGAGCCAAGCGCCCCATCCCAGTCCGCGCTACCACACCGTCCCTCGGGGGCCTCCGTTAAGCTGTTCAGGGAGGCATCGCAGGCAGCGGTTCTTTAGATCAGTGGCTCTCACCGGCAAGGCTCCCCTCCGTCAGCAGCGATCGTTGGCGCTGTGGTTGCGGCCGGAGGCTCCGCTTAGTCAACGCCCCGGTCTCTCCATGTCGTAGGTCGCAAGAGTGGGCGAAACTCAGCTGGCCGAGCGAGACTTGGGGAGGGCGCAGGAGCCAAGCGACCCTTCTCAGTCCGCGCCACCACACCACACCGCCCCTCGTGGGCCTCCGTCTAGCGGCTCATGGGGGCACCGCAGGCAGCGGTTCTTCAGATCAGTGGCTCTCACCGGCAAGTATCCCCTCCGTCAGCAGCGATCGTTGGCGCTGTGGTTGCGGCCGGAGGTCCCGCCTAGTCAACGCCTCGGCCTCTCCATGTCGTAGGCCGCAAGAGTGATCGGAACTCAGCTGGCCAAGCGAGACTTGGGGACGGGGCAGGAGATAAGCGCCCCCTCCCAGTCCGCGCCACCACACCGCCCCTCGGGGGCCTCCATTAAGCGGTTCTGTGAGGCACCGCAGGCAGCGGTTCTTCAGATCACAACAGAGTCTCATGCTCGATCGATTGAGCTGGCCGAATCAGGCAATATGAAGGTGGGGAGGGGGGGCACCTCTTGCTCAACCACCACCTGAGGAGGTGTGGTTTAGTTCTAAACCAATGAAAAGTGTTACTTTTAGGTCACATGACCTAGCCTTACATCATTAGGAAACCAAAAGTGAAATGAACCAATGACAAGTTTTATTAACAAGTCACATGACCTGTTATGCTTACGTTACGCGCTTCGCGCCGCGCCCCGGATCGCTTCCGGGAAGCTGCGCCTCGCTTCGCGCACCGGATGCGCTAACGCGGCGCGTCATATGACGCATTACGCGATACTACAGTGTTTCTGGATGTTTCAGACTGAAGCTGGCGTCAGCATGAGAGCACCCCGTGGCCATTCCGCGAGCAATCATGGCAGTCGCTCCCCACCGGAAGTCTGCGGGAGTCGGGGGCCCCGGTGACTCTTGTAGTATCTTCAAGGCTGAGGGGACGCTTTTGGGAATGGGGCCCATGCCCTAGCAGTCAAGCGTCCGAGTTCCAGGGTTGTCCAGAGCCATCCTTGCAGGCCAGGCCCAAGTCTGTGGAGCCGACCGCCATTTCGTGAGCTCCGTGGCAGCCGCCTGTCGCTGTACCGCAAGAGTGGGTGCAATTCAGCCGGATGGCGGTTGAGACGATGTAATAGCAAGAGCAGGCGCAACTCAGCTGGCCGAGCGAGGTACTGTGCCGCAAGAGCGGGCGCAATTCAGCTGGCCGAGTGAAACGCTGGGGTGCAGCTGAGAAACCTCCACCTGGGGAGGTGGGGGAGGCTCGTTCGCGCCGCCTCTCCCTTCCAGTGCACCCCACGCCGTCTCCTGGCGCATGTATATGTGATGGTCGGACCAGGGCAACGCAGGACGTGTCTTCAGGTCAAACGGATTGTGGGACAAGGTCCAGAATGGAAGAGTCACCAAAAGGCTAAAAGTTCCGCCTGACCACGGGAGCCGGCCGCTTATGTTGGGGGCGATCTCAGGCCACACCAGGGCATCAAGACTTGGGGAGGGGGCAGGAGTCAAGCGTCCCCTCCGAGTCCGCGCCACCACATCGCCTCTTGGGGGTCTCCGTCAAGCGGCTCAGGGGGCACCGCAGGCAGCGGTTCTTCAGATCAGTGGTCTCACCGGCAAGGCTCCCCTCCATCACCAGCGAACGTTGGCGCTGTGGTTGCGGCCGGAGGCCCCGCCTAGTCAACGCCTCTGCCTCTCCATTTCGTAGGCCGCAGAGTAGTCGGGGAGAAATCCCGGGAACGGCGGCATGCATTTGGATCGATGTTGCAGCAGGCTGCCATGTAAATAGTTATTTAATAAAACGTTTTACCCTGTTACTTTGCTGGTGTGTTGTATATATTTATAATATTTGCATAGGGTTTGTCGTTATTTTGGGCAGGGTGGGCGGCGGAGCCGAGCTGTCTTGCAGCCATCATGGCGTCGAGCTCGGTTCCTCTCACTAGTTTCATATTTCTCATGAGGGGTTGTTCTTAATGTTTCTATTTTAGCGAGGTCAAAAAGAGATCCCATTAGTGGTCTACTGATTTTGCTTGATTCCTTTTGTTTTTTCTAACGATTTTTCACTATCTGCAAAGACTAAACAGAGTATTGCGACTCTGTGCTTGTTTATAAATAGAGAATGAACCAAAGAGAACCAATTCCAAGACAGGAAATGCTTGGATAACAATCAATCAAATGGAGAGGGAAGCAGGCACGACGGATTACAACGGGGGCAAAGGCCTGCATTACCTACCCTTCACTATCTGCAAAGAGAGTATACTCCTAAAAGAAAAGAGGCGGAGGGGCAGCGTTCAAAGCACATCAGCGTGCATAAACACGAAAATGTTTTTACCTACCACGTACTTGACATTTTAAAGCTTTTGATATTTGCTATTAAAAAACCATTGAAATTCACTGAAAAAACCATAGGTTATAGACCATATATAGTTAGGAATTAGCATTTACAAAACCTTATTTTACTCACACAAAACCATTGAAATTCCATATATAGTTAGTTGCACTAACTATATATCGCGCACCCGCAATCCACTGCTGATGATGTCACATATTACATCATTCATGACATGGTCAGTGACATCACTGATGACATCACTGATGACATCTCAAATGACATCACTGATGACATCTCATTTGACATCAATGACCACATCACTGATGATATCATTCATGTGACAATACAATGCATCTCCTCACATTTTAATATAACCTCTGTTACAACCAGTGTTAAATACAGAGTATAATTTTTGAAACCATTGACACACCAATACTAGTTACTACATACGCACTCACTGATTCCTACGTCTACACACACATTCACTCATTCACCCATACAATCATTCATACATACAATCACTCATCTTTACAACACTATCATATGCACTCATACACCTATACAGACACTTACACTCTGCCACTCATCCATGGAGTTACTCACACACCTAGTCAGTCATGCAAAGAATCAATCACACCTCCATTTTCTAATCTATACAGTTAAACATAGAGCACCTTAAATTTTCAAACATATACTAACACATACTTACTCTCTTATACAATCATTGATACAAGTACACATTGATCTGTACAGTCACACACCTCCCAGCCAGCCACACACACACTCAGTCTCCCATACAAATACTTGAGCAATCAATCAATAACCCATATAGTTACTCATATAGCTACTGATCAACACATGCAGCAGTTTACAGAACAGACATAATGATGCACAAATTAAGACAGTTTAGTCACTATCCCATGCACTCAGTGAGACACATTTAATCACTCACTCATACAGTCAGTCACGCACCTACTAAATCCTTCATCCAGACACTTATACATCCACTTATTCTTCAATATGTAAGACATATTTTAACTTTACAGAAACATACAGTCACTGGAGACCTGTTGCCGAGAGTGCGCACACCGGGTCCTGCACGAAAGTTTAGAAAGGCTATTTTTATTTACAGACAAATTTTAATGCGTTGAAAAAAAGGCAAGGTACAGACTTTCTAATTCTGTATCGCTTTACAAGGAGTCTCTATGCAACTTGAACAGTGAAGAAAACGGCTTGTTTCCGAAAAAAATATTGCCAGAACTTTATTGACAAAAGTATAGGTTGTATACACGAGATATTTCTGAATTAGCATTTTAAAAACCTATGAAATTCACTGAAAAAACCATAGGTTTTACACACGTTATAGTTAGGAAGTAGCATTTACAAAACCTATGAAATTCACTGAAAAAACCATAGGTTTGACACCAGTTATAGTTAGCTGGAAATTTTACTGATATAAAACCAATGAAATTCCACGTTATAGTTAGTTGGACTCACTATAACTTGCGCGTGTAATGCACTGCTGATGACGTCACATATTACATCACTCATGACATCACTGATGACACCATCCAGTGAATGTGCGTCTTTCTGAAAAATAAATGTGTTATATATATACTCTATATATATATATATATATATATATATATATATATATATATATATATATATATATATATATATATATTATGCATATACATATACATATGCAGCCTGAAATACACCATACTAGGCTAAAGAAAACTGCCATTATTGCATGTAAAACTTTTACATTTGCTAAATAAAGACATATACATTACATTATATGATAATGTAAAGAAGAAACACTGCCCTGGGTTTCTTTGAAACACACAACCTTTACTTTCAAAGGTAAAAACAGGCAGGATCATAGAGTCAGATTTAGCCTAGATAGGCTGCATAGTAACAACTGAAAAACTTGGCGCCATGCCTTTAAGACCTCCATGAGCCTCCAGGCTCCCATCATGCACCACAGGTGACAGTTAGGTCAGTTCTTTTGGACGGGGTATAACAGTGTGATAACAGCATGGGTAACATGTAAACTAGACAGTACTGGTATTCGCCCGGGGAGGAGGGTGGGTTGCTTATGACTTTGATGAGTATACCCCTGGAAGAGAACTAGGATTACAGGTAAGTAACTAATCCTTCTCTTCCAGGGGATACTCATCAATAGTCATAAGCACTGAATAGAGTAGCAAGCCCATCCCATACCCTGCGGACGAATACCAGACTCTCTAAACAGTACACTAATATATATATATTATCCAAACAAATTCCTCAGGGATGCTTGACCAACTTGAGCATCCGCCTGAGTATCAGAATCAAGGCAGTAATGGCGAGCAAAGGTATGAACCGAACGCCACGTAGCTGCCTTACAAATTTCATGACCAGGAAACAAAAATTTTAAGCATTGCTATAGTAGTAGCCTTTCCACTAGTGGAATGCGCTCTGTTTGCCCGGGAGCTGTTTCCGTGCCAGCTGATAAGATAGTGTAATGCATGACACAATCCATCTAGCAATGGACCTCTTAGACGCAGGCAAGCCCATATTCAAAGGACCGTAGTTCACAAACAGATGATCAGTCTTTCTAACACTCGTAGTTTTATGTTATGTTATGTTAGGTTGTCTTGTAAAGCGCATGGCTACCCCAGCAATGGGACGTCCCAGCGCTGTAGACCACTGGGGAACCCGTCCTGGCTTTCCCTGTGAGATGATCCCTGCTGGGTATCTCCAAGGTGAAACCAGGCATCCCCGGTGTATGTGGGGGGCCGTTGTGGAGATGAGGCAAGCTAATGCCCAGAGTTGCCGAGTGTGATCCCTGGTTAGAGTAGGCACTGAAGCGAGAATTATCGAGTCCGCTGACCCTGGTCCACGACCCTGCCGCGTCGGGAATTGAACCCTGGTCCCGGGCCGTCCTCTGCTTCCGGGTCTGCCACCTCTAACCAGTGAGCCACACCACTCCACTTTATCAAGATAAAACTTCAAAACTCTTTTTAAATCCAAAGAGTGTAGATCTTTTTCAGCTGGAGTGTTCGGATTAGCAAAAAACGTAGGCAGTGTAACTGACTGGTTAATGTGAAATCCGAGACTACCATAGGAAGAAATCTTGGATGAGTCCGCAGCACCACTCTATTCGCATGGAAAACGAGATAGGGTTCTGTAGCACAAAAGGCCTGAATCTCGCTCACCCTGCGCGCATAAGTGATAGCTACAAGGAAGGACACCTTCCACGACAGATGTTGAAGGGAGGCCTTATGAATAGGTTCGAATGGAGGACCCATCAATTTAGACAAAACCACATTCAGCTACCAAGGAGGAGAGGGAGCCCTCACAGGAGGATACACTTTCTTGAGACCCTCCAGAAAATCCTTCACAACTGGCATTTGAAAGAAAGAAACCTGGGTAGGGGAATTATGCTGTTATTGCTGCCAGATGGACCTTTATAGAGGAATACTGTAAGCCTGCTTTGGCCAAAGAAAGTAAGTATGGTAACAGTACCTGTTCCTGACCTCGAATAGGGTCATGACCTTCAGCAGCACACCACATGAAAAACCGCTTCCACTTGAAAGCATACAACTTTCTTGTAGAAGCTCTCCTCGCCTCTCTTAAAATGTGCATACAGTCCTGCGAGAGGCCTAGATGTCCATACTGGACGAACTCAGGAACCATACTGCTAGCTTCAGGGACGTCAGATTGGGATGAAACACCTTGCCGTTCTCTCTGGTCAGCAGATCCGGACAACAAGGAAGCCTCCTGTGCGGTACTTTGGATAGATACAGGAGATCCGGGTACCACCATTGGCGAGGCCAATCCGAAGCCACCAGGATCATGTCTGTCTTGGACTTGTACAGTTTCTTGATCACCAAGGGAATGAGTGGAATCGGAGGAAAAGCGTAGAGTAATGTCTCTGACCAGTCCATCCATAGAGCATTCCCCTTGGACCCTCGTTGTGGGTACCTGGACGCGAAGACGCTGCATTTTGCGTTTTCGGCGTCCGCAAAGAGATCGTGACCCCCAGGCCTGAAAGACATCTCTTATCACTTCGTCTTTTAAGACCCAGTCGTATGCTTCTGCGAAGTGTCTGCTTAGGTCGTCTGCTTGGATGTTGAGGACACCCGGCAGATGGACAGCTGAGATTTTCATACCCCGAGCCAGAAGCCACTTCCAGATTGCTTGCGCTTCCAGCGACAGAGGTCTGGATCTCGTTCCGCCCTGCTTGTCCGCCCTGCAGGGAGGATGTCTTGATCGCGGGAAAGAAAGCCTTGAGAGCTAGATGGACAGCTCTGAGTTCCAATATGTTTATATGATACAGTCTTTCTTTCCCTGACCACACTCCTTGAACTTGAAGGGACCCCAGATGGGCACCCCATCCCTGAAGGGACGCATCTGTCACCAGCGATCGTCTGGACATGTCCTCTTGGAAAGGCACTCCCACTACCAGATGACTGCGCTGCATCCACCATCGAATGGAGATCCGCACTGACAGGGGTAGTGACAGTTTGAAAACTGGGACCACTGATCCTCCAGAGACTGCTGCAGAGGTCTCATGTGCAGCCTGGCGTTCGGAACGAGGAAAATGCAAGACGCCATGGAGCCTAGCAGAGACGAGATCTGTCTGGCCGTTGGTCGAGGAATCTTTAGTAAAGTTTGACACTTGAGGAGAATGGAGGATAGTCTCTCCTCCGAAGGATACGCTTTTGCGTCCTTTGAATCCAGAAGTGTATCCTCTGCCTGGGATTGAGGATAGACTTTTAGAAGTTTACGTGTAGGCCAAGCCTCCGGAGCTGATGTATGCAGAACGTGAGATGCTGCTGAAGCAGAAGCAGAGAAGCACTCTTTAGCAGCCAATCATCTAGATAGGGATAGACGAAAATGTGTCTCTTCCTTAGGAAAGATGCTACGACTGCCATGCACTTTGAGAAGGTGCGAGGAGCTGACTTTAGCCCGAAGGGCAAGACTGTGAACTGGTAATGGCTGTTTTGTATGCAAAACCTTAAAAACTTCCGATGCTTTGGGGCGATGGGGATGTGGAAATAAGCATCTTGAAGATCTATAGAGCACATCCAATCCCCTTGATGCAACAGTGGAATTAATTGATGTAACGCCAGCATTCTGAACTTTTCTCGCCGAATGAATAGATAGAGGCCCCCGAGATCTAGTATGGGCCTGAACTCCTTGTTTGGACCTTTCTTTGGAACTAGAAAATATCGGGAGTAAATGCCTTGTCGACGCTGTGTCCGCTGGACCTCCTCGATGGCCTTCTTTAGGATTAATGCAGACACCTCCTGCTTCAAAAGATAAAGCAGATGTATCACAGTCTTTTGAGGAGGAATGGAAGGTGGAGGAGACTTGAACCTGATTGTATATCCATTTTTTACAATATTTAGCACACATTTGTCGTTTGTGATGTTTTTCCACTCTTCCAGGCAAAAACGAACACTTCCCCCCACCGGAGTGGGTAACGGGCTCAGGGGAAGCAAAAACTCACTGTTTTTGTTGTTGCTGCTTGTTTCCAGGTGCAGACTGTCTGGAGATGCCACCCCTTCCTCTACCAGGACGACGCTGGGAGAACTGAGATCTTCCTTGATTCTGCTGTGATGACCATTGAGGGGTTTGAACCCTCTGTTGGTTCTGTCTCCGATCGTAAGGACGGTATTTTTTCTTAAAGTCCTTTCTCTTTTCGAGACCAACAGCTCTCACAGTATCAAGCTCGGTCTTCATTCTCGACATCTCATCCTCAGCATGGGAGCCAAAGAGCGATTTTCCATTAAACGGTAAAAACAGGCAGGATCATAGAGTCAGATTTAGCCTAGATAGGCTGCATAGTAACAACTGAAAAACTTGGCGCCGTGCCTTTAAGACCTCCATGAGCCTCCAGGCTCCCATCATGTACCACAGGTGACAGTTAGGTCAGTTCTTTTTTCCTGCTCCTTCTGTGAGGATCATGGAGCATTGAGCTTGCCAGTTTGTGATATTTTATCACTTTCTTCTGGTATTTTTCTAATTTTTTCGTCTTTACTCGACGTCTTTAGTCATGGTTTGACTAATTTAACAATTTATTCCTGGTTTTTTACTATTTTTCCAGTCATAATGCCGGCCTTATTTGTTAAGTATACGGCCTGTGGTAAAAAAATGGCCAAGACAGACCCTCGTTCGGTCTGTGTAGCTTGTTTACCATCTTCTCACAAGCCAGAACTCTGCTACCACTGCAGCAAGTTGTCTAACAGAACTCTCAGGGAGAGGGAGAAGAGCAGGCTACAGTCCCTGTATGACAGAGGAGAAACTGTGAGTGGAAGAGAAGATGTTCATTCCAAGAAGCCGCCTTCTCAGCACAAAGAGCGCAAGGACAAAGGGGAGAAGAGAAAACATCGGTCTCCTACTAAGTCGAGGGACGGATCTTCTTCTAAGGTACCTCTGTGCACAAAATCGCCATCTAAGTCACCGTCGAGGCGTCCGTCGACGTTGAAACATCCCTCGCCGTCGAAGCAAGTTGGGAAGAGTCGTGCGCTTAGGCGGTCCAGTTGTGGCTCGCCTACGGCTGCAAGAGGGCGGGACTCGACGTCGTCTCATCGTCGACGGTCGCCGCCGAGAGGCTCGGAACATAAGTCAAGGTCGCCGTCGAGAGGTGCCAAGATGACGTCGAACCGGCCAGCAGAGGTTTCGACGTCGAAGAGCCCAAGCCATTTGGCGTCGAGGCACACGACACCGAGAAGGCCATCGTCGACGCCTAAGAGACCATCGCCGTCGAAGTCGCCGTCGAGAAGGTCTCCGTCGAGGAGGTCGTCATCTAGGAGGTCGTCATCTAGGAGGTCGCCGTCGAGGAGATCGCCGTCGAGGAGATTGCCGTCGGCTTCTCCGGCAGCTAAGAGGCCTAGGAAAGGTGTCTAAAGACCGTCTAAGATTCCTACTGTGTCTTCTGGGAGTTCCTCTTCCTCCCCTGGACTACAGATTGTGCAGGTCTCTCCAGAGCCCTCGAGAGCACCATCACCTATTCAGCCAGCGACCAATGTCTCGCCACGATGGTTGGGGGAGATTAGAGAGTGGAAGATAAGGAGAATTAATCTTCCAAGGTCTTATTCCAGGTCACCTGTTTCTGCAAGACCTGCTTCAAGATCAAGATCGCCCCCAAGACAGTTGGTGCACTCTCCAAGGAGACGTGAGCGTACTCCTCCGAGAAAATCTCCATCAGTGAGGTGGCGGTCTTCACCCTCTTCTAGATCATCACGTCGCCACTCTTCGAGGAGGCGCGATACTAGATCCTCGACAAGGTCTACAAATTCGAAGAGGGGCTATTCACCGACACTGTCATCAACTCCTCCGAGTAGGATATCACCGATTGATGATGTGATTATCTTTAATGAGGTTTTCTGTCGTGGAGCAGCTAAACTTAATATCGAAATGCCGGTCTCTACCACCAAGACAACGGTCATTTTCAAAACTTTGCATCAAAAGCCAACTTCAAGGCCCTTACTTCCTCTGGTACCAGGTTCTTAACTCCAGCAGCGTTGGGAGTGGTCCCTTTTCGGATCGCTAAGAAATATAAAGCACCGGACAATGATCCGTTGTTTCTGAGGGCTGAGCCAAAACCTGATTCTGTGATTGTCTCAGCAGCACGTAAAAATCAAACAGGAGCGGCGTCATCATCTGTGCCGCCGGATAAAGACAGTAAGGCTATGGACTCAGTAGGGGAAGAGAATGTGTGCCACCTCTGCTTCCTACATGAAAGTCACCAGCGCTTCTGCTTTGTTGGGTCGCTATGACCGCGCACTATGGGACTCCATGTCTCTTTTCGCAGAAAAGCTTCCTAAAGAAGACACACACGACTTTCTTGAGATCTTAGACGAAGGTTGGCTAGTGGCTAACCAGGTGATTAGTGCAGCCGCTGATGCTTCTGATCTATCTACGCATGGTTACGCACATGAACTCTGCGCCAGTCGCTCAGCTTGGTTGAGGCTGAAGCACAACTCTGAATACTTAATCTGCCTTTTAACGGAACATCGCTCTTCGGATCTCATGCTGACGATGAGATGTCGCGAATGAAGACAGAACTTGATACAGTGAGAGCTGTTGGTCTTGAAAAAAGGAAGGATTTTAAGAAAAAATACCGTCCGTACGACCGGAGACAGAACCAGCAGAGGGTTCAAACCCCTCAATGGTCGTCACAGCAAATTCAGGTAATATCTCAGTTCTCCCAGCGTCGTCCTGGTAGAAAAAGAGGTGGCATTTCCAGGCAGTCTGCACCTGGAAGCAAGCAACAGCAACGAAAACAGTGAGTTTTTGCTTCCCCTGGGCCCGTTACCCACTCCGGTGGAGGGGGGGGGGGGGGGCGGGAGTGTTCGTTTTTGCCTGGAAGAGTGGACAAACATCACAATAGACAAATGGGTTCTGAATATTGTAACGAATGGATATACCATCAGATTAAAGTCCCCTCCACCTTCCATTCCTCCTCAAAAGACTGCGACCCATCGTATTTATCTTTTGAGACAAGAGGTGTCTGCCTTACTACTAAAGAATGCCATCAAGGAGGTTCCAAGGACACAGCGTCAGCAAGGCATTTACTATCGATATTTTCTAGTTCCAAAGAAAGGTCCAAACAAGGAGTTCAGGCCCATACTAGATCTCAGGCGTCTCAACCAATTCATTCGGCGAGAAAAGTTCAGAATGCTGGCATTACATCAAATAATTCCACTTCTGCATCAAGGGGACTGGATGTGCTCCATAGATCTTCAAGATGCTTATTGTCACATCCCCATCGCCCCAAAGCATCTGAAGTTTCTAAGGTTTTGCATCCAAACAAGTCATTTCCAATTCAGTTTTGCCCTAAGGGCTAAAGTCAGCTCCTCGCACTTTTTCAAAGTGCATGGCAGTCGTAGCGGTTTTCCTGAGGAAGAGGCACATTTTCGTCTATCCCTACCTAGACGATTGGCTTCTAAAGAGTGTGTCTCCGATTCTGCTACAGCAACATCTCACGTTCTGCATACATCAGCTGCGGAGACTCGGCCTGCACGTAAACTTCACAAAGTCTATCCTCAATCCAACGCAGAGGATACACTATCTGGGCGCACTTCTGGATTCAAAGGACGCAAAAGCGTATCCTTCGGAGGAGAGACTATCCTCCATTCTCCTCAAGTGTCAAACTCTACTGAAGACTCCTTGACCCACAGCCAGGCAGATCTCGTCTCTTCTAGGGTCCATGGCTTCTTGTATTTTCCTCGTTCCAAACGCCAGGCTGCACATGAGACCTCTGCAGCAGTCTCTGGAGGACCAGTGGCCCCAGTTTTCAATTCGTTTGAAGGACAAACTGTCACTACCCCTGTCAGTACAGATCTCCATCCGATGGTGGATGCAGCGGAGTCATCTGGTTGTGGGAGTCCCTTTACAAGAGGACATGCCCAGACAATCGCTGGTGACAGATGCGTCCCTTCAGGGATGGGGCGCTCATCTGGGATCTCTTCAAATTCAAGGAGTGTGGTCAGAAAAAAGACTGTATCATATAAACATGTTGGAACTCAGAGCTGTCCACCTAGCTCTCAAGGCTTTCTTTCCCGCGATCAAGACATCCTCCCTGCTTGTTCAAAGGGACAACACAACAACGATGTACTATCTGAACAAGCGGGCGGAACGAGATCCAGACCTCTGTCGCTGGAAGCGCAAGCAATCTGGAAGTGGCTTCTGGCTCGGGGTATGAAAATATCGGCAGTCCATCTGCCGGGTGTCCTCAACGTCCAAGCAGATTACCTAAGCAGACACTTCGCAGAAGCACACAACTGGGTCTTAAAAGAAGATGTGATAAGAGATATCCTCCAGGCCTGGGGGACACCAGAAATCGATCTCTTTGTGGACGCCAAAAAACACAAAATGCCGCGTCTTCGCATCCAGATACCCACAACGAGGGTCCAAGGGGAATGCTCTATGGATGGACTGGTCAGAGACATTACTCTACGCTTTTCCACCGATTCCACTCATTCCCTTGGTGATCAAGAAACTGTACAAGTCCAAGACAGACATGATCCTGGTGGCTCCAGATTGGCCTCGCCAATGGTGGTACCCGGATTTCCTGTACCTGTCCAAAGTACCGCACAGGAGGCTGCCTTGCTATCCGGATCTGCTGACCAGAGAGAACGGCAGGGTGTTCCATCCCAACCTGCCGTCCCTGAAGCTAGCAGTGTGGCTCCTGAGTTTGTCCAATATGGACCTTTAGGCCTCTCGCAGGACTGTATGCAGATTTTGAGAGAGGCGAGGAAAGCTTCTACAAGAAAGTCATATGCTTTCAAGTGGAAGCGTTTTTTCATGTTGTGTGCTGCTGAAGGTCATGACCCTATTCGAGGTCAAGAACAGGTACTGTTACCATACTTACTTTCTTTGGCCAAAGCAGGTTTACAGTATTCTGCTATAAAGGTCCATCTGGCAGCAATAACAGCATATCGAAAGTCCCCCACTCAGGTTTCTTTCTTTCAAATGCCAGTTGTAAAGGATTTTCTACAGGGTCTCAAGAAAGTTTATCCTCCGGTGAAGGCTCCCTCTCCTCCTTGGGAGCTTAATGTGGTTTTGTCCAAATGGATGGGTCCTCCATTCGAACCTATTCATAAGGCGTCCCTTCAACATCTGTCGTGGAAGGTGGCCTTCCTAGTAGCTATCACTTCTGCTCGCAGGGTGAGCGAGATTCAGGCTTTTTGTTCTACAGAACCTTATCTCATTTTCCATGCGAATAGAGTGGTGCTACGGACTCATCTGAGATTCCTTCCTTAGGTAGTCTCGGATTTTCACATTAACCAGTCAGTTACACTGCCTACGTTCTTTGCTAATCCGAACACTCCAGCTGAGAAAGCTCTACACTCTTTGGACTTAAAAAGAGTTCTGAAATTTTATCTTGATAATACCAAGAGTGTTTGAAAGTCTGATCATTTGTTTGTGAACTACGGCCCTCTGAATACAGGCCTGCCTGCTTCTAAGAGGTCCATTTCTAGATGGATTGTGTCATGCACTATGTTATCTTATCAGTTGGCACGGAAACAGCTCCCGGGCAAGCCGAGTGCGCATTCCACTAGAGGAAAAGCTGCTACGATAACTGAGGTGCCGGGTTTTTAGGAACCCGGTGGTGCCAGGGGGTAGCACCCGAGGACCTCTGACACCAGGGTCCGGATTTTCGAGAACCACAGACCCTCCTTTTGCCCTCATATAAGGCAATAACTCATGCTAATCTGAGTCCAAATCGGTACGAAGAAATTCGTGGAGATGTTGCTGTAGCATCATTCTGTTACTCAGCTCGTCCTGTGACACAGGCTTCCGTACACACGAGGTAGCACAGAGGCCACATAGTGCAGGAGCACACTGTATACATAGGCAAAACATGAACAGAAGTGCCAAGGTCATCCCAATGAAGATCAAAACTTTCCATCCCCAGGCAGTGATCAGCTCCCAGAACCACTCCAGCAGGGACCAGTCCCCTTTCTCAACGTGAAGGGAACCAGATATTTTGTGTAGTTTGGAGATGGCCTGGTATACTGTCGGTGCGTTATCAGGGATGAATATGCAACAACTGGATTGGATGACTCTACACACACCACCACGATCGGCGAGTATGATGTCTAAGGCAATCCGGTTCTGAAGGGTCATAAGTCGATCCGACTGAAGCTCGGTTGTCAGATTGCCAAGTGCTCCGGCCGTCGTAGTCACGGCGGATTCAACTATCCTCGATAACTGGCGAATATTTCTGCTGTTCACCATATGCCCCCAAAATGGCAGAAAACCCTTTGCGAAGTCAGCGAATTCCTGACCCGTGGTGTCGTCTTTACTCACGACACCCCTAGCTGTCCTTGTCCGATGGTAATCTGCTCTGGCCGTGTAGGTGGGAGGCAGCAGAAATGAGATAAAACATGTACCTGAGAAATCAGGGGGCAACCACGTGTAGGCTTGGTCGTGGCAAACGAAATACGTGCCTTTGGCTGCCAAAAGTATAGGGGAAGTTCGGGAAGTAAATACATATGTTTCCGTGCAAATGCTCTTTCCTAACTGTGCTGTGGGGTCCCTACCAATACCCTGTAAGCATAAGTGACCTCGGTGGGGCACTATCCAAACTGGGCGGGATTTCTTTGCTGCCTGGCTCTTGACCAGGTAAACCCCATGTTTAGTCACGTTCCAACGGGTGTAGGGACTGAGTTCATCTTTGGGCATTGTCAGATATGTGTCGATATCCCTACTCATATTTCTTATCCCTGCAATTAGTGCCTTGTTATTGGAATCGCTCGCAGTGGAACGGGTCGGGTATGGTTCTAGGGCGAATAGGAACATGGTCTGGAAAGCCCACAGAGAACCATAGTAGCTGAATGGCAAAATGAACTATGGGATCCCCTTATCGGTTGTGTGTGGCATAAGTCCGCATATCCAACAGTTTGATATGTTCATTACGGACTGGTGTTGGTGTAGGAGCTGAATGAAAGAATTGTTTACAAATTCGAGTCTTCGGGCAGACTCGTGTTCAGGTAGAGGGTGAAAGTAGTGTGGAGAAATAGTGGGAGGAGATGGTGGCTGGGTGTCATTCGAAAAGGTAACTTTAAATACGAACAGAGTATAACCAGTAAAAAACACAAGTATGCTACATAACATTAAAACACATAGCATCAGGAATCTTCTTTTGGACAGTATTGTGCATAACTGTTTTCCGAAGTTCGTGAGTCTGATAGGTCTCTCTACCCTTGGAAACTCCATCCTCTAATTGCTGCCCGCGGTGGTTGATTGATTCTCCCAGGGAGCGCGCTCTGCTCAGTCCGGGGTAACTCCCGTGGACCAATCAGAACCGTGGACCTAGAACTTCCCAGTTGCACTCCCCAGACTTCAACCGCGACCCTAGCAGCAGAACCGGATGGCGGTTCGAAAAATCAAAAATGAGCTAGTTCCCCTGGGACGAGAGAGCTGAAAAGTCAAAAAAATAGTTCTTAGGGGAAAAGGGAAATCACATTAGGTCAATCGTTTATTAGTCTCTTTGTTTAGACCGCAGGTCGTATCGTCGTTTCCCAAGTATGGTGTGGTCTTCAAACAGCGTCTCAGGTTCGGTAGTGTCCAATTGCATAGACGGTGACACAAGTCCTTGTAAAATATGATCACTCTCCTTTTCAGTACTAGTTTCTTTCAAACGTGCATCGCTGAAAGGGATGAAGCGAGGTACGGATTCGGTCTCGGAGTCGGCAAGTCCTTTGTTGACCCACCGGTCGTATGGAAGGGGTAGAGGGACCCGTTTGCAGTGGGTCCCATGTACCCAATTCTTCTTGCCTTCCACCCGAACAGCAGATCTCGTTGCAAGCAGCACTAGGTGCGGTCCGGTCCACCTCGGCTGTCCGTTGTTGGTGCGCTGGAAATTCCGCACCAAAATCCACGAACCGGGCTCGATGAGGTGACCTGGATCGTCAGAGGCTGGTGGAGAGGAACTGTGAACCTGTTGGTGTAAAACACGCAATTTAGTTGTCAATTCGCACAAATAGTCAAGTAGTACGGGGTGTTCTATCTCACTTAGTTTCTTGGGTCTTGGCAGACCCCAGACGTTGGCTGGGCGGCCAAACACGATCTCATGGGGGCTAAGTCCTAATCTGGAATGCACAGTCATTCTGGTTGACAAAAGCGCTAGAGGCAGGGCGTCAGGCCATTTAAGACCTGTACTGGCTTGGATCTTGGCTAGTTTGAGTTTTAGAGTGCCATTGTAGCACTCTACTAATCCAGCTGATTGGGGGTGATTTGCAGCGTGGAATTTTTGGTGGATGCCTAAACACTCACACACTCTCTTCATCACGCATCCTACGAATTCACTTCCGTTATCACTCCAGACAATTCTAGGCATTCCGAACCTCGGAAAGAACTCTTTGACGAGTGCTTTGGCAGTTGATAAAGCGGTATTGTCCTTAAGGGGGTACGCTTCCACCCACCTTGAAAAGGCGCAGACAACAACGAGCACATACTTTAGGTTGTTGCACCTCTCCATGTGGATGAAGTCGAGCTGTAAAACCTCGAACGGGTACGTTGGAGGCGCAAAATGGCCAGTTGGAGTTGGGGTTCCCCTACCGGGATTGTACTTCAAACACACCATACACTTTTTAACCACATTCTTTGCATATTTTGGGATATTGCTATTCTGCCATACTGGGGCCAATAGTTTACATATTCCTTTCGAACTGATGTGCGCAAGTCCGTGAGCCATCGTTACTACTGCAAGTACGTATGCATTAGGTAATAGCCATCGCTGGTGTTCTGATAGTTCGACCCAACAACCATTCGCATCCAATCTACCTGTGCTTTCTCTCCATTCATTCACCTCGTTCTCAGTTGCTTCGGCTTGTATCGATTTTACGCTTTCAATGGTGTCCTCACACATTCCCACGTCAGTAGTCCATCTAGCGGGACCCATAACATACATCCGACTCATTGTGTTCCTTGCAGTTTCTTTCGCAACCTCATCTGCCAATGCATTTCCGCGGCCAACATCATCCTGAATCTTTTTGTGTGCACTGCATTTTATAATGGCGACTTGTAGGGGCAAGGTGAGTGACTCAAGGAGCTCATTAACTAGCTGGCCATGTTGTATCTTCGTACCATGGGACGTAAGGAACCCACGTTCACGCCACAATCTCCCAAAACTGTGAGCCACACCAAAGGCATATTGGCTGTCAGTGTACACATTCACTCGCTTTCCTTTCGCCAACACACATGCTCTAGTAAGCGCAATCAGCTCTGCAGCTTGTGCAGAATTGTGGGAAATGCGTGCAGTCTCTACGATGGTGTGTAATGTCGTTACGGCGTATGCTGTGGTCGTATCACCATTCGGCAACTTGAAACATGAACCATCAACCCATAAAGTATCATTGCATTCGGGAAGGGGAGTGTCCTGTAAGTCTACTCTCCCTTTTGTCTCTTCTTCTGTCCTGAAACAGCAGTCGTGTTTGTCAATCTTGTCTGTCTCTGTCGGGATGGGTAATAACGTAGCGGGGTTGAGTGTATCACACCTCTTTATGTGGATGTGACTTGCTAGCAGGGTAAGTTCGTAACTGGATAGTCGAGCGCTAGTAAGATGTTGTGTCTTGGTCCTATTTAGCAAAATGTCAACTGCATGCGGAACCATAACGATCAGAGTGTTATTCATGACTAATCCAGCAGACTGTCGAATGCAGACAGCTGCTGCGGCGGTTGCTCTTAGACAACTTGGCAGTGCCTTAGCCACTGGATCCAGAGTTGCCGAAAAATACGCGCATGGGCGCTGTTTGTCCCCAAAGTGTTGCGTTAAGACTGATAATGCACAACCTTCCTTTTCGTGGACATACAATGTAAAAGGCTTACTGTAGTTGGGGTTTCCCAACACAGGGGCCGAACACAATGCATCACGCAACTCGTGGAAACTCGTCTGACAATCTTCAGACCAAGGCATAGGATTAGGCGTGTCTTTGCGGAGTAGTGCCAGCAAGGGCTTGGCTAGTAGTGAGAAATTCGGTATCCATTGTCTACAGTACGATGTAATGCCCAAGAAGGCTCGAACCTCTCTCTGTGTCCTTGGGGCACTTAGTTCTGTAATTGCCTGTATTCTTTCTGGTGTCAGTCTCCTTCCCTCCTTCGATAAGATGTGACCTAGGTAGGTTACTTCTTGTCGGCAGAATTGCAGCTTTGAAAGAGAGACTTTGTGCTTCATGTCACATAAGTGACGCAACAGTAACAACGTGGCTTGTTTGCAAATCTCCTCAGTGTCTGCGGCGATCAGTAGATCGTCTACGTACTGGATCAAAGTTGACCCATCTGGCAGCACAATTGTGTCTAGTTGTGTTTTCAGTGCCTGACTGAATATAGATGGGCTTTCGCAGTAGCCTTGAGGAGCGCATTTGAAGCGGAAGCTTCGTCCTCCTAAATTGAAGCCGAAAAGGTCTCTACTCTCTTCGGCGATCGGGATGCTGAAGAAAGCGTTCTTCAGGTCAATCACCGAGAACCAGTCTGCTGAAGCTGGAACCATTGTCAATAAAGCAGTAATGTCGGGGACAACTGGAAACTGTGGGATAACTACCTTATTTACCTCTCTGAGGTCAATCACAAACCTATACACAGGGGGCTGTGAAGGATCAGTACGTTTTAAGACCGGTAAAACTGGACTGTTACAAACGTTCCCTGTTGTTTCTTCAATAACATCTTTATCGATCAAATCATAAATGATCGTTAACAACGCCTTCTCGCATTCGTTAGATATTTTGTATTGGGGAATACGTGGCAATCCGACGTTGGCTTTCAAAGTTATGACATACGGTGCTATCTCCAAACGACCTACGTCGTTGGAACCATTAGCCCACAGTATATCAGGAAGTGATGACAATTCGGTTGGAATACCTTCTTTCGACAAATACATTGGAGAAATGACTTTTTTCCCTAAGGTAAGCTGTACTCCCGAGGGAGAACAGTACAAAGTCGCATACAACCTTTTTAGCAAATCCAATCCTAACAAATTTTCACCGCAACCTGTTGTAAGAATGAGGGGTGCTTCTAATTCACAGGGGCCAACAGAAAGGGGTATAGGACTAGAGATCGGGTTCCTAACAGGGGCGCCAGAGAAGCCTACTGAGACATTCATTTCGCCAGACAAAGGTGCGCCAGGAAGTTTTGAGTGCATAATAGAACTTTTCGTAGCACCAGTATCCAGCAGAAATGGCTCTGACACTCCTGAGGTAATTACCTCGACATAAGGTCCATCCTGGTCTACTGGAACTGAAACAACTCCCTCTCTTTGTCCATGGCTGTCCTAGCAATCGTTACCCTCATTGTCGTGTTCGGTGTAATAGTCGTCAGCATAGTACTGAGCTGACCTAGACGATGCGTTATTCTGTTGGTCAAAGCTATTCATGGAATTCTGAGGCGGAAAAGAAACTGTGTTGTGGGAGAAATTTCCACGGCCCCTACCTCTGGGGGCGTGTTGAACACCTCTCCCTCTTACACCTGAAACACCGTTTAAGCGTCGCGCAAGAGCCGGACAATTACTCCTAAAATGACCCTCTTCCTTGCAATACGCACATTGATTCGGGCCATACGGAACACGCTGGTGGGAAGACTCGTTTCCTTGCGCGTCTCTAGAATACTGCTTATTCTGTTGATAATTGGGCTGGCTAGCCATACGAGGCGGATAGGCCTGTTGGAGAAGAACTTTAGTTTTTAAATCTTTCGTCTTTTTGTCTGCCTTGTCTAGCTCGTCTTTGCGCCTGTTTTCGTAGTACTGAGCTGTTGCTAGAATCTGCGCTGACGTAGAGACAGCCCAAGCACTCTCTGAATCTTTTAGTTTAGCACACAGGTCGGGAAGCAGATTGTGTACAAATTTGTCTACAAACAATCTTTGGCCACCCTCGGTAGCCATATCCTGACCACTATGGTCAGTGAAAGTTTCCTCAAATCTCGTGAAAAAGTCAGACACATTCTCGTCTTTCTTCTGCTTGCACGCTGATAGCTTGTCCCAGTTTACGCGTACTTCAGGCATAATTGTCTTCATGTACGCAATAATTCTACCGGGAAGTTCAGCTATTAACGGCTCAGGCTTGAAACCACCGACTTGTCTAGCATCTGTAGTCGCAATGTTCGCCCACGAGTCACCTAATTCTTGGTCATGATCTGTATGACGTATCTTACTCCATAAAGGATGTGGAACAACGTTCCCAAACAACATGTCTATATCCGCTAAATTCATTATACATGAGCTGGCGGTTTGGGATAACTCCTTATAATACCCAGTCGGGTTTTTACGGGGATCGGGTAGCGTCTGCTTTAGTGCTAAAACTTCTGATCTTTTCCAGGGGACACGTACCCATACACGCTGGAAATGAGGCAGAACCGGTGGAACTGCAGTTGCGTCACCTTCCCTCCAGACCGGAGGAACCTCTCTCATGGGGTACTGTCTCGCTCTTTTCCTGCTGGATGTACCACTGTCAGAGGATGACCCAGAATTACCACCCGTACTTCTATGTGATAATAATACCTCAACTGCTTTTTCAACGTCGGGACCAACTATCATACCCTCCCCAAATGTAAATCGTACACTACACAACTCTTGCTGGTTGGTCTTCTGACCATTATCTACCAAATCCTCACACAGAAAAACACACATCTGCTCAAAGACGTATCTTTGCGTTGGTTCATCCCATTGACGGAAAACGTTCATGACAGACTCTACATCATATCTTGCTGTGTCCATAGCCCAATTTCGTGCTAACTTATTCAATGATTCCCTTTCCTGATAATCGGGCATTTGGCTTCGTAATTGTCTTCGTTCCGTGTTAGGGGTCGTTTTAGGCGACTGAAAAAGTGGTGAAGGAAGGTTAGTAACAATGCTGGTCATTTTATGCCAGACGGAAGGTGAAAGTGGGGGAATAACTGGTGGTAGAACAGAGTCACGCAAAGTAGAAACAGTATCAGAGAGACTAGAAGATGTGCTAGGCGAAATTTTAGAAGGAACAGTAGGAGAAGTAGATGTGATCGGTGAGCCTTGAAGAGGCTGCGCCAGAGAAACAGGAGCCAGCTGAAGAGTAGCCGGTGAGTGCGGAAAAGGAGCCTGTATAACAGCTACCAGAGGTGCAACTAAAGGTTGCGGAGGTGCTGTGGCATTTTGTGCATAGGGTGGTGGCGAACTTAGCAAATGAGCCATTAATGGATCTTTCTCACGCTCTTTTACTGTCTCTCGCTGAAGATAGCATTTATCTATTGCCATTTTACGTTGCCTGTGCAACTGCTCACTTATTTGATCCTCTTCGTTGTCTTTAAATTTTATCGCGGCTTGCATTACTGAAATACCTCTTTCCCTCTTATTCTTCTTTTCTAATTTAATTTCCTTCTGTTTGGCCTCTTTACGCCATAAGCGGAAAGAGTCAAACATCGCCGGTCGGGCTTTCTTCTTGAATAGTTTGACTTCTAGGTTATCTAAAACTTCTGAGTCGAAACTACCGTATTGGGGCCATTTTAAAACACCATCCTTGCGGGTGTATTTTATCCATACTTCGTTATATGTTATAGGACCTACGCCGTGCTTTACATAGAGCTCATACGTTGGAGTTCCAATTGGAGGAACCGGACAAGATTCCTCTAATCGGGAGTCCTTACTACAACCAAGACAAAACAAGTTTCCAAGTCTGCTAAAACCAGGCATCTTCGCTCACTAGTCTAGCTTCAAACTTCAAAGGATTATCTGTTACGATATATCTCGTGAATACACGAGTCCTTCGGCTTTGGGGCTTGCAAGTACCAAATCAAAGCGTATCTCAAGGATACCAAAAACTAAGGACAAACTAAGGACTGGGAGACGCTCCACTTATACTTAACTGAAGTATTTGAAGATCTGTGACGTCGCTAGAAGACTCGTCTATCGTTTCGCTCTACCAAGGATCACTGGGTCCAAAACAAGGCGATAGTCAGGGCAGCAGTCCTTCGTAGCCGTCGGGACGCGGGGAACCTCGCAGCAAAGACCTTCGGAACCACGTCGACATACAGGGGTCGCTGAAGTGGCTGGCCGTCCTCCGGAATTTTCACACGAAGCTCCTCACGAACATCTGGCTTGGACCGTCACCGCTTGATATCGCCCCGAGTTGGGCGCCAACTGAGGTGCCGGGTTTTTAGGAACCCGGTGGTTCCAGGGGGTAGCACCCGAGGACCTCTGAGTTCTCCCTTGTTCCGGACCACAGAAACACGGAGTCTTCTAGTTACCGTCAAAGATCAAGTTTTATTGGTAGCTACCAAGTAACACGTGTCCCAGAAGTACACCACACGGAGTGTAGGTTCTCGGGAGACTGTTCGTTTTTACAGAACCAGCCGTCTCCTTATATACAAAAATAATAGCTGCAAGCAAGAATTCCTGAGTTTATGATATGGCTATACACATATTTCTACAATAATACAAAGAGCGGAGTCATGTAAGCAAGCCTATATTTTAGATGTCCAGTTTGTTGATAGATTACCCAGTTAGGCCTGGAACTCCCATCAGATATCGATGAAACCTTAATAAAGAAAGGTACAACCCAGTCATAAAACTGGCCATAAACAAGGAATGTGGACAGGTGCATGTTTGCAGAAAGCATGGTCTGTATGTCGTGAATGGTTTGTGGAATGTTATGTATTGATGCTATCGTATTCGGCCACTGGGCGAGGAGCTGCCCAAACAGGTTTGGCCGAAGGCAATGGAGTCAGTTGGGACAGGTCAGGGGGAAGTCACGAAAAGGTGGACGTGTCCCTCTTGATCAAGCTCGACCTTTAATTGACTTAACATGAGGGCAAGATGCAAGATGGATGCCGTTCACAAAATGGAGTTTAAGGGATGGGGACGGAAACTACGATTTTGGGGTGTTGGCAACCCTCGATTGTGACGCAAATACATAGGAATGATGTCCTAATTATTATCGGTTCATAGATACCAAAATCGTCTTGGTGCGTTGAGGTTTTGTGACACGGGTATTGGACCTCGATATCGGGAAAACACCAGGGTCCGGATTTTCGAGAACCACATAGCAATGCTTAGAAATGTTCTTATTCATGAAATTTGTAAGGCAGCTACGTGGCGTTCGGTTCATACCTTTGCACGCCATTACTGCCTTGATTCGGATACTCAGGCGGATGCTCAGGTTGGTCAAGCATCCCTGAGGAATTTGATTAGGTAATTGATAAAAGCTCAAAATCAGGATACTTTGTAGAAGGAGCTTTATTAGTACAACCATCAACAGCAGTCTACAGCAACTGACACTTAGTAGAATACATAACATTCTCATAGTGATGTCAAGAAGACAAGGCTGGTGGTGT
This sequence comes from Lissotriton helveticus, assembly GCF_964261635.1. Classification (NCBI taxonomy): domain Eukaryota; kingdom Metazoa; phylum Chordata; class Amphibia; order Caudata; family Salamandridae; genus Lissotriton; species Lissotriton helveticus. The sequence continues at coordinate 108,462,522 of NC_136067.1, forward strand.
TCCATTAAAGGGACAGTAACATTAACCACAACACATCCCCCAACCATCAATAAATTTAAAAGGAATTAAAGTAAACAATACTTAAGACATTATATAATCATCGAATCTGCGAGGAAGGTGTGAAGCCTTCCTGGATACAGTTCTTTGAAAACTAGGAGAAGGAGAAACACTAGGAGTGCAAGAAGAATTGAAACTGCCAGTGGAATGGAACTTGGCAGCATCGCACTTGGCCAATTTGGACATATTCCAAGTACATCCATTGTCTAAGGTGACAACATTCTTCTTGATGGAAATAATGGTGAAAGGCCCAGTGAAGTTTGAAGTACCTTTAAGACCACACTTAGGTTTTTTCACCAGCACAGAATCACCAACATTCCACTTCCTAAGTTTGACATGCATCTTTACGTCATAGCGTTGCTTATACTTTTGCTGATAATTTCTCAACGCCTCCCTCCTTCTCACTTCACTTTCAACAGTGTCATCACGACCCTTCTCAGGAAGCCAGGTAGGATTGAGTTTTGAACATGCCAACCTACCCCTCAAAGCTTCGAAAGGTGATCTTTGCATTACAGCATTTGGGGTCGTGCGGTGTGCCCACCAAGTTTCCCTCAAGACACTGCTAAAAGAAACTTTGGATTCCAAAGCTCTTTGTGCACAACTCTTCACAACTCTATTCATTCTCTCCGTGAGACCATTAGCTTGTGGAGAGTATAGAGCTGTTTTCTGATGAATGACACCAAGATTTTTCAAGAAATCATCCATCTCCCTGGAGGTGAATTGCACCCCATTGTCAGTGAGCAGGAATTTAGGAATGCCCTCTGACATAAAAACTTCTTTCAAAAATTCAATCACTGTTCTAGAATTTACAACACTCATACATTTGGAAACAACCCATTTGGATGTAAAATCAACAAGTAAAACAACAAATCTCTCATGTGCAGGCATGAGCTCAAACGGACCTGCAATGTCCAGACCCACTTTAGTCCACACGGCAACAGGAACTTCAATTGGTGACAGGGGAGATTGAGTAGTGGTTCGTGATTTGTCATTGACAGCACACAAACGACAATCCTTGACAACTGACTCCACCATACTATCCATACTGGGCCACCAGTACCTCTCTCTGATGCGAGCCTTCGTAAGGTTCCTGCCTTAATGCCCTTCATGAGCTAAATTGATGATTCTCTCTCTCAAATCGCTTGGAGGTACCACCCTGTCACCTCTCATCAAATTATCCTGAATGAAGGTTAGATCATCTCTTACTGTCCAAAAAGGCTTCAAGACAACCTCAAGAACGTCATAGCTTGGCCATCCATCTCTGATTACATCTTTGAGTAACTGAAAACCAACGTCATTATCTACACAGCGTGACCATTCCTCCTTGGAAATGCTAGGTTCCAAGATCCAATTTATACAAACACCTTCTGTGACACCATCCCTTACAATGGGAAGACGAGAAAGACATTCGGCAGGTTTGTTGTTCGTCCCAGGAATATAGTGTACTTTAAAGTTAAATTCCTGCAGCCCTTCACTCCACCTTTTCAATCTAGGTGTTATATGATCACTTTGATGACATGAAAAAATTTGAACTAGAGGACGGTGATCAGATTTTACTAGAAAGGGAATCCCCCACAAATAAAACTTAAAATGCAACACAGACCAAAATACTGCCAACGCTTCTCTTTCTATACAAGAATAATTAAATTCAGCTTCTCTTAAGGCTCTAGAGGCGAAAGCAACAACCACTTCTTCACCATTTACAACCTGAGAGAGTACAGCACCTAAACCCTTAAGGCTGGCGTCAGTTGTGAGAATAGTCTTAAGCTTCGAGTCAAAATGACCCAAAGTAGGCATCTTACCAATCTCTCTTTTTACCAATTCAAAAGCCTTTTCACAGTCAGCAGACCATGAAAAATGTGCACCCTTCTTTAAAAGAGACCTAATGGGCTCAACCAGACTGGCAAAGTCTTTAACGAATTTTGAATAAAATTCCGCCATGCCTAGAAATGACTTAACCTGGTCTTTATCCACAGGAGTCGGTGCTCCTACAATACTCTCAGCTAACTCTAGTTTTGGTTGAATTCCATTTCCAGATATAACATGTCCCAAATATGTGACCGAATTTAAACCGATGCGACATTTCTCTTTCTTTACAGTGAGACCACTTTCATCTAACTTGTTCAAAACAGATCTCAAAACTTTGTCATGTTCTCTCTCATCCACCCCATATATCAATATATCGTCCTGAAAGAACATGACATTAGATAGACTACCCAAAACCATCTTCATCACTCTTTGAAAACACGCAGCAGCCGAAGCTAAACCAAACGGCATTCGCAAAAACTGGTAGGCACCTAATGGCGTGACAAAAGATGTTAAGTGCCTGCAATCTTTATGCAGAACAACTTGATGATAAGCTGAAGATAGATCGAGTACACTAAATATTTTCGCACTCTTCAATATGCTAATGCTCTCAGCTATGTTAGGTAATGGTTGTCGATCTACCCAAATCCACTCATTCAGTCCGCGCAAGTCCACACACATCCTAATTGACTTCCCACCATCCTTGGGTGCCAGAACCACTGGACTCAACCATTCAGAGGACTCGATTTCTTCGATGATCTTTAAATTCAACAATCTTTCAATTTCACTCTTAAGTGGCTCAAGCATCATGTTGGGTACTTTTCTCACTTTGTGCACACATGGTTTGGCAGATTTTTTGAGGATTATTCTGTGTTCAAAACCCTTCAAACACCCCAAGGTGTCAGCAAAAACTTTGGGATAATCAGTAAAATACTTCTCAGTTCCAGACACTAAATCTATCTGAGAAGAAGAAGAAACAGGAAGGAACGCTGCAAGAAAATCTTCTTTTAACATAACTTGGTCATTTGGGTCTTCAGCTCCAGGATTAAGGATTATCCCCAAGTCATGCTGATGTCGCCAACCAAGAAGATTGTCACCTCTGACAGCAACATACACCTTGCCAAAAATACATCTACCTCTGAAAGAAATGTTAGTAACAGTATAGCCTAGTATCTCTATTCTTGATTTGTTATAGCTCAAAGGAGAGATATCAGAAGGTAGGAGTTTTACATTCCCTAAACCAACCACCTCATCCCAAATTTTGTTCCCAATTAATGTAAACGGAGATCCTGAGTCAGCCATGAGTTTGAATACAAACTTGCCTATACCAACATCACATAATGGCATATAAATGCGTTCTACGTCAACAGCACCTTCAGTGACACTGGAAACAACAACAGTATGTACACCATCAGATACATGGTCATTTGTTTCTTTTCTCTTTCCAGACCTACACACACGAGCATAATGCCCTTTGATTCCACAATTGTTACAAATGCTGTCTTTAGCAAAGCATTGAGGAAAATTAGACGAATGAAAAGTGCTTCCGCATCTAAAACAACGCATTTTTTGATGGTTGAAAGAACGTTGTTGACGAGAGTCATGTTCTTTGGAGATAGTGGACTCTCTGGAGGAAGCAGGACGAGTTTCAAAAGAGTTTTTTTGGAAAGGAGAGTTCTTTTGAGAAGGTTTACTCTTAGGTCCAACACTAACTTTAGCCACTTCCTCATGACACTCAGTATATTCATCTTCTTCTAGCATATGTACAGAATTTGACATTTTCTTTTTAGTATCGTTAACAGTTTGACTCTCATCTTCCTTATTCTTTCTTATCTCTTTGACCCAAGTGGAGGTGTTCTCCATGCCCTCTACAATATCTAATGCCTCTTTCAGCGAAGGATTTTTAGACAATAATTTTTCTTGTACTCTAGAACTGTTCGTGCATCGAACAAGTTGATCTCTAACAAGAGATTCAGACAGATCACCAAAATCGCAAGTGCGAGATAGAGTCTTCAATGCAGCGACATAAGTTCCAACACGTTCACGAGACCCTTGAACACGTGTAAAAAATCTATGTCGCTCGAGTACAACATTTATCCTCGGACCAAAATATTGTTCTAACATAGACATAGACATTTCGAAAATGTCTGCAGGCTCACCGTCAGCCCCACCTATAGGTATGGTGTCCATACTATCATATGTATGTCTGCCTTCCACACCCAAATTGTGTAACAAAATAGCTTGTTTTCTGACCGCTGAAAATTTCTCTCCCCCAATGGCAACTAAATACGAATCAAATAAATTTCTCCATCTCTTCCAAGGGAGAATGGGTTCACCCTCCTCTGAAAGGAAAGGAGGTGGCTGTGACATACTAGAAGTAGTAGCCATTATTGGAATAGACCAGGATACAGATAAAGAGTAACTAGATAAGAAAATAATAAATTAAAATTATTCTTTGTGAGACTAAGTGTAATAAATTACAGCATATAATACTAAGGTAGAGAATAATCAGCATGTAAAACTTAATACTTCCAGAAATATTTTGTAGTGCATATTAGTAATGAAAATAAGTCAGACATAGTTTACTGGGAATGTCAGGTTGTCGTATGCAACTATTAAATAATAAAATCGTTTCAATGTAATGTCAATCACATTAAACTGCTAGTCCAAAAGTACACTGCTGTGAATATCAGCGTTGCTAAACTGTAAAAATATCTTACTTCCGATATATTTGTTATTCCCTTTAAAGTGGTAGTCTAAAAATACACTGCTGTGCTGCAGCGCTGTTAATCCGTGTAGAATGCGATACTGCACTTTGTCGTTGAAAACGCGCTGTTGTGTGTATCAGTGAGTTGAATTTTATGTAAAATGCGCTGCCGTGCGCATCGGCGTTGCTATGGTAATAAAGATGGCCGCCTTTTGCGTGATGACGCTGTGTGACGATGTTGTAGGAGCGTGAGTTAAACACTCGCGCTGTCAGACACACGCGAGAAGACGCGAGGTCAAAGTTAACAATTCTACAAGCAGGAGAGCGAGCAGTGAAGCGCTTCCAGACACGCGCGATGGCACCTGCAGCTCGTCACACGCGATGCTTCAATGTGAATTTGAAAGATAACAAGGTGCAACGGTAAGCGCCAAGTTGCTGAGCGCTGGTGCCTCTCTATTACCTTGTTGTTTAAATCGAAAACTTGAGTGCGATGTCCTATATGAGTTTCCAAAGCAAAGCAAGGTATTACAATTTCCAGCGCAATTTCTAAAGTCGTGTAGATCAAGAAGGTCTACTATAGTCAGCCAAAATGTGTCCAAAAAGGTGCAGGTGAGGAAAAATTGATGACCATGAAATGACAAATAGATATCAATCCAATTTGACCAAAGCAAATCCAATATGTGAAGAGATCCAATGTCCAAAGTACGATCTAATGTTCCAAAAAAAACGAAAATTTGAAAAAATTCAATGTTCAAAGTCCAAAACGAAATCCAAAGGTAGGGGAGTTGATGGTTGTAGGCGCTTGTCCCCAATCAAGCCTTGACCCTCGTCGCCAGTGATAAAAGCTCAAAATCAGGATACTTTGAAAAAGGAGCTTTATTAGTACAACCATCAACAGCAGTCTACAGCAACTGACACTTAGTAGAATACATAACATTCTCATAGTGATGTCAAGAAGACAAGGCTGGTGGTGTTCCATTAAAGGGACAGTAACATTAACCACAACAGTAATATTTATTAGTATACTGTTTAGAGAGACTGGTATTCGTCCGCAGGGTATGGGATGGGCTTGCTATTCTATTCAGTGCTTATGACTGTTGATGAGTATCCCCTGGAAGAGAAGGATTAGTTACTTACCTGTAATCCTAGTTCTCTTCCAGGGGTATACTCATCAAAGTCATAAGCAACCCACCCTCCTCCCCGGGCGAATACCAGTACACTCTAGTTTACATGTTAACCATGCTGTTATCACACTGTTATACGCCGTCCAAAAGAACTGACCTAACTGTCACCTGTGGTGCATGATGGGAGCCTGGAGGCCATAAAGGCACGGCGCCAAGTTTTTCAGTTGTTACTATGCAGCCTATCTAGGCTAAATCTGCCTCTATGATCCTGCCTGTTTTTACCTTTGAAAATAAAGGTTGTGTGTTTCAAAGAAACCCAGGGCAGTGTTTCTTCTTTACATTATCATATAATGTAATGTATATGTCTTTATTTAGCAAATATAAAAGTTTTACATGCAATAATGGCAGTTTTTTTCAGCCTAGTATGGTGTATTTCAGGCTGCATAGGTATATGCATATTATCTATATATATATATATATATATATATATATATATATGGGTATTTTATGTGTATTTATATGTATTTATATATATATGTAGATATATGCATATTATTGCTATTGCTCCGGGGTCCCGCACGTGGGCGGGACTAATCAGTGCTTATGACTTTGATGAGTATACCCCTGGAAGAAAACTAGGATTACAGGTAAGTAACTTATCCTTATTGTATCACTCAATCAAGACTGATGTACACACTCAGAGACTGACACCAGACCAATTGGTGGGTATAAACAAAGGTATACTTGTATTTGCCCCAGTATTGAAACTTTCATAGATTCCCATGCTTTGTATCATTCCCCGTCATCAGCTTGGGAGCCTCGGTAAATAGAAAATACCATAGCAGTATATACAAAAGAGAAAGTAAGGCCTAGGCCTCATCTCATTTTGTAGCATATCCACCTCTTTTTGTAAAGGAGACTAAAAACTTGCAACAACCAATCAGATTAGCCTCACCCCTTAGAACCCTCCTGAGAGAGCCTTCGATTCTCTACCGCACGTTGTACTAAGGGAGTCTCCACTGAGCTCTGCTCAGTTTTCTCTTCAACTTTGGTTTTCTACATCTAATCTCTCTTCAGGATGACAGAAAAGAAAGCTTTATTCAAGGCCTGTGCTACCTGTTCAAAGAAAAGGCTTTATATTGAAGATAAACACAAGGACTGCATTTATTGCCACAGGCCACTGATTGTAACATCTGCGGGACCTTCTCTACCAAGACAATGAGAGACCGAGAAGGAAGACTTCTGACCTGGTTACAGAAGATGAAGTCACGGAAAGAAGTGATTTCTAGTGACAGTGAAGAGTCCTCCTCAGCAACATCTTCGAGGAGGTCTACAAAAAGGGGTAGGTCTTCCCCTTCTACGTCCACTGGACCCCCTGCTAAGGTCTCTCAAAAGACCTCTGATAGGTCTAGAAGGCTTAGTCCCAAATAATCTCCTCACCAAGGTGCAAAGGAGAGGGAGGGATCTGTTCCTGAGGTTTTATCTATTAAGAAGGCAAGCCAAGAGCCTTCTGCTACCTCTTCACCATCTGAAAAGCAGAAGATTTTCAAGAAACCTTCAAGTGCACCTCAGGAGACAAAAGGGGAGAAGAAAATCCGTCCGTCGATGACGACTTCCTCAGGTACGTCGACATCAAAAACTCATCCAGTCTCAATTTCAGCTCCATCGACGGGCCCGTTGTCGAGAGCTTCGCCGATGGCATCGTTGACGATGACTGCGTCGACGATGCATCCTACCTCTGTGTCGTCGATGAGACTGACAACGTCGACGGTGATGACGCCGACTATGGTGTCGACGATGATTCTGACGTCGACGGTACAGTTGACTATCAGCCCACTGTCGATGACCAGCCCACCGTCGACGGAATTTCTTTCACCGGCGATGACGATTCCTTCGTCGACACCGTCGACGGTACAAAAAAATCTAAATTTCTATTAAGAAAAGACAAATTACACCAGAAATGACATCGCCCCGTAGGATGACACCGTTACCTCCAGCACTTCTTCTGAAGGAGGAATATTCTGACGAGGATGAAAGTCTATATGGGGATGCTTATAGTCCGTCTCAGCTCTAGGTGAAGTACCAGGACTCGGATTTGGATGATTATTACGTGGGTCAGCATTATCCACAAGAGCAATTCACTCCTCATGTTAGACCTCAGGATCCATCTCAGCAGGGTATGGTGGCCATGCCTTCTTCACTGATAAATGACCTACAACTGATGCTGCTGGACTACAAGAGGAGGTTCCCATCTCAAACCTCTGAATCCATACAACTTCCTCCGCCACCTCCTTCTACTTCTGCGGCGTCAATGTCTCCAAGGCCTGAAGGGGAACCTTTGACAGAAAGGCAAGATGTTATTACAGTGCATGATGACGATGATTCCTAGGATGAGGAGCAGAATGGGGAAAATATCCCAAATCCTGACAGAGAATGGGACGATTATATCATCCCAGAACCGGCTTCACCATCTCCGGACCCTGTGGATTCGCCCCCGGCTGACATAGGGGGTGTCCATAATCTTATGGAAAGAGCGTCTAAAAGGTTTGGCCTTCCTGTTCCAGTGGTACAATCAGACTGCTTCCTCTACGATTTTAAGGAGCCTTATAAGAAATCTATCCGTTCCATACCTATCGTAGAGCATGTTTGGAGTGAGGGTAAGAAGGTGATGCTGTCTCCAGCTACTGTAATCCCGGTTCTACCGCATCTGGAGAAAAAATATAAGGCTCCGGAGGACAGCCCTGCCTGTTTAATTGGACAACCAAAACCAGACTCGGTTATCTCTGAAGCTGCTCAAAGAAAATCTAAGAACCCAGCAGCACCCCCTAACCGCACCACCGGATAAGGAGGATAGACGCCTGGACAATGTGGGCAAGAGGTTTTCCTCTATGTCCAGCCTCCTCGTTAAAGCATTTAACGCACTAGCAATCTTGGGGTGCTACGATCGCCAAATGTGGTGCGATCTCTCTCCGTTTATTGATCAGCTTCCAGAGAGTTCCAAGGCGAATGCAAGAAAGATTCTGGAGGAGGGTGAACGATTGTTATCCGAGATTATAGATTGTGCAATGGATATTGCAACAACTGCTATTCGCACCTTAGCACGTTCAGCGGTCCTGAGGCGTCAAGGTTGGCCACCATCTACCTGGTTTCGCCCTGGAGTGCAGAATAAGATTCTGGATCTGCCTTTTGATGATGATATGCTGTTTGGCAAGCATATAGATGACGCCTTGTAGGACATTAAGAAAGATACAGAAACGACAAGGTCTTTGGGCACACTTCAGTATTGTATGGTGCCTTTCCGGGGTGCAAGAGGAAAAGGCTTCTCATCGTCTAGGGGAGGTTATCAACAACGTTACTCCTCCTTTTCACAATCTTCTCATTCATTCAAACCTCAGTACTCTCAACGCCAGAACCAATCGGCATCTTTCTCTCGCCAGTCTCCGAGAGGTAAACAGGGACGTCAGGGGAGAGATACCCCTAAACATCAATAGCGGCTTCCCGGCTCTGCCTACTGGTCCTTCACCCCTTATGACATCAGTGGGGGGCAGGATATCACATTTTCTCAATTGCTGGAAGATCATAACAGATCGGTGGGTCCTAAATATCATCCAATTTGGCCATACATTAGAATTTCAAAACCTCCCACCTCCCAGAGCTCCTCGCGCCCCAGAATCAAAACATCTGCACCTTCTACGTCTTGAAGCTCGTCAACTGCTCACCAAGGGAGCGATAGAGCCAGTACCGCTCTCTCAAAGAGGAAAAGGGTTCTATTCCAGATTTTTTCTGATTCGCAAGATGGAGAAAAAGTGGCGCCCAATCTTAGATCTGAGGGAGCTCAACACCTATCTCATAAAAATCTCCTTTCGGATGGTTTCTCTTCAAGATATCTTGCGTATTCTGAATCCATGAGATTACATGGCGACTCTGGATCTCCAGGACGCATATTTCCACGTTCCGATCCACCCAGCTCACAGAAAAGTTTTACGCTTCACAGTAGCCAAGAGTCACATTCAATTCAAAGTACTGCCGTTCGGGCTCAGATCCGCTCTTCGGATATTCACAAAGGTTTTGGCCCCGGTGGCAGCATTCCTCAGGAAACCATCTCTAGAAGTTTTCCCATACCTAGACGATTGGTTGATAAAAGCTCCATCTTCTCACGCAACGGCAAACGCAGTCAAAAGTTGCGTCCAGCTTTTCAATCATCTGGGTTTGCATCTCAACCAAGACAAATCAGTCTTTCATCCATCCAGGAGGGTCAAGTTTCTGGGTTCCATTCTGGACACAAGAAGCTGCAAAGCTTTTTCATCAGATGAAAGACAGAAAAAGCTAATCTTCTCGGCCAGCAAATTACAGAAGAGACTGTCCCTGACAGTTCATCTGTACAAATCTCTCCTAGGGTCGATCTCATCCTGCATACCATTAGTTCCGCATTGCAGACTGCGTATGCGCCCCTTGCAAGAACAACTAGACATGCAATGGCGCCAAGCGGAAGGTTCTTTCGAGGGTAAGATAAAGGTCACTCCTCTCACGAGGAAGGCAGCAGTTAGGTGGACTATCAAAGAAAATATCTCAAGAGGTCTCTCTTTCGGGATGGCTCCATCCCCTCAAATTCTAACCACAGATGCCTCAGTGGAAGGATGGAGCGCTGTTTTACAGAACCTCCAGGTGAGCTGTCACTAGAAGCCCAAAGAGCGCCTTCTCTATATCAATCTCTTGGAACTCAGGGCGATTCATTTGGCCTTGCAAGCTTTCCTGCCAAGGGTTTGGGGCGCCACTGTTCTGATCTGGACGGACAGCACAACGGCCATGCATTACATCAACAAGCAAGGAGGAACGAGGTCTCATCTTCTCTCAAGAGGCCCAAGAAATATGGGAAGGGGCGATTCTCCAGAACGTCATCCTTTCAGCGGAGCATCTACCAGGCACCCTCAACACAACATATACAACAAACAAACTTAGGGGTCTAAACTAGAAACCCAGTTTGGATCTCTTTTAAGCTACCTTAATGTCTGATTAAGTCCATTAAGATAAGGAAGTGACTACCATATGTGACTAACAGACCAAATCACCAAAACATGGGCCACCTGTGATTGTCGATCAACCTCATTGAGGATTCCCATCAATGACTTGTATAGATCAATATTCTCATCTGGTAATCCTGCCAGGGTATTGTGTCTCTTGATCATTGAGACATCCGGCATACCCCCATGATCGGCTTGGGGTAACGACCCACAATCACTTTACTGAACCATATGATGTTGATCTGATGGGAGAGTGCAGTGCAAAAAAATCATAAGTGTGGTGATTAAAATAGGATAGGGAACTTATCAAGAAACTGTTTATTAAGCAAAAGCCCCTTCCATTTTAAAAGCAAGAACAGTGCAAAAAGGTTATCGCAGTTTAAACAAATAGCTGCGAGAGGGCCAACATGTTTCAGCCTATCATGGAAAAGGACCATAGGCTTTCGTCAGGGCCTCTGTTCTATAGATGCTACTGCCTAGTTGTGATTAAACGTGTGAAAAAATTATTAGAATTATAAAAAACACACAAGTGAATTAACAACAGTAAAGGATATAGTTCTCCTTCATCTGTCTGAATTCCTCCTTGGCACCTGGTCTATTATCAATATCTGTTGAGAACAAACACAAACGTTGACCCAAATAAGCTAACAAGGTCTGTTAGATATTTAAATCTTTACAATCTTTTAGAATGTTAAGTACTCACCCAGTGTGCCCGGGGAAAGGACCTCCCCTCTTCCTGGACCTGGCTCAGGAACTGTGAGACCCCGCTCTGCAAGAACAAAACAACCCCGCACTTATCAAGGGCAGAGAGAGCTTACTATGACCTGCTCTGTCCTATGGTTGTGCCTAGGGTTCAATGATAATTCGCACGCAGAGCAGAACCTACTAGTATTAACCTATCCCAAAGTAAGGACTCCACCTCACATCCACACCCAGTGCTACTGCTTGCAACAGTAAGATTTGTTCCATCTATTGAGTCTTAGGTGGTACAGCATAGACTTATTCCACACTTGTAACTAATCAAGTTAGTTCTCACGGTGTACATTGAAATTATGAGTCATTGTCTTTCTCTCCTCAAAGTCGTTGTTAAAAACGGGATCAGAGAAGGAAAAGGAAAGTAAGGTATAGCCCTCGTGGACTCTGTGCCTACCTGTCCGTCTCGGTCTGTGACTGAGTCAGGGGGAGGCACTGGGCTGTTGTGAGCACTTCAATTTCACTGGTTGTGTCAAATCAACAGTAGCCAATCAGCATTCAATACCGTCAGAACAGCAGCCTCCAGATAGATAATCGAGGCATACTTATGTTCCTAACCTTGCCACACTAGGTTGTTGTATTTTATTATTATATTTATGCCCAGACAGACAAAGCGACCAACTTTAGCTGAGGTTGACTTTCCCGAAACGCTACTTGACTCGCGTAATCTCGCGAGAGGGAGAAATAAACTACAGTATGATGTCATTTGCCCCGTGTATGTAGTTTAGTTAACGTTTCACGCAACACTGCCACACGGTTGTTATATATTTTATATTAAAGCCCAGGCAGACAAAACATCAATCTTTATTTAACCAAAGTGAAGCCAAACGGGATAGCATTCCCGAAACACCGCTTGACTCGCGTAGGTTTGCGAGCGTGGAAAGTAAACTACAAATATGGTGTCACTCGTCCGATAGATCTTACAAATGGGCTGCAGTCATCCGGGGTAACTTTGTTGTAACACCACCTAACTCCCATAATCTCTCCTTTTAATCAATTAAATATAGACTACGCATTCATATCACCGCCCCAGAGAGAATAGTTTTGTGACGGTCTTGCTCCTGTAATATCGCGAGAAAAGAAGTGGGGAACTACTAAATGATGTCATGATCTCGAGATTGGTAGTTCAATAACAGAATGACAGGATACATGTCAAAAGGCTTATATTCCGAGAAAATATGGGCCCCATTGGCATATTCAGCATATGATGCCAAATCCATTATTCAGTCTTGTTCTAAGCCCAATACCCATACACAAATAGTCAAGTAAGGCATACAGTGAAGGCAGGAGAACCTACTTCCTCCATTATTGCATCAACATACTAACAAGGGTAGTGTGCAAAATCTGCAGAACTTCAAAGGTCTACAAGTGATGTAATCATTGTAAATTGAACCACGGGATGTCGTCATTAAGCCCAAGTCTGTCTGTGCGCAATTTGAAAACCCATTTCTGTTCTTTTAAAAACAGAAATTTTGATATATCACTTATGTGTGAGGGAATTAACGGTTTCTCAAGAACAGTCCGCGTGAAATCTGTTTCGCTGTGGTTGTATTGTATGAAATGTTTAGTCAGTTTTGAAACATCTTTTTTGCAATGGAACATGCTCTTGTGTTCTTGCATCCTCACTCGTACCTTCCTGGTGGTCATGCCGATGTAGCGTTCATTACATGTGCATGTCAATTTGTATATCAAATTGGTGCTATTGCAGTTGGTAAAATGCCTTAGCTCCCACGGGCGATTGGTGCCTATGTCTATGCTCGTTGCCTTAGAAGTTTGAGGACAAACCGAGCATACACCACATGGATAGTGGCCCGTCACGAGGGGTAGGTCCCACAGGGTACCCACCTCCCTTTTAGGAGTCTCCTTCGGGCGGGTATGTATTAAACGATCTCTTAGATTGCTGGAGCGCTTAAATGCAAATAATGGAAACTCTATCCTGTCGTTACTGCTATTTAGTATGCGCCAGTGTCGCCTGATGATTTTCTCGATGCAGTTTGATTTTGTATTGTAAGTACTAACCAGTGTAAGGCGATCCAAAGGGGCCTTCTCTACTCGTGGCTCAAGAAGTGCCTCACGATGGTTGTTGGCAGCACGTTTCCAGGAGCGCTTAATAAGTCTCCTAGGGTAATGTCTGGTGGCTAACTGTTTGGACAAATCCTCTGCGTGATGCGCAAAAGTTTCTGGAGTGGAGCAATTCCGTCGAACTCGAAGAAACTGTCCAAAAGGTAGGTTGTCACGCAGGGATTTGGGGTGTTGACTCTCATACAGAAGTAGTGAATTTCTTGCCATCGGCTTTCGGTATAGTTCACTTTCAAGACCCGTCTCCGTGGTGTAAATGGAGAGGTCCAGAAAGGAAACCCTTTCTTTGCTGGTTTCTATGGTGAAACGCAAGAAGATATTTTGATTGTTTAGCCATTGGTGGAAGAGGAGAACAGAATCATTGTCGCCTCTCCACACCAATAAAATATCATCTATATATCGTTTCCACCAGAGTATAGATAAAAAGAAGGGGTTAGTTAGATTCAACACTGTTGTCTGTTCGAACATATGAACATATAGGTTAGCTAGGGAAGGGGCAAAAATACTGCCCATACTAGTCCCAGAGATCTGATGGTATACCGTATCTTCATACATAAAAAAGTTTTCCTTCATGGCTATAGTAGCTAAAGCCATAATGAAGGGTACAGGAGTGATGGAATCAAGTTCTGTTTCCCCCAGGATGGATCTGATGGTATCTAGAGTCTCATCCTTGGGGATAGAGGTGTACAGTGACTCTACATCTAAGGAGACTAAATAGTCCGTCTCCCGATTGAAAGCGATATCCGGAATCCCCCTCAGGACATCAGTGGTGTCCTTCAGGTAAGTTGGCATAGTGTGCACCAAGGGTTTCAGAAAGTGGTCTAGGAAAGCCGAACGGGGCTCTAAAACTGAGCCCTGGCCAGATATAATTGGCTTCCCCGGTGGTGGTCTCTGGGGCTTGTGCACCTTAGGTAGGGTGTAAAATAGGGCATAATGGGATGCTGTGCCTGCAGGAATTGTGACTCCAAAGGAGTTATCCAACCCTCTGCTAGGGCCTCTTCAACCAAGGCCTTGATCTGGTTCATCAATCTTGGGGTGGGATCTGTAGTAAGTGGCCGATATGCACTAGTGTTGTTCAACTGCCGGAGACATTCAGTCCTGTAAGTCTCCACATCTTGCATTACAATAGAACCCCCTTTATCAGCAGGCTTAATGACTACTGAGGCATCTTGAGTCAGTGTTTTCAGTGCTTGCCTCTCAGCTCCTGACAAGTTATTGTAGCCAGTTTTGGGAGAGGTCCAAATTTTGTCAATATCGTCTTTGACCGCCTGCTCGAAAGTGGGTACTTGGGGTGGTATAGCATGTGTGGGAGGTAGAAAAGTAGATTTTGTCCTTAGACCAGTGTTAACATCTTTCTCTTTGTCAGATTCCTCATTGCTTCTATTCTTTAAGAAGTAATGTAACCTCAGTTTTCGAAAACACTGGGCTAATTCTATTTGGAGTAAAAATGGATCACCGTTATCTGTCGTCACAAAACCCAAGCCCTTGTTAAGAACCACTTCTTCAATGGTTGATAAAGCTCTTTTGCTTAAATTAACCACCAAACTTGCCTCAGGTGTTAAGCTTACTCTTGAGCATTCCGTCTCGTGTGGCTCCGGGTTCCCGCATGAGGGCCTGCGGTATCTTCCCACTGGACTTGTGGCTGTCCTTGCGTTGGTCTTCTTTTGCCCCGAGTTCGTCGGGGCCAAACGATAAAAAAGGCTAGTTATTATATTGTGGGTAACCAGGTGGCTGAAATTTACCTGGATAACCCCACGGTGCTGGAGGCCACCATGGTTGCCCTGATGTATTGTATTGTCCTCTATAGTTCTGGTATCTGCCGGTTCTCCCTCGGCTTACTCCTGCATTTGGAGGTGGATTAGTGGCTTCTGGATCAGAGCCTGAATCAGAGCTGGATCCTGAATAATTGGATCCATACCTCCTCCCATTTCTACTGAAGTCTGGAGCTTTGTAGGTGTCACTAGTATATGGATATACACGCTCTAATTTAAACTTAGCTAGGTCTTTTTTGAATTTTTCTACCTTTGTCTGGAGTATGGAATCAAAAAAGTCCTTATTGGTTTTGTCCGACTCCTCTTTCTGGTAGGGGTAACCGTCGTCTTAATCTGTCCTTCAAGGACTTGTATCTCTACCTAAATACCGTCTGCCACCCACTTGGCTGTGCTGATAATTAGTATCAGCCAATCGCGGGTGCAGCGCCACGCAATATTGACCAGTCTTTGAGAAAAGATTTATCATTAAGAAAAAGTCGAGGGGCATTTGTCACTATAAGTCCCGGAGGGGCACAACTTGCCCTCATGTATTCTGCCATGGTGATCCCATGTGTCTGTGTGCGAGAGTGGGCTTTTTTAAGTGTCAGGAGTATAGTCCAATCATCAGTCGCGTTTATTGTGGGTGCTGGGAGTATTTCAAGAATACTTGGCATGTTATCTAGAATGGATTGATAGATTGAATCGTCATAGGCTAAGCCACTGCGTTCGGCCATGTTTACAAGCTAATAGGGTGTGTGAAAGGGGTAAAGTCAAAACAGGGACCAGTGTGATACACGCAAGTAAAAAACCACTTCTAACCAGTAAATGGCAAAAGACCACTTATTCAAATGTGGTCACAGGATGGAGCTGGAGGCTGCTCAAAAACCCGAATAACAAAACGATGGTGGAGGGCTAAAGGGATATTTTAGAGACCAGCCTAAGTTATATCTACCGAAAGAGCAACATATACAACAAACAAACTTAGGGGTCTAAACTAGAAACCCAGTTGGGATCTCTTTTAAGCTACCTTAATGTCTGATTAAGTCCATTAAGATAAGGAAGTGACTACCATATGTGGCTAACAGACCAAATCACCAAAACATGGGCCACCTGGGATTGTCGATCAACCTCATTGAGGATTCCCATCAATGACTTGTATAGATCAATATTCTCATCTGGTAATCCTGCCAGGGTATTGTGTCTCTTGATCATTGAGACATCCGGCATACCCCCATGATCGGCTTGGGGTAACGACCCAAAAGAGTGATTGTGGGTCGTTACCCCAAGCCGATCATGGGGGTATGCCGGATGTCTCAATGATCATCGCCTCCCAGCCCACCTCTCGCCGCACCCGCTCCGCGGGTGCCGCTTCGTTGGTGTGTGCTGGTGGAGGCGGCTTCCTGAAGAACTGAGGCGAGGACACCAGCACCAAGACAGCAAGGCGGTAAGGGGCGCGAGGGACCAGCGGGGCTGCGAGCGTGCGGGGACTTCATTTCCCAGAAGTCCCTGCAAGACCAAGGAAGAGCTTCCGGTCCGCTCTCCCTGCTGGCCCGCCCCCCGCCCTTTACGCCTCCTACTTAACAACATCTCTCTCCCGCAGCGCGGGACGCAGCCCGGGCGAAGACAGGGCAAAGACAGGGCCGTTTGAGGCCGTTCGAGGACGGCAGAGGACGGCCACGGCCCTGTCACCCTGAACTCCACGTCGATTTCCCAGCCCCCCACGAAACTTAACGCACATTACTGGGACTCAGGATGCGTCCCAAAACTAGAAGTGTGTCAAAGAAAGCGACTCTGGTGACGCAAGTGACCGGCCCTATAGACCTTTTCATATCCAGGGTCAATGACACCATTGACAAAAGCATCATTCTACTGGAGAAAAGAGTCTCTCTGGACCTTATGCAGGCAAAACGATCCTCGCTCGGTTCACTTGCCACTGCAAATTCCCCCGTTCACCAGGTGGCTAATAACTGCTCTTTGCCATTGCCATTAACCATCGTCCCTACGCTTACTGTTCCAAACTCCGTGGATTTATCCGTAACCCAATCGGACTCTGATCAATCATACGTCGATCTCGACGCAACTCCAGACTTAGTAGCCTGCCAATCACCGGTTGAGAAATCAGACCAGAGTGCCGTCAGTAATCCTTTACCACCTGAGCCAGAAACGACCCTAGAAACAACAAAACCAAGGGAAAATATTTCCACCCACTCCAAGGCAATGCCAATCACTAACGAAAAACCAAAGACAAAAATGAAGAATCACAACTTGATCACACCTACCCCAAATTCCACGGCAGGTATCCCCTGTTGGGTGGAAAATATGGTCATGGATTTAAAATCAGACCTTGAGACCAAAATCACAGCGCAGATTAAACCGCTTATATCAAAGTTGGATAGACTCACGTCATTAATCAACACCAAATGCAGTTGTAAATCAAGTAGGATTGGCCCAGCCCCAATGCAGGGAGCAAAGGAAACAGCTCAAGAAAAATCATCCAGCACTAAACAAATAATAGATATAACAGACAAGTCTAACTCTTCACTAATCAAAAAAGCGGCAGTAACACATTCGTTTGCCAAAAAAGGGAGCAAACCGGACGCCTCCCAAAACACACCGGAGGCGGTAGATCCTTTTTCTGCCATACAAACAGGCCCGGAAGCTCAAGCAAAAGCAAATAATAGACAAACGAAAGGAAATTCCACCATTCCAGTAGAGACACCCTCCCAAGAAAAATCATCAGATCTGAAGACTAAGCAACCTCGGCTCAAAATAATTAACTTACCCCCGGAAGCTTCTCCCTTCGTGGTGGTGTTAACAGCAGTCCCCCCACTGAAGGAGGGTGCAAGAGAAACTTTCGTAGAGCTGAGGAACAAATGCGCCCAGTGGCTTCAACTCCATAGACCACTACCTGCCCACATTAGGGGCGACATCCTCTCTGCACGTAGAGGAGACTGGGTTGGTAGAAGCACGAAGGCAATAGCGGGGGACGTCATCAGTATCAAATTTAGGGAGATAGGGGCATCAAATTACATCTGCAATTCGCCTAACAGAGGCCCCGCCACACAAATAAATCCCCTTCCCTTGTCCTATTTTTTACCCTTTTCCTCGAGGCAAAACTTTCCCTCATATGTACAAACATCAAACATTGGCCCTATAAATCCCTCTGAACACAACATGTATCATCCCCAACGCTATCCAAATAGGTCAAGTTCCTTGCAAAATTTACAGCACTCAGCTTTCCAGTGGCAACCACAAGCCTTATTTGCCCAACCCACATACCCTGGCACTCAATTTCCCGTAAATCCACCTCAGCATCCACATCATACCACCCAACAATGGTGGCAACCTCAGCAATACACGCACTATAACACTCATTTATGGCAAAAGCCGCGGCAAGGATGGTTTCCCCCATTCAACCCACTAGGCCTAAATCATCAAGCCAGAGATAGGAATGAATGGAGTGGACAGGATCATTGGACAAAACATAACGACCACATACGTTGGGATAGCTGGAATGGCCCCCAATTAGCAAATAGATATAGTCCCCTGGAGTCCGTTGACTGACTACCACAACCTCAGGAATACTCCCAAAATCACACAGACCGTCCGGAACCCGCTGAACCCCCATCAGTCCCTTTAGATCCAGAGATCCTACCTATTTCCAAGAAATTAAATGAACTAAAAAGAACAAAAAGCTCAAGGGATAACTTAACAACCCTGACCTTGAGCTCGTGGAACATCGCTGGACTAAGGACAAAAATAGAGGATGGGACAATCCAGTACCACATGATTAATCGTCAAGTATTGTGTATACAGGAGACATGGTCACTAAAAGAATATCACCTGCAGGGGTACAAGACGTATTCGTCCCTCGCGCAGTCGGGACATACAGGTAGACCAAAGGGAGGTCTGTGCATTTATATAGCGAACACTATCCAAAACGTTAAAATAAAGGTTATCGAACTGGCACCAAACTTGCAGATCCTTGGTCTTTACTTCAAGAAAAGAGAGTCAATGATCATTATTAATTTTTATAACAATCTGGATGAATTGGGAGGGAGGCTGATGCGCTGTTTGGCTGGTGCGTGACCGCTAGAGTAAAGCCTTCCGCTTGGATTACAGAGTAGGTGAGGTATGTTATGTTATGTTAAAATCACTTCTACCACGCACGGTCACCAAATGGTTTCATGGCGCTCATAGACTACAATGGGGGAACAGACCGCATAATTACTCAAAAGCGAATTGAAAAAGGTAAGTCTTGAGTAGTTTACGAAAACAAAGATAATTGGAGCAGAGTCGAAGTGAGGTAGGAAAGGAGTTCCACAGTGCGGGGGCAAGAAACGAAAAGCACGAGCCACCATGCTTTTTACGTTTATACCTGGGGATGATAAGAAGATTGTGGGCAGTAGACCGGAGATTTCTTAGGGGGATGTGACGTTTGAGGCTGGAGGAAGTGAAAGCCGGAGCAGAATCAAGGAGGGCCTTGAAAACAGTACAGCCCAACTTAAAAATACAACGGGAGGCCACTGGGAGCCAGTGCAATTTCCTCAGCAGGGGCGAGACATGTTGATGTTTAGACTGTTGAAAAACCAGTCTCGCCGCCTGATTTTGAACCAGCTGTAGCCGATGGAGATGGTAAGCAGGAATCCCACCATAGAGAGAGTTAGCATAGTCAATACGGGAGGTAACAAGAGCCATGATGACCAATATGAGGGCCTCAGTTGTGAGGAATCTGCGGAATTTGCAGATCCTGCGTAGATGGAAAAAGCAGGAAGATGTAACTGCATTGATTTGAGGTCTCATAGATAAGTCACTAGATATGATTACACCAAGGCTTTTCACCGAATTGACAGGGCAAGGCGGAGTGCCGAGAGCAGAGGGCCAAAAACTGGAGCTCCAGGGATTAGCTGACCCTCCTGTTAATACTAGCTCTGTCTTGTTGGGATTAAGCTTCAGCTGGCTAAAATGCATCCACTCAGAGATAGTAAGCATGGTGGATTGGAAATTAGCACAGGAAGAGGGGGATGAGTCAACAGAAAAAAATCAACTGTAAATCATCCGCGTAGTTGAAGATAGTGACGGGTGTGACGGAGAGAGACTATAAGGGGTTGCATATAAAGATTAAACAAAAGAGGTGAAAGAGCAGAGCCCTGAGGAACACCACAGGAGAGTGCAGAATAAGGGGCTGAGAAGGTGGACACGTGAACTCATTGAGAGCGTTGGTGCAAAAAAGATCTGATCCAAGTGAGAGCCATGCCCTGGATGCCCGCATTGTTGACACGGTCGATCAAAATAGCATGATCGACCGTGTCAAAGGCAGCCGACAGGTCTAATAAAACAAGAGCCTGGGCCAAGTTTTTGTCTGCGCCTTGCCTCAGTACATCCATTACGGCCACGATGACAGCTTCAGTGGAGTGAGCCGGTCTAAAACCGGCTTGTTGGTCATCTAAAATAGAAGACCCCTCCATGAAAGCACTGAGGCAGCGGGTAACATAGGTCTCCAAAATTTTCCCCAAATAGGGGAGGAGGAAGATCGGCCCATAGTTGCTCAGGACAGAAGGATCAGCACCAGGTTTTTTAAGTATGAGAACTACAACCGCCTGTTTGAAAGCATCAGGGACAGAGCCTGTGGCAAGCGAGCTGTTGCCGACTCTATGCAAGCAGGGATCACCATCCAGGGTCAGTGGGGAATGCTCTTTCGATGTCTTGGTCAGGCATTTGTTTACGCCTTTCCTCCAATTCCCCTGATCCCGAGACTTCTCAGGAAACTAAAGACGGAACCTTGCAAAATGATTTTAATTGCACCAGCGTTGCTGTCTCAGGATCAACGTTTTACCTATGTCCCATTCCATCTCTATTGACAGTATCCCAGGGACAAGTGGTACATCCAAATCCAAGCTCTCTCCAATTGAAGGCTTGGCTCCTGAACACAGAGAATTCCACAGCTTAAATATCCCTCAGGACTGTAGAGAAACTTTATCTCAGGCTCGTGCTCCTAGTACAAATAAGACTTATCGTGCTAAATGGAAGCGCTTCTGCCTATGATGCCACCGTGAAAACCTTCATCTTTTCTCTTCGGCTCCTCATCAGATACTGCCTTACATTTTGTCACTGGCCAAGTAAATGTAAATGTAAATGTCGGAATTTGTAAAGCGCACAGCTACCTCCACCGGAGGTGTCCCGGCGCTGTCCGTATACAGCTTAGGAACCCTTCCCGGCTTTCCTGGGAAATGTCCACTCCTGGGCACCCCCCAGGTGCAGCCAGGCATCCAAGCGCTTTTGGGGCCGTTGTGGAGACTAAGCAAGCTATTGCCCAGAGTTGCAGCGTGGGACCCATGATCAGAACAGGCACTGAGGCGAGAATATCCAGTCAGGGGAATTAATGAGCCGGAGACCCGCCAAGGCGGGAATCGAACCCTGGTCCCTGGCCAGAGCTCTGCATCAAGGTCTGCCTGCTCTAACCATTGAGCCACACTTCTCCAGTCAGGTCTTTCTCATTCTTCCATCAAAGTACATCTGGCTGCTATTTCCAGATTCAGAAGGACAGCTTCTGGTTCTTCTCTCTAGTCGGCTAGAATTATCAAGCAATTCTTGAAAGGTCTTTTCAGGTCTTACCACCAGTTCGGCCTCCACCTCCAGCTTGGAATCTCAATCAGGTTCTGGCTCACCTCATGAGTCCTCCGTTTGAGCCAATCCAGAGAGCGGATTGAAAATATTTGTCTTGGAAGTAAGCTCTCCTGTTAACCCTCACTTCAGCTAGGAGAGTGGGAGAACTACAAGCACTCTCCATTTTGGAACCTATTGTACAGTTCAAAAAGGACACTTTGTTCCTAAGGACAAATCCGAAATGTATTCCAAAATTCCCTTAGGATTTCCATTTGAACGAACCTGTGGTTCTAAAATCTTTCTTCCTGCGACCTACGTCTCCAGCAGAACGGTCTCTACATTCCTTGGATGTCCTGAGGTGTCTCAAATTTTATCTTGAACACACAAAAGATTTTAGAAAATCTTCTCAACTTTTTGTGGCTTTTAGTGCTCCTCGAAAAGGATTTCCTCTTTCAAAATAAGGAATCTCACGTTGGATTTCAAGTGCAATTCATTATTGTCACCAAGCGGCACGGAAACAGCTGGAAAGGTATGTGCGAGCTCACTCCACAAGATCAGTTTCATCTTCTGCTGCTCTCTTCGCTGGAGTTCCTATCAAAGACATTTGTAGGGCGGCTACATGGAGCAGTGCCCACATTTTCACAAGGCATTACTGCTTGGACTCTTCCTTAAGGAGCGAGGCGGCAGTCGGACAAGCAGTCCTGAGGAATCTTTTCCAATGAGAGGTGAGCTTTTCCTTCTATCCCTCCTTCCTGTGTTTGCACATTTTGTATCTGATAATGTTTCCAATATATTGTTACAAGGTATATTATTTCATATGAAGATGGGTATGCTGAGTTATGTTAATACTCATGTAACAAAATGTGCGCTTATGGCTTACTGCCAGATACTCTGATACAAAGCATGGGAATCTATGAAAGTTCCAATACTGGGGCAAGAAAACAAGTTACATACCTGTAACTTTGGTTCCCCAGTATTGGTAACTTTCATAGATTCCCATGAGCCCACCCTCCTCCCCTGGGAAAGCTCAGCCTTCAGCAGACGTAGTTACTGTTACACAACGGCTATGAAAATCTGAGGCTCTGAGGCTCTCTCAGGAGGGTTCCCGTCTTAGTGAAGATGAATCCGGCTGCAGACTCTGTAATCGTTGCTGCAGCACGGAAGACACATGCTGTTACTGCCTCTTCCTCGGTTCCCCCCGATACGAAGAGCAGGTCCCAGGACTCTTGGGGACGCAAAATCTGCAATTTGGCGGCCTCTACCTTGAAGGTTTCATGCGCGGCTGCGTTGTTAGGCCGCTGCGATAGGGCGTTATGAGATTCTTTGATCGCTTCAAAGAAAAGTTACCAAAGGAAGACCAGAAAGACGTTGCTGAGATAGTCACCGAAGGATCGCTGGTAGCAAATGAGATGATCAGCACGGCAGCGGACGGCGCTACGTTATCAGCACATATCTACGCTCATGGGATCTGTGCCAGAAGATCATCTTGGTTGAGGCTCACAGGCCTCAAACCTGATGCGCAACAGAGAATTTTAAACCTCCCATTCTCTGGCTCCTCTCTCTTTGGCACCCACGCAGACAAGGAGATGAGCAGAATGAAGTCTGAGCTTGACACCCTCAAAGCCGTCGGCTTGGAAAAAAAGGAGGAGTGCAAGCGTCGCTGGAGGCCCAACAAAGGCAAGGGTTCCCAACAGAGGATTCAAACCCCTCAGTGGTCCCAGGGCAAGAATCAGGGCAAGTCTCAATATCAGGACCGTAAGTCCAACAGGTGTCGAGGTGGAAATCAACAGCAATCCGCCAGAACAGGGGGAAAGTCATGAGCAGTGGCTTCCTCCGGCGCCGTTGCCCACTTGAGTGGGAGGAAGTGCTTCACAACATCTGGCAGAGTGGTGCAATATCACAAAAGATCGCTGGGTGCTCAATATACTACGCAATGGGTACTCTCTACGTTTCTGTGCACCTCCAAAGGACATTCCTCCGAAAATATCTTGTCCTCATCAGCTAAAGTTACTCCGGCAGGAGGTGAAAGTTCAAAAACAGGCTATAGAAGTTCCTTCCTCTCAGCAAGGAAAGGGAGTCTACTCCAGGTACTTTCTTGTGCCCAAAAAAGATCAGGAGCACAAATTCAGACCGATCCTGGATCTTCGCCTTCTGAACAGTCATCATCAGGGAGACGTTTTGCATGTTGGCCCTTCATCAAATATGTCCACATCTCCAAGTCTGAGACTGGATGTGTTCGGTGGACCTCCAAGATGCGTACTTCCACATTCCCATTGCTCCACGACATCGCAAGTACCTGCGGGTTGTGGTCGCACTCGAGCACTACCAATACAAAGTCTTGCCCTTCGGGCTCAAATCTGCTCCACAAGTCTTCACCAAATGCATGGCGGTGGTGACAGCCGCACTTCACATAAGAGGTCTGTTCGTCTACCCATACTTAGACGATTGGCTTCTCAAAGGCCCCTCTCCTTAACAAGTAAGGAGCCATTTTCAAGTTTGCCTTCAGCAGTTGCACGACCTGGGCCTCCATGTCAACAGGGAGAAGTCCATGCAGCAGCCCACCCAGACGATCCACTACCTGGGATCAGTTCTGGATACAAGCACAGGAAAAGCGTTTCCTTCGGAGGAGAGACTTTCTTCGATGCAGCAGAAGTGCAGGACTCTGCTCCAGATGAAACACCCAACTGTCCGGCAGGTGGCATCCCTGCTGGGGTCAATGGCTTCCTGCATATTTCTCATATCCAACGCCCGGCTGAGAATGTGACCGTTGCAGCAAGATCTCGAAGACAAGTGGGATCAAGCAACGGGTCGCTGGGAGGATCGCATCTTGCTCTCCCAAGCAGCGAAATCCTCTATCAAGTGGAGGACTCGGCCTCAAAATATGTTGGTGGGAGTTCATTTTCACTAGCCGCTTTCAGTACAATCGCTGGTGACGGATGCCCCTCTGCAAGGATGGGGGGCATACATGGGGTTCCTTCAGATGCAGGGACGGTGGTCCAGGAAGGAGCAGTCCTATCACATCAACATGCTGGAACTGCGAGCGGTCCACCTGGCTCTAAAAGCTTTTCTTCCTGTGATCAAGTCCAGCTCGGTCCTGATCCAAACGGACAACACGACCACCATGTTTTATTTAAACAAACAGGGAGGTACAAGATCACGTCCTCTCTCTGGAGTCTCAGATGATCTGGCACTGTCTGTTAGCCCGAAACCTCTCGGTGGTGGCAGTCCACCTTCCAGGAGAGCAAAACATCAAGCGGACGCTCTCAGTCGGCACTTCGAAGATCAGCCAGACTGGGTGCTGCACGACGAGGTGGTGGCAGATCTTTTCCATCGTTGGGGTCGTCCATCAATCGATTTGTTTGCAGACGACAAAAACAAAAAATGCCACGCCTTCGCGTCCAGATTCCACCGTCCAGGAGCAAGGGGGAATGCGCTTTTGATGGATTGGTCAGGGACATTTGCCTAAGCCTTTCCTCCCCTGCCTCGGATTCCGAAGGTGGTGTCGAAGCTCATCAGATCCAACATGGAGATGATTCTGATAGCTCCAGACTGGCCGCGGCAGTGGTGGTACCCGGACCTTCTACAGTTATGTAAATGTACCGGTATTTATAGAGCGCACAGCTACTTCCCTGAGGCAGTGTCCCGGCGCTGTCCGTATACCGGTTAGGAACCCTTCCTGGTTTTCCCTGTGAGTGTCCACTCCTGGGCACCCCCAGGGTGAAACCAGGCATCCCAGCGCTTTTGGGGCCGTTGTGGAGATTAAGCAAGCTATTGCCCAGAATCGCAGAGTGGGACCCATGATTAGAATAGGCACCGAGGCGAGAAATATCAGGTCCGAGGAAATTGAGCCCAAGACCCGCCAAGGCGGGTATTGAACCTGGTCCCGGGCCAGACCTCTGCATCAGGGTCTGCCGCTCTAACCATTTGAGCCACACTTCTCCACATTTTGAGCCACACTTCTCCATATTACGGACAGTTGTCAGTACTTCCACACAGGAGACTGCCTTGCAGAGCGGACCTGCGACCAAGATGGACGGGAAGATTCTCCATCCTAATCTTCCCTCGCTGAACTTGGCAGCATGGCTCCTGAGGTCATCCAATACGGACATTTGAGGCTGCCGCAAGATTGCATGAACATTTTGAAAGAGGCCAAAAGACCTTCCACCAGAGCGTCATATGTGTTCAAGTGGAAAAGGTTCTTCCTTTGGTGTGTAGAGCATCACTTTGATCCTACGAAGGGACAGGAGGATGTCATTCTTCCTTACCTTCTATACCTAGCGAAGTCCGGGTTAAAGTATGCCTTGATTAGAGTTCACTTGGCCGCCATTACGGCATATATGAAGTCCCCTAACCAGCCATTTTTTTTCCAAATGCAGGTTTGTGAGAAAGTGCCATCTTTCTTGCCTTGGTATGCCCCCACTTTTTTCTGGACTGCCGATGTGCTTTGACTGAGTGTGCCCTGGGCCCCTGCCAATCAGGTACCCAGGGCCTGTGTCCCTTCCCTAAAAAGAAAAGCTACGCTGAAACAAAATACCCAATTGGCATCTCTGGCCACCTGGCAGCCCCTAGTAAATTGTACCCTAGGTACCCAGGGCATGGTGACCAGAGAAGACCGCTGAGGACTGCAGCACTTATTGTGCCACCCTCAAGGGCCCTGTGCAGGCTGAGTGCCTAAGTACAGAACTAAAACGAGAGTCGACATGGCACACATCCCTGTGTGCCATGCCCACAGACCCCACTGCCCTGGCATACTTCAGTCACCCCTCTAGCTGAGTGCCTTATGCCAGAGGTGAGGGCACAGGTGCATGAGCCCTGTGCCCCTACAGTACCCACGGCCATTCCTGGGCACTGTAAGTGCAGTGATGCCATTTAAGAGTATATGGTGCTAGGAGGTTGTTATTACGAACTCCACAGCACCATAATGGCTACACTGAAGACTGACAAGTTTGGTACCAAACTTCTCAGCACATTAAACCCGCACTGATGCCAGTGTGGGATTTAATGTAAGATGCACGAGAGGGCATCTTAGAGATGCCCTCCAAAACCCGAACCTACACTCCACGTCTGGGCTGAGTGGCTGCAGAGGCTGCCACACAGCAGACATGTTGCTCGACCCCTGGGTGGAGAGTCCCCCGCTCTCCTGGGCCTGCAACAATGCACATCCTGGGCGAGGTGCTATGTCTCCACCCCCAGGATGGACAGGGGGAAGCTTCAAAGGCATACCGCCTCTGAGAGCTTCTCCAGACCATTTGCTGTACCCAGCAACTGGCCCCCCACCCGTTCTACCCCCACTCTGGCGGGAAGACTGGCGGGAAAAACTACGTCAGGAAGGAGGGTGTGCCAACCTTTGGCAACTCCACCCCTCAGGTGGAGGAGGCGAGGTGAAACTCGTCCCCGGGCTCCGGCCATCTTGCAGATGGGGAGCCCTGCCCAATCCCAGCTAGGCTCCTGCCCCCCTCCCACAGGAGGGGAGCAGGCTAGGGGGTGTCCTCACCCCAGGACAGGGAACCATTGGTCCCTGCCCTTGCCCTACCTGTAACACCCCTAAATTTAGTATTTAGGGGCTCTCTGAACCTTCCTTCCTCAGATCCCGATATCAAAAGAAGAACAAGAAGAAGAAGACCCACCACGCAGCTGCTAACAACAGGACAACAAAAACTGACTTGGCCCCAGCCCTACCGGCCTGTTGATCCTGGAACCTGCTCCTGCCTAATCCCGGCAACCTCCACGGACAGCAACCTTGGGACACCCAGAGGACCTGCCTGCCTCGACCCTCTCGAAGATTGGGACTCCGATCAGCAGAAGCTCTGCTGCAACAACCCACCTGGTGCTCACCAGGAAGCTCCGGACCAGCCCACTCTGCACCAGCCGAGCCCGGGCCGGGCCAACCCGAACCAAGACCACGAGGACGCCCTTTGGCGACTGGTACCCGAAGGCCAGTGCCCAAAGACCCTCCTCGACGAACCAGCCGACGCCTGCAGACTCCGAACCAGGGGTCACCCCAACCACGACCAGCTGAGGGTAAGCTTTTCCGACCCCCAAAGACACCCCTGCACCCGGCACCCCACGGCCCTCTGTGCCTCCCTTTGGGGTACCTACCTGTGCTCCATCATCCCAATTTACCTCTCGAAGTGCTGGTCGCCCCTGGAGAGTCACCGTCCCCGAGCCTGCAGCCTTTGTTCCTTTTTCAAGATCCTCATTGGATAACATTGAGCGCCCGACGGCTCAAAAGCACCCTGCACCCAGCCGCCCGAGTGCTGCTGGCTGTGACCTCTTTGCACTATCCTACTTCCCCCCCCTTGCCCTGAGCAAGTGACCAGGAGCCCAGCTCCCAGAGCCGCGTGGCCTGCTAGCCAGCAGTCACCATCCGAAGGCCCCCTTACCCTCATTGGATAACATTGGGCCTTCCTACCTCTGCACCCGGCCACCCCTGCCGCTGGGACTGAACTAACTGTACTCACCTGACCTTGGGGGACCCTGAGTCTATGCCCAGAACTCTAACTTCACCAACCAAGTACTCACCTGGAAACCGGTAATTCACTTACCTGCCATTGGATAACATTGACCCATTTTGGCTCGAAAGTTTTCTAAGTGTGAAGTTTTGAAAACTGAAAATATTCCTATATAATCAGCGAAAGTCCGAATTTGAAAGTACTCACCTGTGATCAGGAGAGAAGCCAGTACTGTACCTTTCAGCCCAGTACTGAACCGCAAAAGTAATCCCTAGCGGGTTTACCAGTAACCTGTATTTTCTCCTTCGGAACCCATTGTCTGATTTTCTATGAAATTTTTTCAAAGTGTCTACTTTTGAAAACTGCAAATATTCTTTAAAAATCGTACGAAATACTGAATCTCATTTACCTACCTGTTTTGAGTTAAGCCCCCAGTGCTGCCCCTAGGAGACTAGTGCTGGGTTACAAAAGTAACGCGATCGTACTTTACCTGTAACCTGAATTTCCTCCCATTGAATAACATTGTCAGAATGACCTTGAAAAGTTTCAAAGTGTGAACTTTTAAAACAGCTTTATATTCAGGAAAATTCATCATAGTAACTAAAACGTTTTTGCTAATCTGGTTTCAGCTTAGACTCCAGGACTGAATCTGATAAATAGTCCTGGAACTACCAAAGTAATCCATAAAGTAATCAACTGTACTTACCTGTGAAAAACCCATTGAGCTCAATGCTAGAGTGTGTTTCAGAACTGTGTTGCTTACTAGCTATCCTGTAATTGTTGTGAGCTCAAACTTTATTGCTCCTCTGCAAAGTATTTACATGAGAGTACTCATAACTTGAAACTTATATTTTTATAACTGTTGGTTCTAAGAATACAACAACTGTATCTAAGGATATAATAACAATTGGCCTGGAGTTCAGTTCTTGAGTGTGTGAAACATTTTGCTGACTGAGTGTGTGCAACAAATGCTTTACACTGTCCTCTGGTACTGCCTTACTGCTCGACCAAGCTACCACTTTGGAGAGTAAGGTCAGTTCTGACTTTAACATCTGTTATACCTTTGGGGTTGGTGGACTCTATTCACACTTTACTGCATTATTGTCCAGTATATATAGAGCCACTTTCTCACAAGGTGGTCAAGGACTTCTTACAGGGGTTGAAAAATGTATATCCCCCTGTTCGAAACCCTTCTCCTCCATGGGAGTTGAACCTGGTCCTGGCCAAATTAATGGCCATTTCACAAGGCCTCTTTGCAGCACTGATCTTGGAAGGCCGCTTTTCTGGTAGCAATAACATCAGCGTGAAAGTAAGTGAAATCCAGGCGCTGTGTGCGAAAGAGCCTTACACTGTATTTCACCATAACAGGGTTGTCTTAAGGGCTCATCCTTCTTTTTTGCCTAAGGTTGTGTCTGATTTTCATATTAATCAGTCATTCTCCCTGCCATCCTTCTTTCCAAACCTCACGACCCCTGCGGAGAGGTCGCTAAACTCCTTGGACCTCAGAAGGGTTCTTAAATTCTATTTAGAGGGAACCAAGGGTATAAGAAAAACGGATCAGTTATTCCTGAATTATGGTGCCATGAGGACAGGCTTCCCAGCTTCTAAAAGATCCATTTCCAGGTGGATCGTGTCCTGCATAAAATTGGCTTACCAGCTGGCTAAAAGACCCTTGTTGTTGTCGCCTAAAGCACACTCCACTAGTCCCAATGTCAGAAATATGCAAGGCTGCAAACTGGAGATCGGTTCACACCTTCACCAGGCATAATTGCCTAGAAACCGATTCCAGAGCGGATACTCAAGTAGGCCAAGCCTCCTTGAGGAACCTGTCCGGATAGTTATCTGGCTATCTTGGCTTAGTTTTCTGAGCTTATTGTTAAATGTACCTTTATTTTCCTTTGCCCACAGGTGGATGAGGTGAGGCTCTCTAGTCTATTCCAGTGCTTATGACTATTGATGAGGATCCCCTGGAAGAGAAGGATTAGTTACTTACCTGTAATCCTAGTTCCTTTCCAGGGGTATCCTCATCAAAGTCATAAGCAACCCTCCCAACACCGAGCCTCTGCTGCCGTTTAATGAGGACTTGTGTGATGTTCTTTTGGGCACTTGGTCCAAGCCCGCTACAGGTCAGCCTGTGGATAGGAACGTGGCCAGACGCTACCGCCCAGCCCCGGGCGACCCTTGCTTTTTGTCTACCCACCCCCGAGAGCCTGCTCATCCAGGCCTCCACTTCCATGACCGCATTCCAGACGGCTCCGCCCGATCGGGAATCTAAGAGGTATGAGCAGTTCGGGAAGAAAGTGTTCTCATCCCTGAGTTTGGGACTGCGGTCAGTCAATACTGCATGCCTCTTGGGCCGCTACACCCACACTCTGTGGGACACGGTCGCGGACGTGCTACCCCAATGTCCGGAGGAGGTCCGGACTACCCTCGCCCAAGCCCTTGTGGATGGTCGAGATGCAGCACGCTATTCCATCTGGTGTGGGCTGGATACCATGGACTCACTGGGCAGAACGATGGCAACGACGGTGGCGGTTCGACGCCACGCCTGGTTGAGGTCCACCAACTTTTCGGCCGATGTCCAGGCCACACTTCTGGACATGCCGTTCGACGGCCGTCACCTCTTTGGCGACAAGGCAGACCATGCGCTTGAGCGTTTTAAGGACTCCAGGGCTACGGCCAAGTCCTTGGGCCTCTCGGCCCCACGCCAGCAAACGGGTGCCTTTCGCTCCTTTCGTGGCCATGAAAGGGGCGCTCCTACACGTGCTGCCAGCCATGCACCGCAGACTACTACCCAGCGCGGTGGCGGCCATGGAAACCGCCGTGCCGGCGGTCGGGGACAACGGCGAGGTCAGTCCACACCTTCCCCTGCAGCATCCCCCTCAAAACCCTCCTAGTCCGTCATCACCTCTTCCACTGGCTCACTGTCACGTCGAACAGGTGGGTGCTGCCATTCGTCCGAAGGGGCTACTCCCTCCCCTTCGAGGCGACTCCTCCAGCCAAGCCACCGCAATAGCACCGTGTGTCGGGGGAATCACTTGACACTTCTGCAAGAGGAAGTTACGGCCCTCTTGGCCAAGGGGGCCGTCGAGCACGTTCCTGGGCCAGAAGTAGGGTGTGGTTGTTACTCCCACTGCTTTCTGTTGCCCAAGAAGGGCAAAGGGGGCATACTCCCTATCTTGGACCTACGGAACGTCAACGGCTTCCTCTGGAAGGAGTAGTTCAAGATGCTGAAATTGGCTCAGGTCTTAGCTGCCCTGGAGACTGGATGGTAGAGTTGGACTTGCAGGACCCTTATTTTCACATCCCCGTCCTGCCAGCACACCGGCGTTACCTGCGGTTTACGGTAGGCCACGAGCACTTTCAGTTTACCGTGCTCCCCTTCGGCCTTACCAGTGCCCCACGGGTGTTCACGAAGGTGATGGCAGTGGGCGCAGCTCATCTGCGCAGGTTAGGGGTTTCACTCTTCCCCTACCTCGACGATTGATTGTTAAAGTCGGGCTCGCCCCAGACAGTCGTCAGCCATCTCCAGACTACGGCCGACCTCCTGCACCTGCTTGGGTTCTCCATCAATGTGCCGAAGGCACACCTGTGTCCCTCTCAGAAGCTCCTCTTCATCGGAGCGGTTCTAGACTCAGCGCAGTTTCGGGTTTATCCTCCGGAACAGCTGGTTCGGGATATTCAGGGTCTGATTCTGATCTTTCAGCCTTTATCCCGAGTCAGTCTCGGTCAGGTTGACGCTGCGGCTTCTGGGGCTGATGGTCTCCTGCATCCTTCTGGTGCATCACGCACGGTGGCGGATGCGGGCTCTACAGTGGGACCTGAAGTTTCAGTGGGCCCAGCATTAGGGCAACTTGTCCGACCATGTCTTGATCTCGAAGGGCACTGCAAGACAGTTGCAGTGATGGCTCACGGACCGCGATTGGGTCAGCGGCAGATCCCTCTCCCTACTCCAACCGGAGCACGTAGTCGTGACGGATGCGTCCCTCCAGGGCTGGGGGGGCCACATGGGAGAGGCGGAGATCAGAGGCCTCTGGTCTCCGGCGGAGTCCCAGCTCCACATCAACCTTCTGGAGCTGCGGGCGATCCGACTTGCACTGAAGCCATTCCTCCCCTCTGTCCGGGGGAGTGTAGTGCAGGTGTTCACCGACAACACCACCGTCATGTGGTACTGCAACAAACAGGGCGGGGTGGGGTCGTGGACCCTCTGCCAGGAGGCTCTGCGCCTCTGGCAGTGGCTGGAACATCAGGGCGTGACCCTGGTGGTTCAACACCTGGCAGGTTCTCTGAACGCCAGGGCGGTCGAACTCCGCCGTCGGTGCATGATGGATCACGAATGGCGTCTGAACTCGGACGTGGCGCAAGGCCGCTTTCAGCAATGGGGAGAGCCTTGGTTAGATCTATTCACCACAGAAGAGAACGCGCAATGTCCTCAGTTCTGCGAGTTGGAATTTCCAAGACGGCACTCGCTAGGAGACGCTTTTCGTCGCGAGTGGAGTTGCGGTCTATTGTACGCCTTTCCGCCTATACCACTTCTGCCCAGAGTGCTGAAGAAGATCAGGCGCGACCGGGCCCAGGTTATCCTTGTGGCTCTGGACTGGGCACGAAGATATTGGTATCCAGAGCTACTCATCATGTCTGTCGATCCCCCGATTCGTCTGCCTCTTCAGGAGGACCGTCTGTCGCAGCAGAAGGGGACGGTCCTCCACCCGAACCTGTCCAGTCTCCACCTACAAGCTTAGAGATTGAGCGGCGACAGTTGAGGCCATTTGACTTGCCTCCTGAAGTCTGTAATGTCATTCTGGCAGCCATGCGTCCCTCCACAGTCGGTATACGCCTGCAGGTGGAACAGATTTGTGGCATGGTGCACAGCAAAGGCTGTGGATCCACGCTCTGCCCCCCTTTCTGAGGTTCTTCTCTTCCTTCTTTTTCTTGCCCAGCAGGGCTCTGCTCTCGGCACGATCAAGGGCTACCTTTCTGCCCTTTCCGCCTTCTTAAGGCTACCTGATCAGCCATCTTTGTTCAAGTTCCCAATTGTAAATAGGTTTTTGAAGGGCATCACACACATGTTCCCTCCTGTTCCATTCGTGATGCCTCAGTGGGACTTGAACCTTGACCTTACTTTTCTGATGTGCGCTCCCGTCGAGCCACTTTATACTGTCGTCTCCGTCTTCTTACTCTGAAGACTGCTTTCCTGGTTGCCATCACCTCTGCCAGGAGAGTGAGTGAGCTCCAGGCTCTTTCTTCCAAACCTCCTTTCCTTTCTGTCCATCCGGACAAGGTTGTGTTGCGGACCCTCTTTCCTGCCCAAGGTAGTAACAGCCTTCCACATCGGGCAGTCCATCACCTTACCCACCTTCTTTCCGCCTCCTCATCCTTCGAAAGAGGAAGAGAGGCTTCACCGTCTGGACCCAAAACGTGCGCTCTCTTACTATCTGGATCGCAGACGCCAGTTCCGGGTGGATGACCAACTCTTTGTTGGTTACGTGGGCGCTAAGAAAGGACGGGCGGTGCACAAGCAGACCATCTCTCGGTGGATCGTATTGTGCATCCAGGCGTGTTACTCCTTGGCTAAAAAGGAACCTCCTGTTGGGCTTAGGGCCCATTCCACTCGCACCACGGCGGCTAGCACTGCCCTGGGCCGGGGAGTCCCCTTGCTGGACATTTGTCAGGCAGCTATGTGGGCCTCGCTGCACACGTTCGCGAGACACTACTGCCTGGACAGTCCAGTCCGGAGGGATGGCTTTTTTGGCCGTTCCGTCCTCCAGGACCTTCTGGTGTGATTATTGGTTCGCAGACCCACCACCGGGGTTGGTATTGCTGGAGTATCTATTCTAAGGTAAGGAATCTATCACTAACGTGACTCTTTCAGATGCACAAGTTACTACTTGTGTAACGATATATCTGTAAGAGACATTAGTTAGTGATAGATTCCTTACCGACCCACCCATCCTCCCCGTTCTGCGAACCGATATCTAGGGTTAATGTCATCCCCTTTCAGGGCCCTAGTTTCATGGCACCAGTGTTGTTTCTATCATGGCTCTGCGTATTTGGCACGAAAAAGCTGTGTATCAGAACTGACTTCAGCGCGCGAGGACGGCGTCTAAGTACTCCGGCGACGTCCTTCTATCGCTAACGACGCCGGACGCGGAGCCGCGGACGACGTCGACCGACGCGCAGGGGGTATTGCTACGCAAAAGTTTCCGGATCCAGTCTGACGCCTGGGGATATTCTAAGGTAAGGAATTTATCACTAACTAATGTCTCTTACAGATATATCATTACACAAGTAGTAACTTGTACATTAAGGACAGTGGTAAGGTGCGGTGAAATGGCACCTTTTGCACTTTTTAGGACGTTCAAGGGGCAAAAGTCCATTGGAGAACCAGACTTAATTCCTTCTAATAAATGGTCTGTGCTCTCAGGAGACAAACTCGGGAAGGAAAGTAATCTGGGGATTGTGTTGTTTCTAGAACTTTCCACTGAGTCAATTACATACTGAGCATCTGAGTCCTTGTTAAGGTTTTGGACTTCCAGTTGAGTATATATGTCCTGGATCTTAATGCGAAAGAAAGCTGAGAGCCTATCACAGAGTTCCTGTGACACCTCCCCATGGTCAGTGATTGTAGGAGCGATAAGGAAGTTAACAATATTAAAAAGCTCTGTGGAAGAGAACCTTCCCTTCTCCTCCAAAATGGCCGCCTTATATACCTTCAAACATTGTTTATGCACGTCTCTGCCTGACGATGTTAGCTCAGTGCGCCATAATCTTTCCTGCCTCCTACATTCCTGTCTGAGCTTGTGCAGTCTATCAGAAAACCAAGGAGCTGAGGGCCTTTTCCTTGCTGAGTAATGACATTTTAAAGGGGCTAGAGTATCCAAAACGTATACTAACTTTTTGGATAGCTTAGCTGCAGCTAAGTTAGCACTTAGATGACCCGGAATATGAAAATTTGCCAAGGCGGTTGCGACATACTCATTACTAATCACTTTCAGGTTCAGTTTTTTAAGCATTTTCTTATTTTCGGGTTGCGCGTTCACCGAGGCCGAGACCATTAAACTAAAGGAAATGGCAGAGTGGTCTGACCAAGCTAACGAGAGTGGCTCTCCCACCCTAATAAGGTGATCGTTAGAAAAAATCCCGTCCAGGGTGTGGCCCGCCGTATGAGAAGTGAATGTGAAAAGTTGTGAGAAGCCACAGCCATTCAAATTTTGCAAGATTCTCTAAATGAAAATTAAAATCGCCAAGAAGTGTGAAACTAGTTCTATCTAAATAGGGCTCCGAAGATTACAGAAAACTTGACTAAAGGATGCCCTAGGCCCAGGTTGACAATAGCAGAGCACTCCAGAGAAACTTTCGGTGGGAAGGGTGTTAATAGAAAAATATAAAGCCTGATATTGAACGGCAGGTGAGGTGAGTGGTTCAGAGCGACAGGTGAAAGTATCCCTGCACAAAATGCCCAGCCCCCCACCTCGTCTGCCTACTCTATCAAATCTTGTGAGGCAGTATCCCGCAGGGATGGCCTCTACAAGGTCCGGACCTGAACAATCATTAGCTCATGTTTCTGTTATAAATACCCAATCGGGTTGTAAAACGAAATCTTTAAAGGTAACATTATTTTTAATCAAGGATCTAACATTAATGAGGAACACCGAGAGTATCTTCCTGTTGCCTTGGTGATAACCGGGCTCTCCTCTCCACCCCCATTGTTCTGAAATAACAAAACGCACAAGAGGAGGATCTTTTTTGGCAAGAGTATCAGGGTCCATGGTATATGTACAATGGGCTGTGGGCTTACAAAAACCCAGCAATTCCTCTCTAGAATACCTCATGGCAGCATTTCCACCTGGCAGAAAAGAGCCAGCATCCCTACATCTTCGAACCAAAAATCACCAGCCCCCGACCAGTGTCCTACCTTAAAGGAGCGGAAAATCTAAAACCCACAGAAGGTTTCTCTCTCGCTGTTTAAGAAAGTGAATTCTCGCTCCTAATGTATTTCAAGGGAGTCTCTCACTATGGTAAAAAAAGATTAACAGATGTTAAAATAATTCGACCCCATTATAAGGTTGTGGTTTTATATTTCATGGCACATAAATAATGGCCCAAAGACCATTCAGGGTTTCTACCAAGGTCAGCAGCCTCCCTCCCTCTGACAACTTGAAACGGGCTCTCCCAGACGCCCAACTTACCCGGGATATCGGTATAGTAGATTCTTCGCAGGGAGTCTGACACAGGATTGTATTCCTCCGTAAGCGCCTCACCCGCTATGGACTACCAAACGGATTTTATAGCGGAAAAACCCGCGCTACATCTTAACAAAAACGTTCAGCTGTGTCTACACAGATCACGTGATACCAGCTGGAAATAAAGGGCGCCATCTTGGCCTGCCTATCTCCATAGCAAATGCATACCTGAAAGTAGGAAGGCAACAAAAGATATCGAATATACCATACACATGCCCGAACATGAACAGAATTCTTTAAAACTAATAAAAGGAGGAGCCAACAACCAAGACATATGTAATTTCGCAATTGACTCAAAACTAATAGATCCGCCATCTTGAGATTGTCAACCAAAGTGATTGGCCAATATCGATCAAGGGAATAACTCCATAGGGTGACACTAACGGGCCTGTATTTTACCATCTGTCCCTACCTATAAGCAAATGAATAAAAGACTTTTATCTACTTAAAGGAAAAAAACGTGTTTTATCATAAAGAATAAGATGAAATATTGACATGCGAGTTTTTAATACAAAAATAAGGTCCCATGAACTTACATCATCATTAATATAACGGGAACCTTACCCATGACTACAGAACTTTCTATACTCAACGCTTCATTAGCGTATTACAGGGGACCCACAAGGCGCTCCCATTCTTCTCTTGAGTTCAGACCCTTGCGCATAGTTTCAAGAAAGGAAATAAACAATTGTTCCCAAGCTCTTCTCTTGGTATCTACGTTGCCACCTCGCCTACTTAGTCACTTTTTCCAATATAAACCAATGAAGGTTACTCTCTTTATGTCCTTTATCAACGAAGTGGGAAACCAAAGGTGCATTTTCCTTCCTAGTTTTAATTGCAGACCTGTGTTCCTGAATCCTTACCCTAAGCTCTCTACTTGTTTCACCCACGTAGCTAGGCCACATGGGCACAACAGTAAATAGACCAAATTTTTACTTCTGCAATTGTTGAGGATTTTTTGACCTAAGGGTTTTATTCTTATATTCCAGTTCTTTACCCTGTGGGCACAAGGAACAAATACTGTATGAGCCACATTTCGCATTGCCAATGGCTCTAGAGTTACCAAGAGTTCTTTGGCTTTCTTGTAGGTCCTCACGATAAGTGTGTACAAACTCATTACTGAGAATTTTATTACGCTTAAATGCTAAAAGCGGTTTCTCAAGTTTATTTTCCTCCTCAAAATTAGGAATATGCCAGTTCTTATTGACGCTATTCTTAATTTTATTGCTCAAATTGGAATCTTTACTAACAAACACCAATTTCTTGGATTTGTTAGCCACTTTATCCTGTTCCTTTTTCTCAAGCATAGCCTCTGTTGTTGTACCTTGCTCCCTCAAAAGAGTGGGAAATTAATTTCTTTGGATATCCTCTATCCTTAAATTTCTTTTTCAGAATTTCTGAATGCTTATAAAAGTCACCAAGACTAGAACAATTCCTCCGAAGACAGAGGAATTGGCTAAAAGGAATGTTGCCAAAACACATATTTACAAAAGAGGCACCTAGGGAAATGATTTTTAACAACCCAATAGTCTCCTGTCCCCAAATACCACTGAAACAACAAAAGAGGGAAGTACAGGTCGACAAACATAGAGACAAGAGAGTTTGGATTGAAAGTCATGGGACTCAGAGCAATACAAATTCAGCCTCACTGTGTTGAGATGAATTCCATCAGCCCACCACAATGGAGCAGCATCGTCATCTGGGAATAAGCATACATTATACGAATTGGTGCAGCCCACACCTCTCCAGGGGGAACCAAACTGCACTCAATTCACAACCAGTGATCGATCCGACCAAAATGAAATCTCAATCAGTGGTGCTGATGATTTGCAGTGCAAGAGAAAGTGAACGTGAAACATCAAAAATGACTACTGGGACACAAAAGCGGATTTAATAGAAGCTATCCTAGTGTCAAGATTAAAAACACGAGCTGATAGTTTGAAAAAATAACTATCTATAGCAATAGGACATAGGTCGACATGTTTCAGCCTTGTAGGTGGCACTAACCTGGCTTTCGTCAGGACCAAGAAGTGTTTACGCTACTGCAAAAATACTTCAAAATT
The DNA here is from genome assembly GCF_964261635.1 of Lissotriton helveticus. Classification (NCBI taxonomy): domain Eukaryota; kingdom Metazoa; phylum Chordata; class Amphibia; order Caudata; family Salamandridae; genus Lissotriton; species Lissotriton helveticus. Next base: position 108,501,184 of record NC_136067.1, read on the forward strand.
ACGTGAGAAAAAATCCATAAGTATAATAGGAAACTATTGAAATTGTTGTTATAATACACCCTACCAGAACCTGTTTTTCACAGATGCACATTAATTTTCGTTTTCACTGGAGGTGCAATTTCTTTCCTAAAACGACAAATATTAAGGTGATTAGTATTATGCTCTGGTACACACTGATCATACCAATCTCTGTCTCTTTTCAAATACTGTCTTGGATAAATTCACAACAGTAGTTAGCCCAGTCTGTGGCTAAAAAATGGTACACTCTAAGAACTCAATAAATATGTAAATTGGTACTCACCCAGCTTTATGTGGGAGTACGCCTCACCTCACCCGGCAACTGCTCGGTAGATGATGCCCCGCTCTTTATCATGGGTACAAAAGAACACACAGGAATGGAAACCTCATGTGCCCCTTTCCCATTTTACATACATTAAAAACCTTGATGTTGACACAAATATAAACTGACCATAAGCCCACAGCGAAGGCCAAAAATTGATAGAGAAGGACTCCGCTTCATACAGGGAAAACCCTTTCAGACCCCAATCAAGAGAACCTCTTTACTATGTCATAACATGTAAAAGTTATGCACTTCTTAATGCTCATATTTATTATCAATAGGCACTGCCATGGTTTGAAGAAACACTATATCGCTTTGTCCTAAGTGGCTCATGAGATAGGCAGGGTCAGTAATACAAACGAGTGACAGCGGCGAGTCAGACCAGAATAAACCAATACATATGGAGGCCCTCAATAACTCACCTGTCCGTCAGTACCCCTGGCAGGAACCAATCCGAAGGGGAGGTAACCAGGCAGCAGGTAGAGTCTTCTTAAATAAGTCTGTTGATTGGATGATTGGCTACACGTGAGCCCTTCGTCATAAGGCTCGAGTGAGTGAATCGCGCGTCTCCGCATGCGCGAGAAAGGGAATACTACTCCCCTTCAGCCACAGCGCACACGCCCCGATCCCGGACACTCTGCAGGCCAGATGGGAATTGTAGTATGTCAGATTCACGTGTGCTACAAAAAGAGGGGTGTCGTAGCGATAAGGCAATATCAAGAAATAAAAAGGTTACACCTTAGTCACTATTGCGCAGTGGTCCGTAATAGTTGTAAAATTACCCACTGATCATTTGCGCATGCGCAGAGGATATCAAATTACCCACTAATCGTTAGCGCATGCGTGGGGGATATCCATGTGACTACAAGTCTTCTAGGAATTGTGGTGCATTCCGATCAATCGAACTAACAGCAATCAATGATAGCTGGAGTGTGTCAATTTGTTGCCCACTCAACACCCAAGAGTTATCTTCCTGGAATGGATACTATCCGAGACACTGGTCAAATGTGACACATGCTTACAGATTTGCAAGGAGCTACAAAACTCGTAATCAATTGTAGCCTATCAATACACCACACAATGACCTGTGATGTGACTAAAAGACTCCCAGGCTCAACACAGAATTATTGTGATAAAAAGAGAAGGGGGATATAAGAATATATCCAGGGCCTAGATAGTCAAAAGGAGGGGGCACAACGAGGACAACTGAACCTACTGTATTCATAAATGCGCTCAATCTGAAAGAAACAGGTTAGTATTAGATTCCTTACCTTAGAATATCCCCAGGCGTCAGTCTGGATCCGGAAACTTTTGCGTAGCAGTACCCCTGCGCGTCGGTAGGCGTCGTCTGCAGGCGTCCCCTGCGGCTCCGCGTCGTCGGCGTCGTGCGCCGTGATGACGTCGCTGGAGTATATAGACGCCGCCTCCGCGCGCTGACGTCAGTTCTTCTTTTTTCCGCGCCAGTTAGCGCAGATCCGAAGAGCAGTACTCCGGTCTTTTGACCAAGTTTCTTGTTAACTACTTAATCTTCTACGGTGCCGGTAGGATGCCCGGTTTCAAGGGTTGCGACGAGTGCGACCGCCTGATGTCGGTCACCGACCACCATCGACTCTGCCTCCGGTGTCTGGGCGCGGACCACGACGTGGAGTCCTGCGTCGACTGTCGGGCCTTGACTGGTAAAGCTAGGCGGGAGCGGTCCAGCAAGCTTCTCGAGCTCCGTGTGTCGGCCCCGCGTCGAGAGCGGTCCCGGTCCGGTCGGAGGTCGAGGGAGCGGTCGAAGGAACGATCGCGGAGCCGCCATGAGCGCTCCGGGAGTCGCCACCATTCCTCCGGTTCGTCAGGTAAGCGTAAGAAGTCGGGGCGTCGTCATCGTACCCCCGACTCCCCCCGACGCCCGCGTGATGCGGCCGGGGGCTCGGGTGGCCCCACCCACGCGGGCCCGCGTGGGTCGCCGACGCCGTCTGCCCCATACCCGTCGGTCCCTGGGGAAGGCGCGTCGCGTGAGGAGATCGAGGCCTTCCTCATAGCTATGAGGGCGAGGTCTCCTCCGGCGGGGCCTACGGCGCCTGCGGGCCCGTCGGTCCCGTCTGGGGGCCCGAGCGGTTCGGGTGTTCCTGCCTCGACGCCGCCGGTGGCTCCGGCCCCGGCGCCGCTGGGCCCCTCAGGTTCGTCGCCGGCTGGTCTACCGGCCTCTCCGGCGTCGGTTCCTTTGGGCCAACCCGTGGTACCGCCTCCGCGCGGTGCAGCGACTCCGCCGTCGGTTCCGGCCGGCGTCGGGTCCCCGGCGCCGACGCCACGCGGCGCCACCCCCATTCCCCCTCTGACTCCTGACGCGGAGTCGGACCGGCGTCGTCCGACGCCGGATCCGGCGCCGATGGGGCCCATTGACCCCGAGGTCTATATCGTCGATCCAGAATACGGCGATGAGGACGAGTATGGAGAGGGTTGGGAGGGGTCTGAGGACCCTTTATCCCGTGCCTGCCAGTATGATGTGGACTGGGTAGGTGATCTGGGTGATGCCAGTGGTCTGGACGAGTCGCCCAACCCTGGGTTTGTCTCCCCGACCCCTGTGGCGTCTGAGGCAGGTGCTGCCTATTCGGTGGTCCTGATGAGGGCTGCCAAGGCCTTGAGCCTTGAGCTCCCTGTCGCGAAGGTCAAGCCGAACATTCTGACCGAAGTGTTTAAACCGCAGTCATGCCCCCAGGAGCCTCTGCTGCCGTTTAATGAGGCCCTGACGGATGTCCTTTTGGGCACCTGGTCCAGGCCCGCTTCCGGTGCACCGGTTGACCGGAACGTTGCCAGGCGTCACCGTCTGTGCTCGGACGACCCTGCCTTCCTATCCACCCATCCCTCCCCGGAGAGTCTGGTGATCCAGGCCTCCACTTCACAGTCCGCGTTCCCGTCGGCTCCGCCCGATCGGGAATCAAAGCGGTATGACCAATTTGGTAAAAAGGTCTTTTCCTCTTTGAGCGCTGGACTGCGGTCTTGTAATACCGCGTGCCTCTTGGGCCGCTACACCCACTCCCTGTGGGATACGGTCGAGGAGTGTTTGCCGCAATGCCCCCAGGAAGTGCGGGACAAGCTCACCCGGGCCTTGGTTGAAGGCCGGGATGCGGCGCGGTACTCGATCCGTTGTGGTCTGGACACGACCGACTCGCTGGGACGGGCTATGTCCACGACGGTGGCGATTCGTCGCCATGCTTGGCTGAGATCTGCCAACTTCTCGCCAGACGTCCAAAATACACTCATGGACATGCCATTTGATGGCAGTCGCCTGTTTGGTGACAAAGCGGACCACGCGCTGGAGCGCTTCAAGGACTCCAGGGTCACGGCCAAGTCCTTGGGTCTTTCGACCCAGCGCCAGCAGACGGGTTCGTTTCGCCCCTTTCGTGGCCAAGGGAGGGGCGGTCCCACACGTGCTGCCAGCCACGCGCCGCAGAACGCTCCCCAGCGCGGTGGCGGCCATGGTTTCCGCCGTGGTGGCGGTAGAGGCCAGCGGCGAGGTCAGTCCACGCCTCCCCCCGCTGCTGCATCCAAGCCTTCCTAGTCCGAGCTTTCGGGCTCACGTGACGCCAGTGGGTGGCATAACATCGGACAGGTGGGTGCTGCAGCTCGTTCGAAGGGGCTACGCCCTCCCCTTCGAGTCCACTCCTCCAGCCATGCCACCGCAGAACCACCGTGTGTCGGGGGACCACTTGACACTTCTGCAGGAGGAAGTTACGGCCCTCTTGGCCAAGGGGGCCATCGAGCGCGTTCCTGGGCCAGAAGTAGGGTGTGGTTGCTACTCCCACTACTTTCTGGTGCCCAAGAAGGACAAAGGAGGCCTCCGTCCTATCTTGGACCTACGGAACGTCAACGGCTTCCTCCGGAAGGAGAAGTTCAAGATGTTGACTTTGGCTCAGGTCTTGGCTGCTCTAGACCCTCAAGACTGGATGGTAGCGTTGGACTTGCAGGATGCGTATTTTCACATCCCCGTCCTGCCGGCCCACCGGCGTTACCTGCGGTTCACGGTAGGCCAGGAGCACTTTCAGTTTATCGTGCTCCCATTCGGCCTTACCAGCACCCCACGGGTGTTCACGAAAGTGATGGCGGTGGTCGCAGCTCATCTGCGCCGATTAGGGGTTTCAGTCTTCCCCTACCTCGACGACTGGTTGTTGAAGGCGGGCTCGCCCCAGACAGTCGTCCACCACCTTCAGATGACGGCAGACCTCCTGCACGAGCTGGGGTTTTCCATCAATGTGCCGAAATCACACCTGTGTCCCTCTCAAAAGCTCCTTTTCATCGGAGCGGTTCTCGACTCGGCGCAGTTTCGGGTTTATCCCCCGGAACGGCGGGTCCGGGATATTCAGGCTCTGATTCCCATCTTTCAGCCGTTATTCCGGGTTTCGGTCAGGTTGACGCTGCGGCTTCTGGGGCTGATGGCCTCCTGCATCCTACTGGTGCATCACGCCAGGTGGTGGATGCGGGCTCTGCAGTGGGACCTGAAGTTTCAGTGGGCCCAGCATCAGGGCAACCTATCCGACCATGTCCTGATCTCGGAGGGCACTGCGATACCGTTGCAGTGGTGGCTTACGGACCGCGATTGGGTCAGAGGCAGATCCCTCTCCCTTCCCCAACCGGAGCACGTGGTTGTGACGGACGCGTCCCTCCAGGGCTGGGGTGGCCACTTGGGAGAGGCGGAGATCAGAGGCATCTGGTCTCCGGCGGAGTCCCGGCTCCATATCAACCTGTTGGAGCTGCGGGCGATTCGCCTAGCACTGAAGGCATTCCTCCCCTTTGTCAACGGGAGTGTAGTGCAGGTGTTCACGGACAACACCACCGCCATGTGGTACTGCAACAAACAGGGCGGTGTTGGGTCGTGGACCCTTTGCCAGGAGGCTCTGCGTCTCTGGCAATGGCTGGAACGTCAGGGCGTGACTCTGACGGTTCAACACCTGGCAGGTTCTCTGAACGCCAGGGCGGACGAACTCAGCCGTCGGTGCTCGGTGGATCACGAATGGCGTCTGAACTCGGACGTGGCGAGAGGCCTCTTTCAGCAATGGGGAGAGCCTTGGTTAGATCTATTCGCCACAGAAGAGAACGCGCAATGTCATCAGTTCTGCGCGTTGGAGTTTCCAAGACGGCACTCGCTCGGCGACGCCTTTCGGCGCGAGTGGAGTTGCGGTCTGTTGTACGCCTTTCCGCCTATACCACTTCTGCCCAGAGTGCTGAAGAAGATCAGGCGCGACCGGGCCCAAGTTATCCTTGTGGCCCCGGACTGGGCTCGAAGATACTGGTATCCCGAGCTACTCAGCATGACAGTCGGTCCCTCGATCCGCCTGCCCCTTCAGGAGGACCTTCTGTCGCAGCAGCAGGGGACGGTCCTCCACCCGAACCTGTCCAGTCTCCACCTCCATGCGTGGAGATTGAGCGGCGACAGTTGAGGCCATTTGACTTGCCTCCTGCAGTCTGTGATGTCATTCTGGCAGCCAGGCGTCCCTCCACAAAGTCGGTATACGCCTGCCGGTGGAACAGATTTGTGGCATGGTGCACAGCAAAGGCTGTGGATCCCCTTTCTGCCCCTCTGTCTGAGGTTCTCCTCTTCCTCCTTTCCCTTGCCCAGCAGGGCTCTGCTCTGGGCACTATCAAGGGCTATCTTTCTGCCCTTTCCGCCTTCTTGAGGCTACCTGATCAGCCATCTTTGTTCAAGTCCCCTATTGTGTTACGATTCTTGAAGGGCATCACGCACATGTATCCTCCAACTCCGTTCGTGATGCCTCAGTGGGACTTGAACCTGGTTTTGACTTTCCTGATGTGCGCTCCCTTTGAGCCCCTTCATTCCTGTCCTCTCCGTCTTCTCACCTTAAAGACGGCCTTCCTGGTAGCCATCACCTCTGCCAGGAGAGTGAGTGAGCTCCAGGCTCTTTCTATTCAACCTCCTTTCTTGTCTGTTCATCCTGATAAGGTGGTTCTTCGGACTAGACCTTCTTTCCTGCCCAAGGTAGTCTCTGCTTTTCACATTGGGCAGTCCATCACCTTGCCCTCCTTCTTCCCGCCTCCGCATCCTTCGAAGGATGAAGAGCGGCTCCATCGTCTGGACCCAAAACGTGCGCTTTCATTCTATATGGATCGCACACGCCAGTTCCGGGTGGATGACCAACTGTTTGTTGGCTACGTGGGTGAGAAGAAGGGAAGGGCGGTACAGAAACGGACCATCTCTCGGTGGGTCGTCCTGTGCATCAAAGCATGCTACTCTTTGGCTCGGAAGGAGCCTCCTGTTGGGCTGAGGGCCCATTCCACTCGGGCCACGGCGGCTACTACTGCCCTGGGCCGGGGAGTCCCTTTGCAGGACATTTGCCGGGCGGCCACGTGGGCCTCGCTGCACACCTTTGCGAGGCACTACTGCCTGGACAGTCAAGTCCGGAGGGATGGCTTCTTTGGCCGTTCGGTCCTCCAGGACTTTCTGGTGTAGGTTGTATTGGTTCGCAGACCCACCACCGGGGTTGGTATTGCTGGGGTATCTATTCTAAGGTAAGGAATCTAATACTAACCTGTTTCTTTCAGATGAACAAGTTACTTACCTTCGGTAACGATATATCTGTAAGAAACAGTAGTTAGTATTAGATTCCTTACCGCCCCTCCCATCCTCCCCGTTCTGCGAACTGATACCTAGGGTTAAGGACATCCCTTTCAGGGCCCTAGTTTTCAAATGGCACCAGTGTTGGTTCTCACATGGCTCTGCGTGTTCTGGCGCGGAAAAGCTGTGTGCAAAGAACTGACGTCAGCGCGCGGAGGCGGCGTCTATATACTCCAGCGACGTCATCACGGCGCACGACGACGCGGAGCCGCAGGGGACGCCTGCAGACGACGCCTACCGACGCGCAGGGGTACTGCTACGCAAAAGTTTCCGGATCCAGACTGACGCCTGGGGTTATTCTAAGGTAAGGAATCTAATACTAACTACTGTTTCTTACAGATATATCGTTACCGAAGGTAAGTAACTTGTTCTTTTAGGTCTCTTTCACAGCTTTCAACTAGTAGCTCTAAGTTTGCATCTCTTGTGTCTCTAACCCATTTTTTGGTCTTGAGGGGTTGTCTGGTCGTGCCTTTTTCCATTATAGGTATCATGAATGTTATGGCATGATGATCCGACCAGTCACATGGTGTTATAGCGAGGATTGCTATATCTTTGTTTCGTGAAATAATCCAGTCTAACGTCGCTCCTTTCGAATGAGTGGGTTGTGTGCATAGTTGAGTAAGGTTCAGTTCATCAAGGAAATCTTTCAGCGATTTGACCAGTTTGTCGTTATGGTCCTCCCAATGTAAGTTGAAATCGCCAAGAAATATGTTATTGACGCCGTCATTAGAGTTGGTCGTTATGATCTCCATTAGCTCCTCTGTAAACTTTTCGCTGTCTCCTGGTGGATGGTAAAAAGAATGCAGGTTGCATCTTTGGTTGTTAGTTGTTCTTAAATTAAGACCTAGGTATTCGCTGGATTCTAGAGGGTCGGCTTGGATTTGTTTGACCTCAATATCAGATCTGTGAATGCAGGCTATGCCTCCTCCTAACTTTATGGGTCTATCAAGTCTCAAAATGTTGTATTGGGGTGGTACTAGGAGATCCATGGTAGGGGATGAGGATTCCGTAAGCCATGTTTCAGTAAGGACTGCTATATCAATGTCCTTGTTGATGATGAGGTCAGCTATATCCGACGCATGTTTGGTTGCCGACCGACAGTTGAGTAGTAGACATGTCAGATGTTTTTCTTTGTTGCTGAGGTCTCCATTCTTATTCTCTGTTGCTGTAAGTTGTACCTGTTGTAGATTGTAAGGGTTAGATGTTCTATCATTCTTTCTCGATGTTCTGTTTGAGTCGAGTGGTACTGTTTTGATTCTTTCCTCTCTCTCGTGGTCCGGTATTTCGTACGATCGGGTTAAGGCCAGAGTTTCCTCCTTTGATAATGGTTTTGCCCTATTCGGTCTGTTGTCATTGTGTTTCAACTGCCAGATCGTTTCGTTACTCTTTCTTTGTGAGCAGTGTACAACGTTTTGGGTGTGCGTGACCTTGGAGTGAATGCTCGTCGTCATCTCCTCGATTTTTTCAATTGCCTGTGAGGTATTTATAGTGATTTGTGCCATCTTGTTTACTAGTTTCTGGAGCATATTAATATCTTTCCTGTTCTGATGTGATTTCTTAGGGTAGACAGATCTGTTATCTGTATCTATGAATTTTGTGATTGCGTACTCTTGCACTGATTAGGTGTTCAACAACTATTGTTAGGTTTACCAATTTTTGGGCTTTTTTACCACTATACCTAAATGAGCACATTTATGACCACAGTAGGTTCCGTTGTCCTCATTGTGCCCCCTCCTTTTGACTATCTAGGCCCTGGATATATTCTTATACCCCCCCTCTCTTTTTATCACAATAATTCTGTGTTGAGCCTGGGAGTCTTTTAGTAACATCACAGGTCATTGTGCGGTGTATTGATAGGCTACAATTGATTACGAGTTTTGTAGCTCCTTGCAAATCTGTAAGCATGTGTAATCACATTTGAACAGTGGCGCGGATAGTATCCATTCCAGGAAGATAACTCTTGGGTAACGAATTGACACGCTCCAGCTATCATTGATTGCTGTTAGTTCGATTGATCAGAATGCACCACAATTCCCAGCAGACTTGTAGTCGCATGGATATCCCCCGCGCATGCGCTAACGATTAGTGGGTAATTTGATATCCTCTGCGCATGCGCACATTTTTCTAACTATTACGGACCACTGACAGTTCTACTGAATCGTCAATAGTCATATTGGTTGTATTGACAGTTCCACGCATGCGGGATAGTGACTAAGGTGTAACCTTTTTATTTCTTGATATTGCCTTATCGCTACGACACCCCTATTTTTTTAGCACACGTGAGTCTGACCTACTACAATTCCCATCTGGCCTGCAGAGCGTCCGGGATCGGGGCAAGTGCGCTGTGACTGACGGGGAATAGTATTCCCTTTCTCGCGCAGACGCGCGATTCGCTCACTTGAGCCTTATGACGAAGGGTTCACGTGTTGCCAATCATCCAATCAACAGACTTATTTAAGGAGACTCTACCTGCCGCCTGGTTACCTCTCCTTCGGCTTGGTTCCTGCCAGGGGTACCGACGGACAGGTGAGTTATTGAGGGCCTCCATGTTTATTTGTTTATTCTGGTTTGACTCGCCGCTGTCACTTGTTTGTTTTACTGACCCTGCCTATCTCAAGAGTCACTTTGGACAAAGCGCTATAGTGTTTCTTCAAACCATGGCAGTGCCTATTGATAATATATATGAGCATTAAGAAGTGCATAACTTTTACATGTTATGACATAGTAAAGAGGTTCTCTTGATTGGGGTCTGAAAAGTTTTTCCCTGTATGAAGCTGAGTCCTTCTCTATCAATTTTGGGCCTTCGCTGTGGGCTTATGGTCAGTTTATATTTGTGTCAACATCAAGGTTTTTAATGTATGTAAAATGGGAAATGGGCACACGAGGATTTCATTCCTGTGTGTTCTTTTGTACCCATGATACAGAGCGGGGCCTCAACTACCGAGCAGTTGCCGGGTGAGGTGAGGCGTACTCCCACATAAAGCTGGGTGAGTACCTATTAACATATTTACTGAGTTCTTAGAGTGTACCATTTTTTTGCCACAGACTGGGCTAACTACTGTTGTGAATTTATCCAAGACAGTATTTGAAAAGAGACAGAGACTAGTATGATCAGTGTGTACCAAAGCATAATACTAATCACCTTAATGGTGGAAGAGACCACGCTGCTCTGGCCAGGTCGAGGCGCAGTGAAAACCAATTTTCTTTTAAAATACTTTAAATCTACTGTAAATTGCCATTTTGCACTGAAATACTTACTGCTTATTATGCACATCTCCTGATCGCTCGGCCCAGGCACCCCGGTCCGTCACAGTAAGTGCCGCTTGAACGGAGGGTGCCCCAGGGGGTCAGAGCAGTTCTCGACACTTCCCGTCTGGGTTAGGGGACGCGCTCTAGTGTTCCAGCACTCATTGGCGATAAAAGGCATGGGGCAGAGACAAGTGTGTCTGATGGTAGAGACAACGCTGCTCGGCCAGGTCGAGGCGCCGTGAAAACCAATTTTCTTTTAAAATACTTTTAATCTACTGTAAATTGCCATTTTGCACTGAAATACTTACTGCTTATTTTGCACATGTCCTGAGGGTTAAGAGCACGGATAAAGGTAGTAATCTGAATTGTGAGACATCATCTTTTCAGATCAAAATCACCAACAATCACACATTTAATGGCCTTTTAATTTACAGGTCTCACAGAGCCAAAACGCCACTGATCGATTTACTTAGTCCATTCCTAGAATCAAGTGTGAAAGGCCCCGACTACACCATCTTGGGAGATTTTAATCTACATTTAGAGAAAAGCTTGGATACCACGGTATCTACACTTAAGGACTCACTGGCCAATTTCGCATTGGAACAAAGGGTCTTTCAAGACATGCACTGCGCTGGTCACTCCCTTGACGGAATTTTTACTTCCCGTCAGGGCTTAAATAAAGTGGTTACTCTTCAAGTCCCTTGGTCCGACCATAAGGTGATCACCTTCTCACTGGAAGTAAAGGAAGATACAGGCAGGCCCATTGATACGCTTAGGAAGGCCACTTATCGGGGCTGGTCGAAGACCAACTCACAGACGCTGTTAGACAAACTGCAGTCATCGTGCCCAGATCTCGCCCCAGACAGCAATGTAGCTTACGATCAATTCAGGGAGTGGATTAACGCCGCAGTTCATGTCGCAGTCCCATTAAGAAAGGTCACTTTCAAGAGGAAATCTCCTTCTCAGCCGTGGTTCTCAGAAGCCCTTAGGGCACAAAAGCAAAACTGTAGAAGAGCCGAGAAAAAATGGAGCACCAACTATGACGCGGGACTAAAAGAAGACTACAAATCCGCCTTGGCCGTTTACAAAAACTTGATCATGGCAGAAAAAAGCAGCTCTTTACGAAAAAAATTAATGAGACTAAAAATTCCAGCAAAGCTCTTTTTGCCACAGTAAAAAAAACTAACAAAAATAGAAAACAATAGCACAGCAGCAACGCCGACAGACTTTTGTAACTTGCTCGGCGAATTTTTCATTAACAAAGTTTCATCAGTATATGATTCCTTTAAAAGCCTCCACACAGCTACACCTGCTCAAGCACCCTTAGAACCAATCAAAGAAGCTGAGTTACCACAGAGTCCATGGTTTCAATTTGTACCACCAACAGTAGATCAGATTCTGCATGAGGTGAAGACCACTAGATCAGGCAGCCCAACGGACCCCTGTCCGCCTAAGGTGATGCAGCTCTTTCCGGAATTTCTAAGCTCTCTTCTGGAGAAACTGTTCTCACAAATACTAAAATCCGAGATTTTCCCAGATGCCTGGAAAATCACCTTGGTGATGCCACTCTTAAAAAAATCAAATTTAGACTGCGAGGAGCCGGGCAATTACAGACCCATTGCCAGGATACCCTTTGCCGTGAAAATTCTGGAAAACCTTCTGAATAAACAGATGTCACTATTCCTCTCGGAGGGAAACATACTTGATCACTCACAATTTGGATTCCGAGAGGGACATGGGACTGAAACGGCACTGCTAACGGCGGTGGAAGAACTCAGGAGCGTTCTGGATGAAGGAGGGAAGGCCGCCTTGGTACTATTGGACCTATCGGCGGCCTTCGATACGGTCAGCCATGAGACACTCCTGACCCGTCTGGCCGAGGTTAGAGTTCATAGCTCGGCACGCGCTCTCCTGGCTTCCTACTTGTGTAACAGAACTTTCTCAGTAGAGCTGGGGGAGGCAAGATCCAAATCATTTAGTTCACCGTGTGGGGTGCCCCAGGGGTCTTCTTTAAGCCCTACCCTTTTTAATCTATACGTAACCCCATTAGCTGGAATCATAAGGGAAAGCGGCTTCACCCCGGTATCCTATGCCGATGACACCCAGGTAGTGGTGTCTATCAGCAAGGATGCGAAAGAGACGGCGGATAAATTCAGATCTTGTATGACGCTGGTCAGACAATGGATGCTGAATAACTGCCTGAAGTTAAATGGGGATAAAAGCGAAGTACTCGTGCTGGGGGGTGAGCCAAACATCTGGTCCCCAGAGTGGTGGCCTTGACAGCCTGGGCAACTGTCCGGCTCCAGCAGAAAAGGTGAAAAATGTGGGTATGACTCTAGACATCAAACTCTTATTTGACGCTCAGGCCAGTAAATTGGCTTCATCAGTCTGGTTCATTCTGAAAATGATAAAAAATTACTGCCCTACATTCCAGCAGACGCTCGGAAAACAGTGGTGACTGCCCTGGCCTTGTCAAGGATAGACTATGGGAATGCCCTGTATGCTGGAGCAAAGGTGCAAACACTATCAAAACTACAACGCTTGCAGAATGCAGTCGCAAAGCTGGTGCTTGACATTCCCAAATACGAGCCAATTGCCCACAAACTAAAAACCCTGCACTGGTTCCCGATTGCCAAAAGAGTTCAGTTTAAATCGCTGTGCCTGGCTTACAAGGCGCTGCATGGATCAGGCTCACAGTTTTTAAAAACACATCTGACTGTATGAACCTATCAGGCTTCTCAGATCCAGCCAAGCCAAATTGATCTTGGTTCCGAAATTTAGACGAGCCAGATTGGGGAGGCAGAAGTTTCCTACTACACACAGCAGAGGTATGGAACCTGCTTCCAATCTCTATAAAAAACAGTCCATCCCGGCTCTTCACATCTGCATGCTAGACTGTGCGGTCGGCCCAGAATATCTCTACTGTCATAGCTCCAAGACACCCATGGGCATTTGCGTGCTCTATAAAATGATAAATCAAATCAAATCTTAATATTTGTCGTTTTAGGAAAGAAATTGGACCTCCAGTGAAAACGAAAACTAATGTGCATTTGTGAAAAACAGGCTCTGGTAGGGTGTATTGTAACATCAATTTCATTTTTTTTATTTTTATTTTTTATTTTTTATTTGCATCAAATGGACCCACAAAATATACAGCCATAATTTAAAACAAACAGAAAAATCAATCTATGAAGAAAAAGAATTTGTTCAGTACCAACAAAAACAAGCATTAAACATTACAAAGATCATAACCAATAAAGAGGTCTTACAAGCAATTAGAATAGAAAAGAAAAAGATAAGGAGAAAAAAAATTCAGAGAAAATGACACACACAGTTATTGAGACAGAAATAAACCCCAGATTCTAACAATTTTGCGGTTAGCCTGTAGACCCCTTGAGGCAGCAAGAGCAGTCTCCATATTATATGTTTCCTTAACTAGACTCCACCATTCAATAACCACTGGTGGGTTTTTTTTAATCCAAGCTCTAGCAATAGTAAGTCTAGCACATGTAATTAAAATATTCAGCAGATTTCTGAGTGCGCTATTACCCCCACATATACCCACCAACACATCGATAGATGAGAATGCAATAGGTTGTCCAAGTCTATCAGCAACCACCTTAGTTATACCCTCCCAATACTCATTAAGATGCGGGCAAGAAAAAAACATGTGGACAATATCAGCACCACTCAGATCACATTTAGGGCATTTCGTACGATCGCCAAAGTTATTATTAGCTGTCTCTCGGGAGTATGGTATAGTTGACAAACAGTTTTAAACATTTGCAGTTTTAGACTGGAAGATTGAACTGACAGGTTTAAGCTTTTAAGAGATGAAGTAATTAGATCGGATGGTACAGTCAAAGCCAATTTTCTATTCCATTTCTCAGTCAATTTTATAACATCGCTATTGTTAAAGTCAGAGAGAATCATATATCCTAAGCTGATCATGGACTTCTCTGCTTCTCTGTAAATAAGGCCCCATACCTCAGAATCTAGTACCATGGTAAATTCCAATTTCTTCACTAAATAGTCTTTAATCTGATAACATTTAAACCTTGCCAGTTCAGATAAATTATAGCAATGTTTCATTTTATCAAATGCCATAAATCCCTGATGATCATATAAATCTCTCAAGAATCTGATACCAGAATCTAAGAGTAATCGGCAAGTTGGATCATGAAAAATCAGAGGAAAGCCAGGATTACCCCATAACGGTGTTTTATAGTGTAGATGAGAAACGTTACACTTAACCATAATAGATCGCCAAATATTAACAGTGTCTCGTATCGTCTTGAATTTAACCCTTTTGAAGTAGTTAGGGTCGTTCAGCCTGTACAGAAACATATTAGCGTCCGGTCCTAGTAGGAACCTGTGAAAATACAAACATTTGTCAGTGACTGTTAGGCTACGCAGCCGGGTCAGAAAAGCCGACCAATAATAAAGCTTAAAGTCCGGGAGCGCCAATCCCCCTTGACTAAAAGGGAGTTTGAGTGATGAAACGGCGCGCCGGGCTTTTTTATATCCCCATATGAAACTACTAATGTTTCCCTCTAGTCTAAGAAAATAAGAATTATTAACCCGTAAGGGAATTGCTCGAAACAAATATAAGTACTTAGGCAAAATTTTCATTTTAATTAAGTTTATTCAGCCAACCATACTAAGTGGTAGTTTATGCCATTTCTTAAATTGCATAGCTGTCTCTTTTAATAATAATTCATAATTTAATGCTATAATAGAATCAATGTCCGAAGAGATTTTAACGCCTAGATAAGTTGCAGCGCAGCAAATTCCAGGGATAGGTGCAGGTGGATGATAATTCATAACAATTTGAGTTTTGGTGGTGTTAAGTCTGTAGCCAGAAACTGAGCCATATATACCTGCTTCTATTAAAATGCCTTTCATGGCTTGAGATACATCCGAGGAAAAAACTACAACATCATCCGCGTAGACAGTTATATCAAGTTTATTTAAGCCGTTAAAGAAAGGGCAAATTAAAGCCTGACGTTGAAGTGCAATTAAAAAAGGTTCCATACCTACAGCAAAAAGGAGGGGTGATAAAGGGCACCCCTGCCTTGTCCCCCTTTTAATTGAAAACATAGTAGAGAATTTCCCCATATAAGATACCTTACCCATAGGATTATCATATAAAGATTGAATCCATCTCAAAAATTGACCGCTGATGCCAAATGCTTGTAAAGCCGCCCATAGAAAATCCCACTCCACTCGATCAAATGCTTTTTCTGCATCTAATAGTATCATACCGAGTGGGGCGGGTTGGATCCGTGCAGCATCAAAAGCAGATATGGCCATATTGATGTGCTCTGTGGTGTCTCGTTTTGGAATAAATCCATGTTGTTGGGGAGAGACAAGCTGGGACATAACTGGCGCCAGCCTAGTAGCCAATATTTTGGCAAAGATTTTGGCATCGCTGTTAATAAGCGAGATTGGCCTATATGACCCTCTCTCTTGGGGTGCTTTACCCTTTTTTAAAAAGAAAATAATTTGTGTTAAATTCCAAGATTTGGGTGCTTGTTGCCCATTACCTATAGCACATATTACGTCAGTAAATAATGGTATCAATTCCTCCGTGCAGTGTTTATAAAGTTCCAGAGGAATAAAATCCTCCCCAGCAGCTTTACCCACTGCTAAAGATCTAATAGCATCCCTGATTTCGGTTGCTGTAATGTCTGCCGCTAATTGGAAAGATTGATTCGACTCTAAGTTTTTAACCTTGTTTATCTTTATATAATTCTTAATGCTATCATCTGAGATTGCAGTTTCTGGTGTATATAAAGCTTGATAAAAGGAAGCAAATTGTTGTAATATTGATTTTGAGTCACAAAATAGTTGATTATTATCCCCTTTAATTTCTTTAACCGTATTCTGGGATCGATCTTCAGCAACTTTGTAGGTCAGAAGTTTACCAATTTTATCACCATTCTCATATTGATCTAATTGATATTTTTTTAATTTGATAATACTCTTAACCCTAAGAAGATCTTTTAATGAAGCTTTAAGTTCAATTAGTTTAAAGTTTAGTGCATCTAAGTTCGAAACCCCATTAGAGATAGCATCTGAAATGTGAAGTTCAATATCACGTATTTCACCAAGTCTTTCCCCATTTAAATTTCGATGTTCTTTATTTTGTCGCCAGATGTATTGTTGAGTGAAATCCACGTATACTAGCTTTACAAGAGTCCCAGACTATCAAGGGTAAGCTAGATTGTATATTTATATCAATGAATTCTTTTATGTGCTCTTTGAGTTGAGTTACAAACACAGTGTCATTGAACAGATATCTTGGAAATGAGAAAAGACGCGGAGAAACCTCTTCAGTTGCAAGCTCAAATGTTAAAGAGATCGGGTTATGGTCCGAAGTTACCCTTGGATATATAGCCATCGAGCAATTGCCAAGAATGAAATCCGAAGCCCATATCATATCTATACGTGAGCATATTTTATGAGCAGCAGAATAATATGTATAGCCAGCTAATTCGGAATTTAAACATCTCCAAGCATCCTTTAAAAAATGAATAGCAGCTAAATCCAAAATTGCAGCTCTAGTTTTTCTCATTCTCTGAAAATAATTTTTCCTGGTAGTGTCCAAATTATAATTCATAATACAATTGAAATCACCCAACACAATATATTCCCCATCCCATACAAGCAGTTCCATATTAATCTGATCAAAAATTATAGGCTCGTCTTGATTAGATGCATAGACCCCACATATTGTATATTTTCGGCTTTCCAGCTTTATCTGTGCTATAGCCCATCTATCAGCTTTGTCAGTTAATGTCTTAAGTATCTCACATTTTAATCCTTTGTGTTTTAAAATCGCTACCCCCGAATTGAGGCATTAAAGTCAGTACAAACTATAATATCGTATCCTAATTGTTTGAGCAGATGTTTATCCTTATAAGCTATATGGGTTTCAGTAATAACCACAATTTGAGGATTATACATCTTAAGCTCCTCATATACAAGACCCCGCTTTATTTTATTATTTAAACCTGACACGTTCCAAGTTAAACACTTTATTGGATACATCTCAAATTATGTATATCCCTATCTATATGACCTCTATAGCAAATCAAATCAACCTTGTAATTCCTCTTATTTTTGTAGTTTTTGTGTCCTTTGATGCATTTTTTACCCCAAAGCACATCTTCCCCTTCCCCACCCCACACTCTACCCCAACCTCCCCCCACCCAACAGTAACCTACAGGTCCCCCCCTTAACTCGGCTGCCGCTATACAGGCAGCCAATAAGTGGATTAGCTGCCTATAGGATCCGGGCAATCAAAATAGTCAAAAGAAAAAGCCGTGTTTATAGTCAACAGTAACTAATATGATCTATTCCCACCTAGTGAAAAAGGTTAGACCGGTCTAAAAATACAATGGAGTGTATAACAATAGTCCGGGTATACAAATAGTCAAAAAGGAAAAGCCAAGTTTATAGTCATCAGTAACTAATATGACCTATTACCACCTAGTCAAAAAATTAGACCAATTTAGAGAAACATTGAGATGTATAACAGTAGGACAGAGCAATAGGAAGAACATAGCATTAATCAATATCCAATTCATTTTTCCAGTCTCCACGTAGCCAAAGCCGATTCGACCTCGTTCACTTCCAGGAAGAAGTAAGACCGACCATTTCTAAGTACTTTCAGTTTTGCTGGTTCTTGCAAAAAAGCTTGACATCCCATCTCCTTAATTGGATCAATAAATTGTTTCAATTTCCAGCGTCGTTCCATAGAAAGTTTGCTTAAATCAGATCGGACAAAAAATGTAACTGAGTCAATGGTGACTGGAGTATTTGGCCGTGCTTTTATTGATATGGCTTGGCGGAGCAAATAGTTACCCAAACAAATCAGAATTGGACGAGGAAATTTACCACTTTTATTTCTTTGAGCTAAAGGTAGCCGATGTGCACGTTGAATCTGGGAGTCCCAATCCCAATCTGATAAATCAGGAAAGCCTTCTGAAACAGATGGACAATAAATGCCCTAGGGTTAGCCCCCTCTGCCGCCTCCGCAACACCAAAGACACGTAGGTTCTGTCTCCGTTGTCTATTTTTTAAATCTTCAAGTTTGGCTTGCATCTGAAGAAGTTGAGAAGAGTGTTTATTCACAGCTATCTCGGAGCTATGTGATTTTTCCTCCGTTAGGACTACTCTTTGCTGTAGTTCCTCCACATCTTGGGAGACAGCCCCCAATTTGCCTGACAGTTCTTGCAAAGAGGCTTGAGTCTTATTGCTGTCTTCCCTCATCTGTTGATAATGAATCTGGGCTTCTTGTTTCTGTTCATTAAGTAACTGTAATATCGTCTGAAATGATGCAGACACCTCCCCTTGAAGAATCCAGTCTGCTGATAAGATAGACGGGTAAACCAGTCCTTCTACATTATTCTCTTTTGTTGTTTCTGTCATAGAAGCCGATTCAGTACCGCCCTTTGTTACTCTTGCTATACTAGTTGTATCTTGTATTGGGGTATTATTGTTAGATGAGAATGTAGGGGCATCGCCCGTAGGTGTTATCTGTACTAAAGGAGGTGACTGCAAGATTATTGATGAAGGCGAGGGAAGTTCTTCAAGAAGCTCACTGCCAGAGCCAGGTGGTTCCTGTCTATCCATTAAAGCCGTCACACTTTCTGCATTCTGAGCTGCTATGGATACTTCTATTGGTCGTTGGCTAGAACCCGTCGACCCAGATGCGCCCATCATTGAGTTAGAAGCATTAACATCATTGGTTACCATACTCAGATCAGCAGGACTATTACCGGAGAGTCTCATTGCCATTGATTTAACACCGCCCTTAGCTTGCACCCATTGTCTGATAGGACTGTTTTCTACCATAGCTTTCCTAGTGCTTGGTTTAGATTTATTAATAGTCTTTTTAGCTTTATTCTTAGTTTTGCCTCTAAGCTTTTTGATAGTTTTATCGTTATCTTTAGTCAATCCAGATGGCGTGTTGCTCCCATGATCATAAAGGTCAAGATATTCCTCATCTGTCTCAATGCCATCCGCATTATCACCTCCTTCAGCCCCCAGTGCACCTATTTCAGCAGAATTAACGTTTAAATTACTAGGCGGGTTAATAGGCAGCACTTGATTAGTTGTTACATTTCCCATACATAGAATTTCAGACTGTGTGGAAATTATACCGATATCAGTTATTAAGCTTACATCTTGCTCAGTCAGGACAGGAGAATCAGTAGTTAAGCCAGTATTAACTGTAGCCGTTAAAGCTGTAACAGTATCTTGGTTCCTTAAAATAACATTGTTACCCGTAGACTCGGGCAATATTGGATAAACTCCCATATTTGAAATTATTGTATCAGCCTTTGAGCCACCCACAGTTATACCCGGCTTCTCTTGCCTACCAGGAGGTTGTTTGTTAGAGTCCAGTGACGCAGAGGGCGGTAGATTATTAGCAGAGTCCCCCATTAGAACTGGATTGTTGGGATTAGTAGTCGTTAACATCACTAGCGCTGGCGTTTGTTTCCCAATTGCTGCTGTTCCTGCCGTGGTCCGAGTGTTCCTTGCTGGGGGTTTCGGCGCCATCCCTGGATAGCCTGATCTCGTCAACGGAGAAGAGAGCCGCCGAAAGACCCGCAGACTGAACCAGCTAATAGCCGACCAACCCCTCGTAGACTCAGGGGTCAGACGCGGTAATCGAGCGGAGCCCAGCAAGCTCCGTACTCGGCTCTCAATCAGCCGTAGTTTCACCATTCAGTGTTCGGATAAAATTCTGTTTGGCAGCTCTAGTTTCCTTAATCAAGTGTAATCACTGTCAGAACCCAGCGATTTAATCCGTTATGTCCAATCGATGTGAAGAAGAAGCCATGAATCCAAAAATTGTTGTTTTTAGAAGGTGAGATCAAAGCGCAGCAAACACGGCAGAAACGCAAGCCCGGACCCGTTCAGAGCTCCTCCGCTTTGGCGGTGTCAATCCGCCATCTTGGACCTCCAAATCCTTGCATGCTAGACTGTGCGGTCGGCCCAGAATATCTCTACTGTCATAGCTCCAAGACACCCATGGGCATTTGCGTGCTCTATAAAATGATAAATCAAATCAAATCAAATCTTAATATTTGTCGTTTTAGGAAAGAAATTTCACCTCCAGTGAAAACGAAAACTAATGTGCATTTGTGAAAAACAGGCTCTGGTAGGGTGTATTGTAACATCAATTTCAATAGTTTCCTATTATACTTATGATTTTTTCTCACGTAATTTTGTAGTATTTTTGCAGTAGCGTAAACACTTCTTGGTCTGTCGAAAGCCAGGTTAGTGTCATCTACAAGGCTGAAACATGTCGACATATGTCCTATTGCCATAGATAGTTATTGTTTCAAACTATCAGCTCATGTTTTTAATCTTGACACTAGGATAGCTTCTATTAAATCCGCTTTTGTGTCCCAGTAGTCATTTTTAAATTTTGCACATTCACTTTCTCTTACTGCACATCATCAGCACCACTAATTGAGATTTCATTTTTGTCGGATCGATCAATGGTTGTGAATTGAGTGCAGTTTGGTTCCCCCTGGAGAGGTGTGGGCTGCACCAATTCGTATAATGTAGGCTTATTCCCAGATGACGATGCTCCGCCATTGTGGTGGGCTGATGGGATTCATCTCAACACTGAGGCTGAATTTGTATTGCTCTGAGTCCCACGACTTTCAATCCAATCTCTCTTGTCTCTATGTTAGTCGACCGTTGGTCCCCTCTTTTGTTGTTTTAAAAGGAATGTTGTCCTTTTGTGACTTGGCGTGGAAGCTGGTATAATGTAATAAGGTGTTTTTTGCCATCGGTTTTGAGTACAGCTCCACTTCTAGGATATCTTCCACACATTTAATTATAATGTCTAGAAAGTCAACCTTACAGCAATGTATTACATACAAAACAGGGGGGACACACACTCTCTGCAGCTTTCACACCTAGCTGAAAGATTATGGAGATTGGCCATTCTTCAAAACATATATCTCCTTGCAGAACACCTCCCAGGAGTACACAATCAGATTGCAGATCTGCTCAGTCATCAAAGACAGCAGATCCACAAATGGGAACTTCATCCTCAAGTTCTGCTTCCATTCTTTCAGATGTGGGACCACCCAGAAATAGACCTGTGTGGCAAACAGGTCTATTCCTGGGTGGCCCCACATCTGAAAGAATGGAAGCAGAACTTGAGGATGAAGTTCCCATTCGTGAATGCCCAAGCTTTGCATCTAAGTATCCACACCCATTGTCCAAAGGCAATGCGCTATGGCAAAACAATTTGAAGATGGAGTCGATGCCCATGCTCACTATCACCCTAAGGAAGAGCCGCCTATCTCGTGACCACAAAGACTTCTTCCAAGACAAAAACAAAGTGCAAACATCCAAGCCCAAAACCAGATGGCGATCTATGCACAAGAATATGAATCTACAGCTCTACATGCCAAGAACAGATGCATACTGTTAAGTATCATTTTCCTTTCCTCCCTAGGATAACATTGACTATTTTTCTTGGAAAAGTTTCTAAGTGTGGAGTTTTAAAACCTAAAGAAATTCTGTAAAATTACATTAACAAAAACTATTTTACTTACCTGTTTTTTTACTTTAAATCTATTTTTATTAATTTTAATTATTGCATAGTTATGATAGGCTACATACGTTTAGAAGTCCATTTATACATGAGACCATCTGCCAACAATTTGCTGTACAGTTCCTTTTTTTGTGTGGATGCTGGGCATACCATGAGCGCCCAGAGCGCCGTTTGTACAGGATTAAGTTTGACCGTGGCGTTCGATACATATTACAAATCGCAGAGATTACAACTCAGTAACAATGTATTATCATAATGACGTTGTGTAAAGTCCTTTCCATTATTCACCTTGGGCTTCTAAACAGATGGTGTGATTAAGAACAAAGAAAACAAGAACAGCAGCATTAACCAGTACATTGCGGCATTGCGCTGGTGGGGCGTGCATCTTCCACTGTGTGTTCACAATCCGTTATCTCGGGTTGCCCCCCAGAGCCCTCCTCCACTATCTGCTGTAATGCACGGAGTAGTCCCTCCCATTGGGTTGCTATGGATTATTTTCGCAGCCCCAGTGTTTCTTTCCGCAGGATGGCGATTCCCTCTGCTTTGGCCCATGCTAAGAGCTTGCATGTGTGGTGTGGTGGTTCTTGCACCTTCCACCACTTATTTAGGAGGCGCCTAGCAACCACTAGCCCTAGGTCTAGAAAGTGGGTTGTTACCTTTCCGTGATCGAGGTACCCTTGGTGGGATGCATGATGGTAGTACTCTTAATGATGTTGTTACAGCTGCCACAAAGGTACCCCGATCTAATTACGAGTAGCCGCCACTTTCCAGCAACTGTTGTGTAGCGTTTTAGGGTCCGACCGCAACTTTTCCCATTCATGCCCTTATATAGGTACAATTCACATTGCCCTAATATAGGCATAGAAATCATAACCATATTTAGACATAGCCCATGCAGTCCAAATACAGGCATGGCTACTTCCACCAGTTCCAAAAAGCCACAACGATTTCTTGGCAAATCGGCTTAGAGCAATCAGGGACTTTCCCCTTGCTTGAATATTGATTTGTCCAAGAACTCATGGAGTTTTCAAAGAACTGCCATTCCCTTGGGGTTCTTTGATGACCTTATTATGCCTGACTTTACGTCAAACTAGGCACCTTAAAGGTATTATTATTATTATTATTATTATTATTATGCGTTCTTATATAGCGCTCGATTACCCGTATGCATCTCGGCGCTTGCCTTGGGAACCCGTCCTGGCTTTTTCCCTGTGAGATACCCATACTGGGCATCCCCAAGGTGAAAGCCAGGCATCCCGCCGCGGGTGGGCCGTAGTGGAGATTAAGGAGGCTGATGCCCAGAGCTGCAGAGTGTGAACCCGTGATTCGAGTAGGCACCGAAACGAGAATTATCGAGTCTGTGGATATTTGGGCTCAAGACCCTGCCGCGTCGGGATTTGAACCCTGGTCCCAGGTCTGACCTCTGCTTCAGGGTCTACCTCCTCTAACCAGTGAGCCACACTTCTCCATATGCCTTCACTTGCTCTAGCAAACACACAGTGGCTTAGAGCAGTTTGACTATCTACTTGCCTGACGCAGCTCTCTACAGCAAGTGCCGAAGGAAGCCGACCCTCCAGCTGACGCACTGACAGAGACGCTGTCCTTTCTCTCGCCAAGAATTCAGCTCCAGTGTTTCCAAGCTCCCCTTGCGGGGTGTAGGGAAATCGAGTCCCGAGACAGAGATGCCAGCCCTCCTTCATTCTAAAACCAAGGAACGGAGCAGATTAGACCCTAAGAGAAATCTTGGATAGATTCTTGGCAAAGAATACTACACCACACTTACTCTTCCCTCATACTATACTTAGGTTAGGTACACCGGGGTAGGCGTATTTTAGAAGCACCAGTTGAGTACGTTTTAGTCTTTGTTATTTATGTATGTTATTTTATATGGCTTCGAAACCATACAATGCTCTTACAGTATTATTTCATATTACTGTTTACGCTGTATGCATTATACTTTGCAACCTGCATTACGATTGTAGCAGTTTATTTCTTCTGTATGAGAAAGAAGACTGTTCAATAAATCCTTTTATTGAAAACGCCCGTCTTTCTATTTCTCTGCACCTCTGGTGAAAGAAAGCATGCACGATTGACTGAGTGAAATACTTATCTATTGTTTCCACGACTCTAGAGATACATTTCTTATTCTTGGGAAACAAAGTTGTCATGTTTATGCGGTTGTCAGAAACTAATCCCTTCTTGTGAATTCGAGAAAGTTTCTAGTGACCTCTGAGCTAGCTGGCACTCACAATTAAGTTTAGTATATTCGATGGAGACCTAGTCGACCTCAGTCCTACGTCAAACTCATAGGATATATTATTCCAATGCGCAGAGCCTATTGGGAATATAGGAACTACACTACATGGCGCCCAACGTTTGGTAAGGCACTAATTTAATGCTAGATACTAGTGTAACTCAGTCATGCATTTCACAGAGACCCCGTTTTCCTGTAAAATACTCCAATAGACGTCTGGAGTGGGTTAAAGGATAAAATATCCACCATAACGGAGTAGGACGAAAATCCTATGTATTAGTGTTTGGTTTGTTCAACGTTGAAGGATACAGTGTTCCAAAATATTGTGCACCGTATCTTTGTGTTTGTGGCATATGAGCTGCAGATTCTACACTTTGCATTAGATCGCCACCTGGTGTTGGGCTCGGATGATTGCATGTTGTTGTCGTCTTGGAAGAAGTCTTTGTAGTCACGAGATAGGTGACTCCTCCCTTGGACGATAGTGCGCATGGGCATCGGCTCCATCCTTAGATTGTTTTTTTCCGCCACTGGGTTTGGATGTAACTTTTCCGCTCCGGTTTGAAATCTACCTTTAATGGTAGTTTGATACGAAAAAACTTTACAAACAACTTCCGATATTGACATACATCGAGTCGACTTCATCTGTTCGATTCCGGTCGTCGACGCGGGCCATTGGGCCTATCCATGCCGTGAGGCCTACAACTCATGGAAAGGACGCCATTCAAATGATGCCTGAGTGTGGAGCAAAGTTTCCACACAGTGAGTATCACAAGGTCTGTAACCTGTGCTTATCGCTAGAACACGACGAATCCAGCTGTACTGCCTGTGCATCCTTTCGATCCAAGAAGACCATTCAAGATTGGAGGGCCCGTCGACACGACATGCAGAGATCGGCTCCGGAACCGGTGGGTATCTTTGACGAAGAAGTTGACTCCTTTCCATCGGTTCAGCGAGTGAGTACTACTGCCCCTGCCCCATACCCAGCACCTAATTTGAAGGCAAAGGTCAACACTCTGCCTCCTGGGCCCAGTTGTGACCGAAAAAACACTTTGAAAGCCCCGCCATTGAGCCCTGCTCCGAAGAAAATACTCAAGCCTTCCGGTAGCTCCTTACCGAGCAAGCCGCACGTGCCGATCCCGCCAGCTCCCTCGGCACCGAAAACGAAAAAAGTCCCGGCTCTGAAACAGTCGACTTCTAAGGACAAAACTATGAAGCCAGCGTCTGACCCCTCGAGGCCGACGAGACCAGCATCTACTCCGAAGCCAATATCTTCGAAACCGACCAGGCCTGATTCCGATGTGCTCAAGCCCTCAAACAGCCTACGACTCCGAAAACAATACCTTCGGTGCCGAAATCCACGCCAAAGGACCCTATCACAGCTCCTAAGGCTAAAGACCAGCAGCAACCACACCCGAAACTGAAAAAATCGTCACCGGCAAAGGTTCCCCAAGGAGAAGACCTTTTCCAACCTGATCCTCTACAAAAGAAGATCTACATTGACCCAAAGACAGGTCATGTATCCACTACACCACACAGGAAGAGGAAGTCAGACACAACACTTACACCTGCAGTGCCTGTCAAGAAGGACTCTATGAACAAATGGGGAGCGTGAAAATCGCGCTCCACACCCATACGCACTGCAGTTTGAGGATACTAGATCCAACTCATTGTAATCCATTTGTCCTTATTTATATCCATCCAATTATTATCCAAAAATTTGTCATCTTTTTCTTCTTTTCTTTAACTGTAATCAACATATTCAGCATATTGCGTTTTTAGGAAACTTGACGTATTAACTTGTGCCCATCCAGGCCTCTTCGTACATACGGACCCAACGCAAGAAGTAGTTTAGAGCAGTATTTCTTTATTCATGACCCAATGCATTTCGGGCAATTCTCTTGCCCTTCGTCCGGGGTAACTGTGAATCAACAATTATAAACATTCCATTAGTGATCACTAAAACCTTAATATCGCTTTACACAAATCATGTATATTATACATTTCCTAAACTCACGTTACGTGAATTAATTACACAAATACATTTGTATTTTATTGTGTCCGCCCCCTCTTTTTCAAGTCACTCTCTATTATTAAATACAAACCAACAATACAAGCAGAGTCCTACTTGAACCTAACACCCGTGCATCTTTCATCCCTAGGTCATATAAAATGCATATCTGCTGAGGAGAACACTAGCCCTTTTACTAGACTTGCATGCGCTTTCCAGCTTCCCGCTTATATAACCTCCCGCGTTCAACCTACTTTCTAATTAGATGCCGATGACTTATTTTAAAGAAATGTTGTAATTTCGAGTGGTCTACAGATAACAAGTTCTATCTGATAAACAAACTTTATCTAGCCATCACGCGTACCTGCTCACATGTTTCTTTTTCACGTAGCCCCGAGTTCGTCTGAGACTATTCATTTCTCCATTAAGATGTTCCCGCGTTCTCTACCCAATTTTAAACTCATTAGACTCCACCCCCTCACATGTGCATACTGAAATACCTTGGTAACCACAGTGTTATTCCCAAAAACTACCTTTCCCATAATGCAATTTAAAGAAGAATGTGCAAACAATACGTAAACAGATCAGATTTTTGTGTAAGGTAACATCAACTTCTGGCTTATGTAACCATAACTTAAATATGTATCTCATTACACGTTGCCTCCTTAGTCCCACACTGTTCTGAACTCGCTGTTAAATGGTTTGTGGAATCTTCCCATAACGCGAACCTTTATTTCAAACTATTTTATCATCGGGTGCAACACCAACAAAGGGCAGTAAATTTTAACAATGAAAGGGGTGGTGTGCACACCAGTATTTGTCCGCATATTCCATTGAAGTCCATCATTTTGCAAGCTGTATCAATTGCGTGCGAACTGGGTTACGCATTGCCCTCATGCACCATAAACATATATGAACAAATGGGAAGCGTGAAAATCGCGCTCCACACTCAGACGCACTGCAGTTTGAGGATACTAGATCCAACTCATTGTAATCCATTTGTCCTTATTTATATCCATCCAATTATTATCCAAATAATACCCTTTCATTATTAAGAAGGACTATGCCACATCTCCTATGCACCCTTCTTCTCCTATACTTCCTTCTCCTTCATCTCCTGTTCCTTTTAACAATTCACCTCACCATTCTCCTGAAAACTCTCCTCCTCATTCTTCACCACCTCCAAATGATGATGAGTACAGTATTGGGGAAGTGTTAGACCCAGATGAGCCTTTTTCCTATCCTATTGATGATCCAGATTGGGAGAACCCAAACCCACAGGATGTGCCTGATATTCCTGACCCAGAATCATATCCATCAAAACCTTCTCCCCCAGAAGACAATATTGGTTTTGGGCACTTACTGACTAGGTCTGCCATCTATCATGGGGTCACCATGTATTCAGATGAGGCAGAGGAAGACTTTTTATTAGATACTTTTGAACAATCAAAAAGGTCTATTCAAATTCTGCCTATGAATAAAGGAGTCATCAAACATGCTCCAGAAATATTTAAAGATCCTGTACGTGCTAGGATTCTAAACCCTAGAATTGAGAAAAAGTACAGGCCTGCTCCTGGGAATCCTACCTACATTAAAGGACAGCTACCCTTAGATTCCCTAGTCGTGTTAAATGCTAGAAAAAGAGCAAACTCACAGACATCAGGTGAAGCACCCCCCTCCCCCCTGATAAAGAATCTAAGGTGATAGATGCTTCAGGCAAAAGGATAGCTGCACAGGCTAACATGGCATGGCGTATAGCTAACACACAATCCCTCCTTGCAAGATATGACAGTGCTCACTATGATCAGTTAGAGACACTACTACAACATCTACCTGACCAATATAAGGCCTAGGCAAACGACCTTATACAAGAAGGCAAGTTAATTTCAAATGCCTTAATCAAGTGCACACTTGATGTAGCAGACACTGCATCTAGAGCTGTAAACACTAATGTCCTACTTAGACATCATGCATGGCTACGCATTTCAGGACTTAAGCAAGAAGTGCAAACTATCATCTTAAATCAGCCATTCAACCAACATCAATTGTTTGGACCAGAGGTAGACACAGCACTTGAGAAAATGAAGAAAGACACCGATACAGCCAAATCTATAGGAGCTTTGCAATCCACACAAGCTAAAGGCTCGTCGCTCCTTCTATAGAGGAGGTTCCAAACAGACTGGAGCAGACAATTCAGCTTCCTTCAAATCCAATACACAGACGTCCTGTAAGAAAGTGGCTCTATATATACTGGACAATAATATAGTACAGTGTGTATAGAGTCCACAAACCCCAGAGGTATAACCGAGGTTTAAGTCAGGACTGACCTTACTCTCAAAAGTGGTAGCTTGGTCGAGCAGTAAGGCAGTACCAGAGGGCAGTGCAAAGCATTTGTTGTACACACTCAGTCAGGATTCACACACTCAAAGACTGAACTCCAGGCCAATTGTTTTTATATCCAAAGATATAGTTGTTTTATTTTTAGAACCAACAGTCATAAACATATACTTTGCTCGATATGAGTACTCTCATGTAATTACTTTGCAAGGAAGCAATAAAGTTTGAACACAATAGGTACAGGAGTTGCTGAAGGCAACTCCAGTCTAGACACACTTTAGCATTAAACTCAATGGATTGTTAGCAGGAAAATACAGTTGATTACAGTATAGATTACTTTAGTAGTTCCAGGACTAGATCCTAGATTCAGTCCTGGAGTCTAAGCTGAAACCAGATTTAGCAAAATCGATTTAGTTACTGTAGTGATTTTTCATGAATATAAAGCTGTTTTAAAAGTTCATACTTCGAAATTTTTCAGTGACTATCTGGCAATGGTATTCAATGGGAGAAAATTTAGGTTGCAGGTAAAGTATGATCACGTTACTTTTGTAATCCAGTACTGGGCTACTAGGGCCAGCACTGGAGTCTGAACTTGAAACAGGTTGGTAATTGCTTAGGATATTTAAAGAATATTTCAAGTTTTCAAAAGTAGACACTTTGAAGAAATTTCATAGAAAAGCAGACAATGGGTTCCTATGGAGAAAATACAGATTACTAGTAAACCCGGTAAGGATTACTTTTGCAGTTCAGTACTGGGCTGAAATGTACAATACTGGCTTCTCCCCTGATAAAAGGTGAGTACTTCGGAATTCGGCTGATATTTATATGAATATTTTCAGTTTTCAAAACTTCACATTTGGAACATTTTCGAGTAAAAATTGGTCAATGTTATCCAATGGCAGGTAAGTGAGTTACCGGTTTCCAGGTGACCAATTGGCTGGTGAAGTTAAGGTTGTGGGCATAGACTCAGGGGTCCCCCAGTGTCAGGTAAGTACAGTTAGTTCACCCTCAGCGGCACAGGGGCGGCCGGGTGCAAAGTGCTTTTGAGCTGTCGGGCGCTCAATGTTATCCAATGGGAAAGGTCAAAGGGGAACAAAGGCTGCAGGCTCGGGGACGGAGACTCTCCAGGGGCGACCAGCACTTCGAGAGGTAAGTTGCGATCGTGGAGCACAGGTAGGTACCCCAAAAGGAGGCACAGGGGGCCAAGGGGCGCTGGGTGCAGGGGTGTCTTTGGGTGTCAGAAAGCTTACCCTCAGCTGGTCGCGGTTGGTGTGGCCCCTGGTTCTGAGTCTGCAGGCGTCTTCTGGTTCGTCGAGGAGGGTCTTTGGGCACTGGACTTCAGGTCCCAGTCGCTTGGGGGCGTCCTCGTGGTCTTGGTTCACTTGGACACGGGCCGGGCTCAGCGGGTGCAGAGTAGGCTGGTCCTTTAATTCATGACTGGCACCAGGGGGGTTGTTGCAGCAGAGCCTCTGCTGATGGGAGTCCCAATCTTCAAGAGGGTCAAGGCAGGCAGGTCCTCTGGGTGTCCCAATGTTGCTGTCCACAGGAGTCGCCTGGAGTAGGCAGGAGGAGGTTCCAGGATCAACAGGCCGGTAGGGCTGGGGCCAAGTCAGT
Source organism: Lissotriton helveticus (assembly GCF_964261635.1). Taxonomy (NCBI): domain Eukaryota; kingdom Metazoa; phylum Chordata; class Amphibia; order Caudata; family Salamandridae; genus Lissotriton; species Lissotriton helveticus. Next base: position 108,531,192 of record NC_136067.1, read on the forward strand.
TGTTGTCGTCCTGTTAGAAGCTGCACGGCGGGTCTTCTTCTTGATCTTCTTTTTTCTTTTCTTATCGGGATCTGAGGAAGGTAGGTTCAGGGAGCCCATAAGTACTGAATTTAGGGGCGTTACAGGTAGGGCCAAGACAGGGCCTAGTAGGTCCCTGTCCTGGGGTGAGTACACCGCCTAGCCTGTTCCTCTCCTGTGGGAGGGGGGCAGGAGCCTGGCTGTAATTGGGCAGAGCTCCCCATCTTCAAGATGGCCCGAACTCCAGGTCGTGCTTCACCTCGCCTCCTGCACCTGAGGGGTGGGGTTGGCACAGGCTGGCACACACCCCTTCCTGACATAGGTTTTCCTGCCAGTCTTCCCACCAGAGTGGGGGTCAGGACTGGTGGGGGGTGGTTACTGGGTACAGCAAATGGTCTGGGGAAGCTCACAGAGGCGGTATGCCTTTGAAGCTTCCCCCTGTCCATCATGGGGGGGAGACCTAGCACCTCGTCCAGGATATGCATTGTTGCAGGCCCAGGAGAGCGGGGGCTCTCCTACCCAGGGGTCCAGCAACATGTCTCCTGTGTGGCAGCCTCTGCAGCCACTCGGCTCAGACGTGGATTGAAGGTTAGGTTTTCAGAGGGCATCTCTATGATGCCCTCTGGTGCACCTTACATTAAATCTCACACTGGCATCAGTGCGGGTCTAATGTACTGAGATGTTTGGTACCAAACTTGTGAGTCTTCATTGTAGCCATTATGGCGCTGTGGAGTTCGTAATGACAAACTCCCAGCATAATATACTCTTAATGGCATCACTGCACTTACAGTGCCCAGGAATGGCCCTGGGTACTGTAGGGGCACAGGGCTCATACACCTGTGCCCACACCTCTGGCATAGATCACCTAGCTAGAGGGGTGACTGAAGTATGCCAGGGCAGTGGTTTTTGTGGGCATGGCACACAGAAATGTGTGCCATGTCGACTCTTGTTTTAGTTCTGTACTTAGGCACTCAGCCTGCAAAGGCAGTGTGTGATTGCCAGGGTACAGGGGCCCTGAGGGTGGCACAATAAGTGCTACAGCCCTCAGGGGTCTCCTCTGGTCACCATGCCCTGGGTACCTAGGGTACCATTTACTAGGGGCTGACAGGTGGCCAGAGATGCCAAATGGGTCTTTCGTTTCAGCATAGTTTTAGGTAAGGAACACAGGCCCTTGGTACCTGTTTGGCAGGTACCCAGGGCACACTCAGTCAAAGCACATCAGCCGTTCAGAAAAAAGTGGGGGCATACCAATGCAAGAAAGATGGCACTTTCTCACACATCCTCCAGTAAAGGATATTTTAGAGGAGGCTATAGAGGCAACAACAATAAAGGAAGAGGTCGTGGTAATAACAATTGAACCTCTTCCACCACAAAACAGTGACTTCCCTCTGCTCCCCAACAACATTCTACTCCTGTGGGGGGCAGACTAACACAGTTCCTACCTGTCTGGAATTCCATCACAACAGACAAGTGGGTAAGACAAATTATCCAGTATGGCTACTGCCTCGAACTTACAGCTACCCCTACAAACATACCACCCAGGCAGCGTCCAATGTCTGCAGAACATCTTACACTGCTCAAACAAGAAGTCCTATCACTTCGTCAAAAAGACGCAATAGAAACAGTTCCTTTACAACATCAAGGAACAGGGGTTTACTCGCTGTATTTTATAATACCAAAGAAGGATAGAGAGAACTCCTGAGGCGGAAAGCCGGGAGCAACAAGCACCTTTTTTAAAAATTGTATTTTCTTGTGTATTCTTGTGTATTTTAACTTACCCTTCTGGCAACAACCACGCTACCACTCCCCCCGCACAGCCGATCTAAACGCTGTCGCGGGCCGCCATACTTTGCCACGTCATTCTGGGGAAGCCTGGTCAGGCCACGCCCCCTCCACTACGGGCCACGCCCCTTCCTGTTTCTCTCCTACATAAATCATGTGCCTCCCACGTCCGCGCAGCGGACGGGCGCAGCGGGCGCGCCGGCGCAAGCCCGTCTGCGCCCGTCCGCGCCAGGACGGGCCTGAGGGCATGCCACGCTGTCCACTCCATCAGATACTCACCCCAAGCACTTAGAGATCTTCAGAACACTGCCATCTCGCCATCTCCCACGGATTTGCAACGCATCTCCTCTGCGGGCCTCATGCGCCCCAACCAACCCCTCCTCGACGGTCACCTACATCCAGCCATGTCGACTAGGAACACCACGTCCATCAGGGTTTCATACCTGAACACCCGCTCGCTAGTAAAGCACTCTGAGGATATTTTCATCTTGCTATCCAGTTCGAATCCCGACATGCTTCTACTCACAGAAACGTGGCTTACTTCAGAATCCCTGCCAGATATCCTGGCGGCCCTCCCCCCGACTATTATATTCTCCACGCCGACCGCCATGGCGACCGGCCTGGGGGTGGGGTAGCGGCCATCATTTCCAAACGCCTAAACTCCATCTCCTCCTACTCTCTTCCCCTCCCTGAGGTGGAGAACTTACTCATTAATGTGCAAACGGATACCGGCCCCCTCAATCTCCTTCTGTTATATCGGCCCCCACACTCCATGCCATCTTTTTCCACCATCATGAGCGAACAACTGTCCTCCCTTCTCACACTGCACTCCCACCTTGCTATCTTTGGCGACCTAAACTATTGGTTTGGCGATACCAACGCCGGCCCCCATGCTACTGAGTTCTTTGAGACTCTTAAAAATCTGAATCTCGCTCAACATGTCTCTCAACCCACTCACATCAAGGGACATGTTTTGGACCAGATTTGGACCTGCAACCCGGAGCTGTCCCCACCAGACATACTTCCGTGTGCCTGGTCTGATCACCATCTGGTGGACACCACCATTACGGTTGCCGGTCAGACCCCTGCTCCCCTGATGGCCGGTGGCCTCTCCCGTAAATGGAGCTCATACGACTCCCAGGGCTTCCTCACCGCCCTGGCCGACTCCTGCCCGGTGATTCTTGACCCCATTGACACCGACGGGTTAGAACAAAATATGGCCTCCTGGCTTGAGTCGGCCAGTGACCTGTTTGCTCCCTTAGTCAAATTCCCCTGAACCAGACACCGGAATTCTCATAGGTGGTTCTCCGACGACCTTAAAGCCCGGAAACTAAAAACACGTCAGTTGGAACGCACCTGGAGACATGACTACTCTAACTCAGCCAAACAATCCTATCTGACTGCTCGCAAAGATTTTAAAACAGCTATCCGTTCAGCAAAAATGGAACACTTCTCCAACAGGATCTCCCTGGCAGTCGACAAATCTAAGGAGGTGTTCAGAGTCCTGAACGAGCTAAGTACTGACGACAGAACCCTCCCAGCCCAGATCCCCACTCAGGAGGCCTGCGACACCCTGAACTCCTTTTTCCTAGAAAAAATCTCCACAATCAAAAAATCCATCCCTCCACTTCCCCAACTGTCACCACCGGACAATTCCTTTAACAACCCCTCAACCCTCACTTCCTTTCCTATTCTAGACTCCTCCTCCCTGGCGGAACTAGCCACTCGCGTAAAATCTGGCTCCCCGAACGACTGCTGTCCACCGTCCGTCCTGCGTAGCATATGCCTCAACTTACCTGATAGTATCTTACACCTACTCAATAGCTCCCTCAGCAGCGGTATCTGCCCCTCCTCCTTTAAGGAGGCCATTCTGGTACCCCTCCTAAAAAAAACCTGGTGCTGATATGGCGGAGCCGTCGAACTATCGCCCCATTTCCCTCCTCCCCTATTTTCCTAAACTTATGGAGGCCCACGTCACTCGCTGCCTGTCAAGCTTTATAGAATCTTCTTGCTATCTCGAACCGACTCAGGCCGGCTTCAGACCTGCCCACTCCACTGAAGCCTGGCGGTTCTTGACACACTCAGGAGTAACGCGGACGCGGGAACCCCCCAAGCCCTCGTCCTACTGGACTTGTCTGCCGCGTTCGACACGGTGGATCATAAGATCCTTCTCCACCGTGTCGAGCAGGCGGGCATCCAGGGCGTTGCCCCTGAGTGGGTCAGGTCCTTCCTTACGGGAAGAACACAGGCGGTCCGCCTAGGTCCTTACACTGCCAAAAAAAAACTCACATCCTGTGGTGTCCCTCAGGGCTCTTCCCTTTCCCCGCTCCTCTTTAATCTTTATCTTCGGCCACTCATCCAGTCACTTCTGAAATGGGATATCGTCACCTATAACTACGCTGACGACTTACAAATCATCTTTTCTCTCAACTCACCACATGCCATTAAAACCTTCCACGGAGTCATGACTCGCATCCAACTCTGGATGAACCAGAACCAACTGAAGCTGAACCCCGGTAAAACCGAGCTCCTCCTTCCTGGACTCAGTCACACCTACTGGGGCCCACAGTTCTGGCCTCCAGAGTTCGGCTCCCCCCCCTCCCCGTCCCAGCAAAAACAGTAAAGAGTCTGGGCGTCATTATAGACACCGAGCTCTCTCTCAGGGCTCAATTTGGAGCGGTGGTCTCCTCTTGTATGTATCAACTTCGGAGGATCCGCAAAGTTCGCCACTTTCTTCCCCCGGCGGCACTTACCCAAACTGTCATTTCGATGGTACTTTCCCGTCTGGATTTTTCCAACGCCATCTACCACGGCCTGCCACAATTTTTGAGTCAACGCCTCCAAGTTGTCCAGAATCAAGCGGCCCGCCTGATTCATGGAACTCCCAGATGGCAATCAGCTAAACCTCTGCTCATGAGCCTCCATTGGCTCCCAGTTGATCGAAGGGCAAGGTGGCTTGCCTTACCTTCAAAGCACTTCACTGCCCTAGCCCCGCTTTTCTAAAATCTCTCATTCGCCCTCACTGTCCTACACGCAATCTCCGATCTGCCCACCGCGATTTGCTGACCACCCCCAAGAGCAAAACCAAGAGATTCGGCGGCCGTCGGTTCTCTTATCTAGCTCCTGCGCTTTGGAACCTCCTCCCCCTTCCGATCAAATCCTGCTCTTCCCTTCTGAATTTCAGAAAAATGTTAAAAACCCACCATTTTCCCACCCTTATTTAGATTCTGTTATTTATGCTCCCCCCTCATTCTGTTCTGTTTATCAGCGCCAGGAAGCTTCGGTGTCAGTGCGCTTAATAAGTTACACTTAACATAACATAACATAACAAGACCAATTCTCGACCTCAGGCCCCTCAATCACTACATACACTCAGATCCTTTTAATATGATAACTTTACAACAAGTGCTCCCATTGCTGCAACAAGGCGACTTCCTTACAACACTAGAAATAAAGGACGCCTACTTCCACATTCCTATACATCCTTCTCACAGGAAGTATCTGAGGTTTGTACTGGAAGGACAGCATTATCAATTCAAAGTACTTCCATTCGGGGTCACAACTGCCCCAAGAGTGTTCACCAAATGCCTAGCAGTATTAGCAGCACATCTCAGAAGACAACATATTCATGTCTTCCCATATCTAGACGATTGGCTCATAAAAGCCAAGTCATTCAATCAGTGTGTCCAACACACATCTCAGACAATTAAAACATTGCACGACTTAAACTACACCAAGTCGCACCTACAGCCCTCTCATGTACATCAATATTTAGGGGCTACAATAAACATGTCTACAGCTCTAGCATATCCCAGTCCAGCAAGGATACAGAGCATTCAAACCTTAGTCACAAAGTTTCAACATCAACACTCTCTCCCAGCCAGAGTGTTCATGAGATTAATAGGCATGATGACACCTTGCATCTTTATAGTACCATATGCAAGATTGCAGATGCGTCCGTTACAGGAATGTCTAGCACAACAGTGGAACCAGGCTCAAGGACAACTAACAGACCTGGTGTTGGTGGACAGCCGCACACATCGCTCTCTGCAGTGGTGGAACACCAAAAACTTGACAAAAGGGCGGCCCTTCCTTGAACCGGTACCAAAAATAATACTAACAGCAGACGCATCTCTCACAGGATGGGGAGCCCATCTCCTACATTATACAACTCAAGGGCAATGGACTACTCAACAAAGATCGCTCCATATGAACCACCTAGAGCTTCTAGCAATATTCTTAGCGCTCAAAACTTTCCAAGTACAAGTACAAAACAAAGCTGTCTTAATCCGGACGGACAACATGACAGCCATATACAAAAACAGGGGGGGGGGACACTCTCTACAACTGTCCCAGCTTGCACAGAACATTTGGAGATGGGCCATTCCACAAACCATATATCTGTTAGCAGAACACCTTCCAGGAGTTCACAATCAGATAGCAGATCTGTTAAGTCGACAGACGCAACAGATTCACGAATGGGAACTACATCCGCAAGGTCTTCTACCATTCTTTCACAAGTGGGGTCATCCAGACATAGATCTGTTCGCCACACACGAAAACGCAAAATGCCCAACCTTCGCCGCCAAGTTTCCACACCCGCTGTCCAAGGGCAATGCGATATGGATGAACTGGTCAGGCAGATTTGCGTACGCTTTTCCGCCACTACCACTAATACCATTAATAGTGCGCAAGCTACAACAGTCGCTCAAACTGATTTTAGTAGCTCCCACATGGGCACGCCAACCGTGGTTTACAACACTGCTAGAACTATCCCTAGTTCCACACCAAAAGCTACGTCTGACACCATCAATGCTAACGCAGAACCATGGAGACACCAGACCCAAGCCAACTGAATCTGGCGATCTGGCTCCTGAAGTCTTAGAGTTTGGTTATCTTAACCTCCCACCGGACTGTACGAATATCATTAAAGAAGCCAGGAGACCTACTACTAGAGCTTGCTATGCTGCTCAATGGAAAAGATTTGCCATTTACTGCAACAATAACCAAATTGATCCCCTAGATGCTTCCATCCAAAATATCATTTGCTACCTTCTACACTTACAAAGATATAACTTGGCATATTCATCTATACGCCTACATCTGGCATCAATTGCAGCATATTTACAAAATAGACATCTGTCTTTATTTAGAGTGCCTGCAATTAAAGCCTCTATGGAAGGATTAAAAAGAATCATTCCTCCCAGGTTACCACCCTCTCCAGTGTGGAACCTAAACATTGTTCTTACCAGACTCATGGGACCACCTTTTGAACCTCTACACAAATGTGAACTGCAATTCCTCAAATGGAAAACAGCTTTTCTAGAGGCTATTACTTCTCTTAGGAGAGTTAGTGAGATTCAAGCTTTAGCTATACAAGAACCATTTTTACAATTACACCGTAATAAAGTGGTTCTCAGAACAAATCCTGAATTCCTTCCAAAAGTCATTACTCCGTTTCATTTAAACCCAGACTCTGTGGCAGAAAGAGCTCTACATACCCTAGATGTTAAAAGAGCTCTTCTCTATTATATAGATAGGACCAAATCCTTTCGCAAAATAAAGCAACTGTTTGTACCGCTCTCTCCACCACATAAAGGCAACCATATCTCTAAAACTGGAATTGCAAGGTGGAATGTCAAATGTATACAAATATGCTATCAAAAAGCAAAACGGACATTAACAGTTCCTCCTAGACCGCACTCAACACGCAAACTAGGAGCCTCCATGGCTTTCTTAGGGAACATTCCCCTAGCAAGGCAGCAACATGGTCTACAACACACACCTTCACGAAAGTCTACTGTGTTGATGTGCAAGCCAAGCAGCAAGCTGCAAGTAGGCCAAGCTGTCCTAAAAACTCTTTCAAACTACTGCAACAGATATAGTTGACCACCGCTAGGGGAGACACTGCTGCACAATCGATGCTAAGTGTACAATCTGCAGCTCATATGCATCGAACGGAAAATGCTACTTACCAGTATGCATCTGTTCTTAGCATGTAGAGCTGCAGATTTCTACACGCCCTCCCGCCTCCCCGTGACTTGTATCTGTTCCAGTTTCATCTTAATTAGATATACACACATGGACATCCCTTCTTTATTTCTACTAACTCCATCATTTCCCATCATGGCGAAAAACAATCTAAGGATGGAGCCGATTCCCATGCTCACTATCGTAGTCACCTATCTCGTGACTACAAAGACTTCTTCCAAGACGACAACAACATGCAATCATCCAAGCCCAACACCAGGTGGCGATCTAATGCAAAGTGTAGAAATCTGCAGCTTTACATGCCAAGAACAGATGCATACTGGTAAGTAGCATTTTCCTTCCTTGAAACTTGCTCTGCAACTTTCATTAAACAATGTCGCTTAACGGCGATAACCACGCAACCGGCGGAGCTGCATTAGATGCAGCCCGACCAGGGGTTAACGTTACAGGTTTTAATGAAGACGACGCGGATGCTATAATCATCCCAGAAAATTTAAGGAAAACCATCACTATAAAGCTTATAACAAAACGGCCCATCATCAAGAGGTGGTAGGGTAAATTTTGTAATAGGGACACATGAATATCGGCAGACAGAGGTATTCTATTCATGGACTGTCTTCCCGCAAGCAGATCCAGTAACACATGTGTTTCACTTCTACAAGGAAGAGGAAACTCCAACGGAATACACTCCTTTCGAGGATGTTGAAATTCCATTACCATACCAAGAGCATCAGCTCTGGTTTAAAGGCGCCCTACAACATCAAAATCACATTACCAGGCTCGGTCCACTAAGTAGACCAGTAGCAACATGGCCGGTACTAGCCAGCTATACACCACATCCTGCCATTGAAGAAATGTCAGATGCAGAACTATTAGTTCAACTGATAAAAATCCATATACAATTGGTTCAATATGTCATGCGGACTCTAACAGTCCAACCTCCTATAAGGAGTCCACAACACACCCCTTATCAGGGGAACACAAATAAAATTATACCACATACTATACAATCAGTCATTGGTAAATTGCCCGCGAAAAGGGAACAAATTTCTTTCTGGATAGCTCAAAAGTTTTTCAAATCGAGGCAGTATTTCCTGATAGTACACCTCATGAGAAACACAGTTTGTTAACAATCTGTTTGCAAATGGAGATTGCACCACACCTGAAGAACTGTGACACTTGGGGTACAGTCTTTGCTGCAATCTACACTAGACAAAAACACATGGTGTTCCATCTATGGCGGTAATACAAGAACATCAACTTATTCCTGAAGCCACACAAATCATCTCATCGTGAGAAAAGAGAGGCTTGTCATCAGTAAACATCAGAGCCGTTCCTATACCTGGTGGTATAGCATGGGACAGAACTGATTATGACATGTTTGGTCCTGCAGAGCTGTTGAAGATTCCACACCAATTCAAGGTTTCCTTGAGTGACTTTGTTTCACCCAGCACATTTTCAGATGATTGGGACTTTGAGACTGTTAACAATATGATGTCAGACTTAGAAATGTCAGCAAAATTCACAAAACATGAATACTTAGAAGGTTCATCAGATTATGAACAAAAGTATGGTTTTAATCACTATGGTCATCATTATGTGCACAAATCTGCAAACCCTAGAAATGTTTATATTTATAATCAATGGGAACATTGTCCAACGCCACCAAAAGGTAGCTTAGCAGGTTTTAATGTCTCAAATCCAGAAATGTTTTACTTTAAAAATGTTAATAAGACCGGAATGAAAAGTATGTTGTCTAATACTAAGCAAATTTATTCTGCGGCCTTTTATGCTCAATTGTCTACTTTAGGCTTTTACTTTTGGAAAGACAACATTGAGACAAAAACTGTCTGGGGCTCAAAAGACTGGCAGGTGCAGAGAATAGAAGATGTATTTAGACCCTGCATTATCCCTGAACAAATTATGTTTTTGAACGACACTGCAACAGACATCCTGTCTTGGCCTAGCCAAGCTAAAAGATTTAAACAAACCGTCCATACCTACACCCATACCTGATAGTAGAAACAGTACAGAGGGTTTGGTCGACGTAAAAACAATTTTACTAAAAAACAGAACTGATCCTAATTGGAAAAAATTGTTAATCTGGCCCACAGACACGAATAACTGTCGAGATAGATTCCTGAACAAGACACAAGGGTTTACATTAACTAGGCCAGATCCAAGATCTGTCCAGAGACAACATCCAGGCATAGTAACAACATACAGTGTAGACAAACGGTGCCTTGAGTGGCTTAAAAAATCTACACTTACAGAGGTTAAACAACACTTATCTTTACTTAAAGATGGTGTTGAGGTAAGGGACTTCTTACAAGGTCCTGCAAAACAACATCATAAACGTTTCAGATACGCAGTTGTATACGCCATTTATAATGAAGCTTGGAAAGCAACACAGGCAGAAACTGCAGAACGAATACGAGAAATTGATCACATTAATTTAGGGAAATCTCTCTGTAGTTGACAATGGCTTAACGACTCAGTCATCCAGAATTTATTCTTTGGACAACATAGTATCCTCTGCCATAGACATAATGGAACAGGACTTACTCATGCTACAGCATGGACAGTCACAATTGCGTTCTATAATGCTATTAGGCTGGACGTTAGAAAATCTTCGTTCTGGATATGTGCCACGGCGTCTAATCAACACCACATCATTATTTTCTGTATTTAACCTTACAGATAAACAAATCACTTTGGCACAGAGAGAAGCAGACTATACAGGGCTGAGCATTGAGGAACTGGAGAGATTGCCATTAACTGTTTCAGAAAAACCTGCAACAGAATGGCTAATACACGGGATAATCACTTTGCCTATCGCAATTTTCAATTTTCAATACTGTTTGAAACATATACCAGTTGCCGTGTATGAAAGGTTGGGTAAGGAATACATCAAGTCAACCTGGGAATTACCATATACTCACAAATGTTGGAGTGGGGGAAAAGAAGTATTTCTTAGTGGTACAAACTGTAAAAGCGCACTAAGCGGTACACTTTTATGTCAGGGTATTAATTTACATGGAGCCTGTGACGGTTCTTCAACCAACTTATCCTGCTACCTACAAGGTTCTCCGGCAGCAGTGATAGATCCAATTTTTAGGCAGCTTTCCAATTGGAGCTACATAATGTTGAATGATCACAGCTGTTGTGGAATGATGCCAGGAATAGCTTCTCTCATAACTGTGTCAGCCAGGGTCACTTGTTGTATGCAAGTATTGTTTCCTAAAGCAAAGACAGACGGGAAGTCGCCGTTATGGCTTTCACTGAACATCTCTTCTATACAAATTGATATTTTAAGCAGAATGAAAGCCATTCTTTTACAAAAAACTGTGCCACTGACCTCGTCCAAAGAGACGTATGATCTGCAAGTTGCAAGGACTTCTGCAGAGATACATGCCCTTTTAACCGCAAACTGCCCTATAAATTTCGCAGAAATGTTAGGTTGTATCTTAAACCTGTCCGATACGAGTGGTATTGTACATGTAATTAAGACAGTTTTTACAGGACTGTTAGCACCTTTTGAAGCAGTCCTCGGAATATTTCCAAACTTTGTGCACTCGGTGTTTGGCGGACTGCCTCTCGTTTTGGGACTCGCAGCTGGGATACTATTTTTACACCTTCTGCTCCGATATGGCAAGACAATCCACCAGCGATACCCAGATCACCTTAGAGAACACTCTTCTGGCGATGAGGTGTCGTCAGCGCATGATTAAAATTTTTGGCTTGGCTCCTTTAAAGATCTGAATACAACATGGTTTCTATCATTCAGACCAATCTGGCAAGATTGCCTCTTACCTGTTCTACAATGCCTGCTATGTGGAGAAGAATGCGTGCCAGACATCTGTCCGACACTCCCATCAGCCATGCCTAGGGAAGTTGATACTCTGCTTGGACCAGTAACGGCTCATGCACTGTGTTGTCCCCAACGGCTACCAATCCTGATGACGGCATTCATTGAGGTCTCACAGACGCAAACTGCAGACGGTGAAATATGTGGAACAACAGGCACACAGGTACCATCTGCTTCGAACATTGCTAATGCGACTGACGCTGACTGGGATGCATCTCATCTGTGTACGATTGATCTGCTTAACGAGGTTGTCCAACTTTCACCTACAGTAGTAGACAAATTATTTTCCACCATAGAAGATTTGATGTTTTCTCCAAACAATGACACTGACTTTTGAAATTGTCGCACAGGATTCTGATTAACTCTGAATTCGACCTTCGTTTTTTCAAAACAAAACTTATGAACTTTAGAACTCTATTTTTCCACGATTACACCTTTTTCCAATTTAAACTTTCTTTTTTTTTTTGGCACAAAGTAATCTGCTTAAAGTAGAACTGTTCATAGAGAACAGGAATTCTTTGAGACACTTCCAAGAGACAATATTTACCTTGTCCACAACTGAAATAAGCAATATATTCTGCCATGAAATGGTCTCGACTTTTTCTTCTGCATTAAGAGCCATTTCATAAATGTAATTTCATGATTCATTCAGTTAGCATTTCCAATGTCATACTGTATGCTTTGAATGAAACCATTGCTTTTAAAATGCATACAGCACAAATGCTCATTTTTGTGTACAACCATTTCAAATGCATTTTATGCACTTTGGGTGGGATTTTTAACACATCATGCTGTAGATATGTTTAGATACTTAGACTTTAGTAATGTCGAACATAATAAAGTTGAGTGGGTGTTGTGTAGCCTTTTAGGATCAGAGCGCAACTTTTCCAATTCATGCCCTTATATAGGTACAGTTCACATTGCCCTGATATAGGCGTAGAAATCATACCCATATTTAGACATAGCCCATGCAGTCCAAATACAGGCATGGCTACGTCCACCAGTTCCAAAAAGCCTCAACGATTTCTTGGAAAATCAGCTTAGAGCAGTCAGGGACTTCCCCCTGCTTGAAAATTGATTTGTCCAAGAACTCATGGAGTTTTCAAATAACTGCTATTCCCTTGGGGTTCTTTGATGACGTTATTAGGCCCGACTTTACATCAAACTAGGCACCTTCAAGGTATAAATATTATGTCATATTACTGTTTACCCTGTATGCATTATACTTTCCAACCTGCATTACGATTGTAGCAGTTAATTTCTTCTGTATGGGAAAGAAGACTGTTCAATAAATCCTTTTATTGAAAACGCCCGTATTTCTATTTCTCTGCACCTCTGGTGAAACGAAGCATGCACGATTGACTGAGTGAAATACTTCTCTATTGTTTCCACAACTCTAGAGATACATTTCTTATTCATGGGAAACAAAGTTGTCATGTTTATGCGGTTGTCAGAAACTAATCCCGTCTTGTGAATTCGAGAAAGTTTCTAGTGACCTCTGAGCTAGCTGGCACTCACAATTAAGTCTAATATATTCGATAGAGACCTTGTCGACCTCAGTCCTACGTCAAATCTATAGGATATATTATTCCAATGCGCAGAGCCTATTGGGAATATAAGAACTACACTACACAACGTAGTATATTTATTGAAATGCCCGTGTGGATTACCCTAGGTTGGTAAAACTGAACACAAAATGAAGACCCGACTCACGGAACATAAAAGCAATATACGAACAAAAAATACCAAGTCCGCAATGGCGGCACATTTTTTGGAGTTGAACCATAATATCAGTCAACTCAGGTTTATGGTGTTGGAAGAAATAGTAGAAAGAGAAGGGAGAGATAACAGAAGTTTTCTCCTACAATGTGAATTGATTTTGGATTAGCAAACTTAATTCTGTACATCTAAAGGGGTTAAATGAGCGTTTAGAATTTAGTTGCTATTTATAATTCTTAGAACTGCACTATGTACGTGACCATTGTTCATATTTTTTTACAACATGCGCTTTATGCTGTTTCATGCATACTATTGTTTTGCATTACACTGTTGAGATGTTCTTCGTTTTTCCCAACATTTTTTAGCTCAATTAGGATTATCTCTACTATTCCTCCCATTTTCATTTTTGTGGGCTAATTTTCTATTCGGGACTATTTGGATGCATGTTTTCGTCTTTTTTTAATCTTTTTTTACCGCTTTACCGACACGATTACATATCTGTTTACTTCCGGAGTTTCCGGTATTTCATTTCCGGGTCACGAGGGAAGTGGGTTACACCACGCTTGGTTACTAGCATACCGACGGCTGTATGTAGTAGCAGGTACGCGTTTTTGTTTTTACGGTTGCTTATGTGTGGTTTTCACCTGTTTTTGTAAAGTGCACTATGGTTTTGTGCAAATACAGGATGCTTATTAATATCACTTGGCACACGTTTTTTTACTCGCATTTACGTGAGCGTTTGCTCGCATCATTTCCTGCCTTGATATCACAATCGATGCACTAAGTTTCGTGTTAGGTACACTTGTTTGTACCTTCGATTGTCTGTTCACTCGGTTAAGCACATTCATTTGTGTTTAACATTTTTCGCTGTATCACAGAGCACACTGTGGATGTTTCTTTTTCTTTCTCTTTTTTCACCGCTTTACTCAGCACATGATTTTCGACTTCGGACAGTCTCTGATCTTCTGCATGATCTTTTGGTCACCAATAGCATTAGTGTATCTTTTGTTTGGCATTCCGGAGCTCTTGGATTTCAGCTCAGTTTTTTTTAATATATATTTTTATTATTGGAAGAAAGAACAAGAGCAGATGGTATACATATCGGGTATCATACAAAGGGTACACTACAACGGTGAGTAGGCGAACAGGCTAACTAGGCATAAGTCAATGAGAGGAATACGAAACATAAACATTGGCAGGTATGTAGCAGGAGAAAAAAAACAGTAATATCAGCAACCCATTTAAGCTGAGGCCTACGAGGCCCGTTCACCCACCAATCAGGACAATTAAGACCAAAGTAGACACCCAGATATGAGAAAAAGATCGATTCAGGATAAACAACCCACCTCTCGTAGAAGAAGGAAAGAAAAAGTCCATAGAACTAAATAAAGACAAAAACAAAACAAAAAAAATCCCCCCACCCTGCACCCCTCCAATGGCTACGGCCTGACCCCACTAGCAGCGTGCCTGTCGCTCAACTAACTAAATCCTAAAAGAAGGAAAAGAGTGGAGGAGGAGATGTCATACAGGCTCCTGGTCTCCCCTACCCCCGCCAGAAGCAAACGACCCCAGAATATAGTCAGAACTTTGAAAAATAGCAAGTACAAGCCAAACAAACCAGGGAAGTTTATAAAAAACGCTCGACTCCCGCATCGTTATAGACTGCAAGTCCCGTATCCAATGTAGCCGTTACATCAAACCCAGCCAATCAAACTCATCCCTGACCCTTCCGATCTTTCGTGCGAGCTCTCACCACTAGTACCGCCATGTTGAAAGGGGAAGTAAAACGTTCAAGAAAGTCAAAATCAGGACAGTAGGATCGAGTCCAAAGTTCTAGTGCACGAAGTCCACAAATCAAACAGAAATACCCTTCCACCGATAGTAAGTCTCGTGAACGTAGTAGAACCAGCTGGGAGGAGAAAAATGGGAAACCAATCCAATATGCACTGAGAGCGTTCTCCAGGAATAGAAGATCAGCTGTGTCCATCTTGGGCGATAGCGGCATTGAAAATGATGAATTTTTGGTAGCTCCGCGCTCGCAAGCTGTTGTTTGTGAGCTGACCATATACACCAGTCCTGGTTTCCGCACGGGGCCCTCTGTTTCAAGCGAGACCCGCTTCACGGGTAACACAACGTGTTTCAAATCTGGCGAAGGGTCGGAGTCCGGTCTCAAACAAATAGCCCCAGCTGTTACGACCATTTTGTGGATGATGGCGGTGATCCGCAAATGAAGCGCCCCAATGGCGGCCATTACGGTTTTCAGCGACGGCGTACATTCCGCCCGCTCCATCTCTTCTCGCAAGCGACAGATCAGATCATTAACCCCGGAGGTCGACTACTCCGGGGCAACAGGCACAAGCGGAGCGGACGGCACCGGTGGGAGACCAGTCGATCTCGTGATCTCTACCCCGTCGCTGCCCGCAAGGATCCGGACCCGTCGACCCCGGGGGCTCAGCAGGGTCTTCGGGCACCAGACCCCCGTCCACAGCCACAAATGCGCCTTGCAGCCGTACGATTAGCACCAACCGGACCACAGGACCACCATCCAACCCGGTCAGGATATTCTCCACTTCGAAGGACCGGACGCCGCCCAAGTCTCGCGGCCGATGTTGTTCAACTCCAACCCGGATGGGTCAGAAATCAAGGCCCCGGCTCCCACGCTGGGTTAGGCCGAAAATGAAATACGGCATATCTTCGTCAGTATAGGCGATAACATTTTCGGGATTGCACCTTCCAGCGGTTCAGCCACACGGGAGTCTGGTGCGAATTCAGGATGGATTTATCAGCTACCGGAGGTCGGCAGAGCCGGGAGCTAACGCAGCCATCTTGGTTGCTAGCGTAGCTCCTCCCCCTCAGCTCATTGTTATTTCTTATTTTCTTCGGGAAATTCCCCCTGACGATGGGCTAGTCCCGAAATGTATCAGGGAGTATTTGCTACCTGTTACTCTGGCATTCAAGTTTAATGTGCAATTATTATGGATTCTTAAATATGAGTAGTATCCTATGAAGTATGTGAATCAAGAATTGGAAAATAAATTTTCTATTTGATGAATAATTGGATTGGATTTCAATTTACTTGATGAACATTTGAAATGCGATCTCATCGCCGTTTTCGAGTGGTGCGTGAGCACGTTCTTTCCTTGTAGGGGGACGTTATTGTGCAAATATATTGACCACACCTCTGGGGATCAGGAGGTGGTACTCACTAGCATCTAAGAAGTTTTGAATGAACAGATTACAGTCACACTTTAACTGGGAGTGCGACCGCTCCACTTTGTGTTTGCGTCGTGGACCCTATGTCAGGAGGCTCTGCGTCTCTGGACATGGCTGGAAGGTCAAGGCATTTCCTTGGTGGTTCAACACTTCGCAGGTTCTTTGAATGCCTGGGCGGACGTACTCAGTCACAGGTGCATGATGAATCACGAATGGCGCCTTCACTCGGAGGTGGCGCAAGATCTCTTTCAACAGTGGGGAGAGCCTTGGTTAGATCTATTCGCCACCGAAGAGAACGCACAGTGTCGGCAGTTCTGCGCGTTGGAATTTCCAAGGCGGCACTCGCTCTGCAGCGCTTTTCGTCGCAAGTAGAATTGCGGTCTATTGTACACCTTTCCGCCTATACCACTATTACCCAGAGTGCTGAAGATCAAGCGCAACCAGGCCCAAGTCATTCTTGTGGCTCCGGACTAGGCTTGAAGAGTTTTTTACAACATGCGCTTTATGCTTAAGAGTTTGGTATCCCGAGCTACTCAGTATGAGTGTGGATCCCCCGATCCGACTGCCTCCTCGGGAGGATCTTCTGTCACAGCTTGACCCGAACCTGTCCAGCCTCCACCTCCTTGCGTGGAGATTGAGCGTCAACAATTGATTCCATTTGAGTTCCCTCCTGAAGTCTGTGATATCATTCTGGCAGCCAGGCGTCCATCCACTAAATCGGTATACGCCTGCATGTGGAAAAAATGTGTGGCATGGTGCACAACGAGGACGGTGGATCCCCTTTCTGACCCTCTTTCAGACGTCCTTTTGTTCCTTCTTTCTTAGCCGTCAGGGCTCTGCTCTGGGCACTGTTAAGGGCTACCTTTCTGCAATTTCAACCTTCCTCAGGCTACCTGATCTGCCCTCTCTTCTTGAATCCCCTGTTGTAAATAGATTTCTCAAAGGCATTACCTTTTCCCTCCTATTCAGTTTGTAATGCGGCAGTGGGACTTAAATCTGGTTCTTACGCTCCCTTTGAGCCACTTCACAACTGTCCTCTTCGTTTACTATCTTTGAAGACAGCTTTCCTGGTTGCGTCACCTCCGCTAGGTGCGTGAGTGAGCTCCAGGCTCTTTGCTGTGAGCCTCCTTTTCTGTCCGTTCATCTGGACAAGTTGTGCTCCCCACTCGTCCTTCCTTCTTGCCAAAGGTTGTTACTGCATTCCACATTAGGCAAACTATCACCCTGCCCACTTTATTTCTGCCTCCGCACCATTCCAGAGAGGAAGAGAGGCTCCACTGTCTGGACTCAAAGCGTGATCTTTCATTTGACCTCAATAGCACACAACAGTGCCGGGTGCTTGACCAGTTCTTTGTTGGCTACGTAGGCGCCAAGAAAAGGCGGGCTGTGCACAAGCGGACTATGTCCTGCTGGGTAGTCTAGTGTTTAAAAGCCTGTTATTCTCTGGCTGAAAAGGAACTTCTGATACGGTGGCACGCCCATTATACCAGGACGACAGCAGCTACTGATGCATTGGGACGTGGTGTCCCCCTGCAAGACATCTGTCAGGCAACTACATGGGCCTCGCTGCACACTTTTACTAAGCATTATTGGCTTGACAGCCAAGTCCGCAGAGACTGCTTCTTTGGCCGCTTTGTTCTCCGTGACTTTCTGGTGTGATCTTGGTCCGCAGACCCACCACCGGGGTTGGTATTGCTGGGGTATCTATTCTAAGGTAAGGAATCTATCACTAACGTGTCTCTTTCAGATGCACAAGATACTTATCTTCGGTAACGATATAGCTGTAAGAGACATTAGTTAGTGATAGATTCCTTACCACCCCACCCATCCTCCCCGTTCTGCGAACTGTTTTTACGGTTAAGGTCATCCCTTTCAGGGCCCTATTTTCAATGCACCAGTGGTCAGTATCTTGCATGGCTCTGCTTTCCTGGTGTGGAAAGTCGTGTACAGAACTGATGTCAGCACGCGAGGGCGGCGTCTAAGTAGCTGCCATGACGTCATCCCGGCGATTATGACAGACGCGGAGCCGCACAACGCCACCTTGCGATGTGCACGGGTACTGCTGACAAAACCTTTCCGGATCTAGTCTGATGCCTGGGGTTAATTCTAAGGTAAGGAATGTATTACTAACTAATGTCTCTTACAGATGTATCTTTACCGAAGGTAAGTAACTTGTGCATATTTATCAGTGCTCCAATTGCCAAAGACGACCAGCACTCTCAGGGTAGGTGAATCGTTGTTTATTAGAACGTGTAGAAAAGCAGACTCGTTTCAGCAAGCGGCTTTATCTATGTCTGCATTTCGTGCCAGAAAGTTAATTTAAGTATACAAGCAAATTCATTGGATGAGGCTGAGAGCTCATAATCGAAGAGGGAGTACTCTCAAGGCAAGTCACTTACTCCCTTACTGTAGTCCCCATCTTATAATATGCAAAGAAATATAGAGATTCAATTTCATTCATTGCAGTGAGTACTATAGTTGTTCATGTTCATTTATACGATAAATATCACACTCCATATTATAACCATGATTCAACATAAATTATAATGATGGAATAATGAATGTGTTGGTAACAATTACATGATAGCGAAATGAAAATCATAATGCTAGTTTCTTTTGACAATCACAATGCCTCTACTTGTGTCCAGGATGACCAACTGAAATATTGACCTATTCTGTGAGTTCGCTAAATCACAGTCCTCCTTGGATTGTGCCCCGGGTGGACAAATACAGTGACATCCAATCGTCTATAGTGCGTGAATGCACTGTACATGATTTTGAGGATTACATTGTGCAGCATACATGTCAATTACATTGATATGCAAATTATGCCGTTAAATGTAGTGTGATTAGCTGAAGTCATCATTCAACATAGTTGGGCCCTGATGGGAAGCTGGTTCCATATTCTAAGATGCATATACGTCAATAGGCCCCCAAGCAGTAATTTGCCACCTATCTTTAATTATTCTTTTGCTTACTTTATATTCCCAAATGAAAGAAATTCAGCACTCCGACATAAAGCAAGAAAACACCTGGAAAGAGGTCGCAGCATTCACCAAATGAGGCATATCAAGAGACAATTTTCAGAGTAAAGCGTGGGGTTTTATTACTGCCAACCTCTTACCAGAAAGGCTTTCCCAGATGTCATATGAAAACAGCATTCAAATATGTGTGAAAATATATATATATATATATATATATATATATATTATTTACCAAACCAATCTTCTGATTAAAGAAGGCGCTGACTCCGTGAGTTTCAATTCAAACGTATTTATTCCTTTTCAGTTTCTGCTTAGACGCGTTTCGACGGGCTCCTGCCGCCTTGATCACTAACAAATGCATACTGACATTGAGGTTTATATATACACAAAAGCACATTCTCACTGATTGGGTAGTCTCAGTTAATGCTAAATGACAGTTGCTATAGTTACATAGGTTACACCCAAGATGATGACGCTGCTTTAGCATATGACTTGCACATTTGGAACATCCATGAAGTCTTTCCACTGTTACTGTTAAATTCACATGTAACAAATACTTGCAGCATATGTGACCAAACAATTTCGTGCTTAATTTGTACAATGTGATAAATTGTGCCCAACATTACTGTGAGATCGAGCATTAATGGTGACACAGCACACCCCCACTTTCAGCCTATTTTAGTTAACATGTTTTGTGTCCGCGCTTCAGCGAATCCCGTGTGTCCATGCACACAGGCTGGACATTGCTGCTCATATATACATGTGGATTGGTCCGGCGCTGTAATCTCAGAAATGTCAGTTCCCTGAGGCGCGCTTCTGCGAGTTGGCAGCATCTGGATTGTTCAGACTCGGTGAGTGTTTAAAGTGAGAACACCGCGCGCGCGTTCTGTTTGGCCTGATAGCCTAATGCAGTTAAACTATTGAATGTAGATTAATGCTCCTTCTACTTGAAGGATAGCGAGCGGGAACTGCCATTGTATTAATATATATATATATATATATATATATATATATATATATATATATATATATATAATAATGCCCTTACAAGTAATCAAATGCAATTGTTAAATGCATGGGCTAAAGCACAAGCAGATAATTATTGTAAAACAGACGCAAATAGTGAGCACTTATAACTCAAATAATAATGGTGCAAAACATGAGCAGATTATAATAATGGAACATTCATAAATCAAATGCAAGAGAAATTGAACATAAGCAAGTATTAATAATAATGATAATACTGAATATCCACTGCAAAAAATAGGCACTATTAACGCCTTAACCGCGGCGTTTTTTCTGCCGCGGTGCGTGGGTTCTATGGAGTGGGCGGGGCTCCGACGGCAGCACCCCCGAGGTAGTGCTCCCGTCGGCCGATGGGAGCACGGAACGGGTTAAATGGAAGTAATCGAACACAAGAAATATACCCTGTCAAATGAAAGCATGGAAACATAAAATATATACATAGAAAACATCAGATGATTATAACACTCATATAAATGAATGCCAATAAACACGAACCACTTAATACCTGAATGTGTACACAGACACTCACACATTACAATTACAATAATCAGAAAAAATACTTCACTGGCTGCAATAGCTTCATCTTAGTCCACGTAAGACTGGAGGCGTCCAAATGACAATCCTGGGTCCAAGAGACTTCTCAAGCCGGGAAATGCAACACTGAGTGGACACGGCCGTCCCTCAGGAAGAGAACCCAGACTTTCCAAGTGAAGTGACCCCAGTTTTATATTATTCTCAATGTACTAGAAGTTTCAGAGAAGACCTCCTCTGTGCCAAGAAAGCTTTCCAGAGTTGACCAATCTCCGCAAGCATTCCAAAGACAAACAATTTCTCTAGTGTTCTTCTGCCCTTCCACACTACTTGTTTCCCTTATCTTGTACACTTTTAAGAAAGTAAAAAATATTTCAAAAAGTACAAAAACACACTTCAAACAGGAAAAACCATCTTAAACGCGAATAACCCGATTAACCATGAGTAACCTGGTGGCCTGCTTATGTGTGCAAAACTCAGGAGTCAGGATTCAAGATGGCATGAGGGCATGTCAAAGCCAATAATGAAAACTTCATAAAACTTCCCAATGTACAACATAATGCACATTTTGGCATCACTGACTATAACACTACACTGAGACAGAAAAGTACATTTAACACATTCTGTTCCAAGCAAGGCTGGTTTGTAACACTCCTACTCTGCAGCTTTACGGAGACACCAAATGAAATACCAAGGGAAAATGCACGTGCAGATGTCATACATTTAAGATAGAATGAATTAAAACACATGGATTATTTTAAAACAATGGTAGTCAAAGGTCATCACGCGGTCCCAATACATGGGAGTGCCTATAGCACTACACCATACTAAACATATTAAAAGATTGATGATCTAGTGCAATCAGTGACAGTGGAAAAACAGTCAGATTTGAATTACCTAATTTCTAATTTAATTTCTAATTTAAAATACTTCTAGAGCGCAGCGTACACCTTGCGGTTTCTTGGCGCTGGGGGGATCGGCAGCTGAGGGGGAAAGACCAGGGAGAGGTGAAGGGAATTTTGAGGGAGATTAAGTGAGGAAAGCCTGGCTGAAGAGGAACGTTTTCAGATCTCTGCGAAAGGGGAGATACTGAGTGGCAGAGCGGAGGTGGTCAGGGAGTGAGTTCCAAAAGGTTGGAGCCAGGGTAGAGAAATTGGCCCCGCCCCACTTTTTGCGAGTGAAGCGAGGGATATGGAGGAGGGACTTGGAGGAAGACCGGAGTTCTCTTACGGGTACATAAGACTTGATTAGTGAGGAGATGAAGGCGGGGGCAGTGCCCTGGCGGGCCTGGAAGACCATACAACCGATCTTAAATAGGGCCCGTTCCTTTATAGGGAGCCAGTGAAGCTCCCTGAGAAGAGGGGTGGAGTGGTGATACCGAGGAAGACCGTACACCAGCCGGGCTGCTTGGTTCTGAACGGTCTGGAGTCTACGCAGACTGTATGCGGGGATACCGTGGTAGAGAGCGTTTGCGTAGTCCAGTTTCGATATCACAAGTGCGGCCATAATGATCTTAAGTGCCTGGGGGGAAAAGAAGCGGGAGACAGTGCGGATAGTGCGGAGAGAGAGGAAGCAGGAGGACACCACAGAGCTGATTTGTGAATGGAGGGTGAGTTGGCTGTTTATTTTGACACCAAGTGTTTTGACCGTGATGGAGGGGGTCGGTGCAGTGCCAAGGGAGGGGGGCCAGAAGAGAGAGTTCCAGGGACTGGACGAACCACCAGTGAGAACCAGCTCGGTTTTATCCGGGTTCAGCTTACCTGCTGTATTATCCTCTGCAGAACCATATAAAGAAAACATTTTCAGGATTTCATGAAGCATGATTTTAGTAAGATCAAGTGGCTTCAGTTTATAAAAGAAACTTTAATAGAAATGGGGATGGGTAAACTGTGGGAGAACCCTGAATTGACCCCATTCCCATCACAAAAAGAGCTTAAGGCTGTTTATTTGGATTATAGGATCAACTTTGACTAGGGATTTTCTATTGATAAAACACAAGCTTGAGTTTGAATCTTATTTGGACCTTATTTCAAAACCAATGTCTAGGAAGCTCTATCACCAGTTTAGGGTAGGTTCTCTGCCGATTAGAGCTTTCACCAGTAGATGGCACAAGCCTACGACAGAATTGTGACCCCTGTGCTTGGCACAGTCAGAATCCATCCCCCACATACTATTCGTCTGCCCGGCTTATAGGTTACCAAGGAGGAAATGGCTCAAACCCATTTGTACCATTCTTGACACAAGAGTTTCCACTGAGGCCCTGAGGATTTTACAGACATGTACCCAGGAATCTATTGTTATTGCCATAGCAAAATTCCTCAGCTGGGCATGTGTGATTCGGGCTAATAAACTTATAGTACATTGACTTGATCTGTTTTAAACTGTTTGTGGGATATGGGGTAGCTCAAATCTGACACACTGTAGTATAATGGGGGTATGGCCTATGACAGATTGGGGCAGTTCCAATCACCTTCACTGCAATGAGCCCCTGGTTTCATTATTTTCTTTTTTACTATCAACTCAATGCCGTATCTGATGTGGTTTAATATTCTATTTTAATTGAATCATTGTGTCTGTTTAGAACAATATTATCATGCCATGACTCAATTATTTTAACCAAGTATTTTTTATAACTTGTTAATTTTTAATTGAAGACTCTATGAACTGAACTGAATTTAGTACTGCCCAAGGGACGACTTTTTACTGGTGACTTTTTTCTCCCTTGGTTAGACTGACATGACTATTCTGGTATTGTTTGGTTAGAGTAGTGTAATTGTTCTGTGAAGGTTTTCCTTTGTGTAGCTTTGATGAAAGCTTTGTTAGATCAACCTAGTTCTAACACTACTTTATTGAACGTTTATTTCTATGGAAATTTACGGTGTAAAAAGGAACTCTGTTGAGCATGTGCGGGCAAATACCAAATGATAATCAAAAGGTTGAGAAACTGGAATATTGTGTGTGTTGAATAAGTCTTGCAATTGCATGCTGATTCCAGAATAATTAATGTGTTTTCATTCCTACCTTTTGTTAATGTCACAGGTTATTATCTGATCCAGAAACATTCATCCCATATGTTGGGGCAGACCTCCAAACCAGTGACGCAGACACAGAAAATTCTAAAGCACTATATCGTTCAAGAGTATGTATTCATCATCACAAATGGCTCCACTAGTTTTGTGAAACAATTGACAATTCATCAGTTTGCTCTGTGTTTCATAAGGTTTTCTAATGTACGTATTCACAGAAAGATGTGAATGCCTTTGTTCTTAACCTATATATCGAGAAGCTGTTAGAATATAAATCCATATTGTATGGTTTGGAGTTTACACTACAGACTGTCCCTATGTCACCAGACT
Source organism: Lissotriton helveticus (assembly GCF_964261635.1). NCBI lineage: Eukaryota > Metazoa > Chordata > Amphibia > Caudata > Salamandridae > Lissotriton > Lissotriton helveticus. The sequence goes on from NC_136067.1 coordinate 108,555,680, forward strand.
GTGGAGTTTGATTTTATCTATCTAATTCTGTACTAAAACCTATTCTGTTTTTGATAGTCTATCTCAATCATTAAATTAGTCTCCTTATTTTTATGAAACTCATCCACAAAACCGTAATGCAAATTTGATAGATTATAAAAACCTTTATAAAACATGCAATGTTTAAGAAATTCATTTTCAAAGGTATATTCCACTAGACAATCAGTACTAAGTACAGGTAAATATAAAACTGTAAACTATGCCTATACAGAAATCACCACAGAGATTGAGGTAAAAGGACTATCAAAATTGCCATTCTCATTAGGAGCTCAAATATCTTTTGCTAGAATCCAGTACACATTGGATAAATGATGCCACTGCAAAACTATGGTCTGTTTCTTTTGTTCAGCTCAATTTAAAAGGCGTTGGCTACACATCTGATGCCTAAACACCGAAAAACTGTGGGGTTCTAAACTTTCTATACAAAAGACAGAAAAGCAGGAAATTAGATCTTGTCTCTGTCTGCTTAGAGCAGGTTCATAAATCTGAAAGTACATGTGATCCCATCCAATTCTTTACACATTCCTAAGAGGGACAGCATGTGACTTAAAATGGACATAAAGAGCCGTCATTTGTGGGTCTAAATATAGTTTGTGTCATGGTAAAAATGTAGGTTGCCAATTTGCCAAGCCCGTCGTAGATAAAATGGTCTTGCAATGTGTTTTTATTTTCAGTTAGGCAACCAAGCTTAACTGGTGTAGTCCCTTATCATCTGCTTGTTTCTGGAGCTTTCCTAATTTGAGATTTGGCAAGTGTAGCACCACTCCTTCACATGTTTGAACAGCTATAGATGATCTGTGGAGTCCTAGACATTAACTCTCTGACAGTGTTACTAAAGATCATCATTTCCCGGCTATATAATACTTGCAAACCACCATAGAAGGTGAGTGTAATATAGCCCATCATTCTATCTGGTGTAGCCAAAGCTTTCGAAAAAGTAGATACATTTGGCACAGCTAGCGGTCATAAAAAGGACTTGCATACATTTTTAGGTTAAAGCCCGTCGTTTGCTAAAGACATCTTGGGGGCATTAAAAAAGATTCCCTGGGAATACATTCCGCCTTTTGCTTACCATTAGCTTTGTAACTCACATTTGATTGCTTTCCATTTGCTGGCTTTATTTGTTTTAGGCTGTCCAGCTTGAATTTGTCCCTCCTGCAGTGCATACCCTGTTTATTGTATTCTTCCACCAGTGCTTGTATTCTGTAAAAAGGCTTTAACTCTTGTTCTTACTATGTTACATTTGCTGTGTATTTAAAGACGGGGGTCAAATGACCTGATCTGTCTTCCAAGGGAGCTTGGTGTTTACTTTTCTTTCTCAAGCTTCAAAGTGAGAGGATTTATTTGACAGGAATTTTTTTCCACCACACAGCAAAATGTAAATGTCTTTAAATGAACTGTGCAGACATATCTGAAAGAGACACGTTAGTATTAGATTCCTTACCTTAGAATATCCCCAGGCGTCAGACTGGATCCGGAAATATTTGCGTAGCAGTACCCTTGCGCGTCGTAAGGCATCGTCTGCGGCTCCACGTCTGTCGTCGGCGTCGTGGGTGCCGTGATGACGTCGTCGGAGTACTTAGACGCCGCCTCCGCGTGCTGACGTCAGTTCTTCTTTTTTCCGCGCCAGCAAGCGCAGATCTGGAAAAAGCAGTAACCCTAGTCATTTTTTGACTAACTTTTTGATCGATTTTGATCATTTCTCGAAGTCTTTCAACTCCGATCGGTGCCGTAGGGATGCCCGGCTTTAAGTACTGCGAGGATTGCGACCGCCTGATGTCGGTCACGGATCCTCACCACCTGTGTTTAACTTGTCTAGGCGTCGATCACGACGACAAGGCCTGCTCCGACTGCCGGGCCCTCTCTTCGAAAGCCAGGCGGGAGCGGTCCCGCAGGCGACTCGAACTCCGGCAGTCGGTCCCGGGGCGCGAGAGGTCTTGGTCCCATGGGAGGTCGAGGGACAGGTCGCTGGCTCGGAGCCACCACAGCTCCGAGAGTAGGCCGCACTCCTCCGGGTCGAAGTCGTCGTCAGGTAAGAAGCACAAGAAGTCCAAGAGGCGTCATCGCTCTGCGGACTCCCCCCGACACTCGCGCGATGCGGCCGGGGGTTCGGGTGACACCACCCACGCGGCTCCGACGGAGTCGCGGGCGCCACGTGCAGCTCCACACCCTCCGGTCCCTGGGCTGAATGCGTCGCAGGAGGAGATCGAGCGCTTCCTCATGGCCATGAGGAAACTCACTCCTCCGACGGGCTCCGCGGCGCCTTCGGGCCCAGCAGACCCGTCTGGGACCCCTAGCGGGTTGGGGGGTTCAGCCCCGACGCCGTCGGGTGTTGCGGCCCCGGCGCCTTCGGGCCCGGCGTTCGCAGGTTCCCGCTATGCCGACGCCGCCGGCGCCTTCGGGCCCGGCGCCGAGGGGTTCAGTTGTCCCGGCGCCGGTGGACCTTACGACCTCCCCGGCGAGGGACCCTCAGGTGTCGCCTCCGGCGCCGTCCTCTGGCGGCGCCGTCCCCGGTTCCACCTTCGTTCCTGTTCCGGCGCCGCGACGGCCCCGATGGGCGCCGCTCCAGACGTCGTTTGGAGAGTTTCACTTCTATGAACAGGCCCCATTAGTTGAGAACCCTGAGTTTAAGGAGATGGGTGATGAAGAGGACTGGGAGGGGTCTGAGGACCCTCTGACCAGAGAGTGTCAGTCTCATGAGGACTGGGCAGGAGACCTTGGGGAGGCCAGTGGTCTGGACACCTCTCGAGACATTGGTTTTGTCTCCCCTCCTACCGTGGCTTCGGAGGAGGGGGCAACCTACAGTGTGGTGCTGATGAGGGCTGCCAAGACCTTGGCCCTTGAGCTCCCCGTCGCGGCCGTGAGGACTAGTCTCCTCACTGAGGTCCTTAAACCGCAGTCAAGCTCGGCCGAGCATCTGCTGCCCTTTAATGAGGCCTTGACCGACGTTCTTCTGGGCACTTGGTCCAAGCCCGCTACGGGTTCGCCTGTAGATAGGAACGTGGCCAGACGCCACCGCCCAGCACCGGGCGACCCATGTTTCCTGTCCACCCACCCTACCCCCGAGAGCCTGGTCATCCAGGCCTCCAATTCCCAGACCGCATTCCCGTCGGCACCGCCGGATAGGGAATCCAAGAGGTACGAGCAGTACGGCAAAAAGATCTTCTCGTCCCTTAGTCTGGGACTGCGGTCTTCCAACACTGCATGCCTCTTGGGCCGTTACACCCACTCTCTGTGGGATACGGTCGCGGAAGTGCTGCCAGGGTGTCCGTTGGAGGTACGGGCCAAACTCGGCCAAGCCCTTGTGGAGGGCCGGGATGCAGCCAAATATTCCATACGGTGTGGGCTGGATACCACCGACTCACTGGGTAGAGCAATGGCAACGACGGTGGCGGTCAGACGCCACGCCAGGTTGAGGTCCGCCAACTTTTCGGCCGATGTCCAGAGCACCTTGATGGACTTGCCGTTCGATGGCCGTCGCCTCTTTGGCGACAAGGCAGACCATGCGCTCGACCGCTTTAAGGACTCCAGGGCTACGGCCAAGTCCATGGGCCTCTCGGCCCGCGCCAGCAATCGGCTGCCTTTCATTCCTTTCGTGGCCACGGAAGGGGTGTACCCACACGTGCTGCCAGCCACGCTCCGCAGGGTAATACCCAACGCGGTGGCGGCCGTGGGAACCGCCGTCCCGGCGGTCGGGGACAACGGCGAGGTCAGTCCACACCTCCCCCGCAGCATCCGCCTCAAAACACTCCTACTCCGTGCTTTCAGGCCCATGTGACGCCAGTGGGGGGCAGGGTTCGCCATCACCACCTCCACTGGCGCACCGTCACTTCGGACAGGTGGGCGCTGCAGATCGTCCGAAGGGGCTACTCCCTCCCCTTCGAGGCGACTCCTCCAGCCATGCCACTGCAGAACCACTGTGTATCGGGGGATCATTTGCGACTTCTGCAGGAGGAAGTTACGGCCCTCTTGGCCAAGGGGGCCATCGAGCGCGTTCCTGGGCCAGAAGTAGGGTGTGGTTGCTACTCCCACTATTTCCTGGTACCCAAGAAGGGCAAAGGGGGCCTACGCCCTATCTTGGACCTACGGAACGTCAACGGCTTCCTCCGGAAGGAGAAGTTCAAGATGCTGACACTGGCTCAGGTCCTAGCTGCTCTGGACCCAGGAGACTGGATGGTAGCGTTGGACTTGCAGGACGCTTATTTCCACATCCCCGTCCTGCCGGCCCACCGGCGCTACCTGCGGTTCACGGTTGGCCACGAGCACTTTCAGTATACCGTGCTCCCCTTCGGCCTTACCAGCGCCCCACGGGTGTTCACAAAGGTGATGGCGGTGGTCGCAGCTCACCTGCGCAGGTTGGGGGTTTCAGTCTTTCCCTACCTCGCCGACTGGTTGTTGAAGACGGGCTCGCCCCAGACAGTCGTCAGCCACCTCCAGACTACGGCAGACCTCCTGCACCGGCTGGGGTTTTCCATCAATGTGCCGAAGTCACACCTGTGCCCCTCTCAGAAGCTCCTTTTCATCGGAGCGGTTCTTGGGTCTATCCACCCCACCAGCGGGCCCGGGATATTCGGGCTCTGATTCCCATCTTTCAGCCGTTATTTCGGGTCTCGGTCAGATTGACGCTGCGGCTTCTGGGGCTGATGGCCTCCTGCATCCTGCTGGTGCATCACGCCAGGTGGCGGATGCGGGCTCTGCAGTGGGACCTGAAGTTTCAGTGGGCCCAGCATCAGGGCAACCTATCCGACCACGTCCTGATCTCGGAGGGCACTGCGAGACAGCTGCAGTGGTGGCTCACGGACCGCGATTGGGTCAGCGGCAGATCCCTCTCCCTTCCCCAACCGGAGCACGTAGTTGTGACGGATGCGTCCCTCCAGGGCTGGGGAGGCCACATGGGAGAGGCGGAGATCAGAGGCCTCTGGTCTCCGGCGGAGGCCCGACTCCACATCAACCTGTTGGAGTTACGGGCGATTTGTCTAGCACTACGCGCTGCTGCTGGCGCTCTCGCTTTTAACAACTCCCTGATTTTGTATCTGATTTTGGACTTTATTTGTTGCACTTTTCCCCTGCTTTTAGCTGGGTTTCGCCCCCTCCCTCATTCCGCATTTAAATTGGCTCCTTCACCGCCGCTTGGCGGGCCTGGGTCCCGGGGGTGGTCCACTGTGGGCGCCATTTTGCTTTGGGCTAACGGTAGAAAATCGGGCGCCATCTTGGAGCGTCCTCGCGCTCGCGCTGGGATTGGTGGCTCTATTTAATGCTTTCCTCTCCCGCGCAGCGGGATGCGCAGGTTGGGACGCCGTCGCTTAGCCGGAGTCGTGCCAGAGTCCTGCCCGTCTGCGCTCGTCCGCGACGAGGAGGCGCGTGGCGGGGCAGGTCCTGGTCCTCTCCGTTGTGGCTCTCATCAGTCCATCTGCGATATGGTGTCATATACACGGTCAGAGCTGCTGGCTATAGAGCACAGGAATAGGGTATGTATTTGCAAGCCTGTTGATCCTTTAGTAGGCCCATACAGCTGTGCCTGTAAGGGTTGGTCACTTGCGAGCCCTACTAAGATCCGCTCCCTGGAAGACGCTACCCCTATCATACGCAAGCACGTTACGTCTCGGGACCTCCGGATCTGGTGCTTAAACGTGAGATCTCTGGTCAAACATCACCAGTCCATATATGATCTGCTTGAAAAAGAAGACCCTGATCTTTTTCTATTGACCGAAACCTGGCTTCAGGATGCTGACTCTGCTATTTTGAATCTTGCCTTTCCCCAGAACTATACGGTCTTTACGTCCAACAGGACCACAAGAGGAGGTGGTATCGCCATGGCAGTCAAATCCTGCTTTCCTGCTGAATGGAAACTGTCGGGGCTGCCCGCCTGTGAAAGTGCTATCTTCAAAGTTGCTTTTAGCCATCATTTTACGTTCAGCGGTATGCTCATCTACCGCCCTCCCGGCAATGATACTGTCTTCAAATCCGCGCTGGCCGATATGGTGAGCCCTATAGCGCTCGGTTGTGCGAATTTTAACATCTTGGGGGACCTTAATATCCATTTCGATAATAGGTCATCCACAACCGTGAACACTCTGCTGGCGGATCTTGAAGCTCTTCAACTCATCCAGCTTGTTACTCTTCCTACCCACTCAGGGGGCCATATTCTGGACCCCTTTTTTTCCACGCTTGAGGGTGTGAAGGTGTCAGACCCGATGCAGATGGGATGGACGGATCATTTGCTAGTGGAAGCCTTCTGTCCTGTCCACGATAAGTCTTTCAAATCGGTGGACAGGCCTACTCTAAAAAGACTTTGGCATAAACTCAAACTTGAAGAGTTTTACAGTTTACTGGAACAGAAACCTTTGAGCGCCTTTGCTAACGTGGACCAAGGCTACCAACAGTTCTGCACTTGGATCTCTGAGGCTCTTGACTCCCTTATACCTTTGCGGTGGTCGAAAGGCCGGGCAAAAACATCTAGCCCATGGTATAATGAGTCCCTTGCCGAGCTGAAAAAATCTTGCCGGGAAACAGAGAGGGAGTGGAGAAGATCTTACGATCCTGCTCTGAAAATCCGGTATTTTGCCGATCTGAAGCTCTATCAAAGGGCCATCTGCAGAACACGGGCCGCTTTTTATGCTCAGGAATTTGCAGCCAGTACTAATCCATCTAAACTGATCTTTAAGGTCCTGAAGGACCTCATGAAAAAAAGAGCCACCTCGGAGGTGATTTGCACAGACTCCCATTGTGAGAATCTGGGCATTTTTTTCCTGGAGAAAGTGCAAAAAATTTACCGAGGATTTGATCAATGCCGGCTGAATCCAGAGGTAATTGCCCCGATTCTTTGGGGTATGAGACCATGGCTACTCTTTACAACAATGGAGAGAGAGAGGGAAAAATAATAATGCTAGGCACTATGTGAGGTGGGAACTCCTGGTCCCCCAATTAATCTGGAAAAAACAATAGAGGAGTAACCCCTCGTAGGTAGGGAGAAAAATAACTCTCTGACAATGAGCACTAGTGCTCTGGTTAGCAAATTTTACCCCAACCTGTTACTGGATAAGGCATATCCTTATAGAAGACCCCTCACTCACCAACCTGGTTGGTGACATGCTTCATCATCGGGGTCCCACCCCATAAGCCGAGTGCCTACGGGGTGTGCTGCGACACCTGATTACAGTGGAGCTGGTTTCGTTTTTATGTGTTCAAGACTATCAAAAATTGTGTATTAAAAAGGGCCAACACTACTCACTTCAAGTATTTATTCTTGAGCGCTTGAACCCTTAGTAAAAATCAAGTGTGGCACCTTTGCCTAATTAGGAAGGCTTTGGTGTCAAAAAGTCGTATTAAAATATATAAAAATAGCAAAAGTGTGCTATGTGAATATACAAAATTATTGTTTAAAAAGGTCTACATGTTTCAACCCATACATGGATCCAAGGGTTTTCGTCAGGACCGTAGGTGATTTGAACTGGGTGGTCCGCCCGCGCTAAGGAGCGTCCTGCCCTAGTTCAATTTAGAGATCGTAAATAAGGATCTCGTGCAAAAAGGTGCGTTTTTCACTTTTGGAAAAAACCTGTGAAAAGACAGGGAAACAAAAAACAGGAAGGGGTCACACACAGGGGTAGACAAAATGGATTGTACCACATATAACATATATATTCATGATCATTAGGACAATCATAATATCCACGTGTGGAATCATACCAGCATATCACTATCGCGATTGGAACATATCTATTGCGTGGGTGGCAACAGAAATATAGTGATAAAATGCCGGGAGGTGCCTTTCAATCAAAGGGCAGCCGCCAAATGAGGGGCGTCGATATGGTTTGGCGTCTGGAATACGTGAAAAACAGGGGTCGATAAATGGGAGAGTGACCTATTAGCGTGCTGCGCTGTGATCGGCTGCCAAATAGATGTGAGCAGTCGTGAGAAAAACCGTCTCAATAGTATTGGGGCGGCTAGTTATTTAGTGCTTACGCTTGGAAGCGAAAATCTCGCTTCATAGGCACCAGCGTAACCAAGTTGACAGGATTCCGTCTCCTGTAGGTAAAAAAACAACAAGTATCCCGTGTCAGCGCTGTGGCCAAAGCGCTCTGACAGTCGAGTATTGCCCCAAGAAAAATTACGGTCGATCGTTCCCGCATAGCGGTCCTTCAAGTGTACTTACTTGTCGCTTCTGTTCATCAGACCGATTAACCTACTTGGTTCTTGCTCGGCGTGCCCCGTGGAGTGTCTCCGGTGTCTGTTTGCCGGTAATGTGAACACTTCCTCGTTGGGCGTGGCCGGGTCACGTGTGGTGAGCACGTGATCCGGAGGTGGCCAATCACAATGTTCGGTGAACACTGTTGTAGGACTTACCCAAGTAAAGCAATGTTTACTTCGCCATGGTAACGGGTGTAGTGATCTAGGGCGGACAGCGCTCGCTTAGCTGAGCCATAGTTCTAGGGTATTTTTTATCGTGTTTCTGAGCATAAACATGGGTGTGAATGGGGAATATTTACAAGGTGTTAAGTATACAGAGATTACTTTCAGGACATAGGAAAACGGGCAGGGTTGCCGTTTGGAGGCTTTGGCAAAATAGAACAGGCATAGAATAACTCCGTGTGGTGGGTCTGGATTCCAACATGCTCTCTTATGTCAATACATTGTTCCACGGAATATTATCGTTTAAGCCGGTTTTGTGCGTGGAAAGTCTGTAGACCCATCTCTGTTCCTTCTCGTATAGGCGTTTGTCTAGGTTTGTACCAGGTTGTACTTGTTCAATTATTGTCCATTTTATATCATCGGCAGTGTGACCTACCGACAAAAAATGTTCAGTAAGCTTTGTATTTGTCTTTTTGCACCTGATGGTGCTCCTGTGCTCTCCGATGCGAAGTTTTATTTTTCTACTGGTCATTCCTACATAATGCAAGTCGCATGGGCATGTCAATCTGTAGATGACATTCTCGCTATTGCAGTTAGTCTGCCCTCTTATTGTCGCAGCACACCCCGTAGGCACTCGGCTTATGGGGTGGGACCCCGATGATGAAGCATGTCACCAACCAGGTTGGTGAGTGAGGGGTCTTCTATAAGGATATGCCTTATCCAGTAACAGGTTGGGGTAAAATTTGCTAACCAGAGCACTAGTGCTCATTGTCAGAGAGTTATTTTTCTCCCTACCTACGAGGGGTTACTCCTCTATTGTTTTTTCCACCATGGCTACTCTACCAGACTTGTCCACTGAGATCTTTGACAAACTTAGCCTCAGGGTGAAATCAGGCTCTCCTCTGGACCCGCTGAAGTCAGCTCTTATCAGCACTCTTTCCCCGCTGTGTCGGGCTCCCATATTGAATCTTATCAATATGTCACTGTCCAATGGAACGGTACCCACTGCCTGGAAACAGGCAGTAGTCACTCCAATTTTAAAAAAGGCCAACTCTGACCCTCGGTTACCAGAAAATTATCGACCTATATCCCTACTGCCTTGGATAGCTAAAGTAACGGAAGCCCACGTCAACTCAGTTCTGTCTGAGCACCTGGCTCGCAATCAGATACTGGATCCTAGCCAGAATGGCTTCCGGCCAGGACACAGTACCGAGACGGCATTACTTTACATCACTGAACATCTTCGCCAGGTACTTGATTCCGGACGGACAGCAGCGCTTTTGCTATTAGATCTAAGCGCTGCTTTCGATACTGTGTCCCACCATATACTGATCCAACGACTAGAGGAAGCTGGAGTCACTGACATCGCTCTCCAGTGGTTTCGATCATTTTTGTCTGATCGAACCTTTAAAGTGGCAATACCACCAGGCCAATCCATCATCCATCCCTTGGAGCTGGGAGTCCCACAGGGCTCCTCGTTGAGCCCCACAATGTTCAATCTCTATGTGAAACCGTTGGCTGCAGTCGTCAAACAGTGGGGTCTGACGATGACCTCATATGCTGACGACACGCAGCTGGCGGTGACACTCAGTGGAGACCCTGAGGTGGAGGCCCCCAGATTCCGTGCGGGTCTTGTGGCAGTAGCAAGCTGGCTTCGCACCAACTGCCTACAGTTGAATGCCACCAAAACTGAGATGTTGGTATTGGGGAAGCACGCTGAGCTATGGGGAAACCAGTGGTGGCCACCAGAGCTGGGCGTTATTCCGATTCCAGCTGCTGGAGTGAAAAATCTAGGCGTTTGGCTGGACCCCGCGCTCACTTATACGGACCATACTAAGAAGGTGGCTGCCACGTGTTATGGCATCCTGCGGGGCATAAGGCCGGTCTTAAAGTACTTTGATCCCCCCACCAGACAGCTCGTGGTCCAGGCATCGATTTTATCTCGGCTGGACTATGGGAGTGCGCTGATGTTAGGGATGAATCAGGCGGAGGCCTCTAGGCTACAAAGGGTGCAAAATGCTGCGGCACGGGCCATTGTGGGCCTCCCCAGACACTGCTCTGTGTCTGGTACCATCTCGGCCCTACACTGGCTTCCGGTCAGACAGCGGATCAAGTTTAAAGCGCTGTGCTTGGCCTTTAAAATTCTGAAATGTTCTTCGCCGCCGGCACTTGCAAATCTACTTATTCCTTACATCCCTCTGAGATCATTGAGATCAGAGGCTCTCCATCTGGCAGTTTGCCCTCGTTTTAAATTGAGTAGAATGGGTGGCCGCTCTTTCCGGGTGCTGGCAGCAGGGTTATGGAACTCTCTCCCGGTGTGCACTCGAGCTCTTAATGACTTACTCGCCTTTAGGCAGGCGATTAAAACCTTCCTGTTTCCCGCCCGTGAATAGTCATCCCTTTCTTTTATTGTGTGTTATGTTATAGTGCCTGTCAAAGCGCCAGGACGCCCCTTTGCTGGGGCAGCTGTGCGCTATAGAAAAATAAATAACATAACATAACACTGAAAGCATTCCTCCCCTCTGTCCGGGGGAGTGTAGTGCAGGTGTTCACGGACAACACCACCGCCATGTGGTACTGCAACAAACAGGGCGGGGTGGGGTTGTGGACCCTTTGCCAGGAGGCTCTGCGCCTCTGGCAATGGCTGGATTGCCAGGGCGTGACCCTGGTGGCTCAACACCTGGCGGGTCTCTGAACGCCACGGCACTAGCTCAGCCGTCGGTGCATGATGGATCACGAATGGCGTCTGAACTCGGACGTGGCGCAAGGCCTCTTTCAGCAATGGGGAGAGCCTTGGTTAGATCTATTCGCCACCGAAGAGAACGCGCAATGTCATCAGTTCTGTGCGTTGGAATTTCCAAGGCGGCACTCGCTCGGTGACGCTTTTTGTCGCGAGTGGAGTTGCAGTCTTTTGTACGCCTTTCCGCCTATACCACTTCTGCCCAGAGTGCTGAAGAAGATCAAACGCGACCGGGCCCAAGTCATCCTTGTGGCTCCGGACTGGGCACGAAGGTACTGGTATCCCGAGCTACTCAGTACGTCAGTCGATCCCCGGTTCGTCTGCCTCTTCAGGAGAACCTTCTGTCGCAGCATCAGGGCACGGTCCTCCACCCGAACCTGTCCAGTCTCCACCTCCATGCTTGGAGATTGAGCGGCGACAGTTGAGGCCATTTGACTTGCCTCCTGAAGTCTGTAAAGTCATTCTGGCAGCCAGGCGTCCCTCCACAAAGTCGGTATACGCCTGCAGGTGGAACAGATTTGTGGCATGGTGCACAGCAAAGGCTGTGGATCCTCTTGCTGCTCCTCTTTCTGAGGTTCTTCTCTTCCTTCTTTCTCTTGCCCAGCAGGGCTCTGCTGTGGGCACTATCAAGGGCTACCTTTCTGCCCTTTCAGCCTTTCTAAGGCTGCCTGATCAACCTTCTTTGTTCAAGTCCCCTATTGTAACTCGTTTTCTGAAGGGCATCACACACATGTTCCCTCCTGTTCCGTTTGTGATGCCTCAGTGTGACTTGAACCTTGTTCTTACCTTTCTGATGTGCGCTCCCTTTGAGCCACTTCACAACTGTCCTCTCCGCCTTCTTACTCTGAAGACTGCTTTCCTGGTTGCCATCACCTCTGCCAGGAGAGTGAGTGAGCTCCAGGCTCTTTCATCCAAATCCCCTTTCCTTTCTGTCCATCCGGACAAGTTTGTGTTGCGGACTAGGCCATCTTTCCTGCCCAAGGTTGTCACGGCCTTCCATATCAGGCAGTCTATCACCTTGCCTACCTTCTTTCCGCCACCGCATCCCTCTAAAGAGGAAGAGCGGCTCCACCGTCTGGACCCAAAACGTGCGCTCTCTTACTATCTGGATCGCACATGCCAGTTCCGGGCGGATGACCAACTCTTTGTTGGTTACATGGGCGCTAAGAAGGGACGGGCGGTGCACAAGAGGACCATCTCTCGGTGGGTCGTCTTGTGTATCAATGCATGTTACTCCTTGGCGAGGAAGGAGCCTCCTGTTGGGCTGAGAGCCCATTCCACTCGGGCCACGGCGGCTAGCACTGCCCTGGGCCGGGGATTCCCCTTGCAGGACATCTGTCAGGCAGCTACGTGGGCATCCCTGCACACGTTTGCAAGACACTACTGCCTGGACAGCCAAGTCCGGAGGGATGGCTTCTTTGGCCGTTCCGTCCTCCAGGACTTTCTGGTGTGATTATTGGTTTGCAGACCCACCACCGGGGTTGGTATTGCTGGGGTATCTATTCTAAGGTAAGGAATCTAATACTAACCTGTTTCTTTCAGATGAACAAGTTACTTACCTTCGGTAACGATATATCTGTAGGAAACAGTAGTTAGTATTAGATTCCTTACCGCTCCACCCATCCTCCCCGTACTGCGAACTGATATCTACGGTAAGGTCATCCCCTTTCAGGGCCCTAGTTTCAATGGCACCATTGCTGGATTTTAACATGGCTCTGCGTTTCTGGCGCAGAAAAGCTGTCTAAGAACTGACGTCAGCACGCGGAGGCGGCGTCTAAGTACTCCGACGTCATCACGGCGCCCACGATGACGACGACGGACGCGGAGCCGCAGACGACGCCTACCGACGTGCAAGGGTACTGGTATGCAAAAATTTCCGGATCCAGTCTGACGCCTGGGGATATTCTAAGGTAAGGAATCTAATACTAACTACTGTTTCTTACAGATATATCGTTTCCGAAGGTAAGTAACTTGTTCTTTTCGCATGGGGGGTCGCTCCTTTGCCTACCTGGGCCTTACCCTATGGAATTCCCTGCCACTGCCTCTCCGTATGCAACCCAACCTTCTTTCATTCCGCAGATCCTTGAAAACATGGCTTTTCAGCCAATAGGCTGCTCTACTCTCTGCTGTTCTTGTACTGCGCCGGGAAACCTTTTTGGGTAGCTGTGCGCTGATATACAAATTTAAAAAATAATAAATAAAATAAATAGAGGTGACTTACACATGTACAAGGGTGAAGTCTGGCTTTGTCATTTCTTTAAATGACAAAGTCGGGCCAGTGGTAAAACTGCTCTTCCTGCCTGCAGATGGTTGGCTGGGAGTCTCATTTTACTCATGTCCCACCCAGGATGGCACCATCAGTGCTGCAATCCCTGGGGGGTACCCTGTAAATTGCATGTCCTGGGTACCATTTACTAGGGACTTACAGGTAAGCTAGCATAGCCAATTGGGTAGAAGCCAATTCGCTATATCAGTTTAAGGGTAAGAGCACACTCACTGAGATCTGGTAAGTCAAAAACCCTGCATCATTAGTCCAAAACTTGGGGGTTACCATACAAAAAGAGGCATGTCCTTATAGACAACCACTGAATCCTCGCTGGCGGGTTGGAAACAGGTGCCAGTAGGGCCCCATGGGTCCGGACAGAGGCTGCCTGCAAGACCAAAACCTTCATTGGCACCCGTTCCAGTGCCTAGATCTCAGGCCTTGCTGATTCCCCATAGCAGCCCCTGCCCTATCATCCTTCCTGACTCCAACATGGCGCCATATCTACGTTCTCCGACAGCGGTTCCAGCACCGACTAGAGAGCATGCCCTCTGAATCAGAGCAATTGCCTTTGCCTTTGCCTTCGACAGGCCTGGAAAGGGAGAGGAAAGGGAGTGGCCTTATAGATACTAGCATCCCCCAGATAATACTGCGGACAACTGGTATGAGGAACTGACGTAGGCCAGTGGGTTAGACACCTCACCAAACACCTGCTTCGTCTCTCCTCCTACCGAAGCTATGAAGGAGGTAGCCTCATTTGCTATAGTGCTGCGTAAGGCGTTTGAAAACTTGGCCCTTCAGTTACTCTGTGGCAGTCAAGATGCCCATTTAGACAGAGGTTCTTCATCTGAGAATTACCCCTTTAACACCCTTACTCCCTTTTAATGAAGCCCTTACCAATGTCCAAGCCCTTCACAGGTGCTCCTGTGTATCGGACAATTGCCCACGGGCATCGCCCACTCCTGGGGAGTGCAGTTTCTACGCACAGCACCTCACCCTGAGAGATTGGTGGACCAAGCCTCCACCTCTAGGTTCAACCCTGGCATATTACCTACCACTCCACTGGAAAGGGAATCTAAGACCCTGGATACCTTTGGCAAGAGGATGTTCTCTTCCACCAGCCTTCCACTGTGGTTGGTGAATAATATGTGGCTTTTGGGCTGATATACCCTTACGATATGGAATTTCTTTGCTCAGGTATTGCCTATGTCTCAGAGGAAGCCCATGTCATACTCTCCCACACTATTGCTATTGGGAGGGATGCAGCAAAGTTCACCATATGATATGGAATGGGCACAATTGACTCACTGGGTAGAGCAATTTCATAATCTGTGTCACCACATTTTGCCATGAACCAGTGGCTGTTCAGCGGATGTCCAAGCCTCGCTTATGGTCATGCCCTTTGGCTATAGGTTGTTCGGGAAATAAGGCAGTCAGCGCTGGTGCACTTTAAGGACAGCAGAGCTAAGGCCAGGACCTTGGGCTTATTCGTGGCCCTTCATCTACCGTCCGCTCCTTTAGTTGCCACAGAAGAAGTTTCCAACCTCGTGCATACCCTCCCAGCCTTCATGGCCAACAGGCTTTCCAGCCTTTTCATTTCCTCGGTCACTGGTCCCATAGACCACATGTGACAGGTAGCTAGAGGTCGGGTCAGCCCCCCATGACAGCAGCAGCCGCCTCTAAACACCTTTAGTTTGCCCTCTGACATCATTGGCATCCAGTGGGGTGGCAGGATACGCCATCACCTGTATCACTGAAGATCCGTAACATCAGTCCGCTCCTCCACCCATACGACCGGCATTCGACTGGCTGACGGAGGACCACATGTCCTTGCTCAGACAGAAATTGCTGGCTCTCTTGGCCATGGAAGCCCTCAAGAGAGTATCAACATCAGAAGTAGGTCATGGTTGCTGTTCATTCTACTTAATCTTGCCCAAAAAAGACGGGGAAGTTATTCCTATTCTGTACCTGCGCCTTCTCAATCTCTTTCTAAAAAAACAGAAATTCAAAATGCTCATGCTCACCCAAGTTTTGTCAGACCTTGACTGGATGGTAGCGGGGTGCATATTTCCACATCCCCCGTCCTGCCTGCCCCCAGGCGTTACTTGTAATTCATTGTAAGTCAAAAGCACTTTCAGTTTGCCGTGCTCCCCTTCGGACTTACCAGCACCCCTTGGGTGTTCACCAAGGTGAAGAAGGGGGTTGCAGCTCATCTGCGGAGGTCAGGGATTCCAGTCTTTCTCTTTCTCGACGATTGGCTGTTGATGGCAGGATCACTACAGGCAAATGTCTCCCACCTCCAGACTATGGCAAATCTTCTGTAATTGCTGGGTTTCACCATCAATCCCAATCAGAAGTCAGGTGTGTTGAAGTCACACCTGGCTTACTCTCAGATGCTCTTTCGTCTGAGCTGTTCTGGACACAATGCAGTTTTGGGCCTATCCTCTGAAGCGGCGAGTTCAGAATAGTCAGGGTATAATACCAATGTTTCAGCCTCTATCCTGGATTTCAGTGAGAACGACCCTGACTTTGTTGAGCCTCATGGCTTCCGACATCCTCCTTGTTACACATACCCATTGGCATATGTGGGCTTTGCAGTGGGACCAAAAGTCCTAGTGGGCACAGCATCAGGGTAATCTTTCCGACATGATCCAGATCACGGAGGGAACTGTGCAACATCTGCAGTGGTACCTAACGAACCCCAATTCTGTCAATGGCAGACCCCTCTCCCTTCCTCAACCAGAGTTGATTGTAGTGATAGATGCGTCACTTCTGGGACAAAGTGGCCATCTGGGAGAAGTGGAGATAGGAAGACTCTTGACAGACGGAGTCCGGACTCCACATCAACCTTTTGGAGGATCCAGCAATTCACTTGGTATTGAAATCCTTTATCCCTTCGATCAAGGGGCCTGGTGCAGGTGTTCACGGACACCACCACCGCCATGTGGTACTGCAACAAGCAGTGCGGGTAGGGTCATGGATCCTTTGTCAAGAGGCTCTGCGTCTCTGGACATGGCTGGAACACCAGGGTATTTCCCTGGTGTTTCAACTCTTGGCAGGCTCCCTGAACGCCAGGGTGGACGAACTCAGCCAAAGATGCATAGCGGATCACGAATGACAAACCCAATCCGAAGGTGGAAGAGCCTTGGTTAGACCTGTTCACCACTGCAGAGAACATGCAATGTCAGCAGTTTTGCATGCTGGAGTTTCCTAGGCGGCTCTTGCTCTGAAACGTTTTTCGGCTCAAGTGGAGCCTGGCCTCATGTACGCCTTTCCGTCAATACCGCTCCTACCCAGAATTCTCAAGAAGATCAGGAAAGACCAGCCCTTAGTTATTCTTGTGGCTCCTGAATAAACATGAGGGGTCTGGTTCCCGAGCATCAGTCCCCCTGTCAGGCTGCCTCTTTCAGTGAACCTTATGTCACAGCAACAAGGGAGGGTCCTGCAGCTGAACCTGTGCACCTTTCACCTTCATGTGTGAAGATTGAGCAGTGACAGTTGACCGCTTTCGAACTTCGTCCCGAAGTCTGTGATGTTATTCTGGCAGCCACACAGCTCTCCCCCAAGTTGGTATATGCCTGCAGCGGACATAAAGTTGTGGCATGGTTTGAGTCTAGGAACATAAATCCTATTTCTGAACCTCTTTCTCAGGTTTTCTGTTTGTATCATCTTTAGACCAGTAGGGCTCTGCTCTGGGCACGGTTAAAGGTTATTTATCTGCCATTTTGTGTCGTCCGGACCAACCTTTTTTATTCAAGTCACCTGTTGAGGCTAGGTCCCTCAAAGATTTGCAACATATGTTTCCTCCCAGGCCATTCATCTTGCCCTGGTGGCATTTAAAACTTGTTCAGACTTTCTTTATGTGTGCACCTTTTTAGCCTCTGCATATTTGCCCTCTTAGTTATTGACCATCAAATCTGCTTTTCTGGTGTCCATAACATCGGCCAGGAGGGTAGGCGAATTGCACACCTTCCTATCAGGCGGACAAGCTGGTATTCTGAACACGTGCCTCCTTCCTTCAGAAGGTCTAACACCTTTCCGTGTAGGCCAGAACACGTTCCTGGCTACCTTCTGTACTCTGCCTCACTCCTCCAAAGATGAGAATAGACTCCATCTTCCGGACCCAAAAACGCATTCACATTCTACCTTGATCTCTTAAGAGTTCCAGGGGGACACAAAAACTCTTCTTGGAGTATGTAAGGGCCAAGGAAGGTAAGGCTGTGCAGAAACAGTTCTTCTCAATATGGATAATGCTCTGCATCAAGATCTGGTACGCATTGGCCAAGAAGCAACCCCTTGAGGGCTTGCACGCTCATACCATCAGAACCAAGGCTTCGATCTCCGTGTTAGCCCGTGAAGGTCCTGGACATCTTTCAGGCTGCAACGTGGGCATCTCTGCACACTGTTACCAATCATTACTGCCTGGACAGTCCGGTTCATCATGATGGGCACTTTGCCCATTTGGTCCTGCAGGACTTTCTGGTTTTGATTGCGTTTGCAGACCCAACTCTGGGGAGTCATTGCTTGGATATCTAATTTAAGGTAAGGAATAGAAGGCAAGAAGTCTTTATTAGATGAACAAGTTACTTACCTTCGGTAACACCTTATCTGGTATCTATCTTGCTGCAGATTCTTTACTGGCGGTCCCATCCTCCCTGCTCTGCAAGCACATTATAGGGTAACGGTTTCCCTGTTACGGGCCTTAGAATCTCACGTCAGTTGTTGTTTTTCCTCGCAAATGTGTTCCTAGCGTGGAAAGTCATGAAAGTAACAGACATCAGGCGTAGGGGTTGTCCCTATATGGGTACCGCACACATATTTCCTGTGGGACAACGCCAAAGTGGAGCTGAAGGACTCTACCTATGGGTGCGCAGGAGTACTGCTTGAAAATATCTTGATCCAGATTATGCCTGGGGAATATTCTAAGGTAAGGAGTTTCTGGCTAGATAGTTTCTAACAGATAAAGTGTTCACGAAGGTAAGTAACGTTTTTGTCCGTCTCTTCCTTTCCACACCACGAGACACGGATCCAGAACCTCTCTTTACAAAACAACTTTTTTTTTCCAATTGAACTTTAAATACCAGTGTGCAAGGGAAATTTCACCTCCCAAAACCACAGCGTTCAAACCTTATAGCAAAGTCTCTGATAGACCCACTGCAGCCAACCTCCCTACCTCCAACACCCTCCCCTCCCCATTCACCAGATTTGTAGTAGTTGCTCAGTGTCAAACCTTGGCTCCAAGGCCTGTAGTTACTGCGCCTTGATGAATCCAAATGTCATCCAGAACCGTGAGTCGAGTTGTATGTCCACGTGCATTTAACGCCGTGCCCGGTCAAAGGGACGATCCTTTTCCCACAGCAGATCTTCATCGTGGTCAAAGTCATTGGGTAAGTCAAAATAAGAAACATAAGTCCCAGAGGGACTCTGTCCCTTCCCAGCAATCTTGATATTCTGAGAAGGTATGAAGGTGTGAAGGTTCCTCTTGGTCTTGCTCCTGAACTCGATCTCCTTCGAAGTCAATTTCGACTCTCATCCTAGGCAACCAAAGTTACCGGGTTCTTTGAAGATACCAGCGAATCGACAAGTTCAGTGGAGCTAGGGTGTGTCACTTTGGAATGTTGCCAACTCCTTCTGGTGCACCTTTGAGCCCCAAGGAACTGCAAGGACCTCCGACTGGGACTCCGCCAGCATCTCGGTCTGGGGTCCCACCCGGGCTTCACAGCCGACATCGGTCATGGTACAACAACCCATGCCAGATGACTAAATGCTCCCTGATTCTGAGCTGACTGCTTTGAGTTCAAGTCAGGTCAAGTCAAGTCAGAATTTATATAGCGCACTACATACCCAGAGGGTCTCAAGGCGCTTGAGGAGGGGGGGAGGTTTACTTATCGAATATCCAGGTTTTGAGCTGTTTTCTGAAGGCTAGGTGGTTTTGAGTAAGGCGGAGGTGGCTGGGAAGGGAATTCCAGGTTTTGGCCGCTAAGTAGGAGAAGGATCTTCCCCCCATGGTGGCTTTGTGGATGCGTGGAACAGCGGCGAGGGCTTGGTTGGACGAACGCAGCTGGCGGGTGGGGGTGTAAAAGGAAAGGCGCGAGTTGAGACAATCAGGTCCAAGTTCGTATAGGGCTTTGTGTGCGTGGGTGAGGAGACGGAAAGTTATCCTCTTGTTGATGGGGAGCCAGTGAAGGTCTTTCAGGTGAACGGAAATGTGTTCTGTGCGGGGGATGTCTAGTATGAGTCTGGCTGAAGCATTTTGGATGCGTTGGAGTTTTTTCTGCAGTTTTGCGGTGGTACCGGCGTACAGGGTGTTTCCGTAGTCCAGACGGCTTTTAACCAGTGCGTGGGTGACCGTTTTTCTTGTTTCGGTGGGGATCCAGCGAAATGTTTTTTTGAGCATGCGTAGGATGTTGAAGCATGACGATGAGACGGCGTTGACTTGTCTGGTCATCGAGAGTGAGGAGTCCAGGATGATGCCCAAGTTCCGTGCGTGGTCCGTCGGTATGGGGGCTTTTCCTAGGGCTGTTGGCCACCAAGAGTCGTCCCAGGCGGAAGGGGATGCACCTAAGATGAGGACTTCCGTTTTGTCAGAGTTCAGTTTCAGACGGCTATGCTTCATCCATTCGGCTACTTCTTTCATCCCTTCATGTAGGTTGGTTTTGGCGGTGATTGGGTCTTTGGTGAGTGAGAGGATCAGCTGAGTGTCATCAGCGTAAGAGATGATGTTGAGGTTGTGTTGGCGTGCAATGGTTGCGAGGGGCCTCATGTAGACGTTGAAGAGGGTGGGGCTGAGTGATGATCCTTGCGGGACGCCGCAGATGACTTCGGTTGCCTCTGACTTAAAATGGGGGAGACGGACTCTCTGAGTTCTTCCAGCGAGGAACGAGATGATCCAGTCCAAAGCTTTTCCTTGAATTCCGATGTTTCTGAGGCGTTGTATGAAGGTGCTATGGCAGACTGTGTCGAAGGCTGCAGAGAGGTCAAGGAGGATGAGGGCGACTGTGTCTCCGTTGTCCAGTAGTTTTCGAATGTCGTCTGTTGCTGCGATGAGGGCAGTCTCGGTGCTGTGTTTGGCTCGGAAGCCAGACTGTGAGGAGTCGAGTGATTTGTTGGTTTCGAGGAAGGCGGCGAGCTGATTGTTGATGGCTTTCTCAATGACTTTGGCAGGGAATGGGAGGAGCGAAATGGGCCGGTAGTTTTTGAGTTCGGTGGGGTCGGCTGTGGGTTTCTTCAGAAGGGCGCTGAGTTCGGCGTGTTTCCAGCTTTCTGGGAATGTGGCTGAGTTGAGGGAGCAGTTGATGACGTCTCGGAGATGGGGTGCAATAATGGAGTCTGCTTTGTTGAAGATGTGATGGGGGCATGGGTCTGAAGGGGATCCTAAGTGGATGGAGTTCATCAGGCGAATGGTGTCTTCTGTGGTGATTGGGTTCCCGTCGAAAAGGTTATTCGGAGGAGGTACAGGTTCGGAGGTGAGTGGGGTGGACTGGTTTACGGGTTGGTTGTCAAAGCTGTTATGAATGTCGTTGATTTTGTCATGGAAGAATGAGGCGAGGGAGTCGCAGAGGGCTTGAGAGGGGGTGATGTCGTTTGAGCTGGCGGTGGGGTTGGTGAATTATTTGATGATGTTGAAAAGTTCCTTGCTGTTGTGGGCGTTGTTGTCTAGTCGGTCTTTGAGTGATGATTTCTTGGCTGTTCGGATTAGTTGGTGGTGTTTGCGGCTTGCGTTTTTGAAGGCGGCTTGGGTGATAGAGTTTGGGTCTTTTTTCCAAGTTTTCTCAAGGGAGCGACAGAGCTTCTTGGATTTCTTAACGTCATCGTTGAACCAGGGGGCGTTCTTGCTTCCTTGCTTGATTTGATGTTTTTTCAAGGGTGCTAGTTTGTCGGCGGTTTGGGTTAACCATTGTGTGAGGTTGATGGCGGCTTGGTTAGGGTTCGTTGAATAGGCAGGGGGTTTTTGAAGAAGCGATGTGGAGATCTGGTCGATGGTGATTTTGTTCCAATTTCTTCGCAGAGTTGGTTGAGGGTGGTTGTGGATTGTGGTTTTATTGTAAATGAAGTGGATGCAACTGTGGTCCGTCCATTGGAGGGGTGTGGTGTGCGTGAAGGAGATATGTTTGCTGGAAGTGAAGATAGGGTCGAGTGTGTGTCCTGCATAGTGTGTGGGGGTGTTAACGAGTTGTTTGAGTCCGAGGTAGGCGAGATTGTCCAGAAGAGTGGTAGTGTTACTGTCGTTGCTCTTTTCCAGATGGAAATTGAGGTCTCCCAGTAGAATGTATTCTTCCGAGGGGAGGGCGTGTGGAGTGATGAAGTCGGTGATGTTTTCGCTGAATTTAGTACGGGGTCCTGGTGGCCTGTAGAGGAGGGTGCCTCTGAGTGTGGTCTTGGGGTCGGTGTGGATCTGGAAGTGAAGGTGTTCGGCGATAGCGAGGTTGTCTTCTGAGCTGGTTGAGATGCGGATGGTGTTCTTGTGGACGATGGCGATGCCTCCTCCTGTTTGGATGGTGCGGTCCTTACGGATGATCTTGTAGCCCTCCGGGATGGCTATGGTGATGTCTGGAGCTGAAGAGGCATTCATCCAGGTTTCTGTTAGGAAGGCGATGTCCGGAGAAATGGTGTCGAGTAGATTCCAAAGGTCGATGGCGTGTTTGTGAACCGAGCGGGTGTTGAGAAGGATGCATTTAAGGTGGTTGGTGTTGGATCTCTGATTGGTGTTTGTGGGTTTGGTGTGGGTCTTGATGCAGGTGAATTTGCAGGAGTGGCAGGTGAAGGGTCCATGGGTGTGTCCTGGTGCTGCTTGGGCGCAGGTAGGGAGTCGGCCGGGGTTAAGTGCTAAGAGGGTGGATGCGTTGTATGTAAAGCGGGAGGGGTGGGTGAAGCGGGGACCAGGGGGTCTTGCGCTGGGCGCGGTCCAGGCGCGGACGGGCGTAGACGGGCTTACCTTTGGCGCACCTTCGGCGCGCATGGGGCGCGACCGCTGCACGTGACCGCTGCGCGCAGGTGTGACTGTCATAAGTGGATAGTGGAGGGGGGCGGAGCGAGGGAGGGGCAGCAGGGAGGCGGGAGCGGGGCGGAGGGACGGGCCACAAGGCACAACAAGATGGCAGCAAAAGGCAAGCGACAATAGGACAGGGGCCACAGTCAGGCACAAAGTATATTTCTCTATCCAAAATAGCGCCCAATATAGCGCTATGAAATTTAGGAGGCACAAAATGAATTATGGTCAATGCGAGCACAGCACAATGCACAGACAGTCAACAGAGCAGCAGAGCGCCACGCTCTCAATGAAGCACAGGACAAGCAAAGTAATCACGAGCAATGCACAATGTGAGGGCAGAGCAGCAGAGCGCTACGATTATGGCAAGAGAAATCAACGGTAATCACGAGCAATGCACAATGTGAGGGCAGGGCAGCAGAGCGCTACGATAATGGCAAGAGAAGCAGAGCGCTGCGCTCTTAGTGAAGCGCCGAGCAGGTTTAAATTAAATGTGAGCAATGCAGAGTTCACCCAAGGCCATGCCCTGATCCCTCGGTTCCTTAAACTTTTGGCAACCCATAGGATTCTACTATGGAGGTGCAAACCAAAATCCTTACTGAAGTCCTCCAACCCAGATTGACAACTTTTGAACCCCTCACTTGAAGCCCTCATGGACACCCTACTTGGGTCATGGGCAAGCCATGTTCCGGGCTTCGGTAAATAGGCAGCCAGTGAGGCTCCACCATCCTGCCCTGGGTGACCGGCTTTCCTAACACACCACCTGACCCTTTGTCTTGCAAGGATCCAAGAGAAGGGTCCACCTAAATGCCTTCTCTACATCTCCGCTGTTTGGAGCGTCCAAGCGCCTCAAACCCTTTGAAAACTGGCTCACCCTTATGAAAGTCTTTCACAGTTGCGGTGGTGCGGCTCAATTCACATTTTGCTGTGGTTCAGACACCACAGATTAATTTGGTTGGGCAATTTGCACCAGTGTGACACACGGGAGGTGTTCGTGGATGAGATCTACAGGCTTTTCCGGGGTTCTTCTATCTTCCCTAAAGGGTATGTCCTTCAATGGCTTTCGCCTATTTAGTGAGAAGGCAGACTCAGACCTTGACCTCTTTAAAGAGAGCATGGCCACACAGTGCTCCTCGGGCCCTTCTGCTCCAGTATGTTGCTTTTGTCTGCAGTTTTGTCCCCTCTGCAGCTACGGTAGGGGCTTACCATACCACCTGCACCAGCCTATACTTCTAGCCTAGTAGACCGCAGAGCCTTTATCGCGGATGAGGCCATGGCATCCACAGACATGGACAACAGGAGCAGCGAGCACCCAGTCTCAAAAAAACAATCCCTTCCCCTGCCGTCACCTCCACCCCTCTTAATTTTCTCCAAGGGTACCAGGCAGTCACTTCGGACATGTAGAAATTGTCCAGCAGATTATGCCCTCCCATTTATTTCCGTCACATCTCACCACGCTGGACTGCTTAGGGAGGACCATCTGTGAAATGAGGAAACAGGCTTCTTACTGGTTCACCCCTACTTTTTGTCCTAATTTTAACTATTAGGCACTGGTGCAGCGACTCTAAAATGTCCTGGGTCCTGCTAATCAGGACTCCGTGCATGTGCTCTGAACTTTTAAAAGTGTATGTTTAACTCCCTTTTACCCAATTGGCATAGGTTAATTTACTTGCAAATCCCTAGTAATGGTACCAGGGGTGCCTAGGGCCTGTAAGTTGAAGTATATCTCATGGACTGTAGCACTAGTTATGCCACAGCAGGTGTGACAAGGCAAAATCACGATTCCCAGCTTGCCAAATTGTGGCTGGCAGAGCAGCTATACACTGCAAACTCATCAAGTCACCCCTAAAGCAGGCCTACTGGGCCGTAGAGGCAGGGAGCATTATACTAAAAGGGTGGATCTGTCTACCTTCATGTTTAAAAAGTCCTAATAGTAAAAACTCCAAATTGTTGTTTATATTGTTAAGAGGCTAGTAGTCGCATAGGCAAATGCAGAGTTACCGGACACTTCAGCCCGCTAGTGTCTGAATGGGGCTACTAAGATTGGTACTTCAAGATATGAAAAGAATCAGTGCATTAAGTCCTATTTAGTGGGTAGATCGAATTTAATGTCACTAGTGGGAAAAATGCAACTTTAGTAAATTGCCACTTTGTTTGCCAAGGTTTTCAGTGCTTGTTTACTGTTGTACACAAAAGACTGTCTTTCAAGACAGTCTCCTGACACCCTGCGAGATTTATAAGTTCTGCCGTGGAATGGGATATTCTCTCCTGGTTGGAAAAGCCACCCAGGATGTGAGCCAAAATAGCAGCTTCAAAGGGGAAGCTTCCTTTGATGTGCAAATGTCAAGTACACTTGAGAATGGCTGCTCTTTGTCCATGTAAACAGGATGGCATCGGTATAGGAAGCGTGGTATAGTGTGCACAGATTCCAGGGAGTCCCCAGAAGTATAGCAGAGGCTAAATTAGGTAAGTACTAACCGCTCTCTTTATAGTAGTGTGTACGAGCAGTTAGGCTTATCCAGAGGGTGTGTTAAACATTTATTGT
Source organism: Lissotriton helveticus (assembly GCF_964261635.1). NCBI lineage: Eukaryota > Metazoa > Chordata > Amphibia > Caudata > Salamandridae > Lissotriton > Lissotriton helveticus. The sequence continues at coordinate 108,580,605 of NC_136067.1, forward strand.
ATTAACTCCATCAAGACTGATGCAAACACTCAGAGAGTGAATTCAGACCAATTGATTAAGTTACCTTTTATCATTTCATTGTTGTTGTATTACTGTGGGGAGCTGTGTTACATCTCTGGGGGGTATGTTTTAGCGCTAAACTTGCACTTCAACCGTCTGCCATCTTGTTCAGCGTTCCAATAGAACCCCAAAGGTAGGCAGAGGTAAAAGTAGATAGCACCTTACTCTCTATTTGTGATAGTGTGGTCGAGCAGGAAGGCTATATCAGAGTGTAGTGTTAAGCATTTGTTGTGCACACTCAATCAGCAAATGATATCACACACTCAAAGACTAAACTTCAGACCAATTGATTTTGTATAAAAATATTCTTTTAGTTATTTTATTTCCTAGAACAAAGCAAGCCTGGCACAGGTAAGTGATAAATACTTTGCAGTAAATATACAGTTTGAAAATGCAGATGTAAACGTACTTTGGAGCGGTTACATTTTGAATTACTGGTAATGCAAAACTGTGGAATACTGTACCTATACTTTGTATTTGACTATCTGAAAGAAACAGTTAGTTACAGATTCCTTACCTCAGAATTACCCCCAGGCGTCAGACTGGATCCGGAGAGTTTTTAGTCAGCAGTGCCTCTATACGTCGAAAGTTGGAGTCGGTCGGCTCCGCGTCTGTCGTGGTCGCTACCTAGAAGCCTCCCTCGTGCACTGACGTCAGTTCTTTCTTTTTCTGCGCCAGTGTCAGAGGCCAAGACCAAACCACGGGAGTCGACGATGGTCCCAATGCCCCTCCGCCTGAGTCATCACCCGAACAAGATATATTCAGGGATAGCGTCACAGGTAGGGGGGAAAGGGGAAGTAGAAGAAACAGAGAGACAGCCTTGTGCAGTAGAATTGATGTTCACCCTCACTACTGGTTCAGTGGAGGTTACAGGATTCTTGGGAGCTGCACCTGCGTAGGATGATAAGAACTTATAAACATGCTATACTACTCTTACTTACAACTCATATTTTAGATACAACTTAATATTTACCCAATAACCTAAGGCCTTTGCCTCTCTCTCTTAGTATGGGATTTATATGAAATGTTAATACTTTAGCATCTGCATGGAAAGGCAAAACTATGAACTAATTGTTCCCTCACTGTTTATACTAATCATAATTTTTATTCACTGTTTTTATAATACCCCGTTTATCAGATTGTAGCTCCTTGCTTAGTAATACTTAACATCTGCATCCATATACTTTTCTTGCATGAATTACTAAACGTTTTTTGACTCAAGAACTGTCTTTATCAAAAAAAAAAAATAACAAGTGTCGGGGTTTCCATCTGTCTTACAATGGATTGTTGATAGACTTGATTTACAAGACGCAGTCTGTCACGTTTGCATTAAAGAAAGGAAAAAGAAAAACGCTGTAACTTTTAGTCGTAAGACTCTCGGTTGCTCAGCTTACCACAGGACTCACATTGAGAACTCCATCCTGCTCAAAACAAAATTAATTCGAGGAGAATGTTTCACATGAAAAGATTCCTTTTCAGCGAGAAGCTGAGTACTGTCTCTGAGGCGGAAACACTAGTCTAAAACTCTTCCCTCGTTGCGCAAGCTTTTAGTTGCTTCAGAAATTCGTCGGAAAAATAACTAGACCTAAACTGAAAGACCCTAATCACGTCTCTGACAAAAAGAACAAAAACGAACTGCGTGAAGAGGAGACACTACGCTCCCTCACGATGACAGTTGAAGTGCACGTTCTTCCTCAGAACACGCGCATTAAGCTCTTTGCTCGGTATGAGCTTCTGAAGTCTAGACTGCTGACCTGAGTCTGCAGACTCTCTAGCGGCGTCAGCTTTTGCCATGTTGGAATTCCTTAAGATTTTGATGCACGGTTTTAAAAAGAGTCTTGAAGCTAACAGTCTTCTTCTCCTATGATGACATTTCACCGCCTATCTTAAACAACTGCTTGCTTTCCCCATAATCTTGTTTGAGCTAAGGCTTGCCAGTGTGATCTTGCCAGCCAGCGCAGATCCGGAGAGAGTGGTATCTCCAGTCACTTTTTGACTGAATTTTTTAAGCGGCTTTTGTCAGTCTTTTTGAGTTTTACCAACTCCTGGTGCACGTAGAGATGCCCAACTTCAAAGCTTGCGGTTCCTGTACCTAAATGATGTAGGTGACATATCCGCACCGCGTGTGCCTCTTTTGTCTGGAGCACGACCACAACGGCAAGTCATGCTCCGACTGCCGGACCATGGCTCCCAAGTCTTTGCGGGAGTGGTCCCAAAAATTTCTGGAGCGCCGGCAGACAGCTCCGCGCCATTCGAGATCCCGGTTGCGAGGGAGGTCGAGGCACCAGTCGCGGAGCCATCACCACTAGTCCTCCAAGTCTTCGCACTCGGGGTCAGGTAAGTCGAAGCACAAGAAGTCGAATAAACATCGTCGCTCTTCGACTTCTCCCCGTTGGTCGGCTGACGCGATGAGGGATGCGGGCGGTGCCACTCCCGCGGCTCCGCATGCGGAGCCTGAAGGGTCGACTCCGAGTTTCCCTCCCTTTCCAGGACCTGGAGCGACCCCTGCCCAGCTTCTGCAGTTTTACGTGGCGAGGCATCGCATCTTTGGGCAGCCCGGTGTGCCTTCGGGCCCCGCGGACTCGGTTGGGGGTCCTCGGACTTCCCTGCGGCGGCTCCGGCGCTGCAGAGCCCCCATGGATCCAGACCTGCATCTGGATCCGTGCTGGTGGACCTCATTACACCTCCACCGTTTCCTTCGACACCACAACCGATGCCGTTTGTGCCTCCAGCCAGTGTCGACCCCGGCCTCCATCCTGATGCGGACACGGACCGGCGTCACCTGACACCGGATCCGGCACCAAGTGATGTCTTTGTGCCCCTGTTCACTCCTGTGGTCCCTTTCAGGCCAGATTACTACCCAGAGGACAAGGAGGAGGACTGGGAGGGGTTAGGTGACTCTCTGACCGACCAGTTGGATTATGATCCGGACTGGAGAGAGGTCCTGGGGGATGCCAGTGGTATGGATACCTCCCCAGACCTTGGCATGTTGTCTCCTCCTACCGTGGCTACAGATGAGGGAGCTTCCTATGCAATAGTGTTGCGCAGGGCGGCTGAGGCTCTCCAACTCGAGCTACCTATGGTGGTAGTTGGGACTAACATCCGGACAGAAGTGCTTCAACCGGTGGCAAGCTCTTCGGAGCCCCCGCTTCCGTTTAATGAAGCCCTAACCAACATCCTTTTAGGCACCTGGTCCAGGCCCAAAACGGGGGCTACCGTGGATAGGATGATTGCCCGACACCACTGCCTGGCCCCGGCAACCCAACTTTCCTCTCCCAATACCCCTCCCCGGAGAGCTTGGTGGTCCAAGCTTCTACCAAGAGCGCATTCCTTAACACACCACCAGATAGGGAATCCAAGAAGCTGGATCATCTTGGGAAGTAGGTTTTTTTCTTCCGCCAGTTTGGGACTGTGTTAGTTAAACACTGCATGTCTATTGGGCCGTTATTCGCACTCTGTGTGGGACACGGTTGCACAAGTGCTGCTTCAGTGTCCGGAGGAGGCCCGGACCGTACTCTCCCAGGCAAAGTTTACCATCCACTGTGGGCTGCATACCACCGGCTCTCTAGGCAGGACGATTTCCACGTCGGTAGCCCTTCTTCGCTAAGCCTTGATGAGATCGACAGGCTTTTCTGGGGATGTCTAGAGCGCTCTTATGGACATGCCCTTTGATGGCCGTTACCTTTTTGACGACAATTCAGACAACGCTGTAGAGCATTTCAAGGACTAATGGGCTACGGACAAGATCTCGGGCCTCTTCACCCGCCCTGCGCAGTCTGCTTTGCGCACCTTTCATGGCTACGGAAGGGGTGCCCCAATACGTCCCGCCCAGAGCCACAGGCCGGCGCAAGCTGCACAAACTTCACATGGCCAGGGACGTGGGAACCTCCGCTGTGGTTCTGGGGGCAGCGAGCGTCCAGTCCACCTCTGCTTCAGCCTCCAAACCTTCCTAGTCTGACCTTTCAGGCCCATCAATCGCCAGTGGGCAGCAGGATCTGCCATCACCTCCCCCACTGGCCCACCATCATGTCGGATAGGTGCGTTTTGCAGATAGTCGGAAGGGGCTACTCCCCCTTAGAGGCTATCCCCCCAGCCAATGCCACCTCAGTACCATTGCATGTCGGATGATCACCTGGGCCTTCTCCAACAGGAAGTTATGGCTCTCTTGGACAAGGGAGCCATAGAGCGCGTGTCTGCCCCAGAAGTAGGTTGGGGTTGCTGTTCCCACTACTTTCTGGTACCCGAGAAGGACAATGGCCTGTGTCCTATCTTGGCCCTCTGGAACGTCAACCGCTTCCTCTGGAAGGAGAAGTTCAAAATGTTAACGTTACCTCAGGTCTTGTCTGCCCCTGGCCCTGGAGACTGGATGGTAGCGTTGGACTTGCAGGATGCCTATTTTCACATCCCCGTTCTGTTGGCCCACCGGCGCTACTTGCGGTTCATGTTAGGCCACGAGCATTTTCAGTTTACCGTACTCCCCTTCAGCCTTACCAGCGCCCCTCGGGTGTTCACCAAAGTGATGGCAGTAGTTGCAGCTCATCTGCGCAGATCAGGGGTCCCAGTCTTCCCCTATCTTGACTACTGGTAGTTGAAGGCGGGCTCGCACCAGACAGTCGTCTCCCACCAGACAGTCGTCTCCCACCTCCAGACTACAGCCGACCTCCTGCATTCGCTGGGTTTTTCCATCAACGTGCCGAAGTGTCACCTGTTTCCCTTTCAATCTCCTTTTTATCGGAGCGGTTCTGGAGCCGATGCAGTTTTGGTTCTATCTTCCCGTGCAGCTTGTCCAGGATATTCAAGGTATGATTCAGATCTTTCAGCCCTGATCCTGGAATTTGGTCAGGATGACCCTCCGGTTGCTGGGCCTGATGGCCTCCTGTAGCCTGCTGGTGGATCATGCCAGGTGACATATACGTGCCCTGAGATGGGACCTGAAGTTCCTTCCAGTGGGCGCAACATCCTAGGAATCTGTCAGATTGCTTCCTGATCTCAGAGGGCACTGCACACCATTTGCAGTGGTGGCTCACGAACCAGCATTGGGTCAGCAGCAGATCCCTCTCCCTTCCTCAATCAGAGTTCACAGTGGTGACCGATGCATCACTGCTGGGATGGGGCGGCCACATGGGGGTCCGGGCTCCACATCAACCTCTGGAGTTGCGGGCGATTCGTCTTGCACTGAAGGCATTCCTTCCCTCTGTCCGGGGAAGAGTAGTGCAGGTGTTCACTGACAACACCACCGCCAGGTGGTACTGCAACAAACAAGGCGGGTGGGGTTGTGGTCCCTATGTCAATAGGCCCTCTGCCTCTGGACATGGCTGCAAAATCAGGGCATATCCATGGTGGTTCAACACCTGGCAGGCTCTCTGAACGACATGGCGGACGATCTCAGCCGCTGGTGCATGATGGATCACAAATGGTGTCTTCACTCGGAGGTGGTGCAAGGTCCCTTTCAACAGTGGGCAGAGCCTTGGTTAGATCTATTCGCCACCGAAGAGATTCCGCAATGTCAGTAATTCTGCGCGCTCGATTTTCGGTCTGGACTGTTCCCATGGGGCACAGGGTCAAGACTGATTAGCATATGGCTGGGTCCAAACTGGGTTGGCGTAGTGGAAAAAAGAACAATGGATTTAACCCAGATCTTTTGACTGGGGGAGAATGGTTGCATTGTCAGCATTCTGTCCATTTCTTTTTTTTTTTGTTTATTTGCATTTTACAAAATAATAAACAACATAGCAATGCAGTGCATTGGTTTTCTCCAGGTGTCACATTTACCATACAAGATTTAAACATTTCCTCCTCGCATGCAGCCCCGCAAAATTGTCCAGCTGTATCAACTGTAAATAATCATAAACAGTTATCTCGACAAGCATAATACCATGGCATTAATTAAATTGATCAATTCTGTAGGCAATTTCTTCCCGCAACTGGCGTGCTTTCCTAGATACATTACAAGTCCCTTGCCTCCAACGACTGCAGCCAGCTGAAAAAGGGCTCCCATATATCTCTAGGGCGTGATTGTGATGGCAACACTTCCCAATATATTGCTAGTTGTGTCTGACAATATGCCACACTGGCTGCCCATGCCTTTGTCGTGGGAGGTGTGCCCCCCCCCCCCCCCACTGCATAGCCACCTGTCTTTTTGCCATTAAAAAGAGTGTTGCTGGCAATTTACGGAGCTTCGGCTGTACCATATCCATTATACCCAGTAGCGCTATCTCGGGCTCCTGCGGGAGAATCAGCCCTATGGTTGAGTTAATATGGGTGAATATCTGTATCCAATAGTTTGCTATTGGTCTGCATTGCCATGCCAAATGGAGGAAGGTGGCTTTAAAGGCCCCACATCTCCAACATCTATCATCCCCACGGAGACTCATCCTGTGTAGCTGTATGGGTGTGCGGTAGAGGCGATGTATGTATTTGAAATGAATTAACCGAATGCGATAATTCGGGGGCCGGACTTCAATTGGTCTGCAAGTAAGTTCCCACTGCTTGTCTGTGAGTCTCATACCTAAATCTTCCTCCCATGCTTTACGGGCATTTGGGACTATAATTGGATGTGTGTTCTGAATACCTTTGTAGATGCGGGAGACTAATTTCCGGCCAGAAGCCACTGTGAATATGTTTTCAAGCACTTGCAGCGATGGCGGGGGGTGGGGGGTGGGGGTGGGGGGTAAATGTTGTAAGGTGTTTTTTGCATGAAACTCTTATCTTCTAGTTGGTTAACATGTCCAGTGCCGTGGGTGGGGCAGGATCGCACATTTGCTGCAGTGTGAGGAAGTTGTCTGCTGGAAAGAGATCGGCTCCCCAACATATGTTATGCATGGCCAGGCATTGGTATGTGGCAGTCTCCAGGAGTGGGGGAGAAGTGGGTTGTTAGGAAGTGGCATGGACGGCGCATATAACATTTGCAGCCAAGCCCATTTGAGAGCTTGTAAGGTGTCTATTTCGTCACAAGGGCATTTATATGTTTGGAACAGTGCTGTGGACAATGGTAGGGATGTGACTCAATTGATTTCTATAGCCACGTATGGCTGGAAAGGGGTGGGGAGTGCCCAAAAGTGTATTTTACCTGTGCTCTTAGCGCATATAGCGCAGAATCCGGGGCTGCCATACCCCCTTGTGATTGCGGGAGCTTGAGTATCTCCCAGTAGATTCTGGGCTGTTTGCCTGCCCACACCAGCGCGATCATAAGTTATCTAAGCCTGTGAGAGCTAGGGGGATATTTGCAAATAGATACTAAAGTTAGGTAAAATTATCATCTTGGATATCGCAATACGGCCTGCAAGGGAGAGGGGTAGCATCTTCCATCTCTTTACCCTGTCAATCCAGTCCACCACCCTGCCATAATTTTCGGTCCATATTTCTTGCAAGTGATTACTGAACCAGATGCCCAGATAACGGACCGGGCCGGTTGCCCAGACCAATGGATACTCCGGGACGAAGGCTCGGGTGCCTGATGTGAGTGGCATAATCACTGATTTACCCCAATTTATGTATACTCCGGAACGTACCGAAGTCACAGATTTTAAACAATTATAAATGGACTTGAGATTCATTGAAGAAAAACACTTTGTATGTAACTTTGGTGATTTTGCTTTACTTACTGTAAAATTTGTATGGTTTTGATATGAGTGAATGACAGTTTGCTCTTGAAGACATTCCAAATGGACATTTTTTTGTTGACTTGAGGTCCTTTTGGTGTCCTATCGCTTTGGAATAGGAGGAACCCTCTTTTTTGGCGACACAGAGATGTGTGCCATGTCGACTCTTCACTTTGTTCTGCACCAAAACACGCAGCCTGCGAAGGCAGAGTGTGAGTGTCAGCCTATTTTCTTCTATTCTAGGTGCATGAAGTCTGGGATATGACCCATATACATCCCCGAATAGTGATTAAAAATCACTTATAATCAAAAAACAAGAGATGTCCCCGCACAAAAGTACATATGTATGTGATATATATCAATGTTCTAGTACAATGAATCTCAAAACCAGCACAACGCAATAGTGGATGGCTTCCCAAAGATAAGCAATTTCAAAAACTTGATTTGAGGTTTATTTCATTCTTTATTGTTCGAAATTCTTTAAAACATTACAGAATTGCTTGCCGCCAACGCGTTTCATCCCTCTTGGGACTTCTTCTGAGCTTAAATGTAATATTCTGACAAATGCTCACGTCAACCTTCAAAGAGTACCTGCACTGAAGGAATCGTATATTATTCGAAAATGATCACGACAGTTGGATAGAGACTCCAATCTATTAAACACAGGGAATGTCCCTCAAGAACTTGTTTGTGCGACCAGGGGAGTGGTGCGATTACGGGGGACATCATACGTCAGGAACCTAACGGATGGACCGTACCATGGTCAGAGGTCAAATATAAGATAATTTTGATCGGGAGGGACATTTTGAGAGATGACAATTTGGTTTAGGCTTCAATGCAGTTTTAGGGAAAGAACATAGGCCCTGGGTACCTGATTGGCAGGAGCCCAGGGCACACTCAGTCAAAGCACATCAGCAATTCAGCAAAATGTGGGTGCTACCACGCAGAAAGGGGGGTCCTTTCCCCCACAGCCCAAGTGTTCACCAAATGTCTGGTGGTAGTTGCAGCACATCTACACAGAGTATTCAGGTCTACCCATAGCTGGGTGAATGGCTAATCCAAGCCTGTTGCAATAATTGGGGTTTACAATCAACATACAAAAATCACATCTTCAGCCTTCACAGATTCATCCTTTTCTAGGGGCTATTCTCAACACACAGTTCGTGTTATCCTACCCAAATGCAGTCAGGATTCACATCATCACATAACTGCTGCATCAATTTCACCCCAATCCACACACACATCAAAATAGTTCAATGACTTCTAGGCATGATGGCATCTTGTCTTGAAATAGTGCCACATGCAAGATTACATATGCATCCGTTGGAAGAATGTCTAGCAAGTCAATGGTCTCAGTCACAGGGTGAAGACAACAAGGAGGTGACTGGGCTGTTCCTAGAAGACGTGAGGGAGGGAGAGAACCGGTGATGTAGATGGAGGGGGAGGGGGAGAGAAGGGAAGTGCGGACCCGGCGTGAAGGGTAGGCGCAGAAGGCTACGGCACAGGCTTCTAGAACCCAAATATATTGGCTTCAGGCCCGATGCCAGATCCGCCGGGTACTGTTGACACCCCGCAATCCTAACCCCTAGGTAGGAACAGTGTCAGACAGGTAGTACAACAGATGTGTCTTGTTTAAACTGATACTTTTGATTAGATCATGTTTTAGTAGATTGTAGGTTTCTTTATATATAGGTCCTGAAGAATCGCAGTTGATAAACTAGATGCGAGAAACATGTTGACCACAATTTTTGCACCTTTAGCCTTGATTCACACTGGGAAACTTTTGTTCCCATGAATACTGGCTATCCCTGATTTTACTAGTGGCAGGGGACCACCAGAATAAAATTGTCTCCGGTACCCTGAGCTACTTTTTACTCTCACCCGCACCTTCTACTTATTACTGGCCCCTCACCCGCACTTCACCATAAGGCAGTTGGATAGAAGATCTCCGACAAAGAGCCCCTCCTTGAGGTGAGCCCGTTGGGCATTGCACGGCCTGCCCGACGAGGAGCAACGCCGATGATGAAGCATGACACTCGCAAGCGTGTGTGAGGCAACTAAATCCAACACATTGGATACCCAGGGGTGTTTGTCCACTTGAGCACCCACCCCTCCCTTGTGACCGGCACTTCCCTTCTCTCCCCCTCCCCCTCCATCTACATCACCGGTTCTCTCCCTCCCTCACGTCTTCTAGGAACAGCCCAGTCACCTCCTTGTTGTCTCCACATTTGGGGCTGAGACTGTGGCGGGACCTTCCATTCCTTCCCTTGTGAATGGTAATTTCAGCCCGACTGGATCGCATTTGGTCCCATCCTTTCCCCTACTTGTTGCTACACACTCAGTCACAGGGTCACTTACAAAATCTAGTGTTGATAGACAGTCGCACACATCAGTGGTGAAACACATAGAACCTATCAAAAGGGTGACCTCTTCTCTTCCCTGTTCCTCAGATCATTCTCACAGCTGACATATCCCTTACAGGAAGGGGGGCACATCTACAGAATATCACATTTCAGGGTCTCTGGAACACCAAACACCAGAGTTTCCACATCAACTACCTAGAGCTCCAAGCAGTTCATCTAGCATTGAAAGCATTTCTAGTCCACCTCAAGGGCAAAGTTGTCTTGGTCTGGACTGACAGCACAACAGTAATGCTCTATTTATAAAAAAGGGTGAGACACACTCTCTATAGTTCACACCTATATGATTTGGTGTAGGGCAATACGACACAACATTAATCTGTTAGCATTGCATCTTCCCAGGATTGACAACGACTTTGCTGACCTCCTCAGCAGGATACGACCGCACGTCCACAAGTGGGAATTTCCCCCCCACCCTCCAGAGTCCTTCTCCCATACTTCCACAGGTGAGGGTAGACCGCTTTTCAACTGCACACCACGCAAAATGCCCAACTTGGCCTCCAGGCTCCCACACTCCCTGTTCATGGGCAATGCTGTATGGAGGAACTGGTCAGGACTATTTGCCTACGATTTTCCAATTCTCCCTCTTCTGTTTTTGCTTCGGAAGCTTAGGCAAACGTCTCACCCTCATTCTCATAGCTCCCACTTGGGCTCGACCACCATGGTTCACCACACTATTAGAACTTTCAGTAGTGCCACACAAGAAGCTTTTGCGTAGCTTCCGCAGAATCCTGTAGCAAGTGCCTAGCACACGATTGACATGATTTTTCATGGATAGTTTGTTGTCAATTGTTATTCCAAGGTTGCAGACTACTTGTTTAGGGGACGGGCATGGGCCCAATGACTGAGTCCACCAGCTGCTAGACCAATACTCCTCGGCCCTGCTGAACAGAATTATCTCGGTTTTACTGCCGTTGAGCTGTAATTTGATTTTGCCCATCCAGATGTTTATGTGGGTCAGACAGTTATTAAACCGGATCTTTGTATCTGTAGGGTCAGGACCAAGAGTGATCAGCAGCTGGGTGTCATCAGCATATTACACAACCTCAAACCCGTAGGATCTGATTATCCTGGGCAAAGGTGTTACATAAAGATTGAAGAGCATAGGGCTCAGGATTGACCCTTGGGGAACTCCAATGCTTACTTGTCTGCTGCGTGAAGCCAGGGTACCTATATGTACCATGATGGAGCGATCCTTTAGATTGTTTTTAAACCAGTCCAGAGCTTTCCTTCGGATCCCCATCTCCCAGAGCCGTTGTTCTAGGATGTCATGGGAGATGGTGTTGAAGGCGGCAGACAGGTCCAAAAGAAGCAGCATAGCTGATTCTCTTTTATCCAAAGCCAGCCTGATGTTATCAACCATCTCTACTACTGCCGTTTCGGTACTGTGCGCCGACCGGAATTCTGATTGCGATGGGTCAAGAAGTCTGTGACTTTCTAAATGGGCAGTAAGTTGGTTATTTACCAAGGATTCGAGTGCCGCCTTCCCGAAATAAGGCAGTAGCGAGATGGGGCGGTAATTGTCAGGTTCACTGGGATCTAATGTTGTTTTTTTCCAGAATGGGTCTGACTTGAGCAGTTTTCCATCTTTTGGGCACCCTCGCTTGATCTAGTGACATATTAAAAATCTCTGTTAACTTTGTTGTCAACAGGGGAGCTAATTGTGTAAAAAAGCGAGGGGTAGAGGATCTGCTTCACGTAAACCTACAACCAGAGCATGTTAAGCTGCAACTTCTACTGTTGTGGTGAACACATTGACCCTTTTAATGCAACTAATCAAAACTATCTATCTAACAAAGCTACCCATTGCATTTTCAGACTTCTGGACTAGCGTATAATTCAATGTGCCTACATCTAGCTGCGGCAGCAGCCTACCTGCAAAATAGACATCATTTAAGATTGTTTAAAGAACCAGTTGTTAAAGCATTCATGAGAGGCCTTTAAAAAATAATTCCACCCAGGCTTTCTCCTACACCTGCTTGGTATCTCAACATTGTACTTACCAGCTTATGGGTCCACCGTTTGAAGCCTTCTATAATTGCCCCCACATATTCCTATCTTGGAAGGTAGCCTTTCAAGTAGCCATCACCTCTCTTAGTCAGTGAGCTCCAGACACTAACCTCGGAAGATCCCTTCTTCCAGCTATACAGGGATAGGGTCGTACTTCAAACTAAAGCAACATTATTTCCAAAGGTAGTTTCTACCTGTCACCTAAATCAGTCAGTTGAAGTAACTGTCTTCTTTGCCCAGGCTTATTCAGTTGCAGAAAGAGGCTTCATACACTAAATGTTAACAGCTTTCATGTACGATATTGATAGATCTAAAGAGTTTCATAAAACTAAACAACTGTTTGTAGCTTTTTCAGCCTCTCACACAGGAAAGCCCATATCTGAATCTGCTATCTCTAGATGGATAATTAAATGCATTCAGACGTTACATCAAAACTAAAAGAACTTTGCCCACACCTCCAAGAGCAAACTCTACTCGTAATATAAGAGCATTTATGGCTTTTCTGGGAAATATACCAATAGCTGAAATTGGTAAAGCAGCTACATGGTCAACCCCACACACTAAACATTACTGTGTGGATGTTTTAGCACACCACCAAGCAAATGTAGGACAGGCAGTGCTTTGCGCTCTTTTTTCAAACTACTGCAACACCCTTAGGTCAGCCACCACTTTTTGGAGGGCACTGCTTTATAGTCTATGCAACGCATGTGTATCTACAACCACTCATGCCATTGATGTTGCTTACCCTGTAAGCATCTGTTCGTGGCATGTAGTATTGCAGGTTCACAAGCTCCAACCCTCCTCCACGGACACCTGTGGCCATTACCTGTGGCCATTACAGTACCTAGCTACACTATCATGTGCAAGGTGTCTTTTAAGTTCCACTTACTCCCATTCCAGTCTCACTTGACTGTGGAAAAAAAATCTAATAATGAAGTTGATGCCCATACGCAATATCACCTAGAGGGGGAGTCACTTTACCTCATGCCTTGAAAGACTTCTTTGTAAAAAAAAAAAAAAAAAAAAACTTGCACTAATCCGTATCGAACACTAGATGGCAGGAGTATGCAATGTTGTGAATCTACAACACTACATGCCAAGAACAGACGCTTACAGGGTAAGTACTATAATCCTTCTGGGTGATCCTGTCACGGTTCGCGGCGTTGCCGCGGCCGGCCATTCCCGCATACACACCCCCGGTCTAGTCCCGGGCAGCAGAGCACAGAAGCACTTCCGGGGGAAAACGCTTAAACATCGCGTTTCCCGCCGGCTTGGTGCTTCGGATTCCGGATTCTTTGCTGAGGTCCCGCTGTTTGTGACCTGCCCGTCTCTACAGGAGACAAGCCGCGCTGGAGCGCAACTCTGCATTTCAAGACCGCGCTAGTCAGGAGCGCTTGGTTGAACTTCTCCTGGGTGTTTCCAGGACTGCTCCTGAATTGTTTTAGTAACCCTTAACGCGCAGGAGCGCTTTTGAGGATGTTTAGTGAACCTGGGTATTGTTAGGGAATTGCACTATCGGTTTCCCACCGCGCTGGAGCGCAAAAGAGGGAAACAGCTCAGCCTGCATACTTAGGTTGAGTGACTACGTACAGTTGCTGCTATACGCGCAGGAGCGCTTTCTTTTGTTTACACTGGGGTGCAACGCGCAGGAGCGCTTTCTTTTGTTATAGCTTTTGTGATACGCGCAGGAGCGCTTTCTTTAGTTTGAACTCGGGGATAACGCTCAGGAGCGTCTTACCCTCGCCTTTCATTGTCGGAGCTGAACCCATCTGGGGACCTGCCTTCCCGGAAGCATTGGTGAGTCCACAGAAGGTTACACGGTCTGTGTGTGTATGTGGGGGGTGGTTCCTTTTCGGGTCTGTCTCTGATCTTGCTTTTTCTTGGTTTCCAGTTGACACCGGAACGCCCCGCCAGCTCCACGCTTTCATTACCCTACACCCTGGCTCCCATCCCTGCGTCCGTCTCATCCCTGCTGGGTATTGCATTCCACGAGGGTCAGGTGGGTACAGGGACGGGTGCTCTTGTCGTCTCTGCGGAATTGCGTCACAAGCAAAGGTAAGACTTGTGGGGCACCTGACAGAATCCGAAGCCCACGGTACTCATTCCGCCCAGACGACATGGGCGACCCGGAGGTCACTCTGCAAGACATCGCAGTCATGCTGGCTGCCATGCAGACAGAGAACCTTGCCTTGCGCCATGACATAACGGCCCTACAGGGTCAAATGGCAGCCGGGGTCACCAGTCCTTGGGGTACTACTCCCAGCCCTAGAGTCAGACAAGACGGCCTGTTGAGACAACCAACATTCACCTTTGGGGGATCCTCCGCCGCCACCAACCAAGACACAGCCATCCAGGTGGTCACTCCCCATCCTGTGCAGTTGGCACCACCCGAACGCTTCTACTGTGATTGCACTAAGTACGGTATATTCATCCATCAATGTCAACTGCATTTTATGGCTAGGATCGCGGCCTTTCCCGATGATGCTTCCAAGGTCCCCTACATACTGTCTTACATGGGCGGGGATGCAGCTCAGTGGTCCATTTCCTTGGTAGAGAACGACGATCCCATGCTTAACCACCTGCCAACGTTTAAGGAAGCCATGCGGCGTATGTTCGCTCGCCATACCTTCGTGCAGGCCGCAGACAACGAGGCAACCAGGACTTGCTCCATTACATCACCATGTTCAACAGGCTGGTCATCGAGGCCCACTGGCAGAGGACAAGAAGGTATCTGTGTTCTATCAGGGTTTGCGGGTTGACCTGAAGGACATCATCTCGCAGTATCCCAATCCGCCCGAAGCTATAGGCCCTTTCATCGACATGGTGGTGAAAATGAACTTCCGACTACAAGAAAGAAAGACCGACAGGGGAAAAGGCAACGACAACCGTCTCTTGCCCATTGGGGACAAGGGCGTCGAGAAAGCCAAAGAGGAATTCGCTCCCCAGGGAGAAGCGTCCGAACCCATGCAGATCGGAGGCATAAGAGGACCCTTGACCAGTCAAGAAAGGGAAAAAAGGAGGAAGCAGAACCAGTGCCTATATTGCGGTAAAAGCGGCCAGTTCGTGAGGGAATGCCCTGCTAAGCCCTCCAAACCGCGAGGCAGAAGGTCGTACGCGTTGCCCATCAGCAAGGGCGACAAGACGGGAAACGAGACAACCCAGTAGACAAGGGGATCCGTCCTCTGGGTTCTTCGTCTTGTACATCTGCGATCCCTGCGGTATACGATGGTAGTCGGCATGGACGTGTCCTTACGGAATCTGGCGGGCAGAACCTGGGTGGTGACCGCCATGTTGGATTCCGGGGCGACAGGCTGCTTCATTGATGCAGCGTTTTCCCGCGCCTTGGGCATTGACACAGTGACGAAGGCCCAACCGGAACCCGTCAAGGCTGTTGATGGAACGGACCTAACTTCCGGCCCTATCAGACACCGAACAGAGACCATGACGATGTCCTTCTCAAACAACCACACCGAGTCCATTCGTTTTGACGTCATCGACGCCCCTCAATTTAAGGTGATCTTGGGTTTGCCGTGGTTGGTGAAGCACAATCCCCGCATCGATTGGGTGACCAGAACCATCCACCTAGAATCGGAGCACTGCTGCAGCACCTGTTACGCAAAGGTCGACCTGTCAGGCCCTCGTTTCATACAGGCACACTCGTTGCCTGTAGTAGGCATGGGAATGGTTTCCCAAGGAACCATACCGAAAGAATATCTGGACCTAGCGGAAGTGTTCGACAAGAAGGGAGCCAACACTCTGCCACCCCACCGGTCATTCGACTGCCGCATTGACCTGATTCCCGGCTCCACGTTGCCATGCAGCAGGATTTACTCGCTCACGGAAAAGGAGAACATCCACCTCCGCTCCTATCTGGACGAATACCTGGACAACGGGTTTATTCGTCACTCCAGATCACCGGTTTCCTCTCCTCTTTTCTTCGTGTCGAAGAAGGAAGGGGATCTGAGGACCTGTATAGACTTTCGCGCAATGAACACCATCACCGTAAAAAAACGGTACCCACTACCGCTAATCTCCAATCTCTTGGACCAGGTCAAGAACGCCACCATCTACACTAAACTGGACCTACGGGGTGCTTACCACCTTGTCAGAGTCCGGAAGGGTGACCAATGGAAGACCGCCTTCCGGACGAAGTTCGGCCTGTTCGGATACCAGGTCATGCCTTTCGGACTCTGCAACGCCACCGCCGCGTTCCAGTTCTTCATCGATGAAGTGTTGAGAGACTTCATCGACGTCTTTTGTATCGTCTACATAGACGACATCTTGATTTACTCTCAGACCACCAGAGAGCACGTACAACACGTGCGTTCCGTCCTGCAGCAATTGGAGAAACACCGTCTGTACGTCAAGTTGGAGATGAGCGTGTTTCACGTCACATCTGTTGAGTTCCTGGGGCACATCATCACTCCGGCGGGAATCCAAATGGACAACAAAAAAGTAGAAGCCATCCTGTCTTGGCCTACCCCGGAGTCCGTGAAAGGGGTCCAAAGGTTCCTCGGTTTTTCCAACTATTACCGTTGTTTCATCACCGGATTCTCCGAGATGGTGGCTCCCATCACGTGCTTGCTGCGCAAGGGGGTTCGTTTTGGTTGGGACCAAAAAGCAGACGACGCCTTCCAGGAACTAAAGAGACGGTTTACCGTGGCCCCAGTCCTGGTGCACCCCGACACCGAGCAACCCTTCATAGTAGAGGCAGACGCCTCTAGGGACGCCATAGGCGGAGTGCTCTCACAACGAAACATCGATACGGGACAACTGCATCCTGTGGCCTTTTACTCCAAGAAACTCCAACCCCCTGAACGCAACTACACCGTGTCTGATCGGGAACTCTTAGCCATCAAGACCGCGTTTGAGGAATGGCGTCACTTCCTGAAAGACTCAAAACACAAGGTGACCATCTACACAGACCACAGAAACTTGCAGTTCCTACATTCTGCTCGTGCCCTCACAGCCCGACAGCTCCGATGGACCCTATTGTTCAACGAGTACGACTTCGTGATCACGTTCCGGCCAGGGAAAAGACAACGCCAAGGCTGATGCGCTATCGCGGCTGGCTGAATCCGATGAAGACGCCGAAGACCACGAGCCTGTCTCCATCTTACCGGAGAAACACTTCCAGGGCATAGTCGCTTCAGTGGATCCCGTCTGCCAGGCAGAACCAGACAGGAAACGGCCAGATCCCGTGGTCCCGACAGGGGACGAAGAAGGCGGGACAAGGTGGAGCGGTTCACGGCGCTTAGGAGACCAAAAACATCTTCCAGGGGTACCCGAACAGAAGAAGGCCCTTTACTCGTGTCACGATCATGTCCTCTCCGGCCATCCTGGTTACCACAAAACGCTCGATCTCGTGCCAAGGCTATTTTGGTGGCCAACGATGGTGGCCAACGATGGTGACCGATACAAAGAAACACGTGACGAACTGCGCAGTTTGCTTGCTTGGCAAGAACAGATCCGAACCATCGGTTGGCCTTTTGCAGTCCATTCCTGTACCTCCTTTTCCATGGCATACCATCTCCATGGATTTTGTGGTGGAGCTCCCGCTCACCAAGACTGGTCACACCACGGTTCTCACTATAGTGGACCACCTCACCAAGATGGCACATTTCGTACCCTTGACGAAATTGCCCACAATGGCCGAACTGGCCTTGATCTTCGTACAGGAGGTGGTTCGCCTCCATGGCATCCAGTCTGTGGTCATAACGGATCGAGGATCGCAATTCGTGTCCCGTTTCTGGAAGGAGGTATGCAGGATACTCGAGATGGACGTACGCCTCTCCTCAGCGTACCACCCCCAGACCGATGGTCAAGCCGAACGAACAAATCACACCATGGAACAGTACCTCCGCTGTTTGCTGCTTACGGTCGAGAAGGAATGGTCCGAAGTGCTATGGATGGCGGAGTATGCGTACAATAACAGCAAGCATTCGGCCATCGGCATGTCCCCCTTCTTTTGCCTCCAAGGACGTCATCCCCGCACTTCGGCATGGGCCGAGCCTCTGGATAGCCACCTGCCTACCGTGCGATCATATCATGAGACACTACACAAACTCTGGCAACAGGCACGGTTCGAGCTGGCCAAGGCGAAGGACTCCTACAAAGATCATGCTGACGCTCACAGACAAAAGGAGCCCGCTTATCGCACGGGTGATAGGGTGTGGCTTTCTATTCGGCACCTGAATGTGCATGGGCCCAAGAAGCTGTTGCCTCGTTTTGTGGGTCCCTTTGTTATAGAGAAGGTGGTCAACCCTGTGGCCGTGAAACTGTCGCTTCCTCCGCACATGAAGATCCATCCGGTCTTCCATGTCTCCCTTCTGCGGGCAGTCCAGTCTGGCGGCTCCCTTCCGTCTCCCCCTTCTCCGGTGGTGGTGGAGGGCCATGTTGAGCATGAGGTCAGGGCTATCTTGGGGTCCCGTCGTACCAGGGGCAAGCTGTTCTACCTTGTGGAGTGGAAGGGGTACGGTCCCGATGAACGGTCCTGGGAGCCCTTGTCCCATGTGCGCCACGCTCCTGTTCTGGTTCGTGCTTTCCATCTGAGTCATCCCCTGAGCCCTCGCCCTGTCTCTCTTTTCTGATTTCCAGGGGGGTTTGGGGGGGGGTTCTGTTCTAGGGGGGGGGGGGTGCTGTCACGGTTCGCGGCGTTGCCGCGGCCGGCCATTCCCGCATACACACACGGGAGGCCGGAATACTCACTTCCGGCCGGAAGTCGAGTCCCCGGTCTAGTCCCGGGCAGCAGAGCACAGAAGCACTTCCGGGGGAAAACGCTTAAACATCGCGTTTCCCGCCGGCTTGGTGCTTCGGAATCTGGATAATTTGCTGAGGTCCCGCTGTTTGTGACCTGCCCGTCTCTACAGGAGCGCTTGGTTGAACTTCTCCTGGGTGTTTCCAGGACTGCTCCTGAATTGTTTTAGTAACCCTTAACGCGCAGGAGCGCTTTTGAGGGTGTTTAGTGAACCTGGGTTTTGTTAGGGATTTGCACTATCGGTTTCCCACCGCGCTGGAGCGCAAAAGAGGGACACAGCTCAGCCTGCATACTTAGGTTGAGTCACTACGTACAGTTGCTGCTATACGCGCAAGAGCGCTTTCTTTTGTTTATACTGGGGTGCAACGCGCAGGAGCTCTTTCTTTTGTTATAGCTTTTGTGATACGCGCAAGAGCGCTTTCTTTAGTTTGAACTCGGGGATAACGCGCAGGAGCGTCTTACCCTCGCCTTTCATTGTCGGAGCTGAACCCATCTGGGGACCTGCCTTCCCGGAAGCATTGGTGAGTCCACAGAAGCTTACACGGTCTGTGTGTGTATGTGGGGGGTGGTTCCTTTTCGGGTCTGTCTCTGATCTTGCTTTTTCTTGGTTTCCAGTTGACACCGGAACGCCCCGCTAGCTCCACGCTTTCATTACCCTACACCCTGGCTCCCATCCCTGCGTCCGTCTCATCCCTGCTGGGTATTGCATTCCACGAGGGTCAAGTGGGTACAGGGACGGGTGCTCTTGTCGTCTCTGCGGAATTGCGTCACAAGCAAAGGTAAGACTTGTGGGGCACCTGACAGATCCATAAGATATACATATAGCTTCTTGGGACTTGCATTATCCATCTTGGCACATGTTTCACCCCATTTTGATATCACAATGGACTTTGTAGGCCAAAGGCAGATTTCCCCCCTATGTATACAATAGATTGTCACTGCAGATAAGGCAGTAAACCCCACTGACTTTCTCTTACTGTCTACTATTATTAAAAAGCCTATCCCAGTCAGTTTCTAACCCTGCAGAGACCCCTCTGTGCCAGGCTACCAGTGCGCAGTTATCGGGCTGTGCATGACAGTCTCACACATGCCGTCCGCACATGCTTATGCATGCGTGTTCCCATGTGTCTAGCCAAGTGCCCCTCACCTTTGCTGCGCCACAGCATTCTCATCTAAAGAGGCGGAAAGGCTGGGGGTAAACACGCGTAGTCAGTTGACTGCGGTTGAGTACACAGTTGTGAATCTCATCCACATTAAAAAGTTCAAAACCAGATTAAAAGGGCAGGGTACGGGGGAGGAGCCGCGCCTGCAACCAAGATGGCCGCTTGAGCATCGGCTCCGCCGGCCGCCACATCCTGACTGCCTTTCTGGCATAATATCCTGTACCCCGTCCCCGCAGTCTGGTGGGGGACCGTCACCTGAGTCACTAGGTAAAATTTGGGATCGATTGCCGGCTTCGGCGACCGATTATCGTTGTCGGAAGTATTGGGGCCTTCGAGGTTGGAGACCGGGACCCTGAGTGTGCCACTGCCCAGGGCACAGTGCGACAGCATCGGACGCCGCGACCGGAAGTAGCCGGTCGGACCATCTTTTGTTGCACCCGGGCAAGGATCGAGGTGCCCCCGTCCTCTCTGAGACACTCTGCAGTATTCTATCGCAAAACCCTTTTCCGCACGATTGAGGAGTGGTGGGTTTCGCCTTCTTTCGCGATCGCATCTCGCGACCCTGACAAGCCGAAGACTCAGCGACCGAATCGTTTGGTCCAGTCGAACCGGATTGACAAATATGCTGTCTCCAAGGACACATCGTTGGAGGTGAAGAGTTCCCTGAACCGGGGCCCTGAGCGGGGACCAACCGGTGAGGAACCGACGATGAAGGAGATGATGGCAGCCATTAAGGGGATTCAATCCTCCTTGGGGACAATCGACTCCAAACTGGACGCTGTTACCATTGAGGTGGGA
Organism: Lissotriton helveticus; assembly: GCF_964261635.1. Lineage (NCBI taxonomy): Eukaryota > Metazoa > Chordata > Amphibia > Caudata > Salamandridae > Lissotriton > Lissotriton helveticus. The sequence goes on from NC_136067.1 coordinate 108,601,414, forward strand.
CTTCTCAGGGCAGACCTCAACAAGACTTCTGAGAAGGTGAAGGACTTGGAGATAAAAACGGGGAGCCTTATTGAAGACGTGTCTGAACTGCAGAGAGTGGTGTCAGACCTTAAGATGGCCCGTAAACAGTTCGATCACAAGCTCGATGAGTACGAAGGTCGGGCACGGCGGAATAACGTCCGCATCCTCGGGGTCCCGGAGCGAGCGGAGGGGGCTTCCCCGGACCTCTTTGTAGAGACACTCATCCTTCAACATCTGAAGCCCAAGGGGTTGAGTAACTTTTTACGGTGGAGAGGGCCCACCGGGTGCCCGGTGGTCGCCCGAAAACTGGGACACTTCCCCGACCCATCATCGCCCGTGTCCTGAATTTTCAGGACAGGGATGCCATTTTGCAAGCGGCGAGATCATCGGGCCCGCTGGCCTACGAAAATGCGTCCCTGTTGTTCTTTCCAGACTTTACCCGGATGGTGCAGAGGCAACGGCAGGGTTTCGTGCCAATCAAAAGGAGGCTTCGGGATCGGGAAATGAAGTACTCGATGATGTACCCGGCCCGCCTACGGATCGAACATGCTGGCAAGCCTTACTTTTTTGACTCTCCTGAGATGGCGGCGGACTGGCTTGATCACCTTGGAGACCCGGGTCCCGAGGACAATTTCCAAGTTGATGAAGAGGAATGATGCCCCGCTTGACAATGACCTCATACTTGTGCCTAATTCTGCTTGCGGGACTAAACGGGGATTTATCGAACCTTAACTCCTTCCCTCTGCAATTCTGCATGGTATCATCGTTATTACTTTAGGGTATTGAGGGGGGGTTTTGGGCGGTCTGGGGTGGTGGGGGCCGGTGACCTGTTGTAAGGTCCTCCTCCCTTCTACGTTTAGATCTTAGTTTTTGGGGGCGACAGGCACACTGCGAGTTGGGGATGTGTACACGTTACATGCAGGGGTGCAGGGTGGGGGGAGTTCGTATTTTGGGTTGGGGGGATGGGTTGTTGTGTTTACAGTTAGTGACCGATGTATGCTGGGGAATCCTTTGAAATGTGCTCGATCATTTTGTACCAATGACCACTTCTAGACAGGGCCTGGGATTCTCAGTCCTCAGTTGGAATGTTAATGGCCTGGGTGATCAGATTAAGCGCACTGCTGTTAGTCAATTCATTAGACGGCGGTCTCCGGACGTTGTCCTGTTACAGGAGACCCATTTGTTGGGGAAGCGTTGCATGGCTCTGCACAGGGGTGGTTACAAGCTAGTGGCGCATGCTGGTTTCACTTCGGGATCCAGGGGAGTGGGTATTCTTGTCAAGAACTCGTTTCCGTTCACCATTCATTCCACCTGGTCCGACAATCGTGGCCGTTATGTTGCCATCTCTGGTGCCTGGGAGGGTAGAACTGTGTCGTTTATGTCTGTGTATGTGCCCCCCTCGCTGCAGAATGATACCTTTTGTGACCTGGGTCGGATGTTCCTAGCTTTGCCTATGGGGCTCATGGTGATCGGGGGTGATTTTAACACAGTGGCAGATGGTGGACTTGATAGGCTCCCTGCTCGTGCATTGTTGCCCTCCCATAAGTGGTTGCCCGACTTCCTCGCGGTTTCGGGCTTGATAGATGGCTGGCGTACACGCCACCCGGGGGCGACGGAATATACGCATGCATCCGCGGCGCACCATTCCCTCTCTAGAATAGACTATATCCTGTTGCCCGCGGCCCACATGGCCGCGATTGGTGAAGTGGAGCACTTGGTGAGGGGCGTTTCCGATCACTCGCCAGTGTGGTTGCGTGTGTGTGTGGGTCGGGGTGATGTGGGTAGGATTGCTCCCTTCCCCGCCTGGCGCTTGCGCGACCCGGTGGTGAGGAGGGAAGTGGGACGAGTGACTGAGAGTTATTTCGGTGGAAACGTGGGTTCGGTCGCCTCTAGATGCTCTCTTTGGGAGGCCTACAAGACGGTTGTCCGGGGGGGAGGTCTTATCACTTGTTGCTGACCAGAAACGGAAGAGAAGGGCTGAGCTAGATAGGGTGGAGGCGGAGCTATTGACTCTTGAGACTGCTGTTTCCTCTGGGGGCGACCTGTGGGCGGATCATCGCCTGGGGCTGCTCAGGGACGAATACAAGTCTCTGACGCGTGACACGGCTAGGGCGCAACTAGACACCACTCAGGACAGAATCTACGAACATGGGGATAAGGCCGGCAAACTGATCGCATGGTTGGAAAAAGGTGACTGGGGGTCTAGACTGGTCCCGGAGCTGCTAACTGCGGACTCTGGGGTCACGACGGACCCCCAGTTAATTGCAGAGGAGTTTGCTTGCTATTATTCCGAGATTTATACCTCCGTTGGCGAGTTCACAGAGGCGAATAACTCGGACATGATACGAAACATCGCATTGCCAGTTTTATCAGATGACGATAGACAATACATGGACTCTGCTCTCACCGATGACGAAGTGGCGATGGCGATTAGGGGGGTACGCTCTGGTAAGGCCTCCGGTCCCAACGGCCTTCCAATTGAATTGTTTAAGCCTAAAGCTGATCGGTTGGCCCCCTATATGAGGGGCATGTTTCTTGAGAGCCTGGAGAATGGTCGACTGCCATATGACCAGCGTGTGGCCAACATCGTTGTCATTCACAAGGAGGGCAAACCGAGCCTGGAATGCTCGTCGTATCGCCCTATTTCGCTCTTAAACGTGGAACCTAAGGTCTTGGCGAAACTACTCGCCGCGCGTCTTGTCAAAGTTATATCTACCCTGGTACACCCCGATCAGTCTGGCTTTATGCCCCGGAGGAACACTGCTCTAAACCTCAGGCGCCTTCACGGTGTTCTGGCCAATGCTGCCTATATTTATGAGCCCGCCATTTTACAGTCTCTGGATGCCACCATGGCGTTCGACCGGGTGGAATGGCCCTATCTTTTTGCTGTGCTAACCAAACTCGGCTTCGGCCCTGGCTTCATCGGCTGGGTCCGACTCCTATATTCTGCTCCTTTGTCCCGAGTCGTTGTAAACAACCACAGGTCGAGCGACTTTTCCCTCGGCCGTGGCACTCGTCAGGGCTGCCCCCTTTCACCGTTGCTGTTCGCTCTTGCTCTGGAGCCCCTGGCGGCCTGGGTACGCTGGGACCGCTCCATCAAGGGGTTGCGCTGGACCCCGGAATGGGAAGATAAGATTTCGCTCTATGAGGACGACATTCTTTTGTATCTGTCCTCCCCCCGGTCCTCCTTGATTGTTTTTATGGACGTCCTCGCCATTTTCAGTAGGTTTTCGGGATTCTTGATAAACTGGACTAAGTCGGTGTTGTTTGTATTGAGTGGAGATCCTCCCAGACTTCCTGCAAATTGTCCCGTGAGGGTGGAACCGATTAGTTTCCGTTATCTAGGGATCCATGTCTCCCTGGACCCCGCGGTGCGCCACAGATTGAACTTGTTGCCCCCATTGGTCAGACTACGTGCGGACACGGTGCGGTGGAAGGCACTGCCTCTCTCCTTGCTGGGTCGCGCCACCCTATTCAAGATGATGGCGCTCCCGCGCTTTTTATATGCTCTCCAGAACTCCTTTGATCCGATTCCCCATTCGTATTTCCGCGAGATAGAGTCCCTTCAGCGCGGCCTGCTGTGGGAAGGACGTCCGCGTATCGCTCTTTCCAAGCTGATGTTACCCTGGTATGATGGTGGGATTGGATTGCCGAATGTCCGTAAATACTACTGGGCTTCGCAGTTGGCCCCTGTCAATCAGGCGATCTATGGCACTCCGAATGATCCTGGCTATGAGATGGATCGTAGCCAGTTGCCGGGGGGTGATTTCACCCGTGTCCTGTATGCTCGCCGTGAGCGATTTCCTTTGACGGGGCCTACCCTGTGCTCCACGAGGGTTTGGCACGAGGCCACTAACGCCCTTCACTGGGCAGGACGCCTGACTTTGTCTACGCCGCTCTGGAGCTCTGAGAGACTGGGGATGCTCTGGAAATCGAAGGGCTTTGATCGGTGGGACCTTATTGGCATTTCGCGGATTCGGGCTATTTGGGGCAAGGGTAGAATCTTGACATTTGAAGAGTTGCAGGCCAAGTACCAGCTGAACGACACCGAGCGGTTTCGTTATCTGCAGATTAGTCATGCACTGCATGCGGCGGTGTCTGGCGATGAAGAGTTACCGGAGTCCTCCCCCTTGGAGGATCGCCTGCTTGATGGCCTTTTACCCACAAAAGCGATTTCCCTCACATATCGTAAGCTGGTCAACCACTCGGAGGACCCGCTGGTGCGCATTCGCGATCAGTGGGTCGCTGATGGTCTAGTTTTAGATGACGAGGATTGGAGGGAGGCGGTGGCGTCACCTAGGGAGGTGGCGGTCCCAATGAGACTGCGCTTGATTCAACTCCGGATCCTTCACCGCTCCTATGTGACGGGCCTGGGCTTGCAGAGAATGGGATTGGCTGATTCGCCTGACTGTCGTAGGGGATGTGGGTTGCCGGGATCGTTTACGCATATTCTTTGGGAGTGCCCTGAGGTCCGCAAGTTCTGGGACAGAATACATTCAGGGATGAGTGAGGTGTGGGAGATGCGAGTTGATCCTGAGGCACGGCGATGTTTGTTAAATGTGTGGGAACCCACGGACCTGCCGATTCATGGCAGGGTGTGGGTGACCCTGGCGTGTGCGATTGCGAAGCGTAACATCGCGCAGCTTTGGGGGGCGGCCCGGGCTCCCAGGGTTGGAAAATGGATGGAAGATCTTGACTGGTGTATGTTTCGCGAGAAGTTTGTCTATGTGTCCAGAGGGCGGCCCCGTAAATGGGTTAAGATATGGAGTGCCTGGAATGCCTATCGAGGAGACATCTGTGAACCGCCTACCTTGGAGCCGACTCCTGCGGATCTTGAGAGTTCTTAGGCCCGTTTTTCTATGATCCGCAATGTATCGCTGCACGTCAAAAGTCATTGTTGTACTTGCTAATCTATCTCTGCATTTCGGTCACTGTTTGAATTTGTTTGTTTTCAATAAAAAGATATTTAAAAAAAAAAAAAAAGGGCAGGGTCCATTTCGTTATACTGAACATTTGACCAAACAAATGATTTTGCATAGTTAAAGTTGTAGGTTAGCATTGTTTAATTATTTTTGTAACTCTGAATTATACAGTTGAAACATCTTCTGTTCTAATCAGCAATTGTACAAATGATCTCATATGCCCAGTGGACTTAACCTGAGGCACTCTCACACTGATTGGCAGATAAGACAAACAACCTGAGACATTGGATGGGCTGCAGAATAATTCGCAAAATGTGTTGTTTATGCTACCTTTTGCATATTTTTTTTAATGAATTTCAGTCCTGGAAGTCAGTAATATGGAACATATTTTAGAATCTTTAGAAGGCAAAAATGCTGGAAAACTACCCTTACAGCTAAGTTTATTTTCTAGCTTTTCAACTACAATTTCTCTATTTTGCAATAGAAAAGTTCTGTAAAAATCTGGTCTCTCTCTACCAAAATATTTACATTTTAAATGTTTTTCGTTTTAGATCAGCTATTGTGTATCTAGCATCCTGGAAGTGTTGAGATGGACTCAGCGACCCACAAACTTTAATGATGCTGAAGCTGGTGGATTTGTAACTGGTCGCATGCCCAATGGTGATCCAATCTTCCGCAATCCCTGCACTGAACTCATTTTTACACTTCTCAACAATGTGTTCACTCTCATCAGGTGAGTTGCGTTAACATATTAATGTTTAGTATCAAGCAATCAAGTCTGTCTTGCATAAATCATTATTAAATGCATTAGCTATCTTGAAGTCGTCATTGTATTACAAAAAAATATAACTAAACTAAACTGGATCCTATGGCCTTTAGCAACTTCCTCCACTCCTTCCTGTTAGTAGATGCCCAGGTCGAGACCCTGGGAATTAAGGTCAACTCCTGGATCACCACTATCTTAGACAAACTTATCCCAATGCCTTATCCTCCAGCACCTTGGTTTAATCACCAGCTGACAGCTCTTAAGAAAATCTGCAAAATTCTGGGACATCAGTGGGTTAATCTTACGATCTCATTGCCAAAGCCATGGTCAGAAAGTCTATCATAGATTACTATATGGCTATTAAGAATGCGCAAATGGTTTTCATTGTGGAGAAAATGTAATGGGCTTAAAACTCAGCTATGGAAATATTATCTATTTGCTAAATCCATTATGGATCCCACTTACAAGGTCCCTAATCCTCTTATCTTGGAGGATTGATGCAACGAGTTGGATTTCTTTTCCCAAAAAATTGTTGAAATGTATGGTATTTGTAATGCAACCCCCTCTGGAATCGTGTTTGAGTCTAGTTGCATCATAATTTCAAGTAGGGAGCCATCTCTGCCTCTGATCTTATTATCACCTAGAGCCTTGAGTTGATTTTCAACTCAATTAAATCTAGATCCCTGTGGAAAGCTGCGCCTCTTTGGGTACTCCATAGAGTCAGCAGCGTTATCTTCCCTGCTCTGATTGATCTTCTCAACCTATCAGTCAGCACAACTACTCTCCCTCAGACCTGTAAACATTCTATGGTCAAATCTTTGTTTAAAAACCCAACTTATCTTCCAGGGGATCCTCATCAAAGTCATAAGCACTGAATATTCCCGCCTACGTGCGGGGACCCCGGAAATAATATAAAATTATATATGTAAATCACATATAAATAGCTCCACGTATATGTATGCACATATATCATTTTTTCTCACACCAATGCAGCCCCAAAATGGAGGCTAAACAATGTAAAAACTCCTACATACACTGTAATTAGCAAGGAAACAAGAAACACATTAGGTCAAATAGCCCTTGAACTTTGTGTTTTAATGAGCAAAAAACACTCATAAATCCTAAAAATTGCTAATAAATATACATTGTTAGCCACATGCTGCATTGAACAGCAGTAGCATAGAAAATGAAACAATTTTCAACAAAAACTGGCACCGTGCCTTTAAGGCTGCCATGACCCCTGGCTTCCCATCATGCCTCAGGGGTGACAGTTAGGTCCCTCGTTCAACAGCTCCCTTTCTTTTTGACTTTCTGTCAAAAAATATTTGAGATTTTCTACAATTTTTACTTTCACTCGACGTCTTTTGGACATAGTGTTAGTGCTGCTTTTTTTGAGTCTTAAAAAAGGAATTTTTCTGTCAAAAATGCCTTCTCTTTTTGACAACTGCCCTTCCTGTGGGAAGAAGAAGGCCAAGACTGATACACATTCTGTGTGTATCCTCTGCCTCCCTGACACTCATTCTGCAAGTTCTTGTGAACACTGCAAGACTTTATCCAGGAGAACTCTTAAGGATATGGAGAGAATTCGAATTTATGGTCTCTCTGAGAGAGGTAGGTCTCCTAAGAGGCAAAAGAGGCGCAGAACGTGATCGCCGTCGAGAGAAGTCCCGACTTGTTCTCCTTCGGCGTCGAAGAGGCCGTCGATGACGGCGAAGACGAGGATTCTTCCTTCGACGACTACGTCTTCAGCGTCGAGAGGCAAGGTACCTCAGCTGCCGTCTACGGGGCGTGCAGCGTCGAGAGAAAGGTCTCCGTTGGAGCATAGGAGCTCGACATCGAGACAGCCGGCGTCGAAGCATCATCACGAATCCTCGACGTCGCGGCTTCCTCTGTCGACGCCTAGTCATCAGCATTCGACGTCGAGACATCCTCCGTCGACGCCCAGTCATCGGCGTTAGACGTCGAGGCACCCTCCGTCGGCATCCGGCCAGCGACGCTCGACGTCGAGGTATCCTCCGTCGTCGCCTAGTCACAGGCGATCGACGTCGAGAAGGTCTCAGTCGCCGTCTCAACATCAAATGTCGACGTCGAGAAGATCCCTGTTGACGTCACAGCATCGACGTACGACGTCGAAGCAACCTCAGTCGTCGCCTGGTCAATGGCCCTCTACGTCGAGAAGGTCCCAGTCGTTGTCACAGCAGCGTCGGTCGATGTCAAAACATCTGTCTTCGAGGCAAGTCTCTCCTTCAAGATCCCATGGGAGGTCACCTTCGGGGCAGACTACTCAGGAGAGTGTTAGTCAACCCTCGGATCAGTCTCATTCCTTAGCACCACAGCAGAGGTCTCCAAGATCGACTCCTGCTGCGGAGTGGTAACAGTTCGATACGATAAGTTGTACAAAATTACAATGGTGCCTCCTATTACTTACCTAAGGTGAAGATAGCATAGTCCTAGCGAACCTCCAGCCTCTGGACAGCTCCATTCCTTCTATCGACTTTCACATTCCACTTACTTAGTATATGGTTTGTCGTGCCCCTAGGGCACCATTGTAATTTTGTGCAACTTATCGTATTTTTCTTAAGAGATTGTCATGTGCTTAGCCCTCTGACCTCATAAAGAGTTCAGAGGTGTTTGTTATTAATAAATATATGGTTTATTTTCATAGCAACCTGTGTGGTTTCCTTTCATCTGGTATTCAAGGGGTTATATGTGGTAAAACGGCTGGCTTCACATGCCAAAAGAGTTTAGCCTAAGACTGCTTTGTCCATGCTACCACTAGGATAGCTGGTCTATAAGGTTGACTTACAACCAATCACCATATGGGTTGTTTGGACTGATACAAGGTGGTCACTAGAACTAGTGAACATCATATATCAGGCCAACTTCTCACATTGGTGGCAGCGGTGGGATTTGAGCTTGCTGTTGTTTTTACCAAATATAATCTTGAACTATCAGTTGAAAGATCACATAAGGTACTATAGGTACATATAACAAGCTTAGAAATACTCTGAGTTCTACTGAACCAGCTGTTGTAGTAGAAAGGGCCTAGCACACCCTGACTACAACTCTTAGCAAGGGATCAGTAGGAAAACCCATAGTGTAGGTAGGTGCATCACTTACACCTCACTAGAAAGTATGTCTACCCATGGAGAGTCTTCAGAGACTCCCCTAGTTGTTAGTGACCCTCCACAGGTCCTTTCCAGATATGCAGCTCTCAGTTTCCAGGAGATGAGACAATTGTGTACCTCCAGGAAATTGAAACAGGGTTCTAACCCTACCACTCCTTTTCTGTTAGGTCTCTTAGAGACATATGATGCTAGAAGGGCTTCTAACACAGGCCCCCCTAATGCAGATGGAAGCATGCCCCCCTTAGAAGGAACACCTGGTGATCCAGATGCCAACCTCCCTGAAACAGAGAATGTAGCTGAGGAGGAAGAAGAAGAGTCCTCTGGGGATTAGGCAGACAAAGGTCCTGTAGTTGTCAGCAGACTCACCAGGGCCAACTTAGACCTACATATGGATAGTACTAGGGGACCCCCAGTGCTGTCCATGAGCAGGCCTAACCTTGGGGTCAGAACAGATAGATCTCATTCTAGGGACTCCAACAGATCTGTGCACTCTCATGCATCTGCCCAGAGGAGAATGACTTCCCCTCAGAGGAGAGAGCATGATGCAAAGATGAGGGAAGCTAATCTGAGGATTCAGAGGGAAGAACTTGCCCTTGCCAAAGAGAAGCTTGCCTTTGCTAGAGAGCAACAGTTGAGTGGGGTAGTCCCCACTGGTGGCAGCAATATCCCTAGGGATAAAGAAAGGGGTTTTGATTCTAGAAACCTGAGCAAAATAGTGCCCTCCTATAAGACAGGAGATGATATCCACAAGTGGATAACTGCTCTGGAGAGGGCCTGCAAAGTACAGCAGGTACCCCAGAGTCAGTGGGCAGCTATATTGTGGCTCTCCTTTGAAGGTAAAGGAAGAGACAAGCTCCTCACTGTTAGAGATGAGGATGCTAATGATTACCAAGTCCTGAAAAATGCACCGATTGATGGGTTTGGCTTAACAACTGAACAGTACAGGTTAATGTTCAGAGATACCCAGAAAACTCAGGCTCAGGATTGGACTGACTTTGTTGATTGTGCCACTAAGGCTTTGGAAGGCTGGTTACTGGGAAGTAAAGTTACTGATTACACAGGATTGTATAATCTAATTATGAGAGAGCAAATCTTAAATAATTGTCAGAACCAGTTGTTGCATCAGCACCTGATTGACTCAGATCTGACCTCTCCCCAAGAATTGGGAAAGAAGGCAGACAGCTGGGTCAGAACCAGGGTTAAGCAGCAGAACCAGAACCAAGGTGGTGGCCAAAAGAAAGCAGACCAGAAGGGTAATAATGAGAATAAGCAAAATGACCAGAAGTCTTCAACAGGGCCCCAACAACCTAAGGAGGGTGGGTCCCAAAATTCCCAAAAGAAGAAGAATGATGGTCCTAAGAAACCATGGTGCCAATACTGTAAAAGTAAGACTCACTGGTTTAGTGAGTGCACTTTTTTGTTTCTGGTGTACACCAACGGGTTGGAAGCCTTTTTGTTGGAAAGCTGTGCTGATTTTCCCCAGGTAAATGGTAAACGTATGTTATCGTATGCGGATGACACAGTTTTAATGACCCTAACTGCAAATAGCATGCAAACCTGCTTAAATGCTTTTGATACCTTTATGCAGGGGTTAGATCTGAGGGTCAATTTCGCAAAGTCCTTCGCCATTGTCTGCGGCCCGAAAGGGGTAAAATCTCGCAGGCTCGTGGTGAAGGACTCGATCATAGCGAAAGTTGATAATTTTAACTATCTGGGGAACCTATTTAATAAAACCTTACGTTGGAATTCGTTAATATCAGCGTGTGTGCAAAAAGCTACCCAAACTGCTGAGGCTATCTTTCGTTTTTCCAGCAAACTGGGTCAGAGGCCGGTTGCAGAATTAAAATCCCTATACAAAGCGAAGTGTATCCCGGTTGCAACATATGGTGCGGGAGTATGGGGTACACAATCCTGCAACAACATCCAAATTATGGAAAACCAGTTCAAAAAACGCCTCTTATGTGTTTCAAAAAGCACCTCTAACATCTTTTGCCACACTGAGGGGGGAGTTGAATTTGTTAATGATACCATCCATGTCTCCCCTTTGCTGCTTTGGACTAAGGTTTGGTGCTCTGATGACCTGAAACTTATTAAGGAAATACTACAGGACTGTCTTAAGCTTGAGCATTTTGATAAAATCCCATGGTTACTATATGTTAGGGATACCCTCTTTAACATAGGTCTGGGCCATATCTTTTTGAAAGTCGAGACTATCGGTGCTGAGACAAAGTAATTAATTAAAGAGGCTTATCGCTCAGAATTAGGCATGCTGCGAAGTAGTGAGAGAGCGGTCTACCACAGGGGAAGCTTGCTCCATCAACCTTACCTATCATACATAGGGCAGACACAATGGCGCTTTTATTTAACTGGGTTTCGTTTGAACACACTACATTTTCTATTTGCATTTCCACAGCAGGTGGGCTGGAGCGAGAGTCTACCCTTGTGTGCTTGTAACAACAAAGTTTCTCAAAATACTCTCCATCTTATACTTTTTTGTTGCTTGTACAAAGATCCAAGGATTAGATTTATTAGACCAATTTTGTCATCATTTGGATCCCGCTTTTATAAAGAGGGATATGAACACTTACTCTCATTATCAACCCCAGCAATATGCAATGCTGTTCTTAGTTTTATTAGAGTAGCACTTAGCATCAGAAACCGATATTAATTATTGACATGGATTGCTGTTTCCTACTTATGTGACTAGTTTAGAGTTTGGCACCATTGTCTATTGTATTCGTACTGGTAAACTGTCTCTTTTAACTCATTTGACTTCTTTTATATTCATCTGTAAATCATGTAATGATAATATCATAATGTTTAGAGATAAGTGCATGATTCTTTTAATTGTGTATTTTGTTTGTCATACTTTTATGATTCTGTTTTTATGAATCGAAATAAAGTTTTCTAAAACGAAACGAGTGCACCAAGAAAGGCCAAACTCCTACCACTACTGTCCCTAAGACACCTGCACCCCCTAGTACAGTTAGTAGTGGTAGTGTACCTCCCAAGGCTATAGTTGGGATAACCCTGGGAACTGAGGTGGATTCTGACTTAGTTAGAATTCCTACTCAGGCAGTTCTTGTTTGTACTGGGGACATGGATATGACCCCTACTGTAAGTCCTAGTACTCTGGGCAAATACAGGCAAACGCCTTTAATCAATGGAAAAATGGCCCAGGCCTACAGTGACACATGTGCCAGTGTCACTATGGTGACACCAACATTTGTGGACCCTGACCAGATCATGCTAGGTTCAGACTACCTAGTGACCAATGCTAGCAATGTCACTACCAATCACAGTATGACAGTTGTTAATTTCTCCTGGGGAGGGGTAACTGGCCTCAAAAGGGTTGTAGTTAGTTCAGACCTCCCAGTAGATTGTCTTTTGGGCAATGATTTGGAATCCTCACTGTGGTCAGATGTGGAGTACAGGACTCATGTAGAAATGCTAGGTCTCTCCTCACATGCCCTTGCTGTGACCAGGTCACAGGCCAAGAAATGCCCAGCTGAACAAGTGCAGGATCCTGGAGGAATGCACCAGACACTACCTAAGAGGAAGAGCTCTAGGGGTAAGGCTGAGCCTCCCCCCTTGCCTCAGGTTGAGGATCAGCCCTCTCAGGAGGCTGACCCCAAGACCCCAGAAGGAACTGTCCTAGAGGAGCTTGAGCCTGAACAGGTTGAGTTTCTTGGGACAGGGGGACCTTCCAGGGCAGACTTGAGGCAGGCACAGTTAGACTGTTCCTCCCTTGAACCCCTCAGACAGCAGGCTGCTGCTGAGGCTGCAGGGAATGACACAGGTGCCCATAAGGTATATTGGGATGAAGGACTACTATACTCTGAGGCAAGAGACCCCAAGCCTGGTGCTACCAGGAGGCTGGTCATCCCCTTGTCTCTTAGAGGTTTCCTTCTCACCTTAGCCCATGAACTTCCCCTTGCAGGTCACTTAGGCCAGAACAAGACTTGGGACAGGCTTGTTCCACACTTTCACTGGCCTCATATGTCTGAAGACACAAAAGAGTTTTGTCGCTCATGTGTCACCTGTCAAGCCAAGGGCAAATCAGGTAGCACAACAAAGGCCCCCCTTAAACCACTACCTGTGGTGGGGGTTCCCTTTGAAAGAGTGGGGATTGACATTGTTGGACCAATGGACCCCCCAACAGCATCTGGGCACAGATTTATACTGGTGATAGTGGATCATGCCACCAGGTACCCAGAAGCTATTCCCCTTAGGACCACTACAGCTCCTGTTGTGGCCAGGGCCCTACTTGCAGTTTTTACTAGAGTGGGGTTTCCTAAGGAGGTTATCTGAAAGAAACAGGTTAGTATTAGATTCTTTACCTTAGAATATCCCCAGGCGTCAGTCTGGATCCGGAAACTTTTGCGTAGCAGTACCCCTGCGCGCCGGTAGGCGTCGTCTGCAGGCGTCCCCTGCGGCTCCGCGTCCGTCGTCGGCGTTGTGCGCCGTGATGACGTCGCTGGAGTATATAGACGCCGCCTCCGCGCGCTGACGTCAGTTCTTCTTTTTTCCGCGCCAGTTAGCGCAGATCCGAAGAGCAGTACTCCGGTCTTTTGACCAAGTTTTTGATAATTCTAAGTCTTTCTACGGTGCCGGTAGGATGCCCGGTTTCAAGAGTTGCGACGGGTGCGACCGCCTGATGTCGGTCACCGACCACCATCGACTCTGCCTCCGGTGTCTGGGCGCGGACCCCGACGTGGAGTCCTGCGTCGACTGCCGGGCCTTGACTAGTAAAGCTAGACGGGAGCGGTCCCGCAAGCTGCTCGAGCTCCGAGTGTCGGCCCCGCGTCGAGAGCGGTCCCGGTCCGGTCGGAGGTCGAGGGAGCGGTCGAGGGAGCGATCGCGGAGCCGCCATGAGCGCTCCGGGAGTCGCCGCCATTCCTCCGGTTCGTCAGGTAAGCGTCACAAGAAGTCGGGGCATCGTCATCGTACCCCCGACTCCCCCCGACGCCCGCGTGATGCGGCCGGGGGTTCGGGTGGCCCCACCCCCGCGTGGGTCGCCGACGCCGTCTGCCCCATACCCGTCGGTCCCTGGGGAAGGCGCGTCGCGCGAGGAGATTGAGGAGTTCCTCATGGCTATGAGGGCGATGTCTCCTCCGGCGGGGCCTAGGGCGCCTGCGGGCCCGTCGGTCCCGTCTGGGGGCCCGAGCGGTTCGGGTGCTCCTGCCCCGACGCCGGCGGCGGCTCCGGTCCCGGCGCCGCTGGGCCCCTCAGGGTCGTCGCCGGCTGGTCCACCGGCCTCTCCGACGCCGATTCCATTGGGCCAACCCGTGGTGCCGCCTCCGCGCGACGCCGTGGCTCCGCCGTCGGTTCCGGCCGGCGTCGGGGCGCCGGCGCCGCGCGGCGCCACCCCCATTCCCTCTCTGACTCCTGACGCGGAGTCGGACCGGCATCGTCCGACGCCGAGTCCGGCGCCGTTGGAGCCCATTGGCTCCGAGGAGCCGGTCTATATCGTCGACCCGGACTACGGCGATGAGGACGAGTATGGAGAGGGTTGGGAGGGGTCTGAGGACCCTTTATCACGTGCCTGCCAGTATGACGTGGACTGGGTAGGTGACCTAGGTGATGCCAGTGGTCTGGACGAGTCGCCCAACCCTGGGTTTGTCTCGCCTTCCCCTGTGGCGTCGGAGGCGGGGGCTGCCTATTCGGTGGTCCTGATGAGGGCTGCCAAGGCCTTGCGCCTTGAGCTCCCCGTCGTTAAGGTCAAACCTAACATTCTCACCGAAGTGTTTAAACCGCAGTCATGCCCTCAGGAGCCTCTGCTGCCGTTTAATGAGGCCCTGACGGATGTCCTTTTGGGCACCTGGTCCAGGCCCGCTTCCGGTGCACCGGTTGACCGGAACGTTGCCAGGCGTCACCGTCCGTGTTCGGACGACCCTGCCTTCCTCTCCACCCATCCCTCCCCGGAGAGTCTGGTGATCCAGGCCTCCACTTCACAGTCCGCATTCCCGTCGGCCCCGCCCGATCGGGAATCGAAGCGATATGACCAATTTGGCAAAAAGGTCTTTTCGTCTTTGAGCGCTGGACTGCGGTCTTGCAACACCGCATGCCTCTTGGGACGCTACACCCACTCTCTGTGGGATACGGTCGCAGAGTGCCTGCCGCAATGCCCGCAGGAGGTGCGGGACAAGCTCAACCAGGCCTTGGTTGAAGGCCGGGACGCGGCGAGGTATTCGATCAGGTGTGGTCTTGACACGACCGACTCGCTGGGACGGGCTATGTCCACGACGGTGGCGATTCGTCGCCATGCTTGGCTGCGATCCGCCAACTTCTCGCCGGACGTCCAGAATGCCCTCATGGACATGCCATTTGATGGCAGTCGCCTGTTCGGTGACAAGGCGGACAACGCGCTTGAGCGCTTCAAGGACTCCAGGGTCACGGCCAAGTCCTTGGGTCTTTCGACCCAGCACCAGCAAACGGGTTCGTTTCGCCCCTTTCGTGGCCAAGGAAGGGGCGGTCCCACACGTGCTGCCAGCCACGCGCCGCAGAACGCTCCCCAGCGCGGTGGCGGCCGTGGTTTCCGCCGTGGTGGCGGTAGAGGGCAGCGGCGAGGTCAGTCCACACCTCCCCCCGCTGCAGCCTCCAAATCTTCCTAGTCCGAGCTTTCGGGCTCACGTGACGCCAGTGAGTGGCAGGGTTCGCCATCACCACTCCCGCTGGCGCGCGATTACATCGGACAGGTGGGTGCTGCAGCTCGTCCGAAGGGGCTACTCCCTCCCCTTCGAGTCCACTCCTCCAGCCATGCCACCGCAGAACCACCGTGTGTCGGGGGACCACTTGACACTTCTGCAGGAGGAAGTTACGGCCCTCTTGGCCAAGGGGGCCATCGAGCGCGTTCCTGGGCCAGAAGTAGGGTGTGGTTGCTACTCCCACTACTTTCTGGTGCCCAAGAAGGACAAAGGAGGCCTCCGTCCTATCTTGGACCTAAGGAACGTCAACGGCTTCCTCCGGAAGGAGAAGTTCAAGATGTTGACTTTGGCTCAGGTCTTGGCTGCTCTAGACCCGCAAGACTGGATGGTAGCGTTGGACTTGCAGGATGCGTATTTTCACATCCCAGTCCTGCCGGCCCACCGGCGTTACCTGCGGTTCACGGTAGGCCAGGAGCACTTTCAGTTTATCGTGCTCCCATTCGGCCTTACCAGCGCCCCACGGGTGTTCACGAAAGTGATGGTGGTGGTCGCAGCTCATCTGCGCCGGTTAGGGGTTTCAGTCTTCCCCTACCTCGACGACTGGTTGTTGAAGGCGGGCTCGCCCCAAACAGTCTTCCACCACCTTCAGATGACGGCAGACCTCCTGCACGAGCTGGGGTTTTCCATCAATGTGCCGAAATCACACCTGTGTCCCTCTCAAAAGCTCCTTTTCATCGGAGCGGTTCTCGACTCGGCGCAGTTTCGGGTTTATCCTCCGGAACGGCGGGTCCGGGATATTCAGGCTCTGATTCCCATCTTTCAGCCGTTGTCCCGGGTTTCGGTCAGGTTGACGCTACGGCTTCTGGGGCTGATGGCCTCCTGCATCCTACTGGTGCATCACGCCAGGTGGCGGATGCGGGCTCTGCAGTGGGACCTGAAGTTTCAGTGGGCCCAGCATCAGGGCAACCTATCCGACCATGTCCTGATCTCGGAGGGCACTGCGAGACAGTTGCAGTGGTGGCTTACGGACCGCGATTGGGTCAGAGGCAGATCCCTCTCCCTTCCCCAACCGGAGCACGTAGTTGTGACGGACGCGTCCCTCCAGGGCTGGGGTGGCCACTTGGGAGAGGCGGAGATCAGAGGCATCTGGTCTCCGGCGGAGTCCCGGCTCCATATCAACCTTCTGGAGCTGCGGGTGATTCGCCTAGCACTGAAGGCATTCCTCCCCTTTGTCAACAGGAGTGTAGTGCAGGTGTTCACGGACAACACCACCGCCATGTGGTACTGCAACAAACAAGGCGGAGTGGGGTCGTGGACCCTTTGCCAGGAGGCTCTGCGCCTCTGGCAATGGCTGGAACGTCAGGGCGTGACTCTGACGGTTCAACACCTGGCAGGTTCTCTGAACGCCAGGGCGGACGAACTCAGCCGTCGGTGCTCGGTGGATCACGAATAGCGTCTGAACTCGGACGTGGCGAACGGTCTCTTTCAGCAATGGGGAGAGCCTTGGTTAGATCTATTCGCCACAGAAGAGAACGCGCAATGTCATCAGTTCTGCGCGTTGGAGTTTCCAAGACGGCACTCGCTCGGCGACGCCTTTCGGCGCGAGTGGAGTTGCGGTCTGTTGTACGCCTTTCCGCCTATACCACTTCTGCCCAGAGTGCTGAAGAAGATCAGGCGCGACCGGGCCCAAGTTATCCTGGTGGCTCCGGACTGGGCTCAAAGATACTGGTATCCCGAGCTACTCAGCATGTCAGTCGGTCCCTCGATCCGCCTGCCCCTTCAGGAGGACCTTCTGTCGCAGCAGCAGGGGACGGTCCTCCACCCGAACCTGTCCAGCCTCCACCTCCATGCGTGGAGATTGAGCGGCGACAGTTGAGGCCATTCGACTTGCCTCCTGAAGTCTGTGATGTGATTCTGGCAGCCAGGCGTCCCTCCACAAAGTCGGTATACGCCTGCCGGTGGAACAGATTTGTGGCATGGTGCACAGCAAAGGCTGTGGATCCCCTTTCTGCCCCTCTTTCCGAGGTTCTCCTCTTCCTTCTCTCTCTTGCCCAGCAGGGCTCTGCTCTGGGCACCATCAAGGGCTACCTTTCTGCCCTTTCCGCCTTCTTAAGGCTACCTGATCAGCCATCTTTATTCAAGTCCCCTATTGTTATGAGATTCTTGAAAGGCATCACGCACATGTATCCACCTGTTCCGTTCGTGATGCCTCAGTGGGACTTGAATCTGGTTCTGACATTCTTGATGTGTGCTCCCTTTGAGCCGCTTCATTCCTGTCCTCTCCGTCTTCTCACTCTTAAGACGGCCTTCCTGGTTGCCATCACCTCTGCCAGGAGAGTGAGTGAGCTCCAGGCTCTTTCTGTCAAACCTCCTTTCATGTCCGTCCATCCTGACAAGGTGGTTCTTAGGACTAGGCCTTCTTTCCTGCCCAAAGTAGTTTCTGCTTTTCACATCGGGCAGTCCATCACCTTACCCTCCTTCTTCCCGCCTCCGCATCCTTCAAAAGATGAAGAGCGGCTCCATCGTCTGGACCCAAAACGTGCGCTTTCATTTTATATGGATCGCACACGCCAGTTCCGGGTGGATGACCAACTGTTTGTTGGCTACGTGGGTGAGAAGAAGGGAAGGGCGGTACAGAAACGAACCATCTCTCGGTGGGTCGTCCTGTGCATCAAAGCATGCTACTCTTTGGCTCGGAAGGAGCCTCCTGTTGGGCTGAGGGCCCATTCCACTCGGGCCACGGCGGCTACTACTGCCCTGGGCCGGGGAGTCCCTTTGCAGGACATTTGCCAGGCGGCTACGTGGGCCTCGCTGCACACCTTTGCGAGGCACTACTGCCTGGACAGTCAAGTCCGGAGGGATGGCTTCTTTGGCCGTTCGGTCCTCCAGGACTTTCTGGTGTAGGTTTGTATTGGTTCGCAGACCCACCACCGGGGTTGGTATTGCTGGGGTATCTATTCTAAGGTAAGGAATCTAATACTAACCTGTTTCTTTCAGATGAACAAGTTACTTACCTTCGGTAACGATATATCTGTAAGAAACAGTAGTTAGTATTAGATTCCTTACCGCCCCACCCATCCTCCCCGTTCTGCGAACTGATACCTAGGGTTAAGGACATCCCTTTCAGGGCCCTAGTTTCAAATGGCACCAGTGTTAGTTCTCACATGGCTCTGCGTGTTCTGGCGCGGAAAAGCTGTGTCCAAAGAACTGACGTCAGCGCGCGGAGGCGGCGTCTATATACTCCAGCGACGTCATCACGGCGCACGACGCCGACGACGGACGCGGAGCCGCAGGGGACGCCTGCAGACGACGCCTACCGGCGCGCAGGGGTACTGCTACGCAAAAGTTTCCGGATCCAGACTGACGCCTGGGGATATTCTAAGGTAAGGAATCTAATACTAACTACTGTTTCTTACAGATATATCGTTACCGAAGGTAAGTAACTTGTTCGTCTCTGACAGAGGTGCAAACTTCATGTCAGGATACTTGACTGCAATGTGGAAGGAGTGTGGTGTAAATTACAAATTTACCACACCCTATCACCCACAGTGCAATGGGCTTGTGGCGAGATTCAACAATACCCTCAAAGGGATGATATAAGGGTTTCCAGACCAGCTTAGGCGAAGATGGAACATCCTTTTACCCTGCCTTCTGTTTGCTTACAGAGAGGTCCCACAGAAGGGGGTTGGTTACAGCCCTTTTGATCTTCTGTTTGGACATCCTGTAAGAGGACCCCTATGTCTTGTGAAGGAAGGATGGGAGTTGCCTCTCAAAAAGCCTAAACTTGACATAGTGGACTATGTACTTGGTCTTTGCTCCAGGATGGCAGAGTACATGGAGAAGGCATCTAAAGACCTGGAGGCCAGCCAAGAACTTCAAAAAGCTTGGCATAACCAAAAGGCAGTCCTTACTGTTTACCAGCCTGGACAGAAGGTGTGGGTGTTGGAGCCAGTGGCCCCAGCAGCTCTCCAAGACAAATGGGCTGGACCCCATACCATCATTGAACAGAGGGGAGAGGTCACCTACCTGGTGGACCTTGGAACTCCCAGGAGCCCTCACAGAGTACTTCATGTGAACAGGATCAAGGCATTTGTCTGCAGGGAGGACATGGGCTTGCTCATGGCCACATATAAGGGACAGGGGGAAGAGAGTGACCCTCTCCCAGACCTGCTCACTCAGAACCCTGATGATGGGTCAGTAGATGGTGTAGTCTTTTCAGACAGCCTCTCTGAGCATCAACAAAAGGATTGTAAACAGGTTCTTCAATCCTTTAGACAAATGTTCTCAATGACCCCCAGTCAGACCAACTGGTGCACCCATGAGGTGGACACTGGTGACAGTCTGCCTATAAAGAGTAAAATCTACAGGCAACCTGACCACGTCAGGGACTGCATAAAGAAAGAAGTACAAAAGATGTTGGAGTTGGGAGTCATTGAACCCTCAGAGAGCCCTTGGGCTAGTCCTGTAGATCTGAAAGAAACAGGTTAGTATTAGATTCCTTACCTTAGAATATCCCCAGGCGTCAGTCTGGATCCGGAAACTTTTGCGTAGCAGTACCCCTGCGCGTCGGTAGGCGTCGTCTGCAGGCGTCCCCTGCGGCTCCGCATCCGTCGTTGGCGTCGTGCGCCGTGATGACGTCGCTGGAGTATATAGACGCCGCCTCCGCGCGCTGACGTCAGTTCTTCTTTTTTCCGCGCCAGTTAGCGCAGATCCGAAGAGCAGTACTCCGGTCTTTTGACCAAAGTTTTTGATTATCTACTCTTAAGGTGCCGGTAGGATGCCCGGTTTTAAGAATTGTGACGGGTGTGACCGCACGATGTCGGTCACGGACCATCACCGACTCTGCCTCCGGTGCCTGGGCCCGGACCACGACGTGGACTCCTGCGTCGATTGCCGGGCCTTAACGAGTAAGGCTAGACGGGAGCGGTCCCGCAAGCTACTCGAGCTCCGGGTGTCGGCCCCGCGTCGAGAGCGGTCCCGGTCCGGCCGGAGGTCGAGGGAGCGGTCGAGGGAGCGGTCGAGGGAGCCGTCAGGAGCGCTCCGGAAGTCGTCACCATTCCTCTGGTTCCTCAGGTAGGAAGCACAAGAAGTCGGGGCGTCGTCATCGTACCCCCGACTCCCCCCCCCCCGACGCTCGCGCGATGCGGCCGGGGGTTCGGGTGGCCCCACCCCCGCGGCTCCGCGTGAGTCGCCGGCGCGGCCTGCTCCATACCCTACGGTCCCTGGGCAAGGCGCGTCGCGCGAGGAGATTGAGGAACTCCTCATGGCCATGAGGGCACTGTCTCCTCCGACGGGGCCTACGGCGCCTGCGGGCCCGGTGGTCCCGTCCGAGGGCCCGAGCGGTTCGGGTGCTCCTACCCCGACGCCGTCGGGTGCTCCGGCCCCGACGCCGCCGGCGGCTCCATCCCCGGCGCCGCAGGGCCCTTCAGGGTCGACGCCGGCCGGTCCACCGGCCTCTCCGGCGCCGATTCCATCGGGGCAACCCATGGTGCCGCCTCCGCGCGGCGCCGGGGCTCCGGCGCCGGCGTCGGGGCTCCGGCGCCGGCTCCGGGCGGCGCCACCCCCATTCCCTCTCTGACTCCGGACGCGGAGTCGGACCGGCGTCGCCCGACGCCGAGTCCGGCGCCGAGGGGGCCCATTGACCCCGAGGAGCCGGTCTACCTTGTTGACTCAGAATATGTTGAGGATGTTGATTATGGAGAGGATTGGGAGGTGTCTGAGGACGCTCTGACCCGCGAGTGTCAGTATGACGTGGACTGGACAGGTGACTTGGGTGACGCCAGTGGTCTGGATGACTCCCCCAACCCTGGCTTTGTCTCGCCTCCTACCGTGGCTACGGAGGAGGGGGCTGCTTATTCAGTGGTGTTGATGAGGGCTGCCAAGGCCTTACACCTTGAGCTCCCCGTCGCGGCCGTGAGGACTAACATCCTCACTGAGGTACTCAAACCGCAGTCATGCCCACAGGAGCCACTGCTGCCGTTCAATGAGGCCTTGACTGACGTTCTTTTGGGCACGTGGTCCAGGCCCGCTTCAGGTTCGCCTGTTGACAGGAACGTGGCCAGACGCCACCGTCCGTGTACGGATGACCCAAAGTTCTTGTCCACCCATCCCACCCCTGAGAGCCTGGTGATCCAGGCCTCGACTTCCCAGTCCGCATTCCCGTCGGCCCCGCCCGACCGGGAATCTAAGAGGTACGACCAGTATGGTAAGAAGGTCTTTTCGTCCCTGAGTCTGGGACTGCGGTCTTGCAACACCGCATGCCTCTTAGGCCGCTACACCCACTCTCTGTGGGATACGGTCGCGGAAGCGCTGCCTGAATGCCCGCAGGAGGTACGGGCTAGGCTCGGCAAGGCTATGATTGAGGGCCGAGACGCAGCGAGATACTCCATACGGTGTGGTCTTGATACGACCGACTCACTGGGCAGAGCGATGTCCACGACGGTGGCGATTCGTCGCCACGCCTGGCTGAGGTCCGCCAATTTTTCGGCAGATGTCCAGAATGCATTGATGGACATGCCGTTTGATGGCTGTCGCCTGTTTGGCGACAAAGCGGACCACGCGCTGGAACGCTTCAAGGACTCCAGGGTCACGGCCAAGTCCTTGGGTCTCTCGACCCAGCGCCAGCAAACTGGTTTGTTTCGCTCCTTTCGTGGCCACGGAAGGGGCGGTCCCACACGTACTGCCAGCCACGCGCCGCAACAGACTTCTTAACGCGGCGGCGGCCGTGGGAACCGCCGTGGTGGCGGTCGGGGACAGCGGCGAGGTCAGGCCACACCTCCCCCCGCAGCTTCTGCCTCTAAATCCTCCTAGTCCGTGCTTTCAGGCCCATGTGACGCCGGTAGGCGGCAGGGTTCGCCATCACCTCTGCCACTGGCGCACGATCACATCGGACAGGTGGGTGCTGCAGCTCGTCCGAAGGGGCTACTCCCTCCCCTTCGAGACCTCTCCTCCAGCCATGCCACCGCAGAACCACCGTGTGTCGGGGGACCACTTGACACTTCTGCAGGGGGAAGTTACGGCCCTCTTGGCCAAGGGGGCCATTGAGCGCGTTCCTGGGCCAGAACTAGAGTGTGGTTGCTATTCCCACTACTTTCTGGTGCCCAAGAAGGACAAAGGGGGCCTACGTCCTATCTTGGATCTACGGAACGTCAACGGCTTCCTCCGGAAGGAGAAGTTCAAGATGTTGACTTTGGCTCAGGTCTTGGCTGCTCTAGACCCGCTAGACTGGATGGTAGCGTTGGACTTGCAGGATGCGTATTTTCACATCCCCGTCCTGCCGGCCCACCGGCAATACCTACGGTTCACGGTAGGCCACGAGCACTTTCAGTTTGTCGTGCTCCCATTCGGCCTTACCAGCGCCCCACGGGTGTTCACGAAAGTGATGGCGGTGGTCGCAGCTCATCTGCGCCGGTTAGGGGTTTCAGTCTTCCCCTACCTCGACGACTGGTTGTTGAAGGCGGGCTCGCCCCAAACAGTCGTCCACCACCTTCAGATGACGGCAGACCTCCTGCACGAGCTGGGGTTTTCCATCAATGTGCCGAAATCACACCTGTGTCCCTCTCAAAAGCTCCTTTTCATCGGAGCGGTTCTCGACTCGGCGCAGTTTCGGGTTTATCCTCCGGAACGGCGAGTCCGGGATATACAGGCCTTGATTCCCATCTTTCAGCCGTTGTCCCGGGTTTCGGTCAGGTTGACGCTGCGGCTGCTGGGGCTGATGGCTTCCTGCATCCTTCTGGTGCATCACGCCCGGTGGCGGATGCGGGCTCTGCAGTGGGACCTGAAGTTTCAGTGGGCCCAGCATCAGGGCAACTTGTCCGACCATGTCTTGATCTCGGAGGGCACTGCGAGACAACTGCAGTGGTGGCTTACGGACCGCGATTGGGTCCGAGGCAGATCCCTCTCCCTTCCCCAACCGGAGCACGTAGTTGTGACGGACGCGTCCCTCCAGGGCTGGGGAGGCCACTTGGGAGAGGCAGAGATCAGAGGCATCTGGTCTCCGGCGGAGTCCCAGCTCCATATCAACATGTTGGAGCTGCGGGCGATTCGCCTAGCACTGAAGGCATTCCTCCCATTTGTCAACGGGAGTGTAGTGCAGGTGTTCACGGACAACACCACCGCCATGTGGTACTGCAACAAGCAGGGCGGAGTGGGGTCGTGGACCCTTTGCCAGGAGGCTCTACGTCTCTGGCAATGGCTGGAACGTCAGGGCGTGACTCTGACGGTTCAACACCTGGCAGGTTCTCTGAACGCCAGGGCGGACGAACTCAGCCGTCGGTGCTCGGTGGATCACGAATGGCGTCTGAACTCGGACGTGGCGAAAGGCCTCTTTCTGCAATGGGGAGAGCCTTGGTTAAATCTATTCGCCACAGAAGAGAACGCGCAATGTCATCAGTTCTGCGCGTTGGAGTTTCCAAGACGGCACTCGCACGGCGACGCCTTTCGGCACGAGTGGAGTTGCGGTCTGTTGTACGCCTTTCCACCTATACCACTTCTGGCCAGAGTGCTGAAGAAGATAAGGCGCGACCGGGCCCAAGTTATCCTTGTGGCTCCGGACTGGGCTCGAAGGTACTGGTATCCCGAGCTACTCAGCATGTCAGTCGGTCCCTCGATCCGCCTGCCCCTTCGGGAGGACCTTCTGTCGCAGCAACAGGGGGCGGTCCTCCACCCGAACCTGTCCAGTCTCCACCTCCATGCGTGGAGATTGAGTGGCGACCGTTGAGGCCATTTGACTTGCCTCCTGAAGTTTGTGATGTGATTCTGGCAGCCAGGCGTCCCTCCACAAAGTCGGTATACGCCTGCCGGTGGAACAGATTTGTGGCATGGTGCACAGCAAAGGCTGTGGATCCCCTTTCTGCCCCTCTGTGACGAGGGGGACCCGGATGCGGGGCCCCCGGGCCTGCCTATTAATGTGTCTCCTCTCTTTGTGCAGCATACGGAGTCATGGAAAACCCCCGACGTCATCTGTGGCCGGCCCGGGATGACCGCACTGCGTCCCTGCACCTTTAAATGGGCGGAGCCGGTCTTGGGACCCACCCCCGTTACAGAGGTAAAACCCATCCCTCAATCCACACAGGTGTGCGAGACACCCGGAGGAGGCGGAGGAGACTGGTGGCGAGAGTGGAGCGAGGACGAAGGAGAGTGGATTTCGAGTGAGCAGGAAGATTGGAGGACGGAGGTGGAGTACAAGCAGGAAGATCGGAGGACGGAGGAGGAGTTCAAGCAGGAAGATCGGAGGACGGAGGAAGTGTACCGGCAGGAAGAACGGAGGACGGAGGAAGAGTACCCGGAGGAGGAGCGGAGGTCGGAGGAACCGAGGGCAGAGACGCCGAGCCCGGGGAAGCAGGGAGACCGAGACGGCAGCTACTACATCAAGCCGGGAGGCCAACGGGACAACGCATCGCCCAGCCACACTTCCCGCGAAGTGTGGCTTGACCAGGTACGGTCCAGATTCAGCGGGTGGGCGGGCATTAGAAGGAGCAAGCTGCCCTGAGGTCACACACAAACCCCCCCTCCTCAGCACTAATACCCCCCCCCCCCTCACTGACCCACATCACTCGGCGAGGGTACTGAAGTGCACGTGTGAAGTCCTCACCCCTTTTCCCCTGCACAGTGTCCTAGGGTAAGGACAGTCTGACTGAGACCTATTTCCTTTCCTTTGCCGGTATTGAGAGGTCATCGAGACGGCGGAGAGATGGCCTACAACTCCCAGGAGGCAGTGGGAACGGCGGCCGGGAACAGGAACAATCACGTCGGAGGAAACGGAAACACCACTCCCTTTCTACAGAGTGCCTGTTCAAAAACGCAGACTGTGTAAAACAATAAAAGCATCCTTACCCAGAGTTCCTGTGTCGGTCAACCTTTTTGACAAACCTCCCGAAACCCCACACCCTCTCTCCGAGGTTCTCCTCTTTCTTCTCTCTCTTGCCCAGCAGGGCTCTGCTCTGGGCACTATCAAGGGCTACCTTTCTGCCCTTTCGGCCTTTCTAAGGCTACCTGATCAACCTTCTTTGTTCAAGTCCCCTATTGTAACGAGATTCTTGAAGGGCATCACGCACATGTATCCACCTGTTCCGTTCGTGATGCCTCAGTGGGACTTGAACCTGGTTCTGACCTTCTTGATGTGCGCTCCTTTTGAGCCACTTCATTCCTGTCCTCTCCGTCTCCTGACTTTAAAGACGGCCTTCCTGGTTGCCATCACCTCTGCCAGGAGAGTGAGTGAGCTCCAGGCTCTTTCTGTCAAACCTCCTTTCATGTCCATTCATCCAGACAAGGTGGTTCTGAGAACTGGACCTTCTTTCCTGCCCAAAGTAGTTTCTGCTTTTCACATCGGGCAGTCCATCACCTTACCCTCTTCTTCCCGCCTCCGCATCCTTCAAAGGATGAAGAGCGGCTCCATCGTCTGGACCCAAAACGTGCGCTTTCATTTTATATGGATCGCACACGCCAGTTCCGGGTGGATGACCAACTGTTTGTTGGCTACGTGGGTGCGAAGAAGGGAAGGGCGGTGCATAAACGAACCATCTCTCGGTGGGTCGTCCTGTGCATCAAAGCGTGTTACTCTTTAGCTCGGAAGGAGCCTCCTGTTGGGCTGAGAGCCCATTCCACTCGGGCCACGGCGGCTACCACTGCCCTGGGCCGGGGAGTCCCCTTGCAGGACATTTGTCAGGCAGCTACGTGGGCCTCGCTGCACACGTTTGCAAGGCACTACTGCCTGGACAGTCAAGTCCGGAGGGATGGCTTCTTTGGCCGTTCTGTCCTCCAGGACTTTCTGGTGTAGGCTGTATTGGTTCGCAGACCCACCTCCGGGGTTGGTATTGCTGGGGTATCTATTCTAAGGTAAGGAATCTAATACTAACCTGTTTCTTTCAGATGAACAAGTTACTTACCTTCGGTAACGATATATCTGTAAGAAACAGTAGTTAGTATTAGATTCCTTACCGCCCCGCCCATCCTCCCCGTTCTGCGAACTGATACATAGGGTTAAGGTCATCCCCTTCAGGGCCCTAGTTTCGCATGGCACCAGTGTTGGTTCTTACATGGCTCTGCGTGTTCTGGCGCGGAAAAGCTGTGTGCAAAGAACTGACGTCAGCGCGCGGAGGCGGCGTCTATATACTCCAGCAACGTGATCACGGCGCACGACGCCAACGACGGACGCGGAGCCGCACGGGACGCCTGCAGACGACGCCTACCGACGCGCAGGGGTACTGCTACGCAAAAGTTTCCGGATCCAGGCTGACGCCTGGGGATATTCTAAGGTAAGGAATCTAATACTAACTACTGTTTCTTACAGATATATCGTTACCGAAGGTAAGTAACTTGTTCTTCTAGTGCCAAAATCTCACACCCAGGATGGTAAGAGAGAGATGAGGTTTTGTGTAGACTACAGGGGTCTCAATGCTGTCACTAAGACAGATGCCCACCCAATACCTAGGGCATATGAACTCATAGACAAGTTGGCTTCTGCAACCTTCTTGAGTACATTTGACCTAACAACTGGTTACTGGCAGATCAGGTTAGCTGAGGATGCCAAGGCCAAGACCGCATTTTCTACCCCAGGAGGTCATTACCAGTTTGTGGTGATGCCCTTTGGTTTGAAAAATGCACCTGCCACTTTTCAAAGGTTGGTGAACCAAGTTCTCACTGGGTTGGATGACTTTTGTGCAGCATATCTAGATGATATTGCTGTCTTTCGCTCCACCTGGGAGGATCACCTGAGGAAAGTTTTGAAGGCCCTGCAAAAGACAGGCCTCACTATCAAGGCCACCAAGTGCTAGATAGGGCAGAGTCAGGTTGTGTACCTGGGCCACCATGTAGGTGGAGGCCAGGTTCAACCATTGGAGAGCAAGATACGGGCCATAAAGGACGGGGCTCCTCCAACCACCCAGACACAGGTCAGAGCTTTCTTGGGCCTGTCTGGTTACTATAGGAAGTTTGTCAAGAATTATGGGTCCATTGTGACACCACTTAATGACCTGACAAGCAAGAAAATGCCAAAAAAAGTTCAGTGAACAGTTAGCTGTCAGAAGGCATTCGATGACCTAAAGCAGGCCATGTGTAGTGCACCTATTCTCAAGAGTCCTGACTACTCCAAAACCTTCATTGTCCAAACAGATGCATCTGAGTTGGGTGTGGGAGCTGTTCTATCTCAACTGAATATTGATGGTCATGACTAGCCCTTTGCTTTCTTTTATAAGCAGAAGGCTGACCCCTAGAGAGAACCATTGGTCAGCTATAGAGAGGGAGGCCTTTGCTGTGGTTTGGGCCCTGAAGAAGTTGAGGCCCTACTTGTTTGGAACTCACTTCAAGATTCAGACCGACCATAAGCCCCTCCTGTGTTTAAATCAGATGAAGGGTGAAAATCCCAAACTTCTTAGGTGGTCCATTTCCCTACAGGGGATGGACTTTACAGTGGAACATAGACCTGGGACTGACCATGCCAATGCCGATGGACTCTCCAGATATTTCCACTTAGAACATGAAGACTCAACTGGTCAAGGTTAGTTTAATGTCCCTGCGTTTGGTGGGGGGGGGGGTTGTGTAGGAGAGTAGGGTCTGCTTCCTATGGTCACCCCCAGTTTTTGCTTTTGCTTTACTGGTTTTCGTCTTAGATGTGGCTGTGCCCCTGCTAATCAGACCCACAGCCCAGATGCACTCTCTCTAAATTCACACCATGTACTGTAGGTACATCCACAATTGGGAATTGGTTCACCTTATCAGCCCCTGTAGAAGTGTACCCTAGGTAATCGGGGCATAGGTGTAACCAAGGCCTACCAGGGGCTGCAGCATATATTATGCCACCTAAATTGACACAACTGGCTGATCACTCAGCTGGGGCAAGGTCGTGTAATCACCCCTTGCTTAGGTATAGTATCCCTATACCTACCTTATATATAGACACATAGTAACCTATAAGTCACTCCTTTGGCAGGCCTTAACAATCCTGGAGGCAGAGTGCTTGGTTATGTGTGAGATGGTGCTCTAGCATGAGCTGAGCCTGTCTGCAGCTTTCGGAACCATGTCCCTATAGCTGTTCTATGATATTGCCATACCATGTAGTCTTAAGTGCCTTATAATCCTTGCGGTTAATGCTAACTTTGGTTTGGCTTTATCCAAACATGTCGTGTAAGGTGTCATACGCTTTTTAATACTACCCCCTCGCCAATTCTGGCGACGGGGGTAGCATTCCACCCTTCTAGAGGGAGAAGACATGTTGAAACCTCTGTACCTGGTTAAAGTTAACCAGAGCCCCAGCATCACAAAATGGATGCTGCTGCCACAGACACAAGTCTGACCTCCTGCTGCTGGGAGTCCTTCCAGCGAGGGAGGCCTGGACAATAGGTTTCCTGCCTGGAGAGGTGCGCGCACCACCCCAGACAGGATTTTGTGTATTGGGACAGGGAGGGCTGAATAGAATGAGACATGCCTGGGGCACACTAGGTGCTACATGCATACCCCAGTTCAAACCGTTTGCTGGGACACTCCAGCCCCAGCTCTGGCGTGAAACTGCACAAAGGAAACGAGGTGTAACCACCCCCTTCCTGGTCCCACCCATAGGAGGGACCTAGTGAGTAAACCAGTTGTATAAAGGTAGGAGCTGACCCAGGAGACTTTAGATTAATCCTGGAATTGAACTGAAGACGAAACTCTGGACCCTTCAACATTCAATTGAAGCTGAAGACTGAAGAATCTCCCTTGTGGCCAAGGAGTGACCACCCTGGGCAACCAGAAACCATCCAGCAACTCGACGGCTTGCTTTGTCCCCGTTCCTGCCGGAACCTGAGCACAGAGCCTGACAAGACCTAGACTCCCGGACTCCTCTGACCCCACTGCACGACTCCAGCACAGCTGCGCTCCGTGGAAGGCATCGGAATTCGTGGAAGCAGGCAACTTGGAAAGTCTTCAACTTGCTAACAGCGCAGCTCCTGAGGCATCCTCGAAGCTGTGCCCTGGGGACTGAGACACCCCAACACCGAGCTCCACCTGCACCGAAGACCAGCCCTCCACACTCCATGAGATCTGCGTGGGGCCCTTCTGCTTGTGTTCCGCTCGACGCGTTGTCCGATTGCTGGCCCGTTGGCTAGTAGCCCTCTGACGACGATCCTTGAGAAAATCCATCGCTGGTCTGGTTGCTCCAGACTGGCCCTCACTTCCCTGAAAAGGTGAAGTACCTCAGACCCTCCTGGTCTACACCAGAAGCATTTTGTGTATCCTGCGTGGGTTGCCTTTGCTTAGGTTTGTTGTCTCCGATCTTGAAGCCGACCCCTCCATCTGCGAGAACCTTCGTGGGACAGCTCCTCTCCAGCACCTGGTCGTCTTCAACGCCTCCTGGTCCGCGTGGCTGCAACGACAAGCTTCACATCTGCACCTGATTGCTCCTCGACGACAGCTGGTTCCTTCCTGGTTCCACCCGGTCACTGGCTAGTGACCTAGACTCTGTCCCCTCTGCTTTCAGGTCCTCTTCAACTCCGATCCACCCGGACATCTTCCTCCTGGTCGCCTGCAGCATCTTCTTCCGAGGCTCCATAGGAAACGACGAGAAAACCCGACACACGTTGACACCTATGCACCAGCAGCCCGTGGGTGAGGTAACACGAGTACTTCGGTGCTCCTGTAGGGATTGACTATCCTAGTGTCCAGTTTTGCTAGTTGTGTAATCCTAGTTAGACCGGAAGTGTCCTTAAACTTCATTACTTACCTTTTTGCGTTCCTATTGACTTTCTATTGAATCTTGCGTGAGAGTACTGACTCTGCACGCGCCGTCTGTGGGCCTCCTACTCCTAACCTAAGGGTCAGATAGTGTAGTCCCAGCGATCCTCTAGGCCCTAGGCCTTTCCTTTTCCGAAGTCGTGGTTCTTATACCACTTACTTAGTATATGGTTTTACGCGCCCCTCGGGCCTAACTGTAAATTGTGCTATTTAAAGTATTTCTGAGAATAACTTATGTGCTTTTGCCTTCGATCTCATAAAGAGTTCAGAGGAGTGTGTTAGTAAATACATACATATATATTTTATATATATCCTGTGTGGTGTCCTTTCATTTGATATTCAAGGGGTTACATATGGTAAAACAGCTGGCTTTACACGCCCTCAAGAGTCTTTTAGCCTAAGACTGTTCTGTCCACGCTACCTCTAGGATAGCTGGTCTATAAGGTTGACTTACAACCATCACCATAAGGGTTATTTGGACTGGTGCAAGGTGTTCACTAGAATAGTGAACATCAGATACCAGGCCAACTTCTCACAACGTCAATACTGGAACTATCTCTTCTGATAATAACTTGTAAACCTCAGCGAGAACTTAGTCGCGGCCTGCCGCCTTACCGTTCTTCATATGCTTTAATTGTTCTCTTATTTCTGCCTCAGAGAACGTAGAATTAAACCTGTCCCTCCCTTCTGCTGTTAGAACCGGGAGACCGATATTACTCAACCAGCTCTTTAAGGCCTCTGCATCGGGTCTTTCTGACTCTGAATAGAGTTCTGAGAAAAGTGTTACCATTCTTTCCTGCATTAACTCCTCATTATTGGATACATCCCCTTCGGGAGTTATAACCATCTCCCTAATATAATTTCTTTCCCTGTCAGCCCTCGCCTTCCAGGCTAAGAGAGCTCCTGCTTTTTCTCCATATTCGAAATTTGGCTTACAACTTGCCTACCACCTTTCCCTGTTCTTAGTATCCAATTTCAGCCTATAGCACAATCTAGCTTCATCTCGCTTTTTTACTGTCTCATCATCAGAATATACATCTTGCTGCAATGTCCTTTCCAAAATCCCTATCTCCTCCTCCAATTTTTGTAGTTCAGCTTGTTCCTCTTTGTTCTTATATGCAGACAGATTTTGCAATACCCCTCTGACATAGGCCTTGTAAGTGTCCCAAACAACGCTAATTGGTGCTAAATTGGCATTAATAATGAAGAATTCCACAGTTTTTTCCTTCAATGAGGCAGCAACTCTTGGATGTAGTGAAATTGCTCTCTCCAGGGTCCATCTGCCACATTTCCTTACACTAATCTACCCCAGTGTAATACTGACCATACTATGGTCCGATATATGACTAGGGGATATACGGACGTCCTTTATTTTCCCCGCCCATTCTCTATCAACCAATATGTAATCTAACCGGGAAAAAGAATCAGAATCGTACTTCTTACTATGGAAGGTGTAAGCTCTTTTACCCTTCCTTAGATGTCTCCAGACATCCAGCATTCCCAACTCTGTAAGCATTTGTTTTAAAGCCTGTCTTGGTTTTGGTGCTTGGACCTGTGCTCCCCTCCTGCTCTTTGATCGACCCGCTATTGGATCAGCTGACTGCTGCAAAGGTCACTGTTCGTGGAGGCTGCTCTTGTTTTTGCCCTTATCCTGGACCCAGCGTTTGTCTGCACAGAAGGAGGAACTACTGTTGCTGCTTGCTAACAGGGGCCGGGACTGCGAGACCCAGGGTCCACAGCGCTAGTCCAACGCAGCGCACCTGGAGTCTCTTCCCGCCCCCTGCTCCTCCCTGCCTGACTGAGTACTTAACGGCTCGCGGCCCCCGCTTCGCGGGAGCCGCTCGTAGCTGACTGCTGCAAAGGTCACTGTTCGTGGAGGCTGCTCTTGCCCTTATCCTGGACCCAGCGTTTGTCTGCACTGTTGCTGCTTGCTAACAGGGGCCGGGACTGCGAGACCCAGGGTCCACAGCGCTAGTCCAACGCAGCGCACCTGGAGTCTCTTCCCGCCCCCTGCTCCTCCCTGCCTGACTGAGTACTTAACGGCTCGCGGCCCCCGCTTCGCGGGAGCCGCTCGTAGCTGACTGCTGCAAAGGTCACTGTTCGTGGAGGCTGCTCTTGCCCTTATCCTGGACCCAGCGTTTGTCTGCACTGTTGCTGCTTGCTAACAGGGGCCGGGACTGCGAGACCCAGGGTCCACAGCGCTAGTCCAACGCAGCGCACCTGGAGTCTCTTCCCGCCCCCTGCTCCTCCCTGCCTGACTGACTACATAACGGCTCGCGGCCCCCGCTTCGCGGGTGCCGCTCCTAGCTGACTGCTGCAAAGGTCACTGTTCGTGGAGGCTGCCCTTGTTTTTGCCCTTATCCTGGACCAAGCGTTTGTCTGCACAGAAGGAGGAACTACTGTTGCTGCTTGCTAACAGGGGCCGGGACTGCGAGACCCAGGGTCCACAGCGCTAGTCCAACGCAGCGCACCTGGAGTCTCTTCCCGCCCCCTACTCCTCCTATTTAGCCACACCCTCGTCTAACGAGCGGGACGCGAGCGGGACGCCGGACGAAGCCCAGACAAAGGGCGGACAGTCTTAGACAGTCCGAGACAGAACGAGACTGGACTGGGCCATTCACTCTGCTCGTGTCAGGTTCGAGATATCATCCTTCTGGCGTAAGACTGTCTTTATTCCTGATATTAACACACACGTGTATATTGCTTCAAATCGAAATAGGAGGATTGTTGCTGAGAGTTAATTTGATTGTTTCCTTTCTACCCCCATTTAAGTACTTCTTGTCCATTAATCCGGGGTTTTAATATTTTGTATACCCTAAGTTGTGGCGCGAATTAGTAATTGTATATAAAAAAAGAAAATGCCGAAAAAACAAGCTTCAATTGCGTCAAACACGATCGACAACTATATGGTACAAGTAGTATCTAAAATAAATAATGAAAGACATCAGTCTCTAGGACTAAGTCAATCACCAATCCTTCTCCCTATAAGTCCGTCCCAGCAGCCAACTGTGTCTAATACATCGCTAGAGGCCATTGATAGTGACGTCTCTGACGCTGATCCCAATGTCAACGGGGTACTTGATCAAAGTATACCCCCAGTGGTCGACCTAGAAAATGACACAGAGGCTAATCTGGAAAGCGATGATTGTTCCGTGTGTAGAGGTACATGTTCAGGTTTCGGAAGTAGATGCTTCGATTG
The DNA here is from genome assembly GCF_964261635.1 of Lissotriton helveticus. Lineage (NCBI taxonomy): Eukaryota > Metazoa > Chordata > Amphibia > Caudata > Salamandridae > Lissotriton > Lissotriton helveticus. Next base: position 108,634,803 of record NC_136067.1, read on the forward strand.
TAGAGCAGAATACCAGGGCAGATAGAAAATGCAAAAAGACCCTACCAAAGCGGGGTGGGTTACGTTCAGGAATGAGAAAGAAAAGGGCTTCACCTCCGCGCAAAAGTAAGGACAAGAACATGGATTCTGTGGAGGTCAATGCCAAGCACAACAACATTGATGATGAGCTTTTCCTAAGGATTGCAGATATGATAGAGATCAAAATAAAAACCATCATAAAACCAATGGTGGCAAAAATAGATAAACTTACAGCGGAGGTGAAAAAACTTGGTGGGATTCAGAATAATGTACATAGGGAGGTGGGTAATGTAGCGACTTTGGTCTCAAACTTAACAGCTCCACCGGGGGTGACTGGTTCTTCCACCACGGTGGAGGCAGAGAGAAGTTTGATAGCAACCATTTTACCCGGACAGGTACCAGCAAACGCAGATACCCATACATTAGTTAGAGAAGAGGCGCTGCCACCATCATCCACCGTTCAAACTGCTCCCAGCCAAGAAACTGATTGTCCTCAGTTTATGGTAGAAGCTTCCCCTTTAGTATTGGTGCTGGCAAATGTTCCACCCTTGACATCTGGGCAGGTAGAATCTCCTACTTCTCTTTCTAGTAAGGCGTTACACTGGCTGTCAGGCAATATGCAGCTGGCACCTGGAGGTAAACAGCAATTGGCAGGGGAGATTACTTCGGCCAGAAGAACAGCCTGGATAGGGAACAAACCGAAAAAATTTAAAGGGGATTGCGTGGTGGTAAATTTTTCCCATTCGGCAGTCCTTCCTAATCTCTTCCTAACATTTTCCCCCCTCAACGCAGGAATGGCACCATTGTTCCCCTCACCTTAAAATTTTTCTACGGGGAGCGGCAAAATGTAACATAGCCCAAGACCCCAGGGCTTAGGTGGGACATCCCGTGGAACAGGTGGGGTGCGGGTGCCCCAAATGACGAATGGGGGATTAGCCTAGGAAATAGATATGGTATTTTGTCAGGCCTCAATGACTGCGACTGACTCAAGGGGGATTCCATTTCTAAATCCATAAAATTGCATCAGGCCAACGCAAATGAAGACTCTGCAGCTCTCAGTCCAACTCATATTTGCGACATTTGTGTGCCCCGGTCCACCACACAGGGCATAGGTAACAGTGTAGAATTCCCCGAAGTGACTAGGGGCACATACCAAACTAACAACTGTATGGTAATAAATACTGTCCACACTAAAAATCTTTCTATGCAGGAGGCACTGGTCACCAGTCTAGATGGGGGTCTAGTAGTACCTTGCCAAGCCGGGGCTAGAAACGCTCTTAACTCCAGAACTGAGGATACAGGCTTACCAGCATTCACCACACTGGTTTCTTGGAATGTGGCCGGGTTGAGGAGTAAGGTTACATCTTCGGATTGGCAAGCCTTTTGGGAAAACAAAGACATAATACTTCTCCAAGAAACTTGGCAGGTCAATCCGGAATATAGGCAAGGATATTTACATTTTTTCACCCCTGCAACTCCTAGTTTAAGGGGAAGATCAAAGGGTGGTTTGCTGACATGGGTCAAACAGGACAGTAGATACTCTGTCACCCAACTGAAAACAAACAGCTCAGATATTTTGCTAATTAAACTTAAATGTCTAAATCATAAGGATTTACTTATTTTTAATGTTTATTCAAGGGGACTTCCTGGTGGTAAACCCACAGAAGCAGTGGAACAGTTAGATATTCTTCTCGAGCAATATGGCTCTACAGATCATAATATCATTGTTGCAGGAGATTTCAACTGCTGTTTTGAACCACTAGATAACTATGATGTGGATCTCACAGTGGAAGAGGACTTTATCTGGAATATCCCTCAGCTGGTAATACCACCCATCAAGAAATGGTCAGAGGCAACATTACAGTTTAAAGTCCTCAATGTGGAGCATGGGTTACGTGCCACTAATGGTAGATTGGGTTCTGATAAGCAGGGCGCGTCTACCTTTAATAATGGCATATCACATAGTCGAATCGATTACATCCTGACGAATAAGGAAAATTGGTCTACTATGGATGATATGCGGATAGAAGAACGGGTTGAGAGCGATCATAACCCATTAGTCCTTACATTCAGGTTGTTTAATTTATCAAAATCTGAGGGCACAGGCGATTGCGTGGAAATAGCCACCTCAAACAACCAGAGAAGGATTAGATGGGCAAACTGTGCCACAAATGAAGAGGGCTTAGCTGCCATAAGGGAGTTAACAGTCCAGGCCATAACAGATTTAAGGAATAATTCCACTGATGAGGCGATAGTGTTGAACACAAGTCGGATCCATGACTCACTCTTCACTAAATTAGGATCCTTTTTTGTAAAAAGGGCGCCTAAAAAACAATGTAGACCAGCTAGGAAGGAGGATCAATGGTATGGAAAATCCTGTAGAGTCGCATATAAGGCCCTATCAGACGCAGTAAAGACTAAAGAGATAGCCAAGATTAAGTCTGCCCGAGTCATGTACAAAAAAGTACAACTTAAGGCTAAAAGAGACTGGGACAACGATTATTGGAAGGAACTCCTTAGTGCCTCTAAAGAAAGATCTATGTGCTCCTTCTGGGATATGGTAAAATGGGGTAGAGGGGCAAAAAGGGCCGACCCTATTAACTATGTATCACCTAATGATTGGGTCGCTTATTTTGCGTCTCAGTTCACTGCTCTTGATACGACGGGAGCAGTGAGTGAGGCTCCCCTAAAAACAATCGAGGGTATTAACCATCTATCCTTTACCAAAGTGGATACCACTAAAATTTTGGATATAATCCCTAAAGCTAGGGCACCAGGCATGGACTCCCTCCCAGCCGATCTTTTTATGCATGACAAGGATCTTTGGGCTACTTATATTACCTTGGTAGCTAATGGCATTGCAATGGGTTCGCCAATACCCGACTCCTGGAAGGGAGCCGAGATCATTCCCATCTTTAAAAAGGGGGAATGCTCGGACCCAGGAAACTACAGGCCAATCAGTTTGATCGCAGGTATACAAAAGGTAGTTGCAAGGCTTTTACTGCAGCGTATTCAGGGCTGGATAGACGAAATGGATATTTTGTCGCCTCTACAGGCAGGCTTTTCTAGCCACACAAGTACCATTGACCAAGTTTTTAGATTCGTATTAATATACTGGCGTGTAGTGTTACTGGGGGGGGGGGCATGCTTTTTTAAATCAGCGTTTGACCTGGTGCCTCGCACCAAGTTGTGGGCAGCCCTCCAAGAGCAGGGCATCCCACAAGAGATTTTGTCACTCTTAATTAGACTGCATGAAAACAACTATGCCCGGGTCCGCTGGAACCAGCAGGGAAGTACAACTGACAACTTCCCAATTGATAGGGGGGTGCGCGTTAGCACCTACCCTCTTCTCGCTATACATCAACAGGGTGATCAGCTACTTTGAGCGGCAGCCAACTGATGCTCCCAAGTTGAATGGTGAGCTGATCCCCCTGTTGATGTTTGCTGACGACACATTACTGATTTCAAGAACACAGCAGGGACTTCAAAAAGCTGTTGGGGTTTTCGAGGCCTTTTGCAGGGACCATGGCCTGGTCATTAATACGTCCAAGACTAAGTTCATGATCCTGCATAAAAGCAAAATCGACAGAGGGAAGATGGCTATGGACGGGGTCCAACTAGAGCAGACCCAGGTATTTAATTACCTGAGCATTACCCTATCAACTAAACTAGATTGGAAACAGCATACCAACCAGCTTCTCACAAAACACGCACAATTGACAGGAGCTCTCACCAAGGAATTTTACTTATCCAATACTAGGCCTATTACCCCGGTTTTAAAGATTTATGACGCCAAAGTAGGAGCGTCAGTACTCTACGGGGCAGAACTCTGGGGGTTTAGCATTTTGAGAAAATTGGCGGGGGCGAAAAACAAATTTATTAGTAGTATCACAGGCCTACCGCCCTCCACTCCATTAATCCCTCTCCATTATGATCTAGGATCTCATAGCCTCGATGATATGGCCAGATATAGATCTGTCGCCTACTGGAGGAGATTATGGGTTACACCCGAACTCACCCAGTATGCGCAGGCCTTCATCGAGGTAAGAGACCTTGATAAAGCCCGGAAAATAACATGGTTGAGAGAGGTTAAGGCTATTTACAATGCCATGGGGCTATCTGCACTGTGGGATGACCCTGTAGGTAATCCCTTCCCACCAAAAAAGACTTTTCAAGGTCTCTACTGGAGTATGCTTGAAACATCGAGATTCGGCCGCTCTATTGAGCCGTCGCTCACGGCTGATTTCCTAGTTCTCAAACATTCCCCGGTCTTTGAGGCATACTGGGACTGGATCACTATTCCAGGGGATAGGAAGAAGTACCATCAGTTTAGGGTGGGGACATTGCCCTTAAATGCCTTTACCGCCAAATGGCGTGGAGGTCAGGGATTTGCCTGTCCCATCTGCCCTGGACAAGGGGAGGTTATTGGGCATGTCCTTTTCGCCTGTCCTGAGTATAAGGTTCCCAGAAGATCCTGGTTAAAACCTATCTGTCTCCAGTTAGGACTTAAAACGGGTACCGAGGCAGTCAGGATACTAAGTACTGACAACTCCCAAGTTGTAGTAATAGCAATGGCTAAATTTCTTCACTGGATGTGGATAATTCGGGCCCGTAAAATGAGTCTACAGTGACATGGTCTGTTTAAGACAAATATATGAAATTGGTAAATGTATTTAGTGATTAATGCTCCTGGTGATGAATTTCCTTACATATTTTTATTACTGAGATACAATTAATGATCTTATCTCTTTTTTATTGTAATTATTTATTGTTTTTACTGAATTGATTTTATGATCCTTAGCTGGCCACTGTTAATTGCACAGGGATGAATTATGGATTCTACTAGCTTTAAACGATGTATTTTCCCCATTTTTCCTTTCTCTTTTTAGATTCACAAAATATCTGTCTGTTTTCTGTTTTCTTTTTAAAATGTATTATGTAATGTCTTTTATGATTGAAAAATATCGAAATAAAGACTTTTTGAATTTGTATTAAAATCTCCTCCTATTACTATGGGGGATGATTTCTCTGCCAACCTCATATGCAGGTCCACTAAATATTGGGGGTCGTCCGTGTTTGGGCCGTAGAAACCAACACATATATTCTCTATACGTGAGCATTTAAGCGTGGCCATCACCCATCTTCCTGAATAGTCTGTACTAGAGGCCATCAGCACCACCCATGATCCTTTCCTAACTATTATAGCAACTCCTTTTGTGTAGTCCAGTTGGTTAGATGATGCGTAGCTTCTATCCAATTATATTTAGAGAACACCTCTCTACTCTCATCTGCTGTTATATGGGTTTCCTGTATAATATATACTTGGGCTTTTGAAGCTTCTAAGTATCCCATTATCATCCTCTGTCTTTTTTATCTTACACATTCACATTCCATGTTATGATTTTTATTTCACTGCCTCCTCCTGCCATCATTCCCCGTATCAGTACCCCTTGAACCAAAGGATCTTTTGGTTTCTCAACATCCAATCGGGCCCATATAAGCTACGTGTTATATCAAATCTGTCTAATGAGGACTTATTTTTTGTTTTCTCCTACTGCTCCCCACCCAATGCAGCCTTGAACCCCCCTGGGAACCCTCCCCATACTTACAGGCATAAAGCCCTACATTCGAACCGAGGTGGAAGGAGGTGCTCAATCTAAAGAAAGAAAAATAGTGTGACTCCCCCACCCCCGAAAAACAAATCCTAAAGTGGTGATTATGTACCTCTCATATTAGGTGTACTTTATGTTCATAGATAGTGTGAACTCTGGCCACATCCCTTTTTTCTTTTTATTTTTTCTTTCCTTTTCATAGTAATTGTATACGTTGTAGGAGAGTGGGGTCTGCAATCCTATGGTCACCACAGATTTTTGCTTTTTGCTTCGCTGGTTTACGACTTTCCCTGGCTGTGGGCCTGCTAATCAGACCCACAGCCTAGCTGTTCTCACTCTAAATTGACATCCATGTACTTTAGGTGCATTTACCAATTGGTACTGGGCCACCTTATCAGTCCCTGTACAGTGTACCATAGGTACCCAGGGCATAGGTGTTCCCAGGGCCTACCAGGGGCTGAAGCATGTATTATGCCACCCCTGGCTGGCCATCTAAACAGACACAACTGGCTGCACGACAGCTGGGGCAAGGTGGTGTAATCACCCTTTGCTGTAGATATAGTATACCTATATCTAACCCTAAAATGGACACATATATTCCTATCAGTCACTCCTATGGCAGGCCTTATCAATCCTGAAGGCAGAGTGCTTGGAATTACGTGAGATGGTGCTCTGGCATGAGTTGAGCCCGTCTGCAGCTTGCGGAACCAAGTCCTAATAGCTGTTCCATGATAACGCTATACCATATACTCTTAAGTGCATTATAATCCTCGCGGTTAAATGCTAACTTTGGTATAACATTATCAAAACATGTCGAGTAAGGTGTCATACGAATTGGAATACTACCCCCTTGCCAATTCTGGCGACGGGGGTAGCATTCCACCCTTCGAGAGGGACACGACATGTATGTAACTGTGAACCCCGGTTAAAGTTAACTCGAGCCTTGGCATCACAAAATGGATGCTGACACCACTGACACAAGTCTGACCTCCTGCTGCTGGGAATCCTTCCAGCGAGAGAGGCTTGGACAAAGGGTTTCCTGCCTTGGGAGGTGCTAGCACCACCCCAGACAGGATTTTGTGTATTGGGTAGGACAGGCCTGAAAGGAATGAGACATGCCTGGGGCACACAAGGTGTCCTGTGCATACTCCGGTTCAAACCAGTTGCTGGGGCACCCCTGCCCCAGCTCTGGCGCGAAACCGGAGAAAGGTTAGGGGGTGTAGCCACACCCCTTCCTGGTCCCACCCATGGGAGGGACCTAGTCGTAGTGCAGCCCTCTTTAGGAGAATAAAGGTAGGAGCTGGTCCCATTCCAAATCAGATTATCCTGAACAACTTTACAAGAAGAAACTCTGGACTTCGACGTTCTGCTCCACAGAAGACTGAAGAATCTCCCTTGTTGGCAAGGAGTGTCCACCCTGCAACTGCAGACACCATCAAGCGTCCAGCGGCTTCACTTTGTCATATTCCCTCGAGGATCCAGACTTCAGAGCCCGACGAGACCCGGATTCCCAGACCTCTCCGACCTCAACTCACATCTGCAGCACAGCTGAGATCCGTGGGTGCGACGAGACACGTGGGACCGGCCATCTTGAAAGAAACTGCACTTCGCTTCCAGCACGACTCTCGAGGTAAACTCGACCAAGTGCTTTGGGGATTGAGAAGCCCCAGCCCCGAGCAGCTCCTGCACCGAAGATCCACAAGATCCAGCTTCCACAAGATCTGCGTGGGGGCCCTTCTGCCTGTTTGCTGCTCGACGCGTTGTCTGGTCACTTGCCGGCTGGCTAGTGACCTCCTAGACGACGAACTTTGAAAACTACACTGCTGGTCTGGTTGCTCCAGACTGGCCCTTGCTCCCTTCCAAAAGAGGAGCACCCCAAACTCTCCTAGTCCGCACCTGACGCCTTTTCCACTCACCGCGTGGGTTGCCATTGCCAAGGCCTGTTGACGCCGAATCCGGAACAGACACCGCCGACAGCGAGAGCCTGCGTGGGACAGCTCGTGCCTCCATCCTGGTCGTCGAAGACGCCTCCTGGTCCACGTGGCTGCAGAGTCAAGCGTCCACTCTTCACCTGATCGCGACAACGACATCTGGTTCCTTCCTGGTTCCACTCCAGTCACTGACTATTGACTTTGAACATTGTCCCCTCTGCTTTCAGGTCTTCAGCATTCCTGATCCACCCTTGGATCACATCGGACATCTTCCTCCTGGTCGCCTGCAGCATCTTTTCTTCCAGGCTCCATAGACTTCAACGCAGAAACCCGACACGACTTTGCACCTATGCACCCGCAGCCCGTGGGTGAGGTAACAAGAGCATTTTGGTGCTCAAGGGTAGATTGACTCTCCTAGTGTCCAGATTCACAGTCGTTTTAGTCCTAACCAGTCAGGATTGTCCGTACTCACCTTTTCCTTGAACTGGACTGTCCATAGATGTTTTTACGCATCCCGCGTGTGAGTTCACACTCTGCACCCGCGTCCCGTTGGCCTCCTATTACTTACCTAAAGTTAGGATAGCGTAGTCCCAGCGATCCTACAGCCTCTGGACAGCTCCATTCCTTCTATTGATTTCCTTATACCATTTACTTAGTATATGGTTTGTCGTGTCCCTAGGGCACCATTGTAATTTTGTGCAACTTATCGTATTTTTCCTAAGAGATTGTCATGTGCTTATCCCTCTGACCTCATAAAGAGTTCAGAGGTGTTTGTTATTAATAAATATATTGTTTATTTTCATAACAACCTGGTGTCCTTTCATCTGGTATTCAAGGGGTTATATGTGGTAAAACAGCTGGCTTCACATGCCAAAAGAGTTTAGCCTAAGACTGCTTTGTCCATGCTACCATTAGGATAGCTGGTCTATAAGGTTGACTTACAACCAATCACCATAAGGGTTGTTTGGACTGATACAAGGTGATCACTAGAACTAGTGAGCATCATATATCAGGCCAACTTCTCACATACGTGCCTAAAATTCCAAAAAGAGAGAAAAAGAAAAACTCTCAAGCTTAACATCTCGGTGTCTCTCCTCCCCTAATAGCGTTTATTAATCTGTCTGCTTCCTCTACTCTCCGTATATTGCTCATTTGGTTATTCCATATTACCCTTAACGTGGCTGGGAATTTTTATTGAGCTTTGGCCCCCGAAGTATTAAGTTCACCCATTTTGTTTCCCAGCTCCCACTGTTTCTGGGCGGTTGCATGGCATATATCTGATCTGATGGTGTACTAGGTATCTCGAACTGCATGGAGGCCATTTTTCAATGCGGATGACAAGATGACTTCTTTTACCGAGTAGGAGAGAAAATTAATGAGAATTTTCCTTGCCTTAAGACGGCGAGGGTTCCTCTTAAAGGGGTCTCTATGAACCATCTTTATTTCCTTATCCAAGTCTATGTCCAGTCTATCTTTCAGGACTGTCTCCGATAGTAATTTTACCACAAATTCTTTGATTCGAACCCTCTTCTGCCGCCGGGATATTAAGGGTCCTCAAATTGTTCCTCCGGGAAAGATTTTCTAACCTTTCAAGGTCGTCTCGGAGACTTGCATTCTCTTTTGTCAAAGTCTCTACTCCCTTTGTATTCTTTAGAATATCATTCTTCAAAGAGCCGACTTTTCTATTTCTCATTTTTTTTTTTTAAATAATTTATTATATTTTGAAGGCTGTACACAGCATTAATGCGCCTACAACCCGGAGGCTGGCAGCGAATAAATCAACATACTCTGACTAGTTCACAGCTCAATGGCCAATAACCCGCGGGTCCGGCAGCGAAGTCAAGCCTACAATAAATCAAACAATAAGTAGCCTTGTTGCAACAATGTTTAGAAAGCCCATTCGAAATATAACGTACATCAAACGTGTCCCGTTGTGTCTAACTGTGCTATGCGTACATTTTATACAAAAAACAAGAAAACACCCCCCTCCCAAACCCTGTTCTGCCAAGTCCTATCCAGTGTGTAACTTATATTTCGTCCACGTGTGTCATGTGATTCTACCGATGGATGGCTAATATCATCAACCTACTCAAAAAACGTTGCCCTTCCAGAGTCTGGCAAACTCTTCATAATGTCCGCATTACACTCACATCCTCCATCCTATACAGCTAAACCACATCTCCATCAGTTAGTGTCCCCCAAAAGGCCTATGCGGTGTAATTGCACCGGTGTGCGGTAAACCCTATGTAGGAAATTGAAATGTATGAGCCTAAGCCTGTAATTGGGTGACAGATACTCAAGCTGAGAGCAGCAGTAAGTCCACTACTCTTCCCTGATTTGTGAATCTGTATCATTCTCCCAATCAGCCTTCGAAGTGAAAGCGGCAATGGGGGATGACTTTTGTGTTTCAGTCTATATACGCGTGATCAATTTCTTGGGAGACGGATTAGATAGAACATTCTCGAATGCAGGGAGAGCCTGTGGTTCCTAAGGAAATTCTGAGTACCGTGCCCTACATGCGGCTCTAAGTTGGTAGAACAACAAAGTATCTGACGCTGTGGGCGTCCGCTCCCCGCACATGTTTTGTAGCGTCATAAATGTTGCCTCTGGGAACAGGTCCCCACCAGTCACCAATCCGCCTGCCTCAGCCCTGAGAGTCGTGGCCTTGTCTGTGAGTGGAGTCAGCAAGCGGGTTGCCCCCCAGTGGCATGGATGGAGCATAAAGGGCCCTTACCCCGGCACGTTTCGCTATTTTATGCCATGCCCATCTTGTTGCCTCTACCGTATCTATTTCCTGTTGTGGTCGGTTATATGCCTGATACACTGCCGTATTTAGCGGGACCGGGGCTGCCCTATCTATTTCTATTGCCACATGCGGTTGGAATGGCGTCGGATGCTGCCAGAAATGCAAAAACTGCGCCTGAGCACTGTATGCATAGAGTTCGAAGTCCAGGGCGGCAAGACCGCCCTGGACGAAGGGCAGTGTCAGCAGGTTCCAGGCTACACGCTGTTGTCTGCCAGCCCACACCAACTCAAGTACGGCTGACCTGAGTCTACGGAAGAAATGTACATTAATTGGCATAGGTATATTAACGAATAAATACAACAATTTAGGTAATACAACCATTTTGGTAATCACTATACGACCCAACAGCGACAGGGAGGGTTGTTTCCATCTCTGGACCCTTGCTTCAAGCCAGTCTATAACTTTTCCGTAGTTTGCCAGCCACAAGTCTTGCACGGTTCTACTGATTGTTATACCTAAATATCTCGTCTTCGACTCAACCCAATCGATCGGGTATTCCGTCGTGAAATGTTCTGTCTCTTCGGTAAGGGCTAATATCGTAGATTTGGTCCAGTTAATTTGTATCCCAGTGATCCCCCCGTACCGTATCAGCTCCCTCATGATAACATCAAAGTTGTCTTTGGGGTTGGTCATATAAATAGTCATATCGTCAGCATACATGGAAATAAAAAGACCTTGAGACGTAAACCCTATGCTCCTGTGTGTGTGGTGCTGGCGTAGCCTTGCCGCTAGGGGCTCCGTTGCGATGGCAAAGAGCAAGGGCGATAGGGGACAACCCTGTCTCGTGCCACGGGTAACGCAAAAAGGGTCCGATACCTGGCCATTCACACACACCCTCGCCACTGGATTGGAATATAGAATCTGAATCTGCTGAATAAAAGGTGGGCTAAGTCCCATACGGGCCAACAGTTTAAACAGGAACTTCCATTCCAGTGAATCGAAGGCTTTAGTGGCGTCGAGCAGGGTGGCCACCGCCTGCACATGAGGAGCCAGGTAATGTAGGACCCCAAACATTGCGCGCAAATTGTGGGACGTCGACCTCCCTGGTATGAACCCGGATTGGTCTGGAAGCACTATTTGCGGGAGCATTGGTTGAAGCCTATTGGCCAGCAATTTGGCATATAACTTGGCGTCAAGATTGATTGACAGGGGCCTGTAGGAGTCAGGGGAGGCAGGGCCCTTATCAGGTTTGAGCAATGTTATGATCATGGCTTCTCGGAGTGTGGGGGGCAGTTCGCCTAACTCCAAAGCTTCATGGTATACCTGCAGTAAACGAGGGGCCAGTATGTCAGCGTACTCTTTATAAAAAGCAGCCGTTAGGCCATCCACGCTAGGGGCCTTGTCCGGGGGCATACTGCCAATAACATGTCGTATATCCTCAACAGTAATTGGCATATTCATGTAAACTCTGGCTCCATCATTAAACCAAGCCAGAGCCACCGTATCCAGATAATCTACAATATCAGCCTCCGACGCTCGCGTGGTGGATGTGTATAGTTGCTGATAATAGTGGGACATAGTAGACAGAATCTCCCGCGGCGCTCTAGCAACCGCACCGTTATCTAGTTTTAGTTCTGTAATATAGTCAGCGCCTCTAGGGGTTCGCAGCAGACCAGCTAGTGTCCTCCCGGCTCTGTCACTTTCTCCATATCGTCTCGCCTGCGCATATGTATGTAAATAGTTCATCTCTCTATCCGCCTGTGCTTGATATTCCGTCAGTTTTGACCTAATTTTCGCAGTGGTGGCCTGGGATGGGCTATTCTGAAAGGTGCGCTCCAGATCACCAATTTCCTGCTCCAGTCTGACTAACGTACCCCTGATGTCGCGTAGTACCCCAGTTCGCAACGCTATACAGTTACCCCTAACGACCACCTTGAAAGCTTCCCAGAGCGTACCGGGCGAGTCCACTGAACCTTCATTAAGCGTGAAATACTCTTCTATTTTGTCCCGCAATCCTTCCCGGAAAACCTGATTTAATAGTGCAGAAGACGGAAAACGCCAGGCAAATGGCTGAATATATTGTTCAGGGACACGCAACACTAGCACATCAGGTGCGTGATCCGACAGGGTGCGAGGATAGTGCACCACATCAGATACCTCGTTATAAATATCTTTCGATACAAGCCAGAAGTCTATCCTCGAACACGAGCTCCTATGGTGAGTCGTACAGGTTCCCTCCCTATCTGTGGGGTGTAGTACCCCCCACGAATCTACTAGATGAAGATCTCGTATTAGGTCGTGTAAGGTTAGCGCAGCCCTAGGGTGATGTTCACGTGTCGCTCCCTCCCTGTCTAATGTGGGGGATAGAACTACATTCAAATCTCCTCCCCATAGTATCGCCGATGGACCTTGTGTTAATATTTGGTGTTGAAGAGACTGGAAAAAATCTGAATCGTCGGAGTTTGGGCCATATACATTAACTAACAGTGTGGGGGTGTTGTAAAGTGTGCCCCGAACTATAACAAAACTGCCCTCCCTATCCACTACCGTCTGAAGAGTCTTCCACTGCAGCCCTCTACGGATAAGAACAGCCACCCCTCTGGAGTATGTTGAATAGCCAGACCGCAATATCTCTCCCCATCTATTATTCCGAAGAGTGCATGCTGCCGTGGAGGGCAAATGCGTTTCCTGGAGAAAACAAATGTCTATCTCATTCCTCAGCAAGTAGGCCTGGACGAGCCTCACCTTCCTGCGGTCATTGAGACCCCTTACGTTCCAGGACATACATTTAAGCGACTGTGTTTTACGCTCCTGAGGAGAACCACCTAGGTTGCATTAGATCGAGCCATGTCCGAAGAACCATCCAACAGTGCAACAGGGACACAAGGTCCCCCTAGAATAAAAAGACACACCCGGTGCATACATATCCACACAATATGCGGCAGAACAATTATAGGAAAGAAAAGAAGAAAAAAGAACATGCCCCTCCCCCCTCCCACACCAACCCCCCAATCAGGTTGTGATATACCCTCCCAGAACCCAGTGAACTGCAAACAAAAATACCACAATAGAACACATGCGGGAATCATCCCAGTGGGGTACATGGGTCGGCTGGAGAGACACCCCTGCACTTGTGGCAAGGTGACCGGGATGTTAGCGCAACACTCCGTCTCCCAGTTGAACCACCCCCAACTATACATCCATTAGCTTACTTCTATGTCAAGCCAGGACCACAAGTGAACGCAGTTTCAATGGTCTATAGCACCTCTGAACCAGCCCCCCCCCCAGCGCCAGTCAAAGCATGTTCAATATGCGAACTACAGTACTTATCTGCGCACATGGGCCGCCGGCTGCGCCCGATCAGTCATTGTCACTGAGGTTATTATCAGCTCTCCGTTCTTCAGCCGTGTCCTGTTTCCTGTGGTCTTTGGCCATCTGCTTAGCATATGTGAGTGCCGATTTGGCGTCCGTGAAGAACGTCGGTTTCCCGGGCCCCTGCACCCTCAGCTTGGCCGGGTATATCAGAGAGTACTTCGTGCCTAGTTGCTGTAAGATTTTCTTGGCCGGGAGGAATTCTTTCCTCGCAGCTTGCACCTGGAGTGTAAAGTCTGGGTACAATGCCAAGTTGTTCCCATCGTATTGAATGTCGCCTCTTTCTCTTGCCAGACGCAATATGGTGTCGCGGTCTCGGTAGTTGAGGATCCGTGCAAGTACCGGGCGCGCCGGTGCCCCTGGTCGCGGGCGCGGGCCCAGCGTACGGTGTGCCCTTTCAACCAGGAACATAGCCGATAGTTGCTGCCCAAACAAATCCGACGACAGTTTCTCCACGTACCTCTCCATGTTCGAAATATCCGTGGTTTCCGCAATTCCGGTGATGCGTATGTTGTTGCGTCGAGACCTGGCTTCCAAGTTCTCATTCTTATGTTGAATGAGGTGAAGGATCCCGTCCATATTCCGTAATTTTTTATCCATCTCCGTCTGGCCCTCTTCTGTTTCAGTCACTCGTGTTTCGAGTACACTCACCCGGCCTTCCTGCTTGTCCATCCTCCGAGTTATCATGTCCATTCTAGCGGCCAGGGTGTCCATTTTGGCATCGATAGCTTGCAGACTGGATTTCAAGTCCTTAAACATCTCGCGAATGTCTCCAGGTGGCGGCTGAGATGTCGCAGCGACATCCGATTGGCCTTGCGATCCAGAGACTGCTTCAGGCTCCTTAGTGACTTTCTTTTCAAAGTTCAGACGGGGTTGTCTGGTGTCTGGCTTACCCATTCTCGGCGCCGCTATCCTCAAGGCACTAGGAAGGTGCACGTGGTACCAGCGCGTCTGCAAATGTGTCAAGGGGTACGGACGTCCCCTAATTATTTGAACATTGCAATCCACCCAAACAGGCGCAGGCAGCTTTGCCACTCCACGATCATACACCTCTCCCACAAACGCGTGGGCTGACTACTCTCCCGGTCTGGCTATGCGCAGGCCGAGGATCTGCCCTCACAGCTCACCTTCAATTTACGTCTCGCTGCGTTAGGATGGTGCCTCTACTTCCTATGCTGCCCCATATCATGCAATGGGAGCTTGTTCCCTCAGTTGGCGCGCATGGGGCCTTCCAGGGCGCAGTCGTCGCATCGCCCAACTACCAAGCAGAAGAAAGTAGTCACGTTGTGGGCATATCTCAAGGGCCCTGATAGAAGGGGTGATGGATGATATCAAAGTTCGTGGAGAGTAATACTGGTAGTTCGTTGCGGCGGCGGCAGGAATTGCGAGCAGGCGGAGAAGCCTCTGCGTACTCGTCCACAAATAGCAGGCCTCAGCAATTCAAGGGCCTGGGGCACGGAGCACAGGCCTCGGCAGTTCGGCCCCGGCCTCTGGGTTCATAAAAAAACGTCTGTCTAGCTGCGCAGGTTCTCGTTGGGTCTGCCCACTAAGCGGGGCCGGAATATCACCACGCGACCCTCTCCCCCCCCCCCCCCCGCCCCCCCCCCCTCCTTCCCTCCCGTAGGCGCCACCTGACGGGGTCTCACCACACTTCACGCCGCCTCCGATATCCCTCCGACCTCACTTCAGCGCGGTAGGGCCTCAGGAGTCTCCGCCGCGTCGCACTGGAAACTTGTTCTCACGTCGGGTCCCACCGCCGTCCTCAAATTCACACGGGACACATACGGCACCAGTAGTAAACTTTAGCCGGTGCCCGGACAGGCTTCGCTGTATCTTTGGGCCGACCAGCCGGGGGCCAATCAGAACAGCCACACAGTAGCCGCCAGCACGAACGGGCACCTGGGGGGAGCATCAATTCGAGGCCCCGGCGCAACACAGGAAGACAGCTCTCGGGGTCCAGCAGGGACCGGGTCGTTAACCACCACAGAACAGTGCTCCGATGTCCCTGATGAATCGGTTCCCTCCGTGGACAGTATCGGATTGACTGAGAGCAGAGATCAGCGCCTCTGATATGGATAAATGTAGGATTAATTTCCCGGCCGGCGGAGCCGCTCTAGAGTGCGGCCATTCCGCTTCGCAGCCAAGCCACGCCCCATCGACTTTTCTATTTCTTACTTACGAGGGCTACAAAAACAGGAATTCTCGCCACACCATCTAAAAAGATGTTTGAGCACAGGTTTCTCAATTATGGGGGATGGGGGCCTGGGGAGGGCGCAAAATCAGTCTAAGCCTGCATCTCCTATCCGGCGGTCTGCGACCGTTTACCTCGCGGCCGCCATGTTCCCCACTTGCTGGATCATCTTGGAAAGGAGAGGTTTTCTTCCTCCAGCTTGGGACTGCGGTCGGTAAAAACTGCATGTCTGTTGGGCCGTTACACCCACTCCGTGTGGGCCTCGGTTGCGCAAGTGCTGCCTCAGTGCCCGGACGAGACCTGGGAAGTTTACCATCTGCTGTGAGCTGGATACCGCCGACTCACCAGGCAGGACGATTTCCACATCAGTAGCCCTTCGACGCTACGCCTGGTTGAGGTCGACTGGTTTTTCAGGGATGCCAATCCACTCTTATGGACATGCCTTTTGATGGCCATCGCCTTTTCGGTGACAAAGCAGGCAGCACGCTGGAGCGCTTTAAGGGCTCTCGGGCTACGTTATGTTATGTTATGTTAAGGAATATTTATATAGCGCCTATCACCGCTGGTCTCTAAGCGCTTAACAGAAGAACATAACACACTGGTGCCCATAGAACCCTCACTTTCCACCGCCTAAACTGTCATGAAAGCTTTTCTGAAAAGATGGGTTTTTAGTTTCTTTCTGAAGTGTAGAAGCTGTGATTCCTCCTTCAAGGTATGCAGGAGCTCATTCCACAGTTGTGGGAGAAGCACAGACAGAGCCCTGCCTCCTTTGGTTTTTAATTTGAACCTAGGTTGAATCAGATTCGAGGTTGTTCCTGAGCGCAAGGGTCTCCCAGGAATATACCTCTTCAAACGTTGCTTAATGTACTCTGGGGCTTTCCCAAAGAGTGCCTTATGGGCCACACAGAGACATTTGAACTGGACTCGAAATTTCACTGGGAGCCAGTGCAGCTTCTGAAGCAGGGGGGTTGCATGTGAATTTCTAGGCAGGGAGTGGATCAGCCTGGCTGCATCATTCTGCATCACCTGCAGCTTCCTCAACAGCTTCTGTGGCAGGCCAAGATATAAAGCATTGCCATAGTCGAGTCTTGAAATGACTGTGGCAGATACGATCGATTGCAGGGTGGAGGCAGATAAAATAGGGACTAACTTTCGTAGTTGCCTCAGCACACCAATGCAGGATCCGACGACAGCCGAGACTTGAGGGGCCATTGAGAGATCGGCGTCGATCCTTAGCCCTAAGCTTTTTACTACAGTACCAGGAGACGGGGTGGTTCCCAACTCAGGAGGCCAGTACAGGTCACTCCAGGGGTCCTCTTTGTTGCTGATCACCAGTGATAGAGAGCGGTAATTTCTTCTGGTAGTTTCTCAATGCAAAACCCTCATGCTACCTCTATTTTACCGCTCAAAAGGTGTTGGGCCCTTCACACCAGGTATTACCATCAGGAGAAATTTAAATAAAGATGAACAGTCAAAATGCAATTATTATTGTAAGCCAATAAAGAGAGTTGTTGATTATTTTAAAGGGTTTTATTTTCTAGTCAAAAAGTTAATTTTTCTCTGACCCTTTATTCATTAGTAAAATATCAATTAGGTTACAGAATTTTGGAAAACAGGAAAAATATCAATAATACAGAACACATTACAGTCTGCATATAAGCATTACATGTGGTTATGAAAAATGTGGCGCAAAATTTCAGTCACAATTCTTAAAGAGTTTCTAAGAAAAATAGTCTTGCAAAGCTAATCAATAATTAAATAGTTGGCAAAAAATCTCCCATTAAGAGAAATAAATGCATAAGACAAATAAATCTTTTAGACCTAATTAATTAGTCAAAACATGAACTTAAAGTTTAGCATCTATCCTGATCCACTGCACTCTCTGTCTGTGTCTAAAGAGGAAAGCAGCCCCTCCTTCACCAGACCTCAAAGGAATGCGGCATGAAGTGCCAAGATATGACGTGGAAGCAAAAAACCTCCCCCTGAATCTCCTCGGACGCAAACCTGCCCTTCAGCAATCTCCCGAGACGTTTCTCGTACCTAACCCATAGAAGCCAGCTGAGCTGAGAAAAAAGAAGAAGTGCCAGCTCCCATCCAGAGAGGACAGTATTTATACCATAATTATTGGCAGAGTACACAAAGATGTAACATTTTTCAGTAAAACCTTTACGTGATTGGTCAGTCATGATGCATGAGGTCACACTTCCCTGACTCATTCTAAAAACCTGACTTCACTAGTCTTAACAAAAGAAGCATACATGAATAACTACATTTATAAACATTGCAACATTTACTAGGAAAAATGTTTCAATCTAATTCATCTTTCCTTCCTTCTCAGCGCAGTAGATGGACACTTTTAACTAACTGGTACATTGGCAGAATGACAAGAATTCAGGTTGTCCTTGACTTTTTGTCATGAGGAAAGCTGCCACAGTCTGCGCATGCTCCCTTCTCATTAAATTGCAAGCCATAGTCTTGATGGATTCACAGGCAGCCATGTTTTGTGTAGGCCCCAAAAATAAAACAAACACAAAGATAATATTAATTTCATGTAAATCAGTCCATTACGTGTCCCAAGTGCATTATTAATTCACACACATTATAAAAAGAGGTGTTATTAACTGAAAATGTTTATCAAAATATGCAACAAGTCAAAGTCTATTAAGACAGGAATAATACATTTAGTTTACATGGATGTGCTGGGAAGAGAGAAACACATTCTATTAAAAATCTTCAAAGGTAAAAAGGCCACTTTTTCTCTACATTGCAAAAAAAACACATGTTAATTTAATTCAGCAAAAGCATTTTCAGTCTGAAGTGAATAGGCCTCACTTTTCATGTTTTTCATGTGCCATGTTTTTAACCTGCACCAAAATGTGCGTGGCAATTTAAATGCAGCCTGTCTGAAGCACAAAAAATAAAACAATGCATGACTGCAGATGAAATCTGCTCCATCACCAGCACCTCCGTTTTGTCAGCATTCACTTTCAACAGATTGTTAGTCATCCAGTTGACTGTGAAGCTGAGCAAGTTCTTCACTGATTCCTGGGCCTCTTTGGTGTCATCCAGCCGGACTAATAGCTGGGTATCATCTGCGTAGTTGAACATTTCGCAGTTCATTCGCATAAGCTCCTCCCCCAATGGTAGTAAGTAGATGTTAAAAAGCAAGGGGGATAGAGCGGACCCCGGGGGCACCCCTCAAGTCACTTCACTGATCTCAGACAGCTGGTCTCCAAGCTGCACTCTCTGGGTTCGACCTGACAGGAAGGATTCTAGCCACTTTAGCACCTGGCCTGTGATCCCCAATTTCGCGATACGGTC
Source organism: Lissotriton helveticus (assembly GCF_964261635.1). NCBI lineage: Eukaryota > Metazoa > Chordata > Amphibia > Caudata > Salamandridae > Lissotriton > Lissotriton helveticus. The sequence goes on from NC_136067.1 coordinate 108,653,994, forward strand.
CAGTAAGATGGTGTGACTGACCGTATCAAAGGCCGCCGATAAGTCTAAGAGGATCAGGGCGCATGGCTGTTTATTATCTGCCCTGACTCTTAGCTCATCGGCGACCGAGGCCATGACTAGTTCTGTGCTCTGTTGGGGCCGGAACCCAGCCTGCCTGGTATGAAGGAGACGATGTTCTTCCAGATGGCCGGCTAGAGTGCTGAGGACGTGCTTTTCTAGGATCTTGCTTAGAAAAGGTAACTGCGAAATGGGCCTGTAGTTTTTTTAAGGCTTTCGTGTCCGTTCCTGCTTTCTTTAAAAGTGGGGAGACCCTGGCTTCTTTCATCTGAGTTGGCAGATAACCTGTTTTCAATGAGTTATTCCGTAAACTCAGTACCTGAGGCTGAATGCCTGGCAGGGCCATTTTAAAATTTTTAGGGGGACATGGGTCTATGTTTGAGCCTGACATGATCTGTCCGACCAGTTCCGCTAGGCAATTGTCGTCGATGGGGGGGAAAACTATTCAAAGTCATGGACGGCAGCTGAACAGTCTGGCTAGGCAGCATGGTTGTAGCTGGCCGTGCATTGATGTCAGTGATGATATCCTGTACCTTCCGAAGGAAGAAAGTTTGGAAGGAGTCACAGTCTGGTTGGTCGCACGCAGAGATTTTCCCTTCTCGTTGTGTGAGTTCCCTTAATATCATAAAGGTCTCTCGCTGTATGTTTATTGCTTCCCTAATTCTTCCCTCATAAAAAGCAGCCTTTCTTTGCAGGATGTCTGCCTTGTATTTTGAGAGCAAGGTTTTAAAAATGTCAGCCTCTGTTTGACAGTAGTGGAGTCTCCACCTTCTCTCTGCCTTACGAAGGGCTTGCTTCTTCTGTTTCAAGGAGGCGTCAAACCATGGCGCTCCTTTCCCTTTAGTTCTAGTACTCTCCAACTGCTCAGGGACAAGTTTATCCAGAGCAGTAAGCATCCATGTCTTTAGCAACCTAGCATCATGGTCCAAATCTGTACCGCTCATATTAGGGGGAGTAGAGGAGAGCAGGGTCGTGATTAGAAGGTCGGCTTCTACCTTATTCCAAGGACGAATTTTCCTCCGTGACTTATTTGGGGCATCCCTCACTGGGTCACCTGGAACCCAGCACTACGGCCTGGTCCTTGGGCCTCTCCACCACCCGCCCTGCGCAGTCTGCCTTTTGTGGCTAAGGAAGGGGTGCCCACCCAGAGCCACAGACTGGCGCAAGCTGTTCACCCTCTGCGCGGCCTGGGACGTGGGGACCAGCGCTGTGGTTCTGAGGGCCAGCGATCGGGTCAGTCAACAACAGCCCCCTCTGCAGCAGCATCCAAACTCTCCTAGTCCGACCTTTGAGGGCCACCAAATTTCGAACCTGTCCAGCCTCCACCTCCATGCGTGGAGATTGAGCGCCAGCAGTTGACATCATTTGACCTGCCTACCGAAGTCTGCGATGTTATCTTGGCAGCCGGGCGGCCCTCCACTAACACGGCATACGCCTGCAGATTGAACAAATTTGTGGCATGCTGCACAGCAAAGGTTGTGGATCCCCTTTCCGCCCTTCTTTCAGAGGTTCTCTTATTCCTCCTTTCTTTGGCCCAGCAGGGCTCTGCTCTGGGTACTCTAAAGGGCTACCTCTTGACCATTTCAGCCTTCCTTAGGCTTCCGGATCATCCTTCTCTTTTCAAGTCCACTGTTGTGAATAGATTCCTTGAGGGCATTATTCATCCTTTTGCTCCTGTTCCCTTCGTAATGCCCCAGTGGGACTTGAACATGCTTCTTACATATCTTATGTGCGCTCCCTTTGAGCCGCTACATAACTCCTCTCAGGCTTCTCACTTTGAAAACTGCCTTTCTGGTGGCCATCACCTCTGCGCTCAGGGTGAGTAAGCTACAAGCTCTTTCTTCCAAGCCTCCCTTTCTGGCTGATCTTCCGGACATGGTCGTCTTTAAAACTAGGCCTTCCTTTCTTCCCAAGGTGGTTACTTCTTTCCACATTGGCCAAACCATCACTTTGCCCACCTTCTTTCTGCATCCTTCAAAAGACGAAGAGAGGCTCCACCGTCTGGTTCCAAAACGTGCTCTTTCCTTCTTCTTGGTTCGCACCAAACAATTCCGGATGGATGACCAGCTCTTTGTTGGTTATGTGGGCGTTAAGAAAGGTCGAGCCGTGCACAAACGGACCATGTCCAGGTGGGTCGTTCTGTGCATCGAAGCTTGCTATTCTTTGGCAAAGAAGGAGCCTCCACTGGGACTGCGCACCCATTCCACCACTGCTTTGGGACAGGGAGTTCCCCTTAATGAAATCGGTCAGGCAGCTACGTGGTCATCGTGGCACAGGTTCACCGAACTCTACTGCCTGGACAGCCAAGTCCAGAGAGACTGCTTCTTTGGCCGTTCTGTTCTCCGTGAGTTTCTGGTGGGAACTTAGTTTGCAGACACACCTTCGGAGTTGGTATTGCTGGGGTATCTATTCGGAGGTAAGGAATCTATCACTACATGTTTTTATAACTAATTGTCTCTTTCTGATGAACAAGTTACTTGCCTTTGGTAGACATAGGTTAGTTATAGATTCCTTACCACCCCACGCATCCTCCCTGTTCTACGAACTGACATCTATGTTTAAGAACTTCCTTTCAGGGCCCTAGATTTGTACACCACTGGTCAGTGTTTTGCAGGGCTCTGCGCTTCTTGCGTGGAAAGTCGTGTACAGAACTGACGTCAGCGAGTGAGGGCGGCGTCTATGTAGCTACCGCAATGTCATCCCGGCGACCACGATGCCGAGCGCTGAGTCGACCGACGCCACCTTACGACACGCAAGGGTACTGCTGATAAAAAACTTTCCGGATCCAGTCTGACGCCTGGGAGTAATTCTAAGGTAAGGAATATATAACTAACCTATGTTTCTTACAGATATATCGTTACCGAAGGTAAGTAACTTGTTCTTTTAGAAAATGAATATGTATCCTGGATTTCATCAATGTTTTTAAAAAGTGTAGTAAAATGCAGGAAATCAATTTTAATATGACAGTTATAATCTTTCAACAAAGTAAACCTGTAAGAGGGGTGTAAAGGAAATTTACCTCAACTGTTGAATGAAATGTCATTATTGTGATCATAATGAACTTATACAAAATGTTAATAAAACATTACAACACAAAAATGAAATGTGATTTAATGTACTGCTTTTATGATTTGTTTCCGTATAGAAATCGAATAAAGCTTTGTTTGATTTGAGTTGGTACCTACTTCATTGTTCAGACAGACCATAAGCCCCTCTTATGGCTAAAACAAATGAAGGGTGAAAATCCCAAACATTTGAGGTGGTCCATTTCCCTACAGGGGATGGATTTTTCTGTGGGCCATAGACCTGGTAGTAACCATGCCAACGCAGATGGACTCTCCAGATATTTCCACTTAGAAAATGAAGAATCAACTAGGCAAGGTTATTCTCATCTCCTTTCGTTGGGGGCTGGGGGTTGTGTAGGTTCTGCTTTCATGGTTACCCCCACTTTTTCCTGGGGTCAGTTTTTTATTTTATTTAACTAGTCTGGGTGGGCATCCTGCCAATCAGGACCTCAGCAACTGTTCTTCCTCCCTAAATTTGACATGGCAAGTACTTTGGTACCTCCACAATTGGCTACTGGTGTACGCTTGTAAAGCCCTAGTATGTGGTACTAAGGTACCCAGGGCATACATACACCAATGGTCTCCCATTGAGTGCAGCATGTATTGTGCCACCCATGAGAGACAACTCAAACTGTGACTATAGGCCTGCAGCCTGTGTGAGCTGGTGCTAGCACCACGTACAACAGATATATGTTTCCTTATATCTGAGGTCACTACCCTTAAAACCTATAAGTCACCCCTAAGGCAGGCCTTCCAATCCTAAAGGCAGGGTGCTGGGTTATAAATATGAGGGTGCCACTGCATGAGCAGGACACCCCTACGAACTCCAGAGTCGATTCTCCATGCTTTGTGAGTGCGGTCAGCCATTTGATATATATATATATATATATATATATATATATATATATATATATATATATATATATATATACACTCTGGGAGTTGCAGTTTGCTATGCAATCTACAACAGGTGAGCAAGGACTGATCCTTAGGGGCGGAGCGGAACACAGCGTAAAAGCAAGGGGCAGGACATTTAAACCACGCTGGCGTCAACCTTCGCTGATAATTGTGGGCGCTGAGGAAGGCTCAAAGAAGCTGAAATGCATTCGCCATGTTAATCTGTCAGAATAAAGATGCCTCCGTGGTGTTTCCCCTAACGTGGCCTCTGCTCTTTCTTGAAGGAGGTTTTTGGGATATTTGAACGTGCTAGCTAGAGGCACGCAACAGAGGCCCCCGCATTTCAAGTGGCCTGGCGATCACTGGCTGTTGCTGAAACGGACTGTTTCTGCGTTTTTTTCCAAGGTATTGGATGAGCCATGGTCCGCCACAGAACACAGAAGGAGAAAGGGCGGTGTTGGGGTCATTGACTCTACGCTGGGCGACCGTGACTGCATGTTAGCCCCCGCCGTGACATTTCCTGTGCTTTTGTGGCTGTGCGGTCTGGGGACCCAAGGGGGCACAACTATTCAGGCAGCACACAGCAAACTGGATTTGATGACAACGTGGTGCCCTGAACTCCGCATATCTTTTCCACCCCTGCATCACTTACCTGGACGAAATGATGAACTCTGGGAGTTGCAGTTTGCTCACACTATGCAATCTACAACAGGTGAGCAAGGACTGATCCTTAGGGGCGGAGCGGAACACAGCGTAAAAGCAAGGGGCAGGACATTTAAACCACACTGGCGTCAACCTTCGCTGATAATTGTGGGCGCTGAGGAAGGCTCAAAGAAGCTGAAATGCATTCGCCATGTTAATCTGTCAGAATAAAGATGCCTCCGTGGTGTTTCCCCTAACGTGGCCTCTGCTCTTTCTTGAAGGAGGTTTTTGGGATATTTGAACGTGCTAGCTAGAGGCACGCAACAGAGGCCCCCGCATTTCAAGTGGCCTGGCGATCACTGGCTGTTGCTGAAACGGACTGTTTCTGCGTTTTTTTCCAAGGTATTGGATGAGCCATGGTCCGCCACAGAACACAGAAGGAGAAAGGGCGGTGTTGGGGTCATTGACTCTACGCTGGGCGACCGTGACTTCATGTTAGCCCCCGCCGTGACATTTCCTGTGCTTTTGTGGCTGTGCGGTCTGGGGACCCAAAGGGGCACAACTATTCAGGCAGCACACAGCAAACTGGATTTGATGACAACGTGGTGCCCTGAACTCCGCATATCTTTTCCACCCCTGCATCACTTACCTGGACGAAATGATGAACTCTGGGAGTTGCAGTTTGCTCACACTATGCAATCTACAACAGGTGAGCAAGGACTGATCCTTAGGGGCGGAGCGGAACACAGCGTAAAAGCAAGGGGCAGGACATTTAAACCACGCTGGCGTCAACCTTCGCTGATAATTGTGGGCGCTGAGGAAGGCTCAAAGAAGCTGAAATGCATTCGCCATGTTAATCTGTCAGAATAAAGATGCCTCCGTGGTGTTTCCCCTAACGTGGCCTCTGCTCTTTCTTGAAGGAGGTTTTTGGGATATTTGAACGTGCTAGCTAGAGGCACGCAACAGAGGCCCCCGTATTTCAAGTGGCCTGGCGATCACTGGCTGTTGCTGAAACGGACTGTTTCTGCGTTTTTTTCCAAGGTATTGGATGAGCCATGGTCCGCCACAGAACACAGAAGGAGAAAGGGCGGTGTTGGGGTCATTGACTCTACGCTGGGCGACCGTGACTGCATGTTAGCCCCCGCCGTGACATTTCCTGTGCTTTTGTGGCTGTGCGGTCTGGGGACCCAAGGGGGCACAACTATTCAGGCAGCACACAGCAAACTGGATTTGATGACAACGTGGTGCCCTGAACTCCGCATATCTTTTCCACCCCTGCATCACTTACCTGGACGAAATGATGAACTCTGGGAGTTGCAGTTTGCTCACACTATGCAATCTACAACAGGTGAGCAAGGACTGATCCTTAGGGGCGGAGCGGAACACAGCGTAAAAGCAAGGGGCAGGACATTTAAACCACGCTGGCGTCAACCTTCGCTGATAATTGTGGGCGCTGAGGAAGGCTCAAAGAAGCTGAAATGCATTCGCCATGTTAATCTGTCAGAATAAAGATGCCTCCGTGGTGTTTCCCCTAACGTGGCCTCTGCTCTTTCTTGAAGGAGGTTTTTGGGATATTTGAACGTGCTAGCTAGAGGCACGCAACAGAGGCCCCCGCATTTCAAGTGGCCTGGCGATCACTGGCTGTTGCTGAAACGGACTGTTTCTGCGTTTTTTTCCAAGGTATTGGATGAGCCATGGTCCGCCACAGAACACAGAAGGAGAAAGGGCGGTGTTGGGGTCATTGACTCTACGCTGGGCGACCGTGACTGCATGTTAGCCCCCGCCGTGACATTTCCTGTGCTTTTGTGGCTGTGCGGTCTGGGGACCCAAGGGGGCACAACTATTCAGGCAGCACACAGCAAACTGGATTTGATGACAACGTGGTGCCCTGAACTCCGCATATCTTTTCCACCCCTGCATCACTTACCTGGACGAAATGATGAACTCTGGGAGTTGCAGTTTGCTCACACTATGCAATCTACAACAGGTGAGCAAGGACTGATCCTTAGGGGCGGAGCGGAACACAGCGTAAAAGCAAGGGGCAGGACATTTAAACCACGCTGGCGTCAACCTTCGCTGATAATTGTGGGCGCTGAGGAAGGCTCAAAGAAGCTGAAATGCATTCGCCATGTTAATCTGTCAGAATAAAGATGCCTCCGTGGTGTTTCCCCTAACGTGGCCTCTGCTCTTTCTTGAAGGAGGTTTTTGGGATATTTGAACGTGCTAGCTAGAGGCACGCAACAGAGGCCCCCGCATTTCAAGTGGCCTGGCGATCACTGGCTGTTGCTGAAACGGACTGTTTCTGCGTTTTTTTCCAAGGTATTGGATGAGCCATGGTCCGCCACAGAACACAGAAGGAGAAAGGGCGGTGTTGGGGTCATTGACTCTACGCTGGGCGACCGTGACTGCATGTTAGCCCCCGCCGTGACATTTCCTGTGCTTTTGTGGCTGTGCGGTCTGGGGACCCAAGGGGGCACAACTATTCAGGCAGCACACAGCAAACTGGATTTGATGACAACGTGGTGCCCTGAACTCCGCATATCTTTTCCACCCCTGCATCACTTACCTGGACGAAATGATGAACTCTGGGAGTTGCAGTTTGCTCACACTATGCAATCTACAACAGGTGAGCAAGGACTGATCCTTAGGGGCGGAGCGGAACACAGCGTAAAAGCAAGGGGCAGGACATTTAAACCACGCTGGCGTCAACCTTCGCTGATAATTGTGGGCGCTGAGGAAGGCTCAAAGAAGCTGAAATGCATTCGCCATGTTAATCTGTCAGAATAAAGATGCCTCCGTGGTGTTTCCCCTAACGTGGCCTCTGCTCTTTCTTGAAGGAGGTTTTTGGGATATTTGAACGTGCTAGCTAGAGGCACGCAACAGAGGCCCCCGCATTTCAAGTGGCCTGGCGATCACTGGCTGTTGCTGAAACGGACTGTTTCTGCGTTTTTTTCCAAGGTATTGGATGAGCCATGGTCCGCCACAGAACACAGAAGGAGAAAGGGCGGTGTTGGGGTCATTGACTCTACGCTGGGCGACCGTGACTGCATGTTAGCCCCCGCCGTGACATTTCCTGTGCTTTTGTGGCTGTGCGGTCTGGGGACCCAAGGGGGCACAACTATTCAGGCAGCACACAGCAAACTGGATTTGATGACAACGTGGTGCCCTGAACTCCGCATATCTTTTCCACCCCTGCATCACTTACCTGGACGAAATGATGAACTCTGGGAGTTGCAGTTTGCTCACACTATGCAATCTACAACAGGTGAGCAAGGACTGATCCTTAGGGGCGGAGCGGAACACAGCGTAAAAGCAAGGGGCAAGACATTTAAACCACGCTGGCGTCAACCTTCGCTGATAATTGTGGGCGCTGAGGAAGGCTCAAAGAAGCTGAAATGCATTCGCCATGTTAATCTGTCAGAATAAAGATGCCTCCGTGGTGTTTCCCCTAACGTGGCCTCTGCTCTTTCTTGAAGGCGGTTTTTGATATATATATATATATATATACACACACATATTTATATACATACATATAGGGGCAGGTGTTCAATACGCGATGGCTGGGTCGAACCCGGGCATGTTTGGTATCAAACATGTTGGAATCATACCGCAACACCATTACATGTGTTAGAGGTATGATTCCATGCGCTGTGGGGCGCTTCCGGCGAAGCTCCCAGTACTCCATGTAACAGCATTCCAGGGTCTGCCAGCAAACTAGTGCTGCCACTGACCCTAGACATGATTCTGCCCTCCTGCTGCTGAGCTGAACTCCAGCAGGGGAAGGTAGAACAATAGGTTTCCTGTCACAGGGAGGTGTGACCACCTCCCAGACAGGACATGGTGTATTAGGCTGGGTTGGGGTCACTTGCCAGTACCACCAGACTGCTTTCGGTCACAATTGGTGCCTTCCTTCCATACTCTAGTTAGAACGAGTTCTGGGAGGCCTTGGCTCCGTCTTTGGTGCAAAACTGGACAAAGGAGATGGAAGTATCCTCCCCTCTGTCCAACCCCTCCTCTGGGAGGAACCTCTGAGTTGTCCTAACCCCTTTCTTAGGGTATAAAAGGGCTTTACTGTGGGTGGGTCCTCAGATTCGTCATGGGACAAGACTCAAGTCTGAAACCACGTCACTCTTAGACTGTCTTTGACACTTGGATTTCACTGGACTTCGCCTGGAACCGAGATCACATCAAGAAAGACTCCTGCTGCTGCTGGTCTTGCTGTCCTGCAATCTTCTTCTTTGTCGTCTGTGTCTGTGCTTTTTTCCAGAATCTTCAACAGACCTGCGGACATCAAGGACACCGAAAGTCATCTCCCTTGGAGTGAAGGAGTCACTCCTCTGCATCTGCAGGCACCGCAGCGAAGCTGACCAGTCTGCTGGTCCTGACGTCCTTCGGACTTCGAAAGGCACAGCAACACAGGTGGTGGTTCTGCAACTCCCTTGAGGCCTGAGCTGTCTTCTCTGTAATTTTGAGGCCAGTATCCCTCGTCAGAACTGCTGGGACCAAACTCATGTGCACCACATCGACTTACCTCTATCAAGGCATGTTGGCTCTGCACCCCAGAGATCTTCGGGTTACAAGAAGTTCCATCCTCTCTTCTTGTCAAGATCTTCATCCTTCCCACATCCTCTGCACCGTGGGCCTTGATATTTGGCGAGCTGCTCGAAGTCCTCTTGCGACTCCATTGCCTTAGGCTTGTGGGTTCTCTCGAGGGTCTTCTCCTGCTTCAGTAGGTTCCCCTGCTTGCTTGGAGCCTGCTCTGACTCCTGCACTTGGTGAGTCCCGTGGACCTTGCTGGTCCCAGCATTGCTCCTTCATCGTTTTTCACATCTGTTGCTGCTGCCAAGGGTTATTGTGCGCCCGTCGGACACCGGCCTCCTGGTTCTCTCAATGTCTGACGTGGGTCAGCTTAGCAACGGCTCCTGGTCTAACACAGCATCACCTGGTCCTCACAACTGCAGCGACAAGGTCACCGTCATCACTCCTGCATTTTCAGTCATCTGTAGGCATTGCTAATTCGTGCCTCCTGGTCACCTCGAAGTGGCATAGACTTTGTTCTCTTTAAGAATACACCTTTGGATTACACCGGACTTGCACAGTCTTCGCCAGTGGCAACTTTACTGCAGTCCTCCATAGTGGTCTACGGCGGTTTCTGAAGTCAGCTCGCACCTATGCAACCAGCTTCCCTGGCGTAAGTGTCCTGGTTCCTGGGGTATCCACGATTTGGATGACTCTCCAACCTTATGTCTTCCGATGGGTTTCTTCAGGGTCCACTGGAAAAGGTCCTCCTTCTTCAAAACAGCAACCTCAACTTTCCTGTTGACTTCTGTTGAGTACGTGGCTGTGTTTCCACTCTACCCACAGCCTCCGTGTGTTTCCTGGGTACTTACCGTGGGTGGTTCCGTGTGCCACTAGCTCTTCTCCGTCTCCATGTCCAAGTCCCGACAGTTCGCATTCCACTTTCTTAGTATACTATTTGGTCTCCCCTGGAGACCACTGTGTATTGTGCGTGCTCACTTCTTGTAAATTAAGTAATCTGAAAGAAACAGGTTAGTTTTAGATTCTTACCTTAGAATATCCCCAGGCGTCAGACTGGATCCGGAAAGTTTTGCGTATCAGTACCCCTATGCGTCAGTAGGCGTCGTCTGCAGCTCCGCGTCCGTTGTCTGCGTCGTTGGTGCCGGGATGACGTCGTCGGAGTACTTATACGCCGCCCTCGCGCTCTGACGTCCGTTCTTCTTTTTTCCGCGCCAGCAAGCGCAGATCCAGAAAACGCTCTCTTTTGGATCCTTTTTTGAGTCGATACCGACTCTCGGTGCCGGTAAGAATGCCTGGGTTCAAACCCTCTGCCGATTGTAACCGCCTGATGTCGGTTACCGACCCCCACCGTCGGTACCTTTATTGCCTCGGGCCGACCACGATGACAAGTCATGCCCCGGCTGCCGGGCCTTGACGTTGAAGGCTAGGTGGGAGCGGTCCCGTAAGCGCCTCGAGCTCCGGCAGTCGGCCTGTGCCGTTCACGGTCCCGGGGGAGGTCGAGGGACCGGTCGCGGGGCCGCAGTCATCACAGCTCGCTGAGTCGACACCACTCATCGGGCTCCAAGTCCTCAGGTAAGAGGCACAAGAAGTCAAAGAGGCGACAACGCTCTTCCGACTCGCCCTGATGTTCGCGCGATGCGGCCGGAGGTTCAGGCGACAGCGGCTCCGCGCCCAGTTCCACACCCGCCTGTCCCTGGGCTGAAAGCGACGCCGAAGGAGATCAGCGCCTTCCTCATGGCCATGAGGAATCGCTTCCCTCCGACGGACCCTACTGAGGTGCCTCCGGGCACCGTGGGTCCGTCTGGATGCCCTAGCGGGCCGGTGGCTCCGGCACCAGTGCCGTTGGGTGCTTCGGTCCCGGCGCCGTCTACTACTCCGGTCCTGACGCCGCAGTGCCCCTCTGGGTCCGGATCCGTGTCGCCGCTGGTCGACTGTACGACCCCTCCGCTGGCGCCGACCCCCAGGGTGTCGCCCACCACGCCGTCTCCGCACAACGTCGTCCTCGTTCCGGATCTGGCGTCGGACCGACGCCACTTGGCGCCGCATTCGACACCCGGAGAAGACCAATTCTTCTGTGATCCAGCTCCATCCTTTAACCCGGTCTATCAGGAGATGGAGGGCGAGGAGGACTGGGAGGGGTCAGAGGACCGTCTGGCACAGGAGGACCGTCTGGCACAGGAGTGCCATTCTCATCCGGACTGGGCAGTGGAGCTAGAGGAGGCCAGTGGTCTGGACACTTCACCCGACACTGGATTTGTCTCCCTTGAGACCCCTGAGCCCTTACTAGTGCTCTGGGCACTATCAAGGGCTATCTCTCTGCCATTTCAACCTTCTTAAGGCTACCTGATCAGCCTTCCCTTTTCAAGTCCCCTGTTGTTAATAGATTCTTGAAGGTATTCACGCGCATGCTTCCTCCTGTTCCTTTCGTGATGCCTCAGTGGGACTTGAACATTGTTCTTACTCATTTGATATGCGCCCCTTTCGAGCCACTTCACAATTGCCCTCTTTGTCTTCTAACTCTTAAGACTGCATTCCTGCCAGGAGAGTGAGTGAGCTCCAGGCTCTATCTTCTAAACCTCCTTTCCTCTCTATCCATCCGTACAAAGTTGTCTTGAGAAAGCGTCCCTCTTTCCTGCCCATGGTAGTCAGTCTTCCACATCAGGCAGTCCAACACCTTGCCCACCTTCTTTCCACCTCCGCATCCCTCGAAAGAGGAAGAGAGGCTCCACCGTCTGGACCCAAAACGTGCGCTCTCATTCTATCTGGACCGCACACGCCAGTTCCGGGTGGACGACCAGCTCTTTGTTGGTTATGTGGGCGCTAAGAAGGGACGGGCGGTGCACAAGCGGACCATTTCTCGATGGGTCGTTTTGTGCATTAAGGCTTGTTATTCGCTGGCTAAAAAGGAGTCTCCTGTGGGGCTGCGTGCCCATTCCACTCGGGCCACGGCAGCTACTACTGCCTTGGGTCGGGGAGTCCCCTTGCAGAACATCTGTCAGGCAGCTACGTGGGCCTCGCTGCACACGTTTGCTAGACATTACTGCTTGGACAGCCAAGTCCGTAGAGATGGCTTTTTCGGCCGTTCTGTTCTCCAGGACTTTCTGGTGTGATCATTTGTTTGCAGACCCACCACCGGAGTTGGTATTACTGGGGCTATCTAATCTAAGGTAAAGAATCTAACACTAACCTGTTTCTTTCAGATGCACAAGTTACTTATCTTCGGTAACGAAATATCTGTAAGAAACAGTAGTTAGTGTTAGATTCCTTACCGCCCCACCCATTCTCCCCGTTCTGCGAACCGATATCAAGGGTTAAGGTTCATCCCATTTAGGGCCCTAGTTTCATGGCACCACTGTCGGTTTTTATCATGGCTCTGTGTTCCTGGCGCGGAAAAGCTGTGTATAAGAACGGACGTCAGTGCGCGAGGGCGGCGTCTAAGTACTACGACAACGTCATCCCGGCGCCAACGACAGACGCGGAACCGCAGATGACGCCTACTGACACGCAGGGGTACTGCTACGCAAAACTTTCCGGATCCAGTCTGACGCCTGGGGATATTCTAACTACTGTTTCTTACAGATCTATCGTTACCGAAAGTAAGTAACTTGTGCTTCTTGTGCATTTGTGCTGATATCTACCGGTAGGAGATATACCAATGTGTTAGTGAGTGTTGTGTAATAAATAGACACATTTTTATAAATATACTGTGTGATTCTCTTCCGTTTACCCTACACTACATAATTGGATCTGGTAACACAAGCTGCTTAACACTCCTTCTGGACTAGGCCTTAAGGCTGTTCTCCACAGCTACCATTTAGAGAGCTTTCTAAGGTTGTCTAAGACCACTAAAACCACCATAAGGGTTGTGTGGGTTAGTGCAAGGTGCTTCACTTAAATAAGTGTGCACCATATGCTAAGCCAGCCTCCTACATAAATGCGTTCTGTTACAGGCATGATAAGGACGAGCATTATAATGGCATTCATTGTAATTAGTGCTATTCCTACCCAGAGGGTGTCTTCCATCAGTGGGAAGAACTCTGGCTCAGTCTTTGCACCACTGCTAACAACATACAATGTCAGCACTTTTGCAACACTCGATTGGAGCTCAGGACTCCTGTATACCTTCTCACCGTTGATTATTTTGTCCGAGTTCTGAAGAAGATCAGGAATGACCGAGCCAGAATCATCCTACTGGCTGTAGATTGGGACTGAAGATTGTTCTGCTGAACTCCTGGGTTTGAGTATCTGTCCTTCGATCAAGCTCCGGCTTTGGTAGTGTCTTCTGTGGCAGCAGCAGTGCAGAGTGCTGCACCCAGGACTGCACATCATGCATGTCAAATGTTTGGCGTCTGAGCAGCAGCAGTTGCCCACCTTGACCTTCCTCCTGAGGTCGCTGATATAATCTTTGCTGTGCAGTGTCCCTCTACTAAACTGGTGTACCCCAGTCTCTAGGACAAATGTGTGGCTTGATGTGAACCCCCTTTTAAGACTGACCCACTGCTAGCCACATTGTCTGATGTTTTGTTGTGCCTTTCGTTATTTGCCCAGCAAAGGCTTCTCAATTTTTTGATATTCACTACTTTTGAGCCGCTGCACAGTTATCCAATGTATGGAAATGCCCCTTTATGTATGGTCTCTCCCAAGTTTTTGGACTAATGCTGCTGCTGTTTCGATTGTGTGAGTGCTCCAAGGCCTGCTAACCAGACCTCAGTGCCCGTGCCCTTACTCTTAAACTGATTTGTTGAATTGGCTTCTACCCAATTGGCTGAGCTAACTTACCTGTAAGTACCTAGTACATGTGTGAGGAAATGGGTGTATTATATGGTGTGGTTGTGCAACCTCATCATGTAATACACTTACCAGCCCCTTTAGATCCAGTAGGTTTTGTTTGTGGAACCCTCAGCTTCACCCTGGGCAGCTGTGGCACTGAGCAGCAACGCTAACACAGACGAGCAAGTTTTAAGCATTTAAACCTCCCTAAAGCATTCGAAAAAGAAATCAACACTCAAGAAATCCGACACTGATTTATAAAAATAGACTGTATTTTTATAAGAATATTGGCGATAGAACGGAAAAGATCCACTCTAGGGCTCAGGAGATGTAGACTTTACAATCCATGATAAATCAAAGCCATTTCACTCATTCGTAAACAAGCCTTAGCAAATTCGACAAATTGGGCACTTAGACAATTTTACAAGGAAAACTCAGGTAAGTGTCAATGCGGTCAGTTAGAAGTACTTAGGGCGACCATCTCTGGCAGGGAGGTAGTCAAGGCAACCGCAAGGTCTTCAAGAACATTTACTTTCATAGAAAAAGCAGTCCTTCTGCAGTTCCAGACACTTTATCCGCATTGTAATGGATTTCTATGGAGTGGTCCTAGTGCAAGGGTTGGATGATGCCGAAGATGCTCTAAGGATGCTGTGGATGCGGCATTGTTGACAGAGGTCTTGCTACAGGGATTCCTCGGTCCACGAAGTAGTGTGGGTGTCCTAGTTGCAGTGTTGTTTTCCCACGAAGTCCTCTCCTGTCTGGATGGACAAAGTCCAGGTGCCGCTGGACTACCAGTCGCCCATTGTCGCAGTTAGAAGCCAATCCTTCCTGGGTCGCTAAATCAGGCTTGGCGAACTCGGGATCAACTCTGTGCGTCGTGTCTTGGTCGTCAGTGCTGCATAGCAGCTGCGGTAGCAGCTTGAAGCTTCTTCAGCTGTTGTGTTCCAGTGATTCGAACAGGAGGCCAGTCAGCTGTCCCTTGGAGATATCTTGGCTTGACAGGGCTCTGGAGACAGCTTCTCATTGAGCAGGATACAACAGGCATAGTCCTCCCTTCGCCAGCCACCAGGTGTAGCAGGTGTAGACCTAGTCGATCCATCCTCTTTGCTGATTCCTAGGTCCTTCTTCCAAATCAGTTGAGATCTGAGATCCAGAGGTGCACTATTTATTGTCAGAAAATGCCCTGAGGGTAGGATGCGATTTGTAGCCCATGGGCTACCAGGCTCCCTCCCCCTGATTATCAGTTCCTGGATAGTGTGGCATCTGGCTATCCCAGGATGCATCATTCTGCCCACCTCCAACATGACGACCCCCCTCTCTCGACACTCCAAACTCCCTACCTCACCCCAGAGGTGTGGCCACCAAGGGAGTACATGCCCCTGGAACAGGCTTCTGCTCTCCTGTCCCCAGTGCCCACCTGTCTACCTAAACTATAGAGCAGCCCCTCTACCACGTGTTACCAATTTGCCCTTCAAAGGCATCCTCTCCTTTAAAGCTCACCTTTTGGTCCCGAACCCGCGTGGCTTCTTGCAGAAGGGAGGTAATACCTCTCTCCCACACAGGCTCTTATTGTGTCCTCTCCTGCGAGTCGTTGGCACGTCTCACAGGAGGGCAGAAACCTGTCTGCAGGACAAGCCTCATGTACATCAGTAAACAGGCACTGTAAACCTTGCGTAACTAAAGTGGCAACTTCTTAAGTTGCACTTTACCCCCCAGTGACATTAAATTCGATTTAACCATGGAATCAGAATGAATACACTTATTCTTAACAACTGTAGTAGTCTCATTCAGAAGTTAGCAGGGCTGGGTTGCCAGCTTGTAACTCTGTACTTGCTAATAGGGATACTAGTGTTTCCACAGTAAAAACAACAATTTAGGGTTTTACTGATGGAACATGTAAAAGAACATGTTCCGTGTTTTAACATACAACACCTTGCCTCATGGCTCCATAGGCCCGCCATAGGAGTGATCTACGTACATTAAAAGGGGAGTTTTGAGTTTTGCTGCTACTTTAAATGGCAAAGTAGAGTTAAAAGTTTTGAAGTGCCCTTCCAGTCTTCAGTGGCAGACTGGGAGCCATGTTTCACCTTTTCCCACTCCGGGTGGCACAAAAATTGCTGCAGTCCATTGGGGGACACTATAACGCACAGGCCCTGGGTACCCCTGGCAGTAGATACTGTGTACTTACAAGTAAGTTGGGCTCTTACAATTGGGGCCAAGTCAATTAAACATACACCATTTTAAGGGTCAGAACAAATGCACCGAGTCCTGTTTAGCGGGGCGCAGTGCATTTCAGAGCCATCACACCAGTCCCTAGTATTCAAAGTGGGACAAAAAGTGGGGGCTAAACCTGCAAAAAGTCTGTTTCCTTACAGGTTGAGTATGCAAAAGACTTGCATTTGTACTTGTGGCAGTCCTCTCTCCCTGTCTCACGCAGAGGTGACAGATGCATCACTGTTGGGATGTGCAGATCATCTGCGAGAGGTGAAAATCAGAGGCGTCTGTTGTCTGGCGAAGAACAGGCAACCTGTTGCTATTGCAGACCATTCGCCTGGTGCTGAAAGCCTTCCAACCATCCGTCAAAGGAAAACTGGCTCAGGTGCTCAGAGACCACACCACCGCCATGTGGTACTGCAAAAAGGTCTGTTGGTGTCCTGGGGCCAGTGTCAGGAGGCTCTTTGTCTCTGGAGCTGGCTGGAACACCAGGGCATTTCCCTGGTCGTGTCTGGATTTTTGAAAAGCAGCATTGATTAATCTCATCAGGCTTTACCTGGCGAATCATGAATGGTAGTCACACCCTGAGATGGCACAGAGGATCTTCCAGCATTTGTGAGAATCCAGCTAGATCTTTTCTTCACTATCCAAACACTCCCACTGTCAAAACTTCTGCATGTTGGAATTTCCAAGAAGGTGCTCTGAGATGCATTCCGGATTGAGTGGAATACAGGACTCCCATAGGTTTTTCCAACCCTGCCTCTTCTGCCTGAGTTCTGAAGAAGATCAGGAATGACCGGACCCAAGTTATCCTAGTGGCTCTGGATTGGGTAAGGAGAGTGTGGTACCTGGAATTTCTAAGCATGAACATCTGTTACGCCAATTAGGCTACTGCTTCGTGAAGACCTTCTATCACAGTAGCAACCCAATCTGCACCTCCATGCATGGAGATTAAGCTTTAACTGCTTAGATCTTCTTCCCTAAGTTGTGAATGTCTTCCTGGCTGCCAGGCCTCCTCCTATGAAGCCTTTTATTCCGGGCTCTGGGACATGTTTTTTTGCCTGGTTGGGCGCCTGGTTGGGCACCTGCAGCACTGACTACAGGCCAAACTTTCAGATGTCCTTTTGTTTGTCTAGTCTAGCCTATCAAGGACTTGCACAGGGCACAGTTAAAGGTCATCTGTCACCCCTTTCGGCCTTTTTAAGTTTACTGAACAAACCATTCTTGTTCAAACCACCTGTTTTAATGAGATTTCTAAAAGGTTGGACTCATTTGTTTCCTTCAAAACCCCTCGTGATGCTACAGTAGGATCCTAATTTGGTCCTCCCTTTCTTTATGCGCATCTCATTCGAACCAATGCACAGCTGTCGCTTACATCTTTTGACGGATGACTTTGTTCCTGGTCGCGATAACTTCACCTCGCCCTGCGCGTGAACTCCAAGCTCTCCTTGCAGCCGCCATACATGGATAAAATGGTATTGAGAAACAGGGCGGTCTTTTTGCGAAAAGCTGTGACTGCTTTCACTTTGAGCAGTCCATCACTCTCCATTGTGCGGACCCCAAAAGATGTAAAAGCCTTTAGCCTTTAGCTTTTACATTGATCGCACCACAGACCATCGGGTTGCCGATCATCCATTATTAATGGATACTCTGAGCCAAAGAAAGGCAAGGCAGTGAAGAAACATACTCTGTCAAGATGTGTAGCCTTCTTCATAATGATCTGAAATGCACTGGACAGAAAGCATCCTCAGAAAGGGCTAAGGGCCTATGTCATCAGGGCCAAGGATGCTACCACCGCTTTGGAATAGGTTGTATTTGCCCTTGACATCTGTCAGGCCGCAACATGGGCGTCTGTGCATACATTCATGGAGCACAACAGCCCTAACAACAGATTCCAGCCGAATTGGCATTTCGCTCATTGGGTGTTGTGGACGTTTTTGTCTCAGCCATTGCATAGACCCTCCAGTTTGGGAGGTATTTCAAAAGTAAGGAATATGCGGTTAGGAGGTATCTATCAGAAGAACAAGTTACTGTTGCTCTTTCTGGTGAATACTCGATCTACAAATTCCTCCCACCCTACCCTTTCTGTAGAATGATCTCTTTTTCCTTTGATAAAAGGTCTCAACATAGAGATCTGCACACTGATACCTTTGATTGATGTTGGGCTTCACATCCCAGGGGTGGACAGAGTCTGGAATGAAATGGACCTCAGCGAACAGGGGTGGCCCTTATACGCTGCTTCATCGTTACTTTTAGTGCGGAAGATTTGTCGACATGTATCCTCATAAGTACTGGCAAGCGTAAGTAATGGTGTTAACATCTCCTGGACTCAGTTTGGCATGTGTGTACTAAAGATGAGGAATCTGCACTTGTATAGAGTATCCACCAGAAAAGAGCGCTACTTGTTCTTCTAAGCCAGTAATTGCATGATTGTGCACTTGGCTCCTAGGATTTTTATCTGCTCACTTAAGATGCAAGGCGGCACAGCTGATTAAAACCAATATATATTGAAGCAGACATTTTAAAGTTAGTTCTTTAAATCCTAAGTTGTGAATCACCGTTTTATAATTTCGATCTGTTTCTTTTGGTGTATCTGGATATGCGCTTGCTACTAACTGTAAAGTAAGGTTAAACAATGCATTGGGCTCCATGGGTGATGTCATGCATACGTTATAAACACAAATAATATTTTCCCTAGCATAAAATCCATTCTTTAGGATAAAAAGGATGTTAGCCTGATTGTCCTCTCCCCCTCGTATGTATATGAATTGTAAAGGTACAAGCCCCTTTGCTAATATGTATACCAACCGTTACAGCCTATTTCTCTTTGCAGGACTCTACACATATTTTACTTGCCGGAGGTGATAGAAGCGGTGGGTGGCTCGTTTGCCCAAGTTCTGAAAAGACTGGAGGTGCCCAGCACTGAGGAATCCGGTAAAAAACAAGAAAACTGTTATAGTGTTAC
Organism: Lissotriton helveticus; assembly: GCF_964261635.1. Lineage (NCBI taxonomy): Eukaryota > Metazoa > Chordata > Amphibia > Caudata > Salamandridae > Lissotriton > Lissotriton helveticus. Next base: position 108,673,143 of record NC_136067.1, read on the forward strand.
CTGTTCATTTGAATTTGACCAATATTTGATTTTGATTACAGCAGAATCCTTAAAAGTTGTTAATAAAAGCATTCTAAATACTTGTTTACTCCATGTTTGCCTCTAAAAGTTTGAGTCATCTTTTAACATCTGTAGCAACCGTTAAAATTATTATGCTGGCTGAAGAACAGGTGTACCTGCTGACCGTTTACTCCCACAGACTTTACTTTCAGCTCAAAATTAACAAATTACTTTTGCACCAATGGGGTTTTGTTTTCTTTGGTATTTCTTTCCTGTTGTAACTCGTATTAAGCATATGATATTGAACAAGTCATAAGGTTCCAACACTAAACATCAGTAAGCAGGAATTTGCAAGGATACATATCTGAAAGCGACACATTAGTGATAGATTCCTTACCTTAGAATTACCCCCAGGCGTCCGACTGGATCCAGAAAGTTTTCGTCAGCAGTACCCCTGTGCGTCGGAAGACTGCGTCGTGTGGCTCCGCGTCCATTGTAGGAGTCGTAATCGCCGGGATGACGTCGCAGCAGCTACTTAGATGCCGCCCCCGCGCGCGGACGTCAGTTCTTTCTTTCTTTCTTCCACCCCAGCAAACGCAGATCCGGTGAGCGTGGTACCCCCAGTCAATTTTTGACTGAGTTTTTGGGGACTTTTGTCTCTGTCTGTTTTTCAGTGTTTGACTCCTGGTGTATAGGGATGCCCGGTTTCAAGTCTTGCGAGGTTTGTCCCTGCATAATGTTGGTGATGGACCAGCATCGCAAGTGTCTCTACTGCCTGGGGCGTGACCACGATCCCACGTTGTGCCCCGACTGCCAAGCCATGGCTCCGAAAACTTTGCGGGAGCGGTCCGAAAAGTTGCTTGAGGCCCGGGAGTCTGCGTGTTTCCGGCGGAGCCTACGCAGTCGCCGTCTGCCTACCCGCCCTGCCCAGGTCTGTCGGTGCCCAGCTGCAGGAATTTCTGTCAGCCATGGCCCGCCACTTTGGCCCATCGGGCCCCTCTGTCTGGCCGTTGGGCCCCGTGGGTCTGACTGGGGGTCCTTGCCCTTCTTCGTCGGTAGCTCTGGCCCCACGTCGTCGACGGCTCCGGCCTCGGTGCTGCGAGACCCCTATGGATCTATGCATGGATCCCAGCCGATGTTGTTTGGCCTCGTACGACATCGACGACTACGGCACTGCCGCCTTCGTCGGCCAGCTTCACTGCCGCCGGCGTCGGCCGGCTTCACTGCTGATGTGGTCCCCGGCTTCCACCCCAACATGGAGACGGTGTTGATCGACGCCGATGGGGAATTTTTATCCCTTTCTCCATCCTCCTCCCTTTTTCCCACCTTCTCAGCTGGTTACGGAGGACGGGGAGGACTGGAAGGGGTCTGAAAACCCTCTTGCAGCCCAATGCGAGTTAGACCTGGACTGGGCAGAGGATTTGAAGTACGCCAGTGATCTGGATTTCTCCCCAAAACCTGGCGCACTGTCTCCTTCTACCGAGGCTACGGAGGAGGGTGGGACATATTCAGTTGTGTTGCGTAGGGCAGAGGCTCTCCACCTCGAGCTCCCTACAGTGGCCGTCAGGAATAACCTTCTGACAGAAGTGCTTCAGCCGGCGGCTTCCTCTGCAGAGCCGCTGCTTCCCTTTAATGATGCACTTTCAGACGTTCTTTGGGGCACCTGGTCCAGGTCAAACACAGGGGCTCCAGTGGATAGGAACGTGGGCTGACTCCGTTGCCCAGCCCCGGGCGACCCCATTTTCCCCTGCCAACACACTACCCCTGAGAGCTTGGTTGTCCAAGCCTCTGCGTCCCAGAGTGCATTCTGTTCCGTACCTCCGGACAGGGAATCCAAGAAACTGGAGCAGTTTGGGAAGAAGATTTCTCTTCAGCCAGTTCAGGGTTGCGGTCTGTGAACACTGCATGCCTCTTGGACCGTTATTCCCACTCTCTGTGGTATACGGTGGTGCAGGTGCTGCCGCAGTGTCTGGAGGTGGTCCGGACGGTGCTCTCTCCGAAGCTATTGCTGAAGGGTAGAGGTGCGGCCAAGTTCACGATTTGTTGTGGCCTTGACACTGCCAACTCGCTGGGTTGAGCGATTTCCACGACAGTGGCGCTACGTCGTCACCCCCTGGCTGAGGACCACTGGCTTTTTAGGGGATGTCCAGAACACTCTGATGGACATGCCTTTTGATGGCACTCTCTTTTTTGGCAACACGGTAGTGCGTTGGAGCGCTTTAAAGGCTCGCGGGCACAGGACAGCGGGCAGGTAAGTCCACAACCTCCCCTGCCACCACTGCCTCAAAACCTTTGAAGTCCGGTGTTTCAGGCCATCACCTCCCCCACTGGTGCATCATCACTTCGGACAGGTGGGTTTTGCAGATAGTCCGAAGGGGCTACTCGCTCCCCTTCGAGACCATCCCTCCAGCCAATGCCACCTAAGTACCACTACATGTCGGGGAATCACTTGGCACTTCTCCAGCAGGAAGTTGCAGCCCTCTTGGCCAAGGGGATCATCGAGCGCGCTCTGGCGCCAGAAGTAGGTTGTGGTTGTTACTCCTACTACTTCCTGGTTCCAAAAAAGGACAAGGGCCTGCGTCCTATCTAAGACCTTCGGAACTTCAATCGCAAGACCCTAGACCCGCAAGACTGGATGGTAGCGTCGGACTTGCAGAACGCTTACTTCCATATTCCCGTCCTGCCGGCCCACCAGCGTTACCTGTGGTTCACGGTAGGCCGCAAGCACTTTCAGTTCACTGTGCTCCCTTTTGGCCTTACCAGCTGCCCTCGGGTGTTCACGAAAGTGATGGCGGTGGTCGCAGCTCATCTGCGCAGATCAGGGATTTCATTCTTCTCCTATCGCGATGACTGGTTGTTGAAGGCGGGCTCGCCCCAGGCAGTAGTTTCCCACCTCCAGACTACGGCCGACCTCCTGCATTTGCTGGCGTTCTCCATCAATGTGCCGAAGTCACACCTGATCCCCTCTCAGAAGCTCCTCTTCATCGGAACGGTTCTGGACACGGCGCAGTTTCGAGTCTATCCTCCCGAGCAGTGAGTTTCGGACATTAGGGCTATGATTCCGATTTTTCAGCCCTTGTCCTGGGTTTCAGTCTGGGTGACCTTAAGGCTGTTGGGCCTCATTGCCTCCTGCATCCTGCTGATCAATCATGCCAGATGACATATGCTGGCTCTACAATGGGACTTGAAGTTCCATTGGGCACAGCATCAGGGGAACCTATCTGACTACGTTCAGATCTCGGAGGGCACTGCATGACAGTTGCAGTGGTGGCTCATGAACGAGCATTGGGTCAGCGGCAGATCCCTCTCCCATTCCCAAACCAGAGCACACAGTGGTGACGGATGCGTCCTTCCTGGGATGGGGCAGCCACATGGGAGAGGCGGAGATTAGAGGCCTCTGGTGGAGTCCAGGCACCATATCAACCTTCTGGAGCTCCGGGTGATCCTACTTGCAATGAAGGCATTCCTTCCCTGCCTCAAAGGGAGAGTAGTGTAGGTGTTCACAGACAACACCACCGCCATGTGGTACTGCAACAAGCAAGGCGGAGTGGGGTTGGGGACCCTATGTCAGGAGGCTCTACGTCTCTGGACATGGTTGGAACGTCTAGGCATTTCCTTGGTAGTTTAGTACTTGGTGGGTTCTTTTGAACTCCAGGGCAGACAAACTCAGCCGCAGGTGCATGATGGATCACGAATGGCGTCTTCACTCGGAGGTGGCGCAATGTCTCCTTCAACAGTAGGGAGAGCCTTGGTTAAATCTATTCGCCACCGAAAAGAACCCACAATGTTGGCAGTTCTGCGTGTTGGAATTTCCAATGAGGCACTCGCTCGGCGCCGCTTTTCGTCGCGAGTGGAGTCTGGTCTATTGTCAGCCTTTCTGCCTATACCACTTCTACCCAGAGTACTGAAGAAGATCAAGTGCGACCGGGCCTGAGTCATTCCTGTGACACTGGACTTTAATATCCCGAGCTACTCAGTATGAGCAGGGATCGCCTGATCCGACTGCCTCTTCAGGAGGATTTTCTGTTGCAGTAGAAGGGAAAGGTCCTCCACCCGAATCTATCCAGCCTTCACCTTCTTGCGTAGAGATTGAGCGGCGACAATTGATTCAATTTGACTTGCCTCTTGAAGTCTGTGATGTCATTGTAGCAGCCAGGCGTCCATCCAGTAAATCGATATACGCCTGCATGTGGAACAAATTTGTCGCATGGTGCACAGCGAGGGCGGTGGATCCCCTTTCTGCCCCTCTTTCAGACGTCCTTTTGTTCCTTCTTTCTTTAGCCCGGCCGGGCTCTGCTCTGTGCACTATTAAGAGCTACCTTTCTGCAAATTCGGGTGCGTCTGTGTGTTTGACAGCTTTCCGGTCAAACACACAGACGCACCCGAGTACTTCACAGGACTTTAAAAGACCATTTACGTGTGAATGAGGCTTTGTTGCTTTTCACCCCTTCAACTCCACTCTGCTGGAAGAATTCCCCCCCCCCCCCCCCCCCCCCCCTCTAGTTGCACCTCTGAGAATTCCTCTACAATTATTATTATCCTTGCAGCTGCTTGGGTGTGCATTTTCCATTAATTTTCTTAATGCCAATATAATCAGTTTTTTTATGTTAATGGCAGCTAGGAACCAGCCCTCGTTCTGATTAAAAACTTACACAGTTTTAACTTTAAACTGTGCAGTGCGTGCTGCACCGGAGTCAGGCTGGGGGCCTACGCTACAAAAGACCTCATTAGTAATTGAATCTGACGCATGGCGCCAGGGGACATTTGCTGGAAGCCCTTGGAGGAGTGGAGGGGATTCGCCACTGTGGAGGGAGAGGAATATTGAAATATGCTTTAAAACAGGTGGGAAAGACTTGCCACACCACCACTCTGTAACTGTTTTCCAGTTACAACTGTATCGAGGGGCTAGTGAAAATCATTCACCACAGCAAGGTCACCTGGCACGTGTTCTAGGCAGCTGAAAACGTAATTGCTTATAAATGTGAAATTCAACCAGCATGTTATTTTACCTGATGCAAACATAATCTAGAAAGCGGGTGTCTCCTTTAAAGGTTAGTAATTTGTATGGAGACTATGCCTCATCTGATTTACAAATCCTGGCACACTCCCCCTCAGGGCTAATCTCCACCATGTCAGATAACGTGTTCTCTTTTTGCCGCTTTCTGGCAGTCATGAGGACTATAATGGATTCATATATGACGCCTCATCCTTTTTTTTAGTATCTTCGGTTATTTCTGACCACCAGATTTTATTATTGACTTCGCAGTACTCAGTGTTGAAATCTCTGGCTCAGATTTTTAAGAGGAAGATGCATATTTCAGTATTGTATTCATTAAGTTTCTCAGAGATTGCGTCTGCTGAAAAGTGTGCAGGTGCAACAGAAATGAAAGAAGAATTACTGGATTCACTGAAACTATCTCAGAGGTTCCAATGCTGGCACTGAATAGGATACTAGGTACCCCTGGCAGCTCTGCAGTTGTTTAGTAGTATGAACAGCCACCATCAGAAATGCTGCACAACTTGATTCACTCAATCAGTAGGAGGCACTGTAAAATACCAAATAAATGAAAGCTGTGAACATGCGTGCTTTTAGGCAGATGTGTTCGTTTGAGATACTACATATACACAAAAGACCAATGTCTTACTTAAAAGTTCTGCTAAAATAAATGTAATTTTTTGTTCAAGCCATTTGGTTCAACTGTAAATTGTATTTATATAGCTCTTACTTTCCCCAGCAAGGCATTGAAGCACTCTGCATCAGCGAACAGCGTGCTACTTCGGAGGAGTTCACTCAGCACAAAAAACAAAGATTTACTGTGTTTCTAAATAACATTAGAATCAGAGGCACTATGGGGGACAATCAAAATCACATCCATTGTTATCTATTTAACAGAAATGTGATGGAAATAATACAGATAATGCCTAAATTAGTATATACATTTGTAATCCTGATTTCCCCTAAATCTATGACCATAACATTATAGGATATTTATGATGGTGTGAGTACTCATCTCAAGTAATACCTGTACCCTTCTCAGGGTGAACCCTTAAAGTCACTAAATTAACCTGAGATCAAACCCCTGGTAGCTACAATACACAACAGATGGGCTTAATTTACATGCAATGTGTTAAGTATGTTCGAGGCATATGAACTGCAGATCACACAATGTGCATAGATCGCCATCTGGTGTTGGGCCTGGATGTTTGCACTTTGTTGTTGTCCTGGAAAAGTCTTTGGAAGTCACGAGATAGGTGACTCCTCCTTTGGACCATAGTGCGCATGGGCATCGGCTCCATCTTCAGATTGTTTTTTTACGCCATCGGGCTCGGATGTGTTTCTCGCGCTCCAGTTCGGAACCGTCACCGATTCTACTTTCGACGCGCTATCCTTCACCCTTTCTACAGTATTGTTTTCGATCGCGAATCCAAGTCGTCGCGCATTTCTCCAATGTCAACGTCCTCCATTCCGATTATTGACGAGGGCCTTTGGGCCTACTTGGGCCTTGGCATCTGGCTCATGGAAAGGACTCCATTGGAAAAGTGTCCTCAATGTGGGTCGAAGTTTCCCCACACCGATTTACATGAGGTGTGTAACCTGTGCCTTTCACTGGAGCACGAGGCCAGAGACTGTGCAGCTTGTGCCTCTTTCCGCTCCAAGAAGACCATTCGGGATCGTCGAGGTCGAAGGAACATGGCTCGCTCGTCGACATCTATTCCCGACGACCTCTTTCAGGAGCGCGTCGATGTACCTGAACAGGAGCAAATCCAAGAACCCCTCGGCAGAGGCTCCGAAGTGGAAGACTCCGATGTCGAAGAAATCACTCCTGTGCAGTGGGTCGCAAGTAAAGACGTCGACCCTCACTCCCTCCATAACCATCCAAAAAGGCTTCGGTCACACCTTCACCTTCGGGCCCAGCTGCGCACCGAGAGACTGCTTCCCATGCCCTGCCCCCGGGCTCAGCTAAGAAGCCTATTAATCCTTCAGGCGACTCGGGCTCACACTCGAGAAGACATCAAATTGCTCAACAAAATGCTGTCGAACACCCAGTCATGGTTAGCTGAGAACATCTCAAGCTAAACGCACTAAAAACTAAAAACTGAATTCCTACTAATAGCTCCACCCGCCAAAATACCCCTCTTGCATGAATGGCTCAAACACCTTAAGGCATTCAACGTTCAAATAACCATCATTGACTCAGCAAAATAATTAAGTATAACCCTTGATTGCAACCTCAACATGCATAAACGTATTGGCAACGCAACAAAGGGAGCAAATTTCCAGATTAATATACTAAGGAAGCTGAAACCCTTCCTACCAATCAATGATTTCAAGACGGCAGTTCAAGCTCTAGTTATCCCCAGGGTGGATTATGGAAGTGTCTCACTTTGTGGCCTCCCCAAAGCGATAACAGCACCATTAAGAGCCTCTATCAATGCTGCAGCCAGACTTATCACGGGCTCGAAAAAAAGGTCCCACATCTCCCCTGACTTAAAAGCCTTGAACTGGCTACCATGGGAAGCCAGAATTCACCTAAACATTTCCTGCATGACTGACAAAGCCATTCACCATAAGACACCCAGCTATCTCACTCAAACTGACTATCTCCAGGGGTAATAGATCCACAAGAAGTGCAGAAAACCTATTACTGAAGCCACACAGATTCAATAAGACGAAAACGTATAATCGTTCCTTCTCAGGTTTGGCTCCTAGGATCTGGAACGCACTACCCCCAGAAACCAGACTTATCACATCTACTGCCTTTTTCAAAAAGGAAGTAAAGGCGATTCTCATGGAAAAATTCACATGATCATTACCTAAGGAAACAATGATCTCACTAGTACCTCTACTGATAGTTCTTTTAGAACACGGGTACAAACAGACAATCTAGGCTACACAGTTGCTTTCTCGTTCCGTATCCTTTTCTTTGTTTTACTTTGCACAACTTGTTACTTATATTTGATCTACCTCCTTTGCTTGATTTACTTTTCACATTGTCATGTATACTTGGTCGACTTGTCTCTATTTTGTTGTATAGTTTTTCATCACAGTTTGTAAAGCGCTCTGATATCCGCAAGGGTCTGGTTTGCTCTAAACTTTCAAAATAAATAAATCACCTAAAGTTACTAGCCGTATTCCTAGCACTGAAGTCGTTCCAGAAACACATTCTGTGCAAAGATGTCCTAGTACGCACGGACAATATGACAGCAATGTATTACATACAAAAACAGGGCGGAACACACTCCCTGCAACTCTCCAATCTAGCACAAAGCATATGGAGATCGGCTATTTCTCAAAGCATTTTTCTCCTAGCCCAACATGATCCAGGAGTCAAGAATACTATAGCAGATCTATTAAGTCATCAAACGCAACAGACTCATGGGTGGGAACTTCATCCGCAAGTTTTCAACCATTTTTCCAGTTGTGGGGACACCCAGAGATAGATCTCTTCGCCACACACATAAATGCCAAATGCCCACGTTTCGCCGCCAGGTATCCACACCCATTGTCCAAAGGCAATGCAATATGGATGAACTGGTCAGGCAGATTTGCACACGCTTTACCGCCTCTCCCACTCATTCCACTGGTGGTGCGCAAACTGCAGCAACACTCACTGACCCTCATCCTAGTTGCTCCAACGTGGCCCAGACAACTGTGGAACATCACATTTCTGGAACTATCTGTAGTCCCGCACCAAAAACTACAACTCTCTCCACACCTCCTAACCCACAGCCATGGAGAGATCAGACACCCAGATCCAGCACAACTCAACCTAGCGATCTGGCTCCTGAAGTCCTAGAGTTTGGTTACCTTAACCTTCCCCCTGATTGCATGAATGTTATCAGAAAAGCTAGACGCCCCACCACTAGAGCTTGATATGCAGCCAAGTGGAATAGATTTGTTATATACTGCAACAATAACAACATCAATCCCTTAGATGTGTCAATCCAACACACCATAGTTCACCTGCTACATCTCTATTAGGTTACACTTTGCGGCTTTAGCAGCCTATTTACAAAACAGAAAAAACTTGTCATTATTCATAGTGCCTGCCATCAAATCATTTATGAAAGGACTCAAAAGAATAATTCCACCCAGAGTACCACCCTCACCTGTGTGAAACTTGAATATTGTGCTCACAAAACGAATGGGTCCTCCGTTCGAACACATGCACAAATGCGAATTGCAGTTTCTCACATTGAAAGTTGCTTTTCTAGTGGCCATCATTTCTCTTGGAAGAGTCAGTGAGCTTCAAGCACTTACTATTCAGAGAACCATTTTTACAACTCAATCATAACAAAGTGGTTCTCAGGACAAACCCAAAAATCCTTCCTAAAGTTATTTCTCCCTATCATCTCAACCAGTCTGTAGAGTTGCCAATATTCTTCTCGCAACCACAAACAGTCGCAGAAAGAGCTCTTCATACGCTAGACGTAAAGAGAGCACTGCTTTATTATATTGACAGAACAAAACCTTTTCGTGAAACTCAATAACTTTTTGTATCCTTCTCACCACCACATACAGGCAATCCTATATCAAAATCTGGGATTGCAAGGTGGATTGTCAAATGCATACAAATTTGCTATCAAAAAGCAAAGCGTACATTATCTATTTCCCCTAAAGACCACTCTACCAGAAAAATAGGGGCTTCAATGGCTTTCTTAGGGAACATTCCCTTAGATGTCATCAGCAAACCAGCTACATGGTCTACACCGCACACATTCACATAACACTCTCGGTTAAGTCCGGACTGAGGAGCCTTCACTGGCTGCCAGTGAGACGAAGAATTGAGTTGAAGACTCTCTGTATTTCCCACCGAGCCTACTGGAAAACTGGACCTCCCATTAATCATCCTCTGATCACTGCATACAGCCCCGCAAGACACCTCAGATCATCAACCTCTTTCCTGGTGACAGTCCCTAGGAACAAAATAACCAGATGCAGAGGCCGGTCCTTCTCATATAACGCATCAAAGCTCTGGAACTCCCTTTCCCTCCATTTGCGTGCAGAACCTAATCTACTATCTTTCCGCAAGCATCTAAAAACCCTGCTTTTTTCACACCCTGATTAACTTTCCAACCTACCACCAGTACCCACTAGTCTGTAGCGCTAGGACGCCTTAGGGTAGCTATCGCGCTCTATAAATTTTCTTCCCATTCCATTGTGTAGATGTGCAAGCAAAGCAACAAGCTAGTGTGGGGCAGGCTGTACTCAAAACACTATTTCAAACAACTGCAACAGATACTGGTGGTCGCCGCTAAGGTGGAATACTGCTATACAATCTGTGCACAGTGTGTGATCTGCAGCTCATATGCCTCGAACGGAAAATGCTATTTACCAGTTTGCATCTGTTCTTGGCATGTAGAGCTGCAGATTCACACAGGCCCACCCGCCTCCCCGGCTACCTTTATCTGTACCAGTATTATCTTATTTAGATACAGCATACATGGGCATCTTTTCTGTTTCTCACAAAACTCCATCATTTCCCAAACTGGCAATAAAACATTCTGAAGATGGAGCCGATGCCCATGTGCACTATGGTCAAAAGGAGGAGTCACCTATCTTGTGACTTCCAAAGATTTTTCCAGGACAACAAAGCGCAAACATCCGGGCCCAACACCAAATTTCGATCTATGCACAGTCTGTGAATCTGCAGCTCAACATGCCAAGAATAGATGCATACTGGTAAGTAGCATTTTCCTTGGGCTTTGCTAACACAGTAATGAAGTCAAAACTACACACAAAAAAGCCCAACTCCATTTTGAAACACAGAGTACATTTTAATAATTAAAATGACAACTGACACTACTACAACAAAAATCCAATAAGGGAAACTGGAGTTATGTTGAATGTGAAAATAGCACTAAAAAGCTTTAAGTGCCAACCATGATCATCTGGTTGCATTTGACTGGTACCTAGACACAAGCAATGGCAGACCGTGATGTAGTTGAAATGGAAGCAAAAAATCCTCAAATGGGCATGGCAACCGACTGGCCGAAGAGGGCCTTAGTTGTTGGATAGCTGCTGGGCGAGGTCAGGGTGAAGGCATTGACATTTGTTGGAAAATCTCTAACTGAGATATATTTGAATTTCACACCCAAAGAAGGCCCCTTGCCAGTTGGATACTTTTTACACCTTTGCTTGTGAGGATTTCTACCTCCGAACATAGTCACTTCTTTGTACCTCGTATTCTTCCAGTGGAGCAAGGCTGAAGGCTGAAGGCTGTAGTCGTAGAGCGCTCCACGAGGCGAGATACCTTCTACACAAGGTCCAGCTGAATTGGATTTGCTGCTGCAGAAAACCTCAGAGTGGGAGCAGCCTAATTTTTGGGTCGGTTGTGAGAAGTTGGCCTGATATATGATGCTCACTAGTTCTAGTGATCACCTTGTATTAGTCCAAACAACCCTTATGGTGATTGGTTGTAAGTCAACCTTATAGACCAGCTATCCTAATGGTAGCATGGACAAAGCAGTCTTAGGCTAAACTCTTTTTGGCATGTGAAGCCAGCTGTTTTACCACATTTAACCCCTTGAATATCAGATGAAAGGACACCACACAGGTTGGTATGAAAATAAACAGTATATTTATTAATGCCAAACACCTCTGAACTCTTTATGAGATCAGAGGGCTAAGCACATAACAAAACTCTTAAGGAAAAATACGATAAGTTGCACAAATTACAATGGTGCCCAAAGGGCACGACAAACCATATACTAGGTAAATTGTATAAGGAAATCGATAGAGGAAATAATGATGCCCAGAGGCTGTAGGATCGCTGGGACTACACCACCCTAACCGTAGGTAAGTAGCAGGAGGCCCACGGGACGCATGTGCAGAGTGTGAACTCACACGCGAGATGCGGAACAAAGTCAATGGTCAGAACAAATTATGAAAAGGTAAGTAACAGACAGTTCAGACTAGTTAAGACCAAAACGACTGGATATCTCGACACTAGGAGAGTCAATCTACCCTTGAGCACCGAAATGCTCTTGTTACCTCACCCACGGGCTGCGGGTGCATAGGTGCAAAGTGTGTCGGGTTTCCGCGTCGAAGTCTATGGAGCCTTGAAGAAAGATGCTGCAGGCGACCAGGAGGAAGATGTCCGGTGCGATCCAAGGGTGGATCAAGGAAGAAGAGGACCTGAAAGCAGAGGGGACAGTGTTCAAAGTCACTAGCCAGTGACCGGTGTGGAACCAGGAAGGAACCAGATGCTGTCGTCACGATCAGGTGAAGAGTGGACGCTTGACTCTGCAGCCACGTGGACCAGGAGGTGTCTTCGACGACCAGGATGGAGGCACGAGCTGTCCCACGCAGGCTCTCACTGTCGGCGGTGTCTCTCGCTGTCGGCGGTGTCGGATCCGGATTTGGAGTCAACAGGCCTTGGCAAAGGCAACCCACGCGGTGAGTGGAAATGGCGTCTGGTGTGGACCAGGAGGGTCCGGGCTGCTCCTCTTTTGGAAGGGAGCAAGGCCCAGTCTGGAGCAACCAGACCAGCGGTGTGGATTTCGTGGATCGTCGTCTAGGAGGCCACTAGCCAGCCGGCAAGTGACCAGACAACGCGTCAAGCAATAATCAAGCAAAAGGGCCCCACGCAGATCTCGTGGATGCTGGAGGGCTGGTCTTTGGTGCAGGAGCTGCTCGGGGCTGGGGCTTCTCAATCCTCAAAGCACTTACTCGAGGATGCCTCTGAAGTCGTGCTGGAAGCGAAGTGCCGTTTCTTCATGATGGCCGGTCCCACGTGTCTCGTCGCACCCACGGGTCTCAGCTGTGCTGCAGATGTGGGTAGAGGTCGGAGAGGTCTGGGAATCCGGGTCTCGTCGGGCTCTGAGGTCTTGTTCCGGCAGGAAGGACAACAAAGTGAACCGCTGGACGCTTGATGGTGCCTGCAGTTGCAGGGTGGACACTCCTTGCCCACAAGGGAGATTCTTCAGTCTTCTGTGGAGCAGAACGTCAAAGTCCAGAGTTTCTTCTTTGTAGAGTTGTTCAGGATAATCTAATTTGGAATGGGACCAGCTCCTACCTTTCATCCTGCTAAAGGGGGCTGTACTAGTGACTAGGTCCCTCCCATGGGTGGGACCAGGAAGGGGGGTGGTTACACCCCTTATCCTTTGTCCGGGTTCGCGCCAGTGCTGGGGCTGGAGTGCCCCAGCAACTGGTTTGAACCGGGGTATGCACAGGGACACCTTGTGTGCCCCAGGAATGTCTCATTCCTTTCAGCCCTCCCTACCTCAATACACAAAATCCTCTCTGGGGTGGTGCTAGCACCTCCCAAGGCAGGAAACCCTTTGTCCAGGCCTCCCTCGCTGGAAGGACTCCCAGCAGCAGGAGGTCAGACTTGTGTCTGTCGTGGCAGCATCCATTTTGTGATGCTGAGGCTCTGTTTAACTTTAACCGGGGTGGTTCACAGTTACATACATGTCGTGTCCCTCTAAAAGGGTGGAATGCTACCCCCGTCGCCAGAACTGGCGAGGGGGTAGTATTCCAATTCGTATGACACCTTACTCGACATGTTTTGATAATGCTATACCAAAGTTAGCATTCAACCGCGAGGATTATAATGCACTTAAGAGTATATGGTATAGCGTTATCATGGAACAGCTATAAGGACTTGGTTCCGCAAGCTGCAGACAAGCTCAGCTCATGCTAGAGCACCATCTCACATAATTCCAAGCACGCTGCCTTCAGGATTGATAAGGCCTGCCATAGGAGTGACTGATAGGAGTATATGTGTCCATTTTGGGGTTAGATATAGGTATACTATATCTACAGCAAAGGGTGATTACACCACCTTGCCCCAGCTGTCTTACTAGCCAGTTGTGTCAGTTTAGATGGCCAGCCATGGGTGGCATAATACATGCTGCAGTCCCTGGTAGGCCTTGGGTACACCTATGCCCTGGGTACCTAAGGTACATCGTACAGGGGCTGATAAGGTGTCCCAATACCAATTGGTAAATGCACCTTAAATACATGTGTGTCAATTTAGAGAGAGAACAGCTAGGCTGTGGGTCTGATTAGCAGGCCCACAGCCAGGGAAAGTCGTAAACCAGCGAAGCAAAAATCTGGGGTGACATCGGTATCAATGCAAATTCGTCGGATCAGCTTGGCAGGTGGTCTTGAAGATCTGACTGTGATTTGGGCCTTCTCAGCCAGTGGTGGATGCTCCTGATTTATTTATTTTATTTTATTTATTTAATGAGTTTTATATAGCGTTGGCTAGACCCACGGGTATCCGAGCGCTTTATATTAGGTTTCACATTATTACACAGTTATAACTGTTCTAGGTTACACCAGTTATACAAAAAACATTAAAGGAGTATAGAGGAAGAAAAAATAGGGTGGTAAAGGGGAGGGGTGTAGGGGGAAGGAGGGAGATAACGGCAGGAGAGACAACGGAAAGTCTGTCCAATGACCGGCTGGGTAGGTCACGGCTGTGGATGGGGGTCCACAGTCCATCTCCCATATAGCTATCGAGGTAGCTCCACCGGGCATCGGTCAGGTAGCAAGGTCTCAGCGGTCAGGGGAAAGTTCACAGGGTAAATGTCCTGAAAGGTGAGCAGGATCCAGGTCGGGTGAGAGCTATGATTAAGGTCTGGTCGATGACCAGTTGTTTTATTGTCCAGGAGTAGAAGTACATCATGGTGAGATCCACTGTGGCGGCCATTTTGTGGTCCGTGAAGGAGTTTAAGACTTTGCTGTTCCAATACAGTTAGTTCTAATTATTATCTATGACTCATTAAAGGGGGGCGCTTGTTATGCAGAGGTGCGGCATGAGGGAAGAGCCAGTGTCCGTAAGTCTCCTAGTAGGGGAGTGTAATAGAGTAAAATCCGACAGTAGGAGAGAAGGCTGCCATTTTTGGGTCAGGCGGGGTGCCTCCCGAGTTCTTGCTTAGGACAGACACACATCTCCGTTCCCCTGACCTACACAGGGGTGGGTGTTGTGGGGGGGGGTTTAACTCGACCCCCCTAACATCGTTTCCATTCGGGGTTCGGTTTCTTCTCCTCCTTCGGCCGCAGCTGGTTTCAGCCTCAAGGCCTGGTCAGGGTCACTGCAGTCTGTGTTACTGCTTAGTCCGTTTTAGCAGATGCCGACTGTGAATCATTGGCACAACTGCAACATTACTGAGTCTTTGCTTCCATACTTGGTACTGGGTTGTCATTGCTGGTCGCAGTGTGAGGCATTTTGATCCAGTAACTGACAGATTTTCTGCACAGACAGTTATGCACCCACACTAATTTCTAAATTAGATAGTACGCTTAATCCGGTAGCCCCAGCCTCTCTTTGCTCTACAGAGCCCAGTGAACAAACAATAAAGATATATTACCTACCTTACACATATATACCTTCCATGTACCTATGAATCTTTATATTTCTTTCTTTACTCCTAATTCAGCATCTACATTACACTACCTTATACCAATCTCATTATATTCTCTTCCACTACTCTCTGACTCATCCCATAGCTCATGCTACAAATCTGTACAAGTTCTAGATCCCTTCCGTAAGGGTGAATTTTCTCTGGACTTTGAGAAGTGTTGCTGCTTTTTTGACTGCTTCAATAAATCTGAGGGCATATACACCCAGTTCAATGCATTTGTTGCAGCACCTGCCCCATGGAATTACAACCTTTAGGTGCACTAGTATTGGCATGGAAAGCTAGGTCAGTGGCCAGAGTTAGCAAATTGTGTAATGGCTGTTTTGACGTTGCCCGTCTGAATTGGCAATGTGGAGAGGGCCTTTACACAGATGACAGTTTACATCGGAAGGAAAGAGCAAGTGTGAATGATCGGAGACTCACTGAAGAAGCATTGTATGTTGTGCTACAATAAGATTGATTTGTAAAATGTGTTTAGACCCCATAAACACTGTAGTAAACTGCCTATTCACGATCATTGTAGAAAGCAAGCAATAATAAAAGCAAAACGTTCCATAAACACCGGAAAAACACTGTTTCTATTGTTTTTAATGGCACGAAAATGTGTAACCACTGTTTTTTTAAGGTATTAAAATCACTGGAATACACTGGGAAAAAAAACACCTGAATTTACCAAAAATAGAAACTGAAAACAGGAAAGCCTAGATATCCATTACCTTACCAGCAATAGGGATCCAGGCTTTTCAGGACTGTGGAGAAGTGACTTTTTCCATTTCAACGCCTGCTGGCACGTGTAAAAATAGGTGGTAGCCACTCTAAGAACCCTGCTTTAATCTGCTTCTCCTAGCATACTATTATCCCCTGATTAAGACCCGCATATGAGGTTTGTTGCCTACTCTGGCCTTACAAAGGATTACCATATGTCCAGAAATTCGGACATCATAACTTGCGGTTGGTGTATAATTTGTTCATAAGACTCCATTTCCTGTCCTGACAGCATTTATGTTTTTTGGTTGTCTTGTTTTCTATTTACATTTATGTTTCTAGGTTATCCTGCTTTCTACTTGTTGTAATATTTGTAAAGCGCTCTGATACCCTTCCAGGGTCTAGTTTGCACTATGTAAAACTTTATAAATAGATATATTTTTTACATCCGTTATTAAGTTGGCATGAGAGGGGCATGCCAGTGTCTCAATACTTTTGCTGCAGCTAACAATGTCCACAACCAATGTCTAGCAATACCTACAGTGTCAGTTATGTCATGGAGTAGTTCTCCAGCCTGCTGGCCGTTGCCGAATGCCATCCCGAAGCCCTAGAAGGGACATGAAACCCTGCAGTGCACCTGTGTAGTCGTGAGGAAGACGAGATGCACCCGATAGGCAAGGGAAGCCTGCCTCATGGCCAGAAAACAGAGAAATCGGGACCTGAGAGCGCGCCTGTACATCGGGACAAGATGGGGTGGTGTGGACTGTGGCGGAGTGGAAGCCTAGGTGTATCTCCCCTCGGCCCCTACACCGAACTGATTGCAGAGCCCACAGTCCCACTGAGGTGAAGAACTGGAGAGCGGATAGCTCGGAATGCAGCACAGAGCTGGAGTAAAATGGCGGCACCCTTCGTGTAATGAAGGAACGAGGCTGTGTGCGAGGCCCTGCCCGGAGCTTGGAGTGCCCCACCTTGCCCCTCCTGAGTGAGTTTGAGTGCTGAGCCTGGAGGCCCTCTTGACAACTGTGGGGGAAGCTAGGCAGAGAGCCCTGGAACTCCGGAGGACTCCACATGGCGGACTTGAGGGCAGGGCCGTGTGAACCCCCGTAGCGGTAGAGCCAACTGAATGTGGCCAAACCCGGTGGGGAGGTGACGACGCCTACCGGGCATAATGAGAAGTTCGGAGTGAGCGCAGAAGTACCTGTGTGACCCTACCCGGGAAAGGTGGAGTCCGGGAGTTCCTTCCCCTCGTCCTTCTGGGCAGGTATGAGAACTAATCCCGGGAAGACCCTGAGGCGAGGAGCGGGGCAGCTGGAAGTAGTCAAAGCGGCAAAGGGCAGTGATGCAATGGCGGCGCCCTTAAAACGCTGGAGGAACAGGACTGTGTGCATGACAGGGCAAACAGCAGAGTGGCAGAGATAATTGAGTGCCCCAAGTAGAAACGGCTAAGGCCCCTACGGCGATGGTGGGGCGCCTGCAGGAACAGAAGTTGGCACTGAGAAGAGGGACGATGGAGGGGACCCCTGTCCGCACCTTGGGTCCCCCAGCGAGAGGGGGCGAATCAGGGCCTGGTAGTGAGCACCGACAACAAGAAGCATCTGCGCAGTACCAAGAGAGGGGGACAGAGGCAGCAGACCTGGAGTAAATTATGACGAGGCCCCAAGAGAGAAGGGAGATTTAAGAGAAGGCACTTGGAGAGGCCTGGAAACGCAGCTGAGACTGGAAAGCAGGCCTTGAAGTTGCGAGTCCTAAATTGCAGAGTGGCAGAGAGATCTTCCCAGAGCGCATAGCCTGGAGAATTGCGCCAGGAGATTCACTCATCTGAGGAAAAGACATTGGCGGTAATTTAAAATAGAGATCTGAAAGAGACAAACGAGTGATAGATTCCTTATCTTAGAATATCCCCAGGCGTCAGACTGGATCTGGAAAGCTTTGCTAGCAGTACCTCTGTGCGGCAGTAGGTGGAGTTGTGCGGCTCCGCGTCCTTCGCTGGCGCCGTAAGCGCCGAGATAACGTCACAGAGACTACTTAGGCGCCACCAATGCACGCTGACGTCCGTTCTTTCTTTTTCCGCACCAGATAAGCGCAGATCTGGTTAGAGCATGTACCGTAGTCACTTTTTGACTATCTTTGGGGGACTTTTGTCTCTTATTGGTCTTTTCTGGCGAGTAGGGATGCCTGGTTTTAAGTCCTGTGGGGCCTGCCGTCGCAATATGTCGGTGGCGAACCCCCACAACGTCTGTGTCTACTGCCTGGAGCGCGACCACGACTCTTGGTACTGTCGGGCCATGGTCCCAAAGGCCTTGAGGGAGCGGCGCCGGAAGTTGCTTGAAGTTCGGCACTCGTACCTGCGCCGTTCGAGGCCCAGGGGTCGTTCCCGAGAACGCTTGCGGGACCACCATCACCGTTCCTCGGGATCCAACTCTTCTCCTTCGGATTCGGGTAAGAGACGACATAAAAAGAAGTCAAAGAAGCGTTGTCGCTCTCCGAAGTCCCCCCGCCGCTCCCCGGATGCAGATGAGGGGGACAGGGGTTCCGCCCCTGCAGCTCCTTCGGAGCCTGGGAGTCCCGCCGCCTACCCGCCTTACCCAGGTTCGTCAGTGACTCCTGCACAGGTGCAAGAGTTTCTTGCTGCCATGGACCGCCTGTTTAGGCTTCAAGCTCCCGCCGGTGCGCCTTTGGGACCCACGGTCCCGTGTCAGGATCCTGCTGGTCTGTCGACTCCTCCGGCAGATCCAGCTCCGGCACCGCCAGGGCTCCGACCGTGGCGCAGCAGGATCCTGCGCCGCTGGCTCCGGCCACGGCGCCAAGAGGTCCCACACTGCTGGCTCCGGCCCCGGCGCCACCCTCGGCTCCTTCTCCCGCACCGCAGTGGATGCCGTTGATTCCACCTCGGCCCCGGTTCCCGGACGGTTTTGTCCCCACCTGGGATCCGAATTGGGATACAGCGCAGGTTCAGCCCTGGCCGGCGCTGTTCCTCGCGCCGTTTGTTCCTTCCCCGATCCCTGCCCCTACGCCGCTGTCTGTGCCACATGAGGTCAACTGGGAGGGGTCCGAGGACCTTCTTGCTCGTCAGTGTGACTCTGAGCAGATCTGGGTGGATGACTTAGAGGAGGTCGATGGCCTTGACGTCTCCTCTGATCCAGGGTTTGCCTCTCTCCTGCCCACTATGGAGGAAGGTGCCTCATACATGGTGGTGCTCTCTCGGGCAGCTGAGGTACTTAACCTCGATCTCCCCACGGTGCCCCTCAAGACTAATCTCCTCACTGAGGTGCTCCAGTCGGCGTCCGCTTCTTCGGAGCCACTACTGCCCTTTAATGACGCTCTCACTGATGTCTTGTTGGGCAGTTGGTCGTGGCCGGCCACAGGTGCCCCTGTATCTAAGAACGTCGTCGCCCGGCGCCGGGTGACCCTGCTTTTCTGACCACCCACCCTACGCCCGAGAGTCTGGTCATTCAAGCTTCGATGTCCAAGTGCCTTTCCCACGGCTCTGCCAGAAAAGGACTCTAAGAAGCTGGAGCAGTTTGGGAAGCAGTTGTTCTCTTCGGCCACCCTGGGGCTGCGTTCGGTGAACACGGCTTGTCTGTTGGACTGCTACTCCCACGCAGTGTGGGATACTGTTGCTCAGGTGTTACCTCAGTGCCCAGAGGAAGTGCAGGCTGTGCTGTCTCAGGCTGTGGCTGAGGGTAAGGCTAGGTTCGCTAAACGTTGTGGCTTAGACATCCCGGACTCCCTCTTAAGGCGATTTCCACGACTGTGACGCTTCGTCGCCACACCTGGTTAAGATCCACCCGGTTCTCCCTGGACGTCCAGAGCTCGTCCATGGACATGCCCCTTGATGGCACTCGCCGGTTTGGTGATAAAGCCGACAGTTCACTTGAGCGTTTTAAGGACTCTCGTGCTACTGCCAAGTCCTTGGGCCTTTCCGCCACGCGCCCGGCCACGTCTACTTTTCATTCCTTTCGTGGCCATGGAAGGGGCGTCCCGGCCCGCTCGTTCAGTCAAAAGCCTGCGCAGACCCATAATCAACGTGCCCGTGGATGCGGAGGCCGCCTCTGTGGCTCCGGGGGGCGGCATGAGGGTCAGTCCACCTCTGCCCCCCACGCGACGTCCGCCTCAAAGCCTTCCTAGGCTGAGCTACGAGTCACCAGTGGGTGGCAGGATTAGTCATCACCTTCCCCATTGGCGTTCTGTCACTTCTGACAAGTGGGTGCTGCAACTCGTAAGGAGGGGCTACTCCCTCCCCTTTGAGTCTCCCCCCCCTCCCCCACCCCCGGCCATGCCACCTCCGTTCCACCGCATGTCGGGGGATTTCTTTGCGCTTCTCCAGCAGGAAGTTATGGCCCTCCTGGCCAAGGGGGCCATCGAGCGCGTTCCTGGGCCGGAAGTAGGACGTAGTTGTTATTCCCACTACTTTCTGGTCCCCAAGAAGGACAAAGGAGAAGTTCAAGATGTTGGCTCTGGCTCAGGTCTTGACTGCTCTCGACCCTGGAGACTGGAGGGTAGTGTTGGACTTGCAGAACACATATTTTCACATTCCCTTCCTGCCGGTCCACCCGCGTTACACCTGTGGTTCACGGTAGGCCAGGAGAATTTTCAGTTTGCCGTGCTCCCCTTCGGCTTTACGAGTGCCCCTCGGGTGTTCACGAAAGTGATGGCGGTGGTCTCAGCTCACCTGCGCAGGTCAGGGGTGTTAGTCTTCCCCTACCTCGACGACTGGTTGTTGAAGGCGGGTTCGCCCCAAGCAATTGTTAACCACCTTCAGACTATTGCCGACATGCATTTGCTGGGGTTCTCCAACGTGCCGAAGTCGCCCCTGAGTCCCTCTCAGATGCTCCCCTTCATTGCAGCGGTTCTGGATTCGACGTGGGGTCGGGTATATCCACCTGAGCAGCGAGTCTGGGATTGTAGTGTAGTTCCTATATTCCCAATAGGCTCTGCGCATT
This sequence comes from Lissotriton helveticus, assembly GCF_964261635.1. Lineage (NCBI taxonomy): Eukaryota > Metazoa > Chordata > Amphibia > Caudata > Salamandridae > Lissotriton > Lissotriton helveticus. The sequence goes on from NC_136067.1 coordinate 108,694,163, forward strand.
GGAATAATATATTCAGCAGTGTAGACGTAGGACTGAGGTCGACTAGGTCTCTACTGACTATATTAGACTTAAGGTTTGCCAGCTAGCTCAGAGGTCACTAGAAACTTTCTCGAATAAACGAGGAGTTTAACCGCCCTGGATAGACAAGAAGGGATTAGCTTCTGACAACCATAAAACATGACAACTTTGCTCCCTCAGAATAAGAGTGTATCTCTAGAGTCGTGTGAAAACAAAAGACCGCTATTTCACTCAGTCAAATGTGCGTACTTAGTTTCACCAGAGTGCAGAGAAAAGAGAGACGGGCGTTTTCAATAAAAGGTTTAATTTATTGAGCAGTCTTCTTCCTCATACAAGAGAAATGAATTGCCACAATTGCAATACTCATAGTAAAGTAAAGTGCGTACAGTAAAAGGAGGATTATAAAATAATACTGTAAAAGCATTGATATGGTTTCTTAGCCATATGATACTTTAAAATAGATAAAATATATACATACATATATACATTGACTAACGTACTCAACTGGTGCTTCTAAATACGCCTACCCCGGTGTACCTGACCTAAGCCTAATACGTGGGAAGGAGTAAGTAAGTAGCAGTTTAAGTTAAGTTTGTTTGGCCAAGAATCTGACTCAAGAATTCTCTCCAAGGGTTTAGTCAGCTCCGTACCTCGGTAATAGAAAGCAGGAGGTCTTGTATCTCTCTGTCAGGACTCGATATCCCAGTAACCCATGAAGGTATCTGGGAACACCGGAGCTGGAATTCTCGGCAGGAGAGAAGACAGCGTCTCTCTCAGTGCGTCAAAAGGGAGGGGCAGCGTCCGTGGGCTCTCGCATCAGCTGGACTCTCGGGCAAGTAGATAGCTGCTCTGCTCCAAAACCACCACCGCGTTTGCTTAAGGCAACGTTGGTATATTTATACCTGAAAGGTGCCAGGTTTGACGTAAGGTTGGAATTAAGACGTCAATAAAGATGTCACTAAGAACTAGCCGTTCTTACAGTGCTTTACAGGAGTTCTAGGATGAAATCAAAACAAAGCAAGGGGGATTTCCCAGGTTGCTGGAGGTTTGGTTTGTTTAGAGAACTCGTTGTGCTTTCTAGGAAGTAGCCTTGCTTAATGTGACAGCATGTGCTACGACTGAATATGGATATGATTACTATGCCGTTGTATGGATATTATTGATTATAACCGGACAAGGGCATAAAATAGAAATATCGGTTTAGGCTCCTGGATAAAAACACAATACCCACTCCACGATCTAATGTCCATCATTACTAAAACTAAGCAATAGTAAACATTTATAGGTGCATGTGTATTCCGACCCACCCCAAAATAAATTTTTTGCATTTGAAATGGTGCATGTGAAATACATGAAAATGATATTGGTACTGTATGCTTTTCAAGCAGTGTAATCATTCAGTTAAAATGATGCATATATATGATTAGCTGAACGATTTGCGAAATTTACACATGAAATGACTCTTAATACAGAAAAGAAGGGCGAGACCATTCCATCACATATAAATACAGTCGCTGTAAATGTGCTAGAGGCTGAGGTAATATATTGTCTCTTGAGTTCCTAAAAATAGAAGCTCTGTTCTTTATGAATAGTTCTACTTTGAGCAGAGTACAAGTGCCAAAAAAAAGGTAAATATTTTGGAAGTGAAGAGATGAATTATTTCGCTTTCAGGGGAAAAAAAATAGTTCCAAATATTTTTCAGCCTCTATCCTGGGTTTCAGTCAGGATGACCCTCCGGCTCCTGGGCTTGATGGCCTTTTGCATCCTGCTAGTGCAAGATGCCAGATGGCGCGTGCGAAGTCTGCAGTGGGATCTGAAGTTCCAGTGGGCGCAACATCAGGGCAACCTGTCCGATCATGTCCAGATCTCGGTGGGCATTGCAGGACAATTGCAGTGGTGGCTCACGAATCGCGATTGTGTCACTGGCAGATCACTCTCCCTTCCCCAACCGGAGCACACACTGGTGACGGATGCGTCCCTCCTGGGATGGGGAGGCCACTTGCAAGAGGCGGCGATCAGAGGCCTCTGGTCTCCGGCGGAGTCCCGGCTCCACATCAATCTTTTGGAGCTTCGGGCAATCCGACTGGCACTGAAGGCATTCCTTCCCTCTGTCAGGGGAAGTTTAGTGCAGGTTTTCACAGACAACACCACCGCCATGTAGAATTGCAACAAACAGGGCGGGGTGGGGTCCTGGACCCTATGTCAGGAGGCTCTGCGCCTCTGGACATGGCTGGAACATCAAGGCATTACCTTGGTGGTTCAACACCTGGCAGGTTCTCCGAACGCCAGGGCGGACGAACTCAGCCGCTTGCGCTTGATGGATCACGAATGGCATCTGAACTCGGACGTGGCACAGCAGTGGGGAGAGCCTTGGTTAGATTTTTTCGCCACCGAAGAGAACGCGCAATGTCATCAGTTCTGCGCGTAGGAATTTCCAAGGCGGCACTTGCTCGGTGACACCTTTCGTCGCGAGTGGAGTTGCAGTCTATTGTACGCCTTTCCATCTATACTTTACTTTACTTTATACTTTATTCGATAAAAAGAAACTTTATCATAAAAGTACACAATTCATTACTAAAAGAGGTATTAAAACTTTTAAAAAAGTGAAATCTTTTCAAAAACAGCACAACATTTTTGAAAATAGATTAAATAAAGTCCTAAAGCAGGGAGCAGAGGACAGAGGATCAGACATATTCTGGTGGGTATATACTGTACACAATTTCCTGCCCCATGCTCATTTTACAAGTCTTGAACGTATCTGCCAGGCCTTTCCCAAGAATTTGGCAACTCCGCAAAAAACCATCGTAGATGTTGTTTCTGTTGTCAATATGCGGAGTGCCGTCACATGGTGCCTGACTCCCAGTTCTCTACATACTGGCTTTAACCACCTTCTCCTGGGTCCACTATATGCTCTACAGGCAAATAGGAAGTGGGCTAAGGACTCATTAGGGTTTGAACAACCAGGGCAACTAAAATGATTAGACATAGATGATTTCCAATGCTTGGTAAAAGTGTTCAGGGGAAGTGTTCCATGTCTAAACTTTAGAAACAAAGTTCTGTCTCTAGGTACTTTAATGACATCGAGAAAGGATTCAAACTTCCTCACCGGCTTATGCTCTAAAAATCGGTCAGTTAACACTCCCCAGTTTGATTTCTCGAGCTCCCTGGCTTGAACCCATTCCCAGTATATTTTTTTAATTGTATCTTTCGGGGGTGGTGACTGGGACAAACTTGTTTCACTTAGCCCCAGGTTGGTAGTCAGGTCCCTTAGATTGTCCAGCCACGGAATTCTTGACAACTTGTTCAGGGTGATAAGTTCGTCTAAGACTGCAGCGTAGTGTGCCAGTTCCGGTGACCTTCTCAAACGTACCCAATATAGAAGAGGTCGAAGGGTGACAATATCTTTAATTGCACGGCGGCCCATATCTTGCAGCAGTGGTTTCAAGGGGGTAGAGACTGGTAGACCCACCAAGTCTCTAAAGAACTTATTTTCAGTTTTAGTTTACTCTGTGATCTTATCAAAGCCCCAAAGTTCTGACCCATATGTTGTTGCTGCCAATGCTTTCCCTTCATAGATGGCAAGAACAGGTGCAATGGGCCTGCTTACCGAGGCTCGGTGTTCTCTGGAAATGGCTCTCGTGGTCCTTTTCCAATTCAAATGCATTTTTGCTAAATGAGAGTCCCACTTCATTCTCCGGTTCACCCTTACTCCCAGATAATCAAATGCATCAACCTCCTCCAGTGAACATCCATTAAGCACAACATTAATCTTCCTTGGTCTCTTTGTTTGGGACAACACCATTAAATTAGTTTTTGTAGTGTTAATTGTTAACCCACGTTCCTCACAGAAGGCATCAAACTTGGTCAAAAGTTTTTGGAGACCAGAGGGTGTTTTTGACATGAGGAGGGTGTCGTCCGCAAAAAGGAGGGTCAGTATTTTTTCACCTGCCAGGGTGGGAGCATCCACAGGGTCCTCCCTCAAATGGCCTGCCACCCCATTTATAAAGAGGGAGAACAAGGTGGGAGCCATCACACAACCCTGGCGGACCCCCCTATTCACTGGTATTTTGTCAGTTAGTTGGCCCTCACTCCCCCATCGGATCCTTGCATATGTGCCATCATGCAGTCTTTTAACAAGCTCAAGGAGGTAGCGCGGGAAACCCATGTCCTGGAGTACCTGCCATAATTTAATACGAGGGACAAGGTCGAAGGCGGTTTTTAGGTCTATAAATGCCAGATATAATGACCCTTTACCGACAGAAACAGTCTTCCAATAGGTTGCAATAAATCGGAAGACTTGGTCTATCGTGCCAACCTTTTTCCTAAAACCCGCTTGTAGATGTGTTAGAATGTCACCCTCCTCCAACCATGACACCGTTCTGGATATGATGACCCTGCCAACCACCTTCTGAATTACATCAATCAGACTGATTGGTCTATAATTGGCAGGGTCATCTTTTGCTCCTTTTTATGTATCGTGACCACTTCTGCCCCCTTCCACGACTCTGGGACTGGATAGCCCTGAGTCAGCAAATTCATTAGCGGAAGGTTAAGATTGGCCCGAAGGGTCGGGTCATGCAGTAAAAGATCACCAGGCAGGCCATCCGGGCCAGCAGCCTTCCCCGGGGCAATATTTTTAATAGCTGTCTGGACCTCAAGAAAGGTGAAGGTGAGGAAAATTGAATTTTGCCTTGTCATGTGTGCCTACGTGTTCCCCATAATATGTAATATGTGCATGATTAATATGCATATATCCCCCTATGACCGAATAAAGACGCCATTATAGTTGTGTCCAACGTTAGTATGTCAGTTATCCAGTCCCCATGAAAGCAACGTGAATTAGGCTTCTAGGCCTATGTTGCCAACGTTTTACATTATGCACGTTAATTCATCGAATTGTCCCCGTTTCTAGGCCTCAAAGGGCCTGAACACCAGATTCAAGCTCCAGTCTCCTGAAACCACTCCGAGGAGCGATGCAGCCCCTCCCGCATCCCTGACCCTTCGCTTACTTTCTGTCAAGCAACGCGGTGCCCGGCCTGGCCTGCCTGCCTGTCTGCCAAGAATATGTTATGCCTCTAGTTATCAGTTCAGCTCTCCGTCTTCACATTCCTAAGCTAACGAACCTCATAAACATCTTCAGCTATAGTCTAGTCTTCCTGTCTCCATGCAAGAGAATTACTGAATTAATATCCATAGAAGATTCATAGCACACGCAATACATGAAGAATATATGCATGCACCAGCCTTAGTGTCAAGTAGCCTTTGCTCTGATGACTTTTAGACTCTATCAACATGTTCTCCAAACACGAGATACCAGATATGCTATAGGTACATGTCGTCCTGACATCCCAGACTTTAGTCTCCTCTTCTAGTGCTAGAAGTCAGAGCCCCCAGCTCTCCCCAGTTACACGTCATGGTCCGTTTGCGCGCACCACTAGGTTAAAGGTTCCAGCTGCCCAGGTAGCCCCCTCCATGTATCCACCCATTTGTGACACTTCTGTGACGTTCTCATCATATGTCTTCATGCACGCCCTGTGCACGCCTTCTTTTAACGCCCATGTGTTCTTATCTTACGTTTGTCACTTGTTACGCCTACTGTATTCAATGCAATTGTAACGTTTTCCTATATATACTATGTACTGTTGATGAAACGTTGCAGCTGCCATTCCATGCCATTCTGTTACAAGCTGTTCCGATCCTGTCCCTTCCCTTGTGTCTGATTAAAGCCTGTTCAACTCAGATACCCCGGATCCTGCCTCTTATTTATTGAGCTATCTGTTTTAGTTAATGTATAGAAAAATAGTACCGGTAATTAATTATTTATTTACCACATAATGGCACCCGAACAGGGACTTGCCCCTTCCCCACGTGCCGGAGATGTAACGCAGGCCCCCTGACCCTTCTACAGCCGTGACGGAACTCTACCGTGCACGTGCAGATATTTCTGCTTCATCAAGTCTCCCTCAGGCCCACGGAGGAGACGGAGACTGCGGTCCGGCATCCAGACGAGGCGGTGAGGAATGCGGTTCGTCCCGACCAGAGCCCAAGCCGAGAGAGCAAGGTCCGAGGTATCCGGAGGCCCACCTGATTCCGAAGCCCGAAGCGCATGCGTAGTAACCAGACGTCGTAGCAGTCCAGTCCTGTCCGAGGCCTTCAGTTCTGCTTCCCGGTGAGTACCGTTGCTGGGGGAGTATCTAGACGGGGTCATTAGTTTGTCTCCGGTCCGATGGGTTTGGGTACGCAGATCCAGTCCGACGTGTCCATCTAGGTGGATACGGTATGACGTGTCTCTTTATGAGACCGGTATGTTCTGTACTGTTTTAGCAGTGCATCCAGTAATTCTAGTAAGTCCGTTCTCGAGAAATTCAAGTGTTATGTTTTCAGTGTATCAGGTAGTATTCTGTTCGAACTGTTATTAATGTATTTCTATGTCGTGGTATGAGTGATTTGTTTGCCATTTCATTACTGTGATTATTGTGTATTTTGTTTAAGTTCAAGTACGACTCAAATATGCCTCTGTTTTCAAAGTTACGTCAGATAAAAACCAGAAAAGGGTTACTCGAAGAAGCAGTTCCTGTCCCTCCTAGGGACAGTCCTGGACATTTTATGTATCACAAGCATGGCTTAGATGCCATATTATATCTAGACTTATGGGTGGATTATACAAAGAATCTTGAAGAGAAATATAGATGGCCTGTATCAGGTACATGGGATGCCGAGTGCATCATGCGAGTAGAAGAAGCATTATGGAAAAAGAAAGCCAGACAATCCCAGAAAGATGCCATAGAATTATGGCGTAAAGAATCCCATAAAAGATCCGAAAAAGATTTCAGAAAAACAGAATTAAGTAGGGAATCCTCAGAAAAAGCCCAAGAAAGGGAACTTCTAGAAGAAGGTGAACGAGTTAGAGCAGAACAGTCAGACAGACAGAGAAATGCCCTTATTAAAGGTATGTATCCTCTTCTTGCCGAGGGCTTGCCGAAGGCAACCCCGGAAATACCCTGTAATTTACCGCCACCATTGGTCCCGACTAAGCTACGTCATAAACCGACTGCAGCTGAAATTTTTCTTTCGTCCTATTTGGACGATAGAGTCCCAGAATATGCAAATCCTATTCCGCCTGCTCAACCTCAGCACCCTGTTAATAATGTAATTCCTGTTCCTCCAGCCACTGGTCCCGGGAACCCTGTTAATGTGCCAGTACCCCCGGACCAGCCCACATTACGTGTGCCCGTTTTTGCCAGTCACTTTACCAGCACATTCAGTATTAATTGACGATTCCAGTTCAGGAGGAGCGGGGGGAGGTGCTCCTACCACCCCGCCTCAAGTAAAACGACTGACGCTGAGAGACGCAGCGTTACAGCGCACGCCAAAGGTGTCTACACACGCAGCCCTCAAGCAATACCTTACAGACTGCCTATATGATTCAGTACCAGGCGAAGACCACATGATATTATATTCCGTACGTTTAAGACGAGTTGCCAACTTTTTGGCCACCCTGCCCGAGATGAAGGAACATCTAGACAGAATATATCATTTTATCCGAACAGGGGAGAATCCCGAGAGTATTCACGAAGCTATGACACACAGAAAGGTCGAGATTCAAAGTATGATTTTACAGTTCTTGATTAACTGTTTAATAAGAGAGCAGGATTATCCTGATAAAGACAAAGACGAGATGAAAGCCCTGACAAGGTGGAGTGACAATATAGCCGAGGGAAAACATAAGACACAGAATAGTATAGAAAGTATGTACAGGAAAATTCGTAAAGAAATTCTAAGTATACACGAGAAGGAGAAAGCAATAAGAGCAACCGAGAAAGAGAATGACTCTTCAAGTGAAGAGGTAGACAGCGAGAATCCCGCTAGAATAGCGTATGTAGGTAGAACTAGATTTTCCGACCGACATTCACGCCTAGATTACAAGAAAGTTTTTCCTCCTCCCGTACCAGAACAGTGTTCTCTTGAACAAGTATTCCAGGCCACCGATAAAATTCTGAAACTACGAATAGGTTCTAGTGAGCTTAGTACCATGCATGAACAAGAACTAGCCCGATCAGCAGTTCGATGGACTAGTGATTCTACCACGTTTTCAGATGAAATAGTGGCCCAAACGTTTCTGAAGCTGCCCCCAGCCGAGCAGCGTCTGGTGGGTATGTATATGATCCAGCACCTCATTACACTGTATGAGGATCAGCAGTCTGATCCAGGTCCTTTGTATGATGTACTGAACGAGTTACTCCTAAACAGATGGAAAGGTCTAGGTACCGATTTAATTAGTGTCATTTTAGAACAGCGCCACAAATACAGAACGTTCCTGAATCCACATTTTGTTCCTGTTCCACCCCCAGTAAGAAAATCATTCTACATAGACAGACAGAATCCGTTGCGAGAAGTACATCCAGTTAAGGGAGAGGGGGGTGAGCTGGAACGAGTATTTGTTTACACCCCTATCACGAAAATAGAACTTCTAGAAATGAAAAAGTTAATACCCTGTCACGATAAAGATCCAGCAGGGTTCCACCGTGAATTAAAAGACATGCTCCGTATGGGAGAATACACGTATCCCGATATCATTAAAATGTTAAAGGTCCTGTTGCCTGCGGGCATATATGAAAAACTCAAAGAAAAAGAATGGGAGGTGGGAGAGAAAAAGATTGATTGGACCGCATTAGAGACTGAAGATAACACACGAGTTCCAGGTACCGGTCTTGGGGAAAAAGCTAAAGCATTGCCCGAGTTGTTAATACAAGTCTTGCCAAGATTACTAGCCACGAAAAAGGAAGACTGGGATGCCATCTCAGCCTGTAAACAGAAACAAGACGAAGACACTAGTGATTTTTATTCTAGATTTGAGAAATGTTTCATTATTAATAGCGGCCTGAAAACAAGTAGTGAATCGTATCCACATCTTTTTGTTACCAAACTAGTTGAGAATTCTTTACCACAAGTTAAAAATCGAGTACTGAAAGTCGAAAGTACCTGGCAAGCTAATACTCCGTCACAAATGCTCCAGATGCTACAGTATCACCAGAACAGAATCAGGGAGGAGCAGGAACATGAAAGGAGACGTATGAAAGACACGAAAATGAAAGTACTGGTTGCACAGTCTGTTCCACAAGACAGTCAGAAGAGGGGTCCGAATCAGACTAGTCATTCTACAGCTCCCGTTAAAGGGACATGCAATTATTGTAAACAGCCAGGTCATTATATAAACGAATGTGCAGTTCTGAAACACAACATAGCTACTGGTAAAACGAAAGAGAGACCATGTCCTCCTAGACAAGAACATGTTCCGCAGAATTCCCAGCCACCGCAGAACGCACAACAGACAGTTACTGTACCGCAGCCTATAGCTGCCACACAACACGTTACACAGCAGATGTACCAGTACGCACAGTCAGATCATCCAGAATATCAGCAGTATTCATGAAACAGCCTAGAGAGGGAGGTTGGCTTGCCTCTCATCGAGATTCCTGTAGATCAAGAGGGTCCCTATGTACACAGTCAAGTATTAGGGAAAGACAGAAAGTTTCTGATTGATACAAGGGCAAGTAGGACTACCATCAGTCATGACGAGGTTCCAGGGGCTCCGCTCTCAGGCTCTAGAAATGTTTCCCTTGGATTTTCAGGAAAGCCTATTGTTAACGAGATATCGAAACCAGTTTCCCTAGAAGTTGGTCCATTGTCCCGAACTACTGACTTGTTACTTACGAAATCATGTCCAGAGAACTTACTAGGTATCAAAACACTGAAAGAATTAGGAGCAGTCATATGTTGCTCCCCAGAAGGAGTGAGATTGTTTTTACGTGATTTTAAAGGTCATTATGTATTACGTGATTTTGATCCAAGATTATTGAATGTACCACAGCATTTATGGGCGCAAGGTCCAACTGATGTAGGTTGTATGCACATTACACCATATCGTGTCACTCTGAAGCAAGGTGTTGTATTACCACGAATCCGACAGTACAAATTGCCACCTGAGGCTGTAGCAGCCTTATCGAAAATTATTGACGAGCTCATTGCTCAAGGAGTGGTTGTAGAAACTGACTCCAATGTATGTAATTCTCCTATCATTCCGATTCTTAAACGTACTGATCCCAATGCACCTCCAGTTTATCGATTAGTGATTGACCTTCGAGAACTTAATAAATGTATCATACCCCAGTACCCAGTGGTTCCAGATATTTCTTCCCTATTGACTGCCATTGATTCCGAAGCTACGTTCTTTACTGTTATTGATCTCAAGAACGCATTCTTTAGTGTCCCCATTCATCCAGACAGCCAATTCCTTTTCGGATTCTGTTTAAATGAAAGAAGCTATAAATTCACACGAGCTCCTCAAGGTTTCACAGAAAGTCCTAGCATATACAGTCAAGCACTTAAAAGACAACTAGACAATATTCATATGCCAACTGACACTGCCCTGCTCCAGTATGTCGATGATCTATTGATCACAGCCCGTTCTGAACGTGACTGCGAACGTGCGTCACTTACAGTCTTGTATTTCCTGGCCGATATGGGGCACAAGGTGTCCCCTTCGAAACTGCAATTTTGTGTCCAGCAAGTGGTGTACCTTGGACACTTACTGTCCAAGAGGGGTAGGCAGTAGACACCAGACCGTATCCAGTTAATAGCACATCTTCCACAGCCCAAGACTCAGAAGGAGGTACGAGCTTTTATCGGCCTCACTTCTTACTGCAGACAATGGATTCCTCAGTACGCATATCTAGCCAAGCCACTGATACAGTTAACGACACAGGAGGCAGCCACATCGACTGTCCTCCCTTGGACCCAAGAACATACACTTGTTTTCAATGAGTTAAAGAAAGCTTTATGCCAAGCACCTGTTCTAGCAACACCAAACTACAGTAAGCCTTTTACGCTTTTTGTCACTGAACGTGATGGTACTGCATTATCTGTTCTCACACAAGATCAAGCAGGACAATATAAGCCCTGTGCTTATTTCTCTAGCACATTAGATCCGGTGGCCCAGGCTTTGCCTGCGTGCCTCAAGTCAGTTGCAGCCACAGCACTAGCTATCAGACAGAGTGATTCCATAGTGTTAGGACACTCCCTGACAGTACAAGTTCCACACTCCGTGGAAGTTCTTTTAAACCGAACACAGACTCAGCACTTGACAATTGCACGTTTAACAGGATATGAACTGACATTGTTTCAGCCACACATAGAAATCAGACGCTGCAACATTTTAAATCCTGATACACTGTTACCCTCAGTTACTTCAAATCCTGCCACACATGACTGTGTGGAAGTTGTTAACACCATGACAAAGCCAAGACAAGACTTGACAGACATTGCATTGCCTGATCCCGACCTGACGCTTTATGTGGATGGTTCATGTATGAGAACAAGTACAGGAGAGTTAGTAGCCGCGTATGCAGTGACTACTGAAACTGAAGTTATAGAAACACATCGTATTGACACCCTGTCTGCTCAAGCAGCAGAGCTTGTCGCTCTGACCCAAGCCTGCATACGAGCCAAGAACCTGAAAGTAAACATATACACAGATTCACGTTATGCATTCGGAGTCGTACACGACTTTGGAGTGCTCTGGCAAGAGAGAGGTTTCATGACTTCTCATGGAACCAAGATTCAGCATGGCCCCCTCATTCAAGCTCTGTTAGATGCAATACATTTACCGACAGCTATCGCTATCATGAAGTGCAAAGCACATACGAGAGTCACTGACATCATTTCCCAAGGTAACGATCTAGCAGATCGAACAGCCAAGCTTACAGCTCAGACTCCAGACATTCCAGTTAACACGATCAAGACAGATATTCCAGAACAGACTACTTGTATGACAGTTAAAGACCCCACACAAGACGTACTAGATATACAGTCACATGCTACCCCAGACAAAATCAAGAAATGGTCTGAACAAGGAGGGGTCCAGACAGATCAGGGATGGTTGACGAAGGGAAAAGCCACATGGTTTCTCCCCGACTCTATGGTTCAAGTCATTATTAATACCGCACATAGTCCAGCACATTTAGGAGAAAAAGCCATGTTAGACAGTATTCAGAACCTCTGGTTTAACAAACATTTACGAGCCGCGGCCAAGCAGAAAGTGCGTACCTGCATGATCTGTTGTCAGTTCAATCCAGGTAAAGGTGTCCCGGTGGAACAAGGTGGATTCCATCCTCCTGACCACCCTTTTGAAGTCCTCCAGATGGATTATATTCAGATGGATCGATGTCGAGGTTTCAAGTATGTCCTCGTAGTTGTATGCGCTTTGTCCAGATGGACAGAAGCGTATCCAGTCCCAGATTACACTGCCGCGACCACTGCCAGGCAGTTGGTTCGTGAGTATTTCCCCCACTATGGATTACCGAGGGTCGTGTATTCAGACAACGGCCAGCCATTCTCCTCCGAACTCATGAAACAAGTATCCCTTCTGTTAGGGTACCAGTGGAAGTTCCACTGTGTACGACATCCCGAAGCAGCTGGTCTCGTTGAGAGACATAATCAGACCCTGAAAATCCGCATTGCAAAGGTATGCGCAGAGAAAGGCGTAGATTGGATGGTAGCACTGCCAGTCGCCCTTTTTTACATGAGAATGGTCGCTCACTCCCGTTCAGGTCTGTCCCCTTACGAGGTAGTTTTCGGTCGTCCCCCAAACATGTGGGGTACACCTAGGCCACGTACAATTACCGATGTTGACAGTAATATGCTGACAGATTACCTGGCTTCCTTGATGTCTGCACTACTCTCTTGTCGTTCACAGGTCGCCGCTGCTTTTCCAGACAACACTCAAGTGAAACCGCACGAGGTCATACCAGGCGACCTCGTTTTGATTAGAAATTTTGATCGTTCAAGTCCGCTGGAGCCCCGCTGGAAAGAACCAAAGCTCGTTCTGATGACAACAAGGACTGTGATTAAAGTGGAGGGCCGCAAGGGGTGGTTGCACTCCAGCCACGTTAAACGATTCCATGGACTCCGTCCAAAGACTTTTTTCAAGGACTGCCCCGTTCTCAAGGACTGCCCAGATACTGACTCTAAACTTCCCCTGTTAGAGAAAACTCCACAGCAGGAATATAAAGAAAAATTAAGGTCTAGTAAGTCAGCCAGTTTAATTGTCTAAGTCCCTCTCGGGTGAAACGGTTAGACAGGTTCCTGACATGTATGAGATAGACCCTCATAGTGAGAGAGTTAGTCGAAACTCTAAGAGAATACGTTATCGGAAAAATCTTCGAAGTCGATGCATTGTTACTCTATTAATTATGTTATTTCTGAGTCTTACGATTACAGGCATAAGTTATGTTTTACATATATATTTTCCTCCTATCGTTTCACATGTACATTTTTCCTCTAATGTTACAGTAGAGCACACATTTAGTGAATTGCCTCCTCACGAGTTATCCTATCGTCTTGCCATGCGCAATAATACTTTTATCCGAATGTTACACTATTCACACCAGACCAGCAATGCCACAAATTGTTGGGTGTGTGGTCGACTCCCCCCTTTCCAGACACCGAAGGGAGTTCTGCCACTCTTTCCCTATCCGTTTTCACACAATGGTTCGTGTGGAGCATGGTCCACGTTAACGTCATCCTCAAACGATATGTCCCTTCTGAATAGAACATGTTTCCCAGACAAGGAAGGTCTTTCCCATAGAACAGGGTTAGATCTAGAAAATGAAGTATATGATCTAGGTAATTATTCCTCGAATTTCATGGTTTTGAATGTTCAGTCCGAGACTACTCCAGATTTGCCTGCTATTACAGTCCTACCAGTGAAAGGCGAATTATGTGTTAGAAGGAATGGTTCAGTACATCTAGGACACAGTGATTGTACTACTGTGGTCGAGTATAGTGACAGTGGGAAATCTACTTTCAAAGCCTCACGTCATTCTTATTTTGTATGTGGTCAGACCGCATATGTACGTCTGCCCCAAGATTGGGATGGAACATGTTACATTGCCTTCCTACTGCCACCAGTTTTCCTAGCCCCATCCGATTATCACAGAAACACACATCTAGTACACGTTAGACATAGAAGGGAGATAGAGTCCCCAATTATCGATCAAACTGAAACTGCCTTAGAACAGTATCAAGACTTCAATAAAGGTTTCTTTTTCTTCATAGGTCCTGTCCAGAATAGTAAGTTAATACGTAGGCTAACTAGAACCCTTGAAGCAGTAGTGAATGAGACTACTTCCGCTCTAGGTAACTTAACCGAGGAACAATCTTCTATGAGATTTGTTGTCCTTCAAAACCGCCTTGTTCTTGACGTCATACTGGCCGATAGGGGCGGAGCTTGTAGAGTCATCGGATCTAGTTGCTGCATTTTCATTCCTAATAACGCACCGTCTGTTTATTCAGCTATAACCAGACTTCATAAGATAGCCCATCAGTTACACCAGAATCCAGGCACCTGGACATGGTCCGGTTGGCTCTGGAGTATAATATCTGCCTGGGGATGGAAAGTATTGTCATTCCTGGGTATAGCAGTAATGATCATATTCAGTTGCTGTCTCTGTTTACAATGTGGCCCTGCGATTTGCGGCTTGTGCGCTACATCTTGTATTCCAAGTTCAAAGTCCCGTTCCAAGAAGATTCGAGACGAGCAAATGATGCTATATGAAATGATAGATGGTATCATGAATATTGATGTTTCCTGATGGAAACGTAGGGCACAAGGAGGGAATGAGGAAAATTGAATTTTGCCTTGTCATGTGTGCCTACGTGTTCCCCATAATATGTTATATGTGCATGATTAATATGCATATATCCCACTATGACAGAATAAAGACGCCATTATAGTTGTGTCCAACGTTAGTATGTCAGTTATCCAGTCCCCATGAAAGCAACGTGAATTAGGCTTCTAGGCCTATGTTGCCAACGTTTTACATTATGCACGTTAATTCATCGAATTGTCCCCGTTTCTAGGCCTCAAAGGGCCTGAACACCAGATTCAAGCTCCAGTCTCCTGAAACCACTCCGAGGAGCGATGCAGCCCCTCCCGCATCCCTGACCCTTCGCTTACTTTCTGTCAAGCAACGCGGTGCCCGGCCTGGCCTGCCTGCCTGTCTGCCAAGAATATGTTATGCCTCTAGTTATCAGTTCAGCTCTCCGTCTTCACATTCCTAAGCTAACGAACCTCATAAACATCTTCAGCTATAGTCTAGTCTTCCTGTCTCCATGCAAGAGAATTACTGAATTAATATCCATAGAAGATTCATAGCACACGCAATACATGAAGAATATATGCACGCACCAGCCTTAGTGTCAAGTAGCCTTTGCTCTGATGACTTTTAGACTCTATCAACATGTTCTCCAAACACGAGATACCAGATATGCTATAGGTACATGTCGTCCTGACATCCCAGACTTTAGTCTCCTCTTCTAGTGCTAGAAGTCAGAGCCCCCAGCTCTCCCCAGTTACACGTCATGGTCCGTTTGCGCGCACCACTAGGTTAAAGGTTCCAGCTGCCCAGGTAGCCCCCTCCATGTATCCACCCATTTGTGACACTTCTGTGACGTTCTCATCATATGTCTTCGTGCACGCCCTGTGCACGCCTTCTTTTAACGCCCATGTGTTCTTATCTTACGTTTGTCACTTGTTACGCCTACTGTATTCAATGCAATTGTAACGTTTTCCTATATATACTATGTACTGTTGATGAAACGTTGCAGCTGCCATTCCATGCCATTCTGTTACAGGCTGTTCCGATCCTGTCCCTTCCCTTGTGTCTGATTAAAGCCTGTTCAACTCAGATACCCCGGATCCTGCCTCTTATTTATTGAGCTATCTGTTTTAGTTAATGTATAGAAAAATAGTACCGGTAATTAATTATTTATTTACCACAAAGGGATCTACTGGTTCAATATTTAGGGTGGATGGCTCAGGGTCTAAGTATGGATCTGACAAATGTACAGGGTCAGCCTCACAAGAATAAAGTTTCAAGAAGTGGGAAAACCATTGCTGTTCAGTTATGTGGTGTACAACAGGGTCCCCTCCCCTTCTAGATTAGTTATTTATTAGTTCCCAAAAAAGAATTGAGTCCTTTCTGGAGGCAGCCATCCTAAGTTCCTGCCAATGATCTTCCTCCCATGTTCGTTTTGCCAATTCTATTGTATTTTTATATTCCTTTCTGGCTACCCTTAGAGCTACTGGGTCCTTTTTCTGAATTGCAAGGAAGATGGATTTCCTCTTTTCCCTGCAATCTCCTGTAAACCAGGGGTTACCTTTTTTTTTTAATTATTATTTTTCCGTCTATTTAATCCTGTAATTTTAAAATAGGAGCTCAGTTTATCTATAAAATCTTCATAGATATTACCCAGATCCGGTCTAAGAACCTCTCCCTGTAAGATATTCAGGTCACTAAATTCCAATCCCTTTGATGTTACCAAGAGGCCTATGCTTTCCAGAGTTTTCTCATCGGACGCCATCTTACACCATTTTAGCCTTCTTTTACAGTTCGATGGAACCACTTCTTTAGTGTATAAGTGGTTAATCGGGGTTTTCCTTTTTAGATCCCATGTAATTTTGGCAGAGAGTGGGTTGTGGTCACTGTCCGGCATCTGCTTAACATTCATGTCAACAACATTCCCCCATAACATTATATCCATAAGGATATAGTCAATACGAGATTGGCCATTAAGGTTGTTAAAGGTCATGGCCCCATTAGGGTCTGAAGCTGTTCTGCCATTTAAAGCACGCAGATTATATTCCGTTGTTAGAGCATTGATCTGTAAAGCTCTAAACGACCATCTCTTAATGGGCTTTAAATTTAAAGGGGGGATAGACTGTTTAATGTCCTCCTCTAAAACCCCCAATAAGTCATCCTCCGCTAGGGGTTCATACGTGCAATTGAGGTCTCCTCCCAGAATGATGTTAGATCTTGGGGGGATACCATCTAGAGCCATTTCCAGAAGGGATATTGTTTCTGATTTTTTACAGGCTGGCGCTCCTCTGGCATAGACGTTAAACAAATCAACTCTGTTGTCTTTTAATGGACCCTTAAAGGATAAATGTAAAATATCTTCTGAATTAGTATATGGCTAATGATGTCTAAGTTCATTGTCACCTTGACCCATATAGTAAGGCCTCCTGATGGGCGGCCCCTACCTTGGCTAACAGCAGGGATAGAGAAATTAGAGTAGCCTGATTTATACAGGGGTATCGTGCTCCAAGTCTCTTCGAACATGCAGACCTCATGTTCCTCAATAAAATCATTCCATTCGGGAATTGTCAAATGTTTTTTTAGACCTGCTATGTTCCATGAGAGGATACGAATCGTATCTGAAGTCTCCCCCACTTCTATAATATTTCCCTTTCCATTCTGCTTTGAAGGAATTGTAATTGTGAATGTATTAGGGACTTGCCCCAGCTCAAACTCACAATTCAGTGAGGATTGCTCATCCAAAGAGTTGCCAACAGTGGGTTGGGTAGTATGTTCTGATATCTGGGCTTGTAGTGGAAAACTAGGTATAACATTAACGCCCTGGTTTACATTCACAGATCGCTTGTTAGTAGGGAATTCCGCTTGTCAATCGCAAGCATCGAAATCTGAGAATGCATCAAACCTATTTGAGACCTCCAACGGAGTGAATGGTAGCAGGTGATCCATCCTCCCATTACCTGCAAAGTGATCAAATCTCTTATTTCCATTCATGTGGTGCCTAAGAGGAACAGTTTCCCACCTTGATGCATTTTCAGCAATCGTGGGATCAGATGCCTGCATCATATACCGGTTATTATATTGTATAGTAGGTTTAATCTGCGGATACGTCAATACCCTGGGATGGAATACAGGGTTCACAAGAGATCTCGGGTAGAAGTAAGTTAGATCACAGGGAAAAATGGATTTACCAAAGCTCCCTGTGATCCATTCTAAAATATATCTCACTGCCCCGGGATCTCTAAAATTGATGACAATTAGATCCCCCTTTATATTTTTCACTCTATTTCCCAGCCAGGGAAGTCGACGAACATGCAGAATATCTCCATTAACATTGGGGGGCAGTGGTCGATTTTGATTAAGCCAGTATATGGTTTTGTTTTTTAACTGGGAAAACCCCTCCCTCTTTCCCTCCTCTAGTGTCGGAACCCCCGCCAAGACAACCACAAAAGGGGCCGCTTTAGGGGGTAATTCAACCTGACGCCCCCTACGCTTCTCTGGTCTAGCTGTACTAGTTGTTCCCAGCTCCTCTCGCTTTCTTCCCATAAGAGGTTTATTCCCTTCCTTCGGAGCGTCATTAGCTGTGCCAGGTAGTAACTGTTGGACCGATTTAGGGGGTATTGCCCTCTGTTTTTTAATATTTGTGGGCTTACTAGTTTTATTTGTGACCGTCTCAACAGCAAGAATGGGAGATGACAGTGCTGCTACAGAGGGTGGAGCTAGCTTCACAGGGTCCTTAGATGGTGCAGCATATTTACTAACGGCCATTTCTAACACTCACAACCTTTCTTCTACCTTCTTCAGCCTCTCTATTATGGGTATAGCAAAGGACTTAATTAGATGTTCAAATCCTTCAAGAGGGACAGCTGGCACTGTTATCATATTCGGGGAGTTCAGGCGAGTATCCAAACCAGAGGGAGTTTGTTCTGTCTGTGTAGGAGATTTTAAAATTAATGCGGTATGTATAGGAGCCGCTGGGATTTGGCCATTAGGTATAATCACCTTCAGTGCAGATGTAAGTGTTGTATTCACCTTGGTGTTTTTGCCAAAGTCAGGATGGTGGATCCTACTTCTAAGTGGCTCTCCACCCCTTTTCCTTCTCTTATTGGGTGGCGGACCATAACCCTTGGGCTAGGCTGATTTTCTAGCCTTCTTATTCCTAGCGGTCTGAAGTACAGGCCCAGACTGCTCAACTATCACATCTGTACCTGTAGTTAAAACGCCTGGAAAAGGGACAATATTCCTAGACAAACTATTAGGAGGATCAAGTAAGGGCGGTGTGTCACGTAAAAGTACAGGAACATTATTAGTGGAAAGAATGTCCTCATTCTCTGTGTGAATAGTAACACCATCTGGTGTAGTACAAGACAACCCATCCAGGAGAGATCTACTTTTCAAGGACTCTACAGAGCGGCGCCGCTCCGCTCTGCGTTCAGCCAAAGAATTCTCCTTATCAAAGTCAATAACAGTCTTGAAGAAATAACTTTCTAAGGTGCCTTTAGAATTTCAAGCAATACCTCCGGGAGAGGGTTTGTCTCGTGCCTCGGCCATATGCAAGTATTAGAGTTTTAAAATGGTTAGATTGATTAAAAGGAATAAACTTACATAACGCGTTAGTGTACAGGCCCGGCCCGGCCTCGTCGTGCCTATGAGGGCCTTAGAGGGCCTGCCCTTTGCCCGGGCTTCGTCCGGCGCGTCCCGCGCGCGTCCTCGCGGGACGAGGGCCCTTGCGCAGCTTTAAGCGCCTCCTGGCGCGCTCGGTGGTGGCGTCAGCCTCAATAATCCTGGGTAGTGTATTTTTAACCGACCGGCGGAGCCAAGCCCGGCCGGTCGTCCGAGGAGGTTGGGGGCGGAGCCAAGCCCGGCCGTGAATCTGCAGACAAGTGAGCCCCGGAGTCCAGAACAAACAAACAAACACTATAACACTTCTGCCCAGAGTGCTGAAGAAGATTTGGCGCGACCGGGCCCAAGTCATTCATGTGGGTCCGGATTGGGCACGAAGATACTGGTATCCCGAGCTACTCAACATGGCGATTGATGCCCCGATCCAACTGCCTCTTCGGGAGGATCTTCTGTCGCAGCAGCTGGGGACGGTCCTCCACCCGAACCTGTCCAGCCTCCACCTCCATTCGTGGAGATTGAGCGGGGACAGTTGACAGCTTTCGATCTTCCTCCCGAAGTCTGTGTTGTCATTCTGGCTGGCAGGCATCCCTCCACGAAAACTGTGTACGCCTGCAGGCGGAACAAGTTTTTGGGCATGGTGCACAGCTAAGTCTGTAGATCCCCTTTCTGCCCCTCTTTTACAAGTTCTTCTGTTCCTTCTTTTCTTGGCCCAGCAGGGCTCTGCTCTGGGCACTATCAAAGGTTATCTTTCTGCCATCTCCGCCTTTCTACGGCTTCCTGATCAGCCTTCTCTATTTAAGTCCCCGGTTGTTAACTGTTTTCTGAAAGGCATTACGCACACATTTCCTTCTGTGCCGTTCATCATGCCTCAATGGGACTTAAACCTTGTCTTGACATTTCTGATGTGCGCTCCCTTTGAGCCCCTTCATAACTGTCCTTTGTGTCTTCTTGCACTCAAGGCGGCTTTCCTGGTAGCTATCACCTCTGCCAGAAGAGTGAGTGAGCTCCAGGCTCTTACTTCCAAACCTCCCTTCCTTTCTGTTCATCCGGACAAGGTGGTTTTAAGGACCTGTTGTTCTTTCTTGCCGAAGGTTGTCACATCCTTACACATTGGGCAGACCATCACTTTGCCCACCTTCTTTCCGCCTCCGCATCCTTCGCAAGAGGAAGAGAGGCTTCACCGTCTGGACCCAAAACATGCGCTCTTGATCTGTCTGAGCGCACACAACCGTTCCGGGTGGATGACCATCTCTTTCTTGGCTACGTGGGCGCCCAAAAAGGTTGGGCCGTGCACAAACGGACCATCTCTCGTTGGGTTGTTCTTTGCATCAAAGCCTGTTACTCGTTGGCAAGAAGCAGCCTCCTGTGGGGCTGCGTGCCCATTCCACCAGGGCAACAGCAGCCACTACTGCCTTGGGACGCGGCGTTTCCTTGCAGGACATTTGTCAGGCAGCTACGTGGGCCTCCCTGTACACGCTTACCAAGCATTACTGCCTTGACAGTGAAGTCCGGAGAGATGGCTTCTTTGTCCGTTCTGTCCTCTGTGACTTTCTGGTGTAATCTTGTTCGCAGACCCACCACCGGGGTTGGTATTGCTGCGATATCTATTCGAAGGTAAGGAATCTATGACTAACGTGTCTCTTTTAGACGCACAAGTTACTACTTGTGTAACGATATATCTGTAAGAGACATTAGTTAGTAATAGATTCCTTACCGCCCCACCCATCCTCCCCGTTCTGCGACCTGATTTCTAGGGTTAAGGACCTCCATTTCAGGGCCCTAGTTTCTTGGCACCAGTGGTCAGTTATTGGCATGGCTCTGTGTTCCTGGCGGGGAAAGTCGTGTGCAGAACTGACATCTGCGTGCATGGGTGGCGTCTAAGTAGTTTCTGTGACGTCATCTCAGCGCATACAACGCATCGACTAACTAATGTCTCTTACAGATATTGCAGTTCACATTTATGCATGGGTTCAAACGGTGACCACCAGATGGACGTCTTGGTGGTATAACTCTTAAGTCCTTCCATAAAAGCTTTGATAATTGGCACTCTAAAAAAAAAGACAAGTGTTGCCTATTTTGTAGAAATGCAGCTATCGCCGCGAGATGTAGGCAGACAGCAGTGTATTCTATTTCTGACTGCTGCAAGTGTAACAAATAACAAACAATATTTTGTATGGTGAGCATCAAGTTTCGCCCTCCTCTGAATCTGTCCAGGGTCTCTGCTTCTCACTGGGCTCTGGCCCAATGAGCCGCTTAATGCACAAGTTACTACTTGGGTAATGATATTTCTCTCATGGAAAATCGTCACTTTCCTCATTGCAGTTACGTTCACTAAGGAGAGTACGTGAGCTACAGGCACTAACCATACAAGAACCCTTTTTCCAGCTTCACAAAGACAAAGTGGTTCTTCGTACCAACCCTAAGTTTCTGCCTTTCACATCACTCAATCGGTTGAGTTACCAGTGTTCTTTCCACACCTGGATGCAGTAGCAGAATGAGCTCTACACACTTCAGATGTTAGGAGAGCCCTTTTATATCAGATAGAAAGCAAAAAGTAATTTTGTAACACTAAACAACTTTTTGTTTCTTTTGCTCCACCTCACAAAAGAATCCTGTGTCCAAGTCCGGTATTGCCAGATGGATCGTTAAATGTATTCAGCCACAGGTTAGCCACTGCTTTGGGAGAATACTGCTATATAGTCTATACAAGGCATGTGATCTACAGCTCACATGCCTCGAACGGAAAATGTTACTTACCCAGTAAGCATCTGTTCTTGGCATGTAGAGTTGTAGATTCACATCCGCCCACCCGCCTCCCCGGGTACCTATACCTTTTGCAGCTCTCGCTTACTTTGTATAGATATGCATGGACATCTCTATTCTGTCTTACTAACTCCATTCTCACCCTCTGCGAGAAAACAATCTAACAATGGAGCCGATGCCCATGCGTACTATTACCGAAAGGAGGAGGAGACCTACCTCGTGACTGGAGAGACTTTATTTATTTATTTATTTTGACAGTTTTATGGAGCGCGAACCAGACCCTCTCTAGAGTGCCAGTAATCAAAGCTTTATTGGAAGGACTTCAGAGTTATTCCACCAAGACGTCCACCTGCCCCAGTGTAGAATCTTAAAATAATCCTCACATGATTAATGGGACCACCTTTTCAACCCATGCATAAATGTGAACTGCAATTTCTCTCCTGGAAAATCCTTTTCTCATTGCAGTTACTTCACTGAGGAGAGTGGGTGAACTACAGGCACTAACCATAGAAGAACCTTTTTTTCCAACTTCACAGAGACAAAGTGGTTCTTCGTACTAACCCCAAGTTTTTTCCTAAGGTAGTTTCTGCCTTTCACATCAATCAGTCGGTTGAGTTACCTGTATTCGTTCTTCAACCAGATTCAGGGGCAGAACAAGCTCTACACACCTTAGATGTTCAGAGAACCCTTTTATATTACATAGAACAAAGTCATTTTGTAAAACTAAGCAACATTTTGTTGCTTTTGCTCCACCTCACAAAGGCAATCCTATATCCAAGTCAGGTATTGCCAGATGGATTGTTAAATGGATTCAAACATGTTATGCAAAAACAATGAGAACTTTAACAATTCCCCCTAGAGCGCATTCCACTTAGAAAATAGGGACTACTATGGCTTTCTTACGAAACATCCCCATAGTTAACATTTGTAAGGCTGCAAAGTGGTCTACACCACACACATTCACCAAGCACTATTGTGTAGATGTGTTAGCGAGACAACAAGCTAATGTGGGCCAGGCAGTATTAGAAAACTCTTTCAGACAACTGCAACAGCTACAGGTTAGCCACTGCTTTGGGAGAATACTGCTGTATAGTCTATGCAAAGCATGTGTAGCTTCGAATGGATAATGTTACTTACCCAGTTAGCATCTCTTCTTGGCATGTAGAGCTGTAGATTAACATGCTCCCGCCTGCCTCCCCGGGTACCTATGCCGGGTACCTATACCTGTTGCAGTTCTCTCTCTACGCAAGGACATTTCTATTCTTTACTTACTAACTCCATTCTCACCCTCTGCTGGAAAACAATCTAACAATGAAGTTGATGTCCATGTGCACTATTACCGAAAGGAATAGTCACCTACCTCGTGACTGGCAAGACTTCAAAGAAAAACAACTTGCAAACATCTGGATCCAACACTAGATGGCAGGAGTATACAAAGCATGTGAATCTACAGCGCTACATGCCAAAAACAGATGCTTACTGGGTAAGTAACATCTTCCTTTACTTACTTGCACCAAGTCTTGCTTGGTTCTAAAAATAAAATCCAACAAAGATTTTCTTTTTATACAAACAATTGGTTTGAGTTCAGTCTTTGAGTGTGTGATATCATTTCTTGCCTGAGTGTGTACAATAATTGCTTACCACAACCCTCTGATTAAGCCTTACTGCTCAACCATACTGCCACAAATAGGGAGTAAGGTATTATCTACTTTAATCTCTGTAAGCCTTTGGGATATAGTGGACTCTGTGCACATGATACCTTACTTTGGTATAGTATATACAGAGACAGCTTTCTACACACAGCACCAGTGTTCTTTCCTTGAGCTGTGCCACTGTTCCACAATTTGCACCCTTTAGGACTCAAATAGGTCTCTAGTAGATGATACCCCTGGTACCTAGGGCATTGGTGCTAAAAAGGGTCCCCAAGGACTGCAGCATAAATTGTGCCACCCTAAAGGATGCCTCACCAAGCTCATGCCTACTGCCATTGCATCCTGCGTGTCTTTGTGCAGAGAAAACTAAGAGTCGACATGGCACGCAGCCTTGTGTTACAAAAAGGCAAGTAGTCCCTGATCAAGAGTCAATCTTTTGGGCATATTTAAGAGCCTGCCTCAAAAAGGATCATTTGCTATAACCAGACATAGACATTACTGTAGACCTATACATTCAATATCATAAGCAAAAACATAAGATATATCAGTGTGCACTAAATTATTTCAACAAATCGCATTGAGGATATAGCCAATATGTAAATAAAAGATATGGTTATTTTTATAAAAACATCTGTGCAAAATGGGATGGACATTACAATTCACACCTAATTAAAAACATCTTCTCATGCAAGACGTTTCAATACATATGTTAGAGACATTTATAATTCCACATTAAAATTGGAGACAAAGAAAATTTAAGGAGTCGACCTGGCGTTTCGGTGAAATCAAATTCCTTTACCTTATGCAGGATAAAGTTTTCATAAAAAGTCTAAATAGCAAAAAATATTTTATTAAAACACAAATTATGCCTCTGTGTAAAATTACAAACAATATCCCAAAATATATCTTCTAATATTTTATTAAGCATTCGTACTACTAAAAGGGGCTAATACCCCTAATTGATCAGGGATTAGTTGTGTTTTTCTAACTTGCTACCCAATCCCTTTTCTTAGTATTAGGGGAATTACCTTCTTTTTTTGCATCCCTGTGTTCCATGCCTGTAAAACACTAGATGTGGTATAGGTAAGTCACCCCTACAGCAGGCCCCACAGCTCGAAGGCAGGCGGCACTACACCCATGTGTGGCCAAATCTGTGTGATTGGATGTGTCCCTGTGATATCTAAGTTCACCCTTAGATGCCACAAGCTAACAGGGAAGCCATATTGAGGACATGGACTGGACACTCGTCAGGTACATGATGTCTTCACTGTACCCCTGAGATGGTTGGTACCAAACATCTCATCTTAATAAACCTGCATTGATGCCAGTTTTGCATTTATTAATAAATGCCCCAAAGGACACTGTACGGGTGCCCCCTAAAGCCCTACCAATCCCTAGTATGTTCACTGACCGGTCTCCACCAGTCAGTCGCCCTGTACAAATTTCTGGCCCCCTGAGGTGGGAGGCTCTGCTCTTGAGAGGTCAAGAACAAAGCATAGGCAAAGCTTCAAAGGCCCTGCTGCCTTCGTTATGCGACCCAAGCCTCTCCAGATAGTAGATATATCTCATCCCGCCCCCCCCCCCCCACCCAATCCCCCCAAACTGACCCCCATTTTATGGCGGCAAGCCAGGTGGGGAATATTTGTAAGAATAAGAGGCGTGGCCACATCAAGCCAGCACCACCCTTAAGGTTGACTAGCCGATGTGGACCCTACTTTTTAGATTCCTCCATCTTGTTTTGATTGGAATTAGCCTTCTAGAGTCAGGGTTATACCCCCTTCTCTCAGGAAGTAGTCATTAAAGGGGGGAGACACCCTAAAGCTAGTCAGCCCATTGGTTACTACCTGTCACTCCTCTTGACGCCCCGAAATTGAGTATTTAGGTGGCAACCCTAAATCTAAGATTCGATGCATCAAGAGAAGAAGGATGAAGAAGAGTCACTGCCTGGCGAGAACAGCAGAAGAGCTGTGCACTTTTTCGTGAAACCCTGCCTGCCGCAACCTCTCTCGACAGTCGCAACAGTGACTTGTCCTGCAAGCTGGAGGTTTGCACCGGTCTTGGGTAGTCTGCCATCACTTCCAGAAGTTGCCTATAGTCTACTTTGGAGTAGAGGAGCTGCTCCCCTGCTATTCGCAGTACAAAAGGGGGAGGTGATGGATGGAGCATCTGAACCAATCAAACACTCACACCTAGTCAAAGGATCTGGGTTTAATCCATCACCGTTCTTTAGCCCACTCTGCCACCCCAGTTCAGACATGGCTATATGCAAATCAGTCTGACCCTGTGCCTCATGGGAACAGTCCAGCCCGAACTGCCAAGCCATGCCTTCCCTGGACCGGAAACAAGCTTCCGAAGAGCGGTTTCTGGCATTACAGCCTTCTTCAGCCCGGCTTGCTTGAATCCAGTGGCAAAGTGAGCAAGGGACTCACGTCTGAGCATACCCTGCCACACTTATGGCGGTACAAAAGGGGGTGGTGATGGATGGAGCATCTGAACCAATCAAACACTCACACCCAGTCAAAAGATCTGGGTTTAATCCATCACCGATTTTTTTAGCCCACTCTGCCACCCCAGTTCAGACATGGCTATATGCAAATCAGTCTGACTCTGTGCCTCATGGGAACGGTCCAGCCCTAACTGCCAAGCCATACCTTCCCTGGACCGGAAACAAGCTTCTCGCAGGCACTGAAAAGCAGAGTCTGATCTACCGCCTTGTAGCTTCCCCGCCTGACCAATGCTGCAGACAACCCGGAGAAGGTACTTGTGATCTGGAAGTGCAGCCTGGTCTCTACACAGAGTGGGAAGACACCAGGACCAGCCAGAGCCATGCAGCACCAACCTCCGCATCAAAGAGCAACAATTGTAGTCCAGTCTGGATTCCCACTGCACCAGGACAGAGCTTCCGTTGAGACCCACTTTGTGAGTGCCCCAGCTCTCCTAATTTTGCCCCTGATAGTTGTTTGACCCAAACTGCACGGAGCAACTTTGCTCACCCCGGCCAGATGACCTGAACACCCTGCATCAATACTGCCCATCCTGGGTACCGGAGAACCGGCTGTGCCCCCTTGCT
This sequence comes from Lissotriton helveticus, assembly GCF_964261635.1. Classification (NCBI taxonomy): domain Eukaryota; kingdom Metazoa; phylum Chordata; class Amphibia; order Caudata; family Salamandridae; genus Lissotriton; species Lissotriton helveticus. The sequence continues at coordinate 108,720,943 of NC_136067.1, forward strand.
CTAAGATTCGTTGCAACCCAAGCCCCCGTTTGGGAGCTCTCTGACTTCAAGCCCCCCCTGTGCAGCCTCTTTTCAGGTGGCCTCCCTTCACTGTGACATGCCCAGGCACCAACCTCACCAGCATCCTGCTGCCCGCTAAACCCGAGTAGCTCCCAAAGACTGCTGGTAGTACTTTGGACCTTGTCGCACCTACAAACCAAAACCCAAAAGGTGAACCCCCAAAACAGACTGTACGCACACATGACTGTTCGAGGCATATGAGCTGCAGAATACATACTTGTGCATAGATCGCCATCTGTTGTTGGGCTCAGATGTTTTCATTTTGTTGTTGTCTTGGAAGAAGTCTTTGTAGTCATAAGATAGGTGACTTCTCCTTTGGACGATAGTGTGCATGGGCATCGACTCCATTTTTAGATTGTTTTTTACTGCCATCGGATTCGGATGTGATCTGCTGTGCTCCGGCTCGACAGTGTTTCTAACCATTTTCGATGCGCAACCCATCAACAATCGACAGTATTGTTTCGGTCGCGTGCCCTTACATGTGCTAACCTTAAAATCCTCGATTCCAGTCACCGCTGGCCTATCAGCGCCATTCGAGCCTACGGCTAATGGAAATGAATTCCATTAAAAAAATGCCCCCAGTGTGGAGCTAAATTTCCACACAGTGACCACCACAAGGCCTGCAACCTTTGCCTCTCACTAGAAGACGAGGAAAGGGATTGTCAGGCCTGTGCCTCTTTTCGTTCCAAAAAGACGATCCGTGATCGCCGGGCTCGACAACACGTTATGGCTCAACAGGCTGCACCGGTGCCGGACGACATTTTCGACAAAGGCCCCGATCTTCCAGAGGAAGTGGATTCGGAAGAGCTCGAGATTGTCTCTGAAGCTGAAGACACCGACTCCGATGACAACATCACTCCAGGTCAGCGAGTGAGTACAAACGTCCCTGCCCCAGTCCCATCAGAAAAACAAAAGGCTCCGGTCAAAACTTCGCCTGAAGGCCTAGGTCGAGACTGAAAGAAAATTTCAGTAGCCCCACCTACGGGCCTGGCTCTGAATACAAAAGAAAATCCTTTTGGCAGCTCGAGACCGAGCAAGCCGCATCTTGTTACCCATAAAACACAGTCAGTACCAAAATCAGGCACACACCCTATTCCAGTGACACCCAAAAAGGCCTCGGAATCCAAATCTTCGGCACCATAAAACCATAAGGCCTATGAACCAAAACACCAAAAACCTTCAGATCCGAAGATGATTTCGAACTAGACATCGACGCCACAGGAGCACAAGACCCCTTCTACGTCTCCAGAGCCCAAATCAAAACTACGATCCGAACCGAAAAAATCAGCACCAAAAGCAAACAACCAGGAAGAACTGTTTTGACCAGATCCTATCGATCCGAAATAAAAGACATTGCATGTTGACCCTAAAACAGGCCATATTGTCAATGTTCCAGCAAAGAATAAGGAATCAGATACCTCACACTCTCCTGAGGTACATGTGAAGAAAAGAGACTTTGCAACCTCACCCTTAAGACTATCTTCTCCTTTTCTTCCTACCAAACCTTTGTCTCCCACAGACTCTCCTATACACTCTCCTAGACTCTCTACAATAGATCCACAGTCACCCTTACCCTCGATGAGGATGATCTAGGGGACTGGGGTGGACACAATAAGGATCCTTTAGTTGACCCTGATGATAACACTATTCCACCACAGGACGCATGGGATGATTGCAACAATCCTACAGAGTCGCCAGACATTTCTGATCCGGATGTATACCCATCTAGGCCATCCCCTCTAGACGAAAATATAGGTTTTAGTCAGCTCATTAATAGGGCTGCGCAATTGCCTTAAATTAAACGGCAGCAAGACCGAGGTGCTCGTGGTGGGGTGTGGGGGGGGGGGGGGGGGGGGGTGAGTCCGACTGCTTGGCCATCGGCATGGTGGCCATCCTGTTTAGGGGATGTCCCTACACCCTGCCAAGAAGCAAGAAACCTGGGAGTGTGGTTTGACGCAGAACTCTCTTTTGGACCTCAGATAGGCCGGGTGGTGGGGGTCTGCTTCAGCGCCCTGAAAAGCTTGCGGAAGGTTTTAGATCTCCTCCCTACGATAGCCCGCAGGACGCTGGTGTATGCCCTCGTCACATCGCGCCTGGATTATGGCAATTTACTTTATCTAGGAGCCACCGGTAAGGCCATCAACCGCCTTCAGGTGCTGCAGAATGCTGCGGCTCGCCTGATCCTGAAATTCCCTAAGAGATCGGCGTCTAAGGCAGCCCTCCAGGCCCTTCATTGGCTCCCTGTAAGGAGTAGGGTCGAATTTAAGGCCCTCTGCACATGCCACTGCATTTTGGGAGGTAAAGCACCCGCCCCATTACAGGGCTTGATCACCCGGTATGTACCTATGCGCGCTCTGCGCTCCTCCTGCGCAGGGCTACTTAAGGTCCCCAGGATAAAAAAGGCACGCATGGGGGGCAGGTCCTTAAGGTATCTGGCCGCGAAATTTGGAATGCGCTGCCACTGGACCTCCGCCTGGAGCCATCTGAACCTGACTTCAGGGAGAAACTAAAAACCCACCTCTACACGCAGTAAGCCGGGCTGCCCTTGCGGTTGTGACTCTGCTGATTCCACACACCACAGCGCGGGGACACGCCTTTTGTGCGTAACCAGGCGCTATATAAACTTCCCTTATTATTATTATTATAATATCATGGTGTTGAACTACATTCAGAACCCATGGAAGAGGATTTCCTACTTGATGTATTTACTCAGTCACAGATATCAATGCAGACATTACCTATGCTTAAAGGTGTCCTTAAACATGCTCCAGAAATATTTAAAGACCCTGTCAGGACCAGGATTCTTAATCCTCTCATTGGTAAAAAATATAAATCGGCCCTCAACGGTCCAATTTACATTCAAGGACAACTCCCTTTAGATTCTTTGGTAGTCTTAAATGCAAGAAAACGTGCTAATTCCAAAACATCTGGTGATGCTCCACCTCCAGACAGAGTCTAAACTGCTAGATACATCAGGCAAACGAGTTGCCTCCCAAGCAGCCAATCACTGGAAATAGCTAATGTACAAGCACTGCTTGCCAGATATGACAGGGCTCACTACGATGAGCTTGAAGATCTTATTCAACATTTATCTGACCAATACAAAGCCAACGATCTGATCCAAGAGGGCAAGTTAATTACAAATTCATCTATCAAATGTGCCCTCAATGCAGCTGACACTGCATCTAGATCTGTCAACACCAGTGTCTTACTTCGCAGACATGCATGGTTGCGCATTTCTGGTTTTAAACAAGAAGTGCAAACCGCTATCTTAAATCAGCCGTTCGATCAAGAACACCTCTTTGGCCCAGCTGTGGATACAGCTTTGGAAAAAATGAGAAAAGACTCCGACACTGCAAAATCAAATCGAGCATTACAATCTCAAACACCACGAGGTTCCTTTCGTCGCTCCATTTATAGGGGCGCGTCCAAAAACATTAGCACAGACACTACTTCCTCCGACAAGAGTCCCACGCAAACATCCCCCAACAAAGGATATTTTAGAGGTGGGTACAGACAAAATAATAACAAGGGTAGAGGCTGAGGTAATAACAACCAAACCTCCACTACTACCAAATAATGACTTCCCTCCTCTCCCTCCAGACCGTTCCACTCCGGTCGGAGGAAGACTCACCGTTCCTACCTGTCTGGAACTCCATCACTACAGACAAGTGGGTAAGACAAATTATCCAGTATTGTTCCTGCCTGGAACTTACTGTAACTCCCCCAACCATACCGACCAAACAACGTCCAATGTCCACGGAACCTCTAATGCTCCTCAAACAGGAAGTTCTCCCACTTATTCCAAAGCATGCAATAGAACCAGTTCCCCTTCAGTATCCAGGAACAGGTGTTTACTCCCTCTATTTTCTCATCCCTAAAAAAGACGGAACTCTCAGACCAATACTGGAGCTCTGACCTTTGAATATCTACATACAATCAGACCATTTTCACATGGTCACTCTTCAACAGGTCCTCCCACTACTCCAACAAAGGGATTTCCTTGCCACTCTAAATGTCAAGGACACCTACTTCCATATTCCTATACACCCTGCTCCCTGGAAATATTCAAGGTTTGTAGTGGACGGTCAACACTATCAATTCAAGGTCTTCCCATTCGGAGTGACCACAGCACACAGTCTTCACAAATTGTCTAGCAGTAGTAGCCACCCACTTGTGAAGACAACAAATTCATGTGTTCCCATTCCTGGAAGAATGGCTCATAAAAGCCAAGTTATACAGCCAGTGTGTTCACCACACTCCTTAAATAATTTAGCTGATCCACAACTTGGGGTTCACAATAAACCACACCAAGTCAAATCTTCAACCATCCCACATACATCAGTATGTAGGGACCACAATAGACACTTTCAAAGCGCTTGCATACCTCAATCCAGTCAGAATAGCCAGTATGCAAATCATCATAACAAGATTTCAGCCCCAGCACTCACTACCAGCTCGAGTGTTAATGCAGCTAATAGGAATGATGGCCTCTTGCATTCTCATAGTACCTCACGCAAGACTCCAGATGCGCCCTTTACAAGAATGTTTTAGCACGTCAGTGAAACCAGGCTCAATGTCAACTTTCAGCTCTGGTGTTGGTGGACAGCCGCACATATCGCTCTCTGCAGTGGTGGAACACACAAAACCTTTCCAAAGGGCGACTGTTCCAAGACCCAGTGCCACAAATAGTGCTAACAGCGGACGCATTGCTCACCGGCTGGGGAGCCCATCTCTTAAACCATACAATTCAGGGCAGGTGGACCCCTCAACAAAAAATGCCCCACACCAATTACTCGCAATCTTTCTAGCATGACAGCAATGTATAATATACAAAAACGAGCAGGAACACCTTCTTTGCAGCTCAACTAGCGCAAAGCATATGGAGATGGGCCATCCCACAAAACATATGCCTTGTAGCAGAACAGCTTCCAGGGGTACACAATCAGATTGCTGATCTGCTCAGTCGTCAGGCACAGCAAATCCACGAATGGGAACTTCATACACAAGTTCTTCATCCACTTTTTCACATGTGGGGCCACCCAGACATAGATCTGTTCGCCACACAAGCAAACACAAAATACACAACCTTCTCCGCCAGGTATCCACACCCATTGTCCAAGGGCAATGCGATATTGATGAACTGGTCAGGCAGATTTGCATACGCTTTTCCAACACCCGAGCCCAACACCAGATAGCGATATATGCACAAGTATGTGATTCTGCAGCTCTACATGCCAAGAACAGATGCATACTGGTTAGTAGCATTTTCCTTTCCTTACATAGGATTGCATTGCACGGAAAGACGTGCAACTTTGAACTGTATTGCTGTTTAATCTATTGAGCTAACAGAACTTACCTTTAAAAAAAGTGTTATTTTTCTAAATTGGTCTCAGATTTGTTCTTTGAGTGTAAGCCTCATTTATTGCCTCTGTGAGTACAACAAATGCGTTGTACAACCCTCGGAGAAGCCTAACTACTAGCCCACACTGCCACAAAAGAGAGCGATAGTATTATCTACTTAGCCTCAGTAAACCAATTGGGGATCCACTGGACTCTCTAGATAGTGTACTTCTCTTTAGTGCACTGTATAGAGAGCCAGCTTCCTACATATACATATAATTTTTAAGTTCTCCTTCCAACATGTTTTGGTTAATGTGGCGAGGGCAATTGTTTCTTCCTCTTGTGTAGTCCCTTTTTGGGCTTAGAATGAGTCTAGGGCCTAAACCGCTAATATTTCCTTACACATCCCAACTCTGTCTTATCTTTTTGAAATACTAATAACACCATTGATTGATGCTTTCATTTGGACCTCAGATCTATGTACTGTAATATTCTTCCCGGCACACCGTGACAAGTTGTTCTTGTGATGCTCTTCATTGGCTATCATATAACTCTTCCTTGGTAGTTTAATAGTGCCCTCTAGGCTGGGCCCTCTAGAACTCTAGGGTGGTCTCCATGTAACACTCATTGGGGTCATTAACAGTATCCCAGAGTGATGTGTAATTATTGCTTCTGGGTGGCTTCTTAGAACACCATGATGACTTAACAGCTTACCATTCAGTCCTCTGTCTCTTGTGTGGTCTGTATATAAAACTCTGTGGATGCCCCACTGGGGTTGATGCTCCATAGTCCTGCGTGATCTCAATATAACCTCCCCATGGTAGCTTAACAGTTCTTCAGTGGGTTTGATACTTTGATGGTCTCCGTTATGAAACCTATGATGCATGTTTACTCTTTGATACTTTGTACTTGGGAGTTGCTATACTTAAGCAATCCTGTGATAAAATTATCTGTAAAATGTATAATAGCTACTTCTCTATCAATTAACTTAAATCTTTCCCTCTCTACCTCAGTTCCTACGAAGCCATTGCGGGAAATTTACAATCCCCCAGTTTATGAAACTCAACTACAAATAATGCAGGATTTTTATTCCACCCTTTATGAAGAATGGTAACGTATTATAAGATCTCAGGCTACTTTTGATGACTCACAATGTCGAGCAGATTGTATGAAAGTCTTTTAAAATGTCCCTTTTATACCTTATAAATGTAACATCGTTATGTTCCTTAGAGAACATTTTTACATGACCGACTGATCTTCACTGCTATTTAGGAGAATGTTTTGCGATTATTGAGCCTGTGTAGAAACAAAGGGCCCCTGGTTAAAAAGCTTGCAATACTGACAGTATTAGCCATGGTGCATGAATACATCTACACATGTATTTTGTTATGGGCTGCACTATACATCTGTGGCCTACTTGCCAAGGACGTAAGGATTTTGGTGAATAGTGACATAGATATATGCGCGAGGAGGAATAGAGCTTCTTCAGATCACATTTCAATTCTGATGGATATAATTACCTCTGCATGTTAATTCTTTGTAACAATTCTTCAATTCTTTATTGAGATGTTCTTTAAACAAAGTAGAACACAGTCATTTGTATACAGGCTAGAACAAGCTGATGGAAAGCTTTGCTGACTGAACAAGGAAATAGGTCAGTCTGGTTACAACCAACGTCATTCCTGAACCTGGAGTTTAAGGGTATGGGTGACACACACTGTTCAATTTCTAAAAACAATATGTGCTCAAGGTTTCACTAACGATGCGACTGGAGCTTGATTGACTCACTGTCCTTGCCAGGTCTGAAAAATGCCAGTACCAGTGGACATGTGGATGCATGGCTATTACTATTTTTTAGTGCATATTGGATTAGTAAGCTGATGTGCTCTGCTGAAAATAGGCAGCCACCACTGCTATGTGGTGGATTGCCATAAAAAAATGCCAGAGTTAAGCCAAATACGGCACAAATTAAGCAGAAAGAAGGGCAGACTTATACAAGGCGAAGCAGACAACAGGAGTAAAGAGAAACAACCTACAAATGGAGATCTTGTAATCATTTTCATGGCACTCGCCTTCATAGTATAAAACAATGTAAGTCCTTTGCTCCAGGAGAAGAGCTAATTTACATAATCTATTTCTTATTTGAATCTAAAAAACATACAACATTTAAATTAAAACGTTTCGTAGGAGAGAGTGTAAGGGAGGGGTAATTTACATTCATCCTTACTGTCAAGATTCAACCACTGTGGACAGTATCATTATGCAAAGCAAACAAGTGTGCATTCTGAATACATAATTTCTTGTCATAATTTATAGATCATGGACCCTCTTAGAGCCTTTAGAAGTGGACCCCAAGTGTGTTTAAATGATTTGGTTTGGTTGTTGATTTGATATTGAATTGCTTTTTTAGATGGATAGTTTTAGCCTTAAATGCCTCGCCTTTAGAATATGCCAAAGTGTCAGACTGGATCTGAAGACTTTTTCAGCAGTGCTCCCCCACATCAGTAGGTGGCAGTTTGCTTGGTCTCAGAGTGTTTGTGATCTAGCCTGGCTAGGATCCTGCTAATCAGGACCCTAGTCACTGTGATTTCTCTCCTAAATTGACTATGGTAAGTACTTTTGTACCTCCACAATTGGCTACTGTTGTACCCTTGTAAGTCCCTGGTATATGGTAATAAGGTACTCAGGGCATAGGTACACCAGGGGCCTCCCATGGGCTGCAGCATGTATTGTGCCACCTATGAGAGTGCACTTAAACTGTGACTACAGGCCTTCTATTGTATCGTGTGCCAGTTGGTGCTTGTTCCAATCACGACAGATATACTTTCCATATATCTGAGGTCACTGCACTTAAAACCTATAAGTGACCCCATGGCAGGCTCTTCAGTCCTGAGGGCAGGGTGCTTGGTTATAAGTGTGAGGGTGCCTCTGCATGACCAGGACACCCCTGCAAACCCCAGACTCAATTCTCCAGGCTTTAAGTGCATTCAGCCATTTCCATACATATATGGGACATCATTCATTATGAGATGTCTAACTATATAATGGCTGCACCAAACACTGAAGCAAGGAGTAGGCACTTGAAAAATGGGGGAAAAGCAAGGAGAAGGCAGGAGCAAGAGCGATGCAGCAGCTCGGGGAGAGCTGGGTCTAGTACCAACACACGTGATCATAAGTCTAAACTGATAGAGGAAAAATATCTGTTAGCTAATTTTTCTACTAGCCTTGATTTGAGGTTGGTGAATGATAGCTGTCTTGTAGGCTGCTACTCCTCCCATGCCCTTTGGGACTTGGCGGTTTTACTGGCTGATCGGGTGACCTTTGGTCTAGGAACATTCAAGGTGGCTGTGAGGCAGTGAACTTTGCTATTCTCTCTGGCTTGGATACAACCGACTGCTTAGGTTGAGCAATGGGTTCCAGTGTGGCACTTTGGTGACAAGCCTGGATGACATCTGTGGGCTTCTCCAAGGGTATGCAAGTGTGTCTGATGGACATGCCATTTTATGACTCCCACCTTTGATTAAAAAAATATATTTTACCCTGGAATGGTTTAAGAAGAGTAGGGCCAGGAGCATGTTTTTGGGGTCTTTCCACCCCCACCAGCAGTTCTAACAGTTTTGCTCTTTCCGTGGCTATGGTCAGGGCTTTTGCTAAAGCCAGGTCCCTCCACCAACCCAGCAAGCCTTTCAGCCCATTTGTGGCCTTTACCATAGTACTCAACACTCAAACAGCCAGGACGTGTACGGCTCAGTCCCCTGCAAAATTGCTTTAGAGTGCCCTTGCCGGCACACAGCCACCCTGTTGGAGGCAGGACCCAATATTTTGCAGGATTAATCTTTTCTGGATTCACATGCTGTGTATTATTCTGTCATCTAGTGGCTTGGTACGGAATTCTCCACTTTTCTGTAGTCCCACTTCTATTTTTGTTGAGCCTCACTGGATCCCCGTTTAGTGGATCCTGTGACGTTGTAAACACTCCCCCAGAAGCTCCTGCCAGGGGCGTAACACCGGCACCTGCAGCCCCCTAACTCCAGGAGACCCCCTTAGCACAGCACTCTGACTGTGAGCTCCTGATTGAACCCGGAGGTGGCCCCTCCACATGCCTTGAAGGGAGGCCCCCTCGAGTTTCGTTACGCCTTTGGCTCCTGCTAGTCCTCTTCAGGTTCTTTTTTCCACCGTTGAGTCTTGATGCTTTGCTGGAGGCTCTGCAACACAAGGAAGAAGAAGGTTGCAAAGAAGTTCGCTGAACGTTTTGCATCAAATTCGCTTGCACCATTTCACCAGCCTACAATGGCAGTCTGTGTGTAGGTTTTGTCATAATTGGAACTCGTGTCAATCATCTTTCACTCATTCAATGAAGGGATTGAGAGTTCTTGTCTTGACTAGACTTGAAAACCACAAAAAAAATCAGTTAAAGCCAAATAAGTATTATTCTAAAAACAGAATTGAACTATATTTTTCCATATCAAGGAGTTGACTATTATCATTAGAATTCATGGATGTACAAATAGCTCCTTATCCACGTTCAACCCCTTAGTCTCTTTTGTGTCGAATTTTAAAATGTTTTTGCTATATAGCTAGCAACCGCTTGTTACATTTTAAGAGTTTCCATCCTGTTCTCCTCACGGAAAGCACCCCTTAAGGGGAATGACTACAAGTTCAAATAAATAGAAGTATGGAGGAAGCATATGATGTAGCTAAGCAGGACTCTCTTGAGAGATTTAGAGAATGAAGATATAGGGAGCACACACTAACTAGAGCTGCTCGTGTCCTTGATTTCCTTTTTCCTTCTCACAGACACAATTGAGAGAGCCGTATCTCCCGCGGTGCGAAGGCGCGCTTCTTTCCCCACACAGAGACCGCATTCTAAAGAGTGCCCCCGTTTTCTTAGTGAGCGGTATTTCAAATACGGCGAGCATCTTAATGAAATGCTAATCACTTTTACTTGGAAACATTTATTCTCTTTAACCTTCTAGCGCGACGCGCATTAGTGAATGAGTTTTGTTATTTGAGCACTGCCTGTGTCACAGAGGATTGAAGAACAGTGCTACTGACTTTTCTGTTTGTTTCAACAAACTTTATTGAACAATCCTGCATATCGAGAATCGGATATTGGAGTTGTATGCCCTACTGCTCTGTACAGGCAGCCTTTTGCAAGATAGGCAGACGTATGCCTCTGTTTTAAGTTTGATTCCTCACAAGCTCTTCAGCGGGACCTGGCCCATTATTTTTCTTTGGGTATTTAGTTGCTCACTCACAGAAGAGACCTTGTATTTATCAGAACTCACCCTAGAGCATATTTAAGTAAGCGAGGGTACACAACCTGAATTCTTAATCTTTTTTGGCTCTATAAGCCCTTTTCTTTGCCAGCACCATAGTCTTTGAAGGGGGAGAGGAGGAGCGGGACAGGGCTGCAGGTCCCAGGCTCCCCAGCGGCTGACTCTGCCGCCGACGCCCGCATCACGCACCTGGAGGCGCTTTAAATTTCAGCAGGGCTCATGCAGCGCGTGAAGCCCTTTTTTGCCAGCACCATCGTCTTTGAATGGGGAAAGCAGGAGCTGGACAGGACTGCAGGCCAGAGCACCCCAGCGGCTGACTCCGCCACAGACACCCGCATCACGCCCCCGGTGGCGCTTTAAATTTCAGCAGGGCTCACGCAGCGCGTGAAGCCCTTTTTTGCCAGCACCATCGTCTTTGAAGGGGGAGACAGGCGCGGGACAGGACTGCAGGTCCCAGGCTCCCCAGCGGCTTACTCCGACACCCGCATCACGCACCCGGAGGCTCTTTAAATTTCAGCAGGGCTCACGCAGCGCGGGACGCGCCCGGGCATGTCTAGGCCAAGGGCGGGCCCGTCTCAGCCCGTCAGAGACAGTTTTTCTCTTTTTCTTTTCTTTCTAATGGGGGCCATTGTTGTATTTAGTGTAACTGCATTGCTAACTTCCTTTCTATCATTGTGGCTAGTGACCGCCTAAAATGAATAAACTAAAGTACACTAAAGGTTCAATTGTCACCAGGCGGAATCATGCCTGATTACCGAAATTAAATTGACAGAACGTAGACTCTCTTAACACCCCAACCCTCCCTGCGTAGACTTTCCACTACACTGGTACTTACAGATCTAGCTACGATAACTAACAAAGAGACATTATCTTCACCGCCAAGCACTTCGGCCCTAGCAACAATAGACATAACATCCGACTCTGCCCCCATTTCGCCTCCTGATTGTGGATCAAGCCCGGTCAACTCTAAAGTTACCACCAGAGGGCCAAAGGCCACTCGCAAGCTAAATTATGCCACCAAATCCGTTCGAAATAAAAAGAAGAGCAAAACCACCTTAAAAAAGAGCAAACCCACACATAGGGTAAACGGGAACAAAGGGAACCCCGCTGTTGACATGGGCCAAACCAATAAGGGTCCCTAGACTACCACTAAACAGAGTATGACTGATAAAGCTGTTGATAATGTACTCTATGGGAACTTTTGGGGTAGACTTGAGACAAGTTTGTCAACTTTCCTGGAACCCATTTTGCTAAAGGTATCAACTGTAGAATCCAGACTTATAAAAATAGAGGAGTTGGTTGGTAGTACATACCCAGTTAGATCGATAGCTAATACGAACTTAAACGAACACAATCTAATAGGGGGGTGGGCATGGCTGCTGCCCCAACTACCAGCTCGAAAGCTACTGATCAAACATCAAATAGGAGTAATAACTCCCATATGACTTCCTCTAAAGTGCTGGCCACCACCTCAGCATAGATAAACCCACAATAATACTATCTCAGTAATCCCGTTGGCTCAGAAAGGGGAGCACAGGCTGAGGGGGCAACAGGTGGAAATAAAGCAATTAGGAAGGGCAGAGAACTGCAAGAACAGAAATACCAGTTCCTTAGTCCCCCATTTCATTTACACTTACCCCCAGAAGTGACTCCATATATGGTAGTTCTGGCGAATGTCCCTCCTTTAACTAACAATGCCTTTGAACATTGGTCGACCTTAAAGAATAAGTTCCTTCACTTCTTAACCAGAAGGACTGGTTTAAATGAACCCCTTTTTTCAGACTTTAAAATGGCACGCAAGATTGGGTGGGTCGGACCCTCATTCAAATCTTTCCGTGGGGACTGTATTGTACTAACCTTTAAATCACCCTTACTGGTGCATACAATCCTAGAAAGGGGTAACCGTGGACCTTCCAATCCCAATCATATAAACCTAGTTCCACTAGGATATTTCTACCGCCCATCCCATTTGCCATCATATCAGGGACCTTATCATGAGAGAGATAATCACTCTAGACTAAGGCAGCCTATACATCCTGTCCCAGTTTGCAATCACTTTGATCCCCTGAATTCCCTGGAAGATAACGATTGACTGGATCCTAGGTTTCACGTATCATATAATCATGTAACCAGCAGGAGTCATCTTGGGTCGAATTTAGCTAGTAATGACGATACTAGATGTGACTATCAAGTTAGTAACAATAGTGTACTGGGTCAAGGGCCCCTGAATTTGAATACGGAGATACAGGGTGACTCCCATGATATCCCAAAAGTCTCTCTCCTAACTAGTGATCCAAAGGTATGTCTGGTTGTTAATAGTAGTCCGGAGCGATATGTATGAATGGGCTTACAGACTGAGGCTCAAACTAATCCCCAGGGCACTCTAACTGTCCCCTCTCCGTCAATACATGTAAATGATGACTTATCCTGGTCAGTAACTCACCCTTGTAACCGCCCTTCTGATGTTAAACCTCCCCTCTGTAACATAGCATCATGGAACATTGCTGGGATTCTTTCCAAGTTAAACATTCAATTGTGGTGGGAATTTATTTTACAATATGAAGTCCTATGCTTTCAGGAAACCTGGTCCAAGGAAGCGATCCACCTAAATGGATACAGGACCTACCACACCCCAGCGGTTAATGTTCAGAGCGGAAGGGCAAGGGTGGCTTATGCACGTACATACTAGCAGTTTGAATGTAAAAAACATTACGATGCTTGCTAGTGAAGAGCATTATCATCTAGTTAGAATGGATTTTAACAAATCATCATTATAGTTCTGGCCAACTTCTACAATAATATTCCTCCTGGTAAAGGGGGCACCGCCGTTAGATACATGCTCAAAGAGTTGAGATCAGTAGGTAATATCATGAGTAAAGACACAACACTTATATTAGCAGAGGATTTTAATTGTGCGCTATGTGAGACTGCTGAAGAGAACGTGTGTGTAGGTTTTGAAGAAGGAGAATGCCTGTCTTATTTCAGGCATACTGCCGTGGGGGAGCAGCTAAATGAACTTATTTTTAGCCTTGATTTGGGATTTGCCAATGAAATATGCCCAAAACCAGCCCCAATGCAATAGACTTTCTACTGTAGGGGCCTCTGCTCCACCATAGATTATATTTTAGTATCAAACAACCATGCACAAAGTTTACACTCTTTCTGTGTCTCAGAGAACTCACTTAGCGACCATTTCCCCCTGTGTCTGACCATTATGTTACCATCGAGTAAAACCTCTAGATTCAATGTTAACAATGATTGGCTGTTAGAAAACATATCCGTTGGTAGTACCAACGGGTACTCTCTTCGATGGGCCATGGTAGGCCAAGCTGCTGTAACTAAGGCAGTGGTAGTTAAATGCAAACCATACATAGAGATATGCTTGACTGAAACAGCCCCCGACCCCCACCCCGCCCCCCGACGTCATTTTAAGCTCCTTTATGGCAATAACCACTGCGATAAGAGAATCCCTTACAAGCTGCAAAAAGAGGAATAGCTCTCGGAAAGGGTTGTTTGACACTGGATGCACTAAAGCTTACTCCCAACTAAAGAAGGTACTTCATGAAAACCTGAGAAACACATTGGAGATAAGGCTAGCGAGAGGGGAATATAATCAAGCAATAAGGGACAGAAAAAACTCATTAAAGAAGGAGATATGGGAGGCTCTTCACGTGGCCTCAACATCCAGAGACACGGCTGCCTTCTGCAAGGTAATCCGGGCACCATTTCCTACCACCGAGATTGGCCCGTCAATTGAGATAGCCATAACGGAAGAGCAGTGGATTGGGCATTTTGCCCAAGTGTATATGGGTGAGGGAAACCCTGAGGGAAAGGGTCCGCCTGACACAGCGGATATCCAAGATTATTGGGTGCAGGGCTCAAATCATCAGTCAAAAAACCACATGGAACTTCTGTTTACTTTGAAGGAAGTGGAACGAGCTCTAGATGCAAGCCAAGGCGGTAAGGCGCCTGGTCCGGACAGGGTTCCCGTGGATATGTTTAAATCAAACATTTCCTTGTGGGGGCCGCTGCTGGTCCAGGTGCTGAAAGCCAGCTGTAGCACTGATTTTCTTCCCACTTGGGTGGAGTCCACTATTGTGCCCATCTTTAAGAAGAGGGACAGGCACGATCCAGGTTGTTACAGACCAATTCCCCTGCTGGATGCCATAACAAAGGTAATGGGCAGAATTGTTTTGGAACGCCTTCAGGACTGGGCTGCCGAGAGTTCTGTCCTGTCTGACCTTCAGTATGGTTTTTGGATTGGTGTGGGGACTGTTGAACAGGGCTTAAACCTCTCCCTCATGGTGGGGAAGTACACCAGGGCAAAAAAAGGGAATCTCGTTCTAGCATTTGTCAACCTCACAGCCGCATTTGACTGTGTGCGTCACATTGAGCTTTGGTCAATATCAGAAGGCCTGGGGGTTAATATTTATTTATATTTATTTATTTTCTTAAACATTTTTATAGCGACGCCAAGGCCCCCGTCCGCTGCGGATTGAAGGGCGAGCGCTCGGCTACATTTCCAATTAGGAGCAGAGTTAGGCAGGGTTGTGTCCTGGCTCCGTTCCTTTTTAACCTATATACAAATGGATTGGGGAAGACAATCAGGACTTCCCCCAGGTAGCCGGCCGCCCCACCCCAGCCCTCCTATACGCAGATAACGTGGTGCTGATGTCCCGTACGCAAGTAGGCCTTCAGTGCGTTTTCGATAGTTTCTCCCATTTTATGAAAGACTTAGGCCTACGGGTAAACTCCTCCAAAACTTTTATTATGCGCTGCGGCTCGGGAATAAAGAAATGCAAAGATATGTATGTGGCAGGACAAAAGATTAGGGTTACAAAGACCTTTTCTTATTTGGGCATTCTTTTTTCCCCATAATGATAGCTGGGTGCAGGCAGCTGCGGCAAAAAAACTGCTACTTTTACGTACTTCCTCTGCTCTTACTGCCTTAGCGAAACATTTAGGTAAAAAAAACCCAGAGGAGCTTATTAAAATCTATAAAGCCAAGTGTGTTTCAGCTGCAGTGTATGGGAGCAGGGTTTGGGGGCATGTTTACCCACTACCAATCCAGAGAGTAGAGAACTCCTTCCTAAGATACATCTTCTTGATCCGGAGTAGTACCTCAGCTTGTATCTGTCATGCCGAGCTAGGTCTACCTTTTATTTCAGATCTAATCAGGCTTGAGCCTGTCCTGTTACGGCCCAGACTCTGGACCAAATTGAGGACAAATTGAACAGGGACATCCTTATTGACATTTTGAAACTGGAAGGTGCAGTGAGGATTCCATGGTTAAACTATGTTCAAAATGTTGTGAAGAATCTTGGCCACCTAGACTACTTTACTAATCATACTACAATCGGGGCAATAACAAGGAAGGAAATAAAGCGGGAGGGTATTCTCCATCTGAACACCATCAGAATGTCATTTGAGATATTAAAACCCACAGTCCTGCGCAATCAGATGGTTTTAACTACTTTTAATATTCAACCCTACCTAACCTTTGTACTTGGAGCCTATGATAGATTTCTTTTAACTCGTTTTAGGCTGGGGTTTTTTCACAGACTGGTTACTTTCCCTACAAGGAACGACTGGTCTCAAAACCTCCAACCATGCCTTTGCGATAATATTTCCCCACAATCCACGATACATGTTTTTTTTTCTGTAGGTTTTACTGTCCACCTATGAGCTCATTTCTTGTTCCTATTTTGAAACACTGCGGGCTACGTCAATGCCGTCCTGCATTCTTGGCTCTCCAACACTTGGAGAATGAGCACACTGTTTTTAGATTAACAACATTCCTGAAAATTGTTTTGACTCTAAGGAAACAACAGTGTACCTAATTGCTTTTAATGACTTATGGACTTTTATAAAAAAAATCTACTGTATGATAGCTTTGTAAATATAATATCTTTTTAACTTTTATGAATGTAATTAATAATGAAATTATGTCTGTATGAATTGGAAGATTCTTTTTAACTTTGAGCTTTTATGATTGTTTGTTTATTCAATCAAATAAAGCCTTACTTGACTTGACTTGACTAGAGCAGTGGAGAGAGATTCAGACATTAAAAACAAGAGGAAATTCTGTTAGCAATGAAACAACAAAGAGACAAGGAAATTGAACATGACATTCTTAGGCTAATAACTTAGAAAACACATTTGAAAAATCATTGTCTATGAAGGACAGATTAGTATACAGTGACCTACAGACAGACACGGCAAACAGTTGGTTTGGAAGGGAAAAAAAATATATGTAACTGCAAAGTACGAAGCTTTCAAACATGGTTGGAAATTTTAAGGTGTCAGAGAATCATTTAATAGGGAATAGGAAAGTACTTAATAGGCACTATATCTATGATGATATCCATGTGGTATAATTATTAACCTGTCCTTGTCAAAGAATGTACATTGGGGCACAAAATTACCTGTATAGAAAAGGATACTACAACATCTTCGAGCTATTGTACACAGATAGCAAGCATTCTGTTGCTACAAACTTTTGGTCAATACACAAGGGCAACAAATCATTACTAGACTATAGCGTTGTAGATGGAATCCCACATACACTGAGAGGTGGAGCAGGAGAAAAAGACCTTAGAAGGAAGGAATGCAGATATATTTTGCAATTCGACACGAAAGAGCCTAATGGATCGAATGTGGATAAGTACCTATTTGTACATCTAAGAATTGTAAAGATAATAGTACACTCCTCAGTATGGAAAATTAGTGTTCAATTCTGTGTTGGAATAATCCTAATTTGCTTTTAACTGATTTTGTTTGCAGTTTTCACACCTAGTCACGACAATGACTCTAAATCGCTTCCTTGCATGAAGGAAAGATGATTGACTGGAATTCCAACTACGATAATCATTTTGTTGCATTATTTCCCTGCAAAAATATTTGTTGAGTTATGATGTACACTTTAAGTCAACAATGATCACGTTTGTAGTATTGAGTAATATTTATTTGATAGAGATATCTAACCACAGATTCCTTAACTTTGAATTCTCCCCTGGCGCCAGACTGGATCCAGAAATTTTTCAGCAGTACCTCTGCGTGCCGGGCAACGTCATCGATCAGCTCTGCTGTGACGTTGTCTCCAGATAGGACGTCAGTGGATCTATATAAGTCCCCTCCGGCGCACAGACTTCAGTTTCTACTTTTCTGCGTTGCAACACAGGTCCAGAGAAGTGGTTTCTCGAGCCTTCTGTTTTTGGTCCACTACAGTGCCTTTTTGTGTCTGGGAACTGTCTGCCTATGCCTTTGGGTTTTAAGACATGCAAGATATGTACTCGACAGATGTCTGCTGTGGATCCACATTCCATCTATATGTGGTGTGAGGAGTGCGACGCCTTTAAGAGGCTGAAGCCTAGACCTTACAGGAAAGGCGAATATTGAAGTTGCTGACGGCGCAGCTCAATATCTGTCTCCGTCCCGCTCTGATGTTCCTCCGCGGGCTGTTCTAGGATCTGTTCCCATATGCGTCGCTCATGCAAGTTACGGAAATCCCATCGGAAGAGGTCGCGGTCACAAAGGTCTTCGACCGCACGAAGTTGTGATGCCGTTACTGGTTCCTCCCGTTCCTTACCAGAGGATGTAGCGCAGGAGTCAACCCCAAGCCTCCTTCCTTATCCTGGAGCCAGGGCGACTATGACCCAGGTGCAGGCATATTTTTATACTCTGCAATCCTTCTTTGTGTCTACACCTCTCCCTGGTGCGCCTGTCACGCCCAAAAGAGGTTGAGTGGGCTCTGATCGGGAGCACACCGGCGGGTTCACCCTTGGTGCTGATCGTGGAACTCAACTCTTTACTTTGAGTCATTACGACATCGGGACAGAGCCCAGTGCGGCTTCCCGTTTTGACGTCAGTGGCGTAGAATGAGGTGGCCACGACGCCGGAGGCCCCATTCATGGTGCACGTCGATACAACGCCGCACCAACGTTGATCAGCGCCGGAGACACAGCTCATAGCCACTGCAGTTCCTGCCCCTTCTACTTTACAGATTGAGGATGAAACTGGTCATGTTGCTATTTCTTCAGTATTGAAAGACTCTGCCAATACTGGTGATGTCGACCGTTTGGTTGGTCTTGGTCAGCCTCGAGTAGGAGACATTTGGTGGAGACAGTTGTCTGCAACCGTCTCCTAATTATGATCTGCTTTTTCCGCCGCTAATGGCAATGGGGGCTAATGCAGCTTTTATTGAGACTAATAAGAGAGCTGCTTGAATACTAAAATTGCAGCTTCACTCGGTGACTTTGTCATCTGATCCATTATTAGATCTGCTTCTTAAGGTTGTCACAGGTGTTGAACCCTTATTACCTTATGGAGAGTCTCTGTATGACATTCTCCTGCGTACTTGGGCAAAGCCGATGACCGGTATTTCTGTTGATCATGCCATTTTGCATCATCGTTGTGCTCCGGATGACCCTGCTTGTCTTTCTCGACTCTCTACTACTAAAGGGTTTGTTGTGCAAACTGCTACAGTTTGAAGGCTTCTCCCTTGCTTGGTAGTTCGGACTGGACTGTTCCCATGAGGCACAGGGTCAGAGCTGATTTGCATATAGCCAGTGTCTAACCCAGGGTGGTGTGGAGTGCAAAAAAACAATGGATTTAGGCCCAGATTCTTGTACTGGGGTGAATGTATGACATTGTTCTACATTCTGTCCATCAACTGTGTTTTTCGCAATTTCACCCCGAGTGGGCTGGGGATGCTCAGACGTGAGTCCCAGGCTCTCCACACCACTGGAGTCAAGCTATCCAGGCTGATGAAGGCTGATAGCCAGAAACCGGTCCTTGGATGCTTGATTCCGGTCTGGGAAAGACATGGCTTGGTAGTTCGGACTGGACTGTTCCCATGAGGCACAGGGTCAGAGCTGATTTGCATATAGCCAGTGTCTAACCCAGGGTGGTGTGGAGTGCAAAAAAACGATGGATTTAGGCCCAGATCCTTGTACTGGGGTGAATGTATGACATTGTTCTACATTCTGTCCATCAACTGTGTTTTTTGCAATTTCACCCCGAGTGGGCTGGGGATGCTCAGACGTGAGTCCCAGGCTCTCCACACCACTGGAGTCAAGCTATCCAGGCTGATGAAGGCTGATAGCCAGAAACCGGTCCTTGGATGCTTGATTCCGGTCTGGGAAAGACATGGCTTGGTAGTTCGGACTGGACTGTTCCCATGAGGCACAGGCTCAGAGCTGATTTGCATATAGCCAGTGTCTAACCCAGGGTGGTGTGGAGTGCAAAAAAACGATGGATTTAGGCCCAGATCCTTGTACTGGGGTGAATGTATGACATTGTTCTACATTCTGTCCATCAACTGTGTTTTTTGCAATTTCACCCCGAGTGGGCTGGGGATGCTCAGACGTGAGTCCCAGGCTCTCCACACCACTGGAGTCAAGCTATCCAGGCTGATGAAGGCTGATAGCCAGAAACCGGTGCTTGGATGCTTGATTCCGGTCTGGGAAAGACATGGCTTGGTAGTTCGGACTGGACTGTTCCCATGAGGCACAGGGTCAGAGCTGATTTGCATATAGCCAGTGTCTAACCCAGGGTGGTGTGGAGTGCAAAAAAACGATGGATTTAGGCCCAGATCCTTGTACTGGGGTGAATGTATGACATTGTTCTACATTCTGTCCATCAACTGTGTTTTTTGCAATTTCACCCCGAGTGGGCTGGGGATGCTCAGACGTGAGTCCCAGGCTCTCCACACCACTGGAGTCAAGCTATCCAGGCTGATGAAGGCTGATAGCCAGAAACCGGTCCTTGGATGCTTGATTCCGGTCTGGGAAAGACATGGCTTGGTAGTTCGGACTGGACTGTTCCCATGAGGCACAGGGTCAGAGCTTATTTGCATATAGCCAGTGTCTAACCCAGGGTGGTGTGGAGTGCAAAAAAACGATGGATTTAGGCCCAGATCCTTGTACTGGGGTGAATGTATGACATTGTTCTACATTCTGTCCATCAACTGTGTTTTTTGCAATTTCACCCCGAGTGGGCTGGGGATGCTCAGACGTGAGTCCCAGGCTCTCCACACCACTGGAGTCAAGCTATCCAGGCTGATGAAGGCTGATAGCCAGAAACCGGTCCTTGGATGCTTGATTCCGGTCTGGGAAAGACATGGCTTGGTAGTTCGGACTGGACTGTTCCCATGAGGCACAGGGTCAGAGCTGATTTGCATATAGCCAGTGTCTAACCCAGGGTGGTGTGGAGTGCAAAAAAACGATGGATTTAGGCCCAGATCCTTGTACTGGGGTGAATGTATGACATTGTTCTACATTCTGTCCATCAACTGTGTTTTTTGCAATTTCACCCCGAGTGGGCTGGGGATGCTCAGACGTGAGTCCCAGGCTCTCCACACCACTGGAGTCAAGCTATCCAGGCTGATGAAGGCTGATAGCCAGAAACCGGTGCTTGGATGCTTGATTCCGGTCTGGGAAAGACATGGCTTGGTAGTTCGGACTGGACTGTTCCCATGAGGCACAGGGTCAGAGCTGATTTGCATATAGCCAGTGTCTAACCCAGGGTGGTGTGGAGTGCAAAAAAACGATGGATTTAGGCCCAGATCCTTGTACTGGGGTGAATGTATGACATTGTTCTACATTCTGTCCATCAACTGTGTTTTTTGCAATTTCACCCCGAGTGGGCTGGGGATGCTCAGACGTGAGTCCCAGGCTCTCCACACCACTGGAGTCAAGCTATCCAGGCTGATGAAGGCTGATAGCCAGAAACCGGTCCTTGGATGCTTGATTCCGGTCTGGGAAAGACATGGCTTGGTAGTTCGGACTGGACTGTTCCCATGAGGCACAGGGTCAGAGCTGATTTGCATATAGCCAGTGTCTAACCCAGGGTGGTGTGGAGTGCAAAAAAACGATGGATTTAGGCCCAGATCCTTGTACTGGGGTGAATGTATGACATTGTTCTACATTCTGTCCATCAACTGTGTTTTTTGCAATTTCACCCCGAGTGGGCTGGGGATGCTCAGACGTGAGTCCCAGGCTCTCCACACCACTGGAGTCAAGCTATCCAGGCTGATGAAGGCTGATAGCCAGAAACCGGTCCTTGGATGCTTGATTCCGGTCTGGGAAAGACATGGCTTGGTAGTTCGGACTGGACTGTTCCCATGAGGCACAGGGTCAGAGCTTATTTGCATATAGCCAGTGTCTAACCCAGGGTGGTGTGGAGTGCAAAAAAACGATGGATTTAGGCCCAGATCCTTGTACTGGGGTGAATGTATGACATTGTTCTACATTCTGTCCATCAACTGTGTTTTTTGCAATTTCACCCCGAGTGGGCTGGGGATGCTCAGACGTGAGTCCCAGGCTCTCCACACCACTGGAGTCAAGCTATCCAGGCTGATGAAGGCTGATAGCCAGAAACCGGTCCTTGGATGCTTGATTCCGGTCTGGGAAAGACATGGCTTGGTAGTTCGGACTGGACTGTTCCCATGAGGCACAGGGTCAGGGCTGATTTGCATATAGCCAGTGTCTAACCCAGGGTGGTGTGGAGTGCAAAAAAACGATGGATTTAGGCCCAGATCCTTGTACTGGGGTGAATGTATGACATTGTTCTACATTCTGTCCATCAACTGTGTTTTTTGCAATTTCACCCCGAGTGGGCTGGGGATGCTCAGACGTGAGTCCCAGGCTCTCCACACCACTGGAGTCAAGCTATCCAGGCTGATGAAGGCTGATAGCCAGAAACCGGTCCTTGGATGCTTGATTCCGGTCTGGGAAAGACATGGCTTGGTAGTTCGGACTGGACTGTTCCCATGAGGCACAGGGTCAGAGCTGATTTGCATATAGCCAGTGTCTAACCCAGGGTGGTGTGGAGTGCAAAAAAACGATGGATTTAGGCCCAGATCCTTGTACTGGGGTGAATGTATGACATTGTTCTACATTCTGTCCATCAACTGTGTTTTTTGCAATTTCACCCCGAGTGGGCTGGGGATGCTCAGACGTGAGTCCCAGGCTCTCCACACCACTGGAGTCAAGCTATCCAGGCTGATGAAGGCTGATAGCCAGAAACCGGTCCTTGGATGCTTGATTCCGGTCTGGGAAAGACATGGCTTGGTAGTTCGGACTGGACTGTTCCCATGAGGCACAGGGTCAGAGCTGATTTGCATATAGCCAGTGTCTAACCCAGGGTGGTGTGGAGTGCAAAAAAACGATGGATTTAGGCCCAGATCCTTGTACTGGGGTGAATGTATGACATTGTTCTACATTCTGTCCATCAACTGTGTTTTTTGCAATTTCACCCCGAGTGGGCTGGGGATGCTCAGACGTGAGTCCCAGGCTCTCCACACCACTGGAGTCAAGCTATCCAGGCTGATGAAGGCTGATAGCCAGAAACCGGTCCTTGGATGCTTGATTCCGGTCTGGGAAAGACATGGCTTGGTAGTTCGGACTGGACTGTTCCCATGAGGCACAGGGTCAGAGCTGATTTGCATATAGCCAGTGTCTAACCCAGGGTGGTGTGGAGTGCAAAAAAACGATGGATTTAGGCCCAGATCCTTGTACTGGGGTGAATGTATGACATTGTTCTACATTCTGTCCATCAACTGTGTTTTTTGCAATTTCACCCCGAGTGGGCTGGGGATGCTCAGACGTGAGTCCCAGGCTCTCCACACCACTGGAGTCAAGCTATCCAGGCTGATGAAGGCTGATAGCCAGAAACCGGTCCTTGGATGCTTGATTCCGGTCTGGGAAAGACATGGCTTGGTAGTTCGGACTGGACTGTTCCCATGAGGCACAGGGTCAGAGCTTATTTGCATATAGCCAGTGTCTAACCCAGGGTGGTGTGGAGTGCAAAAAAACGATGGATTTAGGCCCAGATCCTTGTACTGGGGTGAATGTATGACATTGTTCTACATTCTGTCCATCAACTGTGTTTTTTGCAATTTCACCCCGAGTGGGCTGGGGATGCTCAGACGTGAGTCCCAGGCTCTCCACACCACTGGAGTCAAGCTATCCAGGCTGATGAAGGCTGATAGCCAGAAACCGGTCCTTGGATGCTTGATTCCGGTCTGGGAAAGACATGGCTTGGTAGTTCGGACTGGACTGTTCCCATGAGGCACAGGGTCAGGGCTGATTTGCATATAGCCAGTGTCTAACCCAGGGTGGTGTGGAGTGCAAAAAAACGATTGATTTAGGCCCAGATCCTTGTACTGGGGTGAATGTATGACATTGTTCTACATTCTGTCCATCAACTGTGTTTTTTGCAATTTCACCCCGAGTGGGCTGGGGATGCTCAGACGTGAGTCCCAGGCTCTCCACACCACTGGAGTCAAGCTATCCAGGCTGATGAAGGCTGATAGCCAGAAACCGGTGCTTGGATGCTTGATTCCGGTCTGGGAAAGACATGGCTTGGTAGTTCGGACTAGACTGTTCCCATGAGGCACAGGGTCAGAGCTGATTTGCATATAGCCCGTGTCTAACCCAGGGTGGTGTGGAGTGCAAAAAAACGATGGATTTAGGCCCAGATCCTTGTACTGGGGTGAATGTATGACATTGTTCTACATTCTGTCCATCAACTGTGTTTTTTGCAATTTCACCCCGAGTGGGCTGGGGATGCTCAGACGTGAGTCCCAGGCTCTCCACACCACTGGAGTCAAGCTATCCAGGCTGATGAAGGCTGATAGCCAGAAACCGGTGCTTGGATGCTTGATTCCGGTCTGGGAAAGACATGGCTTGGTAGTTCGGACTGGACTGTTCCCATGAGGCACAGGGTCAGAGCTGATTTGCATATAGCCAGTGTCTAACCCAGGGTGGTGTGGAGTGCAAAAAAACGATGGATTTAGGCCCAGATCCTTGTACTGGGGTGAATGTATGACATTGTTCTACATTCTGTCCATCAACTGTGTTTTTTGCAATTTCACCCCGAGTGGGCTGGGGATGCTCAGACGTGAGTCCCAGGCTCTCCACACCACTGGAGTCAAGCTATCCAGGCTGATGAAGGCTGATAGCCAGAAACCGGTCCTTGGATGCTTGTTTCCGGTTTGGGAAAGACATGGCTTGGTAGTTCGGACTGGACTGTTCCCATGAGGCACAGGGTCAGAGCTGATTTGCATATAGCCAGTGTCTAACCCAGGGTGGTGTGGAGTGCAAAAAAACGATGGATTTAGGCCCAGATCCTTGTACTGGGGTGAATGTATGACATTGTTCTACATTCTGTCCATCAACTGTGTTTTTTGCAATTTCACCCCGAGTGGGCTGGGGATGCTCAGACGTGAGTCCCAGGCTCTCCACACCACTGGAGTCAAGCTATCCAGGCTGATGAAGGCTGATAGCCAGAAACCGGTCCTTGGATGCTTGATTCCGGTCTGGGAAAGACATGGCTTGGTAGTTCGGACTGGACTGTTCCCATGAGGCACAGGGTCAGAGCTGATTTGCATATAGCCAGTGTCTAACCCAGGGTGGTGTGGAGTGCAAAACAACGATGGATTTAGGCCCAGATCCTTGTACTGGGGTGAATGTATGACATTGTTCTACATTCTGTCCATCAACTGTGTTTTTTGCAATTTCACCCCGAGTGGGCTGGGGATGCTCAGACGTGAGTCCCAGGCTCTCCACACCACTGGAGTCAAGCTATCCAGGCTGATGAAGGCTGATAGCCAGAAACCGGTCCTTGGATGCTTGATTCCGGTCTGGGAAAGACATGGCTTGGTAGTTCGGACTGGACTGTTCCCATGAGGCACAGGGTCAGAGCTGATTTGCATATAGCCAGTGTCTAACCCAGGGTGGTGTGGAGTGCAAAAAAACGATGGATTTAGGCCCAGATCCTTGTACTGGGGTGAATGTATGACATTGTTCTACATTCTGTCCATCAACTGTGTTTTTTGCAATTTCACCCCGAGTGGGATGGGGATGCTCAGACGTGAGTCCCAGGCTATCCACACCACTGGAGTCAAGCTATCCAGGCTGATGAAGGCTGATAGCCAGAAACCGGTGCTTGGATGCTTGATTCCGGTCTGGGAAAGACATGGCTTGGTAGTTCGGACTGGACTGTTCCCATGAGGCACAGGGTCAGAGCTGATTTGCATATAGCCAGTGTCTAACCCAGGGTGGTGTGGAGTGCAAAAAAACGATGGATTTAGGCCCAGATCCTTGTACTGGGGTGAATGTATGACATTGTTCTACATTCTGTCCATCAACTGTGTTTTTTGCAATTTCACCCCGAGTGGGCTGGGGATGCTCAGACGTGAGTCCCAGGCTCTCCACACCACTGGAGTCAAGCTATCCAGGCTGATGAAGGCTGATAGCCAGAAACCGGTCCTTGGATGCTTGATTCCGGTCTGGGAAAGACATGGCTTGGTAGTTCGGACTGGACTGTTCCCATGAGGCACAGGGTCAGAGCTGATTTGCATATAGCCAGTGTCTAACCCAGGGTGGTGTGGAGTGCAAAAAAACGATGGATTTAGGCCCAGATCCTTGTACTGGGGTGAATGTATGACATTGTTCTACATTCTGTCCATCAACTGTGTTTTTTGCAATTTCACCCCGAGTGGGCTGGGGATGCTCAGACGTGAGTCCCAGGCTCTCCACACCACTGGAGTCAAGCTATCCAGGCTGATGAAGGCTGATAGCCAGAAACCGGTCCTTGGATGCTTGATTCCGGTCTGGGAAAGACATGGCTTGGTAGTTCGGACTGGACTGTTCCCATGAGGCACAGGGTCAGAGCTGATTTGCATATAGCCAGTGTCTAACCCAGGGTGGTGTGGAGTGCAAAAAAACGATGGATTTAGGCCCAGATCCTTGTACTGGGGTGAATGTATGGCATTGTTCTACATTCTGTCCATCAACTGTGTTTTTTGCAATTTCAACCCGAGTGGGCTGGGGATGCTCAGACGTGAGTCCCAGGCTCTCCACACCACTGGAGTCAAGCTATCCAGGCTGATGAAGGCTGATAGCCAGAAACCGGTCCTTGGATGCTTGATTCCGGTCTGGGAAAGACATGGCTTGGTAGTTCGGACTGGACTGTTCCCATGAGGCACAGGGTCAGAGCTGATTTGCATATAGCCAGTGTCTAACCCAGGGTGGTGTGGAGTGCAAAAAAACGATGGATTTAGGCCCAGATCCTTGTACTGGGGTGAATGTATGACATTGTTCTACATTCTGTCCATCAACTGTGTTTTTTGCAATTTCACCCCGAGTGGGCTGGGGATGCTCAGACGTGAGTCCCAGGCTCTCCACACCACTGGAGTCAAGCTATCCAGGCTGATGAAGGCTGATAGCCAGAAACTGGTCCTTGGATGCTTGATTCCGGTCTGGGAAAGACATGGCTTGGTAGTTCGGACTGGACTGTTCCCATGAGGCACAGGGTCAGAGCTGATTTGCATATAGCCAGTGTCTAACCCAGGGTGGTGTGGAGTGCAAAAAAACGATGGATTTAGGCCCAGATCCTTGTACTGGGGTGAATGTATGACATTGTTCTACATTCTGTCCATCAACTGTGTTTTTTGCAATTTCACCCCGAGTGGGCTGGGGATGCTCAGACGTGAGTCCCAGGCTCTCCACACCACTGGAGTCAAGCTATCCAGGCTGATGAAGGCTGATAGCCAGAAACCGGTCCTTGGATGCTTGATTCCGGTCTGGGAAAGACATGGCTTGGTAGTTCGGACTGGACTGTTCCCATGAGGCACAGGGTCAGAGCTGATTTGCATATAGCCAGTGTCTAACCCAGGGTGGTGTGGAGTGCAAAAAAACGATGGATTTAGGCCCAGATCCTTGTACTGGGGTGAATGTATGACATTGTTCTACATTCTGTCCATCAACTGTGTTTTTTGCAATTTCACCCCGAGTGGGCTGGGGATGCTCAGACGTGAGTCCCAGGCTCTCCACACCACTGGAGTCAAGCTATCCAGGCTGATGAAGGCTGATAGCCAGAAACTGGTCCTTGGATGCTTGATTCCGGTCTGTCAAAGACATGGCTTGGTAGTTCGGACTGGACTGTTCCCATGAGGCACAGGGTCAGAGCTGATTTGCATATAGCCAGTGTCTAACCCAGGGTGGTGTGGAGTGCAAAAAAACGATGGATTTAGGCCCAGATCCTTGTACTGGGGTGAATGTATGACATTGTTCTACATTCTGTCCATCAACTGTGTTTTTTGCAATTTCACCCCGAGTGGGATGGGGATGCTCAGACGTGAGTCCCAGGCTCTCCACACCACTGGAGTCAAGCTATCCAGGCTGATGAAGGCTGATAGCCAGAAACCGGTCCTTGGATGCTTGATTCCGTTCTGGGAAAGACATGGCTTGGTAGTTCGGACTGGACTGTTCCCATGAGGCACAGGGTCAGAGCTGATTTGCATATAGCCAGTGTCTAACCCAGGGTGGTGTGGAGTGCAAAAAAACGATGGATTTAGGCCCAGATCCTTGTACTGGGGTGAATGTATGACATTGTTCTACATTCTGTCCATCAACTGTGTTTTTTGCAATTTCACCCCGAGTGGGCTGGGGATGCTCAGACGTGAGTCCCAGGCTCTCCACACCACTGGAGTCAAGCTATCCAGGCTGATGAAGGCTGATAGCCAGAAACTGGTCCTTGGATGCTTGATTCCGGTCTGGGAAAGACATGGCTTGGTAGTTCGGACTGGACTGTTCCCATGAGGCACAGGGTCAGAGCTGATTTGCATATAGCCAGTGTCTAACCCAGGGTGGTGTGGAGTGCAAAAAAACGATGGATTTAGGCCCAGATCCTTGTACTGGGGTGAATGTTTGACATTGTTCTACATTCTGTCCATCAACTGTGTTTTTTGCAATTTCTCCCTTGCTTCCACCAGGTAGAGAGTCTAGGTGATTGGAGATGTGTTGCCCGACTATCTATGTGTCGACTAGTTCGGCCTTGAGGTCGTTGAATACATCTTGTGTCTTAGGAAGGGCTTCTTATAATTTGTGGGACTCTGTCAACCAACTGCTTCCTTCACTTTCTGAAGGAGTCAGGGATGAACCCTCTCAGCTTGTGCAGGATGGGCGTGTGATGGCAAAATGTAATATTAAATCGGCGATGGACACAACAGATTCAATTGGCAGAGTTATGGTTCAATTAATTGCTCGCCGTAGACCAGTGGCTGCTGGTGACATTTGAAAGTGGTGTGCTGTAACCTTATTTACCATTTCACAAACCCCCTGGGCTGTTGGAGATGCTCGTTTGTTTGACAGAGCTATCAAATCTGCAGCTACCCGTTCTGTGCAAATGCTTTCCATCTGTCGCAGGCTTGGATTATCTGATAGTAACAGAGTGGTTGTTATGCAGAGGCCTTAGGGGACAAGCAGAGGGAAATTCTGTATGGTCTGTAGGGAAATTAGGGGTCTCCCATGGAAGGCCCAAACCGGTAGCAACAAAGCAGGGTAAGTCACACATCCGCTTGTGCCTTGTAAAGGCTGGTAGGGCTCAAGCAAAGTCAACAGCATTTCAGCACTGAGGCTCTGAAGCAAATGTATGACTGGGGAAAAGTTAGTCAAATGTTCAAGCTTGTACCTCCGAAATGACTGTATAGTGAGCGCAGTGTACATAGGAGGCGCAGTGGCCACTGATATGCAGACATTTGGGAATTCTGAGAAGGCTGCTACCGGTTCATCACTACTGCCCTTTGAGAAATCTAAAAAGAAGCTCAGCCCACTTCAGCTTGTGTGCTGGTGTTCACCAAGAACATTTCATAACCTAAGGTTGTTCATCTTTCTTTACTCTGCTGTGTAGTTATTATGCTAAGTAATAATCTGCAATCGCTGGTTTTAAAATGTAAACTATATTTGAGTGAGTGAGATTTTTATTAAAGCAACCTTTATGGTGAGTGAGCGCTGTACAAAAGATGCCTAACACAATATTTCTGAATATGAATTTTGTCTGCCCGCTCGATATATTCCACTTTTTGACATACTCGGTCTCAAGTGCAGCATTCATTATTTTTAAGCCTTAGAGCAACTTGAACTGTTGCTCCCTTCCTCCGTCTGTGCCCCCTAAATCTAGGTCTGTGCCGAGTCTCGCTGCCAAATCCGTGCCAAGTCTCGCTGCCAAATCCGTGCCATGCCACGTTAATTCTAGAGCCAAGGCACATTTTAATCAAAGCTTAGGCGTTTTAAAATACACGCGAGTTCCTTTGCATTCACAGGTTGATGCTCCATCACCTCTTACTGAGAGCTCGGCCAAAGGAGCGATTCAAATGAAGTGATTGAAACAACCTTTGTACCTACGCCACATGACTCCACAGGAATGCGGCCCGCCGCGTGCACCTACAGCATGGCGTGCGTCTTGATATCGGTGAGGCGCAGTGGAAAGCGCCCCAGCCGGGCCATTTTCTCTATGTAGGCTGCGTCATGCAGGCTACATAGAGAAAAAAAGGGGGAGTGTGCATGACTGCTTTGTTCGGCCCTGGAGCGGACCAAACAGTCAGCACCTACAACAGTGGGCAAGCTACTCCCCCTGGCTCTTGAGCTGCACTGCCCAGCCGCCCTCCCACAACTAGGCACTCCAGGCACTTCTGCTTTCTCGCAGTGCGAAAAGCAGAAGCATAAAATGGTAAAACTACCATTTTATGTTTCTGCCGCGAGAAAGCGGGGGGCGACGCCCCTATGGAGGAGCCGCCACTGCCCTAGACATGTTTGGTTGCGTGAGTCGAGATTTCCTGATAATGTTTGGGAGAGTTTGAAAGACTTTGATGGAGCCTGTTTATTTGACAGCCATGCCGATTCTGCGGTACAATGCCTCATTGCTGGCCATTTGTAATTTTACCTTTTCATGTCTTTTGTTTATTTCTTATATATCCATGGCTATGGTTCTTATGTTTGAGGATTATCTCCTCCCATTGCTGTGTCTTGTAGTGTTGAAGAGTTAAGCATTACTTTTTGCATATAATGAAAATATTTGTCTCCGGATTTGACTTTTTAATCCCAGGATGGTATTTACTGTGTAGCTGGTAATTTATTCTTCATTTTACTCTGATGAAGAGCTTAGTCTCAAGAGGCTATACCCCATATTGGGTATGTGACTTACTCAACGTGAAGTATTGGGTTGCTATTGTATAGCTCTTCAGAAATACTACTTTTGTTGTCTATTTCTATCCTATAGATCTCAGATGTACAGCTTAGTCCTTATTGGACCTCGTGTTATGTTCTCTTAGGGACTATAGTAGTGAGCTAATAACTGCTCTTATCCTCTTGTGATACCCTCTTGGGGGGCTCTGTTACATTTACACGATTCTCTGGGTTTTTTCTTAACCAGTTTATTCAGTGCAGTTTTTTTTTCTCTTCCTGTGCGGACTACGTATTTATTATGAGTGCTTCAAATCTTTGAAGAGATTGAGCAAGTTGAAGCATTGCTCTAGTCCAGAATATATACTTTGCATGCTTTTGCTTGTGAATCTTCCTTTAGGGTAAAGGAACAGTGTCTAGTGTACACATGAATATTTCCTCAAATACAGGCAATTCCTATCCCTGCTCCACTTTGCGGTGCAGTAAATTTGCAGCCAAAGGTTTGTGATGCACGGGTTGGTCCGGCTTGTCTCAAGACCGTGTATTGGTTGGTAATCATCCATGAAAGTCATGGAGACTATTCTATAATAAGCCTTTTTTTTCCTATGATCTTGATATGCATGTCTGATCCCCTTTTCCTGTCTTCTGGAGAGGATATACTTGTTACTTTCAGCATTTGTCATCTTGTAAGGAATCATGACCGTTTTTTCTTGTGGTGTCAATTCTTAGGGCCACCTTTTGACAGACCGCATTTTGTTAGGGCAAGTCACCTCTCATTTCAGAGTGGTTTTTTGGTATACGGTGTATACATGATAAAATGTGTTGCTTTGTTTATATATTGTGTTGTTTCACAGGTTTCGTAGGTGCCTGTTGTTGACAAGGGTTTATTTTATACGATATTTTGAAACTGCACTTTTAAGTGCGTTACATTTTTTCAATAATATTAGAAAGTGCTTGTAGGAACTGGTTTCTCAGTTCTAGTTAGTCCTTCTGTATACAGTGTATACATGACTGTATCATATGAGACACATTTGATTTTTTTTTTTTAAGAGAAAACAAAAGTTTTTAATCGAGAGATGCAGTTGGTTCTTTTTCTCGCTTGCCTTGGTGTTTTAGATTATTCAGGGCTTGAAATTGTGTTCAATCTGTCGAACTATGGCACTGGAGGCCGTGCGGAGGCAAGCTTTATACGTTCTTGCGTTCTGGCAGTAGTTATTGGCCCGTGGAATTCTGTGAATTGCTGGGTCAATTGGAGTGTCTGGGGATACATTTATGTTTGTTGAGATATATATATATATATATATATATATCCGTGAATTACCTTTGAGGTGAAGGTTATACCCCTTCAGTTCTGGGTTTATATTCCAGTGATCAATATCTCAATCTATCTTGGTGCTAAACAAACTGTTTGCCCTGATTAGTTAGTTTTTGTTTAAATCTTGTATCACCATCCATTTCCAAATGTGTGTAGTTGGTAGAGTGAGGGTGTGTTTTCTATTTCACTCTGGATGACACACCAATGAACCATATTACTTTATTTGTTCTTTCTATGAAAGTCTTCTTCGTATCATCATACCTTGACATTGGTACTGTCAATATCTCCCGTAAAGGTGTGGTTCAACAAACAGCCTGGTGTTGTCGTTTGTGTTGGTCTATTGGACCATTGATTAACGGTCTGTGCAGTGTATAGTGTCTTCCCTCATATGGACGTTATTCACCAGGGCACAGGGTTTCCTGTAGCCAGTGTTTAATTGATTTTATTGGGGGTTTCTTCAAAACCCATGTCTGATATTAATATATCATTTCATGTTTATTCCTTCTTAATGTTTCAAAGATTATTGATCTTTTTTGTCACACTGTTTCCACAACCGGTTTCTGTAATGGCTTCACATTCTGGTGCGGAAGGTTTCACAGAAGAAACTGACGTCCGCGCACCAGAGGGGACTTATATGGCTCCACTCATGTCATATCCAGAGATGACGTCACAGCGGAGCCGTAAGACGCCGTCCCCCAGAGTACAGAGGTACTGCTGAAAAATTTCCAGAATCAGTCTGGCGCCTGGGAAGAATTCAAAGTTAAAGAATCTGCGGCTAGACTGTGTCTCTACCAGATATAGCGTTACCAAAGGTAAGTAACTTTTACATTTTTCATGAATTGTGACCAATGAATTTTGTGATTGAAAGATATACATTGTTTATTTGGAAGAACACAATTGCAATTGGTAATTTTTTTAAGTTATGTCAATCTGGGATCTTTTCTGGGGGTAAAATGAATTCATATATTTACACCCGGTAATTGACAAATGTGTGGAAACACTGTTAGTATTTCTTCTATGATGATAGGCGGTATTGTCATGTGGTGTTTTTAAAGGGAACTCAAAATAGTGCTTGTAATTGTGACCAAGACTACATGCTTGCCGAAACGCATTGAGCATTTGTCAAAACACAGATTTTCAATTACATTTGCACTGTGAAGTGTGCCGGCGCCTTTTTAGGTCGAGCAGACTCGAGACCTATTGCTGCCCGTATTTGGGAATGTAGACACGAGAGGGGCACGAGCGCAGATTTCACCTCGTGGGCGCGCACGGCGCCGTGCCCCTCTCGTGCCTCATATTCCCATGCTCAAACACACTCACACAGCCACACTCACGCATGCGCACACACATTCCCACGCGCACACACTCACCCCCTCCCCCCCCCCGCACACGCAGGGCTTACATACACACACAAACGCGCACACACACACCCTCCCAACCCCACTCACCGGGCACACGCAGGGCTTCCATCACTGGGGGGGGCGGGCACCGTCAATGTGCCCCGACGCCCCCCCTCACCGGGTCTGCTATACTCCTCTCATCCTGTCCCGCGGTAGTGGCGGCTGCACGGGATTCGTAGGCGGCTTGCTCCCTTCTCTTCACAGCAGCGCGGGGTAGGCTACCGTCCGCTTCCTGTCTGTGCTGGTGGCCCCTCCCTCAACCAGTCAGTCCCGCCTGGCTTCCTGTGTTTCTTCTGTAGCCACGCTCATAGATGAGAACTTCGAACTGTCCCCTACTTGTGTGGTATTAATATAGCGCTTACTACCCCAGACGCTACTTGTACCATCCTTGTTTATAATGTTCCAAAAAACTGGGCAGATTTGTATAGTCCCTTCTGTAATTCCATGGAACTGAAAAAAAGACCAGCGCCATCTTGGGGCAAGGGGAACTCTCACCGGGCTGACAGACAGTTGAAACGTGTCCCAGGACGGCGTTAAAAAATATCAGTCAGCTGATAAATGTCCCAAAAGGAGTTGGCCCACTGCACGTAAACAGGTAGGCCTTATCGTTAAAGCTGTCACCACACTGGTTAGGATACCAAAAATGTCAGGCGAAAATATTGAGAGCGTTACTGGGTCCCAGCCAGCTCAGGAGCGCGCGTGTATTTATTTCAAAGAATGTACAAGAAACCCTGACTATGTGAAGCAACAAACACTTGCTCGCGCTTGTCATTCATAAACCTCTTGCTTCTGGTTTCATACAGTGCACACCCATCGAAGTCATTTAGTCCAATACAAATGCGACTTCTGCTGTCTGTCAAGTATTTCTGCAAGCTTTGGAAATAGTGAGGCGAGAACAATTATTACGTGATTAGGAAATAGAAGGTAGCACGTGTGGAGAAGTGGTCTGTGTCAGGAGAAACATTCCCTTTGTGGGTGTCATAGAGACAGAGGAAGGACTGGTGGCTGTTATATGCGGGGTAGAGCTAAATTTTGCCAGCATCTTCGGCGTTCTCTTTGGCTATTGAAGGTGTTGAAGTCTCGTCCTTTGATAGGTAACATTGGAGATGAGAGTTTATTCATGTTGCAGGTGCAGAGGCTACTTTAAAAATAAATACGGAGAAACGAGAGGAGGGGGGGTGGGTAACAAGCGGTGACGAAATTAAAAGGCAACAAAACCGAGCTAATGGAGGAACCACACGTTAAAGTCCCCCCGCGCAAATTCAATGAGCGTTGACCCTGCTGGCTCAATCTCTCACCCTATCTGACCCCCACACCCGCTTCAGGGCATCCCTCGTGCCTCTCCTCCGGTCTGTCCCTGCCCTTTCTGTGACTGTCGTGGCTCACCTCCCCGTCTGCCCCTCTCACCCCTGCTTGCCAGGTTTTCTTTCACTCTAGGTTTGCATGCGCCATCCCGGTCTGTGGCCTTTCCTTCATGCATTCCGTTTATGTATATTTAGATAGCCCCCCCCCACCACCGCAAGCCTGTCACCTTTGCTGTCCGTTTTTCTTTTCTGACTGGCTTAATCTCATTGGTCTCTCTTCTTATTTGCCTTTGTCTCATGGGAACTACCGATATCGGCCCTCACTGTCTCTCCCTCACTGTGTCTGTCTAATACCTTATACCTTCCTCTACATGCCCCCTACCTCCCACGTTCCTCCATTTTCTGCTGGCCTCTTGTCCTCTCCTTGCTCTACCTGCAAAAACTCGTTGTAGGCAAACCCAGGGTATTTTTCACTTTGTTCCTGTCTCTAAACACTCTGCCTATTACTTTCTCCATCACAAGCAGGTTTCCTCTCCCTTTATTCCTCTCTCACTTCTCTCACACTCTTCCTTTTTGCTCTACTTTTTTTTCCTGCTTATCTCGTGTCACTCATCTGTGCTTGTTTGACTTCTCTTCTCTCCCTGCCTGTTTCTGTTTCCCCTCGTCTCCTTGTTATGTTTTGTGTTCCATTCCACGCTTAGTAAATACAAGTGGAGACTGTGGAAGCGCCCCTCTGGGTACCCCAGCATTACTCAGCGCCACTCCAGCATCACTCAGCACCACCACATCATCACTCAGCGCTACCCCAGCGTCCCTCAGCACCACCACAGCATCACTCAGCGCCACCCCAGCATCACTCAACACCACCACAGCATCACTCGGCACAACCACAGCACCACTCAGCACCACCAGAGCGTCACTCAGCGCCATCCCAGCATCACTTAGCACCACCACAGCACCACTCAGCTCCACCACAGCACCACTTAGCACCACCACAGCACCACTCAGCACCGCCACAGCACCACTCAGAGGCACCACTCAGCGCCACCACAGCGCCACTCAGCGCCACCCCAGCATCACTCAGCACCACCACGTTATCACTCAGCACCACCACAGCACCGCCACAGCACCACCACAGCACCACCCCAACATCACTCAGCACCACCACAGCATCACTCAGCACCACCACAGCATCACTCAGCACCACCACAGCACCACCCCAACATCACTCAGCGCCACCCCAGCATCCCTCAGCACCACCACAGCATCACTCAGCGCCACCCCAGCATCACTCAACACCACCACAGCATCACTCGGCACCACCACATTATCGCTCAGCACCACCACAGCACCACTCGGCACCACCACAGCACCACTCAGCACCGCCACAGCATCACTCAGCACCGCCACAGCACCACTCAGCACCACCACAGCACCACTCAGCACCACCACAGCACCACTCAGCACCACCACAGCATCACTCAGCGCCACCCCAGCATCACTCACACCACCTCAGCCCCACCACAGCACCACTCAGCCCCACCACAGCACCACTCAGCACCACCACAGCACCACTCAGCACCACCACAGCACCACTCAGCACCATGACAGCACCACTCAGCGCCACCACAGCACCACTCAGCACCACCAGAGCGTCACTCAGCAGCACCACCACAGCACCACCCCAACATCACTCAGCACCACCACAACATCACTCAGCGCCACCCCAGCATCACTCAGCACCACCACAGCACCACCACAACATCACTCAGCGCCACCCCAGCATCACTCAGCACCACCACAGCACCACCCCAACATCACTCGGCGCCACCCCAGCATCACTCAGCGCCACCCCAGCACCACTCAGCGCCACCCCAGCACCACTCAGCGCCACCCCAGCACCACTCAGCGCCACCCCAGCGCCACTCCAGCACCACTCAGCGCCACCCCAGCACCACTCAGCGCCACCCCAGCATCACTCAGCGCCACCCCAGCATCACTCAGCGCCACCCCAGCATCACTCAGCGCCACCCCAGCATCACTCAGCGCCACCACAGCACCACCACAGCACCACTCAGCGCCACCACAGCACCAATCAGCGCCACCACAGCACCACTCAGCGCCACCACAGCACCACTCAGCGCCACCACAGCACCGCTCAGCGCCACCACAGCACCGCTCAGCACCACTCAGCAGCACCGCTCAGCACCACCACAGCACCACCACAGCATCACTCAGCACTGCCACAGCATCACTCAGCACCGCCACAGCATCACTCAGCACCACCACAACATCACTCAGCACCACCACATCATCACTCAGCACCACCACAGCACCACTCAACACAACCACAGCATCACTCAGCATCACCACAGCACCACTCAGCACCACCACAGCATCACTCAGCGCAACCCCAGGTTATAGGTGTCACATTTGCGAAAGTTATAACTATTGGCATTGTAAATGGCAAAGCTATTAATTTAGCTATTTTCAAAACCAACACATAAATAAAAAAATTGTCATTTACAAGACCAAGAGCTCAAACTTTCCTAATGCGAGACCTATTGCATTGCAAATGCTTGTTTGGAAGAGGAGGTTGAAGAGCATCATTTTTTAGGGGGGGGTGACACTGGTGGAAGCAGAGCACTGCCTCTGAGGTCCATTTTGCCGTGTTTTGAGAAAGTGTCATATATATATATATATATATATCGTTTTAGTGCTTATATTACACAAAATAGTTGTATAAAACCCATATATCAAAGGAAACCATGAAATATTAACAATAAATATGGACAGTTAACTGTGATATACAGATTTAATCATTATAATTACAGCTCCCAAATCCCTCTGCAGAGCTTAAGCAATGTCAGGGCCACTAGGATTATGCTACACCAAGTAAGACAGCAGGGTTATCTAAATTATATGGCACTTTCTCTGGCAGCATTAGTTTTATTCATTTGAACTAAAACAATATTTTGGTGGAATCTGAACATTTTGTAAATGATGTGGCAGATGTCTTAAATCCATAATTATGCAGTGAGCACTGAAGTCAGAGGTGCATTAATCCACTGATTTCTGATGGATACATCTGCCTGGGGATTGCTCACCTTATGAATATTTCCTGCGCCAGCATTCCGCTGACATTTTTCACAGCTCTCCGCGCCGATGAGGTCGTCATAGCGTCATGGCTCCGTAGGCGGCTCCGCATGACGTCACCGGAGCCATAAGACCACGTTGGCGTGATGACGTCAGTTTCCTTTTTTCCGCGCTGTCAACGCTAACGTTTTTTCTGGGACTCCCCATACTTCGTTTAGATACTTTATATTTTTGATTGTATCTCTTCCTTTCTTTGTCATGTCTGCTCTGAGGCAGTCAGGGTTTAAACCTTGCAGAGAATGCAGTAAACATATGTTGATTACTGACCCACTTGAGGACTGACTTTGGTGTTTGTCTTCGGACCATGACGTCGAGGGATGCGCATCGTGCAAGATGAACCGGAAGGCGTTAAAGGAGCGAGAAGCCAAACTTTACATGGCCAAGGCGAAAAAAGAGAAAAGGAGTCGAAAAAGATCAAATTCTCGTTCATCGGCAACGCACGGCTCCCAGAAGAAGCATAAGAAGACGAGGAGACATGCTTCTCAACGTCGTTCTTTTAAGTCAGTGGTGCTGGGGTTGCCTTCACCTGCTCCTCGACGTCGAGAAATGGACTTTGTTTCTCCTTCGCCTTCCGTGTCTCCTCAGAGGACTCCAGCTCATTCTCCTTCTTATGAGGGTACTCCAGAGCAGGCAACAACGCCTACATTCCATCTGTTGAATCCAGCTGGTTATGAGGAGGTTCCGTCCGCTCTGGCCTGTCCACCTGTGGCTCCAGCGGCTCCGATACCAGAGCTACCTCGATCGGATCCAGAACCGGCTTCTTACCCTCAGTTTGCGATGCCGGGTTCTGATCCTTCGCATTTTTAAAATGCAATGTATGGTGTTTTCACCAGGCCCCCTTTATGCCGTTTATGCCAGCGACGTCGTCCTGGTCTTTTCCCGCTCAGAGGATATCGACGTCCTATTGATAGTCTCCGGCTTCATCCCGTGAAGCTTCTTGGATTTGCATGGCGCCTCTTATGGATCCACCTTCAACACCGCTTCAGGAGCCATCGGCGCCGCAACCGAAAATGCGCATGAGAAGAGAGGCACAGAGGTTAGTGGAGGAAGAGCAGTACTGGGATGAATAGAGAGAGGAAGGAGAAGTGTATGACACAGAGGATGCTTTTGAAGACTTATTTGAAGCAAGTGGACCTGACACTTCCCCAGAGTGGGACTTTGTTTCTCAAAAGGCTTCTCCCTCTAAGGATGTTGCACCACTCAGTTATTAGGAAGGACTTTTGGACCTGCAGCTTCCTGTAGCAGAGTATAAACCTAATATTCCCACCGAAGTGCTTCATTCTCCATCTTCGATGATTGACCCTCTTCTACTGGTTATTGATGCTCTAACTGAGCCAATACTTGAGGTGTGGCGCAATCCTCTTTCAGCACCTGCTGTTTCGAGGTCGGTCTCAAGAAGATATAGACCTGCTCCAGGAGATCCGGTTTTCCTATCCTCTCACCCTTCTCCTGAAAGTCTGGTGGTGCTGGCTTCTTACTCGAAGCAGTCAACAGTTGCGTTTTCGCAGGCCCCCGCAGACAGGGACTCTAAGAAGCTGGAGCCGTCTGCGAAAAAGGTCTTTACTTCAGCCAGTATGGCATTAAAATCTACCAATGCCACTTGTCTCTTGGGCAGGTATATTCATGCTTTTATGGACTCTGCGAAACCGTTTCTGCCTAAGTTATCCAAGGAGGACAAGGGGAATCTGAGTGAGGTGTTGGTGGATGCTCAAGCTGCTGCTCGCCAGGTTATCCAGTCTGGTCTTGATACAACGGATTCTGTTGCCAGGGTCATGGGCTCGTGTATTGCAACAAGGAGGCACGCTTGGTTGAAATAGTCTGGGCTCTCTCCTGATGTGCAGGCTGCTCTTATTGATTTGCCATTTGATGGTTCCAAGCTTTTTGGTGAAAAAGCGGACTATGCCATGCAGAGTTTCAAGGACAGTAAAGCAACTGCATGGTCTTTGGCTATGCAGACTCAAACAAGAGGCTATAGGTATGAAAGATATCGTGGCTATTGGAAGTCTTACTTTTGTGGATCTAGGCAACTTCTGCAACAGCAGCAAAACCCCTTGTATAAGAGCTACAGGGGTAAAGGCAGAGGTCGCCTTCGTGGAACCGGACGTCAACCCTCTTCCTCTTCCTCCTCTACCTCCCCAACCCCTCCTGGTAATGCAGGAAAGCAGCCCTAGATCCACCATCCTGGATCATGTGTGTCCCGTGGGAGGCTGGCATACCCATTTTCTACAAGATTGGAGGATAATCACTTCGGACCTTTGGGTTTTAGATCTTGTGGAAAATGGGTACGCCCTTCCCTTCAGGGAATTCCCTCCTCCTTACCCTCCTTGCCAGGTGTTTTGCATGGAGGATCATTTGCTTATCCTTCAGAAGGAGGTTCTTACCCTGTTTCAAAAAGGTGCGATAGAGGTGGTTCCGGAGCAGGAAAGGGGTCAGGGATGCTACTCCTGGTATTTTCTGATTCCCAAGAAGGATGGCAGGTTACATCCTATCCTGGACCTCAGAATCTTGAATTTATTTCTCAAGCAGGAGAGATTCAAGATGCTCACCCTAGTGCAGATTCTTCAGGTGCTGCAACAAGAGGACTGGATGGTGTCCATCGACTTGCAGGATGAGTATTACCACATTCCAATCCTGAAGTCTCACAGGAAGTATCTCCGTTTCACGGTCGCAACACTACCAGTTTGCGGTCCTTCGTTGGTCTTACTACCACGCCTCGAGTCTTCACCAAGGTGATGGCAGTGGTGGCTGCCCATCTCAGTAGGTCGGGGATTCCAGTTTTCCCCTACCTGGACGACTGGCTGTTAAAGCCAGAGTCTCCAGAGATGGTGAGTCATCATTTGCAGGTTACAACCCAGCTGTTGTACAAATTGGGTTTTTCGATAAATGTGTCTAAGTCTCACCTGGTGCCCTCTCTGCGCAACCTGTTCATAGGGGCAGTATTGGATACCACTGTGTTTAGAGCATTCCCTCCTCCGGAAAGGATTCTCGACATTCAGGAAATGATTCCCTTGTTTTACAATGGAGAGGTTGTTCCAGTTCTAAAGGTCCTTCGCCTGCTCGGTCTGTTAGCTTCCTGCATCCTGCTGGTCAACCATTCACACTGGCACACCATGCACACTGGCACATGAGGGCGCTTCAGTGGTGTCTCCGCAGGCAGTGGTATCAGCACAACAGAGATCTCAGGGAGTCTGTGAGGATCTCCAGAGATGCTGCAGCGGATCTGTCTTGGTGTAGCGTGGAGGGCAATCTGCCTCAAGAAAAGCCCTTCCATCTTTCTCGATCGGTGGCCACAGTGATAACTGATGCCTCTACCTTAGGGTGGGGTGCTCATCTGGGGGATCTGGAGATCAAAGGTCTTTGGTCTCCAGAGGAAAGGTTGCTTCACATCAACCTTTTGGATTTGCGTTGATACGTTTGTCGCTCAAGGCCTTCCTCCCTTCCATCGGCGGTCAGTCGGTTCAAGTCCTGACGGACAACACTGCCGCGGTGTAGTATGTCAACAAGCAGGGAGGAGTAGGGTCCTACGTCTCTACAGAGGCACATTGCGGCTCTGGTCCTGGGCTCAGAACCATCGGATTTGCTTGATGACGAACCATCTGGCCAGGGTGCTGAATGTGCGTGAGGAAAGTCTCAGTCGGCAGTTAGTTCGACACATCTTCCAGACGTGGAGAACGCCTTGGGTGAATCCGTTTGCCACTCTCGAGAACGCGCACTGCCTGTCATTCCGCAGTCTCCAGTTTGTTGTTGTTATTGTTATGTTGGATTTAGATCGCGCCAATCACCTGCAGGTCTCTAGGCGCTCGGCAGGGAGCGTTGGGAGACGCGTTCCAGTTGAGTTGGAGCTCACAACTCTTTACACGTTTCCTCCCATACCCTTGATTTCTTGGGTTCCGAGGAAGATTCGCCAAGACCGGGCCCAAGTTATATTGATCGCCCCAGATTGGCCAAGAAGGGTGTGGTACACAGATCTACTTCACCTCTCGTTGCACCCTCCGCTCCGTCTCCCTCTCATGGCAAACCTCCTCTCTCAGATGGAGGGGCAGGTCTACAATCCCACCTCCAGAGCCTGCACCTTCATGCCTGGAGATTGAACGGGGCAACCTGACTTTTTACTCTCCCGCCTGACGTGGTGGATGTTATTTTATCTGCCGGGCTACACTCCACCAAATCTATCTACTCCTACAGGTGGTCGAAATTTGTTAGAAGGTGTGGAGAGAAATCTGTTGATCCTCTGAAAGCACAGCTTTCTCTTGTTCTTTGTTTTTCACTTTATTTGGCTCAGCAGGGTTGTGCTGTAGTCACTGTTAAAGGATATTTGTCGGTTTAGTCTGTATTTCTTTGTTTACCCGATCAAGCTTCTCTTTTTAAGTCTCCTATAGTCTTAAGGTTTATCAAGGGGCTTACTAACATGTTTCCACTCAGTCCTTTCATTATGCCCCAGTCGGATTTAAATCTGGTGTTGACTTTTTTAATGGGTTCTACGTTCGAACCTATGCATAGTTGTCCTCTGTGACCACTGACATTTAAAACGGTCTTTCTAGTGGCTATCACTTCGGCTAGGAGGGTGAGTGAGCTTCAGGCTTTGAGTACAAAGCCTCCTTTTCTGACCATACATGCTGAAAGGTTGGTACTCCGGACCAGAGCTGCTTTTCTGCCTAAGGTGGTAACTCCCTTCCACCTAGGGCAGTCCATTAGCCTCCCTACTTTTTATCCTCCCCCCCTCATCCATCCAAGGAGGAGGAGAGGCTTCATCGATTGGACCCAAAGAGAGCGATTAGCTTCTATTTGGATAGAACAATGGACTCCGTCAAGATGATAAGCTCTTTGTTGGATATGCTGGTCGTATGAAGTGCAAGGCGGTGCACAAACGCACTTTATCAAAATGGATCATCTTGCGCATCAAGATATGCTATCCCTGGCTGGTAAGGAGCCTCCTGTAGGCATTAGAGCTCATTCTTCCAGGGCTAAATAATCTGCTTCTGCCTTGTCCAGAGGTGTTCCTGTTTTGGACATCTGTAAGGCCGCAACTTGGGCCTCCCTCCACACTTTCGCTAAACATTACTGCTTGGATTCTGAGGTGAGGAGGGATGGCCATTATGCGTGCTCTGTTTTACAAGATTTTATGGTATAGAAGGGTGGACACCCTCCTCCGGGAGAGGGACTGCTGTGGGATTCTAGACTGCTGTGGGATTCTATTCATAAGGTGAGGAATCCACAGGCAGATGTATCCATCAGAAGAGCAAGTTACTTACCTTCAGTAACGCATTTTCTGGTGGATACAGTATCTGCCCGTGGATTCCTCACTGACCCAGCCACCTCTCCGTTGTCCACCCTTTTATACCATAAAAGCTGAGGTATTAGTTATTTGATGTATTTTTGTGTACTCAAGACTTTGTTACCTCTGTTGGTTTATTGTTGTCTTGTTTGAAATGCAAGCTTTCTTATTCATTATGCACTGAGTGTTTTTGTGTGAATTCTGTGTACTATGTATGCATTGTCTCTATGGTCGGTTCGCCCGTTTTGCCTCGGTGACACGAAAAAAATGGGTGGAACTGACATCATCTTATGGCTCCGGTGACGTCATGCAGAGCCGCGTGAGGAGCCATGACGCTATGAGGAACTCGCCGGCGCGGAGAGCTACGAAAAATTTCTGCGGAATGCTAGCGCAGGGGTAATTCATGAGGTGAGGAATCGACAGGCAGATAGTGTATCCACCAGAAAAAGCGCTACCGAAGGTAAGTAACTTGTTCATCTCCGTTCAAGAAAGATAAACAAAACCTAGACATTCTAATTACAATGAATACCCATTGTTATCTGCACTTAAAAGAAAACAGCGTTTAGCTTTTTAAAGCTAACTGCCCCAAAATAAACCTATAATGCATACATTACATAATGGGTACTAGCTGTAATGTGGTCTACATTGCCATCGTGGGGTTGATTGTGACATTTACGAACCACTGGGCCATCAGCCACAAAAAGCCCATACGACAGTATTAGACCAAAATACACAGTTACTTATCATGTGAACCTGCATATCAGTGGGAGTTCTTAGGATCTCTCAGTTTTTACTTGTATAGAATACCTGTGATGGAGAACTAGATTTATAGGTAATTACCTATTCCAAATTGACGTTGTTACATACGAGATGTTATGGTCACACAATTTTGCCATTTTTTAAATATACTAATTTTGAAAATGTAAAATATTGTTTTTGCTTTTTATATAAAACACAATCTGGAACATTATTTTGTTGTCATATTTATTTACTTTTTTAGAAATCTAGAAACAAAAATGACCGTTAAATACACAGATTATTTCTACGTACCTAAAACCTTTTTCTAATTCTAGCTTCGCTATTTTGGGTGTTGCCGCGCAGTCAATGAAGCAACATTTCTACAACGTGGATGACCTACTTGGTCGACTTCTTAACTCTGCATTTATAAATCTGGATTTTATTCCAACCTTCAGACTTAAAACAATTCTCAATATCCTTTGTACCAGTAAAAAGTGCTCAAAAAGGCACATTACCTGTACATTAAATAACACATTTCGTGAGATTGTTGTAGCAATTCTGTTAGTCTGTGATGGATTTTTCAGGAAAAAATCTTCTAAAACATGCTGTTTCCTTTGTAGATTCCTTAACTTTGATATAGCCCAGATGCAGGCTAGGTCCCCAGAAACTGTTTACATATTCAGTCTACTAAGCAGTGCCGTTTGTTTCTTTGTGCACGACAACATGAATGGTGCATCTTGCCAATCATCTCCAGCTCCGCATTTCTGTGCCTCAATCAGGAATTCAAAACATGCTCTGGCATTTACACTTGATTTGCTGTGCTTAATAATCTCAACATGAGATTTGAAACATGCTGGAAGATGTCAGAAATCT
The DNA here is from genome assembly GCF_964261635.1 of Lissotriton helveticus. Taxonomy (NCBI): domain Eukaryota; kingdom Metazoa; phylum Chordata; class Amphibia; order Caudata; family Salamandridae; genus Lissotriton; species Lissotriton helveticus. The sequence goes on from NC_136067.1 coordinate 108,765,653, forward strand.
ACCCCTATGACCACATTGTGTTGAGTCTGAAAATTCATCACGACCGTTGATTGTGAGCCCTATGTCAGCATAATGTGAAGGCCTGGTGCTCTGACTGCTGTTGCTTTTGGAAATAAGTACAGTGAATAGCACCCCTAAGCTTGTGCACCATTTCCGCTGGTACAGCAAGATGCCACCTCATTTATTGATAGATGGTCATCGGATCAAATGGATTGCTGGAGGGAACATTAGGGTACTGCTGGAATGGTAGAGTATACCCTCTTTTCACATTTTGTAAGCCCAGTTGATCTGACACTTTGACCTCTGAGCTTGGAGAAAAAAGTACACCTTTCCTGTGCTTCTTCACATATGAACGGCCAAAACTTCACTGGTGGTGCTTTCGAATAGGCGTAGGAGGATGTGGGGGAAGAGGAGGGGCTGGTTCTGCCAGCCACATCCTTTTTCTCTGCCCATGTTTATTCCAGCAAAGGGGTTCTGTAGCTGTTGCTGGATAGATTAATGCTGCTTATGCTGAACGCTCTTGGAATCACCCATTAGCCTCTGAGAAGAGCAAAGAGCCTTCGCTGAAGATTGTAAACGCAGTATCTGGCCATGGCCCTACCCTCATTGAAACACTCCAATGCGTCACTTCCTTCTGTTTTAAAAGGTGCTCTCCCTCGAATGGCATATCCATTAGGGTGTTCTGGACATCACCTGAAAACCTTGTTGCGCGTAAACAGGCATGCTTGTGGAGAGGCGCAAATGGGCAAACCGTGGTCTGCACGCATGTAAGTCAAGCTGGAGAACTACTATGATGGTGGGAAGGGAACACAGCCGCATCAGAGTTACCTCTCTGACAACATATACATTAGGCCCTAATTTTCATTCGGTGAAATATATTTCTGGGCAGTATGCTCCATACTTTGTTACAGTTCAATTGATGGTGAGACTGTTTCCCACAACTGCATGCAGCCAGAAGATTATGTGAGCTGCATCCTTGGTCAGCAGACTAATGTAACACTGTTTTCATGAAGAACAAGGTGGTCTTTTTGCCCAGAGTGTAGACAATTTCATTTAAACCTCCATTCCTCTCACATCAACCCCCATTGTAAGCATGCGAAAGAAGCTTCACTGATCATATCCTAGAACGCTCCAACTCCTTATATTTCAAAATGTATTGAATATTGTACATGCCCAAAGTGACTTGCATAGTTGGTGCAACATTTGCTAGCCGAAAATTCCCCCCATAAATAAACCCAAATCACCCCAAGAAAATAGCAATAATTAACAGATCCTTCCTTCAAAACTTCTAGTGTGGCAAAATAATTTTCTAAAAAAAATTAAATGGCTCTTGATGGAACTAATTTTGCTTCAACGTGTTTCTGGTCTTGGAAAGAAAAGGATTTGGCTGTTTTTCAAAAATAACATTGATTTTTTTTGTTTAACTTTATTTATTGGGATTTTACATTTCATGTTACAAGTTGATATGCATGATTAACATATTATAACATACATTTACAAGTGTTTGAATGTCATCTATAATGAAGAATTCTACTAGAATTCTACATCCCTAGTGGGATTATTGTCTTGTTGTTCCACTCCCTCCTTCCTGGTGATTGGTGTGTGATTTCATGGGTACATTTACACCCCTGCACTCTGGTCTTCCAGTGCGGGGTCTGCTCGTATCATCCTTCCTTTCATTGCTTGCACATTCTGCCTCCTCTGCAGTCCTCGCGTTGAGGTCTCTTGGCTGGGCCTCGGCCCTTAGCTCCTTACATGAGGTCTCTCCCTCCTGTTGTTGTCTGGGGGTGAGTTGCCGTTTCTCTTCTGTTCTGGCCTTGGTGTTCTTCTCTGTCTGGGCTGTGGTTGCAGACTTCTTTGTCTGCTGTGCAATTTTTCACATGCTTTCTGCCCCCAGGGAGGCTGTTGTATTTGTTTGCAGGCTTGCTTTGCAGTAGCTGTGCTCTGTTCTTTCCTGCCATGACTTTTTGTGTCATAGTGCCTGGCACTATTCTGGATGGTGCTGTTCCTCACCATTCGTTTCTTCCCTTTAAGTTTAGCTGATTTTTTCGCACACTGTTCCCGTATTCTCACAGTTTTTGTTGTGATGGCTCTATGTTGTGGCGCAGAAAAGTTCTCCAAAGAAAACTGACATAGGCGCGCCGGGGTGGGACTTGTGTCCTTCCGGAAGTCATGTGCGCGGACGACGTCAGGGAGGAGTCACGTGGTGCCGTTCTCCCCGGCGCGCAGGGATGCTGTGGCAAATAAGTTTTCCAGGTCCAGTCTCACGCCTGGGGATAATTCTATGTTAAGGAATCTGCGGCTTGAATCGTCTCTACCAGATACATCGTTACCAGAGGTAAGTAACTCGTACTTTAGGGGGGCAGTCCTGAACCAAGAAGACAGATTCCCCCAACCTACGAATAAGGAGGAAAGAAGACGCCGAGCCTAGGAGACTGCAGAGATGCACTGACTTTGCCCCAGTCCTACCGGCCCGTCTGCAGTTTCCAGAGATCCTGCTCTAAAAGTAACCTTGTCCTGCAGCCAACAACCTCCATTACCCCTTGGCAGGACAGAGTGTCTAAAACAAGGACCGGATCTCCTGTGAACAGCCAAGAAAGACCCGGAGCCTGCTGAGGACATAGAAACCGGACGCCTGGAACCACCACTGCACCCGATGCCTACGGCCGGAGTCCGAGTGGCCCAGCAAGGTTCCCCAGCGCTCCAGAGGCACAGTCCACTGTGGCTTGAGCCCTCCAGGACTCCCCGACGTCACTTGCAGCCTCTGCACGGAGACCCTCCCAACCTCGAGTGACCTGATAAGGTGAAATCCGACCTCAATAAACATCCCTGCATCCAGCCACCCTGCGCCCTGGAGAAAAGTACCCGAGTTGCACCTACATCCCGAGCCATCAAACTTACCTTCCCAGCTGTTCGTTCCTTCCAGAAGTTTTCCTGGACTGAGCCTGCAGCTAAAAACCAAAACCGAGAATCCCCATTGAAAACAGGGCACCCGATGCCAGAACAGCACCTAGCTGCTCCTGCACCTAATACCAGGAGCTTTGCTCCTACAACCTTGTGGCCTGCTCGAGAGCAGCCACCAACCGGAGGCCCCCTATCCCCCCATTGGATAACATTGGGCCACAGCACTCTGCACCTGGCTGCCCTACAGCCGCTGAGGATGCTTTGAGAGTGCATCCTTGACCCTGGGGGAACCCTTGTTCTTGCCCCAGAAACTCAACCCCAAAGTCCAACTACTTGCTTGTTTACCGATAACTTCATTTTTCTCCATAGGAATACATTGACTGTGTTCCCTTGAAAATTGTTCTGTGTGTAGTTGATATGTACGAAAACCTGAAAAACTGCAACTGTACAAAACTGATTTTACTTACCTTTTCTTTAGGAAGTGTCCCAGTGTGATATCTAGGCATATCATACAGTGTAGAAAAAGTAACTTAAAAAGTAATCTGAGCTGCGCGCAGAGGAGAGCGACCCTTGACCCCACCAGGTAGGTCGCTCCCTCTCCGCACAGCACCGCCTGTGTCTCCCTGCCCCAGCTGCCGCGGCTGAGGAAGTTCGTGGCCCTCCACCACCGGCAGGCTACCACCTGCGCCTCATCCCTGTTGGCCAGTGTTAGGCCGTAGGTAGGTTTGTTCATCCTCCGCTTTATTGCTTTTATTGTATTGCCTGTATTTTCATTGTTGTGTCTGTGACTGCTGTTGTCTGTCTTCCCCCGCTGCCTGTACGTGGTCCGTGCCCCTTTTTCTTCCCTCTGTTCCCCTCGCTGTCCCGTGCTCTCTCTACCCGGTCTTTCGTTCTGTACCCCTCGCTACCCCCGTGTCTCTGCCCGGTTTTCCCTTCTGTTCCCCTCGCTGCCCCCGTGCCTCTCTGCCCGTTCTGCCTTATGTTCTTAGCAGCCCCTGTATTTCTGTATTTTGTATTTTGCCTCTCTGCCACTCGTTTTTCCGGTATTTCTGTGCCCTTTTTGCCTAATGTGCCACTCGTTTTTGTGCCCGTCTGCCTTCTGTGCCACTCGTTTTTCCTTTTTTTTGTGCCCCTTTTGCCTTCTGTTCCACTCGATTTTTTGTGCCCTTCTGCCCTCTGTGATACCAATGGGGATGATGGACGGAGCGTTTGAGCAAATCAAACACTCATCCCCAGTCAACTGATCTGGGTTTAATCCATCCCCATTCTTTAGCTCACCCAGCCACCCCAGTTCAGACATGGCTATATGCAAATCAGTCTGACCCTGTGCCTCATGGGAACAGTCCAGCCCGAACTGCCAAGCCATGCCTTCCCTGGACCGGAAACAAGCATCCTGGGACCGGTTTCGGATTCATAATCCTCATCAGCCAGGCTATCTTGAATCCAGTGGCCAGGTGAGCAAGGGACTCACGTCTGAGCATACCCTGCCACACTTAGGGCGTACAAAGCGATACCAAAGGGGATGATGGACGGAGCGTTTGAGCAAATCAAACACTCATCCCCAGCAGTTCGGTATGGACTGTTCCCATGAGGCACAGGGTCAGACTGATTTGCATATAGTCATGTCTGAACTGGGGTGGCAGAATGGGCTAAACAACGGTGATGGATTAAACCCAGATCTTTTGACTGGGTGTGAGTGTTTGATTGATTCAGATGCTCCGTTCATCGCCGCCCCCTTTTGTACCGCTTCTGCCCTCTGTGCCACTCGTTTTTCTCTAGTTTCTGTGCCTCTTTTACCTTCTGTTCCACGTGTTTTTGTGCCCTTTTGCCTTCTATTACCTTTGTTGTCCCTTACCGCCCGCGCCGCTGCGTCCCCTGCGGCCCCGCCCCCCAGACTGCCCACTGCCATTGGCTGCCCCCGCCTCCCAGCTGCTCCTCCCTCCCAGCTCCCCATATATGCCGGCCGCGCAGAAAGCACACCTACACCAAGTCCGTCTGTGCCCGTCCGTGCTTGGACCGCGCCCAGCGCCAGAACCCCTGGCCCCCGCAACGACGACCGCCGCCACTACGACGCCAGCACTCTGCACGCTCTCAACTCCGGGCGGAGCCACACCTGCTTCAAGGCCGCTCCGAAACGCACACACTGCCCCTTCACCTGCCAGAACTACAGCTACACCAGCCGCAGTGCCAACAAACCACCCGCCAAGAAAGACCCCAACCACCTCAGATGCTTACTACTGAACACCCGCTCCGCACGCAAGCATGCCGTCGAGCTCTGGGACCTGCTCGACACAACATCCCCGGACGTCGCCTTTCTGACAGAGACCTGGTTTAACGACTCCTCCGCACCCAACATCGCCATAGCCATCCCATACGGCTACAAGATCACCCGCAGAGACCGCACCAACGTAGTCGGAGGAGGAATCGCCATCGTTCACAAGAACAGCATCAGGGTCTCGACTAGCACCGACGACGCGCTCAGCACCGCCGAACACATGCATTTCCAGATCCACACAGACCCTAACTCCGCCTTCAGAGGCACCCTCGTCTACTGACCCCCCGGACCTCACCCCCAGTTCAGCGACTCCATCGCCGACTTGATCAGCACGCACCCCCTGACCTCCACCGACTACATCTTCCTTGGAGACCTGAACTTTCACCCTGAGAACAACAACAACTCCACAACCCTGATCGATAACCTTGCCAACCTCGGACTGAAGCACTCGTCACAACGCCCACCCACTCCGCCGGCCACACGCTCGACCCCGTCTTCTCCTCAAGCCTGCACGTCTCCGTCAGCCCCACCATCGAACTCCTCTGGACCGACCACCGCTGCATCCACTTCGCCTTCCAGAAACCCACCACACACCACCGCACCCAACAGATCCCCCGCCGCTGCTGGAGCAAAATCACAGAAGACCAACTACACGCAAACCTTGCTCTCAGCCCAATCACCAACCCCTCCAACACCGATGATGCTGCTCACAGCCTCAGACGCTGGATCGTTGACTGCATCAACACCCTCGCCCCTTTGAAGAAACCCCCCCACAGAGAGACCAGCTATAGGGCCAGCTGGTTCACCCCAGAACTGCTAGCCTCCAAGCAAGCCTGCCGGAAACTAGAGAAGAAATGTCACAGTGAACAAACTCCGGACAGCCATGCAGCACACAAGGATGCCATCTGCAACCACCACTACTTAATCAGGGCGGCCAAGAGGACCTCCTTCAAAGACGCCTCGACAACAACGCACACAATAGCAAGGAGCTCTTCAACATCGTGAAGAAACTCTCCAACCCCAGCTCCAACACCAGCGACATCCCGCCGTCGCAAGGCCTGTGCGACTCCCTCGCCACCTTTTTCCACCGCAAGATAGCAGACATCTACGACAGCTTCAACACCCAGACAGCCCCAACAGACAGCAACACAACAGACCCTCCGCACACCATTGACCATGACCCCCTGCTAGCCTGGGCCAGCGTGAGCATCGATGACACCATCAAGACCATGTGCACTATCAACTCCGGCTCTCCGTCAGACCCATTCCCGCACCACGTCTTCAACAGAGCAAGCAGCTCCATCGCACCACACCTGCGCAACGTCATCAATCTCCCCCCCTCAAGACCGCGATCTTCCCAGAGATCTGGAAACACGCAGAGATCAACGCCCTACTAAAAAAAAACTAATAGAGACCTCAAGAACTTCCAGCCCATCTCTCTGCTCCCCTTCCCGGCCAAGGTCATCGAGAAAACAGTCAACAGACAGCTAACCGAATACCTCGAAGAAAACCGAATCCTGGACCCTTCCCAATCAGGGTTCCGCAGCAACCACAGCACCAAGACTGCCCTCATCGCCGCCACCGACGACATCAGGACCCTGCTGGACAACGACGAGACCGCAGCACTCATCCTCCTAGACCTCTCTGCCGCCTTCGACACCGTCTGCCACCGCACGCTACGCGCACGCCTCCACGCCGCAGGGATCCGAGACAAGGCTCTGGATTGGACCACCTCCTTCCTCTCCGGCAGAACCCAGAGCGTCCGCCTCCCCCATTCCGTTCCAAAGCCTCCGAGATCATCAGCGGCGTACCCCAGGGATCCTCTCTCTGCCCGACGCTGTTCAACATTTACATGGCCCAGCTCGCACACGTAGCCCGACAGCACAACCTCAACATAATCTCCTACGCCGACGACACTCAGCTGATCCTCTCCCTCACCAAGGACCCCATCACCACCAAAGCCAACCTCCACGAAGGAATGAAGGCCGTCTCCAACTGGATGAAGACCAGCCGTCTGAAGGTGAACTCGGACAAGACGGAGGTCCTCATCCTCGGCTTCAACCCTTCAGCCTGGGACGACTCCTGGTGGTTGACGGCACTGGGGGCAGCCCCGACACCCACCGTCCACGCACGCAACCTGGGAATCATCCTTGACTCAATGACCAAGCAAGTCAACGCAGTCTCCTCCTCCTGCTTCAACATCCTCTGCATAATCTGCAAGATCTACAGATGGATCCTGACAGATTTATTTATTTTTATTTATTTATAAAGTTTTATATAGGGCGAACTTGATCCCGAAGGATATCAGAGTGCTTTACAATTCGAGGCAAAGGTAACAACTCTACTAGAAAGACAGTCACCCATGCCCTCGTCAGCAGCAGACTCTACTACGGAAACGCCCTCTACGCGGGAGCCCCGACCAAGCCCATCAAACGACTACAACGCATCCAAAACGCCTCGGCACGACTGATCCTCGATGTACCACGCCACGGCCACATCACCTTCCACCTGAGAAACCTGCACTAGCTCCCCGTCAACAAGAGGATATCCTTCAAGCTCCTCACCCACGCACACAAGGCACGCCACAAGACCGGCCTAGCCTACCTCAACAGACGGCTCTCCTTCTACATCCTTAACCACCAGCTACGCTCTGCCGACCTCTCACTCGCCACCGTCCCGCGCATTCGAAGAACAACCACCGGTGGGAGATCCTTCTCCCACCTCGCCGCCAAGATATGGAACACCCTCCCACTGATCCTACAACAGACCCAAGACCTGCTGACCTTCAGGAGGATACTCAAGACCTGGCTGTTCGATCAGTAACTCCCCCCCCCCCCCCCTTCCCCCCCCCCCAGCGCCTTGAGACACTTGCGGGTATGTAGTGCGCGTAACAAATGATTGATTGATGGAATACCATGGGGTTGACCTACATACTGACCCCGTAGAAAAAGACTTCCTAATGGATACCTTTGACACCGCACCAAGGTCCACGTCAATATTACCCATGCTTAAGGGGATTATTAAGCATGCTCCAGAAATCTTCAAAGACCCAGTTAGAACTTGAATCATCAACCCACGAATCGAGAAAAAATATAAGGCCGCCCCTTCAGATCCAGCCTACATTAAAGGGCCGGCACCATTAGACTCCCTTGTAGTCTCTAATGCACGCAAAAGAGCAAATTCACAAACATCAGGCGAGGCTCCCCCACCAGATAAAGAGTCTAAGATTCCTTGACGCATCCGGTAAAAGAACTGCGTCACAGGCAGCAAACATTTGGCGTATTGCTAATACTCAAGCATTATTTGCAACATACGACAGAGCACATTATGATGAATTAGAATCCATAATGCAGCACCTCCCTGATAAATACAAAAATAGTGCAAATGAGCTTATACAAGAGGGTAAAAACATCACAAATCCCTCTATTCGTTGTGCACTAGATGCAGCAGATACTGCCTCAAGGGCAATTAATACCAGTGTCCTGTTGCGTTGATAAGCTTGGCTACGCATTTCAGGTTTCAAACCTGAAGTACTAGGTGCCATCCTCAACCAACCCTTTGATGAGCAACACTTATTTGGGCCTAATGTGGACGTATCCCTTGAAAAAAAGAAAAAAGATACCGACACAGCCAAATCTATGGGAGCCTTGGAGTTACAGGCTACCAGACGCTCCTTTCGCCGCTCATCTTACAGAGGCACCACAAGGGGATACTCTTCAGACAGCCTCTCTACTTCTTACAAAGCCATGACACAATCCACCTATAGTAGGGGCTACCAAAGAGGCGGTTACAGAGGTAACAACAATAAGGGCAGAGGCAAAACCAACAACTCCCGCTCTGCCTCCACCCCTGCCCAATGACTTGACTTCCCTCCCCTTCCCCCACCACATTCCACTCCAGTCGGGGGAAGGCTACAACAATACCTGCCAGCCTGGACAAAGATCACATCCGACAGGTGGGTGCAGCAAATAATTCAGTCCGGTTACTGCCTCGAACTAACATCTACCCCCCCAAACATACCACCCAAACAGCGTCCAATGTCACAAGAACATTTGATACTGCTCAGGCAAGAGGTAATATCCCTCTTACAAAAAAGTGCAATCGAACTAGTTCCACTGCATCAGCAAAACAACAGAGTGTACTGCCTGTACTTTCTAATTCCAAAGAAGGACGGATCTCTAAGGCCTATACTAGACCTCAGACCCCTAAACCTGTACATACAATCAGACCACTTCCTTATGGTCGCATTCCAGCAGGTCCTTCCTCTCCTTTTACAAAACAACTTCCTTTCCACTATTGATCTCAAGGACGCCTGCTTCCACATTCCTATTCACACAGCGCACAGAAAATATCTCAGATTTGTACTAGACGGTCCGCATTATCAATTCAAAGTACTCCCATTCGGAGCCACAACAGCACCAAGGGTGTTTACCAAATTCCTAGAAGTAGTAGCAGCACACCTAAGAAGACAGCACATTCACGTCTTCCCATATCTGGACAACTGGCTCATAAAAGCCAGCTCACACAGACAGTGTGTACAACACACTCACACAACTATTCAACTACTCCATAACTTGGGGTTTACAGTAAATCACACCAAGTCCCATCTGCATCCGTCCCACGTACAACAATATCTCGGTGCCACAATGTGAGAAGTTGGCCTGATGTGTGATGTTCACTATTCTAGTGATCACCTTGTATCAGTCCAAACAATCCCTTATGGTGGTGGTTGTAAAGTCAACCTTATAGACTAGCTATCCTAAGGGTAGCATGGACTAAGCAGTCTTAGGCTTAACTCAAGAGGGCATGTGAAGCCAGCTGTTTTACCATATGCAATCCTGTAATATCAAATGGAAGGACACCACACAAGTTATATATTAAAAAAATCAATGTATTTAATACTAGAATAATCATCTATACTCTTTATGAGTCCAGAGGCCCAAGCGTTTAAACAAAAGCACAGTTAAACATACACAAGTTGCACAATTTTGGATAGGCCCGGTGGCCACTCTAACCATATACTAAAATAGTGGTATAAGTACCACCTCTCGAACAGTGGTAGGGCCTAGGGTCTTGTGAATTCCTGGGACTACTGGGGACTAACAGTGATGAAGTCGGGAGAGGCCCGCGGGACACGGGTGCAGTGCCTAAAGCACACACATGCACCAATGCAAAGTCAATGGCGCGTAAAAGTTAGAAAGTTACTGTTTTGGAAGTCTTCTGACTGGAATAGAATTACCCCACTTTAAACTAGGACACTAGAGGTGTAAACCACTACAGGAGCACCGGTGTTTGATCGTTACCTCACCCACAGGAAGCAGGTGCATAGGTGCCAAAGTGTGTCGGGTTTCGTCGTGAAGTTCTATGGAGCCTGGAGATGAGGATGCTGCAGGAGGCCAGGAGAGAAGAGTCCGGTTGGATCCAAGGGTGATCGAAGATGTATAGTACCTGAAAGCAGAGGGGACAGAGTCTGGGTCACTAGCCAGTGACCAGGATGGAACCAGGAAGGAACCAGGCGATGTGCGCAATCAGGTGGTTGTCGAGAAGCTTGTCTCCGCTGCCACGTGGACTCTGGGGTATCGAGGACGTCCAGGAGTGGACCACGAGCTGTCCCACGAAGGCTGCCGCTGTCGGCGGTCTCTGCTTCCGGATCGGAGTTAACAGGCCTTGGCAAATGCAACCCACGCAGGAATTGAAGATCGCTTCTTACTCGGACCAGCAAGGTCAGAACGGTGGTTCCTTTTCAGGGGAGCGAGGGACGGTCTGGAGCAACCAGACCAGCAGAGTTGTTTCGTAGTTTCGTTGTCGTAGAGGTCACTAGCCAACGGGCAAGTGACTGGACAAACGCGTCAAGCAGGAAAATGCAAAAGGGCCCCACGCAGCACTCGATGAGTGTGGAGGGGAGATCTTCGGTGCACAAGCTGCTCGGGGCTGGGGCTTCTCAAACCCCAATGCACAGCTTCGAGGGTGCCTCGGGAGCTGCACGGTCAGCACTTCGCAGTCGTTTCAAGATGGCCGGCCCCACGCTTCACGTCGCCTCCACGGGTCTCAGATTCGCTGGGACTGTGGATCGGGCTGTTAGAAGTCAGGGAAGCTGGGTCTTGTCGATCTCTGTCACTCGAGTTCCGGCGGGAACTGCAACAAAGCAAACCGTTGGACGCTGGATGGTGCCTGTTTGCACAGGGTGGTCACTCCTTGACCACAAGGGAGATTCTTCAGTCTTCCACGTCGAGTGGGATGTCGAAGGGTCCAGAGTTCTGTATCAAAGTTTCAGTCCGGATAATCTAATGCTCCTGGGCACAGCTCCTACCTTTATTCCAAATCAAGGGGCTGCATTACCTGCTAGGTCCCTCCTATGGGTGGGACCCAGGAAGGGGGTGGTTACACCCCTTTCCCTTTGTCCAGTTTCGCACCAGAGCTGGGACTGGAGTATCCCAGCACCGGTTTGAACTGGGCTACGCATGGGGAGCCTTGTGCGCCCCAGGCAGTGTCTAGTTTCACTCGCCCTGCCTGCCTCAATCCACTATCTCCTGTCTGGGGTGGTGTAACACCTCCCTGTGACAGGAAACCTTTTGTCCAGGCCTCCCCTGCCGGAGTTTTGGTCATCAGCAGGAGGTCAGACGCGTGTCTGTGGCAGCAGCATCCATTTTGTGATGCTCAGGCTCTGCTTAGATTTAACCGCGTTTAAGTAAAGTAAAATGTCTTCCCCCTCTAGAAGGGTGGGATGCTATCCCCGTCACCAGAACTGGCGAGGGGGTAGTATTCCAAAGTGTATGACACCTTACACGACATGGTTTGATAAAGCCAAACCAAAGTTAGCAAGAACCGCGAGGATTATAATGCTCTTAAGAGTATATGGTATGGCAATATCCCAGAACAGCTATAAGGACTTGGTTCCGAAAGCTGCAGACAGGCTCAGCTCATGCTAGAGCACCATCTCACACAATACCAAGCACTCTGCCTCCAGGATTGTTAAGGCCTGCCATAGGAGTGACTTATAGGCATATATGTGTCCAGATATAGGTTTAGATATAGGTATACTATATCTAAGCAAGGGGTGATTACACCACCTTGCTCCAGCTGAGTGATCAGCCAGTTGTGTCTGTATGAATGGCCAGCCAGGGGTGGCAAAAGATATGCTGCAGCCCCTGGTAGGCCTTGGATGCACCTATGCCCTGGGTACCTATAGTACACTGTACAGGGGCTGATAAGGTGTCCAGTACCAAGTTGGTGATGTACCTAAAGTACATGTCTGTGAATTTAGAGAGAGAACAGCAGGCTGTGGGTCTGATTAGGAGGCCCACAGCCACATTATGTCGAAAACCAGTGAAGCAACAAGCAAAAATTGGGGTGACTATAAGAAAGCAGACCCTACTCTCCTACACACAATAAACACCGAATTAGCACCAGCTTATCCCTCTCCTGCCAGGATAACAAGTGTACAAGCTCTTCTAGCAAAATTCCAGCTCAAGTGTTCATGCAACTCATAGGAATGATGGCATCTTGCATATTCATAGTACCTCACGCAAGACTACAAATGCGTCCACGTCAAGAGTGCTTAGCACGCCAATGGAACCAGGCTCAGGGTCAATTAACAGACCTAGTGTTAGTAGACAGTCGGACTCATTGCTCTCTGCAATGGTGGAGCAGGTGGACACCGCAACAAAAGTTACTCCACATCAACCACCTGGAGTTACTAACTGTATTTCTAGCCCTAAAAGCATTCCAAAAGCATGTATCAGGCAAGGCTGTCTTAGTCCGCACAGACAATATGACAACCATGTACTACATAAACAAACAAGGGGGGGACACACTCTCTCAGTGAGCTCAGCAGATATGGAAATGGGCTATACCACTAAAGATCTTCCTCTTAGCTCAACATGTTCCCGGAGTACAAAACACCATAGCAGATCTGCTAAGTCGACAGACACAGCAGATCCCCAAGTGGGAACTTCATCCACAAGTTCTTCAACCTTTCTTTCAACTGTGGGGACAACCTCAGATTAACCTCTTCGCCACCCACAAAAACGCAAAATGCCCAAGCTTCGCCGCCATATATCCACACCCGCTGTCCAGAGGCAATGCGATATGGATGAACTGGTCCGGCAAATTTGCGTACGCTTTTCGACTTCTCCCACTACTTTCATTAGTGGTACGCAAACTACAGCAACATTCCCTAACACTCATTTTAGTAGCTCCAACTTGGGCCAGACAACCGTGGTACTCCACTCTGCTGCAACTTTCTGTGGTACCACACCAAAAACTATACCTATCTCCACGCTGTACCATGGAGAGATCAGACACCCAGACCCAGCTCCGCTCAACCTAGCGATTTGGCTCCTGAAGTCATAGAGTTTGATTACCTTAACCTTCTTCCAGACTGTATGAACTGTATTAAAGAAGCTAGACGTCCCACTACTAGAGCGTGTTATGCAGCTAAGTGGTAACGATTTGTATTATACTGTCAAAACAACCACATCAATCCCTTAGATGTGTCTATTTGGCGTACACGTCTATTAGACTGCACCTTGCTGCCATTGCAGCATACCTACAAAATAGTCAACATCTATCACTTTTAAGAGTACCTGCCATAAAAGCTTTTATGGCTGGACTCAAAAGAATAATCCCTCCCAGAATACCACCTTCACCGGTGTGGAACTTGAACATTGTTCTCACACGGTTAATGGGACCTCCCTTTGGACCGTTACATAAATGTGAACTGCAATTCCTAACTTGGAAAGTAGCTTTCCTAGTAGCTATTACTTCTCTCAGAAGAGTTAGTGAACAACAAGCATTCACCATTCAAGAACCCTTTCTGCAAATGCACCATAATAAAGTGGTTCTCCGTACTAATCCTAAATTCCTTCCAAAAGTCATTTCACCCTTCCATCTCAATCAATCTGTAGAGCTGCCCGTATTTTTCTCGCAGCCACAAACAGTTACAGAAAGAGCTCTTCATACCTTAAATGTCAAAAGAGCATTGCTTTACTACATTGAAAGGACACAAACTGTTCTTAAAACAAACAAACAAACAAAATAACTTTTTGTGTCTTTCTCACCACCACATAAAGGTAACCCCATATCAAAATCTGGGATAGCTAGGTGGATTGTAAAATGCATACAAATTTGCTACCACAAAGCTAAGCGTACGTTATCTATTCCTCCTAAAGCCCATTCTACAAGAAAAATAGGGGCTTCAATGGCATTTTTAGGGAATATTCCCTTAGACGACATATGCAAAGCAGCTACATGGTCTACACCGCACACATTCACAAAACACTATTGTGTAGATATGCAAACTAAACAACAAGCTACTGTAGGCCAAGCTGTACTCAAAACTTTGTTTCAAACCACTGCAACAGATACTGGTGGTCGCTGCTAGTTGTGGGTACTGCTATAAAATCTATGCACAGTGTGTAATCTGCAGCTCATATGCCTCGAACAGAAAATGCTACTTACCAGTATGCATCTGTTCTTGGCATGTAGAGCTGCAGAGTTACACACGCCCACCCGCCCCCCCGGCTAGCTTTTTTATTTTCCAGTATTATCTTAATTAGATACAGCTTACATTGACATCCTTTCTTTTCTTGCAAAACTCCATCACTTCCCTAATGGCAAAAAACAATCTGTGGATGGAGCCGATGCCCATGCGCAGTATGATCCAAAGGAGGAGTCACCCATCCTGTAACTTCCAAAGACTTTCCAGAACAAAAACAAACTGCAAACATCCTGGCCTAACACTAGGTGGCCATCTATGCACAGTGTCTAACTCTGCAGCTCTACATGCCAAGAACAGATGCATACTGGTAAGTAGCATTTTCCTTATCCACTAGATGCATCTACTCAAAATATGATGTTACCTTCTGCATTTACAGCATGATAGTTTAGCCTACACTTCAATTTGTTTTCTTTTTGCATCAGTAGCTGCACATGTACAAAACAGACATATATCTTTGTTCAAAGTTCAAGTAATTAAAACCTTTATGTAGGGATTTAAGAGAATATTACCACTTGAGGGTACCTCCAGCATAAGTTTGGATTCAGAACATTGCGCTTGCACAGCTCGTGGGTCCACCTTTTAAGCCAATACACAACTGTCCGCTACAGTTTCTTTCATGGAAAGTGGTCTTCCTCATTGCGATCAGTTCAGTGAGGAGAGTTGGTGAGCAACAGGCTTTATCCCTAGAAGAACCCTTCTTTCAGCTTCATAGACAGGGTAGTTCTTCGCACCAACCCAAAGTTCCTTCCCAAAGTGGTTTCTGCTTTCCATATCAACCAATCCGTTGAGTTGCATGTGTTCTTCCCTCAACCTGATTCAGTAGCAGAACGAGCTCGTCATACGGAGGGCGCTATTGTACTACATTTAAAGAATAAAGGATTTTCGCAAAACAGTTTGTTGCATTTGCTACACTTCACAAAGGCAATCCTATTTATAAATCTGGTATTGCAAGATGGATTGCTAAGTGCATTCAAGCCTGTTACACTAAAGCTAAGCAAACTTTATCTATACCTCCTAGAGCGCATTCAACTCGTAAAATAGGAGTCCCTATGGCCATTTTAGGTAACATCCCTAAAGCTGACATTTGTAAGGCAGCAACATGGTCCACACCACACACGTTTACCAAACATTATTGTGTGGATGTATCTGAAAGAAACAGGTTAGTATTAGATTCCTTACCTTAGAATATCCCCAGCCGTCAGACTGGATCCGGAAACTTTTGCGTAGTAATACCCTTGCGCGTCGGTAGGCGTCATCTGCGGCTTCGCTTCCGTCGTCGGCGCCGGGATTATGTTGCTGGAGTACTTAGACTCCGCCCTCACGCGCTGACGTCAGTTCCTATTTTTTCCGCACCAGCAAGTGCCGATCTGGGAACAGTGGTACCCTTAGTCACTAAACTTTTCGATCTTTTTGATCATTTTTCGAAGCCGAACGACTCCGACGGTGCCGGTAGGGATGTCTGGGTTTAAGCCCTGTGTCGACTGCAACCGACTGATGTCGGTTACCGACCCCCATCGCCGGTGTCTTCATTGCCTGGGGCCCGACCACGATGACAAAAGTTGTGCCCCGACTGCCAGGCCTTGACGTCGAGCTCCGGCAGTCGGCCCGCGCCGTTCGAGGTCCCGGTCCGGAAGGAGGTCGAGGGACCAGTCGCGGGGCCAGAGTCATCACGGCTCGGAGGATCGACACCACTCCTCGAGCTCCAAGTCCTCAGGTAAGAGGCACAAGAAGTCGAAGAGGCGACATTGCTCTTCCGACTACCCCCCCACCCCCCGAGGCTCTTACGACTCATCGCGGCCTGCTTCATGCCCGCCAGTCCCTGGGCAGAACGCGACGCCGGAGGCCCCGACATGACCCCGGCGCCGTTGGGTGCTTCGGCCCTGGCGCCGTCGGCGACTTCGGTCCCGATGCCGCAGGGCTCCGCCGGATCCGGGTCGTCGCTGTTCGACCTTGCGACCTCGCCGGCTCCTAGGGTGTCGCCCCCCGGCACCGACCGCGGTCGATGCCGTCCCCAGTTCCCCCCTCGGTCCGGTTCCGAAGCCAATGGGAGATTTTTTCTTCTATTATCCGGCCCCGTCATTTGACCCTGAGTACCAGGAGATGGGTGGCGAGGCGGATTGGGAGGGGTCTGAGGACCCTCTGGCACGTGAGTGCCAGCCTCATCAGGACTGGGCAGGTGAGCTAGGGGACGCCAGTGGTCTAGACACTTCGCCAGACACTGGTTTTGTCTCCCCTCCTACCTGGGCTACGGAGTAGGGGGCAGCCTATAGTGTGGTGTTGACGCGGGCGGCCAAGGCCTTATCACTTGAACTCCCCGTCGCGGCCGTGAGGACTAACCTCCTCACTGAGGTCCTTAAACCGCAAGAAAGCTCTTCTGAGCCTCTGTTGCCATTTAATGGGGCCTTGTCTGACGTTCTTCTGGGCACCTGGTCCAGGCCCGCTACAGGTCCCCCTGTAGATAGGAACGTGGCCAGACGCCACTGCTCGGCTACCGGCGACCCTTGTTTACTGTCCACCCACCCCACTCCCGAGAGCTGGTCATACAGGCCTCTAACTCCCAGACCGCATTCCCGACGGCTCCCCCGATTGGGAATCAAAGAGGTACGAACAGTTTGGCAAAAAGATGTTCTCCTCACTGAATTTGGGGTTGCGGTCAGTTAACACCGCGTGCCTCTTGGGCCGTTATACCCACTCTCTTTTGGACACGGTCACGGACGTGCTGCCACAATGTCCGGAGGAAGCCCGGACTAAACTCGCCCAAGCCCTTGCGGAGGGTTGAGATGCGGCACAGTACTCATCTTTTTCCCCAATGACTCACGCCCACTCTAAACATTGATCCCCTGCCCCTCCCTTTCCTCCTTCTTTAACCTTCCTGAACCGGCCCAAACCAAAGAGATAGGGTGCCTAGCGCTGGGATACCTTATGGTGACTATGCGCTCTACAAAAATAAATAATAATAATAATAATAATGTGGACTGGATTCCACGGACTCGCTGGGTAGAGCCATGGCAACGACGGTGGCGATTCGTCGCCACGCCTGGCTGAGGTCCGCCAACTTTTCGGCCGATGTCCAAAACACCCTTATGGACATGCCGTTTGATGGCTGTTGCCTCTTTGGCGACAAGGCAGACAGTGCGCTTGAGCGCTTTAAGGACTCCAGGGCTACGGCCAAGTCCTTGGGCCTGTCGGCCCCGCGCCAGCAATCTGCTGCCTTTCGTGGCCAAGGAAGGGGCGCCCCCACACGTCCTGCCAGCCACGGGCCGCAGTCCCCGGTTCAAGCGCTTAAGGGGTTGTTGGTTTATAGGGCGCCAGGCCCTCTGGGCTCCTTCCTGGAGGACTTGCAGATAGCGATATCTGAGCTGGTGCTGACTACACAGCATTGTGTAGTGGCGGGCGACTTCAACTTCCATCTTGAAGCGACCAGTGACCCGGATACCATCAAACTGCTGGACATTACATCTCCGCTGGGCCTCGCACCGTTTGTGTCAGGTCCCACGCACGAGAAAGGGCATACCCTCGATCAGGTGTTCTCGTCAGTCCCGATTGCCGATGTCGAAACTTTGCCGGTGCTATGGACGGATCATAGGCTGATTAGGTTCTCCGTGTTGGAGAGTGGGCGGCCGGCCAACAGCGCCCCCTTGCTGCCTAGACCAGCCTCAAGAGCGCTGCATAGAGTGACGCCAGATATGTTGGAGCAGGCGCTCTCGGAACATCCTTGTCATCTCTCGGGTGATCTGGAAAAAGACACGGAGGCTCTGCAGCGGTGGCTGACGGAAAGGCTTGACGATCTTGCTCCAAAGGCTGCCCCTCGTTCCACGGTATTTCGGCAATCTGCGCCGAGGTTCACGGAGGCGCTGCGGTTGGCCCGCAGCCAGTGCAAGGTTGCGGAGCGGGCCTGGCGCCTTCAGTATAATGGGGAGGCCAAACTGGCCTATAGAGCGGCGGTTAAGGCCTATCACCGGGACATCTTAGGTGCCAAGAAAGAATACCTTGCGAGGAGGATTGAGGCGGCGGCGAACTCCTGTAAGGAGATCTTCACCGTGGTGAAGGAGTTCACCACCCCCAGTTCCCACTCACCCCCGTCATTATCATCGGATGCGTGGGCGTGTGATCTCGCCAATTTCTTTACCAACAAGATCAAGGCAATTCAGGTTTCTTTCCCGGAGAGCGTGGAGGAGGGCGGCTGCGGCCCCGGGGCGGGACATGGGTCATCGCCTACGCCTGTCGCAGTGCTGGCAGATTTTCCTGCTGTCTCTAGCGAGGCGTCCCGGGTGTTGCTGGCCAGCCTTAAATCAGGCTCGCCACTTGACCCCTGCCCTGCCAAATTTTTGGCAGAGATGGCGGCGGTGGTGAATCCCCTGGTTAATCCCATCCTCAACGTCTCTCTGAGGGAGGGGAGTGTTCCTCGCACCTGGAAAAGGGCGATGGTGATCCCCCTCCTGAAAAAGCCTGGTCTTGATGCCGATGTTTTGGCCAACTACAGGCCAATTTCGCTTCTTCCGGCTTTGGCGAAGATCACTGAAAAACATGTCCATGGTGTCTTGTCGAGCTTTCTTGAAACTAACAATCTGCTCCATCCTTCCCAATCCGGATTCCGTCCTAATTTTAGCACGGAAACGGCGTTGTTGAAGGTCTCAGAGATCATCATGGAGACCTTGGATGTTGGTGGCAAGGCCATGTTAGTCATGTTGGACCTGTCGGCGGCCTTTGACACCGTCCCCCATGAGGCGCTCCTCGCCAGGCTCCATGACATCGGCATCAGGGGGACGGTGTTCAAATGGTTTACATCCTTTCTGGAAGGCCGCCGCCAGACGGTCTGGGTCTCCCAGAGCCCCGCCGAGATGCCGCCTTTGGGAGTCGGGGTTCCACAGGGTTCTGTGTTGAGCCCATCGTTGTTTAACATCTACATGTCCCCTCTGGCGGCGGCGGTGGAGGCTTATGGGGCCCAGATCGTGTCCTACGCCGACGACACGCAACTCCTCTTCACATGCGGTAAAAATCTAGCATTTGATGGAGAGAATATCCGGGGTTGTTTGGGCATGGTATTCGATTGGCTCCAGCGGAACAGCCTGAAGGCCAACTCCAGTAAGTCGGAGGTTTTATTCTTCGGCTGCGTCACCGACCCTGAGTGCCGGCTATGGTGGCCGTCTGAAATGTGTCCTCCCGCACAGTCATCATTGGTCGCCAAAAATCTTGGGGTTAAACTGGACAATAAGCTTTCGCTGAGAGCGCATGTCCTGGGTCTGGCCGGCACCTGTTTCGGCATTCTGAAAATGCTCCGCAAGTTTCTTCCACTGCTTTCTGCGGAGCATAGGCGGATTACCGTCCAGGCGCTTATCGGATCCAGGTTGGATTATGCCAACGCCCTTTTTCTTGGCCTCCCTGACTACCTAGTCCAGCGCCTGCAGGTGGCTCAAAATTCCGCTGCCCGTGCCATCTTTGGTTTGCATAGGCGAGCACGAGCTTCTGGGCTGCTGCAAATGCTCCACTGGCTGCCCATCCGGAAGCGGATTATGTTTAAATCCCTGACGCTGATGCACAAAGCACTTTTTGGCTCAGGGGCAGGGTACCTAAGGCGTAGGTTGACCTTCTATCGCCCAACCCGCTCGCTGCGGTCTGAATCTCTTTTCACAGCTGTGGTTCCGCGTGTGAGGAAGGCCCGCACTGGGGGCCGTTCTTTCAGCTGTAAGGCCCCCCAGCTGTGGAACACTCTTCCACTGGCGCTACGCAGTACCCCCAATCTGCTTCAGTTTAGGAAGAGCCTGAAAACTTGGCTTTTTAATCTCTAGTTTCTTCTGGGTGGGTTTTGTTTTGTCTGTTTTCTGTATTTGCTTTTCTTGTTATGTTATTCTGTATTGAGCTGCCTGTGGAAAGCGCCGGGACACTCTTTTAGAGTAGCCGTGCGCTATATAAACTTAGTTTAACATAACATAACAGACTAACATCCAGCGTGGTAGCGGACGTGGTAACTGCCGTGGTGGTGCCCGGGGACAACGGCGCGGCCAGTCCACATCCACCCCTTGCAGCATCCGCCTCAAAGCCTTCCTAGTCCGAGCTTTCAGGCCCACGAGACGCCAGTGGGGGGCAGGGTTCGCCATCACCTCCTCCACTGGCGCGACAGCACATCGGACAGGTGGGTGCTGCAAATCGTCCGAAGGGGCTACTCCCTCCCCTTTGAGGCGACCCCTCCAGCCATGCCACCGCAGTACCACTGCGTGTCGGGGGATCGCTTGAATCTTCTGCGATAGGAAGTTACGGCCCTCTTGGCCAAGGGGGCCATCGAACGCGTTCCTGGGCCAGAAGTAGGGTGTGGTTGTTACTCCCACTACTTTCTGGTTCCCAAGACGGGCAAGGGGGGCCTACGCCCTTCTTGGACCTGCGGAGCGTCAACGGCTTCCTCCGGAAGGAGAGGTTCAAGATGCTGACACTGGCTCAGGTCTTAGCTGCCCTGGACTTCTACCCGGTGGTCGCCTGACGCGATGTGGGATGCACGCGGTGCCACTCCCGCGGCTCCACGTGCGGAGCCTGATGGGTTCGACTCAGAGTTTCCCTCCCTTTCCAGGACCCAGAGCGACCCCTGCCCAGCTTTGGCACTTTTACGAGGCGATGCATGCCATCTTTGGTCAGCACGACTTCGCCGGCGCGCCTTCGGGCCACGCGGACTTGGTTTCGGGTCCTAGACCTTCCCTTCCGGCGCCGCAGGGCCCCCTTGGATCCAGGCCAGGATCTGGATGTGCACCGGTTGACCTTATTACACCTCCACCTGTGCCGTTTCCTTCGGCACCGCATCTGCACTAGACGCCGGTTGTGCCTCATGCCGGCGTCGACCCCCGGTCTCCATCCTGATGTGGACACGGAGCCGGACTAGTGTCTTTGTGCCCCTGTTCACTCCTGGGATCCCTTTCAGGCCAGATTGGCACCCAGAGGACGAGGAGGAGGACTGGGAGGGGTCAGGTGACCCTCTGACGACCAGTTGGATTATGATCCGGACTGGAGAGAGGACCTGGGGACGCCAGTGGTCTGGATACCTCCCTAGACCATGGCATGTTGTGTCCTCCTACCGTGGCTACGGAGGAGGGAGCTTCCTATGCAGTGGTGTTCCGTAGGGCGGCCGAGGCTCTCAACGTCGTGACAGAGGTGCTTCAACCGGCAGCAAGCTCTTCGGAGCCCCTGCTTCCGTTTAATGAGGCCTTAACTGACATCCTTTTGGGCACCTGGTCCAGGCCCAACATTGGGGCTCCCGTGGATAGGATGATTGCCACTGCCTGGCCCTGCGCGACCCCACTTTCCTTTTCCACCACCCCACCCAGGAGAGATTGGTGGTCCAAGCCTCTACTTCCAAGAGTGCATTCCTCCACGCAGAACCATATAGGGAATCCAAGAAGCTGGATCATCTTGGGAAGAATGTTTTTTCTTCTGCCAGCTTGGGACTGGGTCGGTAAACAGCGCATGTCTATTGGGCCAGTTTTCCCACTCTGTGTGGGACACGGTGGCGCAAGTGCTGCCTCAGTGTCCGGAGGAGGCTAGGACAGTACTCTCCCAGGCTGTTGCCGCAGGGAGAGATGCAGCAAAGTTTACCATCGGCTGCGGGCCGGATACCGCGGACTCTAGGCAGGGCGATTTCCATATCGGTAGCCCTTCGTCCCTATCGCCGTGGTTCTGGGAGCCAGCAAGCGGGCCAGTCTACCAACGCCCCTCTGCTTCAGCCTCCAAACCTTCATAGTCCGACCTTTCAGGCCAATTAATCGCCAGTGGGCGGCAGGATCCGTCATCACCTCCCCCACTGGTGCACCATCACGTCAGACAGGTGGGTTTTGCAGATACTCCGAAGGGGCTACTCCCCTTCAAGGCTACCCCCTCCCCCCCAGCCATGCCACCTCAGTACCATCGCATGTTGGAGGATCACCTGGGCCTTCTCCAACAGGAAGTTACGGCTCTCTTGGCCAAGGGAGCCATCAAGCGCGTTCTTGCCCCAGAAATAGGTTGTGGTTGATGTTCCCAGTACTTTCTGGTACCCAAGAAGGACAAGATCCTGCGTCCTATCTTGCATATCGGGAACGTTAACCACTTCATCCGGAAGGAGAAGTTCAAAATGTTGACGTTAGCGCAGGTCTTGTCTGCCCTCGACCCTGGATGGTAGCGTTGGACTTGCAGGACACCTATTTTCACATCCCCGTCTGCCTGCCTACTGGCGCTACTCGCGGTTCATGGCAGGCTAGGACTGGTTGTTGAAGCCAGACTCGACCCTGACAGTCGTCTCCCATCTCCAGACTACGGCCGACTTCCTACATTCGCTACATTGCCAAAGTCACACCTGATTCCCTCTCAGAAGCTCCTCTTTATCGAAGCGGTTCTGGACATGACGCGGTTTTGGGTCTATCCTTCCGAGCAGCGAGTCTGGGATATTCGGGCTATAATTCCGATCTTTCAGCCCTTATTCCGGGTTTCGGTCATGATGACCCTACAGCTGCAGGCCTGATGGTCTCCTGCATCCTGCTGGTGGTTCATGCCAAGTGGCATATGCGGGCTCTGCTGTGGGACCTGAAGTTTCAGTGGGCACAACATCAGGGGAGTCTGTTGGATTGCGTCCAGATCTCAGAGGGCACTGCACACAAATTGCTGTGGTGGCTCACGAACCAGCATTGTGTGAACGGCAGATCACTCTCCCTTCCTCAACCACAGTTCACAGTGAGTGGTGACAGATGCATCACTGCTGGGATGTGGAAGCCACATGAGGGAGGCAGAGATAAGAGGCTTCTGGTCTCCGACGGAGTACGGGCTCCACATCAACCTTTTGGAGCTGCGGGCTATCCGTCTTGCGCTGAAAGCTTTCCTTCCCTGTGTCCGGGGAAGAGTAGTGCAGGTGTTCACCGACAACACCACCGTCATGTGGTCCTCCAACAAACAAGACCTGGCTGGAACATCGGGGCATATCCCTGGTGGTTCAACACCTGGCTGACACACTCAGCTTCAGGTGCATAATGGATCACGAATGGCGTCTTCACTCGGAGGTGGTGCAAGGTCTCTTTCAACAGTGGGGAGAGACTTGGTTAGATCTATTCGCCACTGAAGAAAATGCGCAATGTCAGCAATTCTGCGTGTTGGAATTTCCGAGGCGGCACTTGCTAGGTGATGCTTTTCGTCGCGAGTGGAATTGCGGTCTGTTGTACGCCTTTCCGCCTATACCACTTCTACCCAGAGTGCTGCAGAAGATCAAGCGCGACCGAGCCCAAGTCATACTCTTGGCTCCGGATTGGGCACGGAGAGTCTGGTACCCCGAGCTGCTCAACATGGCCATTGATCCTCCGAGCCGATTGCCTCTTCGAGAGGATCTTCTGTCGCGGCAGCAGTGGCCGGTCCTCCACCCGAGCCTGTCCAGCCTCCACCTCCTTGCGTGGAGATTGAGCGGCAGCAGTTGATGTCTTGCGACTTGGCTTCCGAAGTCTGTGATGTAATCTGTAATGTAATCAATTGATCCTCTCCCTCACCAAGGACCCCATTACCGCCAAAGCCAACCTCCACGAAGGTATGAAGGCTATCGCTGACTGGATGAAGATCATCCGACTGCAGCTGAACTTGGACAAAACGAAGGTCCTCATCCTCTGCTCCAACCCATCAGCCTGGGACAACTCCTGGTGGCCGACTGCACTGGGGGCAGCCCCGACACCCACCGACCCCGTACGCAACCTGGGAATCATCCTTGACTCAACGCTCTCCATGACCAAGCAAGTCAACGCCATCTCCTCCTTCTGCTTCAACACCCTCCGCATGCTCCGCAAGATCTACAGGTGGATTCCGACAGATACAAGAAAAACAGTCACCCAGGCCCTCGTCAGCAGCAGACTCGACTATGAAAACGCCCTCTACGCAGAAGCCCCGACCAAGCTCATCAAACGACTGCAACGCATCCAAAACGCCTCGGCACGACTGATCCTCGATGTCCCACGCCACAGACACATCACCCCCCACCTGAGAAACCGGCACTGGCTGCCCGTCAACAAGAGGATATCCTTCAAGCTCCTCATCCACGCACACAAGGCACTCCACGAGACCGGCCCAGCCTACCTCAACAGACGACTTTCCTTCTACATCCCTAACCGCCAGCTCCGCTCTGCCGACCTCGCCACCGTCCCGCACATCCGAAGAACAACCACTGGCGGGAGATCCTTCTCCCACCTCACCGCCAAGACCTGGAATACCCTCCCGCTGAGCCTACGACAGACCCAAGACCTGCTGACCTTCAGGAGACTTCTCAAGACCTGGCTGTTCGATCAGTAGAGGCCCCCCTCCCCTCCCCAGCGCCTAGAGACCCTCACGGATATGTAGCGCGCTCTACAAATGGTTGATTGATTGGCAGCCAGGCGTCCCTCCACTAAGACAGTATACACCTGCTGATGGAACAAATTTGTGGCATGGTATGCGGTAAAGTCTGTGGATCCCCTTTCTGCCCCCCTTTCTGAAGTTCTCTTGTTCCTCTTTTCTGTGGCCCAGCAGGGCTCTGCTCTGGGCACTATCAAGGGCTATCTCTCGGCCATTTCTGCCTTTCTTAGGCTTCCTGATAAGCCTTCTCTCCAAGTCCCTGGTTGTAAATAGTTTCTTAAAAGGCATTACTCATCTCTTTCCTCATATCCCCTTCTCAGTGCCTCAGTGGGACTTGAATCTGGTCTTGGCCTATTTGATGTGTGCTTCCTTTGAGACACTTCACAACTTTTCATTCAGACTATTAACTCTTAAGGCTGCATTCCTGGTGGCCATCACATCTGCCAGAAGAGTGGGTGACCTCCAGATTCTTTCATCTAAACCTTGTTTTCTGGCTGTACATCCGTAGAAGGTTGTCCTAAAAACTCGTCCATCCTTCCTTCCCAAGGTGATCACCTCCTTTCATATTGGGCAACCCATCACTTAGCCCATCTTCTTTCCGCTTCCGCATCCATCGAAAGAGGAAAAGAGGTTCCACCACCTGGACCCAAAACGTGCGCTTTCCTTCTATCTGGATCGCACCAGACAGTTCTGGGCAGATGCCAGGTCTTTGTTGGCCACGTGGGCGCTAAGAAAGGTCGGGCTGTACACAAGTGGACCATTTCTAGATGGGTCATTTTGTTTAATAAAGCCTGCTATACTCTAGCTAAAAAGGAGCCTCCAGTGGAGCTACATGCCCATTCCACCAGGGCGACGGCAGCCACTACTGCTTTGGGGCGAGGAGTCCCTCTGAATGACATTTTCCAGGCAGCGACATGGGCATCTTTGCACACATTCACTAAACACTACTGCCTGGCCAGCCAAGTCCGGAGACACTGCTTCTTTGGCCGTTCTGTTCTCCAGGACTTTCTGGTATGAACTTGGTACGCAGACCGACCTCTGTGGTTGGTATTGCTGGGGTGTCTATTCTAAGGAAAGGAATCGATTACTAACTGTTTCTTTCTGGTGAACAAGTTACTTACCTTCGATAATGATATATCTGTAAGAAACATAGGTTAGTTAAAATTTCCTTACTGCACCACCCATCCTCCCCATTCGTCAAACTGACTTCTAGGGTTATGGGCATCCTTTCAGGGCCCTAGTTTTGTGCACCAGTGGTCAGTGTCTTACATGGCTCTGCGTTTCTGATGCAGAAAGTTGTGTACAGATCTGACGTCCGTGCATGAGTGTGGTGTGTAAGTAGCTACTGTGAC
Source organism: Lissotriton helveticus (assembly GCF_964261635.1). Taxonomy (NCBI): domain Eukaryota; kingdom Metazoa; phylum Chordata; class Amphibia; order Caudata; family Salamandridae; genus Lissotriton; species Lissotriton helveticus. The sequence continues at coordinate 108,792,003 of NC_136067.1, forward strand.
TTCATCTCAGTGACCACGACGCCAATGACTGACGCAGAGTTGACCGACACCACCTTTCGACGCGCAGAGGTACGGCTGACGAAAAACTTTCCGGATCCAGTCTGACGTCTGGGGATAATTCTAAGGTAAGGAATCTATAACTAACCTATGTTTCTTACAGATATATTGTTACCAAAGGTAACTAACTTGTTCAACTGTAACTGTTAAATTTCAGTGGTTTTGTTAGTTTAAAATAGTATATTTTAACTGACATTTTCACCCTATAACCTATAGCACTACTGTTCTCTAAACTCTAAAATTACCCTTATAACCGGATACCCCTACCCATTCCCATCGCTAAACCCAAAACAAACCCCTATAAATAATACCCATACTATTCTATACCCTTACCCACCCTTAAACACTAAAATTACCCACATTACCTTATACTCCTACCCACCCCTAAATGTATATATATATATGCAGATTTACCTTAACTATACCGAACTTGCATGGTAAAGAATGATTTGTAGATGCTTTGCATGGTAAATACTGTGTGATAAAGGCCGTTTTCCTTCTTGAGGGTATCCAGCATGCTTCAAATATATGGTTAGCAGGAGTTATTCAACATTACCTTGTGAAGCAACTCGTTATTCGGCTGTCATACAAGCCCAGTGCGGGTTTTCTCCTGTCTCGACTGCTACTTTGGTACACGAAGAATCACAAATTAGGTCATAATATAGGGAAAAAAACAAGACGTACAAGTACAAAATGTCCGGCTTGATGTATAAGGTGCTCCCTTCTTTTGTTCCACCTTAAATGTCTGATTTTCACCAGAATTGGGAAGGCAGGTTTCAGTGCAGTTTCTGCATGCAAAAAAGGCAAATATGTATTCCCTGTACTTTCTGGTGTGGTAGAAATGTGTGAAGCAGGCAGTTCAGATCCATCCTCAATCTGAAGATGACAAACAAGTGGATGAAGCACATATAGAATGTTAGCAATCGCCCAAAGGATTTGTGCTCTATATTCATACCTTCCAGTTACAAGTAAAACACCTTGAAATCATACAATTTTTTTTCTGTGGAAAAGTACGGAGATCGTGTCCGTTTCACCCTAAAAAAAGAGATTACGCGCAATGTTTCCTTGTCCGTCACTCACAGTTCCCAGCAAACCCCTTTGATAGCTAAATTATCACAAATTACTAGATTGTGTTATGTATTAACTCGATCAAACAGATTCCTTAGGTTAATATGAACACCAGCAGAAATAATTAAGAAGCTAAAATGTTATTTATAACTAACCTGTATTATGTTTCTTGTTTGTCTTGTTTGTAGCCTCTTAACAGCATTACTGAGTGAAGGTTTGTTTTCATGTTGGATGATGCTTGGTGATTGTGTTCCTCTGACAAAGAATGTTCACATCCACATTCTTACTGAGTTTCTTCCTTAATTACTGTGTACTTTCATTTGTGAAGCCCTTGGTGCTCTCCTGCCCTCCAGCTCAGTATCGTGACCTCGTTTGTCCTATTTTAGCATCATTCCTGGCTGCCATTCATGGGGTAAGAACCAAACTTTTCTTCCCTGAATATTGTTCAATTTCACACATGCAGACGTTAGTGGATTCTGATAACTCTACAGTCCTCCCTGTATTTTGTTTTTCTCTGAGGATAATGTTATAATTTCTAAAAAAAGGTCCTGCCAAAATCATGCCTGGTTCCCTAACAAGATGTTTTCCTTTCTGTCTTTATTTTTTGTGTGTTTATTTCGTTATGTTTTATCTGCCTTAAAAAGTACTGACCTTATTCACTCGGTGGCAGGGATTGGGGGCTGTCGAAGCCTGGCTCATTGCTAGAGGGTTCGGTTTACAGTGTGTCTCTGATAACATTACACTAGCTCAGTTGGATCATAATATACCATGTTTTGGCCGAATGGGAGGAAAGACCCCTGGGTTAAGTTATTTAGTGGGTGTCCGGCAGACGACGGTTAGATGAATCCAAAGCTTTTTCCTGAAGATTAACAGAGATCCAGAGTGTTGGCCCTGATTCGCTTCAGGGTATTGCAGATCTTGATATGAATGAGATGCGAGTGATCCAGCAGCCAGGTGAGGTTTGGAGAATACATATAGAGATCATTAGAAGAACTAGACTAGACAGCTAATCTATTTGTGAGTAGTTATCGCTGTTGTCTTTTACTGTGCTCACTAACATGGCACTCACTATGGCTATGGGCCCCTGTAGCTCAAACTGCATCTTAGTTTCTCTTTCTTTGGGACTGATTCGCAGGACTATTACTACAGAATGTTACAGTTTATACCTAGTTAAAAGCAGCTAATAAAATAAAAGATGACTTTCTAGAAAGACGTGTAGATTACAGAGGACTTGCTAGGTGGACTTGCTAGGTGGCAATAAGTGCGAGTGTTAGGAACAAATAATTAAGATACGACTTGACCCTTGGAAATTGTTTGGCAAATCAGCAGTATCTGTCTATTGTGTGGAATGCTTATCCATGGATTTCTCCAAGTGTCAAACCCAAGTTGTTGAATACGATATTTGAGGGTCTAGTGCTGGATGTTCAAAATGAACAGCTGTTGTTCTTTTCCTGGGCCCATGGGTGTTATTTAATGTCCAGTAATTTTGATGGGTTCTCCCGAATGTCCAAGCTTGCTCCATACAACTGCTTTGTGTCCTTCTGTACACTTTTGGCTTTGGAATAGAAGCAAATGAAAAGTTGCCTTAAACACTAAAAGAAAACTGCAGTTCATTAACTGCCCTTTGCTAGGATTCCGAGACCTCAGCTTGGAGGCATTGCTGTAATTGTTAACCTCTTCGAGGCTCATGACGAGCTCAGCTCGTCATGAGGCACACTGGAGCAGTGCTCATGACAAGGTGAGCTCATCATGAATAATGGGCTTCAAAGCTTCTCAGCACAGGAGGTGAAAAGCCATAGCAGCCAAGTGGTTAAAGAAGATTTAGGTACTATTATCACATTGAATACTAAAACAGACCAGTGAGCTTTGCAGATTGTGAAGAAATATTGGTGTTTGTGTCATGTGTAGCCGTAAATACACATGCTGCTGCCATCTAGTGTTGGGCTCGGACGTGTGCAATTGTTTTTCTTCAAAGAAATCTTTTCAAGTCACAAAGTACAGTGGTGACTCCACTTATTGTTGGTAATGCGCATGGTCACCAGCTCTGTTGTTAGATTGTTTTTTCTACACAGTCAATTCATACGTGTCCAATCAAGCTCCGGTTCAACATTGCTTGGTGTTTCAGTCAGGCCCTCTCTGATCCCTTCCGTGCCGGTAGAAACTGTCATTGCGCTTACCTGTCTGTTTCACACCTTACATACCCCCCTTTGACTCGACTCCGCAGTCTAACAACTTTGATGCCCCATTCAGGCCTCAATCTCCTCCTCGACGTACAAGAATGTCCCAGTGATGAAAGGACTCCCATTTCGCTTCTGCCCAAAGTGTTGCTCAAAATATCCAAGGACAGACCTTCATCTGGTCTGTAACCTCTTCTTGTTCCCCCGACAAAAGGACTCTTGTGCAGCGTGTCTTGCCTTTCGGAACAAAAAGACTCTCCGAAACTTCCGAGCCCATCATATCGCCTCGCCTATGATGGTGCACAATCAACAGGACAATACTCCAGACCTTTTCAGAGACCGAGAGAGTTTCCCGTCCTGAGGGCATCAAGCAGTCTTAAAATATCTGTTGACTGATCAAGAGCGCATCGCAGCAGCAATTCCTAGTGCACACCCAAGCGACCATTTATCTCTTGCTCTGCCTATGCTTCACCATCAATACCCCATCTCCAGCCTTTGCAAGTACAGCCCTTCCTCAGGGACGCACTCTACTCTGAAGTAGGAAAAGCATACCCCAACCTAGCAAGGGTACAAGCGTTCCAAACGCTGCTATCACTTTATCTGCCAGATCACCAGGCTACAGTTAGGAGGGTCTAGCACCTCCTAGGCATGATGCCTTCTTGCATTGCCATAGTCCCATATGCCAATTTACACATGCATCTGTTGCAGTAGTGCCTAGCAACTCAATGTGGTACAAAAGGGGGTGGTGATGGACGGAGCATCTGAACCAATCAAACACTCACACCCAGTCAACAGATCTGGGTTTAATCCATCACCGTTCTTTAGCCCACTCTGCCACCCCAGTTCAGACATGGCCATATGCAAATCAGTCTGACCCTGTGCCTCATGGGAACAGTCCAGTCCGCACTGCCAAGCCATGCCTTCCCTGGACCGGAAACAAGCTTCCTAGGACCGGTTTCTGGCATTTCCGCCGTCTTCAGCACGGCTTGCTTGAATCCAGTGGCAAAGTGAGCAAGGGACTCGCGTCTGACCATATCCTGCCAACTTATGGCGAACATGGTGGTACAAAAGGGGGTAGTGATGGACAGAGCATCTGAACCAATCAAACACTCACACCCAGTCAACAGATCTGGGTTTAATCCATCACCGTTCTTTAGCCCACTCTGCCACCCCAGTTCAGACATGGCCATATGCAAATCAGTCTGACCCTGTGCCTCATGGGAACAGTCCAGCCCGAACTGCCAAGCCATGCCTTCCCTGGACCGGAAACAAGCTTCAGATCTGTTGACTGGGTGTGAGTGTTTGATTGGTTCAGATGCTCCGTCCATCACCACCCCCTTTTGTACCACTTTGTTCGCCATAAGTTGGGAGGGTATGCTCAGACGTGAGTCCCTTGCTCATTTCATTTCATAGAGCTTTATTCGGAGCATAAAACATGTCCATAAAAGCACATACAGTTACATATACGACATTTCATTGATTAAAAGATACACATGTAACAATAATTGTCCAGTGCGGGATGGAATAAATATGTTAAAACAGTGTCATTAAAAACACATGCTTTTCCTAGCACTAATAGCCTTGTGTAGAAAAGTAGCCGTAAAAAAACAAATGTCCGGGTGATGCATATTAAAAAGCAATTTCATAGATTCTGTGATAGTTCTTACTCCAAATCTAATCAAGATAGGCTTTAAATAATTTTTCCGTAGTTCACTGTACAAGGTGCAAGAAAAAAGAAAATGCACAGTACTCTGTTCAGACTTGTGATCACAAGGACAGGGTCCCACAGGGAGCGTTTTTATATTAGGGCACGCAACCAGATGGTGTACAGTTCCCATCCTCATTCTAGTGAGTACAAACTGGTGTGAGACTCTAGTCACCTGTGTCAGGTAGGGATGAAATCCACTAAACTCATTCAAGCCATTGTACATTTTACAGGTATTAAGATTTGAATCCTCCAAGGCACGCCTCTCTATACAGAAATTCAAAAACATAGTCTTCATATTTGATTTGGAGTTGTCAGATACACAAAACCGATCCTTGATCACATCATATCCAAAGACATTAAGAAAATTTTCAATATTATATTTAATCCAGGGGATCTTCATGTGCTGGTCCAAAGTGAGGCAATCCTCAATGATAGCTCTGTTTAGTGAGGTGCCTTCATTTAACCAAACAGATCGCCACAGTAGTAAGGGTCTTAGCATGATTAAATCATTCAAGAAATGGGACCCCGTTTCCTTGTGAACCAGAGTGTTAGAGGTAGATATGGGTAAACACAGGAGCCTTTTCAGGAAGTTGTTCTCCTCTATCTGTAGGCACCCGGCAGATGTCACACCCCAAACTCCCGCCCCATAAAGGGCCGCAGATAGGCATTTAGATTGGTAAATTTTTAGCATATCTGCTATACGTCTATTTCCCAATTTCTTTGCGAATACGAAAACCCCATTGGCACTTCTAATCATCTTTGTTTTAACCGCTTTGTGTTCGATGTCCCAGCTACCATTTTTTGAGAAATTAATCCCCAAATAGCAGAAATTGTCTACTTTTAAAACCTGTTCACCTTCTATAAAATAATGGGAGTTGATTTTCGTTTTTGACTTAGCTCGGCCAGAGCACTCCATCACATAGGTTTTAGATCTATTGATCACCAATTTCCTATTTTTGATGAACAGAACAAACCTGTCCATCAATCGTTGGAGACCCAGGGGTGTCCTAGACAACAGTACAGCGTCGTCCGCATAGAGTAGCACAGGGATGTTAAGGCTATTAACTCTTGGGGCGTCAGCCGTAACTGTTTGCAGGACAGCATCCACCTCATTAATAAAGAGAGTAAACAGTAGGGGTGCTAAAACACACCCCTGCCTGATTCCTCTCCCTATCCTAAATTTACTTGTGCATTCCCCATTGGGCCCATATCGGACGCTAGTACTAAGTTTTTCATACAAGCGAGCTAGAAAATATACTATACTGTCAGGGGCTCCCATGTCAATCAATTTAGCCCAAAGTAGGGCGTGGTCTACCATATCGAAGGCACTGCTTAAGTCGGCGAAACATAAATACAACGACCCACTTTTGGCCTGTGTGTATTTCCCGACCAAAAGTTCTAAATTTAAGCACTGCTCTATAGTTCCACGCCCTTTTCTGAAACCAAACTGGCTATTAGTTAAAATCTCATTCGACTCTGCCCATTCTTCTAATCTGGCTAATAAAACACGACTCATAACTTTTACTGATGAGTCCAGTAGGGATATTGGACGGTAGTTTTTTGCTTCGCCCCGGTCTCCCTTCTTATAGATAGGGATTATAATTGATTCTGCCCAAGTAGGTGGTATTTTAGAGCAGACTGCAGCATTAAAAATCTTTGCCAGTAGGGGGCCCCAAATCTCCGGAGCTGTCTTGTAAACATCTATAGGGACCCCATCGGGTCCTTGGGCCTTCCCTCCTTTACTAGCTATAATGCTAGCCATAACTTCCTCTACTGTAATATCTAGTGCAACTATAGGCCATCCTTTTCCTGGGGGGTCTGTACTATTGCCAGAATCAAATATGGTCGAGAAATGTTTGATCCATGAATCAATGCTCACATTAGATGTGAGCACTGGAATCTTCTCGTCTTTAAATAATGGGCTATTTACAGTAGACCAGAACAAATTACAGTTCCTTTGTTCTGCTGCTTGACTTAGATTGTCCCACGCTTCCTGCTGCAACTCAGCCTTTCTCCGTTTGAGGACCAGTTTAAAATCCTGTCTAAGTTGGATCACTAAACACTTGTCTCTGGGTTTAGCTGCTAAAGCTTCTTTAAGATCTCTCCGGGCAATAGAACAGACATGATCAAACCATCCCATATTCTGTCTATTTACGTGCCCCACCTCTTTAGTAAACTTCTTACTGATGGTGGCATTGATTCTGTCAAAGTGGTCGATACTGGCACCATCTGTCTCCCCCTGTTCGAGAATTGTCGAAATTTCCATCATACAACTGTTAATGATGGAATCAGATGTTTCTTCGGCATTTTCACCCTTCCACCTCAACCTAACTCCGTTAGTTCTATGTGGTTCAATATTTACAATTGTACCCGTATTGGGAGTGGTGGTAGAATTCCAGATCTTAATTTCTGTGGTTAGACAGTTATGATCGCTCAACATTACATCAACCACCTTGACTTCAGAGCACATATGTGTTAGGTTGGTAGACATGCATATAAAATCAATTACTGTATTAGCCCCCCTCCCTTTGTGGTAAATAAATAAATAATACCCTATTTTTGACTAAGCATATAGCATAACAGATAGCTCAATAAATAAGAGTCAAGATTCGAGGTAGTAGGAGTTTCTGCAGGTTTATTACAGCATAAGGACAGGATCAGGACAACCTGCATAGGATGACCCAGCAGCTGCTGGGGCTTGGTCTGGGATGAGCGCGCGCTAACTTTTAATAACAATACATTGACTTATATACATAGCGCAAACACATAGCATTACATTGCAGTAGGCGTAGCAGTGGGTGGAGCAGAAGGCGTGACGCGTAGCAGTCGCGAAAGATAACAGTAAAAAGAGGTGTAACTGGGAGTATACATAGACATGTGATGAAAACGTAACAGAATATGTCATGAATGGGCGGAAACTTTGGAGGGGGCTACCTAAGGAGCCGGGACCTCTAACCTGATGGTGCGCGAAAACTGGCAATGACGTGTTACTAGGAGAAGCTGGGGGCTACGAACTCTGTGCTAGGAGCAGAGACTAGAGTCTGGAGGGTCGGAGCGACATGTACCTAAACCCTATCTGGTATCTGATGTTTAGGGAACATGTTGATATAAACTAGGAGTCTTGAGGGGAAAAGCTAACTTGATTCTAAGACTGGACCATGCATTATTCTACATGTAGTGCGTGATGAAGAATACTAAATGACCATTAATACAGTATTTCTCTAACGTGGAGCTGAGAAGGCTAGACAATGACGGAAACTATTGATGCAGTTCAGTAGCTCAGGAATGCAGAGAAGGAGGACTGAACTGATAACTGGAACTATAACATACTTTTGGCAGACTCAGAGGCAGAGCCAAGCTGCACCGGGCACTGCGAGGCAGGAAGTAAGTGAAGGGTCGAGGATACAGGTGGGGGCTGTATCGCTCCTCAGCGAGGCTTTCAGGAGACAGGAGCTGAATCTGATGTCCGGGCCCTGTTGAGGCCTGGAAACGGGGACTTTTCAATGAAATAACGTGCACACTGGGAAACGTGGCAACATAACTTTACATAGGCCTGATATTCGTAGTATTCACGAGGACTGGAAAATGACATACCAGAGGTGGACACAACTATAATTGCGTCATTAATCGGACATGGGGAATAACATATGCATATTGGTCATGCACACATGACATATGATGGATGAGGCGTAGGGACACAGAACATGGCAAAATTTACTTTTCCACATTCCCTCCTTGTCACTACGTTTCCATCAGGAAACATCAATTTTCATGATACCATCTATCATTTCATACAGTATCATTTGCTCGTCTCGAATTATCCTGGAACGGGATTTAGAACGGGGCTTGGGACTAGGAACACAAGAGGTAGCACACATGCTGCAAATCGCAGGGCCACATTGTATACAGAGGCAGCAGCTAAATATGATCGCTACTGCAATACCTAGAAAGGACAGGACTTTCCATCCCCAGGCGGAAATTATATTCCAGAACCAACCTGACCATGTCCAGGTGCCTGGATCTTGATGTAACAGATGGGCAATTTTATGGAGTCTGGTTATAGCTGAATAAACAGACGGCGCGTTATTTGGAATAAAAATACAGCAACTAGATCCGATGACTCTACAGGCCCCGCCCCTATCGGCCAGTATGACGTCAAGGACGAGACGATTTTGCAAAACGACAAATCTCATAGCAGATTGTTCTTCGGTTAGGTTACCTAGAGCAGAGGCAGTCTCATTTACTACAGCTTCAAGGGTTCTTGTTAACCTACGAATCAGTTTACTATTCTGGACAGGTCCTACAAAGAAGAAGAAACCTTTATTGAAATCTGTATACTGTTCTAGAGTAGTTTCAGTATAATCGACAATTGGGGACTCCCTTCTATGTCTAATGTGTACTAGATGTGTGTTTCTGTGATAATCAGATGGGGCTAGGAAAACAGGTGGCAGTAGGAAGGCAATGTAACAGGTTCCCTCCCAATCGAGGGGCAGACGGACATATGCAGTTTGACCACAAATAAAATAAGAATGTCGTGAAGCTTTGAAAACAGATTTCCCACTGTCACTATACTGGATAACAGTAGTACAATCACTATGACCTACATGTATGGAACCATAACTACGGACACATAATTCGCCTTTGACAGGTAGTACTGAAATAGCAGGTAAGTCTGGAGTAGTATCAGACTGAACATTCAGGACCATGAAATTCGACGAATAATTACCTAAATTATATACTTCATTTTCTAGATCTAAACCTGTTCTGTGGGGAAAACCTTGCTTGTCTGGAAAACATGTACTGTTAAGAAAAGACATATCTGTTGAGGATGACGTTAACGTGGACCATGCTCCACACGAACCATTATGTGAGAATGGATAAGGAAAGAGTGGCAGAACTCCCTTCGGTGTCTGGAAAGGGGGGAGTCGACCACACACCCAACAATTAGTGGCATTGCTGGTCTGGTGTGAATAATGTAACATACGGATAAATGTGTTGTTGCGCATAGCGAGGCGGTAAGAATATTCGTGAGGAGGCAGATCACTAAACGTGTGCTCTACTGTAGCATTAGCAGACATATTTGCATGAGGAACTGGAAAATACAGATAGAACGCATAGCTGGTGCAGGAAATCATTATGCTGATGAATAATACGAAACTCAGGAAAACGATACATCTGATTGAATTTTGACTGACTCTCTCACTATGGGGGTCTATTTTATACATGTCAGAAACAGTCTAACCGTTTCACCTAGGGGAGGACTTATACAATCAAACTGACTGACTTATTTTACTAGACCTGAGCTTTAACTTATACTCCTGCTGCGGAGTTTTCTCTAACAAGGGAGGGGTTGTAATAATGTCTTGTGCGGGACAGTCCTCAAGAGCAATATTCTGGCAGTCCTTCAAATCCTGGGAAATGTTTTTAGAGACGGATTTCAGTCCTTTAAAAAGTTTAACATGAGACAGGTGGATCCATCCTTTTCTGCCTTCCAACTTGACGGCAGTACGGGTGGTCAAGAGGACCTGACGTGGCTCCTTCCAACGTGGTTCCAGCGGACTTGATCTGTCGAAATTCCGGACCATCACTAGGGAGCCTGGAACGATTTCATGCGGTGCCACCTCGGTATTGTCTGGAAATGCGGCGGCAACCTGTGAACGACATGAGTTGAGGGCAGACATCAAGGAAGCTAGGTAATCTGTCAGCATATTACATGAAACATCGGTAATACTTCGGGGTCTAGGAGTACCCCACATGTTAGGGGGGCGGCCGAATACGACCTCATACGGGGACAGACCTGATCTGGAATGTGCGACCATGCGCATATAAAACAAAGCGACTGGCAGAGCTACTAGCCAGTCCACACCTTTTTCTTTGCAGACTTTTGCAATGCGGATTTTCAGAGTCTGATTATGTCTCTCTACGAGACCGGCTGCTTCAGGATGGCGTACACAATGGAACTTCCACTGGTACCCTAACAAAAGGGAAACGTGCTTCATTAACTCTGAGGAGAATGGCTGACCGTTATCAGAATATACGACTCTAGGGAGTCCATATCTAGGGAAGAATTCACGAACCAACTGTTTGGCAGTGGTCGCGGCTGTGTAATCTGGGACTGGATATGCTTCTGTCCACCTGGACAAAGCGCATACAACTACAAGGACATACTTGAAACCTCGACATCGCTCCATCTGAATATAACCCATCTGGAGGACCTCAAAAGGGTGGTCGGGGCTGGAAACCACCTTGTTCCACCGGGACACTTTTACCTGGATTAAACTGACAACATATCATACAGGTACGGACTTTCTGCTTGGCTGCAGCTCGTAAATGCTTGTTGAACCAAATGTTCTGGATACTGTCTAACATAGCTTTTTCTCCTAAATGTGCTGGACTATGTGCGGTATTGATAATGACTTGAACCATAGAATCGGGGAGAAACCATGTGGCTCTACCCTTCGTTAACCATCCTTGATCTGTCTGGACCCCTCCTTGTTCAGACCATTTCTTGATTTCATCGGGGGTAGCATGTAACTGGATATCTATGACATCTTGTGTAGGGTCCTTAACTGTCATGCATGTAATCGGATCTGGAGTATGTGTCAGGTTAACTGGAATGTCTGGAGTCTGTGCTGTAAGTTTGGCTGTGCGGTCTGCTAGATCATTACCTTGGGAAATAATGTCTGTAACTTTCGTATGTGCTTTGCACTTCATGATGGCAATGGATGTCGGTAAATGTATGGCATCTAACAGGGCTTGAATAAGGAGACCATGCTGAATCTTGGTTCCATGAGAAGTCATGAAACCTCTCTCCTGCCAGAGCACTCCGAAGTCGTGTACAACTCCGAATGCGTAACGTGAATCTGTGTAAACATTAACTTTCAGGTTCTTGGCATGTATACAGGCTTGTGTCAGAGCGACTAGCTCTGCTGCTTGAGCGGACAGGGTGTCAATACGGTGTGTTTTAATAACTTCGGTGTCAGTAGTCACTGCATATGCAGCGACTAGTTCTCCTGTACTAGTTCTCATACATGAACCATCCACATAAAGTGTCAGGTCGGGATCTGATAACGGAATATCTGTCAGGTCTTGTCTTGGCTTTGTCGTAATATTAACTACTTCCACACAGTCATGTGTGTCTGGATTTGAATTAACTGATGGTAACAATGTAGCAGGATTCAGGACGTTGCAGCGTCTAATTTCTATGTGTGGCTGGAACAGTGTCAATTCATAACCTGTTAAACGTGCAATTGTCAAGTGCTGAGTCTGTGTTCGGTTCAAAAGAACTTCTACGGAGTGTGGAACTTGTACTGTCAGGGAATGTCCTAAAACTATGGAATCACTTTGTCTGATAGCTAGTGCTGTGGCTGCAACTGACTTGAGGCACGCAGGCAACGCCTGGGCGACTGGATCTAATGTGCTCGAAAAATAAGCACAGGGCTTGTATTGTCCTGCTTGATCTTGTGTGAGAACAGATAATGCTGTACCTTCACGTTCTGTAACGAAAAGTGTAAAAGGCTTACTGTAGTTCGGTGTAGCTAGAACTGGAGCTTGACATAGGGCTTTCTTTAACTCGTTGAAACTAAGTGTATGGTCAGATGTCCAAGGGAGGACAGTCGATACGGCTGCCTCCTGTGTCGTTAACTGTATTAGTGGCTTGGCTAGAAATGCATACTGGGGAATCCATTGTCTACAATAAGAAGTAAGGCCAATAAAGGCACGTACCTCCTTCTGGGTTCTGGGCTGGGGAAGACTCGCTATTAACTGGATACGGTCGGGTGTCAACTGCCTACCCCTCTTGGACAGTAAGTGTCCTAAGTATACCACTTGCTGGACACAGAATTGAAGCTTCGAAGGTGACACCTTGTGCCCCATCTCGGCTAGAAAATACAAGACTGTAAGGGATGCTCGCTCGCAGTCACGTTCAGAACGGGCTGTGATCAGTAGATCATCGACATACTGGAGCAGGGCAGTGTCAGTTGGCATGTGAATGTTGTCTAGTTGTCTCTTGAGTGCTTGACTGTAAATACTAGGACTTTCTGTGAAACCTTGAGGAGCGCGTGTAAACATATAGCTCCTTCCATTTAAACAAAATCCGAAAAGAAACTGGCTGTCTGGATGAATTGGAACACTAAAAAATGCATTCTTGAGGTCTATGACAGTGAAAAACGTTGCTTCGGAATCGATGGCCGTTAACAGGGAAGAGATATCTGGGACAACTGGGTACTGCGGAATAATACATTTGTTAAGCTCTCGTAAATCAATCACTAATCGGTATACTGGGGGTGCCTTCGGATCAGTACGTTTCATGACTGGAATGATCGGAGAATTGCATACATTGGAGTCAGTTTCTACAACTACTCCTTGAGCCATGAGCTCGTCAATAATTTTGGATAAGGCTGCTACAGCCTCAGGTGGCAATCTGTACTGTCTGATTCGGGGTAACACTACACCTGGTTTGAGAGTCACACGATGGGGTGTGATTTGCATGTAACCTACATCAGTTGGGCCTTGCGCCCATAAGTGCTGTGGAACATTAGACAATCTTGAATCAAAATCTCGTAATACATAGTGACCCTTGAAGTCACGTAGGAACAGACGTATTCCCTCTGGGGAACAGCAAATAACTGCACCTAATTCTTTCAGTGTCTTAATGCCTAATAGGTTTTCTGGACATGACTTAGTAAGTAACAGATCAGTAGTACGGGACAATGGACCTACTTCTAGAGTAACTGGCTTTGAGATCTCATTTATAATGGGTTTTCCTGAAAATCCAAGGGAAACATTTCTTGAGCCTGAGAGTGGAGCCCCTGGAACTTCGGCGTGACTAATTGTGGTCCTACTTGCCCCTGTATCGATCAAAAACTTTCTGTCTTTCCCTAATACTTGACTGTGAACATAGGGACCTTCTTGATCTACAGGTATCTCGATGAGAGGCAAGCCTACCTCCCTCTCTAGGCTGTTTCATGAATATGACTGGTACTCTGGATACTCTGTCTGAGCATACTGGTACATCTGCGATGTAACGTGCTGTGTTGCAGCAATAGGCTGCGGTGCGGAAACTGTCTGTGGTGCATTCTGTGACTGCGGAGTCTGTGAAACTTGTTCTTGTCTAGGCGGACGTGGTCTTTCTTTAGTCTTACCAGTAGCTATATTATGTTTCAGAACTGCACACTCGTTTATAAAATGACCTGGCTGTTTACAATAATTGCAGTTCCCTTTAACGGGAGCTGCAGGATGACTGGCTTGATTCGGACCCCTCTTCTGACTGTCTTGAGGAACAGATTGTGCAACTAGTACTTTCATTTTCGTGTCTTTCATACGTTTTCTCTCGTGTTCTTGCTCTTCCCTGATTCTATTCTGGTGATACTGGAGCATCTGGAGCATCTGGGACGGAGTATTTGCTTGCCAGGTGCTTTCGACTTTCAAAACTCGATTTTTAATTTGTGGACTTGAATTCTCGACTAATTTAGTAACGAAAAGGTGAGGGTATGACTCACTACTTGTCTTGAGACCACTGTTAATACTAAAACATTTTTCAAATCTAGAATAAAAATCACTAATATCTTCATCTTGTTTCTGTTTACAGGCTGAGATTGCATCCCAGTCTTCCTTCCTAGTTGTCAATAATCTGGGTAAAACTTGAATCAGTAATTCTGGTAATTCTTTACATTTATCTCCAAGACCGGTACCTGGTACTCGTGCCTTGTCTTCAGCTTCTAGAGCTGCCCAATCGATCTTTTTCTCTCCCACCTCCCATTCTTTTTCCTTTAACTTTTCATACACCCCTGCGGGTAACAGGACCTTTAACATTTTAATGATATCTGGGTAAGTGTATTCTCCCATACGGAGCATGTCTTTTAATTCTCTATGGAACCCTGCTGGATCTTTGTCATGACAGGGAATTAATTTCTTCATTTCAAGAAGTTCCATCTTTGATATTGGAGTGTATACAAACACTCGTTGCATTACGCCACCCGCCCCTTGGACTGGGTGGACTTCTCGTAACGGATTCTGTCTGTCTATGTAGAATGATTTACTTTCTGGGGGTGAGACATGAACAAAATGCGGGTTCAGGAACGTTCTATATTTGTGGCGCTGTTCTAGAATGACACTAATTAAATCGGTACCTAGACCTCTCCATCTATACTGGAGTAACTCGTTCAGAATATCATGCAACGGACCTGGATCAGAATGTTGACCCTCATACAGAGTAATGAGGTGCTGGATCGTATACATACCCACCAGTCGTTGCTCGGCTGGGGGCAGTTTCAGAAACATTTGTGCCACTATTTCGTCTGGAAAAGTGGTAGAATCAGTAATCCATCGGACTGCTGATCGGGCTAGTTCTTGTTCATGCATAGTACTTAATTCACTGTAACCGATTCGTGATTTCAGAATATGATCGGTAGCTTGAAATACTTGTTCTAGAGAACCTAGTTCTGGTGCTGGATGATGAAAAACAGACTTGTGTTCTAGACGTAAATGACGATCTGGAAATCTAGATTTTCCTACATACGCTATTCTGGCGGAATTCTCGTCTTCCTCTTCAGGATCAGAGATACTTTCTTTCTCACTTACTTGTGCTGCTTTACGCTGGTCGTGTAACCTTATTATTTCTTTACGAATTTTCTTGTACATACTCTCCATAGCCCCGACGGTCTTGTGCTTACCCTCGGCTATATTATCACTCCACCTTGTCAGGATTTTCATCTCGGCGGAATCTTTAGACGGGTAATCTTGTTCTCTTATTAGACAATTGATCAGAAACTTTAATA
Organism: Lissotriton helveticus; assembly: GCF_964261635.1. Lineage (NCBI taxonomy): Eukaryota > Metazoa > Chordata > Amphibia > Caudata > Salamandridae > Lissotriton > Lissotriton helveticus. The sequence goes on from NC_136067.1 coordinate 108,807,791, forward strand.
TCATGAGCTGAATCTCGGCTTTCCTTTGAGACATAATCTCGCCAATACTTTCTGGATCATCCCCTGTACGGATGAAACGATATATTCTGTCTAGATCTTCTTTCATATTCGGCAAGGTGACTAGATACTCGGTCACTCTCCTTACACGTAAGGAATATAAAACCATATTATATTCGCCTGGAACTGGATCATAGACACATTCGTTAAGGGTTTGCCTGATTTCTGTAACAGACTGATGTTTAGGCGTGCGCTGTAACGCTTGAGCATGTAATTCGAGTAATGTTAAACGCTTGTGTGGCGGCGGGGTTTGAGGAGGACCTCCTCCTGCGGCCCCTAAACTAGAATCGTCGACTGACATTCTTCGTCCTGGCAGGGTCGGTAATTGTAACGTGGGCTGGACTTGTATGGCGGACTGACCCGGGGGGGCTGTTAAGGGCACCCCGGTGTCTGGAGGAGCATGAATTACCTGGTTTACAGGGACTGGCGGAGCGCGAACAGGATTTGCATATTCTGGGACTGTGTCGTCCAAGTAGGACGAAATAAAAATATCAGCTGCGGTCGGTTTGTGACGTAGCTTGGTCGGAACTAATGTTGGCGGGAAATTACTAGATGCCTCTGGGGTCGCTTTCGGCACACCTTCGGCAAGAAGAGGATACATACCCTTAATGAGGGCATGCCTCTGTCTGTCTGACTGTTCGGCTTTGACTTGTTCACCTATCTCGATTAATTCTCTTTCTTGGGCTCGTTCTTGGGATTCTCTACTTAACTCCGACTTTCTGACTTCCTTCTCGGTTCTTCTATGAGCTTCTTTACGCCATAACTCGATGGCATCTTTCTGTGACTGTCTGGCTTTCTTTTTCCATAATGCTTCTTCTACTCGCATGATACATTCGGCATCCCATGTACCCGATACGGGCCATCTATACTTTTCTTCTAACTGTTTGGTATACTCTACCCATAAATCTAGATACATTATGGCGCTTATGCCATGTTTCTGATACATAAAGTGACCTGGACTGTCCCTAGGCGGGACAGGAACCGCTTCCTCTAACAGACCCTTTCTAGTTTTTAACTGACGTAACTTGGAAAGGAGCGGCATTGTAAACTTGAATCGAAACACAATACAATACACAAAGAACAATAACAATTGGGAAAACAATTCAGGCATACCACGATATTGGAAATACATTGAACAACATCATAACATAACAGTTCGGACAGAATACTACCTGAAAATACTGAGAACAGAAATAGAACAGATTTTCTCGAGAACGGAACAGACTAGAGTTACTGGATGCACTGCTGTAACAGTACGGAACATACCGGTCCCATAAAAGGACGCATCAAGACCTGTATCCACCTAGGTGAACACTTCGTTTGTGAGTCTGGGCACCACCAACCCACGGACCAGGAGTCAATTTAGACTGACCCTGTCTAGATACTACCCCAGCAATGGTACTCACCGGGCAGCACGGAACGGAAGGCCTCGGACTGGACTGGACGACGGACGACGAACTTCGGACTTCGGACTTCAGTTACGGGTGGGCCTCCGGATACCTCGGACCTTGGACTCTCGGCTTGGGCTCTGGTCGGGACTCGCCGCGTTCCTCCACCGTCTCGTTCGGATGCTGGACCGCCTCCTCCGTCTCCTCCGTGGGCCTGAGGGATACTTGAGCAGAAATATCTGCCACTGCGCAGAAGAGTTCCGTCACGACTGCAGAGGGTCAGGGGGTCGGCGTGGCTTCACCGACGCGTGGGGAAAGGGCAGGTCCCTATTCGGGCGCCATTATGTGGTAAATAAATAAATAATACCCTATTTTTGACTAAGCATATAGCATAACAGATAGCTCAATAAATAAGAGTCAAGATTCGAGGTAGTAGGAGTTTCTGCAGGTTTATTACAGCATAAGGACAGGATCAGGACAACCTGCATAGGATGACCCAGCAGCTGCTGGGGCTTGGTCTGGGATGAGCGCGCGCTAACTTTTAATAACAATACATTGACTTATATACATAGCGCAAACACATAGCATTACATTGCAGTAGGCGTAGCAGTGGGTGGAGCAGAAGGCGTGACGCGTAGCAGTCGCGAAAGATAACAGTAAAAAGAGGTGTAACTGGGAGTATACATAGACATGTGATGAAAACGTAACAGAATATGTCATGAATGGGCGGAAACTTTGGAGGGGGCTACCTAAGGAGCCGGGACCTCTAACCTGATGGTGCGCGAAAACTGGCAATGACGTGTTACTAGGAGAAGCTGGGGGCTACGAACTCTGTGCTAGGAGCAGAGACTAGAGTCTGGAGGGTCGGAGCGACATGTACCTAAACCCTATCTGGTATCTGATGTTTAGGGAACATGTTGATATAAACTAGGAGTCTTGAGGGGAAAAGCTAACTTGATTCTAAGACTGGACCATGCATTATTCTACATGTAGTGCGTGATGAAGAATACTAAATGACCATTAATACAGTATTTCTCTAACGTGGAGCTGAGAAGGCTAGACAATGACGGAAACTATTGATGCAGTTCAGTAGCTCAGGAATGCAGAGAAGGAGGACTGAACTGATAACTGGAACTATAACATACTTTTGGCAGACTCAGAGGCAGAGCCAAGCTGCACCGGGCACTGCGAGGCAGGAAGTAAGTGAAGGGTCGAGGATACAGGTGGGGGCTGTATCGCTCCTCAGCGAGGCTTTCAGGAGACAGGAGCTGAATCTGATGTCCGGGCCCTGTTGAGGCCTGGAAACGGGGACTTTTCAATGAAATAACGTGCACACTGGGAAACGTGGCAACATAACTTTACATAGGCCTGATATTCGTAGTATTCACGAGGACTGGAAAATGACATACCACAGGTGGACACAACTATAATTGCGTCATTAATCGGACATGGGGAATAACATATGCATATTGGTCATGCACACATGACATATGATGGATGAGGCGTAGGGACACAGAACATGGCAAAATTTACTTTTCCACACCTTTGAAAGTTGGGACACTCTCCCAGATCATTTTTTACGTTTTCCATGATTACCATGTCATAATCTATCAAAAAGTTATTCAGGGTTTCCCCATACAAATTGTGAGGGAAGTGAACTTCAGTATCCCCTGAATGATTATAGACACCACATAGATTCTGGGATGATAAGGGGCAGGTTGAGACATTAAAATCCCCCACAAAAATATATTCGTAAACACCATTAAAATTCTCTACAAAATTACACACTGCTTTGTGTAAATCATTAACAACTGTGTGCCTAGTACCATCAAATATATTATTGTAGAAATTAATCAACAGGACATTTCTACAGTCATCTTGTACAAGCCAAAGGATTTGGGAATGAACCCCCACTTTTACATACTTTTTTACCAATACAGGCAACTTCACTGAAATCAGAACTAGCAGACCTCCTCTAGATCTCCCATGGGGTGAGGCCAATGCGGGAAGCTCATAGGAGACAAAGCCATCACTCCCTCTATATTCTCTGCACCATGTCTCCTGTAGACAAATAATGTCAAATAAGCTAATAAAGTCTTTCCAACCCAACATATCTTCTTTGGCCCTTGCTCACTTTGCCACTGGATTCAAGCAAGCCGGGCTGAAGACAGCTGAAATGCCAGAAACCGGTCCTCGGAAGCTTGTTTCCGGTCCAGGGAAGGCATGGCCTGGCAGTTCGGGCTGGACTGTTCCCATGAGGCACAGGGTCAGACTGATTTGCATATGGCCATGTCTGAACTGGGGTGGCAGAGTGGGCTAAAAAACGGTGATGGATTAAACCAAGATCTGTTGACTGGGTGTGAGTGTTTGCAGGGACAGCCTTTTCTGGATCCAGGTCCGCAAGTGACCATCACCACAAACCTCTCACACATTGGCTGGGGAGCGCACCTTCAATAACTGAGAGTCCACGGAGTGTGAAACCCAACTAATGGGATCTCCACATCAACCACCTGGAGTTGTTAGCAAACCATGTGATGCGTGTCACTGGCAGATGTCTTTAACAGTTGGTTTGTCTGTGGTGCTTGGAGAGGTACCATGATGCCAAGACCTTGAAGACTGCTGCATAATGCATCCGAAGGCACAGCGGGAGCGTTCCCTTAAGCTCCTTGCCGCCCAATGTCAAGACGACCCAGCGATGCTCATGATCCAATTTTTGCAGAAAGTCATAGAACCATTCGCGGAGCTGCACCTGACAGTCATCGTTCTGACTCAAGTCATCAGGTAATTCCCACCGAGAGAAAAAGTTAAAAAAATCGAAGAGGTCTTCGCCTTCGCTGCACCCATCCAAATCCTTGGACGAACCATGGGAGAATCAGCACTCCAGTCTTCTTCCTGGAGCCGGAGTGACCCCCCACCCAACTAAGAGTTCTTTTAGGCCAAGCAACTCGTACTTGAGTGGTCCGACCCCTCTGGAGAGCTTTTGGGGCTCATAGGTTCAGGGTGGGCGACCACTGGATTTTCACCTGCAGGTTCAGTGGGGCCTCTTGGATCCACCCAAGACCTTCCTCTGCACCTGCTTCAGTACCCACGATGCTGACACCGCGGACATCCCACTGCAGTACCATCCCCATGCCATACTTCAACACGGAGCCGGATGGGCGTCATCTCACTCCCAATGCTGAACCTCGAGTTGGAGCCAGTGCCTTTTTCTTTCGACAGGCCTGGAGAGGGAGACAAATGGGAGGGGTCTGAGGGACCCCTAAGTATACCATCACCCACAAGATGACAGAGAAGAGAGAATTGGCATGAGGAACTGGTGGATGTTAGTGGGTTAGACACCTCACTGGACATTGACTTGGTCTCCCCCTACCGTCGCTACAGAGGTGAGTGCCTCATTTGCCATCGTAGTACGAATGGTGGCTTTAGGTCTTGGCCCTACACTTGGCGTCAGTGGCAGTTAAGACTGACATCTTGACATTGGTGCTTCTACCGGTAGTTGCCCCCTTCAAATCCGTACTCCCACTTAATGAAGCCCTTATCGATGACCTACTCGAGGCCTGATCCTTGCACAAGGGCTCCTGTGCATAGGACAATTGCCCGCCACCATCTGCCCTCTCCAGGGGCCCAGTTTCCTCACCCAGCACCCCACCCCGGAGAGCGTGTTGGTTCAAGCCTCCACTTCCGAGTCTACCTTAGCGCAGTCCCTACCACTCCACCGGATACAAATCCAAGTGGCTCAATACCTTCGGTAAGAGGATGTTCTCTTCCCCTAGCCTAGCACTGTGATCGGTGAACACCTCGTGAGTCTTAGGCGGATACACCCATCCAATCCTTGACTCACTTGCACAAGTACCATCAGATGGGGACTAACTACGACCGACTTGCTGGGCAAAGCAATTTCATTGTCGGTGAACCTTAGGTGCCACGCCTGGCTGAGAATAACTGTCTTTTTAGGGGATGTTCAAACGTTGCTCATTGACATGCCCTTTAATACCTCTTGCCTTTTTGGTGAGAAGGCGGACTCAGCGCCCAAGCGTTTAAGGATAGCAGAGCTACACCCAGGTCCTTGGGCCTATGATGGTCCCTCGCCAAAGCCAGTCCGTCTTCTACACCTATTGAGACTAAGGAAGGGATTCACAGCTGCATTTTTCCTACCTAGCCACCATGGCCAACAGGCTTTCCAGCCTTTGTCTGGCCGAGGATGCGGTTCCCACAGACCATGTGGGCCCACTAGCCAAAGTTTGACCCACTACACCCTCCTCCACCTCCTCGCAAGCTCATATTCCACACCCATTTACTGTGCCCTCATACTAACAAGGGCACCCAGTGGGGGGCAGGCTACGGAATTACCTGCACCAACATCAACTATAACATCCAACAAATGGGTTTTACTGAAAGTCCTCAGGGGCTACTTCATCCCCTTTCTGGACATCCTCTGCCTATAACAGAATTTTTAACAAAGGAAGGAGAGAGAGAGTATATGGATTCGTTCTCCCTAGGTAACGTTAACAAAACAAGAGGAATCCATAAAGTTATGGGTTGACGATGTCCCTACTGTGGTTGGGAAGCACGTCTGGTGTTTTTAGGTACCCCTCACACACCAACAGGCCCCTTGGTGTCATGCTTCATCATCGGGGTCATCGTATCCCTCTACGGGATACGGCGTGCTGCGACCAGCGAGTACGCGGGAGCACTCTTATGGCTATGTGTGGTGTATAGTGAGGGTAGTTTTATCATATAGTGAGTGAGTGTGGTGGTGGGGTCGGGATAGTGAGTGGAAATTAAAAAGGACCTGACTCGTGGGTAGGCTCAAAAAACTTTAATGGTTCCCCGAGTTGGTACTATTAAAAGGTGTAAGAGGAAGAGCGTAGTATTATGTGCGCTGCCTCTCGGTGTGTGTCAACATGTTTCGATGTAAGAACATCTTCTTCAGGACAGGGTTACACAAAATCCCCACCTTACTCACGTTTTTCTAATTTGTGTATATACAAAAAAGTGATATTTATTAGTGAAGGTCTATTATTGTACCTAAACTTTAGCCGCTATTTTGCAGACCTGTAGAGAGAAAGGATAAAACATTTTTCTGGTAGTCCTTGCTTTCAAAAAAATAACCCATGGTCTTTTTTGAAAGCAAGGACTACCAGAAAAAATTTGGTGGGGATTTTGTGTAACCCTGTCCTGAAGAAGATGTTCTTACATAGAAACATGTTGACACACACCCAGAGGCAGCGCACATAATACTACGCTCTTCCTCTTACACCTTTTAATAGTACCAACTCGGGGAACCATTAAAGTTTTTTGAGCCTACCCACGAGTCAGGTCCTTTTTAATTTCCACTCACTATCCCGACCCCACCACCACACTCACTCACTATATGATAAAACTACCCTCACTATACACCACACATAGCCATAAGAGTGCTCCCGCGTACTCGCTGGTCGCAGCACGCCGTATCCCGTAGAGGGGTACGATGACCCCGATGATGAAGCATGACACCAAGGGGCCTGTTGGTGTGTGAGGGGTACCTAAAAACACCAGACGTGCTCCCAACCACAGTAGGGACATCGTCAACCCATAACTTTATGGATTCCTCTTGTTTTGTTAACATCCTCTGCCTATGCCACCCAGTTACGACAGCTGACAGAAGGCCACCTGTCTTTGCTCCATCAGTAAGTGTTAGCTCTCTTGGCCAAGGGAGTCATTGAGAGGGTGCTGGCATAAGAAGGTGGTCATTGTTGCTGTTTCCACGACTTTCTGGTGCCCAAGAAGAAGACCTGCTCATTCTCAACTTATTCCTGCAAAGAAGTTACAAATGCTCACATTAGCTCACGTCGTGTCTGCCCTGGATTCTGGATGTTCGTGTTGGATTTGCATGCTGCCTTCTTCCACAATCCTGACCTGCCTGCCCAAATGCTTTACCTGCAGTTCACGGTGGGCCAAGAGCTTTTCCAGGTTGCCATGCTCCGTTTCGGCCTAACCAGCACCCGCAGGTGTTCTGGAAAGTGATGGCCGTGGTTGCAGCACATCTGCGGAGGTCAGGGGTTTCAGTCGTGCTCCTACCTCAACGATTGGTTGTTGACTGTAGGCTTTCCCCAGTCAGTCTTATTCCACATCCAGACTACTGCAGACTTCCGGCATTCACTGGGGTTTACTAACAAAGTGCTGAAGTCACACTTGACTCCTTCTTAGACGCTCACTTTCATCGGTCCGTTCTAGACACAGGGCAGTTTAGGGCCTACCCCTTTGAGCAGCGAGTTCAGGATATTCGGGCTCTAATACCGATGTTTCAGCCTCTATCCTGGATTTCGGTGAGGCTGACTTTGACTCTTTTGGGCCTCATGGCCTCCAGCATCCCGAGCTACATATGACAGTGGTTACAGAAGTATCACTACTGGGCTGGGCCGGCCATCTATAAGGGGTTGAGATCGAAGGACTCTGGTTTACTCCGGTATTGGAACTTTCATAGACTCCCATGCTTGAATCATTCCCTATCGTCGAGATGGGAGTCCCCGGTATATATAAAAACAGTAATACAAATCAGAAACTAGGCCTGAACTTCAGCTTTCTGTCGACATGTCGGAGATGGAGAAAAAATGCCTTTTTAGAGCTTGTGCCACCTGATCTAAAAAGAGGCTATATGTGGATGACCCTCACAAGGACTGCATCTATTGCCTGTATCCAGATCACAAGGCCAAAGATTGCAAAATATGCCATACTTTTTCCACCAAGACGTTGAGCGACCGCGAGGGACGTCTCCTGACCCGGCTCCAGAAGCTAAAGTCCAGGAGAGAGCCTATCTCCAGTGATGAGGCTTCATCAGCTTAGTCTTCTAGGAGATCTCTAAAAAGTGTGAGATCTGACCCTTTTTCATCTGATGACCATCCTGGGAAAACCTCTAAAAATACCTCTCAGAGGTCTGACAGGCAAAGTTCAAACATATCTCCTCACCGAGGTGTAAAGGAGAGGGAAGGGCTTTCCACAGGAGACACTGCAGTGAGGAAGTTGAGCTCTGTTCCTCCAACTTCTCCTCCTGACAGAAAAAATGATTTTAAAAAGCCCGCTACTGTTCCTTCTGAGGGAAAAAAATTATAAAATAATTCCACCGTCGACGGTGCTGCCGACTACACCGTTGACGAAGAAGCCATCATCGTCTTCATCGACGCACAAAGAGAAGGTAAAATCGCCTCCGTGTTCTGTGACTCCATTGACTGAATCGTCGACGAGAGACTCCTTGCCTTCACCGACGTTGTAGCTTTCATCGTCGACGGCGATGACGACTGATGCTAGGTTATCAGTGACTGCGGAGATTTCGTTGACAGTGTCATTGACGACTTCAACGACGACGAGGATAGCGACGGCCATGATGAGGACGGCGACTACAGCTACGACGACGGTAATAACGACAGTATCGACGACCATGTCAACATCTACATCGTCGACAACAGAACAAAAATGCTGCAGTAACCATCAGGAAACGTCACATTACTCCTGAGATCACTTCCCCCAGCAAAGTGACACCTCTACTACCAACTCACCTCTGAAGGCGGAGGATTCGGAGGAGGAAGGTCCATATTGGTATGCACATAGCCCTTCTGAACTGCACATTAGGTGCCAGGACCTGGATTCGGAAGATGGGTATGGTGAAGATCAAGAGTCTGATCCTCCCCAGGGCTATCATGGGTGTTATCAGGAGGAGATGGTCTGCATGCCATCCTCCTTGATCCCGAGCTTACAGTTCATGCTCTCTGACTAAAGAAAGAGATTTCCAATGCCATCTCTGGCACAGGAACATATTTTAGTTCCTGCTGTTCCGCCTGCAGGGCCTTCCAGTCCTCGGCTACCACCACCACCACTGCAATTGATAGTGGACCCACCACCGACAGCTCCACTTGTCCAGGATGATATCTCCGATGACGACCAGGAGAATACAAATCTCCCAGATCAGGGAATGGGATGATCACATTATCCCTACTCCTGCTTCCCCTTCTCCTGTGCCAGTGGATTTTCCATCTGGGGACATAGGTGGTTTCCATAATTTGGTAGAGAGAGCAGCTAAAAGATTTGATCTGCCTATGCCATCAGTGCAGTTGGAGTGCTTCTTGTACGACTTCAAAGAGCCTTTTAGGAAATCTGTGAGGACAATTCCTATTGTTGGTCATGTGTGGGAAGAGGGGCTCAAGGTTATGAAGACCCCAGCTACAGTGGTTCCGGTGCTTCCTCGATTAGAGAAGAAGTATAAGGCCTCGGAGGACAGCCCAGCTTGCCTGGTGAGCCAACCGAAACCGGACTCAGTTATATCTCGGCCGCGCAGACGAAGTCTAAAAATCCGGCGGCTCCTCTAACAACACATGCAGATAAAGAAGGCAGACGCTTGGGCTATGCTGGCAAAAGCTTTTCAACGATGTCCAGCCTGCTCATCAAGGCGGCTAATGCTTTAGCCATCTTAGGACGCTACGACCGCCAGATGTGGTGTGACCTCTCTCCCTACCTAGACCAACTGCCGGAGGACAGCAGGGCAGAGGCAAAAAAGATTCTCCAGGAAGGAGAAAGGGCCTCCTCTGAGGTGATTGACTGTGCAATGGACATTGCAAAAACTGCGTTCCGTTCCCTGGCTGGAGCAGCAGTCCTTAGATGCCAGGGATGGCTTCGAGCAACCTCGTTCAGACTGGAGGTTCAAAACAAGATTTTAGACCATTTCTTTGATGGAGAAGCGCTCTTCGTTAAGCACATAGACGATGTGCTCCAAGACATTAAAAAAGACACGGACACGGCGTGTTCATTAGGGATGCTTCAGTACTGCAAGGTCTCCTTTAGGGGTGCAAGAGGCAGAGGTCTTCCCTCATACAGAGGAGGCTACCAGCAATATCGGTACTCCTCGTATACGCCTGCCTCGCAGTCTTACTGCCCACAGTATAACCACCAACAAGGTCAGTCCTCATCGAATTCGAGATCAACGAATCGAGGAAGAGCAGGACGCCAGAGAAGTAGTCCTCTAGACGCCAATAGCGGGTGGCTGGCTCGGTCTACTGTTCCTCCTCTTCATGTAAACACCTGTGGTGGGCAGGATATCACAATACTTCCAAGATTGGCAATGAATATCATCAGATCGTTGGGTTCTCAATATCATCCAATTCCGCCACACGTTAGTTTGTCCCTCCTCCTCCAACCAAGCCCCCTTGCGCCACCGCTACAGAAAATCTCTGTCTCCTGCGCTTGTAGGTCCAACAGATGCTGCGGAAGGAGACGATAGAACCGGTCCCCATCTCACAAAGAGGAGAAGGTTTCTACTCCCGGTTCTTTCTAGTTCGAAAGACTGTAGAAAAGTGGTGCCCTATTATATATCTGAGGGAGCTCAACACCTATCTCATCAAGCAGCCGTTCTGAATGGTCTCTTTGCAGGATATACTTCATCTTTTAAATTCAGGAGATTTCATGGCCACTTTGGACCCAGAGAATGCATATTTTCATGTTCCCATTCCTCCATTCCCCAGAACTTTGCTTCACAGTAGCCAAGAGCCACTTTCAATTCAGGGTCCTCCCCTTAGGTCTCAGATTGACACCAAGAATCTTTACAAAAATACTGGCTCCGGTGGCAGATTTTCTAAGAAAGTAACAGCACCAGGTTTTGTCGTACATGGAAGACTGATTGCTAAAGGCTCCTACCAAGACGGCAGCCGAGAGATCAGAGCAGCTTGTACAAAGCTGTTCAGGAATCTGGGTCTTACCGTCAACGCAGAAAAATCAAATTTTTGCCCTTCCTAAAGCGCCAAATTCCTGGGAGCCATATTGGACACGTCCCTATGCAAGGCTTTTCCGACAGTGGAAAGATAAGCAAAACTGATGTCGATGGCCCATCTACTTCAAAGACGGTCATTTTCAGTTTGCCTCTACAAGTCCCTTCTAGGATCCATTTCGTCCTGCATCCCTCTGATTCCTCACTCCAGGTTACATATGCGCCCTCTTCAAGAGCAGCTGGACTTACAATGGCGCCAAGTGGAAGGATCTTTTGATGGCATGATCAGTCACGGCGCCAATGAATGAAGCCGCCTAGTGGTGGACCCGCGTCTGCTGCACATCAAACTGCTGGAACTCAGAGCAATTTGCTTGGCCTTTCAGGCTTTCCTTCCAAGGATAAAGAATGTATCTGTTTTAATAAGGACAGACAATACTATGGACATGTATTATATCAATAAGCAGGGCAACACAAGATCTCGCCTGCTGTCGGCGGAAGCTCAAGCTCTCTGGGAATGGGCGATCCTGCATGGAGTCTCATTAAAGGTGGAACATCTCCTAGGCACTCAACGAGACAGCAGACACTCTAAGCAGATTGAAGTCAGTCAGCCACGAATGAGAGCTAGAGCAACAGATTTTAGTGGAGATTTTCGTCTATGGGGCAGACCGGCCATAGATCTCTTTGCTACACCGGTGAACAAGAAATGTCGGTCCTACACATTCTGGCATCATCATCCAGGATCCTTGGGGAATGTGTTTGCAATGGCATGTTCATCCTGACACAGTCATACTCGGAACTAGACCGTCCTTTCTTCCCAAGGTGTTTACTTCTTTCCACATTGGCCAAACCATCACTTTGCCCACCTTCTTTCCGCATCCCTCAAAAGAGGAAGAAAGGCTCCACTGCCTGGATCCAAAACGTGCGCTTTTTTACTACTTTGATCACACCAGGCAATTCCCGGTGGATGGCCAGCTCTTTGTTGGGTATGTGGGGCTAAGAAAAGTCGGCCCGTGCACAAACAGACCATCTCTAGGTGGGTCGTTCTGTGCACCAAAGCATGCTATTCTTTGCCCAAAAAGGAACACCCAGTGGGACTGCACGCCCATTCCACCAGTGCGAGGGCAGCTACCACTGCTTTGGGCTGAGGAGTCCCCCTTAATGACATCTGTCAGGCAGCTAAGTGGGCTTCGCTGCACACATTCACCAAACACTACTGCTTGGACAGCCAAGTCCGGAGAGACTGCTTCTTTGGCCGTTCTGTTCTTCAGGACTTTCTAGTGTGAACCTAGTTCCCAGATCCATCTTTGGGGTTGGTATTGCTGGATATCTATTCTAGGGTAAGGAATCTATAACTAACTGTTTCTTTCAGATGAACATGTTACTTACCTTTGGTAACGATATATCTGTAAGAAACATAGGTCAGTTATAGATTCCATAGCTCCCCACCCATCCTCCCTGTTCTGCGAACTGACTTCTAGGGTTAAGGACTTCCTTTCAGGGCCCTAGTTTTGTGCACCAGTGGTCAGTGTCTTGCATGGCTCTGCGCTTGTGGCGTGGAAAGTTGTGTATAGAACTGACGTCAGCAAGCGATGGAGGCATCTAAGTAGCTACTGCAACGTCATCCAAGTAGCTACTGCGACGTCATGCCAGCAATCACGACGCCAACGACTAACGTGGAGTTGACCGGCGGCATCTTTCGACGCGCAGGGTTACTGCTGAAAAAATTCTCCAGATCCAGTCTGACGCCTGGCGGTCATTCTAAGATGAGGAATCTATAATTAACCTATTTTTCTTACATATATATATCGTTACTGAAGTTAAGTAACTTGTCCTTGAGGTAAAAAAAGTTTGCCCAAACTGCTCTATTCAGGTAATTTATTAGGTCAAAACTACAAATCCAAACTTGATTTGCAGCGTTTTGGATGCAAGCAACCAGAAATCAACTAAAACAAAACTTTGGTTGAATTTTTACCCGAACTGACCAGATCATTTTTTGATTGCAAGATGCTATTAGCTTGATTTCGTATTTACAGCTACTGTTCACTTACCCCTGCTTCTTTAGTCATGTACACAGTGAAATCGTCTGTCAGTTAGGTAAACAGGTGAAGTTTTCCACCATAAGTACAAGTAACTTACATATGTTCTAATTTACATTTGTTTTTGTACCTAGACTCTTGTCTTGATACTCTCTGGCAGGGCTTTAAGTGTTTGTGCTGTACTCTTGTGTTGATGTCCTTTTGGTAAAGACATCCACGAAATTTATAAACCATGTGCTGATATTGGCCAAGAGACAAATACCCGTACACTGGAAGAACATCAGAGGCCCATACTTGGAGAGAAGGCATAACGACCACACACGTTGGGCCAAGTATGAGTATGTCTCTGATTAGAGATGGCAAACATAGGAGCGTCTCAATGAAGGTGGCCCATGCCTGGGAGGTGCTGGTAGACAACTGTAAGCGGGATAAGGAACTTGACTTCAAAGGCTCTGACACGCCCTGGCCGGATCTGATGACAGTTTCTGTAAGTAGCATACACTTCCCCGGACCTTTAGGACGCCCAGCCTGCAGACATTCTTTGTGTCCACTCCAAACAATGCCCAGAGCGAGACCCCCACCTCCCCTTACTTTATATCCCCACTGTTTCATATTAGACGTTGGCATTACTGAAGCACATCACTATTCTTCCACTTGGACAGCAACTGGATGGGGCAAATGGGAAGGGGGTTTTGAATGGTTTCGATTTTCATAAAGGATACCATTGATGATGCTGTTGCAGTAAACTGCTTTGGGAACTAATGTGGCACAGGCACTGTCGTGAACATACGATATCTCGCACAAAATGTAAGCTGGGTCATATATATGTTCTGCTTGTTACTACGTGCACTGGGACCATTCATGCCATGTGCGATGGCACTTACCATGTTTCATCTTTGTTTTCCACTGTGAAATGCTAAAAACAGTGTTTAAAAAAAATGACAAGATGGAAACTATATCAGTCCTGTGTTTTGTCTTCTTTGTAATTCATGTTGATCTGATGAATAAGTCTGAGTAATTCTGGGTCCCTTCTAAAACACATAAGAAGGTGCCACTTTCAAATTAGTCCCATGGGACAATTGTTATTTTAATACATACCTAACCTGGTCCACATTGGCTGATGGTTGTCCTTGTTATTTAAACACTTAGTTATATGTCCATAGAGTTTCTATGCTGGAATATTTCGGCATGTCAGCGTTTGACTTGTTTGCCTGAACTTATGAAAGTTAATACCAGAATTACTGCATGATCTTTCTGAAAAAAGGTATTGGCAAAGCTGTGTGTCAATACAAGTGCTACAAAATCATATACAAGTCCGATCTGAGGTTGTGAAGGATTCAAACCTGTGATGTGCTTGTAAAGTCTCCGATGTGGAAATGGTTGCTCCCCCATACTGAGGGGACTTTAGCTGGTTGTCCACCTGCCAGCACAAAAAGACATTTATGCAATCAAACATTAAATATACACATACACAAGCACCATCATATGGCATCACACCAGTCAACATATATAGAACCATCCAACATCACACAGTATATCCACAACTAACCATCAATAACCAGTACAACAATTTTTATCAGTGCTTTCCACTCTCACTAAAAGAATTTAGGGACACCATCATAAGATCTTTTAGCCAATTAAAAATTAATCTATAACTCTGAAAAGAATATCATTGTAAGCCTAACTCCCTTTCAACTCCAACAGTTGGTACTGTATGGATTCATCCCCCGGGCACACTAGGTTTACAGCTTATGAGCGTGTTGTGGATCATGCACTCATTGAATGACTGTCTGTATGACTATTGTATTTATTTTGCCCTTAGTATTATGTATTGACCGTAGGTTAACCCATCACCCTTGGGCACATTCCTTTTATTGCATAACTTGCTTCTAGAGCTCCCTGCCCTTATTTAGTAGGGAATAAATGCAATAGGTTCACATATGATAGCTAAATTATATTTATCTATTTTTTATTCATTCTAAAGTTTGGTGCGGGCTACATGCCTCCCTTCAGGTTCTTATAATGCTTGGTAGAAGGGTGAACGAATAAAACAGTGCGGCAGATGATACTTAGTAAGAAACTGACTGAGATCCACACAAGCCATGGATTCATTGGTATCTTGTTTTCAGAAAAGCCAGAGGTTGGTAGAGCTCCATGGGCGCTGGCCAACCCCTTGTCTCAAATATAGCAGCCATCTCCCATGTAAAGTTATATTAATATGGCTATGTTTAGGTATAGATATGATGTTTGCAGGGTATTCTGGAATGAAGAAGTAATGAGATACATGCAAACTGCATCGCCCTTGATTTCCCTGGGTTTCTAGTTTTAGAAATGTCTCTATTTGTTAGGGTTCCTGGGTGCTGGATGACCATCCCCCAAACAGCAAATCTACCCATATACCAAGAATCAATGTAAATAAAGAGCACACTGTTTGATATTTCCACAGTACATTTATGTGCCTTTAATTTCCCCAGCAATGGGTCCACCCATATAATTGGGGCACCAGTTTTATTGTGAGAAATGTAGGAAGGCTAGTTGGTATGTTTTGTCACTCTCAGTAGATTCATGAACTTTCCATCACAGAAATGTGTGGAAATTCTGTAATTTCAATTAGAGTTTGACATTGACATTTACAGGGTATACAACGAATGTGTAGCAGACCCATGCAAGCCACACTACCTTGGACTTACCTGGGTGTATTGTTTTCAGCAATGTCGGAGGTCTTTGGGTTCAAACACAGACCCTAGGCCCATAAACAGCAGGCAACCACAATCTCAGAATTCTAGCTTATCAAAACATAATTTCCTCTCTAGTCGAGTTTATGGGCCTTTTTTGTCTATGCAAGAGGCCAGCCTACACATGTGGGGTACCATTTCTATTGGGCTTAGCGTTGGAGCTCAGAATAGCAGTACATTTGTTATTATATATTACATTTCTTGTATTTTTCTGCTTCCATTTGTAAATTAATGTGCACAAAAGCTCATTTCAAAAAATGCCTTCAGAATAACCTGCAATATGGGTAATTTGCCATTTAGAATGGTATTGGTATCTCGTATAATGCAACTCCGACTCGGGTATATTTAAACATGCATATCGTCTCTTCATCCACCCGTTTTCAGTCATTTGCTGTGGGGTTTTTCTTGCGGACAAATGAAAAATTATTTATCCCTGGTAGTCTTACTTATGCAACTGTATGTTTCATTTATAAATTGGTATTCAGTGCTAAAACATACAAATTAAATCCTTGTCACCAATTTCTCTTTTTTCCTTTACGCTTGCACTACTTTCTTATTAAACGAGTAGTTCCTTTGAGAACTTTGAGCAATCTCCATAAATGACCACTTGTCTTGCATGATTCAAAATGTTGTCTAGTTTTAAAAAATGTATAGGTTTTATACTTCAGGCAGGCACCTGCTGGGACGGCTCCAAGCTTCCCTCCTTTTCCGGGAACCAGAGCGTCCCCAGCCCAGCTTTATGCATTTTACGAAGCCCTCCACTTCATCTTTGGGCAGCCCGACTCTGCCAACGAGCCTCCGGGCCCCGCAGACTCGGTTGGAGGCTCTTGGCCTTCAATGCCTAGGCCTCGTCGTCGCAGGGCTGCCATGTATCCAGGCCTGGATCCAGATCGATGTCGGTTGACCTCACAGTACCTTCTACGGCACCGATTGCAGTAGCGATACCGGCTGCTCCCCCGGCCGGCGTCGACCCCAGCCCTAACCCCGATATGGAGACAGTGCCAGACTGATGCCAGTTCCAGCACCGGAGGGTCATTTTCTCCCGCTGTACATCCCTGACTTTCCCTACCACCCTGAGTGGCAGCCAGCTGAGTGTGAGGAGGACTGGGAGGGGTCTGTGGACCCCTCCTCTCTCTAGGCTGGCTTGAAGAGCCAGCCTAGAGAGAGGAGAGGTGATGCCAGTGGTCTGGATACCTCCCCAGACCATGGAATTCCTTCTCCCGCTACCGGGGCTTCGGAGGAGGGAGCGTCCTGGTCTGTGGTGCTGCGTAGGGCGGCTGAGGCCTTGGGCCTTGATCTTCCTACAGTGGCATTCCTGACTGAGGTGCTTCAGCCGGTAGCGTCCTCTTCGAAGCCCCTGCTGCCTCTTAATGAGGCCCTCCTTCTGGGCACTTGGTCCAAGCCCAGCACAGGGGATCCGGTGAATAGGATGATTGCCCAACGCCACCTCCTGGCCCCGGGCGACCCACTTTTCCTCTCCCAATACCCTAACCCCGAGAGCTTGGTGGTCCAAGCCTCAACATACAAAGGCACGTTTCCTGCTGCTCCCCCAGATAGGGAATCCAAGAAGCTGGACCATTTTAGAATTACAGTCTGTGAACACCGCATGTCTCTTTGGCCCATTACTCACACTATCTGATAGAGATATCTAGCCTCAGATTCCTTAACTTAGAATATCTCCCCAGGCGTCAGACTGGGTTCGGAAAATCTTTTTCCCCCCAGCAATACCTCTGCACGCCGGGAGGCGGCGCCACTCGACTCCGTCCTGAAGTCGTCCACAGATGTGACGTCATTGGAGCCATATAAGCCCCTCCCCTCGTCCGGACATCAGTTTTACACAGGAAACGTTTCCGCGCCATAACGGGGAGCCATGACAAAAACTGCGATAACATAGGAACAGTGTGTGTTAAAAAAAAAAAAGAGTAAAATTATTCATAATGAGAAACAAAAGTAAGTTGAAAAAGCACCCAATACCAGGAAGGGCTGGAGGGAGCTCACAGATCCCGTGCTGCAAGCAAGGGCCCAACAAAGCGCCAAGCCGTGCCCCACCTCGAGGGGGTTACGGCTGCGGCACAAAGAATAAGACAATGCAGGCACAGCTTGTCACCACAGGAGGGAAGGTAAATGAACCACAACATTTAAGCAACATGTTGCAAGACAAGTGACTAGAAGTGAACAACCACCAGAAGTTCACTACACACATTCTCCATTGAACGAAGGACTGTAGCACCAAGTAGAACTCAACCCAACCGACTACCATAGAAAGAAGGAAGCACATGTGTGGGCGGTGGGAGTGAATGAAAAACAGAGACTGTCACCACCTAAAAAACATGGACAGAGTGGAGATCCAACGGGCTCGAAAGCAGCACAACCACCCCTGTGCCAAAGGAAGGTGCGAGAACACGCCACCAACCAACACTAGGATGCAGGGGAGGCCGAAGGGCCCCATGCAGAACAACTTACCCTACCCCAGAGTGAGGTGCGAGAGCACACCTCTGGAAGACCAAGACTAAGGCCACCGGAAAGGGGGCTAGCTGATTCTGTAATGTCATCTTGGTAGCCAGACGTCCCTCCAGTAAAACTGAATTCGCCTGTAGATGGAACAAATTTGTGGCATGGTGCACATCAAAGGCTGTGGATCCCCTTTCTGTCCCTCTTTCAGAGGTTCTCCTCTTTATTCTTTCCTTGGCCCACTGGGCACTCTTAAAGGCTATCTTTAGGCCTTTCTGCCTTTCTTCGCCTTCCTGATCAGCCTTCTCTTTTCAAGTCCTCTGTTGTTAACTGATTTCTGAAGGGCATTGCTCATCTCTTTCCTCTTTCTGCCTTCGTAATTCCCCAATGGGACTTTAACCTTGTCCTCACTTATCTGATGTGTGCTCCTTTTGAGCCACTCCATAATTGTCCTCTTCGTCTCCTTACTTTGAAAACTGCTTTCTTGCCTGCCATCACCTCTGCATGCAGAGTGAGTGAGCTTCGGGCCTCATCTTCAAAGCCTCCTTTATTTGCTGTCCATCCAGACAAAGTAGTCCTCCGTACTGGGCTTTCTTTTCTACCCAAAGTGGTTACTTCTTTCCATATAGGTCAGACCATCACATTGCCCACCTTCTTTCCACCTCCGCATCCTTCGAAAGAGTAGAGATTCCTCCGTCTGGACCCAAAACGTGTGCGGTCTCTCTACTTTGTCCGCACTAAAGATTTCCGGGTGGATGATCCTCTTTTCAAGGGGTTATGTGGGTGCCAAGAAAGGGTGGGCAGCGTACAAATGTACCTCTATCTCTCAATAGGTTGTCCTATGCATTAAGGTCTGCTATTCTTTAGTTAAAAAGGAACCTCCAGTAGGACTGCACACTCACTCTACCAGGCCGTGGGGGAACACTACTGCTTTGGGACGTGGAGTTCCAAACAGCCACGTGGACATCCTTGCACACATTTACACAGCATTACTGCCGGGACAGCCAAGTCCGGAAAGACTGCTTTTTAGGCCATTCTATTCTCCAGGACTTCCTGGTGTGAACTTAGTTCGCAGACCCTCCTCTGGAGTTGGTATTGCTGGGGTATCTATCATTCAGATGAACAAGTTATCCAGTATTGGGGTATCTTTCATAGATTCACATGCTTAGAATCATCCCCGCCGATGAAACATATACATTACAGTCATAATAACATTACACTATAGGCTACAGTAGATTGCAAGTCACTACATTAGCCTATCTTAGTCCTTTTGTAAAAAGAACCAAACTTGGAAACCAACCAATCAGGCAGCAGCACCCTCTTAGAACCTTCCCCACAGAGAGGCAAACCCTCAGATTTTCTACCGCACCTCGTGTGTTAGGGAGTCTCCCTGAGGTCTGCTCAGTTTTTTCCTTAACTTTTTCTTCTTGGTGAGAGAAAATGTCTGATTCTTCGAAGAAAAGCTTGTTCCTGGCCTGTTCTTTTTGTGGGAAGAAGAGATTACACTTTGAGGATCCACATAAAGAATGTATCTACTGACTTTACCCAGCACACAAGGTCAAGGATTGCAGGATCTGTAGAACCTTTTCTGCCAAGACCTTGAAGGATCGAGAAGGACGTCTTTTGGTGTGGCTGGAGAAATTGAAGGCTTCGTCTGAGGTGGTATCTGGAGATGAAGGCAGTGTGACTCCTCAAGTTTCCGACCCTCTGGCAAAGAAGAGGGATAGGTCTGGAGATCCACCAGAAAAACAGAGTAAGACCCTGAAGAAATCTCACTCTGAGATTGGTCACTCTTCCTCAAAAAAAGAGAAGTTTTCTTTCTCTTCTGAGGTGAAAACTGGAGAAAAGGTACAGATTTCATCAAAATCTGCCTCAAAATCCCTTCCTGAGCCTCCGTCGACGTCTGAAACTGCTTAGTCGACGAGAAAATCTCCTCAGAAGGTGAGTGAACCTTCAGCTTCATCGAAGAAAATTCCAATGTCGACGAGAACTCAGTCGACGGCGCCGTCGACTAGTATTACATCACTGTCGACTATACCTATCCCGTCGACGCCTACTTTGTCGTGGACGATCCCGTCGACAACGATTCGCCTTTCGTCGACGAGTACGCCATCGACGATGTTACAAGTCCCATTGGCGAGCCTACCGTCTATGACGCTTTCATCGACGAGCCCACCGTCGTCGATGATTGCACCTTCAACGACTAGCCCATCGACGACCACATCGTCGACGATGACTTTTTCGTCAACGGCATCCTTGATTTCAACCTCGACTGTGTCTATTATGGCAATTTCTACAGATTCGGATTCGCCATCCATGTACATTTCAGATACGCTCAAGCGTAAAAGGCCTCCGTCTTTACAAATCACACCAGTTTTAAGCTCCAAATTAACTTCTTCTAGGCAATTTTATCAGGATGTGTGACATATTTCACCTCTACCTCCTAGCCATTATTTGGAGGAGTCTGATAATGAGGATCCATTTAGACAGGCACATGACCCTTCTCAACTACGGATAAAATACCATGAGGATGACGACGATGAGGAATTTTGAGCCCTGTGAGTCTTTAAGAGGGCCTCAAGAATCATTCCACCAAGAACCTATGGTTCAGATGCCTGCTTCTTTGCTACAAGACCTAACAGCAATGTTAAAGGATTATAATACTAGTTTTCCTCCTGTCCCAGTTCCGACAAGAGATCCTGCTCCTACAGATGTGCAACCTGCAACCCCTACTACCCCTGTCTCAGAGCCCCAGGTGGCTTTGCCTCCACAATTCCATCAGGACGATGACCTAGACACGGTGGCCGAAGAAGGCGAAAAACCAAATTCGCCCACTACTGTGGATGAGTGGGACGAATATCTTATTCCGACACCAGCTTCGCCAGTTCCCCAAGCTGTTGACTCCCCTCCTGAGTACATAGGTTTTCATGCTATTATGGAAAGGGCAGCATCTAGGTTCCATCTGTCAATGCCAGTACAAAAGACTGAATGTTTTCTGTATGATTTTAAAGAACAGAAAATTAACTTGCTCAATTCCAATAATTGATCATATCTGGGAGGAAGGGGTAAAGATAATGAAGACTCATTTTTCATTTCCGGCGATCCACCCTAGGATTGACAAAAAATACAAGGCGCCAGAAGACGCCCCTGCCTGCCTCTCAGGTCACCCTAGACCAGACTCCGTCATATCTCAGGCGGCGCAGAGGAAGTCTCGGAATCCCTCTGCCCTGATAACCGCTCCACCTGATAAAGATGGTAGGCGCCTTGACGACATCGGCAAACGCTTTACCACCATGGCAGGTGCAACAGCACGAGCTACAAATTGTTTAGCGAGTTTAGGCAGATATGATCGACAATTATGGTCGGACATTTCACCTTATATAGAGTATCTGCCTGATGATAAGAAGATAGAAGCAAAAAAGGTTCTCATGGAGGGCGAAAGAGCTGCTTCTGAAGTCATCGATATCTCTATATCTCTATGGATCTCTATGGATATAGCTACTCAGGGATTTCGTCAGCTTGCAGGAGCAGCTACCCTTAGACGCCAAGGATGGCTGAAATCCACTAATTTTCGCCCTGAAGTTCAAACAAAAATTTTGGACATGCCCTTTGACGGCGATTTATTATTTGGTAGACACATCGATGAGGCATTGCAAGAAATAAAAAAAGGACACCGATACTGCTAGGGCGTTGGGTACCTTGCAGTATAGAAAAACTCCCTTTCGAGCAGCAAGAGGCAGAGGATCAGACACCTTTCGTGGAGGTTACCAGAAATACCAGCAACAAGGTGGCCAGGGTCGTTACAGATACCAGCAACAACAACAATCCTATAGAAGTCCCCTGGCGGCCGCTTGTAGGCAACAAGGCAGGAAACGTCAACCTCAGGGCAGAGATTCTGCCAGAAAAGAGTGACAATCTCATTGCACCTGCACCAGATATGCCACAAGTATTCAAAATTCCGAGACTTTCCCAATATCTCGGAAACTGGAAAAAAATAACCACAGACAAGTGGTTATTGGATATAATAAGATTTGGCCACACACTAGAATTTACCAAATTTCCCCCTCCTCATCCACCTCTGAAGAAAAACCCACTCAGAAAGGAAGTGAAAGCTATGTTGTCAAAGGGAGCGATAGAAAGGGTACCACACTCTCAAACAGGAAAGGGATGTTATTCTCGCTTTTTTCTGATAAAAAAAAAATCTGGGGATTGGAGGCCAATCTTGGATTTGAAAATGCTAAACAAATATCTTCAGAAAAAATCCTTCCGCTTGGTGATGCTCCAGGAAATCCTTCACCTTCTAGATCATGCGGATTTCATGACAACATTAGATCTTCAGGATGCATATGTTCACATCCTGATTCATCCCAAACATCGAAAGTTCCTAAGATTTACTGTGGCAGGTGCACATTTCCAATTCAAGGTCCTCCCATTTGGCCTGCGCTCGGCTCCGAGAGTCTTCACAAAATTTCTAGCTCCTGTAGCAGCTCATCTCAGGCTACAAAGCATCCAATTGTTCCCATATCTGGACGATTGGCTGATAAAGGCTCCATCCTTTCGTCCGGCTTCTCACGCAACAGCAAAATGCCTGCAAGTTTTTCACTCTCTCGGCCTCTCCCTAAACGTCCAGAAATCAAGCCTCTATCCTTCCCTAGTAATTCAATTTTTGGGAGCAAAACTAGATACTCTTCAAGACAAAGCATACTTGTCCAAAGAAAGAATAACTTGCCTCGTCTCCCTGGCATCAGACCTCCTAAAAAGAAAGTTCGCTTCAGTGAGACTGATCAAATCTTTTCTGAGGATCTTGTCATTGGCAATTCTGCTAGTGCCTCATGCGCGGCTGAAGATGAGACCAATTCAGGAGGAGCTGGACAATCAGTGGCTCCAAATCTCGGGTTCGTTCGAAGACCTGGTCCAAATAACTCCAGTTATGAAAGAAACTCTTACTTGGTGGAGATTTTCCAAAATTGTCTCAGTAGGGCTCAGTTTTCAGCCTCCAATTCCGGACTTCATACTCACTACGGATGCCTCCCTAGAAGGTTGGGGTGCCCATCTTCAGGATCTCAGCATGAGAGGGTGATGGTCTACAGCAATGTCAAAGATGCACATCAACTTTTTAGAACTTCGAGCCATTTTCCTGGCTCTACAGTCTTTTCTGCCAAGACTCCAGGGATCTTAAGTTCTCATCAGTACCGACAACACCACTTGCATGCATTATTTAAACAAGGAAGGGGGTACCAGATCTCACATTCTATCCCAAGAAGCTCAAAACATCTGGAAATGGCTTCTCTTGCAAAATATTGCAATCAAGGTGGAACATCTTTCAGGAGTCCAGAACACCTTAGCAGACAATCTCAGCAGGACAACGGAATCCTGCCACGAATGGGAACTGAATCAAATGATACTGGAAAATGTCTTTCAGAAGTGGGGCAAGCCGAAGCTGAATCTCTTTGCCTCCAAAAACAGTCGGAAGTGCCTATTCTTCGCGAGTTGGGAACCGGAGAAGGGCTCCTGGGGAAACGCCTTCATGATGAGAAGGACGGGAATTTTTGCTTACGCATTCCCTCCATTTCCCCTGATCCGGAGACTTCTGCGCAAAATCAAAAGGGATCCATGCTGCATGATTCTAATTGCACCGCAATGGCCACGTCAGCACTGGTTCTCAGAACTTCTCGTTCTCTCCAAGTGCAAGCCATTCTGCCTTCCAATACTACCGAATCTGTTGTCAATAAGTGAAGGCCAGATTCTCCATCCTTGTCCAGCTCAACTGCACCTCCATGCTTGGTTTCTGGATTCACAGACTTCAAGGATATAGACTAACCTCAAGACTGCAGAGATATTTTGAATAGAGCAAGAGCCCCTTCTACATTATGGACCTATGCCTTAAAATTGAAGCGGTTTTGTTAATGGTGCAGTAACTACAACTTACATCCCCTGAAATGTTCTCCCGATAAGGTTCTACCTTATCTATTGTCATTATCTAAGTCTGGTCTGATGTTTGCTTCTGTTAAATTACATCTGGCCGCGATTTCTGCATACAGACGATCCTCAGGAGCGGCATCACTTTGTTCCAATCGTCTCATTAAGCAGTTCCTGAAGGGCCTTTTCAGAACTTTCCCACCTATTAGAGCTCCTCCTCCGGAATGGAGACTGAATCTGGTGCTACAACAGCTGATGAAACATCCTTTTGAACCCATTCATAAAGCAGATTTAAAATATCTCTCATGGAAGACAGCTCTCCTCTTGGCACTCACTTCTTCCCGACGAGTGAGTAAAATACAAGCGTTCACTATAAAACAACCATATTTGAAATTTACCAATGATTAGGTCCTTTTAGGAACTAATCCCACGTTCATACCTAAGGTTCCTACTTCATTTCATCTCAACGAACCTGTGGTATTGCGGACTTTCTTTCCTAATCCGTCTTCCTCGGCGGAAAAGTCCTTACATACTTTGGATGTCAAAAGATGCTTGAAGTTCTACATATCTCGAATTGTGTCAATCAGAAAATCTGACGAGTTATTTCTCTCAATGGTGGTAGCAAGCAAGGACCAGCAGTGTCAAAGGCTACTATCTCAAGGTGGATTGCATCCACTATTCAATTCTGTCATTGCCAAGCAAGCCGGCCATCCATTGTCAAGTTAGCCTGAAGCCTATTCTACCAGGGCAGTGTCCTCATCAACGGCACTGTTTACTGGTGTGTCTTTGGATAAGATTTGCCTTTCTGCAACCTGGAAAAGTGTGCACACTTTCACTCGGCATTAATGCCTGGATCTGGCAACAGAGGCTGAGTCAGCAGTTGGACAAGCAGTACTACGAAACCTTTTTAGATAAGGTAAGCCTTATGATATGAATATATTGTTTCTACTATTGTAAAACTCTTTATTACTCTTAACCATTGTTGCTTATATGCATGGCTTTATTTTTAACTAGCAGCCCGTCCTGACGTTGTCCAGGTATGAATTGCTGCCGGCCTGTAGTATATTGTTTTGTAGGATTTCATTTTGTTAGCATTTCTTATCTGTGACAGGCCTTTGAAACGCTCCGATTCACAGTGCACTGCTGCTGCACTTAAGAGTGCGCGTTCAGTAGTGTGTGAAGTAGAGTTTCCCTACTTTATTTTTCCTTGCAATATTATATAGCGCAAACTCGACAACATGGCATGAGCACAATTTACATTACAGAAGAAGACATTCATTTGTGCTAGGCACGGGGAGACAAAGCGATTTGCCTGGAATCACAGGATGTTGAGCTGATGCCGAGATTCGAACGTAGGTCCCCAGCTCTAAAGTTCGCAATTCTAGAACTTGTGGCGGGAGGTGTGTCTAAAAGTGTATGTCGGTGCTGGCCATAAATGAGAGACTTGTGCATTTTTCAAATGGGTGGTGAAAAAATAGGAGTATATTGCTGGAGATGTGGGCCGCCGTGCCACCAATGTACTGACCGGGGGAGGGTAAGCACCCATTATTCCGCAACTTTCTTTCCGCATACCATCACTTCGCATACTTTAATTACGAAAGTACCATGACTCCGCCATGCCATTATAACACATGGCATTACATTTGATATGCTTTTACCACGCATACATTTACAACGAAATGCGTTGTAAATGCATGAATGGTAAAAGCATGTTTTTTTTCTAAATGTTTGGATAAGGTAAGTATGGTATATGTAGGTAAGTAAGTAGGTAAGGTAGGTAAGGTAAGTAGGGGTATATGTTTTGGGATACTGAGGTATATGTTTTGGGGTGTTTGGGTATTTTAAGGGTTCAGATATAGTTTTGGGTTATGGGGTACAGGGGTAGTTTTAGGGTTAAGGCATAGGTATGGGTTTTGGGGTACAGGGGTATTTTTAGGGTTCAGGGCTAGGTTTGGGTTTTGGGGTATAGGGGTATTTTTAGGGTTCAGGGGTAGGTTTGGGTTTTGGGGTACAGGGGTATTTATAGGGTTCATGGCTAGGTTTGGGTTTTGGGGTACAGGGGTATTTTTAGGGTTCAGGGCTAGGTTTGGGTTTTGGGGTACAGGGGTATTTTTAGGGTTCAGGGATAGGTTTGGGTTTTGGGGTACAGGGTATATTTATAGGGTTAAGATGGGTTAGTGTTTAAGGATGTTGGGGTATTTTAAGGAGTAAGGGTGGGTTATGATTATGGGGTGAAGGGGTATTTAAAGGGAGCTTGGTGGGATTAGCAGAAGATATGAGACATGGCATGAAGGGCGGAACGTACCACACGCCCCCAGCGTTTGTCACGCCCCCAGCACACGCCCACAGCACAATGCAGACACGCCCACAAGGGACTACTTTGCGGGCACGGTTATTTTACCTTTTAAATGTATATGGTGGGCGTCTGCATAGCCTATGTCCTTCTGCTGCAACTGCCCTTCCCAATGCGGTATTGGGTGTTGTGATTGGTGCTGTGGTTCCTGAGATTACCCGCCTCAAAGGTTTGGGCTCTCTCTTTATTATATTAGTATAGATAGATTCAGTACAGATATGACTGTTTTGATGTTGTGTATTTGTGATTTTTCTTATGATACCCACCATCCTCTATGCATCTATGTATTATTTACTGCTAGCTACTCTGATTCTAAGCATGTGAATCTATGAAAGATATCCCAATACTGGATACGAAAATGAGTTACTTACCTGTAACTTCAGTTATCCAGTATTGGTATCTTTCATAGATTCACATGCGACCCACCCTCCTCCCCTGAGAGGCTTACCTTATCATTATGGCATACTTACTGTCACTTGTGCTACGAAAATCTGAGGGTTTGCCTCTCTGTGGGGAAGGTTCTAAGAGGGTGCTGCTGCCCGATTGGTTGGTTTCCAAGTTTGGTTCTTTTTCCAAAAGGACTAAGATAGGCTAATGTAGTGACTTGCTATCTACTGTAGCCTATAGTGTAATGTTATTATGACTGTAATGGATATGTTTTATTGTACCGCAAGACTCCCACCTCGTCGGCGGGGATCATTCTAAGCATGTGAATCTATGAAAGATACCTATACTGGATAACTGAAGTTACAGGTAAGTAACTCGTTTTCTCACTTACCTTTGGTAACGATGTATCTGTAAGAGACATATATTAGTTACTGATTCCTTACCGCCCCACCCATCCTTCTAGTGATAGGGACTCCCTTCCAGGGGCCTAGTTTTGTGCACCAGTGGTCAGTGTCGTGCATGGCTCTGCGCTCCTGGTGTGGAACGTTGTGTGAGTACTGACGTCAGCGTGCAGGGGCAGCATCTAAGTAGACACCGCAAAGTCATCCCGGCGACCATGACGACGGACACGGAGTTGACCGACGCCACCTACCGACATGCAGGGGTACTGCTACAAAAAAAATTCTCGAGATCCAGTCTGACGCCTGGGGGTAATTCTAAGGTAAGGAATCTATAACTAATATATGTCTCTTACTGATACATCATTACCGAAGGTAAGTAACTTGTTCATCTGGCTTCTCCAGGGTAAATAATTAGGTCAACAAGCCTTAGGAACACTTTGAAAGGCATCACATTTTTTGGCTTCAAGGTGTTCATATCGTGAGTATTTGAACATCCAGTACTCTAGCAATGTAATAACAATAGAAAACGTATTCCCTTGGACTAACTATCAACCTGTGAGCCACATTCAACCATACATCAGGCGAAATCCTTTCATAAATGTATACTTTCAACAACCCCACATATAATTATAAAAATCAAAAATGTATATAAAAATCACATACATTTATTTAATGTACATTAACAATAACTAATAATGCAATTCTTTAAAAAAACAACAAACAATGTCCACAATTCATAAAAACAGTTCATATGACAAATCAATCTGAAAGAAACAGGTTAGTGTTCGATTCCTCACCTTAGAATATCCCCAGGCGTCAGACTGGATCCGGAAAGTTTTGCGTAGCAGTACCCCTGTGCGTCAGTAGGCGTCGTCTGCGCTGGGATGACATCGTCGGAGTACTTAGATGCCGCCTTCGCGCGCTGACGTCAGTTCTTCTTTTTTCCGCGCCAGCAAGCGCAGATCCGGAAAAAGCAGTACTCCTTAGTCAATTTTTTACTAACTTTTTCGATCTCTTTTGGATCCTTTTTCGAGTCGATACCGACTCTCGTGCTGGTAGAGATGCCCAGGTTCAAACCCTGCGCCGATTGTAACCGCTTGATGTTGGTTACCGACCCCCACCGTCGGTGCCTTTATTGCCTCGGGCCGACCACGATGACAAGTCGTGCCCCGACTGCCGTGCCTTGACGTCGAAGGCTAGGCGGGAGCGGTCCCGTAAGCACCTCGAGCTCCAGCAGTCGGCCCCATGCCGTTCACGGTCCCTGGCCAGGAGGAGGACGAGGGATCGGTCGCGGGGCCACAGTCATCACAGCTCGGCGAGTCGACACCACTTGTCGGGCTCCAAGTCCTCAGGTAAGAGGCACAAGAAGTCGAAGAGGCGACACCGCTGTTTCCGACTACCCCCCCCCCCCCCACGCTCGCACAATGCGGCCGGGGGATCAGGTGATCACCAGAGCCGCAGGCGCCGTGCCCAGCTCCACACCCGCCGGTCCCTGGGCTGAATGCGACGCCAGAGATCAGCGCCTTCCTCATGGCCATGAGGAATCGCTTCCCTCTGACGGACCCTAAGGAGGTGCCTCTCCGGGCCCCGTGGGTCCGTCTGGGTGCCCTAACGGGCCGGTGGCCCCGGCGCCATCGACGACTCCGATCCCGATGCCGCAGGGCCCCACTGGATCCGGGTCGCCGCTGGTCGACCTTACGACCCCTCCGCTGGCGCCGACCCCCAGGGTGTCGCTCCCACTGCAGTCTCCGGACGACGTCGTCTCCGGTCCCAACCTCGGTACGGATCCGGCGTCGGACCCGCCCCACTCAGCGCCGCATTCGACGCCGGGTGAAGAGCAATTCTTCTATGATCCGGCCCCCATCCTTTGACCCTGTCTATCAGGAGATGGAGGGCGAGGAGGACTGGGAGGGTCTGAGTACCCTCTGGCACAGGAGTGCCAGTTGCATCAGGACTGGGCAGAGGAGCTAGAGGAGGCCAGTGGTCGGGACACTTCGCCTGACACTGGATTTGTCTCCCCTCCTACCGTGGCTACGGAGGAGGGGGCTACTTACAGCGTGGTGTTGACACGGGCGGCCAAGACTTTGGCTCTTGAGCTCCCTGTCGCGGCCGTGAGGACTAACCTCCTCACTGAGGTCCTCTAACCGCAGGCAAGCTCTTCGAAGCCTCTACTGCCGTTTAATGAGGCCTTCACTGACGTTCTGTTGGGTACCTGATCCAAGCCCGGTGCAGGCCTCCCTGTTAATCGGAACGTGGCCCGACGCCACCGCCCGGCCCCGGGCGACCCTAGCTTCCTGTCCAACCACCCCACCCCGAGAGTCTGGTTATCCAGGCCTCTAACTCCCAGACCGCATTCCTGACTGCTCCACCTGATCGGGAATCCAAAAGGTATGAGCAGTTCGGTAAGAAGCTGTTCTCCTCACTAAGTTTGCGGTTGCAGTCGGTCAACACCACTTGCCTTTTGGGCCGTTACACCCACTCTCTGTGGGACACGGTAGCGGGTGTGCTGCCACAATGCCCGGAGGAGGCTTGGGCAAAACTTGCCCAAGCCCTTGCGGAAGGACGAGATGCAGCACGGTATTCTATTCGATGTGGGCTGGATACCACGGACTCTCTAGGCAGAGCGATTTCAGCGACGGTGGCAGTTCGCCGCCACGCCTGGCTGAGGTCCGCCTACTTTTCGTCTGATGTCCAGGCTACACTCATGGTCATGTCGTTTGATGGCCGTCGCCTCTTTGGCGACAAAGCAGACAGTGCGATTGAGCATTTCAAGGACTCCAGGGCTGCGGCCAAGTCCTTGGGCTTGTCGGGCCAGTGCCAGCAACCTTCTGTCTCTCGCTCCTTTCGTGGCCACGGAAGGGGCGCCCCCTCACGTCCTGCCTGCCACGGGCCGCAGACTAACTTCCAGCGCGGCGGCGGACGTGCTAACCACTGTGGCGGTGCCAGGGGACAACGGCGAGGCCAGTCCGCATCCACAGTGTGGAGTGTGGCTCAATGGTTAGAGCGGCAGACCCTGATGCAGAGTTCTGGCCCGGGACCAGGGTTTGATTCCCACCTTGGCGGGTCTTGGACTCAATTTCCTCGGACCTGACAATTCTCGCCTCGGTGCCTATTCTAATCATGGGCCCCACGCTGCAACTCTGGGCAATAGCTTGCTTAACCTCCACACCGGCCCCAACAGCGCTAGGATGCCTGGCTTCACCCTGGGGGTGCCCAGGAGTGGACACTTCACAGGGAAAGCCAGGAAGGGTTCCACAGCGGTATGAGTAATAGCGCCAGGAAACCGCTTGATGGCAGTGCGCTCTACAAATACCTTGACATTTGACCCCCGCAGCATCCGCCTCAAAGCCCTCCTAGTCCGAGCTTTCAGGCCCATTCGACGCCAGTGGGGGGCAGGGTCCGCCATCACCTTCTCCACTGGCGTACCATCACTTCAGACAGGTGGGTGCTGCAAATCGTCAAAAGGGGCTACTTCCTCCCCTTCGAGGCGACCCCTCCAGCCATGTCACCCCGTGTTGAGGGATCACTTGCAACTTCTGCAAGAGGAAGATACGGCCCTCTCGGCCAAGGGGGCCATCGAGCGCGTTCCTGGGCCAGAAGTAGGTGTGGTTGTTATTCCAACTACTTTCTGGTTCCCAAGAAGGGCAAAGGGGGCCTACGCCCTATCTTGGACCTCCGGAACGTCAACAGCTCCCTCCGGAGAGAGAAGTTCAAGATGCTGACGTTGGCTCAGGTCTTAGCTGCCCTAGACCCGAGAGACTGGATGGTGGCGTTGGACTTGCAGGACGCTTATTTCCACATTTCCGTCCTGCCGGCTCACCGGCACTACTTGCGGTTCACGGTGGGCCACGAGTACTTTCAGTTTACAGTGCTCCCCTTCGGCCTTACCAGCGCCCCTCGGGTGTTCACAAAAGTGATGGCGGTGGTCGCAGCTCATCTGCGCAGATTAGGGGTGTCAGTCTTCCCCTATCTCGACGACTGATTGTTGAAGGCCGGCTCGCCCCAGACAGTCGTCAGCCACCTCCAGACTACGGCCGACCTCCTGCACCTGCTGGGGTTCTCCATCAATGTGCCGAAGTCACACCTGTGCCCCTCTCAGAAGCTCCTCTTCATCGGAGCGGTTCTGGACTTTGCGCAGTTTCGGGTTTATCCTCCCGAACAGTGGGTTCGGGATATTCAGGCTCTGATTCAGATCTTTCAGCCTTTATACTGAGTCTCGGTTAGGTTGACACTGCGGCTTCTGGGGCTGATGGCCTCCTGCATCCTTCTGGTGCATCACGCCAGGTGGCGGATGCGGGCTCTGCAGTGGGTTCTGAACTTTTAGTGGGCTCAGCATCAGGGCAACTTGTCCGACCACGTCCTGATCTCGGTGGGCACTGCAAGATAGTTGCATTGGTGGCTCACGGACTGCGATTGGGTCAACGGCAGATCCCTCTCCATTCCCCAACCGGAGCACGTAGTTGTGACGGATGCGTCCCTCCTGGGCTGGGGGGGCCACATGGGAGAGGCGGAGATCAGTGTCCTCTGGTCTCCGGCGGAGTCCCAGCTCCATATCAACCTTCTGGTGCTGCGGGAGATCTGACTTGCACTGAAGGCATTCCTCCCCTCTGTCTGGGGGAGTGTAGTGCAGGTGTTTACGGACAACACCACCGCCATGTGGTACTCCAAGAAAAGGGCGGGGTGGGGTCGTGGACCCTTTGTCAGGAGGCTCTGCGTCTCTGGCAATGGCTGGAACACCAGGGCCTCACCCTGGTGGTTCAACACCTGGCAGGTTCCCTGAATGCCAGGGCAGACGAACTCAGCCGCCGGTGCATGATGGATCACGAATGGCGTCTGAACTCTGACGTGGCGCAAGGTCTCTTTCAGCAGTGGGGAGAGCCTTGGTTAGATCTATTCGCCACCGAAGAGAACGCGCAATGTCATCAGTTCTGCGTGTTGTAATTTCCAAGGCGGCACTCGCTCGGAGACGTTTTTCCTCGCGAGTGGAGCTGCGGTCTGTTGTACGCCTTTCCGCCTATACCACTTCTGCCCAGAGTGCTGAAGAAGATCAGGTGTGACTAGGCTCAAGTCATCCTTGTAGCTCCGGACTGGGCACGAAGATACTGGTATGCCAAGCTACTCAGCATGTCAGTCGATCCCCCGATTCGTCTGCCTCTTCGGGAGGACCTTCTGTCGCAGGAGCAGGGGACGGTCCTCCACCCGAACCTGTCCAGTCTCCACCTCCATGCGTGGAGATTAAGCGGCGGCAGTTGAGGGCATTTGAATTGCCTCCTGAAGTCTATGATGTGATTCTGGCAGCCAGGCGTCCCTCCACAAAATCGGTATACGCCTGCAGGTGGAATAAATTTGTGGCATGGTGCACAACAAAGGCTGTGGATCCCCTTTCTGCCCCCCCTTTCAGAGGTTCTCCTCTTTCTTCTTTCTCTTGCCCAGCAGTGCTCTGCTCTGGGCACTATTATAGGCTACCTCTCTGCCATTTCAGCCTTCTAAAGGCTTCCTGATCAGCCTTCCCTTTTCAAGTCCCCTGTTGTAAATAGATTCTTGAAGGGCATCACTCACATGTTTCCTCCTGTTCCTTTCGTGATGCCTCAGTGGGACTTGAACCTTGTTCTTACTTATTTGATGTGCGCTCCTTTCGAGCCACTTCACAATTGCCCTCTTCGTCTTCTAACACTTAAGACTGCATTCCTGGTTGCCATCACCTCTGCCAGGAGAGTGAGTGAGCTCCAGGCTCTATCTTCTAAACCTCCTTTCCTCTCTGTCCATCCGGACAAAGTTGTCTTGAGAACGCGTCCCTCTTTCCTGCCCAAGGTAGTCACAGCCTTCCACATAAGTTAGTTCATCACCTTGCCCACCTTCTTTCCACCTCCGCATCCCTCGAAAGAGGAAGAATGGCTCCACCGTCTGGACCCAAAATGTGCACTCTCATTCTATCTGGACCGCACACGCCAGTTCCTGGTGAACGACCAGCTCTTTGTTGGTTACGTGGGCGCTAAGAAGGGATCGGCGGTGCACAAGCAGACCATCTCTCTGTGGGTCGTTTTGTGCGTTTCGGCTTGTTATTCGCGGGCTTAAAAGGAGCCTCCTGTGGGGCTGCGTGCCCATTCCACTCGGGCCACGGTGGCTACTACTGCCCTGGGTCGGGGAGTCCCCTTGCAGGACATCTGTCAGGCAGCTACGTGGGCCTTGCTGCACACGTTTGCTAGACATTACTGCCTGGACAGCAAAGTCCGAAGAGATTGCTTTTTCGGCCGTTCTGTTCTCCAGGACTTTCTGGTGTGATCTTGGTTCGCAGACCCACCACCGGGGTTGGTATTGCTGAGGTATCTAAGGTAAGGAATCTAACACTAACCTGTTTCTTTCAGATGCACAAGTTACTTACCTTCGGTAACGATATATCTGTAAGAATCAGTAATTAGTGTTAGATTCCTTACCGCCCCCACTCATCCTCCCCATTCTGCGAACCGATATCTAGGGTTAAGGTATCTCCCTTTGAGGGCCCTAGTTTCATGGCACCAGTGTCGGTCTCTGGCATGGCTCTGCGTTCCTGGCGCGGAAAGCTATGTACAAGAACTGACGTCCGCGCACAAGGGCGGCGTCTAAGTACTCCGACGTCATCTCGGAGACCACGACGCCGACGACTGACGCGGAGCCGCAGATGACGCCTACCGCCGCAGACGACGCCTACCGCCGCGTAGGGGTACTGCTACGCAAACCTTTCCGGACCCAGTCTGACGCCTGTTGATATTCTAAGGTAAGGAATCTAACACTAACTACTGTTTCTTACAGATATATCGTTACCGATGGTAAGTAACTTGTGCAATAAGGGAAACGGGCAGGATTATTTGTTTTTACGTATTTTTATTTAAAAGCTTTCACAGACATAGTTGTCTGCTGGCCCCAGTAGTCCATCATCCTTGAGATAGGTCCAATGGTAGTGAGTTGCAATGTGCAACCTACCTCATTGATATTCATGAGATAGGAGGGATTGTGACCATTAGGAATTTTAAGAACGGACCTATTAATACATGGATCTGTTCTTAAAAATCTTTGTTGGCTGCAAATATAGTGATCACAGTTTGCCATCAGATATTCATACATCTGGACCTTCGTGTCTATGCCATAGTCTATCAGGAAATATTTATTTTACAATTTGGAACATTCCCAATTGAATGAGATTACAGGGGCTAGGGGAATATAAATGGACAAACTGAGAGCCGTTAAGTAGAAGTTTAATTTTTTTAATGGCCTTGACATAACTAGCATTAGAATTGTCTTTCAAGCCTAAATAATCCCAATTAGTCCCTTTTTTATCCCACTGATTTTCTCAATCCTCTGATTTAAATCTAAATCGAGTAAATCAATTAGCCTCTGTTTGCTGGTGGAGAATGTCATTACTGGTGTGTATGGCCACACAATAGTTATGTACAATTATTAGAGCTGAGACTAAAACTTTAAACTGATATAGCTGCCACCATAGGAGCCACGGTAATGAGATCTCATTGATGGTATAATTGTACCCTACAGGGTATTATAATGTAAAATTTGAGAAACCCACACAATGCCCCACAGAAACTACAAACTTTAACATGAACAAAGGATGGCTTTGCTGTAATCAGCAGGATTTGCCAGTGTGATAGGAGCTGTACATTGCAGATAAGATAACTATTTTTTGTACCTCTTGGAGTATGTCAGTAGATCCACAAGCGCAGAATAAGTGACATACGGCCTAAACATGCGAACATACATGGTGCGGTCCTTCTGTTTATGGAATGTTGTGCAAGATATCCTGACTCGCAGCTCTGATGTCGAGGCACTGCAGCAAGCCAAGAGCCCTGAACACATCCTAACTGCCAAGACTATGGATCATTGGTGAGGACCGCCTGAGCCACTTTGTACCAAAAAGCAAATAACATCTTCCAGAGACAACCTGCAGGTGAGTCAATGAACCACCGAAGCTTAATGCATCAACAAGACCCTGATAGAATAATACACATAGGTAGCCAAAGAGTAACATTGAACAACTATTGGGAGGTTTGAAGAGCAGGATCCAGTGGCTTCACAGCACCCTTAGTTCCTTATTTATGCACCAGGCAAAACATGCAACCATACATATACTACATACAAAACCATGTGGGGGCAGTTTACGCTGTGCCACAAAACACTTAATCAGAGGGGGGCACACGATGTAAGGTATGTGATGCACGTTCATGGAAAAAATACATAGCAGCATGGTAGATATTTAGTAAGACTGCATTATGTTGGAAACAAAGGTCCTATTCTGCCTGTGGTGTGATTGCATCTTTACATATTAATTCTAAATGGGTTGTGCCAAAGAGCAAACCAGCAGCTTGGTCCTGTGAATGATAGCTGATAATGAAAGGCTTTTCACGGCAATATCAAATGCATAGGCAAGTAAGATAATGC
Source organism: Lissotriton helveticus (assembly GCF_964261635.1). Lineage (NCBI taxonomy): Eukaryota > Metazoa > Chordata > Amphibia > Caudata > Salamandridae > Lissotriton > Lissotriton helveticus. The sequence goes on from NC_136067.1 coordinate 108,843,678, forward strand.
TGTGAATAGATTATCACATACAGTGTGGCACATGTCATCAAAACAGAATATTTGCATTGGGTAGTATTGCATACGGTAACAATTAAGTGTACAGCCACTGCCATTTAATGTCTCCTATCTCTTTTTAGGAGGGATCGCAAGACTTCCAACTTATCAATCACTGCTGGCTGAAGGAATGTTTGGGCACGTGTGGCATCGTCCTGTGAACTCAAATGAATTATGCAGATACCAGTCAAGTCACTGGTCAACAGGGCAGACGAGTGAACACAGATGCTCCTTTTTGAGCCTCCAGAGTGCCCATGGCCTTTTCTTTGGCTTTGGATGAAGCTCACAAGTGTTTCGAACATTGGTGATATGCTGTTGCCTCTCCAATGTCCTTTTTCCTGTGGGTTCTTCCTCGTAGCTGTGGCTTTTTTTCCTGTCAGTTGCTGCTGCTACTCCTTTTCCTGCTGCCTATTGCCTGGCATGGTGAAGCTGGATGCAGCATCAAGTTTTGTATGATCAGTTAGCTTTACTGTTGCTGCTGTCTTCATAACCAGTTTGATGTCCTGCTCTGTAGGCAATAGTACTTTAACATTCAGCAGCACAAATCCAATATGCTATGCTTAGCCTTCCTGTACCCACTCTTCTTTGGAGTGGGAAGTTTCTCAGGGTTGCCAAGTTTACTTGCGCTTATGCTTGCTTTTGTATCCGTGTGGTTATTAACCCCTTCTACGCTCATGACGAGCTGAGCTCGTCATGGGCGTAACCTGCGCTACGCGGATAACGAGCTGAGCTCGTCACGTAACGCGGGTTTTTAAAACGCAGCGCGCAGCGGGAAAACCGCTAGCGTGCATGCGGTTAATAACCCTTGATCAGAGGTCTTTTATTGTGTGGATGGTAGCTCAATGTACTTGTCAGATTTTGAATACCATAGTCTTTTGCATGTTGATGAATTGGTAGACTGTTCACTATCTAAAGTGCGGCAAAGAACAATTGATTTTTTTAATTCTCTGATTGTGTGTGATGTATTTATTGGGGTGTGTGAGGTTGATTATGGTTCACTGTGACAAGTTTTGTCACATGCCGTGCCTCACCCTTGCTGCCTAAAGTCAATTCACTTGATTATATGGGGCTATACCTGTGGGTGTTGCACAATCCAACTTGTTATCCTTTTTATTTCACAAGAAGCTTCTTCCATAATGTCCGTGCCGCCAATAGCCAAAGCACAGCTCATCACAGTCGTCTGACGTTTCACTAAAGTTGACAAATGTTCTCATGGTGCTCGCTGCGCTGTTAATTTTCTTATCACTCCCATACTCTGTCCTTCGTGTCCTGGTGCTGCCTTTCCCCATTGTGGTTGTGAGCTTTGACTTTACAAAGACAGTGGCCTGTACAGCTACTCACACTGCCTTCCTTTCCTTTTTTGTGCATCAGAGGCCATACTAGTGCTACTTGATGCCTTTGACGTTAATGAGATCCAGGTTTGCTTCGCTGTAGCTTATTTCTTTTTTTTGTGCCCTAATGGCACCTTTGTGTTTTTCTGTATTTTTTTGGTATTCTACGCTTTTCTCACATTGTGGTACCGTGGATTTTTGCAGTATTGGCGCGAATGACAGGTATGTTTTAGCTGATGGCAGCGTGATTTACAAACATTCCTCTATTTAATCCTTTTTCACACCACTAACTGTACACTACTTCTCTTTGAAAATGTATCAAGCTCTGTTTTTACATCACTCTTGTTACTTTACACAGTACTCTATGTAGAAAAGTATAATGTATAGATTCTGACTCCAAGGCTGAGTTCAAATCATCAAACACATCACCATCCATAGGAGCTGCAACTTCCACTTGTGAAATGCTGTTAGTTGTGCATTCACGTATTGCCACCCTACCATGAGATACTGGGGCATAGAAGGTTAGCTAAGCTTGGCATGTTGAAAAAGTGGCACCCTACTACCCAAAGCTCCACTGAGTAAGAGTTCCACTCTGTGCTGTTATGTGGGTATTATTCTGGTGAGCCCTGGTTAAATGGAACCATAATATATCGCAGCTGATTAACTATATGGTGAGGGTTTAAAAATCGTAAGCATTTGCATTAATTATTGTTGAAAATGTAAGGCTCCAGGCGCCTTTTTTCATCATGAAAAGATTGAAGCTGAGGGATACATCAGATAGTGAGCACTGCTCTTTATGTTTTAGTTATTAAAGTTTATGTAAATTGTTCAGATGTTGCCCACTGTCTAGCTGAATGTTCATTTCTGTTTTTGCAGAGGCTGACTAAAGAATGGAATTTAATCGCACAGCAGAAGAAGTAAGAGCCTCTCTGAGCCCCAAGATAAAGTGGTATCTGCTCTCTCCCTTTTCCCTTACACAAACACTGCAGATGATTCTTCAACCCCAACAGTCCACTGTTCTGTGGCTCAGTCCCTTGAGCAGCTATTGCATGTGTGATCCTAAGAATTGTTGCACGTCGTTTCTGAGAAGCCCAGTGTGAAACCGGTCGCGTCTTCTTGCATGTCCTCCATGCCCCAAACAACATTCTTTCGAACTTTCACCTTCCGTGACTGATGGAGGGGTAGAAGGATTTTCATGTAGCTTAGTCAGAGCTGGGTCATGGATGTATCAGTTCAGTGTTGAAGCTTGTGACTCCTATTGGGCAACGTGTGATTTCATGACAGGCTTTCGGTTGACCTATTCTGTTTTCTTTGGTCTGAAATGGTAATGTGTGTACATCTGTAATGTATGGAAGATAAACTGAAAAGAAGGTATAAGACTTCAATGGGCAAATGGTAGAGGCAACTCCAGAGACACCAAAGCAGTACCCTTCCCCCTCCTTTAAAGCAGTTCTTCAGTTTGTGAACATACCACTCACTCTAGATATCCCCTTTGCGTTGGCATTTAATCGCAGCTTTATTCTCTTTGATTCCTGTAGCAAACATGAGGCAACTCCTGAATCCCCGGATGACATAGAGGAAGAGCAGGTCAGGCTGTTGACTCAAGAGGTTATTAGATTCATTGGTAAGTGGTAAAATCACCTCAAAGACAATGCATTCAGAAAACTGCTATCATCACCACTCTGTCTTATAGTCCACATTAACAAACGGCAGTAAGCAGGTGACACACATGTTTAATGATTTTCTTTTATTAAGGAAGCACTCAAACATGCAAAACTGCTATCTAGATTTTAGAGGTGGGGGGGGGGGGCTGCTCAGAATAGTCATAACAGTTGCCCAGATGGGGTGGTGTAGATTGAGACTGGCCATTTAAAACCAAGCAGACACTCTCGCACACACTATTTCCATGACGTAGCTGGGTATGACAGAAATATTTCACTGCATGCCAAAAATAAGAACTAGTGCTTGCTTTAGCATGCTGCTGCCATTACCATGATGCCATTTGTATGACAGTATGAGTGACAGCGCCTCCTAATGTGACATTGTGATGCAATGCCAGCAAATGTGAAAGTTGTTGCTGAGCGTTAACAGATGACTGTGTCTCCAGTGACTCTATTTTCTAGTCTCATTACAAATGCTGTCATATTGTGCTCACATGGTTCACTACCCATTGGAATGAAGTACAAGATTTCAATGCATTATAAAGATCAAGACAGCCTTTGGCCCAAACCGGGTGTCCCTGGTGATATGGAGTTATCTTAACTTTCTATCATTGCAACATTGCAGGTCTTGGCCAATTCGTAATCTCATTGAAGTATCAATGTCACAGGGCCATCAGCTGCTCGAATTTTGTCCAGCATGCCAACTCAGTTTGCATATTGCCACACAAACACATAACACTGTTGTAGGCGGAGGTGGGTAGTTGCATGTGTTATCCTGTGACATCATGTGCATGCTTTGCATTCGGTAATGTACCTACTCACTCATTGGGATAGCTGGGGATGCATGAGGAAATGGAGACTTGCCTTGTGAATGTTAATGCACACTAGCACAAAATGTAGGTTTCTGCAACTTGCATGGGGTGGTCGTGAGAGATGCACATTCCAGATCTCTCCATTCATTCCAAACTCCTCATGTGATGACAGCCGGTTAGTAGTTGGACATGAACGCATACAAGATGTGTCGATCAGTATGGGGGCACACTCATAATCTGTTAGTGTGTTACCTATTGCTGATACTCCATCCTGCTTGTAACCAGACTTGCTGGCATTTATTTCCAATCCCAGGGACTGATAGGAGAGCCTACAGCAGGGCATAAATGCACATAAGTAACACATAAGGAGGCCCAGAGCCTGTTTATCTTGAAGTACAGTGCTTGAATTTATGATTGTATAAAATACAGGGAGACAACCTTTTGAACAATGCCTTTACAGTGCAATGCCTTTACAGTGCAATGCCTTTACAGTGCAATGCCTTTGCAACGCAATGCCTTTACAACGCAATGCCTTTACACGCAATGCCTTTACAGCGCAATGCCTTTACAGCGCAATGCCTTTACAGCGCAATGCCTTTGCAACGCAATGCCTTTACAACGCAATGCCTTTACAACGCAATGCCTTTACAGCGCAATGCCTTTACAGCGCAATGCCTTTACAGCGCAATGCCTTTACAACGCAATGCCTTTACAACGCAATGCCTTTACATCACCATGCCTTTACAACGTAATGCCTTTACCATGCATGCCTTTACCATGCTTACCTTTACCACACGAATATGCCTTTACCGTGAATGCCTTTACAACGAAAGGTAAGTATTTTTAAGGTAAGTCTGGTTGTGTGTTTGTGTGTATATACCATATAGTTTAGTGGTAGGAGAACGTATTGGGTGGTAAGTGTATTTAGGGGTGGTAAGGGTGTTTTAGGGTTTAGAGGTTGGTATGGGTTGGTAAGAGTATTTTCAGTGTTTTGGGGTGGGTAAGGTTGTTGGGTGGTGAGGGTGTTTTTAGGGGTGTGTCTGGGTATGGGGTGCAAGTGTTTTTTTTTAGAATTTAGGTGTGGGTAAGTGTATAGGGTGGTATGGGTGTTTTTAGGGTTTAAGGGTGGGTAGGGGCATAGGGCGGTGATGGTGTTTTTAGGGTTTAGAGGTGGGTAAGTGTATTGGAGGGTAAGGTTACCAAAACTAAGGCCCCCCCCCCCCAAAAAAAAAATATTTTTTAAGTTAAAACAAATGGGGGCTTGGGGGGGGTGTCTTCCCCCACTAAAAAATATATATGTTAAGTTAAAACATTGATAAAGTAGGGGTTACATTTACCTTGTAGATGCTTACTTTGTGTTGTAAAGGCATGTGTAGTAAAGGCATTGTGTATTAAGGAATGTGTTTTAAACGCATGCGTTGTAATGTTATACAACCCAGAATACAAGGCATTGAGAGAAAAACATTTTTCATTTTGAAGTTAAAAATACAGATGTCTGAAGGACACCAAAGGTTCCCTGTTGTACAACCCACAGGTTTTGCATGATGTGTTCGCCCACTGTTAAACTTACCCATCTAACTTTCCTGCACTCTGAAGTTGTAACAATGCTGGACCACAGCAGGATGTATCCCTGAGGAACAAAGGTCATCATACCACGGACTACCTGTTACCTGCATATTGTGTAGATGACGGACAGATGCTGAAACCTGTCTTTTGCTAGTCTGGTATGTGTGAGACATATCATTACACACATGTATTCACGTTGCCCGTCGTTTGCTGAGCACACACTCCATTGTAAAACTGTAGAAATTGGACAATATAACCATTAAATGGGTATTGGTGGATGGGACTATTTAGAGGCTTTTTCTGAATTCTATGCAATACTGGTGATCCAACATCTGGGGTGCCAGACAAAAATAACTTGGGGTGCTGAGCTGCCATTGAAGCTAGGTTACCTCATAAGACTCACACATGGTGAATGCACGTGACAGATCCATCACACGGTTACATTGTGTTACCCTAGTCATGTACAATATACTCATAAACTAGCGAGTAAATGGGTAGAGCTGCTGGAAGGATTCTTTCTCTGTTTTTTAGGCTTGCCACTGGTAAATCATGCTTGGCACTAGACGCACATGATTCATCTAGGGTGTGGGCCTGTTAGCAAAGAACTGTGCTTGTTGTGTCCGTATTCATTTCCCTTGGTTCAGGTAACTTGGGTGGAAATGTTCCTTTCAATATGAGGGGTGTTCCCAATAACGGATGTTTGGGCTGTGTGACTATTTCCAACATTTAACAAACATATTGCACTTCATGCACACATTACACCATTCCAAAACACCTTCATGTGATTGCGCAATTCATAGAAAATGGGATGTGATGAAAATATATGTGTTGCTATATTACAGCAGTTTGTTTAATACACTAGTAGGGCATGGTAGAATGGAAATATAGAGTGGAGCAACAGTAACTGATAGTAATGTGTAAGGCCAAACGGTCTGTAAGTAAACAGCATGTACTCCAGTTGTTGCAAGCAGCTAAGACACATACAGGTAGCTGTATTTTACTTCTCAGGTGCTAACTTTTAAGGATGTGTAAGGAGCAGAGGGGGACAATCTGATTGCATTGTTATAGTGCCTTTATGTTGTTTGCTAACTAAATCTATGTTGCCCACTATTTGGAGGCTCTTTATGGTCTGGAACATGTGCCATAGTGCAGCAGTAGGGGGTTCTTTCTTAATCACTAGGGTCATCAATATGACCCCTGATTAGACTGGTGTGTGTCATGTGCATTGACAGATTGTGCTTAAGAACAAACACAGACCCGCTGTCCCTCTCCCAAACTAGAGTGGACTTTTGCTATGGACAAAGTTCCACCTATAACTCTCAGTCATGGAAAACGTCTAATGTGCACAGTTGCTGCATATTCAATAGTGTATGCTCCAGCATTGTTTTTTTTAAATAGATTTGCATGCCTGAATCATTCCCCTTTATTGAGGCAGGTGTCCCACTGTCATTTTAAAGAAGCAATTGGAAAAGCTGGAAAAGCCTCAAACTAAAGGCACCTTAGTAACACAATCACGTTGTTCGGAAAGGTCCGGTTGAGGCAATGAGGTGAGAGTGCCTTGCCCTTTAACCCCTTCCAGAGTCCCTCTCACCCTTGATTTCAAGCACAAATTTGAAATAAGAAATCTGTGAAGGTGAGCCTTTGGATGGGTAGGAGTGGGTCCTACAGGTGAATCTATGAAAGATACCAGCACTGGAGAACTGAAGTGAGATGTAATTAAGTTTGTTATATTCCAGAATTTATCTTTAAAGCCTCACATGCTTTAATCATAATACTAAGCAGTAACATAATCACCACAAAAAGAATGGGTTATGTGGGCTAGTGGTAGACTTGAAATGATGATGAAGAACTGCTTGTCCTACTGCATATCCCTGCACGCTACTGCATTCCAGCAGTTTTGCAGACTAAAGGTATGTCAGTTTTTCCATGTAGCTATACTACAAATGCCCATAAGGGATATTTCTGCATAGAGCACCACTGAATTGTCCATACCTCTTGTAGAAAGTGCCATAACTATCCTTAAAAGGTTGTCCTGCATTTATATAACAGTAGGTAAGGGCTGCTGCTACCCGTCTGTAAATTGTATGTTTTAACAATGGACAACCCTTTCAAAGATTTTAGACTGCCACTAATAACTAATCCAAGTTTTTAAAGTATTTTGTCCATTCTGTGGAGGATTTTAAGAATCTGCACACATCAAGCAAATATTGAGCCAACTTGGCTGCGTCTGAAGGATGTTGATAGAAAGTCTTGGGTACAACTAGTTCGTTAAGTTGATAGTAATTAGGAAGTTTAGGTATGAAGCATGGATTAGTGAATAGTGTGATTTTATCCTTGATGAACTGCATAAAAGGTTCTTTGATTTTAAATGCTTGCATTTCGTTAACTGCTTTGGCCAAAGTAAATGCTAATGTGTAGGAAGGTGCGTCATTTTTACATGGTCACCCCACTTTTTGCCTGGTATTTGATGCAATGTTGACAGAAGTGCACTGAGTTCCTGCTAACCATGTCCCCAGTGCCGGTTCTCTTTCCCTAAAACTGTACAATTGTTCTCCAGTTGGGCATCCCTTTAGCACCCCTGTAAATCCCTAGTAGGTGGTACCCCTGGTACCGAGGGCATGGGTACCAAGAGTCCTTAAGGGTTGCAGCATGTATTGTGCCACCCTCACCACACTCAAACTGACATTGCAGGCTGCATGACCTGGTGCAGACAAAAGTGAAAACACTGCATGGCACTCCTCCTGCATGCCATGCCTGCAGAGACTGCATGCTATATAAATGTCACCCTTACTGCCCCAAGGCATGGTGCATTATATTACCTGTGTGGACATATCAGCATGAGAAGATATGCCCCTGTAATGTCTAAGTCGTTTCGTAGACATTACAAGAAAACAGGGAAGCCATCGTAAGTATATGTACTGGGCACTGGTGATTACCAGTTCCCTAGCTAACATGATGGCTTCACTGAAACCAAAGATGTTTGGTATCAAACATCTCCTATTAATAAACCCACACTGATTCCTTTGATGTATTTATCCATGCATTCACCCAGAGGGTACCCCCGAAACCTAATATTCCACTGGCACCGTCCAGCCTGCCACCACAGATGTGCTTCTGACCCCCTATGAGGTGAGAGCCTTGCTCTCAGAGGTCAGGAACAATGCCTGCTCTGGGAGGAGGTATTTACACCTCCTCCCAACAGGATGACTAGCAATCAACAAACCAAGGCCGCAGGCTTCAAATCCTCTGCTGCCTTTGATATGGGACCATGGCATCCTCTAGACCTGGGAGATGCAATCCCCTGCCCTGAGGCCCATTTGGCACCAGGACAAGCGGGAAATTGGTATGCAAGTAGGCGTGGAACACACTCAGTCCAGACACATCCCTATGGTGAGCTGCCTTATGTGCCCCAGTCTAAGAAACTTCTGCCATCTTGGTGATGGCAAAATTAATGTAGTATTTAGCCCCCCGCCCCCTGAATTCAGAACTCTATATTCCACTGACTAGAAAGAAGAAGAGGACACTGAAGAGCTGATCCCCGCATGCAGTGGACTTTTGGCGCCAAACCCTGCCCGCTGCACAAAGACTTGACAATTGTAAAGACCCGACTCTAACCCCATAAGGTTGTCAGCACTTCGCCAAGCAACCAGAATCTCCCTTGAAGTAGGGTTGCTACTCCCCTGCATCCTGCAGGCACCGACCGCGACGTCCAGTCTAAAGAAGTTGCTGTCCACAGGGTCCATCGAGCAGTAGCCACCCAGGAGAAGGTCAACACATTTAAGGAGGTCAGATCCATCTTCCTACCAAGCCAGAAGACGCCAGGACCTCCATGAGCCTACCGGACCCCTTGCCGTGATCAAAGCTGGTTTGAAGCCCAGCCGTACTCCCACGACATCACTGATGACCAGCCGATATGCGACGTCGGCACCTTCAGAGAGTGGCCCATCTGTGCTGTTTTTGTCCCCCTGGCAGGTCCTGACCGACAACAGTGAGCGCCTTGATGCATGAGAAACAGCTGGCTACAAACACTACACCCGAACCGCCAGTCCCGATCCGAGGGTAACTGACTGCTTCCCCGTGCTCCCAGGACCCTCACGACCGAGCCCCCAGGTGGGAGCTCCTGGACTTGTCCCCAAGTCCCTCTTTACAACCTATTTCCAAGTGCCCCCCTTTCCTCTCTACCGCCTAGCATGCAGGGTTACTAACCTGCCCAGCACCTTTGCACTCGGACTCAACAGGGCAGCTACGTCTGATCTGCTGGCAGAACTTTGGTCCCTGTCCCCCTACCATCTCACGACCGAAAGGGGTCCCACGGAAACGTATTGCAAGTATATGTATGTTGTGTATGTTCTTTCTACAATAAGAAAGCATTACGCCTAAAAACGCACTGTTAACATTGATAAATCTGTAAAAAGTCCATTCCGAAGAAGTTCTTACCTATTTACAAAGTGATTACTTAAAAATATATATGTAATAATGCCTGTTATTTTCTAAATGGTGTGGATCTCCTTTTTGAGTGTGTGCATCATTTATTGACTCTTTGTGGGCAACAGGTGTTTAATAAGAATAAGGCTTCTCAAGCACACTACCCCAGATAGAGCACTTTGGGATTGCTAGAGCAAGCCCCTGTCCACTTATAGGGAATATCAGGACTTTACACAGCATACCTCTGTTAGAACCGGGGTCTCTAATTGGCCGGAGTATGCACCCTAGTCCAAGTAGGGACCACCGCTGCCGACAGGGTAGCCTGGCGCAGAGCGGGAAGGCTTAACTTCAGAGGCAATGTGTAAAGTATTTGTGCAACACACCAACAGTTCACAGCAAAACACGCACAAAAGGAAAAGACACTACACCAACTTTTATATAAAAATATAAATATCTTTATCTAAGAATTATGCAAGATCCACAATTGTCACGTTCAATAATCAGGGGACTCCAGGTGCATATAAAACAAGTAAAGTTATCCTTATTTAGAAACTGTGCAAGGCTCACAAAGAATATGGATTCACCATCTGGAGCCCACAGGCATCAGTCCGGTGTCCTTTGGTGTAGTGGTATGCCGTTTCTAGTAGGGACTGACCTCTAGTGAGCAATCATCAGGGCAAGACAAATCCTTCAACCCCAGGCGGCGGTAGGCCCAGTTCGAAGCGCAAGGGATGCCAGTATTCTCTCAGCCTCTAGTCCGCAGTCTCTTAATTGCAGTTCCCTGCTTCTATTAAAAATGGTGCTAATAGGACGTGGCCAGGATGGCGGCGGTGTAGGACGTGTTCTTCTGTCCCTCACGCACCGCCTGGCTTATAGCTTTGATGTTCGAGGCATGTGGGCTGCTAAATTCATATCTTAGCATTAGATCGCCGCCTAGTGTTGGGCTCGGATGATTGCACATTGTTGTCCTGGAAGAGTCTTCGAAGTATCCTGAGATAGGTGGCTCCTCCCCTGGACTACAGTGCGCATGGGCATCGGCTCCATCCCCAGATTGTTTTTTTCCGCCATTGGGTTCGGATGTGGTCTCGACGTCTTACTGTCGGAACCAAGTAAAACTAACTTTTAGCGGCCAAAAGGCCTCGATTTTCTTGCGTCGGTATTGTCTGCGCACGGTCTCGAGTCTACCGTCTCTTGGAGCCGGTATAAGCGGAGTTTTCTTCGCTCTCTAACTTTGAGGCCTTCTCATCGCGACACGACTGCAAGCCTTTACGGACATGGAGCGGAGCCCGTTTAAGTACTGCCCGCTCTGTGGGTCCAAGTACCCACACATCGATCTACACCCCGTGTGTAACAAGTGCCTTTCGCCGGACCACGACGACGGCAAGTGCAAGGCCTGTGCACAGTTCCGCTCCAAGAAAACACTCAAGCTTCGGCGCGCGGTGCGCTTGGAAGCTAAGCAAGCGGCCCCGGATCCGGAGAACATCTTCGGCGACCAGGAAGAAGAGGTCCAGGGCCACCATCTACAAATCTCCCCATCACAGACGGAGGTCGAGGCGGATCAGGGAGACGACGACGGAGTCGCGGGTCAAGTCCTCGAATACGTCGAAGAGGTAGGAGACGACGATGAGATTTATGGGGCCGCGGCAGACAGCTCGGGGGACGAGCTCTGCCCCGAAGGTTACGAAGATACCGACCGGGACACGGGATCGCCTGTCGGCCTTACCCTGGACCCGTTGCCGCAAGCCACAGCCCCGCCTTCGGGCCCGGCTACGGACTCACTTGCTGGGCACGCTGTTTCGAAACCGAAACCGAAACCATCGGGGTCGTCAACACCTAAAATGGCCGACCCGAAATCGAAACTGAAACCTAAGGACTCGAGTGTCCCTAAGATGGCTGCCGTGCCTGTGAAGAAATCGGTGCCCGTCACCCCATCGGCTCCGTCGACCTCCGGTCAGCAGAAGCCGAGGAAGTCTGTCGATTCCGATGCTCCAAAATCGAAACCGACGCCCGAGGAAGGGGCCCCCAAGAAAGATGGTCGGCACGGATCAGCGGCTACGGCGCCGTCCAAGCCCGCCAAGGTCGGCTCCAAAGAGGCTACGCACAAGAAGCCTGCGCCCCGGCCTCAAGAATCGGAGGTGCCGAAGACGGTTTCCGCGCCCAAACCGCACAAGGCCCACGAGGACGTCGGATCCGAAGGACCGCTCAAAGCATCCTTGTCGGCGACGAAACCCACTGGCAGTGTACCGTCCCCCATTGCGGAGTCACTGCAGAGAATCAGGGAGAAAGCCTTTGCTCCATCGGCTCCGATGCCATCACCGCAGCCGCAAAAGGACGCTACGGCAAAGCCTTCTGGGAAACTCCTCTTTCTCTTGCCACCTAAGGAGGCGCCGAAAGCGTTCTCGACGAAATCGGCTCCGAAACAGGGTTCCTCGCTGGCTGACCCTCTTCCACGTCGTGTACTCGAATCGGAAGACGATTCAGAGCATTTCATCGATGCTGCCACCGGCAAGCTGACACTCTATAAAAGGAAGATCACTTCTGAGCCGGTGGACCCCTACATCATCCCACTGAAGAAAAAGAGGGTGCCCCTTGACGCCTCAGGCCTCACGGAACCGATTCAGCCTCCTCCAAGACGGAGCCCTACTCCCTCCCCAGAACACTCTGTGGGTGAGGAATATGATGAGGATGAGCAGTACAATTTCCCTATCGATGAACCTGATGTACAACCGGATTCATACGACGACACTGGTGACCAGAGCACCCAAGGTGTGGGCCAAGACCCGCAGACCTTTAATGCACGTGCATCCCCGACTGAGGACTCAGCAGGATTTCATGCACTTCTTGAAAGGGCGGCGGCCAATCATGATGTGGACATGCATGCCGACCCGGTTGAGGAAGACTTCCTTTTCGACACCTTTGCAATATCTGAAAGGACAGTAAAAACTCTTCCTATGCTGAAAGGTGTCCTCAAACATGCTGGGGACATTTTTAAGGAGCCTACGAGGGCGAGGGTGGTCAACCCTCGCATTGAAAAGAAGTACAGGCCTGCACCTGCGGACCCCGCCTACATCCGGGGACAATTGCCACTGGACTCTCTTGTGGTTGCCAATGCCAGGAAACGTGCCAACTCCCAGACAACGGGTGAAGCTCCTCCCCCGGACAAGGAGTCCAAAGTGCTAGAGGCGGGAGGCAAAAGGGTGGCTGCACAGGCGGCTAACTTTTGGCGCATCGCAAATACACAGGCGCTCCTGGCGCGTTATGATAGGGCGCACTACGACACCCTAGAACAGGTTATACAACACCTGCCCCCACAGTTCCAAGAAGGCACCAAGATGCTTATTGAGGAGGGAAAGCTAATATCAAACGCAGCCATCAAGTGTGCACTTGACGCTGCGGACACAGCTGCTAGGGCTATCAACACTAGCGTTATGCTGAGAAGACAAGCGTGGCTCCGCATCTCAGGGTTTAAGCAGGATATTCAGACAACAATTCTTAATCAGCCAGTCAATCCTGATAGTCTGTTTGGTCCGGATGTTGACACCACCCTAGAGAAAATAAAGAAGGACACAGAAACTGCGAAGTCTATGGGGGCCCTACAGTCCCAACAGTTTCGTGGCAGCAATTTTCGTCGCTCAGGTGCACGTGGAGTCACCAGAGGACAAATGGGTCAACAATCCCAGTTCTCCAAAGGTGGGGCGCAATCCTCGTTCCCTAAACAGAACAAGGGGGGTTACAGGAATAACAGCAACAGAGGTCGCGGCAGAGGAAACAACAGCTCCCGCACCTCTACTCCAAGCAAACAGTGACTTTCTGTCACTGCCCCCCGACCACCTAACACCTGTCGGGGGGAGACTGCAGCAGTTCCTGCCCGTCTGGAGAAACATCACCACAGACAGGTGGGTGCGACAAATAGTCCAGTATGGTTATTGCCTAGAGTTAACATCCACTCCACCCAACATCCCACCGAGGCAAAGGCCTATGTCCGCAGAGCACTTGCACTTATTGCAGCAGGAAGTGGTGGCGATGCTGCAAAAAGGCGCAATCGAGCTCGTGCCGGTGGGGGAGGAAGGCACAGGGGTATATTCCCTGTACTTCCTTATTCCAAAGAAGGACGGTTCTCTCAGGCCCATTCTCGATCTACGTCCCCTCAACCTGTACATACTGTCAGAACATTTCCATATGCTTACACTGCAGCAGATTCTTCCCTTGCTAAACCAGGGAGACTTCTTAGCAACCTTAGATCTCAAGGATGCTTATTTCCACATTCCACTACACCCGTCACACAGGAAATACCTCAGGTTCACTATTCAAGGCGGGCACTACCAGTTCAAAGTCCTACCCTTCGGAGTCACAACAGCCCCGAGGGTGTTCACCAAGTGTCTAGCGACAGTGGCGGCGCACCTCAGGAGGCAGAATATCCATGTCTACCCCTACCTAGACGACTGGCTCGTACAAGCCAAGTCAGAGCGACAGTGCGCCGCAGACATGTCGACTACAATTCATCTTCTTCACGATCTGGGTTTCTCCCTGAATTACCCAAAATCGCATCTTCAGCCGGCGCATGTCCGGCAGTTCCTGGGTGCTACCATCAACACCCTGACAGCCATGGCTCAGCCAAACCAAGTCAGAATCGACAGCATTCAGTCGCTGATCCAACGATTCCGACCACGACACTCCCTGCCAGCGAGAGTGTTCATGCAGTTGATAGGCATGATGGCCTCCTGCATCTTCATAGTCCCTCACGCACGGTTACATATGCGCCCGCTCCAGGAGTGCTTAGCGAATCAGTGGACACAGGCTCGTGGGCACTTGACAGACCTAGTGTTGGTTACCAGTCGGGCATACGACTCTCTGCATTGGTGGACTCCACACAACCTTTGCAAGGGCCGACTGTTCCAAGAGCCCGTGCCGCAGATTGTCCTGACAACGGACGCATCTCTCCAGGGATGGGGAGCTCATGTGCTCACTTACACAGTGCAGGGACTATGGACGAAGCAGCAACAGAAGATGCACATCAACTATCTGGAACTGATGGCAATCTTCATGGCGCTCAAGTCCTTCATTGTACATCTGAGCAACAAGGTCGTGCTAGTCCGGACGGACAACATGACCGCGATGTACTACATTCAAAAGCAGGGGGGCACCCACTCGCCACAGCTGTCTCATCTGGCTCAGAGCATGTGGAAGTGGGCCATTCAGAGGAACATTTTCCTCATGGCAGAACACCTCCCGGGCAAGGACAATCAGATGGCGGATCTGCTCAGCAGATACAGCCATCAGATGCACGAGTGGGAGATCCACCCTTCTGTTCTCCACCCGTACTTCCAGCGGTGGGGTCATCCGGAGATAGACCTGTTCGCAACAAAGGAGAACGCAAAATGCCGACTCTTTGCCGCCAGGTTCCCTCACCCACAGTCGCAGGGGAATGCGATATGGATGAACTGGTCAGGCAAATTTGCGTACGCTTTTCCGCCAGCCCCTCTAATACCGCTGGTCGCAAGAAAGCTAAGGCAGCACTCCATGACTCTCATCCTGGTTGCTCCGACGTGGGCACGACAGGCTTGGTACACCACGTTCCTCGAACTCTCAGTGGTGCCGCATCAAAGACTGCGCCTCACGCCCAGTCTTTTGACGCAGAACCATGGAGACATTCAGCATCCAGATCCACAACAGCTCAACCTGGCGATCTGGCTCCTGAAGTCCTTGAGTTTGGATACCTTAACCTACCTCCAGAATGCATGAGTATCATCAAGGAGGCGAGGAAACCAACTACTAGAGCATGCTATGCTGCTAAGTGGAAGCGTTTTGTCATCTACTGTACGTCCAATGACATCAACCCACTAGATGCATCTATCCCCAACATCATCTGTTATCTGTTACATCTCTACAAGTGCAACCTGGCGTACACTTCCATTAGGATACATCTATCAGCCATAGCGGCTTATCTTCAGAACAGGCAGCACCTCTCTGTCTTCAGAGTGCCCGCCATTAAAGCCTTCCTTGAAGGTCTGAAGAGAGTCATTCCCCCAAGGACACCACCAGCTCCGGTGTGGAACCTCAACGTCGTTCTCACCAGACTGATGGGACCGCCATTTGAGCCACTGCACTCGTGTGAGCTCCAATTCCTTACGTGGAAAGTGGCTTTTCTTATAGCTATTACGTCTCTGAGGCGTGTCAGTGAGCTGCAAGCGCTCACAATACAAGAGCCATTCATTCAAATTCACCCAAATAGGGTAGTGCTACGCACTAACCCTAAATTCCTTCCTAAGGTGGTGTCACAGTTTCATCTAAATCAGACCATTGACTTACCAGCATTCTTTCAAAACCCGCAAACGGTGGCGGAAAGGATGCTCCATACCTTAGATGTACGAAGGGCGTTGATGTACTACATAGACAGGACACAACACTTTCGAAAGACAAAGCAACTCTTTGTTGCCTTCGCACCACAACACAAAGGCAACCCAATCTCCAAGGCAGGGATAGCCAGGTGGCTTGTTAAGTGCATCCAAATATGTTATCAGAAAGCGAAGCGCACTTTAACAATACCCCCCAGGGCGCACTCCACACGCAAACTGGGGGCATCCATGGCTTTCCTGGGTAACATTCCTTTGGAGGACATTTGCAGAGCAGCCACGTGGGTCACACCACACACCTTCACAAAACACTACTGTGTTGATGTGCATTCCAAACAGCAAGCTGCTGTAGGACAGGCTGTTCTCAAAACACTTTTTCAAGTTTCTGCAGCTGGCACGGGCAACCGCCGCTGATGGAGGGACTGCTATGTATTCTATGCTAAGATATGAATTTAGCAGCCCACATGCCTCGAACTGAATATGCTACTTACCAGTATGCATCTGTTCTTGGCATGTAGGGCTGCTAACATTCATATCGCCCGCCCTCCTCCCCGGTGCCTGTCGCAGCTGCAGATATACTATTGTATTTATTCATTAGCATGGACATCCTTTACACTTTTCACTCCATCTTCTGCCACAATGGCGAAAAACAATCTGGGGATGGAGCCGATGCCCATGCGCACTGTAGTCCAGGGGAGGAGCCACCTATCTCAGGATACTTCGAAGACTCTTCCAGGACAACAATGTGCAATCATCCGAGCCCAACACTAGGCGGCGATCTAATGCTAAGATATGAATGTTAGCAGCCCTACATGCCAAGAACAGATGCATACTGGTAAGTAGCATATTCAATCGCAAACCCTGGGGCCCATCCGTGTGCAGGAAGGGAAGCCTGACGATTGCCACACCGAGCTGGAGCTGGCGATACCCTTCTTGTGCGGCACATCGCTGGGAAGCCGCGTTGGAGCACGATCGCGGCCTGGCTATTCGCCGCGCTGGGCCCGCCGCGTGGCGTTCGGCACTGCGCCTGACGGGAGCCCCACTGGCAGCGGAGCAGAGTGCCGTGAGTGGCTGGCGGCTGGAACGAACCTGTGCACCCCCTGATTGAAGGCGCTGCTGGGACGTAGCTGTTGTGGCGCCCTGTGCTGGCCGGGGGTGTACCCTGGAGTGGGGTGTAAGGCCTGGGCCCTCCCGACTACTGCTGCGAAGGGGCCACTGACGGTGGAGTAGCGAGGCGGATGGATGACCGGTCCGCGCTTCGGCGGACAACGGAGCACTGATCCGGGGCCCAGTTGCAGTGCCGGCACGCCACCCCACTGAAAGCTCAAACCGGCTTGCGGGGGACTGGAGAGTGGAGTACAGACGCAGGGGGTGCAGCGCTGTGGAGAGATAGGCCCCATACCAACGGAGTGGCCTGTGGACCCCGGCCGGGGCGGTGACGGGCCTGCGGCGGTGTCAGTGGTGGGAAGTGGAGGTGAGCCCGGCAGCCGCGGAGCGGCCGGCGGGCCCCGATGGGAGCAGGGGCGATCTCGGCGGCGGGCTACACCAGCGGTGAGGAGTGGAGGGCCGGTCTTGTGAGCTGCAAGGGGGTTGGTCGCGCCTCTGCAGCTACCGGAGTGGTGGGCTGGGGCCTAGCGGAGTAAGGTGGAGATCTCCGGTGCACTCCTGAGCGGGCCCCCACCCCTGTGCTGAATTTGACTGCTGTGGTGGTGTCTGAGGAGAGCGGGAGCCCGGCCGCTTGGGGGTCTGGAGTGTCGGACGTGGTAGGCACCGTGGTAGGCCCCGGGTGCTGCGCTGTACAGTGGGCCGTAACCGCATGGACAGAGGGGGATTCCCCTCCCCCTTGATTGGTGGCTTGGCAGTGCCTTCGGCGGCTTTCAAACGGGAGTGGAGGTGGTACCAGAGTGGCCTTGAGGAAGTGTATTCCTGGGGACCTCTCAGTGGACTGTGAGCCACGGTAGTCCGGTGCTACCCCGGATAGCGAGTGAGGGCCCCGGAGTAACTCTGCCGCCCCGCTGGGCTCGGTGCCCGCACGCCATCACACCAGCCTTAGAGGGGCCCGGGTAGCGTCCCCAGCACCGTGTCATCTGGGACGGCTGGAGGGGTGATCCACTGCAGAGGAGGCCGCTGGGGTGCCTTGGGGCCTATACTAGACGAGGGGTCTCCCACTGCCTGAGGCCCCCCATTGAGACAGACAGTGCCAGCGCGGAGGGCCCGGGGTACCCCCACTATGGCCACAAATAGGGGCAAGAAGGACAAGGCTACTAAAGACGGCCTGCCGAAACCGGGGAGTGGGAGCCCCCGGCCAGCGACGGCGCAGGCGGCGCGACCGGACGATGTAGAAGCGCCGGCTACTAAGGGCTTTATGATGAAACTGTTTGCCGCCATTAAAGAAGATATCCTGGAAGTCCGCTCCCAGCTTTGCTCAGACTTGCGTGAAATCTGCAGAGACGTTGACGCCATTGGAGAGCGGGTGGTCACCCTAGAGGAGCACGATGTGGGTACTGCAGACGAGCTGCACCAGCTCCAACAAGATGTTATTCGGCTGACCGAGCAAAATTTGGATCTGCAGGCGCATACGGAGGACCTTGAAAACCGCTCGAGACAAAATAACATCAGGATACGGGCGGTGCCCTGGAAAGGTGAGGGTGAGAGTCTCCGTGAGTATGTCACAGCTCTGTTCCGTCAAATCCTGAATGAAGGAGACTATTTCGACCTCCAACTGGACAGGTTTCATAGAGTTGGCCTCCCAAGGGGAGCCCAGGCCCCCGCCGCCTGATATCTTGGTCTGTGTCCACGACTTCCAAATTATGGAGAAAATCCTGTGGAAAGCACGGGGCCTCGCGACCATCCAGTTCCGTGGGCATCAACCCGCCCTCTTCCAGGACCTGGCGGCCTCCACACTCATCAAGCGCCGCAGCTTCAAGCAAATAACCTCATATCTGAAGGAGCAGGGCATCCCGTACTCTTGGGGCCATCCATTCCGCATCATATTTAAATTCAAAGGAAAACTCCTGCAGCTGCGCTCCCTGGATGCGGCATGTGAGGCTTTGGGTCTTGAATGACCGGACCCTGCGGCAACCATGGCCAGCTCCCCGCGCCGACGACGCAGGCGCTCTAGTGAGTGGCAAACAGTGGGAAGATCGCCACCAGTGGGGAAACCTGACCTTTCTGCGAGCCTCATAGAAAGAGAAGCGGCTGTCTCCTCCGTGGCACTAGTGACTGATAGCGATCCAGCTCCTTGACACTAATATGAGTTGCCAAGTTTGAGTGGCAGGGTGGTGCCGGGAGGGATTGCTGAGGGATGGGACTATGGTATTCATCTTCCTCGACCCCAGGGATGGATGGTGCCCCCCTTCGGAGTTGGGTGTGGTTCTGTGGGCTCTGCCGCTTGCTTGCTCTTCTCCTACCGGGTTGTTGGGAGGGTTATGGAGGGAGGGCTCGGGAGAGCAGTTATGTTGTTTATTTGGGGGTTGGGGGGCTGGGGGAAGTGTTCATGGTGGCGGCATTTTATGTTGAGTTTTAAAAAACAATTTATCTGTTTTGCGCTCTGTTGGATGCTACTTCTGAAGCACACTCCTTTGTCCTGGCCAGACTTGGCTAGTTGGGCCCCTTGCCGCCTTGCTGCGAATGACGTTTTCCCGTTAAGACCATGACGCCTATTTCGATGGCCACATGGAACGTCAAGGGCCTCAATTCACCACAGAAGCGCCTCAAAGTGTGGAAGTATATCATAGACCACCACCTAGATGTAGTAGCATTTCAGGAGACCCACTTGGCGCGGGCGGATGAATCGTGCCTCAAGCATAAATTATTCCCACTTATTTACCGATCCTCCGCTTCCACAAGATATCGGGGGCTGGCTCTGCTCTTCCGCGCTGCGCTTCAATTCCAGCCGCTAGGGGTTCAGGGGGATATGGACGGCCGGTGGGTCATGGTGAAAAGAGTCCTGAGGGGACGGGTTTGCACATTTGTAGCGCTTTATGCTCCCAACACTGGCCAGACACCCTTTCTCTCTAGCTTATTGGGGAAACTAGCTGACTTTGTAGAAGGGCCTCTCATCCTAATGGGTGACTTTAATCTTATTTGGCAGAAGGAGCTTGACAGCACGCACGCACAGAGGTCCGATGCGGGGACTTTCACAGGAGAGACACAACAACACTTTCAGGACATGGGACTTGTGGACACATGGCGGGCACTCTACCCACGAACGCGAGACTTCACCTTTTTCTCTCACGTACACAGAACATATTCCCAACTGGATTACATCTTTATCAGCCAGTCTCTGCGAGGGGCTTTCCAGGACGCCAAAATCTTTCCGCTTTCAGTTTCGGACCATAGCCTTTACTCAGTTTGCCTGCAATGGCGAGGGCCTGGGCTGACCACCCCTAAGTGGTACTTCCCGCCCTCCCTCATACACGACAAAGAATCTTGTATTAAGCTGCGCACTGCCATTTCTAGCTTTTTCGAGGCTAACCCTCCAGAAGGCACGTCCGAATTTACCAATTGGGACACCCTGAAAGCGGTGCTTCGGGGCGAATACATCGCCCTCAACTCCGCTCTAAATAAGCAGCGTGCTAGTGAACGCGAAGCACTGGAGGCCGAACTAGCTACGGTGGAGCTCTCTCACAAGACCGAGCCCACCCGGCAAAAACAACGACAGCTTACTGCTCTCCGGGTTAAATTAAGGGCTATATACTCCAACAGGGCGGAACTCACACTCCTCAAACTGCGGCAGCTCTCGTACACGCAGGGCAATAAAATAGGCAAACACTTAGCGCGGCAATTGAGGGATAAAAGGGAAAAGGAATATATCGGCGGGATCCTTGATCCATCTGACACACTGACCCACAGGGACGAGGAAAAACCTGCACTGTTCGGCTCCTGCTATGCGGATCTCTACTCAGGGGACCCCCTGAATGGGGACGCCCAGCAGGCGTTCCTCGACTCACTTGAGCTCCCGCAGGTCTCCGTGGATAGGAACGCCCGGCTCACTGCACCTATTACACACACTGAAGTCACTGATGCGATCTCCTCCCTAAAAGCCAATAAAGCCCCGGGCCCGGATGGCTATACGGCACACTTTTATAAAACGTTCTCCCCCGAGCTCTCCCCACATTTGGTCACTCTCTTCAATGCCATGGCCAACAAAAGTAGACTGGCACTATGGCGGAGGTTGTGATCTCAGTTATACCTAAACCAGGGAAGGACCCGCAGAAGTGCGCCTCTTACAGGCGATAGCATTGCTCAATTTGGATGCCAAACTTTATTCTTCAATTATCGCTAAAAGATTGAATGACCTCATGCCACTTCTCATTCACCCCGATCAATCCGGATTTATCAAAGGGAGGCAGACCCACGACAACACACGGCGTATTACACACCTCATAGAGAAAGCCAACAGACACCATATCCCGGCCATCCTGGTGGACCTCGACGCGGAGAAGGCCTTTGACCGGGTCAATTGGTCGTTCCTGTTTCGGGCGATGTCCGCCTTTGGTTTTTCGCCTGCGTTCATCTCCATGGTGCAGGCGAACTATCAACGGGGTCCGCTCGGACTCCTTCAAACACTCCCGAGGAACCCGACAGTGCTGTCCCCTCTCCCCCTTACTTTTCGCCCTAAGCATTGAACCCCTGGCGATGGTGGTGCGTCAAAACCCATCTATCAAAGGCATCCCGTTCACTGGCGATACTCACAAAATCACCCTCTTTGCAGACGACGTTTTGCTGTCCCTTTCAGCGACACGAGCCGATCACCTGCGTGCTACGACTGCGCTTGCTTGGGCCCCCAAATCGCTCCAGTATTTAGGGGTCTCCTTAACCCCGACGATCCAGGGACTCTTCAAGGCTAATTTCCCCCCTTTACTCGCTCAAATTCAGGCAGACCTGGCGAAATGAAAGCTGCTCTTTCTCTCCTGGCTGGGTCTTATCCACGCCATCAAAATGACTCTGTTGCCTAAACTCCTTTACCTCTTCCAAGCGCTACCCATTGGCCTGGAATCTGAGTTTTTTTCAGAGACTTAAAACCATGATTCTGCGCTTTATTTGGCAAGGTGGCCGCGCGCGCCTTTCTTTCTCCCACCTTCGTCGTCCCCGCGCGGAGGGTGGGGTGGGGCTACCGGATATTGGGATGTACTACAAGGCAGCCCGATTACGCGTGCTTGTCGAATGGTCTCAGAGGGACTCTGAGAAACATTGGCTTCATATGGACCGGAGCGTGACGGGTCGGACGGTTTGGGACTTGGTCTGGCGCCCTCGCAAAGATAGGCCTCCGAACTCCTACATAAGCACACCTACACACACTACACTAAGGGTATGGGACACAGTCTCAGGCGATGATAGATGGACCACCTTTCCCTCTCCATACACCGCGATCCACCACACGTCCTCGTTCCCACCTGCTTTCCATGAGGGGCCCTTAGACTCCTGGAAACAGGGCGGCTGCCTGGCACTAATACACCTAATCCGAGATGGCGAGCCTCTCGCCTTCAAAGAATGCCAGGACGAATTTCGCCTTCCGGATACAGAATCTTATCACTACACCCAACTCATGCACTGGGCGCTACCCCCCATGTTAGGGAGGCCGCTACTCGGCCCTTGACCAAATTTGAGGCGTTTCTCGCTAAATCCTCCTCCCATGAAGGGAGTAATTTCCTTTATCTGTGCCATGCTGCTCAAAACCACCTCCTCACCACGACTATATATGGGAATGTGGTAAGACTTATTACAATGCCCCATTACTGATGAAAAGTGGACTCACCTCTGGGCAGATACCACTCGCTTCAATCATTCTATTGCACTTAGGGAGGCCCACCTCAAAACTATGATGGATTGGTACCTTCACCCTTCCAAGCTCAGGCGGATCTTCCCCAACACCTCAGATAGATGCTGAAGGGGGTGCGGACAGCTAGGGGACTTTCAGCATATTTGGTGGGACTGTCCCTCTATTAGGTCTTATTGGGAAGAGATCTTGGCACACATAAAAGAGATACTAGGCTACCCTATCCCTACTGACATTGCAGGGTTCTCCTGGGGCTTCTCGACCCGTCTCTCCTACACCAGACCCGGTCAGACAAAATGATTATGTGGCTGTGCATCGGTGCAGCTAAGGTCACTTTAGCGGCAGCCTGGAAAAAGAGGGAGGCCCCAGCTATCTCCCTCTGGCATGCCCGCCTCTGGCAACTCCTGAGCTTGGAGCGGATGGCGGACATCTTCAGGGACGACTTCAAATATTTTGAATTCTGAGGGGGGCCACTGGTTACCTTCCTTTCCAGAGGACTTCCATCTGCGGTCTGTCCCCCCCACCGTTTGGGACCTCCATCTTTTCCAAATGTGAGTGGTGTCCCTGCGCCGCTCCCTTAATCCATCCTAGTTTCGTTTTATCTCCTCTTTTTTCATCTTATTGCCTATTGTATTGGCCGCTGCCGCCACCATGAGGGGTGGGAGGGTGGGGGTGGGGCTGGGGAGTTGTTTTCCTTTCCTGTTCCTTTTTTCTCAGGGTGCAATGTATGCCTTCTGCTGAGGCGATTCTGTCGATGCCAGTCCTTCTACGCCCCTGGTACTGGGTCCAGGGGGCCTTCTCCTTTGATGCTCTGCTTTAAATGACATTCTACTAAGATTGAGCTTAGGCTCTGAGTGGATTGCCCCCCTTGCAGCTTCAGCAGCCAAACTCTTTACAGAACTGGCGACTTTCAGTGGAACCACCCCCCCCCCCTTTTCATTGTCTGGTTGCTGCTACCCATAGCTGCCTCTCTTGTTTGACCTGCTAGTATCTTGCATGCGTAGTCCCCTGTGTGGGATCTCTGGCTCTGGTTATGATTGTCGATGCATTGTTTGCCCTGTATACCTCAATAAAAATATTTTTGACAGAAAATGGTGCTTATCAATGGCACCCCTCACGCGCTTCCGAGGTACGGTGCTCCTCACGCAGTAGCAAGGTCCCTGCTGCTGACTTTGCAGCTCGTGACGAGTTAAACCTGACCCGATGGGTGCCGGCCCGTGTTCAGACGACTTCATCACACGGGTGTTAGCCTGCCCGCTACCACATATCCATGGCCCCCGGCAGCCCTGTTACTTTATTGAGGCTGTCCCGATCCTTCCGCCACCAGCAGTCTCACCGACCCCCAAGCCCGCCCGATCAGCACATTAAACAGCAGTGCGGCGCAGTTTTACCTGGGGAGGCTGGTCTCGGGCTGCCGTCTGCTTTGGGGTGATCCTCAGCCCACAGCTTCTCCCCTTTTGTTGCGGGCGCCACCCAAGGGTAGAGTCGCTGTCGTCTCCTGGGGTCCAACGCGGCTTCCAGGGAAGCCGCCGTCCTGCTGGGCAGTTCCTTCCTGGAGAAGTCTCCGGTTGCCGGGCAACGCCTTACACCGGCGCTCAATCCCAGCACGGCTCCTCTTCTGACGTCAGAGGAGATGCGCTTGGGATTCCCGAGGCTTCCGAAGTTCCCGGGCCGCGGCGGTGATTACAGGGAGGCAAATTTAAATATCCCTGCAATGCCGGTGTTAGTGCATATACAGCGCTGCTTTCCTCAGTACGTGGGCCACGGTAACACAGCACTCCTGCAGCACAGCGCTTCACGTTGCCTTCAGGTCTGGAGCAGTGGTGGTGCATCCTGCCGCACAGCGCTTCGCTTCTCAGCGCTACACAGCGCACTCAGGCCCCGGTGGCGGCGGTGATTTCAGGGGCAGTTTTGAATCAGGCTTCACTAGCGTGCAAGCACCCACGCTCAGTTAAGATTTTAAATATTGCGCTCCACTCGGGCCAGCGGCGAGGATTTCGGGGTGTTAAATGGAATGGTTCTCCACGCCCAGTACTGCAAGGGCAGTTTTTATAGGGGAAACAACGTTGGTGTCCTGAAGAATTTCCCACGAAGCAGTTCTTAAAACAAAGACCTCACAAAGGGGAGTAACTTCCATATAGGCACGCTGTGATCTTGATGAATTCCCCACTGGGCAGGAGAACAGTCAGTAGTACATTGTGGAGACACTGTGGAGATGTTGCTTCAGTCTCCTCTTGGCAGGGTCAGATCAGCAGGCAGTAGGGCAGATCAGCACCCACAGGGCAGCAGTTCCTAGGAACAGTCAGCTCCAGCAGAGTGGCAATCCTCCTGGCGCAGCAGTCTGTACTCCAGCAGAGTTTTGTCGTGGTCCAGCAGTGTAACAAAGAAGTGAGGCCAGGACCCTCCCTTATATATCTTTCAGTCTAGGGGCTAGAAAGTGGTAGAAGTCTCTGGAAGGGTCTGGGGGCAGGGGCTTCTGGAAGAGTCCAGGGAGTTCTGGGATTTTCCCTGCCTTCTCTGACCTAGCTGTCACTGTGACGAAAGACAGGCCGTTAAGGCTACAGTGGGCAGCCCATCACAGGGAAGAAGGTGTGAATCACCACTCCCAGCTCCCAAACCAGGCAGGCTATCAGTATGCAGAGGGGAGGGGGGGGGGAGTCTACAGTGCCCAGGCTAAGTGTAGGCAGGAAAAGGTCCACTTTCTAAAAGAAGGATCCCTAGAGTAGTAGTGCTCAAACCCCATATATCATTGGAAAGGGTTCCCCGCCTGAGTCCAACAAGACCAAACATGACAGACTTATTAGGTCCCTGCCCGAAATTATCCCAAAAGGGGGGTTCCCAATGCGAGCCTATGGAGAGTTAAGCCTTACTCCAGTAGCAGGGGCTTGTGGCAGATGTGTCAGCGTCACAAGGTTTTAGGGGCGAGCACCTGCACCTCAGCACTGTTTAGCAGTGGTGAGGTGCCCAGAGTCCTAGGCACAACAAAAAGGTACAGGGAAAATGGGAGGCGCAAGGGCAAAAAAGTTGGGGAAGACCACCCTAAGGCTGACCGGTCCAACAACCTCTTTTTGGTACACTATATAAAGAGCCAACTTCCTACGTGGTATGTATGATGTTTCTCCAACATTAGATCTTTCATAGATTCACATGCTTGAATCTTCCCATTTATCAAGCTTGGAGTCCCAAGCTAACATTACTACAAGAGTCCGATGTTAAAGATAGTCAAAGGCTGCAAATGCTGATACTTATTTAATCTACCTACCGCAGTGAAAAATAACCACGTCGACTAATGAGGTGAGAGCACAGTCATGTGTGAAGGGAGTTCTTTGAGTTCTGCTCACATCTCTACAGCTTCTGCACCAGTAATGTATTGGATCCATAATTGCACATTGAGACCGTTGGCCATATAAGACCACTAGGCAAAATTGTCTCCAAGCACCTGAAGATTCCGCAATGGGACCATTCCAAGTCTAAGGGTCAGTCATGTTCCCATTCCAGAAGTTGCACAAGTAGTCCCTGTGGTCAGTTGTCGTCACACTCCAAGTCTTCAGCACAAGTTGGGTTTCAGGGGGAGGAGGGGTGTCTTTGACTTGTAGGCAGATCAAAGAGTTTTGCGAGGCCCTTTTCCAACTCAGTGGATCTTTCAAACTCGTTTCATGACCCTTCGGAAGCCAAGAGGACCTCCATCTGGAGCACCACCAGCCCCTTCTCCCTTGGCTCCAATTGGACCCTCTGATTCCACTTCTGGGCCTCCACCGACTTCCATTCTACCTCTGATGCCACATGAAATGGTGGTTCCTGGAGCATCGCTGCCCACCCCATAAATGTTGGATGATGAGATGCCCATTGTGAGCTCTGACATTGTGTTGGCACATTTTTCACCTCCACCGAGGCAGCGCGCTGTTTCTATCAAAGTGCCACCTCCCTTCACTTTATTTGTCACCCCCACAAAGGAGGAAACACATGTTGCACTTATCCTTTGATCCTGATTCTGGCAATGATTAAGATGTGGGTAATTAGATTGGGCAACCATGCGACAAGGAAAAGTGATGGTCTTGATACTTCCCCTGATTTCGGACTTTACTCCCCTTAGTCCTGCCACTGAAGAGAATGCTTCTACTGCCATGGTCATGCGGCGGGGGGCTAATGTTCTTGACCTTCAGCTTTCCCCCTTAGAGGTCAAAATCGATTTCTTAAGTGAAGTGCGTCAGCAAGTGCAAAAGTCTACTGAGCCCTACTTGCCCTTCAGTGATGCCCTTACCCTTTTGGACAGTGCTTAATTTGGGCTGCTGATTTCCGGTGCTCGGCACTGGCAATTAATTGTCGACACCAGCAATTATTATGGACTGCCACAGGGTAGCGCTGTAGGTTTTATTTTGGGATGAGTACAACAGCTGTTCATTATTCAATTACTAATACCTTGTCCCACGCCATTCTTTTAGCTTTGAGGGCCTGAAGTAGTCTGAATTGTCACACTTGATGGTTAGTTGTGTTGGTATTGTCATTGGCTGCCCTGGCAGGAACAATGTTTGGTGCAGGCTGGAGTGTACTCCTTATGAGGACCTTGGCATTTAACTTTTTAAACTTGTTTTTATGTTACAAATTAAGGACTGCTATTGGGTGCTTGGGCTAATCTTTGCCCTGCCCCCTGCCCTGGTCATTTGCCAGATTTCGATATGCCCCTGCCATGACTCAGGCAACCCTGCAATATTATATCAGCACCCCTCCAGTGAAAGCTTGATGGATCTGGCGTACATAAATCAGAACAACCCAAATCCTTTTCCAACTACTCCCCCTGATAGGCTGTCCATACGAGTGGAGACCTTTGAGAAGAGGGTGTTTTCATCCACCAGCTTAGCCCTCAGACCAGTAAATGCGAGCTGCCTCCTGGTTCGATTTTCCCACGCTCTTTTGGTTTTTGGCGGCGTAAGTCCTCCCAGGAGTCCCAGAAGACCTCTGACTTGTCCTTACCCAAGCCATACAGGACAGTTGTGATGCATCCAAGTTCATAATTCGATGTAGCTTGCACACCACCGATACCATCAGGTGAGCCATTCGCCCCAACGTTGCCATTCACTGCAATGCCTGGTTGCCATCAACCGTATTTTGTGTCCATGTCCAGTCATCCCTTATGGACATGTCCTTTGATGGAAGTCGCCTGTTTGGGGACAAAATTGGTTCATCTCTAGAGCTTTTAAAAGTTAGCAGGACTAATGATTCTCTTTGGACTAATCTACCATACCTCGCCAGCCTGCATCAACCCTACTGTTCCTTTTGTGGCTTCGGCAGAGGTACTTTATACTATCAGCCAATTCAGCTTCAGCAGGGTGCACAGCAGTTTCACAGCTGCAGTGCCCACTGCCTAAGCAGTCGGGCCAACACGCCTCTCAGTCCACTGTCCCACCTGCCAAACCCCTTTAGCATTGCCTTAGTGGGGCACAGCTATCTGCTTGGAGGCTGGATTCGATGATTGTTGCTCAGTCGACATCATGTTGGGCAGATAAGTCCTGCAGATAGTCCAGAAGGGTTACACCTTGCTATTAATTGCCTCTATGCCGTACCTTCCACCGTACCCAGAGCGAAAGAGGGTGGACCATCTGTCCATCTTACCGTAGGAAGTGCAAGCCTTTTTGACCAAAACGGCTTTCAAATGAGTGCCTAATCCAGAAGTAGGTTGTGGTTGCTACTCCCGCTATTTCCTTGTGCCAAAAAAGGATTGATGACTTTGTCCTACTTTAGACCTGCACTTCCTAAACTCCTTTCTCTGGAAAGAAAAATTCAGTATGCTGGCCTTGGTCTTGGCTGCACTCAACCCTGGAAACTATTTGGAGGCGCTATACCTGCAGGCCACCCATTGCCATATTCCGGTCCTGACAGCCTGTCGGTGCTACATACATTTCATGATGTAACAGGAGCATTTTAATTTCACTGTGCTCCTTTTTGTTTCACCAGTGCCCCTCGTGTTCACAAAAGTGATGGTGGTGGTGGTGGCACCACACCTTCAGAAGTGGGGGATTCCAGGCTCTCCCTACTACAATGACTGTTAAGGGCGGGCTCTCCCCAGGTAGGCGTCAACCACCTTCAGACTATGACTAACTTCCTTTCCTCATTGGGTTTCGCTACCAATGTGCTCAAGTCACACCTGGCTGCTTCTCAGACTCATCTGAGCCATTCTGGACACAATTTGGTTTTGTGTCTTTGACCTGGAAAAGAGTGTCTTGGACAGACAGGCTATGAATCCAATATTTTAGCCTCTGTGCTGCATCTCAGTGAGGGTGATTCTGAGGCTCCTGGGACTGGTGGCCTCCTGTATCCTGCTAATCTGATAGACTTCTAGCCGCGGATTCCTATTCCTTACCTTAGAATTATTGCCCAGCCTCAGATTGGATCATATTTTTTTTTCATGAGCAATACTCCAGCGTATTGTTAGGTGGTGTCATTCAGCTCCCCGTGGTGTCATTCAGCTGGAAGTGATGTTTGCTGGACCTTCTAGGCGCCACCTAGACGCTCTGATGTCAGTCATTTTCTTTCCGCGCCAGCCAAAGCAGAGCTACCCCTTAGTCATTTTTTGACTAGTTTTTTTAATGTTTTGGCTAGGTCATTTTTGATGTTTTCCTCCTGGTGTGGCAGAGATGTCATCCAGAGAGGTTGGCTTCAAGCCCTGCAGCGTCTGTCAATGACAGACGTTGGTGACGGACCCGCACCTTGGATGGTTCTGGTGCTACAAGTGGAATCCCGACCCGAAGGTCTGGTCCTACTGCCGAACCATGCACCTTGAGGCCTTGAGGGAGCGCTCCCTCAAGCTCATGGCGGCTCAACGTGCGATTCTGCGGCGTTCCCGGTCAAGAGGAATGTCCTGGAGCGGTCATGGATCCCGAGGTAGTTATCACATTCAAATTTATCAAACCACTTGTGTAAATCCAAGTCCCTCAAGAAAATAAGTGGTCAAAGCATACTTCGCCTTCACCAAATCCATCGTCCACTGAGACAAGGGAGCATTGCCACTCGATGACTGGCTGTGCGGTTGAGCCAGCGCCTAAGTCGGCTCCACGTCTCTCTGGGTTTCCTGTAGCTGGATCGATCCCCACCCAATTGAGAGAGTTCTATAAGGCCATGCACCTCATCTTTGGGTGGCCTGTGCCCTCCGGTGTGCCTTCAGGCCATGTTGGTACGGGAGGAGCCCCTGCTGAATCCACACGGTCAGCTCCGGTGCCAGTCAGGCCGATTAGTGCCAGTCATACCACTGTGACCTTTACCGACACCTAGACCTTCGCTCCTAGTGCCGCCATCCCTATTCTCATCCCAACTTGGAGCTACGGATCCGTAGGGGTGGCGTCTGAAATGGGCTCCAGAGCCGTCTGGAGCTTTACCTTCTACGGCAGAGCCTGAGCCCTGTTCTTATGGGCTAGGACTCAGGGAGAATTGGAAGGGGTCGCTGGACTCTGATGAATACCAGCCTTACAAAGAACATTTGGACTGGTGAGGATCTGGGTGAAATCAGTAGACTGGATACCTCTCCAGATACTTGTATGCCTTCTCCCCCTACCGTGGCTAAAGAGGAGAGAGCTTCTTTCGCAATGGGGGTGTGTAGGGAGTCTGAGGTCCTGGACCTTTCCTGCCCTCGGTGGCAGTCAGTGCTTCAGTCGGAAATGTCCACATCAGAAACGCTTCTCCCTTTCAATGGGGCACTTGTTGACATCCTGCCTGGGACTTGGTCCAAGCTCAACACGGGGGCTCCTGTGAACAGGACATTTGCCCTCTGCCAAAGTCCCGCTCCAGGGGACCCAAATGTCCTCACCCAACACCCTACCTCGCAGAGCTTGATAGTCGA
Source organism: Lissotriton helveticus (assembly GCF_964261635.1). NCBI lineage: Eukaryota > Metazoa > Chordata > Amphibia > Caudata > Salamandridae > Lissotriton > Lissotriton helveticus. Next base: position 108,874,483 of record NC_136067.1, read on the forward strand.
AGTCTCCACGTCCCACGTAGATCCTGGTGCATTACCTAACTTACCCCCAAACAGGGAATCCAAAAAGCTGGATTATCTTGGTAAGATATTTTCTTCTGCCAGCTTGGCACTGCAGTCTGTGAACACTGCATGCATTTTGGGCTGCTATTCCCACACTGGGACGTGCTCTCCCAGGCTGTTGCTGATGGGAGGGATGCAGGGAAGTTCACCATCCATTGTGGAATTGACACTACCGACCCACGAGATAGAGCAGTTTTCTAGACAGTTGTCCTGAGACGCCACACCTGGTTGAGGATGACTGGCTTTTCTGGGGATGTCCAGTCGTTACTGACGGACATGCTCTTTGATGGCTCCGGTCTCTTTGGAGACCACTTGAATTCAGCGCTGGAGTGCTTTAGGGACAGCAGGGCTGTGACCAGGTCCTTGGGCCTTTCTGTGACCCCTCGTCACCCTCAATCTGCATTTCACCCCTTTCTTGGCCACGGAAGAGGCGCAGAGCCGCATCTATACATGCCCAACCACCTCAGCGCGCAACCTTACCAGCCTCTAGGTGGCTGTGCATGCGGTTCCAGCAGCCCCATGGGTCGGGTAGCCAGCGGTTGGGTCAGTCCATCGCCCCCTGCAACTTTCAAACATTCCTAGTCTGCCCACTTATCATTAGCACCCAGTAGGCAGCAGGATTCACCATCACCTACCTTGCTGGCATTCCAAAACATCGGACAGGTTGATTTTGCAGATTGTCCGGAAGGGCTACTTCTTCCCCTTCAAGACAACCTCTCCTTCCATGTCACCTTCTCAGGACAGACTGATGGAAGACCACCTTTCTCTTCTCCTCCAGGAAGTGACAGCTCTTTTAGCCAAACGAGCCACAGAGAGAGGTTGTGGTTGCAATTCCCGCTAATTTCTGGTGCCCAAGAAGGAGGGGGGTCTCCATCTTAATCTCAACCTGGGCTCTCTCATTTTCTTCCTCAAGAAGGAGAAATTCAGGATGCTCACTCTGGTTCAGGTTCTGTCTGCCCTTGACCCTGGAGACTGGATGGTAGCATTTGACTTACAGGACACATACTTCCACATTCCCATCTTGCCTTCTGTTCACGGTGGGTCAAGAGCATTTCCAGTTCGCTGTGCTCCCCTTTGGCCTCAACAGTGCCCCTCTGGTGTTCACCAAGGTGATGGCGGTGGTTGCAGCTCATCTGCGGAGACGAGAGGTTCTAGTCTTCCCCTATCTTGACGACTGGCTGTTAAAGGTTGGCTCGTTCCAGGCTGTCGTCTCCCACTTCCAGACTGCAGCACACCTCCTGTGATGGCTGAGGTTCACTATCCACGTGCGGAAGTCACACCTGACACCCTCTCAGACGATCCCTTTCATCAGAGCTGTTCTGGACACCGTACAGTTTTAGGCTTATCCTTCCGATCGGCAAGTCCAGGATATTCTGGCTATGATATGATGTTTCATCTTCTTTCCTGGATTTTGATGAGACTGACTCCGAGGCTTCTGAGCTTCATGGCCTCCTGCATCCTGCTTGTGATACATGCCCATTGTCATATGCAGGCTCTGTAGTGGGATCTGAAGCTACAGTGAGCTCAGCATCAGGGAAATCTCTCCAACATGGTGGAGATCTTGGAGGGAACCCTTTGTCAAGAGGCCCTGCGTCTCCGGACATGACTGGAAAATCAGGGCATTTCCTTGCTGTTTCAACACCTGGCAGGCTCTCTGAACACCACTGTGGTAAAAACTCAGCCGAAGATGCCTTGCAGATCCAGAATGGCATCTCCATCCGGATTTGGTGCAAGGTGTCTTTCGGCAATGGGGAGAGACTTGGTTAGATCTGTGTGCCACCATCAAGAATGTGCAATGTCAGCAGTTCTGCACGCTGGAGTTTCCAAGGCAGCTCTTGCTCGGATATACTTTTCTACTCAAGTTCCAGCCTTCTGTACTCTTTTCCACCTATACCACTCCTGCCCAGAGTTCTCAAGAACATCATGAACAACTGTGCCCAAGTCATCCTTGTGGCTCTGGATTGGGCCTGGAGCGTATGGTATCCTGAGCTATTGAGCATGGGAATCGGTCCTCTGATCAGGCTGACCCTTTGAGAGGATCTTCTGTTGCAGCAGCAGGGGAAGGTTCTCCACCCAAACCGGTCAATGCTCCTCCTTCTTGCGTGGGGATTAAGCAGTGACAGTTGACAGTTTTTGACCTTCTTCCCAAAGTCTGTAATGTTATCTTGGCAGCCAGCTGTCCCTCTACCAAGACGGATTATGCCTGCCGTTGGGCTACATTTGTAGCATGGTATTCTGAAAGCACATTGACCCCCCTTTCTCAGGTGCTCTTGTTTGTTCTTTATTTTGGCCAGCCGAGCTCTACTCTGGGCACCTTTAAGGGATACCTTTCTGCAATCTCTGCTTTCCTTCGGTTGTCTGATCAACTTTCACTTTTCCAATCTCCTGTTGTACATAGGCTTTTAAAAGGTTTGCAGCATATGTTCCCTCCCACTCCTTGTATTATGCCCCAGTGGGAACTCAGTCTCGTCCTCACCTTCATTATGGCGCTCCCTTTGAACCGCTACACAATTGTCCACTCAGGCTCCTTACTATCAACCCAGTCTTTCTCGTGGCGATATCTGCCCGGAGGATCGCTGTGCTTCAGGGCTTGTGCTCCCAGCCTCCCTATTTGAACATTTATCCAGACAAGCTGATGATTCGTACGAGGGCTTACTTTCTTCCGAAAATGGTCATCCCATTTCATGTAGGCCAAACCATTACTCTGCATAAGTTTTACGCTATTACGCTGCCCCTCATCCCTTTAAGGAAGAGGAGTAACTCCACGGTCTTGACCCAAAATGAACGTTGTCTTTCTACCTTAACCACACACGAGAGTTCCGGGTGGATGACCAAGTCTTCGTGGGGTATGTCGGAGCGAAGAAGGGAAAGGCTGTACAGAAAGGACTGTCTCCCGATGTATCATACTCTGTGTCGAAATCTGCTATGCATTGGCTAAAAAGTGACCCCTGATGGTTTGCATGCTCATTTCACCAGAGTTAAAACTGATACCACTGCATTAGCATACGGAGTTCCGGCCCTGGACATCTGCCATGCAGCAACATGGGCCTTATTGCACATGATTACTAAGCATTACTGTCTGGACAATCCAGTCCATAGAAATGGCCATTTTGCCCTTTCAATCTTACAGGACTTCCTTATTTGAAATTGGTCCGCAGACCCACCTCCGAGAAGGTATTGCTTGGGTATCTATTCTTGGGTAAGGAATCTGAGGCTAGAAGTCTCTAACAGATGAACAAGTTACTTATCTTAAGTAATGCCTTATCTGATCGAGACTCTGTTGTGTCTAAGATTCCTTACTGACCCTTCAATTCTCCCTGTTCTGCGAACAGATTTCTAGGGTGAGAGTGTCTCCCTTTTCAGGTCCCTAGTTGACTTTGTGACTCTGTGCTTCTGGTGTGGAAAGTCGCGAAAAATATCTGACATCAGCGCACCTAGGTGGGGTCTCCGCTGGAGGATGAGCTTCATATCAGCCATCCACTTGGCACTGAAGGCTTACTTTTGTCCTTCAAGGGGAGCTGGTATTGAAAGCCTTATTTTTGTCCCTCAAGGGGAAGCTGGTACAGGTGCTTATGGACAACATCACCACCATGTGATACTGCAACATGCAGCAGCGGTGTAGGGTCGTCCGCACTGTGCCAGGAGGCACTGTGCCTCTCTAAATGGCTGGCTGGACCAGTAAGGGATTTTCCTGGTGATGAACCACCTGGCAGGATCTTTGAATGCCATGGCAGATGAGCTCAGCTGTCAATGCCTAGCTGCTCACCAGTGGCAGTTACGCTCTGAATTGCCACTAGGTCTCTTCAACGAATGGGGCAACCTTAGTTGGAATTATTCACCACCGCCTAGAAAGCGCAATGTCACGAGTTCTGCGCATTGGAGTTCCCAAGGCATTTCTCCCTAGGAGGTGTCCCATCTGGAGTGGAACTTAGGACTTCTCTATGCCTTCCCGCTAATACCCCTCCTTCCTTGAGTTCTGAAGAAGATCAAAAACGACCAGGCCCAAGTCATTCTGATGTTCCGGGATTGGGCTAGGAGAATGTGGTACTTAGAACTTCTGGGCATGAGCATCTGCCCTCTGATCAGGCTGACACTTTAACAGGATCTTCTGTCACAGAAGCATTTCAACGTTTTGCACCCAGTCCTGCGCATTCTACACTTCCATGCGTGGTGATCGAACAAGGACAATTGTTATGAAGAACATGAGGAACAACTGGGCCGAAGACATCCTAGTTTCCGTGTAAGGGGCATGAAGAGTATAGTTTCTACTGCTCCTGGGCTTGAGCATTTGTCCTCCAATTAGACCCGCCGCCCCACTGAAGGAAGTAACCCACTTAGGGCCACCCGGGTCACCACAGACCACCTCTCAGCCTTCCATACCAAATGAAGAGTCAGAGTATATACACCAATAATCATTTATTGAATACACTCAGAGCTGGGCCCAGTCTGCACAGTCGAGAGTGCTACAGAGGGAACTGAGGAACAGTAAGCATAAAGATTCATCATGTACACTGGATGGTTAGTTAAGAACACGCCCAGAGTGAAATTTTCCAAGCCGATGTGCCTGGACAACGAAAAACTGGGGGAAAAAAAAGGTTTCTGCTCTCGTATCTTGCATAACCCAGAACAGTCAAAGGCCGTTTAACCCTGGGCTGCGATCAAACTGCCAGACAGGTAGGAGAGGGCCTTTATCTAGTGGGAACGCTATGCACTGGCACTAGCAGTCCTTTATTGCAGAAACAAAACTTAGCCAAGGGTATTTTTTCGGAACTGGAAAAGATTATAGTTTCGAACATCACACAAAGTGGAGTCTAAAAAGAAAATGGTGCAGCGAATGCTAACTTATACATGGCTTTACATGAGCATCAATGGGCCTAATCTAACACCCACCTCTCACCCCCATCCTAGGAGGACCTGCCATCACAGCAACAGTGGTGGGGTCTGCACCAGGGGCCTCCACAATCTCCGCTTTTTTGCTTGGAGATTGAGCAGCGACAGCTGATCACCTTTGACCTTCCCTGGAGGTGGAAGATGCCATTTTGGCACCCAGGCATCCCTCGACGAAAACTGTATATGCCTGTCATTGGAACAAATGTGTGATTTGATGTAGTACACCCCAGATTGGCCGGTTCCAAACCAATTTAGTTGACTTTCTGTTACTTATTCTGTCTCTTGCCCGTGAAGGCTTTGCTGTGGGCACCTTTAAAAGGGGAACGGTTTGGCCATTTTTATACTTACCAGACAAGCTCTCATTATTTAAATCACTGGTTGTGATAATTTTTTATAAACACTTCTTTCCTCCCTCTCGGTTCCTCATGCCATAGTGGAACCTTAACTTGGTCCTTGTCCTCAAGACTGTATTCCTCATCACCATCAACTTGGTGCAGCGAGTAAATGAGCTCCAGGCTCTGTGTGTTAACCCACTGTACTCCACCTTCTCCCCAGACAAACTAGTTCTGCAGATGCAATCATGCTTGACTGTTTCTGAGGATGCAAGCATGCTTCTTTTTTATGCTGTTCCACTTCAGAATCTCCCAACCGGAGTTCTGTGCTCCACCTGACCCCACTGAGAAGGATAGACTTGCATCGCTTACATCCCAAAATGAATTGAATTGAATTAGGTTCTTGTATAGCGCAGCTGCCACCCTACGGGTATCCTGGCGCTCAGACGTAAATAGACCAACCTAAACACAGACCGGGATAACAGCGGGGACAGGACTAAAGATCAATCATAGGAAAGAGCCAGGTTTTCAGGCTCTTTCTGAACTCGGCCAGAGAAGTGGCGTGTCTGATATTCTGGGGCAGCTCGTTCCATAAGTGAGCGGCTGCCACACTGAAAGCCCTCCCTCCCATCCTGGAGCGCCTAAATCTGGTGGTTGTCAGCAAATATGCGCTGGAGGAGCGGAGCTGTCTTTTGGGGTTGTACCAGGTAAACTTCTCTTGCAGTGGGACTGATTGATTGATTGACCCGAGTCATGTGCTGCTCTGTAGGCAATGCAAAGTGATTTAAAATGGGCCCTCTCCTTAATAGGCAGCCAATGAAGGTCTCTCAGAGCCAACATTGTGGAGGACCTACGTTGCCTGTTTAGCACCATCTTTGCCGCCACAGGCTGGACTCTCTGCAACCCCTGGAAGATATATTGCGGTGCTCCCAAATACAGGGAGTTGCAGTAGTCCAGCCTACTCAGCACTATGTTCCTCACTACAAGGGAGCGCGAGTCTTTAGGGAGTAGCGGGAGGATCTGTCGTAGCATGCACATTAAGGAAAGGCACGCATTAACAGTTTTGTTGGCCTGCGACTCAATGTGGAGGTTACTGTCCATCAAAACTCCCAGATTGCGCACCGCTTTAACTGGGACCAGAGGCTCCTCCTCTGGAGTGAGCCTGAACTCCAGAGGTAGATGTTGGGACAGTCTGACCGTGGGGCAGTATACCACCTCCGTCCCCCCCGTTGAATTGTAGAGAGTTTCTCCTAAGCCAACCAGCAGTCTGACGCATACACTCCTGGAACGTATCCATGGATGTGGCTTGCTTCCCCTCCAGGGAAAACACCAGTTGAATGTAGTCAGGTCAATACCAAAGGATTTGATAATGGGGACTAGTGGCTGTAAGTAGATATTTAAAATAATGGGACTAATCGCAGAGCCCTGCGGTACCGCATGATGCACTGGAGACTTACTGTAGGAGAAAGGTGTCATAGTCACCATCTGTTGCCTACCTGTTAGGTAGGACCGTAGCCATTGTAAGGCCCGTCCTGACACCTCTATCCTCTCCAGCCTTTCCACCAGTATTGCATGGCTCACCTTATCGAATGCGGCTGACATATCAAGTAATACTAGAATGGTGTCATTCCCATTGTCAGCACGCATCCGTAGATTATCTAATACAGTAGCCAGAGCAGTCTCGGTACCATGACCTGGGCAAAACCCAAATTGGTCCCTGTCCAACAGGTGATTATCTTCCAGATAGCGTGAGAGACTTTTGCTAAAGGGAAATGGGTCTAAAATTTGCTGGTGTTTTAGGGTCTAGCGAGGGTTTTTTCAGCAGAGGTGTCACTACTGCCTGCTTCCACGCCTCTAGGACTATCCCTACTTCCAAGGATTGGCTGCAGATCTGTTGCAGCCAGGGAAAGGTTTCTTGACCGATAGTTTTCCAGATTTTGTGTGGAAGAGGGTCAAGTGGGGAACCAGAGGACACACTATTAGCCAGATTGTTAAAGGAGTCATCCGTAAGGACTAGAAATTTGTCCAGGGAGGTGTTCTCCCGGACCACTTCATCCGGCCTCTGGTTCGAATTGTCCTGGTCGCTGGTATTATTAGGCTGTAAGTCTCCGGCAATTTGAGCAATTTTGTCTTTAAAATGAGCCGCAATCTCCTCACATAATTCTTCACAAAAGAGCGCTGACATAATTCTTCACAAAAGAGCGCTGATATTTTATATTTATCGTACCAGACAACACTGGGTGGATGACCAGCACTTTGTGGGGCTTGGAGGTGGGGGACAAACGCATGCATAAGCTGGCCATCTCCTGGCGGATTGTACTTTGCATCAAAACTCGCATTGGCCAAAAAACAGATCCCAGAAGGTCTGCAAGCCCATTCCTCCATGGCTAAAGCTACTACCACTGTGTTGACCCGCATCGTTCTGTTGCTGGACATCTGCCAGGTAGCACATGTTCATGAATCACTACTGTCTACTCAGCCAGGTTCACAGAGAAGTGCATTTTTCCAGCTCAGTTCTACAAGACTTCCTGGATTGCCCCAATTTACAGACCCACTTCCTAATAGGTATTGCTCTGGCATCTATTCAAAAGATGAGGAACACCGTGGATAAAAGAACAATGTTTTTACCTTCAGTAACGCACTTTGTTGTAGAGATTCTGTTTAATGCAGATTCCTTACCTACCCTCCTGTCCGCACCGTTCTGTCAATTGGACTCTATCCATTAATAAATCCGAAGTCTAGGAATCTGCTTACTGGACAAAGCCTGTTTGCTGTCTGGGCTCTGCGTCTGAGGGCATGGACAGTTGGACAGTCTCAAAAGCAACTGACAGCATGCAGGAGTGGCACCAATATAATCTCCACACGTCATTTCCGAAATGGTACGACGTCAGTGCAAAGCTGCAAGGTTCTACCTATCAGTGTGCAAAAAATTTCCAAATCCAGTCTGATGTCTTGGAATTGTTCAGAAGGTTAGGAATCTGCAGTTAGAGTCTCTACCAGAAAGAGTGTTACAGAAGATATATAACTTGTTATTTCTGCCAAAGGTTGTTACTTCCTTTCATATCAAACAATCCATCACACTTCCTATATTCTTTGCTCCGCTACACAACTCAAAAAAGGAGAGGCTCGAGTGTTTGGACCCCAGGAGAGTGCTGAACATACCAAAGAACTTTGAGTGGACAGTTAGTTCTTTTTAGGGTTCTCTACGGCAAATAAAGGAAAGGCAGTGCAGAAAAGCACTTTTTTCCAGTATGGAGTCCTCTGCATTAAGATCTGCTATGCAATTGCCAAGAAGGAGCATCCAGAAGGATTGAGGGCCAAATCCACCAGGGTCAAGAATGTTATCACCACGTTGGCACGCAGAGTGCCTATCCTGGCTATTTGCAAAAATAACAATTGATGGACAGAATGCAGAACAATGTCATACATTCACTCCAGTTCAGCAATCTGGGCCTAAATCCATAGTTGTTTTGCTCACCATGCCATTCCAGTTTGGACTTTGCCATATGCAAATCAGTATTGACCATTCGCCCAACGGGAACAGTCCAGCCCGAACTGCTAGGCCAGGTCCTCCCTCGACTGGAAACAAGCATCCTAGGACCGGGTATCGGGCTTTCAGCCTTCATCAGCCAGGATAGCTTGACTCCAGTGGCATGGAGAGCACAGGACCCACGTCTGGGCATACCCGTCCACTCGGGGTGACAAATGCAAAAACAACAATTGATGCACAGAATGCAGACCAATGTCATACATTCGCTCCAGTACAGAGATCTGGGCCTAAATACATCGGGTTTTTTCTCACCATGCCATTCCAGTTTGGACCCAGCCATATGTAAATCAGTCTTGACCCTGTGCCGAATGGGAACAGTCCAGCCCGAACTGCCAGGCCAGGTCCTCCCAGGCCAGGTCCTCCCTGGACTGGAAACTCAGGCTCACTGTGCCACTGGAATCAAACTATCCTGGCTGATGAGGGGTGAAACCCTGAAACTGGTCCTAGGATGCTTGATTCCGGTCCAGGGAGGACCTGGCTTGGCAGTTCCCATGAGGCATAGGGTCAAGACTGATTTTTGTATGGCCAGGTCTAAACTGGGTTGGCATGGTGAGCAAAAGAATGATGGCTTAAACCAGATCTCTTGACTGGGGGTGAATGTTTTGATTTGTTCTGCATTCTGTCCATCAATTGTGTGTCTTTTGCTATACTGGCTATTTGTCAGGCCTCAACATCGGCATCAGTGCACAAGTTCAAGAAACACTACTGCCTTGACAGCCAGGTCCAACAAGAAGTGCATTTTGGCCTTTCAGTCCAGGAGGCCTTTTTACTCTGAGCCATTTCAAAGGCCCACCACCTGGGGAGGCATTGCTTTGATATTTTATTTTACAGATTTATAGAGCGCATGGCTGCCCATGGGCGTCCCAGCGCTAATAGACAAGAACCTAGTGAGAACCTAGTGATAACCTAGTGAGAAATGTTTTATGGGAAAAGCCATGTTTTAAGTGCTCTGCGGAATGAGAGAAGGTTAGGTTGGGCTCTAAGGTTTGAGGGGAGCGAGTTCCATAGTTTAGCCGCGTTGAATGAGAACAGTCGGCCGCCTGAGCGGGCTTTTCTGATCCTGGGTACTGAGGCTAAATTGCAGTTGGAAGAGCGAAGCGTTCTTAAGGTGGTATGAGGTGAGATAAGGTTTTGGAGTATGAGAGGGGCCTTGCCGTGCAGAATCTTATGGGTTGTGCAGAGTGCCTTAAATTGTATTCTCTCTTGAATGGGGAGCCAATGGAGGGCCTTCAAGGATGGTTTGGCTGAACATCGGCGATGGGTTCCTGTGAGAATGCGAGCTGCTGCATTTTGAGCCGTTTGAAGTTTTGCTAGAACTTTTTTTGGGGCCCCCAGGTATAGGGCGTTGCCATAGTCCAATCGGGAAAGTACAAGGCCGTGGATGATGAGTTTGCGGGATTGTGCCGGAAGCAAGGGTAGTATTTTCCTTGCTGATCTTAACAGGCCATGACAGATTCTATCTAGATATCTATTTAAACAAGCATGTGCAATGCAATAGGTCTCGCATTTGCGAGATTTTGAGCTATTGGCATTGTAAATGACAATGCCTTTAATTTATGTATTTAAAAAAACCTGAAATAATAAAATGCATTGGCATTAACAATACTAATAGGTCAAAGTTTTGTAAATGCAAATGCTTTTTTCTATCGGTTTCCTGCCCTGTGCATTTTCTTCCACTTGCAGTACTTTTAGTAATTCATAAAGTACTGAAATAAAAAAAGACCAAAACAGCAGTGGTGGGATCTTGAGAGCAGTGTGGGAGTGAAGAGAGCTGTATTAACCCCTGCTTAACTCATTCCATATGAAGGAGCCAACGCTGTCTTTACCCCTTGTCCAGCGATCTGGAAAAAAAAGCTGAGCCCTGTAGAAAGAAAGGTGTGTGCCTCTTTTGTGAAACTGAAACATAAGAAGCTGCCGCCATTGCTCAAGCAGCAGCACTGCTAAAGCGCGAGTTCGGAGCTTAGTTGAAAAAAATGATTAATTAAAATCCAAGGAAGCCTGCTGTGAGGCAAAAAGACTAGGCAATCATTGATTATATTGTGCCCGTGTTAGGAGTGATGTGCGGGGCTTTACTGCGCCTGTATTAGGAGTGTCATACATGTGGTCTTTACAAAAGCGAGTGGCCACCATTGTTTGTATTGCGATGAGTAGCTGAGTTTTTAAAAGCGGTCCACTTGGGCAATGAGCAGATATCATAGTGTTGAAAAGCTGTCTCCTGGCCTATGAGGAGTATGTATGTCATGGGAGGAATAGGAGAAAATCATCTGTTTCTGATAGATACATCTGCCAGTGGATTCCTCACCTTGTGAATATCCCCTTGCGTCAGCAACATTCGGAAATTCTTTTTGTAGCCTCGCGCCGACGTGGACGATGTCACAGAGGCACGACACCTCGCGCGAATCCGCTGACGTCACCGACACCATAATAGGCCCACGCCGGCGTGATGACATCAGTTCCCTTTTTTCCGCGTCGTCGACGCTAACGGTTTTCAAGGGATTATCTGTAGCTGTACTGTAACTTTGTTACTTAGTATTTTCTCTGGTGTCTTCTTCGTCTTCTGTAGTGATGGCTTCGAAGAAGACTGGATTTAAGGCATGCGGAGAATGTAATAAGATGATGTCTATCACGGATCCGCACGAGTGCTGTGTTTGGTGCTTAAGCTCCGATCACGACGTCGAAGATTGTCCTTCTTGTAAGAAGATGACTCCGAAGGCTCTCCGGGAGAGGGAGACGAAACTTCTCGTGGCAAAATTGAAGAGCAAAAAAGATAAAAAGAGTTCGAGGTCGCGAACTCGGCGGTCGAGGTCTCGTTGGAGGTCGCGATCGGATTCATCATCGGCTCATGCTTCGAGGCCTTCGAAGAAGAAACATAAGAAGAGGAGTCATGAATCTCGCCATCGTTCTAAGAAGGACTCGAGTTCAAGACCGAAGTCTCAAGTGAAATTGCTTTGAAAGGAGGCGGAGGCCTCAGCTTCGGAAGTGCAGGTCTCCGAGTGTGAGGCTTCGCATGCGGATTCGCCTGTGTCACCGAAGCAGTTGCCGGATCCTTCTCCGAATCCATCCCATCCTTCTGGTCATGAAGATGAAGGTAAGGAGGGAGACGAAGAGGTTGTGGGCGAGGCTTTGTTGCCTGCGGGTTCGTCGACCCCGGTGCACCAGCCTCAAGTGGAGGGCGAAGTCGTGAAGACTCCGCTCCCTCAAGAGCAACCTGGGAGCTTTTATCCAGCCTTTCCGGCTCCAGGTCAGGATCCTTCCCAGTTCCTATGGAGTTTACTCCAGGGCAATGTACCTGTCTGGTGCACCGGTTGGTCCCACGGGTCCATTGGCGTTTAATCTAGGCGTCCCCCAGGCTTATGCTCCTGCGCCTTTTATGCCTTTGATGCCGGCTCCAGCTCCGCATTGGCATTTTCCGGCCCCGTCGAGGCCTCCGACGCCGGTTCCATCGACGCCGGTTCCATCGACGCCGGTTCCATCGACGCCGGTTCCATCGACGCCGGTTCCATCGACGCCGGTTCCATCGACGCCGGTTCCATCGACGCCGGTTCCATCGCGCCGAATTCATCGACGCCGGTTCCCTCGACTCAGATGCTGAATCCAGTACGTCCTCGGGTTAAGCTGCCTCCTCCGACTTCGAGTTCGGCTCCGGCCCCGGTGGGTTCGGTCCCGGATCCGTCGACTTCGTTTATGAAGGAGAGGTCGAGGCGTGAGGCACAGAGGCTTCTGGAGGAAGAGAGGTATCAGGATGATAATTTGGAGGAAGGTGAATTTAAGGATTTGGAGGATCCTTTTGATGACTTGAAGGAGGCTAGTGGTCTTGAACTGTCTCCTGAGTGGGAATTGGCTTCAGTATCTGACGTGCCTTCCAAGGATGTGATACCTTATCACGTTGTTATTAAAAAGGCTGCAGACTTGTTAAATATTACTCTGAATACAAGTCTAACATTTTAACTGAGGTTCTGCATTCGCCTTCCTCCGTCATTGAACCAATGCTTCCATTTAATGACGCTTTGGCTGAGCCCATTTATGAAGTTTGGAAGAAACCTCTTACAGCTCCTGCTGTTTCAAGGGCTGTTTCTAGGAGGTATAGAGTGGCACCTGGTGACCCGGACTTTTTGACAACGCACCCCCTTCCGGAAAGTTTGGTTGTGCAGGCTGCCTGCTCAAAAAATTCTATGGGTGCTTTTCCGCAGGTTCCTGGGGAAAAGGAGACAAGGAAACAAGACCAGGCGGCAAAGAAAATCTTTTTATCAACCAGCATGGTGCTGAAGTCTACAAATGCAACTTGCCTGATGGGTAGATATATCCATGCGTTGATGGATTCTGTCAAGCAGTTGGTGCCTAAAATTCCTGAGAATGATAGAAAGGATTTTCAGGAAGTTATCTCTGATACTCAGGCTGTGGCAAGAGAGGTAATCCAGAGTGGACTGGACACAGCTGATTCAGTGGCGAGAGTGATGGGCTCATCAATGGCCACTAGGAGAGCTGCGTGGTTGAAATCTTCGGATTTCTTGGTGGATGTTCAATCTGCTTTGATGGATTTGCCCTTTGATGGGTCAGGATTGTTTGATAAAAAGGCTGATGCTGCTTTAGAACGGTTTAAAGACAGCAGAGCGACAGCTAAGTCTTTGGGCTTTTAGACCAAGGGCTCTTTTGGAAGGCGTTTAAAAGGATTTGGCAGATCTTCCTTTTGTGCCTACAGACAATCACAGCAGCAGCCGCAGCAGCAGCAGAATACGCTGAATAATTCATACAGGGGCAGACAGAGAGCTCGTCCTAGAGGTCGCCAAGCCTCCTCCTCCTCCTCCTCCTCTTCCCCTTCCCAGCCCCCTGCCACCGCAGCAAAGCAGCCCTAGATCCGCCATTCCGGATCATGTGGGCCCAGTGGGGGGCCGGCTTACCCATTTTCTACGAGATTGGGAATTGATTACATCGGATCTTTGGGTTCTCAATCTCGCGGAGAATGGGTATGCTCTTCCCTTTCGGGAATTTCCCCCCAATTACCCTCTTTGCCAGGGTTATTGTTCGGAGGACCACCTGTTACTCCTGCAGGAAGAAGTCCTGGCACTGTTCAGAAAATGTGCGATAGAGATGGTCCCGGAGCAGGAGAGGGGTCAGGGATGCTACTCCCGGTATTTTCTGATTCCCAAGAAGGATGGCAGACTTCGTCCTATCCTGGACCTCAGGATCTTGAATCTTTACCTCAAAGAGGAGAAATTCAAGATGCTCACCCCTGCACATGTTCTTCAAGCGCTGCTGGAAGAAGACTGGATGGTGTCGATCGACTTGCAGGATGCGTATTTTCATATTCCCATCCTGAAGTCGCACAGAAAGTATCTGCGTTTCGCGGTTGGGTCGCAACTCTACCAGTTTGCGGTCCTTCGTTTGGTCTTACTACTGCACCTCGAGTTTTCACCAAGGTGATGGCTGTGGTGGCTGCACATCTCAGAAGGTCAGGGATTCCGGTATTCCCTTATCTGGACGACTGGCTGATCAAAGCAGAGTCTCCAGAGATAGTGCTCCATCATCTGCAAGAGACAACTCAGTTGTTGCACAGGTTGGGTTTTTCGATAAATGTACCCAAATCTCACCTGGTGCCCTCCCAGCGCAACCTGTTCATAGGTGCGGTACTGGACACTACTGTGTGTCGTGCATTCCCTCCTTCTCAAAGGATTCGCGACATACAGGAAATGATTCCTTTATTTTTCAATGGAGCGGTTGTTCCAGTCCGAAAGGTCCTTCGCTTGCTCGGTCTGATGGCTTCTTGTATTCTGTTGGTCAACCATGCATGCTGGCACATGAGGGCACTCCAGTGGTGCCTCCGCAGGCAGTGGTATCAACACAACGGAGATCTCAGGGAGTCGATCAGGATCTCCAGAGAAACTGCAGCGGATCTGTCTTGGTGGAGGGCAAACTGTCTCAAGGAAAGCCCTTCCAACTACCTCCATCGGTGGCCACAGTGATAACGGATGCATCCACTCTAGGGTGGGGTGCTCATCTCGGGGATCTGTAGATCAAGGGTCTATGGTCTCCAGAGGAAAGGTTGCTTCATATCAGCCTTCTAGAGTTGCGGGCGATACGTCTGGCGCTCAAGGCCTTCCTCCCTCCCTTCCCTTTGCGGTCAGTCAGTTCAGGTCCTGACGGACAACACGACCGCGATGTGGTATGTCAACAAGCAGGGAGGAGTGGGGTCGTAGTGTCTCAGCAGGGAGGCTCTGTGTCTCTGGTCCTGGGTTCAGGACCATCAGATTTGCCTGGTGGCAAATCATTTGGCTGGAGTTCTGAAAGTTCGTGCAGACAATCTCAGTCGGCAGTTCTCCGCCGACCACGAGTGGAGGCTTCAACCAGAGGTAGTTCGCGACGTCTTTCGGACGTGGGGGACTCCTCAGGTGGACCTGTTCGCCACTCGCGAGAATGCTCACTGCCTGTCATTCTGCAGCCTCCAGTTTCCGATGCAGGGAGCCTTGGGGGACGCGTTTCAGTTGAGTTTCCTCCCATACCCTTGATTCCTCGGGTTCTGAGGAAAATTCGCAAAGACCGGGCCCAAGTCATATTGATCGCCCCGGATTGGCCAAGAAGGGTGTGGTACACAGATCTTCTCCACCTCTCCTCGTGCCCGCCGCTCAGTCTCCCTCACAGGGCAGATCTCCTCTCCCAGATGGAGGGGCAGGTTCTACACCCCCACCTCCAGACCTTACACCTTCATGCCTGGAGATTGAGCGGGGCAACCTGATTTCCTTTTCTCTCCCGCACGATGTGGTGGATGTCATCTTATCGGCCAGGCGTGACTCAACCAAGTCTATTTATTCTTATAGATGGTCTAAATTTGTTGCTTGGTGTTGGGAGAAGTCCGTTGACCCTTAAAGGGCTTGTTTGTCCAATATTCTCCAATTTGCACTTTCTTTGGCCCAGCAGGGTTTTGCGTTGGCAACTATCAAAGGTTATTCGTCTGCCTTATCGGCTTTCCTTTGTTTGCCGGACCAGCCCTCTTTGTTTAAATCCCCTATTGTATTACGATTCATTAAGGGCCTTTCCAATAAATTTCCTCCTTCTCCTTTTATTGTACCTCAATGGGACTTGAACCTTGTTTTTACGTTCTTGATGGGTTCGCCTTTTGAACCTTTACACAAATGTCCCTTGAGACTTTTGTCTTTTAAGACTATTTTTCTAGTAGCAATTACCTCGGCAAGGAGGGTAAGTGAGTTTCAAGCTCTTAGTTCCAAGCCGCCATTTTTATCCATTCATGCTGAAAGAATGGTTCTCCTGACCAGGGCTGCTTTTCTGCCTAAGGTGGTAACTCCTTTCCATCTGGGGCAGTCCGTCACCCTCCCTACCTTTTATCCTCCCCCTCACCCTTCCAAGGAGGAGGAGAGACTTCACCTCTTGGACCCTAAGAGGGCGGTGAGCTTTTACCTGGACAGGACAAGAGAGTTCAGGTTGGATGACAAGCTGTTTGTTGGATTTGCTGGCTGCAAGAGGAGGAAGGCGGTGCACAAGCGCACGCTCTCGAGATGGATTATCCTCTGCATTAAGATCTGCTACGCTTTGGCGGGTAAGGAACCTCCAGAGGGTATAAGAGCTCATTCCACTAGGGCAAAGTCTACTACATCTGCTTTGTCTAGGGGTGTGCCTGTTGAGGACATTTGTAGAGCGGCGACTTGGGCCTCCCTCCCTACTTTCGCGAAGCATTACTGCTTGGATACTAAAGTGAGGAGGGAGGGCCACTTTGCCCGTGCTGTCCTCCAGGATTTTCTGGTATAGGAGAGTAGACACCCTCCTCCGGGAGTGGGGACTGCCGTGGGACTCTATTCACAAGGTGAGGAATCCACTGGCAGATGTATCTATCAGAAGAACAAGTTACTTACCTTCGGTAACGCTTTTTCTGGTAGATACAATATCTGCCTGTGGATTCCTCACTGACCCGCCCGCCTCCCCGTTGTCCACTCTTCTATGCCTGAGTTTCTGTAATGTATATATTTTTATTGTCAAAGGAAATGTTTATTGCAATTTGTTTTCCTGCATTGGCTTCACACTGTGTGTGATATCTTGACATTGTGTACTGTGTATAATGTGCATATATCTTCTGTCATCGGTCCGTCCGTGTGCCTCGAAGGCACGAAAAAAAGGGCAGAACTGATGTCATCACGCCGGCGTGGGCCTATTATGGTGTCGGTGACATCAGCGGAGTCGCGCGAGGTGTCGTGCCTCTGTGACGTCGGCGCGAGGCTACAAAAAGAATTTCCGAATGTTGCGGACGCAAGTGGATATTCACAAGGTGAGGAATCCTCAGGCAGATATTGTATCTACCAGAAAAAGTGTTACCGAAGGTAAGTAACTTGTTCTTTAGGGAAAATATTTCCCTAAAACGGTTGTTTTAGGGAGAAGAGACCATGTATAGGAAGGATTGCTCATAATCCCATGTTTGTCTGTATTGTTTTCACTATTATAAGTACAAAAAAGTATTGCTACCTCCTCTGCTAGTATAAACATCCAATTTGTCTCGCAAGGTGTCTGAACTTGAAAGTAAGTTGCGAAGGGCACAGTGATGCTTATGGAAAGTGACAGCCGACTGAGTAAACAAGTTAAAGCCTGACAAATGGTGCGCGTGCCCGGTGCACATGCTGGTGATATTTTTCGCGCCCACTTTGATGTTCTCAGTGGCCACGCGGCTCACTGAGAACATTAAAGCGGCCGCGAAAGTGCTCCCAAAGGCTGCAGGCTGACAAATGGTGCGCGCACATATGCACTGTACCCAATGCGCCTGCAGCCTTTTGGAGCACTTTTAAAAGCCTCACTAAATATCTCGCAAAGCATCGCTTACGCGATAGCTTAGGCGAGACCTAAAAAGGACTAATGGACCACATCAAAGGAAGCTCTAACATCTTCAAGTAGATCTTCTTAATCATCAAGGATTTCACCTTTCCCTCAGCCACTGTCAACATCATTGCCTCTCAACAACTCTGCGACCACCTAGCCATCTTTCACAGAAAAATTGTAAACATCTACAGCAACTTCACACACCAACCCAACCCCCGAGAACTCCTCATTAACCTACCTACCCACCACTAACCTAGACATCCACCTGGCCAAATGGACAACCCTCACTAGAAACAACACAGTGGTAATCTTGCAGACCACCCACTCAGGGACCCCAACCGACCCATACCCCCACCACATCTACAACCTGGGAACATCACCAATTAGCACCACCCTGACCCATTTCATCAACACCTCCATCACATTCGCCACTTGCAGAAATCAAAGCCCACAGCCGACCACAATCAACTGAGCAACTTCCGATCTATCTCCCCTATCCAGCAAATGTGATTGAGAATGCCATCAACAAGTACCAAAACAGCACTCGTCACAACCACCGCCAACATCTGAACTATCCTGGAACGAAAACGAACAACGGATCCTCATCCTGGTCAACCTCTCTGTTGCCTTCAACACTGCCTCCCACATTACCCTCATCATCAGAATCCACTGAATTTGCATACAAGGATCTGCTCTCAAATGGATCTTTTCCTTGCTCTCGGGAAGAAGCCAAAGGGTAAGGCTGACAGCCTTCATATAACCAGCTTCTAAAACTGTTGTAGGAGTAATTAACAAGTAATTGGGTATAGACTATAGGCTTGTTCGATGAGAAGAAATAAGATTACGCGGAACATGAAAGGAGAATTGCCTGGGTGGACCAAAAGACAAAACACAAACTTAGAAATCTCGTTCCATCAGGAGTCTGCCAACGTAATGGCCACCGATGAATCTATGAAGGGTTGGGAAGCACTTCTCCAAGAGTTAGCATATGAATGTGGAAAAGTAAATTTTGCCATGTTATATGTGCCTACGTGTTCCCCATCCTATGCTATATGTGCATGATCGATATGCATGTAATCCCTTATGATCAATTAAAAACGCAATTATAGTTGTGTCCAACTCTAGTATGCCAGTTTCCAGTTCTCGTGAAAGCAACGAGTATCTGAAAGAAACAGGTTAGTATTAGATTCCTTACCTTAGAATATCCCCAGGCGTCAGTCTGGATCCGGAAACTTTTGCGTAGCAGTACCCCTGCGCGTCGGTAGGCGTCGTCTGCAGGCATCCCCTGCGGCTCCGCGTCGTCGGCGTCGTGCGCCGTGATGATGTCGCTGGAGTATATAGACGCCGCCTCCGCGCGCTGACGTCAGTTCTTCTTTTTTCCGCGCCAGTTAGCGCAGATCCGAAGAGCAGTACTCCGGTCTTTTGACCAAGTGTTTGTAAAACTAAATCTTTCTACGGTGCCGGTAGGATGCCAGGATTTAAGAGTTGCGACGAGTGCGACCGCATGATGTCGGTCACCGACCACCATCGACTCTGCCTCCGGTGTCTGGGCGCGGACCACGACGTGGAGTCCTGCGTCGACTGTCGGGCCTTGACTGGAAAAGCTAGGCGGGAGCGGACCCGCAAGCTTCTCGAGCTCCGGGTGTCGGCCCCGCGTCGAGAGCGGTCCCGGTCCGGTCGGAGGTCGAGGGAGCGGTCGAGGGAACGATCGCGGAGCCGCCATGGGCGCTCCGGGAGTCGCCACCATTCCTCCGGTTCGTCAGGTAAGCACAAGAAGTCGGGGCGTCGCCATCGCACCCCCGACTCCCCCCGACGCCCGCGTGATGCGGCCGGGGGCTCGGGTGACCCCACCCCCGCGGCCCCGCGTGGGTCGCCGACGCCGTCTACCCCATACCCGTCGGTCCCTGGGGAAGGCGCGTCGCGTGAGGAGATCGAGGCCTTCCTCATCGCTATGAGGGCGAGGTCTCCTCCGGCGGGGCCTGCGGGCCCGTCGGTCCCGTCTGGGGGCCCGAGTGGTTCGGGTGCTCCTGCCCCGACGCCGCCGGTGGCTCCGGCCCCGGCGCCGCTGGTTCCCTCTGGTTCGTCGCCGGCTGGTCTCCCGGCCTCTCCGGCGTCGGTTCCTGTGGGCCTACCCGTGGTACCGCCCCCGCGTGGTGCAGCGGCACCGACGCCGCGCGGCGCCACCCCCATTTCCTCCCCGACTCCGGACGCGGAGTCGGACCGGCGTCGGCCGACGCCGGATCCGACGCCGATGGGGCCCGTTGACCCCGATGTCTATATCGTCGACCCAGAATATGGGTATGATGAGGATGAGTATGGAGAGGGTTGGGAGGGGTCTGAGGACCCTCTATCCCGTGCCTGCCAGTATGATGTGGACTGGGTAGGTGATCTGGGTGATGCCAGTGGCCTGGACGAGTCGCCCAACCCTGGGTTTGTCTCCCCGTCCCCTGTGGCGTCTGAGGCAGGTGCTGCCTATTCGGTGGTCCTGATGAGGGCTGCCAAGGCCTTGCACCTTGAGCTCCCCGTTGCGAAGGTCAAACCGAACATTCTGACCGAAGTGTTTAAACCACAGTCATGCCCCCAGGAGCCTCTGCTGCCGTTTAATGAGGCCCTGACGGATGTCCTTTTGGGCACCTGGTCCAGGCCCGCTTCTGGTGCGCCGGTTGACCGGAATGTTGCAAGGCGTCACCGTCCATGCTCGGACGACCCTGCTTTTTTATCCACCCATCCCTCCCCGGAGAGTCTGGTGATCCAGGCCTCCACTTCGCAGTCCGCATTTCCGTCGGCTCCGCCCGATCGGGAATCAAAGCGGTATGACCAATTTGGTAAAAAGGTCTTTTCCTCTTTGAGCGCTGGACTGCGGTCTTGTAATACCGCGTGCCTCTTGGGCCGCTACACCCACTCCCTGTGGGATACGGTCGAGGAGTGTCTGCCGCAATGCCCCCAGGAGGTGCGGGACAAGCTCACCCGGGCCTTAGTTGAAGGCCGGGATGCGGCGCGGTACTCGATCCGTTGTGGTCTTGACACGACCGACTCGCTGGGTCGGGCGATGTCCACAACGGTGGCGATTCGTTGCCATGCTTGGCTGAGATCTGCCAACTTCTCGCCAGATGTCCAAAATTCACTCATGGACATGCCATTTGATGGCAGTCGCCTGTTTGGTGACAAAGCGGACCACGCGCTGGAGCGCTTCAAGGACTCCAGGGTCACGGCCAAGTCCTTGGATCTTTCGACCCAGCGCCAGCAGACGGGTTCGTTTCGGCCCTTTCGTGGCCAAGGGAGGGGAGGTCCCACACGTGCTGCCAGCCACGCGACGCAGAGCGCTCCCCAGCGCGGTGGCGGCCGTGGTTTCCGCCGTGGTGGCGGTAGAGGCCAGCGGCGTGGTCAGTCCACGCCTCCCTCCGCTGCTGCGTCCAAGCCTTCCTAGTCCGAGCTTTCGGGCTCACGTGACGCCAGTGGGTGGCAGGGTTCGCCATCACCACTCCCGCTGGCGCGCGATAACATCGGACAGGTGGGTGCTGCAGCTTGTCCGAAGGGGCTATGCCCTCCCCTTCGAGTCCACTCCTCCAGCCATGCCACCGCAGAACCACCGTGTGTCGGGGGCCCACTTGACACTTCTGCAGGAGGAAGTTACGGCCCTCTTGGCCAAGGGGGCCATCGAGCGCGTTTCTGGGCCAGAAGTAGGGTGTGGTTGCTACTCCCACTACTTTCTGGTGCCCAAGAAGGACAAAGGAGGCCTGCGTCCTATCTTGGACCTACGGAACGTCAACGGCTTCCTCCGGAAGGAGAAGTTCAAGATGTTGACTTTGGCTCAGGTCTTGGCTGCTCTAGACCCACAAGACTGGATGGTAGCGTTGGACTTGCAGGATGCGTATTTTCACATCCCCGTCCTGCCGGCCCACCGGCGTTACCTGCGGTTCACGGTAGGCCACGAGCACTTTCAGTTTATCGTGCTCCCCTTCGGCCTTACCAGCGCCCCACGGGTGTTCACGAAAGTGATGGCGGTGGTCGCAGCTCATCTGCGCCGGTTAGGGGTGTCAGTCTTCCCCTACCTCGACGACTGGTTGTTGAAGGCGGGCTCGCCCCAGACAGTCGTCCACCACCTTCAGATGACGGCAGACCTCCTGCACGAGCTGGGGTTTTCCATCAATGTGCCGAAATCACACCTGTGTCCCTCTCAAAAGCTCCTTTTCATCGGAGCGGTTCTCGACTCGGCGCAGTTTCGGGTTTATCCCCCGGAACGGCGGGTCCGGGATATTCAGGCTCTGATTCCCATCTTTCAGCCGTTATCCCGGGTTTCGGTCAGGTTGACGCTGCGGCTTCTGGGGCTGATGGCCTCCTGCATCCTACTGGTGCATCACGCCAGGTGGCGGATGCGGGCTCTGCAGTGGGACCTGAAGTTTCAGTGGGCCCAGCATCAGGGCAACCTATCCGACCATGTCCTGATCTCGGAGGGCACTGCGAGACAGTTGCAGTGGTGGCTTACGGACCGCGATTGGGTCAGAGGCAGATCCCTCTCCCTTCCCCAACCGGAGCACGTGGTTGTGACGGACGCGTCCCTCCAGGGCTGGGGTGGCCACTTGGGAGAGGCGGAGATCAGAGGCATCTGGTCTCCGGCGGAGTCCCGGCTCCATATCAACATGTTGGAGCTACGGGCGATTCGCCTAGCACTGAAGGCATTCCTCCCCTTTGTCAACGGGAGTGTAGTGCAGGTGTTCACGGACAACACCACCGCCATGTGGTACTGCAACAAACAGGGCGGTGTGGGGTCGTGGACCCTTTGCCAGGAGGCTCTGCGTCTCTGGCAATGGCTGGAACGTCAGGGCGTGACTCTTACGGTTCAACACCTGGCAGGTTCTCTGAACGCCAGGGCGGACGAACTCAGCCGTCGGTGCTCGGTGGATCACGAATGGCGTCTGAACTCGGACGTGGCGAGAGGCCTCTTTCAGCAATGGGGAGAGCCTTGGTTAGATCTATTCGCCACAGAAGAGAACGCGCAATGTCATCAGTTCTGCGCGTTGGAGTTTCCAAGACGGCACTCGCTCGGCGACGCCTTTCGGCGCGAGTGGAGTTGCGGTCTGTTGTACGCCTTTCCGCCTATACCACTTCTGCCCAGAGTGCTGAAGAAGATCAGGCGCGACCGGGCCCAAGTTATCCTTGTGGCTCCGGACTGGGCTCGAAGGTACTGGTATCCCGAGCTACTCAGCATGACAGTCGGTCCCTCGATCCGCCTGCCCCTTCAGGAGGACCTTCTGTCGCAGCAGCAGGGGACGGTCCTCCACCCGAACCTGTCCAGTCTCCACCTCCATGCTTGGAGATTGAGCGGCGACAGTTGAGGCCATTTGACTTGCCTCCTGAAGTCTGTGATGTCATTCTGGCAGCCAGGCGTCCCTCCACAAAGTCGGTATACGCCTGCCGGTGGAACAGATTTGTGGCATGGTGCACAGCAAAGGCTGTGGACCCCCTTTCTGCCCCTCTGTCTGAGGTTCTCCTCTTCCTTCTTTCCCTTGCCCAGCAGGGCTCTGCTCTGGGCACTATCAAGGGCTATCTTTCTGCCCTTTCCGCCTTCTTAAGGCTACCTGATCAGCCATCTTTATTCAAGTCCCCTATTGTATTACGATTCTTGAAAGGCATCACGCACATGTATCCACCTGCTCCGTTCGTGATGCCTCAGTGGGACTTGAACCTGGTTCTGACTTTCCTGATGTGTGCTCCCTTTGAGCCTCTTCATTCCTGTCCTCTCCGTCTTCTCACTTTAAAGACGGCCTTCCTGGTTGCCATCACCTCTGCCAGGAGGGTGAGTGAGCTCCAGGCCCTTTCTATTAAACCTCCTTTCTTGTCTGTTCATCCTGACAAGGTGGTTCTTCGGACTAGACCTTCTTTCCTGCCCAAGGTAGTCTCTGCTTTTCACATTGGGCAGTCCATCACCTTGCCCTCCTTCTTCCCGCCTCCGCATCCTTCAAAGGATGAAGAGCGGCTCCATCGTCTGGACCCAAAACGTGCGCTTTCATTTTACATGGATCGCACACGCCAGTTCCGGGTGGATGACCAACTGTTTGTTGGCTACGTGGGTGAGAAGAAAGGAAGGGCGGTACAGAAACGAACCATCTCTCGGTGGGTCGTCCTGTGCATCAAAGCATGCTACTCTTTGGCTCGGAAGGAGCCTCCTGTTGGGCTGAGGGCCCATTCCACTCGGGCTACGGCGGCTACTACTGCCTTGGGCCGGGGAGTCCCTTTGCAGGACATTTGCCAGGCGGCTACGTGGGCCTCGCTGCACACCTTTGCGAGGCACTACTGCCTGGACAGTCATGTCCGGAGGGATGGCTTCTTTGGCCGTTCGGTCCTCCAGGACTTTCTGGTGTAGGTTGTATTGGTTCGCAGACCCACCACCGGGGTTGGTATTGCTGGGGTATCTATTCTAAGGTAAGGAATCTAATACTAACCTGTTTCTTTCAGATGAACAAGTTACTTACCTTCGGTAACGATATATCTGTAAGAAACAGTAGTTAGTATTAGATTCCTTACCGCCCCACCCGTCCTCCCCGTTCTGCGAACTGATACCTAGGGTTAAGGACATCCCTTTCAGGGCCCTAGTTTCAAATGGCACCAGTGTTAGTTCTCACATGGCTCTGCGTGTTCTGGCGCGGAAAAGCTGTGTGCAAAGAACTGACGTCAGCGCGCGGAGGCAGCGTCTATATACTCCAGCGACGTCATCACGGCGCACGACGCCGACGACGCGGAGCCGCAGGGGACGCCTGCAGACGACGCCTACCGACGCGCAGGGGTACTGCTACGCAAAAGTTTCCGGATCCAGACTGACGCCTGGGGATATTCTAAGGTAAGGAATCTAATACTAACTACTGTTTCTTACAGATATATCGTTACCGAAGGTAAGTAACTTGTTCATTAGGCCTATGTTGCCACATTTTACAGTGTGCACGTTAATTCTTCGCATTGTCCCCGTTTCTAGGCCTCAAAAGGGCCCGGACACCAGATTCAAGCTCCAGTCTCCTGAACCCACTCCGAGGAGCGATACAGCCCCCACCTGCATCCCTGACCCTTCACTTACTTCCTGCCGCGCAGTGCCCGGCCCGGCCTGGCTCTGCCTGCCAGTCTGCCAAGAGTATGTTATGCTTCTAGTTATCAGTCCAGCCCTCCTTCTCTGCATTCCTAAGCTACTGAATCGCATCAGTAGTTTCAGCCAGGGTCTAGCCTTTCTGTCTCCATGTAAGAGAAATACTGTATTAATATTCATAGCATATTCCTCGCACACACAATACATGTAGAATACTGCATGCACCAGTCTTGGTGTAAAGTAGCCTTTGCCCTGATAACTTTTGGATTCTATCGACATGTACTCCAAACACCAGATACTAGATATGATATAGGTACATGTCCTTCTGACACCGCAGACTTTTAGTCTCTTCTTCTAGCGCAGAAGTCATAGCCCCCAGTTCTTCCTGGTAACACGTCATTGCCCGTTTGCGCGCACCACTAGGTTAAAGGTCCCAGCTGCTCAGGTAGCCCCCTCCATGTTTCCGCCCCATTCATGACACTTCTGTGACGTTTACATCACATGTCTATGTATACGCCCTGTACACGCCTTCTTGTTACACCATTTTGTCCTTATCTTTCGCGACTGCTACGAGTTACGCCTACTGCTACGCCTACTGTATTGAATGTAATGTAATGGTTTTAGTATATATACTGTGTACTGTTACTGAAAGTTACCCTTCTTTTTACTCCCTTACCCTTACCCATTCCCCGGCAGCTGCCATCCATTCTATTTCCGTGCAGGCTATCCCGTTCCTGTCCCTTCCCTTATGCATGATTAAAGCCTGTAAGACTCAAGATACCTCGAATCCTGTCTCTTATTTATTGAGCTATCTGTTTTATTCACTGTATTCAAAAATAGTACCGGTAATTAATTATTTATTTACCACATAATGGCGCCCGAACAGGGACTTGCCCTTTCCCCACGCGCCGGCGAAGCCACGCAGGCCCCCTGACCCTCTGCAGCCGTGACGGAACCATACCGTGCACGTGCAGATATTTCTGCTTCAAGTATCCCTCAGGCCCACGGAGGAGACGGAGGTTGCGGTCCAGCATCCAGACGAGGCGGTGAGGAACGCGGCGAGTCCCGACCAGAGCCCAAGCCGAGAGTACAAGGTCCGAGGTATCCGGAGGCCCACCTGTAACTGAAGTCCGAAGTTCGTAGTCCGACGTCATAGCAGTCCAGTCCAGTCCGAGGCCTTCCGTTCTTGCTGCCCGGTGAGTACCGTTGCTGGGGTAGTATCTAGACAGGGTCAATTAATTTGTCTCTGGTCCAGTGGGTTTGGGTACACAGATCCAGTCCAAAGTGTTCACCTAGGTGGACGCGGGTCCTGACGTGTCTCTTTATGGGACCGGTATGTTTCGTACTGTTTTAGCAGTGCATCTAGTAATTCTAGTATGTTCCGTTCTCGAGAAATTCATGTCTCTGTTTTCAGTATACCAGGTAATATTTCTGTCCGAACTGTTATTCTAAATGTTATTTAATGTGTTTTCAATGTCGTGGTATGAGTGATTTGTTTTTCTGGTCATTACTGTGTTTATCGTGTATCGTATTGTGTTCGGATTCAAGTCTAAGCATGCCTCTGTTCTCTAAGTTACGTCAGTTAAAAACCCGAAAAGGGTTACTCGAGGAAGCAGTTCCTGTCCCGCCTAGGGACAGTCCGGGACATTTTATGTATCATAAGCATGGCTTAAGTGCCATATTGTATTTAGATTTATGGGTCGATTACACCAAAGGTCTGGAAGAGAAATATAGATGGCCTGTATCAGGTACATGGGATGCCGAGTGCATCATGCGAGTAGAAGAGGCATTATGGAAAAAGAAAGCCAGACAGTCCCAGAAAGATGCCATCGAGTTATGGCGCAAAGAATCTCATAAAAGAACCGAAAAAGAAATCAGAAAAACAGAATTAAGTAGAGAATCCTCAGAAAGAGCCCAAGAAAGGGAATTAATCAAAGTAGGTGAACGAGTTAAAGCAGAACAGTCAGACAGACAGAGAAATGCCCTTATCAAGGGTATGTATCCTCTTCTTGCCGAGGGCTTGCCAAAAGCAACCCCGGAAGCACCCTGTAATTTCCCGCCACCATTAGTCCCGATTAAGCTACGTCACAAACCGACCGCAGCTGATATTTTTCTCTCGTCCTATTTGGACGATACAGTCCCAGAATATGCAAATCCTGTTCCGCCTGCTCCTGTAAATAATGTAATTCCTGTTCCTCCAGCCACCGGGGCCGTGGGTGCAGTTCCCGTTATAGCACCCCCGGCCCAGCCGACAGTACATGTACCCGCTACATCAGTCACTCTACCAGCACGTACAGTACCCACCGACGATTCTAGTTTAGGAGCCGCGGGGGGAGATTCTCCTGGTACCCCGCCTCAACACAGACGTATGACGCTACATGAACTAGCGTTACAGCGTACGCCAAAAGTGACTACATTCACAGATATCAAGCGAGCACTTACCGAATGTCGTTATGATCCAGTCCCAGGCGATGGTACTATGGTCATATATTCATTACGTTTAAGGCGGGTGACCGACTATTTGGACACCCTGCCCGGTATGAGAGAACATCTAGACAGAATATATCGTTTTATCCGTACAGGAGTGAATCCAGAAAGCATTCGCGAAGCCATGGCTCAAAGAAAAGTCGAGACTCAGCTCATGCTTTTAAAGTTTTTTATTAACTGTTTAATAAGAGAACAAGATTGTCCGGAAAAAGATCAAGAAGAAATGAAAGTCCTGACCAGGTGGAGTGACCATATAGCCGAGGGAAGACACAAAACACAAAATTGTATAGAGAGTATGTACAAGAAAATTCGTAGGGAAATAATAAAGTGAAACGAGAAGCAACACAAGCAACCGAGAAAGAAGACGACTCTTTCACTGAAGAGGTAGACGACGAGAATCCCTCCAGAATAGCGTATGTAGGTAGAACGAGACTTTCCGACCGACATTCACGCCCAGATCATAAGAAAGTTTTCCCTCCTCCAGCACCAGAACAGTGTTCTCTTGAGCAAGTATTCCAAGCTACCGATCATATTCTGAAATCACGAATAGGCTATAGTGAGCTCAGTACAATACATGAACAAGAACTAGCCCGATCAGCAGTCCGGTGGACTACTGATTCTACCACTTTTCCAGACGAAATAGTGGCACAAATGTTTCTGAAACTGCCCCCAACCGAGCAGCGACTGGTGGGTATGTATATGATCCAGCATCTCATTATACTGTATGAGGAACAGCATTCTGATCCAGGTCCACTACATGATGTATTGAACGAGTTACTCCAGTACAGATGGAAAGGTCTAGGTACCGATTTAATTAGTGTCATTCTAGAACAGCGCCACAAATATCGAACGTTTCTGAATCCACATTTTGTTCACGTCTCACCCCCAGAAAGTAAATCATTTTACATAGATAGACAGAATCCGTTACGAGAAGTACACCCAGTTAGGACAACGGGTGGTGATCTAGAACGAGTATTTGTTTACACCCCCATCACAAAGATGGAACTCTTAGAGATGAAGAAGTTAATTCCCTGTCACGATAAAGATCCAGCAGGGTTCCATCGTGAATTAAAGGACATGCTCCGTATGGGAGAATACACGTATCCTGATATCATTAAAATGTTAAAGGTCCTGTTGCCTGCGGGCATATATGAAAAACTCAAAGAAAAAGAATGGGAGGTGGGAGAGAAAAAGATAGATTGGACAGCTCTAGAAGCTGAAGATAATACACGAGTACCAGGTACCGGTCTTGGGGGGAAAGCTAAAGAATTGCCCGAGTTATTGATACAAGTTTTGCCAAGATTACTAGCCACGAAAAAGGAAGATTGGGATGCCATTTCAGCTTGTAAACAGAAACAAGACGAAGACACTAGTGATTTTTATTCTAGATTTGAAAAATGTTTTATTATTAATAGTGGTCTGAAAACAAGTAGTGAATCATACCCTCATCTTTTTGTTACCAAACTAGTCGAGAATTCAAGTCCACAAGTTAAAAATCGAGTATTGAAAGTCGAAAGTACCTGGCAAGCTAATACTCCGTCACAGATGTTACAAATGCTCCAGTATCACCAGAACAGAATCAGGGAAGAGCAGGAACACGAAAGGAGACGTATGAAAGACACGAAAATGAAAGTATTAGTTGCACAATCTGTTCCGCAAGACAGTCAGAAGAGGGGTCCGAATCAAGCCAGTCATCCTACAGCTCCCGTTAAAGGGACCTGCAATTACTGTAAACAGCCAGGTCATTTTATAAACGAGTGTGCAGTTCTGAAACACAACATAGCTACTGGTAAAACTAAAGAGAGACCACGTCCGCCTAGACAAGAACAAGTTTCACAGACTTCTCAGCCACCACAGAATGCACAACAGACAGTTACAGCACCGCAGCCTATCGCTGCAACACAGCATGTTACACAACAGATGTACCAGTATGCACAGACAGAGTATCCAGATTATCAGCCGTATTCATGAAACAGCCTAGAGAGGGAGGTAGGCTTGCCTCTCATCGAGATACCTGTAGATAAAGAGGGTCCCTATGTACACAGTCAAGTATTAGGGAAAGACAGAAAGTTTCTGATTGATACAGGGGCAAGTAGGACTACCATCAGTCATGACGAGGTTCCAGGGGCTCCGCTCTCGGGCTCTAGAAATGTTTCCCTTGGATTTTCAGGAAAGCCTATTGTTAATGAAATATCGAAACCAGTTACTCTAGAAGTCGGTCCATTGTCCCGAACTACTGATTTGTTACTCACGAAATCTTGTCCAGAAAATTTGTTAGGCATTAAGACATTGAAGGAATTAGGAGCAGTCATTTGTTGTTCCCCAGAAGGGGTCCGCCTGTTCCTCAGAGATTTTAAAGGTCATTATGTATTACGTGATTTTGATCCAAGATTATTGAATGTACCACAGCATTTATGGGCGCAAGGTCCAACTGATGTTGGTTGTATGCATATCACACCCCATCGTGTGACTCTGAAGCAAGGTCTTTCCCATAGAACAGGGTTAGATCTAGAAAATGAAGTATATGATTTAGGTAATTATTCCTCGAATTTCATGGTCCTGAATGTTCAGTCCGATACTACTCCAGATTTGCCCGCTATTTCAGTACTACCAGTCAAAGGCGAATTATGTGTCAGAAAGAATGGTTCCGCACATGTAGGACATAGTGATTGTACTACTATTGTCAAGTATAGTGACAGTGGAAAATCTATTTTCAAAGCCTCACGTCATTCTTATTTTGTTTGTGGTCAGACCGCATATGTTCGTCTGCCCCTCGATTGGGATGGAACATGTTACATTGCCTTCCTACTGCCACCAGTTTTTCTAGCCCCATCCGATTATCACAGAAACACACATCTAGTACACGTTAGACATAGAAGGGAGACCGAGTCCCCAATTGTCGATCAAACTGAAACTGCTCTAGAACAATATCAAGACTTCAATAAAGGTTTCTTTTTCTTCATAGGACCTGTCCAGAATAGTAAGTTAATACGTAGGTTAACCAGAACCCTTGAAGCAGTAGTGAATGAGACTACTTCCGCTCTAGGTAACTTAACTGAAGAGCAATCTGCTATGCGTTTTGTTGTGCTCCAAAATCGTCTCGTTCTTGACGTCATACTGGCCGATAGAGGAGGAGCTTGTAGAGTCATTGGATCTAGTTGCTGCATTTTCATTCCTAATAACGCGCCGTCTGTTTATTCAGCTATAACCAGACTTCATAAAATTGCCCATCAGTTACACCAGAATCCAGGCACTTGGACATGGTCCGGTTGGCTCTGGAGTATCATATCTGCCTGGGGATGGAAAGTATTGTCATTCCTAGGTATAGCAGTAATGATCATATTCAGTTGCTGCCTCTGTTTACAATGTGGCCCTGCGATTTGCGGCATGTGTGCTACCTCTTGTATTCCTAGTCCTAAATCCCGTTCCAAGACAATTCGAGACGAGCAAATGATGCTATATGAACAGATAGATGGTATCATGAATATTGATGTTTCCTGATGGAAACGTAGGGCACAAGGAGGGAATGTGGAAAAGTAAATTTTGCCATGTTATATGTGCCTACGTGTTCCCCATCCTATGCTATATGTGCATGATCGATATGCATGTAATCCCTTATGATCAATTAAAAACGCAATTATAGTTGTGTCCAACTCTAGTATGCCAGTTTCCAGTTCTCGTGAAAGCAACGAGTATTAGGCCTATGTTGCCACATTTTACAGTGTGCACGTTAATTCTTCGCATTGTCCCCGTTTCTAGGCCTCAAAAGGGCCCGGACACCAGATTCAAGCTCCAGTCTCCTGAACCCACTCCGAGGAGCGATACAGCCCCCACCTGCATCCCTGACCCTTCACTTACTTCCTGCCGCGCAGTGCCCGGCCCGGCCTGGCTCTGCCTGCCAGTCTGCCAAGAGTATGTTATGCTTCTAGTTATCAGTCCAGCCCTCCTTCTCTGCATTCCTAAGCTACTGAATCGCATCAGTAGTTTCAGCCAGGGTCTAGCCTTTCTGTCTCCATGTAAGAGAAATACTGTATTAATATTCATAGAATATTCCTCGCACACGCAATACATGTAGAATACTGCATGCACCAGTCTTGGTGTAAAGTAGCCTTTGCCCTGATAACTTTTGGATTCTATCGACATGTACTCCAAACACCAGATACTAGATATGATATAGGTACATGTCGTTCTGACACCGCAGACTTTTAGTCTCTTCTTCTAGCTCAGAAGTCATAGCCCCCAGTTCTTCCTGGTAACACGTCATTGCCCGTTTGCGCGCACCACTAGGTTAAAGGTCCCAGCTGCTCAGGTAGCCCCCTCCATGTTTCCGCCCCATTCATGACACTTCTGTGACGTTTACATCACATGTCTATGTATACGCCCTGTACACGCCTTCTTGTTACACCATTTTGTCCTTATCTTTCGCGACTGCTACGAGTTACGCCTACTGCTACGCCTACTGTATTGAATGTAATGTAATTGTTTTAGTATATATACTGTGTACTGTTACTGAAAGTTACCCTTCTTTTTACTCCCTTACCCTTACCCATTCCCCGGCAGCTGCCATCCATTCTATTTCCGTGCAGGCTATCCCGTTCCTGTCCCTTCCCTTATGCATGATTAAAGCCTGTAAGACTCAAGATACCTCGAATCCTGTCTCTTATTTATTGAGCTATCTGTTTTATTCACTGTATTCAAAAATAGTACCGGTAATTAATTATTTATTTACCACATGAACATACCCCAAGCTGTCAGATTTGGTTTACAGGCATTTATCCCAAGAATCGAAGCCTCCTCAGTCCTGGTCCAAGTAGACAACATGACTGCAATGTTTAATGTAGTAAAACAAAGAGGAACAAAGTTACATTTTCTGTTTTATCTCAATGGAAGCCCAGAGTTTGTGGAATTGGGCTATTCAGCACTAAAGTTTTACAGCAGAGCACTTGTATGTGCGATCAGCAACTGGACAGATAAAATTAGCCAATGTGCAGGAGAGTGCTACGAATAGGAGTTGAACAAAGTCCAATTGAACTGGACCTTCCTACTCTGGGGCAAGCCAATGTTTTATCTTTTTGCAACCAACATGAACTGCAAATGCTGGCAGTGCACCAGCAGACATGCGCTGCCAGGGTTCATGGGGAGAAGTGTTTTTGATGGTCATTGAACTTTGCCTACATCGCTTTTTCATCGCTTTCCCTTATGTTGAGAGTACTGAGCAAGACGAGATGAGACCATGTTTAATCTTAATAGCTCCAGCATGGCCAAGACAGTATTGATTCACGTAACAACTTCTCCTGTCAGCAGCATCACAAAAATGACTAACAACATCAGCAGACCAGTTGCCTCTATCTAAAGGGCAAGTTGTCTACCTTGACCCTGTATCGATGAGCTTGCCAGCTTTGCTCCTAAATTCAATGAGTTTTGCCACCTAGATATTCCAGACAAATGCAGAAGGATATTTGCACAGGCCAAGCTTTGTCCACAAATAAAACTTACAGAACAAAATGGAAAAGATTGTTTCTGGTGTAAAAAACACAACTTTCAACCATCAACAGCATTGTCACATCAGATGCTCCCATAATTGCTTAGAGAAGCATTGTTGGGTCTAGACATGCCTCAATAAAGATTCATATTGCAGCAATTTTGCATTTTTTAAGAGATTCCGACATACCAACACTATGTACTGTTTCTTCCCCTATGTTGAGTCCTAGAAACTAAAAACTGTTCTCTCTGAACTGAAATGCCCGGCTTTAGCCGATCCACAAAGTACATTTCTCAGAAGGCAGCACTCCTGCTAACCTTAACATCCGCGAGTAGAGTCCATGAAATGCAGGTATTCAGTCAAATGCAGGTATTCAGCCAGTCCACTAGTACATTTCTTAGAAGGCAACACTCCTGCTAGCCTTAACGTCAGCGAGTAGAGTCAGTGAAATGCAGGTATTCACGATAACACGTTTCCTTAATTTCGCTAAAACAAAGTCATGCTAATAATGAACCAAAATTCCCACCCACTTTCAGCTGAAAGTGCCTTTGCTATTAAAAACTTTTTTCCAAAATCCATCCAATGCAAGAAAGAGCACTCACGCCACACATAACACTTCAGGAGATCTCAAAGTCTAAAATGATGGATCCCAGTATTTTGTAATTCTCCAGTATTGGGGTGTCTTTCATAGATTCACATGCCTGAATCATTCCCCGTCGTCGGAGTGGGAGTCCCACAATACATAAAAAAGCAATAATATGCCATAATTACATAGAAACAACCTGGTAAAACCAACCAGGAAGTAAAGTAGCCCAAGCTACAGGAGAAATAACCTCCACATCCATGACTATCCTAGTCATTTTGTATAGTCCAAACTGCAGCCAATCAGGCGAAAGCACCCACCAGAAGGTTCTCCCCAGAGGCTCAGGCTCTCAGATTTTCTTCCGCACGTCGTGTGAAGGGAGTCTCTCTGAGCTCTGCTCAGTACTTCTCTAATTTCCTTCAGGAATCTACTTTTGAAAATGTCATCATCCAAGAAATCTTTATTCAGGCTCTGTGACTCTTGTGGAAAGCTCAGGCTTTCAAGGAAGACCCCCACAAGAAGTGCATCTA
Source organism: Lissotriton helveticus (assembly GCF_964261635.1). NCBI lineage: Eukaryota > Metazoa > Chordata > Amphibia > Caudata > Salamandridae > Lissotriton > Lissotriton helveticus. The sequence continues at coordinate 108,908,286 of NC_136067.1, forward strand.
CTGCCTGTACCCTGACCGCCAGGTGAAGGACTGCAAGATTTGTAGGACCTTCCCTCAGAAAACCCTCAGGGACAGGGAGGGCCGCCTGCTTTTGTGGCTACAAAAGCTAAAGGATCAGGATCATCTTGTTTCAGAGGTAGGCAGTATTGCCTCTGGGTCTACCTCAGCCTCTAGAAAGAGGGCTGCAGATGAGGTACTTTCTTCTCCTGGGACTAAAGTTGCTAGGGAGCAGCAACCTACTAAGGGGTCTGAGAGGCCTTCCGCATCTAAGGCTACTCCCCCTACTAAGGAAAAAGTTGGGTCATCCACGCCCCCGAGAAGATCAACCCAAAAGTTACCTCAAACATCTTCTGAGAAGACTTTACCTCAGAAATCGACCCTGCCGTCGACGGTGCCTCAGTCAACTTCTTCGTCGACCAGGATTCCAGTCAGCGCTACTTCAACGTCTACGGTAACTTTTACCTCTCCTAAGCCTGACATGATTATGTCAACAGCGTCTTCACCGTCGACAATGGTCTATGTATCCATATCCGTCAGACCTATCTCGTCGAGGACAGAGTCTTCATCTGCCGTCGTCAGCGCCTCGTCGACGAGCAAGCTGAAGAAAATTCCGTCGACATTAGCTTCGTCGACGGTTGCCTTACCGTCGACGAAGAAACCACAGTCGACGAAGCCATCATCGCCGACGCGGACATCATCATCGACGAGGACATCAACGTCGACGAAGCCACTGCCGTTGACGAAGACACCGCCGTCGACGGAGCTACCGCCGTCAACGAAAGTAACTTTATCGTCGACGAGCCCTGTGATGGGACCTCCGTCAACGCCGCAACTATCCTCATGTACCACCATGCAGGTCTTGTCGCTGTCTACTGTGTTTACATCCGCACCAAAACCTTATTTGCTTCAAAGGCGAGGTTCAATCTTGGAACCTTTATCTCCTCTACACTTGTCACTTCAAGTTCCAGACAAGTTACTGGATTCTAATCAAAGCGAAGAGGATTCCGTTATTGAGGAAAAGTTTGGGACAGCAATAAGTCCTTCGGAATTAAATATTAAATATCAGGAGGATGAACAGGAAGATCTGTATTCACCTGAGCACGTGATGTTGCCTGTGGCTAGTAATGTTTCTTCAGCTCAAGTGCCCATAGCATTGCTTACAAACCTGCAGAGCATGCTGGATGATTATTACAGGCGTTTTCCTCCATTAGAGTCAGCAAGCTCTGTACCTCCTACTCCAGTAGTTCAAACGCCTGTTCCGGATTTCAGACCCCCGAAGTCACCTCCACCTACAACGTCCAATCAACCAGACGAGCAGCATTCCTCTGATGAAGAAGAAAGTGAAGAAGGAGAAGTGGACGATAGCTCCTTGATGTCGGAGTGGGATGATTATCAGGTGCAAACTCCTTCTCCTCCACCACCGGCTACCTCTGATTCACCTCCAGTGGATGTAGGTGGTTTTCACCTTTTAATGGAGCGGGCTACAAAACGCTTCCATGTTGAAATGGAACATACAGAGCAGGAGTGCTTTTTGTATGATTTAAAAGACCAGCCGAGGAAGCAATCAAAGTCTATTCCAATCATAGAATTTATCTGGAAGGTGGGAATTAAAGTTATGTCTACTCTGGCTTCCATACCTCTGGCCCAGCCAAGAATTGATAAGAAATATAAGGCTCCTGATAAGTCCCCAGCTTGCCTTGTGGGGCACCTGTAGTTGGATTCAGTAATTGTACAGGCTGCGCAGAAAAGATCAAGGAACCCTTCTTCTCCAATCGCAGCCCCTCCAGATAGGGATGGCATGCGTTTGGATGCTATTGGAAAGCGAGTTTCAACTATGGCAGCTACCACAGTCCGAGCCGCCAACTCACTGGCCATCCTGGGCAGATATGACCGGCAAATGTGGTCGGATATCGCGCCATATGTTAATTTGCTGCCAGAACCTTCCAAGTCCGAAGCTCTAAAAGTTCTACAGGAAGGAGAAAGAATATCAGCAGAGATAATTGATTCTTCAGTTGACGTAGCCTCAACTGGCTTCAGGCAATTAGCAGGGGCTGCCGTCTTACGCAGGCAAGGTTGGCTTAAGTCCACTTTGTTCCTCCAAGAGGTCCAAGCCAAGGTATTGGACATGCCTTACGACGGAGAGCATCTGTTTGGTCCGCAAGTGCAAGAATCACTGCAGACAGTCAAAAGGGACACGGAGACGGCTAGATCCTTGGGCACCCCACAATTTCGTAAGCCGCCCTTGCGAGGCGTGAGAGGACAGGGATCATTCTCTAACAGGGGAGGATATAGTCAACAGTCCTCCTACAGACAGGGAAATCAACGCTACCAAGGCCAACGTTATCAGTCCTACGCTCAGCGCAACACCAATTACTCCCAGAACAAGAGAGAACCTGCTTCTCGCGGAAAGGATAAACGGCAATGAGCCTTGTCACCTGCCACCGCTTCAACCGCAATCTGACAAATAAATTGGAGGACAATATCGAAATTCTACTCAAAATGGTTATCGATAACATCGGACAGGTGGGTCCTGGACACTCGAATTCGAAACGTTCTCCCAAAGGGCCCACCTCCAGCTCATCTCAAGGAGCTGTTTGCCAAATCAATTTGATGTTGAAAAAAGGAGCGATCGAAAAAGTTCCTCAGCATCTGAGAGGAATGGGATTCTATTTCAGATTCTTTCTAATAAAGAAAAAGTCAGGAGAATGGCATCCAATTCTAGATCTCCGTGCTTTAAACACATTTCTGAAAAGGCTGACATTCCGAATGCTGTCGCTACAGGAAATATTGCATCTTCTATCAGCGAGAGACTACATGGCGACCTTGGATCTCCACGATGCATATTTCCACATCCCCATCTTACCTCGTCACAGAAAGTTTCTGTGATTCTGAGTGGCTGGCAGGGATTATCAATTCAGGGTCCTTCCCTTTGGACTACGCTCAGCACCCAGGGTATTTCCAAAAGTCCTGGCGCCGGTAGCAGCACACCTCCGGCTGGAGGGAATACAAATTTTTCCTTACTTAGACGATTGCCTTATCAAGGCCAATTCTTACGCAGACAACCAGTTACATCGGTGTCTCGTTCTCTTTCAGTCTCTGGATCTGTCCATCAACGTCAGCAAATCACAGTTAGTTCCATCCCAAAGACAAGCCTTCTTGGGAGCGACACTGGACACTCAGCGGCTCCAAGCGTTTGTATCGGACGAAAGACAAAGAAAGATACAAAACATGGCTCGGAATCTACTTTTAAGAAAGTCAATTTCTGTCCGACACTTCAAATCCTTTCTGGGGATGGTATCGTCATGCATTACCTTGATACCAAATTGCCGTCTCAGAATGAGACCTCTTCAGGAAGAACTCAGCTGGCAATGGTTGCAGGTCTCAGTCTCATTCGAGGATCTCATCCAGATCACCCCCCGCATGAGAGGTGCCCTTCGCTGGTGGACACAGAGAAAGAATTTGAAACAAGGTTGTGCGTTCCTTCAAGACGCTCCAACCTTTACAATTACCACAGACGCATCCCTCGAAGGATGGTGAGCTCATCTTCAGGAACTAACAATCAGCGGCAAGTGGAGTCCTCAGCAGAAGCAATGGCACATCAATCTGTTTGTACTCAGTCATTTTCCTAGCCCTCAAGGCCTTTCGCGCTGTCATTCAGGGAGCCACGGTATTGGTTCGCACAGAGAATACGACGAGTATGTACTATGTGAACAAGCAAGGGGGCACAAGATCGGCTCCTTTGTCTCAGGAAGCCCAACAGCTGTGGGAATGGGCGATACGACACGGAATAAATCTTAAGGCGATGCATGTACCGGGAACGGCAAACGTTCTTGCGGATACTTTCAGCAGGACAACAGTGTCAAATCACGAGTGGGAACTCCATCAGCAAACTTTGGATCGGATTTTTCAACAGTGGGGTCTTCCAGATCTAGACCTTTTTGCGACCAGAAAGAACAGCAAATGCCGGTTCTTTGCAAGCTGGCATCCCCAAAAAGACTAGTAGCAAAAAGAAGTATAAAGTTCCCCGATCGGACTAAGTAGAAGGCGTGTGTGTATGTAAAGTGTAGAGAGAAAGATATTCAAGAGGGAAAGAGGAAGGAGGAATTTCCCTCTTGGGAACTAGAACCCTCACACACCCAGCAAGCTAGGTGTCATGCTTCATCATATGGGTCCTACTCCTTGTCAGACTGGCGCGGAGAATAAATAGTCAGTGTAGGTAATGGCTGCACTTCCGGACTTAACCCTGATTGCCCAAATCTGCCACTGTTATCGTTCCGAACAGTGAGCAATAGACGCCAGGAAGTGTACTTGGCTGGATTAGCCCGGTTGTGAGTGGTTGTTACCACGACTTGATACCGGCTTACGTTTGAGGATATAATTTGTCCTCCCCTTCCCCCCCCCTCTCTTCTAAGGTGCCTGACTCTTCTGTGCAGGTCCCACAGGAGCAGACTGCGGGGCACCTTAGGGATACGCTTAGGGTAAGCGTTTCACCATCTTCTTTCGATTAGGCTCCTTTGGGCCCTTTTAACATTTTCAGTGTGTCTTTGTTGTGTATAGAAGAGCGCACCTAGTTTTCATAGGAGACCTACACTGACTATTCTCCGTATATGTTCTCCCTTTCTCCCTAGGTTGCGCCATTCTAAGCAGGAACAGTTGGCCTGCCCCACTACAGACCTTAAGACTCAAGGTTGTATCAACATATTTTTTAATTCACTGTGTAGTACTGAGCACTGAGGTCCTGAGGAATTGCTAGAATAGCAAGAAACATGTCGATCTAAATAGAGGGTTGCAGGTATTTCGCCGCAAATACTCATGGCGTTTATCTCCCCTCCCACTATTTTAACCAAGGGAGCTAGCCACACCATTAAAGTTCATTGTGGACTAGCTCACCTTTTTTAACTCTCTATCACTTTTTTCACGACTACACATTCACCTGACCTCTCACACGCATGCACCATATGGCTGGAACAAAAGATCTCCGCTAAAGAGCCCCTTCGCGGGTGCCCGTCAGACATTGCAGCGCCAGTCTGACGAGGAGCAGGACCTGTAGAAAAAGGGTTCAGGCAGATCAGGTCGATTACCCCTTTTCAAGGTTTGCCCGGCGTTAGCCGCTTCTCACCCAACTCACGGTTACCAAATAAAGAGGCAGGCGCTGGAGACTGGAAGGCAGGAAACAGGAGTTTATTTCCGACGGAGCAGAACACATCAGATCAGACAACGAGGTATCGTTTCGAGGTGCTCTAACCGCATCTCTGAGGCCTGGCCTCTTATACACAGTTTTATGGCTTTATTAAATTTGTGACATCCGTGGTATTGCTTTGAAGTACGGAAAAGGCATCTTTGGAATCCCCAGTTCAGGCCCGTTCCCACACATATCTACAGTAGGAGCCCCCACCCCTAATCTCAGCATGATGGCTATCGCGCAGCTGGACATTCCGCTGGGAACAGAAATGCGGGCGATCGGTCGGATCTAGGGGTGTGAGGGTATTGATTAATTAATCCCCGCTCCTTTGATGTGAGGCGAGGTCCTACTGTAGGGGCAATAAACTGCATCTGTTGGGCTAAGTAATGGCCGGGGATCAGGCCGAACAATCGGGCAAGGAGGAAGAGGTTATCAAAGGGCCTGTTTTATGAATGAGATGAAAGAGTGTGGGGGTTCAGCACGGGATGTGGCTCGGAGGCAGGGTCGCGCTGGAGGTGCGTTTAGGGCCCAAGCAGGAGAGACCGGGGGCTGTCGGGGGGGGGGGGGTGCTTGCGAGGCCGGGGAGTGAGGGGGAGAGACGCGCTGGCTATCGGCAGTAGGCAGAGAGGCCATGGCACCTAAAATGGCTGCTGTGCATATTTGTGCGTGAGTCTGAGGAAATGGACAAGATGGCGCAGATGATGTTCAGTTCACAAACTAGATTTCAACAGTCCTCCCTTTTAACATGTCTCGCCAACTTGTCAATTCGGATCTATCCCCATAAGGCCACGTATTTCCACCTCATAGAGGGGACTCATGTGCTCAGTTCCGAAGTCCAAAGTCTTAGGGCACATGCAGTTGGCAATGAGTGAACACAAAGGTGGCAAGCATTGAATACCTAGGCAACACCCACACAGTACCACGACCGGTATCAATATAAATGTAAACAACCTCCATCCCCAGTCCTTCAAAGTACCCCAGAACCAGCTCCCAAGCGACCATCCTTCCTGCTCCTGGTGAACCTCTGAGGAAAGTCTGTGGAGGTGCTCGATTGCTTTGTAGACTGAGGGCGAGTTATCTGGCACGTAGGTGCAACAGCTGGACCCGATGATGCGGCATGCTCCTCCACGGTCAGCTAGAACCACATCTAGAACAAGGCGGTTCTGAAGAGCCACCAGGCAGACTGCCTGAAGCTCGGCCGTATTGTTAGTGAGGATGCCAGCCGTGATGTTCATGGTTGTTTCTACTGCCTGGGTCAGGTGTCGGATGGCGCGGCTGTTTGCCATTGGGCCCCACAGAGGAACAAGTCCCTTCACTGCATCCAGGAACTGAGCTCCGGTGGAGTCGGCTTGTTCAATGTCTCTTGCGTGCTTCTGCCGGTGATAGTTTGCTGGGGCCACGTACGTTGGAGGGAGAATGAAGGCGATGTAGCAAGTACCCCCCCAACCTTTTGGAAGCCAAATGTAAGCTTTGGTGCCACAAACAAAGTACATATTCGGAGAAGCAACAAAGGAGGGGGGATCAATTGAGTCCAATGTTCCGGTGATGTGGCAGGAACTGTGACCCACCAGCTGTGTTCCCAGGCCTTCGAGGCACACGAGGCCCGTGACATTGATAACAGACAGAGCCACAGTCAGAGTGGCAGCAGTTCGTTTCCGTAGGTAGGAGAAGGTGGGTCTGGCTGGATTATGGAACACCTGCATTTCAACTCGTTCCTTGGCAGGGATGTCCATCTGGAAGGAGGGACCAGAGGTCAAAGGACAAAAGGGAGCAGATGTTCTTCCGGTTTTGTTCAGCCAGAACCCATGGTAGAAGTGTGACACTGTTTGACCAGAAGTGGCGTTGTCCTTGTAGCTCTCTTGCAAGAGGATCAACCAGGCAAGGCAGGAGCCGTGAACTGAGAAAGGGGACGGGATGAAAGGGATGGAGTGTCCGGTGGCATGCGGGAGCAACCCGCAGATCCAGCAGTTGGTGGCGTTGGCGGCAAGGTTGTGTTGGTGCAACAGTTGCACGAAGGAATTGTTCCAGAACTCCTTACGCCTTTCTCGGAGCTGAGGCGAAAGGGAGATCAGGTGATGCTCTTTCATAGTGGTTGGCTGTGCAGTGGTCAGCAATATCTGATGAGCGGGTGCGCTCTCTTCCAAGATCCAGAAGGAAGTCATGAGGAGGAGGCAAAAGAGGAGGACAATGAAAAGGGCAATTGTCTTCGATTTGTGTATACTGTCAGTCTTTGGGTTCCGGTAGTGGGTATTTCCGGTTGCTTCCATCATCTTCTTATCTGGCGCTTCCATCATCTTCGAGGTGCTCGGTAGTGGGCAGAACCGCAGACTTCGTTTAGCTTCTCTCCGGGTAACCCTTGGTTGTGTTTAGGCTACCGTTCTGAGATTCAACTTAGTCTGTGGTCTACTTAGCCGAAGCTCCCTCCTTTCGACGCAGGAAATACCCTTCCCTGGATGGCACAGTGGGATCAGAGATTTTTGCAAGTTTGAGTACCTCGGTATCAGGATAACAGTTCAGTGATGGCCGGTCTTTGTTCAGCAGTTCTTCTTGGGTGCTGACGTTTTCTGTTGTGGCCAGGGTCGAGGAGACCTTCTTACAGTGGTGTGCCTGCAGCCAGTGTCGTTTCCCCTCCACTCGAAGAGCCGTCCGGGTGGTGATCAGTACTTGCCAGGGGCCCGTCCACCGGGGTTCCAGACTCTTCGCCCGTTGGAAATTTCGGATCAGCACATAATCCCCCGGTTGGATATCGTGCCCCGGACCCCTGGAAGCATCGGGGATGGCCTGCTGCACCTGCTGATGAATGACAGACAACGTTTTAGTCAATTTGCACAAGTAATCAGACAGTAGGACGTCCGGGACGTCGTGAATGGAGGTCGGTTTAGGGGCAGTCCAGAGGTTCATCGGTCGCCCAAATACAACCTCGTAGGGGGTCAAATGGTGCTTAGTGGGAGTGGAGCGCATCGATAGCAATGCCAGTGGGAGGGCATCTGGCCATTTAAGTCCTGTGGTGGCCACTATCTTCGACAGTTTTAGTATCTGAAAGAAACAGGTTAGTATTAGATTCCTTACCTTAGAATATCCCCAGGCGTCAGTCTGGATCCAACAACTTTTGCGTAGCAGTACCCCTGCGCGTCGGTAGGCGTCCCCTGCGGCTCCGCGTCCGTCGTTGGCGTCGTGCGCCGTGATGACGTCGCTGGAGTATATAGACACCGCCTCCGCGCGCTGACGTCAGTTCTTCTTTTTTCCGCGCCAGTTAGCGCAGATCCGAAGAGCAGTACTCCGGTCTTTTGACCATAGTTTTTGATTACTTATCTACTCTTAAGGTGCCGGTAGGATGCCCGGTTTTAAGAATTGTGACGGGTGTAACCGCATGATGTCGGTCACGGACCCTCACCGACTCTGCCTCCGGTGCCAGGGCCCGGACCACGACGTGGACTCCTGCGTCGATTGCCGGGCCTTAACGAATAAGGCTAGACGGGAGCGGTCCCGCAAGCTACTCAAGCTCCGGGTGTCGGCCCCGCGTCGTGAGCGGTCCCGGTCCGGCTGGAGGTCGAGGGAGCGGTCGAGGGAGCGGTCGCGGAGCCGTCGGGAGCGCTTCGGAAGTCGTCCCCATTCCTCTGGTTCCTCAGGTAGGAAGCACAAGAAGTCGGGGCGTTGTCATCGTACCCCCGACTCCCCCCGACGCTCGCGCGATGCGGCCGGGGGTTCGGGTGGCCCCACCCCCGCGGCTCCGCGTGAGTCGCCGGCGCGGCCAGCTCCATACCCTACGGTCCCTGGGCAAGGCGCGTCGCGCGAGGAGATAGAGGAGTTCCTCATGGCCATGAGGGCACTGTCTCCTCCGACGGGGCCTACGGCGCCTGCGGGCCCGAGCGGTTCGGGTGCTCCTGCCCCGCCGCCGGCGGCTCCGGCCCCGGCGCCGCAGGGCCCTTCAGGGTCGACGCCGGCCGGTCCACCGGCCTCTCCGGCGCCGATTCCATCGGGGCAACCCATGGTGCCGGCTCCGGCCGGCGTCGGGGCTCCGGCGCCGGCTCCGGGCGGCGCCACCCCCATTCCCTCTCCGACTCCGGGCGCGGAGTCGGACTGGCGTCGCCCGACGCCGAGTCCGGCACCGAGGGGGCCCATTGACCAGAATATGGTGAGGATGTAGATTATGGAGAGGATTGGGAGGCGTCTGAGGACGCTCTGACCCGCGAGTGTCAGTACGACGTGGACTGGACAGGTGACTTGGGTGACGCCAGTGGTCTGGATGACTCCCCCAACCCTGGCTTTGTCTCGCCTCCTACCGTGGCTACGGAGGAGGGGGCTGCTTATTCAGTGGTGTTGATGAGGGATGCCAAGGCCTTACACCTTGAGCTCCCCGTCGCGGCCGTGAGGACTAACATCCTCACTGAGGTACTCAAACCGCAGTCATGCCCACAGGAGCCACTGCTGCCGTTCAATGAGGCCTTGACTGACGTTCTTTTGGGCACGTGGTCCAGGCCCGCTTCAGGTTCGCCTGTTGACAGGAACGTGGCTAGACGCCACCGTCTGTGTACGGGTGACCCAAAGTTCTTGTCCACCCATCCCACCCCTGAGAGCCTGGTGATCCAGGCCTCGACTTCCCAGTCCGCATTCCCGTCGGCCCCGCCCGACCGGGAATCTAAGAGGTACGACCAGTATGGTAAGAAGGTCTTTTCGTCCCTGAGTCTGGGACTGCGGTCTTGCAACACCGCATGCCTCTTAGGCCGCTACACCCACTCTCTGTGGGATACGGTCGCGGAAGCGCTGCCTGAATGCCCGCAGGAGGTACGGGCTAAGCTCGGCAAGGCTATGATTGAGGGCCGAGACGCAGCGAGATACTCCATACGGTGTGGTCTTGATACGACCGACTCACTGGGCAGAGCGATGTCCACGACGGTGGCGATTCGTCGCCACGCCTGGCTGAGGTCCGCCAAGTTTTTCGGCAGATGTCCAGAATGCATTGATGGACATGCCGTTTGATGGCTGTCACCTGTTTGGCGACCAAGCGGACCACGCGCTGGAACGCTTCAAGGACTCCAGGGTCACGGCCAAGTCCTTGGGTCTCTCGACCCAGCGCCAGCAAACTGGTTCGTTTCGCTCCTTTCGTGGCCACGGAAGGGGCGGTCCCACACGTGCTGCCAGCCACGCGCCGCAACAGACTTCTTAACGCGGCGGCGGCCGTGGGAACCGCCGTGGTTGCGGTCGGGGACAGCGGCGAGGTTAGGCCACACCTTCCCCCGCAGCTTCCGCCTCTAAATCCTCCTAGTCCGTGCTTTCAGGCCCATGTGACGCCGGTAGGCGGCAGGGTTCGCCATCACCTCTGCCACTGGCGCACGATCACATCGGACAGGTGGGTGCTGCAGCTCGTCCGAAGGGGCTACTCCCTCCCCTTCGAGACCTCTCCTCCAGCCATGCCACCGCAGAACCACCGTGTGTCGGGGGACCACTTGACACTTCTGCAGGGGGAAGTTACGGCCCTCTTGGCCAAGGGGGCCATCGAGCGCGTTCCTGGGCCAGAAGTAGGGTGTGGTTGCTATTCCCACTACTTTCTGGTGCCCAAGAAGGACAAAGGGGGCCTACGTCCTATGTTGGATCTACGGAACGTCATCGGCTTCCTCCGGAAGGAGAAGTTCATGATGTTGACTTTGGCTCAGGTCTTGGCTGCTCTAGACCCGCTAGATTGGATGGTAGCGTTGGACTTGCAGGATGCGTATTTTCACATCCCCGTCCTGCCGGCCCACCGGCGTTACCTACGGTTCACGGTAGGCCACGAGCACTTTCAGTTTATCGTGCTCCCATTCGGCCTTACCAGCTCCCCACGGGTGTTCACGAAAGTGATGGCGGTGGTCGCAGCCCATCTGCGCCGGTTGGGGGTTTCAGTCTTCCCCTACCTCGACGACTGGTTGTTGAAGGCGGGCTCACCCCAAACAGTCGTCCACCACCTTCCGATGACGGCAGACCTCCTGCACGAGCTGGGGTTTTCCATCAATGTGCCGAAATCACACCTGTGTCCCTCTCAAAAGCTCCTTTTCATCGGAGCGGTTCTCGACTCGGCGCAGTTTCGGGTTTATCCTCCGGAACGGCGAGTCCGGGATATACAGGCCTTGATTCCCATCTTTCAGCCGTTATCTCGGGTTTCGGTCAGGTTGACGCTGCGGCTGCTGGGGCTGATGGCTTCCTGCATCCTTCTGGTGCATCACGCCCGGTGGCGGATGCGGGCTCTGCAGTGGGACCTGAAGTTTCAGTGGGCCCAGCATCAGGGCAACTTGTCCGACCATGTCTTGATCTCGGAGGGCACTGCGAGACAACTGCAGTGGTGGCTTACGGACCGCGATTGGGTCCGAGGCAGATCCCTCTCCCTTCCCCAACCGGAGCACATAGTTGTGACGGACGCGTCCCTCCAGGGCTGGGGAGGCCGGTCCGAGGCAGATCCCTCTCCCTTCCCCAACCGGAGCACATAGTTGTGACGGACGCGTCCCTCCAGGGCTGGGGAGGCCACTTGGGAGAGGCAGAGATCAGAGGCATCTGGTCTCCGGCGGAGTCCCGGCTCCATATCAACTTGTTGGAGCTGCGGGCGATTCGCCTAGCACTGAAGGCATTCCTCCCATTTGTCAACGGGAGTGTAGTGCAGGTGTTCACGGACAACACCACCGCCATGTGGTACTGCAACAAGCAGGGCGGAGTGGGGTCGTGGACCCTTTGCCAGGAGGCTCTACGTCTCTGGCAATGGCTGGAACGTCAGGGCGTGACTCTGACGGTTCAACACCTGGCAGGTTCTCTGAACGCCAGGGCGGACGAACTCAGCCGTCGGTGCTCGGTGGATCACGAATGGCGTCTGAACTCGGACGTGGCGAAAGGCCTCTTTCTGCAATGGGGAGAGCCTTGGTTAGATCTATTAGCCACAGAAGAGAACGCGCAATGTCATCAGTTCTGCGCGTTGGAGTTTCCAAGACGGCACTCGCACGGAGACGCCTTTCGGCGCGAGTGGAGTTGCGGTCTGTTGTACGCCTTTCCGCCTATACCACTTCTGCCCAGAGTGCTGAAGAAGATCAGGCGCGACCGGGCCCAAGTTATCCTTGTGGCTCCGGACTGGGCTCGAAGGTACTGGTATCCCGAGCTACTCAGCATGTCAGTCGGTCCCTCGATCCGCCTGCCCCTTCGGGAGGACCTTCTGTCGCAGCAACAGGGGACGGTCCTCCACCCGAACCTGTCCAGTCTCCACCTCCATGCGTGGAGATTGAGCGGCGACAGTTGCGGCCATTTGACTTGCCTCCTGAAGTTTGTGATGTGATTCTGGCAGCCAGGCGTCCCTCCACAAAGTCGGTATACGCCTGCCGGTGGAACAGATTTGTGGCATGGTGCACAGCAAAGGCTGTGGATCCCCTTTCTGCCCCTCTCTCCGAGGTTCTCCTCTTTCTTCTCTCTCTTGCCCAGCAGGGCTCTGCTCTGGGCACTATCAAGGGCTACCTTTCTGCCCTTTCGGCCTTTCTAAGGCTACCTGATCAACCTTCTTTGTTCAAGTCCCCTATTGTAACGAGATTCTTGAAGGGCATCACGCACATGTATCCACCTGTTCCGTTCGTGATGCCTCAGTGGGACTTGAACCTGGTTCTGACCTTCTTGATGTGCGCTCCTTTTGAGCCACTTCATTCCTGTCCTCTCCGTCTCCTGACTTTAAAGACGGCCTTCCTGGTTGCCATCACCTCTGCCAGAAGAGTGAGTGAGCTCCAGGCTCTTTCTGTCAAACCTCCTTTCATGTCCATTCATCCAGACAAGGTGGTTCTGAGAACTAGACCTTCTTCGCTGCCCAAAGTAGTTTCTGCTTTTCACATCGGGCAGTCCATCACCTTACCCTCCTTCTTCCCGCCTCCGCATCCTTCAAAGGATGAAGAGCGGCTCCATCGTCTGGACCCAAAACGTGCGCTTTCATTTTATATGGATCGCACACGCCAGTTCCGGGTGGATGACCAACTGTTTGTTGGCTACGTGGGTGCGAAGAAGGGAAGGGCTGTGCATAAACGAACCATCTCTCGGTGGGTCGTCCTGTGCATCAACGCGTGTTACTCTTTAGCTCGGAAGGAGCCTCCTGTTGGGCTGAGAGCCCATTCCACTCGGGCCACGGCGGCTACCACTGCCCTGGGCCGGGGAGTCCCCTTGCAGGACATTTGTCAGGCAGCTACGTGGGCCTCGCTGCACACGTTTGCAAGTCACTACTGCCTGGACAGTCAAGTCCGGAGGGATGGCTTCTTTGGCCGTTCTGTCCTCCAGGACTTTCTGGTGTAGGCTGTATTGGTTCGCAGACCCACCTCCGGGGTTGGTATTGCTGGGGTATCTATTCTAAGGTAAGGAATCTAATACTAACCTGTTTCTTTCAGATGAACAAGTTACTTACCTTCGGTAACGATATATCTGTAAGACACAGTAGTTAGTATTAGATTCCTTACCGCCCCGCCCATCCTCCCCGTTCTGCGAACTGATACATAGGGTTAAGGTCATCCCCTTCAGGGCCCTAGTTTCGCATGGCACCAGTGTTGGTTCTTACATGGCTCTGCGTGTTCTGGCGCGGAAAAGCTGTGTGCAAAGAACTGACGTCAGCGCGCGGAGGCGGCGTCTATATACTCCAGCGACGTCATCACGGCGCCCGACTCCAACCACGGACGCGGAGCCGCAGGGGACGCCTGCAGACGACGCCTACCGACGCGCAGGGGTACTGCTACGCAAAAGTTTCCGGATCCAGACTGACGCCTGGGGATATTCTAAGGTAAGGAATCTAATACTAACTACTGTTTCTTACAGATATATCGTTACCGAAGGTAAGTAACTTGTTCTTCAGTGTGGCGTTGTGTCGCTCAACTAAGCCAGCAGATTGGGGGTGAAAGACTGCATGAAACCTCTGTTTTACACCCAACCCTTTCAAGATTAGTTGGATAACTTCAGCTATGAAGTGGGGGCCGTTGTCGCTCCATAGAATTCGACAAAGACCGTAGCGAGGGAAAAACTCTTTCAGTAGTACCTTGGCAGTGGTCATGGCAGTGTTATCATGGGTTGGATAGGCTTCTACCCATTTGCTGAAGGCACACACAATGACTAATACATACTTCAGGCTTTGGCATCTTTCTAGTTGGATGTAGTCCGTCTGGAGGACCTCAAAAGGATGGTCGGGGACCCCAAACCCTCCCCGGGGTACCACAGTTCCTTTCCCAGGGTTATGTTGCAGGCAGATAAGGCATTGCTGGACCAGGCGTCTGGCTGAGTCGGGGATTTTGTCGTTGTGCCAGACCTTGGAGATGAGTTCGATCATGGGGGCAGATCCTATGTGTGCAGGGGAGTGAGCCATAGTCCGTATGGGGATCAGGTATGAATTGGGTAGCAACCATTTGTTAGTGTCCTTTGTCCGCCAGCAGCCTTCATCGTCTTTCATTCCCACACGTGTCCATTCAGTCAATTCGTGTGGTGAGCTGGCCATCTGGATGTCCCTAATCGTTTCCCTAGCGTCAGTCCATTTTTCTGCTTGTGACCTGGTCACATACATGCGTGTCGTCGTCCTATTCTCAGCTGTGGTTCGGGCGGTGATGTCGGCCAGCGCGTTTCCCTGTCCGACTAAGTCTGTCACCTTCCTGTGTGCCTGGCATTTGATTACAGCTAATCGTTTGGGGAGGAGAACTGCTTCAATCAGGGCGGAGACTAGATCTCTGTGGAGGATGGGCGTGCCGTGGGACGTCAGGAATCCCCTTTCTCTCCACAAGAGTCCAAAATGATGAACCACTCCGAAGGCGTACTGGCTGTCCGTGTAAATGTTTGCCGTAGTCCCTGTTGCTATAATACATGCTCGTGTGAGGGCAATCAGTTCTGCCGCCTGTGCGGATCGTTGCGTGATGCGGGCGGTTTCAACTACAGTTCGGGCTGTGGTAACTGCATAGGCAGCTGAGGTGGTGCCGTCGGGGAGTTTTATGCAAGAGCCGTCTACCCATAGCTCTCCGTCAGGGTCTGTGAAGGCGGTGTCTCGGAGGTCAACTCTACTCCTAGTCTGTTCGTCTGTGAGGGTCACACAGTCATGTATAGGGGGGAGATTTGGGTTGTTTTCGGGCAGAGGCAACAAGGTGGCTGGGTTCAGTGTGGTGCATCTTTTCAGCGTGATGTGGGGTGCAAGTAGAGTCAGTTCGTATCCGGTCAGTCGTGCGCTAGTCAGGTGTTGCGTCTTAGTCTGGTTTAGGAGGGTGTCAACAGCATGGGGCACTAATACCGTGAGGGAATTCGAGAGTACGATCCCCTCACTTTGTCGGATAGAGACAGCAGCGGCAGCTACGGCTCGAAGGCAGGCAGGCAAGGCTCTCGCTACGGGGTCAAGGGTGGCAGAGAAATAGGCACATGGTCGTTGCTTGGGGCCAATAGTTTGAGTCAGGACAGACAAAGCGCACCCCTCCCTTTCGTGGGTGTAGAGAGAGAAGGGTTTGTTGTAATCGGGGGTTCCTAGGACTGGTGCAGAACAAAGGGCGTCTCGAAGTTCTTTGAAGGAAGATTGGCATTCGGGGGTCCAAGGGAGTGGGAGGGGGACATCTTTGGCTAGTAGGTAAAGTAGTGGCTTTACAATGAGGCTGAAATTTGGCAACCACTGCCGGCAGAAGGAGGTGAGGCCTACCAGAGAGCGGACTTGTTTCTGGGTCTTTGGGACAGGGGTGTCTAGAATGGCCTGAATTCGATCGGGTGTAATCTTTCTCCCGTCTTTGGACAAGAGGTGGCCTAGGTAGGTGACCTGGGGTTGGCAGAATTGCAACTTCTTCTTGGAGACCTTGTGGCCATTTTCCGCAAGGAAGTGCATGAGTTGGATGGTGGCTGTGACTGCAAGTGGAGTGGTGTCAGCCGCCAAAAGGATGTCATCGACGTACTGTATCAACACCACTCCCTCCGGTAGTTGAACGGCGTCCAGCTGCCTCTTGAGGGCCTGGCTATAGATGCTGGGACTTTCTGTGTAACCTTGGGGAGCTCTACAAAATCTATATGAGCGGGATTTTAACGTGAAGCCGAAAAGGTAGCGGCTGTCTGGGTGGATGGGGATGGAGAAGAAAGCGTTCTTGAGGTCTATTACAGTGAAGGTGGTGGCTGTGGAAGGAATCAGCGTCAGAATGGTGGCGATATCTGAGACTACGGGGTACTGAGGTACAACTACCTTGTTGACCTCTCGAAGGTCGATGATGAAGTGGTACGCTTTCTCATCTCCCTCGCCCTGCTTCTTCACAATGGGTAGGATAGGGCTGTTGCAAATATTGCTGACTACTTCCTCTACCACTCCTGCCTCTACCAGGGACTGGATTATCATTACCAATGCTTTCTCACCTTCGGGCGATATCCGATACTGTGGGAGTTTTGGGAGTTTCGCATCTTGGCGAACAGTTATGCGCACGGGGTCGATCATCATTCGTCCTACGTCGGCGTCAGTTTTAGCCCACAGATACAGAGGTAGAGAGTCAAGTAAGGATGCGTCAGCGTCAGAGATGGAGAACATGTGTCGTGCGGGATGAGGTCTGAGCAGAGTCGGGTTATCGTACAGAATGACTCGAACTCCGTCCTGTGAACACCTGATAGTAGCTCGGAAATGCTTCAGTAAGTCAAGTCCCATAATGGCATCGGGGTGTTGGAGGAAAGCAGAAACGTCGTGTCAGTGGGGTTACTGTCCAAGTCGAAGGAAACCGGTGCGGATAAGGGGTTAGTGGAGGGCGTTCCATCAAAGCCTATTGATGTTATGTGTGAGCCAGACAAGGGTGCCCTTTGAATCAGTCGTTTAGATAACGCACTACGTGTCGCGCCAGTGTCTACCAGGAATGGAGACTTCGTACCTAGGACCTTAGCGGTGACATAAGGACCTTGCTGGTCAACATAGAGCTCGACTGGATCCCTTCCTTGTCCTTGGCAGTCCTATGCAAAGTCGCGGGCATTGTCGCAGTCAGACTGTTGGCACTGATTCTGCCGGGGACGGTCAAACGTGTTCGGTCTGCCAGGTCTGTCATTGTTGGTGTCGTGGGTGTGCCCTCGTCCCTGCCCTCTAGTCCTGGGGCCATTCGTCATGTCCCTCGTCTCTTTATTTTTAATCATTTCCAGAAGAGCCGGACATTGAGACTTCCAATGGCCAAATCCTTTGCAAAACGCACACTGGTTCTCATCGAGGTCTGTTCGTGGAGCGCCGGGTGTGGGTGTGCGGTCTCTAGGGGGTGGATTTCTAAGGGCATTCGACTGGTAGTTTCCTCTATACTGTTCCCTTCCTGTCGTCACTCCTTGCAATTGAGCAATCATCACCCGTTCTTTCAAGTCCTTTTTCTTTTTCTCAGTCGCCCTATCGTTCTCGTTCTTTTGGTGTTCGTAGTACTGAGCCATCTGAAGGATAGCTGCAGGTTTGGAGGCCCCCCCAACTACTCTCGCTCGTCTGTAACTTTTGGGAGACCTCTTGCGATAGACCCTTTACGTAGTTTTGCACGAATAGGTGTTGTCCGGTTGCAGTGGTCATGTCTTGGCCACTGTAGTCAGAGAACACCGTCTCAAATCGGGAGAAGTATTCTGATACGTCTTCCTGGGGTTTCTGACGGCAAGCCGTGACTATCGACCAGTCTACCTTCTTCTCTGGGATCAATGTCTTTAGCTTCTGAACTATTTTGTCCGGGAGTTCCAGTATGTCTTTTACAGGTTTCTTTCCGGGCTCTCGCTGTCTATCTAGTTCACTGAGTTGATTCCAGGTATGTCCGAACAGATCTGTGTGGTCGGTTTTCCGGATTTGCTTCCACACGTCAGCCGGCAGACATAACCCGAAAAACAAGTCAATGTCCGCTAGAGTCATTATTGTTGAACCCAAGGCTGTACCTAGTTCGGTATAAAATGCTGTCGGGTTCTTTCTTAAATCGGGCAGGGTTTGCCTAAAAGTTAAAATATCTTGCCGATCCCATGGTTGATAAACCCAGTTGTACACAACCCTCCCCTTCGCATCTGCGTGGTTGATATTGTCGTTTGTTCCCTGACCTCGCGGGGGAACCCAGTAGGGGGCGGCTTCTCTGATAGGCATCATAGTGTTGGCTACTTCTGATGAGGACCCAGTCGTTTCAGGGACTGTAATCTTAACTTCTGGTTTCTGTTCCGTGAGGTGGCGGAAGACCTCAAGCGTTTGCATGAAGAGGTCCATCACGTCGTGCTCAGCCTCGTCTCCAACATTGACTTTTCTATATAAAGCTGTCAGTTTAGCAGGACCCTGATTCTGATACCTATCCTCATATGCGTTCAGGGTGTGGTAGCTAAATCGTAAAATGAAATACCGTCTGTGGCTACCGGCATGTGAATTGTGCATATCTATCGTGTATTCTTCGCTCTCCTTCCATTCTACCAGTGTCTTTACTATCTTGTCAATTCCATCCCGCTCATCTTTGCTCAATCTATTCAGTCTGGCTGGTGGCTGCTTGCTAGTCTCGAGTTCATCTGATGTCGTTACTAATGCGGCCGGTGCGGAGGCTGTGAGGGCTGGGGTACTAGCTCCAAGGTTATTCTCATTTGCACTCGGAGCTGGCAGGTGCTGTACTAGAGGTTGGGAGGGAGCATATGGGGGGGGCATGTAGATGATCGGAGGACCTAGCAGTAACTCATCGTTCGCCCGTTGTTTGGAGGGCAGCTCAGGGTAGAGCGTAGAGGGGGTCCTAACAGGGCATTGACCTGCCGACTCAGATTCCTGCTTTTGTCTGCCCTCCTCTCTTTCTTTTATTTCTTCTTCTAGTTTCTTAGCGGTCCGGTGGGCTGCCTTTCGTAACTCTTTTCCTATTCTTGCTTCTTCTCTTTTCTTTCGTTGCTCTGCTTCTTTGCGCCACACGCGGAATCTATCAAGCATAGTGGGCGTTGTTTTATTGTTACAAAGGGCTGTTTCCAGCACGCTTATTTTTGCGTCATCGAAGGATCCTATCAGTGGCCACTGACTTTCCTGATCCTTTTTAGTATATTTATGCCATAACTTACTATAAGCTACGGCGACTAGTCCATACTTTAAAAACATATCCTTATTAGGGGTGCCCTCCAGAGGAGCCGGATGATCCACCTCTAATAAGCGGTCCGGGCTGAACCAACTACTGATCAATGGGGAGAAGATAGGCATGACGGGTTACAATGGGGACAAAAGTCTGCACTACCTATCCTTCACTACTTTGCGAAGACTAGACAGAATATTTCTATTCTACAGTATTCGCAAATAGGGAATACCCAAAGAGAGAACCAACTCCAAACAGTCAATGTTCGGACAAACAATCAATCAATCAAATGATGAATAAAATAGGCGCGACGGGTTACAACGGGGGCAAAAGCCTGCGCTACCTACCCTTTCACTGCTTACAAAGACTAGACAGAATATCTCTATTCCACGTTATTTGTAAGCAGAGAATACCTCCAAAGAACCAATATCGAACAATCAATGTCCGTTCAATCAAACAATCAGTGGCGAGAAAGAAATAGGCACGACGGGTTACAACGGGGGCAAAAGCCTGCGTTACCTATTCTTCACTATCTGCAAAGGAGGACAGAATACTTTTATCCTTCCCCGTTTGTAGACCGAGAATTCTTGAGAAAGCAATCCTCGAACAAACAATGTTCGGGCAAACAATCAATCAGTGGGGGAGAAAGATAGGCACGACGGATTACAACGGGGGCAAAGGCCTGCGTTACCTACCCATCACTACCTGCAAAGGAAGAGAGAATACTTTCTATTCCTCTCCGTTTGCAGACAGAGAATCTCCAAGAGAACCAACAATTCGGAGAGTAATACTAGTATTTTCCAATCAATCAATCAAATATTTCACAGTTTGTCATGTTACACGACCTTACCCGGACCGCATGGACAGTTTCCTGTCTTCCGATTCCAGCGCCCGATCGTCCTCTATCTTCTGTCGTGGCACTCCTGATGGTTCCCAGTCAGGACCGTAGATCACTCGAGAGAGGTCTGCTCGGAACCAGTGAAGTTCGGATGATCGGCTGCCAGACGAGGGTCTATTGGGCAGGTGCACTTCCTGATCGTTGCAGTCGTTCACTCCGTCGTCAGGACCTCTCCCACTGGATCCACGTGTCGCTGATGGGCCCCACGTTTGGGACGCCAATTGTAGAAAAAGGGTTCAGGCAGATCAGGTCGATTACCCCTTTTCAAGGTTTGCCCGGCGTTAGCCGCTTCTCACCCAACTCACGGTTACCAAATAAAGAGGCAGGCGCTGGAGACTGGAAGGCAGGAAACAGGAGTTTATTTCCGACGGAGCAGAACACATCAGATCAGACAACGAGGTATCGTTTCGAGGTGCTCTAACCGCATCTCTGAGGCCTAGCCTCTTATACACAGTTTTATGGCTTTATTACATTTGTGACATCCGTGGTATTGCTTTGAAGTACGGAAAAGGCATCTTTGGAATCCCCGGTTCAGGCCCGTTCCCACACATATCTACAGTAGGAGCCCCCACCCCTAATCTCAGCATGATGGCTATCGCGCAGCTGGACATTCCGCTGGGAACAGAAATGCGGGCGATCGGTCGGATCTAGGGGTGTGAGGGTATTGATTAATCCCCGCTCCTTTGATGTGAGGCGAGGTCCTACTGTAGGGGCAATAAACTGCATCTGTTGGGCTAAGTGATGGCCTGGGATCAGGCCGAACAATCGGGCAAGGAGGAAGAGGTTATCAAAGGGCCTGTTTTATGAATGAGATGAAAGAGTGTGGGGGTTCAGCACGGGATGTGGCTCGGAGGCAGGGTCGCGCTGGAGGTGCGTTTAGGGCCCAAGCAGGAGAGACCGGGGGCTGTCAGGGGGGGGGGGGTGCTTGCGAGGCCGGGGAGTGAGGGGGAGAGACGTGCTGGCTATCGGCAGTAGGCAGAGAGGCCATGGCACCTAAAATGGCTGCTGTGCATATTTGTGCGTGAGTCTGAGGAAATGGACAAGATGGCGCAGATGATGTTCAGTTCACAAACTAGATTTCAACAGACCCATATGATGAACCATGACACCTAGCTTGCTATGTGTGTGAGGGTTCTAGTTCCCAAGAGGGAAATTCCCCCTTCCTCTTTCCCTCTTGAATATCTTTCTCTCTACACTTTACATACACACACGCCTTCTACTGAGTCCTATCGGGGAACTTTATACTTCTTTTTGCTACTAGTGATTCGGACACGTACACTGGACCCCGTTAAATATTGTCCACCCCAGGTTCCACTCCTTGTTGTTAGTTTATCCCCAAAAAGACTCTCAGGGGAATGCGTTTTCCATCAACTGGTCTCAAGAATTTGCTTATGCCTTTCCTCCGATACCAATGGTTCCCAGGGTCCTGCGGATGGTCAGATCTTCCATCCAGACCAAGCATCACTGAAGTTAGCGGCCTGGCGCCGGAGTACTTTGAATTCGTCCATCTGAATATCCCTGCAGATTGCAAGGAAGTACTGGCCAATACAAGAGCACCTGCTACTGTTAAAACATACAGACTTAAATGGAAGAGATTCTGTATTTCGTGTCTATAAGGGGGGGCCTTATAAATGCACGTTCTATGTGTAAGAATGCACTACACATATATGATCTCATAGCAGAAAATGATCTGGATTGCCTGTTGATCACCGAAACGTGGCTAAGGGAATGGTCTAACCCCGATATTGTGCATGCTCTCCCACTGGGTTTTCGAATACAGAGGTTGGCTAGACCAGTACAGCGGGCGGAGGTTTAGCGATTATCTATCGTGATCCCTTAACATGCACAATAACTGAACTAGCTGACATCAAAGGAGCCGAAAGTTTAGGCTCCTGCATCCAGGTGCACGATTCCTTTTCTTTTGCTGGAGCATTGGTTTATCGTCCACCGGGACAACCCACCCAGTTCTTGGAAAGTGTGGGCAACCTGATCCTTAAGTTCTCTAACTTCACGCTATTGGGGGAGTTAAATCTACACCTAGATAGCATGGATGATCCTAATGTTACCTGCTTTAATGAGATAATGAACGTCCTTGGGCTCACTATGCGAGTCCTAGACCCCACCCATAAAGCGGGGCACATTTTGGACTGCATCAGTTCTAATTTGGATATGATGACGGTAGAGCCCCCCTTAACCCAAAACTGGTCAGACCATAAATTCATTGCGTTCACCCAGAGTAGATAGTAAGGATACTATGAAGAAAGGGAAGCAAAGTAATGGGAGACCTACTACGTGTTGGGGTAAAATTATAGATCACCCTGATTTCAGCAGCTGGGTGAAGGAGAGCAAACCCACCCTGTCAGGGAATACAATCATAGATAATCATAGGTTTGAGGGATGGATCAGGGCAATAGGGAATAGGATGAAACCCAGAGGGGCAAAGCCCAGAGCCCAGCAAGGGAGGAAATCTGCGCCGTGGTTCTCGAGTACACTAAAAGATACATTAAGGGAAGTTAGAGTCCTAGAACGCAGATGGCGACTCCATTATGACAGTGAAGAACATGATAGCCAGAAGGCACTATCACACCTTGATCAAACGTGAAAAAATTAACTATTACACGACTGTGATCGAAGAAACAAAAAAACAAGCAGAAGGAAATCTTTAAAATCGTCAACAGTTTCCGAAACCCTAAAATCCTGTCACTCTATATTCCTCCGGCCCAGACTCTATGTGACGAGATAGCAAATTGCTTCGAACTAAAAAGACAATATAACTAAAGATTTCCCTCAGGCTGAGTCAGTGGACCTTGAGCCAAGGGACACAAAAGACTCCCGCACGGCCTGTTTGGAATCTTTTACCCTGATTAGTACGGAGGATACCCGCCAGGCCATATCCCGAATCAAGTCAGGCTCACCGTTTGATCCTTGTCCCTCGACCCTGTTAAAAGCCATGATAGAGGAGGCTAATCCTGTAATAAATTCTATTATTAATTCATCGCTTCAGTCGTTGAGATTTCATCACAATGGAAGGTCGCAGCAGTGAGACCGCTTCAGAAGAAGACACTGCAGGACCCCACGACTCTATCAAATTTACGTCCCATCTCGCTCCTGCCCGTCCTCTGTAAACTGGCGGAAATCTGCGTGAATAAGCAGTTTACGGCATTCTTAGAAGAGAATAACATTCTCCATATTAATCAAGCAGGCTTTAGAGCCCATCATTCGATGGAGTCTGCCCTGCTATTCACAACTGAGACCATAAGAGCTGCTTTGGATCAGGGCAAGAAGGCAGTCCTGATCCTTTTAGATCTATCCGCAGCGTTCGATGCGGTGTCACATGCTATCCTTTTAGATCGCCTGACTAGTGCAGCCATAGCAGGCACCGTATTAGAATGGCTCAAAAACTTCTTGACACATAGGCGTCAGGTGACTACATTGGGACAGTTTTGCTCAGAGGAAAAGGTATTGAAGACAGGAGTTCCTCAGGGCTCAAGTTTGAGCCCTACACTTTTTAATCTGTACATGGCCCCTCTGATCAAATTCATCTCTTCATTTGACATCAGCACGATAGCCTACGCGGATGATACGCAGCTAGTCCTAGTTCTGGATAAGGACATGGCCAATGCGGAACAAACTTTGAAAGACTGCCTAGCTGCGACTTTCATGTGGATGGCAAATAACCATCTTAAGTACAACTCCGCCAAAACGGAAATCTTGCCATTTGGTCTAAACAACTCCTTTCTTCCGCTTTAATGGTGGCCAGAGGATGTGGAAGCCCCGCCAAACACAATCAATGCAGTAAGAAATCTAGGGATCAAATTTGATGATACCCCATCATTTAAACAGCAAGCAAGAGAGGTAGCTGGCGCATGTTTCCAAATCATGAAGGGGCTTAGGAAATTCTTTGACCTGCTCCCCCTTACAGCCAGACGCGCGGTCGCTGTGGCACTAATCACTTCTAGATTAGACTATTGCAATAGCCTGTATGCAGGGTCAAATAAATCGGCCCTGCACAGACTGCAGATGGTCCAGAATGCGGCCGCTAGGCTGGTACTTAGATGGCCGAGAAAGGCTTCGGCCTCTGCTGCATTGGATACCCTTCATTGGCTCCCGATACATAAACGCATCCTGTTTACGGTCCTTACCATCCTCCATAGGGCCTTTCATATGCAGGGCCCGTTGTATCCCCGCAGAAGTTTTGCGTGATACCACCCCGCCCATAATCTTAGATATGCTACAGCCAACTTGCTCATTGTTCCTAAATTTAGATTGGTGACAAAGGGAGGTAAATCTCTGGCAGTGATTGGTGCTAGGGCATGGAATAAATTACCCCACCAGCTACGCGAGATCACACCTGAACAAGGTTTCAGGAAGGTGCTGAAAACCTGGATATATGGCTTGTCGGACTTATCATGTAAAGCTCTGATGTGAACCGCTCCAACTCTGGGGACAGTATAGCTGTTACATCTTCAGCTGGTTTGAGTCAAAGTGCCAAGATGCTCCTTGGATCGACAGTGCGCTATATAAATATCGCATCACATCACATCACATCTTTCAGCTGGACTTCATCCTTTTCTAGCTACACCAGAGCAAATCTTACCTTTTTTCTTGCACCTGGCAAAGTCGGGGTTGTCGCATGCAACTCTGAAAGTTTTCCTAGCACCAATTTCAAGGTACAGTCAAGATGGGTCCACCTCACTTTATTCTTCAAGAATAATACAACAATTCTTCAAGGGACTTTTTAGAATGTTTCCTCCGGTACGTCGTCCACCACCATCGTAGCATCTCAATGTAGTATTAGCGCAGCTCATGCGCCATCCTTTTGAACCGATACACAGAGTCTATTTGAAATTACTTACATGGAAGGTGTCACTTTTATTGGCCTTGACTTCCTCTAGAAGAGTCAGCGATATCCAGGCTTTGACAGTTCATCCACCTTTCTTACAGTTCTTCAGACTTTCACCTAAATGAGCCAGTCATCTTAAAGACATTTTTTCCTAACCCACAATCCCCTGCGGAACGGGCATTGCATTCACTGGACATTAAGAGGTGTTTAAAGTTCTATTTACAAAGGACAGCCACTTTACGTAAATCTGTTCAGCTGTTTATCGCCTATGGAGGAATCCGTCGGGCCAAGCAGTATCTAAACAAACAGTTGCAAGATGGATTTCTGCAGCTATCGATTTGTGCCATACACAAGCAGGAAGACCTTTGCAAGCAACTCCAAGAGCGCACTCTACGAGAGCCGTGTCTTCATCTACTGCTCTTTTCGCTGGAGTCCCTCTCCAGCACATCTGCAGAGCGGCAACATGGGCCAGCTGCCATACTTTTACCAAACACTACTGTTTGGATACAGCCAGCGAGACCGATGCTTCAGTGGGTCAAGTAGTTCTGCGAAATCTTTTCAAATAAGATGAGCCTCTGTTTCCCACCTCCTCTTTTGCTGTCAGACGGTTGTTATGCTTTTTTGCTCTTTTATGCATGCTCATGCAACTGCATTTCTGCATGATTATATATTGTATATTATGGGCATCTCTTATATGCAAGCTTTACTGCAAGTAGTGTCTGCCGAACACGTATATATACTACCCTCTACTCTGATTCAGGCATGTGAATCTATGATAGACATCCCAATACTGGAGAAGAACAATAGTTACTTACCTGTAATCTGTGGTTCTCCAGTATTGGTGTCTTTCATAGATTCACATGCACCCGCCCACCTCCCCTTGGAGGCTCTAGGCTACTATGGTTATCATCACTCCTTTGTGAGAAAATCTGAGAGCCTGAGCCTCTGGGGAGAACCTTTCTGGTGGGTGCTGTCGCCTGATTGGCTGCAGTTTGGACTATACAAAATGACTAGGATAGTCATGGATGTGGAGGTTATTTCTCCTGTAGCTTGGGCTACTTTACTTCCTGGTTGGTTTTACTATGTTGTTTCTATGTATTTATGGCATATCATTGCTTTTTTATGTACCGTGGGACTCCCACTCCGACGACGGGGAATGATTCAGGCATGTGAATCTATGAAAGACACCAATACTGGAGAACCACAGATTACAGTTAAGTAACTATTGTTCATATGACAAATTATTGGCAGGTTTTGTGAAACCTCAAAATGGGCATCCCATCGCAAATCAAGGTTTAGCCCAGGAGGTTGCAGCAGCAGTAACATTCTGCTGTTCAAAAGCAGTCAGACAAGGCACTGTATGTGAAGTATTTCCACTACTAAATCTCTGTATGCTGGAGTACCGTAGGCAGACTTATGCAGGGCAGCAACTCAAGCCTACTGTCTAGAATCAAAAGTACAAAAAGAGCCGGTAGTGGGACAGGCATTCCTTTGTTATCCAGTTCAGTAAGTTGAGCCTGTTTCTGCTTTACAGACCATCAATTATTATCCTATGATGTAATATGCTGCCGTAATTCTGATTCAAGCATGTGAAGTTATGAACGATCCAGTGCTGCACAAGAAAATATTTACTTACCTAGAATTGTTTTTTTTTCCAGTTTCGTATCTTTTGTAGATTTGCCTGAGGGAGTGTGATAATCCCTATACTCTTCACTGTCCTCTCACCTCACTAGATAACATTTGGTTGTTTTTCAATTAGGTGGTTAGTTACTTGATACACATCCATCCTCGTTGGCTATCTTCATTACTGGGTTCCTATGATAATGTTACAGTGGGACTGCCAGCTAGACGACAGTGGTGTTACAAAGCATATGAATTTATGAAAGATATCAAAGCTGGAGAACTACTGTTACATGTATGTAGCAAACAATTGTCTTTCCAAGACTAGTATTAGAGGTCAGCCACATGGATCAGTTTGAATTGAGTTCTCATTAGCTGGAGTGATAACGATATTGAGCTTCCATTTTTTGTCAGAGCCCTCTTCAGAAGAAAGGCTCTGAAAAGATCCTTGACAAATTCCTTAAGAATGTTTGTCAGGGTTCTTGTCAGAGACTTCCTTGTGGGGGGCAAGAGAGAGATAAAGATATCCTAATGGACACCAGCCTTGTGGATGATATCCTCACTTATGATAGCCTTGTGAATATCTGAACGACTTTCTGTACAGCTTTCTCAATAACTACAACCTTTGTTGGTGACATTTCATCAGTGGATCTTAAAAGATTCCTTAAGCATCTTCAAAACTTGGGGTTTGATGCAAGGCTAAACTGAGGGCCTGATTTAGAGCTTGGCGGACAGATTGTCCTGTCCTCATGGTAAAGTACTATATTCCTGCCATTGCGGGGAACTTAGCTCCCCACATTTAGAGAAGTCTGCCACCCCAGTGGTCATCTCTTGCATTTCTAGAAACGGCTGCCACACCGGTTTCTGTGAATGCACTGAAATGTTGACAGGTTACTCTGTCAACATGTCAGAGCTGTGCGTTCTACTTAAAACATTTTTTTTTTCTTCAAAAGCAAAATCCCAGAGGGGGATTAGAAAATATAAAAGCGTAGACACCCCTTCCCTCCTCTCCCCTCCAATGCGAGTTTTCTTACATGGCATGGGTCTCCATTTGCAGTTTTCACTACCCCTTGCCTGGCTGTGATGGACAGTGACAACTTGCCATATGTCTGCCCACTTTAAATAAAGTAGGCGGACAAATGACAAAAATTCAGACGGCCTTTCCTTTTTCAGAAAAAGATCAGACAGTGCTAACTGCGCCCAACCTGGCGCCTGCAGCTCCATCAGGGCCCAACACCAGCCTCTCATCCGGTTTATCCTGTGGTACCATCTCTAAGGTACTCAATACCCCGGCTACCTAGCTCTGGAGACGGATCAGTCAGAATTTAATGCCATCTTCAGTATGTGTAATTGGGCCATGATCACCACTGGTGTGCCTGTTGGCCCCATATGCACTCTGACCTACTGTATTGGAGGAATGCTGATGCCGTTTCAGCCGACGCTGATCACTCCTTTCTACCCGGTGCCACAGGTCTCTTAGATTAATCTATTCCTGATGCCAGCCTCTGCAGAATCAGTTTTGAGGATGAAATCACCCCCTCATTCTGCTCCCAGTCTAACTCTTTGGCGCCAGAGCCCATCACCTCTCCAAAACACACAAGATGATGGACGGAATGTTGCACAATGGCAAAACATTCACCCCCAGTCACAGATCTGGTTTTAATCCATCGTTATTTTGCTCACCAAGCCACCCCAGTTCAGACATGGCCATATGCAAATCAGTCTTGACCCTGTGCCTCATGGGAACAGTCCAGCCCGAACTGCCAAGCCATGTCTTCCCTGGACCCGAATCAAGCATCCTAGGACCGGTTTCTGGCTATCAGCCTTCATCAGCCAGGATAGCTTGACTCCAGTGGCGTAGTGAGCACGGAACCCACGTCTGGGCATACCCTTCCCACATAGGGTGAACAGCAAAACAAACAAGATGATGGACGGAATGTTGCACAATGGCACAACTTTCACCCCCAGTCACAGATCTGGGTTTCCCTCTCCAGCGCCTCAGTTGGCGCTGTTGGTGCTGCAAGGCACTCCACTGGCTCCGCATCTGATGACACCGGAAGACACAACCTTTGTCCCCTCCACCTCAGCATTTCCTCCGGTCTTCATCAATGCCTCAGTTGGAGGGTATTCTTATTATGTCTCGTCCGCCAAAAAGAGAGGCTCAGATACTTCTGGAAGGAGGAAGCCTTGTCTTCGTCAAGCCTTAGGATGATCAAGATGATGATGACCGTGATGGTGATAATGGCCATCTATGTCTGGACCCACAATTTGAAGTACTGTAAGATACAGGTGGCCTGGACACTTCACCAGAGTAGGAACTCCTATCCCATATATTCATTCCTCCTCTGTAAATAACCTCCTACCATGAAGTGATAAGAAAAGCTGTGGGTATGTTGGACTTATAGCTACTATCTATAGAAATTACTTCTAACTTTCTGACGGAGGCCCTGCATTCTACTACTTCTGCATCGCACCCTCTTCTCCTATTTAACAAGGACTTCACTGAACCTATTTTGGTGGTTTGAGAGAAACCAACCACCTCCACAGTGTTTTCTAGATATATTGCTAGATTGTATAAACAAGCACTAGGAGATCATACCTTTCTTTCAGCCCACCCATCTCCTGAAAGTTTGAGGCTGCAAGTCTCATGCTCCTTGAAGCTGACTCCAATATCATTCTAGTCTGCCTCAGCAGATAGGGAGTCTAAGAAAATGGAGCAGCATGCTAGGATAATCTTCTTAGCAGGCAGCATGTCTTTAAAGTCTATCAACGCCACTTGCTTGTTAGGAAGATACGTCCATGCTTTGCTGGACTCTGCACAAACAGTTATCCCAAATCTCTCGGACGATCTTAGAGGACATTTCTCTGAGATGATTTTAGACAGGAAAGCTGCTGCCATGCAGATCATCCAATCAGACCTGGACGCAGCCGATTTATTGGCCAGAGCTATGGGCAGGTCAGTGTCCCTTCAACTACATCCTTGGCTCCGGAACTCTGGATTCGCACAGGATTTCCAGTCAACAATAATGGACCTCCCTTTTCATGGTTCTCGTCGCTTTGGAGCCAAGCTGCGCTCTGCACTCAAAAGGCTCAAGGACAGTAAAGCAACAGTCAGACACTTAATTACTTCTAAGGGATTACATGCAGTTCATGAAATTTCAAGGCTTAAGTCATGGATTATCCTTTCAAGAACCACAGCACTACCACTATCAGCAGCAATAATGTAACCCGTTCTACAAGCAATAGGGCCTTTAGCGTGACCGTCCCGCCGTTCTAGTCCAAATACCATCCTCTGGGCCTGGGGGTCCCCCAAGGCTCCTCGCTGAGTCCTACGTTGTTCAATCTATACGTAAGGCCGCTAGCTGAGGTTGTCAGGCAATGGGGTATGACAATGGTGTCATACGCCGATGACACCCAGCTAGCGGTTACGATCAGCGGGGATGCCGACGTCAATGCCCCCAGGTTCCAACAAGGACTGCGGGCGGTCGCCGGCTGGATGACGTCCAACTGTCTCCAGCTGAACGCTAGTAAGACCGAGGTCATGATTTTTGGCAAACAACCGGAACTTTGGGGAGAGAGATGGTTGCCAGGGGATCTGGGTCCTGTGGAAAAGTAAATTTTGTCATGTTCTGTGTCCCTACGTGTCATCCATCATATGTTATGTGTGCATGACCAATATGCATATGTTATTCCCCATGTCCGATTCAAGACGCAATTACAGTTGTGTCCACCTCTGGTATGTCATTTTCCAGTCCCCGTGAATACTACGAATATCAGGCTTATGTAAAGCTACGTTGCCACGTTTCTCAGTGTGCACGTTATTTCATTATAAAGTCCCCGTTTCCAGGCCTCAACAGGGCCCGGACATCAGATTCAGCTCCTGTCTCCTGAAGCCTCGCTGAGGAGCGATTCAGCCCCCACCTGTATCCTCGACCTTTCACTTACTTCCTGCCTCGCAGTGCCCGGTGCAGCTTGGCTCTGCCTCTGAATCTGCCAAGACTATGTTATGATTCCCGTTATCGGTTTAGTCCTCCTTCTCTGCATTCCTAAGCTACTGAACTGCATCAATAGTTTCCGTCATTGTCTAGCCTATGCGGCTCCATGTTAAGAGAAATACTGTATTTAATGGTCATTTAATATTCTTCATCACGCACTACATGTAGAATAAATGCATGCTCCAGTCTTAGTCAATTAGCCTTTCCCCTCCTGACTTCTAGTTTATATCAACATGTTCCCTAAACATCAGATACTAGATAGGGTTTAGGTACATGTCGCTCCGACCCTCCAGACTTCAGTCTCTGCTCCTAGCACAGAGTTCATAGCCCCCAGCTTCTCCTAGTGATACGTCATTGCCAGTTTGCGCGCACCACCAGGTTAGAGGTCCCGGCTCCTTAGGTAGCCCCCTCCTATGTTTCCGCCCATTTATCACATATTCTGTTACGTTTGCATCACATGTCTGAGTTACACCTTCTTTTTACTCTTATCTTTCGCGACTGCTACGCGTCACGCCTTCTGCTCCACCCACTGCTACGCCTACTGCAATGTAATGCTATGTGTTTGCGTTATGTATATATGCTCATGTATTGTTATTAAAGACTAGCGCGCGCTCATCCCAGACCCAGCCCCAGCAGCTGCTGGGCCCTGTCATCCTATTCCTATGCAGGTTGTCCTGTTCCTGTCCTTGTGCTGTATTAAACCTGCAAAACTCCTTCTACCTCGAATCTTGACTCTTATTTATTGAGCTATCTGTTATTCATTCATTCACTCAAAAATAGATCCGGTATTATTTATTTATATACCACATAATGGCGCCCGAATAGGGACTTGCCCTTTCCCTTCGCGTCGGTGAAGCCACGCCGACCCCCTGACCCTCTGCAGTCGTGACGGAACTCTTCTGCGCAGTGGCAGATATTTCTGCTCAAGTATCCCTCAGGCCCACGGAGGAGACGGAGGAGGCGGTCCAGCATCCAGACGAGACGGTGGAGGAACGCGGCGAGTCCCGACCAGAGCCCAAGCCAAGAGTCCAAGGTCCGAGGTATCCGGAGGTCCACCCGTAACTGAAGTCCGAAGTTCGTCGTCGTAGCAGTCCAGTCCAGTCCGAGGCCTTCCGTTCTTGCTGCCCGGTGAGTACCGTTACTGGGGTGGTATCTAGACAGGGTCAATTTAATTGACTCTGGTCTGTGGGTTGGTGGTACACAGTCCCACAAACGAAGTGTCCACTTCGGTGGATACGGGTCCTGACGTGTCTCTTTATGAGACCGGTAAGTTTCGTACTGTTTCAGCAGTGCATCTAGTTTCTGTTCTAGTCAGTTTCTGTTCTCGAGAAAATTCACGTGTTCTGTTCTCAGTATTTCCAGGTAGTATTCTGTCCGAACTGTTATTTTAAATGTTTTTCATGTATTCTAATGTCGTGGTATGAATGGGAAATAAGTATCGTGTTTATTGTGTATTGTATTGTGTCTAGATTACAGTTCAGTCATGCCCATATTTTCCAAGTTACGTCAGTTAAAAACTAGAAAGGGTCTGCTGGAAGCAGCAGTTCCCGTCCCGCCTAGGGACAGTCCAGGTCATTTTATGTATCAGAAACATGGCATAAGTGCCATATTGTATCTAGATTTATGGGTAGAGTATACCAAACAGTTAGAAGAAAAGTATAGATGGCCCGTATCGGGTACATGGGATGCTGAATGCATCATGCGAGTAGAAGAATAATTATGGAAAAAGAAAGCCAGACAATCACAGAAAGATGCCATCGAGTTATGGCGCAAAGAAGCTCATAAGAGAACCGAAAAAGAAATCAGAAAGTCAGAACTAAGTAGAGAATCCCAAGAACGAGCCCAAGAAAGAGAATTAATCGAGATAGGTGAACGAGTTAGAACTGAGCAATTAGACAGACAGAGGAATGCCCTCATCAAGGGTATGTATCCTCTTCTTGCTGAGGGCTTGCCAAAAGCGACCCCGGAGGCATCCAGTAATTTCCCGCCACCGTTAGTTCCGACCAAGCTACGTCACAAACCAACCGCAGCTGATATTTTTATTTCGTCCTATCTGGACGACACAGTCCCCGAATATGCAAATCCTGTTCGCACTCCGCCAGTCCCTGTAAACCAGGTAATTCCTGCTCCTCCAGACACCGGGGTGCCCTTAACAGCCCCCCCGGGTCAGCCCGCCATACAAGTCCAGCCCACGTTACAATTACCGACCCTGCCAGGACGAAAAGCATCAGTTGATGATTCTAGTTTAGGGGCCGCAGGAGGAGGTCTTCCTCAAACTCCGCCGCCATACAAACGTTTATCAGCACTCGAATTACATGCTCAAGCATCACAGCGTACTCCTAAGAGTAATAAGTCTGTTGCAGAGATCAGGCAAACCCTTGGCGAATGTGTCTATGACCCAGTTCCAGGCGAGTTTAATATGGTTTTATATTCCGTACGCGTAAGGAGAGTGACCGAGTATCTAGTCACCCTGCCGAATATGAAAGAAGACCTAGACAGGATATATCGTTTCATCCGTACAGGGGAGGACCCACAAAGTATTAGTGATGCCATGTCCCAAAGGAAAGCCGAGATTCAGCGCATGATATTAAAGTTCTTAATTAACTGTCTAATAAGAGAACAGGATTACCCGTCTAAAGACCCGGAAGAAATGAAAACTCTAACAAAGTGGAGTGATAATATAGCCGAAGGAAAGCACAATACCATTGGTGCCATGGAAAGTATGTACAAGAAAATCCGTAGAGAAATAATAAAGATACACGAACAGCGTAAAGCAGCCCAAGTAAGCGAGAAAGAAAGTATCTCTGATCCTGAAGAGGAAGAGGATGAGAATACTGCCAGAATAGCGTATGTAGGAAAACCTAGATTTCCAGATCGCCATTTACGTCTAGAACACAAGCCAACTTTCCATCATTCAGCACCAGAACAAGGTTCCCTAGAACAAGTATTCCAAGCTACCGATCACATTCTGAAATCACGAATCGGTTATAGTAAGTTAAGTACTATGCATGAACAGGAACTAGCCCGATCAGCAGTCCGATGGATTACTGATCCTACCACTTTTCCGGACGAAATAGTGGCACAAATGTTCCTGAAAATGCCCCCAGCCGAGCAGCGACTGGTGGGTATGTATATGATTCAGCACCTCATTACTCTGTATGAGGGTCAACATTCTGATCCAGGCCCGTTACATGATATCCTGAACGAGTTACTCCAGTATAGATGGAGAGGTCTAGGTACCGATTTAATTAGTGTCATTCTAGAACAGCGTCACAAATATAGAACATTCTTGAACCCGCATTTTGTTCATGTCTCACCCCCGGAAAGTAAATCATTCTACATAGACAGACAGAATCCGTTACGAGAAGTCCACCCAGTCAGAGGAGCGGGTGGCGAAATGCAGCGAGTGTTTGTATACACTCCAATCACAAAGATGGAACTCCTCGAAATGAAGAAATTAATTCCGTCATGATAAAGATCCAGCAGGGTTCCATAGAGAATTAAAAGACATGCTCCGTATGGGAGAATACACTTACCCAGATATCATTAAAATGTTAAAGGTTCTGCTACCCGCAGGGGTGTATGAAAAGCTAAAGGAAAAAGAATGGGAGGTGGGAGAGAACGTATGAAAGACACGAAAATGAAAGTACTAGTTGCACAATCTGTTCCTCAAGACAGTCAGAAGAGGGGTCCGAATCAAGCCAGTCATCCTGCAACACCCGTTAAAGGGAACTGCAATTATTGTAAACAGCCAGGTCATTTTATAAATGAGTGTGCAGTCCTGAAACATAACATAGCTACTGGTAAGACTAAAGAAAGACCACGTCCGCCTAGACAGGAACAAGTTTCACAGATTCCTCAGCCACAGAATGCACAACAGACAGTTACAGCACCGCAGCCTATTGCTGCAACACAGCATGTTACATCGCAGATGTACCAGTATGCACAGTCTGAGTATCCAGAGTACCAGCCATATTCATGAAACAGCCTAGAGAGGGAGGTAGGCTTGCCTCTCATCGAGATACCTGTAGATCAAGAAGGTCCCTATGTTCACAGTCAAGTATTAGGGAAAGACAGAAAGTTTTTGATTGATACAGGGGCAAGTAGGACCACAATTAGTCATGCCGAAGTTCCAGGGGCTCCGCTCTCAGGCTCAAGAAATGTTTCCCTTGGATTTTCAGGAAAGCCTATCGTTAATGAGATTTCAAAGCCAGTCACTCTAGAAGTAGGTCCATTGTCCCGCACTACTGATCTGTTACTTACTAAGTCATGTCCAGAAAATCTATTAGGCATTAAAACACTGAAAGAGTTAGGTGCCGTTATATGTTGTTCCCCAGAGGGAATACGTCTGTTCCTACGTGACTTTAAGGGTCACTATGTATTACGAGATTTTGATTCAAGACTGTCTAATGTTCCGCAGCATTTATGGGCGCAAGGTCCAACTGATGTAGGTTACATGCAAATCACACCCCATCGTGTGACCCTGAAACCAGGTGTAGTGTTACCACGAATCAGACAGTACAGATTGCCACCCGAGGCTGTAGCAGCCTTATCCAAAATTATAGACGAGCTCATGGCTCAAGGAGTAGTTGTAGAAACTGACTCCAACGTATGTAACTCTCCGATCATTCCAGTCATGAAACGTACTGATCCAAATGCACCCCCAGTATATCGATTAGTGATTGATTTACGGGAACTTAACAAATGTATTATTCCTCAGTACCCAGTTGTCCCAGATATCTCTTCCCTATTGACAGCCATTGATTCCGAAGCCACGTTCTTCACTGTCATAGACCTCAAGAACGCATTTTTTAGTGTTCCCATCCATCCAGACAGCCAGTTTCTTTTCGGATTTTGTTTAAATGGAAGGGGCTATATGTTCACACGCGCTCCTCAAGGTTTCACAGAAAGCCCTAGTATTTACAGTCAAGCACTTAAGAGACAACTAGACAATATTCACATGCCAACTGACACTGCCCTGCTCCAATATGTCGATGATCTACTGATCACAGCCCGTTCTGAACGTGCTTGCGAGCGAGCGTCACTGACGGTTCTGTATTTCCTAGCCGAGATGGGGCACAAGGTGTCCCCTTCGAAGCTTCAATTCTGTGTCCAGCAAGTGGTCTACTTAGGACACTTACTGTCCAAGAGGGGTAGGCAGTTGACACCAGACCGTATCCAGTTGATAGCGAGTCTTCCTCAGCCCAAGACCCAGAAGGAGGTACGTGCTTTTATCGGCCTTACTTCTTATTGCAGACAATGGATTCCCCAGTATGCATTTCTAGCCAAGCCACTGATACAGTTAACGACACAGGAGGCAGCCGTATCGACTGTCCTCCCTTGGACATCTGAACATACACTTAGTTTCAACGAGTTAAAGAAAGCTTTATGCCAAGCTCCAGTTCTAGCTACACCGAACTACAGTAAGCCTTTTACACTTTTCGTTACTGAACGTGAAGGTACAGCATTATCTGTTCTCACACAAGATCAAGCAGGACAATACAAGCCCTGTGCTTATTTTTCTAGCACATTAGATCCGGTCGCCCAGGCTCTGCCTGCGTGCCTCAAGTCAGTTGCAGCCACAGCACTAGCTATCAGACAAAGTGATTCCATAGTTTTAGGACATACCTTGACAGTACAAGTCCCACACTCCGTGGAAGTTCTTTTAAACCGAACACAAACACAGCACTTGACAATTGCACGTTTAACAGGTTATGAATTGACACTGTTCCAACCACACATAGATATTAGGCGCTGCAACGTCCTGAATCCTGCTACACTGTTACCATCAGTTAGTTCAAATCCTGCCGCACACGACTGTGTGGAAGTAGTCAACATTACGACAAAGCCAAGACAAGACCTGACAGACATTCCGTTACCAGATCCTGACCTGACACTTTATGTGGATGGTTCATGTATGAGAACTAGTACAGGAGAACTAGTAGCCGCGTATGCAGTGACTACTGACACTGAAGTTATTGAAACACACCGTATTGACACTCTGTCCGCTCAAGCAGCAGAGCTAGTTGCTCTGACACAAGCCTGTATACACGCCAAGAACTTGAAAGTTAATGTTTACACAGATTCACGCTACGCATTTGGAGTCGTACACGACTTTGGAGTGCTCTGGCAGGAGAGAGGTTTCATGACTTCTCATGGAACCAAGATTCAGCATGGTTTCCTTATCCAAGCTCTGTTAGATGCAATACATTTACCGACATCTATCGCTATCATGAAATGCAAAGCACATACGAAAGTCACTGACATTATTTCTCAAGGTAATGATCTAGCAGATCGCACAGCCAAGCTTACAGCACAGGCTCTAGACAGTCCAGTTAACATGACACACACTCCAGATCTGACTACATGTATGACAGTTAAGGACCCTACTCAAGATGTCATAGATATCCAGTTACATGCTACTCCCGATAAAACCAAGAAGTGGTCTGAACAAGGAGGGGTCCAGACAGATCAGGGATGGTTAACAAAGGGTAGGACCGCATGGTTTCTCCCCGACTCTATGGTTCAAGTCATCATTAATACCGCACATAGTCCAGCACATTTAGGAGAAAAAGCAATGTTAGACAGTATCCAGAACATTTGGTTTAACAAGCATTTACGAGCTGCAGCCAAGCAGAAAGTCCGTACCTGTATGATATGCTGTCAGTTTAATCCAGGTAAAAGTGTCCCGGTGGAACAAGGTGGTTTCCAGCCTCCTGACCACCCTTTTGAGGTCCTCCAGATGGATTATATTCAGATGGAGCGATGTCGAGGTTTCAAGTATGTTCTTGTAGTTGTATGCGCTTTGTCCAGATGGACAGAAGCATATCCAGTCCCAGATTACACAGCCGCGACCACTGCCAAGCAGTTGGTTCGTGAATTCTTCCCTCGATATGGACTCCCTAGAGTCGTATATTCTGATAACGGTCAGCCATTCTCATCTGAGTTGATGAAGCACGTTTCCCTGTTGTTAGGGTACCAGTGGAAGTTTCATTGTGTACGCCATCCTGAAGCAGCCGGTCTAGTCGAGAGACATAATCAGACTCTGAAAATCCGAATTGCCAAAATATGTAAAGACAAGGGTGTGGACTGGCTAGTAGCTCTGCCAGTTGCTTTGTTTTATATGCGCATGGTCGCACATTCCAGATCAGGTCTGTCCCCGTATGAGGTCGTTTTCGGCCGCCCCCCTAACATGTGGGGTACTCCTAGACCCCGAAGTATTACTGATGTTTCATGTAATATGCTGACAGATTACCTAGCTTCCTTGATGTCTGCCCTCAACTCATGTCGTTCACAGGTTGCCGCCGCATTTCCAGACAATACCGAGGTGGCACCGCATGAAATCGTTCCAGGTTCGATGGTGCTCGTCCGGAACTTTGACAGATCAAGTCCGCTGGAGCCACGTTGGAAGGAGCCCCGTCAGGTCCTCCTCACCACCCGTACAGCTGTGAAATTGGAAGGACGCCGCGGCTGGGTGCACCTTTCGCACGTCAAGAAATTCTACGGATTAAAACCGGTCTCTAAGAACATTTCCCAGGATATCAAGACTTGTCAAAACATTGTTCCTAAGGACTGTCCCGCAAATGACATTGACACAACCCCTCCCCTGTTAGAGAAAACTCCGCAGCAGGAGTATAAGCAAAAACTACGGTCTAGTAAAATAAGTCAGTCAGTTTGATTGTATAAGTCCTCCCCTAGGTGAAACGGTTAGACTGTTTCTGACATGTATAAAATAGACCCCCATAGTGAGAGAGTTAGTCAAAACTCAAACCGATGTATCGTTTTTCTAAGTTTCATATTATTCATCAGCATAATGATTTCCTGCACTAGTTACGCATTTTTCCTGTGTTTTCCAGTTCCTCATGTAAATAAGCCTTCTAATGTTACAGTAGAGCACACGTTTAGTGATCTGCCTCCTCACGAATATTCATACCGCCTCGCTATGCGTAACAATACATTTATCCGCATGTTACATTACTCACACCAGACCAGCAATGCCACTAATTGTTGGGTGTGTGGTCGACTCCCCCCTTTCCAGACGTCAAAGGGAGTTCTGACACTTTTTCCTTATCCTTTTTCACATAATGGTTCATGTGGAGCATGGTCCACGTTAACGTCATCCTTAACAGATATGTCTTTTCTTAACAGCACATGTTTCCCAGACAAGCAAGGTTTCCCCCACAGAACAGGTTTAGATCTAGAAAATGAAGTGTATAATTTAGGTAACTATTCTTCGAATTTCATGGTCCTGAATGTTCAGTCTGATACTACTCCAGACTCACCTGCTATTTCAGTACTACCAGTCAAAGGCGAATTATGTGTCCGTAATTATGGTTCTGTACACGTAGGACATAGTGATTGTACTACTATTATCCAGTATAGTGACAGTGGGAAATCTATTTTTAAAGCTTCACGTCATTCTTATTTTGTTTGTGGTCAAACTGCATATGTTCGTCTGCCCCTCGATTGGGAGGGAACCTGTTACATTGCCTTCCTACTGCCACCTGTTTTCCTAGCCCCACCTGACTACCATAGGAATTCCTTCCTAGTACATACTAGACACAAGAGAAATCTCCCGATTGTCGATTATACTGAAACTGCTGCAGAGCAATTCATTGATATTGATAAAGGTGTGTTCCCTTATTTAGGTACAGTTGTAAACAGTAAGCTAATCCGTAGGTTAACAAGAACCCTTGAAGCTGTAGTAGATGAGACTGCCTCCGCTCTAGGTAACTTAACCGAAGAGCAATCCTTTATGAGAATTGTTGTGCTCCAGAATCGTCTCGTCCTTGACGTCATACTGGCCGATAGGGGCGGGGCCTGTAGAGTCATCGGATCCAGTTGTTGCATTTTCATTCCAAATAACGCGCCGTCTGTTTATTCAGCTATAACCAGACTCCATAAAATAGCCCATCTATTACACCAGGATCCAGGCACCTGGACATGGTCCGGTTGGTTCTGGAATATAATTTCCGCCTGGGGATGGAAAGTCCTGTCCTTTCTAGGTATCGCAGTAGCGATCATATTCAGCTGCTGTCTCTGTATACAATGTGGCCCTGCGATTTGCGGCATGTGTGCTACCTCTTATATTCCTAGTCCCAAGCCCCGTTCTAAATCCCGTTCCAAGACAATTCGAGATGAACAAATGGTACTGTATGAAATGATAGATGGTATCATGAATATTGATGTTTCCTGATGGAAACGTAGTGACAAGGAGGGAATGTGGAAAAGTAAATTTTGTCATGTTCTGTGTCCCTACGTGTCATCCATCATATGTTATGTGTGCATGACCAATATGCATATGTTATTCCCCATGTCCGATTCAAGACGCAATTACAGTTGTGTCCACCTCTGGTATGTCATTTTCCAGTCCCCGTGAATACTACGAATATCAGGCTTATGTAAAGCTACGTTGCCACGTTTCTCAGTGTGCACGTTATTTCATTATAAAGTCCCCGTTTCCAGGCCTCAACAGGGCCCGGACATCAGATTCAGCTCCTGTCTCCTGAAGCCTCGCTGAGGAGCGATTCAGCCCCCACCTGTATCCTCGACCTTTCACTTACTTCCTGCCTCGCAGTGCCCGGTGCAGCTTGGCTCTGCCTCTGAATCTGCCAAGACTATGTTATGATTCCCGTTATCGGTTTAGTCCTCCTTCTCTGCATTCCTAAGCTACTGAACTGCATCAATAGTTTCCGTCATTGTCTAGCCTATGCGGCTCCATGTTAAGAGAAATACTGTATTTAATGGTCATTTAATATTCTTCATCACGCACTACATGTAGAATAAATGCATGCTCCAGTCTTAGAGTCAATTAGCCTTTCCCCTCCTGACTTCTAGTTTATATCAACATGTTCCCTAAACATCAGATACTAGATAGGGTTTAGGTACATGTCGCTCCGACCCTCCAGACTTCAGTCTCTGCTCCTAGCACAGAGTTCATAGCCCCCAGCTTCTCCTAGTGATACGTCATTGCCAGTTTGCGCGCACCACCAGGTTAGAGGTCCCGGCTCCTTAGGTAGCCCCCTCCTATGTTTCCGCCCATTTATGACATATTCTGTTACGTTTGCATCACATGTCTGAGTTACACCTTCTTTTTACTCTTATCTTTCGCGACTGCTACGCGTCACGCCTTCTGCTCCACCCACTGCTACGCCTACTGCAATGTAATGCTATGTGTTTGCGTTATGTATATATGCTCATGTATTGTTATTAAAGACTAGCGCGCGCTCATCCCAGACCCAGCCCCAGCAGCTGCTGGGCCCTGTCATCCTATTCCTATGCAGGTTGTCCTGTTCCTGTCCTTGTGCTGTATTAAACCTGCAAAACTCCTTCTACCTCGAATCTTGACTCTTATTTATTGAGCTATCTGTTATTCATTCATTCACTCAAAAATAGATCCGGTATTATTTATTTATATACCACAGTCCTACTCCCATCCCAGTTGCCGAGCTCAAAACCCTCGGTGTCTGGCTGGACCCTTCCCTTACGTTTGCCTGTCATACCAAACGTACGGCGGCCTGTTGCTTTGGTATCCTGCGCGGGCTCCGTCCAGTGCTAAAGTTCTTTGATGCCTCCACTAGGCAGCTCATGATCCAAGCTACTGTCATCTCTAGGCTGGATTATGCGAGCTCCCTTTTGGTAGGACTGAACCAGGCAGAGATCGGGCGTTTGCAACGGATCCAGAATGCCGCAGCAAGATCGGTGGTAGGATTACCTAGATCGTGCCCCACCTCTAGTACTCTGCGTTCATTGCACTGGCTCCCGGTGGCCCAGCGGATCCAGTTCAAGGTCCTCTGTGTCGCCTATAAGATTCTGAAGGGGTCCCCAGCTATGATTCTGGCTACACTTTTGGCCCATTACATTCCAGCCCGAGCTTTAAGATCTGCTGATTTAGAACTGGCTGTTGTCCCGCGCTTCAAGCGAAGCAGAGCTGGCGGGCGCTCCTTTCAAGTTCGTGCGGCGGTGCTTTGGAACTCCCTTCCCCCGGCGATTCGTGCCCTTAGGGCTCTGCTTTCCTTTCGCCGTGCGGTGAAAACTTTTTTATTCCCTTAGTTTAAATTTGTCTGACTTATTGTTTCGTTGTGCTGTGCAGCTGCCTTGTCGGGCGCCAGGACGCTTCTTGGCTGGAGCATCTGCGCGCCTAATAAAAAGGCATAACATAACATAACATAACATAGGTAGGACGGGGTCGGGGAAGATAGCATACCCTACATCTTCCTGCCACCTCCTTCTCTTCCCCAGCCACAACAGGAAAGCAGCACTAGTTCTATTGTTACTGCCAGTTGGAGGACATGGAGTCCTCCTTTCTGCAAACATGGAGATCCATCACTTCCAACCTTTTGGTCTTCCAAATCTTAAAAAGGTGATATGCCCTTCCCTTCAAAGAACCAGCTCTTCCCTCACCCCCCTGCGTCTTTCCCTGAAGGACTATTCACAAGTCCTTCAACAAAAAGTCCAATCCCTCCTACTTAAGGTTTGATGGGGGACAGGAATGTCATTCCCAGTATTTCCTGATCCCCAAAAAGGATGGCAGTGTACATTTGATCCTAGACCACAGGATTTTGAACTGGTTCCTCAAAAAGGAAAAATGTTAAATGCTGTCTCTAGCTTATGTTCGAAGTGTGCTGAACGCAGAATACTGGATGGGGTCTGCCAACCTGCAGGATGCACATCACATCCGTATCCTGCGATCACACAAGAAGCATCAGTTTGCGGTCCTTCTGTTTGACCTCACTTCCACACTGATAGTCTTCACAAAGGTGATGGCAGTGTTGTCAGAAGGAAGAGAACGCCTGTATTCCCTTACCTGGGCAACTGGCTGCTCAGGGCCAGGACTCCAGAGATGGTGTCTTACCACTTGCAGGATATTACTCAGTTGTTGTAAGCCCTGGGCTTTTTGTTGTGGGGTCATCTCTTCTCAGAAGGGAATCTCGAGCTTGGGGCCAGCTAAGTTGCATAGTAGTAAATCACCTGGCCGGAGTACTCAACGTCAGAGCGGACAGTCTCAGCAGCGTCATCTTGCTGACGGTGAGTGGTGCCTTCACCCAGAGGTAGTCCAGCACATCTTCCTATTGTGGGTGATTTCTCATGTAGATATGTTTGGCACTCACTAGAACAGTCACTGCCCAAAGTTCTGTGCCCCTGCCCCTCCCCCAACAGCATCCAAGGCAGGGAGCATTGGGGGACGTGTTTCGCCTGAGTTGGACTTCTCCCCTTCTGTACGTCTTTGCCCATATACCCTTAATTCCTTAAGTGTTGATGAAGATACACTTAGACTGGGCCCCAGAAATCCTAATCGCACGGACTGGCCACGAAGGGTGTTGTATGTGTATTTTGTTCACCTCTCCCTATTCATCTGCTCTCTCTCCCTCAGAGGGCAGAACTCCAAAAGGAACACTCCCTCCTTGTCTTCACTTACTGAGGAAAGAAGCTCTAATAATGCTGACCAAGGGTGCCATAGAAAGGGTTCCTTGGTCTCAAGAGGGCAAGGGACTCTACTCTCGTTTTTTCCTTGTTCAAAAGAAATCAGGAGAGTAGAGACCCATCCTGGACCTCGGACGACTGAACACATTTCTGCACAAACAATCTTTCTGTATGATTATTCTTTCCGGCATTCTTCACCTATTAAACAGTTGAGGTTACATGACCTCCCTAGATTTGCAAGGTGCTTACTTCCTCAAACCCATACATCGCAAGTATCTCCGTTTCACCATAGTTGGTGCCCATTATCAGTTCAGGGTCCTTTCCAAGTCTGCTCCTCGGATTTTTACAAAATGTCTCAACCCGGTAGCAGCTAAACTTCGCAAACAAAGTCCTACTTTACCCAGGCAACTGACTGCTAAAAGCTTCAACACCGCAAAAATCTTCCCTCTCTACCAAATCCTGCCTTTTATTTTTCCACAGGCCTAGCCTCACAATACATTGCCCCAAATCATTGACCATCCCAAGATAGAGAAGGATATTTCTGGGTGCCAACCTAGATACAATCGGAAACAAAGTTTGTCTATCACAATACAGACAACAGAGATTATCTACAGATACCTGACCCTAAATATTGCAAAAAAAAGATCCGTTTCGGTACGGATGTTAAAGTTGCTCCTCTGCATGATCTCCTCTGCTATAAACTTGGTCCCGTTGGTATGGCTGAAAATGAGTCCATTACAGGAGGAGCTCCAGTTGCAATGGGTCCTATCAGCAGACTCCTTTGAAGAGTTGATCAGCATTACCTTAAAGATGCAAAAGACACTAGCAAGGTTGTCATATCAATCTCATCTCTCGCAAGGCCTCATGTTCCTGACTTCGATCCCAGACTACATCATCACCAACGATGCCTCCTTGGAAGGCTGGGGTGACCAGTTGCACGACCTGCAAATACAAGGGAGATGGTCCGCACTCCAGAAGTCTAGACACATCCATCGTCTACAGCTCAAGGCTATTTTTCTCAATCTCCAAGCCTTCTTTCCGCATTTAGCAAAAGCCTCCGTGCAAGTCCGTACAGACAATTAGGACCGACATGTTTTAGATCAACAAACAAGGGGGGACAAAGTCCTGTCTCTCTCGCAAGAGTCTCAAGACCTTTGGAATTGGCTGGCAGCCCACAACATAACTTTGAAAGCCGAGCATGTGTCAGGAGTAAGCAACACCTTAGCGGGCACACTCAGCAGAACCACAGACAGTTGCCACGAGTGGGAACTGGATCAGCTAGTATTGGACAGGGTCTTCTCACGCTGTGGTAAACCAGCACTGGATCTTTTCGTGACAAACAAGAACGCCAAATGTTAATTTTACGCCAGTCGATACCTCTCACATGGTCATTGGGGAATGCCCTGTCAATGGGATGGCCTAGGATTTATGCATATGCTTTTACCCCCCCTTCCCTCTCATACCAAGGATCCTCACCAAGATGAAGAGCTGTCGCCTAATTCTAATAGCTCACAAATGAGCCAGACAGAATTGGTTTACGGAGCTCCTGTTGCTTTCAGAGATGAATCCCGTTCACCTACCCAGAATTCACACCCTCCTGACGAGGAGCAATAGCAAGATCCTGCACCTGGAACCAGGCTCTCTCCGATTACTTACGTGGCCCCTGAATTAAATGAATTCTGGGATGTCAGTCTCTCAAGACTGCAGAGACATTCTGGCCAATGC
This sequence comes from Lissotriton helveticus, assembly GCF_964261635.1. Taxonomy (NCBI): domain Eukaryota; kingdom Metazoa; phylum Chordata; class Amphibia; order Caudata; family Salamandridae; genus Lissotriton; species Lissotriton helveticus. The sequence goes on from NC_136067.1 coordinate 108,952,963, forward strand.
GAGGGCCAAATTAACAAACAAAACATACAGATTCAAATGGAAAAGATTTTGCATATAATGTCAGCAATCTAATCTCCATCCTTTGAAATGTCACCTGAACATATTCTGCCTTACCTACTCTCTGGCTAGATCAGGATTAGTACATGCATTTATAAATATTCACCTAGCTGCAATTTCAAGATTCACACAGCCCTCTTATTCTCCCTCTCTCTGTTCCTCTAGGATAGTCAAACAATTCATTAAGGGATTGTTTAGAGCTTTCCCTCCAAAAAGGGCTCTCTCCCCCAGAATGGCATATCAGTGTGATTCTCTCGCAGCTTATGAAGCCGCCATTCGGTCCCATTCACAGGACAGATCTCAAATTTCTCACTTGGAAGGTCGCTCTATTATTGCCTCTCACGTCAACTAGAAGAGTCAGTGAAATTCAGGCTTTTACAATTCAGGAACCTTTCTAGCACTTCACTGATGACTGTGCTTCCCAGAACAAATCCAAAGTTCATCCCACAAGGTTCTATCACAATCTCACCTCAATAAACCTATTATATTATGCACTTTCTTTCCCAAACTGCAATCTCCAGCTGAAAGGTCTCTCCACACTTTGAACATTAAATCTTGCCTCAAATTTTATCTACATCATACCAAGCAATTCAAGAAATCTGATCAGTTTTTGGTCCCTTTTGGACTCTCTCATAAAGGTTCTTCAGTCACCAAAGTTATCATCGCCAGATGGAACTCTGCTACCATACAGTTCTGTAACAGCAAAGCTGGTGAACCCCTGTCCACTAGAGCGAATGCGCACTCCACAAGAGCAGTATCTATCTCAGCTACTCCTTTTGCAAGTGTCCTTCTGGATAAAATGTGCTGTGCTGCAGCATGGAAGAGCACCCACACATTCACACAGCACTACTGCCTAGAATCAGTGCAAAGAATGTATGCAGCCGTACGACAAGCGGTTTTGCGTTGTCTGTTCCAATGAGGTGAGCCTCTGTAAATACAAGTTATGGGAATATATCTTTGCTGATGTATGTCACAGCATTGTATACTGCATTATTCTCTGTTCTAATAGACATTATGTTAATTTTGATATATATATATATATATATATATATATATATATATATATATATATATATATATATATATATATATATATATATATATATATATATATATTTATTTATTTTTATTTTATTTTTATTCACCAAGTTGCTCCGTTACTGAAGGCACACCATTTAACAGCCGGTGCGAGTTCCAGGGACAGGCTTTCCCTGCTCGTCAATTTCTCACCAAAGAAATAATTACTCGCACTCCACCAGGAATACAATTCTTTTGCAGCCGCATCCGCTGCTTGATCACGGTTACAAACCGTGATCAAGCAGCGGATGCTGTGAAACGCGTTGGTGAAGCTGTTGCTATAATGGCATCGTAATAAACCTGCAAAAGAATTGTATTCCTGGTGGAGTGCGAGTAATTATTTCTTTGGTGAGAAATATATATATATATATATATATATATATATATATATATATATATATATACACACACAAAGACACACACACACAAACACATATATATATATATATGTGTGTGTATATATATATATATATATATATATATATATATATATATATATATATATATATACATGCATGCATGCATGCATGCATACATATGTAAATGTATTGCGACTTATATAGCGCACGTATCACCCGAAGGTATCAAGGCGCTTGCTTAGGGAACCCGTCGTGAGATACCCCGGCAGGGTATCCACAAGGTGAAAGCCAGGCATCCCGCCGCGAGGGGCTGTAGTGGAGATTAAGCAAGCTATTGCCCAGAGTCGCAGAGTGTGACCCCGTGAGTCGAGTAGGCACCGAAGCGAGAATTGTCGAGTCCATGGAATTTTGAGCCCGAGACCTGCCGAGGCGGGGAATCGAACCCTGGTCCACGGCCGATCTCAGCTTCCGGGTCTGCCGCCTCTAACCACTGAGCCACGCTTCTCCACCTCCACATACATACATACATACATATGTATACATACCTACCTACTGGAAGTTGCCAGTTTGTAGTTAGGACTTTTCAGTTGCCTATATCTTTGACGCCGGTTGACGAATCTTCATGAAATTTCCCCCAAAAATTTGATACTCACTTGTGTCTGGAAAGTTTCAGGGTTGCCCGTCAAGTGGAGGCCGAGAAAAAGGGTTATGGGTTCCATAATGTGTTTTCCCCATGTTAATTCCCTTAGGAGTTTTGAATACGGCTACAGCTCGAGCTGCTGGACAAAATTACATCACATTTGGCAGAAAAGTAGATTTTGTTCAGCAGATCACGCTTTTTGTAATCTGGTGTAAATCCATTCAGTAGTTTAGAGATAGTAACCAAAAAATGTGTTTTATACATAGGGACGCGTACCCTTTGCTGATCCACTTGCGTGGGATCCGTTGATTCCTGTGCCATAGCAAAGCCCTACAGAGAAAAGTTGCGGTCACCATTTTGTTTGTCAGGGAAACGGTCCACTGGGCTCTAAAGTTGTTTGTATATTAAATGAAGGGGTCAGATGAGTTTTCAGTTTAAAAAGAGAACTCTGCATGTGTATTAGGGTTGGAATTTTCAATGTTTTTTTTTTGCCACTCACATGATCTTGGGGCTCAGCAGAGCCCGTGTGTAACTCTGCTGGGTAACAGCGGATATAGCGTTAATCAGAAAAATTATAAATGTTTATTTTTACTCTCACTTTTACTGCCACACCCACTCACATGCCCAAGCAGACACCTCACACCCATTCGCAAACCCATACAGAGACTCCCACACCCACACATCCATAAAGACACTCTCACACCAAATCATACCTATGCAGACAGCGTTACACCCATTCACAAACCCATACAGAGCCTCTCACTGATACTTATACCTATATAGATACTTTAACACCCAGACACATACCCATACAGACATCGTCACACCCATTCAAATATTTTACACACACCCACATTCACAAACCCATACAAAGACTCTCACACCCACACTTATACTTATATAGTGACTTTTATGCCCACTCACATACCCATACACTCGCACTTTCAGATATCCTACTGACATTGTTACACTCATTCACAAACTTGTACAGGGACTCGCATACCCACGCTTACATCCATACAGAGACATTCACACCCACTCACATGTCCATACAGACCTCTCACACCCACTCTTACACCCATGCAAACACTGTTACACTCATTCACAAACCTATACAGACACCCACACTTACACATATATAGACACTTTTACACCCACTCACATACCCATACAGACACTCACACCTTTTTATCTTTCCTACAGACACTGTTCACAAACCCATACAAAGACTCTCACACCTACACTTATACCTATATAGACATTTTTACACTCACACACTCCGATACAGATACCGCCACACCCATTCAGATATCTTACAGACACTGTTTCACCCATTCACAAACCCATACAAAGACTCACTCCACACTTGCATACATACATAGACTTTCACACCCACTCAAATATGCATATAGACCCTCTCACACCCACTTCTTACATCCATGCAGACACTGTTGCAGCCATTCACAAACCCATGCAGAGACTCACACCCACACTTACATCTTTACAGTCTTTCACACCTTCTCACACACATTACCATGCCTCCTATTCACTAATACATCTACTGACACACACACATAAACACACAGATGTATTGGGTAACCTACTCACTGACATTCACTCAGTCAGTCATACACACCATGACACACTCTAGGTCTCACAAATGCATACACTAACAACACCCATGGACTCACTGATGTATTCTCTGACAAAATCACTGACTCATATACACACTGAGGCACTCTGGGACTAACTGATACATACACTTGCATAACCATGGATTCACTAATGCATTCACTAGCACACTCACACACTTACATTCCCACACCCTGAGACAACCTAGGACTCCCTAATTCATACACTAACACACCCATGAGCACACTAATATATTAACTAACATAGTCTCTTGTACACATACATACATACTCTACAAATCAGTAATATGTACACAGTACAATAATTTTATTTGATTTAGTTCTCTTACGAGAACAACAAATTTATACACGATACAAATTCAATTTTTGCTAAAAGAGATTATCACATTAATATAATTTTAAAAAAGACTTTAAAAAATTGTACAGGTTAATACACACAAATTCATTGGGTGGAGCATTGGAGAGGGAAATCAACATCTGGACCGAGTTTATATTACATTTTGTTTTGATCGGGGTAATGTATCTGTTCCTAGCTGCTACCACGATCTCGCTAGGACATACAAACAGAACATGTTCTAGATCTTGCACCCCACCTTTGCATAAGTCACAGAGATTCGTCTCTCCTTGATTTGATGACCACTTAAAGGTGTATGATTTCAGCTGTAATATTCCTAGCTGTATTTGAAGTATAGCTCGCCTTACTCCATGATTTAGGTTAAAAAAGATATATGGTTGCGTTTTTTTAAAAACTATTGTGTACGCTAACTGTTTGTACATTGAGAGCCTGGAGCAGTGTTGAATATCCAATTCCATGCTTAGCCTCGGTGTTAAGTGCTTCAAGCAGAGTTTCAGCTGGGCTGGTGTCCAAGATATTAACATTTCTAGAGAGACTGATGATAATTTAAAAGCAATACTTAGGTTTTTTACAAATATATACTTTCGATAGTCTTGCTCCAGTGTCTCTATTTTTAACAGTGCTCTAAGTGTTCCTGGGTCTGCGTGAGCCAGGTTATATGCCCATCTAATTATGTTTATGATCCCTCTGGCATAGGAACTAACTAACGATAGTTCTAGCCTGAGAGTTTGAACCGGAACAGCTTGCGGCATCCTGGTTAACTTCCGCAGGATTTTCCCTTCTTTGACATCTATTTGAGACCATTCTTTTGTTGGGATATGTTCTATTGCAAATGATAAAACTGCAGGAATTTTCGCATTATAAACCTGGAGCAAGGAGGAGAATTGTCTTCGACCAGTGGATGAGTAAAGTCTTTGGAGAGCCCCAGTATGGGCATCTGCTTTATGTCCCATTTTTTGCAAATGAGGCTGGTTGCGCAAAGTCTGAGTAAATGTTCTCCCAAGATATATATATTCTTTTACGATTTCCAGTGGATTACCTCCTAGTAGCCAGTTATAATTGCAATAAGTCTTCTTTCCTGTAAATGGTAGAATTTTTGTTTTAGTGGTATTTGGGATTAAATAGTTTTCATCTGTATATGTGGTGAGTGCCGTGAGGTTTAGTTGGAGACCGAAGGGAGTCAGATCCAAGATTACTACATCAGCGGCGTACATCTGGCATTTTGGTGGAAGCAATCTTTGGCGGAAAGTTATTGACCTGATTAAGAGTTTCTGGTAGATCGCTCCAATATAAGGAGAATAATAGGGGGGCTAAAAGACACCCCTGTCGCAGGCGGTTTGGAGTTGGAAATGGGGAGGTTAGACCCTTCTCCCTCCCCATTTGAACTTGTCACCAAGTCCCAGAGTAAAATGATGTTATTAAATGGAGAAGATGTTGTGGTATTCCCATTTCCTGTAGTTTGTTCCAAAGTTTGACTCAATCGACCTTGTCGAAGGCAGTGATAAAGTCGACAAATACTGCATATACTACCTGTGATTTTTTTCCCATGTATTTTTCTAGTATTATTTGAAGTACTGCAATATTATCTATGACTGAGTGTTTGGGTGTGAATCCTGCTTGGTAGAGTGGAATGGAGCCGGTTGAGAGTGCCCATTCTTTTAGGTGATTTAGAAGTACGGCAGCAAAAATCTTCCCGGTTGCATCTAGGAGAGCTATTTGTCGGTGGTTCCCGGGCAGCAGTCTCGAACCCTTTTTATGAATCGGGATTACTATGCTTCCCTTCCAGGACTTTGGGGTTTCCCCTGTACTAAGTATGTGGTTATACGTGCATGTTAAAAAGTTACTCCACTCTTTTGGGTTGTTCTTTAAGACCGTAATCGGAATTTGGTCTGGGCCCATTGCAGCCGAGCTTCTTGCCTTTTTTTATGTAATATTCTACTAAGGAAGGTGTTAGTGGCTCAATGTTTGACTATCCTGTCCTATATCGATTTGCATTACTGTGTCGCAGTTAGAGACTTGGTTTACTTTGTATAAATTAGTTATATATGTTTCCCAGTCTGAAGGTGGGACAGGGTTTGATTTAAAAAAAAAATTTGTTCCTGTTTCTTGTGCTATTGTAGTCCAATAAGTACGTTTGTCTTGTCTTTTTGCTGCTATCTGGAGGTCTATCCATTTTTTATCCTGTAAGATTTGGTTTTCTTTTAATTTTTGTCTTCTGCAATAGTTTTTTAGTTTATTGATTTCCTGTTTTCTGGTGTCAGAGAAATACAGGAATTGTGCCCTAATTAATTTGTTTAATTCCCTTGCCTTGGGATCTGAGGTATATCTTTTGTTGCCTTGTGTTTTTTTTTTTTAAACTGTGTTTATTGTTGCATGTTCATAATCACATTTGCAGAGTTATATACTCGCCGGTGTCGCGTCAACATTCAGCTACAACCGACCGATATTGCAACTTTTATTTTCATTGTTATAACTATTAACTTAAAAGGCCATTGATTGGCTAGTCGGCACTGAGCATTCTAGGCATTGTCATATTAGTTAAAAGCAATATAGCAATAAAGGCTTTAGATACTGCGACATGTGTGTTCCGTATCTCGGCCAGGAGGGCATGGAGAAGCATGGGGCCTTCCCTGTCTTCACACCGTCCCACCACCCATCCACCCCCTATTCCATGTCATCGTCTTCTCCCGAACTATCAATGTCTTCCTCCTCTGGCAGAGGCTCGCACAGGTCCCCCCTATATGTGTTCCAAGGTGACCATATTTTGTTCCATTTACGTGGGTTGGATCTTTGCTGATATACCGCCCTCTCCATCACCATCAGCATGTCCATGTTCCTACACCATTGAGCCAAGGTAGGTGTTTCTGGTGCCCCCCATTTCTGCGCTATGTCGCGTTTTGCCAACATCATTCCAATAACCACCCATTTCCTCCCATGTGGTGTCAAGTTATTTGGGCCCCACACATTTAGTAGACAAACCCTGGGGTCAAGTGTGATGGGGATTTGCAAAGTCTGGGCTACAGTGCGTGTTATTCTCCGCCAGTAATCCATGATGCTGGGGCAAGACCAAAGAGTATGGAACAAAGTACCCAGTGCTCCGCATTGTCTCAGGCAGTGTGGGTGGTCAACTCTGTGGATTTTGTGTAGCATCGTGCGCGTATAGTAGACTCAGTGTAATATTTTAAATTGTACTAGCCTGAATCTTGCCGATATACCGGCTTCCCTGGGCGACGCCAGTGCAGCATTCCAATTTGTCTCATCTAACTCCCCTATCTCATCCTCCCAGACCTCCTTTAATTTTTGCAACGAGTCGGGCAGGTTGTTTATTAATTTACGGTAAGTGAGCGAAGTAGCGTTGGCCTCCATGTAGTCTGTAAGCAATCGGTCTTCCAGAGGAGACGACTCCGGGACATTAGTACCAGGCTCTATTGCCGTCATCAATGCGTGTCGGATCTGTATGTACCTGTATGTTTCAGTCACTCCCAATTCGTATTGTTCCCTGAGGGTCTCGAATGACACCACCCCGTCCCTCGTCCACATATCACCCACCGTGGAGATCCCGATGTTGTCCCATTGATCAAAGCCCTTGCTGTTCCTTAGATTGCCCAGGACCTTGGAGTCCCATAGGGGTGTCAGGCGTGTAATCACACCCTCCCATTTCAGTCGTGTCTGGGCTTTGTGCCATAGTGTTACAGTGTGCTTAGTCGGGCCGCTCAGTTTTCGAACCAGTCCTCTGTTGTAGAGTGGGGCCAAAAGGGTGGCAGTGCCCAGCTGCTGTCTGTCCGCCAGGAACGCCGGGTCATCATGTGGTCCATGTAACCATTGGTTGATCACCTTAAGGTGAGCTGCCCAATAGTACAGTTCCAAATTTGGGAGGGCTATCCCCCCACTGTACCAGTCCCTAATCATTTTCAAATGTGCTACTCTCGCTGGGCTGCTTCCCCATAATAAGCCCGACAGCTGAGTCGATATCTGTCGGAAGAATGATGATGGGACCGTCGCTGGTGTATTTTCTAAGACATAGAGGAAACGGGGCAGTGCCATCATCTTGAAAAGCGCTGCCCTGCCTAATAAAGTTAATGGGAGGGTTTTCCAGTGGCGCACGTCTGTTTTCAGCCTCTCGAGCAGGGGCCGTAGATTCAGGTCCTGAAAGGTCGCGTGATCACGTGTAATATGGATCCCTAAATATCTGAAGGAGATGTTCTCCACTATTAATGGGCAGTCTGCACTCAGAACCGGCGGCGTGCCGTAGAGCACGTTGAGCACCGATTTCGTCCAGTTGATTTTATATCCCGAGGCCATCCCATGCCTCTCACACAACGCCAGTAATGCCGGTATACCCACCGTTAAATCCGTTAGGTAAATCAACATGTCGTCGGCATATAATGACACCCTGTCTTCCCAGTCGCCGCCCCACTGTATGCCCCGCAGCAACCGGGTAGTCCTAATGATAGTGGCTAAAGGTTCCAGCACTAGGGCGAACAGTAACGGTGAGAGTGGGCATCCTTGTCTCGTACCCCTCGCTAATGTAATTTCTCTCGAGATACGGCCATTTGCCGTCACTCGTGCCACTGGGTTTTGGTATAGCAGCTTAATCCATGCCATGAATTTCGGGCCGAAACCCATATGTTCTAGAACCGCAAAAAGGTAGCGCCATTCTACCAGATCAAACGCCATTTTGGCGTCCAGTGAGAGGATCGCCGCCGGCTCCGTCAGTAGCGTAGCCCGTGCCATCACCCCGTGTAATCGTCTGAGATTCATCGCCGTGCTTCTGTGTGGCATAAACCCTGACTGGTCAGGATGTATTAGGTGCACCAGATGAGGCAGTAATCTGTTGGCCAGTAATTTAGCCAAGATTTTGTTCTCGGCGTTAAGGAGTGATATCGGGCGGTAGGACCCGCAATCCTCAGGTGGTTTGCCGGGTTTCGGTATCGTTACTATAGTCGCTGCACGTTGGTCGGGCGGTAATTGTCCCTGCGCTAGACTGTCCTTAAACATGTTAAGTAGGGGTGTGGAGAGCGTTTCCGACATGGTCTTGTACCACTCAGTCGGTATCCCATTGGGACCCAACGCTTTCCCTGAGTGTAGTGCTGCTTTAGCTATCGGAATCTCCTCAGCGGTCAGGTCTGCTTCTAGTTCGTCTATATTGTCATGTGACAAGGTGCGAGTGGGTACTCCCACGAGAGACGCTTCCGCCATTTCCCGGGTAACAGCGACTTCGGGGGTGTATACTGTCTGGAAATGGTCTACCAGGAGTTCGACTATCAGCGATGGGTGGGTCTGTAGCACACCCGCACGATCCCTCAAGTGTAGTATGGCCCTTTGTCCACCCCGTTTCCTGTCCAACCAGGCAAGGAGTCTACCGGCTTTATCGCCCACATCGTATACCCTGTGTGTTGCGGTCGCTATACTGTCCACCACCCTGCTGCGTACAAGGTCGGTGTGACGCCGCTGGCACAGCTGGAGCGCGTGCAGCGTGTCCCTCGTCGGGTCAATCTCATGGTCTCTATTGGCCTTGGTCAGTTCGTCTTCTAGGTCTAAAAGTTCTTGTTTTTGTGTGCGCTTATGTCTCGTGATCGCGGAGATGGCCTGCCCTCGAAGAACCGTTTTGTAGGCCTCCCATAAGATAGTGGGAGACTCTACCGTCCCCTCGTTTTCCGCAAAGTATGACCTCGTCCCCTTCTTCAGTGTTTTAGCTACCAGTGGCACTTTAAGGTACCCCGGGTAGATCGGGAATATGCGTTTTCGGGTCTGCTCAGGGTTGGAGAGAGCAAGTGTCAATGGGGAGTGATCCGAAATACCCCTCGGCCTAATTTGTACATCATCGATAGTGAGGAGGCCGCGCCCTAGTGTTAGGAAATAGTCGATCCGTGACAGGCTATCATGGACCGCCGAGTGGTACGTGTATTGCTGATCATCTGGATGGAGTTGCCTCCAAAGGTCCACCAAGCCTTGCGCCTCCAGGAAGTCATGCAGCCGGGAGGGCCCGGGGGATTGAGTTCGCACCGGGAATCTGTCATGTGTGTTGTGTGCCACCGCATTAAAGTCCCCCCCCCAGGACGAGATCTCCCTCCGGTAGTTCCAACAAAAACTTCCCCAATTCTGGGAGAGCAACTGCGTGCAGTGCCGGCGGAATATATACCGAGACTACATTCAGCTGCCTCCCTTCCCACTGACCATGTGCAGCCGCAAAACGTCCCTGTGTGTCTATTTTCGTGGATTGGACTATGAACCTCGAGGAATGGTGCATTAGGATTCCTGTACCCCGGGACCCCTTAGTGAATTCTGAGTGGACAATCATACGGAATCCTTTCCTGTCCAGGGCCCGCGTAGCTGTGCCTGTCAAGTGTGTTTCTTGCAATAGGACCAGGGCTGGACTCAATCTTCGTATACCCTGTAGTACCAATCCCCGTTTGACCTTGTCCCCCAATCCCCACACATTCCATGACATAAGGTGTCACTTGCCCCAGCCCCGAGTCCCCCCTCTCTGCCTCAACTCGTGTGGTGCGTGTCATAGCCTCTGCGGTTGAATGTACCAGAGTGTCTTCCCGACTGAGTTCGACTGATTTGCCAGATGTCTGCTATCGTAAGCGTGTGTGCCATGTAGTTCCAATCTCGACCAGTGTAACAAGCCATGAAATGCAAAACTTCCCAACCCCCAACTCCCCCCCCCTCCCTGCCCCCCTGCTAAACGGACTTAGAACTGCCCGCCCCCCCCAACTCAGCAGAGTGCCTGATCCCAACCCAAAACATAGTACTTGCACGCTGGGGTGAAGGACTCTCCGGAGTCGGGGGCCCCCTTCCTTGGCCACGGAGGTCCTCCGCCCAGTGTCCATGGCGGCACGCCCGGTCAGCGTTGCATTTGGCTTATAAAGGCAACATGGAGAAGTCATTGTTCTTCATTATCTTCCGTTTCTGGAATGTCGGTCAGAGGCGAGCGCCGGTCTACCTCCCCTCCGGATGCCTGGGAGCTCGGACGGGATTAGCTGTTGCGGTGCATGGTCGGCCTGTTAGAACGGCGAGGTTAGGTCGCCGATCTCCAACCCTCCAGCCAGTCCTGTGCTGCCTCCGGAGTGTCGAAAAACCACGTTTTATTATCTGCTACTATCCTGAGCTTGGCTGGAAAGAGCATTGAGTAAGGAATCTCTCTGGCCCTAAGTTCTTTCTTCACTTCGAGAAAGGTTCTCCTCCTTCGCGCGACTTCCGCTGTATAGTCCGGAAAGAATGCCAGTGTAGAGTTTAGGATTCTGACGGGGGGCGAATTCCTAGCAGCTTGTAGGATTGCGTCCCTGTCTCTAAAATTGAATAGACGAGCAATGATCGGCCTCGGGTTAGCGCCCTGTTTCGGGCGACCCCCGGGAACCCGGTGCGCCCTTTCCACTGTGAAAAAGTCGGAGACCTTTTGGCCGCAGGTGTTGTTTGATCAATTCCTCTACATAGAGGTCCATAGCTCTTGTGCCCTCCGATTCTGGAACCCCGATTATGCGGATGTTATTTCGTCTCGAGCGCCCCTCCTGATCATCCAGCTTGTCACGCAGGTCCTTGTTCTCCTTCGAGATCCGCTCCATGCTTATCTGCAGTTCTGAGACATCCTCTACCAAGGATTTGGTTACTACTTCCATTGTATTCACTTTCTCGGACATTTTATGGAAGTCCGCTCGTATTAGAGTTATCTCTGTTGAGATCGAACCCACTGTCGCTTGCACCTGAACGAGGGCCCGCATTACATCATCCAGGGTTGCTTTCTTGCCTCCCGCCGCATCCGCTGTTTTGCCCGGTAGCGTTTTTGCGTCTGGTGAGGAGGGAGCCTTATCATAGGCGTATTTTTCAAGTCGGGCTTGTGCGGCTCCACCTTTCGTTCCCTTGCCGGCCATCCTGGTGGTCACTTCCGTCGCAGTCCTCAGAGGTATGTCCGGTCCGAGCAGAGTCTCTAGTGGTGTTGAGGCTAAGGGGAAGCCACCCCTGTGTATACCCCTTCGGAGTCGTGTGGATCGGCCGATCACGATAGTCACGCTGCTTAGCCAGTGGTGGATGTGACCCTTGCTTCTCGTCTACTCTTTCTTGATTTGTCGCTTTTAGCTCTTTTGATAGGTTTTTTGTTTTTGTTTTATTAAATAATGGACAGTAAATTATAGACTGTACCACCAATTTGGACTCTTTTTGCTCCCTAAAGAGTTTTCTCAATGAATATGTTTGATTATATTTGTTCTTTTATTTTTTTTATTTTTGTTTACTTTGACCATTTTTTGAGTAGGGTGCTGTTGTCGGTTTTGGCGCTTGTGTGGTAAGCCCTTTGTCCCCTATTACTCGTTTATCGTCTTCACCATCTATTGGCAGTTTTAATTGTTGTTTATTCCTTTTTTTTTCCACCATGTGTTTTAAGATTCCTATTTGGGTATCTAACGTCTGGTCTGTATTTTCCAGGATGGTCCCTAAATGAGAAAGGACTGATTCTAGGATTCTTTCCAGAATAAGCAGTGCTTTGGATACTGTAGTTTGATCAGTAGAGTGATCTATAGATATTTGCGTGAGGAAATTCGGAGTTCGCGAAAGAGAAATTTCAGAATCTGGCTGTTTTCGTGGGGTACTGTTCTGGATTTCCTTTTGATGTGCCCTACTGAAGACTAGATCTTTTAGGCTTATGTCGGGGCAAGTTATGTCGAATTCCAGATGTTCTTGGTTCTCTTGGTCATTGGATTTTTCTGATTTTATAATTATGCTGTTAGTATTTGATTGAGGCCAATTTTTGATTGTTTAATGTTTCTTCTTGCCCTGTTTTGTTAATTGCTTCCAAGATTTGTTTTTTTCCTTCCTCTTTTGTTTGGATAGTTTGAGTTTGTTCAGTTACTTTTTGTCCCGTATTGCTAATGGTCTCCAGCTGTTCCTTTTTTCCTTCTTTTGTTTTTATTTGGTTATTTTGATTTTGCTCCAGATCCATCGTGGTCTGGTTTGCAAAGTATTTGAGAATTCCATTAGGCGAATCGGTAGAGAGAGGACGGACGATTTTTCCAGCACTCCTTTTTATTGCTTGGTCTGTTCCTACTCTTTTCATAAATATTGTTCGTGATCTCAACTTTTTGTATGCCATGGTACAATATACTAACTGGATGTGTCTTATACGCTATGGGGAAGTTTTAATTTCCAAGAGAGGAGGGTAGAACCTCGGACGACTTTCCAAGCTCTCACTCCCAACCTTACACCTCCTGCCACCTCCAATAGCGTATACAAGAATTTTATGAGGGAAATCCTGATCATAAGGATGAAATAAGTTCCCCGTTTCCCGCTTCCTGGTCCAACTCTGATGGCCTGCCCTCCTCGGGCCAGCGTGATCGGCACCGCTTGATTCGCACCACACTGGGACTTACCCTTCTGCTAGAGGTCTGAGGTCAGAAACAGATACAGAGTCAGTGAGGATGGGAGGTTTGGATAATGTTCTGATGAGGGAAGGCAATTTGTAGACAGTGCCCCTGTGGTAGCAGACAGGGAAGGGGGGCAGAGAAGGTACAGTAAGGGGACTGTGAGAGGGCTATGAGAGGGCTGTGAGGGGGGCTGCAAGCAAACCCTTGGAAGCAGCTGGTAGCGAGCGGAGCGCTCCGGCGGTGGGGGGGTGGGGGGGGGACCTTCGGGCAAGATCGGACCTAGTCAGATCTGCCTGGGTCAGACCCCCGGGCTCTTACTTAGCGGCTGCCTCTATCGGCAGCCACGCTCACGTCCTTTGTCCCGCCCTCTGCAGCAGCCTCACCTCAGAAGTGTTGTGTTATTCGGCTTTCGGCAGCTCTGCAGCAGTGCAGCGCACTCCGCTCTCCCCTCCTCCTCCACTTCCGATCAGCAGGTCTCCTGGCTCTCTGGCAGCAGTGCTCTGGGTGAGCACAGAAATGCAGGTGGTAGCTGCGGAAGGGCAGGTCTGTGAAGTCCCCGTGCAAGATGAATCAGTCAGGCTAGAACAATGCCGGTTGTTAATTTCTCCGTCCTCCTCTGGACTGCCGAGGGCTCTGCTAGAGATCTGCTGAGGTTCCCGCCCCCGCCGGGACGTTCCCGCGTTTACCGCTGCAGCGGCCGCGAGGGAGACCAGACAGACAGGTAGATACAGGAGCGGGAGCCGCTCAGGACAGGGCTCAGGGCAGATTGAATTTCTCGAGCCCCCTCTCGCCCCCTCCGGCCTCCCGGCTCTGCGGCTCCCGGCTCCACGGCACAAAGGAGAGGAAGAGAGGAGAAGAAATCCACAGAGATCAGCTCCGGCTCCGGCGGACAGCAGCTGGCGTTTACTCGGCTCATCTTATTACTCAGTGCTGACCTCTGGCGTTCACCAGTGTGTGAGCATGTAATATGTACACTAACACACACACTACCACACTGATGTATTAAGTAACATACTCATTGACTCAGTAATACACACTCTAACACACCCTAGCTCTCACTAATACATACATTAACACGCCCATGGACACACTGATGGGTTAACTGACATACTCACTCATAAACACACTAACACACTCTACAACTCAATATTAGGTATACTGACACATAAACATACTGATTTATTAATTAACATACTTACTCAGTGAGTCACACTCTGACACACCCTAGCTCTCACTAATACATACACTGAAACACTAATGGACACACTCATCCATTAACTGACATACTCTCTCACTCATCCGCACAGTGACCCACTCTACAACTCACTAATGCATACACTGATACACTCATGTACACACTGATGCATTCTCTGACAAATTCACCCACTCTTGAGACACTGAGGCTCACTCATACATAGACGGACATACCCATGGACACACTAATCCATTTACTAACACATTCACACTGTTACTCATACACCCCCTCAGAAACCAGAGGAATCACTAATACATACACTGAGACACTCATGGGTACACTCATGCATTCACTGAGATAGTCACCCACTCACTCATACACACACTATGGGGCTCACTCATACATACACTGACACCCATGAACACACTGATGTAGTCACAGATACTCACTTACACACTATATATACATACATACAAAAGAAATCAAACAAGAAAAAGTTTATATTTATTAAAAAAAATATGAAATATTATATATTTTTGCAAACAAGCCATATGGAATGACAGTATCTGAAAAAAAGACAGTTGTAAAAAAAAAACGTAAACATCGAATTAGTCTTGAAAAAACTTCTACTGTTAAAGTGCATTAAAAATAACAAAAAAATTGTAAAACAAACAAAAACACAAAACAATATAGAAAAAGTTAAAAAAAACAGAAGTTTACAGGGACGTTATAGTTAGACTGACAATTCACTCGTAGAAAACCAGAGAAATTCAGCAGTTATAGTTAGCTGAGCTAACTATAACTTATGCCCCTCAATGCGCTGCTTATGACCTCACATATTGCGTCACTCATGACATGGTCAGTGATATCACTGGTGACATCATCCACAGAACCACTCACACACCCACTTATACCCATCTACCACATCTCATACACCCACTCACACACAACAACTGACATACCCATTCACAGACTCATACAAACACACCTACTCACTGATCCATACAACCACTCACACATCAACTCAGCTATACAGCCAAAAATTCAATCACTGACTCACATATACAGCCACTCATGCACCTACTCACTTACCAATACAGCGGCTCACACATCCAGTCATACAGACTTAGGGCCCGATGTAGGTAATCCCAGATTACCGATTCTTAAATACCGAATCATACCGATTCGGTATTTAAGAACAGGCAAATGGGATGTAGGTCATTTTTCTTAAAAAAATTACCGAATCTGTAAGTTTCGGTAATTACCGAATCGGTATTTACCGATTCGGTAATTGCCATTCATTCCTATGGGCCTGGAGGCCCATAGGAATGAATGTCAATTACCGAATCGGTAAATACCGATTCGGTAAATGGGGAAACATTGAAGGGTGGCAGGGTGTCACTTTGACACCCTGTTGCACCCCTCAAATGTGTATGGGTGCACATGTTGCAGACATACATGCCCTAGGGGCATGTAGGTCTGCAACATGGCACTGTTGGAAAAGCAAAAAAAATGCTTTTTCTAAGGTTTTCATTATTTACCACCAACTTCTAGTTGGTGGTAAATAACGAATCCTAAGATGGGAAAAGCACTCATTTGAGTGCTCCCTACATTTCAGATTCGGTAATTTACCGATTCGGTATTTTTAAGAATCGGTAATTTACCGAATTCTTAAATACCGATTCGGTAAATTACCGAATCTGAAATGAAGCCACCTACATATGAAAAGCCTAATTCCGGACGGTAAAGGCCGAAATTCGGTAATTTCGGCCGTTACCGACCGGAATTACGCTTCCTAGATCTGGCCCTTAGACACTTACATACCCAATTATATACCCACTCACTCACCCATACTGCCACTCACTCGTCCATACACTCACTCACGCAGCCACTTACCAATAGTCACTTACTCATAAATATACTAACACATATACTCACTCACGTATGCAGTCACTGAGACAAGCACATACACTCCCATGCCACCTGTTTCACACTCACTTATGCAGTCACTCACTCACCCATACACTCACTCACACACCCGGTCACTCACCCAATAAGACAATGCACCTGCTCAGTCATCCATTCAGCCACTCATGCACCCTCTTATTCACCATTTACAGCCACTTACACTCACTCACTCACCCATACAGATACTCACACAGCCACTCACTCATTATAGTCTCTCACATACCCACCCACTCACTCATCTATACACCACTTACACTCCCACAGCCACATACCTTAGCCTATATGTTTAACACTCGGTTACGTTTAGAAAACACTCACAATTACTGGATGACGTCATCAGTGATGTCACTGACCATGTTGTTAGTGATGTAATATGTGAGGTCATAAGCAGTACATTGCATGGGCATAAGTAATGATTACCTTAGCTAACTATAACTGCTGAACTTCTCTAGTTTTGTGCAAGTGAAATGTCAGCCTAACTATAATGTCCCTGTAACCTTTCCCGGAGCATTGTTTTATAAATTTGTGTGGGGGGGGCACCCCACACCCCACACCCCACACTGCATCGAAAACCACCACCTCCCCGGGGCACTGTTTAATTATATGCAGGGGCCTCACAGGCTCTCCTTAAACCCTGGAGACCGCCACCTCCCCGGGGCTTAATTAAAAAAAAAAACACCAGCCCCGGGGACCACCAACTCCCTGGGGCTTTGAAAATGTGGGGAGGGGGCGGCGCGTCCCCCCTCCTGGAGCCCTCGATGGCCCTGGGGACCACCCCCCCACAGGGCTGGCTCCTGCACTCCCGGGACATTTCTGTTTACTATGGCAGGGCGGTAGCACGCATCCCGCCCTGCAATAGCAAACGCTGCTTTGCTTCGTTGAAGCAAAGCAGGATTGCTTTTGAGCAAGGAGAGATGCATGTTAGCAGCTCCCCTTGCTCAAAAGCAATGCCTGCTCCCTCATCAGGGGTGGAGCCGGCAGGGACCGTGGGGCCATTGGGGCTCCCCGCAGGGTCCCCAATGCAAAGGGCTGGCCCCGGAGGATGGGGTCCCCGAGGCTCCTTTCCTTTAGTTGAAAAAAAAACAAAAAAAGAATGGCCGGGCCCCGGGGGATGGAATTCCCGGGGCCAAAATCTGCCTGCAGAGGGGGGCCGCGCTGTCCCCAACGCAAATCGCCGGCCCTGGGTGATGGGGTTCCGTGGCCAGGAGTGGCCTGAGAAAGGGGCCACGAGGCCTCCTCCCTTTAGTTAAAAAAAGAATGGCCAGGCCCTGGGGGATGGGGTCCCTGGGGCCAAAACCTGCCTAGGGAAGGGGGCCGTGCAGCCCTCCTTAGCTATAATTTTAATAAAGTCCTGGGGGATGGGGTCTCTGAGGCCGATAGTGACCCAGGGAAGGGGGCGTCAAGCAGCCCCTTCCCTTTAAATATGTTGACAAAAAGGAGACCATGCCATGGGGGATGGGGTCCCAAGGACCGAAATCGGCATCTGGAGAGGGGCCATGCGGCCCCCTTCCTGGTTTTTTTTCCATTTTTTTTTTAATGGGCAGGCGCTTTGGGGATAGGGTCGGCGCTTTGGGGATAGGGTCGGCCCTGGGGGAATGGAGTCCCGAAGGGCCCAAAAATATTAAAAGAAGGGGACCTCACAGTCCCCCTTCTATAAACAAAAAAAGCCGAGGTCACGCCCTCTCCATGTATCACTCTGCTAATGCGCCTCCTGGTTTGTTCTGAGTTGGGGGATTGTCCCTTGAATACTGAGGGTTCCTGGGGGCCAACTAGCCCACCAGGTCCCTCTAATAAGTGCCACACATTTGGATTGCAGAGAGGTGGTCCACGGCCACGCCCCTTTTTACACCACTGTGCAAACGCGCCTCTTGGCGCTTTCTGGTGGGTTGATGGGGTCCTCTTGTGTCCTGAGGACATCAGGACACAAGTGGACTTCACCCCCCGAGCAGCAGTGCCCCAGGAGGATAATTATGTCATCATCAGTGATCTCACTGACCATGTCATGAATGATGTAATATGTGACGTCATCAGCAGTGCATTGCGGGGATGTGAGTTCTAGTTAGCTGAACTAACTATAATGTCCCTTAGACCTGTGTTTTTTTCTGTGAATTTCTAAGGTTTTATAAATGCTAATTTCTAACTATAATGTCTCTGAAACCTATGTTTTTTTCAGTGTGTATATGTATATATATATATCTTGCCACAATGTAGCCCAATATGATTAGACGCTGGCGCTCTTAGAGGGGGCGTTTCAACCGGCAGGGCCACGCCGGTAAAAAGTGAAAGCTCTGTTTTACCTCGCGGCAAAGAATTAAACGCACTCACTTGTAGACAGGAGTTATTGCGGTTTTATTTTCCTTGAAAATAAAACCGCTATAACTCCTGTCTACAAGTGAGTGTGTTTCATTCTTTATATATATTACTGCAAAACTGCTTGCTATTCTGATTCAATCATGTGATTCTATGAAAGATCCAGTGCTGTAAAAGAAAATTAGTTACCTTTAACTGCAGTTCTTCAGTACTGGTATCTTTCATAGATTCACATGCGACCCACCCATAGAGGCTCCCCACTCAGCTGGGGATTATTTATTCCCACTTGTGCTCGAAATTCTAAGGGACTCAGCCTCTGTTTGGAGTGTTCTAGATGGTGGTATCACCTGATTGGTTACATTTCAAGTGTGGTCCTTTATTTAAAAGGACATAAATACGCTATTAAAATGACTTGGCATTGCCATTATAGCCTATGATACTATTACATACTGGTTTACTATGGTACCTTGGGGCTCCCACTTCAACGATGAGGAATGGTTCAAGCATATGGATCTATGAAAGATATCAGTATTGGATAACTGCAGTTACATGTAATTAACTATTTTTCTTAGGCCGCAATGGGACTTCAATTGGGTCTTATATACTTGATTTGTTCTTCATTTAAGCCATTACATAGTTTTCCTTCGAGTTTACTGTCCTTCAAGACAACTTTCCTAATTGCTATCATGTCAGCTAGATGTTTCAGTGGACTAAAGACTTGGATAGTGAAGCCAACCTGTTGGTGGACCCAGGGGTACGTGTCCCTGGGGTGTAGGAGGGGACCCCCTTAATGAGAAGGCAGGAGACTGTTCCGAGTAAATGTGAGGTTTGTTTATTTGGGGACAACAAAAAGGCAAATAATAGAGTGTTTGCAGCACACTGGAATCCAGGCTTTCTACTGTCTTGGGGAAAGTCTTGACCGATGCAGCCTCTTCCTCGAGATGCCAAACCTGGAAAACAAAAGAAAAAAGAAAAAAACACGTATCAGTGGGGCGGTTCAATCTCCTGACTCGAAGGGGAAGGGATCGTGAGGGAACACCAAACAGAACCCGGTGAAAGAAAGCTAGCGGTGACCACCCTCAAAGCTCTACCCATTCCCATCCAGTGCTCTTGAAAACATCCGTATCCGGCGACGTACCTGCTCCAGCCACACTCCTCCAGGAGCGTGGCGGGCGGCGAGTGTTCTCGTTGGCCTCCTGGCGTTCTTCCTCCCCGGACCTCCGAGGGAGCGATACGGTCTTTGTGGGCTGCCTCTTCCTTCTCGGCTCTCTCTGGCTTGTCTCCGCTTTCTCCTCCCGCGTTCGCGCTGAGAACCGGCCCTTCCTCTTTTTGTTGGGCAGTGTTAGTCTCCAATTGGTGGCTTGCGAGTGATGTCACAAATCCAGCCCCCGGCCCGGCTTCTCTCCACAAAAAATTAAAGGGGCCATAGGGGTCCTGCATGTAAAGCACCATAGCATCACTATTGGGGAACAACAGCGAGTCCTCGTGCATAGGGGTTTCGTCACACATCCCTCCCCCAGGGGAGGTAGAGGAAAGCGGGAGAGGTAATCAGCTTTCCCTTGTTCGGACCCTTTCCGATGCCGTACCTCAAACTGAAATGGTTGAAGGGACAGGAACCAGCGGAGCACCCTGTCATTACAGCCCTTGTTACGCTGCAGCCAGGTCAAAGGAGCATGGTCAGTATAAGGACGAAGGGGCGGCCCTCAAGGTAATACCGTAGCTTTTCGATACTCCATTTAACGGCAAGGCACTCCTTCTCAATGGTATGGTAGGCCTGTTCCCTTGGGAAAAGCTTGCTACTGATGTAGAGGAGGGGACATTCCCGGTCCTCATCATCTAGTTGGGGAAGCACTGCACCAATCCCCACCCCGGAAGTATCTGTCTGCAGTATGTAGGGCCTATGGAAATTAGGGGTCCTCAATACAGGAGATGTGGTTATGGCAGTTTTTAGGGACTGAAAAGCCGACTCCTCTGCAGCTGATGGGCAGCGGAGCCAAGAAGGAGAAGATGATTTCTTCAGCAGGTCTGTGAGGGGAGAGGCGATATTGGAGAACTGTGGGATGAACAGCCTATAATGGCCAACCAGGCCTAGGAAGGCCCGTGGCTCTCGTTTCGTGCAGGGAAACGGGGTCTCCTGTATTGCCCTTATTTTCTCGGTTCTGGGTTCTATAATACCCTTGCCTAGAACATATCCCAGATATTTCACTTTTGGAAAGACAAACCTGGACTACTTCGCATTTATGTTAATGTTAATAGTAATTTGTAGAGCGAACTTACACCGAGCGGCTTCATGGCGCTAGAGAGAGGCTTAGTATGCTACCAGGATAATCTATTTATATGTAAACGAACATTTCTAAGCTCAGAAAAAATAGCAGTAAGATGGGTCAGATGATCTTTCCAGGTTCGGCTATACACCACTATATCATCCAGGTAGGCTGAGGAGTATGAAAGGTGTTGGGCCAATAATGTGTCCATTACCCTTTGGAAACTTGCTGGGGCACCGTTTAGCCCAAAAGGCAAAACAGTGAAATGGAAGAGGCCGTCAGGGGTGGAAAAAGACGTCTTCTCCTGGTCAGCAGGATTCAGGGGGATCTGCCAGTAGCCTTTGGTGAGTTCGATGGCGGAAATATATCGGGTTCACCCAGGCGTTCTATAAGTTCATCGACTCTCGGGAATGGATACCCGTCTTGTGTTGAAATACGTTTCACCGCCCGAAGGTCTATACAAAACTGGATACTGCCATCCTGTTTTGGAACCAATACCTCTGGGGAACACCAGTTGCTTCTAGACTTAAAGATAACCCCTAACTCTAGCATTTGCTTGATTTCCTTTTGGAGAGCAATACGTCTGGCCTCTGGGACCCTTAAGGCTTGCCAATGATGGGAAGAGGATTCAGGGGTACCCTAGGTGGTATATATGAGTTTTTCTTTTGACAGATTGTACACTCCTGGCAATATGTCTGGATTTGGGCATGAACTCCTGGGTAAAAACAATTCTGCAAGATGGACTGAGCATTTTATCCGCACCACAATGTCCTGCAAGAAGATGGGCATGAGCAAAAAACATAATCTGGTCCCTGAACCAACAATTGGGGCTCGGCACCTTCCTGGGCCAACCGATATAACTGGCCATTCTGCTCTATAAAACAAGGATATGTACGGAGTGGGGAATCCTGCTGTTCCCTAACACTCTGCCAGGCATTGCAGAGGGTGCTGTCGTTAAGTTGGGCAGTTCTGAAATGGGTGTCTATAGCCCACGGCTTGGACGCCATAAGTCCATTGTGAGGCGGTTTATTTTCTGGAGCTTTATGTAAGGCAGCCAACAATAGAGAGGAAAAACAGGGGTTGTCGATACCTAAAATGAGGGGCTCAGGAAAAAACGGAAGTACCCCTACTTCTGTTATTATTTCTATACCTTCCTTTGTGCAACGTTTTATAGTGGCCAGAGGATAGTGTCGAACGTCCCAGTGTACACACCTGATACTGACAGACCTCCCTGGTATAGTAAGTAAGTAATCTTTATTGCTTGATTAATTAAAATCTTAGCAACTCACACAGCAGTATAAAAAATACATATATAGCATAAATATAGAGTTTCATTAAAAACGTGGTGCCAATGTACAAAAAGCGAACAGTTGGTTAGTTAAAAATCCATAAAATATAATTGAAGTAAAAGTGTATGGTTCGAGTGAGACTGTGGGAGAGTCCCGGCCTGGAGGCAACACGTGTGTCCGTAGATCTAATGGTCGATTATTTAATCATGATCTACTAGACTTTGTGTCAGTGAACAGTGGGGTCGAGAAGTTACTGACTTGAGAGTCTTAAGCAAGGGCCACTGTGCTCAGGGTGCAGCGCAAAGTTTTGTTTGTGCAATTTTCATAAAGCGGACAAAACTGCAGGTTAGTCTGTTGTTGACCCCGTTAAAACATGCCTTCACTGCCTGTCTGCAAGATCGGATATGCATTTTGTTTATGTGCGGTTTTAACAGCTCTCTCCTTTCCCGGTCGAGATACTTGCATATACACAGAAGATGCAGCATATCTTCTTTGGTTTCGCCGCATAATCTGCATGATGTGGTTGCAAATGAACGTTCCCAGGGGGGCATGATGGGTTTGACAGGTAAAATGCCCATCCTCAAGGTTAAGAAGCCTTCCTTTAGTGAGCCTGAGAAGCTGGTCCCGAGGTATGGTTGTGGCGTGCATTTTAGGTAGCTTTGTATCACAAACCAGCTGTGGGCCCTCTTAGTTAAGCTTTCTTTGTCGTTTTCAAGAGTGACAAGCTTTGCCGACTTGGTATGAATTGGGATTGGGGCACTAGGTCTTCTCTTACCACGGAGTGTCTGCACCCCGAGTCTAAAAGGGCTACCACAGGACACCCGTTTATAGTCAGACTCACGTCATAAATGGGGCCTGTTTCTTGGGCATAGAGGATGGAATGGGGCACATAACTGACGTCCATAGGTTCTTCCTCCGTCTTCTCCTGTAGTGTAGTTACTATATTCCCAATAGGCTCTGCGCATTGGAATAATATAAACAGCAGTGTAGACGTAGGACTGAGGTCGACTAGGTCTCTACTGACTATATTAGACTTACTTAGTTTTGCTAGCTAGCTCAGAGGTCACTAGAAACGTTCTTGAATGTTCAGGAAAAAGTTAACTCTCCGGATTTAGACAAGAAGGGATTAGTTTCTGACAACCGCATAAACATGACAACTTTGCTCCCTCAGAATAAAGAGTGTATCTCTAGAGCCGTGTGAAAACAATAGACCGTTATTTCACTCAGTCAATCGTGCATACTTAGTTTCACCAGAGTGCAGAGAAATAGAGAGACGGGCGTTTTCAATAAAAGGTGTCCTTTATTGAGCAGGCTTCTTTCTCATGCAAGAGAAATGAATTGCCACAATTGCAATACTTAACATGAAGTAAAGTGCGTACAGTAAAAGGAGTATTATGAAATAATACTATAAAAGCATTGATACGGTTTCTTAGCCATATGATACTTTAAAACGGATAAAATATATACATACATAAAAACATTGACTAACGCACTCAACTGGTGCTTCTAAGATACGCCTACCCCGGTGTACCTGACCTAAGCCTAATACGTGGGAAGGAGTAAGTAAGTCGCAGTTTAAGTTAAGTTGTTTTTTTGCCAAGGAATCTGAATCAAGAATTCTCTTAAGGGTTTAGTCAGCTCCGTACCTTGGTAATAGAATGTAGGAGGTCTTGTATCTCTCTCTCAGGACTCGATATCCCAGCAACCCGCAAGGGTGACTGGAAACACCGGTGCTGGAATTTTCTCGGCTGGAGAAAAAGACAGCGTCTTTCTCAGTGCGTCAAAAGGGAGGGACGGCTTCCTTCGGCTCTCACATCAGCTGGGCTTCCGGGCAAGTAGTTAGCCGCTCTGCTCCAAACCACTGTGTGTTTGCTTAAGGCACCGTTGGTATATTTATACCTGAAAGGTGCCGGGTTTGACGTAAGGTTGGACATAAGACGTCACTAAGAACTAACCGTTCTTTCTGGACTCTAGGAGTTCTTGTGCAAATCAAAACAAGAGCAGGGAGATTTCCCGGGCTGCTGGAGCCTTGGTTTGTTTAAAGAACGCGTTGTACTTTCTAGGAGTCTAGGGGAGTAGCCTTGCCGTATTTGGACTGCATGGGCTATTATTAAATATGGATATGATTCTTATGCCTTTATAAGGATATTATTTATCATAACCATACAAGGGCATAAATCGGGAATATCTAATTAGGGTCCTAGATAGAAACACAACACTCCCTTCGTTTCCTGCAGAACCTAGCTATGTGGCCCCACTAGCTGCACTCAAAACACTGTGGACCAGAGGGAGAGAAGGAGTCCAGTTTCGCATTTTGTGACTTTGGAGGATCTTGCACTGTTTGGGGGGGGTCTCCTTTCGGTTCTGGGCGGGACGGGCCTGAGACTGCGTTCCAGGTCTTTTAGCACGGAACGAGTCTGCGCCCGGGCATAAGAGGTGGCCATCTCTACTGCATGCTGTAGGGTGAGAGTAGCATGTTGGCATAGCCACCCTTGAGTACCATAGGGAAGGGCCTCTAGGTATTGTTCGAGGTATATTTTATCCATGATCTCTTCCTTTGTGGACCACGAGGGCTTTAGCCACCAGTCTGCGGCATCTTTCAGCTTATAGAAAACTGTTTTTGGTGTGTCGCCGTTTGCTCACCTCACCTGTCGAAACTTAAGACGGTGTGCTTCATCATCTATGCTTAACCGGTCCATCACAAACTGCTTTATGTGACCGTATGCTGCAGTCCCATCCTTACTGGGCATTTGATAGGCTGCCTGGACCTCTCCGGTGAGTAGCGGCGCTAGATAGAAGGGCCAACGGTCAATGGGCCAATCACTGGCTCTTCCGGCTCGCTCAAAGTTTTAAAAAAATTACACCGGATCGTCCCCTGGAGCATACTTTTGTAGGGGGACCACTCTTCCTGGTGGAGCCGATGCTCTGCCTTGTCCTAGCGTAAGCAACAGCTGGGATTGCCCCTCCGCAAGTTTGGTGACATTGTCCGCTTGTATTTGTATGGCGGAGGTGAAGGTAGCCCGGTCCAACTCGGCCTGGCTGGCGTTCCTTTCCATTGCCCATTCAAGCTTTCACTGTCCCTCTCTCATTTCTGCCAATGCGTTTTCCATCTTGTTTCAGATGGCTGTTGCCTTCATTCTCCTCCAATTTGTCGGCGGACACAGGGGTACGTGTCCCTGGGGTGCATGAGCGGACCCCTTAATGAGAAGGCAGACTGTTCCGAGTAAACGTGAGGTTTGTTTATTTGGGGACAACAAAAAGGCAAATAATGGAGTGTTCGCAGCTCACTGGAATCCAGGCTTTCTACAGTCTAGGGGAAAGTCTTGACAGACGCAGCCTCTTCCTCGAGATGCCAAAGACGGGAAATAAAAGAAAAACAAACCACGTATCAGTGGGGCGGTTCAATGTCCTGACTCGAAGGGGAATGGAGCATGAGGGAGTACTGAACACCAGAACCTGGTGAAAGCCAGCTAGTGGTGACCACCCTCAAAGCTCTACCCGTTCCCACCCAGTGCTCTTGTAAACTCCCGTATTCGGCGACGTACCTGCTCCAGCCACACTCCTCTGGGGTGGCGAGTGTTCTCGTTGGCCTCCTGGCGTTCCTCCTCCCTGGACCTCCAAGGGAGCGATACGGTCTTTGGGGCAGCCTCTTCCTTCTCCACTCTCTCTTGCTTGTCTCCGCTTTCTCCTCCTGTGTTCGCGCTGAGAACCGGCACTTCCTCCTTTTCCCCTGCGGTGTTCGTCTCCAATTGGTGGCTTGCAAGTGACGTCACGAATCCAGCCCCCGGACCAGCTTCTCTCCACGAAGAATTAAAGGGGCCGTAGGGGTCCTACATATAAAGTACCATAGCGCCACTATTGGGGAACAACAGCGGGTCCTCGTGCACAGGGGTCTCGTGACACACCCTTCGCTATTTTCTTCTCTGAGAAACTGGTGTTACGAACCAAGGCTACTTTCCTGCCTTAATTTGTTACTCCCTTCCACATGTGGCAGTCCGTCAGTCTTCTCAACGTTCTGTTCTCTGTGACGTTCTGGTGTGATCTTTGTTCGCAGACCTACCTCTGCAGTTGGTATTGCTGGGGTATGTATTCAGAAAGAAATCTATCACTAACGTGTCACTTTCAGATGCACAAGTTACTTACTTGTGTAACGATGTATCTGTAAGAGACATTAGTTAGTGATAGATTCCTTACCGCTCCACCCATCCTCCCCGTTCTGCGAACTGATTTCTAGGGTTAAGGTCATCCCTTTCAGGGCCCTAGTTTCAATGCACCAGTCATCAGTATCTTGCATGGCTCTGCCTTCCTGGCGCGGAAAGTCGTGTACAGAACTGACTGTCTAAGTAGCTCCAGCGACGTCATCTCGGCAACTACCATGCCAGCGACCTACGCAGAGCCGTACGACGCTGCCTACCGACGCGCTGGGGTACTGCTGACGAAAAAACTTTCTGGATCCAGTCTGACACCTGGGGATATTCTAAGGTAAGGAATCTATCACTATGTAATGTCTCTTACAGATATATAGTTACACAAGTAAGTAACTTGCGCCTTCACTCACAACTCAACCAGATACTGCGTCCATTGAAATCATTTGGTCGACTTGTCGCCAATGAAATAGAACGCCAACTCCTTCTCCAAGAAGAATCACAGGTAGAAGACATATATATCTCCTCTACTCCTATTTTAAAAGTGGAGCAAAAGGAGATGGTATGCAAGGCAGCCCAGACAAATACACTTATTTTATTCGTTCTGATCCTAACCCAGATTCAGTGATAGTTTTGGGGGTTATCAGTAGGCATACATTGGGTCATGAAACCACAATGCCTCTTGGAAAAGAGCAAAAGACCAGACATGATTGGGAAGAAAATATTCTGGTACAGTGGACTTGAAATCACTCAGTGCCACAGCATTGCTAGACCTTGGGTGAAAGGTGTATGGTACCTATGAATGGCCTGTAAAGCATACAGTTCCAGTCACTTCCAGGGCATCAGAGTTTTGATGAGGGCTTCTCTAAAGTAGTACATGATGGCTTTCTTGTCCCTTACTTAGTAATTAATGACTCTATGAATTTCACAGGCCTGACTAGCTCTAAATACTGCCATCATCTTGAAAAGATCTCTCTGATTTGACGCTAAAAATTGAAAAATATTCGTAGATGAAGACTGATCTCATTAATTTCTCTGGGGCAATTTTACTTGTTCCTTACACAAATGAGATGTAGAGAATGTGAAATGAGGCTGAGGCAGTAACATCAGTGAAGCCTTAAAGTTCCAGTAGAAACTCAGATAGAATGTACACCAGCAGCATCAGAAAGCTCAAACTCTTCAATGATCATGTTAGCAACTGTATCCATGACTCTAGCATTACTGAAAATGAAGTTCCTATAGGGGCAGCCAATCTCTGCTGTAATAGGAAAGGCCCCAGGCATCTCAAGGCAAAGACTTCCTCCATTCTTTCCAAGTTGTGTCTTTCCATTGTTTGGGGATGAATGGTGATGCACAATCAAACACAAGTGGTTGCTTGAATGTTGTGTAAAATGGAAATGCCCTTCATTATAAATCGTGTCTACATGCGAGTCCCCTGAAATAAGCACCAAAATTACAGCTGCAGCTTGTGTGTAAAGAAGCTATCATTCTTCTTCAGAAAGAAGCCATTGAAAAGGTCCCTCCTCCTTGATGTGCCCCCACTGATCAGATCCATAATATTGGTGGTCTCTACTTTGCAGGCACTACATCAAAGGTATATATTCAAATCTATTAATGATGTTCTCTTATGCTTCCGTAAATGAGTGGCTTCACTCTTCATAGGAAATCAGATTATGGCAACCAATTTATACCAAAAAATGCATAAGTAGTCATAAGAACATTGCCAACTTTGGCACAGATCATACAAACAGTTCAATCATAATGGGAGGACCCGAAATCCTTTATCAAATGCCATTATATTGGGATTTCGCTTAGCAATAATTTCTGTGTGTAACTCCAAAATTTCTGATCAGATGGTCACCCAAATGAGGTGCCTCTCTGGGTTTGATGAAAATACATTAAGCCGTTTTGGAGTGATAAGATTACATTGTGAGGTTCTAAGGTTCTGGTCTATGTATGTATTTATATTTTTCTAAAAATGTACAAACCTCTGACCACTCATGTGCCGACATTAGGCATGTGCAATATGATAAGTAAGGGTATAAGTTGATGAACATTACATAAATAGGAACCTTAAGTATCGAACTGTATTTGGTGTTCCCAAAGGTCGTGAGGACAAAGCCCACATTTTTGGTGGAGTATAATCATATGTACCCTGACTGATGTGGGAACAATGGACAAATATCACACTC
Organism: Lissotriton helveticus; assembly: GCF_964261635.1. NCBI lineage: Eukaryota > Metazoa > Chordata > Amphibia > Caudata > Salamandridae > Lissotriton > Lissotriton helveticus. The sequence continues at coordinate 108,981,825 of NC_136067.1, forward strand.
AAGGTGCGCACAACACACACTTTGGTGTCTGCACAACCAACACCTTGGTGAACCATAATCAAATGTTACATGATACACACAATACCTCACTGGACCTACAGTGTTTCACTTTGCACCACATTACTTTTCATCATTGTTAGTGTTTGCAAACAACAGACAGCAAGCACTCAAAAGGGACACACAATATACACCTTAGGGCGGCATGAACGAAGCCTCACTCAGACATATGGAGATTTTCCTGTACAGCCAAAACACTTGACACTATTTCCGATTTATCCAAGCAATGTACAAGTCTGATTTACCCTCTCCTTGGCGAACCATAATCACCTGTCTCTTAAAACGCACAACACCTCACTGGGACATGTGAATTGTTACTTCGCATCAAACCACTTTGCAACATTGTTGGTATGTTTGCAAACTATGGATAAAGAATGGATGAATTTGAGGAATAGCAAACAAAGAGAAGAGTCTATGTAAAAAGCCAAGTCTTCATATTTTTCCATAACTGAGGTTATGACTGAGATTACTGCAGGCGAAGGGAGTTCCAGAGTTTAGACGCTAGAATGCTGATAAATCTTCTGCAACAGTGAGCTTTCTGGACTTTGGAACCTGCACTAGAAATGCCTCTGAAGGCCTCTGGCACCTCCTAGGAGAATAGGAAGAGGATGCAGATAGGCCACCCTATCTTCCTTTGAATTCTATAACTGAAACAAAGGGCTTTGAAAGAGGCGCTTCTCCTCCAGGAGCCAGTGCAGTTTATGAAGTGCTATACCCATAGATGCATACTTGGGGAGATTGAGCAAAAGGCGAGCCGCCAAATTTTAAACACGCTGAAGTCTTTTAATCCTAGCCTGAGCGGCTCCCAGATGTAAGATATTGCAGTAGTCCAGTCGAGAAACCACTAAAGCTTGAATCTCTGTCTTCTGGGCCGCGACATGCAAAAGATGAATACAACTTTTGAGAGATTTAATAATACCAAAACACTTGTTAGCTAAGGCTGTGGTTTGACTCTCAAAAGTGGGTTTGACGTCAAAGGAAAAGGACCTAGAGACTCCGGCCACCAGGCAGAGGACCATATTGAGGACTGCTTGCCGAAGATCAGGACCTCTGTCTTACCGGCATATAACTTTAGGCAGTTGAGGCTCATCCACTGAGACACGTCTAACAAGCGTGCCCTCAGAGTCTGCCGCAGCAGCAGAATTCTGTGAGAAGGTAATGATCAACTGGGTATTGTCGGAGTATGATATTTCAATATCATAACGTATGATGATGTCCGACTGGGGGCGGATGGACAAGTTGAATAAGGTAGGGCTCAACGAGGAGACCTGGGGACCCCCTGTGACCAAGGAACTACCTTAGAACTTCTAGAGAACCTGGAAAGTGTGACTATACAAGAAAGTCAGCCAATTTAAGGCACTATGGACGAAACCGTAACCCACAACTGCTCTAATAGGTGGCCATGGGATACGGTGTCAAAGGCTGCACTTAAATCCGGTAGCAGTAGAGCTGCGGTGTCCCCTCTGTCCATAATCTGGCGCATCGACTCTGAAGCTAACAGAAGAGCCAACTCAGTACTATAACGAGGGTCGAAGCCAGATTGCGTTCTTTATAGAAGATCCTTCTCCTCAAGGAAACCTGACAGTTTCTGATACATTTTTCTGCCACTTTTGATAAAAAAGGAAGTAGAGAGATTGGTGTGGAATTCTCTGGTTTAGCAAGATCAAGAGAGGGAGAAAAGGAAGAACAGATTCATGTTTCCAGTTCAGAAGCACCTGAGTCGCCACAAAAGAGCTGTTAAGCAGCTCCTTAAATACAGGAAGACGTTCTGCAGCTCTACGCTCCAACATACTGAGCGTAGCCGGGTCAAGAGGAGATCCCAACTTAATAGAAGACATGCAAACCTGCAGCTCATCCCCATCAATGAGTTTAAACTGGAGCAGACAATTGCTTTTATTGGAGAGCCTAAACCACGTATCGCAATAAGGGACATTTCTAGCTGCCTTCGGAAAGGAGTCATTTTTTTCTGCGGTAGAATGTTCACTGCAGGGAAGTGGTTAAGAGAAAAAAGCGAGCACCTCTGTTAGTTTGCAATTTGTACAGTGCAATATGTCCTCCGGCGTGCTCAATGCCCACACTGTGTCATCACAGTGCCGCTAAGTACATAGACGAAGTCTCCATACACAATGACCATAACAATAGAGACCGAGCACAGCACAAAAAAGTATTCACTGACTAACATTAGTAAGTAGTCAATTCAATTCCAGACAGAAGAAAAGGTGAAACGATCAATATACAGACATCTTGATCTCCTATGAATTTGGCACGTAGGTCTGGAGGAAAAACAGCCGGTACGTGTTTCGTTGTTAGACTACTTTCTCAAGCCTGTTAACAAAACAGTTAGACAAGTTCTTTAATGCCAAAACAAGAGGGAATTTATACTACAGTCTACCATATCAAACAAACTCCTAGTGTATGCGTGTGTGCACAAACAAAAAAGGTGTCAACAGGAACAGATAAATCCCAGATAGGTGTGTTAAGTCATGAGGAAAAAGAAGAAAACAAAATAGCAGTTTCAGCGTGACACCTGAACGCCGTGAGATATTGGATAGTTACTGAAGTTAAAAAACTCAGTAAGCATAGACAACCAGAAGAATCAAGAAAAAACACCTGTGACGCATTTGCACATTTAAAATCCTGCTTGTGCATGTTAGAATGGAAAAAAGAAGAAAAGGAAAAGAAAAGAAAACAAACGTTTTGTCAGTCAAAGCTTTTATTCGATATGCAAGATATCTTATAAGCACACTTACAATACAATCAGTTTGAATTTTACAAAAAGCATCACTTAAAGAGGTCAGTATAAAAAACACATTTAAAAGGGATAAAAGGACGTGGATTGTCCGCTATTAAATTAGCTAAACAGAATTAAATCGTTACTGACAATCTCTTACAACGAATAAGCCAAAACTGTTTTAAAAATTTTGCAATTCCACATACAATCTGGGGGGATGTGTCCGTGGTTAGGATACGTAGGGCTGTTAAGTGACTGCGTGTGCCCATGTTTCGGCAAAGGGGCTTCAACCAGGTACCCCTGGGCCTTGCATAATCCGGGCATTCAAACAAAACATGCGCAACGGACTCAATCTTGCTCGGGCAACAAGCACAATTTGGGGACTTACGGGCCGTGGAGCTCCAGTTAGATACCAGAGCACCAAGAGGTAGAGAACCAACTCTAAATTTAAAATAAAGGGCACGATCAAAGGGAAGGGTAATTAGATCCAAATAGGGTTCAAATGCCACAATGTCTTTAACAAGTAAAAAGGCAGCAGTAGATTTACAATGGTTCGAGTTTGTAACGAGGTGCTCCGCGGCCCATTTCCAGAAAAGGGCCTTTACAACATCTTTCGGCGGGGCTGAACGCAATGACCAATAGTCCCCCAAACCAATTTTCTCCATAAGGTTTTTGGTGTCCCTTAGCCATCTTATCTTTGCCCAGCCCCCCAGGCTCATTATTTCCCTCAGGCCGTCAGCGTAGGATTTTAGCTCTTCACCCCTCCAGATTCGAGTCCATAAAAGGAGAGGGCGAAGCAGAGCTTGATCCTTAATGCTTCTGCAGCCTGTGTCCAACAACACTGGTACAGATGGGGTGCTCAGGGGGATGGCAATGATTGATTTCAGAAGCTTACTCTCAGCTGTTACCAGAGTGTCCAATCGGGAGTGGCCCCACAATTCTGCCCCGTACAAGGCTGATGTCACTACCTTGGTCTTGTAAATTTCAATTACCGGGGTAAGCGATCTCCTCGGTGAGGCTCGGTACTCCCTCATAAGAGCTCCTCCTACTCTCTTATGGTTAAGGGCCATTTTGTCTATATGATTTGCCCAGGACATTCTATCCGTAATCCGAATTCCGAGATAATCGAATTCGGATACTTTCTCTAGGGCAACAGAGTTAAGCATAGGTGGACGGCCCAGTTTCCGTGGAGGGTTTAGGACTAGATATTTGGTTTTATCCACGTTTATTATTAGCCCTTTTGCAGCACAAAACTCCTGGAAGCGCGTTAGCAGTTTCTGGAGGCCTTGAGGAGTCTTCGAGATCAAAAGCGTGTCATCCGCAAAAAGCAGGGTGGGGATCCGGACTCCTCCGAGACAGGGGGCGTCTGCTGGTTCTTGTTGGAGATATTCCACCACCCCATTTACGTAAAGTGAAAATAGGGTGGGCGCCAAGACGCAGCCCTGTCTTACTCCCCTAGACACCGGTATTTTTTCAGTGACCTCTCCGTTTTTACCCCAACGAACCTGTGCATAGGTATTGGCATGGAGGCTAATGAGGAGGGACAAGATGTAAGGGGGTAATCCCAATTTGTGAAGTACCCTCCATAGTTCCTCCCGGGGGACCAGGTCGAAGGCAGTCTTCAGGTCTATAAAGGCCAAATAAAGACTGCCCCTACCTAGATCCACCACCTTCCACCCCAAAAGTGCCAACCTAAACACCTGCTCTATTGTCCCCATTCCTGCCCGAAAGCCTGCCTGGAAATCTGATAGGATTTTATTCTCCTCCACCCAATGGAGGATCCTTCCGAGTATAGCTTTACCGGCTATCTTTTGGGTGGAGTCTATCAAACTTATTGGGCGGTAGTTCCCCGGGGTTTCCCTACACCCTTTTTTGTAAATTGGGACCACCACTGCCCCTTTCCAAGATTCTGGTACTGCTCCTCCCATCATGATGTCATTGAGGAGAGCAGCAATCACCCTTCCCCATTCTACTGGATATGCCCTCATTAGGTCCCCCGGGAGGCCATCTGGGCCCGCTGCCTTGCGGGGAGCTACCCACCCTATGACCCCCTCAATTTCTACTGGAGTGAAGAGATCATAGGCCTGAGGTTCAGGAGGGAGGTATAACGCCCCAAAATGGTTTACCCAGTTTTGGGGCGGGATATTGCAGGGTCTCATAGTTACAGCGGGTTTATTCCGGGAACCTATAAGATTCCAGAAAGCCCGTGTGTCCCTACTTTTACTCGCTAAGAGCAGGTCTTCCCAAAACTTGTCTTCCCACTCCCTCCTAGCAGTTTTAAGGGCTTTATTATAGGCCTTCCTTGCGTCCTGTATCTCACTGGGGGATTTATACTTTACTGCCTCCACTAATTTTGTCTTATAAGCCCTACATGATTGGGTATACCATCCATCAGCGGGCTTTATAGATCTTTTATTGCCCGGCTTACTAGAGTATGGGGTAAACACATTAGTCAAGGCCTCTACCAGGGCGACAAACAGCCCACTCGCTCTACCCACACCTTCAGATGGGGACCCAAGGGTTGCCACTGCGAGGTTTAGGAGAGATGAAATTTCCCCTACCCTTGCCTCAGAGAGGACCAATTTCGCCCATTTTATTCTTCTCCCGCAAGGGGAGACTTCAGACTCATCGGGAGGAGCAGGTACCGGGGTAATATATCCCTTTTCTCTAGGTCGCCACCACTGGTCCATGTTTAGGGAAAGCGAGTTATGGTCGCTTTCAGTCGCAGGGACCACCAGCATGTCCCTTACATGGGGCCATAGGTGTACGTCTATTAACAAATAATCGATCCTCGAGGTGTGCCCAGGTCTATTATAAGTGTGGGCCCCCGCCCTGTCCGAATTTGTCCTCCCGTTCGCTGCCCGTAAGTTTAATTCGAGACACAGGGAATATAGCTGGAGCGCCACTTCTGACCACCTCCTGATCGGAGAAATTTCCAATACAGGAATCCCCATCCTAGCATCCTCCTCATCTTGGTCAAGGGCTACGTCCGAGCCCAAGGGCTCGAAAGTACAATTCATGTCTCCTGCAACCAATGTACGCATCTTGTGAGGGGTATTTTTTAGGATTGTCTCAAGAAGAGATATTACAGGAGACTTCCGTCCACCCTTGGTCCCACGAGCATAAACATTATAAATATTTAGGACCAGTCTCCCCCTTGGGTCTGTTAAGGTGATGTTTTGAATATCCGGGCAGCCTGTGGGAAACTCCTCTACTCTACAATCTAGAGAGGCGGCAACCCAGATAAGAAGGCCACCCAAGGGACGCCCTCTCCCTGATTCCGAGGTTTGAGCGGAAACAGAATGGGAAGAGAATCCCACCCTATGGACCGGGGCCAAACTCCATGTCTCTTGGAAAATACACACAGAGTGCTCATCAGCCCAAGCAGCAAAATCCGGTAGAGCCAACTTTCTTGCAATCCCTGCGACATTCCAGCTGAAAACCTTGAAAACTAGGTCCGTCACAGCTGGAATGTCTCTGGGTGCAAGAGTATTCCCGTCTATGGGCCTCGCCAAGGATATTTTAGGGGAGCAGGGGCTATGGATGCTAGCTTTAGTGGCTAGCGTCCCGCTAGTCGAGAGGATTTGGGTGGGCAATTCTCCTATTGGGTCCGCTCTACTCCCAAGTTCCAGTCAGTTCCAGCTTGGCACCCACTCGTGATTAGCCCTCAAGCCTCCCGTTTTCCCTACCCAAGACGGCTCCCCAATATGTCCCAAACCAGGGGAGATTAGGCTTTCTCCAGTTGGGTTAACAACTTGCCTAGGGTAAAAATAAGATAAATCTACCACTTTAACCCCTGGAGCCCCCATATTTTTAATAGGAGTACAAATGGAGGGCACTACTCTAGGGTCTTGGAAATTTATAATTATACAATCCCCTTCCTGAGTTTTTTTCCCCTGCCCTACCCACCCAACTCTACGGACGCTTAGAATAATCCCATCTACATCCAAGGGAATAGGCTTATTTGCCTTCAGCCAGTGGATACACTTGTTCTTAAGTGATTGGTGATTTTCCATCTGGCCTTCCTTTAGAAGGGGGACATTTACCATAACTGCAACAAAAGGTTGACAGTCTGGCGGGAGATTTACAGGCGGGATCCGACGCACAGGATTTCTAGGGACTAATAGAGTGGGAGCTGGGACTGTGGACTTGAACATAGGTCTGGAGGTTTTCCCTATCACTAAGCCTTGAGATTTAGTACATGTACCAGCCGCTTGTGGATCTACCACTTTGCCTCTCACTATGAGTGGCTGCTTTTGTGGGATAGGGTTGGGTTTATTTGTAACCAGCACTGAGCATGCTAGAGACTCCTTGCGGTTTGGCCCTACTTTGGGAGGAGGAGAAGTTTTAGAGGATGGAATTATTATATTATTAGGGTCAGCCTTCTTTGGACAGTTTGGGGACTTTGGGTCTCTCTGAGGAGGTGGTACATTCCCCTTTGCACCGGTATCCCGGTTTTCACCCACTCTAACTATTTGCTTAATTGTAGTTTTAAGTGAGTGGAATCCGTCAAGGGTTGATTGCTCTAATTTATCAATCCTCGCCCCCAGGCCCTTAACCTGAGCTAGTAGAGGCCTCAGGAGACTATTTACCTTCTCTAGGATATTTTCAAGCGTTACAGGGTCAGCGAGGGCAGGAACATTAGTAGTATTATCATCTGTGCGAGTCCCCATAGGGGGATCCACAGCAAGCCCTTCTATGTCGCCCTCACTCTCTAACAACCCGACCCTTGTGTTTCTCATACCTTGCCCAGTATGCCTTCTTGCTCTTTGGTAAAGTGCGGCCTGCCTAACAAGCCTACCCTTTTTGCGTTTTCTTGCCTTTTTACTTTTAAGCCTATTATCCTGCCTAGTTTCGGGAGTTTGGATGTTTACAGACGCACCTTCAGGGACCCCATCTGATGTGACTAATGTGGGGGTAGGAGATTTTGGTGAAGGAGGGACACTAATAGCATCACTAAGGGATTTAGATATTACAGTTGGATACAGGGAACTAAGGTCACCATCTTCTACAAAAGCAGTGGGGATGGACGAAGCCAGATTTTCCAACCTAGCTATATTCTGCCCTATTTCCACCAACTGGGGCGTGTCTATAGTGTTGCCTGCAGCACCGGATAGGGGAGCAGAGTGAGCCTTCTCACTAGCCGGTGTGAGCGACTGGGCAGCAACCCCCAATGATGAGGGTCTTGAGGGGAGGTAGACCTCAGATAGGCGCCGCTCGGACATCGCTATTTCTTTTTCTATCACCGCTGCTACCCTAGTAATGAAGCGGTCCATTGATCCAATCACAGGACTCCCAAGAGTGGACCCTCTCTCGCCTTCACTCCTGATGAGTTTGCCAGAGCGGGTGGACATGATTTGAGGATCGCTGCAGGGCCTCACCCCGGCCGTGTGGTCCACCTCCTTTGGGGAGGAAAGGGACGTGACCCAGCCCGGCCACCTGCGGCCCCGGACGGCCACAGACGGTCCCGCCCTTGTCCCGGGCTTCTCCCGGCGCGCTCCCGCGTAGCGGCTACTACGCAGGCCTAAGTACACAAGATCTGTTTGTTGGTTGGCTGATAGGCAGGGGGGCGTGGCCAGCGGGGAGAGCAGCCCAGGTGTTACTGATTGGGCGCGCAGGGGCTCCTGGAGACTGGAGTCCCTGCTTGGCACTCGCAGCCCCGCTGGTCCCAACGCCTCTCTCGCGCTCCTCCCAGCAGTCCTCTGCAGCCTATGCCCAACAGCCTCCTCCGCCACAGGTCCCGCAGCGCGCCGGCGAGCCGTTCACAAAAGCCGCCTCCGCCCAGCAGACACACCAAAGCAAAGTGCACGACGTGGATCCTGGCAGGAAACAAACAGCAAGTAGCAAGGGTCCCCAAACGTTTTGTTCCATAACTACCTTTGTTCAGTAAGGATGTATATGCAAGAAATCAACGGGAACATCCCAATCTTCTCTAGTATGAAGACGTCATAGTGCGAGGCAATACCAGTATACATTCATTTGTGGCAATAAATAGGTAGAATCACTATGAGAGAGGCCAATTTAAAGTATTAATAATTGCAAATTGTAACGTCCCTTTAATCAACTGAAACAGATTAAAGTTTTGGTACGGTTTTAAACCATAACCCACCAGTAACATAAACATTGTTAAAAATAGCTAGCCGCCTAGACGAAAGATTACTTCACTTTGTATGTATCCCGTAGCCTTTCGAAACTATATTCAAAATGCGGAACCCTCAAAATAGTGGAACGTTTATAACCCCTGATGAATACCAAATATTCAATCACAACTCAATAATGAGCTAGAATGACACTTCCGATTAGCAAAGGTCACAAAATAGTGTCAAAGTCAGATGATAAATAATAAGTGGGAAACTTACTCAGTTGTAGGATTTATGAGCCATGGAGACTGTTATGATAAACGGTTGGGATTCTTAAGGTAGAGGCCTCCCAGTACGAATAGTGTCCTTAAGAGCGTGATCTGCAAAGTGATATTAGCAGATTAACAGCTCTTATCTCTAATCCACAATAACAAAATGCCAAAAGTCCGACTGATATCTACTACACAACAAAACTTAACTATAATAAATCAGAGTCAAAGCTCCCAGCTCTCATCCCGATAAGTAAAACGCGACTGCCTCCAGAAAAACGCCATCTAAGTAACCGAGCTATAATTGCCCGACAGAACGTAATCACGTCATGCTTCCGAATCGGAAAGCATGCCGCGTCTATTTTGGTAGTTTAAAAAAATCCTGTGGGACTACAAAATATCGATAAACCCACGCAGACCCTCAAAAAGTGATTTGGAAGCTGAGAGACCAGAATCTATCAAACCCCAATGTCAACACAAATGTAGCTCAGTACCTAAAGTTAGGTTAAGTACTAACCAAGTGTCACAGCAAAATTAACTGAAATAGAGAAAATATATACCATAAAGTACAGGGTGCACTGGCTCGTAACAACGTGCTAACACGAATCTAGAGTAGGTCCTCAAACGAACACCGCACTCAGGACGGAATATTAGTACAAAAGGGGTGCACAAGAGTAAGAAGTCCAACAAGTACAACCAAATAAAAACGTGAAAAGTAAGTTAAAAAAATTCTATAACTGTAATGTAGTATATACAACCACAGTTTACAATTAGACAATAATTCTTATATATATATATATATATATATATATATATATATAACTAGACATGCCTACCTTTCCAACAAATAACCCCCGCTTTTTTGGACACCAAGGTATTGGTACTGCCTGGGCCCGCCAAGAAGTTCAAGATCAAGAGAAGCGGTGACGTGGATATGTATCCCCGTGTTGGGAGGCGTGCACTGACGCAGCTGCCCCTGTGTATTTTTGGACCTGGGCATCAGGGCTAAAGCGGTCTGGGGACATGAGGAGGCATTGTTCATTTTGAAAATAGTGTCTGGGGTTCCTTCTGCGCAACCCTGCATCCCGCACCTCCACTGGACTTTGATATTCCATCCCACTACTCACCTGGAAGCAAACTGTTGCATTCTGGGCTTTGCAGTTCAGGACCACGCAAAGAACTGCATCAGGTGGGTCCTTGAGATGGGGGGCGGGGCCTGAGTCACATGGCTTCATCAGGCAGCAGGACACCTATTGTGAGCGTAGATGGGAGCCTCGTGGACACTTATGGCGCTGAAGAAGGCAATGACTGCCGAAATGCATTCGCCGGTTCGATTCGAATAAAGTGCTTCCCTGATGTCCTCAATGGTGGCCTCTGCTCTTTTCAAGTAAAGGAGGTGTTTGTTCATATATATATATATATATATATATATATATATATATATATATATATATATATATATATATATATATATATATATATATATATATATATATATATATATATATATATATATATATATATATGCGGTATGTAGCGCCAACAGCCAATATCTGTAAAAGACGAGACCCAATGGTTGGTGTTTCCTCAGAGATTTATTTTGCCCAACACCAGTTTGCCATGACGCGTTTCGGCTCTCGTGGAGCCTTGATCACATGACGCAGTACACAGGCCAAATCACCATTTTTAAAGTGCACGAGTGCATAATGAACATAGAAGACATACTATATGCGTGAATGCACAACTGATATTAACACAATTCAAAGCATTTAGCAGCACTGTAACAAGAAAAATAAAATTCAATTCAGTACTCTTGTTGTTAAAATGTAGTGAACTTTGTGATTACTGTATAAATACATAACGTAAACCTCATTTCTTGCTATAGAGGGACCATTAGCGAGGTTGCTGGACATAAAAACGACTAGTCTGCATGTAGGGGGTCACCATATACACAACCATGCTAATACCCCAGTTTTTGTTCATGCAACTATATCTATGACCAACTTAGACTCTTTTTGCATAGAAGGGTATACCTTTTGCCCACTGTGGGCACACTTCACATTATTATCAACCGTTTGTTTAATATAAAACAACAATAAGATAAGATTTTAAAACACGTATAAAAATATATATATATATATATTAAATAAACTGTATATAAATAAGTTGGTTCAATGATTAAAAGCAATATATAAATATATGGTTTTGATTTATAATGCCCATGTGGGCAAGACCGTCCTCTGTGCAAAGTAGCTAATGGTTTCAGTGCAAATTGGTTGATTGTGCATCTACACGCATTAAAGTGCAAATAACATGGATTAGCAAAAACAATTGTGCCAAAGAAAAAAAGTGATTAAAAAATGTGATCATAATGATCTACCTGATGGAAAATGTGGAGGATAAGGGAATTAAGTTAATCTAATGGTAAAGTAGATGGTAGATATTTGTTCAGTATAGGACTAAGAGACAAGAACCCCATAAAGTGACACAGTTAGAGGTATGTATGGCAGTCTTCACTCTTGTTGAGCCCATTAGGCATCTTACTGTCCAGTAAGATGATGTAGCGGGTCTCAAGTTTACGAAGCAGGCCCTCCCTGTCGCCTCCCCTGCGTTGTGGTGGCACCCAATCAATAACAAAATAGGTAAGGCCCTGTGGGTTCTTATCGTGGACCAATTCGAAATGTCTGGCCACAGGATATGTGGGGTCAGCATTGGTAATGGCCCTCAGATGTTGCAATATTCTTTTGTGAACCTGGGGCCTGGTGCTGCCCACATACCTGAGCCCACATGGACATTGCAAGACATAGACAGCAAATTCTGTTTTGCAGTTGAGCTTCTCTCTGATCTTAAGTGGGACTGGAGAGAAAGGTATTGTGTACTCAGATCTGCTGCTGCCATTTTTACAGGCCTTGCAAGTTGCACATTTTAAAAACCCTTTGCTTCCTGCAAGCCATGTGCCAGTGGGTACCTCGGGGCTGCTGGAGACCAAACTTGTCTCCATGGACCTAGCTTTTCTATAGGTAATGTTAGGCCTGATTGTCACCAAATTACCAATCACAGGGTCACTTCTAATGAGAAACCAATTGTTTTTTACTATATTGCGAATGGTTTTGTGTTGGTTACTGAAAGTCATTATCAGTCTTGTTTCATTATTAGCCTCAGTATGACTGATTTTGCCTTTGGCTTCCGTTGTAGGCAGCAAAAGCTCTCTCTCAACAGAGTTGGCCCTCTTTTGAGCAGAGTTGATGGTAAGCAGATCATAGCCTCTGGCCAGAAATCTAGATCTGCAATCCTCTTGTGCTTTGAGACAGTCAAATTCATTGCTACATATCCGTCTGATGCGGAGCATCTCCCCATAAGGGATGCTCTTTATCAGGTGAAGAGGGTGGTGACTGTGGGCATGAAGTAAGGTATTACCTGCTGTAGGCTTCCTATGTAATCTGGTGTGCATTTTGTCTTGATCAATATAGACCTCCACATCCAGAATATATATATATATATATATAACTAGACATGGCTACCTTTCCAACAAATGATCTATATATCAAACAAATAATCACATACGACTAATTCATAATCATACATCCCTTTGGCTAGTGGCTCACTATTCGCAAACCACACACATAAGGGGAACACATAATACAGATCTTTTCGTCATTATGAACAAAGTTCAGGGCTTGTCAGACCATAATCGTAGATCCCATGACACACCTCACTAAAACATGTAGATTTTTATTTTGCACCCAACTACTTTGCACCATTCTTGGTGTTTTGAAACAATAAACAACACACAAGGGATACACAACGCACATCCTGAGATCATTTGATACTAAAATATCTGAAAGAAACAGTTAGTTATAGATTCCTTACCTTGGAATATCCCCCAGGCGTCAGACTGGATCCGGAAAGTTTTCAGTCAGCAGTATTGGTAGGTGGCGTCGGTCGACTCCGCGTCCCTCGACGGTGTCTTGGTCGCCTGGATGATGTTGCAGAGGTTACATAGATGCCGCCCTCGTGCGCTGACGTCCGTTCTTTTTCCACACCAGCAAGCGCAGACCCGAAAAGAGTGGTGCCCCAAGTCACTTTTTGACTGAGTTTTTGCGACCTTTTCTAGTCTTCATCGACTCCTGGCCTTCGAGGGATGCCCGGTTTCAAGGCCTGTGGTTCCTGTACCCGGCTGATGTCGGTAACGGATCTGCACCACGTGTGCCTGTACTGCCTGGAGCGCGACCACGACCCTAAGTCGTGCTCCGACTGCCAAACCATGGCCTGAAGTCTTTGCAGGAGTGGTCTCGAAAGATCTTCGACGCCCGGCAGTCGACTCCGCGTCGCTCAAGGTCCCAGTCGAGAGGGAGGTTGCAGGACCCATTGAGGAGCCATCACCACCACTCCTCGTCAAAGTCTTCGCACTCGGGGTCAGGTAAGTCAAAGCACAACAAGAAGTCAAAGAAGCATTGTCGCTCTTAAACTATCCACCCCCCGTCCGTCGGCCGACGTGACGCAGGGTGTGGGTGGTTCCCCTCCTGCAGCTCTGCGTGCGGAGCCTTGAGGGTCGACTCGGGCCTTCCCGGGACCAGGAGCGACCCCTGCCCAACTGCGTAAATGGTACGAGGTGATGCATGCCATCTTTGGGCAGCCCGACTCCGCCAGCGCACCTTTGGGTCCCACGGACTTGGATCCAGGCCTGGCTCCTGATCCATGCCTGTCAACCTCGTGACACCTCCACCAGCACCACATCTGCAGCCGACGCCCCCGCTGGCCCCTCGGCCGGCGTCGACCCCGGCTTCCACCCCAATGTGGAGATGGAACCAGACCGGCATTGATGGGTACTTTTGTCCCTGCGTTCCACCCTGGCCATTTTCAGCCAGATTGGCAGCCACAGGAGGGTGAAGAAGACTGGTAGGGGTCTGGTGACCCCTTGACAGACCAGCTGGAGTACGAGCCGGACTGGAGAGAGAAACTGGGGGATGCCAGTGGTCTGGATACCTCCCCAGACTTAGGCATGTTGTCTCCTCCTGCCGTGTCTACGGAGGAGGGAGCGTCATACGCAGTGGTGTTGTGTTGGGTGGCCGTGGCTCTCCACCTCGAGCTTCCTGCTGTGGCTGTCAGGACATACCTCCTGACAGAAATGCTTCAGCAGGCAGCAAGCTCTTCGGAGCCCCTGCTACTGTTCAATGAAGCCCTAACAGACATCCTTTTGGGCACCTGGTCCAGGCCCAACACAGGGGCTCCTATGGATAGGATGGTTGCCCAACACCACCAACCTGCCCAGGCCACCCCCACTTTCATCTCCCAACACCCCTGAGAGCTTGGTGGTCCAAGCCTCTACGTCAAGAGACACCTTCCCTACAGCTCCACCTGATAGGGAATCCAAGAAGCTGGACCACCTTGGGAAGAAGATGTTTAATCCTCCAGCTTGGGACTGCAGTCGGTAAACACTGCATGTCTGTTGGGCCGTTATTACCACTCTGTGTCGGATACGGTGGCGCATGTGTTGCCTCAGTGCCCATAGGAGGCCTGGGCCGTGCTCTCCTGTGCAGTCATCGAGGGAAGAGACGCAGCGAAGTTTACCATCTGTTGTGGGCTGGATACCGCCGACTCACTTGGCAGGACAATTGCCATGTCAGTATCCCTTCAGCACTACGCCTGGTTGCGTTCTACTGATTTTTCCAGGGATGTCCAATCCACACTTATGGATATGCCCTTTGATGGCCGTCGCCTTTTCGGCAAGGCAGACAACGCGATGGAGCGCTTTAAGCCCTCTCGGGCTACGGCCAGGTCCTTGGGCCTCTCGACCACCCGCCCTGCTCACCCTGCTTATCTGAAAGAGACACGTTAGTATTAGATTCCTTACCTTCGAATATCCCCAGGCGTCAGACTGGATCCGGAAACTTTTGCATAGCAGTACCCTTGCGCGGCGTCTGCGGCTCCGCGTCCGTCGTGGGCGCCGTGATGACGTCGTCGGAGTACTTAGACGCCGCCTCCGCGTGCTGACGTCAGTTCTTCTTTTTTCCGCGCCAGCAAGCGCAGATCTGGAAAAAGCAGTAACCCTTAGTCAATTTTAGACTAACTTTTTGGATCTTTTTGATAATTTTTCGAAGTCTTCACGACTCCGATCGGTGCCGTAGGGATGCCTGGCTTTAAACACTGCGAGGATTGCGACCGCACGATGTCGGTCACGGACCCTCACCACCTGTGTCTAACTGGTCTAGGCGTCGACCACGACGACAAGGCCTGCTCCAACTGCCGGGCCCTCTCTTCGAAAGCCAGGCGGGAGCGGTCCCGCAGGCGACTCGAACTCCGGCAGTCGGTCCCGCGCCGCGAGAGGTCCCGGTCCCACGGGAGGTCGAGGGACAGGTCGCGGGCTCTGAGCCACCACAGTTCCGAGAGTAGGCCGCACTCCTCCGGGTCGAAGTCGTCGTCAGGTAAGAAGCACAAGAAGTCCAAGAGGCGTCATCGCTCTTCGGACTCCCCCCGACGCTCGCGCGATGCGGCCGTGGGTTCGGGTGACACCACCCACGCGGCTCCGTCGGAGTCGCGGGCGTCGCGTCCAGCCCCATTCCCTACGGTCCCTGGGCTAAACGCGGCGCCGGAGGAGATCGAGCGCTTCTTCATGGCCATGAGGAAACTCTCTCCTCCGACGGGCTCCGCGGCGCCTTCGGGCCCAGCGGACCCGTCTGGGGCCTCTAGCGGGTCGGGGGCTTTGGCCCCGACGCCGTCGGGTGTTTCGGCCCCGACGCCTTCGGGCCCGGCGCCGCTAGGCCCCACTCTCCCGACGCCGCCGGTGCCTTCGGGCCCGGCGCCGCAGGATTCAGCGGCCGCCGGCGCCTTCGGGCCCGGCGCCGCGTGACTCCGCTAGACCTTCTTCGGGATCTGGGTCGCCGCCGGTGGACCTTACGACCTCCCCGGCGTCGTCCCCGGTTCCACCTTCGTAGCTGTTCCGGCGCCGGGACGGCCGCGATGGGCGCCACTCCAGACGTCGTTTGGAGAGTTTCACTTCTATGAACAGGCCCCATTGATTGAAAACCCTGAGCATCAGGAGATGGGTGAAGAAGAGGATTGGGAGGGGTCTGAGGACCCTCTGACCCAAGAGTGTCAGTCTCATGAGGACTGGGCAGGAGACCTTGGGGAGGCCAGTGGCCTGGACACCTCTCCAGACACTGGTTTTGTCTCCCCTCCTACCGTGGCTTCGGAGGAGGGGGGCAACCTATAGTGTGGTGTTGATGAGGGCTGACAAGGCCTTGGGCCTTGAGCTCCCCGTCGCGGCCGTGAGGACTAATCTCCTCACTGAGGTCCTTATACCCCAATCAAGCTCGGCCGAGCCTCTGCTGCCCTTTAATGAGGCCTTGACAGACGTTCTTCTGGGCACTTGGTCCAAGCCCGCTACGGGTTCGCCTGTAGATAGGAACGTGGCCAGACGCCCCAGCCCCGGGCGACCCATGTTTCCTGTCCACCCACCCCACCCCGAGAGCCTGGTCATCCAGGCCTCCAATTCCCAGACCGCGTTCCCGTCGGCTCCGCCGGACAGGGAATCCAAGAGGTATTAGCAGTATGGTAAAAAGATCTTCTCATCCCTTAGTCTGGGACTGCGGTCTTCAAACACCGCATGCCTCTTGGGCCGTTACACCCACTCTCTGTGGGATACGATCGCGGAAGTGGTGCCAGAGTGTCTGTTGGAGGTACGGGCCAAACTCGGCCAAGCCCTTGTGGAGGGCCGGGACGCAGCCAAATATTCCATCCGGTGTGGGCTGGATACCACCGACTCGCTAGGTAGAGCGATGGCAACGACGGTGGCGGTCAGACGCCACGCCTGGCTGAGGTCCGCCAACTTTTCGGCAGATGTCCAGAACACGTTGATGGACATGCCGTTCGATGGCCGTCGCCTCTTTGGCGACAAAGCAGACCATGCGCTTGAGCGCTTTAAGGACTCCAGGGCTACGGCCACGTCCTTGGCCCTCTCGGCCCCGCGCCAGCAATCTGCAGCTTTTCACTCCTTTCGAGGCCACAGAAGGGGTGTACTCACACGTGCTGCCAGCCACGCTCCGCAGGGCATTACCCAACGCGGTGGCGGCCGTGGGAACGGGCGGTAGGGGTCAATGGCGAGGTCAGTCCACAACTTCCCCCACAGCATCCGCCGCAAAACCCTCCTAGTCCGTGCTTTCAGGCCCATGTGACGCCAGTGGGGGGCAGGGTTCGCCATCACCACCTCCACTGGCGCACTGTCACTTCGGACAGGTGGGTGCTGCAAATCGTCCGAAGGGGCTACTCCCTCCCCTTTGAGGCGACTCCTCCAGCCATGCCACCGCAGAACCACCGTGTATCGAGGGATCATTTGCGACTTCTGCAGGAGGAAGTTACGGCCCTCTTGGCCAAGGGGGCCATAGAGCGCGTTCCTGGGCCAGAAGTAGGGTGTGGTTGCTACTCCCACTACTTTCTGGTACCCAAGAAGGGCAAAGGGGGCCTACGCCCTATCTTGGATCTACGGAACGTCAACGGCTTCCTCCGGAAGGAGAAGTTCAAAATGCTGACACTGGCTCAAGTCTTAGCTGCCCTGGACCCAGGAGACTGGATGGTAGCGTTGGACTTGCAGGACGCTTATTTCCACATCCCCGTCCTGCCGGCCCACCGGCGTTACTTGCAGTTCATGGTTGGCCCCGAGCACTTTCAGTTTACCGTGCTCCCCTTCGGCCTTACCTGCGCCCCACAGGTGTTCCAAAAGGTGATGGCGTTGGTCCCAGCTCATCTGCGCAGGTTAGGGGTTTCAGTCTTCCCCTACCTCGACGACTGGTTGTTGAAGGCGGGCTCGCCCCAGACAGTCGTCAGCCACCTCCAGACTACGGCAGATCTCCTGCACCAGCTGGGGTTCTCCATCAATGTGCCAAAGTCACACCTGTGCCCCTCTCAGAAGCTCCTCTTCATCGGAGCGGTTCTAGACTCGGCTCGGTTTCATCCACCAGAACAGCGGGTCCGGGATATTCAGGCTCTGATTCCCATCTTTCAGCCTTTATCCCGGGTCTCAGTCAGGTTGACGCTGCGGCTTCTGGGGCTGATGGCCTCCTGCATCCTTCTGGTGCATCACGCCAGGTGGCGGATGCGAGCTCTGCAGTGGAACCTGAAGTTTCACTGGGCCCAGCATCAGGGCAACCTGTCCGACCACGTCCTGATCTCGGAGGGCCTTGCGAGACAGCTGCAGTGGTGGCTCACGGACCGCGATTGGGTCAGTGGCAGATCCCTCTCCCTTCCCCAACCGGAGCACGTAGTTGTGACGGACGCGTCCCTCCAGGGCTGGGGAGGCCACATGGGAGAGGTGGAGATCAGAGGCCTCTGGTCTCCGGCGGAGGCCCGGCTTCACATCAACCTGTTGGAGCTACGGGCGATTCATCTAGCACTGAAGGCATTCCTCCCATCTGTCCGGGGGAGTGTAGTGCAGGTGTTCACGGACAACACCACCGCCATGTGGTACTGCAACAAACAGGGCGTGGTGGGGTCGTGGACCTTTTGCGCGGAGGCACTTCGCCTCTGGCAATGGCTGGAACGCCAGGGCGTGACCCTGGTGGCTCAACACCTGGCAGGTTCTCTGAACGCCAGGGCGGACGAGCTCAGCCGTCGGTGCATGATGGATCACGAATGGCGTCTGGACGTGGTGCAAGGCCTCTTTCAGCAATGGGGAGAGCCTTGGTTGGATCTATTCGCCACCGAAGAGAACGCGCAATGTCATCAGTTCTGCGCGTTGGAATTTCCAAGGCGACACTCGCTCGGAGACGCTGTTCGTCGCGAGTGGAGTTGCGGTCTATTGTACGCCTTTCCGCCTATACCACTTCTGCCCAGAGTGCTGAAGAAGATCAAGCGACCAGGCCCAAGTCATCCTTGTGGCTCCGGACTGGGCGAGAAGGTACTGGTATCCAGAGCTACTCAGTATGTCAGTCGATCCCCCGGTTCGTCTGCCTCTTCAGGAGGACCTTCTGTCGCAGCAGCAGGGGACGGTCCTCCACCCGAACCTGTCCCGTCTCCACCTCCATGCTTGGAGATTGAGCGGCGACAGTTGAGGCCATTTGACTTGCCTCTTGAAGTCTGTAACGTCATTCTGGCAGCCAGGCGTCCCTCCACAAAGACGGTATACGCCTGCAGGTGGAACAGATTTGTGGCATGGTGCACAGCAAAGGCTGTGGATCCTCTTGCTGCCCCTCTCTCTGAGGTCCTTCTCTTCCTTCTTTCACTTGCCCAGCAGGGCTCTGCTCTGGGCACTATCAAGGGCTACCTTTCTGCCCTTTAGGCCTTTCTGAGGCTGCCTGATCAACCTTCTTTGTTCAAGTCCCCTATTGTAAATAGATTTCTAAAAGGCATCACACACACATTTCCTCCTGTTCCGTTTGTGATGCCTCCGTGGGACTTGAACATGGTTCTTACGTTTCTGATATGTGCTCCTTTTGAGCCACTTCACAACTGTCCTCTCCGCCTTCTAACTCTGAAGACTGCTTTCCTGGTTGCCATCACCTCTGCCAGGAGAGTGAGTGAGCTCCAGGCCCTTTCTTGTACTCCACCTTTCCTTTCTGTCCATCCGGACAGAGTGGTATTGCGTACTAAGCCATCTTTCCTGCCCAAGGGTGTCACGGCCTTCCACATCGGGCAGTCTATCACTTTGCCAACCTTCTTCCCGCCACCGCATCCCTCTAAAGAGGAAGAGCGGCTCCACCGTCTGGACCCAAAACGTGCGCTCTCATTTTACTTAGATCGCACACGCCAGTTCCGGGTGAATGACCAACTCTTTGTTGGTTATGTGGGCGCTAAGAAGGGGAAAGCGGTGCACAAGAGGACCATCTCCTGGTGGATCATCTTGTGTATCCAGGCATGCTACTCCTTGGCTAGAAAGGAGCCCCCTGTTGGATTGCGGGCTCATTCCACCCGAGCCACGGCGACTACTACTGCCCTGGGCCGGGGTGTGCCCTTACAGGATATCTGCCAGGCAGCTACGTGGGCATCGCTGCACACGTTTGGTAGACACTACTGCCTGGACAGCCAAGTCCGGAGGGATGGCTTCTTTGGCTGTTCCGTCTTCCAGGACTTTCTGGTGTGATTATTGGTTCGCAGACCCACCACCGGGGTTGGTATTGCTGGGGTATCTATTCTAAGGTAAGGAATCTAATACTAACGTGTGTCTTTCAGATGCACAAGTTGCTACTTGTGTAACGATATATCTGTAAGAGACATTAGTTAGTATTAGATTCCTTACCGACGCACCCATCCTCCCCGTTCTGCGAACCAATATCTAGGGTTAGGGTTATCCCCTTTCAGGGCCCTAGTTTCAACGGCACCAGTGTTGGTTTTTAACATGGCTCTGCATTTCTGGCACGGAAAAGCTGTGCCTAATAACTGACGTCAGCACGTGGAGGCGGCGTCTAAGTACTCCGACGACGTCGTCATGGCGCCGACGACGGCCGCAGAGCCGCAGACGACGCCTACCGACGCGCAAGGGTACTGCTATGCAAAGGTTTCCGAACCCAGTCTGACGCCTTGGGATATTCTAAGGTAAGGAATCTAATACTAACTAATGTCTCTTACAGATATATCGTTACACAAGTAGTAACTTGTGCTTTGCCCATTTCGTGGCTACGGAAGGGATGCCCCACTACATCCCGCCCAGAGCCACAGGCCGGCGCAGGCTGTTAAGCCCCAGCACGGCCAGGGACGTGGGAACCACTGGCATGGTTCTGGGGGCCAGCGAGCGGGCTTGTCCACAACAGCCCCCTCTGCATCAGCCTCCAAACTCTCCTTGTCCGAACTTCCAGGGCCACCAAACACCAGTGGGCAACAGGATCCGCCATCACCTCCCCAACTAGCATACCATCACATCAGATAGGTGGGTTCTGCAGATAGTCCGAAGGGGCTACTCCCTCCCCTTCAAGACTATCCCTCTCTCCATGCTACCTCAGAACCATGGCATTTCGGAGGATCACCTGGCCCTTCTCCAACAGAAAGTTTCGGCCCTCTTGGTCAAGGGAGCCATCAAGCGCGTTCCTGCCCCAGAAGTAGGTCGTGGTTGCTATTCCCACTACTTTCTGGTGCCCAAGAAGGACAAAGGCCTGCGTCCTATCTTGTATCTCAGGAATGTCAACCACTTCCTCCGGAAGGAGAAGTTCAAAATGTTGACGCTCGCTCAAGTCTTGTTTGCCCTCGACCCTGGAGACTGGTTGGTAGCGTTGGACTTGCAGGACACTTACTTTCACATCCCCGTCCTGCTGGCCCACCGGCGTTTCCTATGGTTGACGGTAGGCCATGAGCGCCTTCAGTTTACCTTGCTGCCCCTTTGGCCTTACCAGCGCCCCTTGGGTGTTCACGAAAGTGATGACAGTGGTCGCAGCTCATCTGCACAGATCAGGGGTTCCAGTCTTTCCATATCTCGACGACTGGTTGTTGAAGACGGACTTGTCCCAGGCAGTCGTCTCCCACCTCCAGACTAAGGGCGACCTCCTGCATTTTCTGGGGTTCTCCATCAACATGCTGAAGTCGCACCGGAGTCCCTCCCAGAAGCTCCTTTTCATCAGAGCGGTTATGGACACAACGCAGTTTTGGGTTTATCCTCCTGAACAGCGAGTCTGGGCTAGTCGGGTATGAGTCCAATCTTTCAGCCTCTATCCCCGGTTTTTGTCAGGAAGGCCCTGAGGCTGCTGGGCTACGTCCTGCTGGTCGATCATGCAATGTGGTATATGTGGGCTCTGCAGTAAGACCTGAAGTTCCATTGGGTGCAGCATTAGGGGAATCTCTCTGAATGCGTACCGATGTCGGAGGGCACTTCACGACAATTGCAGTAGTGGCTCATGAACCAAGTTTGGGTCAATGGCAGATCGCTCTCCCTTCCCCAACCAGAACACACAGTGGTGACAGACGCATCCCTTCTGGGATGGGGCGGCCACATGGGAGAGGCGGAGATCAGAGGCCTCTGGTGGAGTTCGAGCTCCACATCAACCTTCTGGAGCTTCAGGCGATCCGTCTTTCACTGAAGGCATTCCTTTCCTCTGTCCGGGGAAGAGTAGTGCAGGTGTTCACGGACAACAGCACCGCCAAGTGGTGCTGCAACAAACAAGGCGGAGTGGGTTCGTGGACCCTATGTCAGGAGGTTCTGCGTCTCTGGACATGGTTGGAACATCAGGGCATATCCTTGGTGGTACTTCACCTGGCAGGTTCACTGAATGCCAAGGCGGACGAACTCAGCGCAGGTGCTTGATGGATCACGAATGGCGTCTTCACTCGGAGGTGGTGCAAGGTCTCTTTCAACAGTGGGGAGAGCCTTGGTTAGATTCACCACCAAAGAGAATGCGCAATGTCCACAATTATGTGTGTTGGAATTTCCAAGGCGGCACTCACTTGGCGACGCTTTTCCTCTCGAGTGGAGTTGCGGTCTTCTATACGCATTTCCGCGTATACCACTTCTGCCAAGAGTGCTGAAGAAGATGAAGTGCAACCTGGCCCAGAACTCAACCTTCCTTTCTTCCAAAGGTGATCACTTCTTTTCATATTGGCCAAACCATCAGTTTGCCCACCTTCTTTCCGCCTCCTTCAAAAGAGGCTGAGATGCTCCACCTTCTGGATCCAAAACGTGCGCTCTCCTATTTGGATCGAATCAAACAATTTTGGGTGGACGACCAGGTCTTTCTTGGTTACGTGGGCGCTAAAAAAAACATGAGGTGGTATAGACAATGGCACAAACTCACGCCTGACCCGTTCCAGGATTTAACTCCATTATACCAGAATCCTGACTCCGATAGTGTGGAGCGTCGCCTGGCCTGCTTCAATACCATCATTAAAACCACAGTTGATCACCTAGCCCCCCTGAAGCAGTGTCCGCACTCTACCAGACGCCCCCAAACTATTTGGTATTCTCCCCACCTCTGGACTTAAAAAAGTCATTGTAAAAAACTTGAACGGCAATTGCTCCTCTCACATGACCCACAGGACAAAGAAAGAGCTAAAGAAGCGCTGACTCAATTCCATAACAACTTAAAAACTGCTTGCAAAATTCACATTGCGCAGGAACTTGAACAAGCAGGCAATACCCCCGGAACCATGTACCAGATCCTAAAATCTTTCACAAACCCCAAGGCGTGTGATAACGAAGAGGCCCCATCCCAAACCTTATGTGATAACATAGCACATCACTTTACCCAGAAAATCGACATGATCTATGATAAAATCACTCGGCCTGTGGTTCACAGAAAGGTCCTAAGATAGATTATTAATCAACCATATCAAAAGCCTTGATATTGGAGAACTTCCTGTTACTTACACCAGAAGAGGTAGAATCACTACTAGAAAAAGTTAAATCTGGGTCCCCCAATAGATGTTATCCACCTCCCTGCTCTCCAAGCAACTTGCTGCCCCTATTTGCTTTATTCTTAAAAGCTCTATGGAGGAGGGCAGGCTCCCCCTTGAATGGAAAGCAGCACAGACTATTCCCATCTGGAGAAATCTTAAAGCTCCCATGGATGATGTTTCCAACTATCGCCCTATTTCTCTGCTCCTCCTTTAGAGTAAGCTTCTGGAAAAGCAGATTAACAAACACCTAGCCGTATTTGTTGACACCTCGAACTATTGTCTAGATTATCTCAATTTGGCTTTCGGGACAGACACAGTACAGAGTCTGCCCTGGTAGCAGTAACTGATAACATCAGAATGTCTTTGGACAATGGTCAAGCAGTACTTTTGGTACTGCTTGACCTATCTGCGGCCTTTGACACCATTTACCACCAGACCTTTCTTAGGAGACTCACGGACAGCTGCCTCCAAGGGAATGTGCTGAAATGGTTGTGAAACTTTCTGTGTGATAGAACCCAGACGATTAATCTGGGCCCTTTTCGTTCTAAGAGCACAAGAGTGACCAAGGAGTACCTCAGGACTTTTGATGTCACCACCACTGCGGGGGCATGCTTTCACACACTCGGTCTACTTCGAAGAGTCTTCCCCTTCTTACCCTCTTCTACATGGAAAACTCTGAACCAGGCATTAGTGTTAAGCCGCCTGGACTACTGCAATGCCCTGCTGATCTCAGCCAACGAAGTCTCCTTAAATAAATTGCAGGTAGTCCACAACACTGTGGCCTGCCTAGTTACCAATGCCCCTCCCAGAACGGACTTGTGATATTGGTTCTTGTGAGAAGTTGGCCTGGTATATGATGATCACTATTCTAGTGTGCACCTTGCACCAGTCCAAACAACCCTTATGGTGATGGTTGTAAAGTCAACCTTATAGACCAGCTATCCTAGTGGTAGCATGGACAAAGCAGTCTTAGGCTAAACTCAAGAGGGCATGTGAAGCCAGCTGTTTTACCATATGCAACCCTTTTAATACCAAGTGAAAGGACACCACACAGGTTGTATATCAAAATATATATGTATTTATTTCTAACACAATCCTCTGAACTCTTTATGGGGTCAGGGGCACAAGCACATAACAAGATACTCAATTATAATACAATAAGTTGCACAAAATACAGTAATGCCCTAGGAGCACTTCGAACCATATAATAAAATAGTGGTATAAGAACCACGTCACGGACAAAGGATAGGCCTAGGGCTTAGGGAATCGCTGGGGCTACACTGTACTACCAAAGGATAGGAAGTAGGAGGCCCACGGGATGCGCGTGCAGTGTCTTTACACGCACGCAAGTTACCATAGAGTTAGAATGGGAATGAAAGAATTGGAAACTAGTTCTTTTATGTCACTTCCGGATGGACAAGGAGAAAGCTACTTGAAAGTTAGACACTAGGATAGTAAATACCCGCAGGAGCACCAAAGTACTCACGTTACCTCACTCACAGGAAGCGGGTGCATAGGTGTCAAAGTGTGTCGGGTTTCGTCGCTGAATCCTATGGAGCCTTGAAGAAAGATGCTGCAGGCGATCAGGAGGGAAGTGTCCTGGTGGATCCAAGGGCTGATCGAGGATGAAGAGTACCTGAAAGCAGAGGGGACAGAGTCTGGGTCACTAGCCAGTGACCAGGAAGGAACCAGGCGATGTCGCCAAGCAATCAGGTGATGTCGTGAAGCTTGTCTCTGCAGCGACGTGGACCAGGAGGTGTCGACGACGACCAGGAGCTGGATACGGACTGTCCCACGAAGGCTCTCGGTGTCGGCTTCCGGATTGGAGTCAACAAGCCTTGGCAAAGGCAACCCACGCAGGAATCGAAGATGGCTTACGGATCAGACCAGCAAGGTCTGATGGACTTCTCCTTTTCAGGGAAGCAAGGGCCAGTCTGGAGCAACCAGACCAGCGGTGTAAATCAAAAGGTTCGTCGTCACAGAGGCCACTAGCCAACGGGCAATTGACTGGACAGACGCGTCGAGCAGGAAAATGCAGAAGGGCCCCACGCAGAACTCGTAGAGTGTGGAGGGCTGATCTTCGGTGCAGTTGGTGCTCGGGGCTGGGGCTTCTCAATCCCCAATGCACAACTTCGAGGGTGCCTCAGAAGTTGCACGGAAAGCAATTCGCTGGCTTTCCAAGATGGCCGGTCCCACGTCTCTCGTCGCCTCCACTGGTCTCAGCTCTGCTGTGACTGTGGATCGGGCTGTTGGAAGTCTGGAAGTCCAGGTCTTGTCAGGCTCTGTGCTTGGGCTCCGGCAGGAGCGTCGACAAAGCAAACCGTTGATCGCTTGATGGTGCCTGCTTGCACAGGGTGGTCACTCCTTGACCTCAAGGGAGATTCTTCAGTCTTCTATCTTCAAGTAGAACGTCGAAGGTCCAGAGTTTCGTTTCAAGTTTGTCAGAATAAATCTAAAGTCTTGAGACTCAGCTCCTACCTATATAACAAATGTAGGGGCTGGATTTCCTGCTAGGTCCCTCCTATGGGTGGGACCAGGGAAGGGGGTGGTTACACCCCTTTCCCTTTGTCCAGTTTCACGCCAGAGCTGGGGCTAGAGTGCCCCAGCACCGATTTGAACCGACTATGCATGGGACACCTTGTGTGCCCCAGGCAGTGTCTCATTTCATTCAACCCTCCCTGCCCCAATACACTATGGCCTGTCTGGGATGGTGCTAGTACCTCCCAAGACAGGAAACCTATTGTCCAAGCCTCCCTCGCTGGAAGGACTCCCAGCAGCAGGAGGTCAAACTTGTGTCTGTGGCAGCAGCATCCATTTTGTGATGCTGAGGCTCTGGTCAACTTTAACTGGGATTAGTAGGAACAACATGTCTTCTCCCTCTAGAAGGGTGGAATGCTACCCCCGTCGCCAGAACTGGCGAGGGGGTAGTATTCCAAAGCGTACGACACCTTACACGACATGTTTTGATAAAGCCAAACCAAAGTTAGCAATAACCGCGAGGATTATAATGCACTTCAGAGTATATGGTATGGCTATATCATAGAACAGCTATAAGGACATGGTTCCGAAAGCTGCCGACAGGCTCAGCTCATGCTCCATCTCACATAAAACCAGGCACTCTGCCTTCAGGATCGTTAAGGCCTGCCTTAGGAGTGACTTATAGGTGCATATTTGTCTATAAATAATGGTAGGTATTGGAATACTATACCTAAGCAAGGGTGATTACACAACCTTGCCCCAGCTGAGTGATCAGCCAGTTGTGTCACTTTGGATGGCCAGCCAGGGGTGGCATAAGATATGCTGCAGCCCCTGGTAGGCCTTGGGTGCACCTATCCCTGGGTACCTATGGTACACTGTACAGCAGGGGTCTTCAAACTGTGGGGCGCGACCCCCAGGGGGCCGTGGAGTGATGTGAAGGGGGTCGCGCCTTCACAGACACACTTCTGCCCTGGCCTCCAGGGCTTCAGCCCCCCACCCCCTCCCCCATCCTGTGTATCAGTCCGGGCTGCTGCAGTGCAGCTCGCGCTCCTGTGGGCTCGGCTGGGCAGTGTCTGGAGTCTTTTCTCCGGCCCGAGTTTTCACAGGTCTTTAAAGACCATTAGCATATTTACATGCCTTTGTTAACTGGCTACCAAAGCTTAGTTTTTTTATGGTTCCAGTACCCCCTGGGCCCCCACTCTGCCTATTCCTTACATTTGTATGTTTACACTTACTGCTGTAGTGTGAGAATGCATTTAATGAAAAGAAATATAAAGTTGGGTTGCCAAAAGAAACATGCCTTCTGTGTGTTTAAATATCATACAGAGACCTGCTCTTGACACTAAATAGAGTTATAAATATAAAAGTATGTATTAATTAGTTATGTGACTTTTCTGTCTTTATTCTCTTTAATTATTAGTCATGGATCATTGAGGCATCCATAGAACACAATTAAAAGTGCTTTCTATTTATATTTGCAACAAATACATCTAGGTGACTGCTTATTTCTGGGCCATCAAAATAATGAGCTGGTAACCCTAATAATTAGACTGGAAGTTTGTTGCAGGATCAGCACATTATTTATTTCCTCCTCCCTCGATCCCTGATTAATGCCATTATAGCAATAGTTTTACTTATATCTGAACTCACAGCGATCACCATGCACTCACACCATTCACCCGCTCACCCTGCACTCACAGTGATCACAATGCACTCAGTGGTCACAATGCACTCACACTGATCACCATGCACTCACAACATTCACCCGCTCACCCTGCTCTCATTGATCACTCTGCACTAAAAATGCGCTTGCATTGTTCACTCTGTACCTCAGCCTGCAGTCACACGAGCACACTTCTCACCCTGCACTCATGTGACACTTCACTCACCTGCCCCCCCCCCTCACTGCTCAATCTGTAGTTCACTCAAACAAGGCCATCACTAACCATACACTAATTCATCCCACTCTGCACTTACAGCCGAACTCAAATTCATATGGTCACCTCACTCACCCTGTAGTCACTCCTTTTACCCTCCTCTCACACTGTTGCATTGCTCACCGTGCAGTCACATTGGCACTCGTGTCACCCACACAGAGCAGAAGGTTAAAGTGCCTGGAACAAAGAAGATGTACCATGCACATAACAGAACTGAGTGTGAGTAAACTACGAGTAGCGCTATAAAAAAATGAAATGTTTGTCAGACAGGTGCTATAGAGAGATGAGGTGTATTGTTGGTGAGTGGTAGTGAGGGAATTCATGGAGAAGGTGAAAAGACTGTTGCACCGTGTGCGACCAGTGCTTGGACAAGCCCTGGCTGGGAGTGTTAACCCCCCCCCCCACCCCCCGAAGTTCAGGTCTAGTGAATCCCCTGCTTCTGCCTGTTATTATTTACATTTGTAGTGCGCTACTGTTACCAAAAGGTGTCATGGGGCTAATAACCATCTGCCTGTAATGTGAGAGAGGGATCCGGGGTTGGGAGAGGAGAGAAGATAGGGATGGAAGGAAGGGGGTGGGAGGAAATGGGCATGGGTAAACTGCTTAACTCTGCACAAGACCGCCACGGTTTGAAGGGACCCTTGCTGCTCCCGGCCATGGCCAGGTGAGCTTCTAATGTGGCAGCGCGTATTCCTGCAGAGTGGGAGGCCCTTCACAGAGGTTGACTAGACATCTTTCTGATGTGAATTGCTGTATTTTGGTTATAAACTGGTACTGCTGGGGTGAAATCTTTCCTCAGTGTTACTGTGTTAAAAAAATTCTA
Source organism: Lissotriton helveticus (assembly GCF_964261635.1). Classification (NCBI taxonomy): domain Eukaryota; kingdom Metazoa; phylum Chordata; class Amphibia; order Caudata; family Salamandridae; genus Lissotriton; species Lissotriton helveticus. Next base: position 109,010,510 of record NC_136067.1, read on the forward strand.
AATAATAAAGCAATGCTACCCCAAAATACGCAGCATCACAGAACATTATTAAAATTTTCTACTCACACAATTTAGTCAAGCCTGTCGCATAGTTTGGTCTTCACCTTCCTCATAATTCCAGTAGCCCTGCCTAGAGGTTTAGAAATTTTTGTCAGGAAGGGGTCCTTACGCTTGAAAATGTTGACAGGGGGGTCTCGGCATCCAAAAGTTTGAAGACCTCTGCTGTAGAGGGACTCACAAGAGTGACCCAAATCCCAATTGGTGATGTACCTAAAGTACATGGTGTGAAATTTAGAGAGAGAACAGCAGGGCTGTGGGTCTGATTAGCAGGCCCATAGCCACCTTAAGTCGAAAACCAGTGAAGCAGAAAGCAAAAAATGGGGTGACCATAGGAAAGCAGACCCTACTCTCCTACAGTTCTCTATAGCCACAGGGCTTAACTAACGTAAGGTGCAATATGAGCCACACGAAATTCTGTAGGGTTAAAGGTGATTTTTTTTATTTAGAGTCCATAGGTCTTTTAAGGGTTCAAATTTTATCCAGAAGCAGCCATGTGGGAAGAAAACACAAGAAAACACAGCGTGTGATAGGGGCGCCTTCAATCTTCACGGAATTGCCTTCGTGTTCAGGTCAGTACTCCTCCAGACATTTACCGGCCAAGACCCGTCGTCCCCAAAAGAGAAACAGACAACAACAAAAAAACAATACCATCACTGTTCAGTCCTGCTATGGTGATAGCCCTTCACCAGTGCCAGTGCAACACCTGAGAATTGTGTGGGGAGAGGGGGAAGGCGGGAACACAGTGATAGGGTTTGTTTTTAAAGAAATGTGCCCCTTCCAGACTCATGCAGCTGACCCCGTACCCCCCTCCCTGTAAACCGTCTCCATGCATCCAAAAAGGACACTTGCCTGGAGCTACGGCCCTCATGGACCGCAGCTTGGGGTATCTCGGCGTCCGGTCTCTCTCGGGGTCGTCCGGATACGGAGGCAGTGATTGGTGGGGAACCTTCCCTCTTCGGCATTGCTCCCCGGTCCTCGGTGCTCCAGGACTTCTCTAGCGTTGCCTTCCCTCCTCTGGTCTCCTCGGTATGCAGCTCCTTGTGGCAGGCAGTCGGTGGTGGTCTCCTCTCCGTGATTCTTCTTCCCGACTACCCCTTCTGTTTCTCTGGGTCCGTCTTTTCTCACTCCCTCGCAGCCTCCCGATGACGTCATCCCGCGTGCGTCGGTCGTGGCTGGGAGGTTAACCCTCTCCTTTGGCAGTGCATCTTCGGGCGCCATGTTGGAATTCTCGGGAGTTCCAACTCCCGTAATGTCCATATCACATTGCCTTTCTTCCCGGGATGGACAATTGGGCCATTCAGACGCAGGAAACCGAGAAAGGTAATCTGCGTTTCCCTGTAGTTTTCCTGGAATGTGTAGTGTCTGAAAGGAAAAGGGCTGTGGGGCTAAGAACCGTCGCAGTACTTTGGTATTAGTGTCCTTATGTGTAGCTAGCCAAGTCAAGGGAGCATGATGTGTTAACAGAAAGAAGGGGCGTCCTAGTAAATAGTATTGTAGAGACGCCATAGCCCATTTTATGGCTAAGCATTCTTTTTCCATAGTGGCATACCAGGTTTCCCTTGGGAACAGTTTCCGACTCAGAAAAAAACACCAGTCAAAGCAAACCATGGGTATCAGGTTGGGATAACACTGCCCCTAGCCCTCTATCAGAGGCGCGTCTGTTTGTAATACAAATGTCCTTCGGTAATCCGGACAGGTCAGCACCGGGGCTGTACACAATAGTTTCTTTAGGGAACAGAAACGCTCTACCTGGGTGGTACTCCAGTCTACCTTGGCCCTGGCATGTTTTTGCCTGAGCAAATCTGTGAGGGGGCTGGCTACTTCAGAAAACTGGGGAATAAACCTGCGGTAATATCCCACCAATCCTAGAAAAGTCCGTACCTCTCTCCGAGTGGTGGGTCGAGGGATGTTGTGAATAGCCTCTAACTTATCATGCTGTGGTTGTATGATCCCTTCGCTTATGGTGTCCCCAGATATTGGATCTGCTGTGTTCCTCGGGTAGTTTTCTTTGGATTCAGGGTAAGACCCGCTTGTGTCCAAGTATCAAAGATGTTCTTAAGGTGCTCTAGGTGTGTCCTCCAGTCCGGACTGTACACCACTATATCATCCAAATAGGCTACTGCATATTGCTGGTGTGCTCTCAGGATTATGTCCATAAGTCTCTGAAAAGTTGCCGGGGCTCCTTGAAGACCGAACGGCATCACCTTGAAATGGTATAGCCCGGATGGCGTAGAGAAGGCAGTTTTTTCTCAGGCTGCTCGAGTCAGGGGAATCTGACAATAACCTTTGGTTAAATCAATGGTGGACATTATCCTGGCTTCGCCTAGCCTTTCTATCAGCTCGTCCACCCGGGGCATGGGGTAGTTGTCAAATTTGGAATGAGAGTTAACCTGGTGGAAGTCAATGCAAAAACGGATGTTTCCATCCGGCTTGGGTACCAACACAATCGGCGAGTGCCAATTACTGTTGGAAGGTTCAATTATATCTGCTTTGAGCATTGCTTCTATTTCCTGTTCTACTGCTGCCCTTCTAGCTTCTGGTATCCTATAGTGTTTCAAATTTACTACTTTTCCTGGTTGGGTCACTATGTCGTGAGCCACTAGGGATGTGCGGCCGGGGTTGCCTGAACTTAGTCCTGGGTAGTGGTTTAACAGCTGTCCTAATTGCAGCTGTTGGTCTGGGGATAGTTTGGGCCCCATCGGGGTCTTTCATGCTGGTCTCCTCTCCCCAAGTCTATAGGTATGTCCAAAGCTTTATGGAGAGTTACTTGGTTCACTGGTTGTATCTTATTCCTGTCTTTGGGGCATATGACAGATTCCTCCCACTTTTTGAGGAGATTTATGTGATATGTTTGCCCTATTTTATTGGTATGAGGAACAGCTACTCTGTAAGTGACTGGTGTTACTTTCTGGGTGACCGTATATGGTCCTTGCCATGTGGCCAATAACTTCTTATCCGAGGAGGGAAGAAGTATCAAAACTTTATCCCCAACAATCAAGTCCCTCATATGACTGGTACGGTCATACTGTCCTTTCTGTCTAGCTGGAGCTCGGTCCATATTTTTGTGGACTGTTTCCCAAAGGGTGGACAATGTTTCTTTCAAGGTTTGCATATATCCCAGAAGGGGCTTCCCTTCGTCCTCCTCTTCAGTCCACTGTTCTTCAGACATTTCTAACAGAGTACGGGGTTTTCGCCCAAACAGTAGTTCAAAGGGACTGAATCCCATTGACTTTTGTTTGTGCGTCCTAATAGCAAAAAGGACCAGAGGTAATTTTCGGTCCCAGTCTTTCCCTGTAACCCCTATCAATTTTCTGAGGATGGTTTTGATGGTCCGGTTGTACCTCTCCACCGTCTGTCTGGGGGTGGTACACAGCGGTCCTAATTTGGTGTACCCCCAGAATCTTACAAATCTCTATAATTAATTTGGCCATAAACGGTGTTCCCTGATCAGTTAGAATCTCCATGGGAAAACCCACCTGGGAGAAAAAAAGAAATGATGGCCTGAGCTACTGAGACCGTAGTCATGCTGGTCAGGTGGATAGCCTCGGGGTAGCGAGTAGCATAGTCTACTAAGACCAAAATGTATTGGTGTCCCTGAGCTTAAGGTATCAAAGGTCCCACTAAGTCCATCCCTACTCGCTGGAAAGGGATATCAATGATGGGTAATGGCTGTAAAGGTACTTTTCTGTCTTTTGAGGGCTTCACTAACTGGCATTTGGGACATGTGGCACAGAACTGGTAGTTTCTTGATACACCCCCGGCCAGTAGAAAAGTTCTAGTAAGTACTTCAGGGTGAGCTCCTGTCCATAATGACCCCCTCCTGCTTGGTTATGGGCCAATTGCAATACCTGTTCCCTGAATGCTAGGGGTACCAGTAACTATTCAGTCTTCCTACCGGGTTCTCCACTTGCTCTGTATAATAGTCCTTTTTTATGTAAAAATATGAGCCTACCTTGTCGGGGTCGACTTCCTGCACTTGGTTCCAGGCATTCATGAGGGTGCTGTCATCTTTCTGTGCGGTTCGGAAGCGCCGGGCGGGAGTGTTTCCGTGTTCTGGAGAAGGGAGCAGACATGAGGAAATGGCTTGACAGGCATATGTGTATTTTTCTTTCTCCTTTTCTCATTCTTAATTTTCTTCTCCCTATCCCCGGGACTGATTATGTGTTCATCGCAAAATGGCGCCTTTTGTAACCATTCCACCTCGGGCCCTTGGTTTGACAACTCGGTCAGGTAATCATTAAAGTGGGGCAAATCTGTACCTAATAGAATGTTTTCTGGAAGTTCTGGGACTACTCCTACCTTGGGAATATCCATCTATTTCCATCAACACGTCAGCTAAGGGATAGGATCTGACATCCCCATGGACACAGGAAACTAATACTGTCTCCCCTTCACATACTGCCACTAATGGAATCAGTTCCTTAGCTACCACGGTATAGTGACACCCTGTATCCAGTAATGCGTCAACGGGCCAACCATTTAGCCTGATAGTTTTCTTATATCATCGTCTGTTTGTTCCAGTGACCAATACTCTGCCTCGGGACCAACCCACATCCATTGGCCCAGAACTATCGGTATTTAGGGGACAATTGCGAGCTATGTGGCCCCATTCTGCACACCTGAAGCAATGGGGTCCCATGTGGGTGGGAGAGGGTTTTGGGTACACTTTGGGACTGGGTTTAGGGGTGGACAAGGGTTGTTTCTCCCCCCCTTCTGTTGAGATTTTGGGAATAGGTTTAGGGAAAGAGATAGGCGTTCTCGCTGTTTATGTTTTAAAGTCTGGGGATCTGTGATAGGCACACGCTAGTTCAATGGCGGACTGTGTGGTGGGGCCAGGACGTTGTTTCACCCATGCTCTGGTGTTGCTGGGTAGGGCCTCTAAATATTGTTCTAGGAATATTTTCTCTGTGAAGTCTTCCATTGCGGAGGACTAAGGTTGTAGCCAACGATTCCCTAAGTCCCTGATCCTGTAAAAGAGAGCTCTAGGATTGTTTCCTGTTCCCCACTTATCTTTGCGAAAGCGTGCCCTGTACTATTCCTGGTCACATCCCAGTCTTTCTAGTATGGCTTTCTTTATGTCCGGATAGGGGGTGACGCCTGCGGGGTTGGCAGCCTGATATGCGGCCTGTAGTTCGCCTGATAATAATGGGGCTATGTACTGACCCCCATCTCTCATGGGGCCAAGTGGCGGTGGTAGCTACTCTCTCAACATTAGTAAAGAAGTAATGCGGGCCTCACCCTCTTGGAACTTCTGTAGAACAGTTTTGGGGACATTCGGATGAACTCTAGCGCTAGAAATGGCATCCATCAGACGCAAAATGGCGGTGTCTTGCACTTTCTGATTAGCGGTCAGTATAACTGCCTGTTCCTTAATGGCTGCGTGAAAAGACTCCCTTTCTTTCTGGGTATTCTGGTTCTGTTGCTCCAGAACCAACTGTAAGTGTCTCTGTCCTTCTGCGAGTTGGGTTATTATGTCCTGAAGGATCACGAGTTGCGTCCTCTTTCAGCGTTAGACGACAATATCCCACTTATGACACCACTGTGATATTGGTTCTCCTTAGCCCCAGGGCTTAACTAACGTAAGGTGCAATATGGGCCACACAATTCTGTAGGGTTAAAGGTAATTTGTTTTATTTAGAATCCATAGGTCTTTTAAGGGTTCAAGGTTTATCCAGAAGCAACTATGTGGGAAGAAAACACAAGAAAACACAGCGTATGATAGGGGCGTCTTCAGTCTTCACAGGGTATGCCTTCGTGTTCAGGTCAGTACTCCTCCAGACATTTACCGGCCAAGACCCGGCGTCCCCAAAAGAGAAACAGACAAAAAAAACAATACCGTCACTGTTCAGTCCTGCTATGGTATCTGAAAGAGACACGTTAGTGATAGATTCCTTACCTTAGAATATCCCCAGGCGTCAGACTGGATCCGGATTTTTTTTGTATAGCAGTACCCTTGCGCGTCGGTAGGCGTCGTCTGCAGCTCCGCGTCCATCGTCGGCGTCGTGGGCACCGTGATGACGTCGTCGGAGTACTTAGACGCCGCCTCCGCGTGCTGACGTCAGTTCTTCTTTTTTCCGCGCCAGCAGCGCAGATCCGGAAAAAGTGGTACCTTAGTCACTTTTTGACTAAACTTTTTGATCTCTTTTGATTATCCTTTTTCGAAGTCTTTGACTCCGAACGGTGCCGGTAGGGATGCCAGGTTTTAAGCCCTGTGAGGATTGCGACCGGCTGATGTCGGTCACTGACCCTCACCGTCGGTGTCTCCACTGTCTCGGCGTCGATCACGACGACAACACCTGTTCCGACTGCCGGGCCCTAACTTCGAAGGCTAGGCGGGAGCGGTCCAGCAAGCGGCTCGAACACCGGCAATCGGCCCCGTGCCGAGAATGGCCCCGGTCCCGGTCCGGACGGAGGTCGAGGGACCGGTCGCGGGAGAGGAGCCATCGGAGCTCCGGGAGTCGACATCACTCCTCAGGGTCCAAGTCGTCAGGTAAGCACAATAAGTTGAAGAGACGTCATCACTCTACCGACTCCCCCCGACGCGGCCGGGGGTTCAGGTGACACCGCCCACGCGGCTCCATCGGAGTCGCAGACGTCGCGTCTGGCCCCATACCCTCCAGTCACTGGGCCTTGCGCGACGCCGGAGGAGATCGAGCAGTTCCTCATGGCCATGAGGTCCCTCACTCCTCCGACGGGCTCCGCAGCGCCTTCGGTCCCAGCGGACCCGTCTGGGGGTCCTAGCGGGTCGGGGGCTTCGGCCCCGACGCCGTCTGGTGCTTCGGCTCCGGCACCGCCGGCGCCTTCGGGCCCGCCGCCGCAGGCCCCCACTGGATCCGGATCCGGGTCGTCGCCGGTGGACTTAACGACCACCCCGGCGCCAGTCCCTCAGGTGTCACCCCTGGCGCCGTCTTAGAACGGGCTTCACCCACGATGCCTCCCTCGACCCGGTTCCGGCACCGGAACGGCGCCGCTGGGCGCCGCTTTCGCCGCCGATCGGAGAGTTCACTTACCATGAACCGGCCCAATCATTTGCTAACCCAGAGTACCAGGAGATGGGTGATGAGGAGTATTGGGAGGGGTCTGAGGACCCTCTGATACGTGAATGTCAGTCCCAGGAGGACTGGACAGGTGAACTTGGGGATGCCAGTGGTCTGGACACTTCGCCGGACACTGGCTTTGTCTCACCTCCTACCGTGGCTACGGAGGAGGGGGCAAGCTAAAGTGTGGTGTTGATGAGGGCGGCCAAGGCCTTGGGCCTTGAGCTCCCTGTCGTGGCCGTGAGGACTAACCTCCTCACTGAGGTCCTTAAGCCGCAGTCATGCTCGGCCGAGCCTCTGCTGCCGTTTAACGAGGCCTTAACCGATGTTCTTTTGGGCACTTGGTCCAAGCCCGCTACAGGTTCGCCTATAGATCCAGGCCTCAAATTCCCAGACCGCATTCCCGTCGGCGCCACCTGACAGGGAATCCAAGAGGTATGAGCAATACGGCAAAAAGGTATTCTCCTCCCTGAGTCTCGGACTGCGGTCTTCCAACACCGCATGCCTCTTGGGCCGCTACACCCACTCTCTGTGGGATACGGTCGCGGACGTACTGCCAGAATGCCCGTTGGAGTTACGGTCTAAACTCGGCCAAGCCCTTGTGGAAGGCCGAGATGCGGCACGTTATTCTATCCGGTGTGGACTGGATACCACCGACTCTCTGGGCAGAGCGATGGCAACGACGGTGGCGATTCGTCGCCACGCCTGGTTGAGATCCGCCAACTTCTCGGCAGATGTCCAGAACACACTCATGGACATGCCATTTGATGGCCGTCGCCTTTTTGGCGACAAGGCATACCATGCGCTTGAGAGCTTTAAGGACTTCAGGGCTACCGCCAAGTCCTTGGGCCTCTCGGCCCCGCGCCAGCAATCGGCTGCCTTTCACTCCTTTCGTGGCCACGGAAGGGGTGTACCCACACGTGCTGCCAGCCACGCTCCGCAGGGTAATACCCAACGCGGTAGCGGCCGTGGAAACTGCTGTGGCGGCGGTCGGGGACAACGGCGAGGTCAGTCCACACCTTCCCCCGCAGCATCCGCCTCAAAACCCTCCTAGTCCGTGCTTTCAGGCCCATGTGATGCCAGTGGGGGGCAGGGTTCGCCATCACCTCCTCCACTGGCGCACTGTCACGTCGGACAGGTGGTTGCTGCAGATCATCCGAAGGGGCTACTCCCTCCCCTTCGAGGCGACTCCTCCAGCCATGCCACCGCAGAACCACCGTGTATCGGGGGATCATTTGCGACTTCTGCAGGAGGAAGTTACGGCCCTCTTGGCCAAGGGGGCCATCGAGCGCGTTCCTGGGCCAGAAGTAGGGTGTGGTTGCTACTCCCACTACTTTCTGGTACCCAAGAAGGGCAAAGGGGGCCTACGCCCTATCTTGGACCTAAGGAACGTCAACGGCTTTCTCCGGAAGGAGAAGTTCAAAATGCTGACACTGGGTTAGGTCTTAGCTGCCCTGCACCCAGGAGACTGGATGGTAGCGTTGGACTTGCAGGACGCTTATTTCCACATCCCCGTCCTGCCGGCCCACCGGCGCTACCTGCGGTTCACGGTTGGCCAAGAGCACTTTCAGTATACCGTGCTCCCCTTCGGCCTTACCAGCGCCCCACGGGTATTCACAAAGGTGATGGCGGTGGTCGCAGCTCATCTGCGCAGGTTAGGGGTTTCAGTCTTCCCCTACCTCGACGACGGGTTGTTGAAGGCGGGCTCGCCCCAAACAATCGTCAGCCACCTCCAGACAACGGCAGACCTCCTGCACCAGCTGGGGTTCTCCCTCAATGTGCCGAAGTCACACCTGTGCCCCTCTCAAAAGCTCCTCTTCATCGGAGCGGTTCTGGACTCGGCGCAGTTTCGGGTTTATCCTCCCAAACAGCGGGTCCGGGATATTCAGGCTCTGATTCCACTCTTTAAGCCTTTATCCCGGGTCTCGGTCAGGTTGACCCTGCGGCTTCTGGGGCTGATGGCCTCTTGCATCCTACTGGTGCATCACGCCAGGTGGGGGATGCGGGCTCTGCAGTGGGACCTGAAGTTTCAGTGGGCCCAGCATCAGGGCAACCTGTCCGACCACGTCCTGATCTCGGAGGGCATTGCGAGACAGCTGCAGTGATGGGTCACGGACCGCTATTGGGTCAGCGGCAGATCCCTTGCCCTTCCCCAACCGAAGCACGTAGTTGTGACGGATGCGTCCCTCCAGGGCTGGGGAGGCCACATGGGAGAGGCGGAGATCAGAGGCCTCTGGTCTCCGGCGGAGGCCCGGCTCCACATCAACCTTTTGGAGTTGTGGGCGAATAGTCTAGCACTGAAGGCATTCTTCCCCTCTGTCCGGGGGAGTGTAGTGCAGGTGTTCATGGACAACACCACCGCCATGTGGTATTGCAACAAACAGGGCGGGGTGGGGTTGTGGACCCTTTGCCAGGAGGCTCTGCGCCTCTGGCAGTGGCTGGAACGCCAGGGCGTGACCCTGGTGGCTCAACACCTGGCAGGTTCTCTGAACGCCAGGGCGGACGAGCTCAGCCGTCGGTGCATGATGGATCACGAATGGTGTCTGAACTCGGACGTGGCACAAGGCCTCTTTCAGCAATATGGAGAGCCTTGGTTAGATCTATTCGCCACCGAAGAGAACGCGCAATGTCATCAGTTCTGCGCGTTGGAATTTCCAAGGCGGCACTCGCTCGGAGACGCTTTTTGTCGCGAGTGGAGTTGCGGTCTGTTGTACGCTTTTCCGCCTATACCACTACTGCCCAGAGTGCTGAAGAAGATCAAGCGCGACCAGGCCCAAGTCATCCTTCTGGCTCCGGACTGGGCACGAAGGTACTGGTATTCAGAGCTACTCAGTATGTCAGTCAATCCCCCGGTTCGTCTGCCTCTTCAGGAGGACTGTTAGACGGGGACCTGGAGGGTCGGCCGAGCACAAGGGGAGAGGCCTCCGGTGAGGGCCGTCTCCAGCGATCGTACAGGCAAGTAACTTCCCCCCCCCACAGATGGACACCACACGAAGATCAGAGTAACACCTTTTATAGGCAGTTCTTGAAGTAAGGTAGTACGATACAAGGAGATCAGGACACGATGATCCTCTCAATTCTAGTCTCTAGTAGGGAAGGGGGTAGCGGGACAGTCTTGGTACCTACGGGTACTGAGGTGCAACGGCGGTAGCTCACAATCCTCGAGCTCGGTGGTCGGACGGGTCGGACCGCGGCAGCGCCAGCAGGTCCCGAAGAGGTCGTAGGTGGCAACGGGCCGCGGCAGCGCCAGCAGGTCCCAACGAGGAGGACGGTTACACCGGGCCGCGGCAGCGCCAGCAGGTCCCACGAGGATGGAAGTTACAACGGGCCGCGGCAGCGCCAGCAGGTCCCACGAGGATGAAGGTTGCAGAAGGCCGCGGCAGCGCCAGCAGGCAGGACGATAGTTCACAAGGCAGGGCTGCGGCAGCGCCAGCAGTCCGTCAAGGATGAGTTCTTCTCGGTGTCTCTCGACTCCAGGATACAACTCCCTTCCTGCTCTGGGGCTGCCTCGGTTATAGGTCTGGCGCCCTTTGATGTCCGGACCCTCGCACTGGGAGGTCGGGAGGTCCGGGATGAGGGAGTCCAGACACCCAGCAGGGGGGTGGAGCCAGCATCCGGGGGAGGCTGGGGGCGATCGGCACCTGGCGGGGGAGAGCCATCGACACTTCTTTCTCCCATTAGCCTGCCAAGTGGTCCGTTCACCTCCTGGATGGATGGTGGTGCCGGGATGGCGGGGCCTGGCCGGGCCCAGGGTTGGGGTCGAGCTGAGGCCACGCGGCCGCGTGGTGCAGTGTCCAAGATGGCGGCTGGGCCGGGCAATGGGGCTGACGGGGGCCCGGGCCCGTGACACAGAGATATCCGGGAGCAGGCGTCCCGGAGGGGACGGGTTGCGGGTTGCTTCTGCGGGTAGCCCCCGGAGAGCCGGTGTCTGGGCCCTGTCATGCGGGGAGGGAGCGAGCCCTTCGTGGGGCCTGTCCAACATGCGTCCCCCCCAGCTGAAGGCGGGGAGAGTCACCCATCCTCTTGGGGACTCTCCTCGTCGAGGCGGAAAAAGCGGGACAGGCCATCCGCGTTGGCGTGGTCTTGGCCAGGGCGATGCTCCACAGTGAAGTCCATCCCCTGCAGGGAGATGGACCATCGCAATAGTTTGGGGTTCTCCCCCCGCATTTGCATTAGCCATTGCAGGGGCCGGTGATCTGTTTGTACCCGGAAGTGGGTTCCGAAGAGGTAAGGCCGGAGCTTCTTGAGGGCCCATACTACTGCGAAGGCCTCTCGCTCAATGGTGCTCCAGCGCTGTTCTCGGGGCAGGAGGCGTCTGCTGATGAAGGCCACTGGTTGGTCGACTCCCTCGGGGTTCAGTTGGGAGAGGACGGCCCCGATGCCATGGTCTTAGGCATCAGTCTGGACGATGAACTCACGGCTGTAGTCGGGGGCCTGGAGCACAGGAGCGGTGCACATGGCGGCCTTCAGCCTCTCGAAGGCCGCTTGACAGTTGGGAGTCCAGTTGACTGTTTTTGGGTTGGTCTTGGATGTGAGTTCCGTGAGGGGCCCCACAATGCTGCCATAGTCCTTTACGAACCGCCGATAGTATCCGGTGAGCCCCAAGAAGGCTCGGACCTCGGTTTGGGTTACGGGGGGGCGCCAGGACTGGATGGCAGCGATCTTGAGCTGGAGGGGGGCCACCAGATCGCTCCCCACTTGGTGTCCGAGGTAGGTCACGGACCCCTGGCCGATTTGGCACTTGCTGGCCTTGATTGTGAGGCCGGCCCATTGGAGGGCCTGCAGGACCCCTCGGAGGTGGCGGAGGTGGTCTGACCAGTGGCGGCTATACACCGCGATGGCGTCCAGGTATGCGGCGCTGAACTCTTCGAGGCCCGCCAATACCTGGTTCACAAGTCGTTGAAACGTGGCTGGAGCGTTTTTCATGCCGAATGGCATCACTCTGAAATGGTAGTGCCCATCCGGGGTGGAGAAAGCGGATCGTTCTTGCGCCCTGGGGGTGAGGCCGATCTGCCAGTAGCCCGCCGTCAGGTCGAAGATGCTTAGGTAGCGGGCCGCCCCCATGCGGTCAACTAGTTCGTCGGCTCGGGGGATGGGGTGAGCGTCGGTTCGGGTGACAGCGTTCAGACCCCGATAGTCGACGCAGAACCGGAGCTCGGGTGTGGTGCCCGGGGCTGCAGCTTTGGGGACCAGTACAACCGGGCTGGCCCAGGGGCTGTCCGAGGGTTCGATGACTCCGAGGGCGAGCATCTTGGAGACTTCTTCTTGGATGCAGGTGCGTACCCGATCTGGTACTCGGTACGGCCGGTGTCGGATAGGAGGACTGTCGCCAGTGTCCACGTCGTGCAGACGCCAGGGGGTGACCCCGGGTGTGAGGGAGAATAGGTTTGCAAATTGCAGCAGGAGGACCCGACAGTCTTGGCGCTGCTCCGGGGTCAGAGCCTCGGAGAGTTGGACCCCGTCCACTGAACCATCTTTTTCCCCGGCCCCCAGTAGGTAAGGGAGGGGCTCGGAGTCCTCTTCCGCCCCACTGTCTGTAGCCATCAGCAGGCTGAGCTCCGAGCGCACGAAGTGGGGTTTGAGTCTGTTGGCGTGGAGGACCCGGAGGGGGTTCCGGGGGGATTCCATGTCGATGAGGTAGGTGACGGGGCTCTTACGCTCGATCACCTTGAAGGGCCCCGTCCATTTGTCCTGTAAGGCACAAGGTTCGATGGGGGACATCACCCATACCTGCTGGCCAGGCTCGAATTCGATGGAGGAGGCATGTTGATCGTACCACTTCTTCATGTCCTCCTGACTGGCTTCAAGATTGGCTTTGGCGAGCTCTCTGAATCGCCGGGTCTGATTACGGAGGGTCAGGAGGTACTTGTAGACGTCTGGAGGGGTCTTCAGGGGGGCCATTTCCCACTCTTCTTTAACTAGGCTGAGAGGCCCGCGAACAGGGTGTCCGTACAGGAGTTCGAAAGGGCTGAAGCCGAGGGACTTCTGGGGGACTTCTCGGTAGGCGAAGAGGAGGCACGGTAGTAGCACGTCCCACTGGCGGCGTAGGGGTTCTTCCAGCCCCATGATCATCCCCTTGAGAGTGCGGTTGAATCGCTCGGCCAGTCCGTTTCCTTGCGGGTGATAGGGGGTTGTGAATTGGTAGGTGACTCCGCACTGTTGCCATAGGGATTTCATATATTTTGAAATAAAGTTCGTGCCCCTGTCGCTGACGACTTCCCTGGGGAAGCCCACTCGAGAGAAGATCCCCATTAAGGCTCGACCTACCACTGGTGCTGTTACAGTTCGAAGGGGAACCGCCTCAGGATAGCGGGTGGCGTGGTCCACCAGGATGAATCGATGCCCTTGTGCTGTTCGGGGGTCCAGGGGCCCCACAATGTCTATTCCCACCCTTTCGAAAGGGGTGGTCACAACGGGGAATGGTTGCAGAGGGGCCTTGAGTTTGCGGCCGCTCTTCCCGCTGGCCTGGCAGGTCGGGCAGGACCGGCAGTGGGTGGAGACATTATTTCTCATTTTCGGCCAGTAAAAGTGAGTCACCAGGCGGTTGTATGTTTTGTCTTGCCCCAAGTGTTCAGCCAGGGGGGCATCATGGGCCAAGTTCAGAAGGAAGTCTCTGAAACGGAGGGGCACCACCAGCACTCGACTGGCCCCCAGCTCCGCTATTCTTTGTTCACTGTACAGTAGGTCATTGTCCCAATAGATCCAGTGGGCCCTGCGGTGTCTCCTGCGCCCTGGGCGAGCGCTTGCTGTCGCAGTCCCTCGAGGGAGGGACATGTCTTTTGCTCTTGCCGGAATTGTTCTTGGTGGGCCCCCCTTCCTGACGCCACTGAGTCAGGTCTGGAAGGTCTTGGGGCTGAGCGGGCTCTTCGTGGGTTTGTTCCGGGGTGTCGGTAGGGATGGAGTCTCCCTCTGGAGCGATCGGGGGAGGAGGTGCTGGCCATTCGGGTTCTTCAGATCTAGGGATGGTGTCGGCGGCCATGGACCGGGTTGTTACGCACGCCCAGCCCGGGAGGCCTAACATCCCCAGGTGCTCTCTTCTTTCAACGGCTGCCCACGGGGAACTCTCGAGATCGTTCCCCAGGAGGCAGTCCACGGGGGCATCGTCGCGGACAGTCACTTTTAACATACCGGAGACTCCTCCCCATTCGAAGGGGACGCAGGCCATCCGACACAGGCTCTCCGAATTGTCGGCCGATCGGACGGGGCAAAGAACGTTTGGCAGAATTTGTTCTGGGGTCACCAGGTGACAACGGACGGCCGTCACACTGGCCCCTGTGTCACGCAGGGCTTCGGCCTTACGCCCATTTATGTTCACCCACTGGCTGTATTTCCTGGTGTTGGCTGGTAGGGGAGCCCGCGGGATCAGGTCTCTTCCCCCTAGGCAGGCCAGGGTCATGGCGGCAGGTTCCCACTCGGGCTGCTCCTGCTCATACTCTTCAGGCTCTTCGGAGACTTGCTCTTCTCCTAGGGCGGCGGCAGCCACCTGGCGGGGTCCGGGGGTCTGGTTCTTTGGGCAGGTCGGGTCACTGGCATAGTGGCCGACTCGCTGGCATCGATGACACGTAACGTTGGCTCGGAACCCCGGGCGTATCGGGGGGTTGCCCCGGCCGGCCGGGGGCAGGGTGTTGTTGGCGGGAGCGGCCGGGACGGCGTCTCTGGCCCGGCCCTGTCCTCCTCCTCCTCCTCGGGGACGATGATGCCCTTGGTTGGTTCTGTTCTGCTCTTTTGGCCCACTCCGGGTCACTCGGGTGCTCTCCCATCGGTCAGCCTCGGCGGCGAGCTGCCGTGGGTCCGTCAATTTACTGTCGAGGAGGTGCTGCCTGAGCTCGACGAAGCAGTTGTTGGAGAGGTGCTCCCACACAATGAGGTTGAAGAGCTGTTCGTAGGTTGTTACGTTGCTACCCTTGATCCATCCCTCGAAGGCTCGGCTGAAATAGTTCACATATTCTATCCAGGTTGTACCCGGGATCCGGGTGCAGTTTCGGAACCTCTGGCGGTACATCTCGGGCGTCAGCCCATATCGACTGAGGAGGGAGGCCTTCATGTGGTCATAGGACGTCATTTGATGGTCCGGAAGCTGCAGCGCAGGGCATCCCGGCCTTCATTGACGAATCTCCCCCATAGACCGGCTCCCCAGTCACTTCGAGCGATCCGGTGGGCAGTCATGGCGATCTCGTAGGCCTTGAACCACTGCTGTATGTCGTCGTTCCGATAGTATTCACGGACCACATCCTTGGGGATGTGGACCTTCTGTTCGGTAGTACCTAGGGGGCGCGGTTGCTCGGGCACCCCTAGGTCTTTGTTCTGTTTGCGCATTTCTATCTCCGCTAGCTTGCACTCGTGTTCGTATGCCAGTCTTTTTTCTTCGAGTTCTCTCTGTCTCTGCTTTTCCTCTCGCTCTTCTTGGAGCCGTAAGTGTTCTAAGTTCATCTTTTGTTCTGCCAGTTTCAATTCTCCGTCTAATTTGAGCCGTGCCAACTCTAACTCGTGTAGTCTATTTTTCTCTCGTTCTCGGATCTCTTCCCGGGAGAGATCCGTTCTCCTTTCATCCGTCAGAGTGGTGTTTGTCTCCGGGGCTTCGGGGTCCCGGGGTCCGGCGATATTTGTCTCTGCCCAGGATTCTAGGGCGTGTTTGAAGTCCTCTTTCGTGCTCAGACCGGTGGTGGCAATGCCTAGTTCTATGCAAAATTGTTTTAGCTCTCGGTGGTTGTACTCTTCCAGTTTTTCCATCTGGAATTTCTCTGCAGATCCGCTCTCTCTGGTCGTCATTGTGGATTAGTCGTAGGGTGAGTTACTCTCTGTACGGTTACGCGTTGGTTCGGATCGCGCCGCTGGCCACCAATGTTAGACGGGGACCTGGAGGGTCGGCCGAGCACAAGGGGAGAGGCCTCCGGTGAGGGCCGTCTCCAGCGATCGTACAGACAAGTAACTCCCCCCCCCCCCCCACAGATGGACACCACACGAAGATCAGAGTAACACCTTTTATAGGCAGTTCTTGAAGTAAGGTAGTACGATACAAGGAGATCAGGACACGATGATCCTCTCAATTCTAGTCTCTAGTAGGGAAGGGGGTAGCGGGACAGTCTTGGTACCTACGGGTACTGAGGTGCAACGGCGGTATCTCACAATCCTCGAGCTCGGTGGTCGGACGGGTCGGACCGCGGCAGTGCCAGCAGGTCCCGAAGAGGTCGTAGGTGGCAACGGGCCGCGGCAGCGCCAGCAGGTCCCAACGAGGAGGACGGTTACACCGGGCCGCGGCAGCGCCAGCAGGTCCCACGAGGATGGAAGTTACAACGGGCCGCGGCAGCGCCAGCAGGTCCCACGAGGATGAAGGTTGCAGAAGGCCGCGGCAGCGCCAGCAGGCAGGACGATAGTTCACAAGGCAGGGCTGCGGCAGCGCCAGCAGTCCGTCAAGGATGAGTTCTTCTCGGTGTCTCTCGACTCCAGGATACAACTCCCTTCCTGCTCTGGGGCTGCCTCGGTTATAGGTCTGGCGCCCTTTGATGTCCGGACCCTCGCACTGGGAGGTCGGGAGGTCCGGGATGAGGGAGTCCAGACACCCAGCAGGGGGGTGGAGCCAGCACCCGGGGGAGGCTGGGGGCGATCGCCACCTGGCGGGGGAGAGCCATCGACACTTCTTTCTCCCATTAGCCTGCCAAGTGGTCCGTTCACCTCCTGGATGGATGGTGGTGCCGGGATGGCAGGGCCTGGCCTGGCCGGGCCCAGGGTTCGGGTCGAGCTGAGGCCACGCGGCCGCATGGTGCAGTGTCCAAGATGGCGGCTGGGCCGGGCAATGGGGCTGACGGGGGCCCGGGCCCGTGACACAGAGATATCCGGGAGCAGGCGTCCCGGAGGGGACGGGTTGCGGGTTGCTTCTGCGGGTAGCCCCCGGAGAGCCGGTGTCTGGGCCCTGTCATGCGGGGAGGGAGCGAGCCCTTCGTGGGGCCTGTCCAACAAGGACCTTCTGTCGCAGCAGCAGGGGACGGTCCTCCACCCGAACCTGTCCAGTCTCCACCTCCATGC
This sequence comes from Lissotriton helveticus, assembly GCF_964261635.1. Lineage (NCBI taxonomy): Eukaryota > Metazoa > Chordata > Amphibia > Caudata > Salamandridae > Lissotriton > Lissotriton helveticus. The sequence continues at coordinate 109,027,630 of NC_136067.1, forward strand.
TTGGAGATTGAGCGGCGACAGTTGAGGCCATTTGACTTGCCTCCTGAAGTCTGTAATGTCATTCTGGCAGCCATGTATAAGAGGCAGGGGAAACCCAATAAATCCTTGTAGGCTTGGGCGCTGAGTATTTAAAGTCACTGTGCTACAAGGGACTTTGTTAAAAAACAGAGAGTCTTAGTTATGAGTCATACATACGTAACAAACTCAGGTGTATTGACAGAGTATCACACTTTGTTTTGCACTGGAATCAATCAAGGGAAGGGTAATAAAAGGGAACAAACGGAGAGAGTTTATATTTATGAAAAAAATTATTATTGTGAATTAAAGTGATGAAACAATGAATTTACATCTTTGGGAGACAGGTACATAGAAATAAATCAAAGCAAAAAAACTTGAGAACAGAGATGTAGTTAATCACATTCCTTCAGTTCACAGCTCTAACATCAACTCCCGGTCAGTGTAACAGACAACCAAAAACAATTAATAAACTGTGGTCGAATGTTGGTGACAACGCAGCACTATTAGGAGTTGATGGAGGTGTCGACGTTTCGGTCTAATGTGCAGTCATCATGTAGACCATCATCAGGACTACATATTTCATTGCAGAAAAAACTCCCTGAAATTTCAATAGTATGTGTATTGAATTGAGTAGACCACAGGTGAATTGGGGAGGGTCGCTGGAGAATTAAATCAGATCTATTGCTCAGGTGTAGTGGAACAAAATTCCGTTGTGTGATGAACAAGGAATTAGTAATTGAGGCGTAACTTTGTGTTTTTGATCAAACGAAGAGCAGCGTCGCTTGGTCGGCAACCGGGATCGTCACTTGGTCGGCAACCGGGATCGTCAGTGACGATCCCGGTTGCCGACCAAGGACGCTGCTCTTCGTTTGAATAGATTTCTGAGGGGCATCACACACACGTTCCCTCCTGTTCCATTTGTGATGCCTCAGTGGGACTTGAACCTTGTTCTTACATTTCTGATGTGCGCTCCCTTTGAGCCACTTCACAACTGTCCTCTCCGCCTTCTTACTCTGAAGACTGCTTTCCTGGTTGCCATCACCTCTGCCAGGAGAGTGAGTGAGCTCCAGGCCCTTTCTTGTACTCCTCCTTTCCTTTCTGTCGATCCGGACAAGGTTGTGTTGCGTACTAAGCCATCTTTCCTACCCAAGGTTGTCACAGCCTTCCACATCGGGCAGTCTATCACCTTGCCAACCTTCTTTCCGCCACCGCACCCCTCTAAAGAGGAAGAGCGGCTCCACCGTCTGGACCCAAAACGTGCGCTTTCATTCTATTTGGATCGCACAAGCCAGTTCCGGGTGGATGACCAACTCTTTGTTGGTTACGTGGGCGCTGAGAATGGGAAAGCGGTGCCCAAGTGGACCATCTCCCGGTGGATCATCTTGTGTATCCAGGCATGTTACTCCTTGGCTAAGAAGGAGCCCCCTGTTGGATTGCGGGCTCATTCCACCCGAGCCACGGCGACTACAACTGCCCTGGGCCGGGGAGTGCCCTTACAAGACATCTGTCAGGCAGCTACGTGGGCATCACTGCACACGTTTGAATGACACTACTGCCTCGACAGCCAAGTCCGGAGGGATGGCTTCTTTGGCCGTTCTGTCCTCCAGGACTTTGTGGTGTGATTGTTGGTTCGCAGACCCACCACCGGGGTTGGTATTGCTGGGGTATCTATTCTAAGGTAAGGAATCTATCACTAACGTGTCTCTTTCAGATGCACAAGTTACTACTTGTGTAACGATATATCTGTCAGAGACATTAGTTCGTGATGGATTCCTTACCGACCCACCCATCCTTTCCCGTTCTGCGAACCGATATCTAGGGTTAGGGTTACCCCCTTTCAGGGCCCTAGTTTCAATGGCACCAGTGTTGGTTTTTAACATGGCTCAGCGCTTCTGGCGCGGAAAAGCTGTGTCTGAGAACTGACGTCAGCACTCGGAGGCGGCGTCTAAGTACTCCGACGACGTCATCACGGCGCCGACGACTGACGCGGAGCCGCAGACGACGCCTACCGACGCGCAAGGGTACTGCTACGCAAAAACATTCCGGATCCAGTCTGACGCCTGGGGATATTCTAAGGTAAGGAATCTATCACTAACTAATGTCTCTTACAGATATATCGTTACACAAGTAGTAACTTGTGCGACCAGTGCCAGTGGAACACCTGAGAGTTGTGTGAGGAGGGGGGAAAGGCGGGAACACAGTGATGGGGTTTGTTTTTAAAGAAATGTGCCCCTTCCAGACTCATGCAGCTGACCCCTTACCCCCTTCCCTGTAAACCGTCTCCATGCAACCAAAAAGGACACTTGTCTGGAGGTATGGCCCTCCTGGACCGCAGCTTGGGGTATCTCGGCGTCCGGTCTCTCTCGGGGACGTCCGGATACGAAGGCAGTGATTGGTGGGGAACCCTCCCTCTTCAGCGTTGCTCCCCGGTCCTCGGTGCTCCAGCGTTGCTCTCCTCGTCCTCGGTACGCAGCTCCTCGTGCAGGCAGTCGGTGGTGGTCTCCTCTCCGTGATTCTCCTTCCTGACTACCCCTTCTGTTTCTCTGGGTCCGTCTTTTCTCTCTCCCTCGGGGCCTCCGGATGACATGATTCCACGTGCGTCGGTCGTGGCTGGGAGGTTAACCCTCTCCTTTGGCAATTCATCTTCGGGCACCATGTTGGAATTCTCTGGATTTCCGACTTCCGTAATGTCCATATCACAGGCCTCCCTAACCCTTTTACACCAAATGCATTGGCTCACAGTGCGGAAGCGGATTAAATTCAATATCTGCTGTATTGTTTATAAATCTCTGCATGACATGGGTCCCAGCTACCTATCAGATACATTTGTAAGGTACCTGCCTTCCAGGTCCCTTCAGTCAATGTCAAAATCCTTACTTTACACCCCACGATTTAAAAAAGCTTGCTTGGGTGGTAGAGCTTTTTCCATCCTTGCCCCCCTCTACTGGAACCAACTGCCCATTCATTTAAGTCAATGCCCTGACTAACTGAAACTTAGAAAGCTGCTAAAAACCTCTTTGTACTAATGTGTGTCTTCCTGGTTGACAGTAGCAGTCACAGCGCGAGATATTCCTGCCTGGGTGATTCGGGCGCTTTATAAGTTAATAAATATCAAAGGTCGGGCCTTGCACAAATGGACCATCTCCAGGTGGGTCATTTTGTGCATCAAAGCCTGTTACTCTTCGGCTAAGAAGGAGCCTCCAGTAGGGTTGCGTGCCCCTTCTACCAGGGCGACAGCAGCTACTACTGCTTTGGGACAGGGAAATCCCCTCCATGACCTCTGTCAGGCAGCTACGTGGGCACCGCTGCACACGTTTACGAGACACTACTGTCTGGACAGTCAAGTCCGTAGAGACGGCTTCTTCGGCCGTTCTATTCTCCAGGACATTTTGGTGTGATCTTGGTTCGCAGATCCACCTCCGGGGTTGGTATTGCTGGGGTATCTATTCTAAGGTAAGTAATCTATAACTAACAGTTTCTTCCAGATGAACAAGTTACTTCACTTCGGTTACAATATATCTATAAGAAACATAGGTTATTTATAGATTCCTTACTGCCCCACCCATCCTCCTCATTCTGAGAACTGATTTCTAGGGTTCAGGACATCATTTCAGGGCCCTAGTTTTGTGCACTAGTGGTTAGTGTCTTGCATGGCACTGCGTTCCTGGGGCAGAAAGTTGTGTACAGAACTGACGTCAGTGAGTGAGGGCGGCGTCTAAGTAACCTCCGCGATGTCATCCCAGCGACCACGACACTGACGATGGACGCGCAGTCGGCCAATGCCACCTACCGACGCGCAGGGTACTGCTGACTAAAAACTTCCCGGATCCGGTCTGACGCCTGGGGGATATTGTAAGGTAAGGAATCTATAACTAACCTCTAACCTGTTTCTTACAGATATACCGTTACCTAAGGTAAGTAACTTGTTCATTTAGTGTTCACAAATCGTAACACACAAAAATAAAGATTCATCACTTTTTTTTAATCCAAATGAGTGATTCTGGAGGAACCTTGGGTAAAAAGGGGGATCAGGAAGAAGCTGTGCTGTGGAGAGCAGATTTGTAAATGATTCTTACACGCTTTGCCACTACTTGTGGGACATTTGAGAAGATTGTTAAAGACAATACTCTCCCACTTGCAATCTTAGCATTGAAGCAGAACATTGTGTAACAGATTTTTCAGAACACAGATGCAGAATCAAGTCGTGCACATTTGTTCGTTGGTGTCTAAGAAGACGGTCTACCATCTAAGCCGCAACACAACCAAATTCTAGCACCATCCTCTTCTTCCACAGTATGGAACGGTTGGTTAAAACTAACCTGATCATGACAATGGACAAGCTTCATACCACTTTGCAAATGCGTACACATACTGTATTAAATGCACTCTCAGTGTTGTGATTGCATGGCCTAAACATAATTATCATATTTAAGTTGTATTTGGACACATTACCATATCTTACCCCATCATCACATACATTGCAAGCAATGTATTCTGCCAGTCAGCATTCCACATTTGCATATTGTGAAATGCGACCACACTCAGTTAAAAGGGGCTCTTTGTCCAACAAGGGTGAAACCAACAACAGGTTGCTGCTTGTGCAGCACCTTTCTCTGGAGCTAGCAATGCTAAACCCATCCTCTTCCACTAGAAAAGGAAGACTCAAGGAAAACAAGGTTGCAGTTTAAAACATGCAGCAAAGCACAATAGCACAGGTTCACACTAGTAAAACACATGACTGAGAAAAATCCAGCTACATGTATAAGCTAGTGACACAAACCTAAATCATGCATTGAATAATTTAAAAACGTGCCATTACTTTGTGTTTTGAAGTTAAAACATTAGCATTAGGCAAAAAAAAAAGAAATACTTGTTGGTATCTGTAGTATGAAAGAACACTCTATATTGTATCTTTCAAATAATATAACTGTTAATTAGACACTAAGCACAGTGGCAAAAGAACATGGCAGCCGCAGTACCTTTTGCTGTCAGTTTGTAAAGCAAACTGTATTTTGAAATACTTATGAGAATTCTCTGCTAATAGCAGACTATCTTGATATCAGTCATAACTTCAAAGAGTTGTGAAGCTAATGTTCATTTAGGTGTGAGTCATTGCACAGCTGCTAATGCTGGTGAAAGTGTACAGCAAGTCAAAAGATGGTCACATTGGATAATTAGCTCCTTTGGTACTGGATCTGTAAAATAACGCAATCTGCATCCAGGTAGTGATAGTTGGTTGCTCTGTACTTCCTCAGGCTTGGATATGGATTGCACTGAATCTTAGAACGGCAGAGATCCGAAGCTTGCTAAGGGATTCTGTGTTGCAAATGAGGTAATGTTTTTTAAGATGATAAACTTCCTCATCTGCGCGATCTTAGGATAACCACAATAATGAAGCATCTCTGAACATTGCTCAAGAAATACGTCTGCAACTAGCTCTGGTGTGTAGAGAACTGAGAATCATAAAGCTGTTAAATTACTTCAACAGCCAATCAATCAGGTGGCTTGTGAAGAGGGACTTCTCACCCGTAAGGGTCTCAAGACACTGCAAGGGGACACAGGGGGAGCTGCGGGTCCATTGAAGGCACTGTGGTTCAGTTGAAGAGCCAGGTCTTGAGGTCCTTCCTGAATTGAGGCAGTGACAGTGATTCCAGTGAACAGCAGTATTTGCCCTGGCTGAGAACCAAACTTTCTTTTTGAATAATACAGAAATGGAGAGGCAAAGTACCAAAATTAATTCAATAAATCTGAAATTGAATCGCCAAATGTCTTGGAAGAATTTGGTGAAAATCCCATTTTTTATTCGTTCCAATGTCTTTAGTAAAATACAACCAGATAGCCAACGCGTTTCGCCCATACATCAAGGGCTTCATCAGAACTGCAATTTTCAAAATTATAAAAAATTAAAATACAAAATTGATTTAGCTCGGAGTAGCACTTCAGACCCTTGTTCTTTTGCTCACTATACCACAGCCGTATGCAAATCAGTCTTGACCCTGTTCGACATGGAAACAGTTCATCCTGAACTGCCCAGCGAGGTCCTCCATGAACCGGAACACAAGCAACCTTGTTGTGCCTCGAGATCGAGACGGTAGGCACAGCGATTGGCAGAGGAGAAACCACATCTGGATCTTTGCCAGGGCAAATGTATTGGCATACCATGTTTGACATCTTAGGTCCAGATGCCTCAAATCATATCACAGGATAACGAGAGTAGTGAGGAAGGCATTTTGCTACCCTCTGCATCCTCTGGCATGACAGACTATTTTGCCCACATCTTGGACACCTTTCCTAAAACAAAGCTGGTGAGACATTGGGGATAACCTCACCTTCCACGCAGTCCTAAGGAAGACCGTGAAAGTACTGGATTTGTCCCTTCTCAAAAGTGAGACAAAACCAATATTCTGACAGAACACTTGCAGCCTGCTCCAGCGGTATCACAACCATGGCTTCCATTCAATTATGTAAGACTTGTAAGACCAGGTTTTTATACCATGCTGAACTTTGATGTTATTTACTGTATACTATAGATACATATAGATCTCTGTTCTACATCTTAGTACATCCTACGATGACATGCACTATATATCATTCGTTGACTGATGCATCTGTTTTGCATTAGCTGTTTTTCAAAATTTTTGCTGCGCTTTCTCAAACTCTGGGTAGAGGTCTGTGCACTTTACTATGCATTATTTTCATATAACTCATACAGATATATATTTTTATGATTGTGTTCAAAGACTCCACATTTATTGCATATGGACATTATGTCCTGAGGATGGTCTACTAATTACTTCCATCTGAGACTGAAATGTTGGTAACCTTCTGATGTCAGCCCATGAGAGTTGCATTTGATGCTTCATATGCAGCAATACAGATACTTTGGGCTACATGGTTGTTAAACCATCCAAGGCCTTTTCAATGGACTGATTCACCTAACAATTGATTTGGCTTTTTTGGTTTGTGATATTTGTTTGACCCTGCATATATACAAAGAATATTTTTATCTGTTAGATTTAATGTTGAAAAAACTAAATTGTAACATCTATGTATTGAAAAATAATCTATCACTGAAATATTTAGTATGAAAAACTCAATTTTGTGAAAAATACATTTTGTATACTATATGCACCCGACACAGAGTGCTCCCTTGCATACATAGTTCAGATATTGAATGGAAAAAGCCTCTCTTTATATTTTAATTTTGTCAGAATTGGATTCTGTGTGACCAATCTGTTGAATTAGATTACTCAACAAAAATCAAAATTAGGGAGTGAAGAGGTGGTGCTGATCAGCACCAAGGTGGACGCACCCTCCTCCAGTAAATGGTTCAGATAATCAAAAAGGTCCAACCTCAAGTAGTTAACTGTGAGTCCAGATATTGTTGGCATACACAGTGTTTGTTAAAATACCCCTCACACACCAAAAGGGCCCTTGGTGTCATGCTTCATCATCTGGGTCTTCCCGTTCCGCTGCGGGACGGGGCGTGCTACGACTAGCGACTACGCTGGAGCACCTTAAATAATTGTGAGTGCTATGTGAGTTGGAGTGAGGTAGGGTCAGGGGTGTTTGGAAAAGTGAATCTAAAATGATACCTGGATTTGTGAAAGCAAAAAACTATTTATTAGTCACAAGCTGGTATCGTTAAAACAGGTGTAGCGGAGACTGATAGGCTTGACAATGAGCTTAATCTCCTAGTGGCGTCAACATGTTTCGAGGCAGAACGCCTCTTCGTCAGGACGGGGTCTGATCCCTCTGTCACTCACTAATGTTGATTCACAGTATGTGCAATGTGTATATACAGGTGAAGATAATCTATACCTATGTGGTATGTATTAATTCCTATAGTGTACAGTCCTATCAGTATTGCTGAATATTGGGCCTGCAAGAAACGAGGCAGAGCACGTGAATGCTTTTAGCGCGTATCCCAAAGCGCAATAGGTCTCCTAAATTGGGAGAACATTTTTTACAGTGACATAGAAACATGTCCTTGGTGGACCATGACAATACTAGGTCCAGGGTTTTTTGTTAAGGGATGAAGAGAGACACTTACATGTTGTTAATAAACACAAAACACAACATAGACATGCATGTAAAAAGATGGGGACACAGATTCCAGGTTGACAAATAGAGCTAAATATTGCTAGATACATACTGTCACAAGCAGGGGTTAATGCCCCATGAGCCGATAGGGATGAGGGGTAAATGGAACTTCCATCTGTGGAGATTAAAAATATAGCAAGGATTTGTGCCTGGAGTAGTGGAGATTATGGCACACAGGACAATGAGTCCTCAGCACTCCCTATCTCGGCTATGCCGTACTTACTAGGCCACGAATAGTTCTCGCATCCTCCCTCGTCCTCGGCTTCTGTGTTGTGGCTGGTACGATGGGGGATGCCCTTTATATACGGCTTTAAACTGGTCTTAATTGATTAATTACGTGCACCTGGGTTTGGTCAGCAGGGGAAGTAACCATGGTGACTGGCGATAACTAAGGCTATGTTGACTTTAGGCGCCATCTTGGAATGGTGACTGGTGTTAACTAAATCATAAAGGGGGTGGTGATGGACAGAGTATCTGAATTAAGCAGAACACTCCTACCCAGTCAAAAGATCAGGGCTTGATCCATCACCGTTTTTTAGCTCACTGCACCATCCCAGCTCAGAACCTGGCTACATGCAAATTAGTCTGACCCTGGCCCAGTGCATCATGGGAACAGGGCAGACCAAACTACCAAGCCAATTCTTTACTGGAAAGGAAACAAGCTTCCGGGGACCGGTTTCTGGCATTACAGCCGTCTTCGGCCCGGCTTGCTTGAATCCTGATGGTGCAGTGAGCAAGGGACTCACATCTGAGCATACCCTTCCACACTTGTGGTGGCCAAAACGATTCATAAAGGGGGTGGTGATGGACAGAGTATCTGAATTAAGCAGAACACTCCTACCCAGTCAAAAGATCAGGGCTTGATCCATCACCGTATTTTAGGTCACTTTTCCCATCCCAGCTCAGAACCTGGCTACAAGCAAATTAGTCTGACCCTGGCCCAGTGCATCATGGGAACAGGGCAGACCAAACTACCAAGCCAATTCTTTACTGGAAAGGAAACAAGCTTCCGGGGACCGGTTTCTGGCATTACAGCCGTCTTCGGCCCGGCTTGCTTGAATCCTGATGGTGCAGTGAGCAAGGGACTCACATCTGAGCATACCCTTCCACACTTGTGGTGGCCAAAACGATTCTTAAAGGGGGTGATGGATCAAGCCCTGATCTTTTGACTGGGTATGAGTGTTCTGTTTAACTCAGATGCTCTGTCCATCACCACCCCCTTTTCTGAATCGTTTTGGCCACTATAGGAGTGGCAGGGTATGCTCAGACATGAGTCCCTTGCTCACTGCACCATCTGGATTCAAGCAAGCCGGGCCAAAGACGGCTGCAATGCCAGAAACCGGTCCCCGGAAGCTTGTTTCCTTTCCAGTAAAGAATTGGCTTGGTAGTTTGGTCTGCCCTGTTCCCATGATGCACTGGGCCAGGGTCAGACTAATTTGCATATAGCCAGGTTCTGAACTGGGATGGTGTAGTGAGCTAAAAAACGGTGATGGATCAAGCCCTCATCTTTTGACTGGGTATGAGTGTTCTGTTTAACTCAGATGCTCTGTCCATCACCACCCCCTTTTCTGAATCGTTTTGGCCACTATAGGAGTGGCAGTGTATGCTCAGACATGAGTCCCTTGCTCACTGCACCATCAGGATTCAAGCAAGCCGGGCCGAAGACGGCTGCAATGCCAGAAACCGGTCCCCGGAAGCTTGTTTTCTTTCCAGTAAAGAATTGGCTTGGTAGTTTGGTCTGCCCTGTTCCCATGATGCACTGGGCCAGGATCAGACTAATTTGCATATAGCCAGGTTCTGAACTGGGATGGTGTAGTGAGCTAAAAACCGGTGATGGATCAAGCCCTGATCTTTTGACTGGGTATGAGTGTTCTGTTTAACTCAGATGCTCTGTCCATCACCACCCCCCTTTTCTGAATGGTATTAACTAAGGCTAGGTTGACTAGGAGCGCCATCTTGGAATGGTGACTGGCGATAACTAAGGCTAGGTTGACTTTAGGCGCCATCTTGGAATGGTGAAAAATGGGTATACAGTTCTACAAACGTGCCAAACAATGTGGGAAGTATGCTATGAGGTCCCTTCGTTTTTTAATGAGGCTATGTACGGTGGGTAGTGTAAAAAGATAACCCATGGTTTGTGACTCCAAACACGGGCGTGATAAAAAAGGGCTCAGTTGCGCAGATAGTTTGTCATCGTTCTGTGTGTATGATTGGTAGTCTATAAATGATGACCCATGGTTTGTAGCTCCAAACTCGGGGGTGATCGTTACAGGTTCAATTGCGCCCAGGGTATGTCATCATTAAGTCCAGTGATGTGAGTGCCCAGACGGAACACCCATCGCTGTTCTTTTTCCAGAAGGTTCTTATCAGTTTTGAAGGACTCAACCACTGTCCATTGTAGGTCCTGCGTACTGTGTCCCATCAAGAGGTAATGGGTGGCCATTTTTGTAGTTGTTTTTTTTTGCAACGTACGTTGCTACGGTGTTCACCTATGCGTACCTTGACGGGTCTAGAAGTCATTCCAATGTATTCTTTTGCACACGGGCAAGTGATGAGGTAGAACACATTACGACTATTGCAGTTCGTGAATGCCCGTTGTTCCCAGTTTGTTCCGTTAGAAAAATGGATCGTCCTACTCCTACTGGTCAGTTCGCAGTGGGTGCAGGTACCACAAGGATGGTGCCCTCCCACATCCGCTAGTTTGGGTGGACCGTTTTCCACAGGGGTTCTAGGTCTGCTATGGACCAATATGTCTCTAAGATTTCTCCCTCTTTTATGGGAGAACATAGGTCTTGGGAAATTCAAAGAACCCCTGTCAAGAAACCTCCAGTGTTTGTTCACTATTTTAGTGATTCTGTTAGAGTTCGAGTTGAAGGTTGTTATGCAGATGGGGCGGGTGTCTGGTTCCTTAGGAACTGTGTCCTCGAGAAGGGCCTCCCTATTGTTATTCCTTGCTCTTTTGAAACCTTTTTTAACAATAGTTGTGGGATAATTTCTGTTTAGTAGTTTCCTTTCTAGATCCACTGCCTGGTTCTTAAACTCCGTGATGTTAGAGCAGTTACGCCTGAGGCGAAGGAATTGCCCGTAGGGCAGATTATCCCGTAGGTGTCTCGGGTGGAAGACAGTTCTTGGCAGTTGGCTTGAAGTGCGTACATGTGTGAAGTCTACCCTCTTTGGGGTAAATGTTTAGGTCTAGGAACACCAGGTTCTCATTAGATGCAGTATGTGTAAATTTCAAAAACGGATCTTGAAGGTTCAACCAGGTCATGAAATTGTTTACTGATTGGATATCACCCTTCCAGATCACTAGCACATCGTCAATGTACCTTTTCCATGTGACCACATGATTGTGGAAGGGGTTCTGTGCGTGCAGGATTTTGGTCATCTCTAGGTGGTGGACATAGAGACCGGCCAAGCTAGGAGCAAATGTGCTTCCCATGCTGGTCCCATGTTTCTGGAGGTAATATGTGCCTTCATACATGAAAAAGTTACTGTTTAGAGCCAGAGAGATGCATTCCAGAACCACATGCCTGGGGGTCTGGTATTGCCATTGTGGTGCAAAAAGTACTTCCTCAATTATCTCAAGAGTCTCTTGGTGTGGTAGACTTGTGTAGAGACTTTCTACATCCAACCCCAATAAGAGGTCATTTTCAGGGTCAAAAGGTATTTCTTCAATGAGTTGAAGTACCGCCTTGGTGTCTCTCAAGTAGGTATTGGTTGCTTGTACCAGCGGCCTTAGAAAAGCATCTGAGAACTTAGATAGAGGTTCCAGTATGGAGCCGATCCCCGACACTATAGGTCGGCCTGGGGGGTACGCTGTCTCCTTGTGGATTTTGGGTATTGTATAAAAGTACGGTGTAATTGGGTTCTTCTTAATGAGGAATTCTGCTTCCTTACTGGATATCCAGTCATGGGCGGTGGCCTCCCCAACCATCATGAGGATTTGGATCCGGGTCTCCTCCGTTGGATCCTCTCTCGATACCTCATAGTTGCGTCTGTCATCTAGGAGTTTCCAGCACTCCCTGTCATAGTTGGTCTGGGATTGAATGACAACCGCTCTGCCTTTATCGGCCGGTTTTATGACGATCTCTGGGTTGTTAGCTAATGATGACAGAGCCTCTCTTTCCCTATGTGAGGTATTTTGAAATGTAGTACTGTTGTTATCCGGTAAAGTCATCAACTCCTCCATGGCAGCTTTTTCAAAAGCTAGTAACTCAACTGGCATGGCAGAGTCTGGTGGGGTAAACGTGGACCTATTCCTTAGGCCGGTGTCTGTTGTTTCCTTCTGATTAGTCAAACTTTCGTTTTGGTTAGCAAAGAAAGCTTTTAATTTCAGTTTGCGCATGAACTCTTTCATTTCCTGGCAAACCTTGAACTTGTCCATTTTATTTGTCGGTACGAAACCCAGTCCCTTTTCCAGAACTTGGTGTTGTGGTTCGGTCGGTTGTAGTTCAGACAAATTGACCACTATGAAATTATTTCTTCACGAGTTAAGTTGTTTGTTTTGCCTTTTTACGTTGGTGCAATCCTTCGTCCTCCCAAAGTTCTTTGCCCCGTCTCACTTCTTGAAAGAAGAGGCGAGACTCCATCCACTGGATCCCCAAAAGAGCCTGAGGCTTTTACATTGATCACTACAAAGACTATTCGGTTGAGAATCAGCGTTTGTGGGGTTTTCAGGGGTTAAGAAAGGTAAGGCAGTGCAGAAAAGGACTCTTTCAAGTCATCCTCAGTAAGATCTGCTACACATTGGCCAAGAAGCAGCCTCCAGAAGGATTGATGGCCCATTCCACCATGGACAAGACTGCTACCACTGCGGAGTGCTTGTTCTTGACATCTGTCAGGCAATGACGTAGGCACTAATGCACTCTTTCACGAAGCACTACTGCCTTCAGAGCCAGGTGTCGAGGGAAGGACGTTTCGTCTAAGTCCACTCCAAAGATCACCTGCCGGGGAAAGGTACAGCTTTGCTATCTGTAGGAAACTTGCTTTTTATGTGGTAGTGCCAATGTAAGCGCACACCAATCCAAAAAGTACAGATGACTCTTATTGGTTTACAGGGCTTAAATTAAGAATCCCAAGTGCGCGATTTGTGATAGTGTGGTCGAGCAGCTTAGGCTTATCATAGGGTAGTGTTAGCATTTGTTGTACACACAGTCAATAAATTAGGTACACACTCAAAAAGGAAATCCGAGACCAATTTAGAAAAATAACACCAATTTTATATAATTTTATACACCAAGATCATCGAAGTCAGGTAAGTACTTTTGGAATTACGGATTCTTACAGTAATATAAATTATTTGAATAACGGTATTGACGTATGAGCCTTGAACGTGGTAATGCTATCCTAAGGGAGAAACATACACTACATAGATACACTTGCGAACGGTTTTGGAGGATACTTATAGGAACATAAGGTGCTTAGGGGCCAAGGTCCAAGAAACCACCAGCAGTTTGGGTTTATTTGACCTGGTGAGTTCAGGCGCTGAGGTGCTGTTCATGTTTGTTACCTCAAGCACTATGTAGTAAATGTACCTGCAACAGAAAGGCTGTAAGTGTGGACTTGGGGACAAGTCTGGCATAACCCAATGGTGGGCTCTGTCAATGAAGGTCTCTAGGGCACAGGGACACAGTTTGGTTCCGTGGACTGGGGCTGGGGGGCTCAAGTGCAGAAGTGTTTTGGCCAGTGGGTCACTGTAGTCGGAGGCTCTCACTTGGCTTTTGTGACCTGGAAGGGGAGGGAAAACAGGGAAGTAGGGACACTCTTGGTGGCTCATCCACCCCAAGGGAGATGCGGCTGGGTTGTTAAAGGGTGGAACAGTCCTCCAAGGAGTTGGGGAGGCTGTTCAGCTATTGGACGAGTCAGTCTTCGTGATTGTCGCAGTGCAAGCAGCCAGGCAGGGCTTGGTGCCAATTTTGGTGCAGCACCTCTGCTCTCAAGACTTAGGTTTTTCTCTGTCCTTCCTTTGGTTCCCAGTAGATGAATCTGAGTTCCTGGTGTCTTATTGTTAGCAGGCTTGAGTATGGCAATGCCCTATTAGCTTCCACAAATGTGACATTGCTGTCTAAATTGCAGGTTGTGCAAAATACAGCAGCATGGCTCATTTGTAATCAGTCCTCAAGCTGCTGCTACTCCACATTTGAGATCCCTTCAATGGCTGCAGGTCAGAAAGAGTATTGTATTCAAAATAAGCTGCATCAGATCGAAGAGTTTTGCACAGAGATGCTGCCGCTCTAGGGTTTCTTACCTACTCCCTCCTGTGCGCCTTCAGAGAGGCTTTTCACCTGAAATACTGTAGACTGGTTTTCTCTTGGCGCCAGCTGGTCCCTGTGAGCCACTCATGCCTCCAGCTGCTGATCGGACTCCACTCCCAACCCTCAAAATCATGCTGACCCATGTACGTAGACGCCAATGTTGCCCAAAGCGGTAACCCCAGTTGAACTCCATCGCTGACTCGGCACTGGCCCGACTTACTACAAGGCATGCAACATTCTTTGTATTCCCTTATTAGAACAAACTCTGATAAGGATTGTGACCCGGGTGATACGCTTTCTCAGCCCTATCAGGATGACGGCTGGTATGTGGTCTTGCAGGAGTCCAGTGAGCTAGACACTCCAGAGACATTTTTTTATTTCTCCTCCTGGATTGGCCAGGACAAATCTGCATCCTTAGCCATGGTCATGCACAGGGTGGACAAAGTTGTCCTTCTCAGTCCTTTTGCCATTCAATGAGGCTCTGACAGACACTCTTTTGGGAACTTGGACCAAACTCTGCTGTTGCCCGCCAGTTAATAGACGCATCACCGGGTGCCATTACCCTCCTGCAGGTGACACACCTTTCTTGTTCTCAGTATCTGTCACTAAAAACCAGTGGTGCAGGCTTCCAACAGCCGTTCCAGTCCAAACGCTTTACCCCCCACTCCCCCTGATACGGAATGGAATCAAGTGGAAACATTTGGAAAGTATCACTTTTCATCAACTAGTTTTGCCCAGCGTTTTGCTAATGCGTCCTGTTTGTTGGGTAGTTATAGTCACACCATTTTGAATTCGGTGGCACAAGTCCTCCCTGGTGTGCCAGAAGATCTCCGCCCTCTGCTGTCTCATGCGATCCAGAATGGTTGAGATGCGGTGAAGCTTACAATTCGTTGTAGCTTGTACACCACTGATTCCCTCAGACGTGCAATAGGCACCCGTTTTTCCATCCGCCACCATGTGTTGCTGCGCGCAACTGGGGTTTCTGGCAATGTGCAGTCCTCCCTGATGGACATGTTGTTTGATGGGACTTGCCCTCTGCAACCCAATCTTCCATACCTCTTTAGTGTACTCTTACAGAATCACAGCCACCCGGTGGTAGGCAGAATCCACCAATTCTATCTAGGTCAGGTTTGACAGGTGGGTTCTTCAAATTGTTCTCAAAAGCTAATCCTTACTCTTTCTTTCGCCCTGCCTTACATTTCACTCTCTACCCAACAACTGCATCAGGAAGTACGAGCCGTTTTGGCCAAAGGGGCTGTCAAGGGGTTTCTTGCTTCAAAATCCAAAATAAAAGAAATTCAGCACTCCCAAGGTGAGGCACTCGGTAAAGCAAGAATAAACACTTGGAAAGGAAACTCAGCACTCACAAAATGAGGGAAATTAACCTTCAAAAGTTAGTTTCAAAAGGAAGCATGGGGTTTTATTAATACAACACTCTCTCTAAAAGCAATATGCTCTCCGATGTCAAATAAAACAATCAAAACACACAGGTGTGTGTGTGTGACTGTGTAAGCAAGTAATAATAAAACACTCGCAAGTAATCCAACTGTCAAATGCAAAGGATAAAACATGAGCAAATAATAACAGACTTGTAAATAATGTCAAATGCAAGGAATAGCCACTGCCAAATGCAAGAAATAAACACTGCCACATGCAAGGAAGACGCACTGCTAAATGACAGAATCAGATATAAAGAGCATGTATACACAACATGAAAATACATGAAATATATACACAGAGCAGAGAAACTCATTAAATATATACATAAAGTAAATAAAGGGAATACATCGCCGAAAGAGTGTCTTTCAATATTCTGGCCAGTACGACCAGGAAGCCCTTGACGGTCTGGCAGAAGTCTCGATCAAGATCACTGAAGGTGCCATGTGACAGTGCGTCCACTCCACAGGCGAGCTTCTGTCTGAGCATCAAGATTTTCCATCCTAAGTACCTTTTATTAACCCAGAGGGAGACTTCTAGAAACTCCCCCTCCCTTCATCTTTTGCGAAATCAAGGCTTACTGTACCAGTCTCTGTCTAGTCCAATCATCAAAGCTGATATACCTGAGAAGGGTTTTTAGTTCAGGGGTTAGTTCGGCGCTCAGCAGTTAAACGCTATTGAGTAGTGTAATGTAAGAGGCATGTAGATAAAATATGGTGCTAACTAGGCAAGGGGATAAGCCCTATAACCCCTTGAATACGTATGGAACAAACCACACCAAGCAAACAACAACAAAATGCCTAAGCACACATAGGAGAAAATCAAGTTCATGTGAATAGTCAGTTGAAGGACACAAGAAATCTCATTCGGATGGAAGGAAAAACGTCTTGCGGTAATTCGAATTCAAAGTTCATTCAGGTAGAATCTTTTTTATTACTTTTCCACAGTGAGTGTACGTAGAACATGCCAGCCGACACGTGTTTCGTTGCACATTGGAGTAATGCTCCGCGACTTCTTCAGGGCTGGGGATGGATACAATAGAAGTACATGATTGAATGTATTGAAATAAGGGCTTTACAACATGAGCCCTGTGTGTCACTTGTTAGGGTGATTGGCGCACACGTGGAAACCCGAACAGCCAAAAGTGAAAACATGCAAAGTATGCATGAAAACAGGAGTGATTTCCTTCGAAAAGGGGAGTTGAAGTGTTACGTTCCAAAAGGGGACGAAGAATCAAACCGAAAGGTGTTGCAGTGTTCTCAACAAAGATGGTGTCGCTAAGAGTGATTAGTAAGCCTATGTAGTATGAGTTTAACGTGAACGATAATCAGATAATTCTAAGGTGCAGTTAAAATTAAGTGTAAAGCCGGAAACAATGGAGAGGTCAGAAAACAGATAAGGAAAAGGAGGAAAGTATGATACCAGAAAAAAAAATGATGACTGAGAATCTCACCAAAAGGCCGGTGATAATTCCAACCCTGCCGGGCTTAAATATGGCAGGTATGGTAATCAGGAACCTGAGAGAAAGTATAATGGGACACAGAATGTAGTGATTCGTAGTGAGTACCAGGACGTACAAGTGTGTCACTGCGCTACAAAACAAAGCGGTGCTTACCAGTATATACAAAGTTGAGCACAAAACGTAGCTGATAGTTAAAATTTAGATCAAAAACTGTTCTGTGAAGGAATAGAAACAGGGAAATGCGCTATTATAACTGCAACTCATTGCATCTGAAATAGTGAACATAGGATATCACCCCAGAAAAGTAAGACTACTAACTTGTGCCAGGCGTGTGGAAAACGAATGAGTCGAGGATGAGTCTTCTAGGTCGTATCTTTAATGCACGCACATCCGAGCTCAGATTGTGCGCTCTGTAAACATATACAAGCTATATTTAGCCTATGTTGCACTGTGTTGAAAAACTAGCCACATAAAGCGTAACACTCGGGCCGGGTAAAAGCCCAAGAAGCCGGACAACTAAAATCATGAAAAAACAATGTGGGTCTTACCTAGAGTGTGTTCATGGCAGAGGAGCAGCCTCACGACTCCTCCCTCTGTACCGGGTAGCGGACGAGTGAGGGCAGAACCAGAAAGTAAAAATAGAAGAGGTCCCTGAATGTTCATTGGCTGAGAACAACCGTATAAGCTAGAACGCCAACCTCAGTTGGGTCCAAGTGAACAGCAAAGCCAACTATTTCAATTTATTTGAATATGATTTGGAACTCGATTGAGATCCACATATACATACAACAAAATTATCTTGTGGGATTTCGGGAGGTTTTCCTAATAGATCCACAGACACCTGGATAGAGGGCAAAGCCGGTTTTATTGTTTTGTACAGTTTTCGCTGTTGTACAGGTATACGATAGAAAGGAAGGGGATTCGCTGCGTCTTCCGTCGCCTCCCGTTCCAGACCCCGCCTCCTTAGTTCGCGGTGTCGTCTGGGAGTCGAAGTCCAGGCTTCCGCCGTTGTGGCCCACGAGCCGGGTTCCGATGGAAAACAAAGAAAAAGGGAGACCAATATTACTGGGTTGTCTGCTACTCGAAATTTCACACAAGGAGGGGGTGGTGAGGGAACACTCGTGCGCTTTAAAATCCCGCTATCGTGGAGGTGCAATGTGAGGGGGGGTGACTCCGGGGATTACTGTGCACGGTTTGGCTCACTGGGGTGTGTCCTGCCTTCTCCCGGCCCAACCCAGGAAACGTGACCGTACCTGTCCTAGCCACACTTCCCGAGAAGCGTGGCTGGGCGATCCGCCTTTCCGTGGGCCTCCTGGCTTGTCGCGGGTGTCTCTCTCCTGCTCCTCTGCTCCGTCTCGGTCCTTCTCGATCCGTCGGGTCTCCGCTCCTGCTCAGCTCCTCCGCTCCTCTCCACTCGCCTTTGTCCTCCTTCTTCGTCTCGTCCTCCTCCGCGCCGTCCTCTCGATATCTCCAGTCCTCTCCTTCCACGCTCGACCTCCACTCCGCTCCGCCTTCGCTCTCCAGTCTCCACTCGCCTCCTCCGGGTGTATCACACACTTGTCTGAGTTCCAGGGGGTGTTTTACCTCGTCGAAGGGGGCCGGTCTTGCATCCGGATCTGCCCACTTAAAGAAACAGTCTTCCTCAGTGTCGGTCCCAGGACTGCATACGATGTCGGCAGTCTTCCAGGTATCCGTGTGCTGCGTAAAGAGAGGAGATACATGAGTAGGTACAAGGGGGGGGTCCGGGACAGGGACCCCCCCGCTACATATCTGTACACATTGGAGCAACATAAAAACCATAAAATACATTCATATTTATACAGGATTCGTAACTATTAATATAATTCCCAAAAACATTTGAAAAAATTAAAAATTCTGAAGCAAAACATTTCATTGGGAGGATTGAAAATAGCATTGCAGAAAGATTTAGCAGAAGAAATGCTTAACTGTAAACAAATAGGTCTCACCCATTTTCGACGGTGGACCATTAGTGCAGGGCATACAAATAGGATATGGGTGATGTCGTGAATTGAAGTTTCATTGCCACATAAATTACATTTGTCAGAGCAACCATGCCATCTAGCTAGTAATTTATTTAGGGGCAGGAGATCATGTCTCAAAAGAAACCAAAAGCGGCGTAAACCGTGAGGAAGGATCCAAGATACATAAGGTTGTATCTGTTTCAATATGTAAGAATTAACAACCTTTTTAACACCTTTTTTTAGGATGAGGACATCTCTATTTCTCCTAAAGCTTAACTCCCAGGTTGCCCGTTTTAAAGACAACTTTAGTTGATATGGAGTTAGTGAAAAGAGGGTTAATTCGTCCAGTTCTAGTAAGGTAACTGCCCTTCTAAAGTTCTTTATAAGTAGAAAGTGTTCCTTCATAGGGCCTAATAATTCCTTTTTAATCAATGATCTTAAAGTTGCCGATTTGCCCATGGCTAAATGGAAGACCCAACGTATGACTCCTGCCAAAGCCTGAACCCAACTGCCCGTATACCGAATTCAAGCCTAAGGGATTCTACTCTACAAGCATTATTAACCGACAGTAAATGGCGCCAGAGACTACCCTCGATGGTATCTAGGAAACCCCATTGACTCAAATCTATTAACTCAATGCCGTAGAGCAGGGAAGCTGGAATTTTTGCTCGAAAGGCCTCTAGTAGATGGGCAAAATGTCGTCTGCCGGTAGCCTTATAGAGAGCACTCAGTCCATTTCCCTGGGACTTTGCTTTCCTTATATTAATATCTATATGGGGCTTGGGGCTCAGGTTACTGCATACTGTTTTCCCCAAGAAAACATAGGATTTTACAGTATCTAGTTTCTCACTACCTAAAAACCAACTGAAATTTACAGATTTCGATTTTCTCTTCCCTGTAATACACATTACCTTGCTTTTTGACATATTAATCTTCAGGAAGTGGGAACCAGCGAAAAGATGTAATGCATGCAGTCGATTATTCAAACCCCTCGGGGTAAGATCTAAAAGAAGAATATCGTCTGCATACATTAGGCATGCAACCGGTTTGTCCCCTAAAATAGGGGCTATTCCTTCGCTAAGGGATAAAAGCTGAGGTAGGTCACAAATATAAAGAGAGAACAACAAAGGTGCCAATAAACAGCCCTGTTTAAGACCATTAGCTGAGGGAATTGCTTGGGATAGGCCTCTCTCCCCACCTAACAGTACCTTACACCAGGTATCAGAGTGGAGTTCCTGAATTAGGTTTAACATCCTAGCTGGCATACCCAAAGAGAGTAATTTCTTCCACAGCAAAGGACGGTCAACTTTATCAAAGGTCGTGGAGAAATCAATAAAGGCCGCATAAACCCCCCCTCCACGGACCCTGATATATTTGTCAATTATTACTTGGAGAGCTGTCAAGTTATCCAGAGTACCATGATTTTTTCGAAAACCTGTCTGTTCTAAGGGAAGTGCGTTTGTGTGTTCCACCCAATCATTAATTTGTTTCAGGACACATCTCACAAACACTTTGCCAATTGCATCCAAAAGGGCAATTTGGCGGTAGTTTTGGGGAGATAATCGGTCTCCCTTTTTAAAAAGGGGTACTAAAATACTCCCTTTCCACGAAGGGGGGATCTTTCCAGTAGAAAAACAAGTATTAAACAAAGGGCATAACAATTTGCTCCATTTCATGCTCCTTTGTTTGTTTTAGAACAGAGATAGGAAGTTCATATGGGCCCATTGCCCCAGATGAGCGCATTTCCTTTATTGCTATTTCAATGTCCCTTTCACATAAAGGGGCTAAAATCTGGTCACTCACTTTAAAACCTGTTGGTAAGACCATTACTCCATTATTTGCATAAAGGGTTGAGACATAATCCACCCAGGATTTTTCTTCAATGGGAATAGGGAGTGGTCTGGTTCTTAAGCCACAGCCCTCACCTATAAGGGACCAGAACTTTCTCATTTCTCCTTTGAAGGCCGCCTCTCTTAATTTTATCCAAATGGCATCTTCACATTCTTTCCTTAATTTTACTTGTTGCCTTTTCCTCCTTCTTTTTAATAAAGTTATCTTGTGTGATCCTTCTGCCGTTTTACATAAGTATTGTGCCCTTACTAATTTGTTTATTTCTTTATTGAGTAACTGTAGGGGACAAGAGGGTGTTTTGAAACACCTTTTCTTTTTTGGTTTTTTAGCTACCAATATCACTAGTTTCATGAGATCTTGGAAACACGCAATTTCAGAACCATGCCACGTAGCAAGTTGGTTAATTGCTGCATCAAGAACTTTCTCCAAATCTTGTTCTGTTTTTGTGTTCCAATAACATCTACCTGATTTCACTCCAAAACTTACCAGGTCGCCATTTAGTGACCATACGTCAGCTTTAGGAGGATTTATATTCATAGTGAGAAAAAGAAGTTTGTGGTCGCTGAGAACCGTTTCAATAACCCTCAGATCCTTTAGTAGAGCGAAGATAGAATTCTCAACTATTACATAATCTAATATGGAGTCTCCCTGATGGGATTTATGAGTAAAATTAGCAGGGGAATCAGATGAGAGCCTTCCGTTTGCTATGATTCCGTCCGTAACGGACAGCTCTTTAAGAAGTATCTTCCCTCTCGTATTTGTTTTAATCTTCTCGGGGAAGAGGGCTTGAGGGATATGAAGAGATTCTTCTTTAAATTTATCGCGAAACAGGGTCAAGCTTAAGTTGGAAATTTTACAATTCAAATCCCCTACTAAAATTATATAAGGGGTAGGAGAATTTACCCTACGGCTCTCATATAGACGAAAACCTTTTTTAAAGTTTCATTGAAACTAGCTTCGGGGGGAATATAGGTATTGATAAACACTATGGGTTTAGATACCTCGACATTTTCTTGGCCAAATAACGTTCTAGCCTGAAAGAGGTTACAAGAGTCCAGAAAGTGTGAGAAATTCCATTTTATCCGGTTGGATAGCAGACTGGCAATTCCCCCCCTAGCATGACCTCTTCGGGACAGCAGGACCTTCTAGTACAAAATAGTCCCTTCCAATTTGAAGTTTTTCCGAGCACCAGGTCTCCTGGAGACAGATCACACTGGCTTTTAAAGACATAAGGAATTGAATTTTTTCTGGGCAGTTCTTTAACCCAGACAGTTCCAAGATATTAGTGATAAGTCATCGCTAAAGGAGAGGCTTTGGCGGGTACTCAATAGTCAATTTTTTAGACAGAACACTTGGTAACCAATTCCAACAAAGGGTTTCATCATCTAGTACCCTATCTTGAGGGGGTATAGGAGGGTTAGGGTAGGATACAAAACGATGATCTTTGGATAGGCAAATTTTCAAATCATCGAACCCACGGGAATTTTGTACATTTCTGGTCACAACCTGTAAGCGAGGAAAAATGGACCCTAAGGCCTCTAAAGACTTAACAGGTCCGGCAGACAGGAGATTCCCCCAAACGGGCATAACATCAATCCCTCTACTCTGAAATTCTTCAGACCATTGTAAAATTACATTTACCACTAATTTAGAGTAGAATTTTACCCTCGTTAAGTTTCTACCCTCTGTCTTCAGGATCCGAACTAGGTCTATATCTGTAGTTTGAAGCAGTTTCAACCCTGCTGATTCGTGGAAATATTTAAGAAGTAAGGATCTATTTAGTATACAATCGGCATCAAAGAGGGGAAGGAAATCGAGAATAAGGGTATCGACGAACTCCTCTGTGGGAGATTCCTGGGGCACTTGGCAAACCACCACTCCTCCAAAGCCAACTAGAGAAAAGACTATCCGTGTGGCGATAGTCCAAGGTTAAGAAATGAGTCAGTTGTGAAATACGTAAAACTGAAAATGGTCCCCCATCAATCCAGTGGGCAGTGGACCATTAGATTGAAAGTTACGGTAAATGACCGCGTCAGTTACCCAAAATACCAGGTTTACAAAAACCGCTGAAAAACGAGGGACAGGATAAGGGTGAAGTGGATAGAGGTATGTGAGACCATAACAGTACAGAAAACTATAAAACTTCTTTGTCTTTAAAGAATATTAGTACAGATGTGTGTTACACAAACATGTTACGTGTGTGTGTTAAAATGCTAAGAATCTTAATATGTATAATGGTTCATCAGAAAAACGTACGTTGAAGTGCAGATTATATAGTCAAAACGTCACGTATCTGGTGTGTAAAGCTTGCAGTAAAAGACATCATGACTACATACTACACATATTACAACTATGGCATCATTGTACATAGGAGGACAACAAAGGTACAATACATAGTATTGTGACGTGCATTTCTCTTTGCAGGGTAAAAACATATATAGGGAAAATTTATCACGGAAAGGTGCCAATTGCTCTAGTAGGAACATATGTTTGGTTGAAAGCCAAAATTATGTTCACCATTTACATGGTGAGTGAGTCGTTCCTAGAGCGACCATAATCCTTTAACTATAACAATGCAATTGCAAGTGCCTGCCGCTGCCGAAATAACTGAAGTGGGGCACTCAACGCAGGCCGAACTCCACACTTTCGTCAGAAGAATCAAATGGGACGCTTCGGGCTCTGTCAAGGTGTGTACTTGGCTTGGGGGAGAAATTCCAAATTCCACGCACAACGCCCCCACAGACTTTTTTCTCCGGTGGGACAATGCCATTGCTAAATTACGACTCCTTTTAACAGGCCCTGAAGCTCAACACAGACCCTACGGGCCACGTCTAAAGTTGACTCTTGACCCGGAGTTAGCCAGCCAAAGAAGAGCCCTAAGGAGGGCCGTGCGCCTGCACAAATTGAAAGCCACTGCGCTCTCTGCCAATAATATGGCTTTATTGCGCAAAGCCTTCAAAAAATCATCATGGGACACCAAGAGACAAAAAGAACAGAACGAGTGGCTAAAAATATTTGCCTTGCTAAAGGAAAAAAACCTGTCCCAGTCCTGGAACTACATGAATAAGCTCCGCTCCTCCAATAAGAGCAGAGGGAACGCGGTTCGTGAAGATGATTGGGTCCAGCATGTGACTCATCTATACTGCTGTGACACCCTGGATCCTGTGGCGATCGAATTAAGAGATCGTGTTGATACCACCCAGACAGAAACACACGAGCTGACCACCTCAGCCGAGGTCTCCAAGTATTTGAAAGCCATGAAAAACGACGGTGCTCCCGGACCCAACGGCCTTCCAGCAGCGGTATTTAAATGTGCTCCGGAAGAGTAGGCCAAGCTTTTGGTCCCCCTATATAACAACGCGTTTATGACCCGTCGGCTACCAGACTCATGGCTGGGCTCGATCCTGTTGCCCAATTTTTAAGAAAGGAGATCCCTCGCTACCAGCTATCTACTGACTCATTGCCCTATTGGATCTTGAGGCCAAGGTATACGCCCGGTGTCTTCTTAGGTCATTAGAAAAATGGGTAGCAGAAAACAACATTCTACCATAATTCCAAACAGGGTTCCGATCTTCGGCCTCTACAATAGATAACATCACGACTCTAGCTATTCTGAGCCAACAAGCAGCACAAAAAAACATCTTCCTCTCTACTGCTGCTTTATAGACTACAGTGCCGCCTTTGATAAAGTGTCGCGCAACACCTTATGGAGGAAACTGGACAATTGGGGGATTCCACAGCGTTTGCTAGGAGCTCTTATCTCCTTGCATAAGAACACATGGGTGCGAATTAAAACTGGCCCAAAGACAGTCTCTGCAAAAATTGTCACCGGAGACGGTCTAAAGCAAGGTGGCGTTCTCGCCCCCCTCTTGTTCAATCTCTACAACGCTGACCTGGGAACATTCTTGGAGAAAAGTAACCTCCTCCCGCCAAAATTGGGCTCTGCAAAAAGGACCTTGCACATTTTACAATATGCTGATGATATTGTAATAATGGACCAGGCAAAATCGGGCCTCCAAAGAGCGTTAAGCAGGCTCCACAAATATAATACTGCCAATACCTTAATTATCAACCAGGAAAAGACTACGGTTTTGATATTCGGCGGCTGTAAGAACAAGAAAAGCATAAGGTGGTACATTGGGCCTGCAAAGATCAAGACAACGACAAAATATAATTATCTGGGGGTATGGTTTAGCGAGTCCTCTAGACCAGCAGCCCATCTAGCCGCCTTGAAAAAGAGAGCAGGATCTATAACATACTCCCTGATCAGACTCAATCAGTCCCTGAGTAGTCCTTCTGCAGAACCCATCCTGAAGGTAATTAAAGCTACTCTTCTCCCCGCCTTAAACTATGGGCACCAGGCCTTCCCCGGCGCATGCTCTGCCAGCCTTGACCATGCCCAAATTGCCATTTATAAAAAAATCTTTCATCTTCCAAACTTCATACATAGGGCAAGATTACGACTGAAGCTGGGCCTTCAAAGACAATCTATTTATTGTGACGCTGACACCCTGAAATACTTTATAAGGACATTAAAAGCCGCAGACAACACTTTAAAAGCCCAGCTAAAAGAAACCTTCGCTAGCCCAGGAAATCCATGGAATTGTCAAGTTACAAAGGCTATAAAATCACTAGAGATCGATAACTCATTACTAACCTCAGACACTATTCCATACACAGTCTGGAAAAAGGTTATCAATAAGCAGGTCAAACAAATTTCCCACCGGATGGACTTCCAGGCTTTAAAAACATCAACAGTCCTGCTCCCCCTGAACAACTCGTACCTCCCCGGGTCACCTCAATCTTACCTCCTGGAAAACCTAAATGCAGTGGCTCAGAAGAATATAATGCTCATGCGTCTCCTAGGTCTGCGTTCATCTGCCTTTCACCGATGGGCTCCAACAACTGAGGAGGGGGCATGCAGACTGTGCAATTACCAGACTGAATGATGGCTGCATCTCCTGTGCTGCTGTCCTGCCATGGACGCCCCCAGAAGACTTCTTTTAAAACCCTTATATTTAAAATGCGGCATCAGGTCGTGTTGGGAAGCATCGGTCATGTGCTTCACTTACTCAGACACTCAAGTACTTGCAAGGACTGGTAATTTCGTGAGACTCTTGGACAACCTTTTTTTACCCTCTTTGGCCCCCGTGCTTCCAGTTCTCCCCCCAAAACAACTTTTTACAGACTTTTCTGTCCTCTTACTTAGTATTCCTATACTAATCTATTTTACTTTGTCCTGCACTGTTTTCTTGATTATACGGGCACCTACAAGATTGACTTTTACATGTACAGGACTTCAATTTTATAGCTATGGTTTTAATTAACTGCGCTAATCCAATAAAGAACCTGAAACCTGAGTGAGAGTCAACTTTTATATTCATGACCAGTGTAAAGATACCCTTGCATGCTGTGTAAACGACTGATTAATTAGTAATCGTAGCACGTGCTGTGTGGTCAGATACAGAAACTGATCATGACTGTCTGCGGAAAAGCTAATACGTACATCGAAACCATTCCTCTCACATGTAATTTCTCTGGAAGTTTTATAGTTTTCTGTACTGTTATGGTCTCGCATACCTCTATCCACTCCACCCTTATTCTGTCCCTCATTTTTCAGCGGTTTTTGTAAACCTGGTATTTTGGGTAACTGACGTAGTAATTTACGTGTAACCCGTAACTTTCAATCTAATGACCCACTGGATTGATGGGGACCATTTTCAGTTTCTTTTGTTCACTATTTCAGATGCAATGAGTTGCAGTTATAATAGCGCATTTCCCCGTTTCTATTCCTTCACAGAACCATTTTTGATCTAAATTTTAAGTATCAGCTACGTTTTGTGCTCAACTTTGTATATACTGGTAATCACCGCTTTGTTTTGTAGCTCAGTGACACACTTGTACGTCCTGGTACTCACTACGAACCACTACATTCTGTGTCCCATTATACTTTCTCTCAGGTTCCTGATTACCATACCTGCCATATTTTAAGCCCGGCCGGGTTGGAATTATCACCGGCCTTTTGGTGAGATTCTCAGTCATCATTTTTTGTTTTTCTGCTATACTACTTTCCTCCTTTTCCTTATCTGTTTAATGACCTACTCCATTGTTTCCGGCTCTACATTTAATTTTAACTCCACCTTAGAATTATCTGGTTATTGTTCATGTTAAACTCATAATACATAGGCTTACTAATCACACTTAGCGACACCATCATGGTTGAGAACACTACAACACCTTTTGGTTTGATTCTTCGTCTCCTGTTGGAATGGAACACTTCAACTCCCCTTTTCTAAGGAAATCACTCCTGTTTTCATGCATGCTTTGCATGTTTTCACTTTTGGCTGTTCGGGTTTCCACGTGTGCGCCAATCACCCTAACAAGTGACACACAGGGCTCATGTTGTAAAGCCCTTATTCCAATACATTCAATCATGTACTTCTATTGTATCCATCCCCAGCCCTGAAGAAGTCGCGGAGCATTACTCCAATGTGCGACAAAATACGTGTCGGCTGGCTTGTTCTACGTACCCTCACTGTGGAAAAGGAATAAAAAAGAATTACCTGAATGAACTTTGAATTCGAATTACCGCTAGACTTTTTTCCTTCCGTCCGAATGAGAGTTCTTGTGTCCTTCAACTGACTATTCACATGAACTTGATTTTCTCCTATGTGTGCTTAGGCATTTTGTTGTCAATCACCAAAGCTGGCCAGGCTCCTGTGTTTGGCCTGAGACAGAGAAGTACATTCCTCTCTCACTCTTTTAAACACACATCCCACACGTTGTGTTCCAAGAAAGGCTGTTTTGCTCTATGCGGTGAAGAAATGAAAACAAAACACCCTACTCTGAAGCTGCAAGGAGGCACAAAATAAAACCATGCAAGAGCACAAAATGACATTGTACATTCAAAATGGAGTCAATGATCAAAACACTATCTCACAATGTATAATTGCATGTAGCACTACACTGGAGTGCCAGAAGTGGGATGTGGTTGTTATTTCTGCTACTTTCTGATGCCCAAAAAGAACAGTGGTCTTGGGCCTATTTTTGATCTGCTCCCTCCCAACGCCTTCCTCCGGAACGAGAAATTCGAAACAGTCAGTGGCACAGATCGTGTCTGCCCTCGACCATGTAGAGTGAATGGTGGCACTGGACCTGCAAGAGCTCTATTTCTGTTTTTCCGTCCTGCCGTCCTATCTGCACTACATGTGGTTTGTAGTGGGTGAGGAGTATTTTTAGTTCACTTTGCTCCCCTTTGGTGTCACTAAGGCCCCTCAGGTGCTCACGCAAGTGATGGTGGCAGTACATCTTCAGAGGTCAGGGGTGCCAATCTTTCCCTACCTCGATGACTGTCAGTTGAAGGCGGGCTCGGCAGCAGCAGTCATCGGCCACCTGTAGACTACAGCGAGCAACCTGTCATCTCTGGGGTGTGCTGAAGTCACACCTGACTCTTTTTCAGACACTCCCCTTAATCTGGGCCATACTGGACACGGTTTGGTTTCACGCCTTTCCCACTGGAAAGAGTCTGGGACATTCAGACGCCCGCTGGTCGAGCACACCAGGTGGCATATGCAGGCTCTACAATGGGATTTGAAGTCCCAGTGGGCCCAGCATCAAGGGGACCTCTCAGACTACATTCAGATTTCAGAGGAGATTGCAAAAGGTCTAGAGTGATGGTTACTGGACTGCGACTGAGTCAGTTCTCCCTTCCCCACCCAGAGTGGACAGTGGTGACCGATGATTTACTTATGGGTTGGGGCAGCCATCTGGGAGAAATGGAGTTCAGAGGGCTCTGGTCTCCAGTGGAGTCCCGGTGGTACATCAACCTTCTGGAGCTAAGGACCATCCCCTTGATTTTGAAAACCTTCCTTACGTCCATTTAGGGGAGGCTGATACAGGTGCCCACGAACAACTCCACTGCCATATAGTACTTCAATAAACAGGGTGGGGTGGGGTCATGAACTCTGTGCCAGGAGGCCTTGAACCTCTTGAAGTGGCTGGACCACCAAGGAATTTTCTTGGTGGTGATCCACCTGGCAAGATCTTTGAACGTAAGGTCGGACAAGCTCTGCTTTCTGTGCCTAGCATATAACAAATGACAATTACAACCGGAGGTGGCGCAAGATCTCATCAGTGAATGGGGCGAACCCTGGCCCGATTTATTCGCCTTTCGCCGAGAACGTGCAATATCAGCGATTCTTCATGTTGGAGTTTCCAAGGTGTCTCTCCCTTAGAGATGCATTCTGCCTCCAGTGGAACTTGTGCCTCATGTATGCATTTATGCCAATACCGCTCCTGTCCCAATTTTTGAAGAAGATTAGAACAGATCACTCCCAAGAAATCTTAGTGGCTCCGGGTTAAGCCCAGAGAATATGGTATCCAGAATTTCTGGGCTTGAGCATATGTCCTGTGATCAGGCAGCCCCTCTGGAAGGGCCTGCTGTCGCAGCAACAGCGCAGGATACTGCCCCTGGACCTTTGCAACCGCCACCTTCATGCGTGGAGATTGAGCGGGGACAGCTGATCACCTTCGACCTTCCTCAGAAAGTGATTGATATCATCTTGGCAGCCAAGCGTCCCGTGAAAACTGTATACACCTGTCATTGAGATAAATTGTGGTTTGGTGCAGCACTCATCAGATTGACCCCCTCCAGGCTAAATTGCCTGGTGTTTTATTTGATCTGTCTCTTGCCATGCAAGGCTTTGCTTTGGGCACTTATAAGACTTATCTTTAGGCCCTCTGCCTTCTTTCGTATGTCAAATCAGCCCTCTTAGTTTACATCACTGGTTGTGATGCGATTTTGAATGTCTGCAATGTATGTTTCCCTCTTCTCCTTTTGTCATGCCCCAATTGGACCTTAATCCAGTCCAGATTTATCTGAATTGCCCTACGTTCGAGCCACTCTGCAGCTGTCCATTGTGGCGCCTTACTGTGAAGACTGTTTCTCATTGCGTTCACTGTGTGTGGGTGAGCTTCAGGCACTCTGTTAATCCATCTTACAATTCCTTTTTCCCCAGACAAATTGCTTCTGTGGACATGGACATTCCTCCTGATGAAAGTTGTGATGCCCCTCCACACCAGTCAAACCATCACTCTGCTGGCGTAATATGCTCTGCCTCACTCCTCTTACGAGAAGGAGAGACTTAATTGCTTAGACCCCAAGAGAGCGCTGATCTTTTACATAGAGCACACCAAAGACCACCGGGTGGGTGATCAGCTCTTTGTGGGGTTTACTGTGATAAAAAACAGGGCAGTATAGAAGAGAACCATCTCTTGTTGGGTCATGCTCTGCATTAAGATCTGCTACGTAATGACCAAAAAGCAGTGGAAGAACTCTGTGCCCTTTCTACCAGAGCCAAAGCTGATACCACAGCGTAGGTACATGAAGTCCCTGTCCTAGACATTTGCCAGGTGGCTATGTAGGCGTCCCTCTACATGTTCACGAAGCATTACTGCCTGGACAGTCTGGATCATGGGAGGGGCATTTTGCCCACTCTGGCAGGACATTCTGGTTTGAGTATGTTCTCACACTCACCTTAAAATAGGTATTACTTTGGTATCTATTCAGAAGGTAAAGAACCTACGTCGAGAAGTTTCTGTCAGAAGAAAAAGTTACTTATCTTATGGTAGAGACTCTATTTAGCTTCAGATTCCTCAATGCCCCTCTGTGATTGGACTCTATCGATTAATAAGATCCAAGTCGGGGGATCTCCACCCTGTCTACCAATTTGCTTTTTGTATGTTCTTATATAGCGCTCGAATCACCCGGAGGCATCTCGGCGCTTGCCTTGGGGACCCGTCCTGGCTTTTCCCTGTGAGATAGCCCCTCCAGGGCATCCCCAAGGTGAAAGCCAGGCATCCCGCCGCGGGGGGCCGTTGTGGAGATTAAGCAAGCTTAATGCCCAGAGTTGCAGAGTGAGAACCCATGATTAGGGCAGGCACCGAAGCGAGAATTATCGAGTCCGTGGACATTTGAGCTCAAGACCCTGCCGCGTCGGGAATTGAACCCTGGTCCCGGGTCTGACCTCTGCTCCAGGGTCTGCCTGCTCTAACCAGTGAGCCACACTTCTCCCCAGTGAGCCACACTTCTCCGCTTTTAGGGCTCTGTTTCTGGAATTGCGACAGTCTCGAAAGCAACTGATGTCCGTGCGCTGGAGTGGCACCTATATAGGCCCCTTATGTCATTTCCGGAGCGGAACAGCGTCAGTGCGAAGCACGTTCCAGCGGGCAGAAGTGCTGCGTGAAAGGTTCCAGATCCAGTCTAACGCCTGGAGAATATTCAAACCGTGAAGAATCTGCAGCTAGAGTCTCTATCTGAAAGACTGTTACCAAAGGTAAGTAATTTGTTTGCCTCTATGTGGCACACCTTCGGGCCCCCAAGGAACCACAGAGTCCTCCAGTTGAACTTCAATCTGTGTCCTTTGAATCCGGGTTGGGTTCAGCAACGACTTTGGTGCCTGATTTGGGTCTGGGGCCATCCCATATTCTGGTCCCGCTTTTATCAACACTGTTACTGACTCCATCAACAATGGACAAGGTTAAACAGCCTATTGGACTCGCTCTTGTCAACCCATCTGTTTCTGATTCCTTGCCCTTGCCACAGGGTAGGGCACAGACTTTACATAGTTTATTTGGCATGGATTCTGAAAACAACTACGATGACTGGCCAATTATGTTCCCCAATATGATGAGGACAACTGGCTTCAGGCTGCCAATAGGCTTAATACTTCATCTGATACTGTCCTTGTGTCTTGCTACAGCAGAAAGTGCCTCTTTCACTGTTAAGATGCGAAGTCCATCTGAAGAGTTAGAACTCCAGTTGCCGACTATGTAAGTGAAAACACATGTATTGACCAAAGTTTTACAACCAGGGCGGGCTCTTACTGAGCTTCTGTTACCATTTATTAAGGTACGTACTGAGACCCCTTGGACAGCGGTTCTTAACCTTTTGACTTCTGTTGGACTTGGCCCTTCTGGCAGGTTCACCCCTGAACTTTTTGCTTTTTATATGTGACCTGGGGATGGTGATTTTTGGTTTCTGCGCACTTTCACTGTGTCCCAGTGGAAAGTGCGTGCGCACTCTGAGTGCGTGTGGTGAGATAGGCCTGCCCTCCCATAGGAATGCATGGGGAATGTATGTGTCCCTGGTAGTTCCTGATGCGTGGGGTGAGCAGGCCCGAGTTTGGTATGTGCGAACTCGTGAGATTGAATGCTGCGCAATGATGTGTGCGGCGTGAATGTGTTTAGTGTGGAAGTGCCACTTCTAGACCTGGGTGTGCGTGTGCAGTGAGTGTGCTGGTGTGTGATTGGCTGGAGCTGGCTGGTTAGTCTATCTCCAGGAGTCTGGATGGGTCTGCCCTGGGGGTGAGTGGAGAGATTAGCATGCTGATGTGAGGGAGGGGTGCACCTGGGACCTGAATAGGGCTGAGCTTTCCCCACACAATGCTGGCTCCGCCCCCTGTGGTGCGACTGATGACCCTAGCCTAACTAGTGAATAGGAAGGGTGGCTAAGCACATCAAGAGTGCTCCAAAACCAGCTGCGACTGGTTTTTCCCCCACCCTGCACCCTGAGACAAAGGATTTTCTAGTATAAGAAGGGGCTGTGTCCCCTTACGAAATGTTCTCTTCTTGGATCCTGTAGCTGAGGGGGGCTGCTGCTGGGCGCCAGGAGGACCGCCACTGGGGATTGCCTCTCTGCCTAGGAGGACCCTGTGAGCTGGCTCTGGGCCCAGCCTTGCCCCCCCCGCACCCTGAAGGACTTGGTGCTGGACTTTGGGGGGCCCTAGCGCCTGAGAAGCGCTTTACTTTTACCCTCCTGGAGCTTCCAGCGCCTGGGAGCGCTGAACTGGCCCCTAGCGCTGAGAGCGCTTTATTTTGCCCCAAGCGAGCGCTTTATTTTGCCCCAAGCGAGCGCTTTATTTTGCCCCAAGCGAGCGCTTTATTTTGCCCCAGCGCCTGGAAGCGCTCTATTTTCTCTTCAGCGCCTGGGAGCGCTTGATTTGCCCCTTTTTGAATTTAAGCGAGCGAGTGCCCACCTCGCTTTATATTTAATTACCGAGGATGCCTACCCCTCCAATTCACCGCCGCCGCCCGGCTTGCCCAGGAAGTCAGGCCACCGCTGCTGTGACGTGGGCGGGGCCTGACCCGGAAGCGATACAGCAGGAAGCAGCGGGAGCCTACCCCGCGCTCCTGCGCCAGCAAAGGGAAGCCGGCGTCTTTTCTACCCCCCCCCCCCCCCCGCGCCCCCGAGGGGGGTAGCGAGGGAGAGCCCCGGAGAGAGAGGGAGGAGTGTGGAGAGAGAGAGAGCCCCGAGGAACGATAGCTCTCGTGAAGCAGCCGCCGCCTGAGAAGAGGAGCCGCCACCGGGAGGCGCAGGCGGGGCTCCGGAGAGAAGCAGGGAGAGCCCCGGACCAGCGGAGGAGGCGTCCCCCTGAGCAGCCCGTGAGTTGGGCCTGTGCTTAGTTGTGAAGAGGGGGGCGTCGGGGTTCATTACCGGTGCCCGCCCCTCCCCCCTACTGCCCTTTGCCGGTGCGGAAATAGAGCCTGCGAGGCTCGGGGGCATTTGGATATTTGGAGCCCGCGAGGCTCGGGGGCATTTTGTTATTTAGAGCCCACGGGAGGCTCCGGGCTCAATTTGTTTATGACGAGTCCACGAGGGACTCCAACGAGGGCCATATTTGTTGTTTAGAGCCAGAGAGGCTCTTTGGGGCATAGTCGCTTCGAGTCCCCAGGAGGGGGACTCCAACGGTGGAGCCATTTTGTGTTTAGAGCCCACAAGGGCTCAGGGGGCACATTTGTATTTCAGAGCCCCGAGGCTCCCAGGCCCTCACGTGATTTTGGGGACACCATTGGTTGTTGCTAAGAGCCCAGAAGAGATCCCAGCTGCCCAGCACTTAGTGGGCAGCTGCTCCGTTTAGGCCCCTGACATTTGGGACAGTCACTGGTTGTGGCCTAATGTGATTTCTGCGCAATTGTTCGTTGCTACACCGCTGAATGTATGTTTATGCATCATATGTTTTCTTCCCTACACCTCTGAATGTTGTGATGCATCATGTGTAATGTGTTCATGCCTATACCCCTAAATGTATTGTGATACTTAGGTGGTTGTTCTTCCTAGTACAGGGGTTGCTAGTGAGGTCCAGGTTCCCTGCGTAATATTCTCCTAAGGTGGTTAGGGTTGCGTAGGTAGTACTTACCAGTGGTTACTGGTTGTGTGCTCTATTTTCTATTTGGTGCTAAAGTGATTATTCTATGTTCTACAAGTGCTATTTCCAAACCTAAAAGTGCATATTCCTGACAGTGGTCCATGTGGCCCTGTCTTGTAAAAAATATAATGTAATGGTGTCTTGTAAAGCGCATGAATCACCCCACATGGGGTATCTCCACGCTGTAGACCGCTGGGGAACCAGTCCTGGTTTTCCCTGTGAGATGTTCCCTAC
The DNA here is from genome assembly GCF_964261635.1 of Lissotriton helveticus. Classification (NCBI taxonomy): domain Eukaryota; kingdom Metazoa; phylum Chordata; class Amphibia; order Caudata; family Salamandridae; genus Lissotriton; species Lissotriton helveticus. The sequence continues at coordinate 109,062,176 of NC_136067.1, forward strand.
TGGGTATCTCCAAGGTGAAACCAGGCATCCCCGGCCTATATGGGGGGCGGTTGTGGCGATGAGGCAAGCTAATGCCCAGAGTTGGCGAGTGTGATCCCTGGTTGGAGTAGGCACCGAGGCGAGAATTATCGAGTCCGCTGACCCTGGTCCATGACCCTGCCGCGTCGGGAATTGAACCCTGGTCCCGGGCTGTCCTCTGCTTCCGGGTCTGCCACCTCTAACCAGTGAGCCACATCACTCCACTGTACATATATCCCCTGTAGATTCTGCCAGTGCCTGTTGGCACATTGTAAAGTGTGTGTTTTTATCTAATGTGTTTGCTACAATTCAAAGGCTATTTTTATACATAACCTTGTGTGGAGTTTCCTTTGTGGTGGGCCTTGGGTGTTGTTGCTGGGTGCGCGCGCAAACGCTTAACTTACATTGCCTCCGAGTTTAGCCTTACTGCTTGTGTCACATTACCAAGGGGGTGAGCAGGGGTTATCTTGGTGTGTAACTCCCTTGCCCTGACTTAGAGTGGTGGTCTCTGACTGACTTTGGCGTGAGCCCTGGCCAGCCGGGGATCCCATTTTTAACAACTTCTATAGACCCGTACTGACTGATGACTGGATCTGGAGACCGCAGCAAGTCCTTATTGGGAACCCAGGACCCCTGAATTATGCAATTTCTATGATTTGCACCTCACAACAAGACATGGCTTGGCAGTTCGGGCTGGACTGTTCCCACTAGGCACAGGGTCAGACTGATTTGCATATAGCCATGTCTGAACTGGGGTGGCTGAGTGAACTAAAGAATGGTGATGGATTAAACCCAGATCAGTTGACTGGGGGTGAGTGTTTGATTTGTTCAAACGCTCCGTCCATCATCCCCTTTTGTATCGCTTTGTTCGCCCTAAGTGTGGCAGGGTATGCTCAGACGTGAGTCCCTTGTTCACTTGGCCACTGGATTCAAGATAGCCTGGCTGATGAGGATTATGAATCCGAAACCGGTCCCAGGATGCTTGTTTCCGGTCCAGGGAAGACATGGCTTGGCAGTTCGGGCTGGACTGTTCCCACAAGGCACAGGGTCAGACTGATTTGCATATAGCCATGTCTGAACTGGGGTGGCTGAGTGAACTAAAGAATGGTGATGGATTAAACCCAGATCAGTTGACTGGGGGTGAGTGTTTGATTTGTTAAAAACGCTCCGTCCATCATCCCCTTTTGTATCGCTTTGTTCGCCCTAAGTGTGGCAGGGTATGCTCAGACGTGAGTCCCTTGTTCACTTGGCCACTGGATTCAAGATAGCCTGGCTGATGAGGATTATGAATCCGAAACCGGTCCCAGGATGCTTGTTTCCGGTCCAGGGAAGACATGGCTTGGCAGTTCGGGCTGGACTGTTCCCACAAGGCACAGGGTCAGACTGATTTGCATATAGCCATGTCTGAACTGGGGTGGCTGAGTGAACTAAAGAATGGTGATGGATTAAACCCAGATCAGTTGACTGGGGGTGAGTGTTTGATTTGTTCAAACGCTCCGTTCATCATCCCCTTTTGTATCACCTCACAACAATAGACAAAAACACAGAAACAAATGTACACCAAACAAATGATCAAATATTGAAGTAGTTTGTTTAATTAAGAACCAAATATAGAAAAAGTTTTCACATTTTCAACTTTTCTTCATTTGTATATACTTAATTTTTTAAGACATTCTTAACCCCTCGTGAGTAGGTCTCCTGCATCCCCAGGGGTCGCTGGACCACTAGTTGAGAACCACTGCACTTGGGCACCTGGGATAATGTGTGTTAAGGGCCACCCGTTAATAGACCGGTTACTCGTCGCCATAGCACTACATGTGATAATCCTTATTTCGTAACACAGCATCTAACTTCAGGATGTCTGGTGCTACAGGTGTCCACTAGCAGGGTTAATCACAGTGCCTTTTCTTTCACTCCTCCCAATCTTGAGTGCAAACAATTGTAGACAATAGGCAAGAGAATTTTCCCCTCCAAGAGCCTTGCTTTGAGATTTATAAATGTCAACTGTCTCCTTGGCAGATACTCCGGGTTTACCAGCTGTTCCTGATGCTGTTGGGTCATCCCTTCCTTATGCTATTCAGGATTGTTGTGATGTGGCCAAGTTCATGAAAAGCTCAGAACTGGACATGACTGATTGTCTGGTACATGCCATGAGTACCACCGTATCCCTTCTAACGCCATGCCTGGATGAGGTCCACGATCTTCGCTGGAGCTGTCCAGGCATCTTAGTGAATGTCTTATTTGACTGTTGTTGTCATTTTGGTGATAAGGTGGATTCAGCCATGGTGGGTTTTAAGTAAAGCAGAGCCACAGTACGTTCTTTAGGCCTTAAGCCTTTCTGTTCCAACTAATCAATTCCACCAACAATATTGCCTTTTTTGTAGCTACAGTAAAGGTGTTCCTTTTCTGTCAATGTCAGACTCCTCCAGTTCAAAAGGCTTTTCAGCCCTTTTGTGGCAGCGGCTGTGGCTCCCAAAGGCAATGAAGACAGTAAGGACAATGCACGGCTCTGTTCCCCACACCTACTGTGGCCACAATGGAAATGCTTAGTGTGTCCTTGCTGTCACACTACCACCCAGTTGGAGGCAAGATCCAATATTTCCTCCATGAGTGGCTAACCATCATGACATACAAGTGAGTACTTCAAATTATCCACCAGAGAAATGTCCTTAAATTCCTTTCTACCCTGCCGCACCTTTCATTGCCTTCAGGGCATCTGGCAGAGCACCATCTGTCTATCTTACAGCAGGACGTGCATGCCCGTTTTAGGTCTTGCCTAGTGTTGCAGCGCACATGCGTTGCTCGCTTTGCAAGGCTTCTTGTAATCGAGGATATTTCAGAAGTGGTGATTAAGCCCAGCCCCTTCTTTTAATTGGTTTGCGTCATTGTGCATGCTAAACGCTGTCTTTCTGTTGTAAAGGAGGCTTCTTAGTCTCTCCTTGTTACCACCCTGTCTCCTTTTGGCCCCGCCCACCCAGACTGGATCTTTTACTTGCGGCGTTAAACTGTCTCCTTCAATTAGTTGGTAGGCAGTTTATTTTTGTCATTAGTCCACGAAGCGCGATGCTGCAGCTCTATGCCCTCTAAATTGTATGTTTTTAAAATTTCTTTAGTGAGCGCGGCGCCCGCTAGGGACACCGCACTCAATTTATTTATTTATATTTTTGCAGCGTCCACTTTAGGGACACCGTGCTCTGTTTTAAAAAAAATAATTTACTTTAAAACTGAGCGTGGCGCCGCTACAAAGACACAGCGCTCCGTTTTAAAGTTAAAACAAAAAAAAAATTGTGCGTTGTCCTTCAGGCGGCGAGCGCTCAGTTTTAAACTTAAGCATTTGAAGTGCAATCGGACCTATTGCATTGCAAATGCTTGTTTTTCCAACTGTTATGGGAAAGCACGTCACACATGGGCGAAAGCTCACCTAAAATGTGTTTGTTTCGCTTCTGACACCAAACTTCCTCGGAACAGTAGTGTTTAATCAGATCCTTTGGCGACAACGTAGTAGGAAATGGAGACACTGCTGTCGCTCCTGGGACTGGCGTGGATTCTGGCGGCTTGGTGCTGGGGGCACTGGGAGATCAGTGCCCCGAAAACCAATACCCGGTGCCACGCTCAAATGTTGCAATTGGTGCGAAACATGCGTGTTCACCAAAAGTTGAGGACATTTGGTATCCATTGTCTTTTTTTATAGCAACCTTTTATTTAGAGTTACTCTGCCGTTTCTGAACTTCACCTGCACTTGTTAGTTCACCAATTCATGGTCCTAGATGTATTGACGTATGAATGATGGCATGCCGATAATGGAACTCGCCACGTCTACATACAAGACTACATTGTGTCCGCACTGAGCCTTCAGCGCACTAAGCCATGATGCGATAGCTTGTTTAAGAATGCATCACTATTGGCACATAGCGAAATTGAAACAATATGAAAGATGAGCCACTTTGTCCAAGATCAGACAGTTGCTTTCCTCGGGTCCGATCTTCTTACATCTGGCAGCTCACATTATGTTATGGCTTTTCTTTAGTGTGTTGTTGTACGCCTACATTGCCCTCAAATGCGTATTATTGTTATGAGATAACATTAGCACCAATTATACAGGGTGCTAGGAAAAGATTGAGTGCGTTTTGAAGAGTTATTGAATAAACTGGTGGCATTGTTAATATTTCCAATGCCTCTCTTCTCTGTAGGGCGTCTCTGGGTGTGTAACGCTATTGTCAATGCCCTCAGTGTCAGAGTGACCTCTGTCCCCAGGGCACAAGTTCTAAACAAGCATTTGCAATGCAACTGGTATTGCATTTACGTGAGTTTGAGCTATTGGCATTGTAAATGACCATGCCTTTTATTTATGTTACACAATAAAACATAAATAAAAGGCATTGTTATTTACAATGCCATTAGCTCAAACTCTCGTAAATGCGACACCTATTGCATTGCAAATGCTTGTTTCCAAATTGGCCATATAGCGGGTTCCGGTCTCAGAAGTAAGAATTGAATGTTACTCCTGCCTGTGCTGGAGAGGTATGGATGCCTCAGTCCTATTTTAGCTTTTTGCCCTCTCAACGCCTTCCTGTTGAACGACCAATTCAAGATGCTCATGTTAGGCCAGGTCCTGCCTTCTTTGGACCCTGCAGACTTAATGCCGCTGTTTGACCTTCAAGGACGTTTATTATTCTCCAGTATTGCGGTGTCTGTCATAGATTCACATGCCTGAATCATTCCCCGTCGTCAGAGTGGGAGCCCCACGGTACATAAAAAAGCAATAATATGCCATAATTACATAGAAACAACCTGGTAAAACCAACCAGGAAGTAAAGTAGCCCAAGCTACAGGAGAAATAACCTCCACATCCATGACTATCCTAGTCATTTTGTATAGTCCAAACTACAGCCAATCAGGCGACAGCACCCACCAGAAGGTTCTCCCCAGGGGCTCAGGCTCTTAGATTTTCTACCGCACGTCGTGTGAAGGGAGTCTCTCTGAGCTCTGCTCAGTACTTCTCTAATTTCCTTCAGGAATCTACTTTTGAATATGTCATCATCCAAGAAATCTTTATTCAGGCCCTGTGACACTTGTGGAAAGCTCAGGCTTTTTAAGGAAGACCCCCACAAGAAGTGCATCTACTGCCTGTACCCTGACCACCAGGTGAAGGACTGCAAGATTTGTAGGACCTTCCCTCAGAAGACCCTCAGGGACAGGGAGGGCCGCCTGCTTTTGTGGCTACAAAAGCTAAAGGATCAGGATCATCCTGTTTCAGAGGTAGGCAGTATTGCCTCTGGGTCTACCTCAGCCTCTAGAAAGACGGCTGCAGAGGAGGTACTTTCTTCTCCTGGGGCTAAAGTTGCTAGGAAGCAGCAACCTACTAAGGGGTCGGAGAGGCCTTCCACATCTAAGGCTACTCCCCCTACTAAGGAAAAAGTTGGGTCATCCACGCCCCCGAGAAGATCAACCCAAAAGTTACCTCAAACATCTTCTGAGAAGACTTTACCTCATAAATCGACCCTGCCGTCAACGGTGCCTCAGTCAACTTTTTCGTCGACCAGGATTCCAGGCAGCGCTACTTCAACGTCTACGGTAACTTTTACCTCTCCTAAGCCGGACATGATTGTCAACAGCGTCTTCACCGTCGACGATGGTCTATGTATCTGTCAGACCTATCTCGTCGCCGACAGAGTCTTCATCTGCCGTCGTCAGCGCCTCGTCGACGAGCAAGCTGAAGAAAATTCCGTCAACATTAACTTCGTCGACGTCACCGTCGATGGTTGCCTTACCGTCGACGAAGAAAGCATCCCGTCGATGATTGCCTCGCCGTCGATGAAGAAACCACCGCCGACGAAGCCATCATCGTCGACGAGGACATCATCATCGTCGACAAGGACATCCATGTCGACGAAGCCACTGCCGTCGATGAAGATACCATCGTCGACGATGCCAACATCGTCGACGAAGCCAACATCGTCGACGAAAGCAACTTTATCGTCGACGAGCCCTGTGATGAGGCCTCCGTCAACGCCGCAACTATCCTCATGTACCACCATGCAGGTCTGGTCGCCGTCTACGGTGTTTACATCCGCACCAAAGCCTTCTTTGCTTCAAAGGCGAGGTTCAAGCTTGGAACCTTTATCTCCTCTACACTTGTCACCTCAAGTTCCAGACAAGTTACTGGATTCTGATGAAAGCGATGAGGATTCCGTTATTGAGGAAAGGTTTGGGACAGCAACAAGTCCTTCGGAATTATATATTAAATATCAGGAAGATGAATAGGAAGATCTGTATTCACCTGAGCACGTGACGTCGCCTGTGGCTAATGTTTCTTCAGCTCAAGTGCCAATAGCATTGCTTACAAACCTGCAGAGCATGCTGGATGATTATTACAGGCGTTTTCCTCCATCGGAGTCAGCAAGCTCTGTACCTCCTACTCCAGTAGTTCAAACGCCTGTTCCGGATTTCAGACCCCCGAAGTCTCCTCCACCTACAACGTCCAATCAACCGGACGAGTAGCATTCTTCTGATGAAGAAGAAAAGGAAGAAGGAGAAGTGGACGATAGCTTCTTGATGTCGGAGTGGGATGATTATCAGGTGCAAACTCCTTCTCTTCCACCACCGGCTACCGCTGATTCACCTCCAGTGGATGTAGGTGTTTTTCACCTTTTAATGGAGCGGGCTACAAAACGCTTCCATATTGAAATGGAACATACAGAGCAGGAGTGCTTTTTGTATGATTTTAAAGACCAGCCGAGGAAGCAATCCAAGTCTATTCCAATCATATAATTTATCTGGAATGAGGGAATTAAAGTTATGTCTACTCCGGCTTCCATACCTCCGGCCCAGCCAAGAATTGATAAGAAATATAAGGCTCTTGATAAGTCCCCAGCTTGCCTTGTGGGGCACCCGAAATTGGATTCAGTAATTGTACAGGCTACGCAGAAAAGATCAAGGAACCCTTCTTCTCCAATCGCAGCCCGCCAGATAGGGATGGCAGGCGTTTGGATGCTATTGGAAAGCGAGTTTCAACTATGGCAGCTACCACATTCCGAGCCGCCAACTCACTGGCCATCCTGGGCAGATATGACCGGCAAATGTGGTCGGATATCGCGCCATATATTAATTTGCTGCCAGAACCTTCCAAGTCCGAAGCTCTAAAAGTTCTACAGGAAGGAGAAAGAATATCAGCAGAGATAATTGATTCTGCAGTTGACGTAGCCTCAACTGGCTTCAGGCAATTAGCAGGGGCTGCCGTCTTACGCAGGCAAGGTTGGCTTAAGTCCACTTCGTTCCGCCAAGAGGTCCAGGCCAAGGTATTGGACATGCCTAATGACAGAGAGCATCTGTTTGGTCCGCAAGTGGAAGAAGCACTGCAGACAATCAAGAAGGACACGGAGACGGCTAGATCCCTGGCACCCTACAATTTCGTAAGCCGCCCTTTCGAGGCGCGAGAGGACGGGGATCGTTCTCTAACAGGGAAAGATATAGTGAACAGTCCTCATACAGACAGGGAAATCAACGCTACCAAGGCCAACGTTATCAGTCCTACGGTCAGCGCAACACCAATTACTCCCAGAACAAGAGAAAACCTGCTTATCGCGGAAAGGATAAACTGCAATGAGCCTTGTCACCTGCCACCGCTTGTACGGCAATCTCACGAAAAAAATTGGAGGACAAATATCGAAATTCTACTCAAAATGGTTATCGATAACATCGGACAGGTGGGTCCTGGACATTGTGGCCAAGGGCCATGCCCTCGAATTCGAAAAGTTTCCTCCAAACGTTCTCCCAAAGGGCCCACCTCCAGCTCATCTCAAGGAGCTGTTTGCCCAAATCAATTTGATGTTGAAACAAGCATTTACAATGCAACGGTTTCGCCTTTGCAAAAGTTAGAGCTATTGGCATTGTAAATGACAACATTTTTATTTATGTGTTGTTTTTGAAAACAGATAAATAAATGGCATTGTCATTTACAATGTCAATAGCTTAATCTCTCGCAAATGCCACACACACACACATTATTAAGGGCTCTCTTATTTGATTTTTGTCTGACCCTGAATCTATTGTCATTCTTATAAAAACACGTTATATGTTGATCATATGCAGGTGGGGTCTCAGGTGCCTGTCTATAATGTATGTAGAAATCGTGCTGTAGTCACATTTTGGTTGAATCTAGCCGAATGGTCACTTTCTCTCTTTGGTATACCTATTCTATGTGTGTATGTGAAGACAGAGGCACTGCTGTTGCATTGGGTGATGCTAATCAATGTGTAGAGCCGGGTACACTGTTGCTGACTAAGTAGTATCTTCCTGTGCATGGGAACTCCAATTGCAACTACGAAGAGGTCCATTTTGGGTAAACAACAAATCAATGTTTCTCTTTAGCTACACTCAGGCGTACCTAAACTTTTGATATGCATCCAATCTTTGTATCTGTGTGTACAAATGCACGTCAAGTAGAGGGGAGCAGGGATATAGACAACGGATTTCTCTCTTTTGGGGGTCAACATGTCTCTTCACGTCGCCAGAAGCGTGAAGACGCTTAATTATAACTCAGAATTATCAGGAAACAGCCTGAAGAAAAGTGCCAACGCTCCTGAGACTTGTCGTGCCAGTAAAAACTGTGTATTGCATATACGGGGTGTCATCGGGATAAGAGGGAAGCGGGGGGCAGCACAGCTGAACTCCTGGGTCCCTTTTGGCTCTCGAGCGCGTCACTCACTGATCGCCGCCACGTGCCGCGCGCCCTTGATATGTAATAATTAGAACACTCCCTGCTGCCGGTCGTGCTTCTGTGGGATCCAGCTGTGCCACCCCCACCTCACAGCTGCTGCGAGGAGTGGAATGGTGTTTGAGAGACGGAAACGAACGGGCGCCGGCGCGGGTACTGATGGCCCTGCTGGCCACTGAGGAGTGCGGGGAGGGTACAAACTGGTATGAGAGGGTCTGGTGCACTATGAGCGGGCCACCGAAACTGCGACTCTACCGGCAGCGGAATTTTCCACATAATTATGGATTTTAGCGCATTTGTTGCATTTTCCATTAATGAGGTGGAAACTTTGACAATACGGTATTTACATATGTGAAAAAGGCACAATTGTGAAGTTCTGCTGCCTCGAAACGGGCCACGTTATGAGGCATAACTAGCTTTTTCTTACAGCATAATTCGGCGAATTCTGCCACATAAAAGTGGGCCCTCCTCTTTCTCATAATTCCGGTGGGCCTGACTATGGGTAATATTGTGCTGGGGCGAAGAGGGCTGACCTGAAAAGTAGACAAGCAGTGTTTTGTGCGGGGGACTAGGGCAGACTGAAGATAAAGAGTGTTATACGCAAACGAATGCAGAACTGCACATACACCTGAGCCGCATTCCACTGGCAGACATAACCTACTGTGCCCTATGCCGACACCAACGCCTTACTATGGCACGAATTAAAACAAACACAAATAGAAACATACATTATAAGCTACATCCTCAACATAAATACAATTAAATGGCATTGGGTAGCTGGAGCTGCAGCTCTTAACAGTACAATTTACACCCCACTACACACACATACATCCTCACTCCCAAGTGTGGCCTCTTTCAGTTGAAAAGGAGGACTTTTTTTGACACTGGAGTGACGAACACGTTCACTTTATTTCTCATGGATGCACTGGGAACCGCCAAGAACTGCGAAGCTGTCGTGATTTTCCCCTCACGCCCCAGCTGCTAATGTGTCCTATTTCGATTTTCCCCGGCGTTAGAGGAGACACAGCCTGGCCGGGCCGCGCCGGATAGGAAGTTTCCGTCTCCTACCAGCAGAGTAACTAAAACCTCCGCTACTGACGGACCCAATCGTCTAATTGGAACTTGGAAACCACAAATGAAGTCATCTGTCCACTAGCTCGTGCAGCAGACTCCCAGGCACACTGCAAATATACTCTGAAAAGGATTGTGTTTTAATTCTAGCTCGAATACGAATAGTGTCTAATTTAAGACAAGACGCTGTTTCTCATTAATAATTAACCTTCACAGCATGACCCGCTATGATTAGGCACAGTGCCTAGTGTTCGAGAACGTTTTCAAAGAAATAACAAGTCAGGACCCGGGCCGGCAGCCAATCACAGTGCGGCCTGGGAAATGACGTCACGGGGGTGTCCCGGGCCGGCAGATTCGGGGGCGTGTTTTTCGTGCTCTCCCCTTCCCATTGGCTGGAAGGTAAAATTCCAGCAAATGGGAAGAGGAGAGGGCGTGACTTAAAAAAAAGACACGGAAACGCCCCCGAATCGCGTTTTCAGGGGAAAGCGTGATTGACAGCCTCTGTCTCCCAATGGCTAGCCTCCATTTATGGAGCTAGCCAACGGGATACAGAGGCGGGACCAAAGCCCATATGTAGGATCATGAGATTTCGCCCTGGGCGGAGCAACTGCTACGCAGTTGCAACGCCAGGGCAAAACCTAAAAAGGAGCGATCGAAAAAGTCCCTCAGCATCTGAGAGGAATTGGATTCCATTCCAGATTCTTACTAGTAAAGAAAAAGTCAGGAGAATGGCGTCCAATTCTAGATCTCCGTGCTTTAAACACATTTCTGAAAAGGCTGACATTCCGAATGTTGTCGCTACAGGAAATATTGCATCTTCTATCAGCGGGAGACTACATGGCGACCTTGGATCTCCAAGATGCATATTTCCACATCCCCATCTTACCTCGTCACAGAAAGTTTCTGCGATTCAGAGTGGCTGGCAGGGATTATCAGTTCAGGGTCCTTCCCTTTGGACTACGCTCAGCACCCAGGGTATTTACAAAAGTCCGGGCGCCGGTAGCAGCACACCTCTGGCTGGAGGGAATACAAATTTTTCCTTTCTTAGACGATTGCCTTATCAAGGCCAATTCTTACGCAGACAACCAGTTACATCGGTGTCTGATTCTCTTTCAGTCTCTGGGTCTGTCCATCAACGTCAGCAAATCCGAGTTAGTTCCATCCCAAAGACAAGCCTTCTTGGGAGCGACACTGGACACTCCAAGCGTTTGTATCGGACGAAAGACAAAGAAAGATACAAAACATGGCTTGGAATCTACTTTTAAGAAAGTCAATTTCTGTCCGACACTTCAAATCCTTTCTGGGGATGGCATCGTCTTGCAATCCCTTAAAACCAAATTGCCATCTCAGAATGAGACCTCTTCAGGAAGAACTCAGCCGGCAATGGTTGCAGGTCTCAGGCTCATTCGAGGATTTCATCTAGATCACTCCTCGCATGAGAGGTTCCCTTCGCTGGTGGACACAGAGAAATGATTTGAAACAAGGTTGTGCGTTCCTTCAGGACGCTCCAACCTTTACAATTACCACAGACGCATCCCTCGAAGGATGGGAAGCTCATCTTCAGGGACTAACAATCAGCGGCAAGTGGAGTCCTCAGCAGAAGCAATGGCACATCAATCTGTTAGAACTCAGAGCCATTTTCCTAGCCCTCAAGGCCTTTTGCGCAGTCATTCAGGGAGCCACAGTATTGGTTCGCACAGACAATATGACGAGTATGTACTATGTGAACAAGCAAGTGGCCTGGCGCCTGAGTACTTTGAATTCGCCCATCTGAATATCCCTGCAGATTGCAAGGAAGCACTGGCCAAAGCAAGACCACCTGCTACTGTTAAAATATACAGACTTAAATGGAAGCGATTCTGTATTTGGTGTCTTTCAGCTACGCCAGAGCAAATCTTACCTTTTTTCTTGCACCTGGCAAAGTCGGGGTTGTCGTATGCAACTCTGAAAGTTTTCCTAGCAGCAATTTCAAGGTACAGACAAGATGGCTCCACCTCACTTTATTCTTCAAGAATAATACAAAAATTCTTCAAGGGACTTTTTAGAATGTTTCCTCCGGTATGTCGTCCACCACCATCGTGGCATCCCAATGTAGTATTAGCTCAGCTCAGCTCATGCGCCATCCTTTTGAACAGATTCACAGGGTCCATTTGAAATTCCTTACATGGAAGGTGTCACTTTTATTGGCCTTGACTTCCTCTAGAAGAGTCAGTGATATCCAGGCTTTGACAGTTCATCCACCTTACTTACAGTTCGCACATGACTCAGTGATGCTCCGCACAAACCCAAAATTCATGCCTAAGGTGCCTTCAGACTTTCACCTAAATGAGCCAGTCATCTTAAAGACATTTTTTCCTAACCCACAATCCCCTGCGGAACGGGCATTGCATACACTGGACATTAAGAGGTGTTTAAAGTTCTATTTACAAAGGACAGCCACTTTACGTAAATCTGATCAGCTGTTTATCGCCTATGGAGGAATCCGTAAGGGTCAAGCAGTATCTAAACAAACAGTTGATAGATGGATTTCTTCATCTATCGATTTTTGCCATACACAAGCAGGAAGACCTTTGCGAGCAACTCCAAGAGCGCACTCTACGAGAGCCGTGTCTTCATCAACTGCTCTTTTCGCTGGAGTCCCTCTCCAGCACATCTGCAGAGCGGCAACAAGTGCCAGCCGCTATACTTTTACCAAACACTACTGTTTGGATGCAGCCAGCGAGACCGATGCTTCAGTGGGTCAAGTAGTTCTGCGAAATCTTTTCAAATAAGATGAGCCTCTGTTTCCCACCTCCTCTTTTGCTGTCAGACGGTTGTTATGCTTTTTTGCTCTTTTATGCATGCTCATGTAACTTCATTTCTGCATGATTATATATTGTATATTATGGGCATCTCTTATATGCAAGCTTTACTGCAAATAGCGTCTGCTGAACACGTATATATACTGCTCTCTACTCTGATTCAGGCATGGGAATCTATGAAAGACACCCCAATACTGGAGAAGAACAATAGTTACTTACCTGTAATCTGTGGTTCTCCAGTATTGGTGTCTTTCATAGATTCACATGCACCCGCCCACCTCCCCTTGGAGGCTCTAGGCTACTATGGTTATCATCACTCCTTTGCGAGAAAATATGAGAGCCTGAGCCTCTGAGGAGAACCTTTCTGGTGGGTGCTGTCGCCTGATTGGCTGCAGTTTGGACTATACAAAATGACTAGGATAGTCATGGATGTGGAGGTTATTTCTCCTGTAGCTTGGGCTACTTTACTTCCTGGTTGGTTTTACCAGGTTGTTTCTATGTAATTATGGCATATTATTGCTTTGTTATGTACCATGGGACTCCCACTCCGACGACGGGGAATGATTCAGGCATGTGAATCTATGAAAGACACCAATACTGTAGAAACACAGATTACAGGTAAGTAACTATTGTTCTCACACTCCTGTCCTTCAGCCCCACAGGCTTTGCCTGTGATTCACTGTGGCCAGGAGAGTTTTCAGTTTGCAGTGCTCCACTTTTGCCTCACCAGTGCCCCTCGGATGTTTACAAAAGTGATAATGTTGGTTGCAGAACATCGAAGGAGGTTGGGGTACCCATCTTTAACTACCTCCACAACTGACTTTTGAAGGCAGGCTTGCCCTAGGCAGTTGTCAACCACCTCCAGACGATGGAGAACCTTCCAACACTTCTGAGGAGTTGTTTTGCAAATTATTGCTAATAATGTAAAAAATTAATTTTGATGTACGCTCCATTATATCTTTCTCTTAGCTTGGTCTTGTCTCTGCCTCTGATGGCATGGAAAAAAGGACAGTACCTGATGCTGGTGTATAGGTTGGCAACTTGTATGCCCAATGTCATCTTTAGCAGTAATGGGAGTTTTTCAAATTTAGTCTGGCACATCATTGCAGTACCTAGATGCTCTGGGAGCTATGCAAAGTTTTCTAGTCCAGTCTGACGCTTGTGGAAATTCAGATGTTGAGGAATCTGTGAGTGGAAAATGTTTTGCTCATAAGTAACTTGTTCTTCACAGGCACCTCTTCTATCGTGTATAATGGGCGCAGAAGCCACATTGTACTGCATAAAACAATCTTGTGTAAGTTGGCTGGCAGCATAAAAGATAGAACAGTAACTGAGTAGATTCTTGTATTGTTTTTGCAGACTCCTGCTGTGTTACCAGTAAAGCTACAGATGGTAGTGACAGTACGGTGAAGTCTGATGGTGAGTATTTTATGGGGACGTGTGTAAGGTATATGTCCTGTTGTCAATGTTTTCAGCTAATTGTATGGTATTGATTTAGCTAGTACAAAAGACTGGTTTTGCCCAATGTGCTGCACAATGTTTGCTAAGTAGAGCTGGGTATGCCAAACAAGGCTGGAGTCAAGTTTCTGCTCTGGCTCAACCCTTGTCAATGAGGACAGGCAAGAGCCCTTTACCCTCCCTGAAGCAGTTTTAAAAAGAGAAACCCATTAAAAGCGGAACAGCCAAGCTGATGATATGTGATAAGATATTTTTCTGATGTCTGTGTCTGTCTACGAGTAAGCTACAATTTGCATGTTTCTTTATGAAGACCAGTACCCAGAGGGCAGTCTTTGGCAGATGTTAGTGTCTCTGTTATGTCAATCAGTGTAAGGGCTGACCCTCTCTCTCTTTACTGTTTGATAAGGCAGAACAAGGGAATGATGTTAAAATAAGTCCCTTGACTTCACTTATCCTTAACATTTAAGGTTTTTTCCAAGGAAGATGGTGACATCTCGCTCTGTCTCATATATTTATATATATACACACATGCACACTTAAGTATACATATATGGGGGGAGGAGCTTCGCGCGCATCCGAGATGGCCGCGTGAGCACAGGGCTCCCGAGACCCTCGCCGCCTCCCGCATCTATCCTGAATTATATCCTGATTACGAAGATGGGTTATTGATGACGCGGCCCAGCTGATATAATAGCTGCTTTCCAAAATTGATTTGGAGTTCGGGATCCTACGCTACGACACTTCGAACTTTTGCGGCCTTTCCCGTGTAGACACCCAGGGCTCGAGTTGTTATTGTGCCCGGGCAGTAATTCAACAACATCGGCTGGCGGGGTTCCGACCACAGCCTAGAGTTGACTTTCGGTTTCGTTTTTGGTCACTGGCATTGTTCTACCTCGAGACCGGCTTTGGGCGCAGCTGGACCCTGTGACTTCAACATATACCTGGGAACTAAGAGTGCGTGGCTGCAGCAATATACTGGCTGTAATCTGCCTTTGGTGACCCCGTGGGTGAATTGTGAGGAGCCATTTTTACCAGGTCTCAAGCGCCCCTTCGGGGCACACAGCCCACCATGACGAGCAAACCCGAAGGCGAGAAACAAAGTCAAGACCGCATTCCGGGGAGGCGCAACTCAAACAAATGTCATGGATCGTTATACCCAACCCAAGGGGTCCCCCGGTGGTACACCTAGAGTCCGTGAGGAGGCAATTGAAGATCCTGTTGTATCGGCTGATTTAACACTACAAGATGTCATGGGCGCCATTGCCAGTATCAAGACATCCATCGGCCAGCAATATGAAGCTCTTGCCCTGAAGCTTGACACCGTGGCCATTGACGTCAATCTCATCAGAACTGATTTATCAAAGACTAATGAGAAAGTCAAATCCTTAGACTTGAAGCCCTCCAGCCTCACGACGGATATGACCGACTTGCAGACAGAGGTTCGCAATTTGAAATCCTCTAACGATCTTTTTGCTCGTCGACTGGAGGATTTTGAGGGTCGGGCAAGACGCAATAATGTACGTATTATCGAGGTCCCTGAAAATTCTGGAACACTGACCACTG
Source organism: Lissotriton helveticus (assembly GCF_964261635.1). Taxonomy (NCBI): domain Eukaryota; kingdom Metazoa; phylum Chordata; class Amphibia; order Caudata; family Salamandridae; genus Lissotriton; species Lissotriton helveticus. The sequence goes on from NC_136067.1 coordinate 109,077,803, forward strand.
ATCTCCTTGTCGAGGACCTCATCCTCAACTACCTCGCCCCCAAGGGCCTGAGTAAATTCTTTGCGGTGGAACGTGCTCACAGAGTGCCGGGAGGAAAGGCGAAGCCGGGTTTCCCTCCACGGCCGATCATTGCCAGAATTTTTAATTTCAGGGACAGAGACGCCATCTTGCAGGCTTCACGGGTGGACGGCCCCACGAAGTTTGAAAACACCACGGTGAACTTCTACCCGGACTTCTCCCAATCCGTTCAGAAGCAAAGGATGGGGTTTCAGGGGGTGAAGCGGCGATTGAGAGATATGGATTTGAAGTATGCGATGCTTTTCCCGGCCCGTTTGCGTGTTGAGTATGATGAGCGGACGCTCTTTTTTGATCGCCCCGAGGGGGTGAGTGACTGGCTGGACTCGTTGCCTACCCAGCGCGATCACACGGAACATTCTGGCAGAGCTGAAGGTGGCTTGTTGGAGCAAGAATGAGCGGTGGATCCCGGATTCCGGACAATGTCTACAACAGACAACTGTGGTTTGCTGACTTTTATGATTGTGTGCTTTGAAGCGTACACCCGGAGGTGGCGGGGGAGAATGGGACTCTTTCCTCCTCTGGGTTTCTTTTTGTAGATTAGTTTTTGTTAGGGCGACAGGCACACTGCAAGTTGGGGTGGCTTTTGAGTCTAACGCAGGGGTGCAGGGTGGGGGGGAGTTGTATTGGGGTTCTGTTGGGGGGAGGGGGGGAGTGTACTGGGTGTGTTCCGTTCTTTTGCAAGGCAACGTATTGTTTTAATTCTTGATCTGGGTGTTGTGTTCGACATGGGATGAGAATTCATCTGTGGCTGGGATGGGGGGTAGGGGGCTGAAGCTACTGTGTTGGAATGTTAACTGGTTGGGGGATCGGATAAAAAGGGGGGTAGTGTTACAAACGTTGCGACGCCTCTCCCCTGATGTAGTGTTATTGCAAGAGACCCACTTGATTGGAAACACTTGTTACGCTATGAACAGGCGGGGATATCGTCTCGCTGCACATTCTGGGTACACCACTAGTTCTAGGGGGGTGGGTATTCTAGTCAGGAACTCTCTCCCCCTGGAAATCGATGACATAGTCCTTGATGATAGGGGGCGTTATGTCGCCTTCACTGGTAGGTGGGAGGGGAAAACTGTCTCGCTGCTCTCTGTATACGTCCCACCTGGTCTACAGACCACTACTTTTGCAGATTTGGGACGCGTAGTTTTGGGGCTCCCGGATGGTGTGCTGATACTGGGTGGAGATTTCAACTCTGTTGTCTCCGGGAGGGACGATCGCTACCCCCCCAGAGATCTTACGAGGGCACAGTCTTGGTTGAGTGGCTTCTTGGAGACACTGGGACTTGTAGACTGTTGGAGATTGTTGCATCCATGACAGGCGCAGTACACTTTCCACTCGGGTGCACATGGTAGTCTTTCCAGATTGGACTATGTTTTGATGCCGGCTGCCCAGTCCTCATCAGTTGGAGAGGTCAGACATCTGGCTAGGGGCATATCGGACCACTCCCCTCTATGGCTTCAGATAAATGTGCATACTGGTGCTGAGGGACGGGTGTCCCAGATCAATCCTTGGTATCTCCGTAACCCTAAAACCCGAGCTCAACTGATTAAGTCTCTGGATCTGTACTTTGTTGAGAATGTGGGGTCTGTGTCCTCTCCTGTTTCATTGTGGGAGGCATTTAACCGCATGCGTGCGGGCGGAATTCCGCCCGTACGCTGAGATTTACTCATTCCCATGTTTCATGACGAGCTGGGCTCGTCATGAGCGTGCGAGGAGGCTACCTCATGACGAGCCCAGCTCGTCATCAGCGTCGAAGGGGTTAAGACGGTCATCCGTGGGCAGGCACTGTCATTAATTGGGTGCGCCAAGAAAAGCAAAAAATGAGGCAGTGGTCCGACTTGAGACCGAGATTGCTGAGCTGGAGAGCACTTTGGAGCGGGGTGCTACTCGTGATACGATTCATGTGCTCAGTCTCAAGCAACTTGATTATAGGGCCCTGGTGACAGACGCTGCTAAAACGATGTGTAGAGAGCAGCAGGGACGATTGTATGATGTGGGCGACAAGGCTGGGAAACTGATTGCGTGGTTGGACAGAAAGGAGAGGGCGAGTCGTGTGGTTCCGGTGATTGAGAGACTTGATGGCGTGCGAGTGACTGACCCTGTTGACATTGTTGAGTGCTTTGCTGAATATTTTCGAGATGTGTATTCCCCAGTGTCTGACAGACCTGAGGAAGACTCTCATTTGCTGTTACGAGATATTGCGTTGCCTCGTCTGTCGGACTCAGACAGAGACTTAATGGATGCAGCGCTCTCAGTTGACGAGGTGGCTCTCGCTATCCGCTCTATTCGCTCCGGGAAAGCTATGGGCCCTAATGGTCTTCCCATCGAACTTTACAAGTTGCGCCCTGACGCACTGGCGCCGTATCTTCGTGATATGTTCTTAGCATTGCGAGATATTTGCTCCCTTCCTCGTAATCAGCGTCTTGCGACCATCGTGGTGATTCATAAGGAAGGGAAACCGCGGGATCGCTGTGCGTCTTACAGGCCCATCTCGCTCCTCAATGCTGAGCCTAAGATTCTTGCAAAGTTGCTGGCAAACCGCTTGATTAAGGTAATCAGTGACCTGATTCATCCGGATCAATTTGGGTTCATTCCACGTCGCAACACAGTATTGAACTTGCGGCGCTTGCATGGTGTTCTCGCGAGAGCGACGTCACTGCGTGAGCCGGCCATCTTGACTTCCTTGGACGCTACGATGGCCTTTGATACAGTGGAATGGCCGTACCTCTTGGCTGCTCTTGCGAAGTTTGGTTTTGGCCCTGGTTTTATTGGTTGAGTGAAACATCTGTATGAGGAACCATTGGCACAGGTTGTGGTTAACGGTCGTGTCTCTAGGCCGTTTGTTCTTGGGAGAGGTAAGCGGCAGGGTTGTCCGCTGTCCCCGCTTCTATTTGCCCTTGCCTTGGAACCTCTTGCTGCCTGGTTACGGTGGGAGCCTTCGATGAGGGGCATACAATGGACTCCGGAATTTGAGGATCGCATATCGCTCTATGCAGACGACATTTTGTTGTACCTCACGTCGCCTCAATAATCGCTGAATGTATTGTTTGATGTGCTCAATTCGTTTGGAAGAAACTCCGGCCTAGTGATTAACTGGACCAAGTCTTGCATATATGTGCTCACGGGCGGCGTCCCCCTTATGCCGCGTGGGTGTCCTATCCAGGTGACGCAGACGGGTTTTAAGTATCTGGGAGTCTTTATAACATTGGACCCTGCGGTTTGCTACGATCGTAATCTGCTTCCTCCGCTTCAACGTTTACGATCTGACGTGGTGGGCTGGCGTAAGTTGCCGTTGTCCCCTCTCGGGCGAGCAGCTCTTTTTAAAATGATGTCCCTGCCGCAGTTTTTGAACGCACTTCAGAATACACTCGATGTCATTCCGGCGAGTTATTTCCGGGAGGTGGAGACTTTGCAGAGGCATTTGATATGGGATGGGCGTTCGCGTATCGCTCTCCCCAAGCTAATGCTTCCCTGGTATGACGGCGGTATAGCACTTCCGGATATCAGGCGGTATTATTGGGCTTCTCAGCTCGCAGCAATCAACCATGGGATGTATGGTCCTGCTTTGAATCCAGCGTTCGAAATGGATAAGTGGCTGCTGCCGGGTGGTGATTATAACAGGGCGCTCTATTCTGGATCTTCTCGAACACAGCTCTTGGGACCCACTAAGATAGCAGTACGAGTGTGGCATTGTGCGACTGCGGCCATGGGCTGGAGGAGTCGACTGACCCGAGCGACTCCGCTATATGCATCTGCGAAATTAGGTTGCCTGTGGAAAACGAAAGGATTTGAGAATTGGGATTTGATTTGTATTTGTAGAGTGGGCGATCTCTAGGTTAAGGGCAGGATAAAGACTTTCGCAGAATTAAAGATAGAATATGAGCTAAGTGATAGGGAACTCTTCCGCTATGCGCAGATCCGCCACGCGCTGAGTTCGGTTTTTCTCAGGGGTGGCGACATTCCGGAATCCTCCCCCCTCGAAGATCGGATGCTAGATGGTTATGTGCCAGATAGCACCATTTCTTTGATATACAAGAAATTGATCAACGTTTGCTCGAACCTGCTCGCACACCTAAGGACGATCTGGACCGAGAATGGTATAGAGTTGGATGACGAGGACTGGCAATCGGCGATATCCTCACCTAAGGAGGTTGCGGTTCCGGCCCGTCTCCGCCTTGTCCAGCTTAAGATCCTACATCGGATTTATGTTACCGGCCTTCGCTTGATTCGTATGGGTTATTCGACAGATGGTTTATGTAAGCGTGGCTGTGGTCGGCTTGGTACCTTTCTTCATATCATTTGGGAATGTCCGGATGTTGTGATATTCTGGAATCGCGTGCATGCTGTGATGAATGAGGTCACGGGTGTCGCGATGTTGCCTGAAGCTCGACGTTGTTTGTTGAACGTGTGGGAGCCGAATGATTATGACGCGTCACAGACGCGAGGGGCGACCCTTGGAAATATGATTGCTAAGAGAGACATTGCACAGCTGTGGGGTTCCCAGAGGCCCCCCACGATTGTGACATGGAAAGAGAACATGGATTGGTGCATGTTTAGGGAGAAGACGGTGTATGTGGCACGAGGTAGACCCAAGAAATGGGGTAAAATTTGGGGCCAATGGAACTCCTACCGAGGAGATATATGCACGCCTCCCCTCACAGAGATACCTGATCCTCCTCAGTCCCCCTGACCTGACATTCCTAGTATTGTTTAGCTTTTATGTTCTTTGACTTTGGGTTTTCTGCCTCGGCCCCCCACCTATGTAAACTATCTCCTGTATTATACTGTAATGCATTTCCCTTCCTCCCTGAGCGCACGCCCGAGTATATTGTTTTATTGCCTTGTTTGTTTTTTCTTGTTTTCTTTATTTAACAATAAAAAGAGTTACAACAAAAAGTATACATATATGTATACATATATATATATATATATATATATATATATATATATGTATGTATGTGTGTATATATGTATTGAAATAATCAACGTGATAATTGTATTTATTCGACATAGTGTACTGATTTAGGGCATCCTTCCTGAGTCTGGGGTTGCTGGACCCTGGTTTGAAGTCCCTGTTGTTTTCCCCATCTGTTTTTCTGAGTGCTTTTAGTGCGCTGGGACACACCCAACTGACCGAGTGGTCTTTAATGGGGGGTGTATGAAGAAGGTGGAAGTGCGTCCGCGCAGTTTAAACCATCGAAGCAGGTTGTGACTTGCAATACATCTTTTATTTCCTTGTACTGAGCATGTTGTGCGCTAGGAGGTGCCTGGCCCCTACGACGAGGCTGCCATATTGGAAAGGTTTGCCTTCCAATATTTTAAATTGTTTTTATGTGTTTAGTTACTCACTTTTTCTTTTGTATTAATCTAATTTACCTGTAAGACCCAGAGAGCAGGGAAGCTTGCTCCCTGAGTCTGGGGTTGCTGGACCCTGGTTTGAAGTCCCTGTTTTCCTCCTCTGTTTTGCCGAACACTTTTAGCGCACTGGGACACGCCCACCTGACCGAGTGGTCTTAAATGGGGGCATATATAAAGAAGGCAGAACCGCGTCCGCGCAGCTGAAACCATCGAAGTAGGTTGTGGCTTGCAATACATCTTTTATTTCCTTGTACTGAGCACGTTGTGCGCAAGGAGGTGCCTGGCTCCTACGACAAGGGCGCCATATTGGAAAGGTTAGCCTTCCCATATTTTTTATTGTTTATATGTGTTTAGTTACTCACTTTTTCTTTTGTATTAATCAAATTTACCAGTAAGACCCAGAGAGCAGGAAAGCCTGCTCCCTGAGTCCGGGGTTGCTGAACCCTGGTTTGAACTCTGTTATTTTCCCCATCTGTTTTGCAGAGTGCTTTAGAGCGCAGAGACACACCCCCCTGACCGAGTGGTCTTGAATGGGGGCGCATAGAAAGAAGGCGGAAACGTTTGCTTGCTGAAGGCAAGCCCGTCTGCGCCCATCCACGCTCTGACGCCGCTTAACCCCCCCCCCCCTCCCCCGCATCTTTTAAATCGGACACTCCATTCATTTGAAAGTACTCCAGGGCTGAGCTACTCGCCTTAACCCCTTCCGCGCTAATGACAAAGCCAGCTCGTCTTGGGCGTTACCTGCGCTACGCTGATGACGAGCTGGCTTTGTCATAAACAACGCGATTTTGAAAAATCACCGCACAGCGGGAAAACGCGGTAGGGGTTAAACACCAGAGGTAAGGTCACAGCTTGTTTGTGCCTAACATTGTGCAAGTCCCCTAAATCAACCTTTTTTACCTGCCGCAATTGAAAGGACTCTCTCCCCCAAATTGGTTATCAAGCCCAATAGGCCCCAGAAACTGGCAAACACTGAGAGGTCTGAAGCAAAACCACTACAATGTTTATTGCTAAGTGCTAGATCGCTAGTAAAACAGCACAGAATGTGCAGTACTAATGGAGGCTCATAATATAAAACTAGCCTTTATTACTGAATCCTGGACAGACGATGCATCAGGACCTGATTTGGTTAATGCTACCCCACCTGGGTATCTATGCCATACACAGAATAGGCCTATTAAGAGGGGTGTGGGGTTAACAGCGATCTATCTTAGTTCATTAAATGCTACCTTTCAAATATCCTCTATCCCGGCTTGTGAACCACTTTCCTTCAGTCTTTCACATCATCACTCCTTCAAGGGCATCATACTGTGTAGACCACCAGAAATACAATATCTGAAAGAGACACTTTCGTATTAGATTCCTTACCTTAGAATATCCCCTGGCATCAGACTGGATCCGGACATTTTTTGCGTAGCAGTACCCTTGCGCGTCGGTAGGCGTCGTCTGCGGCTCCGCGTCCGTCGTCGTGGGCGCCGTGATGACGTTGTCGGAGTACTTAGACGCCGCCTCCGCGTGCTGAGGTCAGTTCTTCTTTTTTGCGCGCCAGCAGCGCAGATCCGGAAAAAGTGGTACCTTAGTCACTTTTTGACTAAAATCTTTTTGATCTTCCTTTTTCGAGTCTTCGACTCTGAATCGGTGCCGGTAGGGATTCCTGGTTTCAAGCCCTGTGAGGACTGCGACCGCCTGATGTCGGTAACGGACCCTCACTGTCGGTGTCTCCACTGCCTCGGCGTCGACCACGACGACAAGACCTGTTCCGACTGCCGGGCCCTGACTTCGAAGGCTAGACGGGAGCGGTCCCGTAAGCGACTCGAACTCTGGCAGTCGGCCCCGGGCCAAGAGAGGTCCCGGTCCGGACGGAGGTCGAGGGACCGGTCGCGGGAGCGGAGCCATCATAGCTCCGGGAGTCGACATCACGCCTCCGGGTCGAAGTCATCAGGTAAGCACAAGAAGTCAAAGAGACGTCATCGCTCTACCGACTCCCCCGACGCGGCCGGGGGTTCAGGTGGCACAGCCCACGCGGCTCCGTCGGAGTCGCAGGCGCCGCGTCCGGCTACATACCCTTCGGTCCCTGGGCCTAACACGACGCCGGAGGAGATCGAACGGTTCCTCATGGCCATGAGGTCCCTCTCTCCTCCGACGGGCTCCGCGGCGCCATTGGGCCCAGCGGACCCGTCTGGGGGTCCTAGCGGGTCGGGGGCTCCGGCCCGACGCCGTCGGGTGCTTTGGCTCCGGCGCAGTCAGCGCCTTCGGGCCCGGCGCCGCAGGGCCCCTTTGGATCCGGTTCCGGATCCGGGTCGTCGCCGGTGGATTTAACGACCTACCTGGCGCCGAGCCCTCGGGTGTCACCGCCTGCGCCGTCCTCTGGCGGCGCCGTCCCCGACGCCTCCCTCGACCCGGTTCCGGCACGGTGCGGCGCCGCTGGGCGCCGCTTCATACGCCGTTCGGAGAATTCGTTTTCCATGAACCGGTCCCATACTTTCCTAATCCTGAGTACCAGGAGATGGGTGATGAGGAGGATTGGGAGGGGTCTGAGGACCCTCTGGCACATGAATGCCAGTCTCAAGAGGACTGGGCAGGTGAACTTGGGGAGGCCAGTGGTATTGACACTTCGCCTGACACTGGCTTTGTCTCGCCTCCTACCGTGGCTACGGAGGAGGGGGCAACCTATAGTGTGGTGTTGATGAGGGCAGCCAAGGCCGTGGGCATCGAGCTCTCCGTCGCGGCCGTGAGGACTAACCTCCTCACTGAGGTCCTTAAGCTGCAGTCATGCTCAGCCAAGCCTCCGCTGCCGTTTAACGAGGCCTTAACCGACGTTCTTTTGGGCACTTGGTCCAAGCCTGCTACGGGTTCGCCCGTAGATAGGAACGTGGCCAGACGTCACCGCCCGGCTCCGGGCGACCCATGTTTCCTGTCCACCCACCCCACTCCCGAGAGCCTGGTCATCCAGGCCTCCAAATTCCCAGACCGCATTCCCCTCGGCTCCGCCGGACAGGGAATTCAAGAGGTATGAGCAGTATGGTAAAAAAGATCTTCTCCTCCCTTAGTCTGGGACTGCGCTCTTCCAAAACCGCATGCCTCTTGGGCTGCTACACCCACTCCTTGTGGAGGGCCGGGATGCAGCCAAATATTCTATCCGGTGTGGGCTGGATACCACCGACTCACTAGGTAGAGCGATGGCAACGACGGTGGCGGTCAGACGCCACGCCTGGTTGAGGTCCGCCAACTTTTCGGCCGATGTCCAAAACACACTGATGGACATGCCGTTTGATGGCCGTCGCCTCTTTGGCGACAAGGCAGACCATGCGCTTGAGCGCTTTAAGGACTCCAGGGCTACGGCCAAGTCCTTGGGCCTTTCGGCCCCGCGCCAGCAATCGGCGGCCTTTCACTCCTTTCGAGGCCACGGAAGGGGTGTACCCGCACGTGCTGCCAGCCACGCTCGGCAAGGTAATACCCAACGCGGTGGCGGCCGTGGAAACCGCCGTCCCGGCGGTCGGGGACAACGGCGAGGTCAGTCCACACCTTCCCCCACAGCATCCGCCTAAAAAACCCTCCTAGTCCGTGCTTTCAGGCCCATGTGACGCCAGTGGGGGGCAGGGTTCACCATCACCTCCTCCACTGGCGCACTGTCACGTCGGACAGGTGGGTGCCGCAGATCGTCCGAAGGGGCTACTCCCTCCCCTTCGAGGCGACTCCTCCAGCCATGCCACCGCAAAACCACCGTGTATCAGGGGATCATTTGCGACTTCTGCAAGAGGAAGTTACGGCCCTCTTGGCCAAGGGGGCCATCGAGCGCGTTCCTGGGCCAGAAGTAGGGTGTGGTTGCTACTCCCACTACTTTCTGGTACCCAAGAAGGACAAAGGGGGCCTACACCCTATCTTGGACCTCAGGCGTGTCAACGGCTTCCTCCGGAAGGAGAAGTTCAAAATGCTGACACTGGCTCAGGTCTTAGCTGCCCTGGACCCAGGAGACTGGATGGTAGCGTTGGACTTGCAGGACGCTTATTTCCACATCCCCGTCCTGCCGGCCCACCGGCGCTACCTGCGGTTCACGGTTGGCCACGAGCACTCTCAGTATACCGTGCTCCCCTTCGGCCTTACCAGCGCCCCACTGGTGTTCACAAAGGTGATGGCGGTGGTCACAGCTCATCTGCGCAGGTTAGGGGTTTCAGTCTTCCCCTACCTCGATGACTGGTTGTTGAAGGCGGGCTCGCCCCAGACAGTCGTCAGCCACCTCCAGACTACGGCAGATCTCCTGCACCAGCTGGGGTTCTCCATCGATGTGCCAAAGTCACACCTGTGCCCCTCTCAGAAGCTCCTATTCATCGGAGCGGTTCTAGACTCGGCGCGGTTTCGGGTTTACCCACCCGAACAGCGGGTCCGGGATATTCAGGCTCTGATTCCCATCTTTCAGCCGTTATCCCGGGTCTCGGTCAGGTTGACGCTGCGGCTTCTGGGGCTGATGGCCTCCTGCATCCTACTGGTGCATCGCGCCAGGTGGCGGATGCGGGCTCTGCAGTGGGACCTGAAAATTCAGTGGGCCCAGCATCAGGGCAACCTTTCCGACCACGTCCTGATCTCGGAGGGCACTGCGAGACAGCTGCAGTGGTGGCTCACGGACCGCTATTGGGTCAGCGGCAGATCCCTCTCCCTTCCCCCAACTGGAGCACGTAGTTGTGACGGACGCGTGCCTCCAGGGCTGGGGAGGCCACATGGGAGAGGTGGAGATCAGAGGCCTCTGGTCTCCGGCGGAGGCCCGGCTCCACATCAACCGGTTGGAGTTGCGGGCGATTCATCTAGCACTGAAGGCATTCCTCCACTCTGTCCTGGGGAGTGTAGTGCAGGTGTTCACGGACAACACCACCGCCATGTGGTACTGCAACAAACAGGGCGGGGTGGGGTCGTGGACCCTTTGCCAGGAGGCTCTGCGCCTCTGGCAATGGCTGGAACGCCAGTGCGTGACCCTGGTGGCTCAACACCTGGCAGGTACTCTGAACGCCAGGGCGGACGAGCTCAGCCGTCGGTGCATGATGGATCACGAATGGCGTCTGAACTCGGACGTGGCGCTAGGCCTCTTTCAACGATGGGGAGAGCCTTGGTTAGATCTATTCGCCACCGAAGAGAACGCGCAATGTCATCTGTTCTGCGCGTTGGAATTTCCAAGGCGGCACTCGCTCGGCGACGCTTTTCGTCACGAGTGGAGTTGCGGTCTGTTGTACGCCTTTCCGCCTATACCACTTCTGCCCAGAGTGCTGAAGAAGATCAAGCGCGACCGGGCACAAGTCATTCTTCCGGACTGGGCACGAAGACCCTGGTATCCAGAGCTACTCAGTATGTCAGTCGATCCCCCGGTTCGTCTGCCTCTTCGGGAGGACCTTCTGTCGCAGCAGCAGGGGACGGTCCTCCACCCGAACCTGTCCAGTCTCCACCTCCGTGCTTGGAGATTGAGCGGCGACAGTTGAGGCCATTTGACTTGCCTCCTGAAGTCTGTAATGTCATTCTGGCAGCCAGGCGTCCCTCCACAAAAACGGTATACGCCTGCAGGTGGAACAGATTTGTGGCATGGTGCACAGCAAAGGCTGTGGACCCTCTTGCTGCCCCTCTCTCTGAGGTTCTTCTCTTCCTTCTTTCTCTTGCCCAGCAGGGCTCTGCTCTGGGCACTATCAAGGGCTACCTTTCTGCTCTTTCAGCCTTTCTGAGGCTGCCTGATCAACCTTCTTTGTTCAAGTCCCCTATTGTAAATAGATTTCTAAAGGGCATCACACACACGTTTCCTCCTGTTCCGTTTGTGATGCCTCAGTGGGACTTGAATCTTGTTCTTACATTTCTGATGTCCGCTCCCTTTGAGCCACTTCACAATTGTCCTCTCCGCCTTCTAACTCTGAAGACTGCTTTCCTGGTTGCCATCACCTCTGCCAGGAGAGTGAGTGAGCTCCAGGCCCTTTCTTGTACTCCTCCTTTCCTTTCTGTCCATCCGGACAAGGTTGTGTTGCGTACTAAGCCATCTTTCCTGCCCAAGGTTGTTACAGCCTTCCACATCGGGCAGTCTATCACCTTGCTAACCTTCTTTCCGCCTCCGCATCCATCTAAAGAGGAAGAGCGGCTCCACCGCCTGGACCCAAAACGTGCGCCCTCATTCTATTTGGATCGCACACGCCAGATCCGGGTGAATGACCAACTCTTTGTTGTTTACGTGGGCGCTAAGAAGGGGAAAGCGGTGCACAAGAGGACCATCTCCCGGTGGATCATCTTGTGTATCCAGGCATGCTACTCCTTGGCTAAGAAGGAGCCTCCTGTTGGATTGCGGGCTCATTCCACCCGAGCCACGGCGACTACAACTGCCCTGGGCCGGGGAGTGCCCTTACAAGACATCTGTCAGGCAGCTACGTGGGCATCGCTGCACACGTTTGCAAGACACTACTTCCTGGACAGCCAAGTCCGGAGGGATGGCTTCTTTGGCCGTTCTGTCCTCCAGGACTTTCTGGTGTGATTATTGGTTCGCAGACCCACCACCGGGGTCGGTATTGCTGGGGTATCTATTCTAAGGTAAGGAATCTAATACTAACGTGTCTCTTTCAGATGCACAAGTTACTACTTGTGTAACGATATATCTGTAAGAGACATTAGTTAGTATTAGATTCCTTACCGACTCACCCATCCTCCCCGTTCTGCGAACCGATATCTAGGGTTAGGGTTATCCCCTTTCAGGGCCCTAGTTTCAATGGCACCAGTGTTGGTTTTTAACATGGCTCAGCGCTTCTGGCGTGGAAAAGCTGTGTCTAAGAACTGACGTCAGCACGCGGAGGTGGCGTCTAAGTACTCCGACGACGTTATCACGGCGCCGACGACGGATGCAGAGCCGCAGACGACGCCTACCGACGCGCAAGGGTACTGCTACGCAAAAAATGTCCGGATCCAGTCTGATGCCAGGGGATATTCTAAGGTAAGGAATCTAATCTACACTCCCAAGCGCCTCCTCAGATCAACCAACCACGCCCTCGCCGCCGTCCCCCGCATCCGAAGAGCGACAACAGGAGGAAGATCCTTTTCCTACCTGGCCGCCAAGACCTGGAACTCACTTCCGACCAATCTGCGCCTGACCCAAGACCACCTCTCCTTCAGGAGGAAGCTCAAGACCTGGCTGTTCGAGCAGTAGCGGCACCCCCCCCCTCCCAGCGCCTTGAGACCCTACGGGTGAGTAGTGCGCTCTACAAATGACCTGATTGATTGATTGCTTTAACCACGGTTTGAACCTTATTAGAGGTTTGTTCACCATGCTTGGTGATTTTATTTTTTACCTCGAAGCCCCCACTGAAGCCGACACAGCTGCACTTCTTGAAATGATGAGCAGTGCGGATTTAATACGGCATGTCCAAGGTCCTACCCATGCTGCTGGAGACACTCTGGATGGCATTTTTTCTAACCATCCACAGCTAAGCTGTACAGGCGTGCTGCCACTTGCCTGGTCAGACCATGCAGCAATTCAGTTTGAGTTGACCCTCCCGGACCGACACTATAACAGCGAGACATGTAGCTTTGAGAGCATGGAAGAAAATTAAGGGAACAGAGTTAGAAGACCATCTCAGCAAAACTGCCAGCCCACTGACTGTGGAGGTTGAGGAGGCCACGACCTGTTACACAGTGTGGGTGGCTATAGCATTTAGGAAGCTAGCCCCAGTTAAATCCCTACATCCTAAACGGTCTCAGCCAATCGCCCCTTGGTAGTCTGAGGAATTAAGGGAACAAAACTCAACTGCCAACCTTTAGAAGGAAATTGTAGAAGGGAATACAATGAAGTAGAGAAAGAACAGTATACAAAAGTCTCACTGTTTATAAAAGGCTCCTACTCAACACTAAAAGAGCATTCTTTGCAAACCAAATCAAAATGGCAAAAACTAAACAACTTTTGAATACCGTTTCGAGATTAGCTTCCCCATGTCCATCCAAAATCCCTAGTAGCCAAGTACTATTCGAGGAAATTGCCACCTTCTTTCTGCAGAAGGTAGAGCACATTTTTTCATCTTTTAGCCTATCCTCTATAGGAGGCAGGGCGGTCCTATCCTCGGGGGCTAAAATAATTACAGACCCACTGCCCACTTTGGGAAATTTCTCACTGTTGTCCATGAAAGATACTCTTAATCCACTCTCCTCTGTCGGATCAAGTTCCCCTTATGACCCATGTCCAGTCTCTGTGATCAAATTAGCTCCAGAACCCATTGCAACCTCACTTACCTCCCTTTTTAATGCCATATTTGGGTCATGCGCCTTTAAGGGATTTATTTCAATACTTATTTTTACTCTTTTAGTTCACCATTCAAGGCAAGCTAGCAAATATTACTTGCAATGTCATTTCTTTTTATAATTTCTTTTCGTAGAATATAAACGTACTTAGATTGTTCCCTTATTCACAAAATGAGAACACAAGATCTACTCATAGACAAATATATCCAAACAGGTGTAAGTATAAAAAGAATTTTATATTGAGAATTAATATAGGGTACTTTTAGGTTTAACTCACAATGAAACAAGAAGGAAAAAAGTTTGTACAATAATTAACCCCTTCACTGTAACTATTGTGTACACTTTTTCATATAAAACAAATGACATTTAAGAAAGAAGTCCCAAGTTTTCTTGGGAGAGGAACAGGTCACAAGTTTTCTTGGGAGAGGAACATGGCGGAGGGCTGACGCTGTCCGTGGGAGCTCCGATCCGGCCGAGTGACTACTCCGCGCAATGCAGCTAATAGAGGCATATTTACGGTGAGCTGATGCTTAAGACCTCCCTCCGCAGTGTGTGACCTACTTTTTGAAAATATTTTTCTTTTTTCCTTTATTTTCCATCGCTGCTCCTTTGCCCCCTCACTTTTCTTCTGCACTGCTGCGACGCGATGTGAGCCCCGCCCGCCTGCCTGCCTGCGAGAGCAGATCCGAGCGACCGGCATTAGGACCGAGTGGAGGAGAACCTTGATGTTAGCAGCTGCCCTCAGAGAACCCGCGGAACCGGCTGTGAGAGCGTCGGAACGCGGCAGCGGCAACAGCATCGACAGCGGCTGCAGCAGCACTATAATCAGGGCACAAACGCAAGATCAGGAGCGGGAACAAGCGAACTGGTTGCATGATCGCGCAAAACTCTGGCATAGAGTAAGGTTGGTGCTTGCCAGGATCAGTCACCGTGCCCCTGGAGGATATCACGCGATAATGTCAGTTAAGGTAGGAGGAGGTGGCGTGCTTGTGACCCCAGGAGGCGGTGTATACGACAATGTTATTCCTCCAGGTTATTTTGACTTTGGGTTTTGCTTAGGTGGGGTTGCTCACACCTTCCCCCGCAGCATCCGCCTCAAAACCCTCCTAGTCCGTGCTTTCAGGCCCATGTGACGCCAGTGGGGGGCAGGGTTCGCCATCACCACCTCCACTGGCGCACTGTCACGTCGGACAGGTGGGTGCTGCAGATCGTCTGAAGGGGCTACTCCCTCCCCTTTGAGGCGACTCCTCCAACCATGCCACCGCAGAACCACCGTGTATCGGGGGATCACTTGCGACTTCTGCAGGAGGAAGTTACGGCCCTCTTGGCCAAAGGGGCCATCGAGCGCGTTCCTGGGCCAGAAGTAGGGTGTGGTTGCTACTCCCACTACTTCCTGGTACCCAAGAAAGGCAAAGGGGGCCTGCGCCCTATCTTGGACCTACGGAACGTCAACGGCTTCCTCCGGAAGGAGAAGTTCAAGATGCTGACACTGGCTCAGGTCTTAGCTGCCCTGGATCCAGGAGACTGGATGGTAGCGTTGGACTTGCAGGACGCTTATTTCCACATCCCCGTCCTGCCGGCCCACCGGCGCTACCTGCGGTTCATGGTTGGCCACGAGCACTTTCAGTTTACCGTGCTCCCTTTCGGCCTTACCAGCGCCCCACGGGTGTTCACAAAGGTGATGGCGGTGGTCGCAGCTCATCTGCGCAGGTTGGGGGTGTCAGTCTTCCCCTACCTCGACGACTGGCTGTTGAAGGCGGGCTCGCCCCAGACAGTCGTCAGCCACCTCCAGACTACGGCAGACCTCCTGCATCAGCTGGGGTTCTCGATCAATGTGCCAAAGTCACACCTGTGCCCCTCTCAGAAGCTCCTCTTCATCGGAGCGGTTCTAGACTCGGTGCAGTTTCGGGTTTATCCACCCGAGCAGCGGGTCCGGGATATTCAGGCTCTGATTCCCATCTTTCAGCCGTTATCCCGGGTTTCGGTCAGGTTGACGCTGCGGCTTCTGGGGCTGATGGCCTCCTGCATCCTGCTGGTGCATCACGCCAGATGGCGGATGCGGGCTCTGCAGTGGGACCTGAAGTTTCAGTGGGCCCAGCATCAAGGCAACCTATCCGACCATGTCCTGATCTCGGAGGGCACTGCGAGACAGTTGCAGTGGTGGCTCAAGGACCGCGATTGGGTCTGCGGCAGACCCCTCTCCCTTCCCCAACCGGAGCACGTAGTTGTGACGGACGCGTCCCTCCAGGGCTGGGGAGGCCACATGGGAGAGGCGGAGATCAGAGGCCTCTGGTCTCCGGCGGAGACTCGACTCCACATCAACATGTTGGAGCTTCGGGCGATTCGTCTAGCACTGAAGGCATTCCTCCCCTCTGTCCGTGGGAGTGTAGTGCAGGTGTTCACGGACAACACCACCGCCATGTGGTACTGCAACAAACAGGGCGGGGTGGGGTCGTGGACCCTTTGCCAGGAGGCTCTGCGCCTTTGGCAATGGCTGGAACATCAGGGTGTGACCCTGGTGGTTCAACACCTGGCAGGTTCTCTGAACGCCAGGGCGGACGAACTCAGCCGCAGGTGCATGATGGATCACGAATGGCGTCTGAACTCGGACGTGGCGCAAGGCCTCTTTCAGCAATGGGGAGAGCCTTGGTTAGATCTATTCGCCAGCGAAGAGAACGCGCAATGTCATCAGTTCTGCGCGTTGGAATTTCCAAGGCGGCACTCGCTCGGAGACGCTTTTCGTCGCGAGTGGAGTTGCGGTCTATTGTACGCCTTTCCGCCTATACCACTTCTGCCCAGAGTGCTGAAGAAGATCAGGCGCGACCGGGCCCAAGTCATCCTTGTGGCTCCGGACTGGGCTCGAAGGTACTGGTATCCCGAGCTACTCAGCATGTCAGTCGATCCCCCGGTTCGTCTGCCTCTTCAGGAGGACCTTCTGTCGCAGCAGCAGGGGACGGTCCTCCATCCGAACCTGTCCAGTCTCCACCTCCATGCTTGGAGATTGAGCGGCGACAGTTGAGGCCATTTGACTTGCCTCCTGAAGTCTGTAACGTCATTCTGGCAGCCAGGCATCCCTCCACAAAGTCGGTATACGCCTGCAGGTGGAACAGATTTGTGGCATGGTGCACAGCAAAGGCTGTGGATCCTCTTGCTGCCCATCTTTCAGAGGTTCTTCTCTTCCTTCTTTCTCTTGCCCAGCAGGGCTCTGCTCTGGGCACTATCAAGGGCTACCTTTCTGCCCTTTCAGCCTTTCTCAGGCTACCTGATCAGCCTTCTTTGTTCAAGTCCCCTATTGTGAACAGATTTCTTAAAGGCATCAATCACACTTTTCCTTCTGTTCCGTTTGTGATGCCTCAGTGGGACTTGAACCTGGTTCTGACTTTTCTGATGTGCGCTCCCTTTGAGCCACTTCACAATTGCCCTCTTCGCCTTCTGACTCTGAAGACTGCTTTCCTGGTTGCCATCACCTCTGCCAGGAGAGTGAGTGAGCTCCAGGCTCTTTCTTGTACTCCACCTTTCCTTTCTGTCCATCCGGACAAAGTGGTGCTACGTACCAAACCTTCTTTCCTGCCCAAGGTCGTCACGGCCTTCCACATCGGGCAGTCTATCACCTTGCCTACCTTCTTTCCGCCACCGCATCCCTCTAAAGAGGAAGAGCGGCTCCACCGTCTGGACCCAAAACGTGTGCTCTCGTTTTATCTGGATCGCACACGCCAGTTCCGGGTGGATGACCAACTCTTTGTTGGTTACGTGGGCACTAAGAAGGGGAAAGCGGTGCACAAGCGGACCATCTCCCGGTGGATCATCTTGTGTATCCAGGCATGCTACTCCTTGGCTAGGAAGGAGCCCCCTGCTGGATTGCGGGCTCATTCAACCCGAGCCACGGCGACTACCACTGCCCTGGGCAGGGGTGTGCCCTTACAAGGCATCTGTCAGGCAGCTACGTGGGCATCGCTGCACACGTTTGCGAGACACTACTGCCTGGACAGCCAAGTCCGGAGGGATGGCTTCTTTGGCCGTTCCGTCCTCCAGGACTTTCTGGTGTGAGTATTGGTTCGCAGACCCACCACCGGGGTTGGTATTGCTGGGGTATCTATTCTAAGGTAAGGAATCTAATACTAACGTGTCTCTTTCAGATGCACAAGTTACTACTTGTGTAACGATATATCTGTAAGAGACATTAGTTAGTATTAGATTCCTTACCGACCCACCCATCCTCCCCGTTCTGCGAACCAATATCTAGGGTTAGGGTTGTCCCCTTTCAGGGCCCTAGTTTCAATGGCACCAGTGTTGGTTTTTAACATGGCTCTGCGTTTCTGGCGCGGAAAAGCTGTGTCTAAGAACTGACGTCAGCACGCGGAGGCGGCGTCTAAGTACTCCGACGACGTCATCACGGCACCCACGACGCCGACGACGGACGCGGAGCCGCAGACGACGCCTACCGACGCGCAAGGGTACTGCTACGCAAAAATTTCCGGATCCAGTCTGACGCCTGGGGATATTCTAAGGTAAGGAATCTAATACTAACTAATGTCTCTTACAGCTATATCGTTACACAAGTAGTAACTTGTGCTTCAAACCATCGCAGCCATAGATGTTGCAGTCAATAAGAATCTCCCCTTAACCTTGGCGGCGGTTGACGCCGCCAAAGCGTTTGATCAAGTAGATTGGCTGTATTTATGGAAGGCTCTGGCGGGTTTTGGTTTTCCAAACAACTTCATAATGGCTATAAGATCTCTATGCAGCTCACCGCGTGCAAAGATATTAATCAATGGTTCCCTAACCAACTGGGTTCCTATAGCCTGCGGGACTAGACAGGGATGCCCATTGTCACCCTTGTTGTTTAATTTTTATATAGAGCCTTTTGTTTGTTTGCTTAGATCTGATTTGGTGTTTAAACCCTTTAAGATTTTTGATTTTGAGTTAAAATTTGCGTTATATGCAGACGACCTGCTTATGTTTTCTCCAAACCCTGGGGACGCCCTGCCCAGATTAGTAGATCTAGCCGAAGAGTTTGGAGAGGTCTCTGGCTACTCCATTAATAAGGATAAAACGGAAATCATAGAGTGGAACCAAGATCCTGAGACTGCGGGAGCAAAGTCTAAGATGAGGTACGTGGGGGTTCTTCTGGCCCATAAAATTGAAGATATAACTAAAATCAATCTAGACAGGGTCTCACGGGATGTTTGTGCCCTTTTGCAAAGATGGTCATCTTTCCCTTTAAACATCTTTGGGAGAGTAAACTTGATTAAGATGATCATCCTCCCTAAACTCACATTTCTATTTAATTCTATCCCCTTTTCATTCCACACACCATCTATTAAAAAGTTACAAGGGAAGCTTGGCTCCTTTATCTGGAATTGAAAATCGCCAAGAATATCTTGGAAAAAGCTTAGGAGATCCCTAAAAACAGGAGGACTGGCTTTCCCAGACCTACTGGTCTACTGCCACGCTTTCCATTTTAAAAACTTTAGGTTACTGGCGGATAAAACTGACACATCGTCCCTAGGTTTATTATTTAAAGCGCTGCTGCAGGATGTACCACAGGGTCAGGCACACTTTTTGTTTAAGTATGGAGACCCGAAGTTTAAAAAAAAAATAAGACTTAAGATTCTGGGGACAGCTCTAAGAAATTGGGTTTTTGTTAGGCAGAGGCTGGATATTCCCTATTACGCAGCGCAGGCCCCGATCTGGGAATCTCCTGGTACGCCGGCTTGCCTTGAAGACCA
The DNA here is from genome assembly GCF_964261635.1 of Lissotriton helveticus. NCBI lineage: Eukaryota > Metazoa > Chordata > Amphibia > Caudata > Salamandridae > Lissotriton > Lissotriton helveticus. The sequence continues at coordinate 109,097,209 of NC_136067.1, forward strand.
ACTATCCCGGCCTCTCAGGACATTGGGGATCGAATATTGTGGGGGATCTCCAGGAAGACTCACAGCTGTTAAATTGGGAAGTTTTATCAAGTCTGACTGGGGGAACTCTCACCAGATTTAAATATCTCCAGCTGTCTAGATGATGGTTATCCAGACCTTGGAATCTCAATAAAACTAATCCCAAATTCTATCTTATATTCAGGACTGGCAGGTGGAAAAACCACATTTCTTATTGGTACGCAGCTATGTTAGAAGCTGAGAATATCGCAGAACCGGAGTTACATAAACTGTGGGATAACGTATTAAATCTTGAGAGTGAAATCTCTGTGAGCCTGTGGACCGATTCCTTTACAACCTTACAGGCTGTGGTAAAGCCTGCAACACTGAAGCGGAATCATCTCTTCACTATGTATAGGGCATATATAACTCCCAAAAAATAAATGAAATTTTTCAACCTAGAATATCATTGCCCCAGGTGTAGACATTTGGCTGCAGATGATGTACACATGCTCGCTGACTGCCCTGAGATAAGAAACTATTGGGGTATGGTCCAGGGTTTTTCTGGAAGATATTCTCCAACTACCGTTGGAAATTACCATCAGCACCATTCTTTTCGGGTTGAGCTCTGCCTACAATGTCAACGATCCCCACACAAGGTTTATTTTTTACATCTGAAAGAAACAGGTTAGTATTAGATTCCTTACCTTAGAATATCCCCAGGCGTCAGTCTGGATCCGGAAACTTTTGCGTAGCAGTACCCCTGCGCGTCGGTAGGCGTCGTCTGCAGGCGTCCCCTGCGGCTCCGCGTCGTCGGCGTCGTGCGCCGTGATGACGTCGCTGGAGTATATAGACGCCGCCTCCGCGCGCTGACGTCAGTTCTTCTTTTTTCCGCGCCAGTTAGCGCAGATCCGAAGAGCAGTACTCCGGTCTTTGACCAAGTTTTTTGATAACTCTAACCCTTTCGGTGCCGGTAGGATGCCCGGTTTTAAAAGTTGTGACGGGTGCGACCGCCTGATGTCGGTCACCGACCACCATCGACTCTGCCTCCGGTGCCTGGGCGCGGACCACGACGTCGAGTCCTGCGTCGACTGCCGGGCCTTGACGAGTAAGGCTAGGCGGGAGCGGTCCCGCAAGCTGCTCGAGCTCCGGATGTCGGCCCCGCTTCGAGAGCGGTCCCGGTCCGGCCGGAGGTCGAGGGAGCGGTCGAGAGAACGGTCGCGGAACCGCCACGAGCGCTCCGGAAGTCGTCACCATTCCTCCGGTTCCTCAGGTAAGCGACACAAGAAGTCGGGGCGTCGTCATCGCACCCCCGACGCTCGCGCGATGCGGCCGGGGGTTCGGGTGGCCCTACCCCCGCGGCTCCGCGTGGGTCGCCGACGCTGCCTGCTCCATACCTGTCGGTCCCTGGGCAAGGCGCGCGAGGAGATAGAGGAGTTCCTCATGGCCATGAGGGCGCTGTCTCCTCCGACGGGGCCTACGGCGCCTGCGGGCCGGGTGGTCCCGTCCGGGGGCCCGAGCGGTTCGGGTGCTCCTGCCCCGGCACCGTCGGGTGCTCCGGCGCCGCCGTCTGCTCCGGCCCCGGCGCCGCTGGGCCCTTCAGGGTCGTCGCCGGCTGGTCACCCGGCCTCTCCGGCGCCGATTCCATTGGGGCAACCCGTGTTGCCGCCTCCGCGCGGCGCCGTGACTCCGACGCCGGTTCCGGCTGGCGTCGGGGCTCCGGCTCCGGGCGGCGCCACCCCCATTCCCTCTCCAATTCCGGACGCGGAGTCGGACCGGCGTCGTCCGACGCCGAGTCCGGCGCCGATGGGGCCCATTGGCCCCGAGGAGCCGGTCTACATCGTTGAATCCGAGTATGGTGATGATGAAGATTATGGAGAGGGTTGGGAGGGGTCTGAGGACCCTCTGTCACGCGAGTGTCAGTACGACGTGGACTGGACAGGTGACTTGGGTGATGCCAGTGGTCTGGACGAATCTCCTAACCCTGGTTTTGTCTCGCCTCCCACTGTGGCGTCGGAGGCTGGGGCTGCCTACTCTGTGGTGCTGATGAGGGCTGCCAAGGCCTTGAGCTCCCCATCGCAAAAGTGAAGCCTAACATCCTCACCGAGGTCTTCAAACCGCAGTCATGCCCACAGGAGCCTCTGCTGCCGTTTAATGAAGCCTTGATGGACGTTCTGTTGGGCACGTGGTCCAGGCCCGCTTCAGGTTCGCCTGTTGATAGGAACGTTGCCAGGCGCCACCGTCCGTGTCCGGACGACCCTAAGTTTCTGTCCACCCATCCCACCCCTGAGAGTCTGGTGATCCAGGCCTCAACATCCCAATCCGCATTCCCGTCGGCCCGCCCGACCGGGAATCTAAGAGGTACGACCAGTATGGCAAGAAGGTCTTCTCGTCCCTGAGTGCGGGACTGCGGTCTTGCAATACCGCATGCCTCTTGGGCCGCTACACCCACTCTCTGTGGGATACTGTAGGAAGGTAGATCCCTGACTATGGTTGCCCCCAACTTTTTTGCCTGGTGTTTTGCTGGTTTTCTGACTTAGTTGACCTGGGGCCCTGCTATTCAGGACCCCAGGCCTACTGCTCTCTCTGTAAAATGGATTCCATGTACCCTAGGTACATATCTAATTGGATACTGAGTCACCTTATCAGTCCCTGTACAGTGTACCTTAGGTACCCAGGGCATAGGTGTACCCAGGGCCTACCAGGGGCTGCAGCATGCATTATGCCACCCCTGGCTGGCCATCCAAATCTGACACAACTGGCTGCTTGACAGCTGGGGCAAGGTGGTGTAATCACCCTTTGCTTTAGATATAGTATACCTATATCTAACCCTAAAAATGGACACACAGATCTCCTATCAGTCACTCCTATGGCAGGCCTTGACAATCCTGAAGGCAGAGTGCTTGGAATCGTGTGAGATAGTGCTCTGGCATGAGCTGAGCCTGTCTGCGGCTTTCGGGATCCATCCCTTAGCCGTTTCCATGATATCGCATACCATATACTCTTAAGTGCATTATAATCCTGGCAGTTATATGCCAACTCTGGTATCACTTTATCAAAACATGTCGAGTAAGGTGTCATACGAATTGGAATACTAACCCCTCGCCAATTCTGGCGACGGGGTTAGCATTCCACCCTTCTAGAGGGACACGACATGTATGTAACCTGTAACCCCGGTTAAAGTCAGACAGAGCCTTAGCATCCACAAAATGGATGCTGCCACCGAGACACAAGTCTGCCCTCCTGCTGCTGGGAGTCCTCCCAGAGCAGGAGGCAAGGACAAAGGGTTTCCTGCCAGGGGCGGTGCCAGCACCGTCCCAGACAGGGTTTTGTGTATTCCAGGTAGGCAGGGCTACAGAGGAAGGTGACTGCAAGTGGCACCCCGGTGCTAACTGTGCATAGGCCGGCTGAAACCAGTTCCAGGGGCACTACAGCCCCTGGCCTGGGGAAAGCCCGCCAAAGGAGAGGGGTGTAACCACCCCCCTCCTGGTCCCACCCATAGGGCAGGACTTAGTCGCGTGCCAGCCCCCTTTTCCCAGATAAAGGTAGGAGCAGGCCCCCTTCCAAATTAGATCATCTTTGGAATCAAGACACGACTTTCTGCGAAAGGACTTCAAGATTTCTTCTTCAAGATTCTCCCTTGTGACTAAGGAGTAGTCACCCTGCATCCGCAGGCACCATCCTAAGAACACTGCGGTCTGCTGTAAGTCCTTCCTCCGGAATCCGACTGCCCAGCTCGACAAGACCCGGCTTCCCTGGCACCTCCGACCTCTACTCACCTCTACAGCCAAGCTGAGAACCGTGAGTGCGACGAGACCTCAAGGGACCGACTATTGCCAAGACTGCACGACTTCTTCACAGCAAGCCCGCCGAGTAATCTCCTGGCGAGTGCTTTGTGGTCCGAGAAGCCCCAACCCTGAGCAGCTCCAGCACCGAAGAGCAGCCCCCCAGCATCTCCACGATCGGCGTGGGGCCCTTCTGCTTTTTGCTGCTCACCGCGTTGTTTGGCTACTAGCCCGCTGGCTTGTGGCCTTCTGAACGACGCCCGACGACATCACTGCTGCTGGTCTGGTTGCTCCAGACTGGCTCTTGCTCCCTTCCAGAAGAGGAGCACCCCGGACCCTCCTGGTCCACTCAAGACGCCATTTTGAGTCCACCGCGTGGGCTTGAATTAGCCAAGGCTTTGTTGCCCAATCCTGGGTTCTTCGACGCCGACAGCTTCATCCATCGTGGGACAGCTCGCCCCTCCATCCTGGTCGCCGACAACGCCTCCGGGTCCGTGAGATCTGCAGAGCACAGCGTCGCCCACTCACCTAGTCGAGGTGACTACCATCCGGTGCCCTCCTGGTGCCCCCTGACTACTGGCTAGTAGTCACGAACTTGGTCCCCTCCGCTTTCAGGTATCGTCCATCTTCAAGATCCAGGCTTGGATCACTTCGAACTCTCTTCACTGGTCGCCTGCCAGCACCTTTCTTCCAGGCTCCTGGTTCGTCTACGAGGATTCCCGACGTCTTTTGAGACATATGCAGCTGCAGCCCCTGGGCTAGGTAACTTCGGCATTTCGGTGCCCCAGCATAGCCTCACTATCCAAGGGTCAGGATCCACTGTCGTTTTCTCCCTACCAGGTCGGGTTCGCCCGTGAACACTAACTTTAACTTTACTAGCTATCATAGACTTTGTCCCGCATCCCGCGTGAGAGTGCACACTCTGCACCCGAGTCCCCTGGGCCTCCTAGAAGTAATCTAACGATTCTATAGTCAAGTCCTAGCGATTCCAAAGCCTATTAGTACTGTACTTACCTGCTAGTAATTTCGCATTCCACTTTCAGAGTATATGGTTTTTCGTGCCCCTCGGGCATTTGTGTATACTGTGCTAACTTAAGTATTTTTATAAGAGTTTTGTTGTGTGCTTAGCTCCCTGTCTCATAAAGAGCCAGGGTAGTCTTGTTATAAATAAATACACTGTTTATTTTCATAACAACTTGTGTGGTGTCCTTTCACTGGGTGTTCAAGGGATAATGTGATGGTAAAACAGCTGGCTTAACACGCCCTCTAGAGTCTTAGCCTTAGACTGCTCGTATCCATGCTACTAGGATAGCTGGTCTATAAGGTTGACTTACAACCAATCATCAATAAGGGTTGTTTGGACTGATATATAGTGATCACTAGAATAGTGAGCACTGCACATCAGGCCAACTTCTCACAGATACGGTCGCGGAGTGTCTGCCGCAATGCCCGCAGGAGGTACGGGACAAGCTCGGCCGGGCTATGGTTGAGGGCCGAGACGCGGCGAGGTATTCCATCAGGTGTGGTCTTGATACGACCGACTCGCTGGGCAGAGCGATGTCCACGACGGTGGCGATTCGTCGCCACGCCTGGCTGAGATCCGCCAATTTTTCGCCGGATGTCCAGAATGCCTTGATGGACATGCCGTTCGATGGCAGTCGCCTGTTTGGCGACAAAGCGGACAACGCGCTTGAGCGCTTCAAGGACTCCAGGGTCACGGCCAAGTCCTTGGGTCTCTCGACCCAGCGCCAGCAAACGGGTTCGTTTCGCTCCTTTCGTGGCCACGGAAGGGGCGGTCCCACACGTGCTGCCAGCCACGCACCGCAGAACACTTCTCAACGCGGTGGCGGCCGTGGATTCCGCCGTGGTGGCGGTCGGGGACAGCGGCGAGGTCAGGCCACACCTCCCCCCGCAGCAGCCTCCAAATCCTCCTAGTCCGAGCTTTCAGGCCCATGTGACGCCAGTGGGTGGCAGGGTTCGCCATCACCACTCCCGCTGGCGCACTATCACATCGGACAGGTGGGTGCTGCAGCTCGTCCGAAGGGGCTACTCCCTCCCCTTCGAGACCACTCCTCCAGCCATGCCACCGCAGAACCACCGTGTGTCGGGGGACCACTTGACACTTCTGCAGGAGGAAGTTACGGCCCTCTTGGCCAAGGGGGCCATCGAGCGCGTTCCTGGGCCAGAAGTAGGGTGTGGTTGCTATTCCCACTACTTTCTGGTACCCAAGAAGGACAAGGGGGGCCTGCGTCCTATCTTGGATCTACAGAACTTCAACGGCTTCCTCCGGAAGGAGAAGTTCAAGATGTTGACTTTGGCTCAGGTCTTGGCTGCTCTAGACCCACTAGACTGGATGGTAGCGTTGGACTTGCAGGATGCGTATTTTCACGTCCCCGTCCTGCCGGCCCACCGGCGTTACCTGCGGTTCACGGTAGGCCACGAGCACTTTCAGTTTATCGTGCTCCCATTCGGCCTTACCAGCGCCCCACGGGTGTTCACGAAGGTGATGGCGGTGGTCGCAGCTCATCTGCGCCGGTTAGGGGTTTCAGTCTTCCCCCTACCTCGACGACTGGTTGTTGAAGGCGGGCTCGCCCCAGACAGTCGTCCACCACCTCCAGATGACGGCAGACCTCCTGCACGAGCTGGGGTTTTCCATCAACGTGCCGAAATCACACCTGTGCCCCTCTCAAAAGCTCCTTTTCATCGGAGCGGTTCTCGACTCGGCGCAGTTTCGGGTTTATCCTCCGGAACGGCGGGTCCGGGATATTCAGGCTTTGATTCCCATCTTTCAGCCGTTATCCCGGGTCTCGGTCAGGTTGACGCTGCGGCTTCTGGGACTGATGGCCTCCTGCATCCTTCTGGTGCATCACGCCAGGTGGCGGATGCGGGCTCTGCAGTGGGACCTGAAGTTTCAGTGGGCCCAGCATCTGGGCAACCTATCCGACCACGTCCTGATCTCGGAGGGCACTGCGAGACAGTTGCAGTGGTGGCTTACGGACCGCGATTGGGTCAGGGGCAGATCCCTCTCCCTTCCCCAACCGGAGCGCGTAGTTGTGACGGACGCGTCCCTCCAGGGCTGGGGAGGCCACTTGGGAGAGGCGGAGATCAGAGGCATCTGGTCTCCGGCGGAGTCCCGGCTCCATATCAACATGTTGGAGCTGCGGGCGAGTCGCCTAGCACTGAAGGCATTCCTCCCCTTTGTCAACGGGAGTGTGGTGCAGGTGTTCACGGACAACACCACCGCCATGTGGTACTGCAACAAGCAGGGCGGAGTGGGGTCGTGGACCCTTTGCCAGGAGGCTCTGCGCCTCTGGCAATGGCTGGAACGTCAGGGCGTGACTCTGACGGTTCAACACCTGGCAGGTTCTCTGAACGCCAGGGCGGACGAACTCAGCCGTCGGTGCTCGGTGGATCACGAATGGCGTCTGAACTCGGACGTGGCGAAAGGCCTCTTTCTGCAATGGGGAGAGCCTTGGTTAGATCTATTCGCCACAGAAGAGAACGCGCAATGTCATCAGTTTTGCACGTTGGAGTTTCCAAGACGGCACTCGCTCGGCGACGCCTTTCGGCGCAAGTGGAGCTGCGGTCTGTTGTACGCCTTTCCGCCTATACCACTTCTGCCCAGAGTGCTGAAGAAGATCAGGCGCGACCGGGCTCAAGTTATCCTTGTGGCTCCGGACTGGGCTCGAAGGTACTGGTATCCCGAGCTACTCAGCATGTCAGTCGGTCCCTCGATCCGCCTGCCCCTTCAGGAGGACCTTCTGTCGCAGCAGCAGGGGACGGTCCTCCACCCGAACCTGTCCAGTCTCCACCTCCATGCTTGGAGATTGAGCGGCGACAGTTGAGGCCATTTGACTTGCCGCCTGAAGTCTGTGATGTGATTCTGGCAGCCAGGCGTCCCTCCACAAAGTCTGTATACGCCTGCCGGTGGAACAGATTTGTGGCATGGTGCACAGCAAAGGCTGTGGATCCCCTTTCTGCCCCTCTCTCCGAGGTTCTCCTCTTTCTTCTCTCTCTGGCCCAGCAGGGCTCTGCTCTGGGCTCTATCAAGGGCTACCTTTCTGCCCTTTCCGCCTTCTTACGGCTACCTGATCAGCCATCTTTGTTCAAGTCCCCTATTGTACTGAGATTCTTGAAGGGCATCACGCACATGTATCCACCTGTTCCGTTCGTGATGCCTCAGTGGGACTTGAACCTGGTTCTGACTTTCTTGATGTGCGCTCCCTTTGAGCCGCTTCATTCCTGTCCTCTCCGTCTTCTCACTTTAAAGACGGCCTTCCTGGTTGCCATCACCTCTGCCAGGAGAGTGAGTGAGCTCCAGGCTCTTTCTGTGAAACCTCCTTTCTTGTCCGTTCATCCTGACAATGTGGTTCTTAGAACTAGACCTTCTTTCCTGCCCAAAGTAGTTTCTGCTTTTCACATCGGGCAGTCCATCACCTTACCCTCCTTCTTCCCGCCTCCGCATCCTTCAAAAGATGAAGAGCGGCTCCATCGTCTGGACCCAAAACGTGCGCTTTCGTTTTATGTGGATCGCACACGCCAGTTCCGGGTGGATGACCAACTATTTGTTGGCTACGTGGGTGAGAAGAAGGGAAGGGCGGTACAGAAACGAACCATCTCTCGGTGGGTCGTCCTGTGCATCAAAGCATGCTACTCTTTGGCTCGGAAGGAGCCTCCTGTTCGGCTGAGGGCCCATTCCACTCGGGCCACGGCGGCTACTACCGCCCTGGGCCGGGGAGTCCCTTTGAAGGACATTTGCCAGGCGGCTACGTGGGCCTCGCTGCACACCTTTGCGAGGCATTACTGCCTGGACAGTCAAGTCCGGAAGGACGGCTTCTTTGGCCGTTCGGTCCTCCAGGATTTTCTGGTGTAGGATTGTATTGGTTCGCAGACCCACCACCGGGGTTGGTATTGCTGGGGTATCTATTCTAAGGTAAGGAATCTAATACTAACCTGTTTCTTTCAGATGAACAAGTTACTTACCTTCGGTAACGATATATCTGTAAGAAACAGTAGTTAGTATTAGATTCCTTACCGCCCCACCCATCCTCCCCGTTCTGCGAACTGATACCTAGGGTTAAGGACATCCCTTTCAGGGCCCTAGTTTCACATGGCACCAGTGTTAGTTCTCACATGGCTCTGCGTGTTCTGGCGCGGGAAAAGCTGTGTGCAAAGAACTGACGTCAGCGCGCGGAGGCGGCGTCTATATACTCCAGCGACGTCATCACGGCGCACGACGCCGACGACGCGGAGCCGCAGGGGACGCCTGCAGACGACGCCTACCGACGCGCAGGGGTACTGCTACGCAAAAGTTTCCGGATCCAGACTGACGCCTGGGGATATTCTAAGGTAAGGAATCTAATACTAACTACTGTTTCTTACAGATATATCGTTACCGAAGGTAAGTAACTTGTTCGTCATGCTTCTTGCTAGGCGCGAAATCTGTAGAGCATGGAAAGACCCAATACCCCCCACCTTTTCAAACTGTCTCAAACATGTTATTTTTACCAGCAAATCCGACATGGCATGTGACCCCTCACGTTTGGAAAAAATCTGGGCGCCCTTAGTGGCCTGGCAGGATAGGTGAAAGGTGAAATGTAATTTGGTCTTCCTATGATTTATCCTGGGCCCTGCTGGTTCCCTTATATTCTTAGTAACGCAGGGTGTCAGATACGGCGCGAACAGGAGTGGATTGGGAAAGCAATGGCAGCTTGAGGGATCAGGCATTGTTTCTCCTGAGTATGGTCTTTAACCTCAGGGCCAGATAAGGTTGACCAACTCATTTGAGCTGCCTAAGTTTACCTTCAAGAATTTCACAATGGTATATGAGGAAAACCAAAAAAAAAAAAAAAGTGTTTGGCGACGTTTCCGTCCTTATGCTTTCGTCAATAAGACCATCTTCAGGACTGTAAACGTTAAAAAGAGTTGATCCCTTGTAGCTCTTTCGGAATGTTGAGGAGCTTATTTAGGTTTTTGAGGAAGAAATAGACGCTTGATGATTGAGCCTGTGATGTCTCATGGAGTAAGTCACAGCATGAGTAATGACATTTGGTCTACCACTCCTTAATAGAGAAAGACTTCAGTTATATATACTCCGGAGATTCACGATATGCCTCAGAACTCCAACAGCCTTAATCTGTAGTAATCTTTTATAGTAGAACTGCATGTCTTCATGCGGTTCTACTATAAAAGATTATTGGCCTCTATAAACGAAGATCTTTTCTCCAAACTACAGATTCTGCAGAACACCGCAGCCAGACTAATCTTGGATCTGCCTCCTAGATCGCCGTCCGGTCCCAATTTGAAACACCTCCATTGGCTTCCAATTAGGAAGAGAGGGTCTGCAAGGGCCTTGACACCTAATGGTGATCTGTGCGCTATACAAGACTCTCTGACTTTGACTTTTGACTCCTGCTGGTAACACATACCTGTCAGCATATGCGGTCTCTGCAGAGGGACCTGAAATCCCAGTGGGCGCAGCATCAGTGGAATCTCTCTGACCTGTTCCTCATCTCGAAGGGAATTACAAAAGACCTGTAGTGTGGGCTGACAAACCGTGATTGGATCAGCAACTGACCCCTCTCCCATCCCCACCCAGAACTGACTGTAATGAGAGATACTTCACTCTTGGGTTGGCGCTGCCATCTGGGAAAGGTGGAAATCAGAGGACTCTGGTCTCTGGATTAACTTGTTGGAGCTGAGGGCAATTCAGTTTGCATTAAAAGCCTTTCTTCCTTTGATCAAGGGACGGCTAGTGCAGGTGTTCACGTACACCACCACCACTTGGTACTGAAACAAACAGGGTGGGGTGGAGTCGTGGACCCTGTGTCAAAAGGGCCCTGTGCCTCTGGACATGGCTGGAACATCCGGGCATTTGCCTGGTGGTTTAAAGTTGGCAGGCCCGAGAGGACAAACTCAGCTGTCTATGCCTAGCAGGACTCCACCATCTGGACCCAAAAAGGAGTGCTGTCGCTCTACTTTGATCATACCAGAGAGTTCCCTGTGGACGATCAACTCTTCGTTCGGTACATTGGTGCAAAGAAAGGAAAGACTGTGCAGAAATGAACCATTCCATTTAACAATGGATTGTGCTCCGCATTAAAATCTGCCGCACACAGGTCAAAAAGCAACCCCTTGAGGGGCTGCTAACTCATTCCACCAGAGACAAGGCAGCCTTAGCTGATGGAGTCCATCTCCCAGATATCTGTCAGGCTGCAACATGGGCGTCTTTGCATACACTTACTAAGCACTACTGCCTTGACAGTCATGTCTGCGGCTAGAAATCTCAGAAGAAAAAGTTACTTACCTTCAGTGACGCCTTATCTGGCAGAGACTCTTATCTAGCTGCAGATTCCTTACGGACTCTACTGCCCTCTCTGCTCTGCAAATGCATTTCTTCACTTAGGTTACCTTTATGAGGTCCTTAGTGCTGCACACCAGTACATCAGCAACCTTCGAGGCGTTGAGCTTCTGGCATTGAAAGGTAACTAAAAGTAACTGATTTAAGTGCACTGGGGTGGTGTTTATATAGGTACCATGCAAGTCACTTCCAGTGTGGCTGACGCAGACCCAAACAATGCCACCTACCTGTGTGCAGAAGTACTGCTCGAAATGTTTCCGAATCCAATCAGATGCCTGGAGATAATTCCAGGGTACAGAATCTGACGCTAAATAGTCTCTACCAGATAAGGCCTAAGCGAATGTAAGTAACTTGTTCTTCATCCTCAATCCTGCAAGATCTTTGCTCGTTCTCCACTGCAGAAGCCAGATCTCTGAAGAAGAGAAATCTGACATTTGAAGAAGCTATTTCCGAGGAGTTACCTACATTTCCAATACTAAACAGACGTAGGCAGAGAGACACAAACCCTTTTCCTCATCCTCTGCCAAGACCTGCTGCTTCTCCATCATCACAGTCACCACAGCTCTCACCTTCCCTTCCTCACTCACACAGAATGATGCAGATCAGGATAGTCACTCCAAATCACAGGAGCCCCACTATAACCCCGTACTGCCAGATGATGTCGACAACCTGTGGTAGGATTGCAGTGTGGACCCTTAGCATAACACCACTTTTTAATTGTACCCAATGAAAGCTTCATCGCCCGACAACACAAAATACCACGTTGTCATTCAAAGAGCAGCATACCACCATAAAGTGAAACAGCATGTCAGAGGAAGACTTCGTCCTGCTGGAGACCTTGTCTATGAACAGAGATGTCTGTAGAATTAGTGCCCTTGCTTAAGAGCATGTTCAAACAAACAAGGGAAAGTTTTATTTAGCTTGTCATGACTAAGGGTCTTACACCTAGAATAGGGAAGAAATATTTGCTGGCGCTTGATTACCGAGGAGTTGTATAGCGCCTGCATTAAAAAATAAGGAAGCATTCACACACCTCAGTTGTCAGCTTTAGCACACTTGATGTCGCAGTGGACGATATCCATCGGAGCTGCAGGCTGGCAAAATTTGAACTGCAAGGGAGTAGCTTGGACAACTGTTGGACTACAAGCGTCCCTTCCCCCGTTGAGCTCATCGGGCCAGATTTCAACATAAAAGATATCTAAATAGAACAAATACAGATTGGGTATCGTATTCTATGTATATTTTCCTTAACACTTAAGAAGACCTATTTTGATGTCACTACCAGAAGTGGTACTAGGGATCGGTATTATGGTCCTGTCGAAGAGCCTTGGGGGTAATGGCTTGAAACATGTTGACCGCGAGATACACACACATAGATGTGTGCCTCTCCTTTCCCCGTTTTTAACAATACCAGCAAGAGGATTGAATAAATATTTAGTTCCTACTTAACCAGGTATTTTTTTAATCCTAAAGTAGATCCTCCCACCCTTATATCATCTATTGCTTTATAGTATTCAACTTATAAAGTGCTCCCACACTTATGGATGAACTGCTCAGGGATATTTGTCTACGTTTTTCCTCCACTACCTCTAATTTAGTGAGGAAGTTGAGACAAATGTCCTTAAAGTTCATTGCAACGCTGTGCTATGTAGATTTTTATAGTGTGCTAATCACCTATGAGGGTATCCTTTTGCTTGCCGGTGGGTAGGCGGGTGCTTGCCCGGGTTTATTTGGAGAGTCATTCTTTAGCTTCTTGGTGAATTTGAATGATGATGCAGTGGACCTGCTGTGTTGTGGGAGGTCGTTCCAAGCCTTAGGGGTGATGTGTGAGATGGCTCAACCTCCCGCTCTGTTCTTATGTATGCGGAGAATGTGCATAAGTGAGAGACCAGGTGCATGGAGAGTTGGTGCAAGCGGATGTGCATGTTGAGGTAAGCAGGACCTATGTTGTGTAAACCCTTGTGGGTGTGTATGACGCGTTTGATGTGAGTGCATTTGTGTTTGGGGAACCAGTGGAGTTCCTTGAGGTGTGGAGTGGTGTGGGTGCATTGAGGGAGGTTTGGATGAGTCTTGCTGCAGTGTTCTGGATGGTTTGGAGTCTGTTCAGGAGTTATTTGTTGAATCCCTCATAGAATGCATTGCCATAGTCCAATTTGCTTGTTATGAGGGCTTGTGTGACTGTTTTCTAGTATCCACTTAAAAGGTTTTCTCAGCATCTTCAGCCGGTGGAGGTAAATGTGGTGACTTGCCCGGTCATGTCCAGTTTTTCATCCAGGAATATTCCCAGGTTTTTGGCATGAACGGTAGGGGTTGAGGCAGGTCTGAGGTCTTCAGAGATCCAGGTGGAGTTCCACTTGTAGATTTTGCTTCGAAAGATCATCACTTCGGTTTGGTCTGTGTTGAGCTTGAGGCAGTTGGACCTTATCCACGTAGCTACTGTGGTCATGCAGGTGTTGAAGTTGGTTTTGGTCGCAGGAGTCTTGTCTGAATGGGAGTGTATGAGTTGGGTGTCTGCGTAAGAGTGGATGTTGATGTTGTGGGATCTGATGACAGCCAGTGGTGTCATGTATATGTTGAACAGGGTTGTGCTAAGAGATGAGCCTTTTGGTACTCTACAGATGAGATTTCTGGCTTACCAAGTGTAGGGTGTCATGCTGACTTTCAGTTTATTTTTTATTTTTTATTATGCGGAAGGAACAGATCCAAAAAAAGCGTTGTCATTATACATTGATCACACAAGAGAGTTCCGGATGGACAATCTGCTCTTTTTAGGGGATATTGGCGTTAAGACAGACGTCCGTGCAGAAACAGACCATCTCAAGATGGATAGTTCTCTGCATAAAGATCTACAACACATTGGCGAAAAAGCAACCCCCTGAGGACATTCGTCTTTATTATACTAGATCAAAGGCTTTAACCACTGTTAGCTTGCGAAGGACCTGTCCTAGACATTTATCAGGCCGTAACATGGGCATTGTTAACACACCTTCATGAAGCATTACTGTCTAAATGGTCAGGTCCATCGTGACGGACACTTTTTCTGTTCAGTCCTGCAGGACTCTTTAGTTTGATTTGTTTTGCAGACCCACCTCTGGGGCGGTATTGCTTGGGTATCTATTCTAAGGTAACAAATCTGTGCCTAGAATTATTGTCAGATGAACAAGTTAATTACCTCTGGTAATGCCTAAGTTGGCAGAGGCTCTTTCTAGCCACAGATCCTCCCCGCTCTGCAAACTGATTCAGTACGGTCACCCTTCTGAAGACCATAGCAATCCACACCAGTATGTCCTCATTCTTCATTGCTCTACTTTTCTGGGATGAAAAGAAACTAGTTTGCATGCTGGGGTGGTGCCTATAGGGGCACTGCGCACGTCACTTCTGCCGCTGATGGTACCAACGTTGACCAGAACAATGCCACCTACCAGCACATAGGGGTACTGCCCGAAATTTTCTGGATCCAGTCTGATGCCTGGGGAATATTCTAAGGTAAGGAATTTGCATCTAGATAGAGTCTACCAGATAAGGTGTTACCGAAGTTAAATGTGGATTCCTTTTTGGTCTAAGTAAAATGATATCTGATTGGCAAATCGAAGAGAGCATTTAAACAGATAAACTGTATTCTTTTCTTTCTTGACCAGGTGGTATTGATAAGAATGTGGTAAAAGATGTGCGCCCAACAAATGCTCCATCATTAGTTCTCACAGAGCTAGGAACCTGCTTGATGAAAGAACCGGTAAGCTATAGTCAATGCATAAGTTCCTGAAATGAGACCCTTCATTTAATTTTACATTTAATGTTTTTTTGGGAGTGGGGCAAGCTCCCCTCTTTACTATTTACTACTAACCATTCTTTACCACATTCACCTTTAAACCATGAAATTACTTTTACCACTACCAACCCATAAAACCTAAAATTACCCCTACAGTCCCATAACTCTAAAATTATACTTACCACCCTTCACCAGTACCCACCCCCAAACCCTTGATTTACCCTTACCACCGCCACGCTTAGACCCTGATATTACCCTTAACCTCTCTTTACCACTACCCACTCCAAAAGCCTAAATTTAGCTTTATCATTATTTGTAACATATATATACTTCTACTTTTCTTAAACATACATACTATGCATGGTAAAGACATTACTAGTAAAGGCATCTGCGTGGTAAAGGCATTGCATGGTAAAGGCATCTGACAGACTTTTGTTTGTTTTCAAATCTTTTTATTTGGGAAATTACAAATAATTATCTAAACATCAGTATTAGAAACGTAGTGCTTAAAAGTCACACAGCTTTGCTATATTGTTTTGATGCATATGCTAGTTTCTCTTCTGTTGGAGCTTTAGTCAAGTAAATGTAGGGTTTTCAACAATCATGGTCTTCCTCTGACTCTTGCTGAAGCCAACTGTTGCTCCCCACAAAGACCACCACGATTCTGTAGCAATGGTTTACTTCAGTGTGGCTCTGGCTTCAACTTCATCAGCCAGGGGTGCTAGAAGTGCTGAACTCATTTCAGGTAGACCCAACCGAAGTACAGCTTTGGCATCAAGAAAGATACCATCAGCACAAGATCCTAGACCATTTCCAGATCTATCCACTTTAGTGCCTTCCAAGTAGCCAATATTATGCCTTATACTGAAGAAATAATACAGTAGAAGAACGTCCAAGCCGTCGCGTTTAAATGTTGTTAGAAAGTTATTTAACAGACTAAAGACGATTAAATCAATAATCTGGGCTTTAAGCACCTTTTTGCTTTGTCATTCACTTTTTTTTATACTAGTTCCACAGACACATCCTCCGACACAAGTGGATACTTGCAAATTAGTGCACGTTATACCAATTCATGTGACAAAACATAAATGAACGACAAAACATAAATCAGCATTGTGGTTTGACATGGCAACGAAAATTGCAAACAACAATAAACAGTGGTTGTGTACATTAAAAAAATAGTCTGAATTTGCAATACAATAGTAGCAACTGGACAATCTTTAGCAGTCTGATTATCTGAAATATTCAAGGTGCTGCTGCTAACGGGGAAAAGCGGTTACGCCTAGTAGATGAAGGTTTTTACAACATTCCTACTGAGGCAAACTTAATTAAATGCAGGGATCCCCGCGTTGTATAGTGCTGACGCTTTTCAAGTAATTAAGCGGATTCTCTTTGGGCGTAGACTAGATTATCTGATAGTGAGATAGGCATAAATCCCTAGGGTGCAGTCCCAGTGGGCCAAGGAAACTTTCATGGCAGCTCAGTTTTTTAAAATCTTGTCAGACAAGCCCGATGGGACCTTGTTGTTAGTTTTACGAGCTGCCGGCAAGCAATTTATGTTTCATTTCAAAGACGCGTTGTATCTGTTAAGCGTGATAACTTTTTGCGGGACATAAAAAGAACACCTGTTACTTGCTAGGACCAGACGTGCCAGATATAAAGAAGGTAACACGACCATGATACGCTGAAGATGTTAGAACTTGTTTGCTTCTGGCTTGAATATTGTGCAATATCCATGCACTAGCAGAAACGTTAATGAAAACAGTGTTGGTAAAAGTTTTCCAATCCTTGGAGCGCTGTGTGGCCAGATACTGAGTAAGACACCTCTTCAGAAAAGGTTTTCCCCAGACCAGATGGGTACCCCACTCCTGCAGGGGATTTCTGTACGCCATTCCCAAACAAGCTATGTTTATGGTAGTAGCCACAAAGGTTGCAGAGACTTTGATTGAGCCTTTCTATTGTGAGTCTCTATATTAACACTCTTCCATGGCTAGGTGGTATCTTCACTGCTTAGTCAATCATTCCTGGTGCTTAGACACTGCAGAGGAAAAGAAAGAAAAGCCATGTCATGAAGAGGACAGGAAATGAAAATCTAGATATACAAAGTAAAATACCTCAAGATACTGTAAGAATAAGGTGTAGCAAACAGCTTGAGAAAATCATTTAAAGGAAACTGCAGTTGAGTATTAAGTGACAAGGTACTAAACAACCTCTTCCAAGATTGAGGCTTACTAAACATTCACGAATATTAATGAGTTCCCACGAGAGAGCACAGAAAGTTATTTACCTCTTACACCAGTACTCCACCTTTGGTATCCTCATTAAAATCATAAATCGCATTCCATCCTCCACACTAGTGAAATGCATATTTCTGATATTCATCATTCCAAATGGAAGACTCCATGTGAGACCTCAGCAAACAGTGTGTGAGAGAACAGCGAGAATAACAGCTGTCATCTGTCTCTGAAAGGGTCTCTTTTTTTTAAGAAATTAACTGTTGAAACCATGGTAATAGATGTCTATCGGTGGGATGGGAGCACACGTATAACATGTGCTGTATCGGGATCTTTGATCAGACAGTGTCCTTACCACATTAACATGCTAGAGTTGAGTTGCTCTTTTAAATTCTAACCCAGGCAGACAACACTACGACACACTAACTCAACAAACAAGGTTGGACCAGGTCCAGCACTCCCTCACTGGAAACACATACAATTTGGCACTAACTTATAGTGAGGAACTTATCCACTCAAACTGTTTTTCTTCTAGGAATTCAAAATTCCCAAGCAGTTGTCGTAAGCAGACTCCTACAAGAAAATTTCATATGTGAAGTTTACAACATATGATTAGACATCTTATATTTGGATATTGTCTTAGATTTGCGAACCCTTTGGGACTCTTCTCACTTATAACTACACCAATAGTTCCTTGACACAGAAATCTACGTAAAAGGCACCTCTACTCCGGACATCTCATGTGTCAAACACTGCCTGACCTCTTCCAGACGTGGATGGTGAGTACAGCCCAACCCAAAAAGATTTAGAATTCCCCCTATTTCCAAAAAAAGCAAGAAACAACGTGTCCAACCCTGGCTCAATGTCATGAACTTTGATAGATTTGAACCCAACTTTTACCCATTACTAGCTCACCTGGATTCACCCCGAATGACAACCAAACCCTCACAAATCATATTGCCTAGAAAAGCAAGATTGCCTCCCCTTTCCTGAAGAAAATTAAGCAATTTTTTAGAGAAAGCAATTTCAGAACTGCTGTTTAAGCTGTCTTGCTCTTGCATCTAGATGGTGGTTGTGCCCTGCTCCACAGACACAGAGAATCCATATTTGCCTCCCTTAAGGCAGCATGCCTTATCAAGGACCTGAAGAAATATGAACACATCGCCTCACTGTGATGAGATTCCAATAACTCCCTTTTCCATTCTGTACCATAATCAAAACAAGCTGCATCATCTACAAAACAAATATATCTTAAAGAGACGATTAGTTATAGATTCCTTACCTTAGAACTATCCCCAGGTGTCAGACTGGAAAAAAATTCGTAGCAGTACCCCTAGGCATCAGTAGGTTGCGTCAGTCGACTCCGCGTTCGGCGCCGGGATGACATCGCGTTATCTGCTTAGACATCGCCCCTGCACGCTGACGTCAGTTTTTTCTTTTTCTACGCCAGCCAGTGCAGATCCGGAGAGAGTGGTACCTCATTCACTTTTTGACTGTTATTTTTCGACTTTTTGTCAGCATCTTTTTTTAATCGTTCAACTCCTAGTGCACAGGGATGTCACAACGCTGACCGGTTCACACTTTGTGACTCCTGTCACAAATTGATGTCATTTACGGAACGTCACCTTGTGTGCCTGTGGTGCCTGGACCGCTCCCACGACCCGAAGTCGTCCTCTGACTGTCGGGCCATGAATCCGAAGTCTTTGCGGTAGCTGCCGCAAAAGCTTCTGGAGATCCTGCAGTCAGCTGCATGCCGCTCGAGGTCCCGGTCGAGAGGGAGGTCGCAGGACTGGTTCCGGAGTCAACACCAACACTCATCTTCGTCTTCAGGTAAGTCAAAGCACATAAAGAAGGCGAAGAAGCACCATCGCTCTTAGCATTCTCCCCGTCCGTCGGCTGACGCGATGCGGAATGCGAAAGGTCTTCGTCCATTGGCTCCGTTCACGGAGCCTACTGGATCGGCTATGAGCTTCCCTCCCTTCCTGGGAGCCAGAGCGACCCCTGTCCAACAACATAGTTTTTATGAAGCCTTCCACTCCATCTTTGGGCAGCCCGACTCCACCGCATGCCTTAGGGCCCAGCAGACTCAGCTGGGGGTTCTAGGCCTACGATGCTGGCGGCTTCGGCCCCTGCACCGCAGGGCCCCCAGAGACCCAGGCCTGGATCCAGATCGGCGCCAGTCATCCTTACGACACCTCCCCCAGTGCCGAATCCATTGGCCACACCTCTGCGCCCTCTGAGGCTGGTTGTGACTCCAGCCGGCGCCGACTCAGGCCTCCTCCTCTACTTGGACACGGAGCCAGACCCGTGTTGGCTGGCACTTTTGTACCACTGTTCTACCCTGGTGTTTCCTATCGCCCTGAGTGGCAACCAGAGGATGGTGTGGGGTCTATTGACACTCTGGCAGACCAGTTGGGCGATCCGGACTGGAAAGAGGAGTTGGGTGAGGCCAGTGGTCTGGACACCTCTCCAGTCTTTAGCATGCTTTCTCCACCCACCGTGGCTACAGAGGAGGGAGCCTCTTATGCTGTGGTGTTGCGTAGGGCGGCTGAAGTTTTGAACCTTGAGCGTCCTACAGTGGCGGTCAGGACCAACCTCCTGACCGAGGTGCTTCAACCGGCAGCGGCCTCTAAGGAGCCCCTGCTGCCGTTCAATGAGGCCCTCACGGACATCCTTCTGGGCACCTGGTCCAAGCCAAGCACAGGGGCTCCTGTGGATAGGATGATTGCCCGATGCCAACACCCTACGCCTGAGAGCTTGGTGGTCCAAGCCTCAACCTCCAAGGGCGTGTTCCTACTGCTCCCCCTGATAGGGAATCCAAGATGCTGGATCATCTTGGGAAGAAGATGTTTTCTTCTGCCAGCTTAGGACTGCATTTGGTGAACACTGCATGTCTCTTGGGCCGTAACACCCACCTTGTGTGGGATACAGTCCCTCAGGTACTGCCACAGTGCTTAGAGGAGTACCGAGCTGTTCTCTCCTGTGCAGTGGCTGAGGGTAGAAATGCAGCGAAGTTCAACATACGGTGTGGGCTGGACACCTACTACTAGATATGCAGGACGATTTCAACGTCAGTAGCCCTGAAACGCCATGCATGGCTGAGGTCCCCTGGCTTCACGGGCGATGTCCAATCGACTCTTTTGGATATGCCATTTGATTACCATTGCTTGTTTTGCGACAAAGCGGACATCGCGCTTGAGTGCTTTAAGCATTCTAGGGCTACAGCAAGATTCTTGGGACTCACTACCACCTCTCGCCCGGCGCAGTCTGATTTTCGCCCCTTTTGTGGCTACAGAATTAGTGCCCCACCACGTTCCACCCAGAGCCACAGGCTTACGCATGCTACTCCGCCTCTGCCCAGCCTGGGACGTGGGACCCAGGGTCATGAGTCTGGGGGCCGGCGGGCCAGTCCACCAGTGCCCACGCTGCAGCAGCCTCCAAACCTTCCTAGTCCGACCTTTCAGGGCCACCAGTTGCCAGTGGGCAGCAGGATTCGCCATCACCTCCCCCACTATCACATCACCACGTTGTACAGGTGGATTTTGCAGATAGTTTGAAGGGGCTACTCCCTCCCCTTCGAACCTACTCCTCCCTCCATGCAACCCATACTCCATCGCATATCGGAGGATATTCTGGCCCTTCTCAGTCAGGAAGTTCTGGCTCTCTTGGCCAAGGGAGCTATCGAGTGAGTCCATCTACCAGAAGTAAGTTGTGGATGTTATTCCCACTACTTCCTGGTACCCAAGAAGGACAAAAGCCTGCGTCCTATCTTGGATCTCAGGGAGGTCAACATCTTCCTCCCGAAGGAGAAGTTCAAAATGTTTACACTAGCTCATGTCCTGCCTGCCCTTGATCCTGGAGACTGGATAGTATTGTTAGACTTGCAGGACTCCTATTTTCACTTCCCCGTCCTGCCTTCCCATCGGCATTACCTACGGTTCACGGTAGTCCATGAGCATTTTCAATTTATCATGCTCCCCTTTGGCCTTACCAGCGCTCCTCGGGCGTTCAGGAAAGTGATGGCGGTGGTCGCAGCTCATGTGCGCAGATCAGGGGTTTGTCATCCCCTATCTAGACGACTGGCTGTTGAAGGCGGGCTCGCCCCAAGCAGTTGCCTCCCACCTCCAGACTACGGCCGACCTCCTGCATTCGCTGGGGTTCTCCATCAATGTCCCGAAGTCGCACCTGATTCCTCTCCCTTCCCCAACCAGAATGCACAGTGATGACAGACACATCCCTTCTGGGATGGGGCAGCCACATGGGAGAGGCAGAGATCAGAGGCCTCTGGTTTCCGGTGGAGTCCGGGCTTCACATCAACCTTCTGGACCTCCGGGTGATTAGTCTTGCACTGAAGGCATTGCTTCCCTCTGTCTTGGGAAGGGTAGTGGAGGTGTTCACGGACAACACCACCGCCATGTGGTACTGCAACAAACAAGGCAAGGTGGAGTCGTGGACCATCTGTCAGGAGGCCCTTCGCCTCCTGCCATGGCTGGAAAATCAGGGCATATCCTTGGTGGTTCAACACCTGCCAGGTTCTATGAACGCCAGGGGCGACAAACGCAGTTGCAGGTGCATGATGGATCATGAATGGCATCTTCACTCGGAGGTGGTGCAAGGTCTCTTTCGACAGTGAGGAGAGCCTTGGTTAGATCTATTCGCCACCGAAGAAAACAGCAATGTCAGAAATTCTGCGCGTTGGAATTTCCAAGGCGGCGCTCGCTCGGCAACCCTTTTGATCGCGAGTGGAGTTGCCGTCTGTTGTACACCTTTTCTGCCTATACCACTTCTGCCCAGAGTGCTGAAGAAGATCAGGCGCGACCCCGCCCAAGTCATTCTTGTGGCTCCGGATTGGGCACGGAGAGTCTGGTATCCCGAGCTGTTCAAAATGGCCATCGATCCTCCGATCAGACTGCCTCTTCGGGAGGATCTTATGTCGCATGAGCAGGGGACGGTCCTCCACCCGAACCTGTCCACTCTCCACCTCTTTGCATGGAGATTGAGCGGCAGCAGTTGACGTCTTTTGACCTGCCTCCTGAAGTCTGTGATGTAAACTTGGCAGCTAGGCATCCCTCCTCTAAGACGGTATACGCCTGCCAGAGGAACAAGTTTGTGGCATGGTGCACAGCAAAGGCTGTGGATTCCCTTTCTGCCCCTCTTACTGAAGTTCTCTTGTTCCTTCTTTCTTTAGCCCAGCAGGGCTCTGCTCTGGGCACTATCAAGGGTTATCTTTCAGCCATCGCTGCCTTCCTTCGGCTGCCAGATCAGCCTTCTCTTTTCAAGTCCCAGGTAGTTAACCGTTTCTTAAAAGACTTAACCCATCTTTATCCTCCAATCCCCTTCGTTATGCCTCAGGGGAACTTGAACCTTGTTCTTACCTATTTAATGTGCGCTCCCTTTGAACTGCTTCATAACTGTCCTTTAAAACTCTTAACTCTTAAGACTGCTTTCGTGGTAGCCATCACTTCTGCTAGAAGAGCGAGTGAGCTCCAGGCTCTTTCTTTCAAACCTCCTTTCCTGTCTGTCCATCCGGACAAGGTGGTTCTCAGGACCCGTCCATCTTTCTTTCCAAAAGTGGTCACTGCCTTCCACATTGGGCCGACCATTACTTTGCCCACCTTCTTGCCACCTCCTCATCCTTCGAAGGAGGAAGAGCGTCTTCACCATCTGGACTCAAAACGTGCGCTATCCTTCTATCTGGATCGCACAAAGCAGTTCCAGGTGGATGATCAACTCTTTGTTGGCTACCTGGTTACCAAGAAAGGTCGGCCGTACACAAAGGTTCAATTTCTCAAAGGGTCGTTTTGTGTATTAAAAGCATCTTATTCTTTGGCTAAAAAAGAGCCTCCAGTCGGGCAATTGTGCCCATTCCACCAGGGCGATTGCCTTGGGAAGAGGAGTTCCTCTGAATGACATCTGTCAGGCAGCCACGTGGGCATTGCTACACACGTTTACATAACACAACTGCCTGGACAGCCAAGTCCGGAGAAACGGCTTCTTTGGCCGTTCTGTTCTTCAGGACATTCTGGCGTGATTTTGGTTCGCAGATCCACCACCGGGGTTGGTATTGCTGGGGTATCTATTCTAAGGTAAGGAATCGACGTGTTACTTTCAGATGAACAAGTTACTTACCTTCGGTAGCGATGTATCTGTAAGAAAGATTAGTTAGTTATAAATTCCTTACCGCTCCACCCATCCTCCCCGTTCTGCAAACTGATTTCTAGGTTTAAGGATATTTATTCAGGGCCCTACTGTGGTACTCCTTCCATTTCCTTTACCCGGTGCAGATAGGGTCTGTGGCCCTCCTCGCGCAATCTGGCCCAGGGGTTGGGATTCCCAGGCCTCTGAAACTCGCCCAAGCTCGACCTCCTCCTGAACTCCAAACCATTTGGGCTGTTCGCATCTACCACCTGGCTCTGGCCCACCGTGGGGGTATCTTGTCTTCGGCAGTGGAGCTGCACAGGTTCTATTTCTCATGGAGGATCTATGGTCAAATCCTTCTACCTCTGATATCTTATGCTCCATTGGGCCAATTGGCACATTCTTGTCCTCATTTTTCTCCTGGTGGCAAACCCTAGCCACCTTGAGCCCTTTCCCAGTCCTCCTGAACACTAAAGTGACACACTTTGCAGGGGGCTGGTTCCACAGGCTCCCTGCACCAGCCTTTCTTCTTTTCTTGTCCTCTGGGGCCTCTCTCCTCATGGGTGCAGATGTCCAGTTCATCGCCAACTTAGAGGGTGTAAGAGGACAAGCTTCCCTGGTCCCGGAGTGAGACCCCCTGGTGTGAGGTCAACTGCAGGCCGAGTCCTTAGTCCGGGCGGGTGAGGACATCAGAAAGTTCCTCCTTCCAGTTGTCTATGGCTGCTGCTGTCCAGTCCTAGTGCCCATCTCCAACAAAGGGCAGTCTCTTCCCCTTTTGAAAGCCTTTTTAAGTGGGGGTGTGGAAGAAAAGAGGCTTTTTCTAGGTTTAACCCCCCACCCCCACCCCACCCCCTTTTGTCCCCATTTTGACTACTAGGTACTGATTTAATGGCTCGGAAATGCCCTGAGCCCTATAAACAGGACTCAGTACACAGTGCTCTGACCTTTAAAAATGAGGCAAGTGTAATTGGTGTGTCCCCAATTAGCATAGCCAACTTACTTGTAAATCCCTAGAATATGGTACCAGAGGTAGCCAGAGCCTGGAGGTTAGTGTTACCTCTGGGACTGCAGCACTTATTGTGCCACCCTGAATGAGCATGGTGAAACATGGCTCCCAGTCTGCCAGTGCAGAATGAAAGGGCAGATTTGAAACGCTAACTTGACTTTCCCATTTAAGTAAACGGCATAGCCCAAACCTCCCTTTTTAGTTCGAGCCTAGCGCAGTGTGCATGCGCTGTTCTAGGAAAATAACCTCTTTGAATCATTCTGGATTTTTCACACACTTGTGCGTGGTTTTTTTTGTGAAAATTTTTTCTATTGGGCTTTGCGTGCGTCTTTGTAAAAAGACAGCACACAATTGGGCAAAGGTGGGTGCATGTCCCACCTTTCCCAGGAAATGTATCCGCCCACAGCCTACGGCTTGCAGTTAAGAGCAGTGGCGCAGTGTGCCATCTGTTTTGTGTCAGATTTCAAACGAGCGAGCACGTACCACTCGCGGGACGCGGCAGCTGCATTCCTCGCATCCCACAGCGTTTTGCCTTGGGGAGCGAGCAGCTGCAGTGCCTTTTGAAGGTGCTGTAGCCGATATTGCCAGGACTCCCCCTAGAACCTGTTTTGTCAGACCTCCCTTCTCTTGTAGTGTTGTCAAGTGTCCCACGAGAGCCACTGTAGCTAAAGTCACTATTGCCAGACATTTAGATAGTTGTTTTCATCAGACAGGTAGTTGTTGCCACTGTTGTCACCACTAAAGATAATGGCATCGATTTCAGACCTATTGGCAATGATTCTGCTGTTAGGGCTGCTGACACTCGGATGACCCCCATGGCTCATGCTGCAGCCATTTTTGTCATGCCCCTTGCTGTGCTCGCTGTAAGGCGCCACACACAAGTCCCTACTGTCGTGCCCCATACTGCACTCACCACTGTTCGACCTTACGGTTTCAGGCCTCTCGTTAGAGTCAATATTGTCAGACCTCAGACTACAGTTCCTGCTGTCAGTCGCCATACTGCAGTCTCTATTGTGAGTCCACCAGCTACACCTGTTACTGTCATCCGCCATTGTGCTTTCACTGGTGCACTCGCTGCTGTAAGGCTATCGGATGCCATCACTGTTGTCATCCCCCAAGCTCCACCTTCTCTGGCCATGTCTTTGGATGGAAGCTTTGATAAGGCGTCTCTTCGCACGAGACGTCCTCGTGCGAGATCTCCTAGAGAAAGCCCTCTCTAGACTACTCTTTCTCTGGCAGGCAGTGACTTTCAGACGTATGGAACTGTGCTTCCGTTTACAAGTCATGACCTTTTAAACACTTTAAGTTTTAAATCCCCTTTTCAGACAAATCCTTCAACAACTTTCTAAACGCTCTCTCTACCTGACAGGGTGGCCACGGTTTCTCCAGCCCCCCACGCCCTTTACCTACAGGCTACCAAAATCTTCACAGCAGACAGCTCGAAGACCGCACAAAATGACAGTTGCTCTTTCCGACTGTCATTATTCTCGAATGCCTGAAGTCCAATTAGTCAGACCTTGGTGATTGCGTTCTCTTCATCCAATCAGGCTGTTTGAAACTTGAAGGCAGCAGCATTCTTTGTACCTGACTATCTCCTTGAGTGGCAGATCACGTTGTTTTGGGCGACTGAACCGTGACCTGCCTTGCGAAGGCACACTTCAAACATGTGAAGTTTCCAGGCGCTAGAAAGAACAAGCATTGGCATAGCCAATAAGTCTCGCCTTTGGGCCATTATAAGCGTTTAGCCATGCAACCGTTGATTTTGCACCTAGGATATTGTGCTGCATAATAATACTTATAATGTTCCAAAGGCAAGACCTATTGGCTATTCGAATGCTTGTTTAATATATGTAAGTCACCCCTAAGGTAGGCCTAACAAGCCCTAAGACAGGGTTGTGCGTGGTAAAAAGTGGAGCATATACTTTTACATGTTCCAGCAGTAAAAAACATAAATTGTTTTTACTGTGGAAAAGCTAGTCGCCAAATAGGCAAGTACAGAGTTCAGAATGGCAACTCAGCCCTGCTAACTTCTGAATGAAACTAATGAAGTTGGTACTGTGAGATATCAAAATAATCAGTACATTAAGTATCATTTAATGGTTACATTGAATTTAATGTTACTGTGTGGGAAAGTGCAACTATAGAAGTTGCCACTTTAAAATGCCCAAGTTACTGTTGTACACAGGGTCTGTCCTGCAGACAGCTTTTCACTCTACTGAGGAGATGTGTTAACTACTCCCAGGGCAGGACACGTTAGGGTCTTGCTCGGGAGAGAAGTGTTACCTTTACTCCTTTAGGAAGCTACACAGGTGCTGATCTTCAAAGGTGATGCCGCCTTTGAAAGGCAAACGGGTAACACTTGAGAAAGGGGTCGCTCTATTGTTTAGGTAGACAGACTAGCACCAGGGACAGGGAAGGGAAGCCAGTTGTCTAACCGATTTTCCAGGTATCCACTCCTCTGGGTTAAGCTAGGAAGCTTTACACGCAAAGAAAGGGGCTCTGCCATGTAGAAAGTGGGCTTAATAGTGCATCCTGGGATGCCCAGATGCCACACTACGCAGGATGTGGTCATCAGGGGGAAGGAACCTAGTGGCCTATTTGCTACCAACTGCAACCTGCCTAAGGGCATATCCTAGCCCCTGACAATCTAAACTCTGACCTTGCCTGGAAGAAGGTCTACCTTAATGCACCATGGAAGTGGCAAAGAGGCTGCACCAGTGTTGACTGCACCTACGGAACCTGGTGGCTAGCAAAGGAGAGGGACTGTCCCTGCTGTATACTGTTAGAGTAGAAATTGTCTCCAGAGCCCAGCTGAATCCAAGAGCTTCCAATGTTCAGCTGACCTCTTGTTCACCGAAGAGGGAAACAACAGCTGAGAAGCCTGCTGGGGCAGGTTGGTAGTTCAAAGTCTTCAGACTGACACCATGCAGCACCAGGGACCAGGACCCAACGCTCAAAGTTGCACGCAAGGTTGCTGAGCTCGGAACAGCTGTCTGAGTGCATCATGGTTGCCCAGAACACGAGTTATCGCCCGGGGAAGTATTTAACTGTGACTGCGGTACCACGTAACTATCAGCACAGAGAGCACGTCGAGGGACATCGACCCTGTGAACAGGACCACCTCACCCCCTTCGAGCACTGATAAGTGCCGCAGGAAGACCCCTCATCGACCACATCGCATCTACAGCATCCTTGAGGCGATATTACTACTACTGCTTGAGGTTGTTTTGTACTGTTTTATAATGTCATTTATGTATAATAAAGAGGTATTAAAGTATTACCACAAGTACACCCAACTTGACAAAGTGGAATTAATCAGACATATATGAATCTATGTTAAGGTGCCAACGCAAGAAAACTGTAGTGTTTACCAGATTCTTGAATCATATTAATCATTGATAGCTTTACAGAAACTGTACTCTAAGACATATTTCCCCCTATGTATATAATGGTGTCACTGAAGAAAAAAATAAACCACACTGACTTTCCCTATGAATGTCCACTTATATTTTAAAAAGAACAATTGAAGGACAGAATGCAGAACAATGTCATACATTCACCCCAGTACATAGATCTGGGCCTAAATCCTGGACCTGTTCCCAGGACACCCCCGCGCCGCACGGCCACCAGCTGTTGTGTGCGTGACTCGCCCGCTGCTGCTCGCAGCCTCGCTGAGCCTGCCTCACCGCCGTATTTGCGTGCACTGATCGTTTTTCTTCATTTCTTTTGTCTCCCCGCATCTTGTGTACATTGTAATTGTATTTTGCCTTTGCCTGTATTTTGATTTTGCCTGTGCTGTATTCTTGTCTCCCTGCCCCCTGTGACTGCCCTCCCCGCTTCCTGCCGCCGTGCCAGCGGCCACGCCCCCTTTTCCTTCTGTGCCCTCCCCGCTCCCGCCTCCCAGCTGCTCCTCCCTCCCTCCCACTTGGCCATAAATGGCGACCGCGCGGCGCAGGTGAGTGTGACCTGTTCCCAGGACACCCCCGTGCCGCACGGCCACCAGCTGTTGTGTGCGTGACTCGCACGCTGCTGCTCGCAGCCTCGCTGAGCCTGCCTCACCGACCCCGCCCCCTGCCGTATTTGCGTGCACTGATCGTTTTTCTTCATTTCTTTTGTCTCCCTGCATCTTGTGTACATTATAATTGTATTTTGCCTTTGCCTGTATTTTGATTTTGCCTGTGCTGTATTCTTGTCTCCCTGCCCCCTGTGACTGCCTGCCCCGCTCCCCGCTTCCCGCCGCCGTGCCAGCGGCCATGCCCCCTTTTCCTTCTGTGCCCTCCCGCCTCCCAGCTGCTGCTCCCTCCCTCCCACTTCACCATAAATGGCGACCACGTGGATGTGCAGCGGTCACGCGCAGCGGGCGCGCCGATTGTGCGCTGAAGGCGCGCCAAAGGTAAGCTCGTCTGCGCCCGTCCGCGCCTGGACCGCGCCCAGCGCCAGGACCCCTGGCCCCCACCGACGCAGGATGACTCGACAGACCTACGACACCGCCGCCCTCAACGCACTCAATTCCGGCCGGAACCCCTCCTGCTGCTGGGCCGCCCCGAAACGCTTCCACGGACCCTTCACCTGCACAACCTGCGAGTTCACCTGCCTCCGAACATGCACCGCGCCCGCCAAGCCAAACCCCAGCAGCGACCTCAAGTGCATCCTGCTCAACACCCGCTCCGTCCACAGACACGCCGTCGAACTCTGGAACCTGCTCGACACAACATCACCAGACGTCGCCTTCCTCACGGAAACTTGGATGAATGCCTCCTCAGCCCCGACATCGCCATCGCCATCCCGGATGGATACAAGATCATCAGGAGGGACCGCGTCAACCAGACTGGGGAGGCATCGCCATCGTCCACAAGAACACCATCCGCATCACGGCCGACGACACCTTCACCGCCGCCGAACACCTCCACTTCCAGATTCACACCAACCCAAAGACGACCCTCAGAGGCACCCTCATCTACAGACCCCCGGGACCACACACACAATTCAGCGAAGACATCACACACTTCATCAGCCCACACGCCCTCCCCTCCGCCGACTACATCCTCCTAGGGGACCTCAACTTCCACCTGGAGAACAACAAGGACCGCAACACCATCACCCTGCTGGACAACCTTGCCAACCTCGGACTCAAGCAACTGGTCAACACCCCACCCACTACGCCGGCCACACGCTTGACCCCGTCTTCTCAGCCAGCAAGCACATCGCCTTCAGCCACTCCACCGGACTTCACTGGACCGACCACAGCTGCGTCCACTTCAGCTTCAGAAAAACCACTACCCACCACTACCCGCAACAGGTTCCTCACAGAAGCTGGAGCAAGATCACCGCCGACCAGCTCGCCACCTCCCTCAGCCAGAGCCCACCTGCCAGCACAACGGACCCCAACGAAGCAGCCCGCAACTTCACACAATGGCTGACCGCCTGCGCCGACGACCTCGCACCACTGAAGAACCCCCCCTAGCAAACCCAGAAGCAAGAAGGCCCCCTGGTTCACTGACGAACTCAAGGACTCCATGAATACCTGCCGCACCCTCGAGAAAGCCTGGCTCCTCGACCGGACCACTGACAACATGACCGCCCTCAAACACGCGACCCGCAAGCACCACCAGCTCATCCGCACCACCAAGAAGAAATCACTGAAGGATCGACTGGACAACAACGCCCACGACAGCAAGGAACTCTTCAGCATCGTCAAGGAGTTCTCCAACCCCACCACCGGCAACAACGACATCACCCCGTCACAAGACCTCTGCGACTCCCTCGCCTCATTCTTCCACCGCAAGATTGCCGACATCCACAACAGCTTCGGCGCACCTTCCTCGCACCCAACCGCCGAACCAAGTCACCCCACCGCCACCCTCCGCACCTGGACCGCAGTGATCACCGAAGACACAGCCCGCACGATGAACACCATCCACTCCGGATCTCCGACTGACCCCTGCCCCCACCACGTCTTCAACAAGGCCGACTCCACCATCGCACCCCAACTCCGAGACATCATCAACACCTCCTTCGACACCGCCACCTTCCCGGAGAGCTGGAAGCATGCCGAGCTCAGCGCCCTACTGAAGAAACCAACAGCGGACCCCACCGACCTCAAACACTTCTGCCCCATCTCGCTCCTCCCTTTTCCTGCCAAAGTCACCGAAAAGATCGCCAACAAACAGCTCGCCGCTTTCCTCGAGACGAAAGGATCCCTCGACCCCTCGCAGTCCGGCTTCAGAGCCAACCACAGCACCGAGACCGCCCTCATCGCAGCCACCGCCGACATCCGAGCCCTTCTCGACAACGGGGAAACAGCGGCACTCATCCTCCTGGACCTCTCCGCCGCATTCGACACTGTCTGCCACCGCACCCTAGTCCAACGCCTCAGCAACACCGGCATCCAAGAGAAGGCATTGAAGTGGATCATCTCGTTCCTTGCTGGAAGAACACAGAGAGTCCGCCTCCCCCCCGTTTCGCTCCAAGGCCACCGAAGTCATCTGCGGCGTCCCGCAAGGATCATCACTAAGCCCCACCCTCTTCAACGTCTACATGAGACCTCTCGCAGCCATCGCATGCCAACACAACCTCAACATCATCTCCTACGCCGACGACACCCAGCTGATCCTCTCCCTCACCAGAGACCCCGACACCGCCAGAACCAGCCTGCACGAAAGGATGAAAGACGTCGCCGAGTGGATGAAGAACAGCCGCTTGAAACTGAACTCAGACAAGACGGAAGTCCTCATCCTTGGACCATCACCCTCCGCCTGGGACGACTCCTGGTGGCCCCCTGCCCTGGGCACCGCCCCCAAGCCAACAGACCACGCACGCAACCTGGGCTTCATCCTGGACTCCTCCCTCTCGATGACCAGACAAGTCAACGCCGTCTCCTCTTCATGCTTTCACACCCTCCGCATGCTCCGCAAGATCTTCCGATGAATTCCGATCGAAACCAGAAAGACGGTCACCCAGGCCCTCGTCACCAGCCGGCTAGACTATGGAAACACCCTCTACGCCGGAACCACAGCCAAGCTACAAAAAAGACTACAACGCATCCAGAACGCTTCCGCCCGACTCATCCTGGACATCCCTCGACACAGCCACATATCCGGCCACCTGAGGAACCTGCACTGGCTCCCTATCAACAAGAGGATCACGTTCAGGCTCCTCACCCACGCACACAAATCTCTCCACAACCTGGGCCCCAAGTACCTCAACGACCGCCTGACCTTCCACACGCCCACCCGCCAGCTACGGTCCGCTAGCCTCGCCCTCGCCGCCGTACCACGCATCCGAAGAACCACCGCCGGAGGCAGATCCTTTTCCTACCTGGCGGCCAAGACCTGGAACTCCCTCCCCATCCACCCTCGGCTGACCCAGGACCACCTCGCCTTCAGGAGACAACTCAAGACATGGTTGTTCGAGCAGTAGCGGCCCCCTTCCCCCAAGCGCCTTGAGACCCTTCCGGGTGAGTAGCGCGCTATACAAGTGTCATGATTGATTGATTGATTGAATCCATCACCATGCCATTCCAATTTGGACCCAGCCATATGCAAATCAGTCTTGACCCTGCGCCCAATGGGAACAGTCCAGCCCGAACTGCCAGGCCAGGTCCTCCCTGGACTGGAAACAAGCATCCTAGGACCGGTTTCAGGCTTTCAGCCCTCATCAGCCAGGATAGCTTGACTCCAGTGGCATGGAGAGCACGGGACCCAAACGCTCCGTCCATCATCCTCTTTGGTATCGCTTTGTTCGCCCTAAGTTGGCAGGGTATGCCCAGACGTGGGTCTCTTGCTCACTTTGCCACTGGATTCAAGCTAGCCTGGCTGATGACGGCTGAT
Source organism: Lissotriton helveticus (assembly GCF_964261635.1). Taxonomy (NCBI): domain Eukaryota; kingdom Metazoa; phylum Chordata; class Amphibia; order Caudata; family Salamandridae; genus Lissotriton; species Lissotriton helveticus. Next base: position 109,129,327 of record NC_136067.1, read on the forward strand.
TTGCCAGAAACCAGTCCCGGGATGCTTGTTTCCGGTCCGGGGAAAACATGGCTTGGCAGTTCGGGCTGGACTGTTCCCATGAGGCACAGGGTCAGACTGATTTGCATATGGCATGTCTGAACTGGGGTGGTGGAGTGAGCTAAAGAATGATGATCGATTAAACCCAGATCAGTTGACTGGGGGTGAGTGTTTGATTTGCTCAAAAAGCCCCGTCCATCATCCCCTTTGGTATCACTATTATTATACAGCCTACTGCTGGTCAACATCTAACCCTGCAGAGTCCTCTCTGTGACAGCCTACCTGTGCCAGCTCTCATGTGCTCATGTGTATCCAGCCAAGTGTCCCTTGCCCTAGCTGCGTTATATTAAAAGGAGGACACTGGCGGTAAAGATGCGTGGTCCATTTACTGTGGGTGAGACATCAATTGGGAGGCTCACCCACAGTAAAAGAAAAGTCCAAAACCAGGTGACCTAAAAGCAAAAAATCCAGGCGATTTAAAAGGGCAGAACCCATTTTGTTACAGTAGCATTCGACTCAGAGGATGCATATTTTTATTTTCCCTACCCACAGGAGCAATCTGCGATTCTCAGTGGTCCAGGAGCATTTTCAGTGCTCCCTTTTTGTCTTACTAGTGCCTCCCGGGTATTCAAGAAAGTAACTGGCAGAGATTGCAGTTCACCTTCAGAAGTTGGGTATGCTGGTCTTCCCCTATATCTAAGACTGGCTGTTGAAAGCTGACTTTCCTTAGGCAGTCATGGACCATCCCCAGACGATAACAAACCTCTTAACATTGTTGGGGTTAACTATCAATGTGCTAAAGTCACACCTGACTCCTTTGCAGATGCTCCTGTTCATCAAAGCCATCCTGGATACAGTGTAGTTTTGTGCGTAGTTTTGTGTATACCCCCCTCCCCAGAGCAGAAAGCCCAATAAAGTTGTGCTGTGATCCTGATGTTTCAGCCTCTGACATCTGGATCTCAATGAGGTTAGCTTTGAGGTTGCTGGGGCTATAAGCCCCATTCATCCTACTAGTCAACCCCACCACTTGGCACATGTAGGCTCTGCAGCAGGACCTGCATTGTCAGTGGGCACAGCATCAGGGGAATATATCGGATTCTTTCAGGTTTCAAGGGAGACTGCAAAAGATCTGCAGTAGTGATTGCTAGACTGCGATTGGGCCTGTGGCAAACTCCTCTTCTTACTCCACCCAGAGCCAACAGTGATTATCAATCCCTCCATACTTGGCTGACGAAGTTATCTGGAGATATGTTGCGCCCAGCCTTAAGACTTGACAGGCTTGCCATAGGGGTGACTTACACATATATCTGGGAGAAGTCTGGCTTGGCAATTACTTTAAATGGCCAAGTTGGGCACAGCTGTTTAAACTGCTCTTCCAGCTTGCAGTGGCCGTCTGGGAGTCTCATTTTACTCAAGTCGCACACAGAGTGGAACAACTAGTGCTGCAGGCCCTTGGTTGACCCTCTAACTTACATGGCTTTGGTACCCCGGGTACCATTTACTAGAGACTTACAGGCAAGTCAGCTGGCCTCAGTGCACTCTGAGTCAAAAAACCAGCAGCAGAAGTCAAAATCTTGGGGGTGCCTATACAAAAAGAGCATTTCCTTACAAGTCCTACCTACAAAACATGAAATAAGTGTCCACTGATCAGTCCCAGAAAAAAGCTTTACATCAATGTCCTCAAGCATATAGCGGTCTGGAACTTCCTCGTGACAACATACAAAATCACCTCCATGTTTTACTTGAAAAACAATACAGAACAAAGAAGCCACCTCCCGTGGTTCATCAGTATCTGGGTGGAAGCCCTCTGCAGGACAGCGAGTACCTCTCAGGAAAAAAGTTACATCTGGATCATGTCAACATTGTCTTTTGGCTGTGTGGTTGCCCTTTGTTGGACCTTTTCATGACACTATCAAATAAGAAATACTGGTACTTCTCCCGCAAGCAGTGGCATGCAGGGTTGAGGAACAGTGCAGTTTATCATGACTCAAGACCTTTGCTTAAACCTGTCACTGCTGCCTGTGGTACAGAGACGGGTTGTCTACAAAGCCTTGAAAGAGCCCACCTTTGGCTCGCCGCTATCAGTCCACCGATCTACTTCATGTGTCAGAAGCGCCCCACATTTTTTTGGGCAAGTGCTGCAACCTTCTGTCTGGGGAGAATGGTCAGATTCGTCATCGTGACCCGTCAGCATGGCTTCTGAACACTTGGGATTTGCTCAACTAAACAGCCCCCCAGATTGCCGAGACAGCTCAAGCCAATGCTCCATGTACTGCTAAGTCTTACCAAGCCAATTGTAAATGTTTCATTGTCCAGTGCCTTGCTAAGGTTTTGCACCAAGTGAACCACACCCCTAGTCGAGCATGCTTTCATCAGGATTCACTTGCCTGCTGTTTCAAGTTTTTTTTTTTTTTTTTTTTTAACATTATCTTCGGAATCAGATCTTTTTATCAACATGAATCTTTCAGTAGTTCTTTATAGGGCTTCTCAGGATGTTCCCGCCTGTGTGGGCTCTGCTCTTTGAGAGGTGCTTTAAGTTGTCATTGTCAGCTTACGAAGGAGTTCTTCTAGCACATACACATAGGGAAGGCATCAAGTTTGGGTCATGAAAGACCGTTCTAGTTTTGTTCATTACTTTTGCTAGAATGGTTAGTGATCAGGCCTTCACAGATTAAAGCTGCATCATTGTGTTTTCGCGTAGATAATATAGTTTTATTAACCAGTCTTATTATGGCGGTAGATCTTTTTGCTTTCTTGCTTCTAAACTCTGGAATCCCCTTCCGCTGCTGGTGAGACAATCAACGTCGGAGCCTCAGTTTTGCAAAACCTCAAGACTTTTCCTTTTTTAGGCCCCCTCTCCAGTTTGTCTCCTCGGCTTGTTTCCAGCTGCTCAGTGATGGGACACTTCACAGGAGTAGCTAGGCACGCTATAAAACATGTATTATTATTATTTGCTCACTGATTTCCTGTCTTGGACATCTGTCAGGCTGTGACATGGGTGTTTGTGCACGTTTACCTGTCAGGTCTGTTGTGACGGACACTTAGCCCATTTGGCCTCCAGGACTTTCTGGTCTAAAACTGTTAGCAGACCCACCTCCAGGGAGGTATTTATTGAGTATCTGTTCTAAGGTAAGGAATCTGTAGCTAGACATCTCTACTAAATGAAAAAGTTACTTACCTTCGGAAACACCTTATCTGGTAGAGACTCTATCTAGCCACAAATTCCTTACCAATCCTCCCAGCTCTGCGAACAGATTTCTTTGCATGGGTGACCTTTGTAGGTCCTAAGTGTCAGCACACTGGTATATCAGTATTCTCTTGTGCCTCTGTGCATCTGGCGTGGAAATGTCATAGAAAGAAACTGATGTCAGCACGCTGGGGTGGCGCCTATATAGACACCGCACACGTCTCTTCCAGCGCTGATGCAGAGCTGAGCGACTCCACCTACCAGCGTGCTGAGATACTGCTCAAGATTTTCCAGATACTTTCTGATGGGTTGGGAATATTCTGCGGTAAGGAATCTGTGGCTATATAGTCTCTACGAGATAAGATGTTACTGGAGGTAAATAACTTGTTCTTTTGGTCTAGTTGTTGGCTAATTGTATGTATTGCTTTTAGCATCCTTCACCTTGTTAATCTCTAATTTTTTTGCTTTCACAATAGGATATTCGGTCTGCTCTCTTAATAACAGCATTCGCCTCTCTTATGTGGAAGGACGGCTTAACTTGTTACAGAAGTGCTACTCATCTCTGTTGGCCTCTTCTCCAGCATGTAAGTGATGCATTAATGTGATGCAATGTGTATTAAGGATGGCACCACTACAAGGCAACTCAAATGGCAAGGCTGAATTCCATTAGCCCTGCAAACCCTCAAACTTTTTTGTATTTTCATGTTTTCTAAAGGCAACACTCTTTCCTTTCTCTCATGATTCCTCTGAGTATATTCCTACAAAAGGAGCTGTTTGCAAGCCAAATGCAGTGGTGCCTCTGGTGTGCCATACATGATCTGTAATTTCACACATTTCTATTTTATCTTTTGCTGTGATTTAAATCGTATGATTTTGTTTACTTTGTACCAATGTCACTGAGTGTTGATTACCGTAACATATTCCACAACCGTCAGACTGGATCCATACAATCTTGAGCAGTACCTCTGTACACCGCTAAAAGGCGCCAATAATTCTGCATCGATCTCGTCCGTGAACGGTGCCTATATGCGCACCACCACGGCACTCTGACATCAGTCCCTTTCTTTCCCCGCCAACAGTTGCAGATCCGCAGAACTACAATGGTCATTTTTTGATCTACTATTTTTCTCAACTTTATAGAGCTATTTCTTCTCTGTTTCCAGTGTGCTAGGGATATGTCCTCTTTGAAACTAACGGGTTTCATACCTTGTGGGAACTGCTTCAGGCTAATGTCTCTGACTGATCTCCACTTCATCTGCCTGGGGACTGGCCATGACTCGACGGCCTACTAGAACTGTCTCTTAATGCACCCGAAGGCAATTTAGGGGAGGGCGATGAAGCTCCTTGCAGCGTCGATGCTCTCAGGGTCGTTCCCTCTCCCAAGGATTGTCTCATCCTGTGGCCAATCAGGAACCCATTCCCAGAGCCATTCCCTTGATGTTACTTTATGAAAGTCAAAATGTTCTTCGGGTAAGTAAATAAAAGTGGTTGTTGAAGAGCCACTCAACTTCTCTGTACCCTTTTTAATCTCCAAAAGGGGCACCAGAACGTCACCACTCCTCTAGATCCTGCTTTAATACACCTACTGCAGATCACACACTGGATCAGTCTTCGTGCATCCCGGATAATGGAGTGAATCCTACCCCACCACCAATGCCAACTTCTGTACAACAATTGTCAGAGGGTCATCTGTCCTTGTTACACCAGGAAGTAGAGTTCCTTATGGCCAAAGGAGCCATCAAGGGGGTTTCATCACCAGAAGTAGGTGGTGGTTGTTACTTCCGCTACTTTCTAGTGCTGAAAAAATATAGAAGTCTCTGCCCTATTCTAGATCTTCGCCGTCTCAACACCTTCCCAAGAGAGAACAGGTTCAAGATTCCCACCTTTGCCCATGTCCTGTCTGCCCTGGAGACTGGATGCTGGCAAATGACCTGCAGGATGCTTATTTTTTTATCACAGTCTTGCAGCCCCACAGGCGTTAAGTTGCGGTTCATGGTGTGCTCCGAGGACTTTCAGTTTGCTGTGCTCCCTTTTGGACTCACCAGTGCCCCTTGGGTGTTCCCGAACGTGATAGCAGTAGTTGCTGCTCACCTTCGAAGGTTGGGAATCCCAGTCTTTCCCTACCTCGAAATTTGGCTGTTGAAGGTGGGCTCGCCTCATGCAGTCATCCCCCACCTGCAGACTAAGGCAAGCCTTCTTCATTTGTTGAGGTTCACTATCAGTATGCCGAAGTCACATCTGACTCTTCCCAAAGCATCCCTGTCATCAGAGCCATTCTGGACACTGTACAGTTTCTCTTTTACCCTCTGGCGCAGAGAGTCCCGGATATTCGGGCAATCATATCAATGTTTCAATCTCAACCCTGGATTTCAGTGAGACAGGCTCAAAGCTACTCGGTCTGATGGCATCTTGCATCCTGCTGGTGAACACACATCAGGTATCATATGTAGGCTCTGCAGTGGGATCCAAAGTCCCAGGTTGCGCAACGTCAAGAGAATCTCTCCTATCTGAGGCAGATTTCAGAAGAGACTGCAAGACATCTGCAATGGTGGCTATTGAACAACGATCTGGTCAGTGGCAGATCCCTCTCCCTTCCCATTGTTGATGCTGGTGACCAATGCACTTCTTCTGGAGTATGGTTGCCAACTGGGAGAGGTGGAGATCAGAGGGCTCTGGTCTCTGGTAGAAACCTACCTCCACAACAACTTTTTGGAGTAGCTGGCCACCCACTTAGTGTTGAAAGCCTTCCTGCCATCCATCAAAGAGAGGCTGGTTTAGATTTTCACCAACCACACCGCCATCTGGTACGACAACAAGCAGGGGAGGGTTAGTCCTGTATCCTGTGCCAGGAGGACTTGTGCCTCGTCCCTCTGGAAATGGCTGGAACGTCGGGACATCTTCCTGGTCACACAACACCTAGCGGAATCTCAAAACGCCGGGGCAGACAAATTCAGTCATTGACTCCTTGCAGATCACAAATGGCCTGTACACACAGGTGGTGCAAGGTCTCTTCCAAGAATGGTGAGATTTTGGGCTTGATTTATTAGTTACTGCAGATAATAAACCGTCTGAGCAGGTCTGTACGTTAAAGCTTCCAAAGCTGCTCTCGCTAGAATATGCATTCCACTTTAAGTAGAACTTGGGATTACTCTGCCTTTCTACTGCTACTACCCCAGCATCCAGTCCTCCAGAAAAACAGGATCGGCCGGGCCCAAATCTTTCTAGTTGCTCTGGACTGGGCATAGAGACATTGGTATCCAGAACGTCAGGGCCTGAGCATCCATCCTCCGATCAGCCTGCCCCTTCTGGAAGATCTCCTGTTGCGACAGCAGGGTCGGTCCTGCACCCCAACCTGCGCACACTCCACCTTCATGCTTGGAGATTGAGTGGTGACAACTGATCGCTTTTTACCTTCCTCCTGAAGTTTTCTGATGTTCTTATGGCAGCTCGGCGTCCCTCAAAAAAGTCGGTACATGCCTCTCGTTAGGGCCAATTTGGTGGCTTGTTCTTCTGATAAGTGCATTAACACATTTCATGCCCATCAATCTGAGGTGTTGCTGTTTGTGTTGTCCTTGGCCTGGCAGGGCATGGTGTTGGGCATTGTTAAAGGTTTTTTGGTGGGTGAATCTGCATTTTTGAGGATGCCAGATCGGCCTTCTCTGTTTGAATCCCCTGTTGTGACTCTGTTTCTGAAAGGTTTGCAGCATGTTCCGACCTTTCTCTTTAGTTATGCCCCAGGGGAACTTGAAACTGGTCCACACCTTTCTGATGGGTTCTGAGCCCATGCATATCTGTCCTCTCAAGCATATGATTATTAAGATGGTCTTCTTGGTGGCCTGGAGGCTGAGTGAACTTTTAGTCTTTTTTTAGTCCACCCACAGTAGACTACTTTCTTTCAGGACAAACTGGTTCTCTGGAGCATGCCTCCTTCCTACCCAAGGTACTCACTCTCTTCCATGCTGATCAAGCGATCACCCTTTCGGTGTTCTTTGCTTCACCTCTCCCTTCTAAGGAGGAGGAGAAGCTCCATCATTTGAGTCCAAAGAGGGCTCTTAGTTTTTATATTGATCACACCAAGGACCACTGACTGGACAATCAGCTTTTTGTTGTATTCACTGTAGCAAAGAAGGGCAATGCTGTGCAAAAGAGGACCATCTCAATTTATTATATCCTGCATAAATATTTGCTACTCAATGGCGAACAAGCAGCCTCCGGAACGACTGAGCTCATTCCACCAGAGCCAAGGCTACGACTACTGCGTTAGCGGTGAAGTAGGCATTATTACATATGTCTTGAAGCATTACTGTCTGGATGGTCAGGTCGGTCTGGAGAGGCACTTCGCTCTCTTGGTCCTACAGAATTTCTTGGTATGAGTCAGTTAGCAGCTCCTCCACCGCAGAGGATATTGCTGTGGCATCTATTCTAAGGTAATACATCTGCGGTTAGATGTTTCCTTAGGTAACGCCTTTTCTGGTAGAGACTCTAGGCCTGACTAAGATCTTGGCGGGACTACCATCATCTCCCAATGGCAGAGTATACAAGTACTCTGCCAAGCTACTCGTCATCATTAAATGTGTGCTGCCTGACCCGCCATCCTTATCGACAGACTGTTTCCCATCGTGTAAGCGGCGCACCGTTGTCTACTCGGCAGACTTGTCTGCTGACTAACAGTACTCCGTTGCCGCTAGGTCGGCGAGTTTGCGCCAAGCATATTTAGATGTCCTCGTTGGCTGACGGTATCTTAGAGGCGGTTTGCTGATGGAGTGAGTACCTGGTGGAGTGGAGACTGCTAAGTACTAATTATTAAACGTTTTCTTCTAAAATATATGTAGATAATGTGTTATACCCCTTGTTCGAGGCATATGAGCTGCAGATTACACACTGTGCATAGATCGCCACCTAGTGTTGGGCCTGGATGTTTGCAGTTTGTTTTTGTACTGAAAAGTTCTTTGGAAGTCATGAGATTGGTGACTCCTCCTTTGGACCACATTGAGCATGGGCATCGGCACCATCCTCGGATTAATTTTTTTTTCGCCACTGGGCTCTGATATGTTTCCTGCGCTCCGTGTTGGAACCGAATTTCCGTCGGCGCACAATCCTCACCTACTCGCGTTTCTAATCGACGCTACTCTTCAACTCCTAAGTCTTCAATTCCGGTCGTCGACGAGGCCTTCGGGCCTACCCAGGCCTCATCTTCCAGCTCATGGAAAGGACGCCATTTAAAAGATGTCCTCAATGTGGGTCGAAGTTTCCCCACACTGATCTCCATGAGGTGGGCAACCTTTGCCTCTCACCGGAGCACGAGGCCAGAGACTGTTCGGCGTGTGCCTCTTACCGCTCCAAGAAGACAATACAGGACCGACGAGCTCGAAGAACAATAGCTCGCTCGTCAGCTTAGATCCCGGACGACATCTTTGAAGAAGGCGTCCACATGCCAGAACACCAGCAGATCGAAGAAGGTGCCAGCTCCTCTGATGCCAAAGACTCAGATGTCGAAGACATCACTCCAGCGCAACGGGTCGTAAGTAAGAACGTCGACCCCGACCCTTCCTCGACACCCTCTAAAAAGGCCTTGGTAACACCCTCACCTTCGGGCCCGGACGCACACCGAGAGACTGCTTCCCGCGCCCCGCCTTCGGGCTCGACAAAGAAGCCTACTAAGCCTCCAGGTGGCTCGGGCTTGAGTCAGCCTATTTCCGGCGTCGATCCTATACCAACACCGAAGAAAAAGCCATCTTCCTCATCCACGCCGGCTGCTTTTACACCCAAGCACCCGGCGCCGAAGACTGGCACTGGCTCATCGACGTCGAAACCGCACTCGGAGCTGACTAAAAAACTGCCTAAAGGTCCCGACTCACATACTTCGGAATCAAAAAAACAACCGGAACCGAAAAAACATGTTCCCGTTAAAGACATTCCAAAAGCTCACAGCTCCAAGCCGAAAGACCCTAAACCAACGGCCAAGCCGGTGCCGAAAAAACCTTCGGAACCGAAACCTTCGACACCGAAAGAACTACCTTCCTCAGAAGAGCTTTTTACACCAGATCCCACTCAAGACTCTTGCAAGGGATCCTAAGACTGGTCAACTAACTCTTAATTCCAAGAAGAGACCACTAGAGGCGCCTGCAGCTGCTCCTCCTCCAAAGAAGAAGAGAGACATTGCAACTTCTCCATTAAGGGTCCCTTCTCCACCACCTCCCCATAATATTCCTCCTCCTAAAACTCCTCCACCACATCATTCACCTACACCATCCACTGACCCAGATGATATTGTAGATACAGACTCTGATGACATAGGTGGGAGTGCACATAATCCAGCAGGGACAAATAGTCCCCCCCAGTCACCTAATCCATGGGATGATTAAAACACCCCTGATTTTCCTTACGTCCCTCAAGATGATGTATATCCTTCCAGGCCCTCCCCACCAGAAGACACTATAGGTTTTAACCTATTAGTCCAGAGAGCGGCCCAATACCATGGGGTTGACTTTCACACAGATGCTGTGGAGGAATATTTTTTATTGGACACTTTTGACACTTCATAAAGGTCCACTGCCACTTTACCAATGCTTAAAGGAGTCATTAAGCATGCAACAGAGGTGTTTAAAGATCCTGTCAGGGCTTGGGTCCTCAACCCTCACATTGAGAAGAAATACAAAGCCTCTCCTACAGATCAAGTTTACATTAGAGGTCCAGCACCACTAGATTCCTTAGTAGTATCTAATGCACGTAAACATGCTAATTCTCAAACATCAGGTGAGGCCTCACCACCAGATAAGGAATCTAAACTCCTTGACGCCTCTGGTAAGCGTACAGCTTCACAAGCAGCTAACATATGGCGCATTGCCAATACTCAAGCGCTATTGGCAAGATACGAAAGGGCACATTATGATGAACTAGAATCCATCATGCAGCATCTTCCTGACAAATACAAAAATAGGGCCAACAAACTCATACCGAAAGTTAAAAATATCACCAACACTTCCATTCGTTGTGCCCTAGATGCCGCAGATACTGCCTCAAGAGCAATCAATACCAGTGTCCTTCTCCGTAGGCATGACTGGCTACGTATTTCAGGTTTTAAACTTGAAGTGCAAAATTCCATCCTCAATCAGCCATTTGATGAACAACACCTATTTGGCCCTAATATCGATGTGTCTTTAGAGAAAATGAAAAAAGACACCGACACAGCTAAATCTATGGGAGCCCTGCAATTACAGGCTCCCAGACGTTCTTTTCGTCACTCATCATATAGAGGTAACACAAGACGCTACTCCTCCGACAGCCCTTCCACTTCATATAAAGCCCCTAGCCAATCGACATTCACTAAGAGCTACCAAAAAGGGGGTTATAGGGGCAACAATAACAAAGGCAGAGGCAAAACCAACAATTCCCGCTCTGCCTCCACCCCTGCCCAATGACTTTCCTCCACTTCCCCCCCACCATTCCACCCCTGTGAGGGAAAGACTACAACAATTCCTTCCTGCCTGGATCAACATCACATCAGACAGGTGGGTGCGACAAATTATTCAATCGGGTTACTGTCTAGAACTAACATCTACCCCCCAAACAGCGTCCAATGTCACAAGAGCATCTATCACTGCTAAAGCAAGTGATAACTTTGCTAAAAAAAAGTGCAATAGAACCAGTTCCTCTGCACCAACAAAACAAGGGAGTCTACTCCCTATACTTTGTTATGCCAAAAAAGGACAGTTCTCGAAGGCCTATTCTAGACCTCAGACCTCTAAACATATACATACAGTCAGACCATTTCCACATGGTCACACTCAAGCAAGTCCTTCCCCTTTTGTTACAAGACGACTTCCTGGCTACTCTAGATCTCAAAGATGCATACTTCCACATTCCCATTCACAAAGCTCACAGGAAGTAGCTCAGGTTTGTGATAGACGGGCAGCACTATCAATTCAAAGTACTCCCATTCGGAGTCACAACAGCACCAAGAGTATTCACCAAGTGCTTAGCAGTAGTGGCAGCACACTTACGAAGACAGCACATACACGACTTCCCATACCTCCACGACGGGCTCATAAAAGCCAGCTCACACAATCAGTGTGTGGAACACACGCATGCCACTATCCAACTGCTTCACGACTTGGGGTTCACAATAAACCACACCAAGTCCCATCTGCAACCATCCAAAGTACAACAGTACCTCGGTGCCACAATAAATACCTCCAAAGCGCTAGCTTATCCCACTCCAGTAAGGATAGCCAGCATGCAAGCTCTTATCACAACACTCCCTGCCAGCATGAGTGTTCATGCAGCTCATAAGGATGATGGCCTCTTGCATCTTTATAGTGCCCCATGCAAGACTACAAATGCGTCCTCTTCAAGAATGCTTATCACATCAATGGAACCAGGCTCAAGGCCAAATAACAGACCTAGTGTTGGTAGACGGTCGAACTCATAGCTCTCTGCAGTGATGGAACACCAAAAACCTTTCCAAAGGGCGACCGTTCCTAGAGCCAGTACCTCAGATTGTCTTGACAGCGGACGCATCGCTCTCCGGCTGGGGAGCCCACCTACTGCAACACACCATGCAAGGCAGGTGGACGCCACGGCAAAAGTTACTCCATATCAATCACCTTGAGTTACTGTAAAAAAGGGGTTTTGGACAACCAATAAACAAAGATCCTTAAGTATTGCCCGGCGGTGTCGCCTCTTTAACCCACAAAATATTAATCAATGAAGAGGCAGGCGCTGGAGACTGGAAGGCAGGAAACAAGGGTTTATTCTCTCCGGAGGAGAACACATCAGTTCGGACAGCAAGTATCGTCACGAGGTGCTCTAACCGCATCTCTGAGGCCTGGCCTCTTATACACAGGTTTATGATCTTTATTGCAGGTAACACATTCTTGCAATGCTTTGAAGTATGAAAGGACATCCTCGGAATCTCCCCTTCAGGCCCGTTCCCACACACATTTACAGTTGAAGTCCCCACCCCGGTCACAACAGGTGATGATTATCGCGCAGCTGGACATTCCGCCGATTCACGGAATGTGTGGGGTTGATCGGATCTCATAGAGAGGGGGCTTTGATCAATTCGAGGGGTCCTTTAATGGGGGAAGCTTCCTACTGTACGGGGGGGGGGCAGTAAACAGTATCCGCAGGGTCAGGTGGCGGCCTGGGAACGAGGAAGACAAACGGGCACACAGGAAAAAGGGGGGTTTGTATCAAAGGACCTGGGATCATGAAAGGAATGAAGGGAGGTGTCGCGCTGGGAACAGGATGGGATTCCGAGGCAGGGCTGCGCTGAAGAGGGGTTTATGACCCAAGGCGTGTGAGAGCGGGGGTGGCCAGTGCGTGGGGGGGGGGGCTTGTGAGGGCGAAGAGCTGTGCTGGGGGTCAGTGGCGTGCAGAGGGTGGTTCTGATCGAGGCACCTAAAATGGCGGGTGCGTACGACAAAAAGTGTGGCATCAGGGGAAAAGGCAAGATGGCGCAGATAATGTTTACCAAACCGTACTAATTTTCCACAGTCCTCCCTTTAACATTCCCAAGACATCTTGCTGGCCTATTTCATATCCATGTCTACTGTGGCGGTCATAAGTAAAGAAGTAGGAACCCAGGTGAAGGAGCTGTAAACATTACATTTAAAATCTTTCATCCTAGGAGGCGGGCCTATCGTTAAGCTCGTTGCAGGAAAGTCATAGTAATGCAATATCGGACAAAAACGATTCTGTAGTGAGAGCGTTGGGTACATTTCATAGATGCTTATAGTCATTCGGAATAGGAACTGATTACATATGTAAGTTCATTTCGTATTCGGTTGGAGCATAATCAATACAATGGTGGCTGGGAGAGAAATGAGACGTAGTAAAAACGATAATCAGGGGTGTCACTGTTCGAAGGGGAAGTCTTATTGTCGTGGACCATCATTAGTGAGTTCTCAGCATTCTTTGTCGTCTTCTGTTGGCACTGTTGAGCACCGGCGATGGAGCTATGTCCAGCTCTATTCTAGGTCCTGCGTTGCAGGGCATGACCTTTTCCTCGCTTTCCTGGTCAAAAAGGTCCTTTTTCGCCCTGTGTCCTAACTATTCTTTCATGGGTACCTTTAGACAGGGCACCCAAGTTTCATTTTAGTTTGCAAAAAAACCCTATTCTATCTGACCGCAGTTTTTCTTTTTCGAGTCGATTGTCAAAGAGTTCAGGTGGAAGAAGGGGGTGTGTGAGTAGTCCTTAGGGTAGGTCGGAGGAAAAGGGGATGGAGCAGGGCCAGATCGGGAACAGACCAGGGGGACGGAAAACTTCAGGTAGGCGGGCCCATGACCGAGTTCAGAGGGCGGGGACTTTTCGGCACATGTTGATCATCGAGCAGGGGCATCAGGTCAGCCCTTTCCTGTCATTTTGTCAGAAACAGTGCCTCGTCCTGCGACTCCTTACTGTTGCGGTCTCGCCTTGGCCAATGTCGCAGACGTCCCACGATCTGCAGTCAGGCCGCGTGCTCCCACATCCGGTCTCTCTCTCCTCCGACAGTGGTACCCTTAAATGAGTTTGAAAAGACAGTCTTTAGAGAATTGGCAGAGGAAGGTAATCACATAAGTCTATTTCTCTCCCAACTCCAAGCAACTGGGAAACAACCGTTTCATTGGGGTTTACAACCAACATATAAATAATTGATGATGGGTTTGCTGGATTTCCTATAACTTTCCTTCGTAACTATTTCTTTGGTGTTTGTTGGTATTACATTCACTGTCGTGGTACGAGATCTGATACCTATTCATTGCATTTGTTTATTACAGTCACGTCAGTTCTTCTGGCAGAGACCCACTTTCCTAGTACGAGCCTTACGAAGCTATACCGTTCTCCAGGGCTTTGTATTTTACGAAAAAATGCAACGTGCTATCACCATGGTCTGATAGGTATCTTTCTGAGGAATGAACATAGGCTAAACAAGTTCGAGGCATGTGGGCTGCTAAATTCATATCTTAGCATTAGATCGCCGCCTAGTGTTGGGCTCGGATGATTGCACATTGTTGTCCTGGAAGAGTCTTCGAAGTATCCTGAGATAGGTGGCTCCTCCCCTGGACTACAGTGCGCATGGGCATCGGCTCCATCCCCAGATTGTTTTTTTCCGCCATTGGGTTCGGATGTGGTCTCGACGTCTTACTGTCGGAACCAAGTAAAACTATCTTTTAGCGGCCAAAAGGCCTCGATTTTCTTGCGTCGGTATTGTCTGCGCTCGGTCTCGAGTCTTCCGTCTCTTGGAGCCGGAATAAGCGGAGTTTTCTTCGCTTTCTAAACTTTGAGGCCTTCTCATCGCGACACGACTGCAAGCCTTTACGGACATGGAGCGGAGCCCGTTTAAGTACTGCCCGCTCTGTGGGTCCAAGTACCCACACATCGATCTACACCCCGTGTGTAACAAGTGCCTTTCACCGGACCACGACGACGGCAAGTGCAAGGCCTGTGCACAGTTCCGCTCCAAGAAAACTCTCAAGCTTCGGCGCGCGGTGCGCTTGGAAGCTAGGCAAGCGGCCCCAGATCCGGAGAACATCTTCGGCGACCAGGAAGAAGAGGTCCAGGGTCACCATCTACAAATCTCCCCATCACAGACGGAGGTCGAGGAGGATCCGGGAGACGACGACGGAGTCGCGGGTCAGGTCCTCGAATACGTCGAAGAGGTAGGAGACGACGATGAGATTTATGGGGCCGCGGCGGATAGCTCAGCGGACGAGCTCTGCCCCGAAGGTTGCGAGGATACCGACCGGGACACGGGATCGCCTGTCGGCCTTACCCAGGACCCGTTGCCGCAAGCCACAGCCCCGCCTTCGGGCCCGGCTACGGACTCACTTGCTGGGCACGCTGTTTCGAAACCGAAACTGAAACCATCGGGGTCGTCAACACCTAAAATGGCCGACCCGAAATCGAAACTGAAACCAAAGGACTCGAGTGTCCCTAAGATGGCTGCCGTGCCTGTGAAGAAGTCGGTGCCCGTCACCCCGTCGGCTCCGTCGACCTCCGGTCCGCAGAAGCCGAGGAAGTCTGTCGATTCCGATGCTCCGAAATCGAAACCGACGCCCGAGGAAGGGGCCCCCAAGAAAGATGGTCGGCACGGATCAGCGGCTACGGCGCCGTCCAAGCCCGCCAAGGTCGGCTCCAAAGAGGCTACGCACAAGAAGTCTGCGCCCCGGCCTCAAGATTCGGAGGTGCCGAAGACGGTTTCCGCGCCCAAAACGCACAAGGCCCGCGAGGACGTCGGATCCGAGGGACCGCTCAAAGCATCCTTGTCGGCGACGAAACCCACTGGCAGTGTACCGTCCCCCATTGCGGAGTCACTGCAGAGAATCAGGGAGAAAGCCTTTGCTCCATCGGCTCCGATGCCATCACCGCAGCCGCAAACGGACGCTCCGGCTAAGCCTTCTGGGAAACTCCTCTTTCTCTTGCCACCTAAGGAGGCGCCGAAAGCGTTTTCGACGAAATCGGCTCCGAAACAGGGTTCCTCGCTGCCTGACCCTCTTCCACGTCGTGTACTCGAATCGGAAGACGATTCAGAGCATTTCATCGATGCTGCCACCGGCAAGCTGACACTCTATAAACGGAAGATCACTTCTGAGCCGGTGGACCCCTACGTCATCCCACTGAAAAAGAAGAGGGTGCCCCTTGATGCCTCAGGCCTCACGGAACCGATTCAGCCTCCTCCAAGACGGAGCCCTACTCCCTCCCCAGAACACTCTGTGGGTGAGGAATATGATGAGGATGAGCAGTACAATTTCCCTATCGATGAACCTGATGTACAACCAGATTCATACGACGACACTGGTGACCAGAACACCCAAGGTGTGGGCCAAGACCCGCAGACCTTTAATGCACGTGCATCCCCGACTGAGGACTCAGCAGGATTTCATGCACTAATTGAAAGGGCGGCGGCCAATCATGATGTGGACATGCATGCCGACCCGATTGAGGAAGACTTCCTTTTTGACACCTTTGCCATATCTGAAAGGACAGTAAAGACACTTCCTATGCTGAAAGGTGTTCTCAAACATGCTGGGGACATTTTTAAGGAGCCTACGAGGGCGAGAGTGGTCAACCCTCGCATTGAAAAGAAGTACAGGCCTGCACCTGCGGACCCCGTCTACATCCGGGGACAATTGCCACTGGACTCTCTTGTGGTTGCCAATGCCAGGAAACGTGCCAACTCCCAGACAACGGGTGAAGCTCCTCCCCCGGATAAGGAGTCCAAAGTGCTTGAGGCAGGAGGCAAAAGAGTGGCTGCACAGGCGGCAAACTTTTGGCGCATCGCAAATACACAGGCGCTCCTGGCGCGTTATGATAGGGCGCACTACGACACCCTAGAACAGGTTATACAACACCTGCCCCCACAGTTCCAAGAAGGCACCAAAATGCTTATTGAGGAAGGAAAGCTAATATCAAACGCAGCCATCAAGTGTGCACTTGACGCTGCGGACACAGCTGCTAGGGCTATCAACACTAGCGTTATGCTGAGAAGACAAGCCTGGCTCCGCATCTCAGGGTTTAAGCAGGATATTCAGACAACAATTCTGAATCAGCCAGTCAATCCTGATAGTCTGTTTGGTCCGGATGTTGACACCACCCTAGAGAAAATAAAGAAGGACACGGAAACTGCTAAGTCTATGGGGGCCCTGCAGTCCCAACAGTTTCGTGGCAGCAATTTTCGTCGCTCAGGTGCACGTGGAGTCACCAGAGGACAGATGGGTCAACAATCCCAGTTCTCCAAAGGTGGGGCGCAATCCTCGTTCACTAAACAGAACAAGGGAGGTTATAGGAATAACAGCAACAGAGGTCGCGGCAGAGGAAACAACAGCTCCCGCACCTCTACTCCAAGCAAACAGTGACTTTCTGTCACTGCCCCCCGACCACCTAACACCTGTCGGGGGGAGACGGCAGCAGTTCCTGCCCGTCTGGAGAAACATCACCACAGACAGGTGGGTGCGACAACTAGTCCAGTATGGTTATTGCCTAGAGCTGAAATCCACTCCACCCAACATCCCGCCGAGGCAAAGGCCTATGTCCGCAGAGCACTTGCACTTATTGCAGCAGGAAGTGGTGGCGATGCTGCAAAAAGGCGCAATCGAGCTCGTGCCGGTGGGGGAGGAAGGCACAGGGGTATATTCCCTGTACTTCCTTATTCCAAAGAAGGACGGTTCTCTCAGGCCCATTCTCGATCTACGTCCCCTCAACCTGTACATACTGTCAGAGCATTTCCATATGCTTACACTGCAGCAGATTCTTCCCTTGCTAAACCAGGGAGACTTCTTAGCGACCTTAGATCTCAAGGATGCTTATTTCCACATTCCACTACACCCGTCACACAGGAAATACCTCAGGTTCACTATTCAAGGCAGGCACTACCAGTTCAAAGTCCTACCCTTCGGAGTCACTACGGCCCCGAGGGTGTTCACCAAGTGTCTAGCGACAGTGGCGGCGCACCTCAGGAGGCAGAATATCCATGTCTACCCCTACCTAGACGACTGGCTCGTACAAGCCAAGTCAGAGCAACAGTGCGCCGCAGACATGTCGACTACAATTCACCTTCTTCACGATCTGGGTTTCTCCCTAAATTACCCAAAATCGCATCTTCAGCCGGCACATGTCCGGCAGTTCCTGGGTGCTACGATCAACACCCTGACAGCCATGGCTCAGCCAAACCAAGTCAGAATCGACAGCATTCAATCACTGATCCAACGATTCCGACCAAGACACTCCCTGCCAGCGAGAGTGTTCATGCAGTTGATAGGCATGATGGCCTCCTGCATCTTCATAGTCCCTCACGCACGGTTACATATGCGCCCGCTCCAGGAGTGCTTAGCGAATCAGTGGACACAGGCTCGTGGGCAATTGACAGACCTAGTGTTGGTTACCAGTCGGGCATACGACTCTCTGCATTGGTGGACTCCACACAACCTTTGCAAGGGCCGACTGTTCCACGAGCCCGTGCCGCAGATTGTCCTGACGACGGACGCATCTCTCCAGGGATGGGGAGCTCATGTGCTCACTTACACAGTGCAGGGACTATGGACGACGCAGCAACAGAAGATGCACATCAACTATCTGGAACTGATGGCAATCTTCATGGCGCTCAAGTCCTTCATTGTACATCTGAGCAACAAGGTCGTGCTAGTCCGGACGGACAACATGACCGCGATGTACTACATTCAAAAACAGGGGGGCACCCACTCGCCACAGCTGTCTCATCTGGCTCAGAGCATGTGGAAGTGGGCCATTCAGAGGAACATTTTCCTCATGGCAGAACACCTCCCGGGCAAGGACAATCAGATGGCGGATCTGCTCA
Organism: Lissotriton helveticus; assembly: GCF_964261635.1. Classification (NCBI taxonomy): domain Eukaryota; kingdom Metazoa; phylum Chordata; class Amphibia; order Caudata; family Salamandridae; genus Lissotriton; species Lissotriton helveticus. The sequence continues at coordinate 109,147,828 of NC_136067.1, forward strand.
GCAGATACAGCCATCAGATGCACGAGTGGGAGATACACCCTTCTGTTCTCCACACGTACTTCCAGCAGTGGGGTCATCCGGAGATAGACCTGTTCGCAACAAAGGAGAACGCAAAATGCCGACTCTTTGCCGCCAGGTTCCCTCACCCACAGTCGCAGGGGAATGCGATATGGATGAACTGGTCAGGCAAATTTGCATACGCTTTTCCGCCAGCCCCTCTAATACCGCTGGTCGCAAGAAAGCTAAGGCAGCACTCCATGACTCTCATCCTGGTTGCTCCAACGTGGGCACGACAGGCTTGGTACACCACGTTCCTCGAACTCTCAGTGGTGCCGCATCAAAGACTGCGCCTCACGCCCAGTCTTTTGACGCAGAACCATGGAGACATTCAGCATCCAGATCCACAACAGCTCAACCTGGCGATCTGGCTCCTGAAGTCCTAGAGTTTGGATACCTTAACCTACCTCCAGAATGCATGAGTATCATCAAGGAGGCGAGGAAACCAACTACTAGAGCATGCTATGCTGCTAAGTGGAAGCGTTTTGTCATCTACTGTACGTCCAATGACATCAACCCACTAGATGCATCTATACCCAACATCATCTGCTATCTGTTACATCTCTACAAGTGCAATCTGGCGTACACTTCCATTAGGATACATCTCTCAGCCATAGCGGCTTATCTTCAGAACAGGCAGCACCTCTCTGTCTTCAGAGTGCCCGCCATTAAAGCCTTCCTTGAAGGTCTGAAGAGAGTCATTCCCCCAAGAACACCACCAGCTCCGGTGTGGAACCTCAACGTCGTTCTCACCAGACTGATGGGGCCACCATTTGAGCCACTGCACTCGTGTGAGCTCCAATTCCTTACGTGGAAAGTGGCCTTTCTGATAGCTATTACGTCTCTGAGGCGTGTCAGTGAGCTGCAAGCGCTCACCATACAAGAGCCGTTCATTCAAATTCACCCAAATAGGGTAGTGCTACGCACTAACCCTAAATTCCTTCCTAAGGTGGTGTCACAGTTTCATCTTAACCAAACTATTGACTTACCAGCATTCTTTCAAAACCCGCAAACGGTGGCGGAAAGAATGGTCCATACCTTAGATGTACGGAGGGCGTTGATGTACTACATAGACAGAACACAACCCTTTAGAAAGACAAAACAACTCTTTGTTGCCTTCGCACCACAACACAAAGGCAACCCAATTTCCAAAGCAGGGATAGCCAGGTGGATTGTTAAGTGCATCCAGATATGTTATCAAAAAGCCAAGCGCACTTTAACAATACCCCCCAGAGCGCACTCCACACGCAAACTGGGGGCATCCATGGCTTTCCTAGGGAACATTCCTTTAGAGGATATTTGCAGAGCAGCCACGTGGGTCACACCACATACCTTCACAAAACACTACTGTGTTGATGTGCATTCCAAGCAGCAAGCAGCTGTAGGACAGGCTGTTCTCAAGACACTTTTTCAGGTTTCTGCAGCTGGCACGGGCAACCGCCGCTGATGGAGGGACTGCTATGTATTCTATGCTAAGATATGAATTTAGCAGCCCACATGCCTCGAACTGAATATGCTACTTACCAGTATGCATCTGTTCTTGGCATGTAGGGCTGCTAACATTCATATCGCCCGCCCTCCTCCCCGGTGCCTGTCGCAGCTGCAGATATACTATTGTATTTATTCTTTAGCATGGACATCCTTTACACTTTTCACTCCATCTTCTGCCACAATGGCGAAAAACAATCTGGGGATGGAGCCGATGCCCATGCGCACTGTAGTCCAGGGGAGGAGCCACCTATCTCAGGATACTTCGAAGACTCTTCCAGGACAACAATGTGCAATCATCCGAGCCCAACACTAGGCGGCGATCTAATGCTAAGATATGAATGTTAGCAGCCCTACATGCCAAGAACAGATGCATACTGGTAAGTAGCATATTCATTTTCCATTATATCAATGCATCCTATCTTTCAGCTAAACATTTTACTTTCAACAGGGTTTACTGTAACAATTTCTTCATTTCGGTCTAATCTTAACTTCGCAAACGTCATTCTAATTTCTACATAGTCTCTTACAACCTGACCACTTCATTAAAAACCGGGGGCTTGCGATAACTATTCGACTCATCCTTGGGGTGACCGGGGTCTTATGGAAAACAACTAGGAACATAGCAAACTGGGGTGAGGGACTATCGTCTTGCTTTGTGTCATGAGGGCGTTATCTAGCAGAAGGCCACAGTTCAGTTGGTAAGCGTTCAGTGACATTTCTCGAATTCTAAACTCTGTAGCTTGCTCATCAATAAATCATTTCTAGGAACAACGGCTGGCCTGTGTTAGTTGTAAGTCGACCCATCTCTTACAACCGGGGGTGAGGGACACATTTTTTTTTAAACTTTCGTCACGGGCAGCTGATACAAAACTAGGGGCGTTCTGGGAAGACGGGGATGCTTCGATCACTTTTACTGTTTGGGTATTGAGACAATTCGGGACGGGGAAGGTCGCGTTACCTGAGGCATTTTTTTTTTTATCATAGAAGCCACTGACATGTAGTTCCCTTATTACGGGTCAGATTAGGGAACCTCAGTCGTCTTACCTGTCCTTTCCTTTTTGGCCAATTCTAGGTTTCATCAATATTTAGCAGAAAGGAGAGGTAGTAACATGGCATCAAGGTGATTTTATTTAAGACAAATTTGTGCAAATACTTGCGGTATTTGGAGCCAATTGGGTGGTGCACCAGGGGTGGTGGTTTGCCAATTAGGTGCCAGTCGTTAGGAAGAGTGAGAGTGTGGAGGGGAGAGAGAGAGAGAGAGAGAGAGAGAGAGAGAGAGAGAGAGAGAGAGAGAGGGAGAGAGAGAGGGATGAGCAATAATAGGCTAAATAGTACACGTGCGACATGGGGAGTGGCCGTGTATTAAGATAGGCTATTCAGCGCATTACACAACATTGAGACATTACGGGTCTGTGTTAGACTTTCGAAAGCATGCAGTTTGGGACGGACGAGCATTAGGCCGGGTACAAAGGGACATGCATTGAGTAAAAGGCACCATTGTGTCGCACTTCTCGCACTCTCGGTCCTTTGACTAGTTAAGTCAATGCTTCAGTCGCATAAAAAAAACATTTTCTCATAGTTTCAGACATACGTGACATGTGCTCATTCACGCAACACGGATTAGGGGTGATCGTGTTTCATCATATCATACAACTTATTGGCTCTTTCGTTACAAGAGTAGTTTGTGGGTGTCCTTAGGTGCCACCTTGCAGCGTTAGTCCGCTTCATGTATCAGACATGGCGAGGCTTCAGATCTTCACCATACCTCAGTCGTGATTCCAATGTAACCTGTAGAGGGAGGAAAAGAGGGGAAGGGAGGGGGGACAACATTCGAGCATATCAAATGCATGGGCACGAAAGTCCTTTACTTACCACATACTCGTCTTATCTCCTCGGGATATAATCCCTGGGGTCTTGGTTTCTGAAGCCAGGGGGGGGCGGGCAGTGTGGTGAGGATGGCGAGCGATAGGTTGTTCACGAGGGAGACGGTCCGAGTGTGGCATTATAGGCCGTGTGTAGGGAAACGTTAAAAAAAATCAGAGGCGCTTAGTGCGAGGTATCTAGTTTGTAGATGTATCTAGCTATCGTGGTCCTTAAATCTTTTCCAACGCTGTGATGTCCTAAGGTATATCAGCTCTTCGGCCAACCCTGTTCCCTAGTACCTTTGAGTACCATACCTTTATAACATTCTATCATTTACACCGCTTCACTTTACCCGTCCTCAGAAGTCGAGGTCCTTCTCCATGCGTTAGTTCCTGAGCCAGTCGCATATTTGGAGGCAGAGTATCGTGCCTTAGATTCGATCCTCAATCCGGGGCTGAGCAACCATCTTCTAATAACCTTAAAAAGAGAACAAAGCAGAGCGCACAGAAAAACTCTCCTGCTGATCCCACATTTTACAAAAGCATGCAATACCTGTTCATAGTTTGGAAAACCTTTATTTGCACAATCGTTCAGCATGTAGATATGAGAGTGCAATCGTATTTGGCCGGACACGGCGATGGCTGAAGCGCGTACAGTAGGGGGGGGGGGGGGCTATTTTGCAGCATTAAAAAAACATTTTAAAAGGGTTTATTTAGTCATTTGCAAGAAACTAAAAACGTCTATCAATAGTTGAGGGATCAAGGGGCATTCATTTCATAATTGGAAGCACAGTCAGACTAGTTGCAATCACATTTCCTAGATGCATACCGTGGGCGTGTGTCATAAGCGAGGTTATGTATCAGTTACAATAATATCATAATAAATCGTACATTGAAACCAACATTTTAACGGGATCCTTTTTACATGTTCGTCAAGGGAACCTTCCCTCTTTTTCGTCAAGTGTACAAAGGATCATATACATATCTCAGAACATCAAGTCTTATTAGCTAAAAACACCACGAGGTGTTCGTAAGTTCCTATTGACACCGGCGCCATTTTGGGCGAGGCCGGGTTAGTCCGGAAGTAGCATCAGGGACAAAATGTTTCCCACAACCGGCGGTTGGACCAGAGTCCCTTTCGGCAGTTCAGAAAGACTTGTGCTAACAGAAGGGGTGGCTATGTCGTGGTTATTTCGTTAGCGATCAAGGCAGTTGTTCCTCACCGGAAGCCTGCAGGGGCCGAGGGCTCCTGGGACTTTTGCAGAATCTTCAAGGCTGTGGGGATGCTGTCGGAGGTGGGGGCTCGTGCCCCGGTGGGCAAGCGTCCGAGTTACATTGCTTGTCAAAGTTACTCTAGCGGCCTAGACCCGCCTTCCAGGGGGCCCAGACGCCATTGTGAGACCCCGCAGCAGCCGCCCTTCGTCGTGTCTGCAAGAGTGGAAGAGACTTCTTGGGGCGAAAAAATGGAACACCGTGCCGTAGGAGCAGGACATTCGGCTCGGGCGCTAGGGTGCAGCTGTGGCGCCCCCCACCTGGGGGGGGCGAGGGAGACTCGTTCGCGCCGTCTCCCTCCCCCAGTGCACCCCACGCCGCCCCTTTTTACGGGTCTACATGGTGGCCACCCCACATCCCGTGCTCCACAAGTACACTTGAGGGCCATCGTATGTCTTGTGCTGCGCAAGTATGGTTGCTGGCCATTCTATGTCCTGTGCTGCGGAAGTATGGTCGCCGCCATCCTATGTCCTGTGCTGCGGAAGTATGGTCACCGCCATCCTATGTCCTGTGCTGCGGAAGTATGGTCACCGCCCGGCTGGAGGATTTCGGCGCCGGGCCGGGGCTGGGAAACCTCCTACCCGGGGAGGTGGGAGAGGCTCGTTCGCGTCGCCTCTCCTTCCCAGCCCACCCTGTACCAATTCTTCGGCGGAGGTATTTGTGATGGCCGGACCAGGAGATACGAGGGAGGGGGTCATCTGCATCCGCCCCCTCCCTACTCGTGGCCCGGGGGACGCCGCCCCAGGAAGAAGAGGATGGGAAGGCCATTTCATGCCGGGCCCGTGGTGCCTCCTGGACATCCCACTGGCGATCTTTTCGATCGATGGCTGTCAGTAGGCCCCGCCCCACACGTGCTGTGTGTTTCACCTTCCGGATGGGCGTGACCGGTGACCTGCTGCATTTCGGGAACTGCCGGAGTGGGGGTAGGTATTTTGTTTGGACAGGCATGTCTGGGTAATGGGGGGTTGTCTATGCAGGCCTGTAATTGCTTTTTTTTTTTTTACAGAGTGGGGGGGCAACAGAGAGTAATCAGTCCCATTGCACTCGGAGTTTGAGTTCATTAATGGAATGTATACTAATCTGTCCGAGACTACTCTGTGTATTGTTTCTGTATGTTATCCGAAAGGGTGGCTTTTGGGTTCGGGAACAGTAGCGGTAGTACGGGGTTCGTCACCGGGTAACTTAGAGCTAGACTGGGTTTTCTGTCTTAGCGTTGTTCGATCTATGAGGATTCAAACATGTCGCTGAAATCGGTCTGGCGAAATCTGTGCCATCGGGCGTAATCAAACGCGGTGGTTCTATCCGGCCTGTCCGTGCCAGTCTGATTCATCTTTGTCTCACGCCTTTTCCCTTTCTGCCGGCCTGTTATTTCTGTCGGCCCTCTGCTCTTACCCGTGTTCAGTAGAGTCGGGCATTGGGCTTTCCAGTGCCCGGAATATTTACAAAAAGCACATTGGTTTTGCCCTAAGTCTGGTCGTCCTGCGCGTAGTGTCGGGGGATTACTTTCGGGTCGTTGTGTCTTGGGGTTGTCCTGTCGGTATATTCCTTTACACCGTTCCCTTCCTGCGTTTACTCCTTGGAACCGTGTTGCCGCTATCCCTTCCTTTTGCCTACCAGATGCTTGGAAGGTTGTCTGTCGCGTTTCTTTACCTACTCTGACTTCGTCTCTTTTCTTTCGTTGCATTGCTTCTTTGCGCCACATACCGAGACTGTCGAGCATAATAGGCGTTGTCTTACTACTACAAAGGGCTATTTCTAAAGTTTCTATTTTATCAAGATCGAAGGATCCTATCAGTGGCCACTGTTTCTCTTGATTTTCTTTGGTATACTTGTGCCACAGCTTACTATAGGCTATGGTAACTAATCCATACTTTGTGAACATGTCTTTATTAGGGGTGCCTTCCAGCGGAGCTAGATGGTCCACCTCTAATAAACGGTCCGGGTTGAACCAATTACCGATCAGCGAGGAGAAGATGGGCATGACAGATCACAATGGGACCAAAAGTCAGCACTACCTACCTTATCACTGCGTGTAAAGACTAGACAGAATATTTCTATTCTACGTTGTTTGCAGGCAGTGAATACCTCATGAACCAATATCGAACAGTCAATGTTCGGTCAATCAAACAATCAGTGGGGAGAATAAGTAGGCCCGCAAAGGTCTGCGTCCTCTACCCTTTCACTATCTGCAAAGAGGAACCTGTTCTTTCCTGTTTGCAGACAGAGAATCTCCAGAAAACAATCCGCGAACAGTAGTTCGGGGTCAAAACAATTCATCAGTGTGGGAGAGGGAAATCTCCCGAGAACAATCCACGAACCGTAGTTCGGGTTCAAACAATCAATCAGTGGGGGAGTGTTGGATCTTTCGCCGACTCAACCCACAACCACGGAAGCGAGGATGGCCCCACTCATCTGCCTCCTCTCTGATCGCCCCACGCACTTATGTACAGCGTGAAACGCGAACCGGGAGAAGGGAGAAGGTAGGAAAAACGTAAAACAAAGAAAAAGCAAAGCCAATGCTCTCTCCCTGTTACAGCACAGCAGACCCTCTTCTGTAGCTTGGGGAAGGGGATCCTGACCTGCAGCCACAAGAGAAAAGAAATACAGAAAAGAAAGAGTACGTTAACATATAGCCCAGTGCTCCTTCCTTTGATTCCCCGTTCTCACCCAGTAAACACATCCAACACACCCCAGTCCCCTCCTTACTTGTGTAACATTTCAGGAAATATCCGAGGAGAGCAAACAATCCAAGAGCAAGTCCAAATCCTGCTTAGTACGATACACGTGACAGGGGGAAAAAAGTCATACGTCTGACATAAAAAACCCCAGGAAGAAAAACGTATAGTGCGCTCTGGGCACTAATCAATCCAACAAAATTCCCACTCTCTGTGGCCACAGACTAAACACGCCACCATGATAGCGCTAGGAAAAACTACACTAAACCTCGGGCGACCAGGACCCGGTAAAGCTTACGAGGTTCCCTCGTCGAGGAAAACCCTTTCACACAGTCCCGAATATATCCCAAAAACAGCAACAGAAAGTATACGCGCTTTCCAAAGCGGCCGCTTCCTTTTACTTTACCGCCGCTGCTCACTCTCTCTGGAAGCCGACCGGAGCTGCACCCATCCGGGCGGCTGACACGAAGCCTCGTGCAGCAGAAAGCCTCCGTTTGCCAAGAAGCGAGTTGAATTATCCAAAGTCCCACAGGTTCCCACGAAGAATCCAGGAGTACACGAAATCCCGACTTCCGAAAAACGCCAACAAGGTCAGAAACCAAGCACAGAGCCCTAGTGCTGGCGACCTAAATCCACGGAGGGAAGGGGGGCGGGGTTACCGAAAACAAGGAAACAGAGGAAGGACACCATAGAAAACAAAGTAAAAGGAAAAAGACTAGACCAGGGAGCTAAACCCACTCTAATTCCCAACAGGGAGAAAGATAGGCACGATGGCTGCGTTACCTATCCTTCACTGTTTGCAAAGAGAGAGAGCCTGTTGTTTCTCCGTTTGCAGACAGCGAATCTCCAAACAAATCAACAAAGAGTAATACTAGTATTTTCCAAACAATCAAACAATCATTTCGCAATTCGTCGTGTTTACACGACCTTACCCGGACCGTATGGACAGTTTCTTGTCTTCCGAATCCAGCGCCCGATCGTCCTCTTTTCCTCGTATTCCTCGCGGCACTCCTGATGGTTCCCAGTCAGGACCGTAGATCACTCGAGAGAGGTCTGTTCGGAACCAGTGAAGTTCGGATGATCGGCTGCCAGACGAGGGTCTATTGGGCAGGAGCTCTCCCGATCGTTGCAGTCGTTCACTCTGTCGTCAGGACCTCTCCCACTGGATCCACGTGTCGCTGATGGGCCCCACGTTTGGGACGCCAATTGTAAAAAAGGGGTTTTGGACAACCAATAAACAAAGATCCTTAAGTATTGCCCGGCGGTGTCGCCTCTTTAACCCACAAAATATTAATCAATGAAGAGGCAGGCGCTGGAGACTGGAAGGCAGGAAACAAGGGTTTATTCTCTCCGGAGGAGAACACATCAGTTCGGACAGCAAGTATCGTCACGAGGTGCTCTAACCGCATCTCTGAGGCCTGGCCTCTTATACACAGGTTTATGATCTTTATTGCAGGTAACACATTCTTGCAATGCTTTGAAGTATGAAAGGACATCCTCGGAATCTCCCCTTCAGGCCCGTTCCCACACACATTTACAGTTGAAGTCCCCACCCCGGTCACAACAGGTGATGATTATCGCGCAGCTGGACATTCCGCCGATTCACGGAATGTGTGGGGTTGATCGGATCTCATAGAGAGGGGGCTTTGATCAATTCGAGGGGTCCTTTAATGGGGGAAGCTTCCTACTGTACGGGGGGGGGCAGTAAACAGTATCCGCAGGGTCAGGTGGCGGCCTGGGAACGAGGAAGACAAACGGGCACACAGGAAAAAGGGGGGTTTGTATCAAAGGACCTGGGATCATGAAAGGAATGAAGGGAGGTGTCGCGCTGGGAACAGGATGGGATTCCGAGGCAGGGCTGCGCTGAAGAGGGGTTTATGACCCAAGGCGTGTGAGAGCGGGGGTGGCCAGTGCGTGGGGGGGGGGGCATTGTGAGGGCGAAGAGCTGTGCTGGGGGTCAGTGGCGTGCAGAGGGTGGTTCTGATCGAGGCACCTAAAATGGCGGGTGCGTACGACAAAAAGTGTGGCATCAGGGGAAAAGGCAAGATGGCGCAGATAATGTTTACCAAACCGTACTAATTTTCCACATTACTTGCCATATTCCTAGCACTGAAAGCTTTCCAAAAGCAAATATCAAACAAAGCTGTGTTAGTCCGCACGGAAAACATGACAGCCATGTATTACATACAGAAGCAGGGCGGAACACACTCCCTGCAACTCTCTCAACTAGCACAGAACATATTGCAGTGGGCTATACCTCAAAACATATTCCTGCAAGCCCAGCATGTTCCAGGAGTACAGAATACCATAGCAGATCTGTTAAGTCGTCAAACACAAGAGATCCACGAGTGGGAACTTCATCCGCAAGTTCTTTAACCATTCTTTCAGATGTGGGGACAACCTCAGATAGACCTCTTTGCCACCCACGAAAACGCCAAATGCCCAAGCTTCGCTGCCGGATATCCACACCCACTGTCCAAAGGCAATGCGATATGGATGAAGTGATCCTGCAGATTTGCGTATGCTTTTCAACCTCTACCACTCATGCCACTAGTAGTACGCAAACTACAGCAGCATTCTCTAACCCTCATCCTAGTTGCTCCAACGTGGGCCAGACAGCCGTGGTACACCACACTGCTACAACTGTCTGTAGTGCCACACCAAAAACTATACCTATCTCCACGCCTTTTAACACAGAACCGTGGAGAGATCAGGCACCGGACCCAGCTCAGCTCAACCTTGCGATCTGGCACCTGAAGTCCTAGAGTTCGGATATCTTAACCTTCCTCCAGACTGCATGAATGTTATAAAAGAAGCTAGACGTCCAACCACTAGAGCATGCTATGCAGCTAAGTGGAAACGTTTTGTAATGTATTGTCACAACAACAATATTAATCCTCTAGACGTGTCTATTCAACACATCATAGGATACTTACTACTCCTCCAAAGATGTAACTTGGCCTACACTTCTATTAGACTGCATCTTGCTGCCATAGCAGCATATCTTCAAAACAGGCAGCATCTACCTCTGTTCAGAGTGCCTGCCATTAAAGCTTTCATGGAAGGCTTAAAAAGAATAATTCCTCCCAGAGTACCACCCTCACCAGTGTGGAATTTAAACATCGTTCTTACGCTACTAATGGCACCTCCCTTTGAACCATTACATAAATGTGAACTACAGTTCTTAACATGGAAGGTTGCGTTCCTAGTGGCTATTACTTCTTTACGAAGAGTCCGTGAAGAACATGCTCTAACCATTCAAGAACCCTTTTTGCAAATGCATCACAATAAGGTTGTTCTCCGTACCAATCCAAAATTTCTTCCCAAAGTCATATCTCCCTTCCACCTCAATCAATCTGTGGAACTGACAGTTTTCTTCTCACAGCCACAAACCATAGCAGAAAGAGCTCTTCATACCCTAGATGTCAAAAGAGCATTGTTATACTACATTGAGAGAACAGAACCTTTTCGTAAGACCATGCAACTCTTTGTGTCTTTCTCACCACCACACAAAGGCAACCCCATTTCAAAATCTGGGTTAGCTAGATGGATTGTCAAATGCATACAGATTTGCTACCACAAAGCTAAACGTACGTTATCTGTTCCTCCTAAAGCCCACTCTACAAGGAAAATAGGGGCTTCAATGGCATTTTTAGGGAACACTCCCCTTGATGACATCTGCAGAGCAGAGCAGCTACATGGTCTACACCGCACACATTCACAAAACACTTATCGTGTCGATGTCCAAACCAAACAACAAGCTAATGTGGGCCAGGCTGTTCTCAAAACACTATTTCAAACTACTGCAACAGATAGGGGTGGTCGCCGCTAAGAGTGGGTACTACTATATAATCTATGCACAGTGTAATCTGCAGCTCATATGCCTCGAACGGAAAATGCTACTTACCAGTATGCATCTGTTCTTGGCATGTAGAGCTGCAGAGTTACACACGCCCACCCGCCTCCCCGGCTACCCTGGTCTGTTCCAGTATTATCTTAATTAAATACAGCTTACATGGACATCCTTCTTTCTCTTGCAAAGCTCCATCATTTCCCTAATGGCGAAAAACTATCTGAGGATGGAGCCGATGCCCGTGCGCAATGTGGTCCAAAGGTGGAGTCACCTATCTCGTGACTTCCAAAGAACTTTTCAGGACAAAAACAAACTGCAAACATCCGGGCCCAACACGAGCTGGCGATCTATACCAAGTGTGTAACTCTGCAGCTCTACATGCCAAGAACAGATGCATACTGGTAAGTAGCATCTTCCTTTTTCAATATTGCATTGCACACAATCAGCACACAAATACACGTATGTTTATTTATTTATTTATTCTTTATTTCGGCATTAAATTGCCATAAAAGATTTGCACAACAATACATTTCATTAACAAACCATTACGATTCCCAATTTGTTATACATTTGTTAAAAATAAAGCAATTATGCCTGATAAAATTGATGTTCTTACAAGAAACATTAAAACATGGCAACATGCCTATCTGGTTCAATGGCTGGAGCATGAGTCTTAAAAGTACATATCGCCACCCCTTTATCATGACAGCTTTAGACCTTTTTTCCTACAAACAAAATAGATGGAATGGAGAAATCTACTTGCACTGAATACTATGATTTGAGTTGTATCAGATTTGATTATTCTAAGTGCTGTCTTGCATGACCTAAAACCCAACAGATTGCACAAAGGTTTAATCCACTTTTTTTTGGCCAACACACAGGCTGGGCAGAAAAAAAGGATGTGCAGGTCGTCCTCCTTGTGGTTGCCCTCACACATAGTGCAGATTTCACTTGCCATTGAAATGTTGTCCCTACTTTTCCTAGACCAACACGCCAGTGTAGAGTTGGTCCTAAGTTTGCCGTATCTTAATTTCATAAATAGGGTTTTGGCAAGTGGGGGCTCAACTTCATCAAGGAAAACCTCAAAAAGGGGCTCATCCTTGAAGGTTAAAATTACCACTACTATTTCCATTAGTTAATTGGTTATTGATAAAACCCCAAAAAGCCTTTTTCACCGTATTTTTTTAATTCGGCGGTAACCTTTCAGGGCATTCCCAAAATTGAGGAAGACCTATTTTGGTAAACCATGTTCTAATATGTTTAAGCCAGACATTGGAATTTAATATAATTCATCTAAGCACAATATCTCTTTAAACCCATTCCTATAATCAAGCAGGTCTGGTGTCTGCCAGAGTCTCACCCAAAACATTAGTGGCCGGACAATAGTGTAGTGGTCAGTCCTCTTGAAATTCAAGTCCAACTGGAGAGGTATCAAAGGGGTACCTTTTGGGGCCATTACAATACTTCGCATGAATTTGTTATCCATAATGGCAAAGGCGTCCTTTGACATGGGCCCCCAAATCTCTGCGCCATAAAGAGCTGCCGATTGGACTTTGAATTTAAAGAGCTCCATTACTGGTGAGACAGCTTTGCTGCTACTTGAGCTTTGCCTTCCAAGGATAGGTTTAGTATTCTGTGCAAATAATACCTTACTTTTTTCAATTTGGGGCTTCCACGTGAAATTGGAATCAAGCGAGACCCCCAGGTAGGAAAAATGTTCAACCGATTCCAGTTTTGGGCCATTTAGTGATGAGAATCCTTTATCTGGTTTGATAGGATTTAAGGCCATGCATTTTGTTTTTTTAGCATTGATTTCCAAACCTTTCTTATTGCAGTAATCACTAAATGAATGAAGTAGTGCCTGGAGACCTTTCTTGGTTTGCGAAATTAGAATGGTATCATCCGCAAAAAGTAACGCAGGCACCCTTTCTCCATTTAGTTTAGGTGAATCGTTCATGCAACCCTTTAAGTGTGCGGGAATGTCATTCACAAAAAGGGAAAATAAAGTTGGGGCCAGGACGCAGCCTTGGCGGACGCGACGCTCAATCGGTATGTTCTGAGTTAGTTCCCCGTTGGGGCCCCATCTCACTTTGGCAAAGTTCCTAGCATGCAGCTCGATTATCTGGGCCAACAAGCAGCCAGGTAACCCAGCCTTGTGGATGGACCTCCAAAGGAGATCTTGTGGCACTAAATCGAACGCCGCTCTAAGGTCTACAAAGGCGACGTATAAATGACCCTTTTTGATATGGACATATTTCCAGTAATGGCAGCAGAACTTAAAAACTTGGTCGATGGTGCTCACTTTGCTCCTGAACCCAGCTTGGAGCTTCGTAAGGACCATCCTATCTTCCAGCCACTCATTTACACGGGTTAAAATATGTCTCGAATACATTTTCTGGAGGATGTCCATTAGGCTGATTGGTTGATAATTTGAAGGTTCTGACCGATCGCCTTTTTTAAAGATTAGGACAATCTCAGCTCCCCGCCAACTAACTGGGAAATCTGTACTACGGGACAGCGTGTTACATAAATAGTTTATATAAGGTGCCCGTACCTTTTAAATCGTGCTTGTAAAGGTCCCCGGGTATTTTATCTAATCCTGGCGCTTTACCACTTTTCACTGCATTAATTGCCGCCTCTGTTTCCTCAATTGTGAACTCCAAATAATCATTTGGGGGTGTGAGCCATAGTGCTTCGTCACTGTTTTCATTGGGGTTTCCATCATATTTTTTATATAGAGTCGTGAAATGGTTAACCCACGTGGATTCCTCAAGGTGGACGTCCCTGACAACTCTCCCTTTATGGTTCACATTCGCGACTAACCTCCAAAACCCTACAGTATCCTTCGCTTTAGCAGCTTCCAACATGTTCGCCCAACTATCCTTCTCCCACGTCTTCCTTGAGGCAGCCTGCACTTGCTTGTAGGTTTTCCTTGCTATTCTAACATCAGCTGGGGTTTTGGTTTTAATCGCCAACAGGAGATTCCCCTTGGTTACCCTACAAGACTAGTCATACCATGGTTTGCTATGGGACAGATTATTCAGATTTTGCTGGCTTTTTTGGCATTTTTGTCACCAGTGTTTTCAATGCCATAAAAAACTCGTTGTGAAGTGCAATGAAATGTTCAGGAGTATTGGCCTCGGATGAGGAGCCCGTGAAGGCTTCAAAGCACCTTGCGAATTGTGAATAGATTGCTGCTAGGATATCACCGTGCTTCAATATGTGTGACCACTTTACTGCTCGCCTGTTGTTACTAACCAGAACCTCATCACATAAAGAGCTGTGTACATCTATTGGCATTACGTTCCCAGCCTCTATGACCAAGCGTGCTTCTAGCAATAGATCCAGAGGGTAGTGGTCACTCTCTGTCCTTTCTTTCACCACGAGGTCAACCATGTGCTGCCAAATGGACAACGAGACAATTACAAAGTCTAAATTGCTTTTGCTTTTATTTCTGGAAAAGGTTGGTTTTTTCGAGATGTCCGACGGGAGGCGACCGTTGCAAGCCCTAAGACCGTGTTCCGCGGTCAACTTTACTAGTTGAACTGCCAAAACTGAACAGTTTGCGGATTTTATATTGTCCAGCAGAGGAATATTATTGGCTTGGTCTTCTTCATAAAAAACATCACTAAGCCCTGGAACTGGTTCAAAGTTGCAATTTAGGTCGCCAGCTATGATAACCGCTTCTTTACCAACTGTCCTACCCAGAAGGGAATCTAGTTTAACCAGGGTAAGGGATTCCTTGGATGCAGATGCAGGTCTATTATAAACATTAATTAGGTAAAGTAATTTCCCTTCGCCAGTTGTAATTTTTAATGCTGGTATATCTAAAGAGCTGGTATCTATGACTTCAACCCGGATTCTTAGCGTAACTTTAACCCAGGTGATTAGGCCACCTGAAGGCCTGCCCCTTGTAGAGGGGACTGCTCCAATTCCAAACGTTTTGTAGCCTGCCCTGTGCGGTGTCGCGAGTGCCCATGATTCTTGTAAAAGACAAAGATCACTAGAATCAATGTACTTTGCCCAATCTGGGTCCCTCAGGTGCTTAGCTACACCAGCTATATTCCATGATATTAATTTCATGGTTGTCTCATTGTAGCTGCTTATCGGTACTAGCTCTAAGTTTGGAGACCTTGTGTTTGGGACGACCGTTCTCGTGGGCTGTACTCCCAATGCATTTTGCACATCTTGCAGCATACTTCGCTCCCCTTGTATAGCAACATTGTTTGTACGCCCCCTCTTTAGTAAAGTTAGGCTATCTTCCCTCACTCCCTGCTCACGAGATGCCATCGGTTCACCTTGACTACTATTTGCACTGGCTACTCGTGATTCCCTGGGGGCAACATAAACACCAGAGCCGTTATTATTATTTACTCCCACATTCACTTCTGTATTCATTACTGTGAGAAATTCCCTATGGTTCTACATATTCAAGGGGCTCAGTGTACATGAAGAGCCTTTGGTGCTGGTTATGCAACCCACCGTCGGCATCAGTCAGTCCACTGCTTCCAAGCAGCTAAATCTGTTATAGGTCGGTACCCTTATCCATCGGCTTGGATTGCCCTGTCTCCCACCACTAGACCCGCCCTGGGCATGATGGTTAGCCGCAATCCAACTTCCACCCCCCTCAGGACGCTTCTTTGGTGGATAAAAGAATGAGAGTGGTCTAGTTCCGATAGCGGAATTTCCACCATGAAAATTCCATGTACATATATAGTGCGCAGTACGTGGGTCTTCAAACGTGACAACCACACAGTCGCCAGCGATAGTTTTGTTTGTGGGGCCTATCCATGGAACCCTACGAACCATTAGAATTTTACTCTTTATGTGATAGGGTAAGGGCCTCTTTTCGTTCAGCCAGTGTGAGACTTTATTTTTAAGTGTCCAGAACGTTTCCTCCTCATGTTGGTTGTCTAATTCAGGGACCCCCGTCAGCTCTACTGCATAGGGGCTAACATCTGGTGGTAAATTGATATAGCCACCCCTCGATTTCCTCCCTGTTTGAAACCGTTTTACGTTCTGCTTGTTGGTTTTGGTGGCATTTATACTCTGTACTGGGATTTCTTTATCTATTGGAATAGAAGCTGCTGGATTCAACATAGTTGCATTTGTGTTATTAACACTCCTACCCTGGGCCAGGCGCTGGGGTTTATTCACTTGCAGTGCTGAGGGTACCGGCGGAATCTGGGCGGCGCCCACAGTACAGTTGGTCGTTGATCCCACTATGCTGAGGCTAGCCAATGTTATAATACTTTTTTCCACCTCAAAAAGCTGATTTTCTATGCATGTTAGTCTAGTTTCAAGTGGTGTTAGAAGTTTTTTTAAGATTTCCCCTATGTTCTTCAATAGCATCTCATTCCCCTCTTCCATATTGCCAGCTCAGCTGTCTCCCATATTGCCTAAAGTTGGCAGATCGTGCTGGCCCTCTGATGCATCTAAATTTGCAACATTTTGGGCCTCATTATGCCCACTCGATGACGCCTGCGGAACCAGTTCATTCCCATCTCCTTCTTTATGCACCCTACCCCTATGCTCCAATTCCTTTGCGACTTTTGCCTTTTTCCTAGCATAAGCCGAAGTGGTGGGGCGTTTCCTTTTCGGTATGGCACCCTCCTGCCTCCAACGTAGTTGTCTCGTACTAACCTCATCTCCCTGGGCATCTGTCTCAGTAGTTTCAATTGGAATATCGCCCACCACAACAGACCCTAAGGGATCTGTGGTGTCAGTAAACAATTGCGAGGACACTTCGGTAGGGGTTGGCATTTGGGGATGTGGGACTGGAGTATTGTGCACATCGGCTTGCGCCACAATAGGAGCAGGGCCGACCGCACGTTCTGGGGTTCTTGTAGATGCGATGTGGCCCAAAGATGATTTTTTTGCCATTACAGGGTCCTGCGACATTCTTCTCGCAGCTGCAAGATCCAATGATACTCTATGCTCCATTAGACTTATGCCCATATCTATTACAGAATTAGTTCTGGTAATGAAATCATCGAGGGTACCTGTTAACTGTTTCCCCCCCTTTTGCACCCCTGCTTCTACTTTCTCGAGTGGCCATCCCTCATTAGCCTCACTCTATATTACCATGGAATCAAATGTAGACAGCTATTAAATGTTGTGTTAGTACAATTTATAAAAGAGCGGGACTTAAATAACATAGGGAATGGCGCGGACCGGTCTTGATCGGTCTGGAACGGGCTAGAACGGGCCCGCCCTTGGCCAGGGCTTAGCCCCGCGTGCGCGGGTTAGCTTCCAATAAAATAGATGACGTGAGGGAGGGGCGGGAAGAGGACAAGCTGCGGCCGATCAACGCCGCTCAGCAAGCTGGTCCTCGCAGTCCCGTAACTAGCCTGTGGGTGGGTGTCCGGCACCAAGTTCAGCGCTGCAGCAGTTCTCCACGTCCCAAAGGCAGCACTCCCAAGCTGGCAAACGAAGAACAGGGAACGAGCGGCCCCCGCAGAGCGGGGGCCGCGAGAGGTGGGTGAAGTGCACAAAGATTACTGCCTTGCTATTAATTATATTGAAATACTTAGCTACGCTGCGCTCTGCAAAGCTGCTGTGCCTTGCTATCTATTTAAATTATATTGTTATTGTGGGGTGCTTCGCTATTTTCCCTGTACAGCGCTTTGGCTTTGTTGCTCTAACTGGTACAGCGCTATCCTCTGCTGGCCTGAACTATTGTTGGGAACCCTCGCAGCATTTGTTTTCCTGATCGCCATTTCGTGTTACCTTTCGGCCCGTCCCAGACCCTCCCTGCACCTCGCTCCCGCCTCCCAGCCGCCCCTCCCACGCTCCGCCCCCTCCACTATCCATTTATGTCAGATGTCCCAACGCGCAGCGTCCACGTGCTACGGCCGCGCCGAAGGTGCGCCAAAGGTAAGCCCGTCTACGCCCGTCCGCGCCAAGCCCGCGCCCAGCGCCAGACCCCCTGGCTCCCGTAATGCCCAGCCCAGTCGCATCACTTACGATGCCACCACCCTCCTAGCTCTTAACCCCGGCCGTTCCCCCAACTGCGTCCAAGCCGCTCCTGGACACACCCATGGACCCTTCTCTTGCTACTCCTGCAAGTTCGACGGCACCAAAACCAACTCCCCATCCACCAACACCAATCAAAGACCTGACACCAACCACCTAAAATGCATCCTGCTCAACACCCGCTCGGTCCACAGACACGCCATCGACCTCTGGAATCTACTATACACCATATCACCGGACGTCGCCTTCCTAACAGAAACATGGATGAACGCCTCCTCAGCCCCAGACATCACCATTGCCATCCCGGAAGGATACAAGATCATCCGTAAGGACCGCATCAAGCAAACAGGAGGAGGCATCGCTATCATCCATAAGAACTCCATTCGCATCTCAACCAGCTCAGACGTCAACCTTGCCAGCGCCGAACACCTCCACTTCCAGATCCATACCGACCCCAAGACCACACTCAGAGGCACCCTCCTCTACCGGCCCCCAGGACCCCGTGCACAATTCAGTGACGACATCACTGACTTTATCACCCCACACGCCCTCCCCTCCGAGGACTACATTCTATTGGGAGACCTCAATTTTCACCTGGAAAAGAGCAATGACAGCAGCACCACCACCCTTCTGGACAACCTTGCCAACCTCGGACTCAAACAACTTGTCACTACCCCCACCCACATTGCAGGTCACACACTCGACCCCATCTTCACCTCCGGCAAACATGTCTCATTCAGTCACACCACAGCCCTTCATTGGACGGACCACAGCTGCGTTCACTTTACCTACAATAAGACCACAATCCACAACCATCCTCAACCCACCCTGCGAAGAAACTGGAACAAAATCACCATCGACCAGATCTCCTCATCGCTTCTTCTAAACCCCCCCGCTCACTCCTCAAACCCCGACCAAGCAGCCATTAACCTCACCCAATGGCTATCCAACAGAGCCGACATCCTAGCACCGTTGAAAAAACGTCAAAGCAAACTAGGCAGCAAAAACGCCTCTTGGTTCAACGATGATCTTAAGAAATCGAAGAAACTCTGTCGCTCCCTCGAGAAGGCCTGGAAAAAAGACCCAAACACCAGCAACAGGGACGCCTTCAAAAACGCCACCCGCATACACCACCAACTAATCCGATCCGCCAAGAAAGCCGCATTCAAAGACCGACTAGATAACAACGCCCACAACAGCAAGGAATTATTCAACATCGTCAAAGAATTTACCAACCCATCAGCCAACTCCAACGACATCACCCCCTCCCAAGCCCTCTGCGACTCCCTAGCTTCCTTCTTCCACAACAAAATCGCAGACATCCACAACAGCTTCGACAACCGACCCGGAAACCAACCCATCCAACCTTCTGCAGGACCTTCACCCCCCTTGAACATCCTTAACGACTGGAACCCAATCTCCACTGAGGACACCATCCGCCTGATGAACTCCATCCACTCAGGATCCCCAACTGACCCATGCCCTCACCACATCTTCAACAAAGCAAACTCCATCATAGCACCACACCTCCGAGATGTCATCAACTGCTCCCTCAACTCCGCCACCTTCCCGGAAAGCTGGAAACACGCAGAACTCAGCGCCCTCCTGAAAAAACCCACAGCTGACCCCACCGAACTCAAAAACTACCGCCCCATCTCGCTTCTTCCTTTCCCGGCCAAAGTCATCGAGAAAGCTGTCAACAACCAGCTCGCCACCTTCCTCGAAACCAACAAATCCCTCGACCCCTCACAGTCCGGCTTCCGAGCCAAACACAGCACTGAAACCGCACTTATCGCAGCAACAGACGACATTCGAACTCTACTGGACAATGGAGACACAGTCGCCCTCATCCTCCTCGACCTCTCCGCTGCCTTCGACACAGTCTGTCATAGCACCCTTCTACAGCGCCTCAGAAACGTCGGAATCCAAGGAAAAGCACTGGAATGGATCACCTCGTTCCTCACCGGAAGAACCCAGAGAGTCCGCCTCCCACCATTCAAGTCAAAGGCCTCTGACGACGGCCATTACATCGCCTATTCTGTCTACCAGAATCTCAATCGCAACAAAAAAGCCTTTTTTTGAAAACTCCTCGACGAGGAAATCATCGTCGAAGTCCGCGTCGACGTAGAGTCCATCGATGACGGTACCGTCGACGAAAATATCATCATCAAAGTCTACGTCGTAGAGGTCTGCCCCGTCGACGATGTCACCGTCGACGACTGTTCCGTCGACGGTGGCACCCTCAGTGAAGGCACCGTCTACGAAGAGCCCATCGACGACAAATTTACAAATTCAGTCTACTGTATCGACGGTGGTAGTTTCACCTTCACAGTCAATGCCCATATCGTCTGGACTTTATCAACTTAAGACTTTTCAAAGGCATCAGGATTACAGAAAGATTTCTACGCTTCTGCCTTCACACCTTTCAGAAACCTATGTTGACTATGAGGATGAAGACGAAGAGGGACCATTTTGCACAGCTCTCCAGCCCGTCTTGTCTGATTGGTCATCCACGACCACATTCGGTAATTTCGCAAGCCGCCCAATAGCGATCTAAAAATCCTGCAACACCTATCGCCACCCCGCCGGACAAGGCAAAATGTTCTCTACCATGGCAGCAGCCTCAATCACAGCTGCTAACTCTCTAGCGATAATTGGCCTTCATGACCGTTGTGAGAAGTTGGCTCACTAGTTCTAGTGATCACCTTGTATCAGTCCAAACAACCCTTATGGTGATTGGTTGTAAGTCAACCTTATAGACCAGCTATCCTAATGGTAGCATGGACAAAGCAGTCTTAGGCTAAACTCTTTTGGCATGTGAAGCCAGCTGTTTTACCACAATATAATCCCTTGAATACCAGATGAAAGGACACCACACAGGTTGTTATGAAAATAAACAGTATATTTATTAATAACAAACACCTCTGAACTCTTTATGAGGTCAGAGGGCTAAGCACATGACAATCTCTTAGAAAAAATACGACAAGTTGCACAAAATTACAATGGTGCCCTAGGGGCACGACAAACCATATACTAAGTAAGTGGAATGTGAGAGTCGATAGAAAGAATGGAGCTGTCCAGAGGCTGGAGGTTCGCTAGGACTACGCTATCTTCACCTTAGGTAAGTAATAGGAGGCCCACGGGACGCGTGTGCAGAGTGTGAACTCACACGCGAGATGCGTAACAACGTCTATGGACAGTACAGTTCAAGTTAAAGGTGAGTACGGACAATCCTGACTAGTTGGGACAAAAACGACTGTGGAACTGGACACTAGGACAGTTAAACTACCCTTGAGCACCGAAATGCTCTCGTTACCTCACCCACGGGCTGCGGGTGCATAGATGTCAAAGTGTGTCGGGTTCTCGCTTTGAAGTCGATGGAGCCTGGAAGAAAAGATGCTGCAGACGACCAGGAGGAAGATGTCCGGTGCGATCCAAGGGTGGATCGGTGAAGAAGAGGACCTGAAAGCAGAGGGGACAATGTTCAAAGTCACTAGCCAGTGACTGGAGTGGAACCAGGAAGGAACCAGATGCTGTTGTCGCGATCAGGTGAAGAGTGGACGCTTGTCTCTGCAGCCACGTGGACCAGGAGGTGTCTTCGACGACCAGGATGGAGGCACGAGCTGTCCCACGCAGGCTGTCGGCGGTGTTGGATCCGGAATCGGCGTCAACAGGCCTTGGCAAAGGCAACCCACACGGTGAGTGGAAACGGCGTCTGGAGTGGACCAGGAGGGTCCAAGGGGCTCCTCTTTTGGAAGGGAGCAAGGGCCAGTCTGGAGCAACCAGACCAGCAGTGGAAGTTTCAAAGTTTGTCGTCTAGGAGGCCACTAGCCAGCCGGCAAGTGACCAGACAACGCGTCAAGCAGCAAACAAGCAGAAGGGCCCCACGCAGATCTCGTGGATGCTGGAGGGCTGGTTTTCGGTGCAGGAGCTGCTCGGGGCTGGGGCTTCTCAGTCCCCAAAGCACTTGGTCGAGTTTACCTCGGGAGTCGTGCTGAAAGCGAAGTGCAGGTTCGTTCAAGATGGCCGGTCCCACGTGTCTCGTCGCACCCACAGGTCTCAGCTGTGCTGCAGATGTAGGTAGTGGTCGGAGAGGTCTGGGAATCCGGGTCTCGTCGGGCTCTGAAGTCTGGATCCTCGAGGGAAGACGACAAAGTGAAGCCGCTGGATGCTTGATGGTGCCTGCAGTTGCAGGGTGGACACTCCTTGTCCACAAGGGAGATTCTTCAGTCTTCTGTGGAGCAGAACGTCGAAGTCCAGAGTTTCTTCTTGTAAAGTTGTTCAGGATAATCTAATTTGGAATGGGACCAGCTCCTACCTTTATTCTCCTAAAGGGGGCTGCACTACTGACTAGGTCCCTCCCCTGGGTGGGACCAGGAAGGAGGGTGGCTACACCCCCTGTCCTTTTTCCCGGTTTCACGCCAGAGCTGGGGCAGGGATGCCCCAGCAACTGGTTTGAACCGGTGTATGCACAGGACACCTTGTGTGCCCCGGGCATGTCTCATTCCTTTCAGGCCTGTCCTACCCAATACACAAAATCTTGTCTGGGGTGGTGCTAGCACCTCCCAAGGCAGGAAACCCTTTGTCCAAGCCTCCCTCGCTGGAAGGACTCCCAGCAGCAGGAGGTCAGACTTGTGTCTGTGGTGGTGGCATCCATTTTGTGATGCCAAGGCTCGAGTTAACTTTAACCGGGGTTCTCAGTTACATACATGTCGTGTCCCTCTAGAAGGGTGGAATGCTACCCCCGTCGCCAGAATTGGCGAGGGGGTAGTATTCCAATTCGTATGTCACCTTACTCGACATGTTTTGATAATGCTATACCAAAGTTAGCATTTAACCGCGAGGATTATAATGCACTTAAGAGTATATGGTATAGCGTTATCATGGAACAGCTATTAGGACTTGGTTCCGCAAGCTGCAAACGGGCTCAGCTCATGCCAGAGCACCATCTCACATAATTCCAAGCACTCTGCCTTCAGGATTGATAAGGCCTGCCATAGGAGTGACTGATAGGAATATATGTGTCCATTTTAGGGTTAGATATAGGCATACTATATCTACAGCAAAGGGTGATTACACCACCTTGCCCCAGCTGTCGTGCAGCCAGTTGTGTCTGTTTAGATGGTCAGCCAGGGGTGGCATAATACATGCTTCAGCCCCTTGGGGAGAGGTGTGGCGCCGCGGCCAGGGCGACTGACGCTGGAATCTGGGGACCACGGTTCGATCCCCGGCTCCGGTGGCAGGTTAGCCCAGCACCATGTGACTCTGGGCAATAGCTCGCTTAATCTTCCCGACGGCCCCCATCGCCTAGAGACCCTTACGGGTGATTGTGCGCTTTACAAATGTGGACTTTACTTTACTTTACTGGTAGGCCCTGGGTACACCTAGGCCCTGGGTACCTATAGTACACTGTACAGGGACTGATAAGGTGGCCCAGTACCAATTGGTAAATGCACCTAAAGTACATGGATGTCAATTTAGAGAGAGAACAGCTAGGCTGTGGGTCTGATTAGCAGGCCCACAGCCAGGGAAAGTCGTAAACCAGTGAAGCAAAAAGCAAAAAATCAAGGGTGACCATAGGATTGCAGACCCCACTCTCCTACAACCGTCAAATGTGGGCAGCTATGGCTGGTCTCATTGACTTCATTCATATAGACCGTAGACAGAAAGGGGGCTGCAATGCTTAGACGCCAGGGATGGCTTAAAGCCACTACTTTCAGACCTGAGGTACAAACAAAGATTCTAGACATGGCCTATGACGAAGAGTCTTTGTTTTGATAAGGCCCTCCTTCCTATCAAAACTGACACGGATACCGCTCGATCGTTAGACGCCCTTCAAAACAGGTGCTGATCTTTCAGAGGCGCAAGAGGACGTGGTTTTACATCAAGAGAAGGATACCAACACCAACAAAACAGGCAATATCAATCTCAGTATAGAAAGCCTTACAAGCAGTCATCATATCGCCAATCCTCTACGGCTAGTTTCTTCCGTCAGGGTGGTCGAAAACGATCACAGAATCAAAGTCGAGACACTAACAGGAAACCGTGATCTCCACAGGGCGCCAACAAAATTACCCTCGATACTTCTGGGCGCGAAGATATCAGCTTTTTTTCACAAGTGGCAGGAAATTACTTCAGACCAAGGGGTTCTGGACCTCTTAACCAACGGCCACACACTGGAATGTATCAAACAGCCACCTACTACTCCGCCCAGGGGTCCCCCTCCCCCTCGCTTATTATTCAAAGAAGCCATAACGATGCTCCTCAAGAATGCGATAGAGAAGGTTCCATCACCTCAAACAGGAACAGGTTTTTATTCTCGTTTCTTTCTGATAAAAAAGAAGTCCGGGGAATGGCGACCGATTCTGGACCTCGCAAGCTCAACAAAATCTTCAAAAAGCAAAGTATCGGGATATTCACGCTTTCCGAGATTTTAAGCTGTTTAAACAAAGGAGATTTTATGTTTTCTCTGGATATGGAAGACACATATTTTCACATCCCTATCCACCCCAAACATTGCAAATATCTTCGCTTCGTTGTGGCTGGTGCCCACTATCAGTTCAAAGTTCTCCTGTTTGGGCTGAAACCGGCACTAAGAATCTTCACGAAGTGCTTGGCAGCAGTGGCAGCAGCAATCCATGTGTTCCTTTATCTTGACGATTGGCTGCTCAAAGGTCCTTCGGAACCCAAAGCCAAGGTTGCCACAGCAGCATGTCTCCATCTCTTGCTTCTCTGGGGCTGACTCTCAACGAGAGCAAATCGCAGTTTCGTCCACTCCAAGTCATTCCTTTTCACGGAGCAATGCTAGACACGGTCCAGTGCGAAGCATTGTTGTCACACGCCCATTAAGTACGTCTCCATAAATTAGCAACTATAATTTCAAGAAGAAGGTCCATCTCAGTCCGGATGTTTGCTTCCCTCCTGGGGATGTTGAGGTACTGGGTTTTTAAGAACCGGTACCGAACCTACAGAAACCGGTAACCCAGCGGTGCCAGGGGATCAACACCCAGAGACCTCGGGTTCTCCTGAGTCAGACCTACAGAAACTTCAGAGTCTTCCAGGTGAAGTCAAAGATTTGTTTATTGGCTGCAACCAAGGTGACAGGGTCCTAGAAGTACAATACCAGTATATTCAGGAGACTGCACACTTTCACAAAGTTAGGTTTCTCTTCTTATACACAATTTTCACCCTTGGGCAAAACATTCCTTGGATTCGCGGTATTTCATTTATGGTTACTGATTACAGAAGAAAAGCAGAGTCATGATGACATGTACATATTTCACGTCGTGCTGCTCATAACAAATCATCCGGCAAGGCCCAACATTTCATCAGATATCGCTGGACCCCTAATAAAAATGGTCACCTCCCCATCATAAAATAAGTGAGGAAAAGGAGTGGAGAAAGATGTGAGCGAGATATGGCAGGTGTGCGCGCTGAAATGGCTTTATGGCCGGTTGGGCCTAGATGCTATCTTGCTCGGCCACTGGGAGGGAACTGACCTAACGAGTTCGGCCTGGGGCAATGGTTCTAACTTGTACTGAGGTCAGGGAGAGGTCGATTAAGGAGTATGTGTCCTTGTGGAATCAAATTCAACTGGATTAAGGCCTATGTAGAGGGCAACATGCAGCTAAGGGTTTAGAAGGTAAATGACGATTTCGAGGTGAGATCGTCACTCGAATATGCCGAAAATACATGTACTTGATGTACTCGTCATTCTCGGTCTTTTGATACCAAATTCGTCCTATTTCGACGAAGTTTTTATTCTCGAGTCCAATACTATAATATGAATCCAGATTTTTCAGAACCACAGACCCTCCTTTTGCCCTTACATAGGCAATTAATCTATCCTCATGTCAATCTGAGTCCAGATCTATATTCCTAAAGTGATTGAGATGTTGCTGCAACATCATTCTAGTGCTGAGCTCATGTCTTGACACAGGCTTCCTTACACATGATGTAACACAGAGGCCACATATTGCAGGAGCACACTGTATGCATAGACAGAACAGAAGAAGAATGGCTAAGACCATCCCAACGACCATCAGAATTTTCCATCCCCAGGCAGATATCAGTCCCCAGAACCATCCCATTAATGACCAATCTCCTTTATCCACATGAATAGATTCGGAAATCTTATGTAGTTTGGAGATGGCCCCGTACACTGTTGGAGCATTATCTGGAATAAAAATACAACAACTGGACTGGATCAATTTGCATACTCGCCTCGGTCCGCAAGTATTACATCCAAAGCGACCCGGTTCTGAAGGGTCATCAGTCGATCCGACTGGAGCTCAGCAGTCAGGTTACTAAGGGCACCAGCAGTTTCAATCACGGTGGATTCAACTACCCTCGTTAATTGCCTTATGTTTCTGCTGTTAACCATGGCTCCCCAGAACGGCAGAACACCCATTGCAAAGTCACCAAATTCTTGACCTGCAGTGTCTTCTTTACTCAAAACACCTCTAACTACCCTTGTCCGATGGTAATCCGCCGCTGCTGTGTAGGTGGGAGGTAACAGGAATGAAACAAAACATGAGCCCGAGAAGTCTGGGGGCAACCATGTATAGGCTCTATCATGACAGATGAAATAAGTACCCTTAGCGGCTAAAAAGGCAGGGGAAGTCTGAGATCCAAAAACGTACGTTTCTGTGCAGACACTCTTCCCTAGCTGAGCTCTGGGATTCTTACCAATACCTTGCAGACACAGGTGACCTTGATGGGGTACGATCCAGATAGAGGACGATCTCTTGGCTTGCTGTTTCTCACTTAATGTAGAGCCATATCCGGTCACATTCCAACCTACATATGCAAGTATCTCATCATCCGGGGTATCTTCGTAAGAAGTTACTTCCTTGATCATGTCAACTATACCCTTGACTAGGGCGCTAGTCTTGAGGTTGTCTTTTACAGAACGTAGGGGTTGGATTTCTCGTGCATATATGAACATTGTCCTATATGCCCATACTGACCCATTGTGACTAAATGGCAGGACCAAATAGGGGATACCTCTATCCGTGGTGTGGGGCATGAGACCACACACCCAACAGTTGGTTGTGTTCATTACAAGTTGGTGTTGGTGTAATAGCTGAACGAAGGAGTTATTAATGAACTCTAATCTCCTATTTGATTTGTGGTCAGGCAAAGGGAGGAAAGAATGAGAGGGAACAGTAGGAGGAGGTATGGGTGATGTAGTGGGCGCAAATGTCACATGAAAAGAAAATAACACATAGCTTATCAAAAAGACCATTACGCTAAGTAGCATAAAAATACACATTATTATAAAAATTTTCTTTTTCATTGTTTTCAAAAGTCTGCTTAAAGTTCATTTGTTTGGCAGTTCTCTCCACATCAGGAAACTCCATCCTCTCTAAGGTGCTGCCCGCGGCGGTAGGTTGTTTCTGCTAAAGGATGCTTCCGTCAGTCTAGGGTGACTCCCTTGGACCAACTGGAACCAGCGACCTATTGTCGTCAGCTGCACCCAAAAGTCTTTAATCAACCGCGACCCTAGCAGCGGAACCCGGATGGCGGTTCAAGAAAAACAAAAATAAGCAAGTTACCTAGATGGGAGAATCTGCACTTTCAAAAATAGGATTTTGGGGAAAAAAACGTATTTTATTAGTCCACAGGTTTTTCTCTCGGATCATAAAATAGATCACTTTTACTTTTAGTCTGTTTTTCTTGGTCGCAAATTGTAGCGTCTTTTCCCGGGTACTGTCTGGTCCAGAAATAGTAGCTCAGGTTTCACAGAGTTCAATTGTTCTGATGGCGGCGTAGTTTCTTGAAAAATGTTCCCACTCTTACAATCACGTTTAGCTTCTTTTACACGTTCATCAGTTGTGCGCTCTGAGTCAGTGCCTCCTTTTCGGACCCCTTGGTCATGTGGCAGAGGGAAGGGTATCTTCTTACAATGGATCCCGTGGACCCAATTGGCCTTCCCCTCCACTTTAACAGTCGACCTTGTGGACAGGAGGACGAGGTGAGGCCCGGTCCATCTGGGCTGGTCGTTTCTTGTCCTCTGGAAATTGCGGACCAATACCCAGGAGCCGGGGTCAATGGAGTGACCCGGTGTCTCAGAGACCGGAGGCAAGGTGTTTTGGACCTGTTGATATAAAACACGCAATTTAGCCGTCAATTCATACAAATAGTCAAGAAAAATGGGGTGTTGCAGCTCGCTAAACTTCATGGGCCTAGGCACTCCCCATATGTTGGCTGGCCGACCAAAGATTATCTCATAGGGGCTGAGCTTCATTCGCGAATGCACAGTCATTCTGGTGGATAGGAGTGCTAAGGGTAGAGCGTCGGGCCATTTAAGACCCGTGCTCGCTTGGATTTTGGCCAATTTAAGTTTAAGCGTGCCATTGTAACATTCCACTAATCCAGCTGATTGGGGGTGATTTGCAGCGTGGAACTTCTGCCTAATGCCTAGCCCTTCACACACTCTTTTCATCACACAACCCACAAATTCACTTCCGTTGTCCGACCAGACCATTCTAGGCATTCCGAACCTGGGGAAGAACTCTTTCACAAGGGCTTTCGCTGTGGACAAGGCAGTATTGTACCTTAGGGGATAAGCTTCTACCCATCTTGAGAAGGCACAAACAACCACGAGCACATATTTTAAGTTGTTGCACCTCTCCATGTGTATGAAATCTAGCTGCAAAACCTCGAACGGATACGTAGGAGGTGCAAAATGACAAGCTGGAGTTGGGGTCCCCCTACCAGGATTGTGCTTCAGACATACCATGCAATTCTTGACAACATTCTCTGCACACTTGGGAATCCCTGAATTCTTCCACACTGGGGCCAACGACTCGCAAATCCCTTTCGCGCTGATATGGGCCATCCCATGAGCCATCGTAACCACTGCAGGCACATATGCATCGGGTAACAACCATCTCTGTTGCTCTGTCGATTCAATCCAACAACCATTTGCATCCATTCTCCCTGTACTTTCTCTCCACATGCTTAACTCTTTCTTCGTGGCCTCAGCTTGGATGGACTTCACACTTTCTATCGTGTCTTCACATATTCCAACATCACCAGTCCATCTTTCTGGGCTCGCGACATACATTCGGCTCATCATATTCTTTGCCGTTTCCTTAGCAGTTTCATCAGCGAATGCATTTCCACGACCAACATCATCAATCACTTTCTTGTGTGCACTACACTTCACGATCGCTACTTTCAGGGGCAACGTCAGTGATTCAAGAAGCTCATTCACCAACTGACCATGCTGAATCTTAGCTCCATGCGAAGTCAGGAACCCACGTTCTCTCCACAATCGTCCAAAACTGTGAGCCACTCCAAAAGCATACTGACTGTCGGTATAGATAGTCACTTTCATTCCTTTAGATAACACACATGCTCTCGTCAATGCCACGAGTTCAGCGGCTTGGGCTGAACCATGTGGTATTCGCGCAGCTTCAACGATTGTGTGCAAAGTTGTGACAGCATACGCTGTAGTCACGTTACCATTTGGGAGTTTAAAGCAGGAACCATCCACCCATAATGTACCATCACATTCAGCAAGAGGAGTGTCGAATAAATCAACTCTCCCTTTTGTCTCTTCCTCTGTTCTGAGGAAACAATCGTGCGGTTCTGAAGCATCCGATTCCTCTGCAATTGGTAACAATGTGGCTATGTTCAAGGTACTGCACCTCTTTATGTGCACATGGCTTGCTAGTAGTGTCAATTCATAACTGGACAGTCGAGCACTAGTTAAGTGCTGTGTCTTGGTCCTATTTAACAATGTGTCTACTGCATGCGGGACCATCACGATTAGTGTATTATTCATTACTAGACCTGCAGACTGTCGAATAGAAACAGCTGCTGCTGCTGTGGCCCTTAAACAACTTGGCAATGCTCGTGCTACCGGATCCAAAGTTGACGAAAAATAGGCGCATGGCCGCTGTCTATCTCCGTATAACTGAGTCAGCACGGACAATGCACAGCCCTCCTTCTCGTGGACATATAATGTGAAAGGCTTACTGTAGTTGGGGTTACCTAACACAGGGGCCGAACATAATGCTGTGCGTAATTCGAGAAAACTTTTCTGACACTTATCAGACCAAGGAATGGGATTGGGTGTATTTGTACACGTTAGTGCCAGTAAGAGTTTGGCTAATAACGAAAAATTTGGAATCCACTGTCTACAGTACGATGTAATGCCCAAGAAAGCGCGTACTTCTCTCTGCGTTCTTGGCACATTCAATTTAGCTATTGCCTGAATTCTTTCTGGGGTCAGTTTCCTTCCCTCCTTCGATAAGAGATGACCTAAGTAGGTCACTTCTTGTCGGCAATATTGAAGCTTGGAAAGTGACACCTTGTGATGTAGATCACATAGATGACGCAGTAATTCCAACGTGGCCATTTTACATATTTTCTCAGTGTCCGCAGCTATGAGCAAATCGTCCACGTACTGTACGAGAGTGGAACCTTTGGGCAAAATCATTGTGTCAAGCTGACTTTTCAGAGCTTGACTGTATATTGAGGGGCTTTCACAGTAGCCTTGAGGAGCGCGTCTGAAGCGGAAGCTGCGACCACCTAAACTAAAGGAAAAAATATCCCTGCTTTCCTCAGCAATCGGGATACTGAAGAAAGCATTCTTCAGGTCAATCACCGAAAACCAGGATGCGGATGCTGGAATCATAGTCAATAATGTTGTAATGTCGGGGACAACTGGGAATTGTGGCACCACTATCTTATTTACTTCTCTAAGATCAATCACGAATCTATACACAGGTGGCTGAGAAGGGTCAGTTCGTTTTAAAACAGGCAGAACAGGACTATTGCAAACATTGCCTCGTGTTTCTTCAATTACGTCTTTCTCAATCAACTCGTAAACAATCGCTAGCAAAGCTTTTTCGCCCTCATTGGATATCCTGTATTGGGGAATTCGTGGCATTTTGACATTCGACTTCAATGTTACAACATACGGTGGAATTTCTAAAAGACCTACATCATTCGGACCAGTAGCCCAAAGAATATCTGGAAGAAGTGCCAATTCTGCTGGAAGCGCATTTCTCGACAAATACATGGGAGAAACCACTTTCTTACCTAAAGTAAGTTGTACTCCTGAGGGAGAACAGTACAAAGTCGCATACAATCTTTTTAGCAAATCTAATCCTAGCAAATTTTCACCACAACCTGTTGTCAAAATAAGGGGTGCTTCGAATTCACAAGGACCAACAGAAAGAGATAAAGGGTCAGAAATCGGATTTCTAACCGGGGCGCCAGAAAAACCTACGGAAACGTTCATTTCGCCAGACAAAGGTGCGCCAGGGAGTTTGGAGTGCATAATCGAACTCTTTGTAGCACCAGTATCCAACAGAAAAGGTTCTGACACACCCGATGTAATCACCTCAACGTAAGGTCCACTCTGATCTACTGGAACTGAAACAACTCCCTCTCCTTGTCTAAGGCTGTCCTAGCAATCATTACTCTCCCACTGCTCATTTTCTGTGTAATACTCATCGACGTAGTATTGAGCTGTCCTGTCAGATACGTTATTTTGCTGGTCAAACCTGTTCATAGAGTTTTGTGGTGGAAGGGGACGTGCGTCCTGAGGGGCGTTTCCACGCCCTCTACCTCTAGGCGCTTGCTGACTACCACGACCTCTTACGCCAGAAAATCCATTTGCCTGTTGTGGCAGGGCAGGACAGTCATATTTGTAATGACCCTCTTGTTTGCAGTATAAACACTGGTTGGGACCTACGCGGTTTTGATTGTAATCGAATCTCTGCAAGTTTCTCTGAGGCTGCTGAAAAGTGTTCTGGTACTGATTCGGACCATTATTATTTCTGTTACCACCACCACGTGGCGGATAGGCTTGCTGTAGCAAAACCTTTGTTTTGAGTTCTCTAGCTTTCTTCTCTACTTTATCTTTCTCATCCTTGTCTCTATTCTCGTAGTACTGTGCGGTAGCTAATATCTGGGCTGAAGATGAGACTGCCCAAGAACTTTCTGAATCTTTTAATTTCCTACACAAGTCTGGAAGTAGATTGTGCACAAATTTATCGACAAACAATCTCTGACCACCTTCTGTGGTCATATCTTGACCGCTGTGGTCAATGAATTTTTCTTCAAATCTGGTGAAGAAATCTGAAACAGTTTCTTCTTTCTTTTGCTTGCATGCAGATAACTTATCCCAATTTACGCGTATTGCAGGCATTATTGTTTTCATGTAATCTACTATCCTACCAGGTAGTTCCGCTATTAGAGGCTCAGGCTTGGCACCACCAACTTGTCGTGCATCTGCAGCAGTAATATTAGCCCACGTGTCACCTAATTCCTGGTCATGATCTACATGACGAATTTTTCCCCATAAAGGCTGTGGAACAACGTTCCCGAATAACATATCGATATCGGCCAAATTCATTATACATGACCCAGCAGTTTGCGATAATTCTTTATAGTACCCTGCAGGATTTTTACGCGGATCTGGTAGTGTTTGTTTGAGTGCTAAAACTTCAGCTCGCTTCCATGGAACATGTACCCATACTCGGTGAAAGTGGGGCAGGACAGGTGGGACAGCTGTCGCGTCACCCTCTCTCCACTGTGGGGGAACTTCTCTCATAGGGTATTGTCGTGCCTTTTTCCTACTAGATGCACTAAATTCCGATGGTGACCCAGAACTGCTTCCCTTACTTCGATATGATAATAGCATTTCAACTGCTTTTTCTACATCGGGACCTACAATCATACCCTCTTCAAACTTAAATCGGGGTTTGTTAGACGATTCCATCAGGGTCACGCCGCGCATGATAAATTCTCTGCATTGGTGGTCACAAACAGCGAATCTAGCCCAGGGTCTCACATTCCTGCAAACCATTCCAGACTACGTTTTAACAACTCTAGCCTCCATGGAAGGATGGGGAGGTCATCTGCAAGATTTGCAGATTCAAGGAAAATGGTCTCAAATACACAAACAGCAGCTTATCAACACACTGGAGCTCTGCACCATCTTTCTGTATCTGCAAGCGTTCCGCCCAAGGATTGCGGGTTCCTCAGTGCTGGTCCGTACCAACAATACGACCTGCACGTATTACATCAACAAGCAAGGAGGAACAAAATCAGCTACGTTCTCGCAGGAGGCTCAGGAGTGGGTCACATTCCACAAGATAAGACTGAGAGCCAAGTACGTCAGGGGGCTCCACAATACTCTGGGGGACACGCTGAGCAGGTCTCAATCGGACTGTCACGAGTGGGAGCTGGAGCAGGAGCAGGCAAACAGAGTATTCCAGTTTTGGGAAAAACCAGCACTGGATTTATTCGCAACGAGGGAGAACAAGAAATGCTGATAATATGCCAGCAGGTTCCCTTAACAGGGCTCCAGGGGGAATGCCCTGTCCATGTGATGGTCTGGGATTTGTGCATACACTTTTCCCACAATACCATTGATCCCGAAAGTGCTCCGCAAGATGAAGCTGGAGGGTTGTCCTATAATTCTGATTGCACCCTGTTGGCCAAGGCAGTATTGGTTCCAGAAATTTCTGCTATTGTCTCAAGACAAGCCTATTCGCCTTCTTCCGACTCCTACAATGTTGTCGAGGGACAGAGGCCAAGTGGTTCTAACATACCCACAGTCCCTTCACTTGCACGCATGGCTCCTGATTTCTTAGAGTTCAAGGATCTCAACATTTCACAAGACTGTTGTGGAATTTTGGCCAAATCCCGTGCCAGAGCACAATCAAGACTTATCGCCTAAAATGGAAGCTATTTTGCTGCTGGTGCGAGGTGAATAATATTCACCCAGTTCAAGCTCCTGCGGAACAAATTCTCTAATTTGCTTTCTCTAGCCAAGTCTGGGCTTACCTTTTCATTGGTCAAAGTCCATCTTGCTGCTCTTTCCAGATTCAGAAAATGCGCTAAACTTCCTTCTCTCTGTTCGTCTTCACTTGTCAAACAATTAATGAAAGGGCTTCTCCGAACCTTCCCTCCAGTGCGAGCACCCCTCCAGAGTGGGAACTCAATACCGTGCTAGCGCAATTAATGAAACGTCCATTTGAGCCGATCCACAAAGCTGATCTCAAATTCCTCACTTGGAAGGTTGCCCTTTTTTTTTTTATCTCTTTATTGCAGTCTGTATGAGAAATTTACATTACTACAGAACATGTACATATCAGTCTTTTTTTTTCCCTTTTGTGCCATATCCTATATCGATTCCTGTCCCACAATATATTATTAGTCTCTAAATGGCTTCGTAGAGAAAGACTAAATTGACAATGAAGATCCAACATCAGCCGTTCACATTTTTCTGCACTGACAACAGATCATGAACTTTGCCACTTGCAGGGTCAATATTATTCTTACAACTATAACCTCCCACCCTCAACGTTCTTCCCACCCCCTAACCCACCCACTCCTGGTCGCTTCAGACTAATTTCTAATAGGTCTCCCAGGGCAAACAGTAATTACCAATAACATTGCAGTTATAGGGTAGAATGACCATATACATCTTCCTGTGGGGGGTGGTGGGGGCATCCTCTTAGCCATCTCTTTCTCCTCTGGGCAGACTATTATGATCTAGCTACATTAGAGACCATATCATCCATCTCCTCCAATTTCAGCACCATCGCGTCACATTCCATCGCTATGGGTTGTTTCCTATGGCCTCTCTCTTCCTCCCTCCTTAAGGCCGCCCCGTCTGCCCGACCCCACTGTACCAGATCTGATTGCCACGTAGTTAACCTAGGAGGCCTTGGGGATTTCCATCTCCTCGTTACACATCTAATCGCCAGAATCATGGCCAGGTCTCTGAATCTTAGTCTAACCTTCAATGCCTTAGATCTCCTACGCATCCCCACCACTCAATACAGGGTTTCCATCAGGACGGGTAATTGTGTGAACGTATGAAGTGTCTAGCATAGTTCAGCCGAGTAGGTCAGTAATCTTGGGCAGGACCACAACATGTGAATGAAATCAGAGCACCATCTCACATAGTTCCAAGCACTCTGCCTTCAGGATCGATAAGGCCTGCCATAGGAGTGACTGATAGGAATATATGTGTCCATTTTAGGGTTAAATATAGGTATACTATATCTATAGCAAAGGGTGATTACACCACCTTGCCCCAGCTGTCTTGCAGCCAGTTGTGTCCGTTTTGGATGGCCAGCCAGGGGTGGCATAATACATGCTTCAGCCCCTGGTAGGCCCTGGGTGCACCTATGCCCTGGATACCTAAGGTATACTGTACAGGGACTGATAAGGTGACTCAGTATCCAATTAGATATGTACCTAGGGTACATGGAGTCCATTTTAGCAGAGAGAGCAGGAAGCCTGGGGTCCTGAATAGCAGGATCCCAGTCCAATAAAGTCGAAAACCAGCAAAACACTAGGCAAAAAGTTGGGGGTAACCATAGTCCGATATCCACCTTCCTACACCTCTGACCTCATAAAGAGTTCAGAGGTGTTTGTTATTAATAAATATATTGTTTATTTTCATAACAACCTGTGTGGTGTCCTTTCATCTGGTATTCAAGGGGTTATATGTGGTAAAACAGCTGGCTTCACATGCCAAAGGAGTTTAGCCTAAGACTGCTTTGTCCATGCTACCATTAGGATAGCTGGTCTGTAAGGTTGACTTACAACCAATCACCATAAGGGTTGTTTGGACTGATACAAGGTGATCACTAGAACTAGTGAACATCATATATCAGGCCAACTTCTCACATTGGTGTGCAGCGGTTTGGATTTGAGATTGCTGTTGTTTTTATCAAATATAATCTTGAAGTATCATTTGAAAGATCACATAAGGTACCATAGGTACATATAACAAGCTTAGAAATACTCTAAGTTCTACTGAACCAGCTGTTGTTGTAGAAAGGGCCTAGCACACCCTGACTACAACTCTTAGCAAGGGATCAGTAGGAAAACCCATAGTGTAGGTAATTGCATCACTTGCACCTCACTAGAAAGCATGTCTACCCATAGAGAGACTTCAGTGACTCCTCTAGTGGTTAGTGACCCTCCACAGGTCCTTTCCAGATATGCAGCCCTCAGTTTCCAGGAGATGAGACAATTGTGTATCTCCAGGGGACTGAAACAGGGTTCTAACCCTACCTCCTCCTTTCTGTTAGGTCTCTTAGAGACATATGATGCTAGAAGGGCTTCTAACACAGGCCCCTCTAATCCAGATGGGAGCATGCCCCCCTTAGAAGGTGATCCAGGTGATCCAGACTCTAACCTCCCTGAAACAGAGAATGTAGATGGTAGGGAAGAGGGAGATGTATCTG
This sequence comes from Lissotriton helveticus, assembly GCF_964261635.1. Lineage (NCBI taxonomy): Eukaryota > Metazoa > Chordata > Amphibia > Caudata > Salamandridae > Lissotriton > Lissotriton helveticus. The sequence continues at coordinate 109,184,246 of NC_136067.1, forward strand.
AGGATGAGGCAGACAATGGGCAACCTTTAGTCAGCAGACTTACAAGGGCCAACTTAGACCTACATAGGGATAGTACTAGGGGACCCCCAGTGCTATCCATAAGCAGGCCTAACTTTGGGGTCAGAAGAGAGAGATCTCATTCTAGGGACTCCAACAGATCTATGCACTCTCATGCCTCCCATGCATCTGCTCAGAGGAGAATGACTTCCCCTCAGAGGAGAGAGCATGAGGCAAAGATGAAGGAGGCTAATCTGAGGATTCAAAGGGAAGAACTTGCCCTTGCCAACGAGAAGCTTGCCTTTGCTAGAGAGCAACAGTTGAGTGGGGTAGTACCCACTGGTGGCAGCAATATCCCTAGGGATAAAGACAGGGGTTTTGATACTAGAAACCTGAGTAAAATAGTGCCCTCCTATAAGACAGGAGATGATATCCACAAGTGGATAACTGCTCTGGAGAGGGCCTGCAAAGTACAGCAGGTACCCCAGAGTCAGTGGGCAGCTATATTGTGGTTCTACTTTGAAGGTAAAGGAAGAGACAAGCTCCTCACTGTTAGAGATGAGGATGCTAATGATTACCAAGTCCTGAAAACTGCACTGATTGATGGGTTTGGCTTAACAACTGAACAGTACAGGTTAATGTTCAGAGATACCCAGAAAACTCAGGCTCAGGATTGGACTAACTTTGTTGATTGTGCCACTAAGGCTTTGGAAGGCTGGTTACTGGGAAGTAAAGTTACTGATTACACAGGATTGTATCATCTAATTATGAGAGAGCAAATCTTAAATAATTGTCAGAACCAGTTGTTGCATCAGCACCTGATTGACTCAGATCTGACCTCTCCCCAAGAATTGGGAAAGAAGGCAGACAGATGGGTCAGAACCAGGGTCAAGCAGCAGAACCAGAACCAGTTTGGTGGCCAAAAGATCAGAAGGATAATAATGAGAATAAGCGAAATGACCAGAAGTCTTCAACAGAGCCCCAACAATCCAAGGAGGGTGGGACCCAGAATTCCCAGAAAAAGAAGAATGATGGTCCAAAGAAACCATGGTGCCAATACTGTAAAAGCAAGACTCACTGGTTTAGTGAGTGCACCAAGAAAGGCCCAACTCCTACCACTACTGTCCCTAAGACACCTGCACCCCCTAGTACAGTTAGTAGTGGTAGTGTACCCCCCAAGGTTTTAGTAGGGTTAACCCTGGGAACTGAGGTGGGTTCTGACTTAGTCAGAATACCTACTCAGGCAGTTATTGTTTGTACTGGGGACATGGATATGACCCCTACTGTAAGTCCTAGTACTCTGGGCAAATACAGGCAAACGCCTTTAATCAGTGGGAAAATGGCTCAGGCCTACAGGGACACATGTGCCAGTATCACTATGGTGACACCAGCCTTTGTGGATCCTGATCAGATCATGCTAGGTTCAGACTACCTAGTGACCAATGCTAGCAACGTCACTACCAATCACAGTATGGCAGTTGTTAACTTCTCCTGGGGAGGGGTAACTGGCCTCAAAAGGGTTGTAGTTCGTTCAGACCTCCCAGTAGATTGTCTCTTGGGAAATGATTTGGAATCCTCCTTGTGGTCAGATGTGGAGTACAGGACTCATGTAGAAATGTTAGGTCTCTCCTCACATGTCCTTGCTGTGACCAGGTCACAGGCCAAGAAATGCCCAGCTGAACAAGTGCTGGATCCTGGAAGAATGGACCAGACACTACCCAAGAGGAAGAGCAGTAGGGGTAAGGCAGAGCCTTCCCCCCTGCCTCAGGTTGAGGATCAGCCCTCTCAGGAGGCTGACCCAAAGACTCCAGAAGGAACTGTCCTAGAAGAACTTGAACCTGAACAGGTTGAGTTTCTTGGGACAGGGGGACCTTCCAGCGCAGACTTGAGGCAGGCACAGTTAGATTGTTCCTCCCTTGAACCCCTCAGACAGCAGGCTGCTGCTGAGGCTGCAGGGAATGCTACAGGTGCCCACAAGGTATATTGGGATGAAGGACTCCTATACTCTGAGGCAAGAGACCCCAAACCTGGTGCTACCAGGAGGCTGGTCATCCCCTTGTCACTTAAAGGTTTCCTTCTCACCTTAGCCCATGAGATTCCCCTTGCAGGTCACTTAGGCCAGAACAAGACTTGGGACAGGCTTGCCCCACAATTTCCCTGGCCTCATATGTCTGAAGACACTAAAGAGTTTTGTCGCTCATGTGTCACCTGCCAAGCCAGTGGCAAATCAGGTGGCACCACAAAGGCCCCCCTTATACCACTACCTGTGGTGGGGGTGCTCTTTGAGAGAGTGGGGATAGACATTGTTGGACCAATGGACCCCCCCAACAGCATCTGGGCACAGATTTATACTGCTATTCCCCTTAGGACCACTACAGCTCCTGTTGTGGCCAGGGCCCTACTTGGAGTTTTCTCCAGAGTGGGGTTTCCTAAGGAGGTTGTCTCTGACAGAGCTGCAAACTTCATGTCAGGAGACTTGACTGCAATGTGGAAGGAGTGTGGTGTAAATTACAAATTTACCATACCCTATCACCCACAGTGCAATGGGCTTGTGGAGAGATTCAACAAGACCCTAAAAGGGATGATAAAAGGGTTACCTGAAAAGCTTAGACGAAGATGGGACATCCTTTTACCCTGCCTCCTGTTTGCTTACAGAGAGGTCCCACAGAAGGGGGTTGGCTACAGCCCTTTTGAACTTCTGTTTGGATATCCTGTAAGAGGACCCCTATGTCTTGTAAAGGAAGGATGGGAGTTTTTTTTTTTTTATAAACTTTTTTTATTGATTTTGTGCACACAACAAACAATCTTGGTTCACATATCAGTCTGTTTGTAGCACATATAGCCATGTCACTTCCTTACCATCCCCAACAACAGTCCGTATCCAAGACATCCCGCCTCCCCCTCTACCCCCCCCCCCCCCCCCCTTGTCAGTGTGCCTCCATTCCCTTGTTACGGCTTGTCAAACCTATCCGATAAGTAGCGGGTGATACTCCCCTCTGGTCAATGTCCACACAGAAGTCCAGGTACGAGCCAATGTTGCTTAAGACCTCCACTCCATCCCCGGGCTCAAAGGACCCACGTAGTCTGCTCTCTCCTTGCGCCCGGGCTCATTGTCTAACTCCCCACCTCCACCACCATCACACCCACCTCCACCTCCCCTCGCCCCGTGTCCCCTTCCGGAGACGCATGTTCGCCAGCCTCTCCGCCATCATCAGCCTCCAAAAGTGACTGCAAATCCGTCACAAGCGCGCTCCACGCCCTGGCAGTATCTAGCGCCTTTTCGTTGGCCGTACGCCTAGCTAATTGCAATCTGAGAGAGCCTTCGCACGCAGCCCATTGCAGGAAGCACCTCCGCCACCTCAGGAAGTTAGGTCCCCCTCTAGATTTCCAATGTAGAGTAAGTTCCCTCTTGGCCATTATGAACCCCAAATCATAAAATTTGCTAGTGATTTTGGTGGCAGGGGTATGGGGAAACCAAAGTAGCAGGCATGCTCCCGCGTCTGCATCAACCTGACGACCCGTAACCGCATTCAGGCAAGCGCAAACATCAATCCAGTATGTGCCAATCCCTGTGCACGACCAGAACATATGCTGAAAGTCAGCGTCCTCCGCGGCACAGCGCGGACATAACGATTGCGCACCTCCGAAGATCCGTCGGATTTTGGCAGGTGTCCAGTACGCCCTATGGAGTGTGTAATACTGAACCAATTGAAACCGAACATTACGGGTGCCCTTCCAGGCCCTGCGTACAAGCTGAGGCCAGGTCGTCCCCGGTATCTGCCGACCAAGTCAGCTTCCCAGCGCTCCCGCAGCCCGTCAAGGGGGGGGAGGATCAGCCAGCGCCAGCCTCCGGTACAGGCATGTGATGGCCTTATAGGTGCCAGCCGCCATCACGACATACTGGCAGCCCAGCGACGTGGGTGGTTCCACCAGCCCCATCCTCCAGCGCCTCTGAATCCCAGTAACCAAAGCCGCATGTAACAGGAAGTCACCCCTTGGCAGACCGAAGGCCTCCTGCAGGACACCGAACGGCATCAAGCCACCATCCCGGTATAAATCCCCTAGCATGTGAACCCCGAGGTCCTCCCAGCAGGCAAGCGCCGACCAATCCCCGCCATGCGGGATGGCAGTACACATGCCCAAGGGAATCTCCGGCGCATATGGGGCGCGACACCCCCACCCGCCTGTGGCCACGCAGCCAGCACCTGCGAAGGGTTCGCTCTTCAAGAGTCAGCCGCTCCAACCGAAGCTCCTGTTGGAGCACAATAAAGGACAGAACATGGCGCTGCACAATCCGACCCTGCGGTCCGTCCGGTCCTCTAAATTCCCGCGCCACCGCTTGCGTGAGCCACTGAAGTTGAGCAGCCAAATAATACCATTCGAAGTCCGGCACTGCTAGGCCGCCCTCCTCTCGGGACCTAAGTAAAGTATTCAGGGCTATGCGTCGCCTGCCAGTGCCCCAGATAAAGCCTATCACCACGGATCTCAAAGTTCGGAAAAAGGAGGGTGGGATCCACACCGGTAGCGTGCGGAAAAAATATAGTAGGCGCGGCAGGACCACCATTTTCAACAACGCAGTTCGCCCTGCCACAGACAACGGAAGGACGCGCCAAAACCTCATGCTACCTCTAATGCCCCTCATAGCCCTACCCACATTCCCCTCATAAAGGAGTGAATGGGTGTGATATATATGGACTCCGAGGTACTGCAGGCAATCCGGTTCCCAGCGCAGGCCATCCAGCACCTCGGGCTGAGCGCAGCGGGAAGTCAAGGGGAAGAGGCAGGTCTTAGACCAAATAACCCGGAGGCCCGACAGGTTCCCGAACTCCTGGAGCAAGGCCCGTGCTCCCGTCACTGACGCATCTACATCTGCCAGGAATAACAAGAGGTCGTCGGCATACAAGGAGATATAATCCAAGTCGCCGCGTGACAGTACCCCGTCAAAGGACCGACCCTGCCGGGCCCGCGCCGCCAGCGGCTCAATCGCCAAGGCGAAAAGGAGCGGGGATAAGGAGCAACCCTGTCTGGTGCCCCGACCTACCAAGCACGCCGCGGAAATGGAGCGGCCCGTTCGGACCCTAGCAGTAGCCGACTCATATAGCAGCCTCGTCCAACGGACGAAGCCATCCCCCAACCCGAACCGATGGAGTACGCAGAACAAATAAGGCCATTCCACACTATCGAATGCCTTTTCGATGTCCACCGACAGCACGGCCGCCCCCGTGGTGCCCTCCCCTTCAACATCCATGACCCTTATCAGGCGCCGTATGCACGTCGAGGTGTTCCTAGTGGGGATAAAGCCCGACTGGTCCGGGTGTACCAGAGAGCACATATGGGCAGTCAGCCTCGTCGCTAAGATCCTGCTCAACACCTTGTAGTCCACCGTGAGCATCGATAGCGGACGATATGCCGTCCTAGCTGTGGGGAGGCCGCCCTTTTTCAACAGCGGGATTACGATCGCCTCACGCGCCGACGCCGGCAATTTACCCTGCTCCCAGGCCTCCCCATAGACCTGGTGTAATCGAGGTGCCAGGAGATCCACATATGCTGCATAAAACTCCACCGGGAGGCCGTCCCCCCCTGGTGTTTTCTTCCTGGCCATATGCTTAATCGCCGCTCTAATCTCCCCCTGCGTAATAGCCGCCCCTAACGCGGCTCCCTGCTCTGGATCCAGCCGCGGCAGCTGAGCCTCTTCAAGGAAGGCATCCAGTGCCGCAGGGCACGCCGCCATCCGGCTCCGATAAAGTTCCGCATAGTAATCCCGGAACTGAGTGTTAATCTCTAGCTGCGAATGGACCAGGCCCCCAATCGACGTAGCCAGCGACAAAATCGGCGTGCCCCTAGTGTCCGGATTAGCCAACCATGCCAGCAGCGAGCCGACCCGGTCCCGTTCCGCATGCGCTCGGACCATGTATTCCCGGTAGTCATGGCAGCGGAGCCTCTCCACGTGGGTGGCCACCCGCTCTCGAGCCGCTAGCACTTCTTCCCTATTGCCGCCCGCCTCATGGCCGTTCCTCTCTGCCTGCCGCAGAGCGGCCTCCTCCCGTGCGACATCAGCCAGCAACGTCCGGCGAACCCCCGACGAGGACGAGAGGCACGCGCCTCGCACCACCACCTTGAAGGCGTCACACTCGATTGCTCGAGTGGATGCAGTTCCCGAGTTCTCAAGGAAGTAACGTTCAATGCAGTCCTGCACTTCAGCGTGGAAAACCAGGTCCTCCAGTGTCAGCGGGTTCAACCGCCATGTGGGAACCGGCTGCCGCTGTCTGGTCCAGAGGACCGTGAGCAGGCAAGGGTTATGGTCCGATATGGTCCGCGCCAGGTACTCGCAATCATGCGTAAGCTCCTGAGCCCCACTCGAGCAGAGGAAAGTGTCGAGACGCACATGCAAATCATGCGGTACCGAGTAGAACAAATAGTCCCTATCTGTGGGGTAACACGTCCGCCCACACGTCCTGGAGTCTCCAGCGGTCCTGCCAGTCCCTCCGAGCCTTGGCCACTCTGCACACCACCGACTGAGCAAGCGGTGGATGAGAACAGTCCATCTCAACATCTGCCACAGAGTTAAAGTCCCCTCCCATGTACACCGTGCCCACGAGCACATCCGGCAGCCGGCTTGACAACACGGATAAGAACGCAGCCTGATCAAAGTTAGGGGCGTAAACACAGCAAAACGCAACATCCCGGCCATCCAGCCTCCCCAACACTGCCACAAACCTCCCTTCCGGATCCACCCTAGTGGTCAATGGCTGAAAGGGGACACCCGCCCGCACCCAAATTAGCACCCCCCTAGCATGCGCAGAGTAAGTAGTATAGAAGAGTTGCCCTCTACAACGCCGCTGCAGCGCCTGCCCTTCTGCAAACGTTAAATGCGTCTCCTGCAAAAAAGCCACCTGGACCCCCCTCCGGACTTAATATGCATGTACTTTATACCTCTTCCTCATGGAGTTGAGCCCCCGCACATTCCAGGTAATGCACTTCAATTCTAATCTAGCCGCCATCAATGGGCACATAGCAAAGTCCAATCCCCCACAGTCTAATCGGCACACTGACAATACCCAGAAACTCAGCAATCCCAAAACAACCCCAACCAACTCCCATCCCACCCACCCCCAGAACAGGCATCAAACCGTTGTCACCCATCCAAACCCAACCCCCGAGTACGAGGGAAACTCTGGAAGATACCAGAGACTCACAAGTTATGTGAGATCGAGGAGGTGACCACCCACCAGCAGGCCGGACAGCCAAGACCCGTCACACCAAGAGAGGTCGATCCAGACTAAGAGTAGACCTCCCCCACCCCCCTCCCGGCAGCACCACCCCCTACTAAGAAGGCCCGGGACCCAACACCTCCCATAGGGAGCAGAGTACAGCCACATTTCCATCCGCCTAGAAAGCAGGACCCCATCCGCCTATAATGTGTCCACCCCATTGGGCCAGCACACCCCCTTACTGTCCACTACTCAGCGTCCCGTAGTCACTCATCTAGTAGGCCATCAGCTGTCTGCGGGGTGATCTGAGGCAGCTCCCCAGTTTCCTTATCCGAAGCTTCATCCGAGCCTCCCGGTTCCGCCTCATCCGAGCCCAATCTGGAGCCCGAGTCCACCACCTGGGTCTCAGGCACTGCTCCGGAGATGTCCGACACCGCCCGTAGGGCAGCTCTCCTCTCCTGCTCAGTCTGTGAGGCCGAGGGGGACCTCCTGCCCTGTTCTCTCCTCCGATTACGCCTGCTCCTGCGCGGTCTCGGCCGGGCCTCAGCATTCCCCGTCCAGGTACCCGAGCCATCCTTGCCCGCTCGATACCGCTCCAACCATTGCCAAGCGTCGTCCGGGGAATCACAGAACGTCGCCACTCCGTCCACCAGTACCCTCAGGCGGGCCGGGAACAGCAGAGAGTACTGCACCCCCTCATCGCGGAGAGCTCTCTTGACAGCGACGAAGGAAAAACGGCTGCGCTGGACCTCCTGGGAGTAGTCTGGAAATATCGACACAGATGCGTTGTCCACCTTGTAAGGACCAGCCAGTCTGGCCTGCCGCAGTATAATGTCCCGGTCCCTGAAGTGGAGTAGCCGAGCTATCACCGGCCGGGGAGGCTGTCCCGGGGCAAGGGGACGAGCCGGGACCCTATGAGCTCTTTCCAAGGTGTAGAAGTGCGTCAAGCCCTCAGGGACCACTACTTCCCGCAGCCAGTTCTCCAGGTACGCAACCATGTCGTCCCCTTCAATATTTTCGGGTAGGCCCACCACGCGGATATTGTTGCGTCTGTTGCGCCCTACCGCGTCAGCCGCTCTCCTTTCCAACTGCTGCACCCTGCGAGTTAAGTCCTCCAGTGTGGCGTCCGACGCCTTCTGGGCCGGTTCCAGTGTCTCTATTGCCAGTTCAGCGGCCTTGACGCGGTCAGCAAGCTTGTCATGTTCCGCCTTCAAAAGGCCAAGGCTCGTGGAGACCTGGGCGATGTCCTGGCGTAGCGCCTCCCTCGTGTCCCCTATGGCCTTAAGGATTTGGTCCATCTGTTGCTGCTGCAGCCCAGCCGCCCGTCTGTTGCTGGTCATGGGCGTCAAGGGAGTCCTCAACTTGGTCCGGCGGCGCTGCGCCCGTCCCCTTCCGCGGCTTCCCCATGGAGGCCAGTCGGCAACCGCATCGATGCAAAACACTGCAGGGCCACCCCAACGTGTTCTTCATAGAGGGCCAAAGTTGTTAGCCCGCCGGCGAGCCTGGCGAGATGGCAGGGTCCTGCACGATTAAGGGAAAAGAAAAGGGGGGGGGCAGCCAGCAGGCACAGCCGGACCTCGGCGCCCGACACCCCCAATGGGACTCCCTCCGCTCTGGGTCCCCGCAGCCGGCAGCCAAAACCACCAGTAATCCCACGCCGCTCCCGGCCTCTCCCTGCCGGCAGGACCCAATGCAAAAGTCCAGGATGTCAGCAGAGTGGACCCAGGTCCCCCCCAGGGCCAGATGGCCGCCCCGAGGAGTCCGCAGCGCCAAGGCCGCTGCCGCTAAGGTCCGATGCGGGCCACGAGGGGCCCCCCTAGACAAACTCAGGCCCTCACAATCCTCGCGGCCACCAGTCCATCCGCTATGCCGCAATTGCCCAGCAGCTCCTCAGCCGAATCGGCACCCCCGGCACCAGGCTGGCGGCGCCGCACCAATGACGCCGCAGGTTCAGAGCACCGGTCGTCCACAGCGCCGCCCACCACTGCCGGGCACCTCCGCTCCCGGCGCCCGCTCCAAACCTCTCCGCAACACCAGCGTCCCGGCACTCCTCGCTCCGGTGCTTGGCCCGCCGTTTCCTGGCTTTCGGGCTCCCAGGGGGCGACCACCCGCACTCGGGTTCAGGGTACCCGCCAACACCGTCCTCCGGCCACCCGCAGCTGTTCAATCTCCGGCGGCCCCTCAGAAATCGAGGCCGGGGATCGGCCGCGAGACGTAGGCCCAGGCAAAATGGCCGACAGCCGCCTCCGCAGCTCCCTCCGAAGAGCTCAGTCCCCAGCAACCACGGGACCCAGCGCACTCCCGATCGGCGCTAGGGTGTCCCGCGACGATCAGGGATCAATCCCGGGTGGTGGTGCCGCCAGGGGGGTCCTCCAACAGGATAATCACCGAGACCGACCCGGAGCTCAGGGCTCAGGATGGGAGTTACCTCTCAAAAAGCCTAAACTTGACATAGTGGACTATGTACTTGGTCTCCGCTCCAGGATGGCAGAGTAGATGGAGAAGGCATCTAAAAACCTTGAGGCCAGCCAAGAACTTCAAAAAGCTTGGCATGACCAAAAGGCTGTCCTAACTGTGTATCATGCAGGACAGAAGGTGTGGGTGTTGGAGTCAGGGCCCCAGCAGCTCTCCAAGACAAATGGTCTGGACCCCATACCATCATTGAGCAAAAGGGAGAGGACACCTACCTGGTGGACCTTGGAACTCCCAGGAGCCCCCACAGGGTGCTTCATGTAAACAGGCTCAAGGCAATTGTCGACAGGGAGGACATGGGCTTGCTCATGGCCACAGATGAGGGGCAGGAGGAAGAGAGTGACCCTCTCCCACACCTGCTCACTCAGAACCCTGATGATGGGTCAGTAGATGGTGTAGTCTTTTCTGACAGCCTCTCTGAGCATCAACAAGAGGATTGTAAACAGGTTTTTCAATCCTTTAGACAAATGTTCTCACTGACACCCAGTCAGACAAACTGGTGCACCCATGAGGTGGACACTGGTGACAGTCTGCCTGTCAAGAGTAAAATCTACAGGCAACCTGACCACGTCAGGGACTGCATAAAGAAAGAAGTACAAAAGATGTTGGAATTGAGAGTCATTGAACCCTCAGAGAGCCCTTGGGCTAGTCCTGTAGTTCTAGTGCCAAAACCTCACACTCAGGATGGTAAGAGAGATGAGGTTTTGTGTAGACTACAGGGGTCTCAATGCTGTCACTAAGACAGATGCCCATCCAATACCTAGGGCAGATGAACTCATAGACAAGTTGGCTTCTGCCACCTTCTTGAGTACATTTGACCTAACAGCTGGTTATTGGCAGATCAGGTTAGCTGAGGATGCCAAGGCCAAGACAGCATTTTCTACCCCTGGAGGTCATTACCAGTTTGTGGTGATGCCCTTTGGTTTGAAAAATGCACCTGCCACTTTTCAAAGGTTGGTGAAACAAGTTCTCACTGGGCTGGATGACTTTTGTGCAGCATATCTATATGATATTGCTGTCTTTAGCTCCACCTGGGAGAATCACATGATCCACCTGAGGAAAGTTTTGGAGGCCCTGCAGAAGGCAGGCCTCACTATCAAGGCCACCAAGTGCCAGATAGGGCAGAGTCAGGTTTTGTACCTGGGCCACCTTGTAGGTGGAGGCCAGGTTCAACCATTGGAGAGCAAGATACAGGCCATAAAGTACTGGGCTCCTCCAACCACCCAGACACAGGTCAGAGCTGTCTTGGGCCTGTCGGGTTACTATATGAAGTTTGTCAAAAATGATGTCCATTGTGACACCACTTAATGACTTGACAAGCAAGAAAATGCCAAAGAAAGTTCAGTGGACAGTTAGCTGTCAAAAGGCATTCGATGACCTGAAGCAGGCCATCTGTACTGCACCTATTCTCAAGAGTCCTGACTACTCCAAAACCTTCATTGTCCAAACAGATGCATCTGAGTTGGGTGTGGGAGCTGTTCTATCTCAACTGAATATTGATGGTCATTACCAGCCCATTGCTTTTATAAGTAGAAGGCTGACCCCTAGAGCGAAACGTTGGTCAGCTATTGAGAGGGAGGCCTTTGCTGTGGTTTGGGCCCTGAAGAAGTTGAGGCCATACTTGTTTGGAACTCACTTCAAGATTCAGACCAACCATAAGCCCCTCTTGTGGCTAAATCAAATGAAGGGTGAAAACCCCAAACTTCTTAGGTGGTCCATTTCCCTACAGGGGATGGACTTTACAGTGGAGCACAGACCAGGGACTGACCATGGCAATGTAGATGGTCTCTCCAGGTATTTCCACTTAGTACAGGAAGACTCACCTGGTCAAGGTTAGTTTAATATCCCTAAGTTTGGGGTGGGGGGGGTTGGTTATGTAGGAGAGTAGGGTCTGCAATCCTATGGTCACCCCAGATTTTTGCTTTTTGCTTCACTGGTTTACGACTTTCCCTGGCTGTGGGCCTGCTAATCAGACCCACAGCCTAGTTGTTCTCTCTCTAAATTGACATCCATGTACTTTAGGTGCATTTACCAATTGGTACTGGGCCACCTAATCAGTCCCTGTACAGTGTACCTTAGGTACCCAGGGCATAGGTGTACCCAGGGCCTACCAGGGGCTGAAGCATGTATTATGCCACCCCTGGCTGGCCATCTAAACAGACACAACTGGCTGGTAAGACAGCTGGGGCAAGGTGGTGTAATCACCCTTTGCTGTAGATAAAGTATACCTATATCTAACCCCAAAATGGACACATATACTCCTATCAGTCACTCCTATGGCAGGCCTTATCAATCCTGAAGGCAGAGTGCTTGGAATTATGTGAGATGGTGCTCTGGCATGAGCTGAGCCCGTCTGCAGCTTGCGGAACCAAGTCCTAATAGCTGTTCAATGATAACGCTATACCATATACTCTTAAGTGCATTATAATCCTCGCGGTTGAATGCTAACTTTGGTATAGCATTATCAAAACATGTCGATTAAGGTGTCATACGAATTGGAATACTACCCCCTCGCCAATTCTGGCGATGGGGGTAGCATTCCACCCTTTTAGAGGGACACGACATGTATGTAACTGAGAACCCTGGTTAAAGTTAACTCGAGCCTTAGCATCACAAAATGGATGCTGCCACCACAGACACAAGTCTGACCTCCTGCTGCTGGGAGTCCTTCCAGCGAGGGAGGCCTGGACAAAGGGTTTCCTGCCTTGGAAGGTGCTAGCACCACCCCAGAGAGGATTATGTGTATTAGGTAGGACAGGCCTGAAAGGAATGAGACATGCCTGGGGCACACAAGGTGCCCTGTGCATACACTAGTTCAAACCAGTTGCTGGGGCACTCCAGCCCCAGCTCTGGCGCGAAACCGGACAAAGGATAGGGGGTGTAACCACCCCCTTCCTGGTCCCACCCATGGGAGGGACCTAGTCACAGTACAGCCCCCTTTAGGAGAATAAAGGTAGGAGCTGGTCCCATTCCAGATTAGATTATCCTGAACAACTTTACAAGAAGAAACTCTGGACTTCAACGTTCTGCTCCACAGAAGACTGAAGAATCTCCCTTGTGGACAAGGAGTGTCCACCCTGCAACTGCAGGCACCATCAAGCGTCCTAGCGGTTCACTTTGTCGTCCTTCCTGCCGGAACAAGACTTCAGAGCCCGACGAGATCCGGACTTCCAGACCTCTCAAACCTCAACCTACATCTGCAGCACAGCTGAGATCCGTGGGTGCGACGAGACACGTGGGACCGGACATCTTGAAGAAACTGCACTTCGATTCCAGCACGACTTCAGAGGCATCCTCGAGAAAGTGCTTTGGGGATCGAGAAGCCCCAGCCCCGAGCAGCTCCTGCACTGATGACCAGCCCTCCAGCATCCACGAGATCTGCGTGGGGCCCTTTTGCTTGGTTGCTGCTCGACGCGTTGTCTGGTCACTTGCCAGCTGGCTAGTGGCCTCCTAGACGACGATCCTTGAAATCTTCACTGCTGGTCTGGTTGCTCCAGACTGGCCCTTGCTTCCTTCCAAAAGAGGAGCACCCCGGACCCGCCGTTTCCACTTACCGTGGGGGTTGCCTTTGCCAAGGCCTGTTGACTCCAAATGCGGATCCGACACCGCCGACAGCGAGAGCCTGCGTGGGACAGCTCGTGCCTCCATCCTGGTCGTCGAAGACACCTCCTGGTCCACGTGGCTGCAGAGACAAGCGTCCACTCTTCACCTGATCGCGACGACAGCACCTGGTTCCTTCCTGGTTCCACACCGGTCACTGGCTAGTGACTTTGAACACTGTCCCCTCTGCTTTCAGGTCCTCTTCTTCCCCGATCCACCCTTGGATCGCACCGGACATCTTCCACTTGGTCGCCTGCAGCATCTTTCTTCAAGGCTCCATTGACTTCGACACGGAAACCGACACACTTTGACACCTATGCACCCGCAGCCCGTGGGTGAGGTAACAAGAGCATGTCGGTGCTAAAGGGTAGATTAACTCTCCTAGTGTCCAGATTTCCAGTCGTTTTAGTCCTAGATAGTAAAGACTGTCCGTACTTACCTTTTTCGTAAACTGTACTGTCCATTGACTTTTTTTCCGCATCTCGCGTGTGAGTTCACACTCTGCACACTCGTCCCGTGGGCCTCCTATTACTTACCTGAGGGTAGGATAGTGTAGTCCCAGCGAACCTAAAGCCTCTGGACAGCTCCATTCCTTCTATCAATTTCCTTATACCATTTACTTCGTATATGGTTTGTCGTGCCCCTAGGGCACCATTGTAATTTTGTGCAACTTATCGTATTTTTCCTAAGAGATTGTCATGTGCTTAGCCCTCTGACCTCATAAAGAGTTCAGAGGTGTTTGTTATTAATAAATATATTGTTTATTTTCATAACAACCTGTGTCGTGTCCTTTCATCTGTTATTCAAGGGGTTATATGTGGTAAAACAGCTGGCTTCACATGGCAAAAGAGATTAGCGTAAGACTGCTTTGTCCATGCTACCATTAGGATAGCTGGTCTATAAGGTTGACTTACAACCAATCACCATAAGGGTTGTTTGGACTGATACAAGGTGATCACTAGAACTAGTGAACATCATATATCAGGCCAACTTCTCACACCACTGACTTTGGGGTACCTGCTGTATTTTGCAGCCCTCTCCAAAGCAGTTATCCACTTTTGGATGTTATCCCCACTCTGGTAGGGAGGGACAATCTTACTTAGGTTTCTATGGTCATTTGACCATTCCCTACCTCTAGTGATGTTGCTGCCACCAGTGGAATCTAATCCACTCAACTTTTGCTCTCTAGCAAGAGCCAGGGTCTCTTTGGCAAGGGCAATTTCTTGCCTCTTGATCCTAAGCCTGACTTCCCTCATCCTAGCCTTATACTCTCTTCTTTGAGGTGACGTCATCCTCATCACTGCTGAGGTATTTGACCCTATGCAGTCATCAGAGTGGTGGGAGTCACTGGAAAGTGACCTCCTCCTTCTGTGCTCAGTGTTAGGCCTACTTGGGGGCCTGGATGGGATTCTATCCTGTCCAGCCCCAGGTAGTCCTAGGTTGACCCGGTCCAGTTCTTCAACTTGGACCTGATCATCATCCTCATCATCAGACCCCCCTGGATTGTCATCCTGGGAATCCTCTCTTGATGGATGCCCCCCCCCCCTTTCCACTACCAGTCTGATCTGGGGCTGCTGCTTTCTCAGCATCATACTCCATTAACAAATCTATAAGGTGTCTTAGGGTTGGACTCTGTCCTTGCCTCAGTCTCCTGAGTAAGGACAAACCTCTAAGTCCATTAAAAGTAAATGTGTCATAGTGAGTAGGGACCCTGGGAGGTTCCACTTCCTCTGGGAGAGACACAATAGGCTCTCCTCTCAAGGACATTCTCTAGTGAGGTGTGGTGTGTGCACCTACCTACACTAAGTGTTGCCTACTAGAACCTCTCTAGGAGTTGTAGTCAGGGTGTGCTAGGCCCTTTGCTCTACAACAACTAAGTTCAGTAGAACTTAAGTATTATAAGACTTGATTTATATGTACCTCTAGGTACCTTAATGTGATCTTTCAAATGATATCTTAAGATTATATGGTAAAACAACAGCAAGCTCTTATCCCAACCGCTGCACACCAATGTGAGAAGTTAGCCTGACATATGTTGACCACTATTCTAGTGGGCACCTTGCACCAGTCTAAACGACCCTTATGATGGTGGTTGTAAAGTCAACCTTAAAGATCAGCTCTCCTAGTGGTAGCATGGCTGTGGCGCCTCGGGGTCGCTATGTACGTCGAGCGAGGCAGGGGGTGGGACTACTGTGCCTTCAAACAGACTGACAGAGACCGGTAGTCGGGGTAACGCAGGTTTTATTGCTTTAAACGTTCTTTTACGGTGTACTGTCTTTCTATAGTACGGTAATGCTGTCTCCGCCTCTTCAGAGAGTCTTTCTAGGCGTTTCTCCGCTGCTGCTCTTCGCACGTCCCGGTGGATTCTGGGACTGGTGGTCCTGGAGCTCTCCTCCACGATGTCGAGCCGTCCGCCGTGCAGGGGAGAAAAAAGAACAGCGTTTCAGCTGACTGGTTGAGACCAAATCACGGGTAAGGGAGTGAGGGTTCACACGTGCACAACTCCTGGACCACGGTGGTGGTAGGTGAGGGAGGGGTAGTGCTTTAGGGTGTGAGTGACAAACTACTTTCGTGGTCTAATCCACTTAAAGCCCGCCCAGCCTGGAAGCCGTGAACGTACCTCTGGAAGCCACACTTCCCTCGATGAAGTGTGGCTGGGCGAAGCGCCTTCCTGGTGGCCTCCTGGCTTGTCGGTTTCTCCCTTCAGCTGTCGATTCTCCGTGCTTCTTTCTCTCTCCTCGTCTGGGACAGCCTCCTCGCTTCCTCGCCGTTCTCCTGCTCTTGTCTCTGCCTCTGGCCTCCGATGTTCCTTCGTATCCCGGCTCCGCTCCGCTCCTCTGTCTCCCTCGCTCCTCAGCTCCCGGCTCTCCTCCACCTTCTTTCTCGTACTCCTCTCGACTTCGTCCTCTCCTCGCCAACCATCCGTCTCTCCTTCTTCACCTTCGAGTGTGTAACACACCTGTGCGGAGTCGTGGGCGGCTTTTACCTGCACATAGGGGGCGTGATCAGTGACGTATTCCCTGTCCAGCTCCGCCCAATTAAAGTAGCAGGACTCTCCAGCCTCCTCGGGGTCCGGGTCGTCTGAGTCTTCCGCGTTCCTCCAGGCGCCTGCATGCTGGTCAAAGAGAGGTGAGACAGGTAAGCCTGGCAGCCTCGGCCCCACCCCGTCACAATGGCCCAGCAGTCTTAGGCTAAAACTTCAGAGAGCATGTGAAGCCAGCTGTTGTACCATATATAATCCATTGAATACCAAATGAAAGGACACCACACAAGGTATATATAAAATATATATGTATTTATTACCAACACAACCCCTCTGCACTCTTTATGAGGTCAGAGTTCAAGATACGTTACAAGTTACTCATTAAGCATACTATAAGTTGCACAAATACAATTCTGCCCTAGGGGCCTCACAAACCATATACTAAGTAAGTGGTATAAGAAACACTTCAGGGATGGTGAATAGGCCTAGGGCCTAAGGAATCGCTGGGGCTACACTACAGAACCAAGTGTTTGGAAGTAGGAGTCCCACGGGAGAGGCGTGCAGTGTGGGAACACTGACGCAAGTTACCATTGACTTACAATGGGGAACATAGACGTCACAAAGTTACTGATTAAGGACACTTCCGGGTGGACTATGGTGAAACCCCTTTAAACTAGGACACTTGGATAGTCAATACCCACGGGAGCACCGGAGTACTCGAGTTACCTCAGCCAGGGAAGCCGGGTGCATAGGTGTCTTTTCGTGTCTGGTTTCGTCGATGCTTTCAATGGAGACCTGCAAAAGAAGTGCTGCAGGCGGCCGAAGGAAGAGTGTCCGGGTGGATCCAAGGGTGGATCAAGGAGCTGAAGAACCTGAAATACTATCCAGACTGGATTATTGCAACGCCCTGTTCGTAGCAGCTCCTGAAGCAACCATGAATACCCTCCAACGGGTTCAGAACTCAGCAGCTAGGCTGCTCACTGGCGCCTCAAGAAGATCTTCGCCCAGACCGGTCCTGAGACCACTTCATTGGCTGCCAATACGGGAAAGAATTACCTTCAAATCGCTATGTATTACCCATAAGGTTCTCCAGGGTAAAGGACCCCCTATTCTCAGGAGTTTGATCTGCCCCTATAAGTCTTCTCGGGCTCTCCGGTCTGACCTCGGAAATCTGGCCAAGGTTCCCAGAGTGAGGAAGGTGCGCACTGGGGGACATCGCTTCTCGGTAAATGCGACAAAGCTGTGGAATGCCCTCCCTGGCCGGATTCGAACGGAACCCTGCCATTTCAAATTTCGGAAGTCTCTTAAAACTTTTCTTTTTCCCAGTGATCCCTAAGTAACGGTACCCTCTTCAGTTTGCTCTTTGTTCTTTTTTGTTAGCGCTGGGACGCTCTCGGGCAGCCATGCGCTTTATAAATTAAATTTCATTTCATTTAATTTCAACAAAGCAGAGGGGACAGAGTCTGGGTCACTAGCCAGTGACCAGGGAGGAACCAGGATGGAACCAGGTGATGTCGCGATGCAAACAGGTGAAGAGGTGAAGCTTGTCTCTGCCACGAGGACCAGGAGGCGTCGACGACGACCAGGAGCTGGAGTCGAGCTGTCCCACGAAGGATCTAGTGGCCTGCAGTGTCGGTATCCGGATTGGACCCAACAAGCCTTCGTAACCGCAACCCACGCAGGAAGTGAAGATTCGCTTCAGGTCAGACCAGCAAGGTCTGAGGCGCTTCTCTTTTTGAAGGAAGCTGGAGCAAGCCCAGAGCAACCAGGCAAGCGTTGGTAATTCAAAGGATCGTCTTCAGAGGGCTCACTAGCCAACGGGCTAGCAACCGGGAAGACTCGTCAAGCTGAAATGCAGGAGCGGGCCCCAAGCGGCACTCGTGGAGTGTGGAGGGCTGAGCTCTGGTGCAGATGTTGCTCGGGATTGGGGCTTCTCGTGCCCCAATGCACAACTGTGAGTTACCTCAGAAGTCGATGCAATTAGCTATTTGCAGGTTGTCCAGGGAGTCTGGTCCCACGTCTCTCGTGTCCGCCACGGGTCTCAGCTTTGCTGTGGATGTGGGTCGGAGTCCAAGAAGTCTGGAAGTCCAGTCCTGAGTAGCTGAGTCGTCGGATTCCGTCGGGTGCGAGGACAAAGCAAACCGGCAAGTTACTGGTGGTGCCTGTTTGAACAGGGTGGTTACTTCTTGACCACAACGGAGATCTTCTTCAGTCTTCTAGTCAGCATAGAATGTCGAAGTCCAAGAGTTCTGTTTCGTTGTTTCTTTCCAGGGTAATCTGAGGTCTCTAGACACAGCTCCTAACTTTATACCAAACTAAGGTGCTGGATTACCGGCTAGGTTCCTCCTATGGGTGGACCCTGAGAAGGGGGTGGTTACACCCCTTTCTCTTTGTCCAGTTTCGCGCCAGAGCTGGGGCTGGAGTGCCCCAGCAACTGGTTTGAACCGGGCTATGCATGGAGCACCTTATGTGCCTCAGGCAGTGTCTCATTTTGCAGCCCTCCCTGCCCCAATACACTGAAAGCCTGTCTGGGGAGGTGCTAGCACCTCCCAATGCAGGAAACCTATTGTCTAGGCCTCCCCTGCCGGAGTTTTGTCCAGCAGCAGGAGGTCAGACTCGTGTCTGTGGCACCAGCATCCATTTTGTGATGCTGATGCTCTGTTTAACTTTAACCGGGTAAAGCAGTAACCAACATCTCTTCTCCCTCTAGAAGGGTGGAATGCTACCCCCGCTGCCAGAATTGGCGGGGGGGGGTAGTATTCCAAAGTGTTTGACACCTTACACGACATTTTTTTGATAAAGCCAAACCAAATTTAGCATTAACCGCAAGGATTATAATGGACTTAAGAATATATGGTATGGATATATCATAGAACAGCTATAAGGACAAGGTTCTGAAAGCTGCAGAGGGGCTCAGCTCATGCTAGGGCACCCTCTCACATAAAACCAAGCACTCTGCATCCAGGATTGTTAAGGCCTGCCATTGGAGTGACATATGCAGGCTCTGCAGTGGGACCTGAAGTTTCAGTGGGCACAACATCAGGGCAACCTGTCCGATCATGTCCAGATCTAGGAGGGCACTGCACAACCATTGCAGTGGTGGCTCACGAATTGCGATTGGGTCAATGGCAGATCCCTCTCCCTTCCCCAACCGGAGTACACCTGGGATGGGGAGGCCACTTGGGAGAGGCGTAGATCAGAGGCCTCTGGTCTCCAGCGGAGTCCGGGCTCCATATCAACCTTTTGGAGCTTCGGGCAATCCGACTTGCACTGAAAGCATTCCTTCTCTCTGTCCGAGGAAGTGAGTTGCAGGTGTTCACGGTCAACACCACCGCCATGTAATATTGCAACAAACAGGGTGGGGTGGGGTCCTGGATCCTATGTCAGGAGGCTCTGCGCTTTTGGACATGGCTGGAACATCAAGGCATTACCTTGGTAGTTCAACACCTAGCAGGTTTTCTGAACACCAGGGCAGACAAACTCAGCCGCCGGTGCTTGATGGATCACTAATGGCGTCTGAACACGGACGTGGCGCATCGTCTCTTTCAGCAGTGGGGAGAGCCTTGGTCAGATCTATTCACCACAGAAGACAACGCACAATGTCATCAGTTCTGCGCTTTGGAATTTCCAAGGCGGCACTCGCTCTGCGACGCTTTTCGTCACGAGTGGAGTTGCGGTCTGTTGTACGCCTTTCCGCCTATACCACTTCTGCCCAGAGTGCTGAAGAAGATTTGGCGTGACCAGGCCCAAGTCATCCTTGTGGCTCCGGATTGGGCACGAAGATACCGGATCCCGATTTACTCAACATGGCGATCTATACCCCGATCCGACTGCCTCTTCGGGAGGATCTTCTGTCGCAGCAGCAGGGGAAGGTCCTCCACCCTGACCTGTCCAGCCTCCCGCGTGGAGATTGAGCGGCGACAGTTGACAGCTTTCGATCTTCCTCCCAAAGTCTGTGATGTCATTCTGGCAGCCAGGCGTCCCTCCACAAAAAAACGGTGTGCGCCTGTAGGTGGAACAAGTTTGTGGCATGGTACACTGCAAAGTCTGTGGATCCCCTTTATGCCCCTCTTTCAGAAGTCCTTCTGTTCCTTATTTCTTTGGCCCAGCAGGGCTCTGCTCTGGGCACTATCAAAGATTATCTTTCGGCCACCTCCGCCTTTCTACGGCTTCCAGATCAGCCTTCTCTTTTTAAGTCCCCGGTTGTTAACCGTTTTCTGAAAGGCATTACGCACACATTTCCTCCTGTGGCGTTCATCATGCCTCAATGGGACTTAAACCTTGTCTTGACGTATCTGATGTGCGCTCCCTTCGAGCCCCTTCATTACTGTCCTTTGCGTTTTCTTAACTCTCAAGACTGCTTTCGTGGTAGCGGTCCCCTCTGTCAGAAGAGTGAATGAGCTACAGGCTGTTTCTTCTAAACCTCCTTTCCTTTCTGTTCATCTGGACAAGGTAGTTTTAAGGACCCGTCCTTCTTTTTTGCCAAAATGTGTCACGCCCTTCCACATCGGGCAGACCATCACTTTGCCCACCTTCTTTTTGCATCGTTCGAAAGAGATGGGGAGAGGCTCCACAGTCTGGACCCTAAACGTGCATTCTCATTTTATCTGAAGCACACACAGCAGTTCCGGGTGGATGACCAGCCCTTTGTTGGCTACGTGGGCGCCAAAAAAGGTGGGGTCGTTCACAAACGAACCATCTTTCGGTGGGTCGTTCTGTGCATCAAACCATGTTACTCGTTGGCTAAGAAGGGGCCTCCTGTGGGGCTTCGTGCCCATTCTACCAGGGCAACGGCAACCACTACTGCCTTGGGATGCGGCGTTCCCTTGCAGGTCATTTGTCAGGCAGCTACGTGGTCCCCGCTACACACATTTACCAAGCATTATTGCCTTGACAGTCAAGTCCGGAGAGACGGCTTCTTTGGCCGTTCTGTTCTCCGTGACTTTCTGGTTTAATCTTGTTCTCACCAACAGGGTTGGTATTGCCGGGGTATTTATTCGAAGGTAAGGAATATATGACTAACGTGTCTATTTTAGACGCACAAGTTACTACTTGTGTAACGATATATCTGTAAGAGACATTAGTAAGTGATAGATACTGTTAGATCTCAGCGCCGCCTTCGACACAGTCTCTCACAGCATCCTCCTGCATCGGCTCGAGGAGATAGGTGTCGGTGGACAGGCTCTGCAATGGTTCCGCTCCTACCTTGGCGACCGTTCCTTCTGTGTTTCCATCCCTCCCTTCAAGTCCAACTTCCAACCACTGGCCATGGGGGTTCCACAGGGATCCTCGCTGAGTCCCACGTTGTTTAATCTCTACGTGAGACTGCTAGCTGATGTCGCTAGGCAGTGGGGCCTAACCTTGGTCTCATATGCCGACGACACACAGCTGGCGGTTACTCTCAGCGGGGATGCGGAAGTGGATGCCCCCAGGTTTCAGGATGGATTGAAGGCGGTGGCTAGCTGGTTGACAGGGAACTGTCTCCAGCTGAATGCCACTAAAACAGAGGTTATGGTTGTCGGTAGGGGAGCGGAACTCTGGGGTGACCAATGGTGGCCATCTGAGCTGGGACCATCTCCGGCGCCGGTTTTGGAGCTGAAAAATCTGGGAGTGTGGATAGACTCGGGTCTGACTTTCGTAGGGCACACTAAAAGAACAGCGGCTTGCTGCTTTGGTATGTTGAGAGGCTTAAGACCTGTTCTTAAGTACTTTGATGCCCCAACCAGACAGCTTGTAATCCAGGCCACTGTCATCTCTCGCCTGGATTACGCGAGTTCTCTTCTCGCCGGGGCCATTCAGGCCGAGCTTACTCGATTACAACGGGTACAAAATGCCGCAGCCAGGGCGATTGTCGGCCTCCCTAAATTCTGCTCGGTCGCGAATGTTCTTCGCTCCCTACACTGGCTCCCAATACGGAAGCGTATTCTTTTTAAGATACTCTGCCTCGCTTTTAAGATCTTGAGAGGCATGGGCCCTGAAATCTTGTCTGGCTCTCTTTCCCTTTATGTCCCTACTCGCACTCTTCGCTCCCAGGGCCAGGCCCTGGTTGTAGTCCCCAGATACAGGCTCTGCCGCATGGGCGGCCGCTCATTTGGTGTAAAGGCGGCATCCGCTTGGAACTCCCTCCCGGTGGAATTGCGCCTGTTAGAGGATCTTATGGCTTTTAGGAAAGCCTTGAAAACATTCCTGTTTTAGTCTTCAACCCCCAGTCTGTGTTATGTATTTAGAGTGGTCCTTTCTGGTTCTCTTTTTTAGCTGTGTTATGTTTTTTATGCGCTCCCTTGTCAATGCGCCAGGACGCTCCTTAGCTGGAGTAGCTGTGCGCACAATAAAAACCAATAACATAACATAACATTCCTTACCGCCCCTCCCATCCTCCCCGTTCTGCGAACTGATTTCTAGGGTAAGGTCATACCTTTCAGGGCCCTAGTTTCATGGCACCAGTGGTCAGTTTCTTGCATGGCTCTGCGTTCCTGGATTGGAAAGTCGTGTACAGAACTGACGTCAGCGCGCATGAGTGGCACCTAAGTAGTCTCCATGACGTCTTGTCTGCGCTTATGACACCAGCGACGGTCGTGGAGCAACACGCCGCCACCCACTAACGCGCAGGCGTACTGCTGACGAAAAACATTCCAGATCCAGTCTGACGCCTGGGGATATTCTAGGGTAAGGCATCTATCACTAACTAATGCCTCTTAAAGATATATTGTTAAACAAGTAGTAACTTGTGTATATTGTACCACTCACAGACACAAATACACCCAGCACGTGCATTTAACATGCACATTCTGCACAGCACTACATCAGTCATATATTGTACCACTCACAAGGGCACATACACTGAGAACATGCAATCAACATGCACACACTGCACATACTTCCTTATTCCTGTATTGTACCCTTCCCAGGCACACATACACCCTGCACAGGTACACCACTGATGCTCTGCACACCAAACCGGTGTCGGCTAAGGGAACTTTAAATGAGTGAGCCTGTAGGCCTCACTCCAGCGGCACAGGTTAAAAAGGTCCTATTCCCTTAAAGCCTGATAGAGGCAGAATTGTTTCATCACTATAAGGGTACCGATGTGGGTGACCCTCCTGGTCCAGAAGGATCTCAATCCTTGAGACTGGCCTATGTCATGGCACACTTTCTTGATCCATGTTTGCCTATGACAACAAAAATCAGCATTAGAGATCCAGACATCAGTACAGTTTGGGCACTCAGTGCAGGGGTGAACGTATGTTACCATGTGGAGGACTTTTTCGTCCCAGCAGTTACATAGTCTTTTAGTCTACCTCCTTTTTCGGTTTCGCCTCGTGACGCAGCGCATGCACTGCTCACTTGCGAGATCTATTGCCATCGCTTTTCTTTTAGAAGTGGGGTTGCTGACCGCCCTGTCTTCCTCAGGCCCCACCCACCCGGACTGGAGATTTAGCTCATGCACTGTCTCTTTTGCTCGCCCACGGCGTCTCTTCCAGACTCGCTTGTTTATTTTTGCATTGCGCTTTCACGCAAAGTGAAAGCCCGATGCAAATATAAAAAAACGGTTTTCGTTGGCGTAATGGCGACAGCTTGTTTAAAATACAATTGCATTTTGACAAGGCATGCGCGCATGTAGTATGCACGCCGTCATTCTAGGAACACGAAAAACTCATCATACATGTTGCTCAAGGAGGTGTTCTCCCAAAAATCTGCGGGAGTGGTTATGGTACAGGATTTCGGTTGTGTGGTCAAGGCTGGAAGTCTGAAATCTCACTGTAGCGCACAGACGCTGCTTGCCAGCAGAGATCTTCAGTAGGGTGCCCCCATGGAGTGGGAGAGGTTTGAGTATGTTCATAAAGGCAGATCTTTGAACACAAAAGCAGTGCACAGCTGTCTTTCTGTGCACGATTCGTCCAAGATGTAGATTTCTCTCATACTTTTTGACATTCAGTAGGAGGCATGATGCAGGTTTTTAGCAGAGCAGCAAGAAAGTCGTATGTGCTAGCATGCAAGGAACAAACGCGCCCGGTTGGTGTACAACGAAGTAGAATGCTACCTTTCACCTTTGTCTGATTTCGAAGGGAGCCCTGTGATTAGAATATTGGCATAAAGTAGCCCGTAGTCTGCCTAATCTACAACCGGGTGTATTTTCGAGGGTTCACTTCAGTGTGAGTGTTAAACCACTTCTTTTCTGTTCAATGTCGGTAGTCTGAAATCTCACTGTAGCGCACAGACGCTGCTTGCCAGCAGAGCTCTTCAGTAGGGTGCCCCCAGGGAGTGTGAGAGGTTTGAGTATGTTCATAAAGGCAGATCTTTGAACACAAAAGCAGTGCACAGCTGTCTTCCTGTGCACGATTAGTCCAAGATGTGGATTTCTCTCATACTTTTTGTCATTCAGTAGGAGACGTGGACGGCAGCCACGGGTCTTGCTATAACTCACGAACATGGAGTAATTGAATTAAATCTGATGACGTAGGCCCCCAGGCCATAAAACCACAATACTTTCAAAGCAACTGCAAACTATCTCCGTGGTAATAGGGCAGAGCTACCGCCAAGAGCAGCTGATGCACACAAATAATAACCTGTGTGTGTGTGTACACACGACTAATCTGTGTGTGCACCCGTAGATACGGGCGAGGCTAGCTTATGACACAAATAATAACGTGTGGACGGAAAACGCGCTGTATTGCCGGACCTCCTTTTCAAAATCACAAAAATTTACATTGGTTTCTCCGAGTTTTAAACTGCGCGGCCTTGGATCTGTTGCTCTTAAATTGTCCTCCTTTTTTCCCCCTCTTCCAATATAGGAAGGAAGGCTGCAATGTGCTTTTAATGTGCAATGTTCCTGTTAACACATGAGTAAAATACATTGCCATTTACAACACTAATAACTCTAACTCTCGCAAATGCGAGACCTATTGCATTGCAAATGCTTGTTTTAACTGAAAGTGAAAAAGCTTTTATTGTTAAATTATTTAACCAGATCGATGCTATGCATTTTCCCCTCCTGTGCTGAGATTTGTTTATTCCCATGTTTCATGACGAGCTGGGCTCGTCATGAGCGTGCGAGGAGGCTACCTCATGACGAGCCCAGCTCGTCATGAGCGTGGAAGGGGTTAAAATCATTACAATATACTAACTGTATAAAAATAGTTAACTAAAAAAGAAACATGAGTTGGATTCCCTAAGCTTTTTCCTCCAGTCAATTAAACGTAAAACCTTCATAGAATGTCATGTTCTGACTATGCAGATTAAAAACAAAGTGCATTAAATGTTTTTAAATTGTAGGTGTGTCCGCCTCTCTCCTCCGTCCGGACCTACAGTTTCCTTTTTGCAGCTCGGCGTTTGCGGACAGTCCCGCACTAATTAGGTCGGTAAATTTCCCCAGCCGTGCTACTGTTTGACTTGCTGTAGACGTAAAACACAAGTCCGAAATTTCGCAGCATCGTTTGCGGCCCTGAGGTCTGCAAATTGGAATGACCAAACGTTGTCTCTTTCTGGCTAACTTTGGGCAGCAAACACAATAAGTGATACCAGGATTCCTGGTGGTAGTCACATAGTCTGCATGCTACTGATTTGTCCGGGTGGGCCCAGCTTGGGTTGAACTCCACTATAGGTAGTGCCAGGAGCCTCATGTATTGATCTTTTTTCGAGTTTGAACGGAAAGAGCTTGTTCAAAGTAGGGCTGTGCTTTACCCACTTTATAAGAGGCATCCAGTGCGGAGAGATTTGGGTGATGATGCAGACTAGAGATGTCTCTTGCAAATGAGATTTTCTTTACCTTTCGGTTTACTGCTCTTTTCCATACTGCAGTTAAGATGTTAGTGTTGGCCAGGTTTTGCCCCTCTATTTCCAGCATTGATTGGCTACTGCCAATTGCGCTTGCCATGGCGATCCGCTTTCTTCGAAGATTGATTTAATTTGCACTTTCAAAGCCATTGCTGGTGCACGCAGGGTGCTAATGTAATATTTTATTGTGTCTCCCAGGCAAGAGATGTCGGGTCGGGAAAGTCCCAGCTCCAGCCTTACTCTAGCTCTCATGGCCTGACGTGGGATGCCGAGCACTTTCTTGTATGCAGCAATTTGAAAACTTATATAGAAGTTGGTAAGGGCTCCGGGGAAAATTAAATGGCCATAATTGACTGAGGGCAATATTTTTGCTTTTAAGACTTTCAAGAAGGGGTCCGTGGATGGGCAATGTAATTTTGGATTGAGGTTTCCCAGACTGCAGATTATTCCTGCCCCTTTGCTTCTTAAATGCTTCAGAGGAGCTGTTGTCTTAACCCCCTCCATTAGCCTGAGAGCCAGGTAATTATAGTTTTTGCAAGTTCTAATTTGCTGATCACCCAGGAGCCATTGGGCTATGTGCTTTCGATGATACTTTCCAATGATGAGAATCTTAGTCTTCTCCTGGTTTACCAGTAAGTTGTTCTTTTGAATAAACCTGTGTCGCGCATCTAGGGCATTCTGTAGGCCTATCCTGGTGTGGTCCAAAATTACAAGGTCGTCGGCATATTGAAGTATTTGGAGCCGCTTGTTCCCCAGCTTTGGAATGACTAAGTTTGCCCCCTCCAATGCTTGGCCCAAGTCGGATGTGTAGATGTTAAACAAAAGTGGTGCAAGAACACACCCCTGTTTGAGGCCGTTATTTGTTGGGACCTTATTGGTCATTGATGATTGGCTGGTCTTAATCCTTACCCAGGTCCCTTCATGTAGAGACCTTATTGCCTTAAGCAACTTTTCGGGAATGCCCCAGTTGGTGAGTTTACTCCATAGTATGCCACGGTCTACGCGGTCAAATGCTGCGCTATAGTCCACAAAGCAGCAAAACAAGGGAGTTTGAGCGGGCTGAGTCGCACGTTTGGACAGGTATCCCAGGGCTATGATGTGGTCTACTGTGGAACATTGTGGTCTGAATCCAGTTTGAAAGAAAGGCAAGATGTTGTGCTCCTCCGCTCAGCTTTCTAATTCCTTCAGCAGCACTCTAGCGAATGCCTTTGCTTCGATATCTAGCAAGGCCACGAGCCAGTAGTTTTATGGTTTTGTGCGATCTCCCTTTTTGTATATGGGGCAGAGTACTGAGCCTTTCCACGATGATGGAATGGAGGCCGTTTCAAAGGCGTGCTTTAAAAGTGGGGTTAGCTGTTCTGCCCAGAATCCGTGTGCCTCTTTAAACACCGCCGCTGGGATACCGTTGGGGCCCGGTGCGCTGTCTGTCCTCATTTTCTTGATCAACTTAATTATCTCTCTTGTATTTATGAGCAAGCTCTCAACCACATCTTCGTTATCTAATGGATTTAGTTGTTCTTGCGTGACCCTCATTGCCTGCTCTGTTGTGTACAGTTGTTTTGCGTACTTGACCCATTCCGTGGCTGCCACGCCGTTTCTTTACTTTGGTCAGTATGGCTTAATTGTCTGATGTGTCTCCAGAAGCGGACGTGGCCGTTTTCTTCGAGCATATGGAATATTTTCAACCACTCCGCCTCCATTTTTTTTTGTTCGAATTTCCCATATTTTTTTCCTGTGTTCTCGTCGAAGGGCTTTTATTTCCGCGCTGAGATGAGTTGTCACGCCTTTTCTTCTCGCCTTCAGGGCTTTAGAAAGGTTCCGTCTAAGTCCTTGGGGTTTGGCTGTAATAGCTGGGTTTGCGGATGAAGGCGCTTGGTTTCCAGGGTCCCACTAACCTGTCCTAGGACCGATTTTAATTCCAGAAGAAGTTCCTTCCAGTGCTCCGTGGGAGAAGCCATTGTTTGGCACTGCTCTTTGCGGACGACCCACTCCATGAGCGCTGGGCTTGATTTTATGGACCACTTTATTCTGTTCAATGCTGTGTGGTGCTCTTCCTCGGTAGAAAAACCCACTGATCCGGGGTGTTTCGCGTTATTCCCATTTATATCTAATGTGACCCTCATTGGATTGTGATCGCTTTCCTCCCTGTCTCCCACCTCAAAGTCCTTAAAAAGTGTTGCAAGTTTCTTTCCTCCTGTGGCGTTCATCATGCCTCAATGGGACTTAAACCTTGTCTTGACGTATCTGATGTGCGCTCCCTTCGAGCCCCTTCATTACTGTCCTTTGCGTTTTCTTAACTCTCAAGACTGCTTTCGTGGTAGCGGTCACCTCTGTCAGAAGAGTGAATGAGCTACAGGCTGTTTCTTCTAAACCTCCTTTCCTTTCTGTTCATCTGGACAAGGTAGTTTTAAGGACCCGTCCTTCTTTTTTGCCAAAATGTGTCACGCCCTTCCACATCGGGCAGACCATCACTTTGCCCACCTTCTTTTTGCATCGTTCGAAAGAGATGGGGAGAGGCTCCACAGTCTGGACCCTAAACGTGCATTCTCATTTTATCTGAAGCACACACAGCAGTTCCGGGTGGATGACCAGCCCTTTGTTGGCTACGTGGGCGCCAAAAAAGGTGGGGTCGTTCACAAACGAACCATCTTTCGGTGGGTCGTTCTGTGCATCAAACCATGTTACTCGTTGGCTAAGAAGGGGCCTCCTGTGGGGCTTCGTGCCCATTCTACCAGGGCAACGGCAACCACTACTGCCTTGGGATGCGGCGTTCCCTTGCAGGTCATTTGTCAGGCAGCTACGTGGTCCCCGCTACACACATTTACCAAGCATTATTGCCTTGACAGTCAAGTCCGGAGAGACGGCTTCTTTGGCCGTTCTGTTCTCCGTGACTTTCTGGTTTAATCTTGTTCTCACCAACAGGGTTGGTATTGCCGGGGTATTTATTCGAAGGTAAGGAATATATGACTAACGTGTCTATTTTAGACGCACAAGTTACTACTTGTGTAACGATATATCTGTAAGAGACATTAGTAAGTGATAGATACTGTTAGATCTCAGCGCCGCCTTCGACACAGTCTCTCACAGCATCCTCCTGCATCGGCTCGAGGAGATAGGTGTCGGTGGACAGGCTCTGCAATGGTTCCGCTCCTACCTTGGCGACCGTTCCTTCTGTGTTTCCATCCCTCCCTTCAAGTCCAACTTCCAACCACTGGCCATGGGGGTTCCACAGGGATCCTCGCTGAGTCCCACGTTGTTTAATCTCTACGTGAGACTGCTAGCTGATGTCGCTAGGCAGTGGGGCCTAACCTTGGTCTCATATGCCGACGACACACAGCTGGCGGTTACTCTCAGCGGGGATGCGGAAGTGGATGCCCCCAGGTTTCAGGATGGATTGAAGGCGGTGGCTAGCTGGTTGACAGGGAACTGTCTCCAGCTGAATGCCACTAAAACAGAGGTTATGGTTGTCGGTAGGGGAGCGGAACTCTGGGGTGACCAATGGTGGCCATCTGAGCTGGGACCATCTCCGGCGCCGGTTTTGGAGCTGAAAAATCTGGGAGTGTGGATAGACTCGGGTCTGACTTTCGTAGGGCACACTAAAAGAACAGCGGCTTGCTGCTTTGGTATGTTGAGAGGCTTAAGACCTGTTCTTAAGTACTTTGTTGCCCCAACCAGACAGCTTGTAATCCAGGCCACTGTCATCTCTCGCCTGGATTACGCGAGTTCTCTTCTCGCCGGGGCCATTCAGGCCGAGCTTACTCGATTACAACGGGTACAAAATGCCGCAGCCAGGGCGATTGTCGGCCTCCCTAAATTCTGCTCGGTCGCGAATGTTCTTCGCTCCCTACACTGGCTCCCAATACGGAAGCGTATTCTTTTTAAGATACTCTGCCTCGCTTTTAAGATCTTGAGAGGCATGGGCCCTGAAATCTTGTCTGGCTCTCTTTCCCTTTATGTCCCTACTCGCACTCTTCGCTCCCAGGGCCAGGCCCTGGTTGTAGTCCCCAGATACAGGCTCTGCCGCATGGGCGGCCGCTCATTTGGTGTAAAGGCGGCATCCGCTTGGAACTCCCTCCCGGTGGAATTGCGCCTGTTAGAGGATCTTATGGCTTTTAGGAAAGCCTTGAAAACATTCCTGTTTTAGTCTTCAACCCCCAGTCTGTGTTATGTATTTAGAGTGGTCCTTTCTGGTTCTCTTTTTTAGCTGTGTTATGTTTTTTATGCGCTCCCTTGTCAATGCGCCAGGACGCTCCTTAGCTGGAGTAGCTGTGCGCACAATAAAAACCAATAACATAACATAACATTCCTTACCGCCCCTCCCATCCTCCCCGTTCTGCGAACTGATTTCTAGGGTAAGGTCATACCTTTCAGGGCCCTAGTTTCATGGCACCAGTGGTCAGTTTCTTGCATGGCTCTGCGTTCCTGGATTGGAAAGTCGTGTACAGAACTGACGTCAGCGCGCATGAGTGGCACCTAAGTAGTCTCCATGACGTCTTGTCTGCGCTTATGACACCAGCGACGGTCGTGGAGCAACACGCCGCCACCCACTAACGCGCAGGCGTACTGCTGACGAAAAACATTCCAGATCCAGTCTGACGCCTGGGGATATTCTAGGGTAAGGCATCTATCACTAACTAATGCCTCTTAAAGATATATTGTTAAACAAGTAGTAACTTGTGTATATTGTACCACTCACAGACACAAATACACCCAGCACGTGCATTTAACATGCACATTCTGCACAGCACTACATCAGTCATATATTGTACCACTCACAAGGGCACATACACTGAGAACATGCAATCAACATGCACGCACTGCACATACTTCCTTATTCCTGTATTGTACCCTTCCCAGGCACACATACACCCTGCACAGGTACACCACTGATGCTCTGCACACCAAACCGGTGTCGGCTAAGGGAACTTTAAATGAGTGAGCCTGTAGGCCTCACTCCAGCGGCACAGGTTAAAAAGGTCCTATTCCCTTAAAGCCTGATAGAGGCAGAATTGTTTCATCACTATAAGGGTACCGATGTGGGTGACCCTCCTGGTCCAGAAGGATCTCAATCCTTGAGACTGGCCTATGTCATGGCACACTTTCTTGATCCATGTTTGCCTATGACAACAAAAATCAGCATTAGAGATCCAGACATCAGTACAGTTTGGGCACTCAGTGCAGGGGTGAACGTATGTTACCATGTGGAGGACTTTTTCGTCCCAGCAGTTACATAGTCTTTTAGTCTACCTCCTTTTTCGGTTTCGCCTCGTGACGCAGCGCATGCACTGCTCACTTGCGAGATCTATTGCCATCGCTTTTCTTTTAGAAGTGGGGTTGCTGACCGCCCTGTCTTCCTCAGGCCCCACCCACCCGGACTGGAGATTTAGCTCATGCACTGTCTCTTTTGCTCGCCCACGGCGTCTCTTCCAGACTCGCTTGTTTATTTTTGCATTGCGCTTTCACGCAAAGTGAAAGCCCGATGCAAATATAAAAAAACGGTTTTCGTTGGCGTAATGGCGACAGCTTGTTTAAAATACAATTGCATTTTGACAAGGCATGCGCGCATGTAGTATGCACGCCGTCATTCTAGGAACACGAAAAACTCATCATACATGTTGCTCAAGGAGGTGTTCTCCCAAAAATCTGCGGGAGTGGTTATGGTACAGGATTTCGGTTGTGTGGTCAAGGCTGGAAGTCTGAAATCTCACTGTAGCGCACAGACGCTGCTTGCCAGCAGAGATCTTCAGTAGGGTGCCCCCATGGAGTGGGAGAGGTTTGAGTATGTTCATAAAGGCAGATCTTTGAACACAAAAGCAGTGCACAGCTGTCTTTCTGTGCACGATTCGTCCAAGATGTAGATTTCTCTCATACTTTTTGACATTCAGTAGGAGGCATGATGCAGGTTTTTAGCAGAGCAGCAAGAAAGTCGTATGTGCTAGCATGCAAGGAACAAACGCGCCCGGTTGGTGTACAACGAAGTAGAATGCTACCTTTCACCTTTGTCTGATTTCGAAGGGAGCCCTGTGATTAGAATATTGGCATAAAGTAGCCCGTAGTCTGCCTAATCTACAACCGGGTGTATTTTCGAGGGTTCACTTCAGTGTGAGTGTTAAACCACTTCTTTTCTGTTCAATTTCGGTAGTCTGAAATCTCACTGTAGCGCACAGACGCTGCTTGCCAGCAGAGCTCTTCAGTAGGGTGCCCCCAGGGAGTGTGAGAGGTTTGAGTATGTTCATAAAGGCAGATCTTTGAACACAAAAGCAGTGCACAGCTGTCTTCCTGTGCACGATTAGTCCAAGATGTGGATTTCTCTCATACTTTTTGTCATTCAGTAGGAGACGTGGACGGCAGCCACGGGTCTTGCTATAACTCACGAACATGGAGTAATTGAATTAAATCTGATGACGTAGGCCCCCAGGCCATAAAACCACAATACTTTCAAAGCAACTGCAAACTATGTCCGTGGTAATAGGGCAGAGCTACCGCCAAGAGCAGCTGATGCACACAAATAATAACCTGTGTGTGTGTGTACACACGACTAATCTGTGTGTGCACCCGTAGATACGGGCGAGGCTAGCTTATGACACAAATAATAACGTGTGGACGGAAAACGCGCTGTATTGCCGGACCTCCTTTTCAAAATCACAAAAATTTACATTGGTTTCTCCGAGTTTTAAACTGCGCGGCCTTGGATCTGTTGCTCTTAAATTGTCCTCCTTTTTTCCCCCTCTTCCAATATAGGAAGGAAGGCTGCAATGTGCTTTTAATGTGCAATGTTCCTGTTAACACATGAGTAAAATACATTGCCATTTACAACACTAATAACTCTAACTCTCGCAAATGCGAGACCTATTGCATTGCAAATGCTTGTTTTAACTGAAAGTGAAAAAGCTTTTATTGTTAAATTATTTAACCAGATCGATGCTATGCATTTTCCCCTCCTGTGCTGAGATTTGTTTATTCCCATGTTTCATGACGAGCTGGGCTCGTCATGAGCGTGCGAGGAGGCTACCTCATGACGAGCCCAGCTCGTCATGAGCGTGGAAGGGGTTAAAATCATTACAATATACTAACTGTATAAAAATAGTTAACTAAAAAAGAAACATGAGTTGTATTCCCTAAGCTTTTTCCTCCAGTCAATTAAACGTAAAACCTTCATAGAATGTCATGTTCTGACTATGCAGATTAAAAACAAAGTGCATTAAATGTTTTTAAATTGTAGGTGTGTCCGCCTCTCTCCTCCGTCCGGACCTACAGTTTCCTTTTTGCAGCTCGGCGTTTGCGGACAGTCCCGCACTAATTAGGTCGGTAAATTTCCCCAGCCGTGCTACTGTTTGACTTGCTGTAGACGTAAAACACAAGTCCGAAATTTCGCAGCATCGTTTGCGGCCCTGAGGTCTGCAAATTGGAATGACCAAACGTTGTCTCTTTCTGGCTAACTTTGGGCAGCAAACACAATAAGTGATACCAGGATTCCTGGTGGTAGTCACATAGTCTGCATGCTACTGATTTGTCCGGGCGGGCCCAGCTTGGGTTGAACTCCACTATAGGTAGTGCCAGGAGCCTCATGTATTGATCTTTTTTCGAGTTTGAACGGAAAGAGCTTGTTCAAAGTAGGGCTGTGCTTTACCCACTTTATAAGAGGCATCCAGTGCGGAGAGATTTGGGTGATGATGCAGACTAGAGATGTCTCTTGCAAATGAGATTTTCTTTATCTTTCGGTTTACTGCTCTTTTCCATACTGCAGTTAAGATGTTAGTGTTGGCCAGGTTTTGCCCCTCTATTTCCAGCATTGATTGGCTACTGCCAATTGCGCTTGCCATGGCGATCCGCTTTCTTCGAAGATTGATTTAATTTGCACTTTCAAAGCCATTGCTGGTGCACGCAGGGTGCTAATGTAATATTTTATTGTGTCTCCCAGGCAAGAGATGTCGGGTCGGGAAAGTCCCAGCTCCAGCCTTACTCTAGCTCTCCTGGCCTGACGTGGGATGCCGAGCACTTTCTTGTATGCAGCAATTTGAAAACTTATATAGAAGTTGGTAAGGGCTCCGGGGAAAATTAAATGGCCATAATTGACTGAGGGCAATATTTTTGCTTTTAAGACTTTCAAGAAGGGGTCCGTGGATGGGCAAAGTAATTTTGGATTGAGGTTTCCCAGACTGCAGATTATTCCTGCCCCTTTGCTTCTTAAATGCTTCAGAGGAGCTGTTGTCTTAACCCCCTCCATTAGCCTGAGAGCCAGGTAATTATAGTTTTTGCAAGTTCTAATTTGCTGATCACCCAGGAGCCATTGGGCTATGTGCTTTCGATGATACTTTCCAATGATGAGAATCTTAGTCTTCTCCTGGTTTACCAGTAAGTTGTTCTTTTGAATAAACCTGTGTCGCGCATCTAGGGCATTCTGTAGGCCTATCCTGGTGTGGTCCAAAATTACAAGGTCGTCGGCATATTGAAGTATTTGGAGCCGCTTGTTCCCCAGCTTTGGAATGACTAAGTTTGCCCCCTCCAATGCTTGGCCCAAGTCGGATGTGTAGATGTTAAACAAAAGTGGTGCAAGAACACACCCCTGTTTGAGGCCGTTATTTGTTGGGACCTTATTGGTCATTGATGATTGGCTGGTCTTAATCCTTACCCAGGTCCCTTCATGTAGAGACCTTATTGCCTTAAGCAACTTTTCGGGAATGCCCCAGTTGGTGAGTTTACTCCATAGTATGCCACGGTCTACGCGGTCAAATGCTGCGCTATAGTCCACAAAGCAGCAAAACAAGGGAGTTTGAGCGGGCTGAGTCGCACGTTTGGACAGGTATCCCAGGGCTATGATGGTGGTCTACTGTGGAACATTGTGGTCTGAATCCAGTTTGAAAGAAAGGCAAGATGTTGTGCTCCTCCGCTCAGCTTTCTAATTCCTTCAGCAGCACTCTAGCGAATGCCTTTGCTTCGATATCTAGCAAGGCCACGAGCCGGTAGTTTTATGGTTTTGTGCGATCTCCCTTTTTGTATATGGGGCAGAGTACTGAGCCTTTCCACGATGATGGAATGGAGGCCGTTTCAAAGGCGTGCTTTAAAAGTGGGGTTAGCTGTTCTGCCCAGAATCCGTGTGCCTCTTTAAACACCGCCGCTGGGATACCGTTGGGGCCCGGTGCGCTGTCTGTCCTCATTTTCTTGATCAACTTAATTATCTCTCTTGTATTTATGAGCAAGCTCTCAACCACATCTTCGTTATCTAATGGATTTAGTTGTTCTTGCGTGACCCTCATTGCCTGCTCTGTTGTGTACAGTTGTTTTGCGTACTTGACCCATTCCGTGGCTGCCACGCCGTTTCTTTACTTTGGTCAGTATGGCTTAATTGTCTGATGTGTCTCCAGAAGCGGACGTGGCCGTTTTCTTCGAGCATATGGAATATTTTCAACCACTCCGCCTCCATTTTTTTTTGTTCGAATTTCCCATCTTTTTTTCCTGTGTTCTCGTCGAAGGGCTTTTATTTCCGCGCTGAGATGAGTTGTCACGCCTTTTCTTCTCGCCTTCAGGGCTTTAGAAAGGTTCCGTCTAAGTCCTTGGGGTTTGGCTGTAATAGCTGGGTTTGCGGATGAAGGCGCTTGGTTTCCAGGGTCCCACTAACCTGTCCTAGGACCGATTTTAATTCCAGAAGAAGTTCCTTCCAGTGCTCCGTGGGAGAAGCCATTGTTTGGCACTGCTCTTTGCAGACGACCCACTCCATGAGCGCTGGGCTTGATTTTATGGACCACTTTATTCTGTTCAATGCTGTGTGGTGCTCTTCCTCGGTAGAAAAACCCACTGATCCGGGGTGTTTCGCGTTATTCCCATTTATATCTAATGTGACCCTCATTGGATTGTGATCGCTTTCCTCCCTGTCTCCCACCTCAAAGTCCTTAAAAAGTGTTGCAAGTTTCTTTGCGATGAAGATGTAGTCAATTGTTGACTTATTATTAAAGGTGGGCAAGGGACTCCATTGTGGGTCCACTGCTTTCATGGTGTGTGGGTAGAAACCATGTTATGCGCAGTTAGCAGCTGAACTAAGGGAGCCAATTCTGTTATGCTTGAGGTGTACCTCGTGTCGTCTTCTAGCCCCCTAATGTTCAGATCCCCTGCAATGATTGGGAAGTGAGATGCGTGTTTATCGAGTGATCCATTTTTTTGGATATTAATTTTATTGCTTTCTTTTTTTGCTTTGTAGCAGGGTTTATGTAGCAGTTGAATATCATCAAACGGATTGCGTTATTATTACATTTGAGGCCAGAGATCAGGACTGCTTGGAGATTCACTAAGTTAGTTTCTATTGAATTTACCTCTATTTTACGGTTGTGGTTGATGTAAATTGAAAGCCCACCTGCTGCTCTCCCGAAGATATTATTTTTTACTGCTGCGGTGTGAATCTCCTAAAACCCTGAAAGAATTAAGGGTTCTGTAGCCCATGTCTCTTGTAGGCAGAGTATGTCATTTTCTTGAAGATACAAGCTTGCTGCTTTACAGTTGAGCATTCTTTTCAACCCTGCGACATTCCATGATAAAATGGACAGTAGAGTGTTGTTCCCCCTTTTTTGATACTTATTCCAGTAGCTGGCTCCCTTGTCTTTGTTGGATGTGCCGTCGAGGGCTCATGTCCCCCGGGCCCATCGACATGTTTTGCCTTGCGATGTGATTTAGGTCCGTGTGGAGCACTACCCTTTGCTCTGCTGAGCTTATTATCTTGTAGGCCTTGTAGAGTCTCGGGACCATGGGCGCACTTGTCCCTGTTTGATTAACTGTCGTCCCTTTTAACACCAAGTAAACCTCCTTTATACGGGAGTTTAGTGCTAGAACGTGTGGGTATTTCTCAGGAATGGGAAATGCTATGTCAATTCCCCAGGCGGCCATCATTGCTATTTCATCAGTTGTAAGCCCCGCTTGGGCCTGTCTGCTCAGTCCAATTGAGGCTGATTCACCGTGGGTGTCGCTTGTTAGACTTAAGAATTTAACCCAGACTAAATTGGCTGATTGAATTTCCGTGAGAGCTGGTATATGCTTGAATAGCCTGAGTAAGTTGCCCCTGTTTAGAATGTCGTGGTTACCTTTGATGTGGTATCTGGGGGTTAGAATCACCTCGTATGTTGTATTACTGATTTGATTTGCTTTGCCCTGATCCTTTAGTTCTCCTTCGCTGCTGGG
This sequence comes from Lissotriton helveticus, assembly GCF_964261635.1. Classification (NCBI taxonomy): domain Eukaryota; kingdom Metazoa; phylum Chordata; class Amphibia; order Caudata; family Salamandridae; genus Lissotriton; species Lissotriton helveticus. The sequence continues at coordinate 109,221,449 of NC_136067.1, forward strand.
TGTATTGCTTCTAATGCCGTAGGTCCGTTTGCCTAAGACCGGCTGCTGGGCTGAACATTGAAGTGGCAGATCTACTTGGTCGCTCATTTTCAGCCCCCTAGGGGCGAAATGTGTTTGTGATTGTGCTAACACCGGACTCAGGTGCTTGATCCTTGCATGCTCCCTCTGGTTTTCTGTGTTCCCTCAATTTGTTGTTTCACTCCGGGGGAGGCTGGACTCCGCCAGCCGTGCCGTGTGGGCTTTGTGCGCCCTCTGTATGGGGGAATGGCTGTTTGTAGCTACACCTCAGATCCGTCTTCCCCGGGACGGGGGAGGCTGTGCCTATTAAATTGTTTGAAGGCTGATTTTTTGTAAAGATTGGAAAGAGTCGTCTTGGTTCTGTATTACTTTGTGCTTTTTGGAAATGAGTTGGTAAAAGGAGGGCACGTTATTTTGCTGTCTTTGCTTTTTTTTCCTGTTTCTTAAGCTTTTTCTTGGCCCTCCTTGAAAGAGGAATTTCCTTACTTGTCTGGTTGAGGTTAATGCCTTTCTGATTGTTTTTCCAATGAGGAGTGGCTGCTGTTGGATTTGCGTCTGACCGGACTACTGGAGACTTTGTTCGATGTCGAGGAGTTGAGTGCTTCTAAGATTATTATTGAATCACCCGATTTACCTCCTCCTGCTGTACCTGACTGGTTTTCAATTTTTAAGTCAGGACTGCAACTATCCTTTTCGCTTGGGATTCCAGTTTGAGTTTTTAGGGCTTCCACCATCCCTTTAAGAATTTCTCGCAGTGTTGCCCATGTGTCCATGAGTGCAGCGCACGAGCAGGTGCCTATGCTGTTGATCGGGGTGTCACTCAGCTTTTTCTCCAGGGAATCAACCTTATTGTTCAGCTCCGCTAAACGTAGCGCGATAGTTGCTAGAAGATCGATTTGTAACTCCATCTTCTTTGATTGCCAGAGAAAGGACCTGGCCATGTTTTGCACTGTTTCTCCGGGAGAGGATGGTCCTTGATCCAAAATGGCACTGCTCTCCTGATGTTTTTGGCTTTGGGGACTTAGTTTAAGGAAGTGTGTACGTCGGTCCTCGTTGGAACTTCTATAAAAAGTTGGAGTCAGCTCCAATGTACTTTGTATTTTGGATTCTAAATTTTGGAGGAATATTGGGGATAAACAGCCCAGATTTTGCCGCCTCTCTGACGCGCCAGAGCCTGGATTTGGTGACGATGGCCTCAGCGCCGGGGAGAGAGGAATCGGTTGATCCTGACAGTGTATTTGGGCAGTTATAACTTGCTCTGTCTTCCGACGGCTTGGTACTGGGATGTCTCTTGCTGAATCAGGTGTGTGACCCAGCCCTGAGCAGGAGCGAGAGCGTCGTCTTTCTAAACTTGTGGGTCCAGGGCTTTCGCATTGTGTTTGTATGTTTGGCAGCTTATGATAGAGCTGGTTCCCTATGCTATTGTCCGTCCCGTCGCTGCTTATACCTCCTTGTTGCACAGGCATATCTAAAGTACTCTCTGGGTTGGGTGTAAGTTTAACCAAAAATTGTGTGATGAGTCCCCCTGATGGCGATTTCAAACAGGACTTTTTTTCTTGGTCTGCGAGCTTTGAGCTCCGTAAAGTTCTGAGTGGAGCTTCGGGCTGCTCTGTTGAATTTGCATGGCCGTTTTCTAATTGCTGGCTGCTTTTTGAGTCACTTCTTTTTGTCATTCCTCTGTCTGGGTAGTCTAAATCTGCTACTGTGAAGGCTGGGTGCTCCTTGTAGCTTCCACTCCGCGCGATCTTCTGTGAGGCGACTGGGTTCAGGAGTGGGTCAGGTAGCGCTTGCATTCAGCCGGTCTGCGCACTCTCGTCTCTCGCTTATCGCATCTCCTTGGGGTGCGTGGCAACCCCCCTGGCCGTATCCCCAGCCCACTGGTCTTACTGCGACGCCAGCCACGAGAGAGGGCGCCCGGCGGCTACCGCCGCAAGATAAGCGCGCCCTGCGCCACCTGCCGCAAGAGATAGCCCCCAGCGGCTCCTGCCGCGAAAGAAGAGCGCCCAGCGGCACCTGCCATGAAGGAAAGCACTCAGCGGCTCCTGCCGCGAAGGAATGCACCCGACAGCTCCCACCGCAGGAGAAAGCGCCTAGCGGCTCCTGCCGCAACAGAACGCGCTCAGCGTCTCCTCCCCTGCTAGCCTGACTAGCCTTAACCTGCACAAGAGATGAATTTCTGAGCACAAAGGCGTGACCAGGCTCCCTCAGTAGTATAGAGCAGTTTAATGTAGAGCAGCTATTTTGGGCTCCCAGGGCTGGGCGAGGGTGATAATTCCAACGTGTCTGTGAGGTGCTTTGCAACTCACTGCACAGCACTGCACTTCTTTCTGCCCAGCTGCTGTAGCGAAAGTCTTTCCTCTTTGCCCTTGTCTTGGAGGCATGCAGAAGAAGTGCCCCCCTTCTCCTCACCTCTGCCACCTCTGGCTCCTCAGCGCCGCTGCCCCTCGCTGCGCTGCCTCCAAGCCTGTCTGCTCAACTCCCCATGGACATGGGGAGCCGCACACCCACCAAACCCGCTGACCGCCAACCATGCGAGAGCACAGGAAAATCAGAAATGTGGTGGGGGCGGTCGACCGAGCAGCAGCCGTCAGGAAAGCAGGAAACAGCCGCCAGCCTTCAACCGTCAGCGTCGGGCCGTGGCTGTAGTAAGCAGCAGGGAGGTAGGGATGGCAATGCTGGAGCGCCGGTGCCGTGGACGAGGGTCCAAGGCGTCCAAATGTTCCTGGGCGAGGTCTGATAACCTCCGATAGCCGACCGGCCAGCACGGCTTCCAGCCTCCGGGCGTCCTCGCGTCCTCGCAGCTGCTTGTCTCGTGACTCCTCCCACGCTCACCAGGAAGAGTCACTGGCCTGACATGTTTTAACTGGTGTGGAAGTGATTCAGATGAGGAGTCTCTGGGAAGTTGTATCCATTAGAAAAGACGAGCCACTTAACCTTTGGAAACTTCTATTAATGGATTTGCATCTTCCCGCAGATACCTTATCACCTACTCTCCTCTCCCATTTACATTTGTTTGGATAAACAGATGCATATATTGAAATATTTACCCGAGTAATGTATGAGTCTCTTAAATCTGCTACTGAATTGAAGCAGCACCACAGGTATCGGTGATGGGTACTGCTAAACAAAAACTGCATAGATTCTTGCGTCAGAGAATGGAATTAACGAATATTCATCAGACAGAACAGTGCCAAAGTCAAGTAACTTGTTCTCATGGGAATGCACTGTGTAAAAATATGGCATATTGTTAGTGATGGGTACTAGACTGACCTGAACATTTTAGCATGTCTCAATCATGTTAATTTTCTTGTTACAGGTGATATCTGAACCACTTGTACCAGATGCTGTGACATATTTCTTCACCATGGTTCTGAACGGTTTACGGGAACACACAAATCATGCTGTGTACATTGATGCACTTGTTCAGCTTGGATTTCAGATCTACGAATCTCTGGTAGGTTGCCTGTGTTTCTGAAAGACAGAGTGAGACCATACAGTGAAGATGTGATAAGTAACTTAAATGTCATTGACATAACGTGTTTTTGTTTTTGAAGGCCTTGGTTGGTTAGGGATTTATTTAACAACCATGTTTTATACTACATTAACATGCCAACTTTAGCCACTGAAAATTGATTGCTTAACAGGTGAGCAGATTGAATCTAGAGTTACTGGTGCTTGATCCCTTGGCAGTGAATTTTTTTTAAAATATGTGGTTGGCTAGAAGATATCTGTGCCTCACTTTCGGTCACCATTTAGCCCAAGCAACCTTCAGGTTCTTTGAAAACTTTCCCAGATGGACCCTTCCTAACAAGGGTTATGTTAGTCTACCGATCCACTGAGTGCAAAGCCCTCAGCCTGAAACCAATTGGTAGTGTTAGAAGCTCACTGGTGACTTCAAAGAGTAGATGCATAACTGTGGGAGGCCTGAGGGGATGTATGGCGCAGAGGGTGAACCGGTATGCTCAACATAGCCACAAACTATATGATGTGGTCCCTAGGTGCACCATAGTATAGACCACTGACACCCTGAAATTCCCCATCATGGCATGCTGAAACTACACTGGAATCTCAGGGTAAACTGAAATAGGCTCTGGAGGAGGCAGTGGCTCTGCTGGCAGAGGAGCCTCAGTGGAATGGTGTCTACTAACTCTGGTTCCAAAAACTACTCCAGTCAAAGTGGAGAACGTTGAGGCGTCCCTTTTCTTCTTTTTGTTTTTCTCTTTAAACAACTTGGAGGTTAGAGAAGAAGATGTCTTTGAGCCCGACTGCGACTGGTATCAAGCCAGACACTCGTCATGTACATGCAATAATGAGCTTGGCCTTGCTCTCCCTGGTTACCATGGTATACATGGGGCACATTTCTCACACGACTCTTAAATGTGCTTCGGCTACAGGTTCCACTGACAGACCTCCTGTACGTCGTAGATAATCACATGTCCTTGACTGGAGCAGTAACGCTCCAATCCTAATTTGTTCAAGTGATATCCCTAAAGGAACTGCACTAAAGCAAAGCATAGTATTTGATAGAATTTCAAAAGACGGGAGATCTGCAGGTAGAAGTATCAACCAGAAGAAAAACATAATGACCTTCATTCAATCTGTATGTTGGATACTGTTCTAAAGGATGGTCAGTCTTCTGAAAATGAATACGTTTGCAACTTAGTTCATTGCACATCTATGTCTGATAGAGACTTCTAGCCGCCGATTCCTTACCTTAGAATTGTCTCCAGGCATCAGACTAGAACCGGATATTTCCATGAGAAGTACCCCTGCGTGCCAGTAGGTGGCGGCATCAGCACCAGATGAGACATGCCCAGTGCCTATATAGGTGCCACTCCAACAGCTGTTTTCTTTCAGCGCCACCCAGTGCAGATCTGGAGAGAGCTACCACCAGTCACTTTTTAACTGACCATTTTGCCTTTGTCGAAGACTTTTTGACATTTTTTTCCTGGGATGGCAGGATGTCCACTAGAAAGCCCGGCTTCAAACCCTGTGGTTCGTGCCATCGGCAGATGTCGGTGACGGACCTGCATTTTGTTTGCCTCTGGTGCCTGGAGCACAACCACGACTTGATGACCTGCATAGATTGCCGCTCCATGCAACACAAGGCCTTGAGGAAACAAGCGGCTTGTTGTCTGACATTCGACGCCACAACACTCTTGATCCTGGTCGAGAAGAAGGTCCCGGGATTGGTTGCAGAGCCCAAAATCCTCATTGCACTCCAAGTCATCAGGTACGTTCCACAAGCGCAAGAACAGTAAGAAGTTAAAGAGGTCTTCAACGTAACCACTTCTGTCAAAGTCATCCAGCGAGACAAGGGAGCGTTGTCATTAGAGGCCTAGCTCCACGGTTGAGCCTGCTCTGCGTCGCCCTGAGTCTCCGTAAGCCAGAGCGACCACGTCCAAATCCATGAGTTTTATGAGGCCATGCACTTCATATTTGGTCAGACCGTTTCGGCCGGTGTGCCTTCGGGCTGCTAGGGTTCAGAGGGGCCCCCATTCATTCTTAACCGGTGGCTATATTAAACACACCCCCTCCTCCCTGGCTCCAGTTGGGACCCTTTGAACCATGGATGGATCTGGACCAGTGCTGGTCGTACCACCATAACCTTCACTGGTGCTGGTCCTGATGCTTCTGGCAGCACCGTCAGCCGACTAGAGCCACGTCTTCCAGGCCCAAGCCCTATTCTAATGAGCTGGGACTTGGGAAAGATTCTTAGGGGTCGCTGGAACCTGAAGAATACCAGCCCCTAGACCCCAACATGAAGTAGTGTAAGAAATTGGCAGACGCCACCGGACTGGCCACTTCTCCAATTTCTGGAATTCTCTCTCCCCCTACCGTGGCTACAGAGGAGGGGTCTTATTTTGCTATAGTGGTGAGGTGAAAAGGGCACCCGAGGTCCTGGACCTTAGCCTACCCTTGGTGACAGTCAAGACTGATGTCTTGACGAAGGTGCGTCAGCAAGGGAGGCTTCTTCAGAACCTCTCCCATTTAAGGGCGTCCTTTTGGGGATTTGGTCCAAACCCCGCACAAGGGCTCCTGTGAAAATTATGTTTGCCCGCTACCTAAGGGACCCCCAACTTCTTCACACAACACCCTCCCTAGAGAGCTTGGTGGTCCAAGCCTCAACCTCCTGTGTAAATCCTGGTGCATTCCCTACCACTCCACTGGATAGGGAATCCAAGAGGCTGGACACCTTAGGAAAGAAAATGTTATCAGTGGGCCACAAGCACTTTAAGTTCACCATGCTTCCTTTTGACCTTACCAGTGCCCCATGGATGTTCACTAAGGTGATGGCGGTGGTTGCAGCTCATCTGCGGAAATGAGCGCTGCCAGTCTTCCCCTATCTCTGCAACTGGCTGTTGAAGGCAGACTCGCCACAGGCTGTCGGATCCAACCTCCAGACTATGGCAGATCTCCTGCATTCTCAGGGGGTTCACTATCAAAGTGCCGAAGTCACACCTGACTCCATCTCAGATGCTCCCTTTCATCCATTCTTTTCTGGGCACGGTGCAGTTCGGGGCCTATACTTCTGGATGGCGAGTCCAGTATATTCAGACTGAGATCGATGTATCAGCCTTTATTCTGGATTTTGGTGAGACTGACTGAGGCTGATGGGCCTCATGGCCTACTGCATCCTGCTTGTGACACATGCCAGCTGGCATATGTGGGCTCTGCAGTGAGATCTGAAGTTCCAGTGGGCTCAGTATCGAGGGAATCTCTCCGACATGGGCCAGATCTCAGAGAGTACTGCCAAAGATCTGCAGTGTGTTTTTAACGAGCCACGATTGGGTCAGTGGCAGATCTCTCTCCCTTCCCCAACCCGATCTGACAGATGTGTTGTTCCTGGGATGGAGCAGCCATTTAGGTGAGGTGGAGATCAGAGGTGTAGGAGACTGGCTCAGTATATAGTTTCCATCTATGGTGAGGTACTGTGCACTGAGTCCAGGAAACCCTTAATGATAGTTTTAAGATCCCCGATATCCTAAGCTCTCATGGGGTAGCTGTGGAGAGCAGCTAAGGCTTATTCAGGAGGGTGTAAAGCAGGTACAGTTACCACTTGGTCAGCAAGCTTTCACACAAGAAAGAACCACACAAGTGTACAAAAATAACAACACTAATAACTAAGGTGGTACGTCTCCTACCTGGAGATATCAAATAGAAACAGGTAAGTAGCATAGAAAAACGAATGGACTCGTATGGGGTGGGCATATACTAAGAAAGTGGTATAAGAGGTAAATACCAAAACAAGACTGTTACCCAAGGATGGAGAAGCCCAGGGGAAGCAAGGAACTCACAAATTTGAGTAGCTAGGGACCCCAAGGCGACCGGGTGCAGAGTGGTTACACCGGGTGAAACGTCCATAGGATAGCACAGGGTAAGTCGTGGTTGGTATTTTCTTGTATCGTGACCCTTCCCAAAGGACTCAAGAACACTAATTGGATCAAGGGAGGTTGGAGAGCCACCCCACCTGTGGATTTCCATGGAACCAGTATACCTACATCAGGGAGCCCGGGTGCATCAGGGTGAAATAGTGTCGGAACTGCCCGCAGGAACCAATGGAGGATCTTGGCGGCAGCAGCGACTCTCGGACCAGGACGGTGGAACCCAAATGTTGATTCTGGACGAGAAGTACTCTGAAAACAGAGGGTACAGAGTTCAAACCACCCTGAGGTGTCCTGGAGGAACAGGAGCACAATGCAACCTCGTGTCAGAGGTACTTGCAGAAGCACGACGGCCTTGAGGGAGCAGCTGTGGAGCCCAGGCGACAATTCAGGAGCACAGGACTGTCCACGAGCTGTCCCACGACGGATGAGGAATGTAGGAAGCTCATTGGCAGGCAGGACCACCATCAAGCCTTGGCAGTCGCAACAGTCAGGTTGAAGAAAAAGAAGCTTTGATGCAGACTAGTGAGGCCTGTGAGACTAACCCAGCAATGGACAGGCTGGCAAGCTGGAGAGCCAGCAGAAATCATTGGAGCCCCATCGAGAACCCTCTGGCAGCAAGCACAGGGAGTCGCAGGGAAGCCTCAGCAGCACCCAGGAGATAAAGGCCCACGGTGCAGAGGATGCAGGCAGGACTGTTAGAATTGGGGGTCTCTGGTTGGCACAGGTATGTACTTGTGACAAGCAGAGACCCTCTCTAAGAAAGGGCAAGGGAATTACCCCTTAAGAATAACCCCTGCTCACCCTTTAGGTTGCGTGGCGCGAGCAGTCAAGGCTAATCTCAGGAGTGCTATGTCAGTTAAGCATTTATGACCACATACAGTAAATCCAATGATCCCCCACAAATGGACACCAGGCTGTAATTTGTATAAAAATGTGTACTTTATGTAAAAATATAGTTTAGGATGCAAGTATTATCACAAGACCCATATAACGCTTTAGAAGTGGGCCACAAGGTTTAAAAGTAGGCAAGTGTTTTTTGCAGTTCATAAAAATGCTTAATGGTTAGAGTTCGACACTTAAAATACTGTCCCACACCACCTAATGCAGATTCTGGTCTTTCGTTATGGTCCCCGGTGGTTGTGCGCTGCGTAGTGCTCTGGCGTACTCTGGGCGCGTCGATCGGGGAGGCCCTTTCAATTTGCACACGCCTCGCGGGGTGCGGAGTACGTCTCCGGCGTTTCTACTGAGGTGTACGGGTCGTACCACTCTTGAGCGGCCCGTACGCTGGATCGAATAGAAGGCTCAGCCACAGTACGCGCCTCGCGCTATCAGGTGTACAGCGCTGGGAGGCAGAAGCGTACCGGAACTAATGCAGGAGCACAGTGTCCACGGGGAAATAAGAACGTTGCGGGCCCGAGCCGAGTACTGCGCTTAAAGGTGGGGAAGTTTCTTGTGCGCTCTGGCCCACACGGTGACGTCTGGGAGAACGAGTCGTACTCGCTGAGTACGCACCGGTGGGGGGAGCATACCTTGGGGTCTTCTTGGAGCGGGCGATTTCCACAGGGCAGGCGCGGCACCGGGGCCTCCAGTACGGTCCGTACTGGGAGGGGTCCTTCGAGGTGCGGCGCAGCCCCTTCCAGAGGTCAGAGGGCAAAGCGGGGAGGCCGGGTGCGATGCAGCGCACGGGCGGCCGTCCAGGCTTGGGAATGCGCTCTTGACCAGGATTCCGGCGGGAGGGGCGAGAGCACTCCACGCGCTCCAATAGCGGGCGGGGTGGCAGAGGAGCAGGCGGCCTGACCCGAGGGGCAGAGAGCGGCTCTGGCAGAGCGAGGCTCTCAACGGGCAGAAAGGCAGGCAAGCTCCCGAGTGTCATGGCCTTAGGAGGGGGCGAGGGGACGCAGACTTCAGCTCCGGCGGGAGGAAACACACGGCTCAAGTTGCAGACGAGCCAAGGCACAAGGAACCCACTGGTCCTGTGGTTCAATTCAGGGGGCAAGCTCAGACAAGCCCTTGGAGATAGTTCTCAGCACAGCAAAGCAAAGTCCTCTTTGGTCTTCTCCTCTCCTTCCTCAGCAAGGCTCCACTGCAGTCCTTCAGCTTCTTCTTTGGTCCTTCTAGTTGGGCAGAGGTTCGTTGTGGGAAAACAGGATCTGATTTGTTAGGAGCAGGGCTCCTACAGTTATAGTCAGTTTATTTTGTTCTTTCAGGCCAGGGGGGCATTTGCATAGTCCATTTCAGTCTCTGAGCACTTTGTTTTGCTGTTCCTGGCTTCTTCTTTAAGTGTTTGGGGCAAGGACAGCAGACACTCCGCAGAAGGTGGAGCCAGCATTGACATGACAAGTACAGTCAGGAGCACTCTTTTGACAGTCCTCCCTCTCCCTGGGCCAGGTGTCGGGCAGAGTCATCAGTCGCTCCCCGGGAGGTGGAGCCAGCATTGTGGTGGCAGAGCACAGCCCTATTCAGTGTCAAGGGGCACTCCCACCACCCACTCTGGTGTAATCCCTCCATTCACCACCTGTCATCCCCAGCCCTGTCACTCACAAAACCCAGACAGCAGATACACATCCTGGCAGGGGCGGGCTGAAATGGTTAGGCAAGCAAATGCTAACTTTCTAAAAGTGGTACAAAAGGGGGTGGTGATGGACTGGGCATCTGAATCAATCAAACACTCACACCCAGTCAAAAGATCTGGGTTTAATCCATCACCGTTCTTTAGCCCACTCTGCCACCCCAGTTCAGACATGGCTATATGCAAATCAGTCTGACCCTGTGCCTCATGGGAACAGTCCAGCCCCAACTGCCACGCCATGTCTTCCCTGGACCGGAAACAAGCTTCCGAGGACCGGTTTCTGGCATTCCAGGCGTCTTCAGCCCGGCTTCCTTGAATCCAGTGGCAAAGTGAGCAAGGGACTCACGTCTGAGCATACCCTGCCACACTTATGGTGGCCAAAAGCAGTACAAAAGGGGGTGGTGATGGATTGGGCATCTGAATCAATCAAACACTCACACCCAGTCAAAAGATCTGGGTTTAATCCACCACCGTTCTTTAGCCCACTCTGCCACCCCAGTTCAGACATGGCTATATGAAAATCAGTCCGACCCTGTGCCTCATAGGAACAGTCCAGCCGAACTGCCACGCCATGTCTTCCCTGGACCGGAAACAAGCTTCCGAGGACCGGTTTCTGGCATTTCAGCCGTCTTCAGCCCGGCTTGCTTGAATCCAGTGGCAAAGTGAGCAAGGGACTCACGTCTGAGCATACCCTGCCACACGTATGGTGGCCAAAAGCGGTACAAAAGGGGGTGGTGATGGACGGAGCATCTGAACCAATCAAACACTCACACCCAGTCAACAGATCTGGGTTTAATCCATCACCGTTCTTTAGCCCTCTCTGCCACCCCAGTTCAGACTGATGGCCATATGCAAATCAGTCTGACCCTGTGCCTCATGGGAACAGTCCAGCCCGAACTACCAAGCCATGCCTTCCCTGGACTGTAAACAAGCTTCCTAGGACCGGTTTCTGGCATTCCAGCCGTCTTCAGCCAGGCTTGCTTGAATCCAGTGGCAAAGTGAGCAAGGGCTCACGTCTGAGCATACCCTGCCAACTTATGGCGAACAAAGCGGTACAAAAGGGGGGTGGTGATGGACGGAGCATCTGAATCGGTGATGGATTAAACCCAGATCTTTTGACTGGGTGTGAGTGTTTGATTGATTCAGATGCTCCATCCATCACCACCCCTTTTTGTACAACTTTCTAAAAGTGGCATTTGCAAACAAAGGATATTAAAATAAACTTTACTAAAAGAAGTATTGTATTATTCGGAGTTCAGGCATACTAAACTTGACCTTCTACCATGTTCCCTGAGCCTGCTGGGATTATAGAGTGTAATAATTCCAGCAGCCCATTCTGGCCTATGAGAACAGGTGGCCATACAATAGTGAAAAACGAAAATGGCTGTAATTCACTATTAGGACATGCCACACACATCAGGGCTTGTCCTACCTTATGCTTACAATGCACCCTGCCCTTGGGCCTACCTTAGGGGTGACTCACAAGAAGTAAAGGGAAGGTTTAGGGGCTGGCAAGTGGGTGCACTTGCCCAGCCAGCATGACAGTACCAGACTGCACGCAGGTTCTGCAATGGCAGACCTTAGACACCTTTTACTAGGCCGCTTCTGTGGGTGGCGCAACCAGCGCTGCAGGCCCACTAGCAGCATTTGTATTTACAAACCCTGGCACTCCTGGTGCACTTTACTGGGGACTGATAGTAAACCAAATAAGCCAATCATGGAAATCAATCACATATAAACATAACATAACATGAGTATTTGTAAAGCGCACATTCACCACTACGGGCATCTTGGCGCTGAAATAACAGATGTTTGTTGTTACCCAACTCAATGGTACTCATTTTATCGACCTCAAAATGGATGAAAGGCTGAGTGGACCCGCCGGGATTTGAACCTGTGACCATGAGGTCGAACACAGGCCCCTGCAGTAGATGCATTAGTCCACTGAGCCACCAGACCCGGCTTATAGCATTTACAGTAGGGAAAGCATATGCACTTTAGCACTGGTCAGCAGTGGTAAAGTGCCCAGAGTCATTAAACCAACAAAAACAGGTCAGAGAGAATATTGGAGGAAGGCAACAAGTTCAGGGATAGCCCTGCAGAAAGGGCCAAGTCCACCAACGTAGTTCTTGGAGCTGTGCAATACTGGGGCTGCTTGGAGCTTGAATATCTTCCGTGAAGAGAGACAACAAGCCTTGGCAAAGCCAAACAGACATGGTGCACAGGGAGGTGGTTCGTGTCAGCTGGAAAAGGAAATGTATGTCAGTCAGTCAGTCAAAAGCTTTCATTATCGGTAAAATACCATAAAAAGACCATATACAGAATTACAGATAAAAATACACAATAGAAACTAATGAGGGAGAAATTTAAGAGCTCGTATATTACAATTCGTGCGGACATTAAAATTCATTAAGTGGTTATAAAATATGTGGATACATTATAAAAAGAGAATGGCACACCCGATAAACAATCCCTGACCATAGAGCATCACAGAAAATCCACATTCGTTACCATGATTATTCTACTGCGCAGATGGTGAAATGTGGGCTTTCGATTTTAATATTGCACACCCCGTATACCACATAGACTGAAGAAATCTAGCTGTGGCAAACACTATCAGGGGGGTGGTATCATATTTAAGGATTCTAAAAACCTCCCTGTAGTCCCTAAAACCCTATGACCTACATAGTTGCATGATCCATTTCTCTCTTGCCCTGGCGTAGGAGGGGCAGAAGAGCATAACGTGCAGATCTGTCTCTCTGCTACCTCAACACCCGGGACAAGAACTCACGGTAGATAGGGCATTCGACCACTTATGTGTTACGGCCCTCAAAGGCAAAGAACCATGTCTAAACTGAATAAAAAGTTTCTTAGCCAGGGGAGGCTGGATATCATCTAAAAATTCTTCAAAATGAGGATGGACCTTGATATCCAAAAAGATGTTAGTCAGCCTACCCTTGGTAAGGTTAGTTGTTATAAGTTCCATTCGGTAGCACCTAAGGGCCACATTCAGTGATTTCTTAGAGTACAGGGGACAGGTTTCTTGAGGGAACGACCACATGTCCCCCCTACCTAGAGCATGGCAAAGACGCTTGATGTAGTTTAGCCAAGGAATTTTCCCCGTAGACCCCCTGAGCAAAATATTGCTCAGGTCCTCTCTGTAGCTCAGGAGCTCGGGGGTCGACCATAGGCGTCTCCAATACAGGAGTGGACGATTTAATACAATCTCCTGGATGGGTACCAAACCTAGGTCCAACCACAGGGGAGTCAGGGGGGTACTCATAGGGAGTCTCAGCAGCGCCTGATAAAGCTGTTCTCAGTAAGAGAGAGGGGGGCAGCACTAGCATAACCCCATAGCTCTACACCATAAAGAGCACCCCCTCTCGCCTGGGCTTTATATATCTCCAAGTCCGGGCTCAACAGTTTAGAAGAGGTGTCGTTAAAAAACTTTTAAGGTGCCACCAGATGATTGGGCCAGCTTCAGATTGGCCTTAGCCATGTGGGACCCCCAACCCATTCTGTCATTGAGTGTAACCCCCAAATAATCGAAGGTGGACACTCGGTCCAACACCGTTCCATCCATATGGGGGCGAGGGCAGTTAGCCAATTTACTGTTATAAACCATGAACTTTGTTTTGGAGAGATTAATCTCCAAGTTCCTCAATCGGCAAAAGGAGCAGAAAGCCTCTAATGTACGCTGTATGCCCATGGATGATTTTGACACTAAAAGGGTGTCATCAGCGAACATTAGGGCAGGTATCTTTCGCCCTGCTAAGCTAGTGGAATCCAGGTCTCTAGCTCCCAGAAGGTGATCTATCAACCGATTAAGGAAGAGGGAGAAGAGGGTAGGGGCCAAAACGCACCTCTGCCTCAGTCCCTTTTCCACCGGGAACGGGGACGACCGCTCCCCACTCCTCCCATACCTCACCCTGGCATATGTGCCTTGGTGCATGCGTTTAAATAGGTGAGACAAGTAGGCCGGGGCGCCCATCTCCAACAATAATGCCCAAAGCTTGTCCCTTTGGACCAGGTCAAATGCAGACCGAAGGTCCACAAAAATCAAGTACAAACTAACAGCCCCAATAGAAACCGTCTTCCAGTAGGCCAACTGTAATCTAAACAGTTGGTCAATGATTGAAACCTTTGCGCGAAAGCCCGCTTGGGGGAAGGTTAGGATGTGTTGTTCATCCATCCAACTCTGCAACCTTGTTAAAAGTAAGCGGGCAAACTTATGGGGCGGTAGTTGGCCGGGTCAAGAGGGGAAGCTTTTTTGTGGATGGGGATTATTTCAGCTCTCAGCCAGGTGGAGGGGATCTCAAGGCCCTGTAGAATGGCGTTATAATAGGCCCAGATGTAGGGAGCCCAAACCTTTTGTTCACTTCGGTATAGGTCACCAGGGATCCTGTCAAGGCCCGGGGCTTTCCATAACTTCAAACTACCAAGGGCCACCTGTACTTCACGGAGGGTGCAGGGTGGGCAAACAAGGCCCGAGGCCTCCGGGACTACTGGAACCAAAGAACTTAATTGGGTTGCAGACTCTACTCGGGTTTCAGAATTACTAAGTGAATAGAGGGGCTTGAAGTGATCCAACCAGACCTCTTCATTTAGATTAGGGATGATGGCGGACGTCCCTTCAGCCGACCGACTCGTACAAGACTCCAAAAAGACCTATACTCTCGAGCTTCCAGGGCTGCCTTAATATTTTCCCGCCTTGAGGCCTCCCACTCGAACCTGGCCTCCTTGATCAAACATTTGTATGTTTCCCTAGCGTTTCTAATGCTAGACTGGGACCCCGATTTTACCTCCTTTATCAGTGAATTTTATCCTAGCCTACAATTTTTGTTAAACCAATGGTCTCGCTTTTTTACCCTTGGCCGGTTAGAATCGATGGAATAAAAGTAACCGGCCAGAGAGCCGAAAAGCTTGTTATGGATACACTGCAGACCCTGGTGGTGAAGATGCGAGAGATCGCAATTGGTGCTCAAGAGGTAAGAAATCTCTGTAAGAGAGCATGCGACATGGCGGTATAACTCCGCTAACTTGTCAGGCGCCAACGCGATCTTCGCCCATCTGATTCGTCTCCCACCTGCTACTGTAACCAGGTTCGAATTGGTGGTAGTCTCATCTCGCCCTAGTTTATTATAGTGGCCCAGAGTGTCTAATAATTCTAGTGACAGAAGTTATGGTCACTATCGACCCTTGGGATCACAGAAAAAACTCTCATTCGCTCCAAAAATTCTACATTTACCAGGATATAATCTATGGTAGTGCTTCTCCCTGGTCTATTGAAAGTACTAGAGCCCGGAACGTCTGGAGGCAATCTGCCGTTACAGGCCCTGAGAGAATGTGAAACAACCATCTTGTTGATCGCAAGGGCCAGGGTCAGTAAGCGCTTTTCAGGGCGCACAAAGAACAGTCCGGGATCAGTCAACTTTCGTCCTCGTCCGTGGTTACCGAGGGAATCCCCAAGAGTGGTTCAAAATGGCAGTTAAAATCGGCGCCGATGATTTTATGAAACGACAAGGGGAAAGAGTGCAGAAGAACCTCCAAGTCATCCAGAATTGAGAAGCCCAGCTGGAGCGGTTGGGGGCGCAAGTAGATATTAAATACTGCCAGCGACATACCATCCAAAAAATGAAGTACCACACATAGGATGTCCGGACAGTGAGAATCTATTATCTTAACTGAGCAGCCTAGATGCGAGGCAACCCAAATACATAACCCCCCGGAGGGTCTTCCCCTCAGACCCTGCACAGCCTGTAGATGAAAGGACGCGTATCCTACCCTAACTGGGGGAGACAGCAACCAAGTCTCTTAAAAGAGACACATATCGTAGCTGTCCATCAGCTCTCCCCACTCCGGGTTGTGTATCTTTGATCCCAACCCTGCTATATTCCAGGACCCAATTAGTGGTAAGCGTTGCACAGCTTGAGCTGGGGAGTCCACTGTGGATTGGAACTCAATAGAGGGTGGGGTTACTGTGTGTATGTGACTACCCAGCTCCTCTACACCATACAAGGAACCTAAATTTTGGGAAGATGGGGATATGTGATGTGATGTGATATGCATTTATATAGCTCACTACCACTCCATGGAGCATCTTGGCGCATTAACTCATGCAGCTGAATAGATGGTCACAGCTTCCTTGTCCTCACTCAGCCGGCAGGGGGGTTAGACCAGTATTTTACATGCGGAGTCTGTAAGGCTGTAGATCCATGTCTTAAGCAGTTTTCGAAACTTTTGTTCGGTGATGATCGTGCATAGATGATAGGGCAGTTTATTCCATGCCTTTGCGCCTATAACCGCCAGGGATTTTCCTCCCTTCGTTGTCAGTCTAAATTTCGGGACCATCATCAGGTTCGCTGTTGCGGATCGAAGGTCTCGCGTAGGATGGTATCGCCTGAAGTTTTTGTAGAGATACTGTGGGCCATGTTTATGAAAGGCACTAAAAGCAATCGTCAGGACTTTGAATAGAATACGCTTCTGGATAGGAAGCCAATGAAGGGCATCTAGCACAGCGGAGGCAGAAGATTTTCTTGGCCATCTGAGAACCAATCTCGCTGCTGCGTGTTGAACCATCTGCAATCTGTGCAGGGTCGACTTATTCGCTCCTGCATACAATCTGTTGCAATAATCCAATCTGGATGTGATCAATGCTACTGCAACAGTGTGTCTGGCTGATAAAGGAAGGAGATCAAAAAATGTCCTAAGGCCCTTTATAATATTGAAACAAGAGCCGGCAACTTTCCGCGCCTGCTGTTTGAACGAAAGGGTCTTATCAAATTTAATCCCTAGATTGCGTGCAGCTGTAATAGTATTGGCGGGGCTTCTGCCTCCTCAGGCCAGCACGTCTGGGGGGAAAAGAGGTTATTTTGTCCAAATGGCAAAATTTCGGTTTTAGCGGAGTTACATTTGAGATGATTGTTAGACATCCAGGCAAAGGTCGCAGTTAGACACTCTTTCAGGGTCTGTTCGGCATTGGCCAGGTCCTCATCAAAGACTAGAACTAATTGCGTATCTTCAGCATACGCTACTGTGCTGATATTAAACGAGGAGATTAGTTCAATCAGGGGGACCATATACAGATTGAAAAGAGTGGGGCTGAGACTAGAGCCCTGTGGAACCCATGATTGCACCACCTTCTCATCAGAGCAGAACTGTCCCAGCAGAGTAACCTGCCACCTGTGCGTCAGGAAATTTTTGAGCCACTTTAACACGGTGCCCGCTATGCCCGCATTTGCCAGGCGATGTAACAATATGGCATGGGACACCGTGTCAAACGCTGCAGATAGATCTAGTAGGATCAAGACTGCCTTTTTGCCCTGATCCAGAGCAGTTCTTAAAATCTCAGTTGTAAACAATAGCGCTGACTCAGTAGAATGATGTGCTCTAAAACCAGCTTGGTTAGGCTGAAGAATATTATTCTCCTCCAGATGAGCCGTAAGCTGCTTATTAACGCAAGCTTCTACCAGCTTGAAAACAGCTGGAAGGAGCAAGATAGGTCGTAGGTTGGATAGGACTGTGGGGTCTCTTAGCGCTTTTTTCTGTAGGGGTCTAACAGCTGCCACTTTCCAATGGTCTAGAATCTCGATATACTTATAGTGTCCGCCTTCAGACTGGAAGCCTGCCCGGGAGACCCCATCTCTGTGCTGAAACTCTCCACAGCGTAACTTGCCAACTGATTCGGAGCCATTCCTTCTGGGCACAATGATGGTGATGGTCAATCTATAATACTCAATGCACTATATCTATTACCCACTGGGATGTTGTATTCGAATTCGTGGCCTTCATGATGAAATTGAGATAGTTCTGGCCTCCCCGCTAAAATGATCGCAAATAAAAATACCCCAGGTGGCCAGTATTGATAGTGCCCACATTGCAATGCTCACTGTTATCCAATATGTGGCCCACTACTCTAGGGTCCCGAAAGTTGATAATTACACAATCACCACTGATATCTTTGGGTCTCGTCTCCAACCAGCTGACTCTTGGTGCGAACAAAATCTCCCCCTGACTAGCTTAACCAGAAGATAACTTTATTCTTTAGCTCAGGGAAAGATTGCCCTCGTTCACTGGCCAGTGGGGGAACTCCTGTGAGCACCACCACATACGGCGAGGCTTCTGGGGGTAACTGGGGCGAGGGGGAGGTTTTAAAGATCCATTCTCGCCAGATTTCAGGGACGGGCAATGTAAGAGCCTACCCGACTCTGCGTTCCGTATTCCAAATGTATGTGGACTGGAAAGTGGGTCCCAGGAATTAGATCCAGGAGCGGCTGGGGGTATATAAGGACGGGTGGTAGAAATAAATAAATAAATAACCTAGGCCATTTGGGACTAGTGTAGGATTTAGCGTATTAAGAGGGGCCGAAACATGAGTAGAGGTTTTTGGGCAAAAACTAGCACCTTGGGTTGGGCCCTTAGTGGCAGGCTTAGTTACTCCTGAAGCCCCTAAGGTAGCAGTATTCCCCATTGGGGAAACTGGCTGTGCTTTCCCCGGACCTTTGCTGTTTATCAGTGAAACTAGTCTATCAATCCTAGAAGACAAAGATTTGAAGTGGGTATTGATAAGCTGTCCATATGGGTCTGGAGATCAGTTAGTAGGTGGGTAGCCCAGACAGGAGGCCCTTTGTTGGAAGAGCGGAGGCCAGTATCAGACTGAACAGGCACAAGTGTAGATACTGGTCTCTTGGTCGAATTTTTAACCGATTTAGGCTTTTTAATTCTAATGCGAGGTTTATGACCCTTAGAGCGTATCAGGGGTGATGGGGACTGAACAGCCTCTGTTGTAGCAATCATGTCAGACTCAATCTGAGCACAAGGTAGGTCTGAAAAGGAGGGCATAAGGGATGACGGAAAATCAGCGGGATAAGCTGCAACTACAGAACAATCTCCCAGAAGCATAGCATGGCAGGAGTGATTGAAAGTCGCCTTTCAGTGTTTTCAATGGCAGTTGCCACCACCCCTATTGTTTTTTGAAGCGTTTTATCAATAGCTGTAAGAGTGGTTGAGTTGTTGCCGCTAGTTGCCTAGTCATTGGACGTGCAGCAGTCATCTTACAATTTTTGCCCATACTATTTATCAAGGCGACTTTGGGCAAAAATGTCTACCAATGATAGCGAATTATAAAAAGAGAATAAGAACAAGATAACGTACACAATTTAAAAGGAAGCAATAAAAAGTAAAAAGCAATACAGCCCCAAAGCAAAGGTTCTAATGAATCAAGCAATTGTTAGGGCAAGCTTTGACTGATTAAGAAAATATGGCGAAATACCACACTGAGTGTTCCAGTCCTGGGGTAGTCTGTTCTAGGGACACTTAAAGAGGTGGCCCAGCCCAGCCGCCTTTGGCCCCTGACGGCCACAGACTGTCCCGCCCTTGTCCCGGGCTTCTCCCGGGACACTCCCGCGCAGCGGGTGAGATAATTGGTTATAAGACGTCAGTAGGCGGTGCTCAGGCACGGGACCAGGTGTGTTTGCAGCCTGACGAATCCTGGGACTTTGAGTCCTTCCGTAGATTAGCCTTGTGTCACGAGCAACCAAAGTTCACCACAGAGAGTAAACGGTAAGAGGCACCTCCCATGCCCCGATCTCCTCCGCAATTGGCTGGACAAGAATCACCTCACAGATGATGTATGAACACAGCAGCAGACCACGGTCAAGCACCTACTCTCTCTTAGTTTCAAAGTTTGGTGATGTGTGTAACAACGTCCGACAACAGCTGCTGAAAGGTGCCTATTTACAATTAGAAAAAAACAAAGGAAGGTGCACTACATTGAAGTCAAGACAAAAAGGTGTTTTAGAAATTCTTCTTTTATTGAGTTTCTTTTTAGAAGAGAACTAGCACACATCCATCGCGTTTCGTTCCCCAGTGCCACGGGTACTTCGTCAGGGCTGTAACAGTTATAAAAAACCAACATGAATATTCATAAATAGCTACATATATATATATACAAAAGTAAAAGATTGTTTAAATAGAGAAATATAGGAGACTAAAGAGAACCCTCGGAAAATTGGCAAGTCACAAAGTCTAAAGGATCAAAAAAATCAAGGTCCTTCAGAACTAAGATGGTCATGTCAAACAAGAGTTACTCCTGATCTCACCTTGAAATAATATCAAGTTTTTATAATCAGAACGATGAAAGATTTCATCATATTGCTCTTTAGTCTCCTATCTTTCTCTATTTAAACAATCTTTTACTTTTCTGCCTTTCATCTATTGAATAAAGCTTCCTATTTTGGACAATTTTCTTTCGCAGAAGTTTAAAAGTATGTTATTTCTAGCCATTTGTGATGTTCCCTCCCCAACCCCCCCCCCCCGTTTTTTAACTGTTTGAATGCATAAACATTAGATGTATTACATTTTCTTAGTCAAATGTTTGTTCGTTGCTTAGGATTTTGTCTTAATTTGCTGTTTGTTCTGGGTTGTCTATTTAAAGTTTCGTGCTATGTCTTCCTTTTATATAAAAGATGTTTTTGTATTGTTCATGAATGTGTTTAGATTGTTTGTTTAAAATATATTTTCATTTGTGTATATATATGTAGCTATTTATGTATATTCATGTTGGTTTTTTATACCTGTTACAGCCCTGACTAAGTTCCCGTGGCACTGGCGAACGAAACGCGTTGGCTGTGTGCCAGTTCTCTTCTAAAAAGAAACTCAATAAAAGAAGAATCTCTAAAATACCTTTTTGCCTTGACTTCAGTGTAGTGCACCTTCCTTTGTTTTTTCAGCTGAAAAAGGATTACAGTCGCCCAAGTTGCAGGGAAGACTGGTCAGGCCTCTGGAGACCAATAAACCACCACTTGTGTTGTCGAGCCAGGTGGTGTCCGTGGGACAGCAGGATCCAGAAGCTGGTTGTCCTCTAGGTGTCTGCGGATGCTGGGTAGTGACTCCTTCACTTCAAGAGAGATTCCTTCTTGCTGACTTGATGCAGGCAAAGTCATGGGAGACTCAGGAGGATGCACAGCCACAGAAGTTGCAGAACTTGATAGAGTAAAGAGATGAAATTGTAGTAGGAGCCTTCCTACCAGAAACAGACTTTGTCTTGGTTCCTGGCTCGGTCCAGCAGCAGAGTTCAGTGCCCAACAGCAGATGAGTTTTTAGGGAAAGCCAGTTGGTTCTTGAAGACGAAGTCTGGGGGAATCCAAGGATCCACCCTCAGGGGAGCCCTTAAGTAACCCAGCAAAGGGGATGCACGTCCTCTGCAGGAACCCACCTATCAGGGGAGTCAGGGATGGTACTCTGCAGGATTTGTAAGTCAGATGCTCCCAGGGGCCTCTTCCCATCCAATTTTCAAAATGGCAGAATCAAGTGGTCACCTGGAGGAGCTCTGGGCAACTCCTTGGGAGGAGCAGGACAAGGGGGTGGTCACTCTCCTGTGCTTTGTGTAGTTTCGCAGCAGAGCGGAAGCCAAGGGCTCTTGGACTGGTGCAAACTGGTTTATGCAAGGAGGGCACCAAATGTGCCCTTAAATGCAGTCTGGTGGCGCTCAGAAGCACACCCACCCTAGCCTACCTAAGACACCTATTGCAGGAAATCCTTTCTTCTGCCGGCCCCTGCCTGTATTAAGCTCAGCAGCAGGAGGGCCAAACATTGTCTGGGGTCAGCAGCAGCACTAGTTTGCAAGTAGACCCTGTAAAGCTACACTGAAAAACATGGGGGGGGGGGGATTGCACTAAAGAGCACCCCAGTACATGGGCTCATGCAAATAGCACCAGATTCAGTGGAGTGGTCTGATTCCAACATGTTTGACACCAAACATGACTCTGTTCAGAGAAGCCATTATGTAGCTGGAAAGCTTGACTTGGACAGTGTCCGCTTCATACCTTAAAATGGCTTCCCCGCAATTACAGAGCCAGAGAATTTACTCCGATGCAGAGGCACCCTCACACGTAGAATCATGCACTCTGCCTGTGGGCTGTAAGGCCTACCTTAAGGGTGTCTTACAGGTTCAAAGTGCAAAGTGCAGTGACCAGGATATAAGGAAAACCTTATATCTAAAGTGAAAGATGAATGTACCATTGAAAGCAGGCTGCAATTGCAGACCTACAAAAACCATTTACATGGGCTCCCGTGGATCCCATTATGCATGCTGCAGCCCATGGGAGACCCCTGGTATACAAATTCCATAGGTACCTTAGTACCATATACTAGGGACTTGTAGGGGTACACCAGCATACCACTTGTGGGGTTTACAAAGTATTGACCAATGAATTGAGGAGAGAGCGCACAGACACTGGGGTCCTGATGAGCAGGATCCCAGTGTACTACAGTCAAAACACAGTGACACCAGGCATAAAGTGGGAGCTGATATGCCAGAAAGATCCTACTTTCTTACAGGCACCCAGCAGCTAAGTTGAAAATACGATGTGGTGTTGGATACCATGGACTCAGTAGTTAGAGCTTCTTCAGTAGCACTCTGCTGTCGTGCCTGACTATGTAACTCTGTTTTTTTTAAGGCTATTCAAGCCAGCTCAGTAGACATGCCCTTAGATGGCATCCATTTGCTTGCCGCTCATGCCGATTCTGCATTGCAGCTTTTTCAGGACAGTCGAGGTGGAACAGAATCTTAAATCTGTTGATTCTACAATGTCTGCCGACTTAGCTTCCCACATTCTAGGATAGTAGAAGTAACATTCGTCTTTGATTTCTTTCACTTATGAGCCATTCCAGAGCAGAGTCCTATGTCTTTTCTTTTCAGATTAGCCATTCCACCTTCTGGTGTCATCCAATGAGGTTTGCATGCCTTCCGCAGTTATTAATATTATTATTTCTTCAAGCTGTCAATTACCGTTTTTAGCTCCTGTTATCTGGGACGTATTTGCTTTATGGCCCAACCTGGGTTTCAACACCTGATGGTACAGGGGTTTCTTCTTTTCAGAAGATATTGAAAAATGTCCTAGTAATCATGACAGAAAGTTTCAATTCTATTAAGGACAGGAGGCGAGGCTAATGCTCATCTTCTTTATTTTCCATTCTCAGCATCTTCAACTTAACATTAAAAAAACTTTAAGTCCCATGAACCCTGTAGTTCAAGGTTATGCACAGTCCACCAATCAGTACATCCTATAGGTGACGAGGGTGTGCTGCTGCCAACACCTTTCCTTTTTCTTTCCTGCTCTCAGCATCAGATAAGTCTTGTTTTCCTCTCGCTCGTCTAAGGGTGAGGCAAATTTCACAGTTATATGTATATTCACATTTTAAATTTAGTTCTGTTGGTATTGCGCTTTGCTGCGCCTTGTACTTCTTGAGATATCTGAAAGAAACATTTTAGTTACATTCCTTACCTTAGAGTATCTCCGGGCGTCAGACTGGATCCGGAAAGTTTTTGTTAGCAGTACCCCTGTGCGCTGGTAGGCGTTGTCTGCGGCTCCGCGTCCATCTTCGTGATAGCCGGGATGATGTCGTTGGAGTACTTAGACGCCGCCCTCGCTCGCTGACGTCAGTTATTCTTTTTTCCACACCAGCAAGCGCAGATCCGGGAAGGGCTAGTACCCTTAGTCACTTTTTGACTAACTTTTTGGTCTATTTTGACTATCTTTTTCGAGTCGACTCCTGGTGCCGGTAGGGATGCCTGGATTTAAACCGTGCGACGCCTGTCACGACTGATGTCGGTGACCGACCCCCACCACCGGTGTCTACTGTCTTGGGGCCGACCACGATGAGCAGTCCTGCCCCGAATGCCGGGCCGTGAACTCAAAAGCTAGGCAGGAGCGGTCTCGTAAGCTTCTCAAGCTCCGGCAGTCGGCTCCACGCCGCTCGAGGTCCCGGTCGAGGAGGAAGTTGAGGGACCGGTCGCGGAGCCGCAGTCATCGCCGCTCGTCAAGTCATCACCACTCGTCGGGCTCCAAGTCCTCCGGTAAGTCGAGGCACTCTAAGAAGTCGAAGAGGCGACATCGCTCTTCTGACTCCCCTCGTCGGTCGCACGACTTGGCCGAGGGTTCAGGTGGCACCATCCGCGCGGCTCTGCCGGAGCTGCAGGAGTCGCGTCCGGCCCCACACCCTCCGGTCCCTGGGCTTAACTTGATTCCGGGCGAGATTCGAGATTTCCTCGTGGCCATGAAGACTCTCTTTCCACCGTCGAGGCCTGCCGGTGTGCCTTTGGGCCCCGCGGGTTCGACTGGGGGTCGACCTTACGACTTCTCCGCTAGCGCCGACCCCTACGGAGCTACTCCCGTCGCCGCCCCGGTTTCATCCCCAGTCCGGGTCCGACGTCGGAACCGTGCCTCACGGCGCCGTCTCCGGCGTCGATGGCTGAGGCCTTCACCTACGACCCGGCTCCGTCCTTTATGCCTGTCTATCAGGACACGGATGAAGGGGAGGACTTTGAGGGGTCTGAGGACCCTCTGGCACAACAGTGCCAGTTAAGTCAGGACTGGGCAGATGAGCTGGGGGAGGCCAGTGGTCTTGACACATAGCCAGACACTGGTTTCATCTCTCCTCCCTCCGTGGCTACGGAGGAGGGTGCTACATATGGTGTGGTGTTGCGCAGGGCAGCCAAGGCCTTGGCTCTTGAGCTCCCTGCTGCGGCTTTAAGGACTAACCTCCTCACCGAGGTGCTTCAACCACCAGTAAGCTCTTCAGAGCCTATGCTGCCGTTCAATGAGGCCCTCACTGACGTTCTTATGGGCACCTGGTCCAAGCCCTCCACAGTGCCCCCTGTGGATCGGAACGTGGCCCGACGCCACTGCCCGTCTCCGGGCGACCCCTGCTTTGTCGGTGCCTCCCACCCCCGAGAGTCTGGTGATCCAGGTCTCTACGTCCCAGACCGCATTCCCGACCGCTCCCCCGGATCGGGAATCCAAAAGGCTAGACCAGTTTGGGATGTAACTTTCCTCAGTTAGCTTGGGGTTGCGGTCCATTAATACCGCATGCCTTTTGGGCCGTTACACCCACTCTCTGTGGGATATAGTTGTGGACGTGCTGCCTCAGTGTCCGGAGGAGGCCCAGGCACAGCTCGCCCAGGCTCTTGCTGAGGGGCGAGATGCAGCACGTTACTCCATCAGATGTGGACTCGATACCACGGACTCGCTAGGCAGAGCGATTTCCAAGAAGGTGGCGATCCATCGCCACGCCTGGCTGAGGTCCGCCAATTTTTCGAGGGATGTCCAGAACACACTCATGGACATGCCCTTCGATAGCGGTCGCCTGCTTGGCGACAAAGCAGACAGTGCGCTTGAGCGTTTCAAAGACTCCAGGGCTACGGCCAAGTCCTTGTGCCTGTCGGGCCAGCACCAGCAAACTTCTGCTTTTCGCCCCTTGCGAGGCCAAGGAAGGGGTGCCCACACACGTTCGTCTAGCCACAGGCTGCAGAACCAACCTCAACGCGGTCACGGACGTGGTAACCGCCGTGGCGGTGCAGGGGGACAGGGGCCCGGTCAGTCCACATCCACCCCCGCAGCATCTGCCTCAAAGCCTTCCTAGGCTGAGCTTTCAGGCCCATTCAACGCCAGTAGGAGGCAGGGTTCGCCATCACCTACTCAACTGGCGTATCATCACTTCGGACAGGTGGGTGCTGCAAATCGTCCGAAGGGGCTACTCCCTCCCCTTCGAGGCGACCCCTCCAGCCATGCCACCGCAGTACCACCGCATGTCGGGGGATCGCTTGCAACTTCTGCAGGAGGAAGTTATGGCCCTATTGGCCAAGGGGGCCATCGAGCGCGTTCCTGGGCCAGAAGTAGGATGTGGTTGTTACTCCCACTACTTCCTGGTCCCCAAGAAGGGCACAGGGGGCCTACGCCCTATCTTGGACTTCAGGAGAGTCAATGGCTTCCTCCGGAAGGAGAAATTCGAGATGCTGACTTTAGCTCAGGTCCTGGCTGCCCTGGACCCTGGAGACTGGATGGTAGCGTTGGACTTGCAGGATGCCTATTTCCACATCCCCATCCTGCCGGCCCACCGGCGCTACCTGCGGTTCACAGTAGGCCACAAGCATTTTCAGTTTATCTTGCTCCCCTTCGGCCTCACCAGTGCCCCTCAGGTGTTCACGAAAGAGATGGCGGTGGTCGCAGCTCATCTGCACAGGTTAGGGGTTCCAATCTTCCCCTATCTCGCCGACTGGTTTTTGAAGGCGGGCTCGCCCCAGACAGTCGTCCCAGACTCGCCCCAGACTACGGCCGACCTCCTGCACTCGCTGGAGTTCTCCATCTTCGCGCCAAAGTCACACCTGGGTCCCTCTCAGAAGCTCCTTTTCATCGGAGCGGTTCTGGACTCTGCGCAGTTTCAGGTGTATCTTCCCGAGCAGCAGGTTCGGGATATTCAGGCTCTGATTCCGATCTTTCAGCCTTTATCCCGAGTTTCGGTCAGTCTGAGGCTGATAGCCTCCTGCATCCTGCTGGTACATCACTCCAGATGGCGGATGCGGGCTCTGCAGTGGGACCTGAAGTTTTAGTGGGCACAGCATCAGGGCAACCTGTCCGACCACGTCCTGATCTCTGAGGGCACTGCGTGTCAGCTGCAGTGGTGACTCACGGACCGCGATTGGGTCAGTGGCAGATCCCTCTCCCTTCCCCAACCGGAGCTCACAGTGGTGAAGGATGCGTCCCTCCTGGGATTGGGTGGCCTCATAAGAGGTGGAGATCAGAGGCCTCTGGTCACCTGCGGAGTCACGGCTCCACATCAACCTTCTGGAGCTGCGGGCGATCCGTCTTGCACTGAAGACATTCCTTCCCTCTGTCCGGGGAAGTGTAGTGCAGGTGTTCACGGACAACACCACCGCCATGTGGTACTGCAATAAACAGGGCGGGTGGGGTCGTGGACCCTTTGTCAGGAAGCTCTGCGCCTCGGGACATGGCTGGAACACAAGGGCGTCACCCTGGTGCTTCAACACCTAGCAGGTTCCCTAAACGCTAGGGCGGACGAACTCAGCCGCCGGTGCATGATGGATCACGAATGGTGTCTGAACTCTGACGTGGCGCAAGGTCTCTTTCAGCAGTGGGGCGAGCCTTGGTTAGATCTATTCGCCACCGAAGAGAACGCGCAATGTAATCAGTTCTGCGTGTTGGAATTTACAAGGAGGCACTCGATCAGAGACGCTTTCCGTCGCGAGTGGAGTTGCTGTCTGTTGAACGCCTTTCCGCCTATACCACTTCTGCCCAGAGTGCTGAAGAAGATCAGGCGCGACTGGGCCCAAGTCCTCCTTGTGGCTCCGAACTGGGCACGAAGATACTAGTATCCCTAACTACTCAGTATGTCAGTCGATTCCCCGGTTCGTCTGCCTCTTCAGGAGGACCTTCTGTCGCAGCAGCAGGGGACAGTCCTGCACCGGAACCTGTCCAGCCTCCACCTACATGCGTGGAGATTGAGCAGTGACAGTTGAAGCCATTTGACTTGCCTCCTGAAGTCTGTGATGGGATTCTGGCAGACAGGCGTCCCTCCACAAAAACGGTATACACCTGCAGGTGGAACAAATTTGTGGCATGGTGCACAGCAAAGGCTGTGGAGCCACTCTGCCCCTCTTTCAGAGGTTCTCCTCTTTCTCTTTCTCTTGCCCAGCAGGGCTCTGCTCTGGGAAGTATCAAGGGCTATCTCTGGGCCATTTCAGCCTACTTGAGGTTTCCTGATCAGCCTTCTCTTTTCAAGTCCCCTGTTGTAAATAGCTTCTTGAAAGGCATCCCACACATGTTCCCTCCTGTTCCTTTCGTGATGCCTCAGTGGGACATGAATCTGGTTCTTACTTATCTGATGTGCGCTCCCTTTGAGTCACTTCATAATTGCCCTCTTCGTCTTCTGACGCTCAAAACTGCTTTCCTGGTTGCCATCACCTCTGCCAGAAGAGTGAGTGAACTCCAGGCTCTTTCATCTAAGCCTCCTTTTCTCTCAGTCCATCCGGACAAGGTTGTTCTGAGGACTCGCCCTTCCTTTCTGCCCAAGGTTGTTAATGCTTTTCACATCATCCAGTCAATTACCTTGCCCACCACCTTTCCGCCTCCGCATCCCTCGAAAGAGAAGGAGATGACCCACCGTCTGGACCAAAACGTGCGCTCTCCTTTTACACAACAGTTCCGGGTGGACGACCAACTCTTCGTTGGCTACGTGGGCGCTAAGAAGGGACGGGCGGTGCCCTAGCGGACCATCTCTCGGTGGGTCATTTTGTGCATCAAGGTCTATTATTCCTTGGCTATGAAAGAGACTCCTGTGAGGGCTGCGCGCCCATTCCACTCGGGCCACGGCAGCTACTACTGCCCTGGGTCAGGGAGTCCCCTTGCAGGACATTTGACAGGCAGCTACGTGGGCTTCGCTGCACACGTTTGCCAAGCACTACTGCAAGTCAAGCCCAGAGAGATGGCTTTTTTGGACGTTCCATTCTCCAGGACTTTCTGGTGTGATCTTGGTTCGCAGGCCCACTACCAGGGTTGGTATTGCGAGGGCGGCGTGTCAGGAGAAGTGTGGCTCACTGGTTAGAGGAGGTAGACCCTGAAGCAGAGGTCAGACCCGGGACCAGGGTTCAAATCCCGACACGGCAGGGTCTTGAACCCAAATATCCACGGACTCGATAATTCTCGTTTCGGTGCCTACTCGAATCACGGGTTCACACTCTGCAGCTCTGGGCATTAGCCTGCTTAATCTCCACTATGGCCCCCCTGCGGCGGGATGCCTGGCTTTCACCTTGGGGATGCCCACTACGGGTATCTCACAGGGAAAAAGTCAGGATGGGTTCCCAAGGCAAGCGCCGAGATGCCTACGGGTAATCGAGCGCTATATAAGAACGCATAATAATAATATAAGTACTCCGACGTCATCCCGGCGATCACTACGCCGACGACGGACGCGGAGCCGCAGACGACGCCTACCGACGCGCAGGGGTACTGCTGACGAAAACTTTCCGGATCCATTCTGACGCCTGGGGATATTCTAAGGTAAGGAATCTAACTAACTAATGTTTCTTCCCAGATATATCGTTACCCAAGTTAAGTAACTGGTCGTTATAGCACCTAGTTATAACACCATCCCTATCTAGGAACTATGTTTTTATAAACTATAGAAGGTCTCTTAGGCTTGTTTGGGGATCCCCATTACCTCTCAGCAAGAGTGAATCACATCAGGATCAGCAAAAGCTCTGTGCATCCCTGGAAACGTAAATCTTCCAAGTGTGTGAAATCATGGCTGCAGTGTAATAATAAAGGCCCCAGGATTTCGGCGGGCTCGCAGCTGCCATTTGTTGTGTCTAAAAGGGTTAGCCGATCAGTTCAAACAACAGCTACCATGTTATGATAACCTTGACAGCTTCAGCACTCACTGTGCAGACAAGGGTCACGATGTCAGTCTAGGGATGTCGAAAACAAGTTTTTGTCATGTGAAGACATTTGCGTAACCTAACTTAAAAAAACAGCTATATGCTGTGCCGTGTGCAAAATCAGATAAAGGTCAAATGGCGTTTAAACCTCTACTAAGCCATGCTAACATAACAATGTGTACAACCCAGGCATCAGCCCAAGCTACATTAGTCTACACAAAACATTATCTCTCTCTTACCACCCTGGGTGCGAGTTTTGGGTAATAGGACTACTGGACTAGCCCAAGGGCTATCTGAAGGTTCAATAACTCTCAGATCCAACATTGTCTGGATTGCTGTCCTGATGCAGTCCCTGACATTATTAGGTTGCCTGTAAATCTTATTTTTAACAGGCAGTGTCCACTTCATGAGTGCACCCGTTAGTCTGACTTGGAGTCAGGGAAAACATATGTCTGAACTGTTGTAGAACTTGTAGGAAGGTGGATATCTGACTATATGGTTACCCCAACTTTTTGCCTAGTGTTTAGCTGGTTTTTGACTTAGTTGGCCTGGGATCCTGCTATTCATGGCCCCAGGCTCTCTGCTCTCCCTGTAAAATGGACTCCATGTACTTTAGGTACATACCTGATTGGGTATTCGGTCACCTTTGTGAGCCCCTGTATAGTGTACCATAGGTACCCAGGACATGGGTGCATCCAAGGCCTACCAGGGGCTGCAGCATGTATTATGCCACCCCTGGTTGGCCATCCAAACTGACACCACAGGCTGATCACTTAGCTTTGGTAAGGTGGTGTAATCACCCCTTACTTAGGTATAGTATATCTATATCTAACTTATTTATATAGACACATAGTAACCTTTAAGTCACTCCTATGGCAAGCCTTAACTATCCTGGAGGCATAGTGCTTGGTTTTATGTGAGAGGGTGCCCTAGCATGAGCTGAGCCCCTCTGCAGCTTTCGGAACCATGTCCTTATAGCTGTTATATATTATTGCCATACCATATACTCTTAAGTGCATTATAATCCTCGCGGTTAAATGCTAACTTTGGTTTGGCTTTATCAAAACATGTCAAGTAAGGTGTCAAATGCTTTGGAATACTACCCCCTCCCCCACTCCCCCCCCTGCCACTTCTGGCGGTGGGGGTAGCATTTAACCCTTCTAGAGGGAGAAGACATGTTGGTTACTGCTTTACCCGGTTAAAGTTAAATAGAGCTTCAGCATCACAAAATGGATGCTGCTGCCACTGACACAAGTCTGACCTCCTGCTGCTGTACGAAACTCCGGTAGGGGAGGCCTGAACAATAGGTTTCCTGCCTTGGGAGGTGTTAGCACCTCCCCAGACAGGCTTTTAGTGTATTAGGGCAGGGAAGGCTGCAAAATGAGAAACTGCCTGGGGCACACAAGGTGCTCCATGCATAGCCCAGTTGACACTCCAGCCCCAGCTCTGGCGCGAAACTGGACAAAGAGAAAGGGGGTGTAACCACCCCCTTCTCATGGTCCACCTATAGGAGGGACCTAGAAGGTAATCCAGCCCCTTAGTTTGGTATAAAGTTAGGAGCTATGTCTAGAGACATCAGATTACCCTGGAAAGAAACTACGATACAGAACTCTTGGACTTCGACATTCTATGCTGACTAGAAGACTGAAGATCATCTCCCTTGTGGTCAAGGAGTGACCACCCTGTTCAAACAGGCACCACCAGTAACTTGCCGGTTTCCTTCTTCGACGCTCCCGACGGAACCCGATGGAACCCGACGACTCAGCTACTCAGGACTGGACTTCCAGACTTCTTGGACTCCGACCCACATCCAGAACAAAGTTGAGACCCGTGGCGGACACGAGAGACGTGGGACCAGACTCCCTGGACATCCTGCAAATTGCTAACTGCATCGACTCCTGCGGTAACTCGCAGTGTTGCATTGGGGCACGAAAAGCCCCAGACCCGAGCAACATCTGCACTAGAGCTCAGCCCTCCTCACTCCACGAGTGCCGTGTGGGGGCCCGCTCCTGCATTTCAGCTCGACGCGTCTTCCCGGTTGCTAGCCCGTTGGCTAGTGAGCCTCCTGAGGACGATCCTCTTAATTTTCAATGCTTGCCTGGTTGCTCTGGGCTTGCTCCAGCTTCCTCCCAAAAGAGAAGCTCCTCAGACCTTGCTGGTCTGAACTGAAGCGAATCTTCACTTCCTGCGTGGGTTGCGGTTACCAAGGTTTGTTGGGTCCAATCCGGATACCGACACCGCAGGCAACTAGAGCCTTTGTGGGACAGCTCGACTCCAGCTCCTGGTCGTCGTCGACGCCTCCTGGTCCTTGTGGCTGCAGAGACAAGCTTCACCTCTTCACCTCTTTGCATCGCGACATCACCTGGTTCCAGTCTGGTTCCATCCAGGTGACTGGCTAGTGACCCAGACTCTGTCCCCTTTGCTTTCAGGTTCTTCACTGCTTCAATCCACCCTTGGATCCACCCGGACACTCTTCCTTCGGCCGCATACAGCACTTCTTTTGCAGGTCTCCATTGAAAGCATAGACAAAACCCGACACAAAAAGACACCTATGCACCCGGCTTCCCTGGTTGAGGTAACTCGAGTACTCTGGTTCTCCCGTGGGTATTGACTATCCAAGTGTCCTAGTTTAAAGGGGTTTTATCGTAGTCCACTCGGAAGTGCCCTTAATCAGTAACTTTGTGACTTCTTCGTTCCCCATTGTAAGTCAATTGTAACTTGCGTCTGTGTTCCCACACTGCACGCGTCTCCCGTGGGTCTCCTACTTCCAAACCCTTGGTTCTGTAGTGTAGCCCCAGCGATTCCCTAGGCCCTAGGCCTATTCACCGTTCCTGAAGTGGCTCTTATACCACTTACTTAGGATATGGTTCGTGAGGCTTTCAAAAAACACAGTTGATGGACAGAATGTAGAACAATGTCATACATTCACCCCAGTACAATGATCTGGGCCTAAATGCATCGTTTTTTTGCACTCCACACCACCCTGGGTTAGACACTGGCTATATGCAAATCAGCTCTGACCCTGTGCCTCATGGGAACAGTCCAGTCCGAACTACCAAGCCATGTCTTTCCCAGACCAGAATCAAGCATCCAAGGACCGGTTTCTGGCTATCAGCCTTCATCAGCCTGGATAGCTTGACTCCAGTGGTGTGGAGAGCCTGGGACTCACGTCTGAGCATGCCTAGCCCACTCGGGTGAAAATTGCAAAAAACATAGTTGATGGACAGAATGTAGAACAATGTCATATATTCACCCCGGTACAATGATCTGGGCCTAAATCCATCGTTTTTTTGCACTCCACACCACCCTGGGTTAGACACTGGCTATATGCAAATCAGCTCTGACCCTGTGCTTAATGGGAACAGTCCAGTCCGAACTACCAAGCCATATCTTTCCCAGACCAGAATCAAGCATCCAAGGACCGGTTTCTGGCTATCAGCCTTCATCAGCCTGGATAGCTTGACTCCAGTGGTGTGGAGAGCCTGGGACTCACGTCTGAGCATGCCCAACCCTCTCCGGGTGAAAATTGCAAAAAACACAGTTGATGGACAGAATGTAGAACAATGTCATACATTCACCCCAGTACAATGATCTGGGCCTAAATCCATTGTTTTTTTGCACTCCACACCACCCTGGGTTAGACACTGGCTATATGCAAATCAGCTCTGACCCTGTGCCTCATGGGAACAGTCCAGTCCGAACTACCAAGCCATGTCTTTCCCAGACCAGAATCAAGCATCCAAGGACCGGTTTCTGGCTATCAGCCTTCATCAGCCTAGATAGCTTGACTCCAGTGGTGTGGAGAGCCTGGGACTCACGTCTGAGCATGCCCAGCCCACTCGGGGTGAAAATTGCAAAAAACACAGTTGATGGACAGAATGTAGAACAATGTCATACATTCAGGCCAGTACAATGATCAAACGCTCCGTCCATCATCCCCTTTTGTGTCGCTTTGTTCGCCCTAAGTGTGGCAGGGTATGCTCAGACGTGAGTCCCTTCTTCACTTGGCCACTGGATTCAAGATAGCCTGACTGATGAGGATTATGAATCCGAAACCGGTCCCAGGATGCTTGTTTCCGGTCCAGGGAAGACATGGATTGGCAGTTCGGGCTGTACTGTTCCCATGAGGCACAGGGTCAGACTGATTTGCATATAGCCATGTCTGAACTGGGGTGGCTAAGTGAACTAAAGAATGGTGATGGATTAAACCCAGATCAGTTGACTGGGGGTGAGTGTTTGATTTGTTCAAACGCTCCGTCCATCATCCCCTTCTGTATCGCTTTGTTTGCCCTAAGTGTGGCTGGGTATGCTCAGACGTGAGTCCCTTGTTCACTTGGCCACTGGATTCAAGATAGCCTGGCTGATGAGGATTGTGAATCCGAAGCCGGTCACAGGATGCTTGTTTCCGGTCCAGGGAAGACATGGCTTGGCAGTTCGGGCTGTACTGTTCCCATGAGGCACAGGGTCAGACTGATTTGCATATAGCCATGTCTGAACTGGGGTGGCTGAGTGAACTAAAGAATGGTGATGGATTAAACCCAGATCAGTTGACTGGGGGTGAGTGTTTGATTTTTTCAAACGCTCCGTCCATCATCCCCTTTTGTATCGCTTTGTTCGCCCTAAGTGTGGCAGGGTATGCTCAGACGTGAGTCCCTTGTTCACTTGGCCACTGGATTCAAGATAGCCTGGCTGATGAGGATCATGAATCCGAAACCGGTCCCAGGATGCTTGTTTCCGGTCCAGGGAAGACATGGCTTGGCAGTTCGGGCTGTACTGTTCCCATGAGGCACAGGGTCAGACTGATTTGCATATAGCCATGTCTGAACTGGGTGGCTGAGTGAACTAAAGAATGGTGATGGATTAAACCCAGATCAGTTGACTGGGGGTGAGTGTTTGATTTGTTCAAACGCTCCGTCCATCATCCCCTTTTGTATCGCTTTGTTCGCCCTAAGTGTGGCAGGGTATGCTCAGACGTGAGTCCCTTGTTCACTTGGCCACTGGATTCAAGATAGCCTGGCTGATGAGGATTATGAATCCGAAACCGGTCCCAGGATGCTTGTTTCCGGTCCAGGGAAGACATGGCTTGGCAGTTCGGGCTGTACTGTTCCCATGAGGCACAGGGTCAGACTGATTTGCAAATAGCCATGTCTGAACTGGGTTGGCTGAGTGAACTAAAGAATGGTGATGGATTAAACCCAGATCAGTTGACTGGGTGTGAGTGTTTGATTCTTTCAAACGCTCCGTCCATCATCCCCTTTTGTATCGCTATGGTTCGTGAGGCCCCTAGGGCAGAATTGTATTTGTGCAACTTAAAGTATGCTAAATGAGTAACTTGTAATGTATTTCGATCTCTGACCTCATTAAGAGTTCAGAGGGGTTGTGTTAGTAATAAATACATATATATTTGATATATACCTTGTGTGGTGTCCTTTCATTTGGTATTCAAGGGATTATATATGGTAAAACAACTAGCTTCACATGCTCTCTGAAGTTTTAGCCTAAGACTGCTGGTCCACGCTACCACAAGGATAGTAGGTCTATAAGGTTGACTTTACAACCAACCACCATAAGGGTCGTTTAGACTGGTGCGAGGTGCCCAATAGAATAGTGGACATCATATACCAGGCTAACTTCTCACAGAACTTGTGTGCAATCAGTTTGCTGCTGATCGGCGAGGCTGCCTGCCAAGGCTACTCCATCAACTGATCCATCATCAGGGTTCTGAGAGAGTAGGTCTGGGAGAGGGTCACTCTCTTCCTCCTGTCCTTCATCAGTAGCCATGACCAAGCCCATGTCTGCCCTGTCAACATATGTGTTAAACCTGGCACCTTGGCGTGAGTCTCCCTTCCACTTTTTGCTGATGTGCCTCAGATGTTTTGCTGGTGTTCGATGCTCAGGGCACTGCGCCACGGCCAATCCGTGCCGCAGTGCAAGTGCTCCCAATGTAAAGTGTATGTGTAATTGATTTCCACGATTGGCTTATTTGGTTTACGATCAGTCCCCAGTGAAGTGCACGAGGAGTGCCGGGGCTTGTAGATACAAATGCTGCTAGTGGGCCTGCCGCGTTGGTTGCGCCACCCACAGAAGCGGCCTCGTAAGATGTGTCTCGGGTCCGCCATTGCAGACCCCGCGTACGGTCTCGTACTGTCACGCTGACTGCGCAAGTGCCCACACTTGCCAGTCCCTGAACCTTCCCTAACCTTCATATCAGTCACCCCTATGGTAGGCCTACGGGCAGGGTGCATTGTAAGCGTGAGGTAGGACAAGCCTAGAGTGTGGCATGTCCTAGTAGTGAATTACCGCCCTTTTTCGTTCTTCACTATTGAAGGGCTACCTGTTCTCTTAGACCAGATGAGCTGTCGGCACTATTGCACGCTATAGTCCCGGCAGGCTCAGGTAACACGGTAGCACGTCGAGGTTAGTATGCCTGAACTCAGAATAATAAGATACTTCCTTTAGTAAGGTTTATTTTAATATCCTGTGTTTGCAAATGCTACTTTTAGAAAGGTAGCCTTTGCTGGCCTAACTGTTTCAGCCCGCCTCTGCCAGGATGTGTATCTGCTGTCTAGGTTTGTGTGAGTGACAGGGCTAGGAGATTCCCGGGGACAGTCGGGGGCTCCAGGTGGTGAATGGGGTGCTTACTCCAGGATGGGTGGGCGGAGTAGTCCTTGACTCTAAATAGGGTTGTGCTCCACCACCACAATGCTGGCTGCACCTCCTGCGGAGCGTCTGATGTCTCTGCCCTGCGCTCTGAAAGAAGACGGCAGCGTCCTGTCAACAGAGTACTCCAAAACCGGGTTGAACTAGGCTCAGGCCCCCTGGCCTGCAAAGACAAAAGAAACGCAGTATAAATATAGGAGCTCCGCTCCTTACAAATCAGATCCAGTTTTGACCACGACGAACCTCTGCCTGACTAGAAGGACCAAGAGAAGCTGAAGGACGGAAACAAGTCTGTATCCTGTAAGACTGGCCTGCAGTGGTGCCTTGCTGAGAACGGAGAGGAAAGGACCAGAAAGGACTTTGAAGACTTGTGCCTGAAACGATCTCCAAGGGCTTGATCGAGAGCTTGCCCCCTGAACGGAACCCCAGGACCATTGGGTTCTATTCAGCTTGTGCCCGTCTGCTGTTGGGCCTTAGTTCTTATTCCCTCGCCAGAGTTGTGACTCGGGTGCCTTCGCCCCCTCCCAGGTCGTGACAGCTCGGAGCTTGGTCGCCCCACCGTAGAGAGCCCCGCTCATCCCTGAGTCGCTCTCCGCTTCAGTGCCGGGCCGCCTGTTCTCCTGTCACCTCGCCGCTTACGAAGCGCGTTGGGTACCTCTCATCTTCTTCCGCCGGAATCTGCACGGAGCGCATTCCATAGCCCTCGGACGGTCCGTACGTCGTAACGTACCAGACTGTCTCGCATTGCCCTCCTGCATACCAAGGCTCGTGGTGCACCACAAGAAAGGCCTCCCCGTACCGTGGTACCGGAAGCCTGGTGCTGCACCCTGCCTGCCATAGAACGCGACGCCCCTCACAGATCCACGAGTACGACCCGGCGTGCTGAGAAGTAGTACGTCCCGCAGGCCTGAACGGCGCCTCGCCCCGTGAGCTGCATCGATCCCGGATCGCCGCAACCCTCCACAGTCCAGCTCCCCCGCCTCGCTCCTCGAGGGGGACCGAGTCGGAGAGATCCTCTGGAGAACCGTCGGCCTCGTCCTGGGTCCGCCCTCATCAGTAGCCGTGCCTGAAACGCCTCGGACTTCCACAAGCAAGGTACACTTGAACTCCGTCTCGAGTTCATATCGGATCCAGGGTCCGCAACTTTCTTATTTCCCTATCATCATACCTTGCTGAACAAACGAACATTTAAAGACTAAGCTTGCCTATTGTAATCTGGTGGCCTCAAATCGCTAAACGTTATTTTGGTCTTGTGATAATCCTGCTTGAACATATCTTTTATATAAAGTATACGTATTTTTGATACAACCATTTGACTGGTGTCCATTTGTGGTGGGTCAGTGGGTTTACTGTGTGTGATCATAAATGCTTAACTATCGCCCTGAGGATTAGCCTTGTCTGCTCGCGCCACACTACCTAGAGGGTGAGCCGGGGTTATTCGAAGGAGTAGTTCCCTTGCCCTGACTGGAAGTGAGGGTCTCTGCTTGTCACAAGTGCATACCTGTGCCAACCAGAGACCTCCGGTTCCAACAATATGGTTTCAGTATGTTGACCTGAAGCACCCTATGGGGGCTCCTGGGAGTTCCAAGATCTACCAAATAGGTAACCTCTCCCTTCTGTTCAACAATAGTGTGGAGCCCACTCCACTTGTCCTGGAGAGCTGCTGGGGCCACAGGCTCCAACATCCACACTTTCTGTCCTGGCTGGTAAACAGTCAGTACAGCCTTTTGGCCATGCCAGGCTTTCTGTAATTCCTGGCTAGCCTCAAGGTTTTTAGTTGCCTTTTTCATGTACTCAGC
The DNA here is from genome assembly GCF_964261635.1 of Lissotriton helveticus. NCBI lineage: Eukaryota > Metazoa > Chordata > Amphibia > Caudata > Salamandridae > Lissotriton > Lissotriton helveticus. The sequence continues at coordinate 109,259,117 of NC_136067.1, forward strand.
CATTCTGGAGCGGAGACCAAGTACATAGTCCACAATATCCTGTTTAGGGGGTTTGAGAGGTAACTGCCATCCCTCCTTCACCAGACAAAGTGGTCCTCTGACAGGGTGCCCAAACAGAAGTTCAAATGGGCTATAGCCAACCCCATTCTGTGGAACCTCCCTGTATGCAAACAAAAGGCAGGGTAGCAGGAAATCCCATCTCTGCCTGAGCTTTTCTGGGAGCTCCTTTATCATACCCTTTAAGACCTTGTTGAATCTTTCAACTAGACCATTGCACTGTGGATGATAGGGTGTGGTGAACTTGTAGTTCTCTCCACACTCCTTCCACATTGCAGTCAAGTAACTAGACATAAAGTTTGCATATCTGTCCGATACTACCTCGACAGGGAAACCTACTCTTGAGAAAATCTCCCAAGAGGGCCCTTGCCACAACAGGTGCTGTAGGGGAATAGCTTCTGGGTACCTGGTGGCATGATCCACTACCACCAGGATAAACCTGTGCCCAGATGCAGTTTGGGGATCCATTGGTCCAACAATTTCAATCCCTACACGTTCAAAGGGAACCCCCACCACATGTAGTGGTATAAGGGGGGGGGGGGCCTTTGTAGTGCCACCTGCTTTGCCACTGGCTTGGCAGGTTACACAGGAGCGACAACTCCTTTGTGTCTTCAGACATGTGGGGCCAGTAAAAATGAGGGACAATTCTGTCCCAAGTCTTGTTCTGGCCCAGGTGTCCTGCTAAGGGAATATCATGGGCTAGTGTCAAAAGGAAGTCCCTGAATGCCAAAGGTATGACCAACCTCCTGGCTGCACCAAGCTTGGGGTCTCTACTCTCTGAATACAGGAGTCCATCATCCCAATAAATTGTATGGGTGCCACTAGCATTCCCAGCAGCCTCAGCAGCAGCTTGCTGTCTGAGGGGTTCAAGAGAAGGGCAGCTCAACTGCGCCTGACTCAGATCTGCCCTGGAAGGCCCCCTGTCCCTAAGAACTCGACCTGATCAGGCTCAAGCTCCTCTGGGACAGTTCCTTCTTCAGGCTCACTATCCGCTTCCTCAGAAGGCTGATCCTCATTCTGAGGCAGGGGGAAGGCACTGTCTTGACCCTACTGCTCCTTTTCTTGGTAGGCAACTGGTCCATTATTCCAGAATCCAGTGCCTGTCCAGTGTTAGACTTTCTTGCCTGTGACCTAGTCACAGCAAACACATGTGCAGGAATTCCAAGCATTACTGCATGGGCCTTTAACTCCACTTCAGACCAGGCTGAAGTTTCCAAATCATTGCCAAGCAAGCATTCTCCAGGGAGGCCTGCACTTATCACAACCTTCTTAAGCCCAGTTACCCCTCCCCAGAAGAAATCAACAACTGCCATGTGGAGTACTGACATTGCTGACGTTGATCACTTGGTAAGAATCACCAATTATGACTTGTCCAGGGTCCACAAAGTCTGGTGTCACCATTTTGACACTTGCCCCTGTGTCCCTGTAGGTCTCAGCCTTTTTCTCATTAATTAAAGTTTTTTGTCGGTACTTGTCCAGATTACTGGGACTCACAGAGGAGGTCATGTCCATGCCTCCAGCACAGATCAAAGCAGCTTGAATTGGCACTCTGACTAGGCCAGAGTCCATCTCAGATCCCAGGGTTACCCCTACTACACCCTTCTGCTGGGAATCACCACTTGTAGCTGTACTAGGGGGAACAGTTGCCAAAGGGGCAATGATGGCTGGAGATATCTCCTTTTTGGTGAAATCACTAGTCCGGTGACTATTATTCTTACCAGCTTTGCACCCTGGTTTCTTTTGGACTTCTTTCTTTTTAGATTAGAAGCTTTTTGGGGACCTTGTGAAGACTTCTGGTCTTTACCTTTCTCCCCAACCTTTTGGTCTTGCTTCTTTTGGTCACCACCTTGGTTTTGTACCTTCTGCTTCACCCTGGTTCTGACCCATTTGTCTGCCTTCTTTCCCATTTCTTGGGGCGAGGTCAGATCAGAGTCAACCAAGTGCTGATGCAACAGCTGGTTCTGACAGTTATTAAGTATTTGTTCTCTCATGATCAGATTATACAATCCTGTATAGTCACACACTTTACAGCCCGGTAACCAGCCCTCCAGAGCCTTAGTAGCACAATCTACAAAGTCAACCCAGTCCTGAGTCTGTGTCTTTTGAGTGTCTATGAACTGCAACCTATACTGTTCAGTGGTTAGGCCAAACCCATCTATCAGAGCACTCTTCAGGACCTTGTAATCATCAGCATCCTCTTCCCTTACAGTGAGGAGCTTGTCTCGACCTTTGTCTGCAAAGGAAAGCCACAAGATTGCTGACCACTGCTCCTGGGGTACCTTCTGTACTTTGCAGGCCCTTTCCAGTGCAGTAATCCACTTGTGGATGTAATCCCCATTCTGATAGGGAGGGACAATCTTGTTTAGGTTCTATGGTCATAAGACCTATCCCTACCACTAGGGATATTACTGCCACCATGGGGCTCCAGCCCCATCTTTTTCCTCTCTCTTTCAAGAGCTAGGGTCTCCTTTTCTAAGGTTACTTCTTGTCTCCTTATCCTAAGCTGGGCTTCTTTCATCCTAGCATTATGTTCCCTCTTCTCAAGTGATGTACCCCTCATATGAGAAGAGGCAGAAGACCCTATAGATGTGCCAGAATGATTCCACTGAAGGTGATCTATACCTCCTTGGCACATCACCAACTCTGCGTGAGGGGATGAGGGGAGGCCCATTTTGACCTTCCTCATCTCCAGGCAGATCTGGATTCCCCAGGTCTAGATTAGCATCTATTTAATGATCTTCATCATTGTCAATGTCCTGGTGGGGCTCCCCACTACTGGTCTCTTCCTCTGATGTGTCCACCCCATTGCTTACCCTATTAGGATCTGATGCCTTCATAAAGTCATCAAGCAACAACACCTCTACAAGGCGTTGGGTATTGGGGTTCTATCCTGGCTTACATTTTCTCATGGCACACAAAGTCCTTAACTCTTGGAAAGGAAATGTGTCATACTTAGATGCCTGTCCTGAACTAACAACACCAAGCTAAACATTGGGCTTACGAAATTAGTCCATAAAGCGTCAAAACTACTTGAAGCCACAATCACATCCAAAGCCTCCTCACCATAGCGTGGCGGCCGAGTTAATAGACACAACAACCAAATCAGAGACTACAAGAAATCCAGAACAATGTCCTTTATCAGAACATTATTAGACCTTAATGGCCCCCCCCCCGAATTTTAAGTTATTTTAAATCCACCGTTTTAAAACTTTTATCACAGTCATTTCTATTATTCAATTTTGTCATGTTTTAATTTGTAAATGTTTTTTAAACCAATCAATAAAGAGTATTATTATTATTATTATTATTATTAAAAGAACTGACATCTGGAACAGACCCACTGGGTCCATCCTTTGAAGACATGACTAGTGAGGTGTGGTGTATGCACCTACCTACACTATTTGTTTCCTACTAAACCTCTCTTGAGTTGTGGTCCGGGTGTGCTAGGCCCTTGAGACTCACAACTCTAAGTTCAGTAGAACGTACTGTATTATAAGCTTGGTTTATATGTACCTACTGGTACCTTTAGTGGTTTTTCAAATGATATTCTCAAGATTATCTGGTAAAACAATGCAAGCTGGAATCCTACACGCTGGACACCAATGTGAGAAGTTGGCCTGGCATATGATGTCCACTATTCTGGTGGGCTCCTTGCACCGTTCCAAACTACCCTTATTGATGGTAGGTTTAAGACGACCTTTATAGAAAGCTATCCTAGTGGTAGCTGTGGAGAGCAGCCTTCAGGCTAAGTCTTGAAGGAATGTAAAGTAGCTTGTTTTACCAGTCTGTAGTCCCTTGAATAATCAAATGAAAGGAGACCCACAGCAGGTATATATCAAATATATATGTATTTATTCTAAACACAACCCCTCTAGTCTTTTTATGAGGCTAGAGGCAAAAGTACAATACAAGGACTTAAATAGCACACAGTAAATTAGCACAGTATACGTTTTGCCCTAGGGGCCTCACAAACCAAATACTAAGAAAGTGGTGTAAGAACCACGTGAGGGATAGAAGTGAGGCCTAGGGCCTGTAGAACCACTGGGGCAACCAGGAACCACCCAAGGTAGGGACACAGGAGACCCACGGGGATGCGTGCAGTGTCTAAACACAGCCGCGAATCACCATTGACTTCTATGGAGGAAATACAAGTTACAATTTTAAAGATTAAGGACACTTGGGAGTGAACTACGATGGAACCGCTTTAGACTTAGATACTTTGAGAGTCAAGACCCACGGGAGCACCGGAGTACTCGTGTTACCTCACCCAGGGAAGCTGGGTGCATAGGTGTCTTTTGGTGTCGGATTTTGTCGTTGATTGCAATGGAGAGCTGCGAAGAAGTGCTGCAGGCGACCAGAGGAAAAGTGTCCGGATGGATCGGAGATCTGAAGAACCTGAAAGCAGAGGGGACAGAGTCTGGGTCACTAGCCAGTGACCAGGATGGCGACGGGAAGATGCCAGCCAATGTTGCCTGCTTTCAAGTGGAGTAGGTGAAGCTTGACTCTTCAGCCACGAGGACCAGGAGGCGTCGACGACGAACAGGAGCTGGATTTGAGCTGTCCCACAAAGGATGTCGAGTGCTGCAGCGTCGGAATCCGGATTGGACCCAACAAGCCTTGGCAACAGCAACCCACGCAAGATGACAAGATTGTTGTCGGTGCAGACCAGCAAGGTCTGAGGGACTCACCCTTTGGAGGGGAGTCGGAGCACATTTTGTCCTTCGTGGGGACGCACTAGCCAACGGACTAGGGATCGCGTAGGAGCCTTGAGCTGGGGTGAAGAAAACGGGCCCACAGGACACTCGTGGAGTGTAGGCCTCTCAGCTTGTGTGCAAAAGGTGCTTGGGGCAAGGGCGACAAATAGCCCAATGCACAACTTCGGGAAACTTCAGGAAGTTGGTGCACTTGCAAACTTGCAGGATGTCCAGGAGTTCCGGTCCCACGTCTCTAGTGATAGCTACAGGTCTCAGCTTCGCTGGGGACTGTCAGCCTCGGAGATGTCTGGAAGTTCGTGTCCTGTGTCGCAGATTCTTCGGGATCCGGCGGGAGCCTCGAAAACGCAGACCGGCAAGATGCTTCTTTGGTGCCTGTTTGAACAGGGAGGTAACTCCTTGACCCCAAGGGAGATTTCTTCCGTCTTCCAGTCGATATGGAATGTTGAAGGTCCAAGATATATGTTGCAGAGTTTCGTCCAGGGTAATCTAGAGTCCTAGGGACTGGGTTCCTATACTTCTACTAAATTTAGGGGTTGGATTAACTCTAGGGTCCCACCTATGGGAGGACCTGTGGAGGGGGTGGTTTAGGCTAGCCCTCTTCTGTCATCACTTGATGAGGTGCCTGTTCCTGAATTGGACCCAGGTGGAAGGGTGCCTCCTCAACTCTCGCTATTGTTTCCCTCAATTTTAATAGTCTGAAGCATTATATTGAGCGAAAGATCTTATATCGTTCCTCTAAGTGAGCCGTTATCACTTCTACAGGAGACCCACCTTTCCCAGGCTGAGATGGAAAAATTGAAAAGCGATTGAGTGGGGCAAGTTACTTATAGCTGTAGTGAACTCCCTCTCGACTCAAAGGCGGGCCTCTCCACGACCGGCTCCAAAAAATGTAGGGTGGCTATCTTGATCCGGAAGTCTCTCCCCTGTGCAGTTGTGCGGACATGGACTGATGATGAGGGCAGTTGCGCCCTGATCAAATAGGGACCAGTCGCTGGGTGTGGACTCGGTCTGTGCCCCAAATGAGTCCATGAGGTGCTTCCTACTCTGCCTTCGCAGACTCATAACCGAGATGGGCTCTACCTCCATGGTCCCAGGTGGCTACTAGAACCTAGCTTAAACAGCGGTCCTGGTTTGCAGGGGACTGATTGATGTGATCCTTAATGAGGATAGGGCACTCCTGACTGACATCTTGGATGACTATGACCCTTTGTCCAGTTGCGTGCCAGAGCTGGGGCTGAGTGCCCCAGCAACCGGTTTGACCTGAGAAATGCATGGAGCACCTTGTGTGCCCCAGGCAGTGTCTGAAAAGCATTCACTGAATGCAATCCACCCTTCCCCAATACGCTAAAGCCTGTCTGGGGGGGTGCTAGCACCTCCCTGGACAGGAAACCTATTGTCCAGTCCTCCCCTGCCAGAGTTTCATCCAGCAGCAGGCAGCAGCATCCATTGTGTGATGCTGGTGCTCTGTTTAACTTCTTCCGGGTTTACCAGTGTGTACATGTCTTTTCCCCTCTAGAAGGGTGACATTCTACCCCCGCCGCTAGAGCTGGCGGGTGGGGGTAGGATTCCAAAGCGTTTGACACCAAAAATGTCTTGATAAAGCCAAACCAAAGTTGGCATTTACCGCAAGGTTATAATGCACTTAAGAGTATATGGTATGGCTAGATCATAGAACAGCTATAAGGAAGGGTTTCCAAAAGCTGCAAGGGGGCTCAGCTCATGTTAGGGCACCCAGGCCTGCCATAGGAGTGACTTATAGGTTAATATGTGCCTATATATATATATCCTGAATCATTTGCATCCCAGGCGCTGAGGAAGGCAGACAATACGCCGAAATGCATTCGCCGAGTGGGGATGATGGAGGACCGATACTTACCCCTGTGTGTGAATAAAGCCGTTCCCAAACTGTTCCCCAGCTGTTGGTCTCTTCACTTTTGCTTCGGTGGAGGTGTGGAGTTGGATATTTCAGCGCGGGTTCCAGCAACGCGCCAAGAGGCCCCCGCTTTGTTAGGTTGGTTCTGGACAGCTGGAGAAAACGGCTTTAATCCGGGTTACCGGAATCACCAGAGCCCCCCTGCCGGTTCGGGACTTGTCATGGCGGTGTAGGGGTTATTTCAGCCTCACATTGGGTAAGGTTTGATTTCTGCCTTGGCCCCGTCCAAAAAGTTCCCGTTGTCAGCAGGGTGAAGCGGTATGGGGACATAAGGAGGCGGCGTGTTTCATGCACATGGGAATAAGGAAGGTTCCCCTCAGCTATTTTGTGGACCCGCCCCAAGCTTCCTTGAAATTGTATAGATGGGAATGTTACAGATCCTGGTGTGTCAAGTTCTCATGCTCTTCATTATGAACGTTGTGGTGCTTCATTTGTGATGGATGAATAATCCTCCTCATGTCTAACCAGTGCCACAGCTACAGGCTTACGTGATAGTCACTTGCCTGGGTCACAGCCTGTTCAGTAGAAACCGTATCCTGCAGTTGATCAGACAAGTCAAAGTGTAGAAGACTCCAAAATTAGAGTTCCTCAAAATGTGTGTTAAAGTATAACGATTTTTATGTTCACTAGAAACATTGGTAGGTATATTTGTTTTGTTTTAATTTGTGTTTAGGGGATAGAAGATGTAAAGGGTATATGTAATTATTAGTTTTGCATTTGTGCTCGTCATACAATCTTTTTTATATCATACTTACCAGATGTGGAATTGTTTATGATTAACTTGTGCTTCCATCTTCACTTCCTCACCCTGGGAATTCTAAATGCTTCTGCGGGACAGTTGCTGTTGAAGGTCGCAGGACAGGGGGTCATACAGATGTGGACTCCTCTGCATTATTCTAATAAACTACTTCAAAGACAGTTTCTGGTTGGCCTCATACCTACGTTGACACTGTCCTACCTGCTAGCCCTATTGAAGCTGCCCCTATGTTCTGACATGTGCTGGTAGGTTGTGCACACGACTAGATACTGTGCTGAATCTTTCCCTACTTCAGTACCGATGCTGGGGGTTCTACCCCCTTCCACTGGGTAGTTTTGTAGAAGCTTCACCAAGATCCGAGCCTGTGCTCCTTCCTTTGGACCTTGTGCGCAGGTGATGCCCCCACACAGCCGACCTTTCATCACTGGACCGCGCTCTGGTTGGTACCTTTCCTTGTATGCCCACTTGAACCTCTGTTTCTCTACCACATATGACGACCCCCCGAAAAACCTTCCAGGCAACGGCACTGGTGTCTACAATCAATCAATCAATCAAAACATTTGTAATAAACGGGATTGTCACGCTGCTGCTGCTGTGTTAGAACCTCTGCTGCCTGCTAACAATTTTAGGAGCATTTTGCTCGTTTTTTAAAATTTGTTCGTTTTTTACCGTGTCTGTATTGTGGTGATATACTGTATGCTGGGATAACTAACAATTGTACCCCACGCCCCCCCTATGTTTGTACTGCTCAGAAATTAACAAGACCTGACAGAACTCACCATTTTGGGTAAACTCAGTGCTGCCTCACTCCCGACCGCCATTTTGGGTGTGGGCTCAGAAGCGCTTCAGGGGCTAGCGCTCTAGTGTTTGCAAGTACCTTGCTGGCAAACACTATTTAGGGGACCAGTCAGCCTCGCGCGGACAAATAAACAGGATTGTCACGCTGCTGCTGCTGTGTTAGAACCTCTGCTGCCTGCTAACAATTTTAGGAGCATTTTGCTCGTTTTTTTAAAATGTGTTCGTTTTTTACAGTGTCTGTATTGTGGTGATATACTGTATGCTGGGATAACTAACAATTGTGCCCCACGCTCCCCCTATGGTTGTACTGCTCAGATATTAACAAGACCTGACAGAACTCACCATTTTGGGTAAACTCAGTGCTGCCTCACTCCCGACCGCCATTTTGGGTGTGGGCTCAGAAGCGCTTTAGGGGCTAGCGCTCTAGTGTTTGCAAATACCTTTCTGCCACACACTATTTAAAGATCAGTATGCTAACGCGCAGCGTCGCGCCGGAGGAGCGCCAGAGGAAAGCCCGTCTGTGCCCGTCCGTGTGACGGACGGCCTTAGGGCTAAGTCCGCTGCTGGTTGCAGGTACTCCAAGGACGAGCTATTGGCCATAGGTAAGAGGGTAGAGGGAACATCTCAAAATGCCCTACCACAGCCCCCTGTAATGTTGGATTGTGGGCTGATCAATAGCAGATCCCTGGTGAAACATCACCAGGAAGTGTCTGAGCTGCTAAATGATATGGACCTAGATGCCCTATTCATCACGGAGACGTGGACCAGCGTGGACACCTCCGTAGAGTTGGGTTTTTCGTGCCCGGAAGGGTATAAGCTATTCCACAAACCTAGGCCAGTAGGAAGAGGTGGGGGGCTTGGAGTGATTCATAAAGACAAGTGGGACTTTTCCACTCTACAGATCGATGAGGTGGCGGGGGTGGAACTACGGGGGTTCTCCTTGCAAGAACCTAAAGGTAGGATCCTGACTGGATTGATATGTTATAGACCACCCAGTGCGGATACACAATACCAGGCACTGTTTGACACCATTGCTGCTCTTGCCCTGACCCACTCCAGACTGCTGATTCTGGGAGATTTTAACCTATGGGACAAAGGGTCCCTGGGGAGTCATCTGAGGGATCTGAAGGACATATGTGGAAACTGGGGTTTGGATCAGCTGGTACTGAAACCAACTCACTCAGGGGGACACATCCTTGATATGGTCTTCGCCAAACCGACTGAGACTAAGATGATTGAAATCTTACCTCAGTGCTGGACCGACCACTCCTTAATCCATTTCCAGATCTCCATACCCATGGAGGGCAATGGAAGTGAGTGCCCGGTGACTTATAGGAAGGGACGGTTTTGGTCTAAATTACCAAAGGATAAAACAAAACCTACTTTTACTGGCAACATATCCTATGATCCAGTGGAATCGGTTGACGTGAACTACCAAAAGTATTGCAATCACATCATAAATACCCTGGATAGATTTGCCCCTTTGACAAATATAAAGAATAAAAGGAAACCATCAGCCCCCTGGTTTAATGAGGAGCTGAAATCCCTACTTAATGCACGCCGGGAGGCAGAAAGGAAATGGCGTAGAGGCTATTTAGAGCCGGATAAAATATCACTTAAAGTGGAACAGGCAAAATACAAAGGAGCCATTGCCAAAGTTAAGGCACTCTTCTATGCCACTACTATTCTTCAATCCCCTAACAGTACTAAAACCCTTTTTAATATCATAAGGGATCTCTCGCACCCCACCTGTATGGGTAATAAGGTGGTTGCAACTCAAGAACTATGCGATGAGATCGTGATCTATTTTGAGGAAAAGATTGCCAAAATTGTGGGGGGGCTATAGGAGGAAAGGACCAGCTGCAAAGATGTAGTGGCACAGACAGAAGAAGAGGAATCTCTACCAATATTGTCATCATTGGAAGATTTCACCCCTCTTACAGAGGAGCTCTTTTATAGTCTGGCCCATAATGTGGCATCAGGGTCGCCTCTAGAACCCCTCCCGCATAGGATCTGGAAGGAATATGGGCCAGAGCTGTTTCCTTGGATGCATCGGATCTGTCGCCAATCCCTCGAGGAAGGCATAGTGCCGGAAGCATGGAAGCAGGCAGTGGTTACCCCCCTGCTTAAAAAGCCTTCGCTGGACCCTACTATTCCGGCGCACTTCAGGCCCATATCCCTCCTGCCCTACCCGATAAAAATAGTGGAAAAAGGTGGTCAGTAAGTCCCTGTCAGGATATCTGGAAGACAATGGCTTATTGGACAGGGACCAATTTGGCTTCCGCCCAGGCCACGGAACAGAAACTGCATTGGCAACCATGCTGGACACCCTTCGAATGCGAGCCGACAATGGCAATTCCTCAGTCCTGGTGCTGTTGGATATGTCGGCCGCATTCGATACGGTTAGCCATGCGGTTCTGTTAAGTAGATTGGAAAAACTGGGCGTGAAGGGCAAGGCCCTGAGGTGGATACAGTCTTACCTAACAGACAGACAACAGGTGGTGACCTTAGCACCCTTCTCATCTTCCAAGTCCAAGGTCTGTCATGGAGTTCCTCAGGGCTCCTCGATCAGCCCTATTCTTTTTAATCTTTATTTGCAGCCTCTGATCCCCATGATCAAATCCTATGGAATTGATTTGATAAACTACGCCGATGACACCCAATTGGTGTTCTCCCTAGAAGGTAGACAGGCAGTGACCATGGAGACCTTTCAGGACTGCATGAGTAGGGTCTCCAGGTGGCTGAAAATAAACTCCCTCCAATTTAACGAAGGGAAGACGGAGGTGGTTTATTGTTCGTCAGCCAAACTGAGTCACCAACCTTCTTGCGAGATCAGGCTTGCGCCGGGAGCTGATCCTTGCATCCCAGTGAAGACCGTGCGTAACTTAGGGGTACTGTTTGATGCGGATCTCCAAATGACCTCCCAGACCAATAAAACCATCAGTGTCTGTTTTGGATTGCTGAAAGCACTCAGACAGATTTTGCCCCTTTTGCCTGATGAGTCTAGACCGCTAGTGGTCAGGAGTGTGATCATGGCCAGACTGGACTATTGTAACTCTCTATATCTAGGGGCCCCCTCATACATCCTACAGGGGCTCCAGAGGGTCCAGTCCATAGCGGCTAAGCTGGCTCTCAATAGACCTCGTAGTTCTTCCACTACGTTGGCGCTTAGAGATTTACATTGGCTGCCAATCGGGAGCAGAGTCGCTTTTAAGTCCCTATGTATTGTGTATAGAGCCCTGCACAACATGGGACCTATTCCCTTACAGGAAAGGCTCTCCTGGTATAAGCCTACAAGGTCCCTGCGCTCCTCTAGCCTGGGTCTGGCAGCAACTACCAGGATTAGGAGATCGAGGATGGGAGGCAGAGCTTTCTGCACTTCTGCATCTAGGCTGTGGAACGAGCTCCCCCAGAATATCAGGCAAATGGACACCTTGTTGGGGTTCAGAAAGAGCCTGAAAACATGGCTGTTCGTCAAAGTTTGATTCTTCTTGAGTCCATCTAACAGTCCAGGCGGGTGTTTTTTTTGTATGACATGACAGCCAGTGTATTGTTGTTTCCATCTGACTATTTTCTGTTGGCGCCAGGATACCCGTAGGGTGACAGTTGCGCGTTATAAATAATAAATACAATACAATACAATACATACAAAGCGCACTGTACACCCGTGAGGGTCTCACAGTGCTGGGGGGAAGGCGGGAAGTCTCCTGAAGGTCAGTAGTTCCCTGGCCTGCCGTAGGTCGATGGGGAGGGTGTTCCAGGTCTTGGCGGCGAGGTGGGAGAATTACCTGCCGCCGGCTGTCATTCTTTGGATGCGTGGGACGGTGGCGAGGGCTAGGTCAGCGGAGCGGAGCTTGCGGTTCGGGGTTTAAGGGTGAGTCATGTGTTGAGGTATGCTGGTCCGGTGTTGTGGAGTGCCTTGTGAGCGTGGGTGAGGAGCTTGAAGGTGATCCTCTTGTTGCTAGTGAGCCAGTGCCGGTCTCTCAGGTGTTATGTGATGTGGCTGTGGCGAGGGATGTCGAGGATGAGGCGTGCAGAAGCGTTCTGTATGCGTTGGAGTCGCTTCTGGAGTTTGGCCGTGGTTTCCACGTACAGAGCTTTGCCATAGTCCAGCCTGCTGCTGACGAGGGCCTGGGTGACCGTCCTTCTGGTTTCGGTGGGGATCCATCTTTAGATCTTGCGGAGCATGTGGGGGGTGTTGAAGCAGGAGGATGAGACAACGTTGACTTGCTTGGTCATTGATAGTGATGAGTCTAGGATGAATCCCAGGTTGCGTGCGTTGTCGGTGGGTGTCGGTGCAGCTCCCAGTGTGGCCGGCAACCAGGAGTCATCCAAGGCGGAGAGGGTGGGTCTGAGGATGAGGATCTCCGTCTTGTCTGGGTTCAGCTTCAGGCAGCTGTTTTTCATCCATTCGGCAACTGCCTTCATTCCATTATGGAGGTTGGTTTTGGCGGTGGTGGGGTCCTTGGTTTTGGAGAGGATCAACTGGGTGTCATCGGCGAATGAGATGTTGAGTTTGTGCAATCGAATGATGTTGGCAAGTGGTGCCATGTAGACGTTGTAGAGGGTCGGGCTCAGAGCTGTTCCATGGGGTACGCCGCAGATGATCCTGGTGGCTTCCGAGCTCATGGGGGGGAGGGAGGGGAGGGGGGGGGGTAGGCGGACACTCTGCATTCTGCCGGTGAGGAAGGAGGTGGGCCAGTGCAGGGCTTTGTCGGGGATCCCTGCGTTGTGGAGGTGTGGGCGTAGGGTCTGGTGGCAGACGGTGTCGAAGGCGGGCGACAGGTCCAGGTGGATGAGGGCCGTGGTTTCGCAGTTATCTAGCAGGGTCCTGGTGTTGGTGGCGGCGATGAGGGCAATTTTGGTGCTATGGTTGCTGCGGAATCCAGATTGGGACGAGTCCAGGGCGTTGTTCTCTTCGAGGAAGCGGGTCAGTTGTCTGTTGACAGTCTTTTCGATGACTTTCGCCGGGAACTGGAGCAAGGATATAGGCCTGAAGTTCTTGAGGTCCTTAGGGTCCGCCTTGTGTTTCTTGAATAAGGCGTTGATCTCTGCGTGCTTGCTGCTCTCCAGGAAGGTGGCGGTGGAGGTGTTGATGATCTTCCTGAGGTGGGGTGCGATGATGGTGTTAGCTTTGTTGAAGATGTAGTGTGGGCAGGGGTCGGACGGTGAGCCGGAGTGGATGGTGTTCATGGTTTTAATAGTGTAGTTGACGTGGGTCCAGGAGAGCAGATGGTTGGTGTGGCTGGGGGCATGTGGTTCTGAGGTGTCGGGGTGAGCCTGGTTGTTGAAGCTGTCGTGGATGTCTGCGATCTTGCGGTGGAAGAAGGTGGCTAGGGAGTTGCAGAGGTTTTGCGACGGCGGGATGTCGTTGGAGTTGGAGCTGGGATTGGAGATTTCCTTCACGATGTTGAAGAGCTCTTTGCTGTTGTGTGCGTTGTTGTCGATGGGTTCCTTGAAGGAGGTCCCTTTGGCGAGTCAGATGAGTTGATGATGCGTACGGATGGCGTTCTTTGGTGTCAGTTTGTGGTGCCACTTCTTCTCGAGTCTTCAGCAGTTCTGTTTGGATGTCTGGAGATCGGCGGTGAACCAGGTGGCTTTTCGGTTGGTACGTCTATTGGAGGGTTTCTTGATCGGGGCGAGAGTGTTGACGCAGTCGTCAATCCATTGCCTGAGGTTGCGGGGGGCAGTGTCGGTATTGGCGGGGCTGTTGGTGGGTTTTGGGCGAGGGTGGCTTTTAGCTGGTCTTCGGTGGCCTTGGTCTAGCTGCGGTGGTGGGTTTCTTGGAGGTAAAGTGGACGCAGCGGTGGTCGGTCCAGTGGAGTTCGGTGGTGTGGCTGAAGGTGACGTTGTTGGTTGCGGAAAAGATGGGGTTGAGCGTATGTCCGGCGGAGTGAGTGTGGGTCGTGACAAGCTGTTTGAGTCCGAGGTTGTCGAGCAGGGTGGTGGAGTTGCTGTCGTTGGCATTCTCGAGCTGGAAGTTCTGGTCTCCGAGGAGAATGTAGGCCATGAATGCGAGGACGTGCGTGCCGACTAGGTCTGAGATGGCGTCGCTGATCTGTGACCGGAGGCCGGGGGGGTCTGTATATGAGGGTTGCTCTGAGGGTGGTGTTTGGATCGATGTGGATCTGGAAGTGCAGTTGTTCGGTGGTGCTGAGGGTGTCATTGGTACTGGTCGAGATTCTGAGTGTGTTTCTGTGGACGATCCCTCTTCCTACTCTGTTGGTGTGGTCCCTGCGGGTGATCTTGTGGCCGTCCGGGATGGCGGTGATGTCGGGTGCCGAGGAGGATGAGTCGAGTAGGTCCAAGAGTTCGATAGCGTGCTTGTGTGCGTAGGGGGTGTTGAGTAGTATGCAACTGAGGTTTTTGCGTCCTGCCCCGGTCGGTGCGGCAGTGGCATCGAGGCCGGTGAAGCTGCAATTCCGGCAGGAGAAGGGTCCGTGGGTGCGCTTCGGGGTGGCCTGGAAGCAGATGGAAGAGCAGTCAATGTTGAGTGCATGGAGGAAGTTGGCGTCATAGCGGTGATGGGGGTCTCAAGGGTCTGGCGCGGTCCAGGCGAGGACGGGCGCAGATGGGCTTGCCAGCGGCGCTGCCGCCATAATAAGGGGATGTGGGAGGGAGGAGCAGCTGGGAGGCGGGGAGCGAGAGCGAATGGGCGAGCGAGGGGGGCGGGGACGCAGCAGCGGGGAAGGAAGGCTGGAATGCAGGAAGGGGTTACGGCGCGAAAACGGGTGGACCACAGAGTAACCGAAAACAACCACTAAGTATACAATAGAGTGCAGGATAAAATAAAAACAGTGGAGCACAATACAATACAACAATAGGAATTTACAGCAGGATGAGAGTCACAATCCGGTAAGTTGACAGTGTGAGCGGGCAGAGTGAGCAGGCAGATACCTACGAGGGCCTGGAACTCGCGGCAGCAGCGAGGTCAGGGACACGGGCACAAGCAGGTGGAACTCTGCAGCGTGGGGAGTGACCTGCCTGGAGCAGGGTCAAGGGTCGCAATGGAAATTATCCTCAAGGAGATCACTGCAATAAGGTCAACGCTGGGCACCATGGATTCCAATTATTGGATCTTGTCACAATGGCGAAATCTATGCGATCAGAGCTCAGCGTCTTCCATGCCAAGATAGATGACAATAACTGGCGCACTAGCCCCGGCTGGGGGGCACAGAGGTTTGGTACTTGAACATTTTGTACCTCCAACTGAAGCCCATAGACCTTGGACAGGTCTCCGAGAGATAACATTTGACTGCATGGGGTCTCAATGAAAACAGAGGGTGGCAACTTCAAGGGTGTTCTGATCAACCTTGTTCCAAGGCTCTCAGGGTTAACTATTGCACCCACTTGGAGCACCAGCGCACGCAGTCCAGACCCATGTGCAGGTGGCCAGGGATAGAGCACGTCTGATCATAGTTTGCCTCCTCCGGCAAATACTGAAAGCAGCATGCAGACATGTTCACTTAGATCTCCACAGCCACAAAATCCAAATCACAACATATTTCTCCAAGGAAACCAATGCCAAACATGATGCCTTTTTGTGCCTGCAACCACGAATCTTGAAAATGGATGTTAAATATGGCCTCCTAGAACCAGCCATTATGTGGATAATAAAGGCTAAGAGTTTGAGGGATTTTCTTGAGCTGGTGGGCCTGTTAAGATCCCTGGAGGACTTGGAAGGCTCTAAGATGGACATTGCGCCACCACCTACCCTGGACACCTCCCTCCAGTGGCAAGATGGGAGGCCTATACACCACTTTGGCAAGTCTTAGGGAGGGATTATGAAGCAGGCAAAAAGACTGTGAGACAAGTCCAGGTCGCCGCTGAAGCCTGTCGTGGTTCCAGGCGGCAACCCAGAGACAATGTCCTACCTCTTTGGACTGAGCCGATAATCACTGTTGTTAAGTTGCGAGTTGTACTAAGTCTTTGAGCCTGTCTTATAACCACCTTTTTGGTTTTGTTGTTCTCTCATTTACTCTCGTTTACTGCATGATCTCCTGCTGGTTCACTGCACCTGTTGCCTTATTACGCTGTATTGCACTATTGAAACCCCCAGGTTTCAGTCCTAGTCCCCAGTTTTCACTCACACCTGGGCACTCTTGTTTGCTGCATACTTTCCAGAGTCCTCTGGCTCTGAGGCATGTAAACGCTAGGGGAGACTTACACTACACTAAGGCACCATCCTGTAAACCTCTCTCCCATAGCTACTCTAGTTCCTTATTCACCTAGGCTCCATCCACCGCATCTTAGCATCAGGAACTAGCAGCATGATTCCTTCCAGGCTTGTGGCCCCCACACTCCTGATGGCGACCTGGCCCACAGCTAGGTTTAGACCAGCTGTTAAAAGGTGCATGGTTGTTTTTCTTTTATTCCATTTCTATTTTTTCTTTTTTCTTCTTCTTTGTGTGCCTCAGAGGCTACCTCTGTCTGCAGGCTGGGTGTGGTTTGCGTACTGTCTACGAGGTTTTACACTCATTCATACACACACTTCCACCATCGACCCCACATGCCTTGTACAAACCTTGACCCCAGCAGACCAACCCCATTGGAACTGGCTGATTCTTGCTTAGGCTAGCCCTCTTCTGTCATCACTTGATGAGGTGCCTGTTCCTGAATTGGACCCAGGTGGAAGGGTGCCTCCTTAACTCTCACTATTGTTTCCCTCAATTTTAATAGTCTGAAGCATTATATTGAGCGAAAGATCTTATATCGTTCCTCTAAGTGAGCCGTTATCACTTCTACAGGAGACCCACCTTTCCCAGGCTGAGATGGAAAATTGAAAAGCGATTGAGTGGGGCAAGTTACTTATAGCTGTAGTGAACTCCCTCTCGACTCAAAGGCGGGCCTCTCCACGACCGGCTCCAAAAAATGTAGGGTGGCTATCTTGATCCGGAAGTCTCTCCCCTGTGCAGTTGTGCGGACATGGACTGATGATGAGGGCAGTTGCGCCCTGATCAAATAGGGACCAGTCGCTGGGTGTGGACTCGGTCTGTGCCCCAATTGAGTCCATGAGGTGCTTCCTACTCTGCCTTCGCAGACTCATTTTATTTATTTTTTTCTTTTCTTTAAGACGTTTATTATTATTCAAAAAAGAAATGCAGTACAAATAGCAATGCCTACAACCCTGTGGGCCGGCTGCAACAGGTCGGCGGGTCATCGGGGCAGTTATGTACAGGAGTAGGCGCCCTGTGGCCGTTAGCTCGTCCTCTGCATTGCTAGACCACAGGTGGTGTATACGTGCCCCCCTTATTCAGGAAACCATCTACTCTTTAAATGACGTCTCATTTTACAATTTTACTATGAATAAACCATTAACTTTGCAAACAATATAAACAAAGCAGTTTGTAACAGCGTGTCCCAGCGTTTCTGTTGCGCCAGTGCTGTGCCTTGGCCCTTCGGCATGCACGACTCCAATGGCCCCGTGGACAGTGTAGTGCGCACTGGGAGTGGGGTAGCGTAGCGCGGGGACAGTGGTGCGCATGTGCGGGTAGCTGTGGAGCTGCGGAGGGCCAGCCTCTGTGTGCGAGTGTGTCTCACCCACCATCAACCCAGCGTGCGGCGCGCGCAGCAGACAGTGAAGGTGCCCTAGCTATGTTCCTGATGGACGCTGCCCGCACCCGGGCTCGCTGCCGAGTGTTTAGCTAGGGGCAACCTTCCACCATAGTGTGGTGGCGGTTAGGATTACAGCTGGGAAAAACGTGGGGCCGAAACCGCAAATGGGGGGTGTGTGTGGGGTAAGAAGAGGGGGGGGGGGAGTGTACTCGTGGGGGCAGTGTCGGGGGTGCGGTGCCGAGGGTGAGAGTCGGGTTAGTGTGTGGTGGAGAGCCCCCGTGTGGGTGGTTGGCTGTGTCCGCGACACGCGTGACTAAGGGTCGGCGTTGCTCCCTGGGAGGGTGTGTCGTGCGGTCGTGTCAATGTTATCGTCGCCCCTGGGGCGTCCGTCCTTCTCAGTTACCTCTGTGTGAGTCCTCTGGCCTCGCCCTCCCCCTTTAGGGTCCCCAGGATGTCATCCCAGTGGCGTGCGATCGGGAACTGCCGCAGACCCGCTATCTCCTCCCTGCGCAGCGCTGTACCCTCTGCTCTGGCCCAATTAATGAAGGATGTATACCAGTGCGCGGGGGTGGGGGGTTCACGCCTCTTCCAGTGCCTGGTGAGTAGTCGCTTGGCCGTGATGAGACCCAGATCCCAGAACCGTGCTTGCGTTTTATTTTGTTTGGTCCGTTTGTATAGCCCAAGAACACATGCCTCCCACGTTTTAGGTAATCCCGGGCCTGTGCTATGGATCAAGAGTGACGTCACCTCTCCCCAGTATGTGGACAGGGACGGGCAGTGCCAAAGCATGTGCAATATGTCCGCACCCAGTAGGTCGCATCTGGGGCAGGCGGCGGTGTCGGTCTCGAAGTATTTGTTTATTCTATCCGGTGATAGGTACGCCTGATGCAGTATGTACAACTGGATGGTTCGGAAGCGGGAGTTGCGCGGAATGTTCACAGGGCTGGCCAGGATCAGGTTCCATTCCTTATCCGTCCAGTCCCTTCCACGGTGGGCCGCCCACTTATCCCTGATCGGCCGCGTGGGCCTTTGAGTGTGTGTGAGGAGTGCCTGCGCCAGCCAGTGTATAATGTGTGAACCTCTGCCCATAACATGCAGGTACTGAATCAGCAGATGGGTCGGTGGCTCCTCCCGGATAACTCCCCAGGATTCCGTGTATGCCCTCACCACAGACGCGTGGAGCAGGAATTGCCCTGCCGGCAGGCCCGTGCCCTCTGACAACGCCGTGAAGGGAAGCCGGGCCCCATCCGCAAACAGGTCGCCCATTGTCTCTACTCCGGCTGCAATCCAGAGCTCCATGCTGCGTAATATCACCAACCCGTTCCTCCGGGGGGTACCCACCAGTGGGAGGGCGGGAGCATATGGCCTGACAGCCTGTGTCAGCTTCAGGCCGCGGACGAAGCATTTGCGGGCCACTGCCACGTGTAGGGGCAGTGGGCGGGGTCCCCTGGTCAGCGGATGAAACAGGGCGCATACCTGTGGATGTGTCCACTGGTGTACCGCGTTAGCCGTGTCATCGAGATGTGTGTCGCTGAGCCAATATGCCACCCATTGCAGCTGCGCAGCCAGGTAGTACAGCTCTATGTTGGGGACTGCCAGCCCGCCCTCTGCTGTCGGGGAGTACAACTTCGCCAGGGCCACTCGTGGGCGTCCCGTGTTCCAGATCAGGTCGCGGAGCATTGATTCCAATTCACGGAATATTCTCGTGGGGACATACAGCGGGATATTCGCAAAGTGGTATAGGAGCCTAGGTAGTGCTATCATTTTAGTCCGCGCTATCCGGCTGGGCACATTCAGCGGCAAGGACTTCCAGAAGGCCATCTGAGCCCGCAACGAGGAGATGGCACGCACTAGGTTGCCTTCCAGTATGCTCTGTGGGTCTCTGTAGATGTAGAGCCCAAGGTACTTGAATGTGGTCGGGTACCAGGCAAGCCGGGCGCCTCCAAGGCGCACATCGCACTCCCCCAGGTCTGAGCCGAACGAGTATACCCCGGACTTGGTCCAGTTGACCCTGAGGCCCGACACTTCCTCGAAAGTCTGGAAAATGTCCGACAACACAGCGGGCACCGCGGTGAGATCTCGCACATAGAGTAGCAGGTCGTCTGCGTAGAGCGAGACTGTGTGTATTCCGTCCGCCCAGCGGGATCCCCCATTCCGCTCCCTTATCCCGCAAGAGAGCTTCCAGGGGTTCAATGGCCAGAGAGAAAAGGAGGGGTGACAGGGGGCAGCCCTGTCTGGTGCCCCTGCGCACCCGTACCGTCTCCGATATCAGCCTACCCGTCCGCACACGGACGCAGGGCCTCTGGTAAAGTAGCCCGACCATGTCCGCAAATGCATCCCCTACGCCAAGTTTGTCTAGCACCGCTCCCAAGAACGGCCATTCCACTGAGTCAAAGGCCTTCTCCAGATCCAAGACGAGACACCCCGATCTCGGCCAGTGTTGTGCGGCTGCTTCTTGAACCCTGAAGAGGCGGCGCAGGTTGCGAGAGGTGCTCCTCGCTGGCATGAACCCGTTCTGGTCCGTGTGCACCAGGGCTGGGACTTCCAAGGCCAGGTGGCGAGCTAACAGGGAGGTGAAGATTTTGTAGTCCGTGTTCAACATGGCTAAAGGCCTGTAGGACCCCATGCACGTGCCATCCCTGCCGGGCTTCAATAGCGAAACCAGGTTAGCCTCATTGAGCGTGTCCGGGAGTGCCGAATCCTCAATGGCGTTGTCATAGAGCTTGAGCAGCTCTGGGATCAGTATGTCCGAGCAGGCCTTAAAGAATTCGGCGGGTAGGCCATCTGGGCCGGGGGACTTGCCATTGGACAGTGCGAAAATGGCCTCACGCATTTCCTCCTGGGTGAACGGTGCCCCCAGGTCCTCTTGTTGTGTGTCTGTTAGTGAAGGCAGTGGGATGTCTGCAAGATAGTCTGTGATGGTGGCTGCGGTGACCCTCAGTTGCGACCTGTACAGGGACTGGTAGTGCCCCACAAACGCCAGATGTATCTTACTTTGCGTGTATACTATCTCCCCCTCGGCTGTGCGGATAGCGGACACTGGCTCTGTGCGGGTTTCTTGCTTGACCAGCCAAGCCAGCAGCCTCCCCGGCTTGTCACCGTGTTGGTGTACTCGCGCAGAGTGGGCCGCAGAATTAATGTGTCTCAGTCTTTCCAGTAGCGTCGCATGTTCCCCCCGGGCCTCCTGCAGCCGGTCACTCGTTCCGGCCACCGCTTCCCGTTCCCAACGGAGCAAGTCCGCTTCCACCCTGCCCAAATCTGCCTCCAGTGTCTTCTGTATACTTCTCTGCGCACCCAGGCAGTGACCTCGTACCACCACTTTGAAGGCGTCCCATTCCACTCTCGGGGAGGACGCCGTGCCCGAGTTATCAGTGAAGTATTGCGCTACGCAGGCCTGCAGGGAGTCCCTGAAGGGGGCGTCTAGCAACATAGCAGGTTGTAGTCGCCATGTGGGGATGGGTGGGTGTGGGCGTTCCCAAGCTACGTTCAGCGTGTGTGGGTTGTGGTCTGAGTGCGTGCGGCCAAGGTATTGAGAGTCAGTAATGTGTGGTAGCATTTCCGTTGACACCATGTATCTGTCTAGGCGGACGTGCAGTGCATGTGCCCCCGAGTAGTAGGAGTATATCCTAGTGTCTGGGTTGTGTGCGCGCCATGCATCCTTCAGGTCCCAATGTGTCGCCCACCGTGCGAGTGCCCTCGTGACCCCCAGGGATGCGGCGTCCGGCCTGGGCGGGGCCGAGCGGTCCAGCACAGAGTCCAGCACTGTGTTGTAGTCACCTCCCAGTACCCAGGGGACGCCGTGCCAGGGCGCCAATCTCTCCGAGAGGTGCACTAGGAAGCTACCTTGGTCTGTGTTCGGAGAGTAAATGGACGCCAGAACTACTGGTTGCCCGTCCAAGCGACCCTTCACTAGAACATACCTCCCCTCCTGGTCTGTGAGGACTTCCGACATTGTGAAGGGGGTACCCGGCCTGACCCATAATAGCGTTCCACGGGCAAACGAGGAGTAGTCAGTGGCGTACAGTTGCCCCCGCCACCTGCGCCGCAGCGCGGCCACTTCCGCCCCACATAGGTGTGTCTCCTGCAGGAGCGCGATCTGTATTTGTTGCCTCTTCAGGTAGGAGTATATTTGGTATCTACGCGCAGGCGTGTGCATACCTCTGATGTTCCAGGTACATAACTTTATCACAGCCATACTAGTGGTGTGTGCTCCTCCCCCACAGTTCTGCAAACAGCAGCCCCACCAAGGGCCCTCTGAGCACCATGGTCAGCACGCCCGTACCCACCCCCGCAGTACACTCAACAAAGTTCAGGAAGATTTCGGGTAGGGGAAAAACAGTGAACAACAGTAACCAACCGTGGGTGAATCCCACTAAAATACCAAAAGGGCAGTGGCGAAACGGGCCACCGTCCATTGTCTCAATTGAGAGGGACAACCGTGTTAGTCTAAGGGGCAGTGTGCCCAAGCACAGATGCGGCAAGAAGGTGGTAAGTTAGTTAAGGGAATCAAGGCCCATCCCCGAGCCTCGTGATGCAGGCCGTTGCTAGCCTCCGTCTGCTTGCCGGTGCTCGTCTCCACGTTGTCCATGGGGGGGGGGCCCCGCTTGTGGGAGTCCCGGCCAGAGGGGGCAGAAAGTTGCACTACTTGTGTCCTAAGTCCCTGGCAGGGAATGCACTCCCCCCTCCCGAGCCCGCCCCCGGGTGTGTTTGAGGATGAACATGGGTCAAGTGGCGGCCCCGCCAACACCCACCCCCCCGGCCGCCAGTGCCACTGAGGCAGTACTCACAGTTCCAGATGTCCACAGTCCAAGCAGCCGGCAGGGGGGGCGAAGAGAGTTTCCCACATCGGTGGCTGGCGTCAGCAGGGCCTCAGCGTCCAGTTGGCCATTGCCGCCTCTCCCCCTCCCCGACAGCAATTCACAGATTCCTCCAGTGGGATCAGTGGATCAAATCAGATGTTTGTGGCGTGACGTCAGGTAGGTCTACGGAGATCTGTGAGTTCGGGATCCCATAAATGGCCTCATCTTCATCGCTGGGCAGTGCTTGTTGGCCTTCCCCAAGGTTCGTGTCTTGTGATGGCGGATTGCTGAGCTGGGAGACCCTCCGGAGAGCATCGCGCTGTTCCTGTAACATCTGGTCCAACGGGGGAGAGTGTCGCGACCCTTTCTCAGTCCGCTGAGATTGCTGTGGTCTGTGCCTGCGGCGGCGCCGTGGGCCCCGCATCCTGGGTCTCGTCTCGCCTCCCCTGGAGTGCCTGGGTGCCGTATCCACTCCTCCGTCCAGCCAGTCGCTGACCTCCCCGGGGGTTCCGAAGAAGTAGGTGTTGTCCCCCGCCACCACTCTCAGCTTTGCAGGGAAGAGCAAGGAGTATTTGAGGCCTGCAGTGCGTAGCCTCTTCTTAACCTCCAAGAAGTCGTGCCTTTGGCGTTGCACCTGGATGGTGTAGTCGGGGAAAAACATGATCGAGGCATTGTCTATGCGTATTTCTCCCATGCGTCTCGTTTCCCGCAGCACTGTGTCCCGGTCTCTGTAGTTCAATATCCTGAAGAGCAGTGGTCTTGGATTCGCGCCGGTTGCGTAGGGCCTGGTCGGTACTCTGTGCTCACGTTCCACAACAAAGTGGGGCGATAGCGTGCCCTCAGGCAGCAGGGCCCGGAGCCAGTCCTCCACATGCTGGGCGGGGTGAGTCCCTTCCCATTTTTCCGGGACGCCCACGAGCCGGATGTTATTGCGTCTCGCCCTCCCTTCCGCATCTTCGGCCCTATCTTCCAGGCACTCTACTCTATTCAGGAGATCCTGCACTTGCTTGTCCGTCTGGGTGACCTTGGGCTCGATCTCCTTCACCACGCCCTCCAGAACCTTGGTCCGGTCGGACAGCTTCCTGTGGTCGTCCCGCAGGAGGGTCAGATCCACGGCAACTCCGTCTATTTTAGACTCCAGGGATGTTCTGGTCTGCTGCAATGACTGCTCCATACGTTCGACAGCCGCCAGCACACTGTCTAGCCTCGTGGCCAGTTGTTCGGCAGCCATTTTGTTAAGTAGTTTATCCGCTTTCCCCCTCGGCGGGGCCCCGCCGGTCCCTGTGCGGGTCCGCACCCCTCCGGACATGTGCGGGGGTGCACGTCCTGCAGTGTCTGTGTCCGCCGCTCCGGTGGCCCCTCCGGGATCACACCACTCCCGGGTCGTGGGTCCGGCAGCCTGTGATCATCCCTTCAGTCGCGGCTGTCACCCTCGCGCCCGGGGGGGGGCCCAGGCGGGTCCCCTCCCTCCCTCGGCGCAGCACCGCCACAGCTGGGGGGGCCCGGGGGGTCCGAGTGTTGCGTGCTTGGCCGGCCACCCCGGCCTGGCCCGCCCCCCCTAGCACGCGGGCCCCGCTGCCTTCTGAACAGTCTCCACCGCAGCGGGGGGGGGGGTGGAGGGGGGCCCGTAGGTTGGTTTGGCCACAAATGTCTTCCCCGTGCGTCCCCACTGCAGCGGGGGGGGGGGGGGGCGTCCGTTTCGCGGTCAATGCCAGAGGCCCGCCGCGGCAAGCGCGGGTGGCGGCCCCTCCGTGCTGGTCCACTCACACCGGCTTGGGGGTCTCGGACTCACCAGGTGGCGTCGGGTGTCGTGTGGCGTCCCGAGGGGGTCCTCTCGTCACTCCCGCAGCTCACCAGGGTCAATCCCCGCTCCTCAGTCTCTTCCGGCGAGTCAGCTGGGACCCCAGCCGGGTCTCTCCCTCCGCAGGGCTCCGGCCCAGGGGGTCCGCGTTGGGGATGTCGGGCCTCCGGCGGCCGGGCCTGTCACTAGCACCTTGCGGTGGGGCGGGTGCGGCTGCCGAGCCCCCGGCGGGCGCCCTCAGTGCGTCTGCAGTCTATTGGCGGCACCCGGACAGCTCGGTGCGGCCTATCAGCTGGGGCCTATGCTCTGGGCCCAGGCCTCGGTCTCTCGTGACCACTCCGCCGGGCAAGGGGCCTCCAGTCCCGCAAGAGGACCGCAGGACAGGTCGGGGATCGGCCCGTCGGAGCCTCCGGTCGAGGGTCTGCCAGACTGTCGGGGCAAGCTCCGTGGGTGTCCGCCCGTGATTTCCGGCGGCTACGGTGAAATTTGGCGGAGAATCGGCTCGGGGATGGGGGGCTTAACACGGAGCTCTACCCAAACTCGTCCTCTGCCATTGCGTGCTTAGCCACGCCCCCCTGCCTTCGCAGACTCATAACCGAGATGGGCTCTACCTCCATGGTCCCAGGTGGCTACTAGAACCTAGCTTAAACAGCGGTCCTGGTTTGCGGGGGACTGATTGATGTGATCCTTAATGAGGATAGGGCACTCCTGACTGACATCTTGGATGACTATGGCCTGTTGGACATATGGCACCTACTCCGTCTCTCAGACAAAAAAATACTCCTATGTATCGCTGGAACATGGCGCTCAATGCAGACCTAGCCTCTTCTTGTCACACATTAACTGACACTACAGGTCTTAGAGTGCAACATTTTAGAACGCTCGTTCTCGGATCATGCACCGATCCGCATCTGTATGAACTGGGATGGCTCAGCCAGCTCGCACACTGTGGTGCGCCAACTCATCACATTACAAAATGGCCATTGAAAAGGCTGCATGAAATCCCTTGTTTTTACCTATCTAAGTGGGAACACAAGCTCCATGTCCTTGGCACAAACTTTGTGGGTGACATTCGAAGTCACCCTGAGGGGTCAAATTATGAGAGACCGCACCATGGCCAGTAAACACCAACGGCCCAACATTTAACTTTCAAAGCCAATATTCGGTCCAAAACTTGCATGTACACCGCAAACCCCTCACCAGCCACCAGATGTCGGCCTGAAGCTGCAAGAATAGAATTCAATAACTTATGTATGGTCAAAGTGGAATATATCTTGTACCGCTTTAGAGCTCAGCATTACAAATGGAGAGAAGGTGGGTAGATTACGGGCTGTGCAACTTCATCAAAGGGAGGTGACAATTGCAATCCCTGCCTTACTCTCCAGTGAGAGGCATCTGGTTAGACACTCACAGGAAGTAGCCTCTGAGTTTTCCCAATATTACTGGAACCTGTACAGTTCTAAACCTCAGAAAACCGGGGAGCAGTGGCTGTATACTTCTGAATCTAAACCTGCCCTGTTGAATAAGGAGGGCCTTGCACTTCCGGGTGGAGAAATCACCAAGAAAAAATTTGAGCTACCATATTAAACTTGCCTTACAACAAAGCCCTGGGACAGAATAGTTTTCCTGGTGAATTTTATAAGTGGACAAAACAGGAGATTAGTGATTCTCTTTATGCCGTGTATAAAGTAGAATGGACTTGCAGCATAGCGCTCATTCCTAACAGGGTGATGATTGCCGTCCTTCCCAAACTGGGTAAGGACCCACAACTTTGCAGCAGTTACCACCCCATAGCCATCCTCAATGTCAATATTAAAATGCTGGAAGCACTCCTTAAAAAGTCATCCCTATGCTCATCTATCACACACAGGTTGGCTTTGTGCATGATGGAATGTCCTGCAATCGCCTATGAACTACTAGTCACCTCCTGAGGCTGACCCAAGGATTTTCAGGATGATGCTCTAGCACTTTGCCCGACGCTGAGAAGGCGTTTGACTGGATTAAATGACCCTACCTTTTCCACACCCTCAGGACCTTCGGGCTCCGAAACAACTTAATTGCCAATGACTCTACGAGGCCCCGACCACCCAAATCAATTGCAGAGGGTTCCTTTCTGATGCCTTCCCAATAAGGAGGGGCACTCGCCAAGGATGTCCTCCATCTCCCTTGCTATTTCTCCTGGCATTGGAACACCTGGCAACCGCCCTCTGCCAGTCTCCTGACATTGTAGGGATCCCTACTCCCGCAAGTCCTTCCACACTGCTTCTTTATACTGATGACATACTTCTCACACTTACAGATCTTCACCAGTCTCTCCCGGCTCTTTTGTCCGTCATTTCAGACTTTACTGAGATATTTGGATACAAAGTGAACTGGGACAAGAATGAGTCTTTGCCTGTGTTCCACAGGACTACTATGACTGCATCAATCGCAGACTATCCTTTTAAATGGAAGCTGGAACGGATCTAATACATGGATCTGTACCTGACGGTATGGCTGGAAGGGATTGTGTCTGCTTACCTGGTTCCAATCTTTAGGATACTGGCTTTTTATGTAATAGTGCCAATATAAGGGCAAACCATGCAAAAAGTCCAAATGGCACTTACTGGTTTACAGGGCTTACTTCAATAATCACAAGTGCTCTATTTGTGGTAGTGTGGTTGAGCAGCTTAGGCTTATCAGAGGGGAGTTTTAAGCATTTGTTGTACACATAGTCAATAAATGAGACACACACTCAAGAAGAAAGCCAAGACCAATTGACAAAAGTAACACAGATTTTTATATGAATTTAAACCCCAAGATTTTCGAAATCAGGTAAGTACTTTCGGAGTTACTGATTTTGCAGGAAAACAGTAAAAATACTCGAATTATGGTTTTTGAGGTATGAGCCTTGAACAAGAGAAAGTTATCCTATGGTAGAAAAAGCATACACAGCAAACACATACTTGTGATCGAGTGTTGCAGGAGCCTTTTGGGACTTGAGGTGTTAGATAGCCATGGTGCAAAGTACTAATAGCAGTTTTAGTGTACTACCATGGGCCGTCGAGGTGCTGGTCAGGTTGGTAGCCTTGAGCGCTACCGTTAGTCAATGGTACCTGTAGAACAAAGGCTTCAAGAAGGGACTTGGGGACAAATCCGGGTGAAGCCAAAGGGGGGCTCAGGTCGTGGGGACGCCCAGGGACGCAGTCAGATGTCGGAGACCCGGGCTGTGGGGCTAGGGTACAGAGGTTCTTGGCTGGCCAGCCGGCCACTAGAGTTCGAGGTACTTGGTTGTCAGTCGATTCTGCAGAAAGGAAAAACAAGACAGCAGGGCCTCTTTGTTCGAGGCTCTCGCCGGTCCTAAAGTCCCTCGTTTAGGAATGTTTCTAGGCAGTGATATCTGGACTGGACACCAAACAAGCCTTAGTTGGTGCAAGTGCCCCGGTTCTCAGGGTATCTGAAAGAGACTATTAGTTATAGATTCCTTACCTTTAGAATTACCCCCAAGCGTCAGACTGGATCCAGAGAATATTTCTTCAGCAGCAGCCCAGGGCTTCGGTAGGTGGCGTTGGTCGACTCCGCGTTCGTCATTGGCGTCGTGATCGCCAGAATGGCGTCACGGTATCTACTAAGACGCCGCCCCTGCTTGCTGACGTCAGTTCTTTATTTTTCCGCGCCAGCCTGCACAGATCCGGAAAGATTGGTACCCTTAGTCATTTTTTGACCAGTGTTTTTCAACTTTTTGTCGATATCTTTTTTGAGTCGTTCCACTACCGGTGCACGCAGGGATGTCACATCGGTGGACCGTCTTCAACCCTTGTGACTCTTGTCACCAACTGATGTCAGTCACGGATCCGCACCTCGTATGCTTTTAGTGCCTGGAGCGCGACCAAGACCCGAAGTCGTGCTCCGACTGTCGGGCCATGAACCCGAAGTCTTTGCGGCAGCGGTTCCAAAAGCTTCTGTAGGCCCGAGAGTCAGCTCCGCTGCGCTCAAGGTCCCGTTCGGGAGGGAGGTAGCGGGACCGGTCGCGGAGTCACAACCATCACTCCTCATCGGAGTCTTTGGGTAAGTCGAAGCACAAGAATAAGGCGAAGAAGGACCGTCGCTCTTCGCCTTCTCCCCGTCCATCGGCTGGTGGGACGCAGAAGGTCGTCGTCTTTCAGCTCCGCCCACAGAGCCTGCTGGGACAACTCCGAACTTCCCTTCCTTGCCAGGAGCCAGAGCGTCCCCAGCCCAGCTTCGTGCCTTTTACGAGGCCCTCCATTCCATCTGTGGGCAGCCCGACTCCGCTGGCGCACCTTCGGGCCCTGCAGAATTTATTTATTTTTTTTCAAAAAAATGTATTGGGTACCATCAAACATACACAGCTTCCGCCTACAACCCGGGGGCCGGCAGCAGAGGTGAGCAGCAGTAGTGCAGAGTATATGTCAAGCAACACAGCTATTTAGCTGACAGCCCGGAGGTCCGGCAGCGTGCAACATAGATTGTGCCAACTACTTCAGTTTCAGAATGCGTCAGCACCCCCCGCTCCAACCCTCTGCCCCCGAATAGGAGTGACCAAACCGTGCGTGTCACTGTGTAGGCCACAAAGTGCAGAATGCGCTATTGGTGATGTAACCCAAGATCAGTGTCCGAACCTAACTCCCTGAACCCCCCCTCGCCCCCCTAGACTGCCCCGCTACCCAACTAAGCATTGCAATAAATAGGACAGTACTCTGTCCCTCCACGCCCGTGATTATACCAGGTGTGTGCCCACCTCCCCCCCCGTACCTCCCAACCCCCAAAGGTCCCCAGGTCACATGTACCCCTGTAGGTCTGTGGGCAGTCGTGTGAAAGAGTGTGTGCTAGCGTCCGACACCCTCGAGGCCTCCCACCATTCCCTCTTGTGGAACCTGCAGAATGATTCCCTAGCTCCCCCTCAAGATTGCGTAGTATATGGTAAACCGCCACCGGGATCTATCACCTCGCCCTGCAGATCCATGACGTCCTCCATCTCCTCCTGAGCTGTATCTACGCTGTCTTTAGTGGTTAAGTAAGCTTGGTAGAGCCCCCAAAAGTTATTGGGTCTGTTGCCTGGTGGGAGAAGTTCACTGTAGTCCTGCGATTGTGTGCTGCAGAATAGCATGTCCCTGGCCCATCTGCGCTTCGTCGGCAAGGGACCACGCATCCAGCAGAATGCAATCACTCGCCGGGCCATAAGGAGGCCCATATCGGCCAGGCGACGAACCGCCGGGGAGAGTATCTTGGAATGTCCCAGCAGTGCCAACGCCGGATCCACCGGAAGATCAGTGTTGAGAATCTGGCCTAGTTCCAAGAAAATGTCTTCCCAGAACTTATTTATACCAGGGCAGGACCACGCCAATGGAGAAAGTCAGCGACAGGAGCGTGACAGCGTTCACACTCAGAGGTAGCGCGGAGCCCATATCTGTGCAGCCGCTCCGGAGTATAATATACTCTTTGCAAGAATTTAAAATGAATTAACCTATCCCTTGCATTCAGCGATACACTCCTAGTATTTTGGCAGCAGTACATCCACATTGCATCGTCTATTTGTATTTGCAGGTCTCGCTGCCATGCCAAGCGGGCTTTTGATAGTGGTTGTTCCCTATGAAGAGACCCCATTTTAAATAGACGGGTGATCAGGTTGCGCGACGAAGATGTTCTAATCACGTAAGTCATTTCCGGGGGTTCTGCCATGTCCGGGCCCAAAAGTTCCTGGAATGCAACGCGTATCCTGTGGAAGTGGAAGCGCTGCAATGGCGTCCCCGCTTCCCCAACGGGAGCAATCTGATCCCAGGACCCAACCTTGCCGTTCTTAAACAGGTCTCCCAGTGTGGAGACGCCCAGTTGATGAAGGGCACGTGTAACCCCTTTCTCACGTAGCGGCGCTAGCCATACGGCCCACTCCACAGGGACAAGGGGGGAGTACAGCAGCACACAGTCCTGCGCCTTTACCAGTGCATTCCAAGCGTGGTTTGTCGTCGTTATGGAGTCCAGGAAGCCCACACGGCGAGTGGCCGGCACGAACACTGTGGCCGGGGGAGGGAGAGGGTCTGTAAACAGACGCTCCATAATCACGTGCGGGATATTCCGATCCCCGTGGATCCATGTGTGTAGGTGTGTTGCTTGTGCTACACGGTAGTATCTCTCAAAGTCCGGGGCGCCTAAGCCCCCCTGTTCATACGGAAGCGTAAGAGTCTGCCATCGAACTCGGGGTTGTTTGCCACCCCAGGCTAATTTTACTAGCGTCTGAGTTAACGTGGCGAAGAAGGCCTTGGACAGGACCACCGGAATGTTACTGAAAAGAAACAGAAACCTGGGCAGCACTATCATTTTCATTAGGGCGATTCGCCCCATCAGGGAGAGCGGGAGGTTGCACCATCTGTCCACATCTTCGACTAGCCTATTGTAGGCAGTCCCATAATTCTCCCGCACTAGTATGTCCGGGTCGGGATGTAGTTGTATCCCTAAGTATCTGATCGAGTCCTCTGACCACTGTAAAGGGTATTCCATGTCGAAGGGGTGTGTCACTGGAGTCAGCGGGAACGCCACCGATTTGCCCCAGTTCACTTGCAACCCAGAGAGGGCCCCGAACTGTACAACTTCTCTCAGCACCGGAGATAGATTTGTCTCCGGGTCCCGGATGTACAATAGGGTATCATCAGCGTATGTGAAAATACAGATCTTATAAGTAGGGAAGCATACGCCTTCATGGCGGTGGTACTCTCGAAGGGCGCATGCCAGGGGTTCTGCCACCAGGGCGTACAGTAACGGGGACAGGGGGCAACCTTGTCTGGTGCCCCTACCGATGTCAAAAGCGTCTGTGACCCTATCACCGATACGCAGCCGGGCTTTAGGTTTATAGTATAAGGAGCCTATCATCTGCAGAAAGGGTTCGCCCAACCCAAACTTCCTGAGCACTCTCGACATGAAGGGCCATTCCACAGAGTCGAAGGCCTTCTCCATATCGAGGAAGACGGCCAACGCCTTATTCTCCGGTTTCACATGTTGCATTGTCCCTAGGACCGTACGGATGTTGTATGTAAGATTCCTACTGGGGATAAAGCCAGCTTGTTCTGGTGCAACTAGCTCTGGCGTAAGGAGAGCCAGGCGCGTCGCAAGCACTTTGGCATAAAGTTTTGCGTCCACGTTCATCAGCGACAGCGGCCTGTATGAGCTGCATTCGGAGGGGGACTTCCCGGGTATAAGGAGCGTAACAAGTAGAGCCTCTCGCATAGAAGCAGGCATACTGCCTTCAGCGCAAATGTCGTCAAAGAGGGTGGAAAGAAACGGCACCAGTTGTTCTTGGAATGCCTTATAAAAGGCCACTGTTAGTCCGTCCGCCCCAGGGGCACTTCCGGACCGCATTCCCGCCATCGCCTCGACTATTTCTTCTTTCTGAATGGGCATCATAAGGAATTCCCTTTGCTAGTCGGACAATTGGGGCATAGAGATATAGCTCAGATAGTCATCTATTTGCTCTTCCATTCCGGAAGATCTGGACTTGTAAAGATTGGAGTAGTAGAGCCTGAATTCGGCCATGATATCCTCCTCGTCAGTGAGGGTATTTCCCGAACTCGACACCAGCTCTCCGACTATCAATTGGCGTCTTTCTGAGCGAACGATTTTGGCCAGAAGGGAGCCCGGTCTTTCTCCCTCACCATAGGTTCGGGCCTTAGCGTATTTACCTAGATGTTTCACTTCCCTATCCGCCTCTTCATTGTATTCAGCCACTAAGTGTTTAATTTGCTCCATGGCATCCCCCTCTGGCTCAGCCCGCTGCCTAGTTTCTAAGTTTGAGAGCTGGTTCTCCAGGTGCTGCAGTCTCTGCCGAATGGATTTCAAAACGCTAGAGTGTTTGGACATAGCTATGCCGCGTATAAAAACCTTGAACGCCTCCCACACCGTCTGGAAACTGTCCACAGTTCCTACATTGGTGATAAAAAAGTTGTCAATTTCGTTCGCCAGTTCTCCCCGAAAGACCTCGTCCAACAGAGAGTATGGGGGGAATCGCCATGTAAACGGCGGGATTCTTTTAATTGGTGTGTCCAGAATCAGGAGGAGAGGAGAGTGATCAGACAGAGTGCGTGGCAATATCAGACAGTCCCTGACGTTATGGACGAACAACTGTGAAACTAGCCAATAATCAATTCTGGTGTGTAGTTCATGATAGGCAGAGTAGTGTGTGTACCCCCCTCTAGAGAGATGTCTACTCCTCCATACGTATCATCAATTGGTGGAGGGAGAGAGAGTAGAGATCCTTTCAATCTCCTTTCAGTAATTATAAATCAATGTGGAAAGGATCACTGGTCCTGCATAACCAAGGTCTGCAGGTGGATCGGTAGGTGTCTCCCAAATAAAAGACCCTCATACACGTGTTTTTTCAAAGTCGTGTAGCGGTATATGATGTGTCCCCGCTTCTTGTAACACTTGTCCGTGCGTAATCCTTGGGTCAGTTTTTGTTTGCACCCTCCGCCAGGAGGTTGTACCATTGGTTAAAACAGTAGTGATGGTGAATAAGTGAAATAGTGCTATAAAGGTGTTCTAAAATACCCGGACAGCCAGAGGTTCAACTTTAATATTTCTGGATTCGGGTAGAAGGTCAAGGCGTGTCGCTATGGAATTATTTAGGAATTCTAGCGTACTAGACTTGTGAGGTTAAAAGTGGTCGACATGTTTCAGCCTTATCTGCCTGTTGGTCAGTCGGCTTTCCTCAGGACCATAAAGTGATTACGTGAAAAAAAGGAAAAGGTAAATTTGTAACCCGATTCGTTTTGTGGTAGTAGGTCACATTGTACCTGTAGTAAGAGAAAAGGGAGATAGTGCAACCACATTTGTAGTGAATAAGTGGGAAAAGACACTGCAGCAATGTACAATGACATAGAGACACAGTTGAGAACTATGAAGCATATTATTAGAAAAAACATATAATTAAAAGCGAGTTGTGCAATACTAGACTCAGTCACTTTCATATTAAGCGTCAACTTACTCATTCTCAGAATTCTATGCGGAATATTGTGATGTATAAATCCCAAAGTCGTATTTAGGCGCCATGGAATCATTTCTTTACAGTGCCCTGATATTAAAAGCGCTATTTACTTTAAGGCGCAATTTCATTGTTACATTACCATGACGTCAAAGGCGCTAATCAATTTTACTGTGTCATCACGATTATCTTAGACATTGGTATAACGATGTAATACCTGTTCGAGTGTAGACTCTTACTATTATTTCAAAGTACATGCATTCATTATTAGACGGTACCAAGCACTCGTTCTACATGTATTCTGAAAATCAAACATGTGCATACTGCCGCTATAGTATCTTTAAATGCACACTCTGGAAAGCCTATTCAGAAAAAGATTCTATTCGAAAGGTAGGCACTTCTAACAAAAGTTTAAAACTAAGCAAAACTCAGTACACAGCAGAGTCTTCACATGCGGTTATGCGTAACTAGACCTTATGGAATGTACCTCTACATTATGTAAGACTTGTCTCCTCGGGAACCATGGCAGTTAGGGGGAGGCTTCACTGTTGTGGAGTGAAGAAAAAAGGAGTTTAGTAAAGGGGTTTTAATACTTGCGGTTTACTCCATAGCGAAAAGGACAAGGCTCCTCAATACCTCTAGCCTTCAAACACCCATCTAGCAGCTTGTGCTGTCTCTGCCCTTGGTAACCCGGAATCAATCGCCAGTGTGTAACCTGTCTTCTTTTATTGCATAGTGATGGAAACTGAAGAGTTACTCGAGTGTTTGTACTTATTAGTTGTACTAAATTGTTATACCTAATTTTCAGATGAGAATTGTAATCATTTCTTGCTTGGAAATAGATGACAGATGGAGTTTATGAGAATGTGCTCTTTTGGGCGCTCATTCTGAATTTTCTCAAGGTTAGAGAACGTTGGAAAAATTCGTAATTCAGACAGAGTATTAATTATTTGTTAAGACATAACCACGGAACGGCATCATTCAGGCCCTCACTGTCTGTCTTAAGTCTGTGCACCCAACGTTGCTCTTTTTCAAATAAAATTTTAGCTGCATTCCTGTCCACAGTTTCGAGGGTTTCTAGGATGACCCACTGTAGGTCATTCACAGAGTACCCAGATTCTTTGTAGTGAGTTGACATTTTTGTGGTTGTTTTTTTACAGTTCACATTGCTGCGGTGTTCGCAAAGTCTTTGTTTTGCTTTACGACAGGTCATGCCAATATATCTCATTTGACACGGGCAAGTTATCATGTAAATGACATGGCTTGTGTTGCAGTTCGTATGCCTTTTTAATTTCCAATTGAAGTTGGGAAGCAGCTGTAATTCCTTTGTGGGTTTTGTAGTGTCACAAACTGTGCAGTTACCACATGGGTAATGGCCTGTTACTGGACTGTTATTCCACAGTCCAGGTGTGTCTTTCTTTTTCTTAGGTGGGGGTCTCGTGTGCACCAGCAAGTCCTTTAGGTTGCGGCTTCTCTTGTTGGCAAACATCGGTTTAGGCCAATTTAGATTGTGAGATGTTATTATTCTCCAGTTTCTGTTGATGATTTTCTTCACTTGGTTGGTGACTGGGCTATAAGTGGTTACACATGTGATCCTATCCTCCTTCACTTTGGCACACGTCTCTAGGAGTGCTTCTCTTGGTTTGTTGCGGGCACGTTTCTTGCATGTGTTGATCACCTTCTTGGGATATTGACGAACAAGTAGTTTGTCACATAGGTCATTCGCTTGACTTTTGTAGTCAGTAATTGTGCTGCAATTTCTCCGCAAGCGAAGGAACTGGCTGTACGGGAGATTTTCCCGTAAGGGTCTTGGATGAAAGCTTTGAAAAGATAACAGGCTATTCTTAGCCGTCGGTTTAAAGAAAGTACGGGTGTGCAAAGTATTGTCTTTAGAAAAGATGGTAATGTCTAAAAAATCTAAAGTACTTTCATTGGCAGTGTATGTAAATTTCAAGCATTCATCTTGGGTATTGAGCCAGCGATGAAAGTCCGTCAAGGTTTCCTTATCACCCTTCCAAATTAAAAAGATATCATCTATATATCTCTTCCAAAAGAGAATATGATGAAGAAAGGGATTGTTCTCATTCTGAACGAAGGTGCGTTCAAAGGTGCTAACGTACAACCCCGCCACACTTGGGGCAAATGTACTGCCCATTGATACTCCATGGCGTTGAAGGAAGAGGGTGTCTTTGTACTTGAAGAAGTTTTCCATTAGAGCTAGTCTACAGCACTCCAAAACAAAATGTCTGGGGGTTTTGTTTGGCCAGTCAATGTTAAAGAGAATTGTTTCAAGAGTGTCTAGTGTTTTTTGTTGTGGCAAACTAGTGTAGAGACTCTCTACATCCAAGCCCACTAAGAGCATTGTTCCTTCCGAGTACTCAAAGTTTTGTAACATGTTTAAGAGGTCTCTTGTGTCCTTCAGATAGGTGGGTGTCTTTTGGACCAGTGGTCTTAGATATTGGTCTGCAAATTCTGACAGTGGTTCCAAAATTGAATTGATTCCGGACACAATTGGTCTCCCTGGTGGTGGCATTTTGCCTTTATGCGTTTTTGGTAAGGAGTAGAAGTATGGTGTTACTGGTGTTTTTACTTCCAGATATTCCGCCTCCTTTTTGGACACCCAATTATTGGCTTCCGCTTCTTCCACCATCATGGATATTGTTCTTTGTAGACGGGCAGTTGAGTCTATTGTTAGAACCTCATAAAATGTTGTATCTGAAAGGAGGTCTATACATTGTTTGTCATATCCAGCTGTTGTTAGTAAGACTACTCCTCCCCCTTTGTCCGCCGGTTTGATTACGATTTCTCCATCGTTCTTGAGTTCAGTGAGAGCCAGTTGTTCCGCCTTGGTGATATTTTGAAAAGGTTTCTGTGGTCGATTATGCAATAGGTCAACTTCCTTCATAATTGCCTGTTCAAAGGTGCATATTTCAATTGGGACTTGTGAGTTGAGGGGGCAAAATGTCGATTTATTCCTCAGTGTTGTATCTCCTTCTTGTGTCAATTGTTGGTTGTCTTTAAAAAAGGCCTTCAGTTTCAGGGTACGGCAAAAGGCTGCGAGCTCGCATTTTGTTTTGAAGATGTCAGTTCTTGGAGTGGGGACATACCCAAGTCCTTTATTCAGGACGCTCAGTTGATCCTTAGTTAGGATTCTGTCAGTCAGGTTGACGACGAGGTTGTTGCGCCCGATCCCGTCTTGGCCTTCGTTAC
Source organism: Lissotriton helveticus (assembly GCF_964261635.1). Classification (NCBI taxonomy): domain Eukaryota; kingdom Metazoa; phylum Chordata; class Amphibia; order Caudata; family Salamandridae; genus Lissotriton; species Lissotriton helveticus. Next base: position 109,295,710 of record NC_136067.1, read on the forward strand.
ACTCCTGGTTTCGACTTGTCTTGTTTGGTCGGACCAGGTTATCCCTTTTTGTCGGGACCGGCAGTTGGACTGGCCATTCCCTAAAAAAGGACGTCCTTGTTGGTAGTTATGGCCCCCTTGTTGCATTTGATGGTTCATGGGTACTTCAAAATAAGGATTAGGCCATCCTTGGAATTGTGGGTTAAAAGGGAGGAAAGGCATATTAGGGCCTCCATTTTGAAAGTATGGTGGTCTCCAGAAGTTATTCTGTCCTCTCCTATTGCCCCTTCTATTCCGGTAGTTTCCTCTCCCACGCTTTGTGGAATCATCCCCACTTTGGTCTGAACTGTCATTTGAGGATATGCTGTTTGAATCATTGTTGGATGAATTGTCATTAGGTTTGTAATCCTTACTGCTATATGGATGTATGCGTTCTAGTGAGAACCTTTTTAGTTCTTTGGCTAGTTTTTGCAGTTTCGTTCCTCCATACGTCCAGTAAATCCAGTTGCACCAGCTCGGCTTGCAAGTCCAAGGCCGCTGCCGTTGGTTTTCTTGGGGGCCCTGCCGACCTATCCAGGTCTGGATTAAAAACCAAATTGAAGTCGCCCCCCCAGAGCAGTTTCCCACTATTGTATGATCTGCACCTCTGCGCCAAACCAGAATAAAAGTCGGGGGAGTCGTAGTTCGGGCCGTATACATTCACCACTAGTAGGTCGTGTCCCTTACCCAGACACCTACAAATCGTGTAGCGTCCCTCTGGGTCTATCTCTAGGGGAGTCAGTGTTAGCTTAGAACGTGGGTTAACCCAAGTGAGCACTCCCCTGGCATGTGTGGTAAAACCCGCCGCTACACTACAACCAAGCACACCCTTAGTCGTGAGCATTTTGCTAGTGAGTGGGAGGTGTGTCTCCTGGAGGAGTGCGAGGTCAATATGGTGTCTGCGCAAATAGCTGAGGACTTTTCGCAGCTTCCTATGATCATTAAGACCCCTTACGTTCCACGTTAGTGCCCTTAAGGTGTTGGTAACATGTTCTTCTGGACGTGCAGCGTGCTCAGCCATTGTCTAAGTTTACAGCTGCATCATTCAAGTTACATTGCAACGGCCTCACACCCCAGGGGAGGAGACGAGCGGGAAGCAAGCATGGCAAGCATGCCGTCGGCGTGTAAATAGTGTTACAGAGCAAAGTACCCATTTCTGTCTCGGTGGCAGTCAAACAAAACAACATTACTACAAGAACATTCCCCAGAATCCACCCCCACCTCCCACAGCAGACCCACCCCAATTTGGCCTTGCCGGTCCCCGACCCACCCAACCTGCCCCAACAACAACATCAAGCTGAACCGCCCCTGAGGCAATGCGCTCGGGGGAAGAGGTTGCAAGTCAGCGTCTCCTCTGTACCAGCCCCTCTCCTCGGGCGCCCGACTCCTTCCCCCCGCCCCGCACCACCTCTGTTGAATCATTGCTTATGGTATTCTGCAGCAGTACATTCCTTGGATTAACAATACCCATCTCTCCCTCCCTAGCAGCAGAGTAGGAGCAGCATTACCCAAAAGCAAACGAGGAAAGCAGATAGTCTATCGGACTGGTAACCGGTCATCCGGCCAAAAGCGGCCTACTCCAACACCCCAGACCCCAGCCTGCACTTATCTGTGGAAGTGTCCGTGACTGTTCGTGTGCCATCTCCTCATGACCAAGGTCAGCCGTCAGACGAGGAGTGATGGCCCAGCTGGGGCCCTGGTAAGTCTGCTACTGCAACTGCCAGCGTCGCCAAAGTCACTCTTGTTCATCGAGCTGGCTCTTGTCGGCATCCTGCTGGAGGTCCATCCTGCCATTCGTCTTCTCCTTCGCCCAGGTCTTCATAGCTTTTTGTAGTTCCGCCGGGTCCGTGAAAATGTGCGAATAACCTTGTCTGTTCACTCTCAATTTGGCCGGGTACAACATTGCATAATCCAGGCCCATGTCCCTAAGGCGTTTCTTGTGGGGGGTGAAATGCTTACGTGCCTCTTGCACCCTGGCGGTAAAATCCGGGAAAATGGAGATAGCGGAACCCTCGAACTGCAGGTCCCCCTTGGCCCGGGCTAGCCTGAGTGCCGTGTCCCTGTCCCTGTAGTTCAGGAGCTTCGCCACGACCGGGCGCGGTGGGAGACCCGGCTGCGGTTGTGGGCCCAGCGTGCAGTGCGCGCGCTCCACCACGAACATGACGGAGAACGCCTCGTCCCCCAGGAGCGATTTGAGCAATCGTTCAATGAACAACTCCATTTTTCCCGTCTGCGTAGATTCCGGCAGGCCCAAGATGCGGAGATTGCAGCGACGGGATCGTGCCTCCAAATCCTCCGTTTTGTCCTGGAGTGTGCGGATAAGGGACTCGCCTGCGGGCCGTGTCCAGTTCCGTTTGGGCCTCCTCCACCTCGGTGAGTCTTCTTTCGGCCATGTCGTGCCTTTCGGTGTGTTTGTCAAGCCGTTCCGCCATGCGGTCCATTCTGTAGGACATGGCGTCCATCTTGGATCCGAGCGCCGTTATGCTAGTCTGAATACTCTGCTCCATGGAGCGCAGCAGCGTCTTGAGGTCCAGGTCCTCCGCCTGCGGCTCCCCCGTGCTCGGATCCTCGACCCGTTGGGTGGAGGGGCTGTGTGCCGGCAGTCGTCGCTGCGAGAATGGGAGTTTACTTTGTGTCTTATCGGTCTTCCCCATAGTGTACAAGAGTTGAAAATCCACGACCTCTGTTGGGGGGCGGGTAGGCCCCGGAGTGGAGGGGGTGAGGAAGAAATTGAGGGAGGCTTCTCCAGAGCGATTGTGGGGACGCGAGGCGCCGCTGCGGTCACCACTGGTCGTCTGATCCGATGAGTTCAAAATGGCGCCGTCCACGAACAATTCTTTCTCGGCACCTCGTCACCGCTGCCGCCCCTCAATGTCGGTTCTCAACTCCTGCATAGGGCCACTGAAGGATGTACGCCACCCGACTCCCGGTGTCGCCGCTCCGGACTCCACTCTGAACATCCGGGGGGTCGGGTCACCTCTCTCAGCCGCACGCACAGCGACGCACTCCGGGCCCAGGATTCACGTGAGGTCGCGGTTTGCGGCCTAACTCCTGACCCATGGGCATCGATCGTCTGCCTCCGTGGGCGCTTGCGAGTTCCCTTAGTCGCCGGATCCAAAGGGGCCCCGGTGTCTTAGAAAAACTGCTGAGCGAGAAGGGAGGTAAAAAGATGAGATTTAAAGCAGGATAGTTAAGGATAGTCGGTGGTGCTGGCGGAGCTCGGGAATCAAGCGGCCATTCTCGTTGCCTGCAAGCTCCGCCCCCCCTCGGGCCCTGCAGACTTGGCTGGGGGCTCTAGGCCTTTGATGCCGGCAGCTTCCGTCCGACACCGCAGGGCCTCTAGGGATCCAGGCCTGGATCCTGATCGGTACCGGTTGACCTCACAACACCTCCCCCGGCGCTGATTCCAATGACTACTCCTCTGCCGCCTCGACCCCGGCATCCCCCTCGAGCCAAACAAGGAGCCGGACATACATCGACCGATGCCGGTACTGGCACTGACTGTTACTTTTGTACCACTGTTCTATCCTGGCATTCATTTTCGCCCTGAGTGGCAGCCAGGGGAGGATGAGGAGGACTGGGAGGGGTCTATTGACCCTCTGGCAGACCGCCTAGAAGAGCTGGACTGGAGAGACTGGTTGGGTGATGCCAGTGGTCTTGATACCTCCCCAGACCTTGGTATGCTTTCTCCCCCTACCGTGGCCATGAAGGAGGGAGCCTCTTATGCTGTGGTGTTGCCTAAGGTGACTGAGGCCTTGGCCTCGAGCTTCCTACGGTGACAGTCAGGACTAACCTCCTGACTGAGGTGCTGCAACCGGCAGTGGCCTCCTTGAAGTCACTGCTGCCGTTCAATGAGGCCCTCACCGACTTCCTTTTGGGCACCTTGTCCAGGTCCAACACAGGGGCTCCTGCAGATAGGATTATTGCCCAACGCCACTGCCCGACCCCGGGCGACACCACTTGCCTCTCCCAACACCCCACCCCTGAGAGGTTGGTGGTCCAAGCATCCACCTCCAAAGGCGCATTCCCTAACGCACCACCTGATAGGGAATCCAAAAAGCTGAACCATCTTGGGAAGAAGATGTTTTATTCGTCCAACTTGGGACTGCGGTCGGTAAACACTGCATGTCTGTTGGGCCGTTATACCCACTCTGTGTGGGATACTGTGGCGCAGGTACTGCCCCAGTGCCCGGAGGAGGCCCGGGCCGTGCTCTCCCATGCAGTTGCCCAGGGGAGAGACGCAGCGAAGTTTACCATCCGCCCGGGTCACTTGACACTGCCAATTCGCATGGTAGGACGATTTCAATGCTGGTAGCCCTTCAACGCTATGCCTGGCTGAGGTCGACTGGCTTTTCCGGGGATGTCCAAAACACACTGATGGACATGCCATTTGATGGCCTTCGCCTTTTCTGCGATAAGGTAGACAGTGCGCTAGAGCCCTTCAAGGACTCTTGGGCTACAGCCAAATCCTTGGGCCTCTCCACCACCTGCCCTGCACAGTCTACTTTTCGCCCCTTTGGTGGCTACGGAAGGGGTGCCCTGCCACGCTCCACCCAGAGCCACAGGTTGGCGCAAGCTGTTCAGCCTCTGCGCGGCCGAGGACTTGGGACCCTCCGTTGTGGGTCTAGGGGCCAGCGAGCAGGCCAGTCCACCACAGCCCCCTCTGCAGCAGCCTCCAAACCCGCCTAGTCTGGCCTTTCACGCCCATCAACCTCCAGTGGGCGGCAGGCTTCACCATCACCTCCTCACTGGCGCACCATCACGTCGGACAGGTGTGCTTTGCAGATAGTCTGAAGGGGCTACTCCCTCCCCTTCGAGACTACACCCTGAGCCATGCCACCTCAGTATCATCGCATGTCTGAGGATCATCTGGCCCTTCTCCAACAGGAAGTTATGGCTCTCTTGGCCAAGGGAACCATCGAGTGAGTTCCTGCCCAGAAGTAGGTTGTGGTTGCTATTCCCACTACTTTCTGGTGCCCAAGAAGGACAAGAGCCTGCGTCCTATCTTGGATTGCAGGAATGTCAACCGCCTAATCCGGAAGGAGAAGTTCAAGATGTTGACGCTAGCTCAGGTCTTGTCTACCCTGGAGACTGGATGGTAGCGTTGGACTTGCAGGAAGCTTGCTTATTTCTAGGTCTGGCTGGGAGCTCACCTTTATGTCCCTATGGTTTCAAGTTATTTCATCAACAGTGTCGAAACTTTAGTCCCCCAATTTTTCTTAAATAAGTAATCAAAGACAATTTAAGTTACTCAAACAATTTTAGTGGTGCTTTGAGTTGACAAATCCACTCTAAACATTTCAATCCACTGAACGTTTCAAACAAATATATCTGAACATTAGTTACATGCTTTTAGTAACTGTACTCTATGCGAGTGTAGATAAAGAGAAACAATAAGCAAAAAGAGAAAAACTGTCCCTATGCATTTCAGGTCTTATACGACCCTTCTTCAGGGGAATATGCAATACAATTCTTATACTGTTCAGATCCAGATTTTTTTCTGGTGATTTTCACATCAGTTACGTTTCCAGGCACTAAGAAATGAAATTATTTGACGTTACTAGCAATTCTTTGTACATGATTGCTTGTTAGAATTAACACTGCTTTCCAAGAAATGAGAGTGAAAAAAAGTGTTAGGGTGTGAGCGGAGTTCGAAGTGTAACCCATACTGTGTGTAACACAGCCAAAAATCCAATCGTAAAAAAACGTTGACACGTGATGCTACTCAGTTCCACCACCAATGGAGTGTGATACACCATCTCTAACTGTGCAAAATATAAAAGTAGATAGAAGTTTGTGAAGCTCTATTTAACTGTTCCAAAAATCCAAGTTCACATAACCAGTCTCCCCCATAAACAACAAGGTTTACAAGGGTCGTTACACCTCCGTGACTCAATGTCATATACTATCACTCACCCTGTCGATGAAAACTGCAGGACTCAACCGTATGTAATTACCGGGAAGGATAAGGACCCCATCTAAAGGTAATATTTCAGACCTTGGTTAAAGCTAGACTTATGAGTTAATCAGAACCACTGTATGCAACAACATCTCCAAACGCTTACCCAATTGCCTTAGCGAACGCTCCCTTTACTCGAGTTGCCTTGCTGCGATAGTTCTGTAAGTTTTCCGAATACTCCAGCTTAAACAAAAAACGAAACGGGGTAAACTGAACATCCCCTTAAAGCTCGTCAAGAGTGTTCAAATGGTTACGTACACCCAAAAACGCCTACCTCATCCAAATGGCGTGCGCCGACCTCTACCCTGGGAATCACTTCCGGTGTCAACATCCGGTGCTCAGTTACTAGCTTTTTATGCGGAAACGCTTATTGAATCCCAGAAACTTTACTCAACAACTCGACTCTTGTTACGATAACTGGGATAGTATCCCTAAGTGTGAGTGTGAAAATGCCGGTTTGTACTGTGTCGAGTGTACAATAAAACCCATAAGGAATCAAAAGGTTCAAAAGGGAAATGAAAAAATTAAATGATAGTGTTATTTTAAAAAGAAAAACAAAGGAAGGTAGTGTCAATCCTGTACAATGTGTTACATACAATAAAAGCTATACTCCAGGTAGAATGGAGTAAAATAATCATTACCATTAAACAAGAGTACCATCATAATTATGCTTGTTCGTTCTCACCTCTGAGCATTTAACAGCAAATTTAGGGAATTGCCTAATATGTGCTTGTACATTGATAAGTCCTGACATCCAGATTTTACAGTAAAACTTCCAAGAATACTTCATCAGAAGAAAGTGTAGTGCAGGACGAAGATCTTTCATTACAAAGGGCACCGGTCCCTGGAACAACGGATCCAATTGAAACACCAGTCGCTGGGTCATCTAGAAGTGTGAAACCGTCTTTTTTAGCAGAAGGCCAATCGTCTGTTCACCCACCAGATCAAATAACAGAATCGAGAACAAACGGATCCGCAGGGGACAAGGTCACAAAAAAATCCCCAGAGAGCGGACAACCACAACGGGTCACAACCAAAAAAGTAACCTAGTGGTTAACATATCTAAAAGGAAGTTAACAGTTGAGGAGGAGAGAGTATTAAACAAGGGTACCTCGTTTGTTCCCAAGTATGTTTCAAATGGACTAGAATCAGAAATTGCCCTCTTCAAATTTTTACACAAACTACGACTCAAGTGTTTTTTCTCCGCCACAACGACGAATGGCACTAGACGACCACCAGAAAAATGTAAACCCAAAAGTAAATTCATGTCACCCATCTCACACAAAATATTGGACAATTTTGAAACCCTTGTGAGAAAGGATTTGGAGGCCATCAAGTACCAGATACCAAATAAACAGAACCTATCCAAAAAAGAAGAGAATTTTGAATGACTTGAGACAGGATATCTCTATCACATTTCAACCGGCCGACAAAGGTGGTGCACTAGTAATGATGGACACCACATTTTATGACCATAAAGTGAACGAACATGTCTTGGACGCTGAGACATATATTCGACTTGATCAAGACCCCACACAGGAATTCAGTAAACTTCTAGATGAAATCATCACCAAGGCCGAGAACATCAATACCAACACGGGCAAATACTTGAGAACGAACACACCACAAGTACCACATATATATATATATATATGTTACCTAAAATACATAAGAGCATCAATGACCCTCCGTTTAGACCCATCGTGGCAGGATGTGGTTCTATTCATGAACCAATTGGACGCTTCATTGATCATCATCTGCAACCGTTGGTACAATCTTGGCAGACTTACTTGAAAGACACAACTGACTGTTAAAACTAGCAGAAGTTAATGACTCTATTGATGAAACCACATTATTGTGCACCATAGATGTGGTGGCACTATACACGTCGATAGCACACATGGAAGGCTTAGAAGCCATAGAATGGAGACTCTTACAATCCGATTTGGACCAACAGCTAAATGTCTTTTTGCTTGAGCTCTTACACTTCTCTATGTATCACAGTTACTTCACATGGCAATCACAGTTTTTCCTTCAGAGAACAGGCACATCCATGGGCTTCTCGGGGGCGCCAGCATACGCAAATACCTTCATGGCGTATTTTGAACAACAATTCATCTTAACAGATCCAAAGTGGACAGATAACCTGGTGTTACTTTTGCGATTCATTGACGACATCCTGATTATTTGGCGTGGCAGCAAACTAGAGTTGGAAGACCGGATCAAAGAACTCAATGAACGAAATCCTAGAATCCAATTTACCCACAACATTCAGGATCAAAAGATACACTTCTTGGACATAGAAATTTGTAAAACAAACGAAGGGATTTCAACTACAGTCTTCCGTAAATCGACGGATGTTAACAATGCGTTACACTACACGAGTGCACATCTCAGAAACTTAAAGAACCATTTACCCATCTCACAGTTGATCAGAATCGAAAGGATATCTTCGGATCCAACAGAGAGTGACTCTTTAATTAAAGAACAAGTAGAGAGATACACCGAAAGGGGTTATCCAACAAATATATTGAAAGATGCAGTCCAAAAAGTTGCAACAATGGACAGAATGAGACTGTTGCAGAAAACGGAAAAATCCCCAAATGAACGGATAGTGTTTGTAATGAAACATTCTACGCAATCACAGAGAATCAAACGAATCATCTACAAACGTTGGGAAATGATAGTCAATGAACCGGATTTTGCTAATCTTTTCAGGAATTTTCCAATTGTAGCACATACCCATGCTAAAAACATCAGGGAAATACTCAAGCACCCACAGAAAACTAACACTACTGATTTCAGAGGGATGAGAAAATGCCACAATTGTGGTCAATGTAACAATGTCATTGTGAGTAAAGTGTTCGCGCACCCCCACACTGGTAAAGACATTAATCTGAAACACAGTGTTGATTGCAATTCCACAGGGGTGATTTATGCTATTCTTTGCCCATGTGGTTTAACCTATGTGGGAAGGACTTCTAGAAAAATAAAGACTCGCATTATCGAGCACAAAAGCACAATACGTAATAGATCCTCCACATCCAGCTTAGCGACACATTGGATTAATGCATCACATACCATACCACAACTGAGATTCACAGTGCTAGAAATGGTAGAAAAGCACACAGGGACAGATCACAACACCGCATTATCCCGGAGAGAGACATTTTGGATTAAAAAATTGGGCACCCTGACACTGGGTGGGCTCAATGACCAGTATGAAATGTTATGCTTTTTATAGATATTGTCGGCAACATGGATGTCAGGACTTATCAATGTACAAGCACATATTAGGCAATTCCCTAAATTTGCTGTTAAATGCTCAGAGGTGAGAACGAACAAGCATAATTATGATGGTACTCTTGTTTAATGGTAATGATTATTTTACTCCATTCTACCTGGAGTATAGCTTTTATTGTATGTAACACACTGTACAGGATTGACACTACCTTCCTTTGTTTTTCATTTTTTAAATAACACTATCATTTCATTTTTTCATTTCCCTTTTGATTCCTTATGGGTTTTATTGTACACTCGACACAGTACAAACCGGCATTTTCACACTCACACTTAGGGATACTATCCCAGTTATCGTAACAAGAGTCGAGTTGTTGAGTCAAGTTTCTGGGATTCAATTAGCGTTTCCGCATAAAAAGCTAGTAACGGAGCACCGGATGTTGACACCGGAAGTGATTCCCAGGGTAGAGGTCGGCGCACGCCATTTGGATGAGGTAGGCGTTTTTGGGTGTACGTAACCATTTGAACACTCTTGACGAGCTTTAAGGGGATGTTCAGTTTACCCCGTTTCGTTTTTTGTTTAAGCTGGAGTATTCGGAAAACTTACAGAACTATCGCAGCAAGGTAACTCGAGTAAAGGGAGCGTTCGCTAAGGCAATTGGGTAAGCGTTTGGAGATGTTGTTGCATACAGTGGTTCTGATTAACTCATAAGTCTAGCTTTAACCAAGGTCTGAAATATTATCTTTAGATGGGGTCCTTATCATTCCCGGTAATTACATACGGTTGAGTCCTGCAGTTTTCATGGACAGGGTGAGTGATAGTATATGACATTTAGTCACGGAGGTGTAACGACCCTTGTAAACCTTGTTGTTTATGGGGGAGACTGGTTATGTGAACTTGGATTTTTGGGACAGTTAAATAGAGCTTCACAAACTTCTATCTACTTTTATATTTTGCACAGTTAGAGATGGTGTATCACACTCCATTGGTGGTGGAACTGAGTAGCATCACGTGTCAACGTTTTTTCACGATTGGATTTTTGGCTGTGTTACACACAGTATGGGTTACACTTCGAACTCCGCTCACACCCTAACACTTTTTTTCACTCTCATTTCTTGGAAAGCAGTGTTATTTCTAACAAGCAATCATGTACAAAGAATTGCTAGTAACGTCAAAAAATGTCATTTATTAGTGCCTGGAAACGTAACTGATGTGAAAATCACCAGAAAAAAATCTGGATCTGAACAGTATAAGAATTCTATTGCATATTCCCCTGAAGAAGGGTCGTATAAGACCCGAAATGCATAGGGACAGTTTTTCTCTTTTTGCTTATTGTTTCTCTTTATCTACACTCGCATAGAGTACAGTTACTAAAAGCATATGTAACTAATGTTCAGATATATTTGTTTGAAACGTTCAGTGGATTGAAATGTTTAGAGTGGATTTGTCAACTCAAAGCACCACTAAAATTGTTTGAGTAACTTAAATTGTCTTTGATTACTTATTTAAGAAAAATTGGGGGACTAAAGTTTCGACACTGTTGATGAAATAACTTGAAACCATAGGGAGATAAAGGTGAGCTCCCAGCCAGACCTAGTCTTATCTAGGTCTCTACAGAGCAGTTATACACAAGGTTGTGGGCACAACCAACAACTGGGAAGACTCCCAACAAAGATTTAAACTATTTTACATTTGATTAAAAAGGATTCATTAGGGTGTGCAGGCTAAATACTTACAAAGCAGCTTGCTTATTTCCACATCCCCGTCCTGCCTGCCTACCAGCGTTACCTGCGGTTCACGGTAGGCCACGAGCACTTTCAGTTTACCGTGCTCCCCTTTGGCCTTACCAGCCCCCTTAGGTGTTCACAAAAGCGATGGCGGTGGTCGCAGCTCATCTATGCAAATCAGGGGTTTCAGTCTAAGGCGGGCTTGCCCCATGCAGTCGTCTCCCACCTCCAGACTACGGCTGACCGCCTGCATTCGCTTGGGTTCCCCATCAATGTTCCGAAGTCACACCTGATCTTCATCATCGGAACACGACGCAGTTTCGGGCCTATCCTCCCGAAAAGCGAGTCTGGGATATTCGGGCTTTGATTCCGATCTTTCAGCCTCTATCCCGGGTTTCGGTCAGGCTGATCCTGAGGCTGTTGGGCCTCATGGCCTCCTGCATCCTGCCTGTCGATCATGCCAGGTGGCATGTGCGGGCTCTGCAGTGGGACCTGAAGTTCCAGTGGGTGCAGCATCGGGGGAATCTGGAATGGGGCGGCCACATGGGAGAGGCGGAGATCAGAGGCCTCTGGTCTCCGGTGGAGACCACCACCATGTGGTACTGCAACAAACAAGGCGGGGTGGGGTCGTGGACCCTATATCAAGAGGCTCTCCACCTCTGGACATGGCTGGAACATCAGGGCATATCACTGGTGGTTCAGCACCTGGCAGGTACACTGAACAACAGGGCAGACTAACTCAGCCGCAGGTTTATGATGGATCACGAATAGCGTCTGAATTCTGAGGTGGTGCAAGGTCTCTTTCGGCAGTGGGGAGAGCCGTGGTTAGATCTGTTCACCACCGAAGAGAACTCGCAATGTAAGCAATTCTGCTCGTTGGAATTTCCAAGGCAGCACTCGCTAGGCGACGCTTTTCGTCACGAGTGGAGTTGTGGTGTGTTGTACGCCTTTATGCCTATACCACTTCTGCCCAGAGTGCTGAAGATCAGGCGCGACCGGGCCCTAGTCATTCTTGTGGCTCTGTATTGGGCACAAAGAGTCTGGTATCCCGAGCTGCTCAACATGGCCATGGATCCTCCGACCCGCCTGCCTATAAGGGAGGATCTTCTGTTGCAGCACCAGGGGACAGTCCTCCACCCGAACCTGTCCAGCCTCCACCTCCTTGCGTGGAGATTGAGCGGCGGCAGTTGACGTCTTTTGACTTGTCTCCCGAAGTTTGTGATGTAATCTTGGCAGCCAGGTGTGCCTCCACTTAGATGGTATACGCCTGCTGGTGAAACACATTTGTGGCATTGTCCACACTGATGACAGTGTTGGATTTATTAACAAATGCACACAGAGAGCATCTTAGAGGTGCCCCTGAAAACGTGCAGCCTACTAGTGTGTTGACTGATTTGTGTCGACCAGCCAGCCGCCATACACAGATTTCTGACCACCTGAGGTGAGAGCCTTTGCTCTTGGAAGACGGGAAAAGGGCCTGCTCTGGGCGGAGGGGTTCACACCTCCTCTATGCAGAATGTTCATTCCAGGGCGGGAAGCTTCAAAGGCCCCATTTCGTTTGTTAGGCGACACCGGGCCTCTCCAGATAGTGGAGGTGCCCATCCCCCTGAACTGACCACAATTTTTGGCGGCAAGACAGGCGGGAAAATGTTAGATTAGGAGGTGTGCCCACAATCAGCCAGCACCATCCTAGGACGGCCAGCTGATGTGTACCCCACTTTTCAGATTCCTCCATGTTGTTTTGTCAGGAATTAGCCTTATAGGGTTACGGCTATGCCCACTTCACACAGCAAGTGGTCATATAGAGGGTGTAGACACCCTAAAAGTAGGCAGCCCATTGACTTCTACCCGTCACTCCCCTTAACACCCTTAAATTGAGTATTGAGGCTTCCTTCACCGTTGGGAGAGTGTCGATCCATCTTTGTGTTCTCCCATCTTGTGGCTAAAGAGGTGTCTGTAACTTTTTTCCCAACTTTATGACCTCATAGTTGGTAAATTCCTGGTATTAGGACACACAGACACTATGTCCCAGTAAAGAAAATAACATACTTATTAGTCCATGCAGTAAGACTCTTGATGGATCGAATGTTCTCTTTTGTGGTTAGAATAAGGTTGATTGCATGTTAAGAACAATATGTAGGAACAGACACAAAATGCTTCAGTCCTAACAAATTGCAGGTATCAAGAAATTCCAATGAAAAAGTTTATGTATGTTGTTATGACTGTGCATTAAAATACGATGCTATTAGTAGATTAGACATTCAAAGTGCATTTGTTGATAAAAAGTTATTTAAAAGCAGAGGTAAAAGAGCAATCACATTTTGGGAGTCTGTAAACTAGCAGAATTGTATAGGCGGGTGGGCGAAAGCTCACGTATAATCAACAAAGTTTTCACATTATTCAGCAGTTCTCTCTCTACCTCACCTCCTCTGCCAATTGATATATCTGTTGTAATGAGCTTTATATTTATCTGGTATTGTTTGAGCCAGCAAAGGTTTAGAAGTTTTGCAAAAAAAAGTCCACATGCAAAACAGATTTCGGAACATGCTATCAATATGAAATTAGACAAGTCCATGTCCTCTAACTTTATAGAAAACACGTTTGAAAATCCTCTTTAGATGACATTAACACGCACGTACACTTTCTAAATGTAACGGGAACCTTCTATATTATGCACAAGAGGTTGTAGGGGAGAGCTGCACACTAACACATGTAGTAGGACTCGGAAAAGCCCAAGCTTAGTGGTTTGAATTTGAGCACTAAATCAAGGAGATATTAACTGGAGAAGCCCCTCTATAAAAGATCAGTTGATGATTTCTCAGCCAGTGATGTGGAAAAGAGAGGGTTCTGTGAATGGCCCCTGCGTTATCGAGGACAGGGAGGTTCTTTTGGGCTCAAAATTGAAAGAATTTGAGATTACCAACCAGGGTGGATAGGTGGATTTGTCTCTTTACCTTTCTTCATGTGTGAGTTGTGATTTTCTTTTTGTTTTCACACCAATGACTGTAATACTCCAAATTGACTTAAAAAATAAACTTCATTGCAATGTTTGTGACCTAATAAAGGGTAAACATGGTATGAGTGGACTGAGTACATACTTCTGTGGTGGGGCAATTGCCCACAGAAATATGGGAAGTCAATCCACTCTGACCGTTCTGCTAATGTTTATGGTCTTCAAATCTGGAAAAAGGCAAATTTTTCAGAATGTTAAAATAGATACAAAATGGTGTTTAAAAAAAAGTTTGCTTTGTTACTTTATTGTCAAATATTTTTTGCTTCGCCATTCAGCAAACTGCCTTTTCTTTGCTCTCTTTATATACACCAATAACATTTTCTGTTTCCTCTTTCTGCAGCGACCTCGATTCGAACAACTGAAGGAAGTTCTTAATCGAATCCCAGAAATTAAAGATTATTTCTTGTCGACATACGATAAAAAAGTTCTTGGTACATCCGTTTCACCACAGGACTACATCCTAAGGAAATATCACTTCAAACAACTTATCCAATGCTTCATTGGGGTAAGACATAAACAGTGCACATAAACGCCTTAACATTGGCCATTATGTTTTGTGGGGCAGATGGAAAGCTCATTGTGATTGGGAATGATTGTACACATTCTCAAAGGGTTCTATGTGCTGAAAGAAGCCTGCCAAAGAAGCTTTTGTTGGGTCTACTAAGTAAAATTAAAACAAATCAAAAAAGTTTACCATGTTTTTCATGTCACGGTGTACAAAGTAGCTAATGCATTGCTGATGGCTACATATTCATCAGCTCTTGAATCTACTCAAGGTGCCAGTTTGGAACTGGAAAGTTTAGAAACGTCTTTCTTGCGCCAGTAGGTGCCTCCTTGACTCTGGGAACAACACTAGATAAGACATCATGGAGCTATATAAGAAGCCACCCCAGATCACACTTTTCCTTTTTTCACCCACCCTTCAATGCAAATTGAATTTTCTCTCCTGAGAACATTTCCTTACAGATAGTCTTTTTGCAGTGTTTTGACTGACTGTCTCCCTAAAAATGCCAGGTTTGAACCGGTCTTCCCTGTCACAAACAATGTCATTGTCAGACTCTCACAACTACTGTGTGTGGTGAATGGGGCCTAAATACTAAGTCATGTGAGAAGTGTGACTTCATGCACACCAAGATCATTAAAGAGTGGGAGGCGAAGCTGTTCATGGCGTGGGCTGCAGACAAACATCAGAGCTTTCATCACTCTGGATCTCAGTCTTTTACAAGGACTGCCTTCTGCTTACCTCCGGACAGCAAATCCTCAGAACAGGCCACTTCTTATGACAGGACACGTCCTCCAGAAAGGAGCACAGGAACCATTACAAAAGGAAGCTTGAGATTCCCAATGTCACACCATTTCAAAGGTAGGTCTTGACATCAATGACTTTGTTCCGTGACTCCGACCTCGATGTCATATCCTTGGACCCAGTTTTGATAGAGATGCACATAGCACATATTTGGCCTTGGTGACTGCTCTGGATCTAGAGCCACTTGCTCCATTTGCAGAGTTTCAATCCCTTTGCGCTGATCTTGCACAGATTGTGGCTTTCACCCAGGCAGTGTTGGCCCCTTTTCCAGTATTGGGGTATCTTTCATAGATTCACCTGCTTGAATCATTCGCCGTTGTCGAGATGGGAGTCCCAGGTACATTTATAAAGGTAATGTCACCATAGACATAGAAGTTTAAAAGGTCTAAGGCCTCATATTTAGTAACATTTAGTCTTTATTTAAAAAAGGACCAAACTTAAGAGAACAACCAATAAGCTGACACCACCCTCTTGAACCTTTCTGAAAGGAGCTCCAGTCCCTCAGATTTTCTACCGCATGTTGTGCTAGGAAGTCTCCACTGAGCTCGGCTCAGTTTTTTCCTTATAACTTCTAATTATCCTTGTCTTCAGTTTTTTTCTTGGATTCAAGGTATTGTTTCAACTATAATTCTTTTGCCTGAGTGAATTCCACTGATTTCTTCATGTCGGACACAGCTAAAAAAAGGCCTTTTTAGGTGGTACCTGCAGAAAGAAAAGGCTGCACATTGATGACCACCATAAAGACTGCCTTTTATGCCTTTATCCTGATCATAAACCAAAGGATTGTAAGATAGGTCGCACTTTTTCATCAAAGACTTTAAAGGACCGTGAGGGGAGGCTGTTATTATGGCTGCAGAGGCTTAAAGACAGGGAGGACCATGTATCTTCTGAGGAGAGCGAAGGTTCCTTAAGATCCTCCTCGAAGACGCCTCAAAGAAGACAACTGGACGTCTCTCCAGGTCACTCCTCGCAGCAACCTCCAAAGAAGAGGCACAAAAAGTCTTCAGATGCTACTAAAAATCAAGATCTGCTTTCCAGAGCGTCTACTTCGCATCAGAGTTTGATTTCTGTAAAAAAATTATTTCATAAATCCACTTCAGACCCTCCTGTCCTCCGGTGAAGGTAAAACTTGCTATCAAAAAGCCTTCCTCAGCCCCGTCGATGGCCAGCTCGTCGATGGCAGCATGGATGACAAGACCTCCACTGATTGTTGTCGGAGTAACTTTGTCGGCGACAGCCATCGCCACAGTTTGTCTCGTCAGCGTCAATTTCATTGCTGAGTCAAGGTCCTTTGCCGTCGACGATAAAGATACTCAGAAGGTCGGCGGCGAAGATTCCAACGACCATCCCAACTATGACGACGAGTGCTTTGTCGATGGTGTTGCCTGTGTCGACGAGTCTACCGTCAACAACTCTCTCGTAAACAATTTCACCCATTGCATCGTCGTTGACAAGAGATGCATCATCTATGCCAGTTGCGTCTGGAACATTAATATCAATGCCCGTTGATGGTTCCTCAACGACTGTATGTGTACCGACTACGACAACATCGTTGATGACACCAAAATCTAGATCAGGAGTGCAGGAGAGTGGGGTCTGCAATCCTATAGTCACCCCAGATTTTTGTTTTTTGCTTCACTAGTTTACGACTTTCCCTGGCTGTGGGCCTGCTAATCAGAGCCACAGCCTAGCTGTTCTCTCTCTAAATTAAGAACCATGTACCTTCGGTGCATTTACCAATTGGTACTGGGCCACCTTATCAGTCCCTGTACAGTATACCTTAGGTATCCAGGGCATAGGTGTACCCAGGGCCTACCAGGGGCTGAAGCATGTATTATGCCACCCCTGACTGGCCAACTAAACAGACACAACTGGCTGCACGACAGCTGGGGCAAGGTGGTGTAATCACCCTTTGCTTTAGATATAGTCACCTATATCTAAACCTAAAATGGACACATATATTCCTATCAGTCACTCCTATGGAAGGCCTTATCAATCCTGAAGGCAGAGTGCTTGGAATTATGTGATATGGTGCTCTGGCATGAGCTGAGCCCGTTTGCAGCTTGCGGAACCAAGTCCTAGTAGCTGTTCCATGATAACGCTATACCATATACTCTTAAGTGCATTATAATCCTCGTGGTTAAATGCTAACTCTGGTATAACATTATCAAAACATGTCGAGTAAGGTGTCATACGATTTGGAATACTACCCCCTCGCCAATTCTGACGACGGGGGTAGCATTCCACCCTTCTAGAGGGACACGACATGTATGTAACTGAGAACCCCGGTTAAAGTTAACTCGAGCCTTGGCATCACAAAATGGATGCTGCCACCACAGACACAAGTCTGACCTCCTGCTGCTGGGAGTCCTTCCAGCGAGGGAGGCTTGGACAAAGGGTTTCCTGCCTTGGGAGGTGCTAGCACCACCCCAGACAGGATTTTGTGTATTGGGTAGGATAGGCCTGAAAGGAATGACACATGCCCGGGGCACACAAGGTGTCCTGTGCATACACCGGTTCAAACCAGTTGCTGGGGCATCCCTGCCTCAGCTCTGGCAGGAAACCGGACAAAGGATAGGGGGTGTAGCCACCCCCCTTCCTGGTCCCACCCAGGGGAGGGACCTAGTCAGTAGTGCAGCCCCCTTTAGCAGGATAAAGGTAGGAGCTGGTCCCATTCCAAGTTAGATTAATCCTGAACTACTCTACTAGAAGAAACTCTGGACTTCGACGTTCTGCTCCCCAGAAGACTGAAGAAATCTCCCTTGTGGGCAAGGAGTGTCCACCCTGCGCAAGCAGGCACCATCAAGCGGCTTCCCTTTGTCGTCTTCCCTCGAGGATCCAGACTTCAGAGCCCGACGAGACCCGGTTTCCCAGACCTTTCCGACCTCAACTCTCATCTGCAGCAAAGCTGAGACCCGTGGGTGCGACGAGACACGTGGGACCGGCCATCTTGGAAGAAACTGCACTTCGCTTCCAGCACGACTCCCGAGGTAAACTCGACCAAGTGCTTTCGGGACTGAGAAGCCCCAGCCCCGAGCAGCCCCTGCACCGAAGATCAGCCCTCCAGCATCCACGAGATCTGCGTGGGGCCCTTCTGCTTGTTTGCTGCTCGACGCGTTGTCTGGTCACTTGCTGGCTGGCTAGTGGCCTCCTAGACGACGTACCTTTGAATCTTTTCTGCTGGTCTGGTTGCTCCAGACTGGCCCTTGCTCCCTTCCAAAAGAGGGGCACCCCGGACTCTCCTAGTCCGCACCAGACGCTTTCTTCACTCACCGCGTGGGTTGCCTTTGCCAAGGCCTGTTGACGCCGATTCCGGATCCAACACCGCCGACAGCGAGAGCCTGCGTGGGACAGCTCGTGCCTCCATCCTGGTCGTCGAAGACACCTCCTGGTCCACGTGGCTGCAGAGTCAAGCGTCCACTCTTCACCTGATCGCGACGACAGCACCTGGTTCCTTCCTGGTTCCACACCGGTCACTGGCTAGTGACTTTGAACACTGTCCCCTCTGCTTTCAGGTCTCCTTCTTCACCGATCCACCCTTGGATCGCACCGGACATCTTCCTCCTGGTCGCCTGCAGCATTTTTTCTTTCAGGCTCCATAGACTTCAACGCGAGAACCCGACACGACTTCGCACCTATGCACCCGCAGCCCGTGGGTGAGGTAACGAGAGCATTTCGGTGCTCAAGGGTAGTTTAACTGTCCTAGTGTCCAGTTCCACAGTCGTTTTAGTCCTACCTAGTCAGGATTGTCCGTACTCACCTTTTTCTTGAACAGTACTGTCCATAGACGTTGTTACGCATCTCACGTGTGAGTTCACACTCTGCACACACGTTCCGTGGGCCTCCTATTACTTACCTAGAGTTAGTGTAGCGTGGTCCCAACGATCCTACAGCCTCTGGACAGCTCCATTCTAACTATCGACTTTCACATTCCACTTACTTAGTATATGGTTTGTCGTGCCCCTAGGGCACCATTGTAATTTTGTGCAACTTATCGTATTTTTCCTAAGAGATTGTCATGTGCTTAGCCCTCTGACCTCATAAAGAGTTCAGAGGTGTTTGTTATTAATAAATATACTGTTTATTTTCATAACAACCTGTGTGGTGTCCTTTCATCTGGTATTCAAGGGGTTATATTGTGGTAAAACAGCTGGCTTCACATGCCAAAAGAGTTTAGCCTAAGACTGCTTTGTCCATGCTACCATTAGGATAGCTGGTCTATAAGGTTGACTTACAACCAATCACCATAAGGGTTGTTTGGACTGATACAAGGTGATCACTAGAACTAGTGAGCATCATATATCAGGCCAACTTCTCACAAGGAGAACTAAGAGAGAGACTGACACCCTCATTAACTTCTAGTAGGGTTCAAGCCTAACCAACTCATCTCTTGGATGATGACGATGATTTTGCCGAATACAGCTTGTTCGGGCTGCACAACTTGTTCAGTTCTGAGGATGTGTCTGATGATGATGATGATGATGACCAATTCTATGACCAAAATCAATACTATTCTGACCAACAATGTCAGCAGCAACTGCATCCAGGGATGGTTTATCTTCCCTCTACTCTGGTAACTGATTTACAATTCATGCTGTCTGACTATAAAAAGAGGTTTCCTACGTCTACACCATCTCCTGCTCCAGCACTTACACCACCTCCTGTGAGGCAAAGTCAACCTCTGCCCCTTCCTAGGTCTCAAATGCCTGTGCAGCAGCTTCCATCCACAGATGAAGATGAAGAGGGACAAGAAGAAGAAGAAGCGGAAATCCAGGATGTACAATCCCGTGCTCTTTACCTCACCAACCCAGTGGTGGCCCCTACTCTTTGCGAATTTCCCCCGTTAAGCCCTGACGCCTCATTAGCCCTTCTTACTGGACTGAAGTCTGGCTCACCTTTGGACCCTTGCCCGGTCTCCTGTCTTAGGAAAATAGCCCCAGTCTTAAATGGTCCTATCAACTCCATTCTCAATGCTTCCTTGTCATCCGGTGTGGTTCCCTCGGCGTGGAAAGCTGCGCTTATTCTGCCTCTTCTAAAAAAACCAACTTTAGACTCCACCGTTCATGCCAATTATCGGCCTATATCTCTCCTTCCTGCCTTGGCGAAGGTGGCAGAAAGACACGTGCACAGAGCGATCTCGGACTACATCGAAGAGAACGATCTGTTGCACAACACCCAATCCGGTTTTCGTGCAAACTACAGCACGGAGACCGCGTTGTTGGAGGTCACTGTCGCCATCAGAGAGGTGTTGGATGCGGGAGGCAAGGCCATGTTGGTCATGCTGGACCTGTCGGCGGCGTTCGACACCGTTCCCCACGAAACCCTCCTAATACGTCTCTGGGAATGTGGTCTTCGGGGGACGGTGTGGAACTGGCTTAAATCCTTCTTAGCCGACCGCCGACAAACGATCTGGGCGCCTCCTCACTCCGCAGCTATGGCACCTCTGGAAGTGGGAGTCCCGCAGGGGTCTATTCTTAGCCCCCTGCTTTTTAACATCTTTTTGGCCCCCCTTGCAGAGGTAGCGGAGTCTTTCGGCGCCCAGATCGTGTCCTATGCCGACGACACCCAACTCCTGTTTACCCATAACAGGAATGAGGTGTTTGACGGGAGCCACATCAGAAGCTGTCTAGAGGCGGTCTTCGGCTGGTTCAGGGAGCATGGTTTAAAATGCAACTCCGATAAATCGGAGCTGCTTTTTTTCGGTTTTTCCTCTGAGCCAGTTTGGAAAAGTTGGTGGCCTCAGGATTTGTTTCCACCTGCTAAGGCAAGCGTAAAAGCCAAAAATTTGGGTATTATGATTGACAATGATCTTTCTTATGGGCCCCAAATATCTAGCCTGTCGGGGAAATGTTTCGGCATCCTTCGGATGCTGAGAAAATTTTTGCCCCTGATATCCATCAAACACAGACGGATCATTGTTCAAGCACTTGTAGGGTCCAGATTGGACTACGCGAATGCCCTCTACCTAGGGCTTCCAAAGTACCTGGTGAGGCGGCTTCAAGTAGTCCAAAATTCAGCTGCCCGGGCCATTTACGGGCTCCCTAGACGTGCAAGTGCCTCTGTTCTGTTGCAAGAGCTGCATTGGCTCCCTATAGCCAAGAGAGTTCAGTTTAAGAGCCTGACGCTGACTTTCAAAGCTCTTCATGCCATTGGCCCCAAATATATGAGGAAACGTTTGGCTTTCTATAAACCAAACAGAGCCTTACGGTCTGCCTCCCTGTCTAAGATGGTAGTCCCGGCCATCAAACGAGCTAGACAGGGCGGTCGCTCTTTTCACCATTTGGCTCCCCGTGCGTGGAATGAGCTCCCGCTTTTTCTAAGACAGACTCCCTGTCTTTTGTCCTTTAGAAGGGCTCTAAAAACTTGGCTTTTTACTAGATAGGCTTGCCATTTTCCTTTGTTGTCGTGTTGTGTTGCCATATTGAAGGTTTCCTTCGCCAAAGCGCCGGGACACTCCTTCGGGAGTAGCTGTTGCGCTATAGAAGAGCCGAAATAACATAACATAACATAACAAGTGGGATGATTACATTATCCCTACACCAGCGTCGCCATCTCCCCCTCCAGTAGACTTACCTCCAGAGGATATTGGAGGATTTCATAATCTCTTGGAGAGAGCAGCCAGACGTGTTGAACTTCCAATGCCTACTCACCAACAAGACTGTTTCCTTTACGATTTCAAGGAACCTTTTAAAAGATCAGCCAGGTCTATGCCCTTTATCTACTATATTTGGGATCAGGGCATTACGATAATGAGAAACCCAGACACAGTTGATCCAATCTTACCATGGCTTGACAAAAAATATAAAGCCCCTGACAACGCGCCTGCCTGTCTCACAGGTCATCCTAGGCCTGATTCAGTAATTTCTCAGGCTGCTCAACACAGGTCAAAGAACCCATCAGCTCCACTATCAGCACTTCCAACAAGTCGGGAAGGAGGCTGGACAGCATCGGCAAACGTTTTTCCACTATGTCTGCTTTGACAGAGCGTCCAATTCCTTAGCGCTGCTGGGGCACTACAACAGACAGATGGGTCAGGCATCGCTCCTTACATCAACGATCTCCCACAAGACATTAAGGAGAAGACAAGAAAAGTTTCAGTGGAAGGCGAACGATCCGCTTCATAAATAATTGATTGTTCAATGGACATCGCTTCCACTGGTTTCCATCAGTTAGCTGGAGCTGCGGTCCTAAGGCGCCATGGATGGCTAAAGGCTACAACATTCAGGCCTGAAGTCGACGAAGCCCTTCAGGGAATCATAAAGACACTCACAAGGCCAAAGTTTTGGGTAGTATAAAAGAACACCTTTTCGTGATGCACTGGGTAAAAGCCAGTTATCCTACAGGGGAGGTTACCAACAATATAGGTATCCTTCCTATACCTCCTCCAGCCAGTAATACAGGTCGCAGTTCGCTCAGAGACAACAGTCTGCAACTGCCTACAATAAATCTTCCTTTCGAAAGAAGGCGGGATGACAAAAAGAGTCCGCCAGACATCAATGACCTCTCACTTCTGCCGGTTACAATTTCTTCAGCTCCCCCCAAACTAGGAGGCAAAATCTCCCATTATCTTCAAAACTGGAAGCAAATTACAACAGATCTCTGGGTCCTACAACTAGTACAATTTGGCCATTCCCTAGAATTTATACAGCCACCTCGCCAACACCTCCTCAAACTCTGGCTCACAAGCATTTGCGCCTATTACAGTTGGAAATAACATTGATGAGCCAAAAAGGAGCCATAGAACATGTTCCTTTTCGTCCAAGGGGAAAAGGTTTCTATTCCTGTCTCTTTTTAGTGCACAGTAGACGAACAAGTGGAGGCCAATTTTAGATTTACAAAATCTAAACAAATTCCTCAAGAAACAATCATTCTGCATGGTCACCATTCAGGAGGTCTTTCAGCTTCTAAATGGGAACGACTACATGGTATCCCTGGACCTTCAAGACGCCTATTTCCATATACCCATACACTAGAACACAAAAAGTTTCTCAGATTTGCTGTAGCCGGCAGGCATTATCAATTCCAAGTGTTACACTTCGGACTCAAGTCGGCCCCTCGCATTTTTACAAAGTGCCTAGCACCAGTAGTGGCATATCTCAAACAACATCATCACCAGGTTTTCCCTTATCTCGACAACTGACTTTTCAAAGCTCCTTCTTTCAATGCAGAGAAGAAGTCTTCCAAAGCCTGCCTGCGGCTTTTCAAAAAATTGGGTCTCACACTAAACCCAGAGAAATCAGTCCTACAGCCTTCTCGACGGCTTACATTCCTGGGAGCTATACTAGATACCGTTCTGAAGAGAGCCTATAACACAGTGGAAAGACCACGAAAACTACGGACGTTGGCAAGCTGCATACAAAGAAGAAAGTCTCTTTCAGTGCGCCTATACAATTCTCTGCTCAGCATGATGTCCTCCTGTATTCTTCTGATACCTCACTGTCTTCTACACATGTGTTCTCTTCAGGAAGCTCTGAGCACTCAATTGGTTCAAATAAACAGAACCTTCGGCAACATATTACAAGTGACCCCCACAAATGGTCAACTCGTTATCTAGCTTGACTCATCCTCACCATCTGCCTCTAGGGTTACCTTTCCTTCCACAAGCCTCTCCTCTGGTAATAACAACAGATGCTTCTCTAGAAGGTTAGGGGGACTTCCTTCAGGAACTTCAGATAAGTGGCCACCTTCTCAGCGGAGTGTACACATAAATCTCTTGGAACTAAGGGAAGTCTTTTTAGCCCTACAAGCTTTCCTGCGCAAGATACAAAATTCTCTAGTGCTTGTCAGAACAGAAAGTACTACAACAATGCACTATCTAAACAAACAAAAAGGCACTCAATCTCTCTCCCTCTCGCAAGATTCTAAAAGAATTGGAACTGGGCAATTCAACATGGAATTTAATTGACAGCGGAGTACGTTCCAGGGAAGGAAAATACAATAGCGGATTCACTAAGCAGATTACAGACCACCTGCCATGAGTGAGAGTTGAATCAAGATACTCTCAGCAGAATCTTCTCCAAGGGAGGCGAACCAACTATAGGCTTGTTCGCCACAAATGGCAACCCCAAATGCCAATGCTTCGCAAGCTGGCATCCCCAACAGGGATCTCTGGGGAATGCTTTTTCAATAGCATGGCCCGGCGTATTTGCCTACGCTCTTGCGCCAATTTCACTCCTTCCCAGGGTTCTAAAAAAGATGAAAGCCGAACCTTGCAAACTAATTCTAATAGCTCCAGCGTGACCTCGCCAACATTGGTTTATGGAACTCCATCTCCTGTCCTTACGACCGCCGATTCCTTTGAAGCCGTTTCCCTCTCTTCTCACGATGAACCAGAGTTCAGCACCTGGATCCAGGCTCTCTGATATTATCGGCTTGGCTCCTGAGTTCCAGGAATTTCAAAACTTAAATATTCCTCAAGTGTGCAGGCCGATCCTGTCTCGTGCTAGAGCGACCTTACCAACAGAACTTATTCTTTAAAATGGAAAAGATTCTGCGTCTGGTGTGGGTATGCTTAGGTGCATCCCCTCAATTCATCTCCTGGGGAAGTCTTCTCCTCCATATAGCAAATTCAGTTTTGGCTCATACTTCGATCAAAGTTCACTTAGCTGCAATCTCCCGTTTTCGAAGATCTTGTAAAGGTTCTTCCTTGTGGTCAAACAGACTGATTCAACAGTTTCTTAAAGGTCCATTCAGGATCTTCCCTCCTGTAAAGTCTCCGGCTCCAACATGGCAACTCAGCATGGTACCTACTCAACTTATGAAGCACCCATTTGAGCCGATGCATAGAGCGGACTTAAAAAATTCCTTTCATGGAAAACTGCTCTTCTTCTAGCTCTTGCACCCGAAAGAAGAGTTAGTGAACTTCAAGCATTCACAATACAAGAACCCTTTATTCAATTTAAACACGATAGGGTGATCCTTGGCACCAACCAGAAAAGTAAACATAAAGTTCCATCGAACTTTCATCTTAATGAATCAATCGTTTTAAAATCCTTCTTTCCAAATCCTCAGACAGCAGCTGAACGAGCTTTGCATTCTTTGGACATGAAGCTCTGCCTTAAATTTTATCTAGACAAAACGAAATCCTTTCACAAGACTAATCATCTTTTTGTAGCTTACAGCTTACCGAAGGTAGGGTTTTCCCTTAAGGAAACCGAGCATATCTAGATGGATCTCTAGTGCTATTCTCTTCTGTCACCAGAAAACTGGTCAACCCCTGAAATCAAAAGTTCGTGCCCATTCCACTAGGGCAGTGTCTACATCTATGGCATTGTTTGCTAGTGTGCCCCTCTTAGACATTTGTAGAGCAGCAACCTGGAAGACGCGACATTCATTCACTGAGCATTACTGCTTGGATTCCTAATTGATGAAAGATGCTGCAGTGGGACAGGTGATGCTAAGACATATGTTTCTGTAAAGGTGAGCCTTCCTTCCTTCCCACCAACCTTTTTAATGCACATTTCTGTGTTGTTTTCTTATTGTAATGCCAATATTGGAAACTATCCATTTCCTATTCCATATGGATATACATGTTTACATTTATATAAATAAATGTATTTCTATTTTATTCTCAAGAAATAGTTATTGACTATTCGTATATGTATGATTAATATATATATGACGAAATGTGCTCATTACGTCTTTTTATTCTGATCTCAAACATGTGAATCTATAAAGATGCCCCAATACTGGATAAGAAATAAGTTACTTACCGGTAATTGCAGTTATGCAGTATTGGCATCTTTCATAGGTTCACATGCCACCCACCCGCTTTCCTTGGAAGGGCTCACTTAGTACTCTCAGTTGTCTCTCTGGGCACGCACAGTGCTTATGAAAATCTGAGGGACTGGAGCTCCTTTCTGGAAGGTTCTAAGGGGTGGTGTCAGCTCATTGGTAGTTCTCTTAAGTTTGGTCCTTTTTTTAAATAAGGATTTGGATATGTTATTAAATATGAGGCCTTAGGCCTTTTAACTTCTATGTCTATGGTGACATTCCTTTATAAATGTACCAGGGACTCCCATCTCGACGACTGGAATGATTCAAGCATTTGAATTTATGAAGGATACCAATACTGGATAACTACAGTTACAGGTAAGTAACTTATTTCTTCCACTTGATTCAGCTCTGTCTGCTGCCCCTGCGAATCCCAGGAAGCCTGAGGGGCCTTCTGGTGGCTCCATCCCAAGGTGCTGGTCGACTCCATTTATCCTCTGCCTTATCTTTTTGGTGATGGCAGAACCTTTTCCAACATTAAAGGCTTTCCCAGTTGCTCCGTGTTGGCATCAATGCTAATGCAGTCTTGGATGCCACCAGTACTGCCGTTTGGATCCTTTACAAAATAAGGCGAATAGTTTACCATGACAATATCAGTGTGGTGGCAGTCTTCTCTCTAAACGGATATTGGTGACTGTGTGGCCCTGCAGAACCAATGACCTAGACACCACTCCTGTTTGTCGGCCTCACACTGTGAAAGTTGCATAAATCACTGCTGGGCATGACCTCCGAGGTTCTTGAAATCGCCAATGTATGTGGAGGAGAAAAAGCGTAATGCACAGCCAGCCTCTCTGCTGTTTCGCCATTGCTCCCGTTAAACCAAGTGTCGATGCAGCCGATCTTGGTTTTTTAAGCAAACCAATTCCTGCTCCTGCAGTGAACCAGAATGTTACCTGCCCCACTGAATGGTTGCTGAAGGCGGCCTTTCTGCAGCTGAATTTGGAACAACGGCAGACCTCAATCTACATGCTCTATGATCAGGGGTTTTAACTCAACCTCAACAATTCACATCTCTAGGCCTCCCAGTGTCACCTCTTCATTGCGGCAGAGGTGGACTCTTCCTCCCTTAAGGCCTTACCACCTTTTAATAAAGCTTGTGACATTCAGGTTTTCCCAGAAGCTTTTTAAGTCTGGTAGCGATGGCTGCTGAGGGGCCATTTTGTGTGTGGGCCAATGATCTCAGTTGATGTCATCTTTTCGATCATAAGTGGTGGCTTCACCCATAGATGACTCAGTCCACTTAACTCTGAAGAAGCTTCCAGTGGAGCTCCTTGCCACTCTCTAGGATTCATGCTGTTTGAAGTTCTGAGCCTTACATTTTCCCCTACAGGGAGCTCTAGAGGCTGTTTTGTACTTCCATCTTCACTATGCATCCCCTTCCTTCCATCCGATTCCTTGAGTACTGAGGAAGCTGTGTGAGGACTGTACACAGATGTGCTGGTCTTGATCGTACCTGACTAGCTGCTCAACCTGCCCCTCTGTCACTTCCACATAGGGCAAACTTCCTCACACATTCAAACCTTCACCATCTGAAAGAAACAGGTTAGTATTAGATTCCTTACCTTAGAATATCCCCAGGCGTCAGTCTGGATCCGGAAACTTTTGCGTAGCAGTACCCCTGCGCGTCGGTAGGCGTCGTCTGCAGGCGTACCCTGCGGCTCCGCGTCGTCGGCGTCGTGCGCCGTGATGACGTCGCTGGAGTATATAGACGCCGCCTCCGCGCGCTGACGTCAGTTCTTCTTTTTTCCGCGCCAGTTAGCGCAGATCCGAAGAGCAGTACTCCGGTCTTTTGACCAAGTGTTTGTAAAACTTAATCTTTCTACGGTGCCGGTAGGATGCCTGGGTTTAAGAGCTGCGACGAGTGCGACCGCATGATGTCGGTCACCGACCACCATCGACTCTGCCTCCGGTGTCTGGGCGCGGACCACGACGTGGAGTCCTGCGTCGACTGTCGGGCCTTGACTGGGAAAGCTAGGCGGGAGCGGTCCCGCAAGCTTCTCGAGCTCCGGGTGTCGGCCCCGCGTCGAGAGCGGTCCCGGTCCGGTCGGAGGTCGAGGGAGCGGTCGAGGGAACGATCGCGGAGCCGCCATGGGCGCTCCGGGAGTCGCCACCATTCCTCCGGCTCGTCAGGTAAGCACAAGAAGTCGGGGCGTCGCCATCGCACCCCCGACTCCCCCCGACGCCCGCGTAATGCGGCCGGGGGCTCGGGTGACCCCGCGGCCCCGCGTGGGTCGCCGACGCCGTCTACCCCATACCCGTCGGTCCCTGGGGAAGGCGCGTCGCGTGAGGAGATCGAGGCCTTCCTCATTGCTATGAGGGCGAGGTCTTCTCCGGCGGGGCCTTCGGCGCCTGCGGGCCCGTCGGTCCCGTCTGGGGGCCCGAGCGGTTCGGGTGCTCCTGCCCCGGCGCCGCCGGCGGCTCCGGCCCCGGCGCCGCTGGTTCCCTCTGGTTCGTCGCCGGCTGGTCTCCCGGCCTCTCCGGCGTCGGTTCCTGTGGGCCAACCCGTGGTACCGCCCCCGCGTGGTGCAGCGACTCCGCCGTCGGCTCCGGCTGGCGTCGGGTCACCGACGCCGCGCGGCGCCACCCCCCTTTCCTCCCCGACTCCGGACGCGGAGTCGGACCGGCGTCGGCCGACGCCGGATCCGACGCCGATGGGGCCCGTTGACCCCGACGTCTATATCGTCGACCCAGAATATGGGTATGATGACGATGAGTATGGAGAGGGTTGGGAGGGGTCTGAGGACCCTCTATCCCGTGCCTGCCAGTATGATGTGGACTGGGTAGGTGATCTGGGTGATGCCAGTGGCCTGGACGAGTCGCCCAACCCTGGGTTTGTCTCTCCGTCCCCTGTGGCGTCTGAGGCAGGTGCTGCCTATTCGGTGGTCCTGATGAGGGCTGCCAAGGCCTTGCACCTTGAGCTCCCCGTCGCGAAGGTCAAGCCGAACATTCTGACCGAAGTGTTTAAACCGCAGTCATGCCCCCAGGAGCCTCTGCTGCCGTTTAATGAGGCCCTGTCGGATGTCCTTTTGGGCACCTGGTCCAGGCCCGCTTCTGGTGCGCCGGTTGACCGGAATGTCGCGAGGCGTCACCGTCCATGCTCGGACGACCCTGCCTTTTTATCCACCCATCCCTCCCCGGAGAGTCTGGTGATCCAGGCCTCCACTTCGCAGTCCGCATTTCCGTCGGCTCCGCCCGATAGGGAATCAAAGCGGTATGACCAATTTGGTAAAAAGGTCTTTTCCTCTTTGAGCGCTGGACTGCGGTCTTGTAATACCGCGTGCCTCTTGGGCCGCTACACCCACTCCCTGTGGGATACGGTCGAGGAGTGTCTGCCGCAATGTCCCCAGGAGGTGCGGGACAAGCTCACACGGGCCTTAGTTGAAGGCCGGGATGCGGCGCGGTACTCGATCCGTTGTGGTCTCGACACGACCGACTCGCTGGGACGGGCGATGTCCACAACGGTGGCGATTCGTCGCCATGCTTGGCTGAGATCTGCCAACTTCTCGCCAGACGTCCAAAATTCACTCATGGACATGCCATTTGATGGCAGTCGCCTGTTTGGTGACAAAGCGGACCACGCGCTGGAGCGCTTCAAGGACTCCAGGGTCACGGCCAAGTCCTTGGGTCTTTCGACCCAGCGCCAGCAGACGGGTTCGTTTCGGCCCTTTCGTGGCCAAGGGAGGGGAGGTCCCACACGTGCTGCCAGCCACGCGACGCAGAACGCTCCCCAGCGCGGTGGCGGCCGTGGTTTCCGCCGTGGTGGCGGTAGAGGCCAGCGGCGTGGTCAGTCCACGCCTCCCTCCGCTGCTGCATCCAAGCCTTCCTAGTCCGAGCTTTCGGGCTCACGTGACGCCAGTGGGTGGCAGGGTTCGCCATCACCACTCCCGCTGGCGCGCGATAACATCGGACAGGTGGGTGCTGCAGCTTGTCCGAAGGGGCTATGCCCTCCCCTTCGAGTCCACTCCTCCAGCCATGCCACCGCAGAACCACCGTGTGTCGGGGGACCACTTGACACTTCTGCAGGAGGAAGTTACGGCCCTCTTGGCCAAGGGGGCCATCGAGCGCGTTCCTGGGCCAGGAGTAGGGTGTGGTTGCTACTCCCACTACTTTCTGGTACCCAAGAAGGACAAGGGAGGCCTGCGTCCTATCTTGGATCTACGGAACGTCAACGGCTTCCTCCGGAAGGAGAAGTTCAAGATGTTGACTTTGGCTCAGGTCTTGGCTGCTCTAGACCCACAAGACTGGATGGTAGCGTTGGACTTGCAGGATGCGTATTTTCACATCCCCGTCCTGCCGGCCCACCGGCGTTACCTGCGGTTCACGGTAGGCCACGAGCACTTTCAGTTTATCGTGCTCCCATTCGGCCTTACCAGCGCCCCACGGGTGTTCACGAAAGTGATGGCGGTGGTCGCAGCTCATCTGCGCCGGTTAGGGGTTTCAGTCTTCCCCTACCTCGACGACTGGCTGTTGAAGGCGGGCTCGCCCCAGACAGTCGTCCACCACCTTCAGATGACGGCAGACCTCCTGCACGAGCTGGGGTTTTCCATCAATGTGCCGAAATCACACCTGTGTCCCTCTCAAAAGCTCCTTTTCATCGGAGCGGTTCTCGACTCGGCGCAGTTTCGGGTTTATCCTCCGGAACGGCGGGTCCGGGATATTCAGGCTCTGATTCCCATCTTTCAGCCGTTATCCCGGGTTTCGGTCAGGTTGAC
Organism: Lissotriton helveticus; assembly: GCF_964261635.1. Lineage (NCBI taxonomy): Eukaryota > Metazoa > Chordata > Amphibia > Caudata > Salamandridae > Lissotriton > Lissotriton helveticus. Next base: position 109,326,459 of record NC_136067.1, read on the forward strand.
GCTGCGGCTTCTGGGGCTGATGGCCTCCTGCATCCTTCTGGTGCATCACGCCAGGTGGCGGATGCGGGCTCTGCAGTGGGACCTGAAGTTTCAGTGGGCCCAGCATCAGGGCAACCTATCCGACCATGTCCTGATCTCGGAGGGCACTGCGAGACAGTTGCAGTGGTGGCTTACGGACCGCGATTGGGTCAGGGGCAGATCCCTCTCCCTTCCCCAACCGGAGCACGTGGTTGTGACGGACGCGTCCCTCCAAGGCTGGGGTGGCCACTTGGGAGAGGCGGAGATCAGAGGCCTCTGGTCTCCGGCGGAATCCCGGCTCCATATCAACATGTTGGAGCTGCGGGCGATTCTCCTAGCACTGAAGGCATTCCTCCCCTTTGTCAACGGGAGTGTGGTGCAGGTGTTCACGGACAACACCACCGCCATGTGGTACTGCAACAAACAGGGCGGTGTGGGGTCGTGGACCCTTTGCCAGGAGGCTCTGCGCCTCTGGCAATGGCTGGAACGTCAGGGCGTGACTCTGACGGTTCAACACCTGGCAGGTTCTCTGAACGCCAGGGCGGACGAACTCAGCCGTCGGTGCTCGGTGGATCACGAATGGCGTCTGAACTCGGATGTGGCGAGAGGCCTCTTTCAGCAATGGGGAGAGCCTTGGTTAGATCTATTCGCCACAGAAGAGAACGCGCAATGTCATCAGTTCTGCGCGTTGGAGTTTCCAAGACGGCACTCGCTCGGCGACGCCTTTCGGCGCGAGTGGAGTTGCGGTCTGTTGTACGCCTTTCCGCCTATACCACTTCTGCCCAGAGTGCTGAAGAAGATCAGGCGCGACCGGGCCCAAGTTATCCTTGTGGCTCCGGACTGGGCTCGAAGGTACTGGTATCCCGAGCTACTCAGCATGACAGTCGGTCCCTCGATCCGCCTGCCCCTTCAGGAGGACCTTCTGTCGCAGCAGCAGGGGACGGTCCTCCACCCGAACCTGTCCAGTCTCCACCTCCATGCGTGGAGATTGAGCGGCGACAGTTGAGGCCATTTGACTTGCCTCCTGAAGTCTGTGATGTCATTCTGGCAGCCAGGCGTCCCTCCACAAAGTCGGTATACGCCTGCCGGTGGAACAGATTTGTGGCATGGTGCACAGCAAAGGCTGTGGATCCCCTTTCTGCCCCTCTGTCTGAGGTTCTCCTCTTCCTCCTTTCCCTTGCCCAGCAGGGCTCTGCTCTGGGCACTATCAAGGGCTATCTTTCTGCCCTTTCCGCCTTCTTGAGGCTACCTGATCAGCCATCTTTGTTCAAGTCCCCTATTGTGTTAAGATTCTTGAAGGGCATCACGCACATGTATCCTCCAACTCCGTTCGTGATGCCTCAGTGGGACTTGAACCTGGTTTTGACTTTCCTGATGTGCGCTCCCTTTGAGCCCCTTCATTCCTGTCCTCTCCGTCTTCTCACCTTAAAGACGGCCTTCCTGGTAGCCATCACCTCTGCCAGGAGAGTGAGTGAGCTCCAGGCTCTTTCTATTCAACCTCCTTTCTTGTCTGTTCATCCTGATAAGGTGGTTCTTCGGACTAGACCTTCTTTCCTGCCCAAGGTAGTCTCTGCTTTTCACATTGGGCAGTCCATCACCTTGCCCTCCTTCTTCCCGCCTCCGCATCCTTCAAAGGATGAAGAGCGGCTCCATCGTCTGGACCCAAAACGTGCGCTTTCATTCTATATGGATCGCACACGCCAGTTCCGGGTGGATGACCAACTGTTTGTTGGCTACGTGGGTGAGAAGAAGGGAAGGGCGGTACAGAAACGGACCATCTCTCGGTGGGTCGTCCTGTGCATCAAAGCATGCTACTCTTTGGCTCGGAAGGAGCCTCCTGTTGGGCTGAGGGCCCATTCCACTCGGGCCACGGCGGCTACTACTGCCCTGGGCCGGGGAGTCCCTTTGCAGGACATTTGCCAGGCGGCCACGTGGGCCTCGCTGCACACCTTTGCGAGGCACTACTGCCTGGACAGTCAAGTCCGGAGGGATGGCTTCTTTGGCCGTTCGGTCCTCCAGGACTTTCTGGTGTAGGTTGTATTGGTTCGCAGACCCACCACCGGGGTTGGTATTGCTGGGGTATCTATTCTAAGGTAAGGAATCTAATACTAACCTGTTTCTTTCAGATGAACAAGTTACTTACCTTCGGTAACGATATATCTGTAAGAAACAGTAGTTAGTATTAGATTCCTTACCGCCCCTCCCATCCTCCCCGTTCTGCGAACTGATACCTAGGGTTAAGGACATCCCTTTCAGGGCCCTAGTTTTCAAATGGCACCAGTGTTGGTTCTCACATGGCTCTGCGTGTTCTGGCGCGGAAAAGCTGTGTGCAAAGAACTGACGTCAGCGCGCGGAGGCGGCGTCTATATACTCCAGCGACGTCATCACGGCGCACGACGCCGACGACGCGGAGCCGCAGGGGACGCCTGCAGACGACGCCTACCGACGCGCAGGGGTACTGCTACGCAAAAGTTTCCGGATCCAGACTGACGCCTGGGGATATTCTAAGGTAAGGAATCTAATACTAACTACTGTTTCTTACAGATATATCGTTACCGAAGGTAAGTAACTTGTTCTTTATGATTGGAGATAAAGCGAGGAAATCTGAGCTCCTTTGACTAGTCTGCAGAGGTGGTGGATGTTTTCTTTTCCATCTTTTTAGCCTCCACTAATCCATTTATTCTGGACTGTGGTTCTGTTTTGCTTCTGGAGTCTGCAGCGATGCCCATTTGCCAAGAGGGTTTGACCATATGCCGAGACTAATCATTTTGGAGCTACTGCATGGGTATTGATTCAAGAAGTGAGGAATCTGCAGGTGAAAGTTGCTTCCCCCAGAAATTAGTTACAGAAGACAATTAACCGGCACATCACATTGTGTTGTTTTGTTTTTACACCTTTTGGTTCTTTTAACAGACATACCATTTCCCTCGGTGACTAAATGTAACACATCAAGGGATGGTGTTAATGTTATGTGGTATATCATGGGAAAATGGTTTGAACTCCATAGACAGAGTTAACTTGGATTTATTCCACAGATTCTTTAAGGTAACCTTTTCTAGGTAGCACATTTGATATAGAAATACATTTTATAGCATTAGACGTGTCACTCGACGTCACAAACCTAGCCTTGTATCTCTACTTGAAGTGGCATTCAGCATGAGAGCACTTGGCCATTGGTGTTGCCGCTTTTTTCTGTGCCTTCAGCAATACAGTATCTGGCACACTGGAGTTTCCACTGTCAATGTTTTAGCTGTATCTTTTTTTCATTGTTAGGGACATGTTCCTTTGGGTTTCAAGCTGTTCTGTGCTTGTTTTCAACCGAAGTCTGTCTTTATCTGAGCTAATCCCATTGATTGTCCCTGTTTCTTTTTAAAATGTATTTCCCCACTGACCGATCTGGGGAAAGTTTCAGGTCATTAAATAGAAAATGTTGGAGATTTTCTCTAAGACACACTCTGAAGCTCCTGTTGTGGCCGTTGTGCTGTCTGGACTTAAATTAAATTCTGAAATGTCAGTGTCTTCGGTGTCTTCCTCCGCACTATGACTATCCCTCCCCAAAACCAACCGAACACTGATTGAGAAGCAGATATCGGTCAGACTCCAGTGGCTTCAATTTCAACCCTAATGTCATTGGGGCTTGCTGTACAGCTTATTTTACTAAGGCTATACTACCCTACCCGAAAACCGACCTGACACCACATAAGGAGCAGCAATCTGCTCAGACTCCAGTGGCTTTAGCTTCAACTCCAATTTCAATAGGTCTTCTTCAGCAACTTTTATTTCTAAGGCTATTCTAAAGACTGCTAAGCTAACATGAAGGAATCCATTTTCCTGGAGATGCTTCCTGTGCCCCTCAATGAGTCTATGCACAGAATGCATGAACTGTTCAGATCAAATATAGATCCTGGTCAGATGCTGGCACAACGTTGCAGAATAGTAGATGATAATGTTGAGGGAAACATTCAGTTACTATTTTTCTAGCAGATTGCAAACTTTGAGTGGTCTTGACAAATTTCCAGAGGAAGAATTCTTGCCTCCAGAGGGGTCTGTTTTGACTGACATGAGGTACTTCTCTAATGTGATTTAAAAAAGCAGCATATACATAGTTCATTAAAATGCAAATAATTTCCCTCCACCTTATTCACAGGCACACTGAGGGGCAAACAAAAATTCAACAAGGCCCTAGTGGACCATGGCTCTGAAGTATGGTAATAGTCTTCATGCCATTCCTTTGGTGTCAAGATCAGCAAATACGTATAGCACTCCATCAATGGGTCCTCCTTATGTCTATTCACACCTATCACTCATAGTCTCATTGTGTACGCGTAAAACTTAAGGAAGGTACTACTTTGTTTGTGCTTCCAGAAAGCTACTTGAAACAACTCTTTACTTTGGGTCACAAGAGCCTTGCTTCTGGTAGTTCTGTTTACTTGCTCACTATAATGGCAAACCTTGGGAGATGGGTTCGTATGCCTTTAGTCTACGTGAGTATAAAGGAAAAAAAGCCTCTCTAACTAGCATGATGGCATAACTGCATTGAAGCAGACCTTGCAAACTGAGTAGAACATAGTTGACTCAGTTTCAGTATTCTTGGGTTTGCCAGTTACCCTTCGCTGTTGCTCAAGCATGTGCACCAAAGGAGATGTCCGGACATAGTTACTAGACATGCTGTTTGACAGACAGTGTTTGTGTGCGGGAAAAGGCTGAGTGATTTCTTGAGAGTGTAAAGCAATGTAATGCCGCTGGTTGAGTACTAGTGCTTTTCTCTCCTTTTAAAAGTAGTCACAGGCAGTATCAGAAGTTCCAAGGCTAGTGCAAACAATTCAACAGAACTCAAATGCAGCAACAGCAACTCCAGTAGGAGGAGTGGCAGAGTTGGTGCCAGGAAATTGGGCAAGGATGCTACTCTGGGTACTTCCTGTTTTCCAAGAAAGATGTTGATCTTTCTTCCAATCCTAGACCTCATGCTCTTGAACTTTTAGGGTTGTATCAATTTGTATTGTTTTAAGAGGAGTATACAGATAATTCACCTACATCCAGTGGCCGGCAAAGAGAAGGAGTTGGGGGGTGGAAAGGTATAACAGTGCATTTATGAACAGAGCGTATCAATGAAGTTTCAATAAACAAAACATGCCATGCCCATGTGCAGTGAAGTGGCGTCAGTGCTATCCTGGGTCCCAACATGCAACAAATTAAGCGTCTGGCTGTTCACCTGCCTTTTTTTTTTTTTAAACATAATTTTTATTGTTTTACTGCAAACTCGCACTTTCAGCACAGTTAAGAGCCAATACAAACTTGTACAGTAACATACCCCAGTTTTCTTAATAAGCATTCAGGATTGCCTATGCAATTAAGACTTTTCCGTTTTCTGCGGCCGTCTCAATCTTCCAGTCCTGGTGCCGTTTGTGTGCGGGCGCCGCTCTACTGTCCATACCCAACTTACCCTTACCCCAACCCCAACTCGACTACCCCCAACCACCCCACTCCGTCCCCACCCCCCAGGCGTGTCACATGTGGAGCATTCACTACTGCCCTTGGAGGCTAATACCATGAGTGTTTTGTGCAGCGGGACCAACGAAAGTGCTATGGTGTCAAGCATCCCACATACGGGCCGAATTCAGCTCTGAGCAGATAAGGTAGAGTGTATTCAAACCCGACTGCCTGTTAAGCTGTGGTTGCCTCGGGGCCATCCGCTAGGGCATCCTCAGCTGCATCCTCGGGGGCTATAAGTTACAAGACTAGCCTCTCCCAGGCTCTCGCCCTCTCCAACGCCTACTCACTGCCCGTTCTACGTGCAATTTGTAATGGGATAATTCCCTCACACTCAGCCCACTTTTAGAATTCTGCCTTCCACTTATCTATACTAGGGCCCTTTTTCGCTTTCCAATGGGTGGTTATAGTTCTTTTGGCCAATAGGAAACCCAAATCAATACATTTGCTCGTGATTTTGTTCTTTGAGGTGTGGGGAAACCAATGTAGGATACAATGTTCCATGGAGGGTTGCAAGTCCCTATCCGTTATATCCATCAGCAAGGTCGTCACCTCCTCCCAGAAAAGGTCAAGAGCTGGGCAGTCGCACAATATATGTTTATGTTCGAGGCATGTGGGCTGCTGAATTTATATCTATGCATAGATCGCCGCCTAGTGTTGGGTCCGGATGATTGCACATTGTTGTCCTGGAAGAGTCTTCGAAGTATCACGAGATAGGTGGCTCCTCCCCTGGACTACAGTGCGCATGGGCATCCCCTCCATGCTCAGATTGTTTTTTTCTGCCATCGGGTTCGGATGTACTTCTTAACTCACGTTCGGAATATCTATTAGTTACTTTTTTCGAGGCCAAAAGGCCTTCGGGACGTCGGTATTGTCTTTCGTTCGGTGCCTTATACCTCTTTCCGGTTCTTTAAACTAGACTTCGGAAGACTTTTGCCTTTCGACACCAAAGGCCCCTCGATGATCGACGATGGAACGGAGCCCGTTCAAGCGCTGCCCCGTTTGCAACTCGAAATATCCCCACATCGACATGCACCCGGTGTGCAACAAATGTCTCTCACCGGACCACGACGAGGCTAGCTGTATGGCCTGTTCCAAATTCAGATCGAAGAAAACTCTCCGTCTTCGACGCGCTGCACGACAGTCGGCGCGAGAATCGGCACCAGACCCGGAAAACATCTTCGGAGGTGACGACGAGGAGAATGTACAAGCAGAGGATCCCGACCACTCGGATCCTGCGTCGGAGCCAGACTCCACCTACAACGAGGACGAGGAACAACTCTACCTCCATGATGAAGACATCGTCGAGGTAGGAGACAACGTACAACCTATCGGAGCCGTCGACGACTCAAGCGAGGAGCTAGGCCCAACCGCACTAGCGGGGCCCCATAAAGACTCTTCCACGGCTCAGGTCGAGGCATCGCCGGAAGGCCTTAGCCAAGATCTTCATCAACGTTCTCTAGTCCCGCTTCAAGGCCCGACTAAGAACATTTCCAAAGAGCCATCGGTCGATCGGCCACACTCAGTGGAGAAATCGAAACCGAAACAAAAAGACACGAAACCGAAACTGGTAAAAACAACCATCGGCTCGACGACTTCGGAACCTACCAAGTCGAAACGTGTGCTCGACCCCTCAGGGTCAAAAGGGGGCGTCGAACCGAAGATCGGATCGACTACGCCTGTGTCGACAGTTAAACACGTCACGCTCACGTCGACGTCCGGCTCCAAAGATGGCGACTCTTCCAAAGGACTCGAGGCCCAAAAGACCATCGATCCGAAAATCAAGAAGCCGCTGTTAGTCAAAGCCTTCGACCCGAAGCCTAAACTCGGACCGAAAGACCAAACTGCGTCGAAGCACAAGAGCGTTCCTGCTGCGCAACAACGGCTCGAATCGACGCAAGGCCTCAAACGCACTGAACTGTCGAAGTTGGTCGGATCAAAGACAACGCCTCCATCGAAGCAAGTCAGTCCGTCACCGATGCTTCCGGCGCCGATAAAATACGGGCTGCCCCCGACAGCACGGCCTAAAACTGTTAAACACCCACAGGCTACCGGGTCTTCCAAGTCATCATCAGTAGCCGCAACCACTCAGCCTCGGTCGGAGGACATTATATTCCAGCCACCGTCCCACGACAACCAGTCGAAACTATATATCGACTCAGAATCAGGTCGACTCACCGTTTATAAGCGTAAAATCATGCCTGAAACGCCTATGGAACATTATAAGATACCGCTGAAGAAAAAGAGAGACTCTACCACCTCTCCTATTCTTTTTGAACCCATTCAAACATATAGTCAGGACTATACCTACTCTCCCTCACATGTCACTGAGGATGTGGAGGAAGGGGACAATGAGGACCAGTTTAACTATCCCATTGACACGGATCAAGATGAGTCCCAACCATGGGCTGACACTGTGGACCCTGATGAGCCACACATCACCCCTGACACTCATTCATATGCTATCAAGCCTTCACCTACTGAAGATACTGCTGCGTTTAACGCACTCATTGAGAGAGCGGCACATAACCATGATGTCGACATGCATGCCGACCCCCGTAGAGGAAGACTTTCTTTTTGATACATTCTCAACATCGGAAAGGTCGATTAAAAACTCTGCCTATGCTCAAGGGTGTGCTCAAACTTGAAAGTGTCATTTTTAAAGAGCCCACTAAAGCTAGGGTGGTGAACCCAAGAATTGAGAGGAAGTACCGGCCTGCGCCAGTGGACCTTACCTACATCAAAGGACAACTCCCACTGGTCTCCTTAGTGGTGGCTAATGCTCGCAAACGAGCAAACTCTCAAACAACGGGTGATGCTCCTCCTCCAGACAAAGAATCCAAGATTTTGGAGGCCTCTGGGAAACATGTGGCAGCTCAAGCTGCTAATCTTTGGAGGATCTCCTATACACAAGCACTGTTAGCAAGATATGACAGGGCACACTATGACACGTTCGAGCAGCTAATGCAACACCTGCCAGATACTTATAAGGAGGGAGCAGAAATGCTTATACAAGAGGGGAAGTTGATCTCCAATGCGTCCATTAAGTGCGTGTTAGATGCAGCTGACACAGCAGCTAGGGCCATAAACACTAGCGTTATGCTCAGGATGCATGCCTGGCTCCGCATCTCTGGATTTAAGTCAGAAATCCAGACTACCCTACTCAATCAGCCAGTTAACCCTGACTTCCTGTTTGGTCCAGAGGTAAACACTACTCTGGAAAAGATCAAGAAGGACACCGAAACTGCGAAATCCATGGGAGCTCTGCAGTCTCAACAGTTCAGGGGCGGTTCCTTTCGTCGCTCCGGTAACAGGGGAGCTTCCAGAGGACAAGCGTCGCAACAAGCCCAATACACCAAGGGAGGCACACAAGCCACCTATAACAAGAACAATAGAGGTGGATACCGTGGGAACCGCACCAAGGGCAGAGGACGTGGAAATAATAATGCCAGATCCTCCGCCACTAACAAACCGTGACGTCTTGTCACTGCCCCCCGACCATACAACACCGGTCGGGGGGAGATTACAGCAGTTCCTGCCAGTCTGGGAAAGCATTACCACAGACAGGTGGGTGAGACAACTTATACAACACGGTTATTGTCTAGAACTAACCTCCACCCCACCCAACATACCCCCAAGGCACCGTACTATGTCCGCCGAGCACATGGACTTATTGCAGCAAGAAGTCATATCCATGCTGCAAAAAGGGGCCATAGAACTCGTGCCTTTAGAACAACAGGGTACAGGGGTGTATTCACTGTACTTCTTAATCCCAAAGAAAGACGGGTCTCTCAGGCCCATTCTAGACCTCAGACCTCTAAACCAATACATCCTATCAGAACACTTTCACATGCTCACTTTACAGCAAGTTCTGCCGTTGCTCAGACAGGGGGATTTCCTAGCAACCATAGATCTGAAAGATGCCTATTTCCACATTCCCATTCACCCCAGTCACAGGAAATATCTCAGGTTCACCATCAACAACCAGCATTACCAGTTCAAGGTCCTGCCTTTCGGGTTCACTACAGCCCCCAGAGTGTTTACAAAGTGCTTGGCGACAGTGGCCGCGCATCTTCGGGGACAACACATCCATGTCTATCTGTATCTAGACGACTGGCTTGTACAGGCAAAGTCAGCCCGGCAGTGTGCCAGCCACATGTCCCGCACAATTCACCTCCTACACAGTCTGGAATTTTCGGTAAATTACCAAAAGTCCCATCTTGAACCCGCACATGTACAGCAGTACCTAGGCGCAGAAATAAACACTCTAGCTGCCACAGCGCAACCAAACTCAGCAAGAGTCAACAGCATGCAAGTGTTGATTCAAAAATTCAGGCCACAACACTCACTCCCAGCGCAGGTGTTCATGCAACTAATAGGCATGATGGCCTCCTGCATCTTTATAGTCCCTCACGCGAGGCTACACATGCGTCCGCTTCAGGAATGCTTGGCACGCCAGTGGAACCAGGCTCACGGACAGCTAAAAGACCTAGTGTTGGTGACCGGTCGTGCATACAACTCTCTGCATTGGTGGAACACACAAAACCTTTGCAGGGGACGACCGTTCCAAGAGCCGATACCACAGGTAGTGCTAACAGCGGACGCATCTCTCCAGGGCTGGGGAGCTCATGTCCTCCATTATACTGTGCAGGGACTGTGGACTCCACAGCAGCAAAGATTGCACATCAACCTACTGGAGCTGATGGCAATCTTCATGGCAATGAAGGCATTCAAGTTGCATCTCTGCAACAAAGTCGTGCTGATCCGGACGGACAACATGACTGCAATGTATTACATCCAGAAACAGGGAGGAACACACTCTCCACAACTGTCACACCTAGCACAGTGCATGTGGAAGTGGACCATTCAAAGGAACATGTTCCTCATGGCGGAACACCTCCCAGGCAAGGACAACCAGATAGCGGACCTGCTCAGCAGACACAGCCATCAGATGCACGAGTGGGAAATACATCCCTCAGTGCTACAACCATATTTCCAGCAGTGGGGTCATCCAGAGATAGACCTATTCGCCACACAAGAAAACGCAAAATGCCGCACCTTCGCCGCCAGGTTCCCACACCCGCAGTCTCAGGGAAATGCGATATGGATGAACTGGTCGAACAGATTTGCGTACGCTTTTCCTCCGGCACCACTCATACCGCTGGTAGCACGCAAACTGAGGCAGCACTCCATGACACTCATCCTGGTTGCTCCAACGTGGGCGAGGCAAGCATGGTACACCACGTTCCTAGAACTTTCAGTGGTGCCCCACCAGCGCCTAAAACTCACACCCAGTCTCCTCATTCAGAGCCATGGAGACATTCAGCACCCAGATCCGCAGCAGTTGAGCCTTGCAATATGGCTCCTGAGGTCATAGAGTTTGGCTACCTAAACCTGCCTCCTGACTGTATGGACATCATCAAAGAGGCTAGACGACCTACCACCAGGGCCTGCTATGCGGCGAAATGGAAGCGTTTTGTTATCTATTGCACCAATAATAACATAAATCCACTTGATGCTTCCACGCAAAACATTATATGTTATTTGCTGCACCTATACAGGTGGAATCTAGCGTATAGTTCCATCAGGATACATTTAGCTGCAATGGCGGCTTATCTTCAAAATAGACAGCACCTGTCCCTTTTCAGGGTACCAGCCATTAAAGCTTTTATGGAGGGACTGAAAAGGGTCATTCCTCCACGACACCCGCCTTCGCCTGTCTGGAACCTCAACATAGTCCTCACCAGGCTCATGGGCCCACCATTTGAACCTCTTCACTCTTGTGAGATACAATTTCTCACATGGAAAGGGGCTTTTCTGGTGGCGATCACGTCGCTAAGACGGGTTAGTGAGCTGCAAGCCCTCACTATTCAGGAACCTTTCATTCAAATTCATGCTAATAGGGTAGTGCTACGTACCAACCCTAAATTTATGCCCAAGGTAGTCTCACAGTTCCACATTAACCAAACTATTGAACTACCAGTATTCTTCCCAAATCCTGATTCAGTGGCAGACAGAGCACTACACACACTAGATGTTAAAAGGGCTCTCCTGTATTACATAGACAGAACTAAAGATTTCAGGAAAACTAAACAACTGTTTGTTGCCTTCTCTCCACAGCACAAGGGCAACCCGCTTTCCAAATCGGGTATAGCCAGATGGATTGTTAAGTGCATCCAGATCTGTTATCAAAAGGCTAAACGCACATTAACAATTCCCCCAAGAGCGCATTCCACACGCAAGTTAGGGGCATCCATGGCTTTCCTAGGTAACATTCCTCTAGAGGATATATGTAGAGCAGCCACATGGACCACCATACACACATTCACCAAACACTACTGCGTGGATGTACACTCCAAACAGCAAGCTGCTGTAGGTCAGGCTGTTCTCAGAACTCTTTTTCAGACTGCTGCAGCTGGCACGGGCAACCGCCGTTAAGGAGGGTACTACTATTTATTCTATGCATAGATATAAATTCAGCAGCCCACATGCCTCGAACGGAATATGCTACTTACCAGTATGCATCTCTTCTTGGCATGTAGGGCTGCTGACATTTATATCGCCCGCACTCCTCCCCGGTGCCTGTCGCAGCTGTAGCACTCAGAATTATTCTCAAGCATGGTCATCACTTACTATATCACACTCCACCTCTGCCACAATGGCGAAAAACAACCTGAGCATGGAGAGGATGCCCATGCGCACTGTAGTCCAGGGGAGGAGCCACCTATCTCGTGATACTTCGAAGACTCTTCCAGGACAACAATGTGCAATCATCCGGACCCAACACTAGGCGGCGATCTATGCATAGATATAAATGTCAGCAGCCCTACATGCCAAGAACAGATGCATACTGGTAAGTAGCATATTCCAATCTTTTTCAGCTATTGCGCACCATGGGCAGGACGCTGGCTGGGTCGGGAAATATTTGTGCAAACGGGCTGGTGTTAGATATGCTCTGTGGAGGATGTGAAAGTGCACTAATTAAAATCTCGCGTTTCTTGTGCTTTTCCAGGCCCTCTCTACAATCCCGCTCCATCTGGGATGTCCCTCCCTACGTCTGCTTCCCATTTAAGCTTCAGGGCTGTCATGGGGATAGGGATTCTAGTGTCACGCGCCTATAGAGACATGTCACCGCTTTTATGGTGCCTGCTGCCATCACTACATATTGGCACCCCATGGAAGTGAGTGGCTCTGTAAGACCCATATTCCAGTGTTTTCTGATGGCTGTCGTGAGAGCAGTGTATTGCAGAAAGTCACCGCCTGGTAGGTCATATCGGGCCCGTAGGTCGTCAAATGGTATCAAGGCTCCCTCCTCATAAAGGTCCCTCATTGTCGCTAATCCCTGTTGTTCCCAGGTCTCCAATCTCTGCCAATTGCCCCCATGTGGTAGGGCCCTGCACATCTTCAGAGAAATTTTAGATGCATAGGGGGTCCCTATAGCCATTCGTCGCACGTACCTGTTCCAGCATTTTCTGTGCCAAACTCCAGGGTAAGGGGTGTGGTCCCGAGCGGGAGCCGTTGAACCATGCGGGATAGTACCATCAGGGGATCCCACATCTCTCCCGGTCCTCCCTCGTCTCTGGTGGCCCGCGCCACCCACTGTGTGAGCCACTGAAGCTGGGCTGCTAGGTAATACATTTCATAATCCGGGACCTCCAGCCCTCCCTCCGCGTCTCATGAGTGTGTCTAGGGCCACTCTGCGTCTGCCCTTACCCCACAAAAAAGAGGTGATCATCGCTCTGAGCTGTTTAAAATAGGCTGCCGGAACCCAGACCGGCAGGGCTCTGAAGAAGTATAGTAGACGTGGTAAGGTCACCATTTTAAGAAGCGCCACCCGTCCCGCCACTGATAACGGCAAGGTTCCCCAGAATTTAAAGTTAGCCCTGGCCCTGAGTGCCTTTCCTTTTATTATTTATTTAGTTATGTTAACATCTTTATTCACTGTTTTTTCTATTTTACCCCCCCCCCCCCCGATGAATAAACGAAATAAGATGGTCACATAATCAGTCCTCAAACAATTCATGGCAGTATACAACATCCTAAACCTCTCAGCTAGTACTCGCTATAATATATACAAACCAATAATTATATAGAGTAGACACCAACCCTACGTGGTCTTGAATCCACTGGAGTAGTGGTTCCCATATCATCATGCCCCTTTTTCTTTTGTTGATCCCTTTATTTTTGTAGATGGCCACCTCAAGGCTACATGTCGCGAGTAGCCTAGCCCTCCATTGTGAAAAAAACGGTGGATTTTGGTCTAACCAAGATGAGGCTATGCAGAGTCGAAAAACAGCCATAGCCACGAAGATCAGCCCCAGCATATGTATAGGTCGGTTATAGTTTGCTACCCCTAAAATGATCTCTTCTGTTGAAATGGTAATTCTTGTTCGGAGTACCTCTGATAGAAAACCGGATATTTCTATTATCAGATTAGATAGTGTATTGCATTAAGCGAACATGTGTATAATGAAGGCTTTATATAATGAACAGCCCGAGTATGTGGTTCCCTTTCCGGTCCCCCATTTGGCAATTTTTTAAGGGGGATAGTACAGGGATTTTTTTTTTTTTATAAAATTGGGCTTGCAGTTTTATAGACATTAGGTAGGTTTGAAATAATTCATACGCGTGTGCGGGGGTTGATGGCTGTACACTTAGTTTGGCCTGCCAGACTACTAATTGTTTATCCTTGTCGTCTGGAAAACCATATTCAGTGCCACATAGATTTTCCTGATTTTAGGAGTGGGCTTTCTACATAGATTCTCTATAGTTTGGCTGGTTTGACATTTTAACCGACCCCCCGCCCCCCCTTTCTTTAATAAAAAATCTCTGACCTGTAAGAATTTAAAAAAGTCCCTGTGACTGTCGTATTCGATGTGTAGCTCTGCAAAACTCTTGAGTCCGTTTGGTGAATAAAAACAGCCGAGCTGTCATATCCCTGCCTCTATCCACCTAGCCATACATCCATCCTGGAAAATCTCAGGGAGATCGTTCTTGCTACTCACGGGGGTGTAACATGAGTAACGACCCAGCAATTTTTGTACATTGCTCCACACTTTGTATATACTAGAGATGGTCTTAAATTTGACTTTCTTAAAATAGCTGTCATTAACATGTCGCCATAGGCACCCCTCACACCCCTCACCCAGGATTATTTCTTGTGGAGTCGGTATAAGATGGTCGCTAGGTTCTTTGGAGATAAGTGTCACACAATATTTCACCACAGTTGCCCAATAATATAGTTTAAAGTTGGGCATTGCTAGTCCCCCTCTTTCTTTAGGCAACATAATCCATTTAAGAGCCCGACGGGGTCTCTTAAATCCCTAAATAAATCTTGAAAACAGAGACTCAATAGTTTTAAAATACTGGGGAGAAAACTCCAGACATACTGCCCGAAAAAAGTACAAAAATCTGGGCAGGAAAAGCATTTTAAATACATTGCATCTGCCACCCATGGTCAAATGTAGATTATCCAATCGAGCCAGCTCTTTTTTTTTTATAACAGATCAGTGGGTCCAGGTTGATGCCAACATTGTTTTACATTTTTGCGCTTATGTTAACACCCAGGTACATTGCATGATCTGTGACCCTGCTATCTCTCATCCTGAGTTTACCATTGAGGACAAGATGGGGTTTACCGGAATTTAGCTTGTATCCAGAAACACTTCCGAACCGCTGCGCCTCCTCCTCTATCACATTAATAGCCCTATTAGGATCGCTGGTGACCACTGTGACGTTGTCGGCATATGCTAGGGGTTTTGTGTCATGATTATGTACTCAATAGGTGGTATTAATGCATGATTTTCAAGTCTCCGAATAAATGAGTCAATATAAATTGCGAATAGGAGAGGTGAGCAAGTACACCCCTGTCTTGTCCCCCTAGTGATAGTAAATTTCTCGGACATGGTCCCATTAATCAAAACGCTGGCA
The DNA here is from genome assembly GCF_964261635.1 of Lissotriton helveticus. NCBI lineage: Eukaryota > Metazoa > Chordata > Amphibia > Caudata > Salamandridae > Lissotriton > Lissotriton helveticus. The sequence continues at coordinate 109,341,897 of NC_136067.1, forward strand.
CCTGGATTGATGTATAACCCTTGGGTGGCTTTTATGAACCCCTTGGTGATTCCACAGCAGGACATGGCTGCCCACAGAAATTTCCAGGAGACCCTATCAAACGCTTTCTCCACGTCAAGCAGAATGAGCGCCATAGGGTCTACTGTCGTCTCTGCATAGTCAAATAGGGAAATCACTCTTTGCACATGATCTATTGTTGACCTCCCTGGGATAAACCAGTGTTGGCGAGCTGACGCAATTTTGTATATGATTGGTGCCAATACATTTTTGAATCACCGTTTATTAGTGTTATAGGACGGTAAGATCCCATTTCCAGGGGGTCCTTGTTCTTTTTCTGGAAAACCATGATTTTAGCGACCAACCAAGAGGCAGGTGGATTCCCCCCCTGAAATATAGAGCTAAATAGTTCCAGCACGACTGTTTTAAGTTGATCTGCAAATTTAACAAAAAACTCTGTTGGGATCCCATCCATACCTGCTGCTTTGCCCATAGCCAGCGTATTCATGGAGAGGAGTATTTCATCCCAGCAAAGAGTATTATCTAGACAATCTTGATCTTCTTTCTCAAAGCAATTACTCACAATTAGATCTAAATATACTTTAGGATCCTCCTGCCTTCCTTCTGGTACTTTATACAGCTCTTGATAACATTTTTGAAATGATGCTCTAATTTCAGATGATTCCGATCTCAGCCCACCTTCTAGATCCTTGATTCCCTTTATTACATTAGCTGATACCTCCTCCCTGGTGCGAACGGCTAACTGATGACCGACTTGTTCGCTGAGCTTGCATGTTTTTTCCCTATAGATTGTGGCTTTGGCTATGGCTTTTTCCGTAAAGATCTCGAATATGAGATTTCGGTCAATGTCTACCCGTGCCAATTCGTCATTCGTTACCCGTCCCTCTTGAGTAGCACTAATCAGATCTTCCTCCGCTTTGCTCAAATTCTGAAGTAGTGTTGCCAAATGTGTTTTCCCCTCTCAGTTGGCCCTAACTGAAAACTGGAGCATTTCTCCTCTGATACCAGCTTTCAGGGTGTCCCAAACCACCTCGATAGGTACACTACCCATGTTATACGTTAAGAAAATCGGGATCCACTCCTTCAGATGTTGGCAGTATTTGTCATTCTTTAAAAACGCCCATTCAAAAGTCCAGGTCCTTACTATGGGATTGCTTTTATTGCATGCTAGATCTAATTCTAATGGATTGTGGTCCGATAATACCCTCTGGAGTTTTCCTACTATGCACGTAGCTTTCAGGGAATTGGAGATAAACATGTAATTAAGTCGTGCATGGCGGGAATGTGGATAGGAGTAATATGTAAAGCCAGGATCCCCAGAGTGTTTTAATTGCCAGCTGTCGATCAGCCCATGTAGTACACAAAAATCTTTAAGAGCCCTAAAAACTCTTGGTTTCCTCCCTTGATATTTATATTCTGGGCCCATCGACCAGTCTCCTGGCAAGTGTAAGTTAAAGTCCCCACATACGATTAAGGGCAGGGGCCAGTGTACTAATTCATTAGCGACACTGACCAAGACATCTGGGTCATCGCTAACGTTGCCATAGATAGTGAATAGTGTCATCTTATTTTCCCCGTTATTATAATGACATTCGGTCATGGCCCATCGTCCAAATTTGTAGGACAATGATCTTATGAATTGAAGCCCCCCCCTTGCTAAAATAGCCACCCCTCTTGTTTGTGCCCCCTGCGTTGAAGCGATAATAAGTTGGTACACTAATATTTTAAGTAGATACTGTTGTGACCCCTCAATGTGTCTCCTGCAGGCATACTATATTAGCCTCCATTGCTTGCAGTCCCATAGCCACCTTCTGTCTCTTCTTTGTATCATTAAGACCACATATATTTATCAATATAATTCTTAACCTTGCCATACTATTATTTGATCAGTCGTCAGTTGTTTACTATAATAATATTGCTGCCAGCTAAGCACTTTTCCTCCCATTTTCTTAATGTTGTGACCCCTCCACGCAGCATCTATTTCCACCCATCTTTTGCTTAAATTCTCTCGGTCTTCCCCCCCTTCCCCTCCACCCTCCACCACTTTTCAAGCCGCCAGGCTCAATCCTGAGCCTGTTATAGCGTCTGACCAACCTCACCCACACTCCACGCCACTCCTTCCCTCCTGCCCATATATGCAAACAGTGCCCTAGCATGTAGCCTAAATTTTCTCATCCCACCTAACAAAAAAACACAGATTCCTGAAATAAGAGAGAAAGAAGAAAAAGAAAAAAACAGGGTAAGAAATATAGGTCGGATACAGGAATAACTAGATTGACAGGCCGGAGAGTACAGGGTTCATATTGCTAGCAGGCTAATACCTCAAAGTATCCCAAAAAAAAAAGAGCTACCTCCGTAGTCCAGCAATAGTCTAGCTTTTATCCCCCAAAAAATAAGTGGTTGTTTCCTGATCCCCCCCCCCCCCGTGTTCCTTGCAATTTTATCTTTCAGTGCTTGTTCTGCCTGTATCTCTGAAGTAAAAAACAAAGTGCGACCCTGTGACACTTACTTTCAGTTTGGCCGGGTTCTGGAGTAAGGCAAGAGCCCCTGCCTTCTGGACGGGTGTAATCAGTTGTCGTAGTCTCCATTGCCTTTCCACCGTGCAAAATCTGGTTTTGTGAAGAATGAAAAGCTCTCCCAGTTCCTTTTTTTAATTTGGCCGGGCAAGATCATATACTGCCTTTCGCAATAAGAAATTGCCAAAAAAGATCAGATTAACTCTGGGGAAAGTATGATTCGTACATGGTCGTTTAGGGAGTGAGAGTGGGAATCTATGTACACGTTGGATCTCTTTGTCCCAGTCCCCTGTGTTAATTCGGGAAATGCGTTTTAAACAAGTTAATAATAAATGCCTGTATGTCACTTCCTTAACTGTTTTCGGGGATCCCAAGAATTCGGAGGTTATTCCGGCGTTGGCGGTTTTTGGCCTCTTCGAGCTTCCACATGATGTCAGTAACCGCATTTCCTTGTGACGTAACCTGGGTTTTCAGGGTGTCCACTGTACCTTCCAGTATCTCTGTTCGGCTCTCCACCATGCTCATTCTTTCGGCGATTTCTGTGCAGGTCTTACCGATTTTACTTACAGAACCCTGTAGCTTCTTCGCTGCCACACAGGCAATCGATTTTCCGATTTGACCACGTTCTGGAAAGTTCTGGGTGGCAATCAGATGATGTCGTGAAGCTTGTCTCCGCTGCCACGTGGACCAGGAGGTGTCGACGACGACCAGGAGCTGGGCACGGACTGTCCCACGAAGGTTCTCGCTGATGGCGGTGTCGGTTCTCGATTTGGAATCAACAGGCCTTGGCAAATGCAACCCACGCAGGAATCGAAGATGGCTTCTGGATCAGACCAGCAAGGTCTGATGGGCTGCTCCTTTTCAGAGGAGCAAGGGCCAGTCTGGAGCAACCAGACCAGCGTTGAAAATTCAAAGGTTCGTCTTCACAGAGGCCACTAGCCAACGGGCAAGTGATTGGACAGACGCGTCGAGCAGGAAAATGCAAAAAGGCCCCACGCAGCACTCGGTGAGTGTGGAGAGGTGATCTTCGGTGCAAAGGATGCTCGGGGTTGGGGCTTCTCAATCCCCAATGCACAGCTTCGAGGGTGCCTCAGGAGCTGCACAGAAAGCACTTCGCTGGCTTTCCAAGATGGCCGGTCCCACGTCTCTCGTCGCCTCCACGGGTCTCAGCTTTGCTGTGGCTGTGGATCGGGCTGTTGGATGTCTGGAAGTCCGGGTCTTGTCAGGCTCTGTCGTTCGAGCTCCGGCAGGAGCAACGATAAAGCAAACCGTTGAGTGCTTGATGGTGCCTTGACCCCAAGGGAGATTCTTAAGTCTTCTACGTCGAGTAGGATGTCGAAGGGTCCAGGGTTTCGTATCAGAGTTTGTCAGGATTATCTAAAGTCTAAGGACACAGCTCCTACCTATATACCAAATCTAGGGGCTGGATTACCTGCTAGGTCCCTCCTATGGGTGGGACCCAGGAAGGGGGTGGTTACACCCCTTTCCCTTTGTCCAGTTTTGCACTGGGGCTGGAGTGCCCCAGCACCGGTTTGAACTGGACTATGCATGGGACACCTTGTGTGCCCCAGGCAGTGTCTCGTTTCATTCAGCCCTCCCTGCCCCAATCCACTATCTCCTGTCTGGGGTGGTGCTAGCACCTCCCTGTGACAGGAAACCTATTGTCCAAGCCTCCCTTGCTGGAAGGGCTCCCAGCAGCAGGAGGTCAGACTTGTGTCTGTGGCAGCAGGATCCATTTTGTGATGCTGAGGCTCTGGTTAACTTTAACCGGGATTAATGGAAGTAACATGTCTTCTCCCTCTAGAAGGGTGGAATGCTACCCCCGTCGCCAGAACTGGCGAGGGGGTAGTATTCCAAAGCGTATGACACCTTACACGACATGTTTTGATAAAGCCAAACCAAAGTTAGCAATAACCGCGAGGATTATAATGCACTTCAGAGTATATGGTATGGCAATATCCTGGAACAGCTATAAGGACATGGTTCCGAAAGCTGCAGACAGGCTCAGCTCATGCTAGAGCACCATCTCACATAAATGTAAATGTAAATGTACATGTATTTATATAGCGCAAATCACCGACACGGTATCTAAGCGCTTGCTTAGGGAACCCGTCCTGGTATTCCCCTGTGAGATACCCCGGCAGGGTATCCACAAGGTGAAAGCCAGGCATCCCGCCGCGAGGGGCCGTAGTGGAGATTAAGCAAGCTATTGCCCAGAGTCGCAGAGTGTGACCCCGTGAGTCGAGTAGGCACCGGAGCGAGAATTGTAGAGTCCGTGGAATTTTTGAGCCCGAGACCCGCCGAGGCGGGGAATCGAACCCTGGTCCACGGCCGATCTCAGCTTCAGGGTCTGCCGCCTCTAACCACTGAGCCACGCTTCTCCACCCTAAACATAAAACCAAGCACTCTGCCTTCAGGATTGTTAAGGCCTGCCTTAGGAGTGACTTATAGGTGTATATGTGTCCAGATATAAGGTTAGACATAGGTATACTATATCTAAGCAAGGGGTGATTACACAACCTTGCCCCAGCTGAGTGATCAGCCAGTTGTGTCAGTTTGGATGGCCAGCCAGGGGTGGCAAAAGATATGCTGCAGCCCCTGGTAGGCCTTGGGTGCACCTATGCCCTGGGTACCTATAGTACACTGTACAGGGACTCATAAGAGTGACCCAAATCCCAATTGGTGATGTACCTAAAGTACATGGTGTGAAATTCAGAGAGAGAACAGCAGGGCTGTGGGTCTGATTAGCAGGCCCACAGCCACATCTAAGTCGAAAACCAGTGAAGCAAAAAGCAAAAAATGGGGTGACCATAGGATAGCAGACCCTACTCTCCTACACCGATGTTGTTTGCCTGGTTTTAATCAGGGAATAATGATCGCCTCCCTAGTGGAGTCAGGCAATCGGCCTATTCTCTTAGCCTCATTATATAGGCGCGTGAGGTGGGGGGCAAGCAGGTCAGTGTAAGTGAGGTAAAATTCTGCTGGTAAGCCATCCGTGCCTGGGGTTTTGTTACGGGCCATACTTTTGATGGCTACTCGTACCGCTCTTATTTCAATGTCTCGCCTCAATAATTTCTCCTCCTCCTCGCCCAGCATCAGCAGGGCAGCTTCCAGCGTGAACTCTTGTAGCTCTTCCTCAGAGGGGATTACTTGGCTGTGATAAAGCTCTGTGTAATAATCAAAGAATAGCTCATTGATCCCCTGCTGATCAAAGCGGGCGACCCCCAGCTGATCCCGCAGCTCCAATATGACTGAACTGCGACGGGCCGGATTAGCCAACCAAGCTAGGAGGGCGCCCGACTTATCCCGTTCAGAATGCGCTTGTGTGACGTATGTACCTGAAAGAAACAGGTTAGTATTAGATTCCTTACCTTAGAATATCCCCAGGCGTCAGACTGGATCCGTAAACCTTTGCGTAGCAGTACCCTTGTGCATCGGTAGGCGTTGTAGGAGAGTGGGGTCTGCAATCCTATGGTCACCCCAGATTTTTGCTTTTTGCTTCACTGGTTTACGACTTTCCCTGGCTGTGGGCCTGCTAATCAGACCCACAGCCTAGCTGTTCTCTCTCTAAATTGACAACCATGTACTTTAGGTGCATTTACCAATTGGTACTGGGCCACCTTATCAGTCCCTGTACAGTATACCTTAGGTATCCAGGGCATAGGTGTACCCAGGGCCTACCAGGGGCTGAAGCATGTATTATGCCACTCCTGACTGGCCAACTAAACAGACACAACTGGCTGAACGACAGCTGGGACAAGGTGGTGTAATCACCCTTTGCTTTAGATATAGTAACCTATATCTAAACCTAAAATGGACACATATATTCCTATCAGTCACTCCTATGGAAGGCCTTATCAATCCTGAAGGCAGAGTGCTTGGAATTATGTGAGATGGTGCTCTGGCATGAGCTGAGCCCATTTGCAGCTTACGGAACCAAGTCCTAATAGCTGTTCCATGATAACGCTATACCATATACTCTTAAGTGCATTATAATCCTCGCGGTTAAATGCTAACTCTGGTATAACATTATCAAAACATGTCGAGTAAGGTGTCATACGATTTGGAATACTACCCCCTCGCCAATTCTGGCGACGAGGGTAGCATTCCACCCTTCTAGAGGGACACGACATGTATGTAACTGAGAACCCCGGTTAAAGTTAACTTGAGCCTTGGCATCACAAAATGGATGCTGCCACCACAGACACAAGTCTGACCTCCTGCTGCTGGGAGTCCTTCCAGCGAGGGAGGCTTGGACAAAGGGTTTCCTGCCTTGGGAGGTGCTAGCACCACCCCAGACAGGATTTTGCGTATTGGGGAGGATAGGCCTGAAAGGAATGAGACATGCCCGGGGCACACAAGGTGTCCTGTGCATACACCGGTTCAAACCAGTTGCTGGGGCATCCCTGCCCCAGCTCTGGCGGGAAACCGGACAAAGGATAGGGGGTGTAGCCACCCCCCTTCCTGGTCCCACCCAGGGGAGGGACCTAGTCAGTAGTGCAGCCCCCTTTAGCAGGATAAAGGTAGGAGCTGGTCCCATTCCAAGTTAGATTGTCCTAAACAACTTTACAAGAAGAAACTCTGGACTTCGACGTTCTGCTCCACAGAAGACTGAAGAATCTACCTTGTGGGCAAGGAGTGTCCACCCTGCACAAGCAGGCACCATCAAGCGTCCAGCTGCTTCCCTTTGTCGTCTTCCCTCGAGGATCCAGACTTCAGAGCCCGACGAGACCCGGATTCCCAGACCTCTCCGACCTCAACTCACATCTGCAGCAAAGCTGAGACCCGTGGGTGCGACGAGACACGTGGGACCGGCCATCTTGGAAGAAATTGCACATCGCTTACAGCACGACTCCCGAGGTAAACTCGACCAAGTGCTTTGGGGACTGAGAAGCCCCAGCCCCGAGCAGCCCCTGAACCAAAGATCAGCCCTCCAGCATCCACGAGATCTGCGTGGGGCCCTTCTGCTTGTTTGCTGCTCGACGCGTTGTCTGGTCACTTGCCGGCTGGCTAGTGGCCTCCTAGACGACGAACCTTTGAATCTTTGCTGCTGGTCTGGTTGCTCCAGACTGGCCCTTGCTCCCTTCCAAAAGAGGGGCACCCCGGACTCTCCTAGTCCGCACCAACCAGCTTTCTTCACTCACCGCGTGGGTTGCCTTTGCCAAGGCCTGTTGACGCCGATTCCGGATCCAACACCGTCGACAGCGAGAGCCTGCGTGGGACAGCTCGTGCCTCCATCCTGGTCTTCAAAGACACCTCCTGGTCCACGTGGCTGCAGAGTCAAGCGTCCACTCTTCACCTGATCGCGACGACAGCACCTGGTTCCTTCCTGGTTCCACACCGGTCACTGCCTAGTGACTTTGAACACTGTCCCCTCTGCTTTTAGGTCCTCTTCTTCACCGATCCACCCTTGGTGTCCTTTCATCTGGTATTCAAGGGGTTATATTGTGGTGAAATAGCTGGCTTCACATGCCAAAAGCGTTTAGCCTAAGACTGCTTTGTCCATGCTACCATTAGGATAGCTGGTCTATAAAGTTGACTTACAACCAATCACCAACCAATCACCATAAGGATTGTTTGGACTGATACAAGGTGATCACTAGAACTAGTGAGCATCATATATCAGGCCAACTTCTCACAGGCGTCGGCTCCGCGTCCGTCGTCGGCGTCATTGGTGCCGGGATGACGTCGCCGGAGTACTTAGACGCCGCCCTCGCGCGCTGACGTCAGTTCTTCTTTTTTCCGCTCCAGCAAGCACCGATCCGGAAAAAGTTGTACCCTAGTCAATTTTTGGCTAACTTTTTCGATCCTTTTTTGATCATCTTTCGAAGTCTCTCAAATCTTACGGTGCCGGTAGGGATGCCCGGGTTCAAACCCTGCGTCAATTGCAGCCGCCTGATGTCGGTTACAGACCCCCATCGCCGGTGCCTTCACTGTCTGGGCCCCGACCACGACGACAAGTCCTGCTCCAACTGCCGGGCCCTGACATCCAAAGCTAGACTGGAGCGGTCCCGCAAGCGACTCGAGCTCCGGCAGTCAGCCCCGTGCCGCTCGAGGTCCCGGTCCGGAAGGAGGTCGAGGGACCGGTCGCTCGGCCGGAGTCACCACACTTCCGGGAGTTGTCATCAGTCTTCGGGCTCGAAGTCCTCAGGTAAGAGGCACAAGAAGTCAAAGAGGCGCCATCGCTCTTCTGACTCCCCCCGACGCTCGCGCAACGCGGCCGGGGGTTCGGGCGACACCGCCACCTCGGCTCCGCCAGAGCCGCAGGCGTCGCGACCTGCTCCATACCCGTCGGTCCCTGGGCAGAACGCGACGCCGGAGGAGATAGTCCTTCCTTATGGCCATGAGGTCGCTCGCTCCTTCGTCAGGTTCCGCGGCGCCTTCGGGCCAAGCGGCCCCGACTGGGTCCCCACGCGGACCCCGCCGGGTCCGGATCCGGGTCGTCACCGGTCGACCTCAGGACCTTGCCGGCACCGGCCCCTAGGGTGTCGCCCCCGCCGCCGTGTCAGGACGACGCCGTCTCCGGTCCTACCCTCGATTCGGGTCCGGCGTCGGAGCGGTGCCGCTCAGCGTCGCTCTCGACGCCGGTGGGAGACTTTTACTTTGAAGACCCGGCCCCATCCTTTGAACCTGAGTACCAGGTGATGGGTGACGAGGAGGATTGGGAGGGGTCCGAGGACCCTCTGGCACGTGAGTGTCAGTCTTTTCAGGACTGGACAGGTGAGCTTGGGGAGGCCAGTGGTCTGGACACTTCGCCCGATACTGGTTTTGTCTCCTCTCCTACCGTGGCTACGGAGGAGGAGGCTGCCTATAGTGTGGTGCTGACGCGGGCTGCCAAGGCCTTGGGCCTTGAGCTCCCCGTCGCGGCCGTGAGGACTAAACTCCTCACTGAGGTCCTTAAACCGCAGGCAAGCTCGGCTGAGCCTCTGCTGCCTTTTAATGAGGCCTTGTCAGATGTTCTTCTGGGCACTTGGTCCAAGCCCGCTATAGGTCCGCCTGTAGATAGGAACGTGGCCAGGCGCCACCGCCCGGCTCCGGGCGACCCTTGCTTCCTGTCCACCCACCCCCGAGAGCCTGGTCATCCAGGCCTCTAACTCCCAGACCGCAATCCCGATGGCTCCCCTGATCAGGAATCCAAGAGGTATGAGCAATACGGGAAAAACGTATTCTCCTCCCTGAGTTTGGGGTTGCGGTCAGTCAACACCGCATGCCTCTTGGGCCATTACACCCACTCTCTGTGGGACACGGTCGCGGACGTGCTGCCACAATGTCCGGAGGAGGCCCGGACTAAACTCGCCCAAGCCCTTGCGGAGGGTCGAGATGCGGCACGGTATTCCATCCGGTGTGGGCTGGATACCACAGACTCACTGGGCAGAGCAATGGCAACGACGGTGCCATTCGTCGCCACGCCTGGTTGAGGTCCGCCAACTTTTCATCTGATGTCCAAAACACCCTTATGGACATGCTGTTTGCTGGCCGTCGCCTCTTTGGCGACAAGGCAGACCATGCGCTTGAGCGCTTTAAGGACTCCAGGCCTCACGGCTGCCTTTCGCCCCTTTCGTGGCCAAGGAATGGGCGCCCCACACGTCCTGCCAGCCACGGGCCGCAGACTACCATCCAGTGCGGTGGCGGATGTGGAAACCGCCGTGGCGGCAGTCGGGGACCACAGCGAGGCCAGTCCACACCTGCCCCTGCAGCATCCGCCTCAAAACCCTCCTAGTCCGAGCTCTCAGGCCCATGTGACGCCAGTGGGGAGCAGGGTTCGCAATCACCACCTCCACTGGCGCACTGTCACATCGGACAGGTGGGTGCTGCAAATCGTCCGAAGGGGCTACTCCCTCCCCTTCGAGGCGTCCCCTCCAGCCATGCCACCGCAGTACCACCGCGTGTCAGGGGATCACTTGAAGCTTCTACAAGAGGAAGTTACGGCCCTCTTGGCCAAGGGGGCCATTGAGCGCGTTCCGGGGCCAGAAGTAGGGTGTGGCTGTTACTCCCACTACTTTCTGGTACCCAAGAAGGGCAAAGGGGGCCTACGCCCTATCTTGGACCTTCGGAACGTCAACGGCTTCCTCCGGAAGGAGAAGTTCAAGATGCTGACACTGGCTCAGGTATTAGCTGCCCTGGACCCGGGAGACTGGATGGTAGCGTTGAACTTGCAGGACTCTTATTTTCACATCCCCGTCCTGCCGGCCCACCGGCGTTACCTGCGGTTCACGGTAGGCCACGAGCATTTTCAGTTTACCGTGCTCCCCTTCGGCCTTACCAGCGCTTCACGGGTGTTCACGAAAGTGATGGCGGGGGTCGCAGCTCATCTGCGCAGGTTAGGGGTTTCAGTCTTCCCCTACCTCGACGACTGGTTGTTGAAGGCGGGCTTGCCCCAGACAGTCGTCAGCCACCTCCAGACTACGGCCGACCTCCTGCACCTGCTGGGGTTCTCCATCAATGTGCCGAAGTCACACCTGTGCCCCTCTCAGAAGCTCCTCTTCATCGGAGCGGTTCTAGACTCGGCGCAGTTTCGGGTTTATCCTCCCGAACAGCGGGTTCGGGATATTCAGGCTCTGGTTCTGATCTTTCAGCCGTTATCCCGAGTCTCGGTCAGGTTGACGCTGCGGTTTCTGGGGCTGATGGCCTCCTGCATCCTTCTGGTGCATCACGCCCGGTGGCGGATGCGGGCTCTGCAGTGGGACCTGAAGTTTCAGTGGGCCCAGCATCAGGGCAACTTGTCCGACCATGTCTTGATCTCGGAGGGCACTGCAGGACAGTTGCAGTGGTGGATCACGGACCGCGATTGGGTCAGCGGCAGATCCCTCTCCCTACCCCAACCGGAGCACGTAGTTGTGACGGACGCATCCCTCCAGGGCTGGGGAAGCCACATGGGAGAGGCGGAGATCAGAGGCCTCTGGTCTCCTGCGGAGTCCCAGCTCCATATCAACCTTCTGGAGCTGCGGGCGATTCGGCTTGCACTGAAGGCATTCCTCCCCTCTGTCCGGGGGAGTGTAGTGCAGGTGTTCACAGACAACACCACCGCCATGTGGTACTGCAACAAACAGGACGGGTGGGGTCCTGGACCCTATGCCAGGAGGCTCTGTGCCTCTGACAGTGGCTGGAACATCGGGGCGTGACCCTGGTGGTTCAACACCTGGCAGGTTCCCTGAACGCCAGGGCGGACAAACTCAGCCATCGGTGCATGATGGATCACGAATGGCGTCTGAACTCGGATGTGGCGCAAGGCCTATTTTAGCAGTGGGGAGAGCTTTGGTTAGATCTATTCGCCACAGAAGAGAAAGCGCAATGTCATCAGTTCTGCGCGTTGGAATTTCCAAGGCGGCACTCGCTCGGAGACGCTTTTCGTCGCGAGTGGAGCTGCGGTCTGTTGTACGCCTTTCCGCCTATACCACTTCTTGCCAGAGTGCTGAAGAAGATCAGGCGCGACCGGGCCCAAGTCAGCCTTGTGGCTCCAGACTGGGCACGAAGATATTGGTATCCAGAGCTACTCAGCATGTCTGTGGATCCCCCGATTCGTCTGCCTCTTCAGGAGGACCTTCTGTCGCAGCAGTAGGGGACGGTCCTCCACCTGAATCTGTCCAGTCTCCACCTCCATGCTTGGAGATTGAGCGGCAACAGTTGAGGCCATTTGACTTGCCTCCTGAAGTTTGTAATGTGATTCTGGCAGCCAGGCGTCCCTCCACAAAGTAGGTATACGCCTGCAGGTGGAACAGATTTGTGGCATGGTGCACAGCAAAGGCTGTGGATCCACTCTCTGCCCCCCTTTCTGAGGTTCTCCTCTTCCTTCTTTCTCTTGCCCAGCAGGGCTCTGCTCTGGGCACTATCAAGGGCTACCTTTCTGCCCTTTCCGCCTTCTTGAGGCTACCTGATCAGCCTTCTTTGTTCAAGTCCCCGATTGTTTACAGATTCTTGAAGGGCATCACTCATATGTTTCCCCCTGTTCCTTTCGTGATGCCCCAGTGGGACTTGAACCTGGTTCTTACTTACCTGATGTGCGCTCCTTTTGAGCCGCTTCATAACTGTCCTCTCCGTCTTCTTACACTTAAGACTGCTTTCCTGGTTGCCATCACCTCTGCCAGGAGAGTGAGTGAGCTCCAAGCTCTTTCCTCTAAACCTCCGTTCCTTTCTGTCCATCTGGACTGTAGGAGAGTGGGGTCTGCAATCCTATGGTCACCCCAGATTTTTGCTTTTTGCTTCACTGGTTTACGACTTTCCCTGGCTGTGGGCCTGCTAATCAGACCCACAGCCTAGCTGTTCACTCTCTAAATTAACAACCAAGTACTTTATGTGCATTTACCAATTGGTACTGGGCCACCTTATCAGTCCCTGTACAGTGTACTATAGGTACCCAGGGCATAGGTGTACCCAGGGCCTACCAGGGGCTGAAGCATGTATTATGCCACCCCTGGCTGGCCATCTAAACAGACACAACTGGCTGCACGACAACTGGGGCAAGGTGGTGTAATCACCCTTTGCTGTAGATGTAGTATACCTATATCTAACCCTAAAATGGACACATATATTCCTATCAGTCACTCCTATGGCAGGCCTTATCAATCCTGAAGGCAGAGTGCTTGGAATTATGTGAGATGGTGCTCTGGCATGAGCTGAGCCCGTTTGCAGCTTGCGGAACCAAGTCCTAATAGCTGTTCCATGATAACGCTATACCATATACTCTTAAGGGCATTATAATCCTTGCGGTTAAATGCTAACTTTGGTATAGCATTATCAAAACATGTCGAGTAAGGTGTCATACGAATTGGAATACTACCCCCTCGCCAATTCTGGCGATGGGGGTAGCATTCCACCCTTCTAAAGGGACACGACATGTATGTAACTGAGAACCCCGGTTAAAGTTAACTCGAGCCTTGGAATCACAAAATGGATGCCACCACCACAGACACAAGTCTGACCTCCTGCTACTGGGAGTCCTTCCAGCGAGGGAGGCTTGGACAAAGGGTTTCCTGCCTTGGGAGGTGCTAGCACCACCCCAGACAGGATTTTGTGTATTGGGTAGGACAGGCCTGAAAGGAATGAGACATGCCCGGGACACACAAGGTGTCCTGTGCATACACCGGTTCAAACCAGTTGCTGGGGCATCCCTGCCCCAGCACTGGCGCGAAACCGGACAAAGGATAGGGGGTGTAGCCAACGCCCTTCCTGGTGCCACACAGGGGAGGGACCTAGTCAGTAGTGCAGCCCCCTTTAGGAGAATAAAGGTAGGAGCTGGTCCCTTTCCAAATTAGATTATCCTGAACAACTTTACAAGAAGAAACTCTGGACTTCGACGTTCTGCTCCACAGAAGACTGAAGAATCTCCCTTGTGGGCAAGGAGTGTCCACCCTGCAACTGCAGGCACCATCAAGCGTCCAGCGGCTTCACTTTGTCGTCTTCCCTCGAGGATCCAGACTTCAGAGCCCGACGAGACCCGGATTCCCAGACCTCTCCGACCTCTACCCACATCTGCAGCACAGCTGAGACCCGTGGGTGCGACGAGACACGTGGGACCGGCCATCTTGAACAAACCTGCACTTCGCTTTCAGCACGACTCCCGAGGTAAACTCGACCAAGTGCTTTGGGGACTGAGAAGCCCCAACCCCGAGCAGCTCCTGCACCGAAGACCAGCCCTCCAGCATCCACAAGATCTGCGTGGGGCCCTTCTGCTTGTTGGCTGCTTGACGCGTTGTCTGGTCACTTGCCGGCTGGCTAGTGGCCTCCTAGACGACGAACGGTGAACTCTTCACTGCTGGTCTGGGTGCTCCAGACTGGCCCTTGCTCCCTTCCAAAAGAGGAGCACCCAGGACCCTCCTGGTCCACTCCAGACGCCGTTTCCACTCACCGCGTGGGTTGCCTTTGCCAAGGCCTGTTGACGCCGATTCCGGATCCAACACCGCCGACAGCCAGAGCCTGCGTGGGACAGCTCGTGCCTCCATCCTGGTCGTCGAAGACACCTCCTGGTCCACGTGGCTGCAGAGACAAGCGTCCACTCTTCACCTGATCGCGACAACGACATCTGGTTCCTTCCTGGTTCCACTCCAGTCACTGGCTAGTGACTTTGAACATTGTCCCCTCTGCTTTCAGGTCCTCTTCTTCACCGATCCACCCTTGGATCGCACCGGACATCTTCCTCCTGGTCGCCTGCAGCATCTTTTCTTCCAGGCTCCATAGACTTCAACGCGAGAACCCGACACACTTTGACACCTATGCACCCGCAGCCCGTGGGTGAGGTAACGAGAGCATTTCGGTGCTCAAGGGTAGTTTAACTGTCCTAGTGTCCAGTTCCACAGTCGTTTTTGTCCTACCTAGTCAGGATTGTCCGTACTCACCTTTTACTTGAACTGTACTGTCCATAGACGTTGTTACGCATCTCGCGTGTGAGTTCACACTCTGCACACGCGTCCCGTGGGCCTCCTATTACTTACCTAAGGGGAAGATAGCGTAGTCCTAGCGAACCTCCAGCCTCTGGACAGCTCCATTCTTTCTATCGACTTTCACATTCCACTTACTTAGTATATGGTTTGTCGTGCCCCTAGGGCACCATTGTAATTTTGTGCAACTTGTCGTATTTTTCCGAAGAGATTGTCATGTGCTTAGCCCTCTGACCTCATAAAGAGTTCAGAGGTGTTTGTTATTAATAAATATACTGTTTATTTTCATAACAACCTGTGTGGTGTTCTTTCATCTGGTATTCAAGGGGTTATATTGTGATAAAACAGCTGGCTTCACATGCCAAAAGAGTTTAGCCCAAGACTGCTTTGTTCATGCTACCATTAGGATAGCTGGTCTATAAGGTTGACTTACAACCAATCACCATAAGGGTTGTTTGGACTGATACAAGGTGATCACTAGAACTAGTGAGCATCATATATCAGGCCAACTTCTCACACGGACAAGGTTGTGTTGCGGACAAGACCCTCTTTCCTGCCCAAGGTAGTCACAGCCTTCCACATCGGGCAGTCCATCACCTTGCCCCACCTTCTTCCCGCCTCTGCATCCCTCTAAAGAGGAAGAGTGGACCCAAAACGTGCACTGTCATACTATCTGGATCGCACACGCCAGTTCCGGGTGGATGACCAACTCTTTGTTGGTTACGTGGGCGCTAAGAAGGGGCGGGCGGTGCCCCATCTCTCGGTGGGTCTTGTTGTGCATCAAGGCATGCTAATCTTTGGCAAACAAGGAGCCTCCTGTTGGGCAGAGGGCCCATCCCACTCGGGCCACGGCAGCTACTACTGCCCTGGGCTGGGGAGTCCCCTTGCAGGACATCTGTCAGGCAGCTACGTGGGCCTCGCTGCACACGTTCGCAAGACACTACTGCCTGGACAGCCAGGTCCGGAGGGATGGCTTCTTTGGCCCTTCCGTCCTCCAGGACTTTCTGGTGTGATTATTGGTTCGCAGACCCACCACCGGGGTTGGTATTGCTGGGGTATCTATTCTAAGGTAAGGAATCTATTACTAACCTGTTTCTTTCAGATGCACAAGTTACTTTCCTTCGGTAACGATATATCTGTAAGAAACAGTAGTTAGTATTAGATTCCTTACCGCCCCACCCATCCTCCTCGTTCTGCGAACCGATATCTAGGGTTAAGGTCATCCCCTTTCAGGGCCCTAGTTTCAATGGCACCAGTGTTGGTTTTTATCATGGCTCTGCGTTTTCTGGCGCGGAAAAGCTGTGTATAAGAACTGACGTCCGCGCACGAGGGCGGCGTCTAAGTACTCCGGCGACGTCATCCCGGGGCCAATGACGTAGGACGCGGAGCCGCAGACTCCTACCGACGCGCAAGGATACTGCTACGCAAAAGTTTTCCGGATCTAGTCTGACGCCTGGGGGTATTCGAAAGGTAAGGAATCTAATACTAATTACTGTTTCTTACAGATATATCGTTACTGAAGGTAAGTAACTTGTGCTACAGGAAGTCTTTGCTTCCTTCGTATGGCTCTAGGTCCATTTAGCATACTTAGGTCCCTTCCGGTCTTCGTTCGTGGTTGTTAACACGCAACTACTTGTCTTTGCTCCTTCACATATTATGCGATACCAAAGGGGATGATGGCCGGAGCGTTTGAACAAATCAAACACTAACCCCCAGTCAACTGATCTGGGTTTAATCCATCATCATTCTTTAGCTCACTCCCCCACCCCAGTTCAGACTTGGCCATATGCAAATCAGTCTGACCCTGTGCCTCATGGGAAAAGTCTAGCCCGAACTGCCAAGCCATGTCTTCCCTGGACCGTAAACAAGCATCCTGGGACCGGTTTCGGGTTCATAACCCTCATCAGCCAGGCTATCTTGAATCCAGTGGCAAAGTGAGCAAGAGACCCACGTCTGGGCATACCCTACCAACTTAGGGCGAACAAAGCGATACCAAAGGGGATGATGGACAGGAGCGTTTGAGCAAATCAAACACTCACCCCCAGTCAACTGATCTGGGTGTAATCCATCCTCATTCTTTAGCTCACTCCACCACCCCAGTTCAGACATGGCCATATGCAATCAGTCTGACCCTGTGCCTCATTGGAACCGTCCAGGCCCCTTTGGTATTGCCTTCACTTATTATGGCAACATCGCCTAGGCCGGCGTGTCGTCTGTTTCTGACTGTCAGCAAATTGTGGGCATAGACAGGCATTCTGCCACTGCGGTCACTTGTGGCTTGCTGGTGCTGGTTTCAGCAAGGCTCCTTTTTGCTCTTGTGCGTATTGGACCGGCGTACAATGTCTCTGTTATACCAGCTGCCATCTCTTTACACTTGGCTGTGGTTGGCATTCTGCACCCAGCAATCTTTTCGGTCCTTCGGTTGGGCTACACTTCTTGCTAAGTCATGGCCTTCCTTTTACTCCATCATGTCTGATCTGGGGTTTCTTCTTCATGCTGGCACTTGCGAGGTAAGGGTTTCCCTATTGCCTCTGCTGTTCCACTTGCCTTGCAAGTACAGGTGTCACAGGGTTTTTTTACACTATTTTCTTGGTCGACTAGTAATTGTTTGCTTCTTTCGCCAGTTCGGATCCTGTGAATCTTTCACATTCTAGGTTGGTTCATCTTCTTTTGACGTATGAACTCTCACTTCGCCACAAGCATCTGGCTTGTGTTTCTCACTCTCAACCCAGTATACATAAAGGGGTCTTCCGTACTGTTCTTTACGGCTTCTACTGCCTTTGCCTTCCATTGCTTTCTGCTCTCCTTAGAGCTTCCTGGTCTGGAGGTTGACTGCGCTACCTTTCATAGCCTCATTATACTTCGTCTCTAAGGTTAACAGTGCTATTTAGTAAAGGGGGTGGTGATGAACAGAGTGCCTGAATTAAGCAGACCACTCTTACCCAGTCCAAAGATCAGGGCTTGATCCATCACCGTTTTTTAGCTCACTGCACCATCCCAGCTCAGAACTTGGCTATATGCAAATTAGTCTGTTCCTGTCCCAGTGCATGATGGGAACAGGGCAAACCAAACTACCAAGCCAATTCTTATACTGGGAAGGAAACAAGCTACCAGGGACCGGTTTCTGGCATTTCAGCCTCGTCGGCCCGGCTTGCTTGAATCCTGATGGTGCAATGAGCAAGGGACTCACATCTGAGTATACCCTTCCACGCTTATGGTGGACAAAATGATTCAGAAAAGGGGGTGGTGATGAACAGAGTGCCTGAATTAAGCAGACCACTCTTACCCAGTCCAAAGATCAGGGCTTGATCCATCACCGTTTTTTAGCTCACTGCACCATCCCAGCTCAGAACTTGGCTATATGCAAATTAGTCTGTTCCTGTCCCAGTGCATGATGGGAACAGGGCAAACCAAACTACCAAGCCAATTCTTATACTGGGAAGGAAACAAGCTACCGGGGACCGGTTTCTGGCATTTCAGCCTCGTCGGCCCGGCTTGCTTGAATCCTGATGGTGCAATGAGCAAGGGACTCACATCTGAGTATACCCTTCCACGCTTATGGTGGACAAAATGATTCAGAAAAGGGGGTGGTGATGAACAGAGTGCCTGAATTAAGCAGACCACTCTTACCCAGTCCAAAGATCAGGGCTTGATCCATCACCGTTTTTTAGCTCACTGCACCATCCCAGCTCAGAACTTGGCTATATGCAAATTAGTCTGTTCCTGTCCCAGTGCATGATGGGAACAGGGCAAACCAAACTACCAAGCCAATTCTTATACTGGGAAGGAAACAAGCTACCGGGCACCGGTTTCTGGCATTTCAGCCTCGTCGGCCCGGCTTGCTTGAATCCTGATGGTGCAATGAGCAAGGGACTCACATCTGAGTTTACTCAGACATGAGTCCCTTGCTCACTGCTCCATCAGGATTCAAGCAAGCCGGGCCGACGAGGCTGGAATGCCAGAAACCGGTCCCCGGTAGCTTGTCTCCTTTCTGGTGAAGAATTGGCTTGGTAGTTTGGTCTGCCCTGTTCCCATGATGCACTGGGCCAGGGACAGACTAATTTGCATATAGCCAGGTACTGAGCTGGGATGGGGCAGTGAGCTAAATAACGGTGATGGATCAAGCCCTGATCTTTGGACTGGGTAAGAGTGGTCTGCTTAATTCAGACACTCTGTTCATCACCACCCCCTTTTCTGAATCGTTTTTGGCCACTATAGGTGTGGCAGGGTATACTCAGACATGAGTCCCTTGCTCACTGCTCCATCAGGATTCAAGCAAGCCGGGCCGACGAGGCTGAAATGCCAGAAACCGGTCCCCGGTAGCTTGTCTCCTTTCTGGTGAAGAATTGGCTTGGTAGTTTGGTCTGCCCTGTTCCCATGATGCACTGGGCCGGGGACAGACTAATTTGCATATAGCCAGGTTCTGAGTTGGGATGGGGCAGTGAGCTAAATAACGGTGATGGATCAAGCCCTGATCTTTGGACTGGGTAAGAGTGGTCTGCTTAATTCAGACACTCTGTTCATCACCACCCCCTTTTCTAACAGTGCTATTTAGTCACCTTTCGGACAACTAAGTTCAATCTCTAACGTAATGGGGTTCAGTTGCAGACCCGCCTCCTCTATGGGTATGGCTTTGGTATCTATTCTAAGTTAAGGAATCTGCAGCTAGACGTCTCTATCAGATGAACCAGTTAATAACCTTCGGTAACTATGTATCTGGTAGAGACATAGGGCCAGATTCATGAAACGAAAATCGGCTCGCAAAGGGCCAGATTCTGAGAATCTGGCCCTTTGCGAGCGCAATTATTGCATTTGGGATTCATCATCCCAAATGCAATAATCGCTATTATAGAATTCGCAATTGTGCGAGGAATTGCATTTAAGGAATCTCTATTTGAGATTCCTTAAATGCAATTCATTAACCAATTTTAAATTGCGATTTCGCAATATTTGGCTGCTATTTACCACAAAGTCTGACTTCGTGGTAAATAGCGGAAAAAATAGAAAAAAGCACTTTAGTACATTTTTCTCAGTTGTAGGCCCATAGGAATGAATGGGAAGTTATTCCTTATTTGCGATTAGCAATTTGCTAATCGCAAATAAGGAAGATGTAGGAATCGCAATATTTTATGCAATTCCTACATGAATCCCGTTTTGCAAGTCCTTAATAGCGATTCCTTATGAATCGCTATTACAGACTCGCAAAACGGGACTATGATGAATCTAGCTGATAGTCTAGCCGCAGATTCCTCAATGCCCGCCCAACCTCCCCGTTCTGCGAGGACCTTATCTGGTTGAGGCTTTCTATACTCGCCTCCTTTTGGTTGGCTTGCCCCTTCCTGGGTGCTCTGCTCTCACTCCTATACGGACAGATTTGTTCTGTTTCTCTGCTGCCTACCGCCATCCTCTAGAATTAGGCGGTATGTTACTACATCATATGTTCCCTCCAGCCCTAGACCTGGATTGTACGATGTGAAATCTATTCATGCTTTTTCCTACCCTCCCGCTTTCCCCTTCTACATGGCCTTGTGGTATTTACCGCCTCGGCGGGACTCTCCTTCAGGACTATTAGCTAGGTCCAATTATGGATCTTTAATGGAGATTGCAACGTCTTCTTCTGGTGACGTCTTCTGGCGCACTCTCCTTACTCTAGTGTTCCGGACTTGTTCTTCTTCACAGTTTTACTTTCAAGATGTGGGCTTTTGTCCTCTGCCAGGCTGTTTTTCCACATTCTTTTCTTCCTTTAACATTGATTGAGCCTACGCTCTTGCGGGGTGGCTCTTCAGAGCACTGCTCTGTTTAACCTGTCAATTTCTTCTATTTTTTTCTCCATTTTTGCACACTGTTCCCATATTCTCACAGGTTTTTGGTGATGGCTCCACGTTCTGATGCGAAAAAGTTTCTCCGACGAAAACTCACGTCAGCTTGCCGGGTGAGGGGGCATATTTGGCTCCACTGACGTCATATCAGTGGACGACGTCATGGCGGAGTCGGGCAGCGCCGCCCCCCAACGCGCAGAGGTGCTGCTGCAGAAAGTTTTCCGGATCCAGTCTGACGCCTGGGGATATTCTAAGTTAAGGAATCTGCGGCTAGACTATGTCTCTACCAGATACATTGTGTTCGAGGCATGTGGGCTGCTGAATTTATATCTATGCATAGATCGCCGCCCAGATTTTTGCCTATACCAGGGGGAAAAACTTGGGGAAATCTTAAAACAACCAACGGAGAAGCTACAAATTACAAAAGGAACCAGGCCGTGTAACAACTGCAACAATTGCCATAACATAATTCCTGGAAATAAACTAACTCACCCCATGAAAGGTTACAATATCAACCTAAATGTTACGGCTACATGTGACTCCAACAATTTAATTTATTTACTCAAATGCCCATGTGGGAAGGTCTACATCGGCAAAACAGAACGCAAGTTAAAAACCCGTGTTAATGAACACAAATCAAACATCAGAACGAAGAATTTAAAATCATCAGTAGCGTCACATATTGTGGAAATGAACCATAACAAGTTCATGGCATTGGAAATCATTAAAAAGATAGAAGGAAGAGACAATAACAGGATGTTATTACAACGGGAGAATCATTCTATTTATAAACTTAATTCAATCAAGCCGCATGGCTTAAATGAACGCATTGAGTTTTCATGTTACTTATAACTGTATCACAATCTTGCATAACAGCACTTCCTTAGTGCCACTTAGTTCTGACTCTGTCTCCTACCTGTGGGTAACCATCCTATCCACATAGATTTGTTAGTGTTTATTTTCTGTTTATTTATTTTGGACGTTACTTTTCTCATAATTTGTATGTACCATATGGTTCTGAATATTGTGATGGTTTACCATTAGCCTCTGCCTTTGTGATATGTATATTTAGCTCTAAGATATCCCGTTTACTCACTTCCTTTTCTATTCTCATGTGCTCAATAGTCCCTTTTCTAGCTCTACACTTCCCGATCACGTGATTTTTTTCACTTTCACGCTTCCTGTTTATTAAGCGCGCACTCACGCTTCCGGTTAAACCTTCGCCGGTCCATGTCGGCGTCCGGAACTTTCTTCGACTTCCAACTCTGTAAATGTAAATGTAGTTGAGCTTATATAGCGCACAGCTACCCGCAGTGGGTTTCCCGGCGCTTGCTTACGGAACCCTTCCTGGTATTCCCCTGTGAGATAGCAGGGTATCCACAAGGTGAAAGTCAGGCATCCCGCCGCGAGGGGCCGTTGTGGAGATTAAGCAAGCTATTGCCCAGAGTCGCAGAGTGTGAACCCGTGAGTCGAGGAGGCACCGGGGCGAGAATTATCGAGTTCATGGAATTTTTAGCCCAAGACCCGCCGAGGCGGGGAATTGAACCCTGGTCCAGGACCGATCTCAGCTTCCGGGTCTGCTGCCTCTAACCCCTGAGCCACACTTCACGTGATCGGGAAGTGTAGAGCTAGAAAAGGGACTATTGAGCACATGAGAATAGAAAAGGAAGTGAGTAAACGGGATATCTTAGAGCTAAATATACATATCACAAAGGCAGAGGATAATGGTAAACAATCACAATATTCAGAACCATATGGTACATACAAATTATGAGAAAAGTAACGTCTTCTCTGTAAGTAACTACTAACCGTAATTACCGCTTTCCGTGCGCTTTTTTATTTTTTTATTTTTATTAATTATAACACAAGAATAGAAATATACATATCGGACATCGTCCAATGGAACATATCATAACAGTGAACGGGCAGATCCAATACGAGAATACACAACAGTTATAGGCATCTGAAAGACATCAATTGCAAATTAGAGCTGACATAAACAATACGGTACAGATAGCCTCGAGCAAACATCATCGGATCCCGTCCACCCAAAATACAGAATATGAGAGTCCAACGCTCGACACCCGGATATGAGGATTCAACGATCAGGAGAATATGCCACATCTCTTGCGAAGAAGGGAAAAGGGACTCAGAAGGGTCATAGAACAAAATAAAGGAAAAATAAAAAACCCCACCCTCAACCCCCCACCCTGCACCCCTGCACCCCTGCAGATGGCTACGACCTAACCCCACTAGCAGCGTGTCTGTCGCCCACTAAACTAACCCCAAGGAAGGGAAAAGATGGAGGAGGAGAATCGTAGAACGCAAATACACCCCCGGTCTCCCGTACCCCCGCCAGAAGCAATCACCCCGAAATATAGTCAAACCAACATATAGCAAATTTACAAACCAATCGGGGGAATGTAGCAAAGCACCACCCAACTCCCGTCCCGTTATAGGTACAATCCCGGCATTGAGTTAAGCCAAGTTATCGAACCCAAACCCTCAAGTTCAACCCTGGCCAGTACGATACTTCACAAGAGTCTTTTCCACTCGAACCCCCATTCCAATTGAAAATGCAAACCGATCGTCAAAGTTCACGCTGGTGTTACAGGATCGGCAGACGGAAAGATAGTCACGATTTCCACAAAAGGAGCAAAGGATAGTGGCCAGAGATGTCAAGTCTTTCTAACAGTCACTGAGGAATTTGTAACGGCTCAGAAGACTGTCCATATCCGAATGAGGCGGTAACAGGATTGAGCAGGGAGCGCTAGCCACAAACACGGGCTCGCTGGCTGTGAATTGGGAGTCAACAAAGCACAGTAAATCCGGGTTATGCCCGGAGACCTCGATCTCAGGCGTACACTGCACCGCTGGTACCACAGATGGATGAGAGCTTAACGGAGAATCATAGACCGGTCTCCGGATACCGTCCACTTGCATGCTCAGTGTCCGGAATACATCGGTGAACTGTGAGTGGAGCGCCTCAATGGCGGCCATGACGGCCTGCAGCGATGGCGTACCTTCCGTCCGCCCCATCCCCTCTCACGAAGAGGCAGAGCTGGATTCGTACCCCGGAGGCCGGCTTCTCCGGGGCAACAGGTCACGCAAATCTGTGCGCTTTTTAACCCTTGTTTAAATATAAGCATTTCGCTACCAGCCTGATTGATTTTTGGTCTTCACCCGTTTTAGCTTTGTTAAATATTCACTTTGGAACAAAAAGGAGTTAGGTCCTGGCGGGACAGAGGCAGGCTGGACCATTCATAAAGCAATGCAACAAAACTAATGCCTGCACCCTTATTATTTAATAACACATCATTATTTAGATGTGGACCACACCGTTATTGAATGTAGGTAGATCCGGTACCTCAATTTGTACCAATGACTTTTTTTATTTTAAAGAAGATTTCATACGTGTGTTTATGCACAAATACACTGACATTTCTACCTTACTAACTACATATATACACATTTTATACAAAACAAAAATTATTCATAAAATCAACACAAATCTAACAACATCATGACAAAATGTATAAGTGTGCCAACACTATTGAGGGCAATGAATTCCAACACATGAATGTTAAATGGAAGCATTCGACTTTTTCCAACTGCAAAACAAAAAACGTAATCTATGTGGTAAGGTGTCCGTGCAGAAAGATCTATATTGGAAAAACTAACCAACAGGTCAATGCACGCATAGGCCAACATAAATCGCGACTGAAAAGAAAGGTGCTTACTGCTCCCATGGTTGAGCACTTCATTGAAAAATCACACAATGAAAATGACTTTGAATGGTCTGTACTATTCACAATAAATAGCCAACAGTGCCCTGGTGACGTCGACAGTATGCTGCTTCAAAAAGAAGCATATTTAATTTTGAAATGTAATACCACTCTAACCGGACTAAACAGTATGTCCGAATTATCCAGGGTGTGACCGCGTCTGCAATAATATGGGTCCCAGCTTCACTGTACATAATTACATTCACAACCTGTCTAATGAAAACGAGCAATTGAATGGATTACACAATGGTTAGGGACACAGCTCAAGAAAAACTACATCTCCCACAATTCTTGAACACTGAGCGCCAACCCACATTGTTAACAAAAATGACGCCTTCCGCATCAAGCACTAGTCGGATGATTCCTGACTACATGCGAGAGCGGACGCTGATGTGCTGGCTAGGAGTTAAACAAACAAGTAAGCTTCGTGCCGTTTCTGTTCGTCCTTTTAAACCAAGGTCTTAATCAGGCGGAACATGCGAGTCATTTATCGGCCCCACTTCCCTTACAGAAACATTTGAGCTTGAACACGCTCGCAAGACGAGACTTGAAATTTGGCCCCTGAGCGACGAACGCCATAGGATACCAAGCGGCAGAACAAGCACACGAGTGTGCAGGTACAATTTCCAGTTGCTCCCTTCAGTATATCGTTCTGGAATACTGGTTAAGGGCTATGAAGCTCTGAACTAATACGCATTTTTTCATTAAATAGGGAATGAGTACATGCAAGACGCCACCAGCACAAACAATTGCCCACTAGCAGTACACAATACTCAAGACGAGGTAGGACTTTGGTTGAGTTTCCATCTGTAATTACGATCATTTTTTGAAACCATCAGCTTCATACCAAGGGGTTCACACATTCTTTCCCCCCCCTGTTTCAGAGAAACTAGTACACCGGCACGGCAATACGGGCAGAAGTAAGAAACACAGCCCTTCTCAACGAAAAGCCCCCAAAATAGACTGCTCCCACAGTGAATCGAACTACAGGTACATGACAGGCAATTATCGTGGTATGGCATAAGAGCGACACGAGATATACGATATGATCGATTAGTGATTTTTTATTTTTTCTCACTTCCTATACAGATTGATCAAAAGGCCCTGATGAGAGTTTGGGAACCCTGGTGGCCCCAACTCGAAACGTGTCGGCTTACCAATGGGAACACACTAGTATATTAATTATAAATTAGGATTTCGTGAATAATTCTTTAATGTTCCCCGGCATTTGACAGTGTCTCTTGATAAATCACGAAGTAGAAAATTATTTGTTTTTGTATACATTTTGTCATGATGTTGTTAGGTTTGTGTTGATTTTATGAATAATTTTTGTTTTGTATAAAATGTGTATAAATGTAGTTAGTAAGGTAGAAATGTCAGTGTATTTGTGCATAAACACACGTATGAAATCTTCTTTAAAATAAAAAAAGTCATTGGTACAAATTGAGGTACCGGATCTACCTACATTCATTAACGGTGTGGTCCACCTCTAAATAATGATGTGTTATTAAATAATAAGGGTGCAGGCATTAGTTTTGTTGCATTGTTAAATATTCACGGCAAACTCACTATCTTTTCACATAACGCTAGTTTACACGTTTACCTTTTCACCTGATCACAAGTGGATTCGTTATACACCATAAGTCAGCCACTGTTTAATTACCGAACTTTTTATTAAGGACCATACTAACTTACACCTTGGTGTTTTCATTGGGCTAAGGAACTTTCTGTCTTTAGATAATTTTTATTTTATATGATGGTTACAACGATATTCGTCTTTATTTTAGAGGCTCCCCGATGAAGGGCGGTTGCCCGAAATGCATTGGAGCAAGATACAATAACATGCATATTCGAAGTTGGATTGTTCTTGAAATTTTGAAAATGGATATGAAATGAATACCATTTACAGAAATAAATAAACGGTTGAAAATACTCACCTTCTAGTTTATCATTTGAGGAGGGGTTCACCAATTTGAGTGCCCAAGGGATGTCATCAATGTACCATTGATTACACTATTGTGGATTAATGTCCTTGATGAAGACATGGTCGAGGTAGGAGACGACCCACAACCCATCGGAGCCGTCGATGACGACTCGGGCGATGAGCTGGGCCCAACCGCAGTAGCGGGGCCCAGTAAAAACACTTCCACGGCTCAGGTCGAGGCATCGCCGGAAGGCCTTAGCCAAGATCTTCATACACGTTCTATAGCCCCGCTTCCAGGCCAGGCTAAGAACATTTCCAAAGAGCCATCGGTCGATCGGCCACAATCAGTGGAAAAATCGAAACCAAAACCTAAAGACACTAAATCGAAACCGAAACTGGTGAAAACAGTCATCGGCTCGACGACTTCGGAACATACCAAGTCAAAACGTGTGTTCGACCCCTCAGGGTCGCAAGGGGGTGTCGACCCGAAGATCGGGGCGCCGAAGCCCGTGTCTGCTGTTAAGCACGTCACGCTCACGTCGACGTTGGGGTCCAAAGATGGAGACTCTTCCAAAGGACGCGAGAGCCAAAAAAGCCTCGATCCGAAGCCTCGAAAGCCACTAATAGTGAAGGCCTTCAAGTCGAAAACAAAACTCGGCCCACAAGAACAGAGCATGTGGAAGCAAAAGGGCGTACCTGCTGCGCAACAACAGCTCGAGTTGTCACATAGCCATAAGCAAAAGGCTGAACAGTCGAAGTCGGTTGGATCAAAAACGACGCCTACCTCAAAGCAGGTCAGTCCGTCGCCAACGCTTACAGCGCCAATAAAATACGAGCTGCCCCCGACAGCACGACCTAAGACGGTCCAGCTACCAAAGGGCACTGACGCACCCAAGTCCTCATCGGTAGCCGCAAATGCTCAGCACATGCAGGAGGACGTTATGTTCCAGGCACCGTCCTATGATAACCAGTCGAAACTATTCATCGACTCCGATTCAGGGCGACTCACCATTTATAAAAGGAAAATCATTCCTGAAAATCCTATGGAATCCTACAAGATACCACTCAAGAGAAAGAGTGACACTGCCACCTCACCTACTCTTTTTGAACCCATACAATCCTATGAACAAGACTACACCTATTCTTCCACACCTGCCACTGAGGATGTGGAGGAAGGGTACAATGAGGACCAGTTTAATTATCCCATTGACACAAGCCAGGAGGAGTCCCAACCATGGACTGACCCTGTTGACCCTGATGAACCACACACCGCCCCTGACACTCAGTCCTATGCGGTCAAGACATCGCCTACTGAGGATACTGCTGCGTTTAACGCATTGATTGAGAGGGCAGCCCTTAACCATGATGTGGACATGCACGCTGACCCAGTGGAGGAAGACTTTCTGTTTGATACATTCTCAACCTCAGAAAGATCTGTCAAAACTTTGCCTATGCTCAAAGGTGTGCTCAAACATGCTGGTGACATTTTTAAAGAGCCAACAAAGGCAAGGGTGATAAACCCCAGGATTGAGAGGAAGTACCGTCCTGCACCTGTGGACCCTACGTATATCAAGGGCCAGCTCCCGTTGGACTCCTTGGTGGTGGCTAATGCTCGAAAGAGAGCAAACTCTCAAACAAGTAGTGATGCTCCTCCTCCGGACAAAGAATCCAAGATCTTGGAAGCTTCTGGCAAACGTGTGGCGGCTCAAGCGGCTAATATTTGGAGAATCTCGAATACACAGGCCCTATTAGCAAGATACGATAGGGCTCACTACGACACGTTAGAGCAGCTAATACAACACCTGCCTGATGCTTATAAGGTTGCGGCAGAAATGCTCATACAAGAGGGGAAGTTAATCTCAAATGCATCTATTAAATGTGCGTTAGATGCAGCTGACACAGCTGCTAGGGCCATCAACACTAGTGTAATGCTCAGGAGGCATGCCTGGCTCCGCATCTCTGGTTTCAAGTCAGAGATCCAAACAACTCTGCTTAATCAGACAGTTAACCCTGACTTTCTATTTAGTCCTGAAGTAGACACCACCCTAGAAAAAATTAAAAAAGACACAGAAACTGCCAAGTCCATGGGAGCTCTACAGTCACAGCAGTTCAGGGGCGGTTCCTTTCGTCGCTCCGGTAACAGGGGAGCGTCTAGAGCACAAACTTAGCAGCAAACCCAATACAGCAAAGGAGGCACACAAACCACCTATACCAAAAACAATAGAGGTGGATACCGTGGGAACAGTACCAAAGTCAGAGGACGAGGAAAAAACAATGCCAGATCCTCCGCCACTAATAAACAGTGACGTCTTGTCACTGCCCCCAGACCATATAACACCGGTCGGGGGAAGACTTCAGCAGTTCCTGCCAGTCTGGGAAGGCATTACCACGGACAGGTGGGTGAGACAACTTATACAACACGGTTATTGTCTAGAACTAACCTCCACTCCACCCAACATACCCCCAAGGCACCGTCCTATGTCCGCAGAGCACATGGACTTATTGCAGCAAGAAGTCATATCCATGCTGCAAAAAGGGGCCATAGAACTCGTGCCTTTAGACCAACAGGGTACAGGGGTGTACTCACTGTACTTCTTAATCCCAAAAAAGGACGGGTCTCTCAGACCCATTCTAGACCTCAGACCCTTGAACGAATACATACTATCAGAACACTTTCACATGCTCACTTTGCAGCAAGTTCTACCATTGCCCAGTCAGGGAGATTTCCTAGCTACACTAGATCTAAAGGATGCATATTTCCACATTCCCGTTCACCCCAGTCACAGGAAATATCTCAGGTTCACCATCAACAACCAGCATTACCAGTTCAAAGTCCTGCCTTTCGGGGTCACTACTGCCCCCAGAGTGTTTACCAAGTGCTTAGCGACAGTAGCTGCACACCTTCGGAGACAACACATCCATGTCTATCCATATCTGGACGACTGGCTTGTCCAAGCAAAGTCGGCCCAGCAATGTGCCAGCCACATGTCCCGCACAATTCACCTCCTACACAGTCTAGGATTTTCCCTAAATTACCAAAAATCACATCTACAACCCGCACCTGTCCAACAGTACTTAGGCACAGAAATAAACACTCTGACGGCAACAGCACGGCCAAACTCAGCAAGAGTCAACAGCATGCAGGTGCTCATTCAAAAATTCATGCCCCAACACTCACTCCCAGCGCAAGTGTTCATGCAACTAATAGGCATGATGGCCTCCTGTATCTTTATAGTCCCACACGCGAGGCTGCACATGCGTCCGCTTCAGGAGTGTTTAGCGCAACAGTGGAACCAGGCTCAGGGACAGTTGAAAGACCTAGTGTTGGTGACCAGTCGTGCATACAACTCTCTGCATTGGTGAAACACACAAAACCTTTGCAGGGGACGACCGTTCCAAGAGCCTGTACCACAGATAGTGCTGACTGCGGACGCATCTCTCCAGGGCTGGGGAGCGCATGTCCTCAATTACACGGTGCAGGGACTATGGACGACACAGCAGCAAAAGATGCACATCAACCTACTAGAACTGATGGCAATCTTCATAGCAATGAAGGCATTCAAGTTGCATTTGTGCAACAAAGTCGTGCTGATCCGGACGGACAACATGACTGCAATGTATTACATCCAGAAACAGGGAGGGACACACTCTCCACAATTGTCACACCTAGCACAGTGCATGTGGAAGTGGGCCATTCAAAGGAACATGTTCCTCATGGCGGAACACCTCCCAGGCAAGGACAACCAGATGGCGGACCTGCTCAGCAGACACAGCCATCAAATGCACGAGTGGGAGATGCATCCCTCAGTGCTACAACCGTATTTCCAGCAGTGGGGTCATCCAGAGATAGACCTATTCGCCACACAAGAAAACGCAAAATGCCACACCTTTGCCGCCAGGTTCCCACACCCGCAGTCTCAGGGCAATGCGATATGCATGAAGTGGTCGAACAGATTTGCGTACGCTTTTCCACCAGCACCGCTCATACCGCTGGTAGCGCGCAAACTGAGGCAGCACTCCATGACCCTCATCCTGGTTGCTCCAACGTGGGCAAGGCAAGCATGGTACACCACGTTCCTGGAACTTTCAGTGGTGCCCCACCAGCGACTAAGACTCACACCCAGTCTCCTCACTCAGAGCCATGGAGACATTCAGCACCCAGATCCGCAACAGTTGAGCCTTGCAATATGGCTCCTGAGGTCATAGAGTTTGGCTACCTGGACCTGCCCCCGGACTGTATGGCCATCATCAAGGAGGCTAGCCGGCCTACAACCAGGGCGTGCTATGTGGCAAAATGGAAGCGTTTTGTCATCTATTGTTCCAATAATTACATAAATCCGCTAGATGCATCAACGCAAAACATCATATGTTATTTATTGCACCTATACAGATGCAATCCGGCATATAGTTCCATCAGGATACATTTAGCTGCGATGGCAGCTTATCTGCAAAACAGATAGCACCTTTCCCTTTTCAAAGTGCCTGCCATTAAAGCTTTTATGGAGGGCCTCAAAAGGGTAATTTCTCCAAGACACCCGCCTTCGCCTGTCTGGAATCTAAACATAGTTCTCACCAGACTCATGGGTCCACCATTTGAACCTCTTCACTCTTGTGAGATACAATTTCTGACATGGAAAGTGGCTTTTCTGGTAGCAATCACATCGCTAAGACGGGTTAGTGAGCTGCAAGCCCTCACTATTCAGGAGCCTTTCATTCAGATTCATGCTAATAGGGTGGTGCTGCGTACCAACCCTAAATTTATGCCTAAGGTAGTGTCACAGTTCCACATTAACCAAACTATTGAGCTACCAGTATTCTTCCCAAATCCTGATTCAGTGGCAGACAGAGCACCACACACACTAGATGTTAAGAGGGCTCTCCTGTATTACATAGACAGAACTAAAGATTTCAGGAAAACTAAGCAACTGTTTGTTGCCTTCTCTCCACAGCACAAAGGCAACCCAATTTCAAAATCAGGTATAGCCAGATGGATTGTTAAGTGCATCCAAATCTGTTATCAAAAGGCTAAACTCGCATTAACAGTTCCCCCAAGAGCGCATTCCACTCGCAAGTTAGGGGCATCCATGGCTTTCCTAGGTAACATTCCTCTAGAGGATATATGTAGAGCAGCCACATGGACCACCATACACACATTCACCAAACACTACTGCGTGGATGTACACTCCAAACAGCAAGCTGCTGTATGTAGGTCAGGCTGTTCTCAGAACTCTTTTTCAGACTGCTGCAGCTGGCACGGGCAACCGCCGTTAAGGAGGGTACTACTATTTATTCTATGCATAGATATAAATTCAGCAGCCCACATGCCTCGAACGGAATATGCTACTTACCAGTATGCATCTCTTCTTGGCATGTAGGGCTGCTGACATTTATATCGCCCGCACTCCTCTCCGGTGCCTGTCGCAGCTGTAGCACTCAGAATTATTCTCAAGCATGGTCATCACTTACTATATCACACTCCACCTCTGCCACAATGGCGAAAAACAACCTGAGCATGGAGAGGATGCCCATGCGCACTGTAGTCCAGGGGAGGAGCCATCTATCTCGTGATACTTCGAAGACTCTTCCAGGACAACAATGTGCAATCATCCGGACCCAACACTAGGCGGCGATCTATGCATAGATATAAATGTCAGCAGCCCTACATGCCAAGAACAGATGCATACTGGTAAGTAGCATATTCCTACCGAAGGTAAGTAACACGTTTGTTAGATACCTCACCTTCCCTATAGACTCATATCCCTTCCTCCTTCCATCCATCTTACAGAGGCCAAGTCAGTTATACAATTCTCCACTTTATTTCCATCCTGGCTTCTGTAGAGGGTGGAAAAAGAAGTGGAATTGATCTCACCAGTACAATTTGGTGCCCTCGTGGATTAGTTTATTTCTAGAAATTAGATCACGCGGATCTGCAGCTGGTGCGGCAACAGCACTTGATGCCCATGTACTATAGTTGCCTAAAATCTTCTAGAACCTGTTGAAGCCAGGGAACGATTCACAAGGCGTCTCTGTGCAAAGATTACTTATCCATCAGAAAGCATGTTAGCGAAGGTAAATAACTTGTTTTAGAATTAACCTTGCAATTTGTGGTATCAAAAGCGACTGCTTTAGTCTGTTACCTTGAGAGGTCGAATATCGAGTATCAGTATAAAATTAAGCAATAGTCTTTTCTTTCTCTTTGCAGAAACCGTTGCCTGAGGAGCCCAGCATGGGTATTGTCCCACCTCCTCCAAAAAAGCAGAAGACATTTGCACCGCCCAGTATTGTGCCAATGCAAGTTTTACCTCCTGCAAATCCAGAGCTTCTTCCACCTCATCTTCGTGAGCACGAGCATTTTGAAACTCCCTTCAGCCCTCCAGAGACTCTTCCACCTCCTTTAATGCCACCAAATACTTTTGAACCTCCATATAGTAATCCATCACACATTCCACCTCCATTCACACCACCAAATATTTATGAGCCAACCCAGCCACGTTTTTGTGACATGAATAGATTTAGAATGCCTCCTGCTAATATTGAGCCACTTCCAATACAATTACATGCACAAATGATGCTTCACTCATTCTTGGGGAATCCACCATTTTTTCAGGTTCGTTTTAGGTAGCCAAAATGTTTACCTTTACTTGAGCATAATCAAGAGCTAGTCTCATCCAGTAGTGGTTCTTTCACTGGTGCTCCCTGAAAATGATTCACGTCTTTCCAATTTGAATACCTGTTTTTAATATAGAAAAAATGGTTACGTTAAACACACATGCAATGCTCTCCCAAAGGTTGAACTATTGATGTACAGTCATTATGAAACATTTTTATCTTACTGATGTATGAGTAGGTCCCTAACTGCAGTTACTGTAATTCAGCAGCACCAGAAGTTAACAAGAGTACAAACAACTGAAGTTTAAATTTCCTAAATCAGCAGTGCTTTGGTTGTGTTATGTTGTTCAAGTTTATCATCTTGCATGGTTTTTCTACAAGCAACCCATAAGTTTTATCTCAGTTGTGTATGTAGCGTCTTCATTATGTGATGCATTTGTTAATTTCCAATTAAATAACTACCACTCAAATTGTTTTGGCATTGAAACATCTAGTGTTGATCTCCTTGAGTACCAGGGTATGATTCAAGGCAAAATGTGATGTGAGATGGAAGAAAAAAAGCTGTTCCTTGTGCTGCACAGGTGCTTTGTTTGTTTTTACATTTTGACTGAATTCTTATTTGTATTACTGATTTATACAGGATATATGCTTATACCTTGTATAAATCTTTAAATGACCACGGGTCAGATTCAATGTTATCACCTTAATATAGTACAATTAACTTTATGTACATGAAAAATTAAAAAGAAAAAAAACAGGCCTATTTGGCGCGACTTGTATCCACCTCACTTTTATAGCTCCCAAACTGATAGTAGGGTTGAGCTTCCCTTTGAGTTGCTGGAGCACTTATGAAAGAGACACTTTAGTGATAGATTCCTTACCTTAGAATATCCCCAGGCATCAGACTGGATCCGGAAAGTTTTTAGTCAGCAGTACCCCTGGGCATCAGAAGGTGGCGTCTTGCGGCTCCGCATCGTTGCTGGAGTCGTATGCGCCGAGATGATGTCACGGAGACTACCTAGGCACCACCCATGCGCGCTGACGTCGGTTCTTTCTTTTTCCGCAAATGCAAGCGCAGATCTGGTGAGAGCACGTACCCTAGTCACTTTTTGACTAACTTTAAAGAGACTTTTGTCTCCACTTTTTTGAATCTTTGACTGCTGGTGCCACGTAAGGATGTCAGGGTTTAAATAATGCGGGCCTGTTGCCGTACGATGTCGGTGGCCGTCCCCCATGGCATCTGTCTCTACTGTCTGGAGTGCAACCATGACTCCTGGTCATGTTCCGACAGTCAGACCATGGCTCTGAAGGCCTTGCAGAAGCGGTCCCGTAAGCTGCTGGAGGCCCGGCAGTCGATCAAGGTCCATGGGTCGCTCGAGGGACAGACCGCGGAGCCATCATCGCCACTCCTCGGGGTCAAAGTCTTCACACTCTGAATCGGGTATGAGACGTCATAAGAAGAAGTCGACGAAGCGCTGACACTCTCCGACGTCCTCCCGTCGGTCTCCAGACGAGGGGGCCGGGGGTACCTCCCCGCGGCTCTGTTGGAGCCTGTGAGTCTCGCAGCCTACCCACCTTACCCGGGTCCATCAGCGACTCCGGCCCAGGTGCAAGATTTTCTTGCTGCCATGGACCGCCTTTTCATGCCTCGGGCTCCCGCTGGCGCGTCTTTGGGCCCCGGGGTCCCACCTCAGGGCCCTCACTTACTGCCGGCGGGTCTGGCCCCGGCGCAACAGTCCTTCACCGCTGGCCCCGGCACTGCAAGGTCCTCCACCTGTGGCTCCAGCCCCGATGCCGCAAGGTTCTTCACCGGACTTGGCGCCTCCTTCGGCTCCATTCCCGGTGCCGCAATGGGTGCAATCAATCAATCAATCAAACAATTTATAGAGCGCGCTACATACCCGCGAGTGTCCCAAGGCGCTGAGGGGTGGGGGGCTGCAGCTAGTGGTCGAAGAGCCAGGTCTTGAGTAGTCTCCTGAAAGTCTGAGGGTTTTCTGTCTGCCGGAGGTGGAGAGGGAGGGAGTTCCATGTCGTGGCGGCGCGGTAGGAGAAGGACCTGCCTCCGGAGGTGGTTCTGTGAATGCGTGGGACGGGGGCCAAGGAGAGGTCGGCGGAGCGGAGTCTCCTGTTGGGTGTGTAGAATGAAAGTCGGTTGTTGAGGTATGCCCGGCCGGTGTTGTGGAGTGCCTTGTGTGCGTGGGTAAGGAGCTTGAAGGTGATTCTTCTGTTGATGGGGAGCCAGTGCAGGTTTCTCAGGTGAGGGGTGATGTGGTCTCGGCGGGGGACGTCGAGGATCAGGCGTGCAGAGGCGTTCTGGATTCTTTGAAGTCTGCTGAGGAGTTCGGCAACGCCCTCTACGCCGGAGCCCCAGCCATAGTCGAGCCAGCTGCTGATGAGGGTGTGGGTGACTGTCTTTCGTGTGTCGGTAGGGATCCATCTGTAGATCATGTGGAGGGTGTAGAAGCAGGTTGAGGAGACTGCGTTAATCTGGTTGGTCATGGTGAATTTCGATTTGAGGATGACTCCCAGGTTGCGTGCGTGGTTGGTTGGTATAGGGGCGGTGCCCAGGGAAGTGGGCCACCAAGAGTCGTCCCAGGCTGAGGGGTTGGGTCCGAGGATGAGGATCTCTGTCTTGTCCGTGTTAAGTTTGAGCCGGCTTTCTTCCATCCAGTCGGCGACCGCCTTCATGCCGCGGTGAGGGTTGGCTTTGGCGGTGCGGGGTTCGTTGGTGAGGGAGAGGATCAGCTGGGTGTCGTCGGCGTAGGAGATAATGTTGAGGTCGTGGAGTCTGGCGATGCGTGCGAGTGAGGCCATGTAGATGTTGAAGAGCGTCGGGCTGAGGGATGATTGGTGATTCCGGAGTGGAACGGGGAGAGGCGGACTCTTTGGGTTCTGTCGGAGAGGAAGGAGGTGATCCAGTCCAGGGCCTTGTCGCGGATCCCTGCGTCGTAGAGGCGTGTGCATAGTGTGTGATGGCAGACGGTGTCGAAGGCAGCGAAGAGGTCCAGGAGGATGAGGGCCGCTGTCTCACCGTTGTCGAGCAGGAGTCTGATGTCTGTGGCAGCGATGAGGGTGGTCTTGGTGCTGTGGTCCTTGCGGAAGCCCGACTGGGAGGAGTCGAGGATGTTGTTGTCTTCTAGGTAGCGTGTGAGCTGGGTGTTGACGATCTTTTCGATGACCTTAGCCGGGAACGGAAGAAGGGAGATGGGCCGGAAGTTCTTAAGGTCGCTCGGGTCCGCCTTGGGTTTCTTCAGTAGGGCGTTAATCTGGTCGTGTTTCCAGCTCTCAGGGAAGGTCGCGGTCTTGAATGAGAGGTGATGATGTTGCACAGTTGGGGAGTGATGGCGCAGTCGGCCTTGTTGATGATGTGGTGGGGAAGAAGGTCGAATGGGGCGCCTGAGTGGATGGAGCTCATTGATTTGCTCGTGTCCTCGGGGGTTACGCTGGTCCAAGCGGTGAGGGGGTTCCGTTTGTTCCACTTCCGCCCTTGCCCAGGTTTCCAGATAACTTTGCTCCAGGTTGGGACCCGAACTGGGTTATGGAGCCGAATCAGCGCAGTTGGACCATTTTTATTCGCCTGTGCCTCCCCACTCCGGTCTGTGCCGTGGGCAGTGGAGGAGGGGTCTGAGGACCCTCTTGCACAGCAGTGCGAGTCGGAACAGGAGTGGGCAGAAGAGTTGGAGGATGCTGGTGGCCTTGACCTCTCTTCTGAGCCTGGTTTCCCTTCTCCTCCTGCTGTGGCCATGGAGGAGGGTGCTACATAAACTGTAGTACTCCGTAGAGGAGCTGAAGCCCTTGACTTGCCTTCGGTAACTCTGAACACTAACCTCCTCACTGAAGTCCTTCAGCCGTCTGCAAGCTTTGTGGAGCCTCTGCTACCGTTTAATGAGCCGTTAACTGTTGTGTTGATGGACACCTGGTCTAGGCCAGCCATGGGGGTCCCAGTGGATGAGAACGTGGCCAGGCGTCATCACCCGGCCCCGGGTGACCTTGCCTTTTTTATCGACCCACCCAACTCCGGAGAGCCTGGTCATCCAAGCCTCCACCTCCCAAAGCGCATTCCCCACTGCCCCACTGGATAAGGAATCTAAGAAGCTGGAACAGTTGTGCAAGAAACTGTTTTCCTCTGCCAGCCTAGGGCTGCGATTGGTGAACACTGCATGCCTTTTGGGCCGTTACTCTCACGCTGTGTGGGACACGGTTGCGCAGACGCTGCCTCAGTGTCTGGAGGAAGTTCGGTCAGTGCTTTCCCTAGCTGTGGCTGAGGGGAAAAATGCAGCAAAGTTCTCCATCTGGTGTGGACTGGACAATTTCCACCACAGTTGTCCTCTGTCGCCACTTCTGGTTATGGTCCACAGGGTTTTCAGGGGATGTTCAGAGTTCCCTTATGGACATGCCTTTTGATGGCACCCGCCTGTTTGGCGATGAGGCAGATAGTGCGCTGGAGCCTTATAAGGACTCGCGGGCTACGGCCAAGTCCTTGGCTCTTTCCACCACGTGTCCGGCCATGTCTGCTTTTCGTTCCTTTCGTGGCCACGGAAGGGGCGCCCCACCACGTTCGTTCAGGCAAAAGCCTGCACAGAACCAACCTCAGCGCGGACGTGGTTCCTGCCACGGCGGGACAGGGGGCCAGCGTGTGGGTCAGTCTACCTCCGCTCCCGCAACATCCGCCTCAAAGCCTTCCTAGTCCGAGATTTGGGGTGCACCCCACGCCAGTGGGTGGCAGGATTCGCCATAACCTCCCCCACTGGCGTTCTGTTACTTCGGACAGGTGGGTGCTGCAAATCGTCTGAAGGGGCTACTCCCTCCCCTTCGAGTCTGCCCCCCAGCCATGCCACCTCAGTTCCACCACATGTCGGGGAATCACTTTGCACTTCTCCAACAGGAAGTCGCGGCCCTCTTGGCCAAGGGGGCCCTCGAGCGCGTTCCTGGGCCAGAAGTAGTCTGTGGTTGTTATTCCCACTGCTTTCTGGTCCCCAAGAAGGAGAAAGTGGGCCTGCACCCCACCTTGGACCTCAGGAACGGCAATCGCTTCCTCTGGAAGGAGAAATTCAAGATGTTGACTCTGGCTCAGGTCCTGGTGCACACGTCCCTGGAGACTGGATGGTAGCGTTGGACTTGCTGTGGTTCTGAAAATGTCTGGACTCGTGTAATTCTGGACTCGAGAATTTTACTTCATCGTAGCAGGACGAATCTAGTATCAAAAGACCGAGAATGACGAGTACATTATGTACAAGCAGTCTCGTCGCATTCGAGTAACGATTTCACCTCGAGATCGTTGTTTACGTCTTGAACCCTTGGCTTCCATTTTATGTACGGCAGCCATTTTATGAGTTGCCCTCACACAGGCAAACTGAATCAAGCCGAATTTGATTCCTAAAGACACGTACACCTTGATTGACTCTCCCCTGACCTGGGCAAGTTGGAACCATTGCCCCAGGCCAAACCTGTTTGGTCAGCTCCTCTCCCAGTGGCCGAACAAGATAGCATCACGGCTCAACCGGCCATAAACTTCTCAACACACACACACCCTGCCGAATCTTGCTCACACTTGTCTCTGCTCTTTTCTCTTACTTGCTTTATGATGGGGAGGCGACCATTTTTATTAGGGGTCCACCGATATCTGATGAGAATGTTGGGCCTCGCCTGGTAATTTATTATGGGATGAACAAACCGAACTATGGCCTTGTCATCATGACTCTGCTTTTTCTTTGTAATTGAAGTATTTCTATGGTGCAGTAAAATGTGCAGAATGTTTGCCTAAAGCACAATATTTCGTATAAAAAGAGAAGCCTGACTTTGTGAATTGCGGCAGTCTCCTGAGAACATACTTCCTGTGTGTTGTACTTCTAGGACGCTTGTTACCTTGGTTGCAGCCAATAAAATCGATCCTTGACTTCACCTAGAAGACTCTGAGTTTCTGTGGTCTGAATCAGGAAAGGACTCGAGGTCTCTGGGTGTGTTTCCCTGACACCGCTGGGTTACCGGTTCAGTACCGGTTCTGAAAAACCCAGTACCTCAGTTAGCACCCAACGTGGGGCGATTCCAGCGGTACCGGTCCAGCCAGAGGTTCGTGAGGAGCTTCGTGTGAAAATTCCGGAGGACGGCCAACCACTTCATCGACCACTGCATGTCGACGTGGTCCGAAGGTCTTTGCTGCGAGGTTCCCCGCTTCCCGGCGGCTACGAGGGACTGCTGCCCTGGCTATCGCCCTGATTTGGACCCTTGAAGTTTGGTAGAGCGAAACACTGAGACGAGTCTTCGGGTGACGTCATCGATATTTCAGTTAGGTATAAGTGGAACGTCTCCCAGTCCTTGGTTGGTCTTAAGTCTTGGGTATCCTTTGGGATCGTTTTGTTTGGTACTTGCAAGCACCAAAACCGAGGGACTCGTGTATTCACGAGAAATATCGTAATCGATAAATCCTTTGAAGTTTGGAACTAGACTAGAGAGCGAAGATGCCTGGTCTTAGACTTGGAAATTTGTTTTGTCTTGGTTGTAGTAAAAGGGACTCCCGATTGGAGGACTCGTGTCCGGTTCCTCCGATTGGAACTCCGACATATGAATTATATGTGAAGCATGGAGTAGGCCCCATCACATATAACGAAGTGTGGATCAAATACACCAGAAAAGATGGTGTTTTAAAATGGCCCCAATATGGTAGCTTTGATACCGAAATCTTAGATAACCTTGA
The DNA here is from genome assembly GCF_964261635.1 of Lissotriton helveticus. Classification (NCBI taxonomy): domain Eukaryota; kingdom Metazoa; phylum Chordata; class Amphibia; order Caudata; family Salamandridae; genus Lissotriton; species Lissotriton helveticus. The sequence continues at coordinate 109,381,636 of NC_136067.1, forward strand.
AGTTAAACTTTTTAAGAAGAAAGCCCGGCCGGCGATGTTTGACTCTTTCCGCCTATGGCGTAAGGAAGGCAAACAAAAAGAAATTAAATTAGCTAAGAAAAATAAGAGAGAAAGAGGTATTTCAGTAATGCAAGCTGCTATGCAGTTTAAAGATAATGAAGAAGAACAGATGAGTGAGCAGTTGCACAGGCAACGCAAAATGATCATAGATAAATGCTATCCAGTTTTGCCGCATCCTAAGCAAGATGCAGCAAAAGACAGTGAAAAAGATCCGTTAATGGCGCATTTGTTAAGTTCGCCACCGCCCTATGCGCAAACTGCCACAGCACCTTCTCAACCTTTAGTTGCGCCACCTATAGTTGCTATGCCTCCTGTTCCTCCACAGCACCCACCAGCTACTCTTCAGCTGGCTTCTGCTCCTCTGGTGCAGCCTTCTCAAGGCACACCGATCACATCTGCTCCGCCTGTGCTTCCTACGACTTTGCCTAGTACACCTTCTACTTCTCCTAATGATCCCTCTACTATTGCTTCTGCTTCTGCCTTATCTCACCCAGTTTTTCCGCCTGTTCTTCCGTCAGTTTCTCCTTCCGTTCGACAAAGAATGGCCAGCACTGTCACTAACCTTTTCTCGCCTTTTCTCGGGTCGCCTAAAACGACCCCTAACACGGAACGAAGACAGTTGCGGAGTCAACTGCCTGACTATAGAGAGAGAGATTTACTGAATCGTTTAGCGCATAAATTGGTTATGGACACTGTTAGATATGATGTAGAGTCTGTCATGGAAGTTTTCCGTCAATGGGAAGCACCGAAACAGAGATACGTTTTTGAACAAATGTGTGTTTTTCTCTGTGAGGATTTAGAAGACAATGATCTAGAATGCAACCCGCCCGAGTTGTCGTGTGCGGTTCGATTTAGCAGAGGGCATGATTGTAGGTCCCGATGTCGAGAGAGCAGTTGAGGTATTGTTGTCGTATCGGAGTAAGGGGAACACTTCTCAATCGCAATCTGAGCGTGGTGAATATGGTAGGAAAAAGGCGCGACAATATCCCATGAGAGAAGTTCCCCCACAGTGGAGGGAAGGGGACCTACAAGCTAACCCACCTATTCAGCCCTCATTTTCAGCGTGTATGGGTACATGTCCCATGGAAGCGAGCCGAAGTTTTAGCCCTTAAACAGACATTACCTGATCCCCGTAAAAATCCCGCAGGATATTACAAAGAGTTGTCACAGACTGCTGGGTCTTGTATCATGAATTTAGCCGATATCGATATGTTATTTGGGAATGTTGTTCCACAGCCTTTATGGGGAAAGATTCGTCACACAGATCATGATCAGGAATTAGGTGACTCATGGGCTAATATTACTGCTACAGACGCCCTACAAATTGGTGGTGCTAAGCCAGAACCTTTAATAGCAGAACTACCTAGTAAAATAATTGATTATATGAAAACGATAATGCCTGCGATACGCGTAAACTGGGATAAGTTGTCTGCATGTAAGCAGAAGAAAGATGAAACGGTGTCTGATTTCTTCACCAGGTTTGAAGAAACATTTGTCGACCACAGTGGTCAAGATATGAGCACAGAAGGTGGTCAGAGATTGTTCGTCGACAAATTTGTGCACAATCTGCTTCCAGAGTTGTGTAAAAAGTTGAAGGATTCTGAGAGTTCTTGGGCAGTTTCATCTTCAGCACAGATATTAGCTACTGCACAGTACTATGAAAATAGAGACAAAGACGAGAAAGATAAAGCAGAAAAGAAAACTAAAGAGTTGAAAACGAAGGTTTTGTTACAGCAAGCTTATCCGCCACCACCGTGGTGGCGGCCAGAATAATCAGAGTAACTATCAGAATAATTTTCAGCAGCCTCAACAGTATCAGAGGAACTCGCAAAGAGTCGAGTATACTCAGCCACGTGTCCCTGTAGGTCCCAATCAGTGTTCATATAGCAAGGAAGAAGGTCATTTTAAGTATAGTTGCCCTATTCTGTTACAGCGTGCAAATGGTGGTTCAAGCACAAGAGGTAGAGGTGCTCAACAAGCGCCTAGAGGTAGAGGACGCGGAAACGTCCCTCAAGACGCACGTCCCCTTCCACCACAAAATTCTATGAACAAATTCAATCAGCAAAATAACGCGTCTGGTAGGACAGCTCAGTACTATGCTGATGATTACTATGCAGAAAGTGAGAATTGGGAAAGTAATGATTGCTAGGACAGCCATGGACAAAGAGAGGGAGTTGTTTCAGTTCCAGTAGATCAGAGTGGACCATACGTTGAGGTGATTACATCAGGTGTGTCGCAACCTTTTCTGTTGGATACTGGTGCTACAAAGAGTTCTATTATGCACTCCAAACTCCCTGGCGCACCTTTGTCTGGCGAAACGAACGTTTATGTAGGTTTTTCTGGCGCCCCGGTTAGAAATCCTATTTCTGACCCTTTGTCTCTTTCTGTTGGTCCTTGTGAATTAGAAGCACCCCTTATTCTGACAACAGGTTGTGGCGAAAATTTGTTAGGATTAGATCTGTTAAAAAGATTGTATGCGACTTTGTACTGTTCCCCCTCAGGAGTACAACTTACTTTAGGTAAGAAAGTGGTTTCCTCAATGTATTTGTCAAGGGATAAACTTCCAACAGAATTGTCGTTCCTTCCTGATATTCTTTGGGCTACTGGTTCTAATGATGTAGGCCTTTTAGAAATTCCGCCATATGTCATAACATTGAAAGCCAATATTAAAATGCCACGAATTCCCCAATACAAAATATCTAGTGAAGGCGAAAAAGCTTTGCTAGCGATCGTTTACGATCTGCTTGCAAAAGATGTCATTGAAGAAACAAGAGGAAATGTTTGCAATAGTCCTGTTCTGCCTGTTTTGAAACGAACTGATCCTTCCCAGCCACCTGTTTACAGATTTGTGATTGATCTGAGAGAGGTCAATAAAATAGTTGTGCCACAATTTCCAGTTGTTCCCGATATTACTGCCCTATTGACTATGATTCCGGCTTCCGCAACGTGGTTTTCGGTGATTGACTTGAAGAATGCTTTCTTCAGCATCCCGATCGCTGAGGAGAGCAGGGATATTTTTGGTTTCACTTTAGGAGGACGAAGCTTCCGCTTTAAACGCGCTGCCCAGGGCTACTGTGAAAGTCCATCAATATACAGTCAAGCTCTAAAGACACAGCTTGATACGATTGTTTTACCTGACGGCGCTACTCTCATTCAGTATGTTGATGATCTGCTTGTTGCCGCAGATACTGAGGAAATCTGTAAAGAAGCCACGTTGTCATTGTTGCGTCATCTATGTGATTTGCATCACAAGGTGTCACTTTCCAAACTGCAATATTGTCGACAAGAAGTGACCTACTTAGGTCATCTCTTATCGAAGGAGGGAAGGAAACTGACCCCAGAAAGAATTCAGGCAATAGCGAAATTGAGTGTGCCAAGAACACAGAGAGAAGTGCGTGCTTTCTTGGGTATTACCTCGTACTGTAGACAATGGATACCAAATTTTTCGTTATTGGCCAAACCTTTGGTGGCCTTAACATGTAAAGATGCACCCTATCCCGTTCCTTGGTCTGAAGAGTGCCGGAAAAGTTTTTCTGAACTGCGTGATGCATTATGTTCAGCTCCTGTGTTAGGTACCCCCAACTACAGTAAGCCCTTTACACTGTATGTCCACGAGAAACAAGGTTGTACATTATCAGTTTTGACTCAGTTATTTGGAGATAGACAGCGTCCATGTGCATATTTTTCGTCGACTTTGGATCCGGTAGCTCAAGCATTGCCAAGTTGTTTAAGAGCCACAGCGGCAGCAGCTGTTTCTATTCGACAGTCTGCTGGTCTAGTAATGAATAATACGATAGTCGTAATGGTTCCACACGCAGTAGACACGTTGTTGAACCGAACCAAGACACAGCACTTAACTAGTGCTCGATTGTCAGGGTACGAATTAACACTGTTAGCGAGTCATGTGCACATAAAGAGGTGCAATACACTCAACCTAGCTACGTTGTTGCCAATTGTAGAGGAATTAGATGCTTCAGAACAGCATGATTGTTTTCTTAGAACAGAAGAAGAAACTAAAGGGAGAATAGACCTTCACGATACTCCTCTTGCTGAATGTGATGGTACATTGTGGGTGGATGGTTCATGTTTCAAGCTTCCGAATGGTGACACGACTGCAGCATATGCTGTCACGACTTTGCATACGATTGTTGAAGCTGCACGTATTCCACATAATTCAGCTCAAGCAGCAGAATTGATTGCACTCACGAGAGCATGTGTGTTGTCGAAAGGAATGAAAGTGACCATCTACATCGGCAGCCAGTATGCTTTCGGAGTGGCTCATAGTTTTGGACGATTGTGGAAAGAACGTGGGTTCCTGACTTCGCATGGAGCTAAGATTCAGCATGGTCAGTTGGTGACTGAGCTTCTTGAATCACTGACCTTGCCTTTGCAAGTGGTGATTGTGAAATGTAGTGCTCACAAGAAGGTGACTGATGATGTTGGTCGTGGAAATGCATTTGCTGATGAAATCGCGAAAGAAACTGCAAGTAATGTGATGAGCCGAATGTATGTCGCAGGCCGAGCAAGATGGGTTTGTGATGTTGGAATGTGTGAAGACACGATAGAGAGTGTGAAGTCTATTCAAGCTGAGGCAACAGAGAAAGAGTTGAGCACGTGGAGAGAAAGTACGGGTAGAATGGATGCAAATGGTTGTTGGACTGAATTGTCAGAGCATCAGAGATGGTTGTTACCCGATGCGTACGTGCTTGCAGTAGTTACAATGGCTCATGGAATGGCTCACATCAGCGTGAAAGGGATTTGCAAGTTGTTGGCTCCAGTATGGCAAAATTCAGGAATTCCCAAGTGTGCAGAGAATGTTGTCAAGAATTGCATGGTGTGTCTGAAACACAACCCTGGTAGGGGAACCCCAACTCCAGCTGGTCATTTTGCGCCTCCTACGTATCCGTTTGAGGTTTTGCAGCTAGATTTCATCCACATGGAGAGGTGCAACAACTTAAAATACGTACTCGTTGTTGTTTGTGCTTCCTCAAGATGGGTAGAAGCATATCCCCTAAAAGACAATACTGCCTTGTCCACAGCGAAAGCCCTTGTGAAAGAGTTCTTCCCTAGATTCGGAATGCCTAGAATGGTCTGGAGTGATAACGGAAGTGAATTTGTAGGTCGTGTGATGAAGAATGTATGCGAAGGGCTAGGCATCCGGCAGAAGTTCCATGCTGAAAATCACCCCCAATCAGCTGGATTAGTAGAATGTTACAATGGCACGCTTAAGTTAAAATTGGCCAAAATCCAAGCGAGCACAGGTCTTAAATGGCCTGACACTCTACCCTTAGCACTCCTATCCACCAGAATGACTGTGCATTCGCGAGTGAAACTTAGCCACTACGAAATAGTCTTTGGCCGCCCGGCCAATATATGGGGAGTGACTAGACCCACGAAATTCAGCGAGATAGAGCACCCTGTTTTGCTTGATTACCTGTACGAATTGACGGCTAAATTGCGTGTTTTATATCAACAGGTTCACGACACCCTGCTTCCGGTCTCTGAAACTCCGGGCCACGCCATTGTCCCCGGATCCTGGGTCCTCGTGAGGAATTTCCAGAGAACTAAAAACGACCAGCCCAGGTGGACCGGACCGCACCTCGTCCTTCTCTCCACAAGATTGGCCGTTCGAGTGGAGGGAAAGAAGCACTGGATCCACGGTGTCCATTGTAAAAGGATCCCCCTTCCTCTGCCATATGACCAGTGGGTCCAGGAGGGTGTCGGTGACTCAGAAACTGAAATTATACCCCGCTTTCTACCTTTTAGCGATGCACGCGTAAAAGGAACACTGACTGAACAAGAGAGCGACAACATTCTGCAACCAGTTGTATCACCGTCAAAGCAATTAGACATTACAGAACCTGAACTCTTGTTCCGCGACCAAACAGTACCTGGAAAACAAAGATACAATTTGAGACCGAGAAATACGAACTAATAAAAAGATTTTTTTTCCCTTCCAAGTACTATTTTTGAAAGTGCAGCTCTCCCATCTGAGAAACTTGCTTATTTTTGTTTTTCGAACCGCCATCCGGGTTCCGCTGCTAGGGCCGCGGTTTCCCAAAAGTCTTTGGGGTGCAGCTGACGACGTTAGGTCGGTAGTTCTGGTTGGTCCAAGGGAGTTGCCCTAGACCGACAGAAGCATCCCTTAGCAGAATCAACCTCCCACCGCGGGAAGCACTTTAGAGAGGATGGAGTTTTCCGAGATGGAGAGACCTGCCAAACCAACAAACTTTAAACACAAATTATGTAAAGTGATGACAAAGAAAAGTTTTATAATATTGTGCATTTTTATGCTATTCAGTGTGACAATATTTTTAATAGGATATGTTTTTTTATTTTCGTGTAACATTTGCACCCACTGCATCGCCCATACCTCCTCCTACTGTTTCCTCTCATTCTTTCTACCCTCTTCCTGACCACGAATCCAATAGAAGGTTAGAGTTTATTAATAACTCCTTTGTTCATCTGTTGCACCAACACCAACTAGTAATGAACTCGACTAACTGTTGGGTATGTGGCCTTATGCCTCACACAACAGATAAAGGTATCCCTTATCTGGTTCTGCCTTTCAGCCATAATGGTTCTGTGTGGGCATACAGAACAATGTTCATATACGCACGTGAAGTCCACCCCCTACGTTCTGTAAAAGACAATCCCAAGAATAGTGCTTTGGTTAAGGGTATAGTCGACATGATTAAGGGAGAAATCTCTTATGAAAATACCCCGGATGATGAGATATTTGCATATATAAATTGGAACGTGACCGGATATGAAGCTACTCTGAGTGAGAAACAGCAAGCTAAGAGATCGTCCCCGATCTGGATTGTACCCCATCAGGGTCACCTGTGTCTGCAAGGTACTGGCAAGAATCCCAGAGCTCAGTTAGGGAAGAGTGTCTGTACAGAAACGTATGTTTTTGGGTCTCAGACTTCCCCTGCGTTTTTAGCAGCTAAGGGTACATATTTCATCTGTCATGATAGAGCCTATACATGGTTGCCCCCTGACTTTTCGGGCTCCTGTTTTGTTTCGTTCCTGTTACCTCCCACCTACACAAAGAAGACACTGCAGGTCAAGAGTTTAGGGACTTTGCAAAGGGTTTTCTGCCGTTCTGGGGATCCATGGCTAACAGCAGGAACATAAGACAATTAACAAAGGTGGTTGAGTCCACAGTGATTGAAACTGCTAGTGCCCTTAGTAACTTGACTGCTGAGCTGCAGTCGGATCGTCTTATGACCCTTCAGAACAGGGTCGCTTTAGATGTCATACTTGCACACCGAGGTGGGGTATGTAGATTGATCCAATCAAGTTGCTGTGTTTTCATTCCAGATAACGCTCCAATAGTGTACCAGGCCATCTCCAAACTGCATAAGATTTCCGAATCTATTCACGTGGATGAAGGAGATTGGTCGTTAATGGGGTGGTTCTGGGAACTGATATCCGGCTGGGGATGGAAAATTCTGATGGTCATTGGGATGGTCTTAGCCATTCTTTTCCTGTTCTGTCTATGCGTGCAGTGTGCTCCTGCAATATGTGGCCTCTGCGCTACATCATGTTTAAGGAAACCTGTATCAAGAGACGAGCTAAGTACTAGAATGATGTTACAGCAACATCTCAATGACTTTAGGAATTTAGACCTGGACTCGGATTAGCATGAGATTAGGTTAAATTGCCTATGTAAGGGCAAAAGGAGGGTTTGTGGTTCTGAAAATGTCTGGACTCTTGTAATTCTGGACTCGAGATTGTTGTTTACGTCTTGAACCCTTGGCTTCCATTTTATGTACGGCAGCCATTTTATGAGTTGCCCTCACACAGGCAAACTGAATCAAGCCGAATTTGATTCCTAAAGACACGTACACCTTCATTGACTCTCCCCTGACCTGGGCAAGTTGGAACCTTTGCCCCAGGCCGAACCTGTTTGGTCAGCTCCTCTCCCAGTGGCCGAACAAGATAGCATCACGGCTCAACCGGCCATAAACTTCTCATCACACACACACCCTGCCGAATCTTGCTCACACCTGTCTCTGCTCTTTTCTCTTACTTGCTTTATGATGGGGAGGCGACCATTTTTATTAGGGGTTTATTAGGGGTCCACCGATATCTGATGAGAATGTTGGGCCTCGCCTGGTAATTTATTAGGGGATGAACAAACCGAACTATGGCCTTGTCATAATGACTCTGCTTTTTCTTTGTAATTGAAGTATTTCTATGGTGCAGTAAAATGTGCAGAATGTTTGCCTAAAGCACAATATTTCGTATAAAAAGAGAAGCCAGACTTTGTGAATTGCTGCAGTCTCCTGAGAACATACTTCCTGTGTGTTGTACTTCTAGGACGCTTGTTACCTTGGTTGCAGCCAATAAAATCGATCCTTGACTTCACCTAGAAGACTCTGAGTTTCTGTGGTCTGAATCAGGAACGGTCTCGAGATTTCTGGGTGTGTTTCCCTGACACCGCTGGGTTACCGGTTCAGTACCGGTTCTGAAAAACCCAGTACCTCATTGCAGGACGCATATTTTCATATCCCCGTCCTGTCGACCCACCGGCGTTACCTGCGGTTCATGGTAGGCCAAGAGCACTTTCAGGTTGCCATGCTCCCCTTCGGCTTTACCAGCCCCCTTCAGGTGTTTACAAAAGTAATTGCGGTGGTCTCAGCTCATCTGCGCCGATCAGGGGTTCCAGTCTTCCCCTATCTCGACGACTGGTTGTTGAAGGTGGGCTCCCCCCAGGCAGTCGTCTCCGAACCTCCAGACGCCGGCCGACATCCTGCATTTGCTGGGGTTCTCCATCAGTGTGCCGAAGTCGCACCTAAGTCCCTCTCAGAAGCTCCCCTTCATCGGAGATGTTTTGGATTCGACACAGTTTCGGTTTTATCCTCCCCAGCAGCGAGTCCGGGATATTTAGGCTATGATTCCGATCTTTCAGCCTCTATCACGGGCTTCGGTCAAAATGACCTTGAGGCTGCTGAGCTTCATGGCCACCTGCATCCTGCTAATGCAACATGCCAGATGGCATATGCGGGCTCTGCAGTGGGAACTGAAGTTCCAGTTGGCACAGCATCAGGGCAAACTGTCCAATCATGTCCAGATCTCGGAGGGCACTGCACGACAATTGCAGTGGTGGCTCATTAATCGTAATTGGGTCAATGGCAGATCCCTCTCCCTTCCCCAACCCAAGCACACATTGGTGACGGGTGCGTCCCTCCTGGGATGGGGCGGCCACTTGGGAGAGGTGGAGATCAGAGGCCTCTGGTCTCCAGCGGAGTCCCGGCTCCATAACAACCTTTTGGAGCTTCGGGCGATCCGACTTACACTGAAGGCATTCATTCCCTCTCTCTGGGGAAGTATAGTGCAGGTGTTAAAGGACAACACCACCGCCATGTGGTACTGCAACAAGCAGGGCGGGGTGGGGTGGACCCTATGTCAGGAGGCTCTGCGCCTCTGGACATGGCTGGAACATCAAGGCATTATCTTGGTGGTTCGACACCTGGCAGGTTCTCTGAACGCCAGGGGGGACAAACCCAGCCGCCGGTGCATGATGGATCACGAATGACATCTGAACTCGGACGTGGTGCAAGGTCTCTTTCTGCAGTGGGGTGGGCCTTGGTTAGATACATTCGCCACCTAAGAGAACATGCAATGTCATCGGTTCAGCTTTTGACCTTTGTAGGAGAGTGGGGTTTGCAATCCCATGGCCACCCCAGATTTTTGCTTTTTGCTTCACTGATTTACGACTTTCCCTGGCTGTGGGCCTGCTAATCAGACCCACAGCCTAGCTGTTCTCTCTCTAAATTGACAACCATGTACCTTAGGTGCATTTACCAATTGGTACTGGGCCACCTTATCCGTCCCTGTACAGAATACCTTAGGTATCCAGGGCATAGGTGTACCCAGGGCCTACGAGGGGCTGAAGCATGTATTATGCCACACCTGGCTGGCCATCTAAACAGTCCCAACTGGCACGACAGCTGGGGCAAGGTGGTGTAATCACCCTTTGCTTTAATAGTTCCCTATATCTAAACCTAAAATGGACACATATATTCCTATCAGTCACTCCTATGGAAGGCCTTATCAATCCTGAAGGCAGAGTGCTTGAAATTATGTGAGATGGTGCTCTGGCATGAGCTGAGCCCGTTTGCAGCTTGCGGAACCAAGTCCTAATAGCTGTTCCATGATAACGCTATACCATATACTCTTAAGTGCATTATAATCCTCGCGGTTAAATGCTAACTTTGGCATAGCATTATCAAAACATGTCGAGTAAGGTGTCATACGAATTGGAATATTAACCCCTCGCCAATTCTGGCGACGGGGTTAGCATTCCACCCTTCTAGAGGGACACGACATGTATGTAACTGTGAACCCCAGTTAAAGTCAGACACAGCCTCAGCTCCACAAAATGGATGCTGCCACCAAGACACAAGTCTGCCCTCCTGCTGCTGGGAGTCCTTCCAGCAACGGAGGCCTGGACAAAGGGTTTCCTGTCGGGGCGGTGCCAGCACCATCCCAGACAGGATTTTGTGTATCCCAGGTAGGCAGGGCTGAAAGGAAGGTGACTGCAAGTGGCCCCCCGGTGCTCACTGTGCATATGCCGGCTCAAACCAGTTCCAGGGGCACCCCAGCCCCTGAGCTGGGGAGAGACCGGACAAAGTAGAGGGGTGTAACCACCCCCCTCCTGGTCCCACCCATGGGCAGGACCTAGTCGCGTGCCAGCCCCTTTTCTTAAAATAAAGGTAGGAGCGGACACCCTTCCCAAATTAGATCATCTTGAAACTTGAACTACTTTCCACGAAAGGAACTCTTGTCATCTCTGAAGACTCTCCCTTGTGGCTAAGGAGTAGCCACCCTGCACCAGCAGGCACCATCGAAGCGCTTGCGGTTTGCTGCACGTCCATCCTCCGGATCAAGACTGCCCAGCTCGACGAGACCCGGATTCCCTGCCATCTCTGACCTCTACCTGCATCATCAGCCCAGCTGAGATTCGTGGGTGTGACGAGACCCGTGGGACCGGCCATCTTCAAGACCTGCACGACGCTTCACCAGCACGACCCCCGAGAGACCCTCGAGTAAGTGCACTGGGGTTTCAGAAGCCCCAACCCTAAGCAGCTCCAGCACCGAAGTCCAGCCCCCCACCATCCACGAGGTCTGCGTGGGGCCCTTCTGCTTCCTTGCTGCTTGCCACGTTGTCCGGTCACTTGCCCGTTGGCTAGTGACCCTCCTGACGACGTACCACGACGTTTTCACCGCTGGTCTAGGTCCCCTAGACTGGCCCTTGCTCCTTGTCCAACAAGAAGTGCCCTGGACCCTCCTGGTCCACTCCAGACGCCATTTTGACTCCACCGCGTGGGCTTGCCTTTGCCAAGGTTTGTTGCTCCAATCTTGGATCCAGCATCGCCGACAGCAGACACCCTCGTTGGACAGCTCGCACCTCCAGCCTGGACGCCGACAACGCCTCCTGGCCCGTGTGACTGCAGAGTCCAGCGTCGCCCACTCACCTGGTCGAGGTGACTTCAACCGGTGCCATCCTGGTGCCCACACAATCACTGGCTAGTGATTAAGAACTGAGTCCCCTCTGCTTTCAGGTCGTCTCCTTCACTGATCCAGCCTGGGATCACACCGAACTTCTTCACTGGTTGCCTGCCAGCAACATCTTCTTTCAGGCTCCATAGACTACAACGAGGAATCCCGATGTCATTTGAACCCTATGCAGCCGCAGCCCCTGGGCTAGGTAACTTGAGCATTTCGGTGCTCTAGCACAGGTTCACTCTCCTAGTGTCCAGATCCTTTTTCGTTTTTAGTCTACCTAGTCGGATTCGTCCGGAAACAGTAACTTTAAGAACTGCTAGCATCCATAGACTTTGTCCCGCATCCCGCGTAAGAGTTCCCACTCTGTACCCGGGTTCCCTAGGCCTCCTGCTCCTAAACTGAGGGTTCAGTAAGGTAGTCCTAGCGGTCCTGAAGCCTTTGGATCGTGTTACTTACCTGCTAGTATTTCGCATTCCACTTTTAGAGTATATGGTTTTTCGTGCCCCTCGGGCATTTGTGTAAATTGTGCAACTTGCAGTATTTTCGTAGGAGTTTTGTATTGTGCTTAGCTCCCTGACTCATAAAGAGTTCAGGGTAGACTTGTTATTAATAAATATCCTTTTTTTTTATAACTACTTGTGTGGTGTCCTTTCACTTGGTGTTCAAGGGGTATATGTGATGGTAAAACAGGTGGCTTAACACGCCCTCTAGAGTTTAGCCTAAAGACTGCTCTTGTCCACGCTACTAGGATAGCTGGTCTAATAAGGTTGACTTACAACCAATCATCAATAAGGGTTGTTTGGAATGATACAGAGTGATCACTAGAATAGTGAGCACTACATATCAGGCCAACTTCTCACAACCTTCCTCCCAAATTCTGTGATGTCATTCTGGCAGCAAGGCGTCCCACAACTAAGACGGCATACGCCTGCAGGTGGAACACATTTGTGGCATGGTGCACAGCAGAGCTGTGGATACCCTGTCTGCCCTTCTTTCCGAGTGTAGCAAGGTGGATATCTGACTATGGTTACCCCCAACTTTTTGCCTAGTGTTTTAGCTGGTTTTCGACCTAGTTGGCCTGGGGTCCTGCTATTCAGGACCCCAGACTAATTGCTCTCTCTGTAAAATGGACTCCATGTACCTTAGGTACATACCTAATTGGATGCTGGGTCACCTTATCAGCCCCTGTACAGTGTACCTTAGGTACCCAGGGCATAGGTGTACCCAGGGCCTACCAGGGACTGCAGCATGTATTATGCCACCCGTGGCTGGCCATCCAAACTGACACAATTGGCTGCAAACACAGCTGGGGCAAGGTGATGTAATCACGCTTTGCTGTAGATATAGTATACCTATATCTAACCCCAAAATGGACACATATACTCCTATCAGTCACTCCTATGGCAGGCCTTATCAATCCTGAAGGCAGAGTGCTTGGAATTATGTGAGATGGTGCTCTCGCATGAGCTGAGCCTGTCTGCAGCTGTCCTTATAGCTGTTCCATGATAATGCTATACCATATACTCTTAAGTGCATTATAATCCTCGCGGTTATTGTTAACTTTGGTATAGCATTATCAAAACATGTCGAGTAAGGTGTCATACGAATTGGAATACTACCCCCTCGCCAGTTCTGGCGACGGGGGTAGCATTCCACCCTTTTAGAGGGACACGACGTGTATGTAACTGTGAACCCCGGTTAAAGTTAAACTGAGCCTCAGCATCACAAAATGGATGCTGCCACCACAGACACAAGTCTGACCTCCTGCTGCTGGGAGTCCTTCCAGAGAGGGAGGCCTGGACAAAGGGTTTCCTGCCTTGGGAGGTGCTAGCACCACCCCAGACAGGATTTTGTGTATTGAGGTAGGGAGGGCTGAAAGGAATGAGACAGGCCTGGGGCACACAATCAATCAATCAAGGAATTTATATAGCGCGCTACTCACCAGGAGGGTCTCAAGGCGCTTGGGGGAGGGGGTCTGCTACTTCTCGAACAGCCAGGTCTTGAGTTTCTTCCTGAAGGAGAGGTGGTCTTGGGTCTGACGGAGGTGGATGGGGAGGGAGTTCCATGTCTTGGCTGTCAGGTAGGAGAAGGATCTTCCTCCCATGGTGGCTCTTCGGATGCGTGGAACGGCGGCGAGGGCGTATCTGGTCGAACGAAGTTGGCGGGTGGGAGTGTAGAAGGTCAGGCGGTTGTTGAGGTACCTGGGGCCCAGGTCGTGGAGGGCCTTGTGTGTGTGGGTGAGGAGTCGGAACGTGATTCTCTTGTTGACGGGGATCCAGTGCAGGTCTCTCAGGTGTCCGGAGATGTGGCTGTGACGGGGTATGTCCAGGATGAGTCGTGCTGAGGCGTTCCGGATGCGTTGGAGTCTCTTCTGTAGTTTGGATGTGGTTCCGGTGTAGAGGGTGTTTCCGTAGTCCAGTCGGCTGGTGACGAGTGCCTGTGTGACCGTCTTCCTGGTTTCGGTGGGGATCCAACGGAAGATCTTCCGGAGCATGCGTAGGATGTTGAAGCATGAGGACGAGAGGGCGTTGACTTGTCTGGTCATCGAGAGGGAGGAGTCCAGGATGAAGCCCAGGTTGCGTGCGTGGTCCGTTGGTTTGGGTGCGCTGCCCAGGGCAGGGGGCCACCAGGAGTCGTCCCTGGCGGAGGAAGATGGTCCCAGGATGAGGACTTCCGTCTTGTCTGAGTTGAGTTTCAAACGGCTGTTCTTCATCTACTCCTACTTCTTTCATCCCTTCGTGAAGGTTGGTTCTGGCGGTGGCTGGGTCGTTGGTGAGGGAGAGGATCAGCTGAGTGTCGTCGGCGTAGGAGATGATGTTGAGGTTGTGTTGGCGTGCGATGGCCGCGAGGGGGCTCATGTAGGTGTTGAAGAGGGTGGGGCTGAGTGATGATCCTTGTGGTACGCCGCAGATGACTTTGGTGGCCTCGGATCTGAACGGGGCAGGCGGATTCTCTGGGTTCTTCCGTCGAGGAACGAGATGATCCACTCCAGTGCCTTTTCTTGGATTCCGATGTTGCTGAGGCGTTGTACTAGGGTGCGGTGGCAGACAGTGTCGAACGCTGCGGAGAGGTCCAGGAGGATGAGGGCCGCTGTTTCCCGGTTGTCGAGCAGGGCTCGTATGTCGTCAGTGGCTGCGATGAGGGCGGTCTCGGTGCTGTGGTTGGCTCGGAAGCCGGACTGCGAGGGGTCGAGGGATCCGTTTGTCTCGAGGAAGGCGGCAAGCTGTCGGTTGACGGTCTTCTCGATGACTTTAGAAGGAAACGGGAGGAGCGAGACGGGGCGGTAGTTCTTGAGGTCGGTGGGGTCTGCTGATGGTTTCTTCAGGAGGGCGCGGAGTTCGGCATGCTTCCAGCTCTCCGGAAAGGTGGCGGTGTTGAAGGAGCAGTTGATGACGTCTCGGAGTTGGGGTGCGATGACAGAGGCAGCCTTGTTGAAGACGTGGTGGGGGCATGGGTCTGTTGGTGATCCGGCGTGGATGGTGCTCATTGTGTGGATGGTGTCTTCGGTGCTGACCGGGGTCAAGGCGTGGAGGGTGGTGGTGGGGGGCGTCGGTTCGGTGGTTGGGTGCGTGGGCTGTGTGGGATGGCGATGGCGATGTCGGGCGCTGAGGAGGCGTTCATCCATGTTTCCGTGAGGAAGGCGACGTCTGGAGATGTGGTGTCGAGCAGGTTCCAGAGTTCCACGGCGTGTCTGTGGACGGAGCGGGTGTTGAGCAGGATGCACTTCAGGTGGTTGCTGCTGGTGCTCGGCTTGGCGGGTGCGGTGCAGGTCCGGATACAGGAAAATTTGCAGGATCGGCAGCGGAAGGGTCCGTGGGTGCGTCGCTGGGTGGCTCGGTAGCATCCGGGGGTCCGGCCGGTGTTGAGTGCGTTGAGTGTGGCGGCGTCGTACGTCTGGCGGGTGGGCTGGGACCAGGGGTTCTGGCGCTGGGCGCGGACGGGTGCAGACGGGCTTGCCTTTGGCGTGCGCGGGGGCGACATAAGAAGGTAGCCGGGAGGGAGGGTCAGCTGGGTGGCGGGAGCGGGGCGGCCAATGGGCTGGCGGGGGGGCGGGGCCGGAGGGAGGCAGCGGCGGGAAAGTCTGGTGCGGGAGGCTCAGCGGCGGCTGGGTCGCCCTAGGCAAACAATTAGGCAGGCAGCAGGAGGAGCGTGGGGGTGACCAGGCCTGTGCAAGGCTCAGAGGTCGCTCCCTAGGAGAAGGAGAGGTCTCCTTAAAAAGGTAGCCGGGAGGGAGGGTCAGCTGGGTGGCGGGAGCGGGGCGGCCAATGGGCTGGCGGGGCCGCAGGGAGGCAGCGGGGGCGACATAAGAAGGAGCTGGGAGGGAGGGTCGGCTGGGTGGCGGGAGTGGGGCGGCCCATGGGCTGGCGGGGGGACGGGGCCGGAGGGAGGCAGCGGCGGGAAAGTCTGGTGCGGGCGGGTCAGCGGCGGCTGGGTTGCCCTAGGCAAACAATCAGGCAGGCAGCAGGAGGAGCGTGGGGTGACCAGGCCTGTGCAAGGCTCAGAGGTCGCTCCCTAGGAGAAGGAGAGGTCTCCTTAAAAAGGTAGCCGGGAGGGAGGGTCAGCTGGGTGGCGGGAGCGGGGCGGCCAATGGGCTGGCGGGGCCGCAGGGAGGCAGCGGGGGCGACATAAGAAGGAGCTGGGAGGGAGGGTCGGCTGGGTGGCGGGAGTGGGGCGGCCCATGGGCTGGCGGGGGGACGGGGCCGGAGGGAGGCAGCGGCGGGAAAGTCTGGTGCGGGCGGCTCAGCGGCGGCTGGGTTGCCCTAGGCAAACAATCAGGCAGGCAGCAGGAGGAGCGTGGGGTGACCAGGCCTGTGCAAGGCTCAGAGGTCGCTCCCTAGGAGAAGGAGAGGTCTCCTTAAAAAGCTAGCCGGGAGGGAGGGTCAGCTGGGTGGCGGGAGCGGGGCGGCCAATGGGCTGGCGGGGCCGCAGGGAGGCAGCGGGGGCAACATAAGAAGGAGCTGGGAGGGAGGGTCGGCTGGGTGGCGGGAGCGGGGCGGCCAATGGGCTGGCGGGGCGGCGGGGCCGGAGGGAGGCAGCGGCGGGAAAGACTGGTGCGGGCGGCTCTGCGGCGGCTGGGTCGCCCTAGGCAAACAATCAGGCAGGCAGCAGGAGGAGCGTGGGGGCGACCAGGCCTGTGCAAGGCTCAGCGGTCGCAAGGTGTCCCTGTGCATACCCCGGTTCAAACCAGTTGCTGGGGCACTCCAGCCCCAGCTCTGGCGCGAAACCAGATGAAGGATAGGGGGTGTAACCACCCCCCTTCCTGGTCCCACCCATGGGAGGGACCTAGTCACTAGTACAGCCCCCTTTAGCAGGATAAAGGTAGGAGTTGGTTCCATTCCAAATTAGATTTATCCTGAACTACTCTACAAGAAGAAACTCTGGACTTCGACGTTCTGCTCCACAGAAGACTGAAGAATCTCCCTTGTGGGCAAGGAGTGTCCACCCTGCAACTGCAGGCACCATCAAGCGTCCTAGCGGTTCACTTTGTCGTCCTTCCTGCCGTAACCAGACTTCAGAGCCCGACGAGATCCGGACTTCCAGACCTCTCCGACCTCAACCTACATCTGCAGCACAGCTGAGATCCGTGGGTGCGACGAGACACGTGGGACCGGCCATCTT
This sequence comes from Lissotriton helveticus, assembly GCF_964261635.1. Classification (NCBI taxonomy): domain Eukaryota; kingdom Metazoa; phylum Chordata; class Amphibia; order Caudata; family Salamandridae; genus Lissotriton; species Lissotriton helveticus. The sequence continues at coordinate 109,398,835 of NC_136067.1, forward strand.
GAAGAAACTGCACTTCGCTTCCAGCACGACTTCAGAGGTATCATCGAGTAAGTGCTTTGGGGACTGAGAAGCCCCAGCCCCGAGCAGCTCCTGCACCGAATACCAGCCCTCGAGCAACCACGAGATCTGCGTGGGGCCCTTTTGCTTGGTTGCTGCTCGACGCGTTGTCTGGTCACTTGCCGGGTGGCTAGTGGCCTCCTAGAGGACGATCCTTGAAATCTACACCGCTGGTCTGGTTGCTCCAGACTGGCCCTTGCTCCCTTCCAAAAGAGGAGCACCCCGGACCCTCCTGGTCCGCACCAGACGCAGTTTCCACTCACCGCGTGGGTTGCCTTTGCCAAGGCCTGTTGACTCCAAATCCGGATCCGACACCGCCGACAGCGAGAGCCTGCGTGGGACAGCTCGTGCCTCCATCCTGGTCGTCGAAGACACCTCCTGGTCCACGTGGCTGCAGAGACAAGCGTCCACTCTTCACCTGATTGCGACGACAGCATCTGATTCCTTCCTGGTTCCACACCGGTCACTGGCTAGTGACTTTGAACACTGTCCCCTCTGCTTTCAGGTCCTCCTCTTCCTCGATCCACCCTTGGATCGCACCGGACATCTTCCTCCTGGTCGCCTGCAGCATCTTTCTTCAAGGCTCCATAGACTTCGACGCGGAAACCCGACACACTTTGACACCTATGCACCCGCAGCCCGTGGGTGAACTAGAGCATTTCGGTGCTCAAGGGTAGATTGACTCTCCTAGTGTCCAGGTATCCAGTCGTTTTAGTCCTAACTAGTCGGAACTGTCTGTTACTTACCTTTTCGTAATTTGTTCTGCCCATTGACTTTGTTCCGCATCTCGCGTGTGAGTTCACACTCTGCACACGCGTCCCGTGGGCCTCCTGCTACTTACCTAAGGTTAGGGTAGCGATCCTACAGCCTCTGGGCATCTCCATTTCCTCTATCGATTTCCTTATACCATTAACTTAATATATGGTTTGTCGTGCCCCTAGGGCACCATTGTAATTTGTGCGACTTACTGTATTTTTCTTAAAGAGATTATGTGCTTAGCCCTCCGATCTCATAAAGAGTTCAGAGGTGTTTGTAAGTAATAAATATATTGTTTATTTTCATAACAACCTGTGTGGTGTCCTTTCATCTGGTATTCAAGGGGTTATATGTGGTAAAACAGCTGGCTTCACATGCCAAAAGAGTTTAGCCTAAGACTGCTTTGTCCATGCTACCATTAGGATAGCTGGTCTATAAGGTTAACTTACAACCAATCACCATAAGGGTTGTTTGGACTGATACAAGGTGATCACTAGAACTAGTGAGCATCATATATCAGGCCAACTTCGCACACCGAGGTCCTTCTTTTCTTTCTCTCTTTGGCCCAGCAGGTCTCTGATCTGGGCACTATCAAAGGTTATCATCTGAAAGAAACCGGTTCGTGTTAGATTCCTTACCTTAGAATATCCCCAGGCTTCCGACTGGATCCGGAAAGTTTTGGGTAGCAGTACCCCTGCGCGTCAGTAGGCGTCGTCTGCGGCTCCGTGTCCGTCGTCTGCATCGTTGGCGCCGGGATGACGTCGTCGGAGTACTCCTTAGTCACTTTTTGACTAACTTTTTAAGATCTATTTTGGATCTTCTCGAGTCGTTCATCGACTCCGGTGCCGGTAGGGATGCCCGGGTTCAAGCCCTGTGACGACAGTAACTGGCTGATGTTGGTTACCGACCCCCACAATCCTTGCCTTTATTGCCTCGGGCTGACCATGATGACACGTCGTGCCCCGACTGCCGGGCCTTGATGTCGAAAGCTAGGCGGGAGCGGTCCCGTAAGTGACTCGTGATCCGGCAGTCGGCCCGCGCAGCTCGAGGTCCCGGTCCAGGAGGAGGTCGAGGGACCGGTCTTGGGGCCACAGTCATCATAGCTCAGCGAGTCGTCACCATTTGTCGGGTTCGAAGACCTCAGGTAAGTCGAGGCACAAGAAGTCGAAGAAGCGACATCGCTCTTCTGACTCCCCCTGACGCTCACGCGACGTGGCCGGAGGTTCGGGCGACACCGCCCACGCGGCTCCGCCGGCGCCGCGTCCAGCTCCATACCCGCCGGTCCCTGGGCTGAACGCGACACTGGAGGAGATCAACGCCTTCCTCATGGCCATGAGGTCGCTCTCTCCTCCGTCGGGTCCCGCAGTGGCACCTTCGGGCCCCGCGGTCCCGTCTGGTAGCCCAAGCGGGCCAGGGGCGCCGTCGGGTGCTGCGGCGACTTCGGCCCGATGCCGCAGGGCTCCTCAGGATCCAGGCCTGGATCCGTGTCGACGCTGGTCGACCTTAAGACCCCTCCGCTGGCGGCGTCACCAAGGGTGTCGCCCCCGGCGCCGTCCCCGGGTAGCGTCGTCGTCCCCGACCTCCGCCCCTGTCCGGATCCCGCGTCGGACCGGCACCGTCTTCACCTACGATCCTGCTCCATCATTTCTCCCTAACTTTCAGGAGATGGAGGAAGGGGAGGATTGGGAGGGGTCTGCGGACCCTCTGGCACTGCAGTGCCAGTTGAGCCAGGACTGGGCGGATGAACTTGGGGAGGCCAGTGGTCTTGACACTTCGCCCGACACTGGTTTTGTCTCTCCTCCTTCTGTGGCTACAGAGGAAGGGGCTGCATACAGCATGGTGTTGACTCGGGCAGCCAAGGTCTTGGCTCTTGAGCACTCAGTCGCGGCCGTGAGGACTAACCTCCTCACTGAGGTCCTCAAACCGCAGGCAAGCTCCTCGGAGCCCCTCCTGCCGTTCAACGAGGCCCTCACTGACGTTCTGTTGGGCACCTGGTCCAAGCCCTCCACAGGTCTCCCTGTACATCGGAACGTGGCCCGGCTCCGGGCGACTCCAGTTTCTTGTCCGTTCACCCCATCCCTGAGAGCCTGGTGATCCAGGCCTCCACCTTCCAGACCGCATTCCCGACCGCCCCTCCGGATCGGGAATCCAAAAGGTATGACCAGTTTGGTAAGAAGCTGTTCTCCTCGCTCAGTTTGGGGTTGTGGTCTGTTAATGCCGCCTGCCTTTTGGGCCGTTATTCCTACTCGTGTTGGGATACGGTTGCGGAAGTGCTGCCGCAGTGCCCGGTGGAGGTCCGGCCAAAGCTAGCCTTGGCCCTCGCGGAGGGAAGGGACGCAGCACGATATTCCATTCAGTGTGGGTTGGATACCACGGACTCGCTAGGCAGGGCGATTGCAACGACGGTGGCAGTTCGCCGCCACGCCTGGCTGAGGTCCGCCAACTTTTCGGGCGATGTCCAAGCATCCCCTATGGACATGCCCTTTGATGGCCGTCGCCTTTTTGGCGACAATGGGGACAGCAGGCTGGAACGTTTTAAGGACTCCAGAGCTACGGCCAAGTCCTTGGGCCTCGGCCAACGACAGCAGACTTATGCCTTTCGTGGCCACGGAAGGGGCACCCCCTCACGTCCAGCTTGCTACAGGCCGCAGAACCCACCTCAACGCGGACGTGGTAACCGCCGTGGCGGTGCCGGGGGACACAGGCAAGGCCAGTCCATACCCACCCCCGCAGCATCTGCCTCAAAATCCTCCTAGTCCATGTTTTCAGGCTCATTCGACGCCAGTGGGGGCAGGGTCGGCCATCACCTCCTCCACTGGCGCTCCATCACATCGGACAGGTGGGTGCTGCAAATCGTCCGAAGGGGCTACTCCCTCCCCTACGAGGTGACCCCTCCAGCCATGCCACCGCATGTCGGGGATCACTTGCAACTTCTGCAGGATGAAGTTACGGGCCAGAAGTAGGACAGGGTTGTTACTGCCACTACTTTCTGGTACCCAAGAAGGGCAAAGGGGGCCTACGCCCTATGAAATGAAATACCAGTATTTGTAGAGCGCACAGCTACCTCCGAAGTGGTGTCCCGGCGCTGGGGGCCCTCAGGAAGATTAAGCAAGCTATTGTCCAGAGTCACATGGTGCTGGGCTAACCTGCCACCAGCACCGGGGATCGAACTGTGAACCCCGTAGTCCGGAGTCAGGCACATTGGCCGCTGCGCCACACCTCTTCCACATATGTAAATAGGTTTCTGAATCGAAGTACAGGTTCACTGATGAATTTATCTGCTGCATTTGGTCAGCAGAGAAAAAAGATCTTGGATCTAAGGAGCGTCAACGGTTTCCAACAGAAGGAGAGGTTCAAGATGCTGACTTTGGATCAGGTCTTAGCTGCCCTAGATCCCGGAGACTGGATGGTAGCGTTGGACTTGCAGGACGCATATTTTCACATCCCCGCCCTGCCGGGCCACCGGCGTTACCTGCAGTTCACGGTAGGCCACGAGCACTTTGTTTACCCTGCTCCCCTTCGGCCTTGCCAGCGCCCCTCGGGTGTTCACGAAAGTGATGGCGGTGGTCGCAGCTCATCTGCGCAGATTAGGGGTGTCAGTCTTCCCCTATCTCGACGACTGGTTGTTGAAAGCGGGCTCGCCCCAGACAGTCGTCAGCCACCTTCAGAATATGGACGACCCCCTGCACCTGCTGGGGTTCTCCATCAATGTGCCGAAGTCAGACCTGTGTCCCTCTCAGAAGCTCCTCTTCATCCGAGCGGTTATGGATTCGGCACAGTTTCGGGTTTATCCTCCTGAACAGCGGGTTTGGGATATTCAGGCTCTGATTCTGATCTTTCAGCCTTTATACCAAGTCTCGGTCAGGCTGACGCTGCAGCTGTTGGGGCTGATGGCTTCCTGCATCCTTCTGGTGCATCACGCCAGGTGGCGGATGCGGGCTCTGCAGTGGGACCTGAAGTTTCAGTGGGCCCAGCATCAGGGTAACTTGTCCGATCATGTCTTGATCTCGGAGGGCACTGCATGACAGTTGCAGTGGTGGCTCACGGAACGCGATTGGGTCAGCGGCAGATCCCTCTCCCTACCCCAACCAGAACATGTAGTTGTGACGGTCGCGTCCCTCCAGGGCTGGGGAGGCCACATGGGAGAGGCGGAAATCAGAGGCCTCTGGTCTCTGGCGGAGTCCCAGCTCCATATCAACCTTCTGGAGCTGCGGGCGATCCGACTTGCACTGAAGGCGTTCCTCCCCTCTGTCCGGGGGAGTGTAGTGCAGGTGTTCACGGCCAACACCACCGCCATGTGGTACTGCAACAAACCGGGCGGGGTGGGGTCGTGGACCTTATGCCTGGAGGCACTGCGCCTCTGGCAGAGGCTGGAACATCAGGGCGTGACCCTGGTGGTTCAACACCTGGCAGGTTCCCCGAAAGCCAGGGCGGACTAACTCAGCCATCGGTGCATGATGGATCACGAATGGCGTCTGAACTCTGACGTGGCGCAAGGCCTCTTTCAGCAGTGGGGAGAGCCTTGGTTAGATCTATTTGCCACAGAAGAGAACGCGCAATGTCATCAGTTCTGCGCATTGGAATTTCCAAGGCGGCACTCGCTCTGAGAAGCTTTTCGTCGCGAGTGGAGTCTGTTGTACGCCTTTCCGCCTATACCACTTCTGCCCAGAGTGCTGAAGAAGATCAGGTGCGACCGGGCCCAAGTCATCCTTGTGGCGCCGGACTGGGCACGGAGGTTCTGGTATCCCGAGCTACTCAGCATGTCTGTCGATCCTCCGATTCATCTGCCCCTTCAGGAGGACCTTCTGTCGCAGCAGCAGGGGACAGTCCTCCACTCGAACCTGTCCAGTCTCCACTTACATGCGTGGAGATTGAGCGGCGCCAGTTGAGGCCATTTGACTTGCCTCCTGAAGTCTGTAATGTCATTCTGGCAGCCAGGTGTCCCTCCACAAAATCAGTATACGCCTGCAGGTGGAACAAACTTGTGGCATGGTGCACAGCAAAGGCTGTGGATCCCCTTTCTGCCCCTCTTTCAGAGGTTCTCCTCTTTCTTCTTTCTCTTGCCCAGCAGGGCTCTGCTCTGGGCACTCTGAAGGGCTACCTCTCGGCCATTTCCGCCTTCTTAAGGCTACATGATCAGCCCTCTTTGTTCAAGTCCCCGATTGTAAATAGGTTTTTGAAGGGCATCACTCATGTTTCCACCAGTTCCTTTCGTGATGCATCAGTGGGACTTGAACCTTGTTCTAACTTTCCTGATGTGCGCTCCCTTTGAGCCGCTTCATAACTGTCATCTTCGTCTCCTTACTCTGAAGACCGCTTTCCTGGTTGCCATCACCTCTGCCAGGAGAGTGAGTGAGCTCCAAGCCCTTTCTTCTAAGCCTCCTTTCCTTTCAGTCCATCCGGACAAAGTTGTGTTGCGGACACGACCCTCTTTCCTGCCCAAGGTAGTCACAGCCTTCCACATCGGGCAGTCCATCACCTTGCCCACCTTCTTTCCGGCTCCGCATCCCTCGAAAGAGGAAGAGAGGCTCCACCGTCTGGACCCAAAACGTGCGCTCTCATTCTACTTGGATCGCACACACCAGTTCCGGGTGGATGACCAACTCTTTGTTGGTTACGTCGGCGCTAAGAAGGGACGGGCGGTGCACAAACAAACCATTTCTCGATGGGTCGCCTTGTGCATCAAGGCTTGTTACTTTTTGGCTCGAAAGGAGCCTCCTGTGGGGCTGCGTGCCCATTCCACAGGGGCCACAGCGGCTACTACTGCCCTGGGCCAGGGAGTCCCCTTGCAGGACATCTGTCAGGCAGCTACGTGGGCCTCGCTGCACACGTTCGCAAGACACTAATGCTTGGACAGCCAAGTCGGGAGAGATGGCTTTTTCGTCCGTTCCGTTCTCCAAGACTTTCTGATGTGATCATTGGTACGCAGACCCACCACCGGGGTTGGTATTGCTGGGGTATCTATTCTAAGGTAAGGAATCTAATACTAACCTGTTTCTTTCAGATGCACAAGTTACTTACCTTCGGTAACGATATATCTGGAAGAAACAGTAGTTAGTATAAGATTCCTTACCGCCCCACCCATCCTCCCCGTTCTGCGAACCGATATCTAGGGTTAAGGTCATCCCTTTCACGGCCCTATTTTTTATGGCACCATTGTTGGTTTTCATCATGGCTCTGCGTTTTCTGGCGCGGAAAAGCTGTGTATAAGAACGGACGTCAGCGCGCGAGGGCGGCGTCTAAGTACTCCAACGACGACGGACGCGGCGCCGCAGACGACGCCTACCGACGCGCAAGGGTACTGCTACGAAAAAGTTTCCGGATCCAGTCTGACGCCTGGGGATATTCTAAGGTAAGGAATCTAATACTAACTACTGTTTCTTACAGATATAGCGTTACCGGAGGTAAGTAACTTGTGCATCGTTACCGAAGGTAAATAACTTGTGCTTTCGGCCATCTCCTCCTTTCTACGGCTTCCAGATCAGCCTTCTCTTTTTAAGTCCCCGGTTGTTAATCGCTTCCTCAAAGACATTACACACACTTTTCCTCCTGTGCCTTTCATAATGCCTCAATGGGACGAACATCTTGTTTTGACCTATCTGATGTGCGCTCCCTTTGAGCCGCTTCATAACTGTCCTCTTCGTCTCCTTACTCTGAAGACCGCTTTCCTGGTAGCTATCACCTCTGCCAGGAGAGTGAGTGAGCTCCAGGCTCTTTCTTCTAAACCTCCTTTTCTTTCTGTTCATCCGGACAAGGTGGTTTTGAGGGCTCGTCCTTCTTTCTTGCCAAAGGTTGTTACGCCCTTCCGTATTGGGCAGACCATCACTTTGCCCACCTTCTTTTCGCCTCTGCATCCTTCAAAATAGGAAGAGAGGCTCCACCGTCTGTACCTAAAATGTGTGCTCTCGTTCTATCTGAAGCTCACACAACAGTTCCGTGTGGATAAAGAACTTTTTGTTGGCTACGTGGGCACCAAAAAAGGTCGGTCCACAGAGGAACTATCTCTGGGTGGGTCGTTCTGTGCATCAAAGCATGTTACTCATTGGCTAAGAAGGAGCCTCCTGTGATGCTACGTGCCCATTCGACCAGGGCAACAGCACCTTCTACCTCCTTGTGACGCGGCGTTCCCTTGCAGGACATTTGTCAAGCAGATACGTGGGCCTCGCTGCACACGTTTGCCAAGCATTACTGCCTTGACCGTCAAGTCCGGAGAGACGGCTTCTTTGGTCGTTCTGTTCTCAGTGACTTTCTGGTGTAATCTTGTTCGCAGACCCACCACCGGGGCTGGTATTTCTAGAGTATCTATTCTAAGGTAAGAAATCTATCACTAACGTGTCTCTTTCAAATGCAGAAGTTACTACTTGTGTAACAATATATCTGTAAGAGACATTAGTTAGTGATAGATTCCTTACCGCCCTACCCATCCTCCCCGTTCTGCGAACTGATTTCTGGGGTTACGGTCATCTCTTTCAGGGCCCTAGTTTCATGGCACCAGTGGTCAGTTTTTTGCATGGCTCTGCGTTCCTGGCGTGGAAAGTCATATACAGAACTTACATCAGCGCGCGTGGGCATGTCTAAGTGTCTCCAGCGACGTCATCTTGGTGACTATGACGCCAACGACGTTGTGGTTCTGAAATTCTGGACCCTGCTGTTATCCCGGTATCGAGGTTCAATACCCGTGCCACGAAATATCAACGTACCATGAAGAATTTGGTGTCGACAGACCGGTAATGTTTAGGACATCATCCTTATGCATTTGCGTCATGATTGAGGGATGCCAACACCCTTAAATCGTAGTTTCCGTTCCGAACCCTTAGACTCCATTTTATGAACAGCATCCATCTTGTGTCTTGCCCTCATATAAGTCAATTGAGTAAGGTCGAGCTTGATCTAAAAGGACACGTCCACCTTCCCTGACTTCCCCCTGACCTGTCCCAACTGACTCCATTGCCTCCAGCCGAACCTGTTTGGGCAGCTCCTCGCCCAGTGGCCGAATAAGATAGCATCAATGCATAACATGCCACAAACCATTCACTACGTACCGACCATGTTTTCTACACACACACACCTGTCCATGTTCCTTGTTTATGGCCAGTTTTATGACTAGGGGTTGCCCTGTTTTATTGGGGTTTCATCGGTATCTGATGGGAGTTCCGGGCCTGGCCGGGTAATCTATCACGAACCGGACGTCTAAAATATGGGTTGGCCTACATGACTTCGCTCTTTGTATTATTGTAGAAATATGTGTATCGCCATATCATAAACTCAAGAATTCTTGCCTACAGCTATTATTTCTGTATATAAGGAGAAGGCTGGTTCTGTAAAAACGAACAGTCTCCTGAGAATACACGACCCGTGTTCGTGCTTCTAGGACACATGTTACTTGGTTGCACCCAATAAAACTCGATCTCTGACATCAACTGGAAGACTCTGTGTTTCTGTGGTCCGGAACAGGGAGAACTCAGAGGTCTTCGGGTGTTATCCCCTGGCACCACCGGGTTCCTAAAAACCCGGCACCTCAACGTACGCAGAGCCGTATGACGACGCCTACCGACGCACAGGGGTACTGCTGACGAAAGCTTTCCGGTTCCAGTCTGACGCCTGGGGGTTATTCTAAGGTAATGTGGTATATAAATAAATAATACCGGGACTATTTTTGACTATATTAACAATAACAGATAGCTCAATAAATAAGAGGCAGGATCCGATGTGTCCGAGTCAAAAGGATTTATTCAGGCAAAAGGGAAGGGACTGGAACGGGACAGCCTGAAATAAAATAGGAAGGAAGGCAGCTGCAACGCTTCATCGACAGTGCAGCATATATATAGTAAAACATTACATTACATTACATACAGTAGGCGTAACTTATGAAAAACGTAAGATAAGAACACATGGGTGGAAAAAGAAGGCGTGCACAGAGACATGTGATGTGAACGTCACAGAAGTGTCATGAATGGGGCGGAAACATGGAGGGGGCTACCTGAGCAGCTGGGACCTTTAACCTAGTGGTGCGCGCAAACGGGCAATGACGTGTTACCAGGGAGAACTGGGGGCTATGACTTCTACACTAGAAGAGGAGACTAAAGTCTGCGGTGTCAGGACGACATGTACCTATAGCATATCTGGTATCTGGTGTTTGGAGTACATGTTGATAGAATCCAAAAGTTATCAGGGCAAAGGCTACTTGACACTAAGGCTGGTGCATGCATTATTCTACATGTATTGCGTGTGCTAGGAATATTCTATGAATATTAATACAGTATTTCTCTTGCATGGAGACAGAAAGACTAGACCATAGCTGAAACTGCTGATGCAGTTCAGTAGCTTAGGAATGCAAAGGAGGAAAGCTGGACTGATAACTAGAAGCATAACATACTCTTGGCAGACACGCAGGCAGAGCCAGGCCGGGCACTGCGCTGCGCGGAAGGAAGTAAGTGAAGGGTCAGGGATGCAGGTGGGGGCTGCATCGCTCCTCGGAGTGGGTTCAGGAGACTGGAGCTTGAATCTGGTGTCCGGGCCCTTTTGAGGCCTAGAAACGGGGACAATTCAATGAATTAACGTGCACACTGTAAAAACGTGGCAACATAGGCCTAATACTCGTTGCTTTCACGAGAACTGGAAACTGGCATACTAGAGTTGGACACAACTATAATTGCGTCTTTAATCGATCATAGGGGGATCATATGCATATCGATCATGCACATATAGCATAGGATGGGGAACACGTAGGCACATACAACATGGCAAAATTTACTTTTCCACATTCCCTCCTTGTGCCCTACGTTTCCATCAGGAAACATCAATATTCATGATACCATCTATCTGTTCATATAGCATCATTTGCTCGTCTCGAATTGTCTTGGAACGGGATTTAGGACTAGGAATACAAGAGGTAGCACACATGCCGCAAATCGCAGGGCCACATTGTAAACAGAGGCAGCAACTGAATATGATCATTACTGCTATACCTAGGAATGACAATACTTTCCATCCCCAGGCAGATATGATACTCCAGAGCCAACCGGACCATGTCCAGGTGCCTGGATTCTGGTGTAACTGATGGGCAATTTTATGAAGTCTGGTTATAGCTGAATAAACAGACGGCGCGTTATTAGGAATGAAAATGCAGCAACTAGATCCGATGACTCTACAGGCTCCTCCTCTATCGGCCAGTATGACGTCAAGAACGAGACGATTTTGGAGCACAACAAAACGCATAGCAGATTGTTCTTCAGTTAAGTTACCTAGAGCGGAAGTAGTCTCATTCACTACTGCTTCAAGGGTTCTGGTTAACCTACGTATTAACTTACTATTCTGGACAGGACCTATAAAGAAAAAGAAACCTTTATTGAAGTCTTGATATTGTTCTAGAGCAGTTTCAGTTTGGTCGACAATTGGGGACTCAGTCTCCCTTCTATGTCTAATGTGTACTAGATGTGTATTTCTGTGATAATCAGATGGGGCTAGAAAAACTGGTGGCAGTAGGAAGGCAATGTTCCATCCCAATCCTGGGGCAGACGAACATATGCGGTCTGACCACAAACAAAATAAGAATGACGTGAGGCTTTGAAAATAGATTTCCCACTGTCACTATACTCGACCACAGTAGTACAATCACTATGTCCTACATGTGCGGAACCATTCTTTCTGACACATAATTCGCCTTTGACTGGTAGTACTGAAATAGCAGGCAAATCTGGAGTAGTATCGGACTGAACATTCAGAACCATGAAATTCGAGGAATAATTACCTAAATCATATACTTCATTTTCTAGATCTAACCCTGTTCTATGGGAAAGACCTTGCTTGTCTGGGAAACATGTTCGATTCAGAAGGGACATATCAGTCGAGGATGACGTTAGCGTGGACCATGCTCCACACGAACCATTATGTGAAAACGGATAGGGAAAGAGTGGCAGTACTCCCTTCGGTGTCTGGAAAGGGGGGAGTCGACCACACACCCAACAATTAGTGGCATTGCTGGTCTGGTGTGAATAATGCAGCATTCGGATAAAAGTATTATTACGCATAGCAAGACGATAGGATAACTCGTGAGGAGGCAGATCACTAAATGTGTGCTCTACTGTAACATTAGAAAACATATGTACATGTGAAATAGGAAAACATAAATGCAACGCATAACTTATGCATGTAACCATAAGACTCAGAACCAATAAAAAGAACAGAATGATGATACATCTCTTAGAGTTTTGACTAACTCTCTCACTGTGTGGGTCTATCTCATACATGTCAGGAACCTGTCTAACCGTTTCACCCGAGAGGGACTTAGACAATTAAACTGGCTGACTTACTAGACCTCAACTTGGATTTATACTCCTGCTGCGGAGTTTTCTCTAACAGGGGAATTTTAGATTCATTATCTGGACAGTCCTTGAGAACGGGGCAGTCCTTGGGAAAAGTTTTAGTTTTAAGTCCATGGAATTTCTTGACGTGGCTCGCATGTAGCCACCCTTTTCGGTTTTCCACCTTCACCGCGGTCCGGGTGGTGAGGAGGACGAGACGGGGTTCCTTCCAACGGGGCTCCAGCGGACTTGAACGATCAAAGTTCCTTATCAAAACAAATTCACCCGGAACGACGTCATGCGGTTTCACTTCGGTGTTGTCTGGAAATGCAGCGGCAACCTGTGAACGACAAGATTGTAGTGCAGACATGAAGGAGGCAAGGTAATCTGTCAGCATATTACTGTCAACATCAGTTATAGTACGGGGTCTAGGTGTACCCCACATGTTAGGGGGGCGACCAAACACTATCTCATAGGGAGATAGACCTGAACGGGAGTGAGCGACCATTCTCATATAAAAAAGGGCAACTGGCAGTGCTACTATCCAATCTACACCTTTCTCTGCACACACTTTTGCAATGCGGATTTTCAAAGTCTGGTTATGTCTCTCTACGAGACCGGCTGCTTCAGGATAGCGTACACAATGGAACTTCCACTGGTACCCTAACAGAAGGGATACTTGTTTCATGAGCTCGGATGAGAATGGCTGGCCGTTATCTGAATACACGACCCTAGGTAATCCATAGCGGGGAAAGAACTCACGAACCAACTGCCTGGCAGTGGTCGCAGCTGTGTAATCTGGAACTGGATATGCTTCTGTCCACCTGGACAAAGCGCATACAACTACGAGGACATACTTGAAACCTCGACATCGCTCCATCTGAATATAATCCATCTGGAGGACTTCAAAAGGGTGGTCAGGAGGATGGAATCCACCTTGTTCCACCGGGACACTTTTACCTGGATTGAACTGACAACATATCATGCAGGTACGCACTTTCTGTTTGGCGGCTGCTCGTAAATGCTTGTTGAACCAAAGGTTCTGGATACTGTCTAACATGGCTTTTTCTCCTAGATGTGCTGGACTATGTGCGGTGTTAATAATGATTTGGACCATAGAGTCGGGGAGAAACCATGTGGTTTTTCCCTTCGTCAACCATCCTTGATCTGTCTGGACCCCTCCTTGTTCGGACCATTTCTTGATTTCATCGGGAGTAGCATGTAACTGTATATCTATGACATCTTGTGTAGGGTCCTTAACTGTCATACAAGTAGTCTGTTCTGGGATGTGTGTCAGTGTCGTGTTAACTGGAATGTCTGGAGTCTGAGCTGTAAGCTTAGCTGTTCGATCTGCTAGATCGTTACCCTGGGAAATGATATCAGTGACTTTCGTATGTGCCTTGCACTTCATGATAGCGATAGCTGTCGGTAAATGTATTGCATCTAATAGAGCTTGAATGAGGAGACCATGCTGAATCTTGGTTCCATGAGAAGTCATAAAACGTCTTTCCTGCCAGAGCACTCCAAAGTCGTGTACGACTCCGAATGCATAACGTGAATCTGTGTATATGTTTACTTTCAGGTTCTTGGCACGTATGCAGGCTTGGGTCAGATCGACAAGCTCTGCTGCTTGAGCAGACAGGGTGTCAATACGATGTGTTTCTATAACTTCGGTTTCAGTAGTCACTGCATACGCGGCTACTAGTTCTCCTGTACTTGTTCTCATACATGAACCATCCACATAAAGTGTCAGGTCGGGATCAGGTAATGCAATATCTGTCAAGTCTTGTCTTGGCTTTGTCATAGTGTTAACCACTTCCACACAGTCATGTGTGGCAGGATTTGAAGTAACTGACGGTAACAGTGTAGCTGGATTTAAAATGTTGCAGCGTCTGATTTCTATGTGTGGCTGGAACAATGTCAGTTCATAACCTGTTAAACGTGCAATTGTCAAGTGCTGAGTCTGTGTCCGGTTTAAAAGAACTTCCACGGAGTGTGGAACTTGTACTGTCAGGGAGTGTCCTAACACTATGGAATCACTTTGTCTGATAGCTAGAGCTGTGGCTGCAACTGACTTGAGGCACGCAGGCAGAGCCTGGGCCACTGGATCTAATGTGCTAGAAAAATAAGCACAGGGCTTGTGTTGTCCTGCTTGATCTTGTGTGAGAACAGATAATGCAGTACCATCACGTTCTGTAACAAAAAGTGTAAAAGGCTTACTGTAGTTCGGTGTTGCTAGAACAGGTGCATTACATAAAGCTTTCTTTAACTCATTGAAAACAAGTGTATGTTCCTGGGTCCAAGGGAGGACAGTCGATACGGCTGCCTCCTGTGTCGTTAACTGTATCAGTGGCTTGGCTAGAAATGCATACTGAGGAATCCATTGTCTGCAGTAAGAAGTGAGGCCGATAAAAGCTCGTACCTCCTTCTGTGTCTTGGGCTGTGGAAGACGTGCTATTAACTGGATACGGTCAGGTGTCAACTGCCTACCCCTCTTGGACAGTAAGTGTCCCAAGTAGACCACTTGCTGGACACAGAATTGCAATTTGGAAGGGGACACCTTGTGCCCCATCTCGGCCAGAAAATACAGGACTGTAAGTGACGCACGTTCGCAGTCACGTTCAGAACGGGCTGTGATCAGTAGATCATCGACATACTGGAGCAGGGCAGTGTCAGTTGGCATGTGAATATTGTCTAGTTGTCTCTTAAGTGCTTGACTGTAAATGCTAGGACTTTCTGTGAAACCTTGAGGTGCTCGTGTGAATTTATAGCTTCTTCCATTTAAACAGAATCCGAAAAGGAACTGGCTGTCTGGATGAATGGGGACACTGAAAAATGCGTTCTTGAGATCGATAACTGTAAAGAACGTAGCTTCGGAATCAATGGCTGTCAATAGGGAAGAAATATCTGGGACTACCGGGTACTGAGGTATGATACATTTATTAAGTTCTCGAAGGTCAATCACTAATCGATAAACTGGAGGTGCATTTGGATCAGTACGTTTCAGGACTGGAATGATAGGAGAATTACATATATTGGAGTCAGTTTCTACAACCACTCCTTGAACAATAAGTTCGTCAATAATTTTGGATAAGGCTGCTACAGCCTCAGGTGGCAATTTGTACTGTCTGATTCGTGGCAAAACACCTTGCTTCAGGGTGACACGATGGGGTGTGATGTGCATACAACCTACATCAGTTGGACCTTGCGCCCATAAATGCTGTGGTACATTCAATAATCTTGGATCAAAATCACGTAACACATAATGACCTTTAAAATCACGCAGGAACAGACGGACCCCTTCTGGGGAGCAGCATATGACTGCTCCTAATTCTTTCAGTGTCTTAATGCCTAACAAATTTTCTGGACAAGACTTCGTGAGTAACAAGTCAGTAGTTCGGGACAATGGACCAACTTCTAGAGTAACTGGTTTCGATATTTCATTAACAATGGGCTTTCCTGAAAATCCAAGGGAAACATTTCTAGAGCCTGAGAGCGGAGCCCCTGGAACCTCGTCATGACTGATGGTAGTCCTACTCGCCCCTGTATCAATCAGAAACTTTCTGTCTTTCCCTAATACTTGACTATGTACGTAGGGACCCTCTTGATCTACAGGTATCTCGATGAGAGGCAAGCCAACCTCCCTCTCTAGGCTGTTTCATGAGTATGGCTGATAATCTGGATACTCTGACTGTGCGTACTGGTATATCTGCTGTGTAACATGCTGTGTTGCAGCGATAGGCTGCGGTGCTGTAACTGTCTGTTGTGCATTCTGTGGTGGCTGAGAAGTCTGTGGGACTTGTTCTTGTCTAGGCGGACGTGGTCTCTCTTTAGTTTTACCAGTAGCTATGTTGTGTTTCAGAACTGCACATTCGTTTATAAAATGACCTGGCTGTTTACAGTAATTGCATGTCCCTTTAACAGGAGCTGCAGGATGACTGGCATGATTCGGACCCCTCTTCTGACTGTCTTGTGGAACAGACTGTGCAACTAATACTTTCATTTTCGTGTCTTTCATACGTCTCCTTTCGTGTTCCTGCTCTTCCCTGATTCTGTTCTGGTGGTACTGGAGCATTTGGAGCATCTGTGACGGAGTATTAGCTTGCCAGGTGCTTTCGACTTTCAGTACTCGATTTTTAACTTGTGGACTTGAATTCTCGACTAGTTTAGTGACAAAAAGATGAGGGTACGATTCACTACTTGTTTTCAGACCACTATTAATAATAAAACATTTTTCAAATCTAGAATAGAAATCACTAGTATCTTCGTCTTGTTTCTGTTTACAGGCTGAGATGGCATCCCAATCTTCCTTTTTCGTGGCTAGTAATCTTGGCAAAACTTGTATCAATAACTCGGGCAATTCTTTAGCTTTATCCCCAAGACCGGTACCTGGTACTTGTGAATTATCTTCAGCTTCTAATGCTGTCCAATCTATCTTTTTCTCTCCCACTTCCCATTCTTTTTCTTTGAGTTTTTCATATATGCCCGCGGGCAACAGGACCTTTAACATTTTAATGATATCAGGATACGTGTATTCTCCCATACGGAGCATGTCCTTTAATTCACGGTGGAACCCTGCTGGATCTTTATCATGACAGGGAATTAACTTTTTCATCTCTAAGAGTTCCATTTTAGTGATGGGGTGTAAACAAACACTCGTTCTAGACCACCACCCTCTTTCTTGACTGGATGCACTTCTCGTAACGGATTCTGTCTGTCTATGTAGAATGATGTACTTTCTGGGGGTGAGACGTGAACAAAATGTGGATTCAGAAACGTTCGGTATTTGTGGCGCTGTTCTAGAATGACACTAATTAA
The DNA here is from genome assembly GCF_964261635.1 of Lissotriton helveticus. NCBI lineage: Eukaryota > Metazoa > Chordata > Amphibia > Caudata > Salamandridae > Lissotriton > Lissotriton helveticus. The sequence continues at coordinate 109,415,769 of NC_136067.1, forward strand.
ATCGGTACCTAGACCTTTCCATCTGTACTGGAGTAACTCGTTTAATACATCATGTAGAGGACCTGGATCAGAATGCTGTTCCTCATACAGTGTAATGAGGTGCTGGATCATATACATACCCACCAATCGCTGCTCGGCTGGGGGCAATTTCAGAAACGTTTGGGCCACTATTTCGTCTGGAAAAGTGGTAGAATCAGTAGTCCATCGGACTGCTGATCGGGCTAGTTCTTGTTCATGCATGGTACTAAGCTCGCTATAGCCTATTCGTAATTTCAGAATGTGATCGGTAGCTTGGAATACTTGCTCAAGAGAACCCTGTTCCGGTGCTGGAGGAGGAAAAGCTTTCTTGTAATCTAGGCGTGAATGTCGGTCGGAAAGTCTAGTTCTACCTACATACGCTATTCTGTCGGGATTCTCGTTGTCTACCTCTTCAGTAGAAGAGTCATCTTCTTTCTCGGTTGCTTGTTTTGCTTCTCGTTTCTCGTGTATAGTTATGATTTCCCTACGAATTTTCTTGTACATACTCTCTATACAATTTTGTGTCTTGTGTTTTCCCTCGGCTATATTGTCACTCCACCTAGTCAGGACTTTCATTTCTTCTTGATCTTTTTCTGGATAATCTTGCTCTCTTATTAAACAGTTAATCAAAAACTTTAAAATCATGAGCTGAGTCTCGACTTTTCTTTGAACCATGGCTTCGTGAATACTTCCTGGATTCACTCCTGTACGGATGGAACGATATATTCTGTCTAGATGTTCTCCCATATCGGGCAGGGTGTCCAAATAGCCGGCAACCCGTCTTAAACGTAATGAATATATGACCATGTGATCATCGCCTGGAACTGGATCATAACGACATTCAGTAAGGGCTCGCTTGATATCTACGAATGTAGACACTTTTGGCGTACGCTGTAACGCTAGTTCATGTAGCGGCAGACGTCTTGGTTGAGGCGGGGTACGAGGAGAACCTCCCCCCGCGGCTCCTAAACTAGAATCGTCGGTGTATACTGTACGTGCTGGTAGAGTGACTGGCAAAGCGGGTACATGTACTGTGGGTTGGGCCGGGGGTGCTGTAACAGGTACTGTAACATTAACTGGACCCACGGGACCAGCGGCTGGAGGAACAGGAATTACATTATTAACGGGAGCAGGCGGGATAGGATTTGCATATTCTGGGACTGTATCGTCCAAATAGGACGAAAGAAAAATATCAGCTGCGGTCGGTTTGTGACGTAGCTTAATCGGGACCAATGGTGGCGGGAAATTACAGGGTACTTCCGGGGTTGCTTTTGGCAAGCCCTCGGCAAGAAGGGGATACATACCTTTAATAAGGGCATTTCTCTGTCTGTCTGACTGTTCTGCTCTAACTCGTTCACCTTCTTCGATTAATTCCCTTTCTTGGGCTCTTTCTGAGGATTCCCTACTTAATTCTGTTTTTCTGAATTCTTTTTCGGTTCTTTTATGAGATTCTTTGCGCCATAACTCGATGGCATCTTTCTGGGACTGTCTGGCTTTCTTTTTCCATAATGCTTCTTCTACTCGCATGATGCACTCGGCATCCCATGTACCTGATACGGGCCATCTATATTTCTCTTCTAGTTCCTTAGTATAGTCCGCCCATAAGTCTAGATCTTTATGGCATCTAAGCCATGCTTGTGATACATAAAATGTCCTGGACTGTCCCTAGGAGGGACAGGAACTGCTTCTTCGAGTAACCCTTTTCTGGTCTTTAACTGACGTAATTTCGAGAACAGAGGCATTTTCGGTTATATACTTGCAACACAATACACAATAATCACAGTAATAAAATAGCGAACAAAGCACTCATACCACGACATAAAAATACATGAATAACAGTTCGAACAGAAATACTACCTGATACACTGAAAACAGAACACATGAATTTCTCGAGAACGAAACTTACTAGAATTACTGGATGCACTGCTAAAACAGTACAGAACATACCGGTCCCATAAAGAGACACGTCAGGACCCGTATCCACCTAGGTGAATACTTCGGACTGGATCTGCGTACCCAAACCCATCGGACCAGGACCAAACTAATGATCCTGTCTAGATACTTCCCCCGCGACGGTACTCACCGGGAAGCAGAAACTGGAAGGCCTCGGACTTGACTGGACTGCTACGACGTCGGATTACGAACTTCGGAAACTTCGGTTACAGGTGGGCCTCCGGATACTTTGGACCTTGCTCTCTCGGCTTGGGCTCTGGTCGGGACGAACCGCATTCCACACCGCTTCGTCTGGATGTCGGACCGCAGTTTCCGTCTCCTCCGTGGGCCTGAGGGAGACTTGAAGCAGAAATATCTGCCGGTGCGCAGTAGAGTTCCGTCACGGCTGCAGAGGGTCAGGGGGCCTGCGTAGCATCGCCAGCGAGTGAGGAAGGGGCTCGTCCCTGTTCGGGCGCCATTATGTGGTATATAAATAAATAATACCGGGACTATTTTTGACTATATTAACAATAACAGATAGCTCAATAAATAAGAGGCAGGATCCGATGTGTCCGAGTCAAAAGGATTTATTCAGGCAAAAGGGAAGGGACTGGAACGGGACAGCCTGAAATAAAATAGGAAGGAAGGCAGCTGCAACGCTTCATCGATAGTGCAGCATATATATAGTAAAACATTACATTACATTACATACAGTAGGCGTAACTTATGACAAACGTAAGATAAGAACACATGGGTGGAAAAAGAAGGCGTGCACAGAGACATGTGATGTGAACGTCACAGAAGTGTCATGAATGGGGCGGAAACATGGAGGGGGCTACCTGAGCAGCTGGGACCTTTAACCTAGTGGTGCGCGCAAACGGGCAATGACGTGTTACCAGGGAGAACTGGGGGCTATGACTTCTACACTAGAAGAGGAGACTAAAGTCTGCGGTGTCAGGACGACATGTACCTATAGCATATCTGGTATCTGGTGTTTGGAGTACATGTTGATAGAATCCAAAAGTTATCAGGGCAAAGGCTACTTGACACTAAGGCTGGTGCATGCATTATTCTACATGTATTGCGTGTGCTAGGAATATTCTATGAATATTAATACAGTATTTCTCTTGCATGGAGACAGAAAGACTAGACCATAGCTGAAACTGCTGATGCAGTTCAGTAGCGTAGGAATGCAAAGGAGGAAAGCTGGACTGATAACTAGAAGCATAACATACTCTTGGCAGACACGCAGGCAGAGCCAGGCCGGGCACTGCGCTGCGCGGAAGGAAGTAAGTGAAGGGTCAGGGATGCAGGTGGGGGCTGCATCGCTCCTCGGAGTGGGTTCAGGAGACTGGAGCTTGAATCTGGTGTCCGGGCCCTTTTGAGGCCTAGAAACGGGGACAATTCAATGAATTAACGTGCACACTGTAAAAACGTGGCAACATAGGCCTAATTCTTAAATAACAAAGCGAGAGAGTAAGGGATTTTACACTTTATCAATGTGAGTTGAGAACTCCTGGTCCCCAGAATTACTTACAAAAACAATAAAGGAGTATCCACTCAAAAACAAAGAGAACGTGAAAATGCGTTCCTCTGGATAGGGGCTAAAGGTGCTCAATTCAGCACTATGTGCCTCAGCCTGTTTTCGGATAATGCATATCCTTATAGAAGACCCCTCACTCACCAACCTAGTTGGTGACATGCTTCATCATCGGGGTCCCACCCCATAGGCCGAATGCCTATAGGGTGTGCTGCGACACCTGATTACAGTGGAGCTGGTTCGTTTTTTTCTTTTATATGTACAGGGCGATCAAACAGGTGATTTAAAAAGGGCCAACACTACTCACTGCAAGTAATTTATTCTTGAGTGCTTGAACCCTTAATTAAAAACGTGTTGCACCTATGCCTAATTAGGTAGGCTTCGGTGGTATAATTAGTGTTTGATAAAAATAGCTAAGTGTGCTATGTGAGGTGTGATAAATAATATAAATTTAAAAGGGTCTACATGTTTCAACCATGTTTCAACCATCATTTCATTCATTGGTTTTCGTCAGGACCATGTGACTGAACTGGGTGGTCCACACACGCTAAGGTGCCTAATACTCGTTGCTTTCACGAGAACTGGAAACTGGCATACTAGAGTTGGACACAACTATAATTGCGTCTTTAATCGATCATAGGGGGATCATATGCATATCGATCATGCACATATAGCATAGGATGGGGAACACGTAGGCACATACAACATGGCAAAATTTACTTTTCCACACTAAGGAGTCTATCACTAACTAATTTATCCTACAGATATATCGTTACCGAAGGTAAGTAACTTGTTTGTTTCTTGGCTTTCGGTTTTAGCAGAGGAGACCCTGCCTCCCACTGTAGCTGAAGCATTTCAGCTCTACCAATTAACCCCCTCCTGGGTAGATTAATTGTTAGCTCGTTAAATGACAAAAGCGCATGTGGTGCCTTATCTGTTTCCCATCTCCCTCCCCCCTCCAACCCTCTGTTACTGTGACTTGACTTGCGACCAGGACAGTAAAAGACCAACAAAGGTAAGATCTTAGTGTGGAGTGCGCGCCCCCCCTGAGATGGTGTCGCGCCCCACGGGGGGGGGGGCGCAATCTGTGGCGTGCCCCACAGATTGAAGACCTCTGCTCTAGGGTGATTGACCATTGAAGTGGAGGTTGAACTTCCAGGTCTAGGGCCGATTCAATGTGCTCGCTGCAGATTGAGACTAGTGCCATCCTTGAGACCGACAAGTTGAGGGGTATGTGGTTTTAGAAATGTAAGCATGTCAGACCCTTCCTCTCCCTCAGGGATGCCATAAATTCTGAGATGATTGCGTCTGTTGCGGTTTTCCAAATCTTCCGCTTGCATTTTGAGGAGAGCAATATCCTTTGACATAGCTGCAACTTGAGGTAACACATCCGGAGTGTCACTAATCTTCTGTTCCACCGCACAAAGTCTAGCGTTCAAGCTGGACCATTTCTCTTCCAGCCTTTGAATGATAGCGTTAGTATCAATAACGAATGGTTTAATAAGTTTAAGCTTTTCCTTAAGGTCCTCCATTCCTATAGGCAGTGGAGATTTAGTAGGAGAATTACGATCTTTTTGGGGGTACTTTGATGATGCAGCCATGTTAGAATCTTTGTGGGTAGACGACATGACTGCGAAAGCAATCTTTTGATCAGGAGAGGAGGAAGACTCCATAAAATCAACAAAATAAAATTGAATTACAGTCGTTGTTGTGGAAACCCTGCGTCAACAAAGTGGAAAACACTCCGAGGAATTTCCACTAATGGAAAGTAGGTCAGAAGTAGAGTGTACATCAACCAGAGGGACTCTAAAATCAGTTAGGGACAGCTGGAGGGAGACAAACAAGAAGAGAGTTCCTCTGAAAATCACCTCAGCACACCAATAACACAAAGCGTATTTAATTGGCATATAGATGCATAGAATGAACCTTTAAAGGATGTTGCGTAAACGAAATCTGACTATTACAGTTAAAGGCAAAAACAAGGGGGCGCTAGAGGGCGCACAAGCGGAATGGCCGCGCTTCGGTGAGGCTCCTGCTGCCTGGAAGCAAAATCCTGAATTTATGCTGAACAACCGGTTACTATCTCGGATCAAAGTGGCCCAGAACGCAGATTGACCTACGATCTCACCTCGGTGAAATTCCTGTGGGGATCTGACGCTGCCTGACTGCCAGCTGGTGCGAGGAAGAGTTGCCCGAGGCCAGCGCTGGAGACGGGAGGTGTGGTGAACACAGGGCCTGGAGCCGGGAAAGTCAGCGGCTTGTCACAAGGTGGCTAGGCCGAGGCTGCTGGCGGCGTACATGAGAGCTGTGACGGCCGGGGATATTGGACGGCCGGGACTGCAATGAACAGAACCGTGACCCCCTGGGAAGTGCTGCGACTGCTTTTGAGACCCGCAAGGTGTGGAGGAGCTGCGCTGCAGTGGTGACCGGTGGAACAGAGAGTTCGATGCCGCCGGGGGTTCGGGGCGGCCGCGAGCGAGCATGTGAGCGGCCTGCCTGGGGGCACAGCGAGTGGTGTTTCATAGCGCTACATAGGCACGAGGAGCGGGAGAGCAGCTCACTGTGGTGCGGCGGGAATGGAGTAGGAAGTACTGTGCGGCTTGCTGGGACACCGGGGCACCTTAAAGCTGCAAGGCCGAAGGGAGCTGCTGAGACCTGGTGAATGTTTGTACTGTTGGCACATACACAACGTGATTTACATCATTGCGCAGGACCTGCCTAGGAGGGGTGCTGAGGTGTTTGGATGCCCTGAGACTTGCCTGGCTGCTGAGTGCAGGCCATTGCAGGAGTTGCGGAGGGGTGAGAAGCTGCGTCAGGGCCTTACCCTCGGACTTGCGTTCTGGATTGTGGCGTTGTGGAGTGTTCCTGCTCTGCCCGGGCAAGTACTCTCACTGATATATTTGGCAGAAGACGACAAAGTGCCCTGAACGCCAACTGCTGGGAGAGTGGAGAGTAAGCTAGGCGGAGATATTGGAACTGAACTATTGCGGTGAGGTGGGCAGGCACCAGGGTTCTAAGGGAAGGCCTACAACGTGGGGCTGTGATGAGCTTGAGGAGACCTGTATTGGCTCTGCCATGGGCAAACCGGATACCCGCCAACCGAAACTAAATTTTGAGGCGGTGAAGAAAGTAAATAGGCCTACTACGGAGGAGAGTGCGTCGAACAGGACGGATATGACGGGAGATGCTGCGGCCGCTAAAGGCATGGATATGCAACAGATTTTGCAGGAGATGCGGCAGGGGTTCGCTACTGTGGTCGACAAAGAGGATCGGATGTCGTCCAGAATGGACGCAATAGCGCACAAAATGGACCAGCATGAAGAACGAATTAAAGAGACTGAGAGGCGCATTTCGGACAACGATGACACCACGGCAGGTCACACGGCGCAACTAGCAAGAATGGACAAGCTACTGCGGGTTATAGCAGCGAAGAATGAGGACTTGGAAGCCCGTAGTAGGCGTAATAACATACGCGTTACTGGTGTGCCAGAGTCCACCAACACTGTGCGTATGGAGGAGTATGTCGAGAAATTGCTTTTGACCACCATCGGAGCGGACGCCTTCTCCACGCAGTTCATTGTTGAAAGGGCTCACAGGTCTCTTGGTCCGTGACCGGCGCCTGGGAACCCGCCTAGGCCCATCATTGCACGTCTTTTGAATTACCGTGACCGGGATGTGGCCCTGCGCGCGGCAAGAACCAAGCAAGATTTGACGTATGATGGAGTCCCCTTCTCGATCTATCCGGACTTCACTCCTATAGTGCAAGAGGAGAGGCGCAAGTTTCTTGATGTAAAGAAAAAGCTTAGAGCGGCACAGATTGACTATGCATTGTTATACCCTGCCAAACTTCGAGTGACGCACCAGGGTAGGCAGCGTTTCTTCACGAATCCACAGCAAGTGAAGGATTTCCTCCGAACGCTGAAGCGAGCAAATCGAGGTGGAGTGGGTCGAGGTACACAGCACGCCAATGCTCAGGAGGCAGATGAGGAACAATGAATGAAAAATCTTGCAGAATAGACACTGATCTTCGGAGCGAGACAAATGGGGGCTCTTCTGCGATGCTGGGACTGAGGACACTTGTACGGCGAGACACTAAAGACGATATCGGTTGTTCCGGTGGTAAGGTATTCCAGGCACCACCTCCCCTCCCCTTCCCTGACAGAGCCCAGAGGTAGCATAGTACGTGGGGCTTGTGGGGAGGGGAGTGGCTGTGTCGCTGTCTAGAGCTGAACCCCAACGGGTGTTCCCCTATGCTGGAGTTTATCACCTGGGTGGCGTTGTTGATGTTGATGTTGGGGAGTGCTGTGGGGGGGAGCGTAGAGCATTCTGACAAGTTTGGGTTGCTTCAGTGTGTGGTGGGTGGGTCGGAGAACATGCGGTTGGGGTTTTACTGTGTCGTGTGGATACTTACCATTAGCATCTCTGATGGCAGGAGAGGCGAGGGGGGGAGGGGGGGTGGGATGGGGAGTTGGGATTTGGGGGATGTGTGTGATATTGGCTGGCGGATGCAAGTATCAATGGCTGCAGATGATGATGTACGGGTGTTCTATGATCGCTGGTAGAGGCACTAATGTTGAGAAGGGAGTGTACGTATGGACTCAGTATTGGATGCATCAATAAAAGAGGCAAATACGTAGGTGTACTGTTGATGGAGACTATGGCGGGGCAGGGTAAGGATCGAAACATACACGTTTTATCTTGGAATGTGAGGGGGTTAAACAATGCACGTAAATGTAGACAGGTACTGGCGTATTTAAACAGACAGGGAATTCAGGTGGCGATGCTACAGGAGACGCACCTACACCCGCAGTCACAAAATACCTTTGCAGCTAGATGGGCCTCGACCCGTAAATTCTCTTCTTACTCCTCATATGCTAGAGGGACTGCCCTCTTGATTAAACAGGGTGTCCCGTTCACATTTGCCAATTGTTATGCTCCCAATGTGGACACACCAGAGTTCTTTACCATGCTATGGGAAAGATAGTGGTGGTGGGGTCCACACATGTGATTTGGGGAGGAGACTTTAATGTCAGTCTGGTCCCTACGGTTGATAGGGTGCAGGGTACTGTGCAATACCATAATAGGTCTCGAGAGCTACTGCTAGACTTAATGGCAGGGGAAGACTTAACTGATGGATGGAGGCGATTACACCCCAATGTGAGACAGGGCACGCACTACACAGCGCACACAGGATCGTGGGCTAGACTAGATTACTGTTTACTGTCGCGGGGCTGGTTGTGGGCCTGGAGAAAGCGGCACACCTGCCGCGCACGTATTCTGATCATTGCCCAGTGGTGAGCACGCTTAATTAGCCTGGCCTTGAGAGACCGAGTGTAAAAAGAGAGAGAGTAACCCTTACAAAACCACAAGGGAACAGGGTTGAAAGACAAATAAAAAACAGATCGTTCCCTGGGTGGTACCAGCTATCCAATATTGATATGTTCCTGCCTTTTTAGGGAATGAACCTCTACTTTAATGAAATTACACCCACGCAGTCATCAATCATCCTACTGTAAGGATACTTAGCATGATACAGAACCTCAAAAGGCACTTACAATCTTAGGAAATCAAATATATAGCCAGAGGAGATCCTTTCAACATTTTATTTGTAAAAATAGGGAAAAGCAATAATCTCAAATAATTGCATAAAATCACAATCTTGATCAATTCCTACTAATAAAACCTAATCAGGCTTAGATCTGGCTTACTTCATTTTTCTATAACCCATGGATAAGTGCAACAGTCCATGTGTCATAGAATTAAAAATCACAAACATTTAATACTGCAACATATGCAAACACAATATAATCAAAAAATGTATACAAATAAAATTCATAAGAACAGTGTCGACGCGTTTCGGTGGATCCTGCTGTGCGCACCACCTTCCTCAGGACAAAATTGAAAACAATCTGTTGGAGAAATTACAAAGAATAGACCAAAGTCACTATTCATTCTATGCAATATGTATCTCAAACAGTAATTGTGCTGATCCCTACCCCTTAGTTTTAAAAATCCTCTCATTGGCCTTGTAGTTTATTAACTTGCTAATCATCTATACATTGGTACCCATTCACCTGTGCTCTTAGTTTGTAGGTCCCATGCTTCATACTTGTATCCTCCATTTTATCCCTATCATTCATTCCTCTTTATTCAGATACCACTCACATCACACTGTCCATCTACTTTATATGAAGACGGCAATTTTTAGTCATCCCTGCTATCACCCTGCTTATATATCTAGTCTGGTTGTGTGTTAATCCCCAACCTAGCTCCTTTTATCCATTCTTCAGTTATATAGGTGTTTTAATTACACACCTTATTAAACGTCGTGAAGTGTTCCACTTTTCAATTGTTCTGTTGACTTCACTTTTTATTAGCTGCTGGGTAGGCTAAAATAAGGCGGAAATCAGGGAGACTTAAATATCTAATTTGATCCTTCTGCAATTTTTAGTGTGTATTTTATTTACTTAGGACACGGGCGATGCCTCCTTTGTCTTAAATGTTGACCTTTTTCACTTGGTCTAACTCACAGAGGGTTCAGTGATCCCATTCGCTATTCAGTGTTGCTAGTGCGTTGTCTAGTGAGGAAGGATGGAAATTAAAGCATTATACATCATGGCGGTCTACTCTAATGTGTGTTAGGTCATCTCTTTTATTTATTTTATTCACTTACCGCTCAATTTGTATTATAGGTTCTTCCGTATCGGGGTTTTATTCTTGGTTGTTTCCTACTTCTCAATAGTTCATGGTACTCTGATAGGGACTTCATAAATTATCCCGTTCTCCGTGGCCTGTCAACGAAAGGGAAGGACTTACTGTCTATATCTGTAGGCGTCTTTAACTAAAAAACGCAACTCTTATTCCTCGTGTTCTTATGATGATTTATGACTCTGACATACATAACGCTTATTTGTTGCCAGGTGTATTAGTTATTCATCTCTCCCCCTTCCTTATCCTGAATTTTACTTATATTAATTACGGGGCAAATTGTTGTTTATAACTCGGCTTGCGGCGGGTAGTAACCCGTTTAATGACATGCACTGCGTTCTTCAAACAATCCTGTCCGTATTTTCTCGGCACAATATTGTGCTCATTTAGTTTTGCCCCCACAGTGTCTTGGTGGTATTTACTAGGGGCCCTCTGTTGTTTTCATACGCGTATTTAAAACGATTTTATCGGGTACTCACTCGGATCGGGCATACAATATAAAAATAGTAAAAATAGTACGCATGCAGATACGGTACCGGTTGACTACATTTTTAAGTGCCCGTATTATCAAATTGGCGTCTAGTGGTGTTGAAAATTAGCAATGCATGGTATTATCCTCCCTCCTATCATATGGGCTTTCGAACGTTCATCGAGTTGTTTCTCTTACCTGGTCTATCCTTCTGCAACCGCTTGCCTTAGTCCCGACTCCAGAGAAAACACTCTCTTACTAACTGACCGGGTTTTTTAAACCCTCCTAACTACGGGGTCACTGATCACTTCCGGATCACAGATGGTAGAGCCCTTTCCGGGTCGGAAATCGTTACGGCGCAATCCCGCCCGTTCTCTATTTGTTTTAACTCTCTGTGAGTAACATAAGAGGTTGTCACGCCCGCGGCGGCCATATTGGACTAGGAAAGAGTGCTGACTATATTAACAACTATTTATCCCGTCTGACTGCTTTTCCATGTTCATTTACTCATACCTACATTAGTAACCTGAGGATTTATAAGTTAGGTCTCGGAGTTATGACCTACACATAAATATAATATATATAATAATATATTATGAGGTAAGACATTTGTGGTGGAGTTGTATCACAATACAGTGCATAGACTTATTATTGTTGCATTATTTTTGGGGGCTGCATCTAGTGTCCTTTTTTAGTATATCCAGTGCTTCATCGTAATCATTATCACATATAGGGATAGGCTAAATAACATTTTTTGGTCCTGTGAATTATTAAAACTGTTTATTTCGTGGTTGTCTCTCTGAGCAGAGTGATGTTGTTACCTGTATAGTTTTTCCCAATCTTCGCGGTTATTCAGCCCATGAGTGTATGTTTTAAATTTGCACATATAAAACTGTTCTCTTATCTTACGTTTATTTTCTATATTACCACCTCTTTTAGACCACTCTATTCGTTCTACAACACACCAGTGAAGGTCTTCAATTTTGTGTTTGCTCTGTGTCCAATGTTCTGTTAGTGGAGCATTTTGTTTGTTAATTTGGATTGCGGATCTGTGTTCATTCAAGCAAATCCGGATTTCCCTTCCGGTTTCGCCCACATAACACAGTCCGCAAGGACATCTTATTATATAGATAACATTGGTGGTTCTGCAATTGAACATATCATTAAAATGATGTTCTGAGTTATTAATCATTATTTTTTCACCTTTTATTACAGTCTTACAGTTAATACATCCACTACATGGATAGTTACCAATTACTTTACTCATTGTGTCTATACTTAATTGGTGATTACCTGTTCTCCCCATTATACTTTTTTACTAATCTATTCCTGATCGTTCTAGTTCTTCTATAGGAGAAGAGGGGGTTTTCAATTGGTCCTAGGTCTCTATCTTGTAGTAACAGCCAATTTCTATTAATGATATTTTTTATCTTATTGCTCACTGTGGTGTAGTTGGTTACAAATGTTATTTTGTTCAGTTCCTGTTTTTTTATGTGTATTATCCTCAAACAGGGCTTCGCGATTATAATATTTAGCTCTTTTGTATGATTGTTTTATAATCCTATTTGGATATTCCCTAGTTGACAATTTCTTTTTAGGAATCTCTGCATGTTTCTCAAAGTCTTTTCTATCTGAACAGTTTCTGCGAAGCCTCAGAAACTGCCTGAAAAGGATGTTGTTTTTCTGACAGCGTGGATGTTCACTCTGATAGTGAAGCATCGTGTTTCTGTCAGTAGGTTTAACAAATAGGTCTACATTCAGTTTGTTGTTTTTCTGATGAATAGTAATGTCTAGGCAATCACAACGTTCTTGACTGATATTAGATGTGAATTTTAAATTAGGATCTCCACTATTGAGCCATTCAATGAATATCGTTAGATCCTCTTTGTTTCCTGACCAGATAAAAAATTTTTCATCTATGAAACGTGTCCAATGGGTCAAGTTTTCATAAAAAGGTGGCTACTTCGTTGTAGGTATGTTTTTCCTCAAACGCAGTGCATGTCATTAAACGGGTTACTACCCGCCGCAAGCCGAGTTATAAACAACAATTTGCCCCGTAATTAATATAAGTAAAATTCAGGATAAGGAAGGGGGAGAGATGAATAACATACACCTGGCAACAAATAAGCGTTATGTATGTCAGAGTCATAAATCATCATAAGAACACGAGGAATAAGAGTTGCGTTTTTTAGTTAAAGACGCCTAAAGATATAGACAGTAAGTCCTTCCCTTTCGTTGACAGGCCACGGAGAACGGGATAATTTATGAAGTCCCTATCAGAGTACCATGAACTATTGAGAAGTAGGAAACAACCAAGAATAAAACCCCGATACGGAAGAACCTATAATACAAATTGAGCGGTAAGTGAATAAAATAAATAAAAGAGATGACCTAACACACATTAGAGTAGACCGCCATGATGTATAATGCTTTAATTTCCATCCTTACTCACTAGACAACGCACTAGCAACACTGAATAGCGAATGGGATCACTGAACCCTCTGTGAGTTAGACCAAGTGAAAAAGGTCAACATTTAAGACAAAGGTGGCATCGCCCGTGTCCTAAGTAAGTAAATAAAATACACACTAAAAATTGCAGAAGGATCAAATTAGAAATTTAAGTCTCCCTGATTTCCGCCTTATTTCCGCCTTATTTTAGCCTACCCAGCAGCTAATAAAAAGTGAAGTCAACAGAACAATTGAAAAGTGGAACACTTCACGACGTTTAATAAGGTGTGTAATTAAAACACCTATATAACTGAAGAATGGATAAAAGGAGCTAGGTTGGGGATTAACACACAACCAGACTAGATATATAAGCAGGGTGATAGCAGGGATGACTAAAAATTGCCGTCTTCATATAAAGTAGATGGACAGTGTGATGTGAGTGGTATCTGAATAAAGAGGAATGAATGATAGGGATAAAATGGAGGATACAAGTATGAAGCACGGGACCTACAAACTAAGAGCACAGATGAATGGGTACCAATGTATAGATGATTAGCAAGTTAATAAACTACAAGGCCAATGAGAGGATTTTTAAAACTAAGGGGTAGGGATCAGCAAAATTACTGTTTGAGATACATATTGCATAGAATGAATAGTGACTTGGGTCTATTCTTTGTAATTTCTCCAACAGATTGTTTTTAATTTTGTCACAGCAGGATCCACCGAAACGCGCCAACACTGTTTTTATGAATTTTATTTGCATACATTTTTTGATTATATTGTGTTTGCATATGTTGCAGTATTAAATGTTTGTGATTTTTAATTCTATGACACATAGACTGTTGCACTTATCTATGGGTTATAGAAAAATGAAGTAAGCCAGATCTAAGCCTGATTATGTTTTATTAGTAGGAATTGATCAAGATTGTGATTTTATGCAATTATTTGAGATTATTTCTTTTCCCTATTTTTACAAATAAAATGTTGAAAGGATCTCCTCTGGGTATATATTGGATTTCCTAAGATTGTAAGTGCCTTTTGGGGTTCTGTATCATGCTAAGTATCCTTACAGTAGGATGATTGACTCCTTGAGAGACCGAGGCCTAAATGGCGGCTACAGCCCAAGCCACTGTTGGATTTGGTGTTCCGAACGGAACTAGAAGAAGAGATTAAGGATTTATTTGCACCAAATAAAGGCTCCATGGACAGCATTGAACTCATATGGGAAGCCTTTTAAGTCACTATACGCGGTTACTGCATCTCTAAGAGCTTTGGGGTCTTGCGGGACATCCGACGTACATTGAGTAGTCTAGAACGTGACTTGAAGAACATAGAGGATCGTATGGTGCGAGGGGGAGAGGCGACATTGCAGGCTGAATTTAGAAAAGTGCTGACTGCATACGAGGAGGAAGCCATTAGAGAAGCAAATTTCAGAGGACGGCATTGGGTGGCACGCAGATATGGAGAGGGAGAGCGCCCAGGGAGGGCTTTAGCTGCGATTACTAGATGTCCCAGATTCAGTAATGCGGTGTTAGAAATTGAAACACAAGAGGGGAATCTAAGACATGATCCAATGGGCATATTGGATGCCTTCAAGGCGCACTATGAGGCACTGTACACTACACAAAAGGATGGCGAAGTGGATTTGGAGGAATTCCTGGGGGATGTGGCAATCTGTTGGTTGAGTGACACACATAGGCAGTTTTTAGGCGCCCCTTTGGAGACTGATGAGATAAGGGAGGCGATAATGTCCTTACAAAATGGGAAGGCGTCAGGATTGGACGGTATCCCAGCTGAATTCTACAAATGTTATGTGGTTATTATGGCGCTGGTGTTGCGCAAAATATTTGAGGAATCCCTGGCAGACGGGATACTACCTGCCTCGACGAGAGAAGTGGTCATCACCTCGCTATTAAAACCTGATAAACCCCCCCCAGAACACCGACTCCTATCGACCGCTTTCGCTCATCAACTGTGACACCAAAATCCTAGCTAAGGTCTTGGCTACCCGATTAACTTTAATAATTGATAAGATTGTCCTTCCCGACCAATCGGGATTCATCCCAGGGCAAGCCACAACACATAACTTATGAACTCTCTTCTCCCTAATACAGACGATGGCCCCTGACTTTCCGGTAGCGGCGATTTTCTTGGATGTCAAAGGCATTTGACTCTGTGGAATGGAGTTATTTGTTTAAGGCATTGCAGAGGATGGGCTTCCCGCCCATCTTTGTGGAATGGATCAAGTTGCTGTATTTTAAACCAACGTCTAAGATAGTGATCAATGGTCATTTTGTTTTCGGCGATGGGGATCACAAGGGGCACTCGTCAGGGCTGCCCGCTCTCACCATTGCTTTTTGCAATATCGATCAAGCCTTTAGCGGCCAGACTACGGCAGATCCATAATGATAGAGTGTTCCAGTGTCATCAACGGCGGGTGTTATGACAGGGAATGAGGATGTTGCTCCCAAGGTTTCCCTCTGAACCGGAGGCTTTTGTCCCCTTGCACCTTATCCTTAGTTCACCTGACGGGAAGCACTTCGTGTCGAAATTATACAGAACGATACGGGCAGATAGGAAAAACTTACTGGGTCCGCACGTGCCCACTGGGTGGAAGACCTGGGGCAGGACATATCGGACGAGCAGTGGAGGTACTGCTGCACTACTGTGGAGAGTATATCTGCTAGTTGTAGATTAGATTCAAGGTCATCCATTATACATTTTTGCAACGTGTATATTATACTCCTGCCAGAAAATATCGTTTTCACTTATCAGATAGTGATAGATGCTTAAGATGTCGGAGGCCTGGGGTGGGATTCCTACATTTGGCATGGGATTGCCCAGCTGTAAATATGTATTGGTCACAGGTACATGGGGCACTTGAACGCATGGGAGGCATTACTTTTGAAATGGACTCTTTGGTGATGGTATTGGGGTATACCAGGGATATCCCTAAACAGATGCGGAAGCTTTTTGACATTGCCCTTCTTCTGGCAAAGCGTAGGATTGCTTGTAGATGGGGTAGGGGGAAAGCCCCAAAATTCAAAGAATGGCTGCATGATCTTATTTATTGTCAAGAGCAGTTCTCTGTATATACGGAACTGGTGCCTATGTCCTCTAGACCGAAGGATGTGTGGGGACCACTGCAGACATACTTGATGGAAAATGAGGTGGGAGACTCTGGGGGGGATGTACATATTCCTGCATAGCCGCACTGCTGTTTTATGGGTCATGCCTCATGCTTTCTATGTGGATTATGTAGTGACACCGTACTGAGTCGATTGTATATGATGTAATGTTGTAACATGTTCAACAGCAAAACTTTCACAAATAAAGTTTTAAAAAAATTAATAAAATCCAGAGACGAGGCTGCAAGTATGTATGGCCATCTGATATAACACACTGCCAAGACATCAAAAAAGGCAGGCAAGTGTGAATAAAGGAGTTCCAAATAATGTAGTGAGACCATAAGGCAGAAATAGTCCGCATATATGAGAGTAAAAGGCGAAATATCTTAAATTGTGAGAAAATCCAAAGAAAACTGGAGGCTCCTGCAGCAAAGAAGTTTAGGGCAGTGTTCCATATGATACCATTGAAATAATCCAGCTGAACCCCCTCAACGTGCTTCATAATATATTGTGAGGTTCGTGAAAGAAAGCGCCGTGTCGCAAACAAAATGGCGGGCGCTGCCGAAAATCGTGAGGAGCGGCGCGCGGAGGGCACAGGGCGATACAAGGCAGCAGATGAAAAAGGAAATGCAGCTACCTGTACCCCCACGCCCGCTCCCTCAAGGCAGACCGTCCATAGCTTCAGACAGAAGGGAAACGGCTCCGATATTAAAGAAGGCTCTTCACGGGTCACAGAGCTTCAAGCAGGCACGGCCATCTTCGAGCGGCTCAAGCCACACCCCTCTCTCAATAGCTCTTTTATTTTTTCGTGGGACCGACTCCCCTATTCGAGGATGATCGTATTTAAAAATCAGCCGTTCTTTCCGTTTATTGTCCCCTTCTCATCCTATGTTCTAGTCTCAGAGTTAAGTTAATCAAGTTGGTACATGAGATAGGTTGTGGATCTATCTGCGCAATGATGTCTTTCAGCTCGTCTCAAAAGCCTTGATAGTATATGGCAAACTGTTTTTCTTTGGACCAGTTTGTTTATGCCACTAACCTCCGAAAAGAGGTTAAATAAACAAGCAATTCCTTGTTCCCTTGCCTGAGCTCTAGCAATTCTTTATCTGCAGAGAGTGTGTGTTCTCATCAAATATGTTTTCAAATTCTGCGCTAAAGGCATCACAATCATAAAGCAATGTGTCATCTCTGCACTAATGGAACCTCCAATAAAGCTGCATCCCCGCTACTTACGATATAAGGAAGGCCACCCGTGCTTGGTTGGTGGTGAACTTCTTGGCCTTACTATTAAAGTGTAATAACATTTGTGAAAGAAAGATTTATATTTTGTTGGCCTCTCCATATTATTTTTCCGAGGTGCTGGCGATGGGAGGTTGGTGGAAAGGTGAAGTTCTCCTTTCATTAGAAGGGTTTTGCTGCATGTGATCCACTTTGGCCTGTAAGGCATCGGTTTCTACTCTAGAAGCTGCAAGGTCTTGTTGTACCACCTGTAATGTGGCTAACACATATTCTAAGGTAGCCGTATCAGAGCAGGGAGTCCGATCAAGAGGAGTTAAATCCGTGGGCTGATTATTCTGTCGTATCACCAACTCCTTGGGATCAGAATGATGCTAAAAAATGGTCCACCTCTCGATAGCTCCAAGTCTGCTTGCTATTATAGCACAGATCAGTGAAGCGATAAAGCGAGAGAAGGAAAGGGTGCGGACAATAGATCTATTGGTAAGGTAAGAATCACTCCTGTTAGATATGTCTATGGTTTTATAACCAACCCAGATGTGATTGCACCATGCTTCACAGAGAGTGCAAGAAGCTGAGGAGAATCGCTCTACCACAATCCCCTGTTAGTTTAGGGCAAAATAATTTAAATAGTTTCATTAAATAAATGGCTATGGTTCCAAATGATAACATATATGAGCAAAAACCCCTCTTTCATCTCAGGGAGGCATAGGTAACAGAGATTTTCACTTAATCCAACCGAATGATCTTCACCATGTTTTGAGCAGGTTTCGTCCCCCACAGACACATAAATGTCTTCCGTCAGTTCAGCCAAAGAACACAAAGACGAACACAAAGGACATACACACAGTTAGTATGTTAATGTGAAGCGCACGTAGCGTGAGCATCTTAGCCTTGTATCAACAAATGAGAATATCACTCTAGGTTGATTCTCCTTAAGTGATTATGCAGCCTTTCACTCCCCTCTGCATGAATTTGCAAAAGGCAAAATCGCCAACGGATGGAGAAAGAGTACGAGCAATTTAGGTGCTTGCCCTACATGAGCCCCCACTGCCAGGGAAACTCGCCAGCGGGACAAGATTTTGGGTATATAGCCAAGATTCTCTAAGCGGTCGCCGATATCCCTACCACCTGCACGAGACCACACACGTGTGTTTTACCAACGGGGAGGGATACCACACGCTAGGATGTATCTATGAACGAGATGGCCTTAAACAAGAGGGTTCACTTCCCCCGAAGGAGTCGTCTTGATGCTCCGGGTGCATCAACAATAGTAACTGTTCCGTCTATGAATTAGTGGTGCAACCGCACCCTTACCTGACCCCAAGACTTCACAGAACAATGGGTTCCAAAAGTTCAACACTGCAACGCAGAATAATCGGCGGCGCCACGGGGAAGCGGATGAGCTTTTGTTTGTTTCCGCTCTGCCATTGATGGCAACGTGTCACCGCCGAGGCTCATGGAAAAGTCGTTTTCCGAGTCTCGGCGGATAGTCACCACGTAAGAGCTATCGAAGCAGGCGAGAGGAGAGGCATGACATGACAGGGTTCAGGTTAGGGAACATGACAACGTCACTGCATTTTACCTACACACTTATTGTTGACCTGGTTCAACCTTCTTGGTTGTACTTGTCAGTTTCCTTCCTTTTCGTCAGTAAGCATCTGCATTACATTATTCCGGAGGATGCCTTATATATCTATCAAGCTTCTTAGTATAAGAGTGTTTCTTTTTACCGTTCTTGTTGTTTTCCTAGCATGCTATTCAGCTTTCATTGTTTTCTCTTGTCTCCATCATTCTATCATTGGAGGACCATTTGTTCGAAATCTGTTTCTCAGGATAGTTTCCGCGACAATCGGTGGGTGCTCTTTATTCTTTGTATGCGTTTGCTGGGGCTGAGCACGCTGTGTATGCTCCTTCCCTTTGAGCTTGAGCCTGGAGTCTATGGACTATTTTCCGTGGTCCCTTTCCATTTCCTGATCTTAGGTTACAACCCTTTTTGGGGCTGCCTCTTTTACTGGTACTATACCGTGTTTCTCACTGTCTTTTAGCTTCCTACTCCCTATGGGCTTCCCATAGTTTTGTGGAGATCAGTCCTTTTGGTGAGCATTTTTGTTTCTCCTGTCATTTTTTGGATAGTCTGGTCCCTTTCCATCGTTTGGACCTGCTTCTCCTATTTGGGGATCTTTGAAGTCAGTTTACAGCCCCTCCTCCAAGGATGGTATTATTTGGGTATCTGATTCTAAGATAAGGGTGTCTCTATCTGATGGAAAAGTTACTTACTTTTGGTAACGCCTCATCTGGTAGAGACAGGATCTACCCTCAGATTCCTTATCGATCCACCCATCCTCCCCGCTCTGCGAACTAAGGGCCCTGTTGTCTCCAAGATCCCCTCTTTGTATACTATTACAGTTCTTTCAATTTGTTCTTTTGAATCTGAAAGAGACACGTTAGTGATAGATTCCTTACCTTAGAATATCCCCAGGCGTCAGACTGGATCCGGAAATGTTTTGCGTAGCAGTACCCTTGCGCGTCGGTAGGCGTCGTCTGCGGCTCCGCATCCGTCGCCGGCGTCGTGGGCGCCGTGATGATGTCGTCGGAGTACTTAGACGCCGCCTCCGCGTGCTGAGGTCAGTTCTTTTTTTTTCCGCGCCAGCAGCGCAGATCCAGAAAAAGTGGTACCTTAGTCTTTTTTTCACTAAACTTTTTTATCTCTTTTGATCATTCCTTTTCGAAGTCTTCGACTCCGAACGGTGCCGGTAGGGATGCCAGGTTTTAAGCCCTGTGAGGATTCCGACCGACTGATGTCGGTCACCGACCCTCACCGTCGGTGTCCCCACTGTCTCGGTCACAAGACCTGTTCCGCCCAGAACGGTCCCGGTCCGGACAGAGGTCGAGGGACCGGTCGCAGGAGAGGAGAGCCATAGGAGCTCCGGGAGTCGACCTCACTCCTCAGGGTCGAAGTCCTCAGGTAAGCACAAGAAGTCGAAGAGACGTCATCGCTCTTCCGACTCCCCCCGAATCTCACGCGATGTGGCCGGCGGTTCAGGTGACACCACCCACGCGGCTCCGTCGGAGTCGCAGGCGTCGTGTCCGGCCCCATACCCTCCAGTCACTGGGCCGCTCGCGACGCCGGAGGAGATCGAGTGGTTCCTCATGGCCATGAGGTCCCTCACTCCTCCGACGGGTTCTGCGGTGCCTTTGGGCCCAGCGGACCCGTCTGGGGTCCCTAGCGGGTCGGGGGCTTTGGCCCCGACGCCGTCGGGTGCTTCGGCCGCCGGTGCCTTTGGGCCCGGCGCCGCAGGCCCCCACTGGATCCGGTTCCGGATCCGGGTCGTCGCCGGTGGACTTGACGACCTCCCCGGCGCCGGTCCCTCAGGTGTCACCCCTGGCGTCGTCTTCGGGCTGCGCTGTCACCGATGCCTCCCTCCACCCGGTTCCGGCGCCGCTTTCGACGCCATTCGGAGAGTTCACTTTCCAAGAACCGGCCCCATCATTTGCTAACCCTGAGTACCAGGAGATGGGTGATGAGTATTGGGAGGGGTCTGAGGACCCTCTGACACGTGAATGTCAGTCCCAGGAGGACTGAACAGGTGGACTTGGGGATGCCAGTGGTATGGGCACCTCGCCGGACACTGGCTTTGTCTCACCTCCTACCGTGGCTACGGAGGAGGAGGCAACCTACAGTGTGGTGTTGACGAGGGCGGCCAAGGCCTTGGGCCTTGAGCTCCCCGTCGCGGCCGTGAGGACTAACCTCCTCACTGAGGTCCTTAAGCCGCAGTCATGCTCGGCTGAGCCTCTGCTGCCGTTTAATGAGGCTTTAACCGACGTTCTTTTGGGCACTTGGTCCAGGCCCGCTACGGGTTCGCCTGTAGATAGGAATGTGGCCAGACGCCACCGCCCGGCCCCGGGCGACCCTTGTTTCCTGTCCACCCACCCCACCCCTGAGAGTCTGGTGATCCAGGCCTCCAATTCCCAGACCGCATTCCCTTCGGCCCCGCCTGACAGGGAATCCAAGAGGTATGAGCAATAGGGCAAAAAGGTATTCTCCTCCCTGAGTCTGGGACTGCGGTCTTCCAACACCGCATGCCTCTTGGGCCGCTACACCCACTCTCTGTGGGATACGGTCGCGGACGTGCTGCCAGAATGCCCGTTGGAGGTACGGGCTAAACTTGGCCAAGCCCTTGTGGAAGGCCGAGATGCGGCACGTTATTCTATCCAGTGTGGACTGGATACCACCGACTCTCTGGGCAGAGCGATGGCAACGACGGTGGCGATTCGTCGCCACGCCTGGTTGAGGTCCGCCAACTTCTCGGCTGATGTCCAGAACACACTCATGGACATGCTGTTTGATGGCCGTCGCCTTTTTGGGGACAAGGCAGACCATGCGCTTGAGCGCTGTAAGGACTCCAGGGCTATGGCCAAGTCCTTGGGCCTCTCTGGCCCCGCGCCAGCAATCGGCTGCCTTTCACTCCTTTCGTGGCCACGGCAGGGGTGTACCCACACGTGCTGCCAGCCACGCTCCGCAGGGTAATACCCAACGCGGTGGCGGCCGTGGAAACCGCCGTGGCGGCGGTCGGGGACAACGGCGAGGTCAGTCCACACCTTCCCCCGCAGCATCCGCCTCAAACCCCTCCTAGTCCGTGCTTTCAGGCCCATGTGACGCCAGTGGGGAGGGCAGGGTTCGCCATCACCTCCTCCACTGGCGCACTGTCACGTCGGACAGGTGGGTGCTGCAAATCGTCCGAAGGGGCGACCCCTCCAGCCATGCCACCGCAGAACCACCGCGTTTCGGGGGATCATTTATGGCTTCTACAGGAGGAAGTTACGGCCCTCTTGGCCAAGGGGGCCATCGAGCGCGTTCCTGGGCCAGAAGTAGGGTGTGGTTGCTACTCCCACTACTTTCTGGTACCCAAGAAGGGCAAATGGGGCCTACGCCCTATCTTGGACCTAAGGAACGTCAACGGCTTCCTCCGGAAGGAGAAGTTCAAGATGCTGACACTGGCTCAGGTCCTAGCTGCCCTGGACCCAGGAGACTGGATGGTAGCGTTGGACTTGCAGGACGCTTATTTCCACATCCCCGTCCTGCCGGTGCTACCTGCGGTTCACGGTTGGCCACGAGCACTTTTAAGTTTACCGTGCTCCCCTTCGGCCTTACCAGCGCCCCACGGGTGTTCACAAAGGTGATGGCAGTGGTCGCAGCTCATCTGCGCAGGTTAGGGGTCTCCGTCTTCCCCTACCTCGACGACTGGTTGTTGAAGGCGGGCTCTCCCCAAACAGTCGTCAGCCACCTATAGACGACGGCAGACCTCCTACACCAGTTGGGGTTCTCCATCAATGTGCCGAAGTCACACCTGTGCCCCTCTCAGAAGCTCCTCTTCATCGGAGCGGTTCTCGACTCGGCGCAGTTTCGGGTTTATCCTCCCGAACAGCGGGTCCGGGATATTCAGGCTCTGATTCCACTCTTTCAGCCTTTATCCCGGGTCTCGGTCAGGTTGACGCTGCGGCTTCTGGGGCTGATGGCCTCCTGCATCCTTCTGGTGCATCACGGCAGGTAGCGGATGCGGGCTCTGCAGTGGGACCTGAAGTTTCAGTGGGCACAGCGTCCTGATCTCGGAGGGCACTGCGGGACAGCTGCAGTGGTGGCTCACGGACCGCGATTGGGTCATCGGCAGATCCCTCTCCCTTCCCCAACCGGAGCACGTAGTTGTGACGGATGCGTCCCTCCAGGGCTGGGAAGGCCACATGGGAGAGGCGGAGATCAGAGGTATCTGGTCTCCGGCGGAGGCCCGGCTCCATATCAACCTTTTGGAGTTGCGGGCGTTTCGTCTAGCACTGAAGGCATTCCTCCCCTCTGTCCGGGGGAGTGTAGTGCAGGTGTTCATGGACAACACCACCACCATGTGGTACTGCAACAAACAGGGCGGGGTGGGGTCGTGGACCCTTTGCCAGGAGGCTCTGTGCCTCTGGCAGTGGCTGGAACGCTAGGGCGTGACCCTGGTGGCTCAACACCTGGCAGGTTCTCTGAACGCCAGGGCGGACGAATTCAGCCGTCGGTGCATGATGGATCAAGAATGGCGTCTGAACTCGGACGTGGCGCAAGGCCTCCTTCAGCAGTGGGGAGAGTCTTGGTTAGTTCTATTCGCCACCGAAGAGAACGCGCAATGTCATCTGTTCTGCGCGTTGGAATTTCCAAGGCGGCACTCGCTCGGAGACGCTTTTCGTCACGAGTGGAGTTGCGGTCTGTTGTACGCCTTTCCGCCTATACCACTTCTGCCCAGAGTGCTGAAGAAGATCAAGCGCGACCGCACCCAAGTCATCCTTGTGGCTCCGGACTGGGCACGAAGGTACTGGTATCCAGAGCTACTCAGTATGTCAGTCGATCCCCCGGTTCGTCTGCCTCTTCAGGAGGACCTTCTGTCGCAGCAGCAGGGGACGGTCCACCACCCGAACCTGTCCAGTCTCCACCTCCATGCTTGGAGATTGAGCGGCGACAGTTGAGGCCATTTGACTTGCCTCCTGGAGTCTGTAATGTCATTCTGGCAGCCAGGCGTCCCTCCACAAAGTCGGTATACACCTGCAGGTGGAACAGATTTGTGGCATGGTGCACAGCAAAGGCTGTGGATCCTCTTGCTGCCCCTCTCTCTGAGGTTCTTCTCTTCCTTCTTTCTCTTGCCCAGCAGGGCTCTGCTCTGGGCACTATCAAGGGCTACCTTTCTGCCCTTTCAGCCGTTCTAAGGCTGCCTGATCAACCTTCTTTGTCCAAGTCTCCTATTGTAAATCGCTTTCTGAAGGGCATCACACACACGTTTCCTCCTGTTCCGTTTGTGATGCCTCAGTGGGACTTGAACCTTGTTCTTACATTTCTGATGTGCACTCCCTTTGAGCCTCTTCACAACTGTCCTCTCCGTCTTCTCACTTTGAAGCCTGCTTTCCTGGTTGCCATCACCTCTGCCAGGAGAGTGAGTGAGCTCCAGGCCCTTTCATGTACTCCTCCTTTCTTTTCTGTCCATCCGGACAAGGTTGTGTTGCGTACTAAGCCATCTTTCCTGCCCAAGGTTGTCACGGCCTTCCACATTGGGCAGTCTGTCACCTTGCCCACCTTCTTTCCGCCACCGCATCCCTCTAAAGAGGAAGAGCGGCTCCACCGTCTGGACCCAAAACGTGCGCTTTCATTCTATTTGGATCGCACACGCCAGTTCCAGG
This sequence comes from Lissotriton helveticus, assembly GCF_964261635.1. Lineage (NCBI taxonomy): Eukaryota > Metazoa > Chordata > Amphibia > Caudata > Salamandridae > Lissotriton > Lissotriton helveticus. The sequence goes on from NC_136067.1 coordinate 109,440,451, forward strand.
TGGATGACCAACTCTTTGTTGGTTACGTGGGCGCTAAGAAGGGGAAAGCGGTGCACAAGAGGACCATCTCTCGGTGGATCATCTTTAGTATCCAGGCATGTTACTCCTTGGCTAAAAAGGAGCCCCCTGTTGGATTGCGGGCTCATTCCACCCGAGCCACGGCGACTACAACTGCCCTGGGCCGGGGAGTGCCCTTACAAGACATCTGTCAGGCAGCTACGTGGGCCTCGCTGCACACGTTGGCTGTCCAGGCAGTAGTGTCTTGCAAAGTCCGGAGGGAAGGCTTCTTTGGCCGTTCTGTCCTCCAGGACTTTCTGGTGTGATTATCGGTTCGTAGACCCACCACCGGGGTTGGTATTGCTGGGGTATCTATTCTAAGGTAAGGAATCTATCACTAACTAATGTCTCTTACAGATATATCGTTACGCAAGTAGTAACTTGTGCTACAAGATGTTTCCCTATTTGGCACGCTGTTTCCAGAGACTGTTTCTCTAAGTGGCTCCGTGTTTTCGGCACGAGAATAGTCACAAAAGAAACTGACGTTGGCGCATCCACGGATGGCTTATTAGACTCTATTGACGTCCTATTTGGGAGACGAGGCAATGGATTCGCTGTATGCCCTCTACTGACGCGCAGAGGTACTGCTGAAAAATGTTACAAATCCAGTCTGGTGCCTAGGGAGGATTCCAAGATAAAGAATCTGCATCTAGATCCTGTCTCCACCAGATCAGGCATTACTGAAGATAAGTAACTTGTCTATCTGAAAGAGACACGTTAGTATTAGATTCCTTACCTTAGAATATCCCCAGGCGTCAGACTGGATCCGAAATTTTTTGCGTAGCAGTACCCTTGCGCGTCGGTAGGCGTCGTCTGCGGCTCCGCGTCCGGCGTCGGCGTCGTGGGCGCCGTGATGAGGTAGTCGGAGTACTTAGACGCCGCCTCCGCGTGCTGACGTCAGTTCTTCTTTTTTCCGCGCCAGCGAGCACAGATCTGGAAAAAGCAGTAACCCGTAGTAAATTTTTGACTAACTTTTTGGATCATTTTTTGATCATTTCCCAAAGTCTTACGACTCCGATCGGTGCCGTAGGGATGCCTGGCTTTAAACCCTGCGAGGATTGCGATCGCACGATGTCGGTCACGGATCCTCACCACCTGTGTCTAACTTGTCTAGGCGTCGACCACGACGACAAGGCCTCCTCAGACTGCCGGGCCCTCTCTTCGAAAGCCAGGCGGGAGCGGTCCCGCAGGCGACTCGAACTCCGGCAGTCGGTCCCCCGCCGCGAGAGGTCCTGGTCCCACGGGAGGTCGAGGGACAGGTCGCGGGCTCGGAGCCATCACAGTTCTGAGAGTAGGCCGCACTCCTCCGGGTCGAAGTCGTCGTCAGGTGAGAAGCACAAGAAGTCCAAGAGGCGTCATCGCTCTTCGGACTCCCCCCGACGCTCACGCGATGTGGCCGGGGGTTCGGGTGACACCACCCACGTGGCTCCGTCGGAGTCACGGGCGCCGCGTCCAGCCCCACACCCTCCGGTCCCTGGGCTAAAGGCGGCGCCGGAGGAGATTGAGCGCTTCCTCATGGCCATGAGGAAACTCTCTCCTCCGACGGGCTCCGCGGCGCCTTCGGGCCCAGCGGACCCGTCTGGGGTCTCTAGCGGGTCGGGGGCTTCGGCCCCGACGCCGCCGACGCCTTCGGGCCCGGCGCCGCAAGGCTCCGCAATCCCAACGTCGACGGTGCCTTCGGGCCCGGCGCCGCAGGGTCCAGCGGTCCCGGCGCCGCCGGCGCCTTCGGGCCCGGCGCCGCGGGACCCCACTAGGCCTTCTTCGAGAGCTGGGTCGTCGCCGGTGGACCTTACGACCTCCCTGGCGTCGGACCATCAGGTGACGCCTCCGGCGGCGCCGTCCCCGATGCCCCCTTCGTTCCTGTTCCGACGTCTGGACGGCCCCGATGGGCGCCGCTCCAGATGTCGTTTGGGGAGTTTCACTTCTATGAACAGTCCCCATTAATTGAAAACCCTGAGTATCAGGAGATGGGTGATGAAGGGGATTGGGAGGGGTCTGAGGACCCTCTGACCCGAGAGTGTCAGTCTCATGCGGACTGGGCAGGAGACCTTTGGGAGGCCAGTGGCCTGGACACCTCTCCAGACACTGGTTTTGTCTCCCCTCCTACCGTGGCTTCGGAGGAGGGGCAACCTACAGTGTGGTGTTGATGACGGCTGCTAAGGCCTTGGGCCTTGAGCTCCCCGTCGCGGCCGTGAGGACTATTCTCCTCACTGAGGTCCTTAAACCGCAGTCAAGCTCGGCCGAGCCTCTGCTGCCTTTTAATGAGGCCTTGACCGACGTTCTTCTGGGCACTTGGTCCAAGCCCGCTACGGGTTCGCCCGTAGATAGGAACGTGGCCAGACGCCACCGCCCAGCCCCGGGCGACCCATGTTTCCTGTCCACCCACCCTACCCCCGAGAGCCTGGTCATCCAGGCCTCCAATTCCCAAACCGCATTCCCGTCGGCGCCGCCGGACAGGGAATCCAAGAGGTACGAGCAGTACGGCAAAAAGATCTTCTCGTCGCTTTGTCTGGGACTGCGGTCTTCCAACACCGCATGCCTCTTGGGCCGCTACACCCACTATCTGTGGGATACGGTTGCGGAAGTGCTGCCAGAGTGTCCGTTGGAGGTACGGGCCAAACTCGGCCAAGCCTTTGTGGAGGGCCGGGATGCAGCCAAATATTCTATCCGGTGTTGGCTGGATACCACCGACTCACTAGGTAGAGCGATGGCAACGACGGTGGCGGTCAGACGCCACGCCTGGTTGAGGTCCGCCAACTTTTCGGCCGATGTCCAAAACACACTGATGGACATGCCGTTTGATGGCCGTCGCCTCTTTGGCGACAAGGCAGACCATGCGCTTGAGCGCTTTAAGGACTCCAGTGCTACGGCCAAGTCCTTGGGCCTCTCGGCCCCGCGCCAGCAATTGGCTACCTTTCACTCCTTTCGTGGCCACGGAAGGGGTGTACCCACACGTGCTGCCAGCCACGCTCCGCAAGGTAATACCCAACGCGGTGGCGGCCGTGGGAACCGCCGTCCCGGCGGTCGGGGACAACGGCGAGGTCAGTCCATACCTTCCCCCGCAGCATCCGCCTCAAAACCCTCCTAGTCCGTGCTTTCAGGCCCATGTGACGCCAGTGGGGGGCAGGGTTCGCCATCATCACCTCCACTGGCACACCGTCACTTCGGACAGGTGGGTGCTGCAGATCGTCCGAAGGGGCTACTCCCTCCCCTTTGAGGCGACTCCTCCAGCCATGCCACCGCAGAACCACCATGTATCGGGGGATCATTTGCGACTTCTGCAGGAGGAAGTTACGGCCCTCTTGTCCAAGGGGGCCATCGAGCGCGTTCCTGGGCAAGAAGTAGGGTGTGGTTGCTACTCCCACTACTTTCTGGTACCCAAGAAGGGCAAAGGGGGCCTACGCCCTATCTTGGACCTAAGGAACGTCAACGGCTTCCTCCGGAAGGAGAAGTTCAAGATGCTGACACTGGCTCAGGTCCTAGCTGCCCTGGACCCAGGAGACTGGATGGTAGCGTTGGACTTGCAGGACGCTTATTTCCACATCCCCGTCCTGCCTGCCCACCGGCGCTACCTGCGGTTCACGGTTGGCCACGAGCACTTTCAGTATACCGTGCTCCCCTTCAGCCTTGCCAGCGCCACACGGGTGTTCACAAAGGTGATGGCGGTGGTCGCAGCTCATCTGCGCAGGTTAGGGGTTTCAGTCTTCCCCTACCTCGACGACTGGCTGTTGAAGGTGGGCTCGCCCCAGACAGTCGTCAGCCACCTCCAGACTACGGCAGATCTCCTGCACCGGCTGGGGTTCTCCATCAATGTGCCGAAGTCACACCTGTGCCCCTCTCAGACGCTTCTTTTCATCGGAGCGGTTCTCGACTCGGCGCGGTTTCGGGTTTATCCACCCCAACAGCGGGTCCGGGATATTCAGGCTCTGATTCCCATCTTTCTGCCGTTATCCCGGGTCTCGGTCAGGTTGACGCTGCGGCTTCTGGGGCTGATGGCCTCCTGCATCCTGCTGGTGCATCACGCCAGGTGGCGGATGCGGGCTCTGCAATGGGACCTGAAGTTTCAGTGGGCCCAGCATCAGGGCAACCTATCCGACCACGTCCTGATCTCGGAGGGCACTGCGAGACAGCTGCAGTGGTGGCTCACGGACCGCGATTGGGTCAGCGGCAGATCCCTCTCCCTTCCCCAACCGGAGCACGTAGTTGTGACGGATGCGTCCCTCCATGGCTGGGGAGGCCACATGGAAGAGGCGGAGATCAGAGGCCTCTGGTCTCCGGCGGAGGCCCGGCTCCACATCAACCTGTTGGAGTTACGGGCGATTCGTCTAGCACTGAAAGCATTCCTCCCCTCTGTCCGGGGGAGTGTAGTGCAGGTGTTCACGGACAACACCACCGCCATGTGGTACTGCAACAAACAGGGCGGGTTGGGGTCGTGGACCGTTTTCCAGGAGGCTCTGCGCCTCTGACAATGGCTGGAACGCCAGGGCGTGACCCTGGTGGCTCAACACCTGGCAGGCTCTCTGAACGCCAGGGCGGACGAGCTCATGTCTGTGCATGATGGATCACGAATGGCGTCTGAACTCGGACGTGGCGCAAGGCCTCTTTCAGCAACGGGGAGAGCCTTGGTTAGATCTATTCGCCACCGAAGAGAACGCGCAATGTCATCAGTTCTGCGCGTTGGAATTTCCAAGGCGGCACTCGCTTGGAGACGCTTTTCGTCGCGAGTGGAGTTGCGGTCTACTGTACGCCTTTCCGCCTATACCACTTCTGCCCAGAGTGCTGAGGAAGATCCCGAGTCATCCTTGTGGCTCCGGACTGGGCACGACGGTCCTCCACCTGAATCTGTCCAGTCTCCACCTCCATGCTTGGAGATTGAGCGGCGACAGTTGAGGCCATTTGACTTGCCTCCTGAAGTCTGTAACGTCCTTCTGGCAGCCAGGCGTCCCTCCACAAAGTCGGTATACGCCTGCAGGTGGAACAGATTTGTGGCATGTTGCACAGCAAAGGCTGTGGATCCTCTTGCTGCCCCTCTTTCTGAGGTTCTTCTCTTCCTTCTTTCTCTTGACTAGCAGGGCTCTGCTCTGGGCACTATCAAGGGCTACCTTTCTGCACTTTCGGCCTTTCTGAGGCTGCCTGATCAACCTTCTTTGTTCAAGTCCCCTATTCTAAATAGATTTCTAAAGGGCATCACTCACACATTTCCTCCTGTTCCGTTTGTGATACCTCAGTGGGACTTGAACCTGGTTCTTACGTTTCTGATGTGCGCTCCCTTTGAGCCACTTCACAACTGTCCTCTTCTGACTTTGAAGACTGCTTTCCTGGTTGCCATCACCTCTGCCAGGAGAGTGAGTGAGCTCCAGGCCCTTTCTTGTACTCCACCTTTCCTTTCTGTCCATCCGGACAAAGTGGTGCTGCGTACTAAGCCTTCTTTCCTGCCCAAGGTTGTCACGGCCTTCCACATCGGGCAGTCTATCACCTTGCCAACCTTCTTTCCGCCACTGCATCCCTCTAAAGAGGAGGAGCGGCTCCACTGTCTGGACCCAAAACGTGCGCTCTCATTTTACTTGGAACGCACACGCCAGTTCCAGGTGGATGACCAACTCTTTGTTGGTTACGTGAGCGCTAAGAAGGGGAAAGCGGTGCACAAGAGGACCATCTCCCGGTGGATCATCTTGTGTACCCAGGTGTGAGACGTTGGCCTGATGTGCAGTGTTCACTATTCTAGTGATCACTATATATCAGTCCAAACAACCCTTATTGATGATTGGTTGTAAGTCATCCTTATAGACCAGCTATCCTAGTAGCATGGATACGAGCAGTCTAAGGCTAAGACTCTAGAGGGCGTGTTAAGCCAGCTGTTTTACCATCACATTACCCCTTGAACACCCAGTGAAAGGACACCACACAAGTGTTATGAAAATAAACAGTGTATTTATTAGAATCACAACAACCCTGTACTCTTTATGAGGACAGGGTGCTAGGCACACAACAAAACTCTTACGAAAATACTTAAGTTAGCACAGTATATACAAATGCCCGAGGGGCACGAAAAACCATATACTCTAAAAGTGGAATGCGAAATTACTAGCAGGTAAGTACAGTACTAATAGGCTTGGGAATCGCTAGGACTTGACTAGGGACTCGTTAGATTACTTCTAGGAGGCCTAGGGGACTCGGGTGCAGAGTGTGCACTCTCACGCGGGATGCGGGACAAAGTCTATGATAGCTAGTAAAGTTAAAGTTAGTGTTCATGGGCGAACCCGACCTGGTAGGGAGAAAACGACAGTGGATCCTGACCCTTGGATAGTGAGGCTATGCTGGGGCACCGAAATGCCGAAGTTACCTAGCCCAGGGGCTGCAGCTGCATATGTCTCAAAAGACGTCGGGAATCCTCGTTGCCGGACCAGGAGCCTGGAAGAAAGATGCTGGCAGGCGACCAGTGAAGAGAGTTTGAAGTGATCCAAGCCTGGATCTGGAAGATGGATGACACCTGAAAGCAGAGGGGACCAAGTTCGTGACTACTAGCCAGTAGTCAATGGGCACCAGGAGGGCACCGGATGGTAGTCACCTCGACTAGGTGAGTGGGCGACGCTGTGCTCTGCAGATCTCACGGACCAGGAGGCGTTGTCGGCGACCAGGATGGAGAGGCGAGCTGTCCCACGATGGATGAAGCTGTCGGCGTCGAAGAACCCAGGATTGGGCAACAAAGCCTTGGCTAATTCAAGCCCACACGGTGGACTCAAAATGGCGTCTTGAGTGGACCAGGAGGGTCCGGGGTGCTCCTCTTCTGGAAGGGAGCAAGAGCCAGTCTGGAGCAACCAGACCAGCAGCAGTGATGTCGTCGGGCGTCGTTCAGAAGGCCACAAGCCAGCGGGCTAGTAGCCAAACACGCGGTGAGCAGCAAAAAGCAGAAGGGCCCCACGCCGATCGTGGAGATGCTGGGGGGCTGCTCTTCGGTGCTGGAGCTGCTCAGGGTCGGGGCTTCTCGGACCCCAAAGCACTCACCAGGAAATTACTCGGCGGGCTTGCTGTGCAGAAGTCGTGCAGTCTTGGCAATAGTCGGTCCCTTGAGGTCTCGTCGCACTCACAGTTCTCAGCTTGGCTGTAGAGGTGAGTAGAGGTCGGAGGTGCCAGGGAAGCCGGGTCTTGTCGAGCTGGGCAGTCGGATTCCGGAGGAAGGACTTACAGCAGACCGCAGTGTTCTTGCGTTGGTGCCTGCGGATGCAGGGTGACTACTCCTTAGTCACAAGGGAGAATCTTGAAGAAGAAATCTTGAAGTCCTTTCGTAGAAAGTCGTGTCTTGATTCCAAAGATGATCTAATTTGGAAGGGGGCCTGCTCCTACCTTTATCTGGGAAAAGGGGGCTGGCACGCGACTAGGTCCTGCCCTATGGGTGGGACCAGGAGGGGGGTGGTTACACCCACTTCCTTGGCGGGCTTTTCCCCAGCTCAGGGTCTGGAGTGTCCCTGGAACTGGTTCAAGCCGGCCTATGCATAGTGAGCACCGGGGTGCCACTTGCAGTCACCTTCCTCTGAAGCCCTGCCTACCTAGGATACACAAAATCCTGTCTGGGACGGTGCTGGCACCGCCCCTGGCAGGAAACCCTTTGTCCTTATCTCCTGCTCTGGGAGGACTCCCAGCAGCAGGAGGGCAGACTTGTGTCTCGATGGCAGCATCCATTTTGTGGAGCTGAGGCTCTGTTTGACTTTAACCGGGGTTAGGGGTTACATACATGTCGTGTCCCTCTAGAAGGGTGGAATGCTAACCCCGTCGCCAGAATTGGCGAGGGGTTAGTATTCCAATTCGTATGACACCTTACTCGACATGTTTTGATAAAGCGATACCAGAGTTGGCATATAACCGCGAGGATTATAATGCACTTAAGAGTATATGGTATGCGATATCCTGGAAACGGCTAAGGGATAGATCCCGAAAGCCGCAGACAGGCTCAGCTCATGCCAGAGCACCATCTCACATGATTCCAAGCACTCTGCCTTCAGGATTGTTAAGGCCTGCCATAGGAGTGACTGATATGAGATCTGTGTGTCCATTTTAGGGTTAGATATAGGTATACTATATCTAAAGCAAGGGGTGAGTACACCACCTTGCCCCAGCTGTCGTGCAGCCAGTTGTGTCAGTTTAGTTAGTCAGTCCAGGGGTGGCACAATACATGCTTCAGCCCCTGGGAGACTTCTGGGTGCACCTCAGCCCTGGGTACAGGGACTTGGAGAGGGCCCAGTGCCAATTCAGTACCTGAGTACAATTTGGATAGAGAGAACAGCTAGGCTGTGGGTCTGATTAGCAGGCCCACAGCCAGGGAAAGTCGTAAACCAGTGCAGCAAAAAGCAAAAATATGGGTGATCATAGGATTGCAGACCCTACTCTCCTACATGACCCCCCCCCCCCCCCAAACTTTGGGACAATAAACTAACCTTGACCAGGTGAGTCTTCTTGCTCTAAGTGGAAATACCTGGAGAGCCCATCAGCATTGCTGTGATCAGTACCAGGTCTATGCTCCACTGTAAAATCCATCCCCTGTAGGGAAATGGACCACCTAAGCAGTTTGGGGTTTTCACCCTTCATCTGATTTAGCCACAAGAGGGGCTTATGGTCGGTCTGAATGGTGAAGTGAGTGCCAAACAAGTAGGCCCTCAGCTTCTTCAGGGCCCAAACCACAGCAAAGGCCTCCCTCTCAATAGCTGACCAATTTTTCTCTCTGGGGGTCAGCCTCCTACTAATGAAAGCAATAGGCTGATCATTACCATCAAAATTCAGTTGAGACAGAACAGCTCCCACACCCAACTCAGAAGCATCTGTTTGGACAATGAATGGCTTGGAGTAATCTGGACTCTTAAGGATAGGTGCTGTGCACATGGCCTGCTTTAGGTCATTGAATGCTTTCTGACAGCTTGCTGTCCACTGAACTTTCTTTGGCATCTTTTTGCTTGTCAGGTCATTAAGGGGGGTCACTATGGACCCATAATTTCTGACAAACTTTCTGTAGTAACCAGTCAGGCCCAAGAAAGCTCGAACCTGAGTCTGGGTGATTGGAGGAGCCCAGTCCTTGATGGCCTGTATTTTACTCTCCAATGGCTGAACCTGGCCCCCACCTACAAGGTGGCCCAGGTATACAACCTGTGTCTGCCCTATCTGGCACTTTGTGGCCTTGATAGTGAGGCCTGCCTTTTGCAGAGCCTCTAACACTTTCCTTAGGTGGACCAGGTGATCCTCCCAGGTGGAGCTAAAGACAGCAATATCGTCAAGATATGCTGCACAGAAGTCATCCAGCCCAGTGAGGACTTGATTCACCAACCTTTGGAAGGTGGCAGGTGCATTTTTCAGACCAAAGGGCATTACCACAAACTGATAATGCCCACCAGGGGTAGAAAATGCTGTCTTGGGTTTGGCCTCCTCAGCTAACCTGATTTGCCAATACCCAGCTGTCAAATCAAATGTACTTAAGAAGTTGGCAGAAGCCAATTTATCTATAAGTTCATCTGCTCTTGGTATTGGGTGGGCATCAGTCTTAGTGACTGCATTGAGGCCTCTGTAGTCTACGCAAAACCTCATCTCTTTCTTACCACCCTGGGTGTGAGGCTTTGGCACTAGAACTACTGGGCTAGCCCAAGGGCTATCTGAGGGCTCAATGACTCCCAGCTCCAACATTTTCTGCACTTCAGTTTTGATGCAGTCTCTAACATGATCAGGCTGTCTGTAGATTTTACTCTTGACAGGCAGACTGTCTCCAGTATCAACATCATGGGTACACCAATCAGTTTGGCTGGGTGTCAGAGAGAACATATGCCTGAAGGATTGCAGAACTTGCCTGCAATCCTGTTGCTGATGTTCAGTGAGGCTGCCACAAAAGACAACACCATCTACTGATCCATCATCAGGATTCTGAGTGAGCAGGTCTGGGAGAGGGTCACTCTCTTCCTCCTGTCCCTCATCTGTGGCCATGAGCAAGCTCATGTCCTTCCTGTCGACATATGCTTTGAGCCTGTTGACATGGAGCACTCTGAGAGGGCTCCTGGGAGTTCCAAGGTCCACCAAGTAGGTAACCTCTCCCTTTTGCTCAATGATGGTGTGGGGCCCAGACCATTTGTCTTTCAGAGCTGCTGGGGCCACTGGCTCCAGCACCCACACCTTCTGTCCTGGCTGGTACACAGTCAGAACAGCCTTTTGGTCATGCCAAGCTTTTTGGAGTTCTTGGCTGGCCTCAAGGTTTTTAGATGCCTTTCCATATACTCAGCCATCCTGGAGCGGAGACCAAGTACATAGTCCACTATGTTGGTTGCAGGCTTTTTGAGAGGTCTCTCCCATCCTTCCTTCACCAAACACAGGGGTCCTCTCACAGGATGCCCATACAGAAGCTCAAAAGGGCTGTAGCCAACCCCCTTCTGTGGGACCTCTCTGTAAGCAAACAAGAGGCAGGGGATCAGGACATCCCATCTTCTCCTAAGAGTTTCAGGTAGCCCATGAATCATCCCTTTGAGGGTCCTGTTGAATCTCTCAACAAGCCCATTGCATTGTGGGTGGTAGGGTGTGGTGAACTTGTAGTTCACACCACACTCCTTCCACATTGCAGTCAGATATCCTGCCATGAAGTTTGTACCTCTGTCAGAAACAACCTCCTTAGGGAAGCCCACTCTGGAGAACACTCCAACTAGGGCCCTTGCCACTACAGGTGCTGTAGTGGTCCTAAGTGGAATAGCTTCAGGATACCTGGTGGCATGATCCACTACCACCAGTATAAACTTGTGCCCTGATGCTGTCTGGGGTTCCATTGGACCAACAATGTCAATCCCCACCCTTTCAAAGGGAACCCCCACCACAGGTAGTGGTATGAGGGGGGCCTTTGTTGTGCCACCTGACTTACCACTGGCTTGGCAAGTGACACAGGAGCGACAAAACTCCTTGGTATTCTCATTCATGTGGGGCCAGTGAAAGTGTGAGACAAGCCTGTCCCACGTCTTTGTCTGACCTAAATGACCTGCAAGGGGAATCTCATGGGCCAAGGTGAGAAGGAAACCTCTCAGAGACAAGGGGATGACCAGCCTCCTGGTTGCACCAGGCTTGGGGTCTCTTGACTCAGAGTACAGGAGTCCATCTTCCCAGTATACCCTGTGGGCACCTGTGGCATTCCCTGCAGCCTCAGCAGCAGCCTGCTGTCTGAGGGGTTCAAGGGAAGGGCAGTCTAACTGTGCCTTCCCCAGGTCTGCTCTGGAGGGTCCCCCTGAGCCCAGAAACTCAACTTGATCAAGTTCAAGCTCTTTAGGCTCAGTTTCCCTCAGCTCTCTCAGATCAGCCTCCTCAGAGACTTGATCCTCAACCTGGGGCAAGGGGGAAGGCAAAGCCTTACCCTTACTGCTCTTCTTCTTGGAAGGTGTCTGGTCCATAATTTCAGGATCCAGCACCTGTTCAGTGGGGCATCTTCTGGCCTGTGACCTAGTCACAGCAAGCACATGTGCTGGCAAGCCTAACATTTCCATGTGAGTCCTCTGCTCCACTTCTGACCATAGTGATGACTCCAAATCATTGCCCAACAAACAATCAACTGGGAGGTCTGAACTGACTACAACTTTCTTTTGTCCCTTCACTCCACCCCAGGAGAAAGCCACAATCGCCACACTATGACTAGTAGTGACGTTGCTGGCATTGGTCACCAGGAAATCAGTACCTGGCATGATCTGTCCAGGGTCCACAAAGTTAGGTGTCACCATGGTGACACTGGCACAAGTGTCCCTGTAGGCCTGAGCCATCTTGCCATTAATCAAAGGTGTCTGCCTGTATTTGTCCAAAGTATTGGGACTTATGTCAGGGGATATATCCATATCCCCTGTACAGACAAGGACAGCCTGAGTGAGTGTGCCAACTAAGTTGTCAGACCCCTCAGTTCCCAAGGTTAACCCAACTAATGCCTTGGGAGGTACACTGCCACTACTGACTGTACTAGGGGGTGCAGTTGCCTTAGGTGCTGTAGTGGCAGGAGTTTGTCCTCCTCTTTTGGTGCACTCACTAAACCAGTGAGACTTACTTTTGCAGTACTGGCACCACCTCTTTGACTGGCCTTCTTGAGTCTTCTTCTTCTGGGAAGCCTGACCCCCACCCTCTTTGGTTTGTTGGGGACCTGGTGAAGACTTCTGGTCATTTTGTTCACTCTTAGCATTACCCTTCTGGTCTGCTTTCTTCTGACCACCCTGGTTCTGGTTCTGGTTCTGCTTGATCCTTGTCCTGACCCATTTGTCTGCCTTCTTTCCCAATTCTTGGGGAGAGGTCAGATCTGAATCAACAAGGTGCTGGTGCAACAACTGGTTCTTACAATTGTTTAAAATTTGTTCTCTCATCATAAGATTATACAATCCTGTGTAATCTGTAACCTTGCTACCCAGCAACCAGCCCTCCAGAGCCTTAGTGGCACTATCCACAAAGTCAGACCAGTCCTGAGACTGAGTTTTCTGGGTGTCTCTGAACAGCAACCTGTACTGCTCAGTGGTTAAACCAAACCCATCAATCAGTGCATTTTTCAGGACCTGGTAATCATTAGCATCCTCCACTCTTGTAGTGAGGAGCTTATCTCTACCTTTACCATCAAAGGAGAGCCACAGTATAGCTGCCCACTGACTTCGGGGAATGCACTGCACAGTGCAGGCCCTCTCCAAAGCAGCCATCCATTTCTGGATATCATCCCCTTGCTTAAAGGGGGGCACTATTTTAGTCAGGTGTTTAGTATCTAAACCCTTCTCTCTATCTCTTGGGAGATTGCTGCCACCAGTGGGAGCTAGCCCACTCATCTGCTGCTCTCTAGCAAAGGCAAGCTTTTCTTTGGCCAGGGCAAGTTCTTCCCTTTCAATCCTCAGAGCAGCCTGTCTCATCCTAGCTTCATGCTCTATTCTCTGAGGGGAAGTCACTCTCCTCTGTGGAGAGTTCCTCCTCCTCTGGGAAGAGGCATTAGAGTGCAGAGATCTATTGGAGTCCCTAGAAAGAGATCTATCTCTCCTAACTCCAAGGTTAGGCCCACTTCGGGTTAGTACTGGGGGTCCCCCAGATCCTAGCCCAAGTAAGTCTAAGTTGGCCCTGGTTAGCCTTCTGACTACCTCAAGACCTTTGTCTACCTCATCCCCAGAGAGTTCCTCCTGATCCTCCTCCTCCTCAACTGCAGTAGCAGTGTTGGGGAGGTCTGGATCCCCAGAGGTTCCCTCTAAGGCTGGCATGTTCTCATGTAACTGAGAAATCTTTCTGGCATCATATGTCTCTAAGAGACCTATCAGAAAGGGAATGGTGGGGTTAGACCCCTGCTTCAGTTTCCTGGAGGTACAGACTTGTCTCATCTCCTGGAAACTGAGAGCTGCATATCTGGAAGTGACCTGTGGAGGGTCAACACTTACCAGGGGAGTCTCAGTGGACTCTCCTTGGTTAGACATGCTTTTCTAGTGAGGTGTAAGTGGTGCACTTACCTACACTATATGTTTGCCTACTGATCCCTTGCTAGAGTTGTAGTTTAGGGTGTGCTAGGCCCTAGGAGCTACAACAGCTGGTTCAGTAGAACTCAGAGTATTCTAAGCTAAGTTATATGTACCTTTAGTACTTATGTGATCTTTCACAAGATATTCTTAGGATATGTGTGGTAAAACAACAGCAAGCTCAAATCCCAACCGCTGCTCACCAATGTGAGAAGTTGGCCTGATGTGCAGTGTTCACTATTCTAGTGATCACTATATATCAGTCCAAACAACCCTTATTGATGATTGGTTGTAAGTCAACCTTATAGACCAGCTATCCTAGTAGCATGGATACGAGCAGTCTAAGGCTAAGACTATAGAGGGCGTGTTAAGCCAGCTGTTTTACCATCACATTACCCCTTGAACACCCAGTGAAAGGACACCACACAAGTGTTATGAAAATAAACAGTGTATTTATTAGAATCACAACAACCCTGTACTCTTTATGAGGACAGGGTGCTAGGCACACAACAAAACTCTTACGAAAATACTTAAGTTAGCACAGTATATACAAATGCCAGAGGGGCACGAAAAACCATATACTCTAAAAGTGGAATGCGAAATTACTAGCAGGTAAGTACAGTACTAATAGGCTTGGGAATCGCTAGGACTTGACTAGGGAATCGTTAGATTACTTCTAGGAGGCCTAGGGGACTCGGGTGCAGAGTGTGCACTCTCACGCGGGATGCGGGACAAAGTCTATGATAGCTAGTAAAGTTAAAGTTAGTGTTCACGGGCGAACCCGACCTGGTAGGGAGAAAACGACAGTGGATCCTGACCCTTGGATAGTGAGGCTATGCTGGGGCACCGAAATGCCGAAGTTACCTAGCCCAGGGGCTGCAGCTGCATATGTCTCAAAAGACGTCGGGAATCCTCGTTGCCGGACCAGGAGCCTGGAAGAAAGATGCTGGCAGGCGACCAGTGAAGAGAGTTCGAAGTGATCCAAGCCTGGATCTGGAAGATGGATGACACCTGAAAGCAGAGGGGACCAAGTTCGTGACTACTAGCCAGTAGTCAGTGGGCACCAGGAGGGCACCGGATGGTAGTCACCTCGACTAGGTGAGTGGGCGACGCTGTGCTCTGCAGATCTCACGGACCAGGAGGCGTTGTCGGCGACCAGGATGGAGAGGCGAGCTGTCCCACGATGGATGAAGCTGTCGGCGTCGAAGAACCCAGGATTGGGCAACAAAGCCTTGGCTAATTCAAGCCCACGCGGTGGACTCAAAATGGCGTCTTGAGTGGACCAGGAGGGTCCGGGGTGCTCCTCTTCTGGAAGGGAGCAAGAGCCAGTCTGGAGCAACCAGACCAGCAGCAGTGATGTCGTCGGGCGTCGTTCAGAAGGCCACAAGCCAGCGGGCTAGTAGCCAAACACGCGGTGAGCAGCAAAAAGCAGAAGGGCCCCACGCCGATCGTGGAGATGCTGGGGGGCTGCTCTTCGGTGCTGGAGCTGCTCAGGGTCGGGGCTTCTCGGACCCCAAAGCACTCACCAGGAAATTACTCGGCGGGCTTGCTGTGCAGAAGTCGTGCAGTCTTGGCAATAGTCGGTCCCTTGAGGTCTCGTCGCACTCACGGTTCTCAGCTTGGCTGTAGAGGTGAGTAGAGGTCGGAGGTGCCAGGGAAGCCGGGTCTTGTCGAGCTGGGCAGTCGGATTCCGGAGGAAGGACTTACAGCAGACCGCAGTGTTCTTGCGTTGGTGCCTGCGGATGCAGGGTGACTACTCCTTAGTCACAAGGGAGAATCTTGAAGAAGAAATCTTGAAGTCCTTTCGTAGAAAGTCGTGTCTTGATTCCAAAGATGATCTAATTTGGAAGGGGGCCTGCTCCTACCTTTATCTGGGAAAAGGGGGCTGGCACGCGACTAGGTCCTGCCCTATGGGTGGGACCAGGAGGGGGGTGGTTACACCCACTTCCTTGGCGGGCTTTTCCCCAGCTCAGGGTCTGGAGTGTCCCTGGAACTGGTTCAAGCCGGCCTATGCATAGTGAGCACCGGGGTGCCACTTGCAGTCACCTTCCTCTGAAGCCCTGCCTACCTAGGATACACAAAATCCTGTCTGGGACGGTGCTGGCACCGCCCCTGGCAGGAAACCCTTTGTCCTTATCTCCTGCTCTGGGAGGACTCCCAGCAGCAGGAGGGCAGACTTGTGTCTCGGTGGCAGCATCCATTTTGTGGAGCTGAGGCTCTGTTTGACTTTAACCGGGGTTAGGGGTTACATACATGTCGTGTCCCCCTAGAAGGGTGGAATGCTAACCCCGTCGCCAGAATTGGCGAGGGGTTAGTATTCCAATTCGTATGACACCTTACTCGACATGTTTTGATAAAGCGATACCAGAGTTGGCATATAACCGCGAGGATTATAATGCACTTAAGAGTATATGGTATGCGATATCCTGGAAACGGCTAAGGGATAGATCCCGAAAGCCGCAGACAGGCTCAGCTCATGCCAGAGCACCATCTCACATGATTCCAAGCACTCTGCCTTCAGGATTGTTAAGGCCTGCCATAGGAGTGACTGATAGGAGATCTGTGTGTCCATTTTAGGGTTAGATATAGGTATACTATATCTAAAGCAAGGGGTGAGTACACCACCTTGCCCCAGCTGTCGTGCAGCCAGTTGTGTCAGTTTAGTTAGTCAGTCCAGGGGTGACACAATACATGCTTCAGCCCCTGGGAGACTTCTGGGTGCACCTCAGCCCTGGGTACAGGGACTTGGAGAGGGCCCAGTGCCAATTCAGTACCTGAGTACAATTTGGATAGAGAGAATAGCTAGGCTGTGGGTCTGATTAGCAGGCCCACAGCCAGGGAAAGTCGTAAACCAGTGCAGCAAAAAGCAAAAATCTGGGTGATCATAGGATTGCAGACCCTACTCTCCTACACCAGGCATGCTACTCCTTGGCTAGAAAGGAGCCCCCTGTTGGATTGCGGGCTCATTCTACCCGAGCCACTGCGACTACCACTGCCCTGGGCAGGGGAGTGCCCTTGCAGGACATTTGCCAGGCAGCTACGTGGGCCTCGCTGCACACGTTTGCACGACACTACTGCCTGGACAGCCAAGTCCGGAGGGATGGCTTCTTTGGCTGTTCTGTCCTCCAGGACTTTCTGGTGTGATTATTGGTTCGCAGACCCACCACCGGGGTTGGTATTGCTGAGATATCTATTCTAAGGTAAGGAATCTAATACGAATGTGTCTCTTTCAGATGCACAAGTTACTACTTGTGTAACGATATATCTGTATGAGACATTAGTTAGTATTAGATTCCTTACCGACCCACCCATCCTCCCCGTTCTGCGAACCGATATCTAGGGTTAGGGTTATCCCCTTTCAGGGCCCTAGTTTCAATGGCACCAGTGTTGGTTTTTAACATGGCTCTGCGTATCTGAAAGAAACAGGTTAGTATTAGATTCCTTACCTTAGAATATCCCCAGACGTCAGTCTGGATCCGGAAACTTTTGCGTAGCAGTACCCCTGCGCGTCGGTAGGCGTCGTCTGCAGGCGTCTCCTGCGGCTCCGCGTCCGTCGTCGGCGTCGTGCGCCATGATGACGTCGCTGGAGTATATAGACGCCGCCTCCGCGCGCTGACGTCAGTTCTTCTTTTTTCCGCGCCAGTTAGCGCAGATCCGAAGAGCAGTACTCCGGTCTTTTGACCAAAGTTTTTGAATCTTTCTTTACTCTTAAGGTGCCGGTAGGATGCCCGGTTTTAAGAATTGTGACGGCTGTGACCGCACGATGTCGGTCACGGACCATCACCGACTCTGCCTCCGGTGCCTGGGCCCGGACCACGACGTGGACGCCTGCGTCGATTGCCGGGCCTTGACGAATAAAGCTAGACGGGAGCGGTCCCGCAAGCTACTCGAGCTCCGGGTGTCGGCCCCGCGTCGAGAGCGGTCCCGGTCCGGACGGAGGTCTAGGGAGCGATCGAGGGAGCGGTCGCGGAGCCGTCACGAGCGCTCCGAGAGTCGTCACCATTCCTCTGGTTCCTCAGGTAGGAAGCACAAGAAGTCGGGGTGTCGTCATCGTACCCCCGACTCCCCCCGACGCTCGCGCGATGCGGCCGGGGGTTCGGGTGGCCCCACCCCCGCAGCTCCGCGTGAGTCGCCGGCGCGGCCTGCTCCATACCCTACGGTACCTGGGCAAGGCGCGACGCCCGAGGAGATAGAGGTGTTCCTCATGGCCATGAGGGCACTGTCTCCTCCGACGGGGCCTACGGCGCCTGCGGGCCCGGTGGTCCCGTCCGGGGGCCCTAGCGGTTCGGGTGCTCCTGCCTCGACGCCGTCGGGTGCTCCGGCCCCGACGTCGCCGGCGGCTCTGGCCCCGGCGCCGCAGGGGCCTTCAGGGTCGACGCCGGCTGGTCCACCGGCCTCTCCGGCGCTGATTCCATCGGGGCAACCCACGGTGCCGCCCCCGCGCGGCTCCGGCTCCGGGCGGCGCCGCCCCCATTCCCTCTTCGACTCCGGACGCGGAGTCGGACCGGCGTCGCCCGACGCCGAGTCCGGCGCCGAGGGGGTCTGTTAACCCTGGGTAGCCGGTCTACATTGTTGACTCCGAATATGGTGAGGATGTAGATTACGGAGAGGAGTGGGAGGGGTCTGAGGACCCTCTGACCCGCGAGTGTCAGTACGATGTGGACTGGACAGGTGACTTGGGTGACGCCAGTGGTCTGGATGACTCCCCCAACCCTGGCTTTGTCTCGCCTCCTACCGTGGCTACGGAGGAGGGGGCAGCTTATTCAGTGGTGTTGATGAGGGCTGCCAAGGCCTTACACCTTGAGCTCCCCGTCGCGGCCGTGAGGACTAACATCCTCACTGAGGTACTCAAACCGCAGTCATTCCCACAGGAGCCACTGCTGCCGTTCAATGAGGCCTTAACTGACTTTCTTTTGGGCACGTGGTCCAGGCCCGCTTCAGGTTCGCCTGTTGATAGGAACGTGGCCAGATGCCACCGTCCGTGTACGGATGACCCAAAGTTCTTGTCCACCCATCCCACCCCTGAGAGCCTGGTGATCCAGGCCTCGACTTCCCAGTCCGCATTCCCGTCGGCCCCGCCCGACCGGGAATCTAAGAGGTACGACCAGTATGGTAAGAAGGTCTTTTCGTCCCTGAGTCTGGGACTGCGGTCTTGCAACACCGCATGCCTCTTGGGCCGCTACACCCACTCTCTGTGGGATAGGGTCGCGGAACTGCTGCCTGAATGCCCGCTGGAGGTACGGGCTAAGCTCGGCAAGGCTCTGATTGAAGGCCGAGACGCAGCGAGATACTCCATAAGGTGTGGTCTTGATACGACCGACTCACTGGGCAGAGCGATGTCCACGACGGTGGCGATTCGTCGCCACGCCTGGCTGAGGTCCGCCAATTTCTCTGCATATGTCCAGAATGCATTGATGGACATGCCGTTTGATGGCAGTCGCCTGTTTGGCGACAAAGCGGACCACGCGCTGGAACGCTTCAAGGACTCCAGGGTCACGGCCAAGTCCTTGGGTCTCTTGACCCAGCGCCAGCAAACAGGTTCGTTTCGCTCCTTTCGTGGCCACGGAAGGGGCGGTCCCACATGTGCTGCCAGCCACGCGCCGCAACAGACTTCTCAACGCGGCGGCGGCCGTGGGAACCGCCGTGGTGGCGGTCGGGGACAGCGGCGAGGTCAGTCCACACCTCCCCCCGCAGCTTCCGCCTCTAAATCCTCCTAGTCCGTGCTTTCAGGCCCATGTGACGCCAGTGGGTGGCAGGGTTCGCCATCACCACTCCCGCTGGCGCACTATCACATCGGACAGGTGGGTGCTGCAGCTTGTCCGAAGGGGCTACTCCCTCCGCTTCGAGACCACTCCTCCAGCCATGCCACCGCAGAACCACCGTGTGTCGGGGGACCACTTGACACTTCTGCAGGAGGAAGTTACGGCCCTCTTGGCCAAGGGGGCCATTGAGCGCGTTCCTGGGCCAGAAGTAGGGTGTGGTTGCTATTCCCACTACTTTCTGGTACCCAAGAAGGACAAAGGGGGTCTACGTCCTATCTTGGACCTAAGGGACGTCAACGGCTTCCTCCGGAAGGAGAAGTTCAAGATGTTGACATTGGCTCAGGTCTTGGCTGCTCTAGACCCGCAAGACTGGATGGTAGCGTTGGACTTGCAGGATGCGTATTTTCACATCCCCGTCCTGCCGGCCCACCGGCGTTACCTGCGGTTCACGGTAGGCCAGGAGCATTTTCAGTTTATCGTGCTCCCCTTCGGCCTTACCAGCGCCCCACGGGTGTTCACAAAGGTGATGGCGGTGGTCGCAGCCCATCTGCGCAGATCAGGGGTGTCAGTCTTCCCCTATCTAGACGACTGGTTGTTGAAGGCGGGCTCGCCCCAGACAGTCGTCCACCACCTTCAGATGACGGCAGACCTCCTGCATGGGCTGGGGTTTTCCATCAATGTGCCGAAATCACACCTGTGTCCCTCCCAAAAGCTCCTTTTCATCGGAGCGGTTCTCGACTCGGCGCAGTTTCGGGTCTATCCACCGGAACGGCGGGTCTAGGATATACAGGCTTTGATTCCCATCTTCCAGCCGTTATCCCGGGTTTCGGTCAGGTTGACGCTGCGGCTACTGGGGCTGATGGCTTCCTGCATCCTTCTGGTGCATCACGCCCGGTGGCGGATGCGGGCACTGCAGTGAGACCTGAAGTTTCAGTGGGCCCAGCATCAGGGCAACTTGTCCGACCATGTCTTGATCTCGGAGGGCACTGCGAGACAACTGCAGTGGTGGCTTACGGACCGCGATTGGGTCAGAGGCAGACCCCTCTCCCTTCCCCAGCCGGAGCACGTTGTTGTGACGGACGCGTCCCTTCAGGGCTGGGGAGGCCACTTGGGAGAGGCAGAGATCAGAGGCATCTGGTCTCCGGCGGAGTCCCGGCTCCATATAAACCGGTTGGAGCTACGGGCGATTCGTCTGGCACTGAAGGCATTCCTCCCCTTTGTCAACGGGAGTGTGGTGCAGCTGTTCACGGACAACACCACCGCCATGTGGTACTGCAACAAACAAGGCGGGGTGGGGTTGTGGACCCTTTGCCAGGAGGCCCTGCGTCTCTGGCAATGGCTGGAACGTCAGGGCGTGACTCTGACGGTTCAACACCTGGCCGGTTCTCTGAACGCCAGGGCGGACGAACTCAGCCGTCGGTGCTCGATGGATCACGAATGGCGTCTGAGCTCGGACGTGGCGCAAGGCCTCTTTCTGCGATGGGGAGAGCCTTGGTTAGATCTATTTGCCACAGAAGAGAACGCGCAATGTCATCAGTTCTGCGCGTTGGAGTTTCCAAGACGGCACTCGCACGGTGACGCCTTTCGGCGCGAGTGGAGTTGCGTCTGTTATCCGCCTTTCTGCCTATACCACTTCTGCCCAGAGTGCTGAAGAAGATCAGACGCGACCGGGCCCAAGTCATCCTTGTGGCTCCGGACTGGGCTCGAAGGTACTGGTATCCCGAGCTACTCAGCATGTCAGTCGGTCCCCCGATCCGCCTGCCCCTTCAGGAGGACCTTCTGTCGCAACTACTGTTTCTTACAGATATATCGTTACCGAAGGTAAGTAACTTGTTCTTCTGGCGCGGAAAAGCTGTGTCTAAGATCTGACGTCAGCACGCGGAGGCGGTGTCTAAGTACTCCGACGACGTCATCACAGCGCCGACGACGGACGCGGAGCCGCAGACGACGCCTACCGACGCGCAAGGGTACTGCTACTCAAAAATTTCCGGATCCAGTCTGACGCCTGGTGATATTCTAAGGTAAGGAATCTAATACTAACTAATGTCTCTTACAGATATATCGTTACACAAGTAGTAACTTGTGCGTCTCCCCTAAGGAGCCCCTAGGGCAGGGTGAATTGTAATGAATACGTTGGACATGCACGTTTAAGTTTTAAATATCCTGATAGTGAAAAACTCCTAAATTCGTTTTTCTCTACTATAAGGTTTACCTTTCCCATAGGACAACATTGGATAGCCTTATTACATTTAGCAAGTGCTAACTTTTAATTAGGGCAGCTAGGAAAGTCGAGTTTGGTCTCAAAAGAATTGTTATTTAAAGCCCTCTTAAATGGTTACGTAGGATTTTAAGTCACAATTCTGAAAATGTCCGTTTCAGAAAGTGGCATTTTTTGTCCTAATCATTTGGTGCCTGTCTCCTGGGTCACATGACTAGGTGTGCCTGGCAGTTGGTCTTTATCTATCACTCTCAGACAGTGAGACAGGGTGAATAGGTGTTGGCAGGATGGGCCATCTCTGAGGATGAGGAGGAGAAGCTGTCGTCTACCACACTTAAACATCACAAAGGCTGTGCCTCAGCACACCCACAAAGGGTTTCACACTGTTATTTTGTGCCCTCAGATAAGCCGCAGTTAGGTCAGGGAGTCAGGAATTTCAAGACCCCTCTATATTGGCAAGGACTCAATAAACTTTTCCTACTTCAAAAAAGGCACCAGGTATAAAACAAGCATTGGCTTAGCAAATTGGCCTCAGCAATCAGAGAGCTATTGGTGGTGTTAATGATATTGTCTTTTAGCCATGTGTTGTGGAGTGGATGTATGTGGTGTGAAGTGGAATTATGTGGGTTGGATTGGAATTGTTTGTTGTGGAATTGTGTTGAGTGGAATTATGTGTAGTGGAAATATGTGGATAGTAAATATGTGGTGTGGAGTGTACTGGAATTATGTATAGTAGTATATGTGTTATTTGAGAGCAATGGTGTAGCAAGCAAATTGAAACCCATTGGGAAGGCAGAAGCCCACAGATTAAACACTACACGTCTCTTCGAGACAGCTGAGACCTAAAAAGTGAAGTTGTGGTATGGTGCTTTCAATATTAATCTGAACTACACGCCAAAATTCTGGTCTCAAAACGTGACCTTACTGGTGGTTCAAGTCTACAGCATCACATTAAATGGATATGTTAACACCACAAGTTCCAGCAGATAAAAACAAATGTTTGCCATCTGATGCAATTCTCATATTTTCCATGCATGTGCACGTTTCTGAAGACAGCCTATTATGTACAGAGACAGATGACTGGGTAATAAAAATACTGCATTCAGAGCTGACTAGATGAGCCAAGAGTTAGTTATGCATTTAGCGCATAATTTGAGTTGGTGGATTCTGGTGCTCGGCACAGGCACTTAATTGTGTACACCAGCACTTAAGACAGTCTGCCACATGGTGGCACTCAGTGTAATTTAGAGAAGAGTAGAACAATAGCTGTCTATTAATGCAATATACATTTAGAACGGTTAATTCCTACCGCCCAAGCATAGCTTTGGGGGCCTTGAGTAGTGTGAATTATCACACTTGTAGGTGTGCTGTGGTAGGTATTGTCATTGGAAGCGGTGGCAGGGGCAATGGGTGGTTAAAGCTGCAGTGGCCTCCTGATGAGGGCACTGGCACATATTTTATTACAAACTAAGCACTGTATGCATTCTATGAAAAATAAAACCTATGTGGCGTAACGGAATATGCAACAAATCCAACAATCAAACAAGTATACCAAACGGGAATTCCTATGTGCATTGTGTAGGAGAATAGGGTCTGCAATCCTATGGTCACCCCAGATTTTTGCTTTTTGCTTCACTGGTTTACGACTTTCCCTGGCTGTGGGCCTGCTAATCAGACCCACAGCCTAGCTGTTCTCTCTCTAAATTGACAACCATATACCTTAGGTGCATTTACCAATTGGTACTGGGCCACCTTATCAGTCCCTGTACAGTATACCTTAGGTATCCAGGGCATAGGTGTACCCAGGGCCTACCAGGGGCTGAAGCATGTATTATGCCACCCCTGGCTGGCCATCCAAAACTGACACAACTGGCTGCATGACAGCTGGGGCAAGGTGGTGTAAACACCCTTTGCTATAGATATAGTATACCTATATCTAACCCTAAAATGGACACATATATTCCTATCAGTCACTCCTATGGCAGGCCTTATCAATCCTGAAGGCAGAGTGCTTGGAATTATGTGAGATGGTGCTCTGGCATGAGCTGAGCCCGTTTGCAGCTTGCGGAACCAAGTCCTAATAGCTGTTCCATGATAACGCTATACCATATACTCTTAAGTGCACTATAATCCTCGCGGTTAAATGCCAACTCTGGTATTACATTATCAAAACATGTCGAGTAAGGTGTCATACGATTTGGAATAGTACCCCCCTCGCCAATTCTGGCGACGGGGGTAGCATTCCACCCTTCTAGAGGGACACGACATGTATGTAACTGAGAACCCCGGTTAAAGTCAACTCGAGCCTTGGCATCACAATATGGATGCTGCCACCACAGACACAAGTTTGACCTCCTGCTGCTGGGAGTCCTTCCAGCGAGGGCGGCTTGGACAAAGGGTTTCCTGCCTTGGGGGGTGCTATTACCACCCCAGACAGGATTTTGTGTATTGGGTAGGGTAGGCTTGAAAGGAATGAGACATGCCTGGGGCACACAAGGTGCCCTGTGCATACACCGGTTCAAACCAGTTGCTGGGGCACTCCAGCCCCAGCTCTGGCGGGAAACCGGACAAAGGATAGGGGTGTAGCCACCCCCCTTCCTGGTCCCACCCAGGGGAGGGACCTAGTCAGTAGTGCTGCCCCCTTTAGCAGGATAAAGGTAGGAGCTGGTCCCATTCCAAATCGGATTATCCTGAACTATTCAACAAGAAGAAACTCTGGCCTTCGACGTTCTGCTCCACAGAAGACTGAAGAATCTCCCTTGTGGGCAAGGAGTGTCCACCCTGCACAAGCAGGCACCCTCAAGCGTCCAGTGGCTTCCCTTTGTCGTCTTCCCTCGAGGATCCAGACTTCAGAGCCCGACGAGACCCGGATTCCCAGACCTCTCCGATCTCAACTCACATCTGCAGCAAAGCTGAGACCCGTGGGTGCGACGAGACACGTGGGACCGGCCATCTTGGAAGAAGCTGCACTTCGCTTCCAGCACGACTCCCGAGGTAAACTCGACCAAGTGCTTTGGGGACTGAGAAGCCCCAGCCCCGAGCAGCCCCTGCACCGAAGATCAGCCCTCCAGCATCCACGAGATCTGCGTGGGGCCCTTCTGCTTGGTTCCTGCTCGACGCGTTGTCTGGTCACTTGCCTGCTGGCTAGTGGCCTCCTAGACGACGAACTTTGAAATCTTTGCTGCTGGTCTGGTTGCTCCAGACTGGCCCTTGCTCCCTTCCAAAAGAGGGGCACCCCAGACTCTCCTAGTCCGCACCAGACGCTTTTTCCACTCACCGCGTGGGTTGCCTTTGCCAAGGCCTGTTGACGCCGATTCCGGATCCAACACCGCCGACAGCGAGAGCCTGCGTGGGACAGCTCATGCCTCATGGTCGTCGAAGACACCACCTGGTCCACGTGACTGCAGAGTCAAGCGTCCACTCTTCACCTGATCGCGACGACGACATCTGGTTCCTTCCTGGTTCCACTCCAGTCACTGGTTAGTGACTGTGAACATTGTCCCCTCTGCTTTCAGGTCTCCTTCTTCACCAATCCACCCTTGGATTGCACCGGACATCTTCCTCCTGGTCGCCTGCAGCATCTTTTCTTTCAGGCTCCATAGACTTCAACGCGAGAACCCGACACGACTTCGCACCTATGCACCCGCAGCCCGTGGGTGAGGTAACGAGAGCATTTCGGTGCTCAAGGGTAGTTTAACTGTCCAAGTGTCCAGTTCCACAGTCATTTTAGTCTTACCTAGTCAGGATTGTCCGTACTCACCTTTTTCTTGAACTCTACTGTCCATAGACGTTGTTACGCATCTCGCGTGTGAGTTCACACTCTGCACACGCGTTCCGTGGGCCTCCTATTACTTACCTAGTGTTAGGGTAGCGTGGTCCGAACGATCCTACAGCCTCTGGACAGCTCCATTCCTTCTATTGACTTTCACATTCCACTTACTTAGTATATTGTTTGTCGTGCCCCTAGGGCACCATTGTGATTTCGTGCAACTTATCGTATTTTTCCTAAGAGATTGTCATGTGCTTAGCCCTCTGACCTCATAAAGAGTTCAGAGGTGTTTGTTATTAATAAATATACTGTTTATTTTCATAACAACCTGTGTGGTGTCCTTTCATCTGGTATTCAAGGGGTTATATTGTGGTAAAACAGCTGGCTTCGCATGCCAGAAGAGTTTAGCCTAAAGACTGCTTTGTCCATGCTACCATTAGGATAGCTGGTCTATAAGGTTGATTTACAACCAATCACCATAAGGGTTGTTTGGACTCATACAAGGTGATCACTAGAACTAGTGAGCATCATATATCAGGCCAACTTCTCACACAGCCCTTTTGTCGGAAATTAAGGCATTTGGGAAGGTGTCGGGGTTTAAAATTAACATTGGAACGTCAATGATCCTGCCACTCAGGTGTAATGCCCGGGCGTCTAGCACGCTTCCCCGCAACTTAGGGGGACTCTCCTCCAGCATGTCCGTGCCATATTTGGGTATATCCCTGACGCCGAACACCGCGCAAACCTTGGAGCAGAATTACTCAACCCTCCTTAGTCAATTACTGGGCGACCTAACGCGATGGCGCCAACACTCGCTTTCATGGCTGGGACGAGTGGCGGCGATCAAAATGTCTCTACTTCCGAGAGTCCTATATTTATTCCAGATGCTGCCGGCCACCCTCCCAATAGGTGTCCTTGCAAAACTTCAAGATGCCATCCGACACTTCGTGTGGGCCGGCAGAAGACCCCGGCTACGCAGGGACCTCACTAGTCACACCACGTCGGTGGGCGGCCTGGGAGTTCCAGACCTATTGAGATATTTTCAAGCGACGCAACTCTGATACCTCCTGGAATGGTACCGCTCCGCATCTGAAAAGAAGTGGCTGTTCCAAGACCGCGCAATGGCCCAAATGCCACTGTGGAGGATTCCCTTCCTCAGGCGGCAGGATAGGCCCGCATACATGAAAAAACACCTATCACTCGCACTACTCTGCAAGTGTGGGACAGGGTGGCGGTGTCCCGGGGACTTACCACGTACCCATCGCCAATGACGCCCCTGTTTGATAATCCAGCCTTTGAGCCGGGCACATCCCGTGGGGTAAGGATCCTTCCCCCACGGGCGGCTGTCGGACTGTAGGTCGGCAGGCCACCTCTTCGATCTCGATGGCTTTATGACGAAACAATCCCTACAAGATGCCTACGGGCTTCCACAGCTCCCACGCTTCGAATACTTTCAACTTCGTCACTGGCTCACAAGCAGGGACGTTTCACCGCAGGTCAGCAGACACCTCACCCCGTTTGAAAAATGGCTCCACACCAAGACGTTGGATAAGCAGGCGATAACGGACCTGTATGCAATGCTATGCCCACCGCTACCTTCCTCGTGCTCAGCAGGTCAAAAAAGATGGGAGCGGGAACTAGGCCGATCCCTCACGGATAAAGAGTGGCAGGACATATATTATAGGGCACACCACAGAGCCAAGAATGTAGCTAGTAAAGAGTCGGCGGTCAAGATCGCTTACTACTGGCACTTGACGCCGGCACGACTTCATCAGACCAACCCCCGTTGCGATCCCCTGTGATGGAGGGGGTGCGGTCAACCAGGCACCCTAACCCACATCTTGTGGGAATGCACGGAGGTGCAGGAATTTTGGGAGCAAGTACTCAGGGATATTGACAAATACTTCGAAACCGTCACCCCTCGTTTCCCTGCCTATACACTGCTGGGTCTGCCCAACAAAATCACCTTCCCACTTAAATCACTTAGAGGCAAACGAATGGGTCTAGCGATGGGGGCGGCAACACAACACATTCTGTCACTGTGGGGCTCCACACGGAGACCCACATTCACTGGGTGGCTCCACAGGCTATGGTACACGATGGGGATGGACAGGATACAGGCCTCCCTGACGCAGACGCAAGACATATTCCTTGATACCTGGCAGCCCCTGGTAGACCTCCTAGCTGATGAATTCAATGAGCTCACCTGTCTGAGATACCTCAGGGTCCTGCGATTAACAGACGAGTTCCGGTCATCCTCAGAGTTCCCAGTCACTAACGTCCCAGCGTGATATGCTGGCACAAGGTTCTTCTGCACGCGTCCATATCTGGGGGGAGGGGTCCGGGCTAAGGGGAAGGGAGTTTGGGGACGGGGGGACTGTTCATGGGGGGGGGGAGACTGTTCTGTTGGGATTGTTTGGGGCTTAGCCTATCAGCAATCAGCCCGAACCGGCCCGCATGGACACATTTCCTAAAACCAGCCACCCTTGACCACCCCGGGAGTGGGGGGGGGGGGGGGGGGGTTGTGGGTTAGGTACGGGGCCGGGTCCTCAATATGCATAGAGTTGGACCGGTGTAATGTCTTATTTTGTTTTTCTGAAATGCAATAAAATGATTTAAACCAAAAAATACCCCTGTACCCCAAAACCCAAACCTAGCCCTGAACCCTAAAATACCCCTGTACCCCAAAACCCAAACCTATCCCTGAACCCTAAAAATACCCCTGTACCCCAAAACCCAAACCTAGCCCTGAACCCTTAAAATACCCCTGTACCCCAAAACCCAAACCTACCCCTGAACCTAAAAATACCACTATACCCCAAAACCCAAACCTAGCCCTGAACCCTAAAAATACTCCTGTACCCCAAAACCCATACCTATCCCTAAACCCTAAAACTACCCCTGTACCCCATAACCCAAAACTATATCTGAACCCTTAAAATACCCAAACACCCCAAAACATATACTTCAGTACCCCAAAATATATACCCCTATACCCATACTTACCTTATCCAAACGTTAAAAAATACATGCTTTTACCATTCATGCATTTACAATGAATTTCGTTGTAAATGTATGCGTGGTAAAAGCATATAAAATGTAATGCCATGCATTATAATGGCATTGCGGAGTCATGGTACTTTCGTAATGAAAGTATGCGGAGTGATGGTATGCGGAAAGAAAGTTGCGGAATAATGGGTGTTTACCCTCCCCTGGTATGTACATTGGTGGCACGGCGGCCCACATCTCCAGCAACATACTCATATTTTTTCACCACCCATTTGAAAAATGCACAGGTCTCTCTCATTGATGGCCAGCACCGACATACACTTTTAGACACACCTCCCGCCACAAGTTCTAGAATTGCGAACTTTAGAGCTGGGGAGCTACGTTTGAATCTCGGCATCAGCTCAACATCCTGTGATTCCAGGCAAATCGCTTTGTCTCTCCGTGCTTACCTCAAATAAATGTGTTCTTCTGTTATGTAAATTGTGCTCATGCCATGTTGTCGCTATATAATATTGCAAGGAAAAATAAAGTAGGGAAACTCGAGTTCACACACTACTGAACGCGCACTCTTAAGTGCATCAGCAGTGCACTGTGAATCGGAGCGTTTCACAGACCTGTCACAGATGAGAAATGCTATCAAAACGAAATCCTACAAAACAATATACTGCTGGCCGGCAGCAATTCATATCCGGACAACATCGGGACGGGCTGCTAGTATATATATATATATATATAGACCCATATTAACCTATAAGTCACTCCTATGGCAGGCTTTGACAATCCTGAAGGCAGAGTGCTAGGTTTTGTGTGAGAGGGTGCCCTAGCATGAGCTGAGCCCCCTCTAGGGCTTTCGGAAACCCATCCTTATAGCTGTTCTATGATATAGCCATACCATATACTCTTAAGTGCATTATACCCTTTCGGTAAATGCTAACTTTTTTTTATTAAAACATGTCGTGTTTAGTGTGAAACACTTTGGAATCCTACCCTCCCCCCCCCCCCCCGCCAGTTCTGGCGGCGGGGGTAGAATTCCACCCTTCTAGAGGGAGAAGACATGTACACACTGGTATACCTGGTAAATGTTTAAAAGAGCCACAGCATCACAAAATGGATGCTACTGCCACAGACACGAGTCTGACCTCCTGCTGCTGGACGAAACTCCGGCAGAGGAGGTCTGGACAATAGGTTTCCTGTCCAGGGAGGTGCCAGCACCTTCCCAGACAGGCTTTAGTGCATTGAGGCAGGGTGGGTTGCATTCAGAGAATGCTTTTTAGACACTGCCTGGGGCACACAAGGTGTCCCATTCATTTCCCAGTTCAAATCGGTTTCTGGGGCACTCAGCCCCAGCGCGAAACTGGACAAAGGGGAAGGGGTGTAACCACCCCCTCCCCAGGTCCTCCCATAGGTGGGACCCTAGAGTTAGTCTAACCCCTAAACTTAGTATAGGAACCCAGTCCCTAGGACTTTAGATTACCCTGGACGAAACTCTGAAACATAAATCTTGGGCCTTCGACATTCCGTATCGACTGGAAGACGGAAGAAATCTCCCTTGGAGTCAAGGAGTGACTCCCCTGTTCAAACAGGCACCAAAGAAGCATCTTACCAGTATGCATTTTCGAGGCTCCCGCCGGATCCCGAAGAATCTGCTACACAGGACACAGACTTCCAGACATCTCCGAGGCTGACACGAGTCCCCAGCAGAGCTGAGACCTGTAGCTATCACGAGAGATGTGGGACCGGAACTCCTGGACATCCTGCAGCTTTGCAACTGCACCTAATTCCCGAAGTTTCCCGAAGTTGTGCATTGGAGCATTTGAAGCCCCTGCCCCGAGCACCTTTTGCATCGAAGCTCAGAGGCATACACTCCACGAGTGTTCCGTGGGCCCGCTTCCTGCATTTCAGCTTGAGGCTCCTTCGCGATCCCTAGTCCGTTGACTGGTGGGTCCCCACGAAGGACAATCCTTTGTTTCTTGGGTTTCCCTGGTTGCTCCAGATGTGCCCTGACTCCCCTCCAAAGGGTGAGTCCCTCAGACCCTGCTGGTCTGCACCAAAGCTAATCTTGTCATCTTATGTGGGTTGTTGTTGCCAAGGCTTTGTGGGTCCAATCCGCTGCAGCACTCGACATCCTTCATGGGACAGCTCGAATCCAGCTCCTGGTCGTCGTCGACGCCTCCTGGACCTCGTGACTGAATAGTCCAGCTTCACCTGCATCACTTGAAAGCACCCGACATCGGCGGGCATCTTCTTGTCGCCATCCTGGTCACTGGCTAGTGACCCGGACTCTGTCCCCTCTGCTTTCAGGTTCTTCTGAGCTCCGACCCACCCTTGGATCCAACTGGACACTTTTCTCCTGGTCGCCTGCAGCACTTCTTTGCAGCTCTCCATAGGAATCGACGACAAAACCCGACACAAAAAGACACCTATGCACCCAGCTTCCCTGGGTGAGGTAAAACGAGTACTTCAGTGCTCCCGTGGGTCTTGACTCTCGAAGTGTCTAGTACTGAAGGGGTTCCCTCGCATTCCACTCCTAAGTGTCATTAATCTTTAAAACTGTAACTTTAACTTTCGCCATAGAAGTCAATGGTGATTCGCGGCTGTGTTTAGACACTGCAAGCATCCCCCGTGGGTCTCCTGTATCCCTACCTTGGGTGGTTCCTGGTTGCCCCAGCGGTTCTACAGGCACTAGGCTTTGTCGCTAAGCTTACAGCGGTACTTATACCACTTTCTTAGTATATGGTTTGTTAGGCCCCTTTACATAAGAACCAGTTGCAAAACATAAGGACTTAGGATTACATGCATTACATAAAAGATACAAACAGAAAAAATTTGCAAAGGTACAAGATGTAAAGTCACACAATGAGGAGATACAAACAGAAAGAAAAATTGCAAATATACAAGATGTACAGTCACACAAGGAGATACAAACAGAAAGAAAAATTGCAAATGTACAAGTAGTAAAGTCACTCAAGGAAGAGATACACATGGATATACTCTAAAAGTCACATAGGAATGGTAGAGAGTACAAAGGTCTACTGCATATACTAGTGATTAGAGTTATCTCTATATACGTATATATATATATATATCCACAGAAACTTCTCCAGCAAGCAAAGAAGCAGGGACCACAGCGGGGAAACAGGTGGAAGCATTTATTGATTTAGCTGGCATAATGCATTTCGGCAGATCTACTGCCTTCCTCAGACGCCATTAACATTACTGGTGATTCCTTCACACATTTAGATAACAACCTGCCACAGTTTCATTGGCTGCGAGTCGTGACACCCCCTCTGTAATCACTGCTCACCGCTTGTATTTCGTAGGAACCACAAGCACCAGAATTCATTGTTCAGGTAAGTGCTGCGCAGGGGGCGTCCAAAACAGAATTGACGATGTGCAGGGAAATGTTTAGTGAAGAAAATCAATACCCATTTACTATTATCACGGCAATGCTTCCTCCAGTCCCCAAACGTTCAAGCCTCTCCAGAACAAAAGTCAGCCGAGCAGAGATCAGGAAGACAGTGCTTTCCGTTCCTCCGTGCAGTCACGGACCGTAATACAGCCGCCCTGGATTCCTCTGTGTGGAGTGGCGGACACCGGGCAATTCCAATACCTTGGAAAACGAAGAAACTGCCGGAGCAGGAACCAGAAAAAAGCCCGGGCCACTTGTCAGAACGGGGCCCCTGTAGCGCGTTTCTGGAAGCCGCACAATTTATCCACAGAAACTTCTCCAGCAAGCAAAGAAGCAGGGACCACAGCGGGGAAACAGGTGGAAGCATTTATTGATTTTGCTGGCATAATGCATTTCGGCAGATCTACTGCCTTCCTCAGACGCCATTAACATTACTGGTGATTCCTTCACACATTTAAATAACAACCTGCCACAGTTTCATTGGCTGCGAGTCGTCACACCCCCTCTGTAATCACTGCTCACCGCTTGTATTTCGTAGGAACCACAAGCACCAGAATTCATTGTTCAGGTAAGTGCTGCGCAGGGGGCGTCCAAAATAGAATTGACGATGTGCAGGGAAATGTTTAGTGAAGAAAATCAATACCCATTTACTATTATCACGGCAATGCTTCCTCCAGTCCCCAAACGTTCAAGCCTCTCCAGAACAAAAGTCAGCCGAGCAGGGATCAGGAAGACAGTGCTTTCCGTTCCTCCGGAAATGCAAATAGTAGATTTTCCCAGGTCAAGACCTAAAAAAACCAGGAGAGCAGAGTTCCATTAAGTGGAGTCAAGCTGTTAATACAGTAAGTTCTACTGAACTTCGAATTCTCGAGCCTAGCACACCCTGACTACAACTCAAGAGGTTTAGTAGGAAACAAATAGTGTAGGTAGGTGCACACACCACACCTCACTAGTCATTACTTCAAAGGAGGGACCCAGTGGGTCTGTTCAAGATGTCAGTCTAGGACAGACATCTAAGTATGACACATTTCCTTTCCAAGAGTTAAGGATTTTGTGTGCCATGAGAAAATTGAAGCCAGGACAGAATCCCAATACCCAACGCCTTATAGGGGTGTTATTGCTTGATGACTTTAAGAAAGCATCAGATCCTGATAGGGTAAGCTGTGAGAATGGGGTGGATACATCGGAGGAGGAGAACCCTATTTATTTATTAAGCTTCTAGAGCGCAACAGCTACCCGCATGGGTTTCCTTGCGCTAAAAAAGACTGTGAGACAAAAAAGGCAGAGGGATACCGACAAGCTGAGGAATTATTGGTTGAAGAGCCAGGTCTTAGTGGCTCTACGGAAACGGACATACCTGGTCTCTGAGCGGATGTTAAGGGGAAGGGAGTTCCAAAGTCTAGGGCCTAGGAAGGAGAAGGACCTGCCGCCCATCCTTGCAAGTCTGTATTTGGGCACACAGAAGAAGCCTTGCGATGAGGAACGGAGACAACGTGAAGGTGTGTAGGTCTTAACAAGAGATTGTATATCACTAGGTGCGCTGCCTGTCTTTATTTTATACATATAACTCAGTGCCTTAAATTTGACATGATTTTCCACTCTAAGCCAGTGAAGGTCGCGGAGGCGCCCCGTGATGTGATCAGTTCTATGACTGTTGCATAGCAAACGTGCAGCAGCATTTTGAACTAGTTGGAGACGTCTTGTTACTGTCTTGGTTGCTCCTAAATAAAGTACATTTCCATAACCCAACGAGAAGTTATCAAGGCATTAATTACGGATTTCTGGGTGTCAGGTGGCAGCATCCAGAGGATTTTCTTCAACCAGCGCAAAATGGTGAAGCAGATGGCTGCCACTTTGTTTACTTGGCATTGCATTGTTAGGCCATTATCCACGATCACTCCCAGGTTGCGCACATGTTCTGATGGTGACGGGAAGGCGCCCAACTCTGATGGCCAATGTTTGGGGCTCCAGAGGTCTTGTTTTTGACCTAGGACCAGGACTTCAGTCTTCCCTCCATTCAGTTTGAGTAGGTTAAGGTTCATCCAATTGGATA
Organism: Lissotriton helveticus; assembly: GCF_964261635.1. Classification (NCBI taxonomy): domain Eukaryota; kingdom Metazoa; phylum Chordata; class Amphibia; order Caudata; family Salamandridae; genus Lissotriton; species Lissotriton helveticus. The sequence continues at coordinate 109,474,191 of NC_136067.1, forward strand.
TTTCCCTAAGACCTGACTGGAGGAGGGAGGTAGAAGCTTGGTCAGAATGTGAAAGAGAAAAAACAATCTGGGAGTAGTCGGCGTAAGTAAACAGGGTAAGACCAGCCTTTTCTGCAATAAGGGCCAGAGGTATGACGTAAATATTGAAAAGAAGAGGACTGAGGATAGAACCCTGGGGTACACCGTGAGGGGATACATGGATTTTAGAGGTAGCCGTATTAGAAAAAATTTGAAAAGTCCGATCAGTCAGAAATTATTTTAACCAGTCTAGAGCCTGGCCACCTATACCAATAGAGGCAAGGGATCTGAGGAGTATGTTGTGGGGGATGGTGTCGAAAGCTGTGCTGAGATCGAGCAGAATCAGCACAGCTGTGTCTCCACGATCTAAAAGGGGTCAAAGATTTTCTGTGACACCAAGGAGAGTGGTTTCGGTGGAAAACCCAGGGCAAAAACCGGATTGGGATGAATGAAGTATATCATTAATTGCAATGAAGTGGGCTAGGTGGATATGGATATGTCTTTCCAAAATTTTAGAGAAAGCCGGTAACAGAGAAATCGGACGAAAGTTTGAAAGAACTTTAGGGTCCGCAGCGGGCTTTTTTAACAGAGGAGTCACCATGGCATGTTTCCAGCAGGCCGGGACTATGGCATTTTTTAGTGCGAGATTAAGAGTTTTGCAGATCAAGGAGAGCTGTGGGGTGGGAAGAGGGTCTAAGGGTGAGCCAGATTTTACTTTACACAAAATCTTAAGGAGTGTTTCTGGATTTAGGTTGGGCCATGAAAGTAAAGGGTCATAAGTAGAGATTGGAAGATGATTAAGATTACTCAGGTCGGTGACCAACAGTGGTGGAGAGCTATTATGGCTCTGATCCGATATATCTAAATAGATATTTTCAATTTTCTTCATGAAAAACTGAGCAATTTCTTCGCATTGATCATTGTTCAGGGGAGGGTATTTGGTTGAGGTCTGAGAGCCCGCAAGATCTTTCACTAGACCAAAGAGTACTTTAGATTTATTAGAAGCTTCTGCAATGGTCCTGGCGACGTAGCTGGCCCTAGTCTGAGCACAAGCCTTATGACAGAGCTTCAGTTCTTTTTTATAAACAGAGCCTGCTATGGGAGAATAATCCTTTCTCCAAATACGTTCAAGTTTTTTGCATCTGGATTTATCAACTTTCAAAGGTTCACTAAACCAGAGTGCAGGTGATTTATGAGATTTTAGTTTTTTGTGGGATAGTGGAAGGCAGGTGTTAATAGCCTCAATGAGCCAGGTATTAGTTTTAGTAGATGCAACTTCCACATCGTTTAATATATTCAGGTCTGTAGGATATTGTGTGTCTAGGGCATTCTTAAGAGAGGCAATATCTAACTTTTTCCAGTCTCTTTTGCTGGTAGTTAATGGCATACTGGGATGAGATAAGTCAACATTAATGGTAAAGTTAAATTTGATAAGAAAATGGCCAGACCAGTGAAGGGGAAGTGCGGGGAAACAATGTAAATGAGAAAGGTTAGAAAGTATAGGGTCAAGAAGGTGACCACCCTTATGCGTGGGGCCATCATTATGTAGTGAGATGTTCATGGCCGCTAAATCGGCGATGAGATTTTTACCTATTATGTTTTTAGAATCTTCCAAGTGTATATTAAAATCGCCCACAATCAAAAAATTACTGAGTTCGCAAATGTGGCGGCCATATAGTCTGATAGTTGGGTCGTCCAAGTATTAGCAGGGCCAGGAGGGCGATAGATCAGTAAGCCTGTGAGGGTGAATTTCGGGTGAAGGGCAAGTTTGAAGAGCGCAGCCTCACAGTTGCTCAAAGTGATGGGTTCAAGTGCACATTGGAAGTTATTTTTGAATATTATAGCGATTTCCCCCCCAGTTTTCTTAGGTCTAACAAGCCTAACAATTGCATAGTTGGAGGGCAGAGCTTCAGGGACATCTGGGCTGGAGCTGTCGTGAAGCCATGTCTCCGTAATGAACAAAGCGTCAGGTAGTTCATTATCAAGAAGGTCAAAGATTTCTCTTTTATGTCTTGGTAATGAACAGCAGTTGAGGCTGAGAAACGTGAAGATGGAATAAGGGGGAGATATAGTACGAGGTGCAAAGAGTTGACACAATTGGGGGGCATCCAGGGTGAAAGTACAGTGGGTGCAAGACATAGGGTCTTGTGCATTCATATAAAAAATGCTGCAGTCCTGCTTCTCCCTAGGTCTAAGAGCGTAAAGTTGCAAGGATGAATAAGTGTGGCACATTATAGGTTTATGGACAGGGGATATGGCCCCTGGGTCCGGTCGGGCGCAGAAGGGCTTGCCTTCGGCGCGCCCGCTGCGCGGCTGGGTAATGATGGTCATTTATACTGATGAGGGCAGGAGGGGCCAGCGACTGCACCGCAACCCGGAGACTACCCCCAAGATGGCGCTTACCCCCGAAGTATCCCGCGTCAGCCCAAAATCGGCTGCGAGGGATCAAGAGAGGTGATGTGGTAGGTAAGTGCAGAGAATAGTGCAAATTTCAATTTAAAAACAAAGATAAAATTGGTGCCTACCTTTCCCGGCTTCCGCCTCAGGAAAGTGCTCACGATCTGATACCCTAGTGGGGTGCCCCACCAGGACTCTGACAATGATGAAGACCAGGAAGTAGATAATCATCTAGACCTGGCGAATCCAGCTTTGAATGGAGATGAGGAAGGCCAAAGTGGCCCAAGCCTTTTCCCACTAGGTAGAGTTGGTGGTGTGCCCAGAGGGAACAGATCACCTTCAGTGGAATCTAACCATTCTGGTACATCTATAGGGTCCTCTGCCTCTTCTCATAGGAGGGGTACCTCACTTGAGAAGAGGGAGCATAATGCTAGGATGAAAGAAGCCCAGCTTAGAATAAGGAGACAAGAAGTAGCCTTAGAGAGGGAATCCCTAGAGCTTGAAAGAGCAAGAAAAAAGATGGGACTAGAGCCCCATGGTGGCAGCAATATCCCTAGTGGTAGGGACAGGTCTTATGAACATAGAAACCTAAATAAGACTGTCCCTTCCTATCAGAATCGGGATGGCATCCACAAGTGGATTACTGCACTGGAAAGGGCCTGCAAAGTACAGAAGGTACCCCAGGAGCAGTGGGCAGCAATCTTGTGGCTCTCCTTTACAGACAAAGGTCGAGACAAGCTCCTCACTGTAAGGGAAGAGGATGCTGATGATTACAAGGTCCTGAAGAGTGCTATGATCGATGGGTTTGGCCTAACCACTGAACAGTATAGGTTGAAGTTCACAGACACCCAAAAGACACAGACTCAGGACTGGGTTGACTTTGTAGATTGTGCTACTAAGGCTCTGGAGGGCTGGTTACCGGGCAGTAAAGTGTGTGACTATACAGGATTGTATAATCTGATCACGAGAGAACAAATACTTAATAACTGTCAGAACCAGCTGTTGCATCAGCACCTGGTAGACTCTGATCTGACCGCTCCCCGAGAATTGGGAAAGAAGGCAGACAAATGGGTCAGAACCAGGGTGAAGCAGACGGTACAGAACCAAGTTTATGACCAAAAGAAGCAAGTTCAAAAGGGTGGGGAGAAAGGTAAAGACCAGAAGTCTTCACAAGGTCCTCAAAAAGCTTCTAATGGTGGGGGTCCCCAATCTTCCAAAAAGAAAGAAGGCCCAAAGAAACCCTGGTGCAAAGTTTGTAAAAATAATAGTCACTGGACTGGTGATTGCACCAAAAAGGAGACCGCTCCAGCCACCATTGCCCCTAAGGCAACTGTTCCCCCTAGTTCAGCTACAAGTGGTTCCCAACAGAAGGGTGTATTAGGGTTAACCCTGGTAACTGAGATGGACTCTGGCCTAGTCAGAGTTCCAACTCAGGCTGTATTGATCTGTGATGGAGGCATGGATATGACCTCCTCTGTGAGTCCCAATAACTTGGGCAAGTACAGACAACAGCCTTTAATCAATGAGAAAAAGGCTGAGGCCTACAGGGGCAAGTGTCACAATGGTGACACCAGACTTTGTGAACCCTGGACAAGTCATACTTGGTGAGACTTACCAAGTGATCAACGCCAGCAATGTCAGTACTACACATGCCATGGCAGTTGTTGATTTCTCCTGGGGAGGGGTAACTGGCCTTAAGAAGGTTGTGATCAATGCAGACCTCCCTGTAGAATGCTTGCTTGGCAATGACTTAGAGACTTCAGCCTGGTCTGATGTGGAGTTGAGGACTCATGCAGCCATGCTTGGGATCCTTGCACATGTGTTTGCTGTGACGAGGCCACAGGTCAGAAAGTCTAACACTGGACAGGCACTGGATTCTGGAATAATGGACCAGTTGCCTACCAAGAAAAGGAGCAGTAGGGTTAAGGCAGTGCCTTCCCCCCTGAGTCAGAGTGAGGATCAGCCTTCCGAGGAAGCTGATTGTGAGCCTGAAGAAGGAACTGTCCCAGAGGAGCTTGAGCGTGATCAGGTTGAGTTCTTAGGGACAGGGGGCCTTTCCAGATCTGAGTCAGCCGCAGTTGAGCTGCCCTTCTCTTGAACCCCTCAGGCAGCAAGCTGCTGCTGAGGCTGCTGGGAATGCTAGTGGTACCCATAAGATTAATGGGCTGATGGACTCCTGTATTCAGAGAGTAGAGACCCCAAGCCTGTAGCAGCCAGGAGGTTGGTCATACCTTTGGCATTCAGGGGCTTCCTATTGACACTAGCCCATGATATTCCCTTAGCAGGACATCTTGGCCAGAACAAGACTGACAGTATTGTCCCTCACCTTCACTGGTCCCACATGTCTGAAGACACCAAGGAGTTTGTCGCTCCTGTGTAACCTGCCAAGCCTGTGGTAAAGCAGGTGGCACTACAAAGGCCCCCCTTATCCCATTACCTGTGGTGGGGGTAACCTTTGAAAGAGTGGGGATTGATATTGTTGGACCAATGGATCCTCAAACGGCATCTGGGCACAGGTTTATCCTGGTGGTAGTGGATCATGCCACCAGGTACCAAGAAGCTATTCCCCTTAGGACCACTACAACACCTGTTGTGGCAAGAACCCTCTTGGGAGTTTTCTCAAGAGTGGGTTTCCCTAAGGAGGTAGTATCTGACAGAGATGCAAACTTTGTATAGTTACTTAACTGCAATGTGGAAGGAGTGTGGAGTCAACTACAAGTTCACCACACCCTATCATCCACAATGCAATGGTTTAGTTGACAGATTCAATAAAACCTTAAAGGGTATGATTAAGGGTCTCCCAGAAAAGCTCAGGCAGAGATGGGATATCCTGCTACCCTGCCTTTTGTTTGCATACAGGGAGGTTCCTCAGAAGGGGGTTGGCTACAGCCCATTTGAACTTCTGTTTGGACACCCTGTTAGAGGACCACTTTGTCTGGTGAAGGAGGGATGGGAGTTACCTCTCAAACTCCCTAAACAGGATATTGTGGACTATGTACTTGGTCTCCACTCCAGGATGGCTGAGTACATGAAAAAGGCAACTAAAAACCTTGAGGCTAGCCAAGAATTACAGAAAGCCTGGCATGACCAAAAGGCTGTACGGACTGTTTACCAGCCAGGATAGAAAGTATGGGTGTTGGAGCTTGTGGCCCCAGCAGCTCTCCCAGACAAGTGGAGTGGACCCCATACTATTGTTGAACAAAAGGGAGAGGTCACCTATTTGGTAGATCTTGGAACTCCCAGGAGCCCCATAGGGTGATTCATGTCAACAGACTGAAACCATATGTTGACAGGGCAGACATGGGCTTGCTCATGGCTACTGATGAAGGACAGGAGGAAGAGAGTGACCCTCTCCCAGACCTGCTCTCTCAGAACCCTGATGATGGATCAGTTGATGGAGTAGCCTTGGCAGGCAGCCTCACTGATCAGCAGCAAACTGATTGCAAACAAGTTTTACAACAGTTCAGACATATGTATTCCCTGACTCCAAGTCAAACTACCTGGTGCACTTATGAAGTGGACACGGGTCAGTCTGCCTGTTAAAAATAAGATTTACAGGCAACCTGATCATGTCAGGGACTGTATCAGGACAGATGTCCAGAAAATGTTGGATCTGGGAGTAATTGAACCTTCAGATACCCCTTGGGCTAGTCCAGTAGTCCTTGTACCAAAACCTCACACCCATGGTGGTAAGAGAAAGATGAGGTTTTGTGTAGACTACAGAGGTCATAATGTAGTCACCAGGACTGATGCCCATCCAATACCAAGAACAGATGAGCTCATAGATATGTTGGCATCTGCCAAATTTCTGAGCACATATGATCTGACAGCTGGCTCCTGGCAGATCAGACTAGCTGATGATGCAAAGCCAAAAACAGCATTTTCAACCCCTAGTGGACACTATCAATTTGTGGTAATGACCCTTGGTCTGAAAAATGCACCTGCCACATTTCAAAGGTTGTTGAATAAAGTCTTAACAGGCCTGGAAGACTATAGTGCAGCTTATCTAGATGATATTGCTGTCTTTAGCTCCACCTGGGAAGGTCACCTGATCCACCTGAAAAATGTTTTGGAGACCCTGCAGAAAGCAGGCCTAACTATCATGGCTACTAAGTGCCAGAAAGGGCAGAGTCATGTTGTGTACCTGGGCCACCTTGTAAGTGGAGGCCAGGTTCAACCATTGCAGTGCAAAATCCAGACCATAATGGACTGGGTTGCTTCAACCACCCAGACTCAGGTCAGCGCTTTCTTGGGCCTGACTGGGTACTATAGAAGATTTGTCAAGGGGTATGGATCCATTGTGACACCCCTAAAAGAATGTCTAAGAAAGTTCAGTGGACAGTCAGCTGTCAAAAGGCATTTGATGACCTGAAGCAGGCCATGTGCACTGCACCAATTCTGCAAAGTCCTAACTACTCCAAAGAATTCATTGTCCAAACAGATGCATCTGAGTTGGGGGTAGGAGCTGTGCTGTCACAATTGCAGGATGAAGGTCAGGACCAGCCAGTGGCTTTTATTAGCAGAAGGCTAACTCCTAGAGAGAAACGTTGGTCAGCTATTGAGAGGGAGGCCTTTGCTGTGGTTTGGGCTCTGAAGAAGCTGAGGCCATACTTGTTTGGCACTCACTTCTCAGTTCAGACAGACCATAAGCGCCTCTTACGGCTAAAACAGATGATGGGTGAAAATCCCAAACTTTTGAGGTGGTCCATTTCCCTACAGGGGATGGACTATAAAGTGGAACATAGACCTGGGAGTAACCATGCCAATGCAGATGGACTCTCCAGATATTTCCACTTAGAACATGAAGACTCAATGTCCCTGCGTTTGGGGGGGAGGGGGGTGTAGGAGAGTAGGATCTGCTTCCTATGGTTACCCACACTTTTTGCTGTGTTTCGCTGGTTTATCGGCTTTAGTCTGGCTGTGGCCCTGCTAATGAGGACCACAGCCTAGCTGTTCTCTCTCTAAATTCATTGCATGTACATTAGGTGCATACCAGATTGGTTACTGGGTCACCTTGTGAGCCCCTAGTATATGGTAGCTTAGGTACCAAGGGCATAGGTACCCCAGAGGCTGAAGCATGTATTATGCCTCCCCTTAGAAGCCTTCCAAAATGGCACCACAGGTCTGCACTTGCAGCCTGGGTAAGGTGGTGTAAGCACCCCTTACTTAGATATAGTATACCTATATCTACCTATATATATATATATAGACACATATTAACTTATAAGTCATTCCTATGGCAGGCCTTGACAATCCTGAAGGCAGAGTGCTTGGTTTTGTGTGTGAGGGTGCCCTAGCATGTGCTGAGCCCCTCTGCAGCTTTCGGAAACCCTTCCTTATAACTGTTCTATGATATAGCCATACCATATACTCTTAAGTACCTTATAACCTCGCGGTAAATGCTAACTTTGGTTTGCCTTTATCAAAACATGCTGTGTTTGGTGTCAAACACTTTGGAATCCTACCCCCTCCCCCCACGCCAGTTCTGGCGGCGGGGGTAGAATTCCACCCTTCTAGAGGGAGAAGACATGTACACACTGGTATACCCGGTAAATGTTTAAAAGAGCCTCAGCATCACAAAATGGATGCTGCTGCCACAGACACGAGTCTGAGCTCCTGCTGCTGGACGAAACTCTGGCAGGGGAGGCCTGGACAATAGGTTTACTGTCCAGGGAGGTGCCAGCACTTCCCCAGACAGGCTTTAGTGTTTTGGGGCAGGGTGGGTTGCATTCGGTGAATGCTTTTCTGACACTGTCTGGGGCACACAAGGTGTCCAATGCATTTCCCAGTTCAAACCGTTTGCTGGGGCACTCAGCCCCAGCTCTGGCGTGAAACTGGACAAAGGGGAAGGGGTGTAACCGCCTCCTCCCCAGGTCCTCCCATAGTGTTCCGTGGGCCCGCTTCCTGCTTTTCAGCTCGAGGCTCCTTCGCGATCCTTAGTCCGTTGACTGGTGGGTCCCCACGAAGGACAATCCTTTGTTTCTTGGGCTTCGTTGTTTGCTCCAGAAGTGCCCTGACTCCCCTCCAGAGGGTGAGTACCTCAGACCCTGCAGGTCTGCACTGAAGCCAATCTTGTCATCTTGCGTGGTTTGCTGTTGCCAAGGCTTGTTGAGTCCAATCCGGATACCGACGCTGCAGCACTCGACATCCTCCGTGGGACAGCTCGAATCCAGCTCCTGGTCGTCGACGCCTCCTGGACCTCGTGGCTGAAGAGTCAAGCTTCACCTGCATCACTTGAAAGCACCCAACATCGGCTGGCATCTTCTTGTCGCCATCCTGGTCACTGGCTAGTGACCCAGACTCTGTCCCCTCTGCTTGCACTTCTTTGCAGCTCTCCATAGGAATCGACGACGAAACCCGACACGAAAAGACACCTATGCACCCGGCTTCCCTGGGTGAGGTAACACGAGTACTTCGGTGATCCCGTGGGTCTTGACTCTCGAAGTGTCCAGTACTGAAGAGGTTTTACCGTAGTCCACTACTAAGTGTCCTTATTCTTTAAAATTGTAACTTTAACTTTCTCCATAGAAGTCAATGATGATTCGCGGCTGTGTTTAGACACTGCGCGCGTCCCCCATGGGTCTCCTGCGTCCCTACCTTGGGTGGTTCCTGGTTGCCCCAGCGGTTCTGCAGGCCCTAGGCCATGTCTCTATGCTTACAGCGGTACTTAAACCACTTTCTTAGTATATGGTTTGTGAGGCCCCTAGGGCAAAACGTATACTGTGCAAATTTACTGTGTGCTAATTAAGTCCTTGTATTATACTTTTGCCTCTAGCCTCATAAAGAGACTAGAGGGGTTGTGTTTAGAATAAATAAATATATATATATATATATATATATATATATATATATATATATATATATATATATATATATATATACCTTGTGTGGTGTACTTTCATTTGATTATTCAAGAGAATATAGACTGGTAAAACAAGCTGCTTTACATTCTCAAGACTTAGCCTGAAGGCTGCTCTCCACAGCTACCACTAGGATAGCTTTCTATAAAGGTTGTCTAAACCTACCATCAATAAGGGTCGTTTGGACTGGTGGAAGGTGCCCACTAGAATAGTGGACATCATATGCCAGGCCAACTTCTCATGCGCCTCTTGATGTGGAATGTTAGAGGGCTTGGTGGTCCGCGGAAACGCAGGCCGGTGTTAGCATATCTAGACCGCCATCACATCCAAGTTTTACTACTCCAAGAAACACACCTTAACCCCAATCATGCTTCATCATTTGCGTGTAAATGGGCAGATCACAGGACATTTTCCTCATACTCCAGGGTTACAGCCATAGTTATTAAAAAAAGGCATTCCCAGGCGCCTGCTATTCATGGCATCCGTATGGGGGGGCATGAGAATAGGGTGGCGTTGTTCGCGGATGATCTCATCCTCTCCCTAACACGCCCCCGGGAGTCTCTCCTGGCCCTCCATACAGCGCAGTGCCTCTTTGAACGGGCCTCAGGCCTTAAAATCAATCATAGCAAGTCCTGGGCTCTCAACCTTACCATTCCGCAGGAAGAGATCCCCCTCCTGGAGAGCCTGGTCCCATACGAATGGGCCTCCCACTCCATTCGCTACCTCGGCCTCCAAGTGACTCCCTCTCTTGACACTTGGACGCAAACTAATTGGCGGGACTGTCGCAGGTCAGTACTTGAGGAGGTGGCGGCCCCTGATGCTATCGTGGCTGGGCCGACTCAACGCCATCAAGATGTCGGTCCTCCCCAAAATCTTATATCTTTTCCAATGCCTCCCCATGCCCATTCCGTTACAGTGTATACGCAGCCTCCAGCGCGACCTCAGAAACTTGATTTGGGGCGGGAAGAGACCCCGTTTTTCACAGAAGGTTCTGATGGCGCCGAGGGATAGGGGGGGACTGGCATGTCCCAACCTAGTGGACTATTATTGGGCTTCGCATCTTCGGTACGTGGTGGAATGGGGGGTAAGAGAGAGTGAGAAGGGATGGCCGCACATGGACCGGGCAGTGATGGGGCGAACCATCTGGGATCTTGCCTGGCATCACCGGGAGGCGCGCTCTAAGAGCGCCTATGTTGCGATACCCACAAAGACGGTCCTGGACATATGGGATAAAGTTGCTGTACGCAGAGGCCTCACGACATTTCCTTCGCTGCAAACCCCGATAGAGGGGAATCCATCCTTTCCACCGGCGTATCGTACACGGGCCTTTGCCAAATGGTCGCAAGGGGACTGTAGGGTGATTACGGACCTGTTCGAGGGGGGTGCGCTGAAATCCTTTGCTCAATGTAGAGAAGAGTTCCGAGTCCCATTGACGGCAGGGCTGCAATATGCCCAGATGAGACACTGGGTGTCTGCGGAGGAGATGCATCAGGCAGCCACGCGGGCCTTCACTGCCTTTGAGCGCCTGGCCCGACATCCTATTGAGTCAAAGGGGCTTATATCCCGAATTTACCAGATTCTGCAACATCCACAGATACCGCCTTCCCACCCCTATTAAAATAGATGGCAGGCAATATCGGATGCGGATATTTCTCCCACGCAGTGGAGCAGGCTATGGCGGGACATCTCCAAAGTGTACTGTAGCATCCCGCAGCGGGAAAGTGCCTATAAGCTCATGACTCAGTGGTACTACACGCCCCAACGCCTCCACAAGATGTTCCCCACATCCTCCCCCTTGTGCTGGAGATGCGAATCTGCGACGGGGGATTTCATCCACATCTGGTGGGCTTGCCCGTTGCTGACTCTATTCTTGAAAGAGGTCCTTAGTGTTGTGAAGTTAGCAGACTAGTGGTTGTGGGTGGAGCTAGGGGAGGACAGGAAGAGGAGGAGACAGGGTGAGAGGAGGGCAGTTAGAGTAGGGACAGGGGAGAAGCAAGTTGTATGAGAATAAAGCTCCAACATTATAACGAGCTGTGTCTGTGGTTATTGGTAGCAGGATGCTACAACTGGCGACGAGGGTGGGATAAGAAAACCCACAACCCACAGCACGTCGTGAAACACCTGTCCCTGGGCAGCGCCGAAAAAAACGCCGCCGAGTGAAGCCTAGCTGCCGCCTGAGAAAAGAGGCCAGCAGCCGGTGACCCTGCTCCTCCAAGAGACCAGGAGGAAGCTGAGAAGGGGCCGCATGACCGAGCGCTGAACCGCTCGAGGGAAAGAAAAGGAACTGATCGCGCTAAAGCGCATCTCACGCTGGAAGCGTGCGCCCTGGGTGAGTGGCGGAGTTACAGAAATCGGGAGCCCACTCCGACCCTGTGTGGCGCTCACAAGCGAGCAGGAAGCACCCCAGGACATCGAACGTCGTCTGGGAGATGCCGCTGTCAAGCGCCGCTGAGAGCGCTGAGATCGGGGCTTGAGCAGTCCCCGACGGAGGAAAACCTCACGCCCGATGCGTGAGTCATTGCAGGTGATCGGCAAGAAAGCGCGGGAACCTGCAGAGCGAGGCGGGAGCCCACCCCAACCTCACCTGGTGCCAGCAGTGACCAAGAGAAGATATCCTGGCCGGCGCTGTGGCCTGAAGTCAAGTGCTGGTGAGTCCAGAGCAAGTGGGAACCGAATGAGCAGAGAGAGAAAGCCTCGTGTGTGATTGCAGTGACGGCGGCCATCTTGAAGTCAGGCGTTTGTCAGGACAGACCCCTTGATCATCATAGAGCGGCCATTTTGAAGTCAGGCATTGAGCAAGAAACAAGCATTGGCAACAGAAAATAAACAGGCACTGGCAAAGAAACAAGCATTGGTGACAGAAAATAAACAAGCATTGACAAAGAAACAAGCAGTGACGCCAGAAAACAAACAAGCATTGGCACCAGAAAGTAAACAAGCACTAGTGAGACCAAGTGAGTTTGACAAAGCTACAAACAAGCACTGGACTCCACCTCCAAGCAAGCTCTGCACAGAGGCAAGTAGGATTTGAGAAACACATACTGCAAAATGGTGTCCGAAGATGACGAAGTTAAACCTAAGGTTGCAGGTGGGTCGCACCTGCGAGCACCCGAACCTCTCAAAGTGACAACAGGGGGAACCATGGGTCCTAAATGGCAAGAATGGTTAGAGGAATTTGAGGATTACATCGAAGGATCAGAAGTGATCGTGGACAAAAAGAAGTTAATTGCCCTACGCAACCTGGCGGGGCGGGAGATAGTCAAAATAATCAAAGACCTTCCTGCCACTGAAGCGGACACCTATGACAAAGTGCGAGACGCATTGAATAAAAGATTTCTTCACAAAAAGAACGTCGACTATGAACGACATACAATCCACTCGGCTCGTCAAGGGAAGGAGGAACCAATGAGCGCCCTCATGATGCGCCTGAGGAGACTAGCCAAGCACTGTGCATTTGATAATTTCTCGACAGATGCTGCAATAAAGTGGCAAATAATTGATGGATGTCACTCCGACCAACTGAGGAGACGATTACTGAGGAAAGAACATAGCCTAGACGATATAGAGGAAATGACACGAGTCTTTGATCAAGCGGAAGAGTATGCAGCCGACATCGAAACAGGGCATAAAGGAAGTCGCGAACAAGTGCGACGTGTACATGCTAAAAGCGATCATCGAAGGAGTTCGAGAGACAGACAATGGAGGTCACGCCCGTCCTCTCGTCAAGAGCAGTCAAGATATCAGCGGCGGGAACCGTGGAAGAAAGAGAAAAGACCCGAGAGCGTGAGGAAATGCTTCTGTTGCGGGTATGACTACCCCCATGTAGACAGTTGCCCTGCCATGGGTCAGAGATGTCGGAAGTGCGGTAGAACTAATCATTTTGAAGTAATGTGTGGGGAATACCACAAAGAGAGACGAAGTGGAGCCACAAAGCCAGCTCAGCCCGAGACAAGAAGAGGTACCTCGAGAATGTCCCGGTCCAACACCCGAAGACACCATGCACGAGCGGTCCAAGAACAAACTGAGCAGTCGTCTGGGTCGTCACACTCCAGCCGGGAGTCACGTCGGTCCAGGTGGGAACGGAGGTCACCGTCCAAGGAATCTAGGCCGTCATCCAGAGACTCAACATATACCATTGAATATCTGAACTTAGCCGCAGATCCAGACCAACTTAAGACATATCCTCGGCTGGACATCAAAGTTGGTAATCATGATACAAAGTTTGTACTAGACTCGGGAGCATCCCTGAACTATATCCCAGTCACCGAATATGAAAGAATGAGTCCGCGTCCCCCTCTGTCCTTTGCACCAGTCAGAGTCTTCACATGGATGGCTAAGAAGTCACTTCCCTGCCTTGGGAAGTTCTCGACGACTCTTAAACATGAGGACACAACCATCTCAGCGGTCATCCACGTTATCAAAGGCCCAGAAGCGGACTGTCTGCTGAGCCTACCGACAGCTGAACGCCTTCACCTAGTGGAAATCCTCTTCAAGGTCAGCGGAAACCAAGATGTGACCCGTCAGTTACCCAGACTATTCCAAGGACTAGGCAAGTTAAAAGACTGTCAAGTGCGGTTGCATATTAATGAACAAGTCAGACCCGTCGCTCAACATCCTCGACGGTGCCGTTCCATCTGCAGACCGCCGTGGAAGAAGAACTCCAGGACTTGCTAGCCGCTGACATCATCGAGCGCACCGAGGGCCCAATACCGTGGGTGTCCCCAGTAGTTATCGTCCCCAAAAAGGGCACGGCCAACAAAGTCAGACTCTGTGTGGACATGCGCCTGCCCAACACTGCAATCGAAAGAGAACGACATCCGGGACCACACTTGAGCGATATGATCTCAGCTCTCAACGGGGCAAAGGTGTTTTCCAAGTTGGACTTAAATAAAGGATACCACCAACTAGAATTAGAGGCCAAGTCAAGATACATCACCACGTTCGCAACCCATCTGGGGTTGTTCAGATATAAGAGACTCAGTTTTGGAGTTTCCTCAGCAGCCGAAATATTTCAAGAAGCCATTCGACAGGTCATCCAGAACATTCCTAACACGCTCAATTATAGTGATGACATCCTTGTATATGGTTCTGATCTACGAGAGCATGATATTGCACTCAATCGTGTTTGTCACGCACTACTGGAGGCAAACCTGACTCTAAACAGAGAGAAATGTGAATTCCACCAAGACACATTGAAATTCTTTGGTCATATCTTCTCAGGCGCTGGCATGAAACCTGATCCTGACAAAATTGGGACCCTGAACAACACCAAGAGTCCCCAGGACGTCAGTGAGCTCAGGTCATTTCTTGGGATGGCCAGTTATTGTGCTCGGTATATCAGGGACTACGCAACAATCAGCCATCCCCTCCGCCTCTTGACCAAACAAGGCCAACCATTTGAGTGGACTCCCCAATGCGAGAAATCATTCAAGGAGATCAAGAAGGCGGTGGCATCTGCGGATCACCTGTCATATTTTAACCCACAAAGAAAGACTGAGATAACTGTGGATGCTAGCGCTGTCGGGCTTGGAGCCATCCTGGCACAGTATGACAACGACTCAGATCCACGTCGAATCATTGCATATGCGAGTCGTAGCCTGACTGACCCGGAGCGGGCATACTCGCAGCCCGAGAAAGAAAGTCTTGCCGTAGTGTGGGCATGTGAACATTTTCATGTTTTCATATATGGTAAACACTTTACTTTAATCACAGACCACCAAGCTCTCGTCACCATTTATGGAAACCCACGATCCAAGATGCCCCCTAGAATCGAGAGGTGGGGCCTAAGGCTACAGGAATACACGTTTACTATCATCCACAAGCCGGGGAAGTCAGAAAACCCGGCTGACTACATGTCCAGGCACCCACTTGCGTCGTCAGTCTCTAATTCCTCCATTGCGGAAGAGTACATACACTTTGTGACTGACCAAGCTCTACCTCCCGCTATCCCAATGGACACCATCCGAGAGAGTACAGCCCAAGATGTTGTCCTGCAGAAGGTCCTGCGCAGGATTCGGCACAATAAGTGGAGACACGACTCTAAGGATGAAGAGACTGATTCTATCATCAAACAAGAAATGCAAGCCTTCCAACATGTGTGCAGCAAACTGTCAGCCACCGCTGATGGCATACTGCTGCGAGACCAGCAAATTGTGATTCCCACTCAACTAAGACAAGGAGTAGTTGCCCTTGCCCATGAAGGAAATCGGGGTATTGTGTCAACCAAACGTGCATTAAGAGAGCGAGTGTGGTTTCCATATCTCGACCAAATGGTGGAAGCCACCTTGAAGGACTGTCATCTCTGTCAGCTCACAAGCAAAAGTGATCCTCCAGCACCACTGCACATGACCCCTCTACCACCGGGAGTGTGGCAAGAAATTGCTATTGATTTCTATGGACCCCTGTCATCGGGCAAATATGTGCTGGCCATCATTGATGAGCATTCTCGATATCCCATTGCATACTTTGTACCATCTACAAACGCCGCGAGTACTCTCAAAGTACTTGATGAAGTTTTTGCGGCCTGGGGTGTTCCCTCAAAAGTGAAGACAGATAACGGACCCCCATTTAATGGACAAGACTTTGCAGCATTTGCGAAACATCTGGACTTCCACCATCGCAAGATCACACCCCTCTGGCCACAGGCCAATGGAACAATTGAAAGATTCATGGCCACGCTTAAAAAGACTTGTCAACATGCGACCGCGGAGGGATAGGACTTACAAGTGGCACTCAATGAAGTCCTCCGAGCTTACCGGACGACTCCTCACGCAACCACGGGGCAATGCCCGGCGACACTCATGCTGGGACGTCCCATGAGGAACCGTATTCCAACGTGGGAAGGGGCCTTGCGACCATCACTGTCATCCACTCGAGACCATCAAGAAATGATGGCAACCGACAAGCGCCGGAAAGACAAAATGAAGTCATATGCAGATCGACGGAGAAGAGCAAGGTCACTCTCGCTACATGAAGGAGACCGTGTACTCGTCAGGCAAGAGCAGCAGAGAAAAACCGACTGCCCATTCAAGGATGAACCGTTATTGATCACGAAAAGGAAAGGAACTATGTTGACTGCAGAATCAGAGCAGCGGCGAGTCACGAGAAACATCTCGCACTTCAAGAAATTGCCACGAGACACCACTGGAACCCTACTGAGTGACATGGACACTCCTGGTTCGGAAGAACCACGGTCAGTTGGTTGCGAGAACACTGGTTCAATTGATGAGACACGGGACAATACTAGTCCGATAGCCAAGTCACCACGACCTCATCGTGACACACGTCCACCCAAAACACTTATCGAAGAAATGGATTAAGAAGTCAGTGTGTTTATTTGTTTTGTTACAAAAGGGGGAGATGTTGTGAAGTTAGTAGACTAGTGGTTGTGGGTGGAGCTAGGGGAGGACAGGAAGAGGAGGAGACAGGGTGAGAGGAGGGCAGTTAGAGTAGGGACAGGGGAGCAGCAAGTTGTATGAGAATAAAGCTCCAACATTGCCTGGTTTGTGCGTTTATGGCATGTTGCCACAAGGGAGCTCTTCACAGCACGACTGCAGGCATGCGACACACGCTTTAAGGCAGTTTGGCAACCTTTAATTAAATACCTATGCACTGTTGAACATGACCACTATATGCCCACCAAATTAAGAGCGATGCGCCTTTTTGAGGATGCTGTTATCCCTTCCGCCCCGAACAGATTGATTCCATAGCTGCTCTCCTGCATTGCGATCCCACCATGGCCGATATAGAGTTGGCCTGCATATCCTGCTCGCTCATCCCCAGCGCACACTATCCTTGCTCTCTCTGTGATTTCCCTCCCTTTTTTATCTTGCTCATTTAGTTTTGTCTATCCTTTTCTCTCTTTTCTACACTGCTCTGTGGGTTCCTGGGCCCTGTTGGGCCGATTGTTGAATTCTGGCTAGTTGCCTGTTTGTTGCAAGGGTGGACACTAGGGGTTTACCCTCCCCACGGGACCAGACTATGCTACTCTCTGCACTACAATACGCGGCCGGCCCCTTGTGGGTTATAGGCGTAACGCTGTGTATCACTCAACCTCCTACATAGAGACTTAGCGAATTGCATGTGCTATCCAAACACGTGGCCGGCCCTGGATAGGGTTGTAGGCTTAACGCTGTGTACCTACTGGTCCTGTGATGTGTAATTTTCTTAGAAAATAAAAAAAGATTTGAAATTTTAAAAAAAAGGCATTCCATTTACTCCCGTTGGGGCGCCCCAGGATCCACAGGGTCGCCAGTGTATGGTCTGGGGCAGATTAGGTACAGAGTCCGTCACAATAATAAGCTGCTACTGACCCAATGTTGACGACCCAGATTTCTTTGCCATGCTTTGGTGAAAGATTCTTGACATAGGCTCCACCCACCTAATATGGGGGTGGGGAGATTTCAACACTACCCTTAATCCAGAGATGGTCAGGTCAAACCCGACACGACAGCACTAAACTAGATCGCTTCAGTTACTAGGTGACCTAGTTGCTGACAATGGGCTATTCGACACATGGCAACATGAGCACCCGCACAAAACTGAAGGTACACATTACACAGCCCTACATGCATCTTGGGCTAGATTAGATTACTGCCTGATCTCATGTGGCCTGGGCCCATCGATTATATCAGTTATTCATTCGGCAAGAACATATTCTGATCACTCTCCTGTCCGCTTGACACTAAATCCTCCAGGGTATGATTCTCCCATCAGAAGGTGAAGGCTATCACCTCTCACCGTATTGGACACAGCATTTCGCAGCGAACTAGGGCAAGAAATTACGGATTTCTTTCAGGGAAATTAGGATCAGTTCACAGCATAGCGATGGTTTGGGAGGCCTTCAAGGTCCCAATCCAAGGTTTCTGCATATCTAAGAATTCAGGAGCACTGCGTGACATCCAGGGCACCCTGAAGAAATTGGAAGGCGAACTTAAAATGCTAGAGGCCTCACTATCGGGTGGCACAGACTGGACAGCACAGCGTGACTTCCGAGAGAAACTCTTATAATATATAGAGACAGCGGATCGAGAAACCCGATTCAGAAGTAAATACTGGGTGGCCCGCAGATATGGGAAGTGGAACGCCCGGGCAGAGCCCTAGCAGAAGTAACCTGCATGCCCCGCTTCTGTAATTATGTCCTGGAGCTCACAGGCCCTAATAGCGCTAAGTATAGAGACACTGCTGACATACTAGCCGCATTTACTACACATTACTCTAGACTATACTCCACTAGTAGGCGAGGCTTTCTTGACCTGGCCCCCTATCTGTATGAGGTGGTTTTGGGGTGGCTGGGAGAATCACAGAGGGAATTATTGGTTGCCCCTTTAAGCTGGACGAAATATGAGAAGTTATTATGCAGATGAAATCTGGTAAAGCCCCAGGGCTCGATGGGCTCCCTAAAGATTTTTATGAAGCATATATTGATCAATTAGCCCCCCTCCTGCAGACTGTTTACGAAGAAGCTCAAGTAGACTGCATCCTTCCACCTTTTAAATGAGAGGCACTCATTACCTCCCTGTTAAAGTCAGGGAAGCCTGCAGACCACTGCGATTCCTACAGTCCGTTGTCCCTCATCAATGACAATGCCAAGATAATGGCTAATAGGCTCAATCTGCTGATGGGCAAATTGGTCCTACCGGACCAAGCCGGGTTTATTCCACGCCGAGCAACTATGCATAATCTGCGTACCCGTGTTCCGCATTACAGAACGTCGCTCCCGAATTGGCCATTGCAGCAGTTTTTTTAGACTCCACAAAAGCGTTCGATTCAGTCGAATGGGACCATTTACTTGGAATATTGTGGGATTCCTGTCTTGGATTAATTTGCCATACCCCTCTCCAACTGCAAAGTTCTTAATAAACAGGCATTTGTCTCCAGCTTTTTTAATTGCTAGGGGTACCAGGCAGGGGTGCCCGCTCTCCCCCCTGCTTTTTGCGCTGGCGGTTGAGCATCTTGCGGCTAGACTGCGGCAGCATCACCAAGACAAAGCTTTAAGGTGCCCCACAAGTCAGGTGCTCATCTCCCTATATGCAGACGACATTACCCTATATGTTAGAGACCCACAACAAAATCTCAATCCTCTCCTGAGAGAATTCATAAGATTTGGGAGACTCTCGGGAACCACATAAACTGGGGGAATTCGCAGATATTCCCCCTCACCACTGCAGTCACACAGTTCCCTTTGGATTACCCACTTGAGTGGTGCAACACAGAAGTAAAGTATTTAGGTATCTGTATTTCCAGAGATAGGTAGGAGCTAATGCGCCACAACTATGGCAGGACATTGGATCATGTCATTAGCCGTGTCACACGTTGGATCTCTCTGCCGCTATCTATGGCAGGGCGCATCTCACTAATCAAAATGGTGATCCTGCCACAGGTGCTTTACCTATTCATGAACATTCCATATTACCCGGGCAGGCACTTCTTCACAGCTTAACGCTCTAAAATGATCAGACTAGTGTGGGGTGGGGGCAAACAACTGCGCCTACAATGGGACGTACTTACCAGGCCATACTGACAGGGTGGGTTTGAGGTTCTGAATCTTGAACTGTATTACCTATGCACTCTGGCTCATTATGCCTATTTTTGGTTCCACCCGCCCAAATACATGCCACAAGTAGCAGTGTAGGAGTGGCTTGCGGACCCCATTCCCTTGGCTGGCGTGATGTGTAGCGTCCCTCAGCCCTGAGACAAAGACACCACGACAGTCACATGTACAGTGCTGGCCTGGATACTAATTATGAAGCAACTGCACGCGCCTATGCTCCATTCTCCATTGCTCCCTCTGCTGAATCACCCCCGTACGCAACTTCTTCAGGAGACAGATTTGAAGCAAAGCATGGCGAAGACGGTCCTGTATCGCTCCTTAGTACAAATATTCCATAACACACCGACCTCGCCACTAGATGTGTTCCTTTATGTCAGACTTTGGCAGGGCACACGCAACATTCCCCCGGTATTGACACCTCTGCATGCGATGCTTCAAGTCGCTTTCACACTCTTCCACACAATATAACCGCAACAGGTAACAGTGGGACAAGGAGCTCGGTTGCGAGATCTCAGATAAGCAGTGGGTGTACTGCTGCCAACAGACAGAGCAAGTATCAGAAGCTAGCAGACTGCCGGTTACACATTATACATTTTTGCACCGACTATACTACACACCAGCCAAAATGCACAAACATAAACTCAGAGATACAGATAGATGTGACAGATGCGGAGTGGAGGGGGCAGATTTTTTACATGGAGCTGTGCAGGTGTAAACGAATATCGGTGACAAGTCTTTGTGGCTCTTGAGCAGATTACTTCACTGCCCTTAGCAATGACCCCACTACTAGCGCTGCTGTGATATACTAAACTCATAGACCAACCCTTTCGCAGATATGTGCCTTGGCATTATTGATGGCCATGCAGATGGGGACGAGGGAGGGCTCCGAAGTTCAAAGATTGGATCACTGACTTAATTTTCTGTCATGAACAATTGTCCAATTATGCCACATTGCTCCCCATGGCCTCTAGTCCTAAAGACATATGGGGACCTCTTCATAGCTACCTGCTCTCTCATCCAGCAGACACAATAGCTGCAAATGTGTGATCGCTAATATGACGGCCACACTGCTTAAGGCAGGAAGACTGTTCAATGTAATGGACAGACTGAGATGGCTGTATGGCTACATGAACATGGGTAAACAAATTATGTCATGACTATATTCTCCTCTGCTGACATGTTATTCAATTTCGACCCTCGCTGTATATTGGAGTCTGCCACACAGATCCTAATTGGCGGTGTAGACATAATGTATCGTCCACTGTACTGTGCCTTTTTTTGCTCTTTCAGGCTCAAGAATGTATGTAACAACGTATTGATCTACAATGCATTGCGAGTACCATATGTGTTAAAGATGCATGTGCTCCTGGAGGGTACATGTAATTGCCTGTACTGTCTGTAAACTACATGTTTGATGTTTTTCTTTTCATAAAATTCCAATAAATACATAAAAAAAAAGTCACAAGGAGCCAAGACAGGCAACAACGACGACGACTCCTACAGCCAGGGTACCGAGGCAATCCTCCTGTTTAGCAGGAGCAACAAAAACACAGATCTGAAAGAAACAGGTTAGTATTAGATTCCTTACCTTAGAATACCCCCAGGCATCAGACTGGATCCGGAATACCCTTGCGCGGCGGTAGGCGTCGTCTGCGGCTCCGCGTCCGTCATCGGCGTTGTTGGCGCCGGGATGACGTCGCTGGAGTACTTAGACGCCACCCTCGCGCGCTGACGTCAGTTCCTATTTTTTCCACGCCATCAAGCGCCAATCCGGGAACAGTGGTACCGTTAGTCACTTTTTGACTAAACTTTTTGATCTCTTTTGATAATTTTTCGAAGTCGAACGACTCCGACGGTGCCGGTAGGGATGCCCGGGTTCAAGTCCTGCGTCAACTGCAACTGACTGATGTTGGTTACCGACCCCCATCGCCGGTGTCTTCATTGCCTTGGGCCCGACCACGATGACAAGTCGTGCCCCGACTGCCGGGCCTTGATGTCGAAGGCTAGGCGGAAGCGGTCCCATAAGTGCCTTGAGCTCCGGCAGTCGGCTCCACGCCGTTCGAGGTCCCGATCCGGAAGGAGGTCGAGGGACCGGTTGCGGTACCGGAGTCATCACGGCTCGGAGGATCGACACCACTCCTCGAGCTCCAAGTCCTCAGGTAAGAGGCACAAGAAGTCAAGAGGCGACATCGCTCTTCCGACTCTCCCCCCCCACCCCCCGACACTTGCGCGACGCGGCCGGGCGTTCGGGTGACACCGTTCACGCGGCTCCGCCGGAGCCGCAGGCGTCGCGGCCTACTCCAGAACGCGACGCCGGGGGAGATTGAAGCCTTCCTCATGGCCGTGAGGTCGCTCACTCCTCTGTCAGGTTCCGCGGCACCTTTGGGCCCACTGGGAGCCCAAGCGGGCCCGGGGCTTCAGCCCCGGTGTCGTCGGTGTAGGAAAGTAGGGTCTGCTTCCTATGGTCACCCCCACTTTTTGCTTTTGCTTTACTGGTTTTCGACTTAGATGTGGCTGTGGGCCTGCTAATCAGACCCACAGCCCAGATGCACTCTCTCTAAATTCACACCATGTACTCTAGGTACAACCACAATTGGGACTTGGTTCACCTTGTCAGCCCCTGTAGAAGTGTACCCTAGGTACTCGGGGCATAGGTGTAACCAAGGCCTACCAGGGGCTGTACCATGTATTATGCCACCCCTGGCTGGCCACTCAAATAGACACAACTGGCTGTTCACTCAGCTGGGGCAAGGTCGTGTAATCACCCCTTGCTTAGGTATAGTATTCCTATATCTAACCGTATATATAGACACACAGTAACTTATAAATCACTCCTATGGCCGGCCTTAACAATCCTGGAGGCAGAGTGCTTGGTTATGTGTGAGATGGTGCTCTAGCATGAGCTGAGCCTGTCTGCAGCTTTCGGAACCATGTCCTTGTAGCTGTTCTATGAGATCGCCATACCATATACTCTTAAGTGCATTATAATCCTCGCGGTTGAATGCTAACTTTGGTTTGGCTTTATCTAAACATGTCGTGTAAGGTGTCATACGCTTTGGAATACTATCCCCTCGCCAATTCTGGCGACGTGGGTAGCATTCCACCCTTCTAGAGGGAGAAGACCTGTTGTTGCTGACTATCCCGGTAAAAGTTAATTAGAGCCCCAGTGTCACAAAATGGACGCTGCTGCCACAGACACAAGTCTGACCTCCTGCTGCTGGGAGTCCTTCCAGTCATGGAGGTTTGGACAATAGGTTTCCTGCCTAGAGAGGTGCGAGCACCACCCCAGACAGGACTTTGTGTATTGGGACAGGGAGGGCTGAATAGATTGAGACACTGCCTGGGGCACACTAGGTGCTCCATGCATACCCCAGTTCAAACCGGTTGCTGGGGCACTCCAGCCCCAGCTCTGGCGCGAAACTGGACAAAGGAAAGGGGGTGTAACCACCCCACTTCCTGGTCCCACCCATAGGAGGGACCTAGAAAGTAATCCAGCCCCTTTTAGTTGTATAAAGGTAGGAGCAGGGGGGCGCTAGAGGGCGCACTGCGGCATGGCTGACTTGTAAGTCGGCTCCGCCGGACGGGTGCCAATATCGCGGCCTTTCGACCCCTGCCACCCCTGCAAATGAGCAGATAAAGACACGTTAGGCAATCGGAAGGTGCGACCTGAACTCCTCCGGTGAAGAGATGCTGCAAGGTCAAATTTAACGCACAGAACGCGGCGAAAAAAGAACGGGAGACGAGTGGCGATCCAAGATGGCCGCACCTGTCGCACGGCGCCGCGGCAGAAAAGGATCGGCTCCTGCTCCACTGAGACCTACAACCGGCAAGTACACCGCCCAGGCACTGTAGTGGCCGTTTTCCCGCAAGGCTGTACGCTGAATGTTGAATGTGGACTGCCGGGGCGCTCAAGAGGGGCTTGCGTGTCACGGAGGACAAAATGGCGGCGGCAGTGAAACGCACGGTCTGCGCTTCAGAGCAGGGGCGGAACATGAACACGCGGAGACAAAGCGAGGGCGAAACGGGGAGAGGTGGCATCGGAGGTTGCGGCTGCCAGTGACGGGACAGTGAAGGCGGATCCTCCGCTGCTCCTTGTGCAGAGATCGAGGCATGTGCAAGTGCGGGGCTCACCGGATTGCGTGAAGGTGCGAGGCGAGGCGAACGTTGACTACGAGTGGGCGGGGGCGCCCCACAGCGCTCTTTTGACTTTTGGAGCATACTATCGCCAAATAAACGGGTCAGTACAGTGATTCACGTGTACAGCAGTGCACAGACGACAAGGTGGGCATTTACTGCAAGCTGGCGAGCTGAGTAGGACGAGTAGTCCCCCCTCCACACACTGCACGGACCAACGCTTGCGGCCTTACTGGCCATACGAGTGGAAACTGCTGATGCGGCATTGTGATAACGTGTAGCCATCGTTGGCCAGGTGGAAGTGGCCGAAGCTCTAACAGGGAGTGCTGGAGTGAGGAAGGAGAAACAGCGCAGTCCTAGCGACGCCTTTACCCCAGCCACAATAAAATAGCGAGTGGACCATGCAACCTTGCGGACGTTGCAGATGACTACCACTGGCACGAGGTGGGCTTCCAGGACACCCCAACGTCGGAATACAAAGTCAACGCCGAGCCTGGGAACACTGCGACAAAGCCCTCTCACGTGTCCCGTCACCATGGGGAAACCCGACAAACAGCAGACAAAATTGCCATTCGAAGCCAGGAGACAGACCAAAGGCAATTCGGCGACATCGGATACGGAAGGAGACCAAGAAGT
Organism: Lissotriton helveticus; assembly: GCF_964261635.1. Taxonomy (NCBI): domain Eukaryota; kingdom Metazoa; phylum Chordata; class Amphibia; order Caudata; family Salamandridae; genus Lissotriton; species Lissotriton helveticus. The sequence goes on from NC_136067.1 coordinate 109,498,788, forward strand.
AGCGGAAGGGACCGGCATGGAGACAGTCCTAAGGGCGATTCAGCAAAGTCTGCATGACATGAACGGCAAGCTGGACAGCGTGGTGCAGCGTGTGGACAGCATGGCGGCAAAAATAGAGAAACACGATGAAAGAATAGCGGAGGCAGAACGGCGGATCTCCACTGTGGAAGATGAGTCCAGAGTCACATCGCAGGCATGCGGCGGCATCGAAAAGACACTGGAGGTCCTGAGGGCCAAGGTGGAGGACCAAGAAGCGAGATCCAGACGAAATAACGTCCGCATAGCGGGCCTGCCGGAGACCACCAACACAGGAAAAATGGAAAGCTACATTGAAAAGATGCTTAAGGACCTGTTTGGTGCTGAACGTCTGTCGGAGGTTTTCCTGGTCGAACGAGCGCACAGATCCTTGGCTCCTGTCCCGAAGCCGGGAGCCACCCCGCGCATGATCATTGCCCGCTTGCTTAACTATAGAGACAGAGACACTGTTTTAAGGCTCGCAAGAGAAATGGGCACGGTAACTTATCAAGGCAGCACACTGGAGTTCTACCCAGATCACACCATGGCTGTCCAGTTGGCAAGGAAAGAGTTTGCGCAAGTAAAAAAGAAGCTACGTGAGATGGGAATGGAATACGCAATGCTCTACCCAGCAAAACTAAAAATAACTAATGCGGACAGACCTGTGATTCTGCCAACAGTGCAAGCAGCTCAGGAATATGTCAAGAAACTTACTAAGCGAAGGAAGACACAAGGCCGAGAGGACCGGACGAGCGATAATGACTGAGGAACTGGTTGATTGAGGATCTCGAGTTGCACCAAAATACCCTGCAACAGACATCTGCTGAGAGTTCGACTGCTCATACTAATGGAGGGGCACAGATGGAGCGAATATGCTACTCGAAGATGTATTCTTTTTTGCATGTAGACCGACGACAGAGGCTTTGAAGGCACCATGTGCGAAACTGTAGCTGGCAGTCTGGGCACGAACTGTTGTCCTGCGCAGTGAGTACCAATGCAGCCACGTGTTCAGGCCTACAGATATGGCGCCTGTGACAGCGGAATACGAGACAATTGCAAAACTGTGAAGGGGAGGGGGAGAGGGAAGAAGGGTTATTGTGATCATTACAAACGACCAAGGCACCTGTCCACATCCACCATGTGGATGGAGATGTGTGCACCTGGCGACACCCCCAAGCGGGTGTTCCCCAGATCAAGTTATACCTTTCAATTGTTTGTTACGAGGGGATGGCTTTGGCACAGTTTGGGCGCTAAAGTGGGTGGGGGGTGGGAAGGGGAGCAAGGGGAAGTTCTTATAGTTTCACTGTGGCTGAGAAGCATTGCGACCTCTCTATTTTACAATTGTGCTATTACGACTGTTGTACATGTCACTAGACAATATGCACGTAAGACATGGATGTCTCACAGGGTGACCGAGCTATGTAGGAGAACAAATCACACGATGCCATGGCAGTACCCGTAATTAATGGTCCAGCAAGACCTGACACTCTAAAATTAATAACTTGGAATGTCAGAGGCTTGGGTAATCCAAAGAAAATTAGACAAATGTTTGCTTATTTCGATAGACTGCACATAGATGTGGCCTTCCTGCAGGAAACACACACAGCGGTAAACAGTACTTCTACTTGGGGGAACAGATGGGCAGAGTCAGTCACTAGTTCTAACTACTCGTCTTACTCCCGAGGGGTTAGCATACTAATACGGAAGGGTATACACTTTCAGATTTCAGACACTCACAAGGATACGGAAGGGAGAAGTGTGATAGTGGTAGGAACAGTGAGACAGCACCGAGTTGCATTGATAAACACGTATGGACCGAATGTGGACGACCCGGTTTTTTTTGAGACACTCTGGCATAAAATAGCTGATCTCCAGGTAGACAATATCATATGGGGTGGCGACTTCAATATAGCGTTGAAGGAGGGACTCGACAGATCACTTCACACGGCGGAACCACATGTAAGGGCGAGAGCGAGGCTCCAAGATGCTATGGAGGATTTGCGGGTGGTTGACATGTGGAGGGTTCAACACACTGAGGCTTTAGTTGCTACGCACATAAACGCGGCACACAATAGTTGGTCTAGGCTGGACTACTGGCTGGGCACACAAAATATGCTAACATGGACACATAATATCACGCATCTCCCTAGAACACTTTCGGATCACAGTCCAGTACTACTGGAGTTGATGATTCCACGTTACGAACATCCGCCCTTCACGTGGCGATTCAATGCGGCCGCACTGCGTGACCCGCTGTACGTAGACACCATCCACAAAGCAATTATGGATTATTTCGATCTAAACAGTCCCACGGTAGACGACCCTGGCTTACTGTGGGAGGCCTTCAAGGCCACACTGCGAGGGGTCTGCATCAGCACGACCACAGGCATACTGAGGGACATCAGGCAACAGCTTAAAAATCGTGAGAACGCCATACAGACACTAGAGCAAACCTATACAGATACGGGGGACACAACGCTACTGGGACAAATACAAGAACTACTAGCGGAGCATAAGCAGTTTGCAGTGGATGAGCTCAAATATATCTTTAAGCGTAAAACCGCCAGAATGTATGGGGAGGGGGGCAGGCCTGGGAGGGCACTAGCCGAAAAAATATGCGCAGGGCGAGCACCTCAACACATTACGGCAATCAAAACCAGGTTGGGCACAGTGGCTCATGACGTTAAAGGCATACTGAGCGAATTTATGGACACGTATGGCAGGCTATATGAGGCACGTCCGTCGATGACACAGCGAGACCTATTAACCTACATGGAGGACGTAGAAATAGCATGGCTATCTGCGGGGCACAGAGCATACCTGGCACGTCCTGTAACGGTAGAGGAGGTTATGGACACTATAAAGCGGCAACCGAATGGCAAAGCACCAGGGCCAGACGGCTTCGGGATAGAATTTTATAAATCGTTTCCAGACTTACTAGCCCCACACCTAGTACGGTTATACGGCGCAGCACACGAGGCCCAAACACTGCCACCATCCATGAGGGAAGCCTTACTCATTGCACTGTTGAAACCAGGCAAAGATGAGGAACAATGTGACTCGTACCGCCCCCTGTCGCTCATAAATGTGGACACAAAAATAATCGCAAGCTTACTGGCAGAACGACTAAAACCACTAATGCCTCTCCTGATACGACCAGACCAATCCGGTTTCATACCAGATAGATCGACAACACACAATACACGCACGTTATTTGCGCTGGCGCATTATCTGGCGCCGGACATAAAGGCGGTGGCGGTGTTACTGGATGCAGCTAAGGCGTTCGACACTATAGACTGGCCTTTTCTCCACGCAGTACTAACACGCATGGGATTTCCGCCGATTTTCATTGGGTGGATCACGATGCTCTACACAAATCTGACTGCACGCATTAGGATAAACAAACATGTTTCGGACCCGATTAAAATATGCCGGGGCACCAGACAGGGTTGTCCACTCTCCCCGATGCTTTTTGCCCTCATTCTGGAACCTTTAGCGTGCAAAATTAGACAACATCATCACAGCTCGGCCATACAGATGCCATCACGCCCCATACACATATCACTCTATGCGGATGATATGGTCCTTTACGTCAAAAACCCCGAACAACACCTCAACTCACTACTGCGCGAATATTTGAAATTTGGCCGTCACTCTGGGCTGCAGATCAACTGGGCCAAGTCCCTTGTTCTAGCATTGACGGATAGCACAAGCCCGACAACACTAGACTATCCCCTGGAATGGCAGGATGAACCAACGCGATACCTGGGAGTATGGTTCCACAGGGATCCGGAATTAGTTATTCGCGCTAACTACGGTAGAGTGATATCGACACTGGAAGAGAAAGTTAAGAGATGGAATAAGCTGCCGTTGTCCCTGGCGGATAGGGCTGCCATCATAAAAATGGTGCTCTTACCCAAGTTTCTCTACCTGTTCAATAATATACCGATCAAACCTCCTGCGGAGGTATTCCGTAATATAAATAAATTAGTGCTGAATCTGTTATGGGCTGGAAAACAGGCTAGGCTGGAGCTGAAAACACTGCAACTCCCATACGCTAAAGGTGGTTTCAAGGTCCCAGATCTATATTTATACTACTTATGCGCTCAGGCGCAATTTGCACACAACTGGTTCCACGAAGTACCTTTTCTAACGCATGTGGCGGTGGAAGCAGGAGACACGGACCCGATTCCATTGACTAGCATGCTCCCATATAAAAGGACAAAACTACATGACAGAGACATTAATCCGGTTAACACCACCGCAGAAGCGTGGAGATTGCTGGGCAAGTTAACGGATAGCCTCCCACTGTATGCACCCGCACTCCCACTAGCGCACCATCCAGCACTTTCAGTGACGCAGGAACAGGTTGGAATGGACATCCTGAGACATGCAGGTATAGACAAGATGGGTGACCTCTACAAAGAGGGGAGCTTTCAGACATTAGGCGACCTAGACTATATCAGAAATCCCACACTGCTGTTTAGGTTTACCTACTATCGGCTGCAGAGGGCGGTGAAAGACCACTTTCCTGAATTTCCGGGGGAACCCCGTACGCTGGCGCCCCTACAGATGATCCTCACGACACAGACGGCCTCGCACTTGGTCTCTAAGTTGTACACAAGCGCGCAAGCTGACATTGGGGGGAGCGCAGCTAAGGCGAAAGATAAATGGGGCGAAATACTAGATGATACACTATCTGAGGAGGAATGGGAATCCACTTGCCTGCTCACCGGCATGCTAACACCTAATGGTAACCTGAGAATCATCCATTACAAATACCTCCATCAAATGTACTATACACCTATGAGGCTGCACAGGTATGGACTGAGAGATGACTCGAAATGTGTCCGCTGCAGGCAAGAGAACGCAGACTTCATGCATCTAGCATGGCACTGTCGCCCTGTGGCGAGATTCTGGGAACAAGTAACTCAAGCCTTGAACGAGATGCTGGGGGCATCTATTGAATGCAAAGCCAAGGTCTGTCTATTGGGTATTATACCCCACCTACGGGCGCAAAGACGTAAATTTTGTATGATAGCGCTGTTAATGGCAAAGAGGAGAGTATCCCTACATTGGAATAGTACAATGAGACCGCAGTTAAAGAACTGGCTAGAAGATTTAACATATTGCTGTGACACTCTTAACACTTATGAGGAGGAATTGCCGGCTGGCTCGCGCCCAAGGGACTATTGGGGGTATCTCCGGCAGTATCTACTGACACGTACAGCGACGCCAAATGAGTCACAGTAACATGATCGGTCACGAACTGAGCAAAATGGTGATGTGTACGAATAATCGAATTATAATGGGGGGGAGAGAATGCTGTGCCACAGTGACTTAAGTTGTATGAGGGTTTCTGTAATTTTGTTTGAGTTATTGGTTGGTATACGAAAAAAAAAAAATGTAAGAACCTCAACATGTCTAAACGCTGCAATGCCACTGATGAGTAACGCAAATGCTTCTCTATGCAACGCCGCCGGTCTTTAATGATGTCGGCTGATGGGCTGTGTACAACGAATGACGTGATATTTACAACGTATATGTCTCCAGCCGGCCTCTTCTGGCTGCAGGTGTAGAAACTGTGTTACATGTCCTGTAAAGTGTGACAAGTGCAATTAACATCTTACATGCTAATAAAAAAAAATAAAAAAATAAAAAAAAAATAAAGGTAGGAGCTGAGTCCTAGGACTTTAGATTAATCCTGGAATCGAAACTTGACACGAAACTCTGGACCTTCTGCGTTCTGCTGAAGCTGAAGACTGAAGAATCTCCCTTGTGGCCAAGGAGTGACCACCCTGGGCAACCAGGCACCATCCAGCAAATCAACGGCTTGCTTTGTCGTCGCTCCCGCCGGGACCCGAGCACAGAGCCTGACAAGACCCAGACTTCCAGACCTCTCTGACCCTCTCTTCACGTCTGCAGCATAGCTGAGATGCGTGGACACGACGAGACACGTGGGACCGGACATCTTGAAAAGCCTGCAACTTGCTAACTGTGCAGCTTCTGAGGCATCCTCGAAGCTGTGCACTGGGGATTGAGAAACCCCAAACCTGAGCTCCACCTGCACCGAAGATCAGCCCTCCACACTCCACGAGTTCTGCGTGGGGCCCTTCTGCTTGTGTTCTGCTCGACGCGTTGTCCGGTTGCTGGCCCGTTGGCTAGTAGCCTCTGTGACGACAATCCTTTTGAATCACCTCGCTGGTCTGGTTGCTCCAGACTGGCCCTTGCCTGCCTACAAAGGTGAGGCACCTCAGACCTTGCTGGTCTGCACCAGAAGCCTTCTTTGAATCCTGCGTGGGTTGCCTTTGCCAAGGCTTGTTCACTCCAATCCGGCAGTCGACCCCTCCATCTGCGAGAACCTTCGTGGGACTGTTTGTCTCCAGCACCTGGTCATCCTCGACACCTCCTGGTCCGCGTGGCTGTAGAGACAAGCTTCATGACAGCACCTGATTGCTCCTCGACGTCGTCTGGTTCCTTCCCGGTTCCACCCGGTCACTGGCTAGTGACCCAGACTCTGTCCCCTCTGCTTTCAGGTCCTCTTCATCCTCGATCGACTTTTGGATCCACCCGGACATCTTCCTCCTGGTCGCCTGCAGCATCTTTCTTCAGGTCTCCATAGGCTTCAACGACGAAACCCGACACATTTTCACACCTATGCACCCGCTGTCCGTGGGTGAGGTAACGCGAGTACTTCGGTGCTCCCAAGGGTATTGACTATCCAAGTGTCTAGGGTTTTAGTTGTTTCCTCCTAGCTAAACCAGAAGTGTCCTAAATCCTTCTTTTCCCAACTTCTAAGTTCCCATTGACTTCCATCGACTCACGCATGTGTGTAAAGACACTGCACGCGCCGCCTGTGGGCCTCCTACTCCTAACCTAAGGTTCAGATAGTGTAGCCCCAGCGATTCTCTAGGCCCTAGGCCTTTTCTTTTCTCATGACGTAGTATTTATACCACTTACTTAGTATATGGTTTGCTTCGCCCCTAGGGCCTAACCATAAATTGTGCAACTTAACGTATTCTGACTAAGTATCTTGTTATGTGCTTTTGCCTCTGTTCTCATAAAGAGTTCAGAGGAGTGTGTTAGTAAATAAATACATATATATTTTATATATATCCTGTGTGGTGTCCTTTCATTTGATATTCAAGGGGTTACATATAGTAAAACAGCTGGCTTTACACACCCTCAAGAGTCTTTTAGCCTAAGACTGTTCTGTCCACGCTACCACTAGGATAGCTGGTCTATAAAGGTGACTTACAACCATCACCATAAGGGTTGTTTGGACTGGTGCAAGGTGATCACTAGAATAGTGACCATCATATACCAGGCCAACTTCTCACATTGGTGTGCAGCGGTGGGATTAGAGCTTGTTGTTGTTTTACCACTTGTAATCTTGAGATATCATTTGAAAGATCACATAGGTACCTATAGGTACATATAAAAACAAGTCTTAGTAAACTTAAGTTCTACTGAACTTAGCTGTTGTAGAGCAAAGAGCCTAGCACACCCTGACTACAACTCCTAGAAAGGTTCTGTAGGAAAACAAATGGTGTAGGTAGGTGCAACACCCCACCTCACTAGAAACCATGTCTCAGACATTGAACCCCAGTGGTTCTCTGCCTGCAGAAGTAGATCCCTTGAGGACTGCTTCAAGATATGAAGCCTTAGCCTTCCAAGAATTGAGACAATTGTGTACTTCTAGAAGGCTAACACAGGGTTCAAACCCTACCCTCAAATTCCTGGTTGAGCTCTTAGAAGAGTATGATGCTCAACAGCCACCTAAGACAGGTGACACAGGTAGTGCAGATAAAGTCTTTCCCTCCTCAGATGATAATGCTGATACTCCAGTACCAGATGAGGAAGAAGAGGGGGTGGAAGTAGATGATTCTGATCTTGAGAAAAACAGCCAGGTCCCAGTCAGAAGACTTAGCCAGGCTAACTTAAGCATGCATGGGAGTCAGTATGGGCAGCCCCCATATAGACCCCAAGTGGGCTTATCCAGAGGCAGAGGAGAGGAAGATCCCACTCTAGGGAATCTCTCCACTCTCATGCTTCAAATAGCTCTCATGGCCCTGCTCAGCGAGGGATCACTTCCCCTCAGAGAAGGGAACATGAGGCAAAAATGTGAGAGGCTGCTCTAAGGATTGAGAGGCAAGAACTAGAAGTTGCCTTGGCCAAAGAGAAGCTCGCTCGTGCTAGAGAGTATAGAGAGAGTGGGTTAGAACCCACTGGTGGCAGCAATATCCCTAAGGATAAAGATAGTTCCTATGAGAATAGACACCTAAGCAAGATTGTGCCCCCCTACAAAGAAGGGGATGACATTCACACATGCATAACTGCTTTGGAGAGGGCCTGCAAAGTACAGCAGGTACCCCAAAGTCAGTGGGCAGCAATCTTATGGCTCTCCTTTTCAGAAAAAGGTAGAGATAAGCTCCTCACAGTTAGTGATGGGTATGCTAATAACTACTCTGTCCTGAAGAGTGCTCCGATTGATGTGTTTGGCCTAACCACTGAACAATATAGGTTGTTGTTCAGGGATACCCAGAAGACACAGACTCAGGACTGGACTGATTTTGTTGATTGTGCCACTAAGGCTCTGGAAGGCTGGTTATTGGGAAGTCAAGTTAAGGACTATACAGGATTGTATAATTTGATCATGAGAGAGCAAATCCTTAGCAACTGTCAAAACCAGTTATTGCATCAACCCCTGATTGACTCTGATCTGACCTCTCCCCAAGAATGGGGAAAGAAGGCAGACAAATGGGTCAGAACCAGGATTAAGCAGAAAAACCAAAACCAGGGGGGGGTCAGAAAAAGGCAGACCAGAAGAGTAATGAGCAGAAACAAAAAGACCAGAAGTCTTCACCAGGCCCCCAAAAGGCACAGGGGGAGGGTGGCTCCAAAAAGAACAAACAGAAACAAGAAGGTCCAAAGAAGCCCTGGTGTGGTTACTGTAAATCAGTCTCTCACTGGTTTAGTGAGTGCACCAAGAAGGGCACAGCACCAACCACCATTGCCCCTAAGGCAACTGTTCTCGCTAGTCCAGCTGTTAGTGGTGGTTCCCAGCAAAAGGGTGTAGTAGGGTTGACCCTGGGAACTGAGGTGGACTCTGGCTTAGTCAGAGTACCAACTCAGGCTGTTCTTGTCAGTGATGGGGACATAGCAATGTCCTCTACTGTAAGTCCCAGTAATCTGAGCAAGTACAGGCAGACACCTTTTATTAATAATAAGATGGCTCAGGCCTACAGGGACACATGTGCCAGTGGCACCATGGTGACACCTAACTTTGTGGACCCTGAACAGATCATACTAGGTGAGACCTACCTAGTGACCAACGTTAGCAATGCCACTACCTCCCATAGTATGGCAGTTGTTAACTTCTCCTAGGGAGGGGTAACTGGCCTCAAAAGTGTTGTTGTGAGTTCAGACCTTCCAGTAGAGTGTCTGTTAGGTAATGATCTTGAAACCTCAGTTTGGTCTGAGGTGGAGCATAGGACCCATGCAGAAATGCTGGGAATATCAGCACATGTCCTTGCTGTGACCAGGTCACAGGCCAAAACGTGCTTACCTGAACAGGTGCTGGATCTTGAAACAATAGACCAGCCACCAACCAAGAGAAAGAGCAAGAGGGTTTAGGCAGTGCCTTCCCCCCTGCCTCAGGTTGAGGATCAGCCCTCCCAGGAGGATGATTCTGAGATCCAAGAGGGAACTGTTTTGGAAGAACTTGAACCTGATCAGGTTGAGTTTCTTGGGACAGGGGGACCCTCCAGGGCAGATCTAAGGCAGGCTCAATTAGATTGTTCCTCTCTTGAACCCCTCAGACAGCAGGCTGCTGCTGAGGCTGCTGGGAATGCTCAAGGTACCCATAAAGTGAATTGGGATGATGGGCTCCTTTATTCAGAGGCGGGAGACCCCAAGCCTGGTGCTTCCAGGAGGTTGGTTATACCTCTGCAATTTAGGGGCTTCCGTCTTACCTTGGCCCATGATATCCCACAGTGTAATGGGCTTGTGGAAAGATTCAACAAGACCCTCAAAGGGATGATAAAAGGGTTACCAGAAAAGCTGAGGCGGAGATGGGACATCCTTTTTCCCTGCCTTCTGTTTGCTTACAGAGAGGTCCCATAAAAGGGGGTTGGCTACAGCCCTTTTGAGCTTTTGTTTGGGCATCGTGTAAGGGGACCCCTATGTCTTGTAAAGGAAGGATGGGAGTTACCTCTCAAAAAGCCTAAGCAGGACATAGTGGACTATGTACTTGGTCTCCGCTTCAGGATGGCTGAGTATATGGAGAAGGCTTCCAAAAACCTTGAGGCCAGCCAAAAACTTCAGAAAGCTTGGCATGACCAAAAGTCTGTGCTGACTGTGTACCAGCCAGGACAGAAAGTGTGGGTGTTAGAGCCAGTGGTCCCAGCAGCACTCCAGGACAAATGGTCTGGACCTCCACAATAGTTGAACAGAAGTGAGATGTCACCTATTTGGTGGACCTTGGGACTCCCAGAAGCCCCCACAGGGTTCTTCATGTCAACAGACTAAAAGCATTTGTCAACAGGGCAGACATGGGCTTGCTCATGGCTACAGATGAGGGGCGGGAGGAAGAGAGTGACCCTCTCCCAGACCTGCTTACTCAGAACCCTGATGATGGTTCAGTAGATGGTGTAGTCTTTGCTGACAGCCTCTCTGAACATCAGCAACAGGACTGTAGACAAGTTCTTCAGTCCTTCAGACATCTGTTTTCCCTGACCCCAAGTCAGACAAGCTGCTGCACCCATGAGGTGGACACTGGTGACAGTCTGGCTGTCAAGAGTAAAATCTACAGGCAACCTGACCATGTCAGGGACTGCATTAGGACAGAGGTCCAAAAGATGTTGGAGCTGGGAGTTATTGAGCCCTCAGAGAGCCCTTGGGCTAGTCCTGTGGTCCTGGTACCAAAACCTCACACCCAAGATGGTAAGAGAGAGATGAGGTTTTGTGTGGACTACAGAGGTCTCAATGCTGTCACTAGGACAGATGCCCACCCCATCCCCAGGGCAGATGAGCTCATTGATAGATTGGCTTCTGACAAGTTCTTGAGCACTTTTGAGCTGACAGCAGGCTACTGGCAAATCATATTAGCTGAAGATGCAAAAGCCAAGACAGCATTTTCGACCCCAGGAGGACATTATCAATTTGTGGTAATGCCCTTTGGTTTGAAGAATGCACCTGCCACTTTCCAAAGGTTGGTGAATCAAGTTCTCTCAGGACTGTATGACTATTGTGCAGCTTATCTAGATGGTATTGCTGTCTTTAGCTCCACCTGGGAGGATCACCTGGTCCACCTGAGGAATGTTTTAGAGGCTCTGCAAATGGCAGGCCTCACTATCAAGGCTACAAAGTGCCAGAAAGGGAAGAGCAAGGTTGTGTACCTGGGCCACCTGGTAGGTGGGGGTCAGGTTCAACCACTGGAGAGCAAGATCCAGACCATCAGAGACTGGACTCCTCCAATCAACCAGACACAGGTCAGAGCTTTCTTGGGCCTGTCTGGGTACTGTAGAAAGTTTGTGAAAAGCTATGGGTCCATTGTGACACCACTGAATGATTTAACTTCCAAAAAGATGCTAAAGAAACTTCAGTGGACAGTTAGCTGTCAAAAGGCATTTGATGACCTGAAGCAGGCCATGTGTACTGCACCTATTCTGAAAAGTCCAGATTACTCCAAAGAGTTCATAGTCCAAACAGATGCTTCTGAGTTGGGTGTGGGAGCTGTACTTTCACAACTGAATATAGATGGTCAAGACCAGCCCATTGCTTTCATAAGCAGAAGGCTGACCCCTAGAGAGAAACGTTGGTCAGCTATAGAGAGGGAGGCCTTTGCTGTGGTTTGGGCCCTGAAGAAGCTGAGGCCATACTTGTTTGGCACTCACTTCAAGATTCAGACAGACCACAAGCCCCTCCGATGGTTAAATCAGATGAAGGGTGAAAATCCCAAACTTATTAGGTGGTCCATTTCCCTACAGGGGGTGGACTTTACAGTGGAACATAGACCTGGGACTGACCATGCAAATGCAGATGGACTCTCCAGATATTTCCACTTAGAACATGAAGACTCAACTGGTCAAGGTTAGTTTAATGTCCCTATGTTTGGGGGGGAGGGGGTTGTGTAGGAGAGTAGGGTCTGCTTCCTATGGTCACCCCCACTTTTTGCTTTTGCTTTACTGGTTTTTGACTTAGATGTGGCTGTGGGCCCGCTAATCAGACACACAGCCCAGATGCACTCTCTCTAAATTCACACCATGTACTCTAGGTACAACCCCAATTGGGACTTGGTTAACCTTGTCAGCCCCTGTAGAAGTGTACCCTAGGTACTCAGGGCATAGGTTTAATCAAGGCCTACCAGGGGCTGCAGCATGTATTATGCCACCCCTGGCTGGCCACTCAAACTGACACAACTGGCTGATCACTCAGCTGGGGCAAGGTTGTGTAATCACCCCTTGCTTAGGTATAGTATTCCTATATCTAACCTTATATATAGACACACAGTAACCTATAAGTCACTCCTATGTAAGGCCTTAACAATCCTGTAGGCAGAGTGCTTTATGTGTGAGATGGTGCTCTAGCATGAGCTGAGCCTGTCTGCAGCTTTCGGAACCATGTCCTTATAGCTGTTCTATGATATCGCCATACCATATACTCTTAAGTGCATTATAATCCTCGCGGTTGAATGCTAACTTTGGTTTGGCTTTATCTAAACATGTCGTGTAAGGTGTCATACGCTTTTGAATACTACCCCCTCGCCAATTCTGGCGACGGGGGTAGCATTCCACCCTTCTAGAGGGAGAAGACATGTTGTTGCTGACTATCCCGGTTAAAGTTAACCAGAGCCCCAGCGTCACAAAATGGACGCTGCTGCCATAGACACAAGTCTGACCTCCTGCTGCTGGGAGTCCTTCCAGTCACGGAGGTTTGGACAATAGGTTTCCTGCCTGGAGAGGTGCGAGCACCACCCCAGACAGGACTTTGTGTATTGGGACAGGGAGGGCTGAATAGATTGAGACACCGCCTGGGGCACACTAGGTGCTCCATACAAACCCCAGTTCAAACCATTTGCTGGGGCACTCCAGCCCCAGCTCTGGCGTGAAACTGGACAAAGGAAAGGGGGTGTAACCACCCCCCTTCCTGGTCCCACCCATAGGAGGGACCTAGAAGGTAATCCAGCCCCTTTTAGTTGTATAAAGGTAGGAGCGGAGTCCTAGGACTTTAGATTAATCCTGGAATCGAAACTTGACACAAAACTCTGGACCTTCGACGTTCTGCTGAAGCTGAAGACTGAAGAATCTCCCTTGTGGCCAAGGAGTGACCACCCTGGGCAACCAGGCACCATCCAGCAAATCAACGGCTTGCTTTGTCGACGCTCCCTCCGGGACCCGAGGACAGAGCCTGACAAGACCCGGACTTCCAGACCTCTCTGACCCTCTTTTCATGTCTGCAGCATAGCTGAGATCCGTGGAGGCGACGAGACACGTGGGACTGGACATCTTGAAAAGCCTGCAACTTGCTAACTATGTAGCTCCTGAGGCATCCTCGAAGCTGTGCACTGGGGACTGAGAAACCCCGAATCCGAGATCCACCTGCACCGAAGATCAGCCCTCCACACTCCACAAGTTCTGCGTGGGGCCCTTCTGCTTGTGTTCTGCTCGACGTGTTGTCCGGTTGCTGGCCCGTTGGCTAGTAGCCTCTGTGACGACAATGCTTTTGAATACCTCGCTGGTCTGGTTGCTCCAGACTGGCCCTTGCCTCCCTACAAAGGTATGGCACCTCAGACCTTGCTGGTCTGCACCAGAAGCCTTCTTTGAATCCTGCGTGGGTTGCCTTTGGCAGGGCTTGTTGACTCCAATCCGGCAGTCGACCCCTCCATCTGCGAGAACCTTCGTGGGACAGCTCGCCTCCAGCACCTGGTCGTCCACGACGCCTCCTGGTCCGCGTGGCTGAAGAGACAAGCTTCACGACAGCACCTGATTGCTCCTCGACGTCGTCTGGTTCCTTCCTGGTTCCACCCGGTCACTGACTAGTGACCCAGACTCTGTCCCCTCTGCTTTCAGATCCTCTTTATCCTCGATCCACTCTTGGATCCACCTGGACATCTTCCTCCTGGTCGCCTGCAGCATATTTCTTCAGGTCTCCATAGGCTTCAACGACGAAACCCAACACATCTTCACACCTATGCACCCGCCGTCTGTGGGTGAGGTAACGCGAGTACTTTGGTGCTCCCAAGGGTATTGACTATCCAAGTGTCTAGGGTTTTAGTTGTTTTCTCCTAGCTAAACCGGAAGTGTCCTAAATCCTTCCTTTCCTAACTTCTAAGTTACCATTGACTGTGCATTGACTCACGCGTCTGTGAAAAGACACTGCACGCGCCGGCTGTAGGCCTCCTACTCCTAACCTAAGATTCAGATAGTTTAGCCCCAGCGATTCTCTAGGCCCTAGGCCTTTCCTTTACTCATGACGTGGTACTTATACCACTTACTTAGTATATGGTTTGCTTCGCCCCTAGAGTCTAACCGTAAATTGTGCAATTTAACGTATTGTGACTAAGTATCTTGTTATGTGCTTTTGCCTCTGTTCTCATAAAGAGTTCAGAGGAGTGTGTTAGTAAATAAATACATATATATTTTATATATATCCTGTGTGGTGTCCTTTCATTTGATATTCAAGGGGTTACATATGGTATGGTATACGGGCCGTGGAAGTGACTGAATTAGGTGTGGATGTGGGGAGTCGCCAGCTTGAAAACGCTGGCGTGAAGGTTTACCCCTGCCACGTGTCCAGGAAGCCTGCTACCCTTATCAATAGAATTTAGAACACTCTGACTTGAGAGTGCTTGCACCTGAGAGTTCCTGTGCATCGATTACAAGTTTGTAATTCCCCTTTTTTCCATCTACCTGGTTTGAAGTATGCGCCTTAGTGTGTACCTCCTTACAGGTAAGAATATACATTGGTCCTGAGGAATGCTGAGCCGAGTTTGGGCTCAATAGCTGAAACATGTCGACCTTTTTCTAGGACATTGGGTTCAAATTTACGCGACCTTATGCATGTCCAATTGTTCACTTTGTTTTTAATTGGGTTAGAACTACCCCTTTATTAAAAAGTTCTTTGTTTAGGGAGTAGTCAATACTCATTTTAACATGCACTTATTTCTGGTACTACTCACGTACTAACAACAGGAACCCGATGAAGACAATTGCCTACCTGCCCTGTGTGGATGCCTGGGGGTTCTTTTTTCCTCACTACGTGCGCATTACAGTACACACTCCCTGTTTTTTTGTGCACTCACAGGCGGTGGTGGTAAAATAAGTCTTTCTACCCCCCTCTTCATCGGTGCAGTTTTGTGTTATTAAGGTACTCTTCTGTTGTTTTGTTACATTAATCCCTGGGGGTATGAGAGTAATCTACTTTACCCTTCCTCTTTCGTTGTTTAAATATATGTTACATATGGTAAAACAGCTGGCTTTACACGCCCTCAAGAGTCTTTTAGCCTAAGACTGTTCTGTCCACGCTACCACTAGGATAGCTGGTCTATAAGGTTGACTTACAACCATCACCATAAGGGTTGTTTGGACTGGTGCAAAGTGTTCACTAGAATAGTAAACATCATATACCAGGCCAACTTCTCACAGTCGGGTGCTTCGGCCCCGGCGGCGACTTCGGTGCTGATGACGCAGGCCCCCGCTGGATCTCGACCTTACGACCTCCCCCTCGCCGGCTCCAGCCCCTAGGGTGTCGACCACGGTCAACGCTGTCCCCAGTCCCCCCCTCGGTCTGGTTCTGGCGTCGGAACGGCGTAGCTCGACGCCGCTTTCGACGGCGATGGGAGATTTTTACTTCTGTGACCCGGCCCCATCTTTTGACCCTGAGTACCAGGAGATGGCTGACGGATTGGGAGGGGTCTGAGGACCCTCTGGCACGGGAGTGCCAGCCTTATCAGGACTGGGCAGGAGAGCTTGGGGACTCCAGTGGTTTGGACACTTCACCAGACATTGGTTTTGTCTCCCCTCCTACCGTGGCTACAGAGGAGGGGGAAGCCTATAGTGTGGTGTTGACGCGGGCGGCCAAGGCCTTATCCCTTGAACTCCCCGTCACGGCCATGAGAACTAACCTCCTCACTGAGGTCCTTAAACCGCAAGCAAGCTTGGCGGAGCCTCTGTTGCCGTTTAATGAGGCCTTGTCCGACGTTCTTCTGGGCACCTGGTCCAGGCCCGCTACAGGTCCCCCTGTAGATAGGAACGTGGCCAGACGCCACCGCCCGGCTCCGGGGCGACCCTTGCTTCCTGTCCACCCACCCCACTCCCGAGAGTCTGGTCATCCAGGCCTCTAACTCCCAGACCGCATTCCTGACGGCTCCCCCCGATCGGGAATCCAAGAGGTACGAGCAATATGGAAAAAAGATGTTCTCATCCCTCAGTTTTGGGTTGCGGTCAGTTAACACCGCGTGCCTCTTGGGCCGTTATACCCACTCTCTGTGGAACACGGTTGCGGCCGTGCTGCCACAATGTCCGGAGGAGGCCCAGACTAAACTCGCCCAAGCCCTTGCGGAGGGTCGAGATGCGGCACGGTACTCCATCAGATGTGGACTGGATACAACGGACTCGCTGGGAAGAGCGATGGCAATGACAGTGGCGATTCGTCACCACGCCTGGCTGAGGTCCGCCAATTTTTCGGCTGATGTCCAAAACACTCCTATGGACATGCCGTTTGATGGCCGTCGCCTGTTTGGCGACAAGGCAGACCGTGCGCTTGAGCGCTTTAAGGACTCCTGTCGGCCCCGCGCCAGCAATCTGCTGCCTTTCGCCCCTTTCGTGGCCACGGAAGGGGCACCCCCACACGTCCTGCCAGCCACGGGGCGCAGACAAACATCCAACGTGGTGGCGGACGTGGTAACCGCCGTGGTGGTGCCCAGGGACAACGGCATGGCCAGTCCACATCCACCCCTGCAGCATCTGCCTCAAAGCCCTCCTAGTCCGAGCTTTCAGGCCCACGAGACGCCAGTTCGGGGCAGGGTTCGCCATCACCTCCTCCACTGGCGCAACATCACATCAGACAGGTGGGTGCTGCAAATCGTCCGATGGGGCTATTCCCTCCCTTTCGAGCGACCCCTCCAGCCATGCCACCACAGTACCACCGCGTGTCAGGGGATCACTTGAGCCTTCTGCGAGAGGAAGTTTCGGCCCTCTTGGCCAAGGGGGCCATCGAGCGCGTTCCTGGGCCAGAAGTAGGATGTGGTTGTTACTCCCACTACTTTCTGGTTCCCAAGAAGGGCAAAGGGGGCCTATGCCCTATCTTGGACCTGCGGAACGTCAACAGCTTCCTCCGGAAGGGGAGGTTCAAGATGCTGACACTGGCTCAGGTCTTGGCTGCCCTGGACCCAGGAGACTGGATGGTAGCGTTGGACTTGCTGGATGCGTATTTCCACATCCCTGTCCTGCCGGCCCACCGGCGCTACATGCTGTTCACAGTAGGCCACGAGCACTTTCAATTTACCATGCTCCCCTTCGGCCTTACCAGCGCCCCATGGGTGTTCACGAAAGTGATGGCGGTGGTCGCAGCTCATCTGCGCAGGTTAGGGCTTTCAGTCTTCCCCTACCTAGACAACTGGTTGTTGAAGGCGGGCTACCCCCAGACAGTCGTCAGCCACCTCCAGACTACGGCCGACCTCCTGCACCTGCTGGGGTTCTCCATCAACGTGCCGAAGTCACACCTGTGACCCTCTCAGAAGCTCCTCTTCATCGGAGCGGTTCTAGACTCGGCGCAGTTTCCGGTTTATCCTCCCGAACAGCAGGTTTGGGATATTCAGGCTCTGATTCCGATCTTTCAGCCTTTATCCCGAGTCTCGGTCAGGTTGACGCTGCGGCTCCTGGGGCTGATGGCCTCCTGCATCCTTCTGGTGCATCACGCCAGGTGGCGGATGTGGGCTCTGCAGTGGGACCTAAAGTTTCAGTGGGCACAGCATCAGGGCAACCTGTCCGACCACGTCCTGATCTCAGAGGGCACTGCAAGACAGTTGCAGTGGTGACTCACGGACCGCGATTGGGTCAGCGGCAGATCCTTCTCCCTACCCCAACTAGAGCACGTGGTAGTGACGGATGCGTCCCTCCTGGGATGGGGGGGCCACATGGGAGAGGCAGAGATCAGAGGCCTCTGGTGTCCGTCGGAGTCCCGGCTCCATATCAACCTTCTGGAGCTGCGGGTGATCCGTCTTGCACTGAAGGCATTCCTTCCCTGTCTGGGGAAGTGTAGTGCAGGTGTTCATGGACAACACCACCGCCATGTGGTACTGCAACAAACAGGGCGGGGTGGGGCCGTGGACCCTTTGTCAGGAGGCTCTGCGTCTCTGGACATGGCTGGAACGCCAATGCATCACCCTGGTGGTTCAACACCTGGCAGGTTCCCTGAACGCCAGGGCGGACAAACTCAGCCGCCGGTGCATGATGGATCACGAATGGCGTCTGAAATCGGACGTGGTGCAAGGTCTCTTTCAGCAATGGGAGAGCCTTGGTTAGATCTATTCGCCACCGAAGAGAACTCGCAATGTCATCAGTTCTGTGCATTGGAATTTCCAAGGCGGCACTCGGTCGGCAACGCTTTACGTCGCAAATGGAGTTGCGTTCAGTTATACGCCTTTCCGCCTACACCACTTCTGCCCAGAGTGCTGAAGAAGATCAGGCGAGACCAGGCCCAAGTCATCATTGTGGCTCCGGACTGGGCACGAAGATACTGGTATCCCGAGCTACTCAGCATGTCAGTCGATTCCCCGATTCGTCTGCCTCTTCAGGAGGACCTTCTGTCGCAGCAGCAGGGGACGGTCCTCCATCCGAACCTGTCCAGTCTCCACCTACATGCGTGGAGATTGATCGGCGACAGTTGAGTCCATTTGACTTGCCTCCTGAAGTCTGTGATGTGATTCTGGCAGCCAGGCATCCCTCCACAAAATTGGTATACGCCTGCAGGTGGAACAAATTTGTGGCATGGTGCACAGCAAAGGCTGTGGATCCACTTTCCGCCCCCTTTCAGAGGTTCTCCTCTTCCTTCTTTCTCTTGCCCAGCAGGGCTCTCCTCTGGGCACTATTAAAGGCTATCTCTCTGCCATTTCAGCCTCCTTGAGGCTTCCTGATCAGCCTTCTCTTTTCAAGTCTCCGGTTGTAAATAGATTCGTGAAAGGCATCACACACATGTTCCATCCTGTTCCCTTTGTGATGCCTCAGTGGGACTTGAACCATGTTCTAACCTATTTGATGTGCGCTCCTTTCATGCTACTTCACAATTGCCCACTGTGAGAAGTTGACCTGATATATGATGTTCACTAGTTCTAGTGATCACCTTTTATCAGTCCAAACAACCCTTATGGTGATTGGTTGTAAGTCAATCTTATAGACCAGCTAGCCTAATGGTAGCATGGACAAATCATTCTTAGGCTAAACTCTTTTGGCATGTGAAGCCAGCTGTTTTACCACATATAACCCCTTGAATACCAGATGAAAGGACACCACACAGGTTGTTATGAAAATAAACAGTATATTTATTAATAACAAACACCTCTGAACTCTTTATGAGGTCAGAGGGCTAAGCACATAACAATCTCTTAAGAAAAATACGATGAGTCGCACAAATTACAATGGTGCCTTAGGGGCACGACAAACCATACACTAAGTAAATGGTATAAGGAAATCGATAGAGGAAATGGAGATGCCCAGAGGCTGTCGGATCGCTGGGACTACACTACTCTAACCTTAGGTAAGTAGCAGGAGGCCCACGGGACGCGTGTGCAGAGTGTGAACTCACACGCGAGATACGGAACAAACTCAATGGGCAGAACAAATTACGAAAAGGTAAGTAAAAGACAGTTACTACTAGTTATGACTAAAACGACTGGATACCTGGACCCTAGGAGAGTCAATCTACCTATGAGCACCGAAATGCTCTCGTTACCTCACCCACGGGCTGCGGGTGCATAGGTGTGAAAGTGTGTCGGGTTTCTGCGTTGAAGTCAATGGAGCCTTGAAGAAAGATGCTGCAGGCGACCAGGAGGAAGATGTCCGGTGCGATCCAAGGTTGGATCGAGGAAGAAGAGGACCTGAAAGCAGAGGGGACAGTGTTCAAAGTCACTAGCCAGTGACCAGTGTGGAGCAGGATGGAACCAGATGCTGTCGTCACGATCAGGTGAAGTATGGACGCTTGTCTCTGCAGCCACGTGGACCAGGAGGTGTCTTCGATGACCAGGATGGAGGCACGAGCTGTCCCACACAGGCTCTCGCTGTCGGCGGTGTCGGATCCGGATTTGGAGTCAACAGGCCGTGGCAAAGGCAACCCACGCGGTGAGTGGAAACGGCGTCTGGTGCGGACCAGGAGGGTCCGGGGTGCTCCTCTTTTGGAAGGGAGCAAGGGCCAGTCTGGAGCAACCAGACCAGCAGTGTAGATTTCGTGGATCGTCGTCTAGGAGGCCACTAGCCAGCCGGCAATTGACCAGACAACACGTCGAGCAGCAATCCAGCAAAAGGGCCCCTGGCAGGTCTCGTGGATGCTGGGGGGCTGGTCTTCGGTGCAGGAGCTGCTCGGGGCTGAGGCTTCTCAATCCGCAAAGCACTTACTTGAGGATGTCTCAGAAGTCGTCGCACCCACGGGTCTCAGCTGTGCTGCAGATGTGGGTAGAGGTCGGAGAGGTCTG
Organism: Lissotriton helveticus; assembly: GCF_964261635.1. Lineage (NCBI taxonomy): Eukaryota > Metazoa > Chordata > Amphibia > Caudata > Salamandridae > Lissotriton > Lissotriton helveticus. The sequence continues at coordinate 109,519,492 of NC_136067.1, forward strand.
GGAGTCCGGGTCTCGTCGGGCTCTGAAGTCTGGTTCCGGCAGGAAGGACGACAAAGAGAACCGCTAGGACGCTTGATGGTGCCTGCAGTTGCAGGGTGGACACTCCTTGCCCACAAGGGAGATTCTTTAGTCTTCTGTGGAGCAGAACGTCGAAGTCCAGAGTTTCTTCTTGTAGAGTAGTTCAGGATAAATCTAATTTGGAATGGGACCAGCTCCTACCTTTGTCCTGCTAAAGGGGGCTGTACTAGTGACTAGGTCCCTCCCATGGGTGGGACCAGGAAGGGGGGTGATTACACCCCCTATTCTTTGTCCGGTTTCGCGCCAGAGCTGGGGCTGGAGTGCCCCAGTAACTGGTTTGAACCGGGGTATACACAGGGACACCTTGTGTGCCCCAGGCATGTCTCATTCCTTTCAGCCCTCCCTACCTCAATACACAAAATCCTGTCGAGTGGTGCTAGCACCTCCCAAGGCAGGAAACCCTTTGTCCACACCTCCCTCGCTGGAAGGACTCCCAGCAGCAGGAGGTCAGACTTGTGTCTGTGGTGGCAGCATCCATTTTGGGATGCTGAGGCTCTTTTTAACTTTAACCGGGGTTCACAGTTACATACATGTCGTGCCCCTCTAAAAGGGTGGAATGCTACCCCCGTCACCAGAACTGGCAAGAGGGTAGTATTCCAATTCGTATGACACCTTACTCGACATGTTTTGATAATGCTATACCAAAGTTAGCAATAACCGCGAGGATTATAATACACTTTAGAGTACATGGTATAGCGTTATCATGGAACAGCTATAAGGACTTGGTTCCGCAAGCTGCAGACAGGCTCAGCTCGTGCTAGAGCACCATTTCACATAATTCTAAGCACTCTGCCTTCAGGATTGATAAGGCCTGCCATAGGAGTGACTGATAGGAGTATATGTGTCCATTTTGGGGTTAGATATAGGTATACTATATCTACTGCAAAGGGTGATTACACCACCTTGCCCCAGCTGTCTTAGCAGCCAGTTGTGTCAGTTTGGATGGCCAGCCAGGGGTGGCATAATACATGCTGCAGCCCCTGGTAGGCCCTGGGTACACCTATGCCCTGGGTACCTAAGGTACACTGTACAGGGGCTGATAAGGTGACCCAGCATCCAATTAGGTATGTACCTAAGGTACATGGAGTCCATTTTACAGAGAGAGCAATTAGCCTGGGACCCTGATTAGCAGGATCCCAGGCCAACTAAGCCGAAAACCAGCTAAACACTAGGTAAAAAATCTGGGGTAACCATAGTCAGGTATCCACCTTCCTACACCCACTTCGTCTTCTGACTCTTAAGACTGCATTCCTGGTTGCCATCGCCTCTGCCAAGAGAGTGAGTGAGCTCCAGGCTCTATCTTCTAAGCCTCCTTTCCTCTCTGTCCATCCGGACAAAGTTGTTTTGAGAACTCGTCCTTCTTTCCTGCCCAAGGTGGTTACAGCCTTTCATATCGGGCAGTCCATCATCTTGCCAACCTTCTTTCCGCCTCCGTATCCTTCGAAAGAGGAAGAGAGGCTCCACCGCATCCCTCGCCAATTCCAGGTGGACCACCAGGTCTTTGTTGGTTATGTGGGCGCGAAGAAGGGACGGGCGGTGCACAAGTGAACCATCTCGCAGTGGTTCGTGTTGTGCATCAAGATCTGTTACGCCATGGCGAAAAAGGAGCCTCCTATTGGGCTGAGCGCCCATTCCATTCGGGCAACGACGGCTACTACTGCCCTGGGCCGGGGGTCCCCTTGCAGGACATCTGTCCGGCAGCTATGTGGGCCTTGCTGCACACGTTTGCTAAGCACTACTGCCTGGACAGCCAAGTCCGGAGAGATGGCTTTTTCGGCCGTTCCGTTCTCCAGGACTTTCTGGTGTGATCTTGGTTCGCAGACCCACCACCGGGGTTGGCATTGCTGGGGTATCTATTCTAAGGTAAGGAATCTAACACTAACCTGTTTCTTTCAGATGCACAAGTTACTTACCTTCGTTAACAATATATCTATAAGAAACAGTAGTTAGTGTTAGATTCCTTACCGCCCCACCCATCCTCCCCGTTCTGCGAACCGATATCTAGGGCTAAGGACATCCCTTTCAGGGCCCTAGTTTTATGGCACCAGTGTCGGTTTCTATCATGGCTCTGCGTTCCTGGCGCGGAAAGCGATGTACAGAACTGACGTCAGGAATACAATAAACAAATTACCTCTGACACCATGGATACAAAACAATTCTTTTCCCAAACGATTTTTTAATTAGCATTGGGTTGTGTGTATCACAATTTTACTTCTTTTTACTTTTTTAGCAGTTGCAAAATGACACGGCCCATTAGCAGGACCCCGAATATGACCAAGAAAAAAAATCAAACTGTTTCTTCAGACACAATACAGTGTGCTCGTGAATTATATACAGTGCAGTATTCAATACTCAAATATTATGTACATTACAACAGTGAAACAAATATGTACATTAAATCAAAGGTACATGAACACCGAAAACTTCATGTTCGGAAGGGGGAGAAGTCCTATTGATTTTCACATATATCAAGGCAGTATATTGTATTAGACTGTCCTCAAAGTTATCTAACTTTGTGTTTGTCAGGTGAGAGGTCTGGGAAGATTATACTACTACCACGAAGTAAACACCATTCTTTTAAGAATTGTTTCGGTCCAATTAAGAACCTAATTTCCAATTCGGCTCGGCTGAGAACCTCTCTCCAAAGAGCCAACGCGTTTCGGCCTTCTTATTGGCACGTTTTTAGTGTGAAGGTCTTCGTCAGGGCGCGAGTGCAGCGTCTAAGTACTCGGACGTCATCCCGGCGATCACGACGCCGACGGCGGAAGCGGAGCCGCAGACGACGCCTAGCGACGCGCAGGGGTACTGCTGGTGAAAACTTTCCGGATCCAGCCCGACGCCTGGGAATTTTCTAAGGTAAGGAATCTAACACTAACTACTGTTGCTTACAGATATATCGTTACCGAAGGTAAGTAACTTGTGCATTTGTATGCCACATTTGGGAAGCGTGGGGGGACACCCTTGGGATCTTATAGTAGGAGACCTTCTCTACAGGCAGTAATTTTAACCACAGAGCTCCAACGAGACAGATACCTTCCACTACATGAGCAGGTTATTGGCCCGGGTCCTGCTTGTAATAATTGCACTATGGGGAAGCAGGACAAAACCCAATCCAAATTACAATTTGACTAAGTCCTCTCAACTGAGGGAGGATGGCACAGACACTGATCTGGGAGAACTGGGCGCCTCTGGTTCTGAGACGGTAGGGGACCTGGCAATATTCTGGAAGCCATGTAGCAGAGCCTATCTACTATAGATGGTAAAATAGACTGTCTTGCTTGCCACATGAATACTGTGTCAGAGAGGTTGGACAAGCACGCCGGGAGAATCAAAATGGTGGAGCGCAGAGTCTCAGAAATTGAAGATCAAAATGTGGAGTCTTCGGGCTCTCAAAAGCAGGTGGCAAAACTGGTGGAGTCACTACATGCTAAAGCCGAAGACCTAGAGACATACTGTAGGCGCAACAACTTACGTATAGTGTGCCTGCCGGAGTCCACCCCGACAGGGAACATGGAGCTATACATGGAAAATCTACTTGTCACACTCCTAAGCCACGATATCTTCTCCTCAATTTTTGTATTAGAGCAGGCACATCGCTCGCTAGCACCTAGACCCCCTCCTGTAGCTCCCCCCGCTTTAGAGCTCAGGACACGTACTCAAGAGGGTTCTCAATTGTCAAAGTACCCAGACTTTACCCTGCAGGTCCAGGAGGCGCGCAGGCGGTTTGCTCCCATCAAACGCAAGCTAAGAGAAATGAATATTGAATATGTCATGCTCTACCCGGCTCGCCTTAAATCACAGTTAATGGGAAGGTGAAAGTATACACGGACCCGGGCAACGCTCAACAGGCGCTTGGAGGCTACACCAAGGTGCAGGTTAATAAACAGGCAACAGACCACAGTGGCAGACTGTGAGAAGTTGGACTGGTATATGATGATCACTATTCTAGTGATCACCTTGCACCAGTCCAAACAACCCTTATGGTGATGGTTGTAAGTCAACCTTATAGACCAGCTATCCTAGTGGTAGCGTGGACAGAACAGTCTTAGGCTAAAAGACTCTTGAGGGCGTGTAAAGCCAGCTGTTTTACTATATGTAACCCCTTGAATATCAAATGAAAGAACACCACACAGGATATATATATAAAATATAAATGTATTTATTTACTAACACACTCCTCTGAACTGTTTATGAGATCAGAGGCCAAAGCACATAACAAGTTACTTAGTCAGAATACGTTAAGTTGCACAATTTACGGTTAGGCCCTAGGGGCGAAGCAAACCATATATTAAGAAAGTGGTATAAGTACCACGTCACGAGAAAAGGAAAGGCCTAGGGCCTAGGGAATCGCTGGGGATACACTATCTGAACAATAGTTTAGGAGTAGGAGGCCCACAGGCGGCGCGTGCAGTGTCTTTACACACACACGTGAGTCAATGCAAAGTCAATGGGAACTTAGAAGTTAGATTTAGAAGGATTTAGGACACTTCCGGTTTAGCTAGGAGGAAACAACTAAAGACTTAGACACTTGGATAGTCAATACCCTTGGGAGCACCGAAGTACTCGCGTTATCTCACCCACGGACGGCGGGTGCATAGGTGTGAAGATGTGTCGGGTTTCGTCGTTGAGTCCTATGGAGCCTCGAAGAAAGATGCTGCAGGAGGAAGATGTCCGGGTGGATCCAAGGGTGGATCGAGGATGAAGAGGACCTGAAAGCAGAGGGGACAGAGTCTGGGTCACTAGCCATTGACCGGGTGGAACCAGGAAGGAACCAGACGACGTCGAGGAGCAATCAGGTTATGTCTTGAAGCTTGTCTTGGCAGCCGACTTGGACCAGGAGGCGTCGACGACGACCCGGTGCTGGAGACGGACTGTCCCATGAAGGATCTCGCAGATGGAGGGGTCGACTTCTGGATTGGAGTCAACGAGCCTTGGAAAAGGCCACCCACGCAGGATACAAAAAGGCTTCTGGTGCAGACCAGCAAGGACTGAGGGGCTTCACCTTTTCAGGGAAGCAAGGGCCAGTCTGGAGTAACCAGACCAGCGATGTGATTCAAAAGGATTGTCGTCACAGAGGCTACTAGCCAACGGGCCAGCAACCGGACAACGCGTCGAGCAGAACACAAGCAGAAGGGCCCCACGCAGAACTCGTGGAGTGTGGAGGGCTGATCTTCGGTGCAGGTGGAGCTCGGGTTCGGGGTTTCTCAATCCCCAGTGCACAGCTTCGAGGGTGCCTCAGGAGCTGCACAGTTAGCAAGTTGCAGGCTTTTCAAGATGTCCGGTCCCACGTGTCTCGTCGCCTCCACGGATCTCAGCTATGCTGCAATCGTGAAGTGAGGGTCAGAGAGGTCTGGAAGTCTGGGTCTTGTCAGGCTCTGTGCTCGGGTTCCGGCGGGAACGTCGTCAAAGCAAGCCGTTGATTTTCTGGATGGTGCCTGGGTTCCCAGGGTGGTCACTCCTTGGCCACAAGGGAGATTCTTCAGTCTTCAGCTTCAGCAGAATGTCGTAGGTCCAGAGTTTTGTGTCAAGTTTCGATTCAGGATTAATCTAAAGACTCAGGACTCAGCTCCTACCTTTATACGACTAAAAGGGGCTGGATTACTTTCTAGGTCCCTCCTATGGGTGGGATCAGGAAGGGGGGTGGTTACACCCCCTCTCCTTTGTCCAGTTTCGCGCCAGAGCTGGGGCTGGAGTGCCCCAGCAACCGGTTTGAACTGGGGTATGCATGGAGCACCTAGTGTGCTTCAGGCAGTGTCTCATTCTATTCAGCCCTCCCTGTCCCAATACACAAAGTCCTGTCTGGGGTGGTGCTCGCACCCCTCCAGGCAGGAAACCTATTGTCCAAACCTCAGTGACTGGAAGGACTCCCAGCACCAGGAGGTCAGACTTGTGTCGGTGGCAGCAGCGTCCATTTTGTGACGCTGGGGCTCTGGTTAACTTTAACCGGGATAGTCAGCAACAACAGGTCTTCTCCCTCTAGAAGGGTGGAATGCTACCCCGTCGCCAGAATTGGTGAGGGGGTAGTATTCCAAAGCGTATGACACCTTACACGACATGTTTGGATAAAGCCAAACCAAAGTTAGCATTTAACCGCGAGGTTCATAATGCACTTAAGAGTATATGGTATGGCAATATCATAGAACAGCTATAAGGACATGGTTCCGAAAGCTGCAGACAGGCTCAGCTCATGCTAGAGCACCATCTCACACATAACCAAGCACTCTGCCTCCAGGATTGTTAAGGCCTGCCATAGGAGTGACTTATAGGTTACTGTGTGTCTATATATAAAGGTAGATATAGGAATACTACACCTAAGCAAGGGGTGATTACACGACCTTGCCCCAGCTAAGTGATCAGCCAGTTGTGTCTATTTGAGTAGCCAGCCAGGGGTGGCATAATACATGCTGCAGCCCCTGGTAGGCCTTGGTTACACCTATGCCCTGGGCACCTATGGTACACTTGTACAGGGGCTGATAAGGTAAACCAATTCCCAATTGTGGATGTACCTAGAGTACATGGTGTAAACTTAGAGAGAGTGCATCTGGGCTGTGGGTCTGATTAGCAGGCCCACAGCCACATCTAAGTCGAAAACCAGAGAAGCAAAAGTAGAAAGTGGGGGTGACCATAGGAAGCAGACCCTACTCTCCTACACAGACAACAACTCCTCGTGCCTGCTCAACCAAAATGACTGATGCACCCACAGGTGTGAGCCAGGTGTTCGGTCATTCACGACAACTGTGACAGGTTTGATTATGTTTAGTGTATGGCTGCCCTACACCATCGAATCGAAGTAAAGGGGGATATGATGTTTACAGATGGAAATATTTAGGGCTGATTGGTTATTGGGCGGCCGGGGAGGTTAAGTGGTGGAGTGCGAGTGATGACTACTCTTGGTTTCATATTATGTTGCTAGTGCCAGGCTGATCGTACGTCCGAGTATTACACTAGGCCACAACAAAATAGCTTCAGCCGTGGATGAACGAGATCAGCATGATAATAATTGTTGCAATGTTTGAGTTCACTACAGTTGGTTAGGCACTCACCACCCTAGAGTGTATTAGACGTTAGTAGAGGGGTTAAGGTTTTGAGGGAAGGGGTCATGTTGTCATGTCACATGTTAGGGGATGCGACGTGGGTGGGGGAGGAGGGGATTAAATATTTTGCATTGACTTGTAGCAGCAGCACGGACATTGTTGAGTGTTACTATTTAGGTAGCTATGTGATCAATGGCATTTTTCGGTTTGGATATGAGTGGGAGGCATGACCAGACAACTGCAGGGGGTGACCACATTATAAGCTTTTAAACCTGGAACGTTAGGGGGCTGAATGACAAGTGGAAGGTCCGCTAGGTGGTCTAATACTTGTTCAGACATCATATAGACGTAGTGGTGCTGCAGGAAACACATTTGGCGCCTACTACTGGGCTGTTGTCACAGAGAATGAAGGGAACTTGTGTGGCAACCGGCTTCACTACGCATACAAGAGGGGTTCTGATATGGGTCAGTCAGGGGGCTAATATTACACTACAATCTATGCACGCCAGAGAATAGAGAGTACACACACATTTATCGGTACATGACATACACACTCGTATAGGCTACTGGCTGGCATCCTGCGCCCTAATGCCCTTCGTAACAAAATGTGAACATCTGCCGCATACATACTCAGTCCACTCCCCATTAGACTGCAATTGAAAATAGAAGACCTCCAACCCAGGGTCTGAACGTGGCATTTTCCACAGTACTCCTTGCTAGATGAGGTATTTAAAGTGGAAGTATCAAAGGAGTTAGATATTTTCTTTGCCACTAATCTGAGGAGTGTCCCAAAGATGGTTACGATAAAGGGAAACATTAAAAGTCTTTATTAGAGGCGTGGTCATCTCGAAACACGCAGGGATGCTTTGCTCCATCAGAGGGAGACTTCAAAGTCTTGAGAGCGACGTGTAGTTACCGATTCCTCCTCTGAAGTGCTTGCTCAGATAAGGACTAGGATAGACTAATATAATACATACTCCACCACAAGAGTGTATGGGGAAGGAAAGAGGCCAGTACAACGCTGGTAGCTCTGACCCGGCCGCTTGAGGGTCAAACGAGGTGCTGGAGTTGTATAATGAGAACGGCACAGCACTATATGGAGCCGTGCAAATAGCGGAGAGATTTCCCACCTACTTTAGAGAGCTTTACACCTCGCGACCCTCTGACTCTGACGAAGAATATTTATCGTATATAGCTATGAAGTGGCTGACAAACACTCACAGGGAACATTTGATTGCGCCTTTGCGCCCACTGAGATAACTGCAGCGTTGAAAACGATGGCCAGTCACAAGGCCCCAGGGTCGGATGGGCTAACCGTAGCAATTTATAAAACCTATCAAGATCAACTTCTCCCTCATCTGGTTAATTGATTCGAGGAAATGGCGTCAGATGAGGTAATGCCCCCCAGCATGAGAGAGGCAACTTTGATCACCCTGTTAAAGAAGGATAAGCCCTAACACCAATGTTAATCATACAGACCGCTCTCGTTGCTAAATACTGATACCAAGATATTTGCTAAAATCCTCGCAAATCACCTTGCCCCCTTACTTCCTATGGTGGTAGCCCCTGAGCAATCCGGCTTTGTGCCCACCTTCTCGCTGACAAGTAACCTATGGACCCTGTTTGGCTTGATAGCCAGGATTTACACGGAGGCACGAGCCGCGACAATTTTTTGGGATGCCGAGAACGCATTTGACTCTGTTGAATGGTGCTTTTTGCGGGCTGTATTGAGATGAGTCGGTGTTGGTGAGATATTCATCAAACTAATGGATGTTCTCTACGAGAAACCTATAGCGCAAGTTCGTGTGAACGGGCTACTTTCAGAACCAATTCCCATCACAAGAGGTACAAGACAGGGGTGCCCTCTTTCTCCTCTGCTGTATGCGCTGACAGCGGAACCTCTGGCGTTCGCATTGCGCTTATATCCTGGGCATCGGGGACTTCGGTTCCCCCAGTATAATTGATAATTACAGCATATGCAGACCACACACTTCTATGTGTTGGTGAGCCCTCGCAGAGCCTCACACCAATCCTGCAGGAAGTGGAGCGGTTCGGACAACACTCTGGATTACTTACTTAAAGCATCTTTATTCGATTCACAGAATCATCAAAGCATCAAAAAAATATTAAGAACATTGTTAAAAAAGCGTATACAGTACATTGATCCTCATGTTGGTTACTATACAGTACATAAAACCAATTATTTACATTTAGCACCAATATGATGAGTTCCATGATTTACGTATTAATTGGAGTTAATCCATAGTGTTTCACCTGATCCCTAACACAGTCCCTGTTGAAGTTGCGTACACCATTGCATGGACATCGGAACAAAATCGCTATTTGGGGTTGCAGATAAACACCGACCCTGAGGTAGTGGTTCGCGAGATCTATGTAAAGGTGATACAGAAACTCCCGGAATGCATTGAAAAATGGATCCGTCTGCCGCTGTCTTTATTGGGGTGGGTTTCACTACTGAAGATGATCGTTCTCTTGTGTTTTCTTTTCCTGTTTGTCAATATACCTATATCTGATAGACTACTAGCCGCAGATTCCTTAACGTAGAATTATCCACAGGCGTGAGACTGGATCCGGAATTTTTTTTGTCATAGCATCTCCGCGTGCCGGGGAATGACACCACGTGACTCCGCCCTGACGTTGTCCGCGTATGTGACGTCAGCGAGGTCACATAAGTCCCACCCCGGTGTGCTGACATCAGTTGTCCTTCTTTTCCGTGTGCAATGCGGATCTGGATGGAAGTCCCTTGACCTGTTTTCAGGCCTTCTTATAACGCCTTTGCGTTGGTAACAGTGTGCAAATGCCTTCTGGTTTCAAGTCGTGTACTTCTTGCACATGTCGGATGTCGGCGACGGACCCTCACCCTATTTGATGTGGTGTTTAGGTGAGCACCATGATTCTACAGACTGCGACGCTTCTTGGCATCTCAAGCCGAAGTCCCGGCGGGAGCTCCGGGTTGAAATTGCTTTCAGCCCTCTTGTCTCGTCACAGCGTCTGCCCCCTACCTTGGAAGGGTCCTGAAGCCGTCGGTTCCGGCTGCGGTATCGTCCTTCACCGAGGCCCCACGGGCGTCGCCCACCTGCCGGTAAGTCCTGCAGCTTGTCACTGAGGTCTTGTCCTCATTCAGCAGAGGGCGCGGGTTCCTCTCGGGACGTGCACCCTCGCCCGTCGCCACCCTATCCGCCTTTTCCTGGCATTGGGGCGACTAGGGCCCAGATGAAGGCCTATGCTACGACTCTGCAGGCTTCTTTATGCCCTCCTCCTCTCCCTGAGACGTCCGTGGATCCCTCGCCAAGCACCGGGCCTTCCGCGGAATCGCCGGCGGATTTGCCTCTGGTGCCGACGAGTTCGGCTTCAGATTTTTGAGGTGTGGTGTTGTCGAGGTGCAGCCCTACGAGGTTCCCCTCTTTGATCCACTGCATCCCAGCCTCGCCGCAAATCCTCGGGGGGTTCCCTGTGGTGTCGCAGGAGGTCGCCGGGACTCACGGTTTGTCCCCGAGTCCCCCAAGGTCCTCTGGGCAGGCGGCTGTCTTACCGGAGGCCGAGCCGACGCCTTTCCGGCGCCAATGGTTTTCCTCCCCGGCGGCGCCGCGGGTGGAGGCCGGGACCCGGGGCGCCTCGACGCAGGCGGCTGCCTGGTCGGAGGTCGAGCCGGCGCCGTTTTGGCACCGCGCATTAGCCGCTCCAGCTCTGACCCCGCCCCTTTCTCCTATGAGAGGTGTGGCGCCGCAGCCAGGGTGACTGACGCTGGAATCTGGGGATCACGGTTCGATCCCCGGCGCCAGATTAGCCCAGCACCATGTGAGTCTGGGCAATAGCTTGCTTAATCTTGCCGACGGCCCCCAGCGCCTGGAGACCCTTACGGGTGATTGTTCGCGCTTTATAAATGTGGATTATTATTAATATTATTATGAGGCACGTGGTGCTGGAGGTCGACTCAGCACCCCTGGTGGCCGCTTCGGCACCGATCGAGGACACACCGCTGCCCATGGCGGACTTCACGGCGGCGTCGGGTAGTCGACTCTTCTCCGGATGTCCCTTCCTCTCCGGAGGTTTGTCATCTCCTTGCCTCCTCTTCACCGGAGAATGGACGCTGCATTATTGCTTTTTCCCCGGCAACTTCCAGGGCGGGCTCTACACCATCTCCGCAGCCACAGTCCCCAGACCCTCTCTTCCGCACCTCGCTGTTGGTTGCCCCGCAGGCTTCTCCGCCTTTTCCCGAGACCCCTCAGGCCCCTCACTTGTCCATGGGTCTTCCATCCTCCAGGGGCTAGCTCTTCCTTCAGCTGGGCTCAGGGATGGGCTGCTTAGTTTGCAGCCTTCGCCCACGGAAGAGTTGCTCTCTCCCCCGCGACGCACTACAGAGGCGAATGTAGCCTTTGTCCAGGACATTTCCACGGCCACTGGCATTTTGCAAATGGGCAACCCGGTCACTCCACTCCCTACGGACCATTTGTTGGAGGTTCTCCACCAGGGCTCTAGCGGAGGGGAGCTGCTTCTTCCATTTAAAGCTTCGCTCCTCAACTGTCTTCTGGGGGGCTACGGGAGATCCGGTGCCTCAGCTGCTCCTCCACTACCACTGTCCTACTCCTCACGATCTAGTCTGCCTTTTTTCCCACCCTTCTGCCCAGGGCCCTGTCCTGCAGACTGCTTTTCCTTCCTTGCCTTCAGTGCTGCTCCCTTTGTCACGGGAGGCCCGGTGGTTGGACTCCTGGGGTCATAACATCTTCGCTTCCACTAGTGCTGCTTTGCTCGTACTCAAAACACTTTGTGTGTTGGCCAGGGCTACCTCCGGCCTATGGGATTCCGCGGAGTCGCTTCTGTCTCGCACCTCACATGAAGGTGTCTGCGCTGATCTGCGGCACCATATGCTGGATTGTCGGGAGTTAGCTGCATTTATTCTCTGTTCGGCCTTGGATGTTTCTGATTCTCTTGTCCGCGCTATGTCAAGTTCTGTGGCTCTCCACTGCCCTGCTTGGCTGCGGGATAGCGTCTTTCCGGAGAATATTCAGGAGCGTCTTGTTGACCTGCCTTCTGATGGGATTCTTCGATTTAACACCCACATGGACTCCGCCATTCAACAACTCCTTGCGGGGCTCCGTCTTCCTCCCCCTCCGTAAGCTTCGGCTTGTAGGTCCTCAGGTGCCTTATGGGAGGCATTTATTCCACCTTTCTCTTTGGGCCTAGTGTTTCGGTTGGTCCGTCTGTGTGTTCTGTGTGGCTTGGAATGCCTTCAGGGCCTTTAAGTTGGCCCCTCTGTACTGTTGGCTGCTGGTACAGCCCTTTAGCTTTTGTGGTGGGTGTGTTTTTGGGCTGTTAGTGAAGCCATATAGGTCCTCAGGTTGGACCATCTGTGTATTTTTTGCCTGATTGGTAAGCCGCCTGTGGTGCTACCCACAGGTCCTTTATGTTCTTGACCTCTGCTGTGGCGTTTTTTCCCTAAGAGATGCTCCCATGTTTTGTTTTGGGACGTGTCATATCCTAGGTTGGGTACTTCTAGGCTATTGTATAGCTCTGTCCTAAGCTGAGCGGGTGGGGATACCTTCTCGGGTTCCTCGCCTTTCCTGGCATCACTGTATACCGCTTTGTGCGGTCTTTTTTCTTCCGTCTTAGCGCAGCTTGCGCTGCTCCAGGTTCCTTCCTGCTCAGGATCCAATGGTGTTTCTATCCTTCATCTACAGGGCTTGCCTGTCGTGCATTTTGTCCTTTGTTCCCACCTTGTTTTCCGATGTTTCGGCCTGGTCCTCTGCTGTGTGTTCCAGAGGGGCTAGGATATTCCTGGTGTTCTCCTGTGTTCTGGTTGACGGCTTTAGGTTTGTACTACATATTTTTCCTCTTTATCTTCTGGCCGATCCCACTTCTTTTCGTGGGTCGGGTTGTGCCACTGGGACGGTCCTTCTCTGTGGCTTGTTCTGGGGTTACCTTGCCTCTATCTTCGTCTTGCGCTTGGCTTGTTCTGGGCACACTACTTCATAGAATGTACCAGCTGCCTACTGCGCATGCATGGTTGGCCTCGGTGTGTACCCGTGTGCTCCCTTCCCTTGCTCTGCTGGAGCTTTGCGCAACTGTGTCTTCTTTCTCACGCATGCGCTTCTCGGCTGTGGGGCCATTCCAGCATTGTCCACTGCCTCGGGGCTGCTGTCAGTTTAGCTGTCCCCTTTGCTGTGTGTGTTCTCCGGAAGGAGGTTCTGCCTCTGTTTCCACCTTTTCTCCTTGGATTTTGTGGGTGGTTCTTTTCTTCCTTTGGTACTCTCTTGGTGCCGTCAGTCCCTCCGGGGTTTCTGGCGGACGCCCTTGCCCCTCGGGTAGGCTTGTGGTATTCTGGCCTTCCCATCTCCTTGTTCTTGCTTACTTCTGCTTGGTGTGGGCTGGGCCGTCCTCCCTGTCCCCATTACACATTCCCTGTTGGGGCCCTGTGTTCTTCCAAGCTGTTGAGGTTCTCTCGCAGACCCTCCTCCTTTCTGGGTATGGTTAGGGTATCTATTCTACATTAAGGTATCTGCGGCTAGTAGTCTCTATCAGATGTAAAAGTTACTTACCTTCGGTAACAATGTATCTGGTAGAGACAATTCTAGCCGCAGATTCCTTCACGGCCCGCCCTTCCTTCCCGTTCTGCGAGGACCTTCAGCTTGGTCCGAAACCTGGACCAACACCACCTCAGGACCGGACATCGCCATCGCCATCCCCCAAGGATACAAGATCTCCAGGAAGGACCGCCCCATCCACCCAGGAGGAGGAATCGCCATCGTCCACAAATCCAGCCTCCGCCTGAGCACACTCCCTGACGAGTCCACAGAACTGATGGAACACCTTCACTTCAAGATACTGGCCAGCCCCACCGCAGCCCTCCGAGGAACCCTCATCTACCGACCCCCTGGACCCCGCGGACCCTTCGCCAACTCCATCACGGACATTATCTCCCCGCAGGCCATCGCATCCACCACTTACACCCTGCTGGGAGACCTCAACGTCCACCTCGACAATCAACTGGACCCCAACACCACAACCCTCCTGGACAACCTCCACAACATTGGACTCCGCCAGATCGTGACCGAGCCCACGCACTCAGCAGGACACACCCTCGACCCCCTCTTCACTACAGGAAACTCCATCACCTTCAGCCACACCACCGAACTCCCATGGCCCGACCATCGTTGCGTCCACTTCACCTTCAGAACACCCACCATCCACAGACACCAGCACCTGCTTCCACAAAGAAACTGGACCAAAATCACCGATGACCAGATCACCTCCTCACTCAACAACTCCACCCCAACCATCGCAGAAAACGACGACCCCAACACCGCAGCCCGAACCCTGCATAGATGGATCTCGGTCAGCACCAACACCATAGCCCCCCTCAAGAAAAACAACAATACCCGTGCCAAGAAAGCCAGATGGTTTACCACCGAACTTCGAGAGTCCAGACACACATGCCGCCGCCTCGAAAAGGCCTGGAGAAACACCAAACCCACAGAAGCCCACAACAACTTCAGAGCCGCCACCAACGCCCACCATCAACTCATCAGAGAAACAAGGAAAAAAGCGATTGAAGACAGAATCTCCACCCACGCACACAACAGCAAGGAACTCTTCAGCATCATCAAGGAGTTCGCCCAACCCACCAGCGAGTCTACCGACATCCCTCCCTCACAAGACCTCTGCGACAAACTCAGCATCTTTTTCCACCACAAAATCAAGAGCATCTACGACAACTTCGACGAAGACAACCAACACACTGAACCCTCACCAACCACCCCCGACACCCGGAAACCAGCGATTGATGACTGGACAGCCCTCACCACCGAAGACACACTGAAGACAATGAAGTCAATCCACTCAGGGGCCCCCACGGACCCCTGCCCCCACCACATCTTCAACAGAGCCGCCAACACCATCGCACCCATGCTCCGCCAAACCATCAACCGCTCCCTGGCGACCGCCTCATTCCCCGACGACTGGAAACACGCCGAGGTCAACCCCCTCCTAAAGAAACCCTCAGCGGACCCCACCGACCTCAAAAACTACAGACCCATCTCCCTGCTCCCGTTCCCAGCGAAAGTCATCGAGAAAGCCATCAACAGCCAACTCGCCACATTCATTGAAGAACACAACATCCTTGACTCCTCCCAATCCGGCTTCAGAAAAAACCACAGTACGGAAACCGCCCTCCTCGCCGCAACAGACGACATCCGCACCTTACTGGACAAAGGAGAAACAGTAGCCCTCATCCTCCTCGACCTATCAGCGGCGTTCGACACAGTCTCCCACCGCACCCTAATACGCAGACTCTACGATGCAGGAATCCAGGACAAGGCCCTCGACTGGATCTGCTCCTTCCTCTCCAGCAGGATGCAGCGGCTCAACCTCCCCCCTTTCCTCTCGGACCCCACACCTATCACCTGCGGAGTCCCCCAGGGCTCCTCCCTCAGCCCGACGCTCTTCAACGTCTACATGGCTCCACTTGCCCCCATCGTCAGAACCTACGGACTCAACATCGTGTCATATGCAGACGACACCCAGCTCATCCTCTCCCTATCCAACGAGCCCAACACCGCCAGACGCAACTTTCGAGAAGGCATGGAAGCCGTCGCCAAATGGATGAAAAACAGCTGCCTACAACTAAACACCAACAAAACAGAAGTACTCATCATGGGCCCAAACCCCGACGCCTGGAGTGACACCTGGTGGCCCACCACCCTCGGAAACCCGCCAACCCCCACAGACCACGCACGCAACCTGGGAATCATCCTGGACTCCGAGCTCAAAATGGACCGCCAGATCAACTCTGTCTCATCTTCCTGCTTCCACACCCTCTGCCTCCTTCGTAAGACCTTCAAATGGATCCCCCTCGAACACCGAAAGACAGTCACTCACGCCCTGGTCACCAGCAGACTCGACTACGGCAACGCACTCTACGCCGGAATAAACAAAAACCTCATCCGCAAGCTACAGAACATCCAGAACGCCGCCGCAAGACTGGTCCTCAACCTGCCAAAACACTGCCACATCTCCCAGCACCTGCGCACATTCCACTGGCTCCCCGTCGAGGCGAGAATCACCTTTAAGATGCTCACCCATGCACACAAGGCCCTCCACGGCACCGGACCAGCATACCTGAACAGCCGACTCAAATTCCACGCACCCCAAAGGACCCTACGATCAGCCCAGCTTTCCTACGCTGTGGTCCCCCGCACCAGAAAGACCAGATGGGGAGGCCGCTCCTTCTCCTTCCTCGCGGCCAAAGCATGGAACGCCCTTCCGCTCCACCTCAGACAGACAACATCGCTCCCCATCTTCGCAAGAAACCTCAAAACCTGGCTCTTCGACAGACCCCCTCCTTGATGGAATGGAACCTGCACCCCCCCAACTCCCCCCCACCCCTAGCGCCTTGAGACCCTTACAGGTGAGTAGTCGCGCTTTAACAAACTCCTGATTGATTGATTGTCTTCTGCACTTGGCTCCCTCCGGGTGGCTTGTCTTCTGCAAGTGCCCTCTTCCACTTCCTCCCTAGCAGGGTGCTTTGTTCTGTTTATCTGTTCCACTCATTCCCTTCTAGTAATTGGATGGTAGGTTTATGTGTACTTCTGCATCCCTACACCCTGGTTATTCCAGTGTGGGGCCTACTTGTAATCTTCTCTCTTTTTCATTGCTTGGGGTTTCTGACTCCTCTGTGGTCCTCTGGGTTGGGATCTCTTGCCTGTGCCTCAGCCCCTTAGCTCTTTACAGGGGATACGACACTCCTTGATGGTGTTATCTTGGGGATACCTTGTCGTTACTTATCTGTTCCGGGCTGGTGGCTCCTTCACTGTTACACATTGTGGTTGCAGACTTTCTGTTGTCTGCCATGATGTTTTTCACATGTTTTTCTGCTTCCACGGAGGACATCGCCTTCGCTTTGCGGGGTTGCTACTCGGAGGGGTGCTCTGCTCTTTTCCTTCCATGACTTTCAGTGACACAGTGCCTGGCACTGTCCCTAATGGTGCTGTTCCTCACCATTTGCTTCTTCCCTTTCTGTTTCACTGATTTTTTCGCACACTGTTCCCATACTCTCACAGTTTTGTTTGTGATGGCTCCGCGTTGTGGTGTGGAAAAGTTCTCCGAAGAAAACTAATGTCAGCGCGCCGGGGTGGGACTTATGTGACTTTGCTGACGTCATGTATGCGGACAACGTCAGGGTGGAGTCACGTGGTGCCGTCCCCCGGCGCGCAGAGATGCTGTGTGAAAAGAATTCTGGATCCAGTCTCACGCCTGGGGATAATTCTACGTTAAGGAATCTGCGGCTAGAATCGTCTCTACCAAATACATCATTACCCAAGGTAAGTAACTTGTACTTTAATGCCGAAGTCCTTTTTTCGCACGCTGCGCTCTCTCTCAATCCGTCTCGCCTGGGCCAGGAAACAACTGCGTGCATGATGGGAGACACTGACCAAACCTTTCTCTGCAGGGAGGCATGGTGCCCCCGATTTCAAATTGTACTATTGCACCGCGTGACAGATGCACGCATTTCACTGGTTACATGGTGCCCCGAACAGTCCACACTTCTTTATTGAAAGAGCAGCGGTGGAGCCCCTGTCAATACCACAGTATTTTTTGGGGACACCATGCAGGCGCTATCATGTAATAGACCCAGTGGGGTGCACAAGGAGTCTACACTGGAAGGCCACTGGTATACAGGGACTCACCCTACTTTACTCCCCGAGACTGCCATTGTGCGGGTGGTTGCCAATGAAGGAGAGATAATTTGTTTTAGTTATGCATTCACTGGGCATTAACACAATGGGCGATTTCTTTCAAGAATGGACTTTCAGGCAGTGGGATACGCTGCAAACAGACAGCTTGGATGCCTCCATGCTTGCAAAATTCCACTCCTTCCATGCAAGGCCTGCACTTCGTGCAACTCTGGGGGAAGACATGTTAAAACATTCGGAATGTACCTCTTTAACGTATTTATTACATGCTCAAACCCCACAACACATGATATCAATATTGTATACGCTTACTAATGCGCAGACCGGCCCCCTAAACATGAAGACACACAAGGAATGACGCGCAGAATTACAGACAGATATCACAGACGAACAATGGACATATTGCTGAACCAGTAAACGAAGTCTATCTCACAAAATGGCAGACATCGCCTTATACATTTTAAGTTCTTGCAGAGAGTGTATCACACCCCAGCTCGCTTATACAAGTGCGGACGATAGATGCGCAAGGAGTGGGGCGACTGTGGCAAACTTCACACATCTTGCATAGGGCTGCCCTGGGATTCAGAGGTTTTGGGAGGAGATACATGCAGCGTTACAAGATATAGCCGGAGTAAGTCTGACCCTGACCCCCTTGGAGGCTCTGCAGGGCTACACCAGAGAGTTCCCTAAAGGTACATGCAAGTTAATGGCATTATGTTTTCTATTATTAAATCATTTTTATTGAAGGAGTGTCACACAATAAGCATACACAAAATATCAGCGATATTCCATGAAATAGCTGATGTAAAGCTGAAGACACTAGATAGAATACGTCTAAGCGGGCAACCACGAACTGAAACCAGTGCAGTGTCTAAGTGCGTACAACCCCCTCATTAGAGAAGTCAAGGAGAAAGGAAAGAAAAACAGAGTAAAGAAACACCCATGCCCAAACCCCCCTTACCCTCCTGTCCTACCCTCCCCTCCCTCTGGTCCTAGTCCACCATATTTGAGCCAAGTCCTTCCTGCTAGCTCTATTCTCCACCCTCCGTCTCAGAGAGACGTAACAATCTAAGGTACCGTGGGCAGGTGACCTCACGAAACTCTGAAGTTAGCAGAGACAAAAAGGGCTGCCATAGTTCCGCATATTTTGCTCCCTCCCCAGCTGCTGTTAGAGAGAGTTTTTCCATGCCAAGCACCATCCATAGACGATGGAGCCATCCATGCAGTGCGGGGACAAGCGCTGTCCGCCAGTGAGCTAGAATGTTCTGCAGCGCTGAGCCCAGCGCAATCGCAATCCAGCGGCCTCTACGGGAGCGCAGCGGATACATCAGGGGGTTCGGGAGCCCCAAAAGGACATATGATGGGAGACGGGGAATCTCTGTATCAAAGTGTGCGTCCACCTCATCGCGAACCTGTTTCCAATAACCCTGAAGGTGTGTACAATCCCAGAGCAAATACACCAAATTCCCCACTTGTCCACAGCCCCGCCAACACAATGCATCCCTAGTATGATCCATTTTGTGAAGACGTTCAGGGGTGTAGTACCAATATGTTACAATTTTTGTTAGAGTATCTGTAAGCCCCATATGGTAGGCGGAATGACGCGCTCTATAGTAAATACCTTCCCATTCTTTGCGGGTAAAAGTCCTGTCCAATTCCCTCTCCCAGCGAGCCCTGCTAGCACTGTAGACATATGTGTATTTATTCAGTAGCATCTTATAGAGGTCAGAGATGAATTTCTTATTTGTCTTACGTGTGATCAACCAATATTCATAGGGAATAAGCGGTCTGTCAGCCCCGGAGCAAACCTGCTCACTAAGAGCCCAATGTCGTGCCTGCATGTAGCGGAGTCTCTCCCCTTCCGACAGCCGAAATTCCTGGTGAAAATGAGAGAAGGTAATCACTGACTAGTAAAACATAAAGTAAACGTGGGTCTTAGAGAAGGTAACCCCATCAGCTGCATATAGGTGGTAAAGAAATCAGCATCCTGCTGTCTGCCAGCCCGCGAAGGCCACAGTGTCTAACCCCGGAGTAAAGTCCGGATTATCCAAGATAGGGGAAAGGGGTGGACGGGAAAGTGGTGAATTCATGGCTAATGTTAGTCTTGTCCCATACCTCTAAGGGGACCCTGGTGATATATGAGGCGTATTAATTGGGGGGTCTGTGGTGCTTGCGGAGGAAGGGGACTTCCTGTAAAGGTCTGCCTGCCACAGCCTGGTCTTGAAAAAGCCAGTGCTTTTCAGACTCTCATCTGCTCCACTCCACCAAGAGGCGGAGCTAAGTCGCCTGAAAATATGATGACAAGTCTGGGAGGCCAATCCCTCCATGTTCCGGCTGGAGCATCACTATTCGGAGTTTAAGGCGTGGCTTTCTCCCATTCCAAATAAATTGGGCCAATTTTGATTGCGTCTGTTTTATCCAACCCTTGGGAGGCCGTAGTGTGAAATAAATATAAGACCTGCGGAAGGATTGTCATTTTGTTTGCTGCGACCCTACCCAACCAGGATAAAGGATAGTGCTTCCACTGCCCCAATTCCTTCCGGATCTTAGCCCGTATCTGAGCATAATTGATGTCCACCGTGTCTCCCAAGGATGGGGCCAACCTGATCCCCAAGTAGGGAACCGCCTCTGTCGCCCAATGAATGGGAAACTCCTTAACCAGTAGCTCCCAGGTGTGCTTCTCCAGGGACAGATCTAGTGCTACAGATTTGCTCATGTTAACCTTAAATCCGGAAATCCGGCAGAATGAATCCAAGTCTGCGATACAGGCCGGTAGAGCGACCACGGGTTGCGATAACGATATCAAGACATCGTCAGCATACAGGCTGATCGTATGTACGTAGCCCCCAAATTTGATACCTGTAACTTCTGGATTGCGCCTCAGCTTCTGCGCTAACGGCTCCATATAGAGAGCAAAAAGGAGGAGCGATAGTGGGCATCCCTGCCTCGTTCCCCTCTCTATAGCAAACCGAGGGGAGGTGAAACCGTTAACTCGTACTGTCGCTGTCGGGAATCTATAACAGTTCAGTACATGAGTACGAAACTTCGGCCCCATACCTGCCTTCTCAAGGACCCTCGCCAAATAGGGCCAGTGGACCCTATCAAACGCCTTCTCAGCATCAATAGCTAGCATTATATATTCCCCAGCTGTCCGTGTAGCCTTCTCAATAAGATGCAGGTCCCTTTTTGTATTGTCCAAGGTCTGGCGTTCGGGAATAAAGCCGGCCTGATCCGGGTCAATCAGACCGTGGTCTAAGTCATGCCGCTAAAATCCCTGTATACAGTTTTAAATCAACGTTGAGAAGTGAAATAGGTTGGTACACCTTACATCGTGTTCAGTCCTTTCCCTGCTTTGGGATAACCGCAATTGTGGCCTCCAAGAGGTCACTCTGGATCGCTCCTGCCTCCGACAAGGAATTAAAAAGGGGCACCAGTAAGAGAACAATTTGCGCACAGAATGTTTTATAAAAACTCGCGGGAAACCCGCCAGGCCCCGGTGTTTTGGCCACCTTCAAGCAGGAGATGGCCGCTATGATCTCCTCCGGCCTGATAGCGCTCTCCAGGAGGTCTACCTGATCCTGCGAAAGTGTCGGGAGTGGAATGGAGTCCATTAAGACCTCCTCCTCCGCATCTCCCGTAGGTTCACCCGTGTAAAGGTCGGCATAAATATCTCTAAACGCTTCAGCTATGTCGTGATCTTCAGTGACATGCCTCCCATCTCCCCTAACTATCTCTCGCACTATCTGCCGCTGTCTAGTCTCCCTCAACTTGTGCGCCAGCAATCTCCCACATCTATCTTCACCTGTGTAGAAGGTGTGGCGCAAACTCAAGGCTGCAAACTCCGCTTTATCCTGGTCTAACGCCACTAGTTGTTGCCGTACTGCCTTCAGCTGCCGCCAAACCCTGGGCGCCCCGTCCTCTGGTGCATTTGCTCTGGTTCCTTCACCTGCTGAGTAAGGTCATCCCGCTTGCGCTGCCTCTCTACATTATCCGCAGCCGAGATAGTTATAAATTCACCTCTAAGGACCGCCTTCAGAGCTGCCCACTGTGTCGCAAGCGTGGTATCTGTGTTGCTATTATGGGAGAGATAGTCTGTGAAGGCGCGCTGTATTCGTGAGATTACATCTTTCCGGTGCAGTAATGGCTCTCTAAAGCGCCATGTCCGCCGAGCGTGCCGGAGAGGGGGAAGAGCAAGGCTAACAGTTACCGGGGCATGGTCAGATAAGGAGGCGACTCCAATCTCCACCTTTGTGGCTAAGGCTTGTGTAGGCATCGTAGCAAGCAGGTAATCTAGGCAAGCATATGTTTTGTGTGCATGTGAAAAATATGAATATTCTCGCTCCCGTGGGTGAAGACTACGCCAAAGATCCCTAAAGCCCAACTCATGCAGCCGGGCTAGATCCTTGGCCGATAACGCTCCTGCTTGTGTGGTACGCTGGCAGGACCTGTCCAGAACATTATCAAAAACGAGGTTAAGGTCGCCCCCTAGCAATATATGGCGGTCCGATGTAGAGGTAGCCTCTATAAGCATCGTGTGAAAAAACCTCTCTTGCCCTTCATTCGGTGCATAAACCGAGCCAATAGCAAACAAAGTAAAGCCTAAAGAAAATCTATAGAGTGAGCAACGTTCCCTTGATCTCCGCTAACTTATCCAGGAACTGACCCTTAAATCTCTGGGACACAAGTATAGCCACCCCCCGCTGTCTTGGTGGAACTAGAGGAGAAAAACTGTAGGGGAAACTTCCTAGAACGAAGACACTGACAGTCTCGCTGTAAGAGATGCATCTCCTGCAGTAGGCATATGTCAGCATGGGTTTGATCCAAACATAGTAAGACAGCCCTACGTTTGACTGGGTTATTCAGCCCCCTCACATTAAGTTTGAGTATTTTCAGTTCCGATACTGGCATCTAGTCACTTTGTGTTTGGGTAGCCATTGAAGCATACTGACCAGTGAAAGGCCGTACGCCCCCTCCTGTACCAGATCCCCCCACGCGGCGGGCTCGGGTGCTCAGAACCTGCCTAGGCTCTTGGTGGACCAAGGACCGTAGAATCCCTCCCTCCCCCAGTCCCTCCAAACCCCAAATAAAGAGAAAAACAGTACTTTCGAACAGTGTGTACATCATCCGTAGATGCTGGGTAATACAGCTATTCGGGTAACTCGAGCAGTCCCAACATACCCCCTCCCACCGACGGCCATTGCCAAAAAATAAAGTGTGGGCATTGCAGGTTATGCAATCGCAAATGTCAGTCACATTGAGACGAAGCCAGTTCTGTCGCCACTGTTTCCACCGCGGCCCGTTGGCACTCCTCGATCACCGCCGCAGGGGCCCTTTTCGCCTGTCGCCTCTGCCTCTGCTGGCGCCATTGCGGTCTGGAGTCATCCCCGTCCGTTGCCCGGTCGGGCTCTTCCTTGTCCTCCGTCGGCATGTCGATGCCCAGAAGCCTACACGCCTCCGTCAGGGACCGTAGCTTATAGACTTTATTGTCCCATTTAAACACTAATCGAAACGGGTGACCCCAGCTGTATGGGATATTGCGTTGCTGTAGGGGCCGGTGAGTGGCCTTCGAAGGTAAGGGCATTCAAATGACGTGCCTTTTGAAGGATCTCCTCTTTTGTGCGGAAGTCTTGTACACAAACTAATATATCAGGAGGTGGAGCGGAGGCAAGGCACAGTGCGGGGGGCCCACCTGGTGTGCCCTGTCGATGCGAAGCTCCGCGTCAGAGGGGCGCCTCAGCATGTGAATAAACAGTTCTCGGGCAAAACGGAAGAGATCTTTAGTGTCCTCGATCACTTTCACTCTCCTAATCCTAATGTTGTGACGTCAGGAACGATTTTCTAAATCCTCCAGGTGTGTCTGAAGGTCCACTTGCTGATCGTGGATACAAATTATTTCCTGCTGTAGTGCCTCCACTTCCGCATCCCGCCCCTCACACTTGCCCTCAAGGTCCGCCACCCGTTCCCCGATGGCATTCATATCCCGTCGGACCTCCTTAATCTCCTCCTTGAGTTCCCGCTTCAAGGTGTATATTGAACAGAAGTGCAATATTAAAATTACTAGAAGTACTCCCAGCCCTGTGGCACATTAAATCTAGAGACCTGGAAAGAATAGAGTTCAAACCCCATCCGAACCGATTGGGGTCTGAAATCACAATAGCAACCTGGGTAGATCACTTCACTTCAGAACAGATTTTGCGGCACCGAGAATCCTTTGCAACATGGGGCATTGAGCTAAAGAAGGTGGTTACCCCGCTACACAAGCCCACTAAAGCAGTCCAATCAAACCATGGGGGTATTGAAAGGAGCAAAAGGGCCTGACTATCTTAGCATAACCAAAGGCGATGACTAAACCACAAGGCAAATTACCATCATAATACCTCAGCCCCAAGTACCTAATCTAATGATAACCCACAGGCAAGACCCTTGAACTTGAAACACAGAGCAGCTTGAACCAAAGCAGCTGCAAGATCTGCTACTGGAACGTCAATGGTTTGAGCTCCAAACTCAACGATGCTGGCTTTGTTGAATTTCTCCTAAAGCACGATATTCTCCTACTTTAGGAAACCTGGCAGTCAACAAATTGCCCAATTGTAGGCTACAAAGAAGATTTCAACCCAGCCATAAAAGAATCAAAATACGGCTTATCGATTTACATCTCGACTGACATCCTTTGGGAATACGATGAAATTGATTTAAACTGGCCCTGGATGCAATGCATCAAACTCAGCGTTTCATCTTCCACTATCTTGCTAAATCCGAACACCTACATTCATCCAGCCCACAAGCATAAGGAAAAAAAATCCAGCTATTGGCTGCACTTAGAACTTTAAAATTGCCCTATCCACACGCTAACATAATTTCGTCGGGGTACTTTAATATGCATTTATTACAAGGCCAAGAAAAATAACTAGCAGGTCACATACAGGTACGGCAGGGAAACAGAACAAGACGGAACACGCTGGGCAAGAGATGTGCCGCATTGCTGGAAGAACAATCACTGTTCACACTAAATGGGCGAGGCCCCTTGGATAGTCCAGCAACCTTTACTAGAATAACAGACAAAACTGATGCAACTATCGATTTTACTTTGGCGGACCCAGGTCTGTTCCCCTAATCAAAAAATAAAGGAAAGAGCAGAAAGCGACCATTACGCTCAAACACTTACACAAACTAACATTCAAGAAAGGACTCTGGAAGCCAAGGCTCTCACATTACCAGCCCATCCTGACAATTTAAAACGACTTATATGGAACAAAATCATAGAGGCTTGCTCCACCCTTCTGGCTCCAACCAATGCAAAGCCATTCAGGATAGAGGCCTTGGAGGCCTTCATCATCAATTTAAACACAAAATGTTCTTATTGTACCCCGAGTCATAAAGTATCCGGGAGCACTGGTGCAGCCTGGTACACATATAAACGAAGGATACAAATAAATAAAAGTAAATAAACACCTAAGGACGCTGTTTTGAACGCTGTTTGAACCCTGAGCCCCCGCTAAGGACGCGGAACGCGAGTGCCTACCTCGCAAACGCTGCAAAAGAACCTGTTGGAAGCCCGGAGTCTGTTGGTCTCGGTACCCCTCCCGCCGCCGCACTTTCTATCCTGAAGCGGTAGTGAAGCGGAGGGGGCCACAGGACTACATTTCCCGGCCTGCCCCGCAGCGGAAGACGGGGCAGACTTCGCGCCAGGCGGCGCATAAGAGCGCGTCACCCCGGTGGAGCGGGTGACGCTGTTTTGAACGCTGTTTGAACCCTGAGCCCCCGCTAAGGACGCGGAACGCGAGTGCCTACCTCGCAAACGCTGCAAAAGAACCTGTTGGAAGCCCGGAGTCTGTTGGTCTCGGTACCCCTCCCGCCGCCGCACTTTCTATCCTGAAGCGGTAGTGAAGCGGAGGGGGCCACAGGACTACATTTCCCGGCCTGCCCCGCAGCGGAAGACGGGGCAGACTTCGCGCCAGGCGGCGCATAAGAGCGCGTCACCCCGGTGGAGCGGGTGACGCTGTTTTGAACGCTGTTTGAACCCTGAGCCCCCGCTAAGGACGCGGAACGCGAGTGCCTACCTCGCTAACGCTGCAAAAGAACCTGTTGGAAGCCCGGAGTCTGTTGGTCTCGGTACCCCTCCCGCCGCCGCACTTTCTATCCTGAAGCGGTAGTGAAGCGGAGGGGGCCACAGGACTACATTTCCCGGCCTGCCCCGCAGCGGAAGACGGGGCAGACTTCGCGCCAGGCGGCGCATAAGAGCGCGTCACCCCGGTGGAGCGGGTGACGCTTTTTTGAACGCTGTTTGAACCCTGAGCCCCCGCTAAGGACGCGGAACGTGAGTGCCTACCTCGCAAACGCTGCAAAAGAACCTGTTGGAAGCCCGGAGTCTGTTGGTCTCGGTACCCCTCCCGCCGCCGCACTTTCTATCCTGAAGCGGTAGTGAAGCGGAGGGGGCCACAGGACTACATTTCCCGGCCTGCCCCGCAGCGGAAGACGGGGCAGACTTCGCGCCAGGCGGCGCATAAGAGCGCGTCACCCCCGCGTCGCGGGAGCGCGCGGGAGCGCCCGGGGCTAAGCCCGGGCAAAGGGCGGGCCCTCTGTGGCCCTCAGTGGCCGAGGTAGGCCGGGCTGGGCCCTGGTATTTTCATTTTATATTTTTGTTATAGCTTAGTATTGTTCTTATCTGCATGATAACACGCAGATTCATTACTGACATACAGTACGTTACCTGCTTGTGTGAGCAACGCCTTCTCGCCCTGTGATTTCATATATTATTAATTGGGTTATTTATTTGGGACTGTGAATCCTGCTGTAGGGCTAGTCTTTTGTCTGGTATTATGGAGGCAAAAAAACTACGCTCTGGAAAAGTTTTAGTAGAGAAATCTTGTATAAATCCGGGATCTATTATCTTGAGGAAAAAGCACGAAAATAGTGCACTCTTGAAAGGTCAGATGCAGCTGGTACAAATTTGGGAAAAAAGCATGAACAAATCCCTAGAAGTTTCTATAAAAACTGATATAGACACATTACCACAATTGGAACTGCAATCTAATATGGAGAAAAATTATCAGTCAAACTCTATGCCGGATATAAATATACCTTTTCAGAGTCAGCCAGATGAAGTAATTCTCCCATCGCATACAGTAAATGGAGTTGTCTCTGATCCCCTGTTAATAAAATCGCAAGCATCTTATCATAACACTTCCAAGGGAAATGACAACATGGAGGAAGTCATGGGTGATACTTCCATTGCTACTAGCATCGATTTGGAACTCTGTGGTCGATATGTGGACAAGAGATCTTTGACTCATTTTGCGGATAGTAAAACACCAGCTGGAGAAACGCCTTCGGGATTGCTACTATATAGCAGCACTCCCTCTATCAAATCTAATGATAACCTCTCAATGCAGAGTGATTTGAAATCTCCACAATTTAATCTATCGGGGATTTGTGCATTTACTTCATCTAGCTACCCAAAAAATGAGAAACCTATCTCTGAGTCACTCATAGCACTTGAGCAAATTTTGTCCTCTATATTACTTTTACTTGGTAAATTTGCTGTGAGTTCGGACTGTATTTTGTCTTCAGTTACTGAGATATTGCAGGTATTGCTGACTAAAAATGTTGAGAATGTGACTACTCCTGCTATTGATCCTATTGTTCCTGTAGCCCAAAAAGTTGTTGATAACACTAATGTTGTGGGGGGAAATGCACCTTTGGGATTGTCCATAAAGGTTGATATTCATAAGCCCCTTAAGCCATCTACCTCATCTTCCTTTTCACAGAGAAAAGATTCAGTGCTGATTGGGAAGGAAGATAGTGTGGTAGAAGTGTCACAAACGGTGGGTAATGAACTCTTTCCCATCTTTATCCAGGACAAAAAAGAACCAGAGGGATCTTTGACGATTATCAGAACCTCAAAAGTAAAAACTAGAGGGAATAACAGGAAGCAGTTACGTAAATACAAAAAGAAAAGACCAAGGCGTATCATTTTTCAAAAACATATAATATCTGAAGTGCCTGAAACTATCGAAAGTGGACATAATTCACTATCGGAAATCTCCGTTAAAGAGGGAGCTGAAAGTATTACTAACGATGTATGTGTGGGTACCCCGGCTGAACCACCAATGAGGGGAGTAGCTCCAAATCTCGTGATAAATGTCCCTGATCCTTTACCTTTAACTACTGAAGATCCTATAATCACGCCGATAGTAACAAGGGTATTTAATCTATCTGCACCCATTTTTCGGCCACAATCTGAAGAAGTTAGGAGTTCAATTATTCAGCCAGTAAAAAATCCTATTTTAAGTGTGGATACTTTGTCATTGGATTTTCTCCCATTATTTGAGTCAGACTTGAAACTGAACAGATCTTGGTTGCTTAACTGCTTTAAAGATATAGAAAGTTTAAAACTTATTTTATCTAATGACATTGATTTAGTTCTCCCAATAAGATCTATAAATGGGCAACTAACAAGGGTAAAGTTTTACTCTAAAATAATTGCTAATCTTGTTCTTCAACAAGCGGAAGTTTTTCAATGTAGAGGAATTGATGTGTTACCTTATGTTAATAGTAATCTGTGCATTTCTTCTAGTGTAAGAAATGCAAAATTGGCTTCTGGGCAGGATGATTACTCTACCTGCAATAAAGACCTAAAAATTTGGGTCTCCAGAGGTAAACA
Organism: Lissotriton helveticus; assembly: GCF_964261635.1. Classification (NCBI taxonomy): domain Eukaryota; kingdom Metazoa; phylum Chordata; class Amphibia; order Caudata; family Salamandridae; genus Lissotriton; species Lissotriton helveticus. The sequence continues at coordinate 109,547,976 of NC_136067.1, forward strand.
AATGGTTTCTCAGGTACTTCCATTACCTGTTAGCACAGATATTCCTTTAACAGAAGACAATCAGATGTGGAACTGGTTACCAGGGGTTTTATCAAACGCTACAGCGAATAATCCACGACTATTTTCACATCTTTAACACTCACTTAAAAATTGTCTCCTGGAATGCCGCTGGTTTGTACAATTGCCCAGAGAAATTTTATTTTTTGGTTTCTTTAAAAGCAGATGTGATATGTATACAGGAAACATGGTGTAAAACTCTTCCATATGGAGGGAAAGATTATTTCGTCCTGGAGGCCCCTGCGATTCCCTCTAAAAAAGGCCACGCAAAAGGTGGAATTGCCTGTTTGTTATCTAATTCTTTACAATGGCAATTCTCCCATTACATGGACAATAGCAATCTTTTCCAATCCATAACCATTACTAATTTAGCCTCAGCAGGCAAACGGTCTTCGTTCATAATTTTAAATGCTTATATGCTTAGCGTGGCTCAGTGGATAGAGGCGGCAGACCCGGAAGCTGAGATCAGCCGTGGACCAGGGTTCGATTCCCCGCCTCGGCGGGTCTCGGGCACAAAAATTCCACGGACTCGACAATTCTCACTCCGGTGCCTACTCGACTCACGGGGTCACACTCTGCGACTCTGGGCAATAGCTTGCTTAATCTCCACTACGGCCCCTCGCGGCGGGATGCCTGGCTTTCACCTTGTGAATACCCTGCCGGGGTATCTCACAGGGGAATACCAGGACGGGTTCCCTAAGCAAGCGCCTTGAGACCCCTGGGTGATTCGTGCGCTATATAAATCGAAATACATTTACATTTACATTTACATATTCCACCTGAAGATAATTTTATTACAGTACTAAAGCGTATGTTTTCCTATGTTAAACAATTATTAGAGGTGGATCACCCCCCTTATATACTATTGGTAGGGGACCTAAATTGTAAAGTGTCTAATTCCTCTTTAGACATGTTTAGAAATAAATCTAAGGAAGAAGCATTTAATATACCTCAAGCACTCCTGCCAACTAAAATAAAAACTAATAAAAGAGGTAAGATTCTCCTCGAGGAACTCAGTTACCTAGAGGGACTTATCATAAATGGCAGGAGGCCTTCTGATACTCCCGCTAACTATACACATGGATCCGTTAGGGGTGAATCTATTTTGGATTACGCAATAACAGATTATGATACGTTCTCTGTCTTTAAAGATATGGTGATCTCTCACTCTCCCCTGAGTGACCATAAAATTATTAATATAACTGTCTCATTAATTCCCCCTGAAACTAATTCCTGGTCCTTAAAGAATAGAGGCCTCTCTATTAAGTGTAATTCAGGTAGATGTTATTGGGGATCAACCAATATGAAGGATGTTCAAAATATTCTTGTCCAAACGCTACTGGAACTTGATCACTGGCAAGGTATGGAATTCCTTCATCTCGAAAATCTCCTAAAAAAAGTCACCGCGATGGCTAGGAATACAGGAAATCCTAAAAAGACATATTTCCTTCCTAGCCCATTACTAATATTAAATAAGGAGATAAATAAACTTGTCAGGAAACAATATCTTAATAGATCTGGGGAAAATGAGTATCAGTTAGCCGTATTAAAAAGAAGGAGGGTAAGACTGAGATCCAAGATAAAAAGAGAAAAAGAAGATTCCCTATGGATCAAGTTAAGAGAGGCCTCGACCTTTAATAAATCTAGAGACTTTTGGTCCATAATAAGGAAAGGAAGTGGCTCAATAACAACTCCCACTCCAATCGCTATTCCAGAAGATGTCTGGACTCTATTTGTGACCACCCTATATGCACCCAATGGTGCAGGGGGGGATACATGGGATCCAGGCCTAAATAGCGACCATAAAATGGAACTTCCTACTGAAAAATCCATAGCTACCGTGATAAAGAGTATGCGCTCTTCCGGAGCAATGGGTCCTGACGAATTGCCCATGTGTATAATTAAGCAAGATGTTACCATCTGGAGTAGGATACTTCTTCCAGTATTTCAAGCATGTTTTAAATCACGAACAGTCCCCGATTCTTGGAGGGGAAGCATATTAATACCTATATTCAAAAAGGGTGATCGGGATAAGCCTTCTAACTATCGTCTAATAGCTTTATTGGACTCTATAGGAAAAATCTTCGCTAAACTTCTTTTAATGTTAATAACGGAATGGGCAGACTTAAATAGTATTTTACCTATGGAGCAGACAGGATTTCGAAAAGAGCATGGAACTTTAGATAATTTGACACTTTTACATGTGATCATGGATAAATATGCTTGTGTTCGAGGTGGTGGCGTATACGTAGCATTTATAGATTTCTCCACGGCGTTTGACAAGGTGGATCGCCCAACGCTGTGGAGAAAGCTGGCTGCATTGGGTATGCCTGGATATTTACTAGAACTAGTTAAGTCTCTACACTCGAACACATGGTGTAAGGTGCTACAAGGTGGAGAGAGGGGTCTCTCTCAATCTATCCCCTCTCTGAATGGATTGAAACAAGGGTGTATATTGGCGCCCATATTGTTTTCTTTGTATATGGCTGACTTACCATCTTCCATTGCAGTCTGTGAGGGATTAGCCCCGTCAATTGGAGGGTCAGCCATATCGATTCTAATGTATGCGGACGATATTCTTGTTCTAGATTTGACCCCGAAGGGTCTATCCAATCGTCTACATGCATTGAATACATTTGCTGAAGCACACTATATGAAAATTAATAGTTCTAAAAGTAAAATCATGTGCATCTTTGGTAAGAAGAAATGCAGGTCTGTTAGTTATAATTGGACTATTAGCGGACAAAAACTTGAGGTGGTCAAAACCTATACGTTTTTAGGTAAAATAATATCTGCTAATCTTAGTGAGAAGCCCCACATTGAACATAACTCACGTAAAGCGTTGACCCATGGTATGGGGCTATGTTCTCTGTATAATGCTACCGGGAAGAGGCATTTCTCCCTTTGTCTGGATGTATTTAGAGCAAAAATTCGTGCAACTCTACTATATGGAATTGAATTAGTGGAGTTGAAACATTGGGGTTTTATGCAAAAAATGGAAGGAAAGGTACTAAGAAAAATCTCTTCTCTTAACACAGCTTATTCTACATCCTCATTCAGGCTGGAATTCGGACTTCGAAGTTGCTGGGCTCAGGGGTTGGTTGCCCTCGTAAGATGGGTAGCCTGTTTGGCCAGAGGTAAACCGGGTTCCCTAAGAGAAATTATTAAAAAGGAACTCTTGGGCAACTTTAACGAGTTCTCACAGTTGGTAAAAAACTTTAGAAAAGCGGTATCGCTACTCGAACTGGATGAAAGTACGTTATTTTTACTTTCACCATCTGAGCTAAAGCTTAAACTAAAACGTACATCTTGGGAACTCAGTTTTAAGTCGGATATGCTTGCCCAACCAATACAAAAAGAAAGGGAAGCCCTGGTAAAAACATATACCCCGAAATTAGCCCAACAATATCTTATTTGGAATAATCCACATAGTGTCCGTAGATTATGGTTCCTTTTAAGACATAACTTGCTTCCACTTAATATACTTTTAGCAAAATGGTATGGGGTATCTCCTTTATGCAATTTCTGTAATAATGCTGAACAGGATTGTAATCACGTTTTGCTTATTTGTCCTGTATTACGCCCATTGCGCCATAAATGGTTAAAACCAATTTGTTTACAACTGGGAATTGTAAATGTAAAAATGTTCTTCCATGCACTTTATTGCCCCCCAAATGAAATGTTTTGTTCCAGAATTTTTAAATTTTTTAAAGGGATTTTAGATATTTATTAATGAAGTACAGGGCGATGTTGATGATTGCTTTACTCGCAAATAAGTAGTGTTTTCTTTTTGCTTCATGTCGGTATTCATTTATCATTTGTATGTATAATTGTGTGCATAATTTTATTGTGGCCCTCAATGAGAGCCAAAACAATAAACAATAAACTATGGAAAAAGAAAAAAAAAAACCTAAGATCAATGTGCTTCCAGGGCTTATGACCAACTCAGTACGCCCTTCGAACAGCAAAAATTAAAAGAGACCTCAAAAAGGAAATCAGGGTAGCAAAGCGCACATATAATGAGCAAATTTACTCCATGTCAGCCAGCAAAGAAACTCAAAACCTTTCTGGGGGAATATGAACATCTTACTAAATGGTAAAAACCGACACTTTAACTCAGATATAACCGAACAAACCTGCAGTGCCCACATAGACACCACATATAACAAGATGTCTCACTCCAGTGCAGCAATCATCAACAAAACATCTAAAGTGACCCAGCCGGCCTCCATCCAGAGAACGAGTCCCAAGGCTCCATTGCTCAAAAACAAATCGAAAACAGATATCAAAATCTGCCTACCAACAACAAAGTCCCAAGATTATCACTCAGAAGATAATTTGCAGCTGAGAGCACATGCAACAACAAGGATTGACCCAACGGAGTATCATCCACAGATCACAAGAAAGCAGGTTTGCCTTAAAACAACAAAGATCTGATGGGGCCCTGGGGCCAAATGGATTGCCCAATGCCTTATTCAAAATAGATCCAGCTTTTTGTTCCACCCACCTAACCCCCCTGTTCACTTATGCCTTGGAGACATGTACCATCCTAGACTCATGGCAAGGAAGTATCCTACAACCGATATACAAAACAGGGGTGTGTTCAGGACTCAACCAACTATAGACTAATGGCGTTTATCGATGTCGAGGCCAAGATATACGCTTCAAACCTGTTGACAGACCTGGAGGATTGGGTGAACAGCATTAACGTAATCCCTAAAACACAAACAGGATTCCATGCAGAGATGAGCTCCCTAATCAATCTATCAGCAGTCACGTTCCTGGCCAACCAAGCCATCACTAAATCAAGCTTCCTGCAGGAGTGCTTTCTTAAAGCCGCTTTTGATAAGGCTCCCAGAACCAAGCTATGGGTAAAAATCAAATCTTAGTGAGCTCCTGCAAAATTGCTTGAAGCGATCAACAGTCTCTACTCAAGAACGTGGGCCCAAATAAAATTGACCAGCATTGTGTTAGGCCAATCGGTACTTATTGAGAATAATTCATTGTGGAATGATGTCTAATGGTTTAGTAGCCTATTATCAAATTTATAAATGTGATTCTAAATGTTCCTCTTTTTGATACTGTAGAATTGAATTTTTGTTTTTGTTAAGACTCTTTCCCAACCCCCCCTTTTTTCTTTTCTTCTTCAAACAACATATTCTTGTTGGTTAAAAAACTGTATATATGAGTATGTATGAGATAAATGAATGAATGATTGTGAGAGTGCGACATCTTCAAGAAAACACAAATCTTATTCAGATAAGGGATTCTTTCTCCTATTCCCCTTCTCTCTCCTGTTGATTCAATATGTTACTTTTTTGATAAAAAGAAAAAATGTGAGTTTTTGATTCGCTATTTGAAATGGATTAATTCAAATGAATGTTTCTTTCTGAAGAAGTAGTTTAACTTTTTTCTTCAGGTGGATGTTGTGATAAACAGGTTTGCAGTACTGGCACACAGTGGTTGTTTCATAACTTTAAGGCTTGGCCTTACTGCAGAAGAGCCAAACCCTTGCTTGGTTTTTCGCCAAATAAAATTGGGGCATTGTCGAAGTCTAACCAATAAAATCCCAACCACCGATGGCTTAAAAGAGGGGTGCGTCTTGGGCCCTTTCCTGTTCAACATCTATACAGCGGATCTAGAGAACCATCTCCGCTTAACACAAGGAGACCTTCAAAACTGGGTAATGCCCCAATAGCCAGCCTGCAATATGCCAACAACATTGTTCTGCTTAGCCAAATGCCTCGAGGCCTACAGAGGAAAACTCCTTAGCATGTTACTGCTGGCTGGAGGTCGAATAAGTCAGTAAATTGTATCTGAAAGAAACACATAGTGATAGATTCCTTACCTTAGAATTACCCCCAGGCGTCAGACTGGATCCGGAAAGTTTTCATCAGCATTACCCCTGCGCGTCGGAAGGTGGCGTTGTGCTGCTCCGCATCAGTCGTTGGCATCGTGGTCATCGAGATTACGTTGTGGCAGCTACTTAGACACCGCTCTCGAGCGCTGACTTCAGTTCTATCTTTTTCCGCGCCAGCAAGCGCAGGTCCGAAGAGAGTAGTACCCTAAGTAATTTTTTGACTGTGTTTTTGAGGCTTTTTGTCTCGTTTTTTTCGAGTCGATCGACTCCTGGTGTCGTAGGGATGCCCAGTTTCAAGTCTTGCAGGGACTGTCATCGGATGATGTCGGTGATGGACCTGCACCGCGTGTGTCTCTACTGCCTGGGGTGCAACCACGACCCAAAGTCGTGCCCCGGCTGCTAGGCCATGGCTCCGAAGACTTTGTGGGAGCAGTCCTGAAAGTTGCTGGAGGTCCGACAGTCGGCTCTGCGCCGCTCAATGTTTCTGCTCCGACATGGACATAGAGCCGGAACGGTGTCACTCAACGCTGATTCCGACGCCGATGAGGCCTTTCTACCCCTATGCCCAGCCTCCTTATTTTCAGCCTTTACATCAGCCTCAGGAGGAAGGAGAGGACTGGGAGGGGTCTGAGGACCCTTTCACAGCTCAGCGTGAGTATGACCCGGACTGGGCAGAGGAACTGGGGGATGCCAGTGGCTCAACACCTCTCCTGACCTTGGCATGCTCACTCCTACCGTGGCTAAGGAGGAGGTTGTAAGTTATGCAGTGGTGTTGCGTAGGGCGGCCGAGGCCCTCAACCTCCAATGCCCTACTGTGGCCATCCGGACTAACCTCCTGACAGAAGTGCTTCAGCTGGCAGCTACCTCTGCGGAGCCACTGCTGCCTTTTAATGAGGCACTGTCTTATGTTCTTTTGGGCACCAGGTTCAGGCCCAACACAGGGGCTCGTGTGGATAGGAACGTGGCCCGATGCCATTGCACAGCCCCGGGCGACACCATTTTCCTCTCCCAACACCCCACCCCTGAGAGCTTGGTTGACAGAGCCTCAATGTCCCAGAGCGCATTCCCTACCGCACCCCCGTACGGGAATCCAAGAGACTGGAACAATTTGGGAAGAAGATGTTTTCTTCCGCCAGTTCAGGGTTGTGGTCTGTGAACACTGCATGCCTCCTGGGCCGTTACTCCCACTCTGTGTGGGATACAGTGGCGCTAGTGCTGCCTCAGTATCTGGAGGAGGAGCGGACAGTGCTCTTGAAGGCTATTGCTAAAGGGAGAGATGCAGCCAAGTTCACAATGCGATGTGGCCTTGACACCGCCGACTCACTGAGCAGAGCGATTTCCACGACAGTGTCGCTCTGCCGCCATGCCTGGCTGAGGAATACTGGCTTCTCGGGGGATGTCCAGAACACCCTAATGGACATGCCGGATCACTGACATAATATAGAATGACAAAATATAGACTTACCAAAATATAGTTGCCAAAATATAGAATGCAAAAATATCGAATTCCTATCTACAAACAGGTAAGTACAAAAATATTGAATCCAAAATATAGTCTGTAAAAAATATAGTCAGTCATAATATCGATTTTTTTTAAATGTCTTAAAAGTAATTTAAAATTAATGAAATAATAAATATAATTAACTAAAACACACTTAAAAATACTCAAATAACCTTAAAATTAAGACATAATTAATAAAAAATGTACAATATTTTACTGTAGGATAGCAGGAGTGTAAAATTTAATATTACCACTCCAGTGAGTGCAACAGTAGGGAAAGCGTTGGATAGCGTAGGGGTAAAAAATACTATTCCCACTCCAGTGAGTGCAACAGTAGGGAAAGCGTTGGATAGCGCAGGGGTAAAAAATACTATTCCCACTCCAGAGAGTGCAACAGTAGGGAAAGCGTTGGATATTGGAAGGGTAAAAATTACTATTCCCACTCCAGTGAGTGCAACAGTAGGGAAAGCGTTGGATAGCGGGAGGGTAAGAATTACTATTCCAACTCCAGAGAGTGCAACAGTAGGGAAAGCGTTGGATAGCGAAGGGGTAAAAATTACTATTCCCACTCCAGAGAGTGCAACAGTAGGGAAAGCGTTGGATATTGGAAGGGTAAAAATTACTATTCCCACTCCAGTGAGTGCAACAGTAGGGAAAGCGTTGGATAGCGCAGGGGTAAAAAATACTATTTCCACTCCAGAGAGTGCAACAGTAGGGAAAGCGTTGTATAGCATAAGGGTAAAAATTACTATTCCCACTCCAGAGAGTGCAACAGTAGGGAAAGCGTTGGATAGCGTAGGGGTAAAAAATACTATTCCCACTCCAGAAAGTGCAACAGTAGGGAACGCGTTGGATAGCGGGAGGGTGAAAATTACCATTCCCATTCCAGTGAGTTTAACAGTAGGGAAAGTAATGATTTAATATATTATTAAAAATAAATTAAATATCAATACCAATAAAACATTAATTGAAATTAATAACCAATTTAATATTATGTAATAATTAATTAGGAATACAAATACATATTAGTTAATACAAATTAATAACCTATTCATAGTTATTTAACAACTAATTATTTTTCAATAACAAAAACTAATTAATAATAAAAATTAATACCAATTAATAATTAACAGTAAATTAATCAATACACAAAAAGTATTTTTATTATGTAATTAATTACAATTACATTACTTCCCACCCAATTCCCCTATAAACCCACAACCCACTACAGAAAATACATTAATGCAATTATCATAATTATCAAATATTTAATTAATACAAAATAATTACCAATTAATAAAACGTAATTGCCAATTAATAGAAATTAATTACCAATTAAAAATCAATTACCAATACATTTAAAATCAATACCAATAAATAAATAAAAATATTTACTTAATTACAATTAAATTACTTCCCACCCTATTCCCCTATAAACCCACAACCCGCTACAGAAAATAAATTTAGAAAATTAACATAATTAACAATTAATCATTTAATAAAAATTAATTGCCAATTAATAAAAGTAATTACCAATTAAAAATTAACAATAAAATCAAAATGAATACTAATAAATAAATAAAAATATTTAATTAATTACAATTAAATTACTTCCCACCCTATTCCCCTATAAACCCACAACCCACTACAGAACAAAAAAGCTAAATTTAATTAAAAATGTATAATAATTGCTAAAAATTAATATTTTATTTAATATAATTAAATTACTTCCCACCCTATTCCCCTATAAACCCACAACCCGCTACAGAATTAAATTACGCAAAAATTAAATACCATAAAATCATTACTTAAAATAAATTAAACATACATTACAAAAATGAATATACACTTTTTACACATATACTAACATACAAAACATGTTTATATTATTAAAAATTCAATATATTTAATGCCTATATTGTATACTTCGATATTTTGACTTCTATATTTTGAAAATCGATATTACTTACCTTCAATTCGATATTTTTAACCACTATATTGTGTCCATTTGATATTTTGTCCATTCTATATTTTTACTTCGATATTATGTCCATTCTATATTTTGGAATCGATATTATGACTGTTTACCGGACATGCCATTTGATGGCATTCGCCTTTTTAACAACAAGGCAGATAGTGCGTTGGAGCGTTTTAAGGACTCACAGGCTACGGCCAAGTCCTTCACTCGCCCTCCTCCACCTTCTGCTTTTGGCTCCTTACGTGGCAATGGAAGGGGCGCTCCAGCACGTTTGCTGCTGCTGCGGCCTGTGGCTCTGAAGCAGTCTCACCGCGGCTGCGGACGTGGGAACCGCAGAGGCGGTTCAGGGGGCCAGTGGGCGGGTCAGTCCACTTCCACCCAGGTCACTACTGTCCCAAAACCTTCCTAGTCTGGTCTTTCAGGCCCATCAAACACCAGTGGGCAGCAGGATTTGCCATCACCTCCCCCTCTGGCGCACTATCACTTCGGACAGGTGGGTTTTACAAATAGTCCGAAGGGGCTATTACCTCCCCTTCAGGACTAGCCCTTCAACCATGCCACCCCAGTACCACCGCATGTCGGGGGACCACTTGGCACTTCTTCAACAGGAAGTTGCGGCCCTCTTGGCAAAGGGGGCCCATTGAGCGCGTTCCTGCACCATAAGTAAAACGTGGTAGTTATTCCCACTACTTTCTGGTGCCCAAGAAGGACAAGGGCCTGCGTCCTATCTTGGACCTCAGGGACGTCGAACACTTCTTCCGGAAGGAGAAATTCAAGATGCTGAATCTGGCTCAGGTCTTGTCTGCTCTCGATCCTGGAGTCTGGAAGGTAGCGTTGGACTTGCAGGACACTTATTTCCACATTCCCGTGCTGCGGGCCCACCGGCGTTACCTGCTGTTCACGGTAGGCCACGAGAATTTTCAGTTTACAGTGCTCCCCTTTGGCCTTACCAGCGCCCTTCTGGTGTTCACAAAAGTGATGGCAGTGGCTGCAGCTCATCTGCGCAGATCAGGGGTTCCAGTCTTCCCCTATTTCGACAACTGGCTGTTTAAAGCGGGCTTGCCCCAGGCAGTCGTTATCCACCTCCAGGCTATGGCCGACCTCCTGCATTTGCCGGAGTTCTCCATCAATGTGCTGAAGTCACATCTGATTCCCTCTCAGAAGCTCCTCTTCATCGAAGCGGTTCTGGACTCGGCGCAGTTTCGGGCCTAAACTCTCAAACGGCGAGTCCAAGATATTCAGGCTATGAATCCGATCTTTCGGCCTCCATGCTGGGTTTTGGTCAGGATGACCCTGAGGCTGCCGGGTCTCATGGCCTCCTGTATCCTGCTGGTCACTCATGCCAGATGGCATATGCGGGCTCTGCAGTGGGACCTGAAGTTCCAGTGGGCGTAGCATCAGGGGAACCTGTCCGATTACGTCCAGATCTCGGAGAGCACTGCACAGCAGCTGCAGTGGTGGCTCATGAACCAACATTGGGTCCAGGGCAGATCCTTCTCCCTTCCCCAACCGGAGCACACAGTGGTGATGGGTGCGTCCCTCCTGGGATGGGGAGACACATGGGAGAGGTGGAGATCAGAGGCTTCTGGTCTCCGGCGGAGTACAAGCTCCATATCAACCTTCTGGAGCTTCGGACGATCCGATTTGCACTGAAGGCATTCCTTCCCTCTGTCAAAGGGAAAGTGGTGTAGGTATTGACAGACAACACCACCGCCATCTGGTACTGCAACAAAAAGGGCGGGTGGGGTCGTGGACACTGTCAGGATGCTCTGCGCCTCTGGACAGGGATGGAACAGGAGGGCATTTCCCTGATGGTTCAATACCTGGCAGGTTTAGTGAACGCCAGGGCGGACAAACTCAGCCGCAGGTGCAAGATGGATCACTAATGGCGTCTTCACTCGGACGTGGCGCAAGATCTCTTTCAACAGTGGGGAGAACCTTGGTTAGATCTATTCTCCATAGAAGAGAAGGCGCAATGTCAGCAATTCTGCGCTTTGGAATTTCCAAGGCGGCACTCGCTAGGCGACACTTTTTGTCACGAGTGGAGTTGCGGTCTGTTGTACGCCTTTCCGCCTACACCACTTCTGCCCAAGTTACTGAAGAAGATCAGGCGCGACCGGGCCATAGTCATTCTTGTGGCGCCGGACTGGGCTCGAAGAGTTTGGTGACAATCGATCCCCCGATCCGACTGCCTCTTCAGGAGGATCTTCTGTCACCGCAGCAGGGGACGGTCCTCCACCCGAGCCGGTCCAGCCTCCACCTCTTTGCGTGGAGATTGAGGGGCGGCAGTTGATTCCTTTTGACATGCTTCCTGAAATCTGTGATGTCATTCTGGCAGCCAGGCGTCCCTCCACTAAGTTGGTATAGTCCTGCAGGTGGAACACATTTGTGGCATGGTGCACAGCAAAGACTGTGGATCCCCTTTCTGCCCCTCTGTCAGAAGTTCTTGTTTCTTCTTTCCTTGACCCAGCAGGGATCTGCTCTGGGCACTATCAAGGGCTACCTTTCTGCTATTTCGGCCTTTCTTAGGCTCCCTGATCAGCTCTCTCTTTTCTAGTCCCCTGTTGTAAATACATTTCTCAAAGGCATTACTCATCTTTTCCCTCTTATTGCTTTTGTAATCCCACAGTGGGACTTGAATCTGGTTCTCAGATATCTAAAGTGCTCTCCTTTTGAGCCTCTGCACAATTGTCCTCTTCGTCTGCTGACCTTGAAGACTGCTTCCTGGTTGCCATCACCTCTGCTAGGAGAGTGAGTGAGCTCCAGGCTCTTTCTTGTTAGCCTTCTTTTCTATCTGTCCATCCGGACAAGTTTGTGCTCAGGACACGTCCATCCTTTCTGCCAAAGGTTGTCACTGCCTTTCACATCGGGCAGACCATCACTTTGCCCACGTTCTTTCGGCTTCCACATCCTTCGAGAGAGGAAGAGAGGCTCCACCGTCTGGACCCAAAATGTGTGCTCTCCTTTTACTTGAACCACACACAACCGTTTCAGGTGGATAACCAGCTCTTTGTTGGCTACGTTGGCGCCAAAAAAGGTCGGGCCCTACACAAGCGGACTATCAACCGATAGGTCGTCTTGCGTATTAAAGCTTGTTATTCTCTGGCTAAAAAGGAAGCTCCATTGGGTCTGCGCGTCCATTCCACCAGGGCGACTGCAGCCACTACAGCATTGGTACGTGGTGTCCCCCTGCAAGACATCTGTCAGGCAGCTATGTGGTCCTCGCTGCACATTTTTACTAAACACTACTGCCTGGCCAGCCAAGTCTGGAGATACGGCTTCTTTGGCCGTTCTGTTCTCTGTGACTTCCTGGTGTGATCTTGATTTGTAGACCCACCGCCGGGGCTTATATTGCTGGGGTATCTATTCTCAGGTAAGGAATGTATCACTATGTCTTTCTTTCAGAGGAACAAGTTACTTACTTTCAGTAAAGATATATCTGTAAGAAACATTAGTAGTGATAGATTCCTTACCGCCACACCCATACTCCCAGTTCTGCGAACTGATTTCTAGGGTTAAGCTTATCCCTTTCAGGGCCCTAGTTTCAATGCACCAGTGGTCAATATCTTGCATGGCTCTGCCTTTTGTGGCGCGGAAAGTCATGTACAGAACTGACGTCAGTGCGCGAGGGCGGCATCTAACTAGCTGCCGCGACGTCATCTCGGCGACCACGACGCCAATGACGGACGCAGAGCCGCCCAACACCACCTTCCGAAGTGCAGGGGTACTGCCGACGAAAACTTTCCGGATCCAGTCTGACGCCCGGGGGTAATTCTAAGGTAAGGACTCTATCACTACTAATGTTTCTTACAGACATATCATTACCGAAGGTAAGTAACTTGTTCTTGAAAACAATCCCTTTCTTCTTTAAAGTTGGAGGATGCTTGGCTCACAATATCAGCCTATCCCAAGTTCAAACAAATAACCAACAAAGCCATTAAACGGCAATCCCAGCTAATAGACAAAGCATCTTTCGCCCATAAAACCTACTCGTCGGTGGCGATGCTAACAAATATAACTCTAAAACCCCAACCATACCTGTTGGAACACTTTTAAAGATAAAAAAAGTTCAACCTGATATTATTGAGGCTGGGAGTTTATCCATCTTAAGACCTTACACCAAACGGGAAATGGTCCTGGCCCACCATGGAATGCCTGTCCGGTGCTACTAAACCTTCGGAAAACACTATTACGACCAACACTGAAGCAACATAGATCTGCCGTTATAAAATGCTTAGGAGGCTCGACAGTCCAACAGGTGAGTCCTCAGACCTCGGTCCTAGAATCTCACACTCCCCGTCAGCTCCACGTTGCTCTGTGGTGCCTCTTGAAGCCAGTCCTCCATTGCAGCGTTCGAGTCTACCCTGATTCTGGTTTTTCCTTGCACACTGTGACGGAGTTTGCTTTAATTGTGCATGCTGCTGTTTTTAGTTGTTTCATTGCGTTTTCCCCCTTTGCTGTGTGCTGTTGTGTCCCCTTCGTTTTCCCACCGCTGCTGAACTTTGACCCCTCCCCCTCTCCCGCCTCCCAGCTGCACGTCCCTGCCCTCTCCTACATTATGGTGACCCCTGCGGGGAAGCGCGTGTGAGTCCTCGGACCTAGGATCTCAATCTCCCAGACAGCTCTGCGGTGCCTCTTGAAGCCAGCCCTCCGTTGCAAGGTTTGAGGTTACCCTGATTCTGGTTTTTCCTTGCACACTGGGACTGAGTTTGCTTTAATTGTGCTGTGTGCTGTTGTGTCCTCTCCGTTTTCCCGCCGCCGCTGACCACTGTCCGACTCCCGCCTCCCAGCTGCACGTCCCTCTCCCTCTCCCCTACATTATGGCGACCGCTGGCACACCTAAGGCAAGCCCGTCTGCATCCGTCTGCAACCCAACCGCAGCCAGTGCCAGGAACCCTGGACCTCCGGGACCCCACCAATACAACTCTGTGTTAGGGTTTGTGCACAGCAAAAAGCATGTCACCTCTCATTGCACTAGTGGTCTCTGTAATAGCTCTCTTTTAAACATACTATTGAAAGCCTTTCTTGTTATCTCAGCCCCACCCCCCCTTAGGCTTCTGTGTATGTTGCTCAATCAGGGCCGGACTGGCTACCGGGCAGTTGTTTTTTTTTCTTTTTTTTTTACTCCTCATCTCACCGTGTCAAGTCTTTGTGGAACATTTACAGCCTTACTGTCTGTCTGTGGTCCACCAGGCTGACCACGCTGACCACGCTGTAACTTGGGTCCCCAGACCTCCTCCCCTTTAGTACCGAGGACATGGTGTAATCATTGGAGTGTCCGTATCAGTCTTAGGTTCCTTCCCCACCTCATTAGAGGGTGCCAAATGTTAGATGACTTCTCCTCTGCCCTTTCATATTCCAACCGGGCCATATTGAATGTTGCATTTAGCCAGTCCTCGCTACTCGGGGGGAGGTGATCCTTCCACCTCCTACAAATTTCCCTCCTTGCTAATAAGATCAAGTAGAGAAGGAGCCCTCTCTCTTTCAAAGTAACTGTCTGATAGGACACCCCATCATCCCCAAAAATGATCAGAGAGGAGTTTACATTGATCACAGTGCTAAAAAGACCTGACAATACCTGACCTATGTCTTTCCAATATTTGTCAAGCTCTTTACATTCAACAAACATGTGGATGTCATCCGCCAACGCTTCATGGCACCTCGGACATTGTGGTGGAGGGGCAGGGGCAAACTTCCCTATTTTGTAGGGGGTATAGTAGAGCCTATTAGTTACAAAGAAGTGGTTCTTTTTCAGGCAGGCAGGCTTAACATATTTATATAAGATCTTCAAGGAAGTTTCGAACATGCCCTCTGCCTGTATTGCCAGTGAAGAATTGTTCCATACCCCCTCGGCCGGTGGTATCTCCATGTCTTCACCCTTTAACAGCTGTTGGTTCCATACCGAAATTTCCTTTACAATAGGTATGGACGATCGACTAAGTCTTTCTACTACATCGTTACTCCGCATCTCCCCCCGTTCCACTATGTGCCAAGACACCAATTGAAGGTACTTAAACCTTGAAAAATTATTCCCTACCTTCACCTTCAAATACTCCCATGGGTGTATCCCTTCCTCATCCATTAAATGTTTCCACTTCAGAATTCCAGCTCTTCTGATAGGCAGTGCCAGGGGGTCTTTTAGACAGTCAGGAGTACTGGGCGAATCCCAAATTGGAGATGATTCCGAGTAGTACCCAATCCCACTACCTATCCTTACCCTGTACCAAATCTCTAGGGCTGTTTTTAAAATCTTTAATCGCACTATCTTAAAAAATCTTGGAGACCCAAATTCTTACATGAATTCATAATTTCCCCCCTCCACTCTCACCATTTCTTGCAACAGTTTGCCCCAGGGTGAATCATCGGGTCTAGCGAGTAACATACGTAGACTCTTAAACTGAAATGCCACTGCATAAAGGCTAATATCAGGGAGGGCAAGCCCACCTTTTAATAGCCTCCTTCTAAGTTTCTTCCAGGTCAAGCGGACCCCTTTGTCCCCCCACACAGAGCTCCCAATTTTACCCTGTATCTTTTTTATGTCTTTCTTTGGGAATAATAGAGGGATAGTTGAAAATAAATATGAAAGCTTTGGAAGAATGACCATTTTTACCAGATTCACTCTCCCATAGATTGTTAGGGGGAGGTTCTTCCATCTATTGAACAGACGATCTATTTCTTTAGTTGTTCTATCTAAATTTATCTTAGGGATTCAATCTAGTTCACGCACAACATAAATCCCCAGGTATCTAAACTCCAAACTTTTTGTACTTACCCAGTGATCTATGTTCCAGCACATAACCTCGGTCTTAGATCTATTTACCTTGTAACCTGATAGTGCCCTGAACTCTGCTGTTAATTCCTCGATCCTGGGGATGGCTATATCTGGGTCTCTCGTAAAGAGGATCAGATCGTCTGCATATAAGGCTAACTTGGAACTATGCTGTCCGGACTGAAAAGGTGTTAAGATAGTATCAAGCCTAATTGCCTGGGCCAGGGGTTCAATATATAGGTTAAACAATAGCAGGGAAATGGGGCATCCCTGTCTGGTTCCCTGCTGGATATTAAATACTGATGTTAATGATCCATTTAAGAGGATCCTAGCAGAGGCACCCTTATAGCAATTCTTTAGGGTTTGAATAAATACTCCATTATTTCCAGAACTTCCCACAGGTATCTCCAACAGACTTTATCGAATGCCTTGGCCGCGTCCAAAGCTACCACGGCCAAGGGTTCTGATTTTTCCACCGCTAGGTCTATATTCCCCAACATTAGTTGTGTTTGGTCTTCGATGTGCCTACCCGTCACGAAACCCTTCTGGTCCTCGTGGATCAATTTAGGTATTAATTTGGCCAATCGCCCTGCCAAAATACCCACAAAAAATTTATAATCTACATTTAGTAGGGAGATTGGTCTGTATGAGTCTGATTTTTGGGGGTCCTTCCCGGGCTTCAAAATCAACACAATTATAGCTTCCCTCCAGGAGTTTGGGATCCTACCTGTAGATGAATAGATAGAATTAAAGATCATTTCTAAAAAAGGACATAGCTCGTCTATTAGGTGTTTATATACCTCACTCGGTAGTGCATCAGTGCCAGCAGCTTTTTTATTTTTTAATTTTTTAATCTGTGCTACTATTTCTTCTTTTGTTATTGGGGCATCAAGACTATCTCTTCCCTCCTCGGTTAGTTTTGACAGATTCTTATTACCTAGCCAAGTACGTAGGGCTACAGTGGGCGGATTTACATCTTCTTTATACAAGTCAGTGAATAGGGAAAGGAAGCAGCTTTGCATGTCCTCTATTTTCCTTGATGTTTCCCCATTGTTGTTTATTATTAATTCCTTAATGTCATTCCTGGCCCTATCCGTTCTAGACTTCCATGCTAATAGAGCTCCTGCCTTTTCACCGTACTCGAAATTGTCCATCCTATTTGAGTCCCATTGAGCTTTACATTTAGCATCAAGAAACCCTCTATATGATTGTTTCGCCACCTCTAGCTCCTGCTCAATCTGGTCCAGTTTATCATGCTCCCTACTGGACACATTAATCCTATCTTGCTCCAGCTGCCCTATTCTGTTCTCTATTTTCTTTAGTTCTCCCGCCTCTATTCTGTTCTTAGTGCAACTGATTGCATGGAGCTTCCCACTTGTAGGCGTCCCAAATATAATCTATGGTAGTAGACCCCATATTTAATAAGAAAAATTCTGTGGTAAAGGCCCTAATGGACTGTATTGTCTCCGGACAGGAAAGAATAGCCCTCTTTAATGTCCATCTGGACTGCAGCTGTGTGGCACTATTCACATATACCAACTGCAGGGGGGAATGGTCTGAAGGGAGGCTGGGCTTAACTTCTATTGATTTAATATCCTTAATTGAATGTCTGTCCATGAAAATGTAATCAATTCGAGAGGCATGTTTTGACTTCAATCAATCAATCAATCAATCAAGCATTTGTATAGCGCGCTACTCACCCGGAGGGTCTCAAGGCGCTTGGGGAGGGGGGGTCCGCTACTGCTCGAACAGCCAGGTCTTGAGCTGCTTCCTGACGGCGAGGTGGTCCTGGGTCCGGCGGAGGTGCGTCGGGAGGGAGTTCCAGGTCTTGGCGGCGAGGTAGGAGAAGGACCTTCCCCCTGTGGTGGCTCTTCGGATGCGGGGGACGGCGGCGAGGGCGTGGCCGGTCGATCGAAGCTGGCGTTTGGGAGCGTAGAAATTGAGGCGGCTGTTGAGGTATCCTGGGCCTTGGTTGTGCAGGGCTTTGTGTGCGTGGGTGAGGAGACGGAAGGTGATTCTCTTGTTGACCGGGAGCCAGTGCAGGTCTCTCAGGTGTCCGGAGATGTGGTTGCGACGGGGGATGTCCAGGATGAGTCTTGCTGAGGCGTTCTGGATCCGCTGGAGTCTCTTCTGGAGTTTGGCGGTGGTTCCGGCGTAGAGGGAGTTGCCGTAGTCCAGTCGGCTGGTGACGAGGGCCTGGGTGACCGTCTTCCTGGTCTCGGTGGGGATCCACCGGAAGATCTTGCGTAGCATGCGCAGGATGTTGAAGCACGACGAGGAGACGGCGTTGACTTGTCTGGTTATGGAGAGGGAGGAGTCCAGGATGAAGCCCAGGTTGCGTGCGTGGTCTGTTGGTTTGGGTGCGCTACCTAGGGCGGGGGGCCACCAGGAGTCGTCCCAGGCGGAGGGTGAGGATCCCAGGATGAGGACTTCCGTCTTGTCTGAGTTCAGTTTCAGGCGGCTGTTCTTCATCCATTCGGCTACCTCTTTCATCCCTTCGTGTAGGTTGGCTCTGGCGGTGGCGGGGTCATTGGTGAGGGAGAGGATCAGCTGGGTGTCGTCGGCGTAGGAGATGATGTTGATGTTGTGCTGGCGTGCGATGGCTGCGAGGGGACTCATGTAGACGTTGAAGAGGGTAGGGCTGAGCGAGGAGCCTTGGGGAACACCGCAGATGACTTCGGTTGCTTCTGATCTGAACGGGGGGAGGCGGACTCTCTGTGTCCTTCCGGAGAGGAAGGAGATGGTCCACTCCAGTGCCTTCTCCTGGATTCCGACGTTGCTGAGGCGCTGTACTAGGGTACGGTGGCAGACAGTGTCGAAGGCCGCGGAGAGGTCTAGGAGGATAAGGGCCGCTGTTTCTCCGTTGTCGAGCAGAGCTCGGATGTCATCGGTGGCTGCGATCAGGGCGGTCTCGGTGCTGTGGTTGGCCCGGAAGCCAGACTGCGAGAGGTAGAGGGATCCGTTCGTCTCGAGGAAGGCGGCCAGCTGTTTGTTGACGGTCTTCTCGATGACTTTAGCGGGGAACGGGAGCAGCGAGATGGGTCGGTAGTTCTTGAGGTCGGAGGGGTCGGCTGATGGCTTCTTTAGTAGGGCGATGACAGCATCGGCCTTGTTGAAGACGTGGTGAGGACAAGGGTCGGTCGGAGATCCGGAGTGGATGGAGTTCATCGTGCGGACGGTGTCTTCGGTGCTGATCGGGGTCCAGGCGCGGAGGGTGGTGGTGGGGGGCGCTGGGTCGGTCGTGGCGTGCGTCGGTTGACTGCTGAAGCTGTTGTTTATGTCCGCGATCTTGTTGTGGAAGTAGGAGGCGAGGGAGTTGCAGAGGTCTTGCGAAGGGGTGATGTCGTTGTTTCCGGCGTTGGGTTTGGAGAGCTCTTTAACGATGTGGTAGAGGTCCTTGCTGTTGTGTGCGTTGTTGTCCAGTCGTTCCTTGAATGCAGTTTTCTTGGTGGTGTGGATCAGTTGGTGGTGTTTTCGGGTGGCGAGCTTGAGGGCAGTCATGTTGTCCGGTGTTGGGTCTCTGCGCCAGGCTTTCTCAAGGGCTCTGCAGTTCTTCTTCGAGTTCTTGAGTTTGTCGGTGAACCATGGGGCTTTCTTGCTGCCGGGTCTGCTAGGCGGGGTCCTCAGAGGGGCGAGGTCGTCTGCGCAGTCGCTGATCCACTTCGTGAGGTTGGTGGCCGCTTGGCTGGGGTTCGTTGCGCTGGTGGGTGGGTTCTTGCTCAGGGAAGTTGCGAGCTGGTCGGCTGTGATCTTGTTCCAGCTTCTGGTAATAAAAGGTTGGGTGTCGTCGGTGTTGGTCGTGATGCGGATGGAGTTCCTGTGGATGATGGCGATGCCTCCTCCTGTCTGGTTGACGCGGTCCCTCCGGATGATCTTGTAGCCGTCCGGGATGGCGATGGCGATGTCGGGCGCTGAGAAGGCGTTCATCCAGGTTTCCCTGAGGAAGGCGACGTCTGGGGCTGTGGTGTCGAGCAGGTTCCAGAGCTCGACGGCGTGTCTGTGGACTGAGCAGGTGTTGAGCAGGATGCACTTCAGGTGGCTGCTGCTGTTGCTCGTCGAGGTCTTGGGCACTGCTGGAGTGGTGCAGGTCCAGATGCAGGTGAACTTGCAGGAGTTGCAGCAGAAGGGTCCGTGGGTGCGTCTCGGGGTGGCTCGGTAGCAGCCCGGGAGTCTGCCGGCGTTGAGTGCGTAGAGGTCGGTGGCGGCGTAGGTTCAGCGGGAGGGCTGGTGACTGCGGGAGCCAGGGGTCCTGGCACTGGGCGCGGTCCAGGCGCGGACGGGCGCAGACGGGCTTACCTTTGGCGCGGTCGCTGAGGGGGTGTCATAAGAAGGGAGCCGGGAGGGCGGGTAAGCTGGGAGGCGGGAGCGTGGGATCCAATCGGCTGGCGGGGGGCGGGGCCGCAGGCAGGCAGCGGCAGGAAAGCGAGTGCGGGCTTGGTGGGCGGCCCTGCGGCGGCTGGGGCGCTCGCTGACGGCGAAGGCAGGCAGGCACAGCAGCAGAAGGCAGGAGGCAGAAGCAGGAGGTCCTGGGAGCGTAGGGGTGACCAGGCCGAGGCACAGTGGTCACTCCCGAGGCGGAGACGGGTTCCACTTAAGAAGGGAGCCTGGAGGGCGGGTCAGCTGGGAGGTGGGAGCGTGGGATCCAATCGGCTGGCGGGGGGCGGGGCCGCAGGCAGCGGCGGGAAAGCGAGTGCGGGCTTGGCGGGCGGCCCTGCGGCGGCTGGGGCGCTCGCTGACGGTAAAGGCAGGCAGGCACAGCAGCAGAAGGCAGGAGGCAGGAGCAGGAGGTCTTGGGAGCGTAGGGGTGACCAGGCCGAGGCGCAGTGGTCACTCCCGAGGCGGAGACGGGTTCCCCTTAAGAAGGGAGCCGGGAGGGCGGGTCAGCTGGGAGGCGGGAGCGTGGGATCCAATCAGCTGGCGGGGGGGCGGGGCCGCAGGCAGGCAGCGGCGGGAAAGCGAGTGCGGGCTTGGCGGGCGGCCCTGCGGCGGCTGGGGAGCTCGCTGACGGCAAAGGCAGGAAGGCACAGCAGCAGAAGGCAGGAGGCAGGAGCAGGAGGTCCTGGGAGCGTAGGGGTGACCAGGCCGAGGCGCAGTGGTCTATAGTACTTCTTACTATAGAAAGTATACCCCTGGACTGGGCCCTGTTTAAGTCTCCAAACATCTTCCAAGTCCAGATCGTGCATCATATTCCACAGAGCACGTTGTATCTTTGGTGCGCCTACACATTTACTCGCATTACTTCTGTCCTTGATAGGATCCAATAGTACATTGAAGTCCCCTCCCAGGATATAAGGTGGTGTCTCTAACATCAATACGGATTGCAGCTTCAAGAGATAGGAAGGGTCGTCCACATTTGGTCCATAGAAGGAGGCACATACTATGTCGATATTATTCAGCACCATTTTCACCACTATCCACCTTCCAGGCGTATCTGTATGGACCCCCCTAATTATTGCGGAGACACCCTGTTTCACTAGTACGGCCACTCCTCTATTGTGCGTTGTCTGCTGGGATACCTCAAATTCTTTTATCCATTTGGTTTTAGAAAAAACATATCGACTTTCATCAAAACTCAAATGGGTCTCCTGTAGTAGACAGATCTGGGCGCTTGACATCTCCAAATTTTTGAGTATGAGTCTCTGCCTACGAGGACACCGCAATCCATTCACATTCCAAGTGGAAAAAATGATCTGGTTATTCCCTAACCTTTGATCTCCCATTGTTGGTCCAATTCCCTAACGGGCTTAATTCCTTGACTCTGGCAAGATGAGTATTTTTTTGGTTTATATCCCTATGCTCCCCACCCACGTGCACACCCTGTAACCCCTCCCTGACAACCTCCCCCTGTGTTCTACCCCCCCCTGAGGAACCCACCTTTCCAGTAGGCTAAGCCTATTTGGCTAGGCTCCATTACCTGGATACAGTTTTTTTAATTCCAAATTGTTCAGCGAATGCTCTATCATTAACGATCTCTATCTCAATATTGCGGGGTTTTAACATATATTTGTCATATATTTATCAGCCGAGCGGCGAGTTACAACTGGAGGAGGAGATCCTATACACCTAATCCCCACCTATTCGCTACATTTTGCTCCCTGTTCTTTCCTAATCTTCAGAATTAGATTGTCCGCTTCTTCTCCTGTTTTTATCAGGTGCATGTGGTTATTACACATCACCCTCAAATGGGCAGGGAACTTTAATTGTGCCTTTACCCCCAGACCGTTAAGCTCATCCAACCTCCTCCCGAGCTCCCACTGTCTGGTTGCTGTCACATTGGAGATGTCAGACCTTATTTGAAAATTAAAAGGATTAGAGCTGTTATAAGATATTGTTTTTTCCTTCAGGGCTGATGATAGAATCTGCTCCTTCACAGTGTACGTTAAAAAATTTACCAAAATTTTCCTAGGTTTCTGCCTATTAGGGTTTCTCCGAAAAGGATCTCGATGCACCCTCTGGATTTCTCGCAATAGATCCACCGTCTCGTCACCCTTCAGAACAGTCCCTTTTATCAATGATATCACAAAGCCCTTCAAATCAGCTCCTTCCATGGCTTCTGGTACGTTAAGAATTTTCAAGTTGTTCCGTCGAGAGTGATTCTCCAACCTCTCAACGTCTTCTCTCAGTTCTCGATTCTGTGCACTTAACTTTGCCACAACCTCATCGGTGGCATGTGCTGATTCCCTTATTAGTGGTATTTGTTGTTCCAATGCTTCAGTCCTTAACGTTACATCGTCTAGTCTCTTCGCCAGGACCTCACATGAGGCCTGGATTGCCGCCTGGTTAGCTTCAGAGATTGAAAAAGGACTAGCCAGCTCGGATTGATTGTTTTCTGAGACTGTGAACCTGTTCGAAATTTCCTCCTTCATAGTCAGAAGGATATCTGCCAAAGTTGATGAGGTCACATCGGAGTTGGTGATGGCTGGCTTGTTAGTACTAATACCTGCGAGATTTTCCTGAGACTCGGGATGTGGCACTTGTTTACCGGAGAACTGGTTACTTGGTTGCTGGAATACCCCCTCTTCAGGGTTGCAATTCATCAACACAGAGTACTTATTTGATAGAACTACATCGGAATGAACGGTCACATTACTCACTGCAACTGTCTCGGCCCCCCCTTCTCCATCCGCGTCAACTTCTCCCCCCCATCCATCGTGCCAACTTTAATTGCCTCATCCTGTTTTTCTGAGGAGGGTCCAGCGGGGTTCTTCTTCAGCTCACCCCCCCTTCCTTGGGGAGTGTTTCTTTTGCCCCTCCTCTCCTGCTCCCTGTTTTGTGACACTCTTTTGTGGGGTACTAATAAGCGCAGGTGGGGCCGTCTGTGCTTTTAAAGGTTTAAGACTTTGGATGGTGTCTGGGAAGTACTGGTGGCCATTACTTTATAGTAAGTTTTTAACGAAGGGGTAACTTTGGTGTATAATGGGACACCTTTCTTAGCTTTAACTTTCCCTTTCGACGCTCTTACTCTGACCTCCTCTAGGTCTTTATCCGAACTACACGCTTTCCCCGCTTTCCCTCTTCCTTGTTTGTTGCAGGCTTTTACAGAAGAGATTGGGGGGGACACACGGATGGGATATCCAGAGCTTTCCTTTAGGGGGTCTCTTGTGAGCCTTGCCCTAAGTGCATACCTATTGACCTTCTCACCTTGAGTGTGTGCCGGGGCAGCGCCTCCCCTCCGACCCTCGGTGTCATCCACTGTTTCTATTTTAATTTTATCGTACGCCCCCCTCTCTTTGGCCCCCAAGGGGTTAGCAGCATCGCCATCCATCCATTCTGTCTGCAATGGAGCAGTAGCCCCTCCTTTTACGTATACAGTCGACTTATAAGGGCCTCTCCCCCCACTGTACCTCAAAATGTACCTCCGATTTTTCCCCTCCACGGGGGAGACTCTTGCTTCCTCAGCAGTTCTCACAATTCTCACAGTTTTTACAGCAGTAGCAGCGGTAGCTGTTGGTTGGGGGATCGATATCAGAGGCAAAACAAGAATGCTCGTATTGACACGCTAAAAACGCTGCTCTTACCCCCCTTGCTGCTGTAGCCTCCTCCTGTCTCAAGAACCTCGCTTCTACTTCAACCAACAATGCCCCCTCTCCACGGCCCCCAGAGTGCACTGGAGAAGCTGGGGAAGCTGAAGGCTGGGTCCCGCCTCCTCCACGCACCAGCCGCCTCCTCCCACCTCGTACTCCAAACCTTCCCACTAGCGTTGCTGGAGCCGCTGGAACCGCCGAGGCTGATTCTGGTGATCCGCGGGGGTCGTCCGCCTCTTTTCTGGTGTGCTGCTCGATGTCCAATGTCATCACCTCCCGAACCTCCTTTCAATACTACATACAAACTGCGGTAAGCCGCGATATGCCACTGCTGAGATCGGTGGTTAAGAGCTTATTTACGCATGCATCCCAGGAGCCGAGCCGCAGCCGTTAGCTAGCGGCCGCCATGTTCCTCTCCTCCTGGCTACCGGGCAGTTGTGTGTGCTGCTGAGCTGGGGGCTAAGTTCGTTGATCGGGACCTGCGTGTGAAAAACGAAATTCGTTTTGCGTTTTTTATTTCAATGCGCACGCAGGTCCCCATCAACGAAATAAGCCCCCACCACAGAGAAAATAGCCCCCAGCTCGGCAGCACACAAAACTGCCCGGTAGACAGTCCGGCCCTGAGCTCAATGTACTCACAAGTTTGGACATTGCTGTCTTGTTTACACATTGGACCTTGCTTTTACCAAGGTTTCTTTAGAGCACGCCTCCTAGGCCATGTGTTAATTCAACTCATTTGCATAATAACTGAAGCTCTGCTCACCTTTCAAGAACATGTGCAGCATGTGAGAACCACACCCAGCTCTTCGAACCACACCCAGCTCTTCGAACCACACCCAGATCTTCGAACCACACCCAGCCCTTTCTATAAAAGGCAGCCCCCGAGCCTCACCCAGTGCTTGTGCTCGTCTACCTCCCGCTTACCTGAGAACAGATCCTTCGGCGCTGGCACTCCTGCTCTCTACAGACCTTCATTGGCTTCAACGGGCGCGGCTGCTGGCTCTTCCTTCTTCCGGTTTCCGGCTCCTCCTTGCCTCAGCCCATCTCCTGTCCAATACTATCGACCTGCAAAAGAGAAAGAGGACAATGTTAGACTGATCAGTATCCCTTTCCAGCAACAAGTAAGTGCAAAACCTTTTATTACCTGAACGAACTTTGACAGCGATTTCTGGATTCGTGTATAGACAATTTGGAACAAGATACCTCCCACGAACATTGTGATTCAAACCCTTTGTTACAAGAATACTTTGTGGAACTTTGTGAATAAACATTGTTTTACATGGAAGTTTTAAGAATCGAGCAGTGGAAACCATTGACGGCAAGGCAAACAGTAAATCAAGGAATTGCACAAATTACCTGCTGTATTTTGATGTAAAAGTACAGTATTTGTTTTACAAAAATTCTGGAAATGTGTGAAAAGTGAGTTTGCTATTAAGAATTTAGGCTTTAGTTATATTAAGGTGAATGTTTGATATTGGTAATTCTGATAATGGTATTCGTTTAATTTTATAGAAGCTTTACAGTAATAGAAAGCACATCCCAGAACAGTAACACATTCCAACCTGGAAGCTAGAGACCAGGATCCAAGAGGTACTTTTAGAAGAGAATTTCTAATAGATAAAGGGATAGTCAGAAACACATTTAGGAATAGGTTGCACTTACCTGTTCTTTGTTTATGTTTCATTAGGCACCAGTTTCTACAGAAGTCAGAGAGCGCCGCAGATTTTAGCAGCACTTCAACAGTGGAAACGCAAGAATGGTGTTGTGTCTCTTTTTTTATTTTATCCACTTCCCCCCTTCCTTTGAGCTTCTGGTTCTTAGTGCACTGTCTAAAACTAGTGTGCTGGAACAAGCAGTTTCAGGGTGGGGTCGGACTGTCTTCAACCTCCATCAGAACTGAACAGAAACTCAGGTGAGCTGGGCTTTGACAGAAGCACAAGCCTTAAAATATTCAGTTCTGTTGGACGATGAATGCCGGGGAAGAAATAGAGGGCATTGACGCCACGGATATGGCGCAGGCCCTAAATGAGGACTTCTTTTTTCTGACACTAAGGAGTTAGGTCCTTAACCATGAAGTCAGCTCGACCATGAATTAAATGTGTACAAAGAAATTGCCAACTTCACCTTACTTAACACCTCCCAATTGAGGAAAACAAACCAGTATTACTATATGGTCTGTTTGGTATATTTACTTAGTACCTTTTTGCTTTTTATTTCATTGTATTCAAAAAAGTTTAGGTACAAAAAAGACTCTTAAATACATTCAACAATTCCAACATAAATTTTCAAAGCAAATTACATTCCACATTGCATATATAAACACCACATAAATTACATTACATATATAAACACCATATTCATTTGGATCAACAATTAGACTCACATAAATGATATCTAACTAAACAAAGGACAAAGTGAACATTTCGATACTATTATTAAACAAGTAGCAAATTAATGCATATTAAATTTGTCAAAGTCATTAAATGTACTGCAAATTAATGCATTCCTGATTCAAAAGCCGACGCGTTTCAAACCCATTCCTGTCACTTTATGGGTTCTCATCAGGGCTCTGTCTCTTTTATTTATCTACAGGACATATGTAAAAAAGAAAAAATGAGATTCTATTTTAGTATTTGGATAGAATTCTTGTCAATCGCCTCTCTACCATTCGCAAAATGACGGAACCAGTACCTGAATCGTTGCTGGTCGTATGTTCTAGTATTCACTCTCTAGATCGTGTGTTTCTTTATCTATAATGTAAAGTTTCATTATCAGGATTTTTATTTTCTTTGAGAGCTCGGTAGTTCGTATGCAAAAGCATTGCTACACAGCCTACCTTTTACGATCTTTATCTTCGTGTTTGTACCCTTATCGATTTTTTCGTAATAATTACGATAACTGTGAAGGAATGGAAACATTTAATTTAATATAAGTTTTTCCATTAAGTTTGTTTGTCTGCTAGTTCTCCCATAAAGGCGATTTTAAAGGCATAGCTCTTTTTACTTCAGCGCCTTCATGCGCGGGGTGCTGCACGTCTCGGATTTATTTTATACAATGGAAGGAGTGGTCCTCGTGTTCCTACAAATTATTCAAAGACAAACTGGGGAAAGTTCTATCACCCGTGTGCACTCATTTTATATAAGTTTTTCCGCATTGCTTCTAAATCGGTTAGGCATACCTGCTTTCTTTAAATGTGCGGTCCCGCGCTGTATTTAAAAAAACATCTTGTTTTACTTCGCAATTGCAGTGTTCCCCTCCGTCGCTGGTCTCCTGTGATTACACGGAAACACAAATTAAGTGTCTGATGCATATAACTTAGTATCTATTCGCATAAACGTATCACGCATCTTACCTCTTTGTTGTGTATGCCGAGTATAAATCTGCTGTGTCCATTGGCCTCGCGGCCATCTTGTAACGTGTTATTTATAAGCATGCCTACAATAGATGGGGGCCATCTTGGAACGGACTAGTTTCCAAGTTTGATGGGGGCCATCTTGGAACTGACTAATTTCCAAGTTTGCTAGTGTGTTGTCTTGCTGTACCCACTTTTTATTATTCAGTATTCCAGTAATGCCCCAGACAAACACACTTAATGGAAAACTTATGTGACCGCTCAGCCCTCCACAGGGCTTGGTCGCCCCACTCACTGCTGCCGCTCCTGCCTGCCTTTGCCGCCTCCTGCCTGCAGATTCCTTCGCTCGCTGCCCGCTGCTCCTGGGAATTTCCTGCTGCTCCTGGGAATTTCCCGCTGCCCGCTGCTTCTTGGAATTTCCAGCCGCTGCCTCCCTGCGGCCCCGCCCCCCTGTGATTCCATTCGCCGCCCCGCTCCCGCCACCCAGCTGCTCCTCCCTCCCGGCTCCTTGCTTATGACGCCCCCAGAGCGACCGCGCAGCGGACGCGCGCAGCGGGAGCACCGAATGAGCGCCGAAGGTGCGCCAAAGGTAAGCCCGTCTGCGCCCGTCCGCGCCTGGCCCGCGCCCAGCGCCAGGACCCCTGGCCTTACCCGCCGAGGCAAGATGACCCGACTGACCTACGATGCCGCCACTCTCAACGCACTCAATGCCGGCCGGACCCACGCCTGCTGCCGAGCCACCCCGAGACGCACCCACGGACCCTTCACCTGCTGCACCTGCAAGTTCACCTGCCTCCAAACCTGCCCCGCACCCGCCAAGACAAACACCAGCAGCAACCACCTCAAGTGCATCCTGATCAACACCCGCTCCGTCCACAGACACGCCGTGGAACTCTGGAACCTCCTCGACGCTACATCACCGGACGTCGCCTTCCTCACGGAAACCAGGATGAACGCCTCCTCTGCACCCGACATCGCCATCGCCATCCCGGACGGGTACAAGATCATCAGGAGGGACCGCATCAACCAGACCGGAGGTGGCATCGCCATCGTCCACAGGAACACCATCCGCATCACGACCGACGCCAACGACTCCTTCGCCGCAGCCGAACATCTCCACTTCCAGATTCACACCGACCCTAAGACGACCCTCAGAGGCACCCTCGTCTACAGACCCCCGGGACCACGCACACAATTCAGCGAAGACATCACAGACTTCATCAGCCCGCACGCCCTCCCCTCCACTGACTACATCCTCCTCGGGGACCTCAACTTCCACCTGGAGAACAACAAGGACCGCAACACCACCGGCCTGCTGGAAAACCTTGCCAACCTCGGACTCAAGCAACTGGTCAACACCCCCACTCACTACGCCGGCCACACGCTTGATCCCGTCTTCTCTTCCAGCAAGTACATCACCTTCAGCCACGCCACCGGACTCCATTGGACCGACCACAGCTGCTTCCACTTCAGCTTCAAAAGATCCACGACCCACCACCACCCGCAACAGGTACCTCACAGGAATTGGAGCAAGATCACCGCAGAGCAGCTCACCACTTCCCTGAGCCAGAGCCCACCCGCCAACATGACGGACCCCAACGCAGCAGCCCGCAACTTCACACAGTGGCTGACCGCCTGCGCCGACGACCTTGCACCACTAAAGAACCCTCCCAGCAGACCGAGAAGCAAGAAGGCATCCTGGTTCACCGACGACCTCAAGGACTCCAAGAAGACCTGCCGCACCCTCGAGAAAGCCTGGCTCCTCGACCGGACCACTGACAACATGACCGCCCTCAAACACGCTACCCGCAAGCACCACCAGCTCATCCGCACCACCAAGAAGAAATCCCTGAAGGAACGACTGGACAACAACGCCCACAACAGCAAGGAGTTCTCCAACCCCAGCACCGGCACCAACGACATCACTCCGTCACAAGACCTCTGCGACTCCCTCGCCTCGTTCTTCCACCGCAAGATCGCCGACATCCACAACAGCTTCGGCGCCCCACCCACGCACCCAACCGTCGAACCAACGCCCTCCACCGCCACCCTTCGCACCTGGACCACGGTGACCACCGAAGACACAGCCCGCACGATGAACACCATCCACTCCGGATCACCGACGGACCCCTGCCCACACCACGTCTTCAACAAGGCCGACTCCACCATCGCACCCCAACTCTGGAACATCATCAACGCCTCCTTCAACACCGCCACCTTCCCGGAGAGCTGGAAGCACGCCGAGATTAGCGCCCTCCTGAAGAAACCTACAGCGGACCCCACCGATCTCAAAAACTTCCGCCCCATCTCGCTCCTCCCTTTTCCTGCTAAAGTCATCAAGAAGATCGTCAACAGACAGCTGACCGCCTTCCTCGAGACGAACGGATCCCTCGACCCCTCGCAGTCCGGCTTCAGAGCCAACCACAGCACCGAGACCGCCCTCATCGCAGCCACCGACGACATCCGGACCCTGCTCAACAAGGGGGAAACAGTGGCCCTCATCCTCCTGGACCTCTCAGCTGCGTTCGACACGGTCTGCCACCGCACCCTAGTACAGCGCCTCAGCAACATCGGTATCCAAGAGAAGGCACTGGAGTGCATCATCTCGTTCCTCGCCGGAAGAACACAAAGAGTCCGCCTCCCCCCGTTTCGCTCCGAGGCCACCGAAGTCATCTGCGGCGTCCCGCAAGGATCTTCACTCAGCCCCACCCTCTTCAACATCTACATGAAACCTCTCGCAGCCATCGCACGCCAGCACAACCTCAACATCATCTCTTACGCCGACGGCACCCAGCTGATCCTCTCCCTCACCAGAGACCCCGACACCGCCAGAACCTGCCTACACGACGGGATGAAAGACGTTGCCGAGTGGATGAAGGACAGCCGCCTGAAACTGAACTCGGACAAGACGGAAGTCCTCATCCTTGGATCTTCGCCCTCCACCTGGGACGACTCCTGTTGGCCCCCAGCCCTGGGCACCGCACCCAAGCCAACCGACCACGCACGCAACCTGGGCTTCATCCTGGACCCCTCCCTCTCGATGAACAGACAAGTCAACGCCGTCTCCTCATCGTGCTTCAACACCCTGCGTATGCTTCGCAAGATCTTCCGCTGGATCCCGACCGAGACCAGGAAGACTGTCACCAAGGCACTCGTCACCAGCCGACTGGACTACGGAAACGCCCTCTACGCCGGAACCACAGCCAAGCTACAGAAAAGACTCCAGCGCATCCAGAACGCCTCCGCCCGACTCATCCTGGATGTCCCCCGACGCAGCCACATCTCCAGCCACCTGAGGAACCTGCACTGGCTCCCCGTCGACAAGAGGATCACGTTCCGGCTCCTCACCCACGCACACGAGTCTCTCCACGACCTGGGCCCCAAGTACCTCAACGACCGCCTGACCTTCTACACACCCACCCGCCAGCTACGGTCCACCAGCCTCGCCCTCGCAGCCGTACCACGCATCCGAAGAGCCACCGCCGGAGGAAGATCCTTCTCTTACCTGGCTGCCAAGACTTGGAACTCCCTCCCCATCCACCTTCGGCTGACCCAGGACCATCTCGCCTTCAGGAAACAACTCAAGACCTGGCTGTTCGAGCAGTAGCATACCCCTCCCCCCAAGCGCCTTGAGACCCTCCCGGGTACAAATGGCATGATTGATTGATTGATATTAAATTAAATGTTTCCATTCCTTCAGAGTTATCGTAATTATTACGAAAAAATCAATAAGGGTGCAAACACGAAGATAAAGATCGTAAAAGGTAGGCTGTGTAGCAATGCTTTTGCATACGAACTCCCGAGCTCTCAAAGAAAATAAAAATCCTGATAATGAAACTTTACATTATAGATAAAGAAACACACGATCTAGAAAGTGAATACTAGAACATACGACCAGCAACGATTCAGGTACTGGTTCCGTCATTTCGCGAATGGTAGAGAGGCGATTGACAAGAATTCTATCCAAATACTAAAATAGAATCTCATTTTTTCTTTTTTACATATATCCTGTAGATAAATAAAAGAGACAGAGCCCTGATGAGAACCCATAAAGTGACAGGAATGGGTTCGAAACGCGTCGGCTTTTGAATCAGGAATGCATTAATGTGCAGTACATTTAATGACTTTGACAAATTTAATATGCATTAATTTGCTACTTGTTTAATAATAGTATCGAATGTTCACTTTGTCCTTTGTTTAGTTAGATATCATTTATGTGAGTCTAATTGTTGATCCAAATGAATATGGTGTTTATATATGTAATGTAATTTATCTGGTGTTTATATATGCAATGTGGAATGTAATTTGCTTTGAAAATTTATGTTGGAATTGTTGAATGTATTTAAGTGTCTTTTTTGTACCTAAACTTTTTTGAATACAATGAAATAAAAAGCAAAAAGGTATTAAGTAAATATACCAAACAGACCATATAGTAATACTGGTTTGTTTTCCTCAATTGGGAGGTGTTAAGTAAGGTGAAGTTGGCAATTTTTTTGTACACAACTAAATGAGGATTTGGCCCATAATGAATCAGTGTCTGGCATCTTGCAACATACGCAAGAGGAAATAGAGAAATTAAAGATGGAGAACACCTCTTTAAAACAGGATTTAAGCAGGTATAAACCTAGGGGATCTCAGTGGAACACAGCTTTTACGCCTTTGTTTAAAACCTCCTCAGAGACAGGAGCGCGATCAAAACATACAACTTTGCCTCCCCCAGTTGAGGTTACTGTTAATGTTCCTAATGCTGTGCCTTTAGCAGCACCTGAACGTTTTCATGGAGATAGTAACAAATTCCATGTTTTTATCAATCAATGTCAATTACACTTCGTTTGTAAGCCACAACAGTTCCCTACTGATGCTACGAAAGTGGCATTCGTCTTGTCTTATTTGGGTGGCACAGCAGCCAATTGGTCAATTCCTTTCGTGGATAGAGATGATCCCATCCTCCATAATTGGAATCAATTTAAACGTACTATGACCATCCTTTTTGCAGAACATACTTTCATGCAGGCAAGTGATAATGAGCTTTTAAATCTTAAACAAGGTAACAAGGATTTATTGACCTATCTCACTAGTTTTAATCATTTACTCACCAAGACACAGTGGCCAGAAGAAAAGCGTGTCTCCCTTTTTTATAAAGGTTTGAGAGACAAGTTAAAAGACGCGCTGGCTCATATCGTTGATTTGCCAGAAGATTATTCTGACTTTGTAGATTTAGTCGTGAAATTGGAACAAAGACTAGGGGAAAGAAAGGGAGATAAATCCAAACTGGAATCACGGTTAACTTTTATTAGACACGAGAAGAAAGACACAGATAATAAACTCCCTGAACCTGAGCCTATGCAAATAGGGACACTCAGAGGTCCACTCACATCAGAGGAAAAAGAAAGAAGGCGAAAACTTCAATTATGTTTATATTGTGGCAAGAGAATGTCCAGTAAAACCTAAAACTTCACAAAAGGGTGCTGTTTCCTCAACCTCCTCAACTGAATCGGGAAACGATTAAGCTCGACAAGGGGGGAGGTTACTTGTTCGAGAAAACCTCTTAATCAAACCTCTAATTCTGCAGCTTTCATGGTAGCGCACATACCTAGACATTTCATAATTCAGATCTTTTTAATTGTTACTACCCAAGTTAGACATTCTCTCCCTGTCTTACTGGACTGAGGAGCCACAGGAAATGTTGTGGATAATAAGTTAGCTGAAACATTAGGTCTTCCTATGTGCCTAAAGCCTTGTCCAGAAGCAGTATGTACAGTGGATGGGTCAGAATTGACCTCTGGATTAATCACAAAACAAACAAGTCCACTTGTTATGGTCTGTCAAAACGGGCACACAGAGGTGATTAGCTTTGATCTGATAGATACCCCTAATTTTGGCTTGATTCTCGGCGTACCCTGGTTAACAACTCATAACCCAAAAATTGATTGGGTGAATAGAACAGTTACTTTGGATTCCTCTTTCTGAAGAACAAATTGCTATCAAGAAGCAGGTACAGAACAGAGCACAGTAATACACTGTGCAAGTGTTACACAAGACGAACCAAGTCTCCCTCCTGAATATTCTGACTTTAAAGACGTCTTTGATCCAGTGAAGGCTAGTGTGCTGCCCCCACATCGGTCTTATGACTGCCGTATAGATCTTATCCCAGGGGCCCCTTTACCTAATAACAGAGTATATGCTTTGACTGACGAAGAGACCAAATATTTAAGAACCTACCTAGACAACCTACTCCAGTCTGGGTTCATCCGACATTCCACATCTCCACTCTTTTTTATCCTGAAGCCGGATAAATCCCTGCGCTCGTGTATCGACTATAGAGGACTAAATAAGGCTACAATAAAAAGTAAATATCCTCTTCCTCTAATACCTGTGTTGTTGGATCAATTAAGACATTCTACTGCATACACTAAACTAGATCTGCGGGGAGCTTACCACCTGGTCCGAATAAAAGAGGGGGATGAGTGGAAGACAGCTTTCAAGACAAAGTTTGGTCTATTTGAGTACACAGTAATGCCCTTTGGGTTGTGTAATGCCCCTGCGGCCTTTCAATTCTTTATAAATGAGGTCCTACACGAATTCCTGGACGTTTGTGTCATAGTATACATAGACGACATCCTCATTTACTCTAAGAACCCAGAAGAACATACCCAACATGTTCGTGCAGTATTATCAAAGTTAAAAGAAAATCATCTTTTTGCTAAATTAGAAAAGTGTAATTTTAATGTCAGCAAGGTGGACTTTTTAGGATACTGCCTGTCACCTCAAGGAATAACTATGGATGTAAAGAAAATCAGTGTATTACTGATTGGCCAGAACCATCATCTGTAAAATTCTGGGTTTCGCCAATTTTTATAGGAGGTTTATTTCTCATTTTGCAGACATTGCGGCTCCAATAACCACCTTGTTGCGGAAAGGGCAACGATTTCTTTGGTCTGATGAGGCCTTTCAACTCCTGAAACAAAAGTTCACTTCAGCCCCAATTCTGAAACATCCTGATCCTGACTTGCCATTTTTTGTTGAAGCGGATGCTTCACAAGTAGCTTTAGGAGGAGTTCTCTCTCAACGAGATGCTGTTGATGGCCAATTACATCCTATAGCCTTCTATTCCAAAAAGTAATTACCAGCTGAACAAAATTACCAGAACTATTAGCTATCAAAGTAGCCTTTTCTGAATGGAGGCACCATTTAATGGGAGCCAAGTACCCTGTTACCATCTTTTCTGACCATAAGAACGTACAGTTTTTTGGATCACTTAAAGCACTAACACCACGTCAGATGCGCTGGTTAATTTTTTTTCGATTCAGAAAAGGGGGTGGTGATGAACAGAGTGTCTGAATTAAGCAGACCACTCTTACCCAGTCCAAAGATCAGGGCTTGATCCATCACCGTTATTTATCTCACTGCCCCATCCCAGCTCAGAACCTGGCTATATGCAAATTAGTCTGTCCCTGGCCCAGTGCATCATGGGAACAGGGCAGACCAAACTACCAAGCCAATTCTTCACCAGAAAGGAGACAAGCTACCGGGGACCGGTTTCTGGCATTTCAGCCTCTTCGGCCCGGCTTGCTTGAATCCTGATGGAGCAGTGAGAAAGGGACTCATGTCTGAGTATACCCTGCCACACCTATAGTGGCCAAAAACGATTCAGAAAAGGGGGTGGTGATGAACAGAGTGTCTGAATTAAGCAGACCACTCTTACCCAGTCCAAAGATCAGGGCTTGATCCATCACCGTTATTTATCTCACTGCCCCATCCCAGCTCAGAACCTGGCTATATGCAAATTAGTCTGTCCCTGGCCCAGTGCATCATGGGAACAGGGCAGACCAAACTACCAAGCCAATTCTTCACCAGAAAGGAGACAAGCTACCGGGGACCGGTTTCTGGCATTTCAGCCTCTTCGGCCCGGCTTGCTTGAATCCTGATGGAGCAGTGAGAAAGGGACTCATGTCCGAGTATACCCTGCCACACCTATAGTGGCCAAAAACGATTCAGAAAAGGGGGTGGTGATGAACAGAGTGTCTGAATTAAGCAGACCACTCTTACCCAGTCCAAAGATCAGGGCTTGATCCATCACCGTTATTTATCTCACTGCCCCATCCCAGCTCAGAACCTGGCTATATGCAAATTAGTCTGTCCCTGGCCCAGTGCATCATGGGAACAGGGCAGACCAAACTACCAAGCCAATTCTTCACCAGAAAGGAGACAAGCTACCGGGGACCGGTTTCTGGCATTTCAGCCTCTTCGGCCCGGCTTGCTTGAATCCTGATGGAGCAGTGAGAAAGGGACTCATGTCTGAGTATACCCTGCCACACCTATAGTGGCCAAAAACGATTCAGAAAAGGGGGTGGTGATGAACAGAGTGTCTGAATTAAGCAGACCACTCTTACCCAGTCCAAAGATCAGGGCTTGATCCATCACCGTTATTTATCTCACTGCCCCATCCCAGCTCAGAACCTGGCTATATGCAAATTAGTCTGTCCCTGGCCCAGTGCATCATGGGAACAGGGCAGACCAAACTACCAAGCCAATTCTTCACCAGAAAGGAGACAAGCTACCGGGGACCGGTTTCTGGCATTTCAGCCTCTTCGGCCCGGCTTGCTTGAATCCTGATGGAGCAGTGAGAAAGGGACTCATGTCTGAGTATACCCTGCCACACCTATAGTGGCCAAAAACGATTCAGAAAAGGGGGTGGTGATGAACAGAGTGTCTGAATTAAGCAGACCACTCTTACCCAGTCCAAAGATCAGGGCTTGATCCATCACCGTTATTTATCTCACTGCCCCATCCCAGCTCAGAACCTGGCTATATGCAAATTAGTCTGTCCCTGGCCCAGTGCATCATGGGAACAGGGCAGACCAAACTACCAAGCCAATTCTTCACCAGAAAGGAGACAAGCTACCGGGGACCGGTTTCTGGCATTTCAGCCTCTTCGGCCCGGCTTGCTTGAATCCTGATGGAGCAGTGAGAAAGGGACTCATGTCTGAGTATACCCTGCCACACCTATATTGGCCAAAAACGATTCAGAAAAGGGGGTGGTGATGAACAGAGTGTCTGAATTAAGCAGACCACTCTTACCCAGTCCAAAGATCAGGGCTTGATCCATCACCGTTATTTATCTCACTGCCCCATCCCAGCTCAGAACCTGGCTATATGCAAATTAGTCTGTCCCTGGCCCAGTGCATCATGGGAACAGGGCAGACCAAACTACCAAGCCAATTCTTCACCAGAAAGGAGACAAGCTACCGGGGACCGGTTTCTGGCATTTCAGCCTCTTCGGCCCGGCTTGCTTGAATCCTGATGGAGCAGTGAGAAAGGGACTCATGTCTGAGTATACCCTGCCACACCTATAGTGGCCAAAAACGATTCAGAAAAGGGGGTGGTGATGAACAGAGTGTCTGAATTAAGCAGACCACTCTTACCCAGTCCAAAGATCAGGGCTTGATCCATCACCGTTATTTATCTCACTGCCCCATCCCAGCTCAGAACCTGGCTATATGCAAATTAGTCTGTCCCTGGCCCAGTGCATCATGGGAACAGGGCAGACCAAACTACCAAGCCAATTCTTCACCAGAAAGGAGACAAGCTACCGGGGACCGGTTTCTGACATTTCGGCCTCTTCGGCCCGGCTTGCTTGAATCCTGATGGAGCAGTGAGAAAGGGACTCATGTCTGAGTATACCCTGCCACACCTATAGTGGCCAAAAACGATTCAGAAAAGGGGGTGGTGATGAACAGAGTGTCTGAATTAAGCAGACCACTCTTACCCAGTCCAAAGATCAGGGCTTGATCCATCACCGTTATTTATCTCACTGCCCCATCCCAGCTCAGAACCTGGCTATATGCAAATTAGTCTGTCCCTGGCCCAGTGCATCATGGGAACAGGGCAGACCAAACTACCAAGCCAATTCTTCACCAGAAAGGAGACAAGCTACCATCAGGATTCAAGCAAGCCGGGCCGACGACGGCTGAAATGCCAGAAACCGGTCCCCGGAAGCTTGTTTCCTTCCCAGTGTAAGAATTGGCTTGGTAGTTTGGTTTGCCCTGTTCCTATCATGCACTGGGACAGGAACAGACTAATTTGCATATAGCCAGGTTCTGAACTGGGATGGTGCAGTGAGCTAAAAAACGGTGTTGGATCTAGCCCTGATCTCTTGACTGGGTGAGAGTATTCTGCTTAATTCAGAAACTCTGTCCATCACCACCCCTTGTTGTTAAATATTTTGTCCACCCTAAGCGTGGAAGGGTATACTCAGATGTGAGTCCCTTGCTCATTGCACCATCAGGATTCAAGCAAGCCGGGCCGACGACGGCTGAAATGCCAGAAACCGGTCCCCGGAAGCTTGTTTCCTTCCCAGTGTAAGAATTGGCTTGGTAGTTTGGTTTGCCCTGTTCCCATCATGCACTGGGACAGGAACAGACTAATTTGCATATAGCCAGGTTCTGAACTGGGATGGTGCAGTGAGCTAAAAAACGGTGTTGGATCTAGCCCTGATCTCTTGACTGGGTGAGAGTAATCTGCTTAATTCAGAAACTCTGTCCATCACCACCCCTTGTTGTTAAATATTTTGTCCACCCTAAGCGTGGAAGGGTATACTCAGATGTGAGTCCCTTGCTCATTGCACCATCAGGATTCAAGCAAGCCGGGCCGACGACGGCTGAAATGCCAGAAACCGGTCCCCGGAAGCTTGTTTCCTTCCCAGTGTAAGAATTGGCTTGGTAGTTTGGTTTGCCCTGTTCCCATCCTGCACTGGGACAGGAACAGACTAATTTGCATATAGCCAGGTTCTGAACTGGGATGGTGCAGTGAGCTAAAAAACGGTGTTGGATCTTGCCCTGATCTCTTGACTGGGTGAGAGTATTCTGCTTAATTCAGAAACTCTGTCCATCACCACCCCTTGTTGTTAAATATTTTGTCCACCCTAAGCGTGGAAGGGTATACTCAGATGTGAGTCCCTTGCTCATTGCACCATCAGGATTCAAGCAAGCCGGGCCG
The DNA here is from genome assembly GCF_964261635.1 of Lissotriton helveticus. Classification (NCBI taxonomy): domain Eukaryota; kingdom Metazoa; phylum Chordata; class Amphibia; order Caudata; family Salamandridae; genus Lissotriton; species Lissotriton helveticus. The sequence goes on from NC_136067.1 coordinate 109,586,515, forward strand.
ACGACGGCTGAAATGCCAGAAACCGGTCCCCGGAAGCTTGTTTCCTTCCCAGTGTAAGAATTGGCTTGGTAGTTTGGTTTGCCCTGTTCCCATCATGCACTGGCACAGGAACAGACTAATTTGCATATAGCCAGGTTCTGAACTGGGATGGTGCAGTGAGCTCAAAAACGGTGTTGGATCTAGCCCTGATCTCTTGACTGGGTGAGAGTATTCTGCTTAATTCAGAAACTCTGTCCATCACCACCCCTTGTTGTTAAATATTTTGTCCACCCTAAGCGTGGAAGGGTATACTCAGATGTGAGTCCCTTGCTCATTGCACCATCAGGATTCAAGCAAGCCGGGCCGACGACGGCTGAAATGCCAGAAACCGGTCCCCGGAAGCTTGTTTCCTTCCCAGTGTAAGAATTGGCTTGGTAGTTTGGTTTGCCCTGTTCCCATCATGCACTGGGACAGGAACAGACTAATTTGCATATAGCCAGGTTCTGAACTGGGATGGTGCAGTGAGCTAAAAAACGGTGTTGGATCTAGCCCTGATCTCTTGACTGGGTGAGAGTATTCTGCTTAATTCAGAAACTCTGTCCATCACCACCCCTTGTTGTTAAATATTTTGTCCACCCTAAGCGTGGAAGGGTATACTCAGATGTGAGTCCCTTGCTCATTGCACCATCAGGATTCAAGCAAGCCGGGCCGACGACGGCTGAAATGCCAGAAACCGGTCCCCGGAAGCTTGTTTCCTTCCCAGTGTAAGAATTGGCTTGGTAGTTTGGTTTGCCCTGTTCCCATCATGCACTGGGACAGGAACAGACTAATTTGCATATAGCCAGGTTCTGAACTGGGATGGTGCAGTGAGCTAAAAAACGGTGTTGGATCTAGCCCTGATCTCTTGACTGGGTGAGAGTATTCTGCTTAATTCAGAAACTCTGTCCATCACCACCCCTTGTTGTTAAATATTTTGTCCACCCTAAGCGTGGAAGGGTATACTCAGATGTGAGTCCCTTGCTCATTGCACCATCAGGATTCAAGCAAGCCGGGCCGACGACGGCTGAAATGCCAGAAACCGGTCCCCGGAAGCTTGTTTCCTTCCCAGTGTAAGAATTGGCTTGGTAGTTTGGTTTGCCCTGTTCCCATCCTGCACTGGGACAGGAACAGACTAATTTGCATATAGCCAGGTTCTGAACTGGGATGGTGCAGTGAGCTAAAAAACGGTGTTGGATCTAGCCCTGATCTCTTGACTGGGTGAGAGTATTCTGCTTAATTCAGAAACTCTGTCCATCACCACCCCTTGTTGTTAAATATTTTGTCCACCCTAAGCGTGGAAGGGTATACTCAGATGTGAGTCCCTTGCTCATTGCACCATCAGGATTCAAGCAAGCCGGGCCGACGACGGCTGAAATGCCAGAAACCGGTCCCCGGAAGCTTGTTTCCTTCCCAGTGTAAGAATTGGCTTGGTAGTTTGGTTTGCCCTGTTCCCATCATGCACTGGGACAGGAACAGACTAATTTGCATATAGCCAGGTTCTGAACTGGGATGGTGCAGTGAGCTAAAAAACGGTGTTGGATCTAGCCCTGATCTCTTGACTGGGTGAGAGTATTCTGCTTAATTCAGAAACTCTGTCCATCACCACCCCTTGTTGTTAAATATTTTGTCCACCCTAAGCGTGGAAGGGTATACTCAGATGTGAGTCCCTTGCTCATTGCACCATCAGGATTCAAGCAAGCCGGGCCGACGATGGCTGAAATGCCAGAAACCGGTCCCCGGAAGCTTGTTTCCTTCCCAGTGTAAGAATTGGCTTGGTAGTTTGGTTTGCCCTGTTCCCATCATGCACTGGGACAGGAACAGACTAATTTGCATATAGCCAGGTTCTGAACTGGGATGGTGCAGTGAGCTAAAAAACGGTGTTGGATCTAGCCCTGATCTCTTGACTGGGTGAGAGTATTCTGCTTAATTCAGAAACTCTGTCCATCACCACCCCTTGTTGTTAAATGGTAAATTATTTTTAGTACATTTGACTTCGTTATAACCTATAGACCAGGTGCACAACAAATTCAATCTGATGTGTTATCTAGATACGGACATACCTCAGACAGGAAACAAGACAAAATAGGAGAACCCATTATTCCTCCCCAAAAACGTTTTTGGCACCAGTACAACAGAAGGATTTCCTCACAGATCTATATAATGCACACATGCAAATAGCACCTCAAGATTGGTTAAAGGAGTCCCATAACACAATACAACGAGGTTTATTGTATCACGACAACATGCTGTTAGTGCCCACCACAGAATTACAAACACAGGTGATAATTTAGCATCACGCCTCACAGTTGGCAGGTCATCCTGGCTGGGTAAACACCCTGGAAAATGTGCGAAAACACTTTTGGTGGGACAACATGAGTAAGGACATTAAGCAATTTTTCACTACCTGTCCAATTTGTGCAAGACATAAATCTTCTCATAAGGCCCCTGACCGCTTGTTAATACCAATGCCATCACCCAAACAACCTTGGCACACTGAGTGTAGACTTTATTGTAGGTTTACCACCAGTAAAATCCTTCACAACAGTGTTAGTGATAGTGGATTTTTTATCTAAAATGGCACATTTTGTACCATTACGGAAATTGCCAACTGCGGCAGAATTTGCCGATATTTTTATAAGAGAAATTGTGCGTTTACATGGTTTGCCAAGCAAAGTGGTGTCAGACTGAGGTAGCCAGTTCAACTCTAGATTTTGGAAAAATTTATGTGAAAAACTGAAAATAGATGTGGCATAATCCACTGCTTTCCATCCAGAAACAGATGGACAAACTGAACGACTGAACCAAACCTTACGTTGTTTATTGGCTGATTATTCTAGTGAATGGTTGGAAGCTCTCCCTGTAGTGGAGTTTGCTTATAATAATACTGAGCATGCAGCTCTACTTTGCTCACCATTCTATTTCATGCAGGGGTATCATCCAAGAGCTATACCCATTTTGTTAGAAGATTCCCTGTTGCCTACAGTAACGGATAGACTAACGATATTAGGTGACATACAAGACAAGGCCAGGAAACATTTATTAAAGTACAAAGAAAGCATGAAAAGACAAGAAGACAAACACAGATCTGAGGCCCCAATGTATAAAATCGGTGACAAGGTATGGCTCTCTACAAAGAACCTAAATATAGAGGGATCCCGAAAGCTGCAACCACGTTTCATTGGACCCTTTAGTATAACTGCCATAGTAAACCCGGTAACAGTAAAATTGGACTTACCAAAAGAATACCCAGTACATACTACATTCCATGTGTCCTTGCTTAAGCCATACAACCCAAAAACCCGACCCGAACCACCACCTCAACCCATACCAATTAAGGGAAATCTAGAATATGAAGTGAAAAGCATAAAAGATGCAAAAAGAATTCACGGACGTCTGTTTTATTTAGTAGAATGGAAAGGATATGACGAAACTGAGAATTCATTGGAACCAGCGTCCTATGTACATGCCCCACTGTTGATTAGACTTTTATCTAAAAAATCCAGGGAAACCCCGTCCAGTAGGAGGGCCTTTGAGGGGGGAGACTGTTAGGGTTTGTGCACAGCAAAGAGCATGTCCCCTCTCATTGCACAAGTGGTCTCTGTAATAGCGCTCTTTTAAACATACTATTGAAAGCCTTTCTTGTTATCTCAGCCCCCCTCTTAGGCTTCTGTGTATGTTGCTCAATGTACTCACAAGTTTGGACATTGCTGTCTTGTTTACACATTGGACCTTGCTTTTACCAAGGCTTCTTTAAAGCACCTCTCCCTAGGCCATGTGTTAATTCAACTCATTTGCATAAGAACTGAAGCTCTGCACACCTTTCAAGAACATGTGCAGCATGTGAGAACCACACCCAGCTCTTTGAACCACACCCAGCCCTGTCTATAAAAGGCAGCCCCCGAGCCTCACCCAGTGCTTGTGCTCGTCTACCTCCCGCTTACCTGAGAACAGATCCTTCGGCGCTGGCACTCCTGCTCTCTACAGACCTTCATCGGCTTCAACGGGCGCGGCTGCTGGCTCTTCCTTCTTCCGGTTTCCGGCTCCTCCTTGCCTCAGCCCCTCTCCTGTCCAATACTATCGACCTGCAAAAGAGAAAGAGGACAAGGTTAGACTGATCAGTATCCCTTTCCAGCAACAAGTAAGTGCAAAACCTTTTATTACCTGAAAGAACTTTGACAGCGATTTCTGGATTCGTGTATAGACAATTTGGAACAAGATACCTCCCACGAACATTGTGATTCAAACCCTTTGTTACAAGAATACTTTGTGGAACTTTGTGAATAAACATTGTTTTACATGGAACTTTTAAGAATCGAGCAGTGGAAACCATTGACAGCAAGGCAAACAGTAAATCAAGGACTTGCACAAATTACCTGCTGTATTTTGATGTAAAAGTACAGTATTCTCTTTGTAAAAATTCTGGAAATGTGTGAAAAGTGAGTTTGCTATTAAGAATTTAGGCTTTAGATATATTAAGGTGAATGTTTGATATTGGTAATTCTGATAGTGGTATTCGTTTAATTTTATAGAAGCTTTACAGTAATAGAAAGCACATCCCAGAACAGTAACACATTCCAAACCTGGAAGCTAGAGACCAGGATCCAAGAGGTACTTTTAGAAGAGAATTTCTAATAGATAAAGGGATAGTCAGGAACACATTTAGGAATAGGTTGCACTTACCTGTTCTTTGTTTATGTTTCATTAGGCGCCAGTTTCTACAGAAGTCAGAGAGGGCCGCAGATTTAAGCAGCACTTCAACAGTGGAAACGCAAGAACGGTGTTGTCTCTCTTTTTTTATTTTATCCACTTCCCCCCTTCCCTTGAGCTTCTGGTTCTTAGTGTACTGTCTAAAACTAGTGTGCTGGAACAAGCAGTTTCAGGGTGGGGTCGGACTGTCTTCAACCTCCATCAGAACTGAACAGAACCGATGTTTATCAATGATTCTGCAATAAAAACATATTTTTAAAAAAATCAACAAAAAAAAAATCAGAACTGAACAGAAACTCAGGTGAGTTGGTCTTTGACATTCCGCTGCACTCCACACACTCAGCCCCGAAAGACACACCAACTGCGCAAGATCCTCGCCGAACACTACCTAGGGGCAATTCTCGTGTGGAGCCTGCCGCAGATCGTTCACCATCGACAAAGCTCCCACGACCACAGAAGTCACGCCCTATGCACGCACCACCGTAACCCTGACTTGCATCCTTCTCAACGTGCGCTCCCTCCACCAACAGGCCGTAGAGATCAGGGACCTGATCGACACCCTCTCGCCCGACGTCTCCTTCTTCACGGTAACCTGGACCAATGACACCTCCGGCCCGACATCGTCACTGCCATCCCCGACGGCTACAAGATCCAGAGAAAGGACCATCTGCACTGCCCAGGAGAAGGACTTGCCATCGCACACAAGACCCCCCTCTGACTCTCCACATACAGCACGAGTGATCCCCACTCCAACACAGAACACCTCCACTACCAGATCCAGACAAGCCCCTGGACCTCGCTACGCAGCACCCTCATCTACAGACCACCAGGACGTCACACTCACCACACAACCACCATCGCTGAGCTCGCCGCACCCCACACCATCACCTCCACGGACTACATTGTACTCGGAGACTTGAACTTCCACCTCGACAACGGAAATGACCCAGACTCCACCACCCTCCACGACAACCTCTCCAACCTAGGACTGAAGCAGATCGTCAACACGCCCACCCACAGAGCGGGTCACACCCTCAACCCCATCTTCGCGGGAGGAACAAACATCCACTTCAGCCACAACACCCAGCCCCCCTGGACTGACCACCCCTGCGTCCACTTCACCTTCAACACCACTACCGCTCCCAAACCCACCCTGTGCCCGCCACAACGGAACTGAAGCAAGGTCACAGTGGAGCACCTCAACACCACCCTCCGTCAAAACCCCCCCATCGCCAGGAACGACACCAACTCTGCAGCCAGGAAATTTCACCGCTGGGTCTCCAGCTGCGCCAACAAGCTCGACCCCGCCAACAACACCCTCTGAAAGTCGCCTGGTTCACCACAGAACTCCAAGGAGCCAGACGCTCCTGCAGACGCCTAGAAAAAACCTGGCGACACCTAAAAACCACAGAATCATGGAACAACCACAAGAACACCCTGAAGGAATACCACCAGCGCATAAGAGACACCAAACGGACCTTTATGAGAGACAAAGTCCAGACCAACGTGACCAACGCCAAGGAACTGTTCAACGTCGTACAGCAGTTCACTAAACCCACGAGCGAAGCCACAGACGTCACACCCTCCCAGGAACTCTACGACAAGCTCAGCTCCTGCTTCCATCTAAAGATCAAGGCCCTCTAAGACAACTTCAGCGAACCAAAGACGAACACCACCCCCCACCCACCGCCACCGATAGGCCTACCATCATGTCCTGGGATCCCGCTACCATCTAACTCATCACCGCGACCATGAAGCAAACCCACTCAGGAGCCCCAACAGACCACTGCCCACCGCACATATTCCACAGGGCCGCTGCCGTAATCGCACCCAAACTAGGACACCCCATCAACACCTCCCTCGGATCAGGCATCTGCCCAGATGACTGGAAACGGGCAGAGGTAACACCCCTCCTCAAGAAACCAATGGCCGACCCAATGGACCTGAAAAACTACCAGCTCATCTCTCTCCTCCCCTTTGCGGCCAAAGTCACAGGGAGACTCTTAAACGCCCAGTTGACCGCCTTCATAGAAGAGAACTCCATCCTGGACGCCTCCCAGTCTGGATTCCGCTGCATCCACAGCACCGAGACCGCCCTCCTCGCCGCCACCGGCGACATCAGCATGCTACTGGACCAGGGACACACCGCGGCCCTCATCCTTATAGACCTCTCCGCATCGTTGGACACCATCTCACATCGCACGCTCGCAACCAGACTTCATGACACAGGGATACAAGGAGCCGTCCTCGACTGGATCCTATACTTCCTCTCTGGCAGAACCCAGAGGATCCAACTTCCTCCCTTCCTCTCCAAACCCACGGAAATCAGCTGCTGAGTACCCCAGAGATCATCACTCAGCCCCACGCTCTTCAAAATCTACATGGCCCCGTTTGCCGCCATCGTCAGACAGCATGGGCTCAGCATTGTATCCTACGCCTACGACACCCAGCTCATCCTCTCGCGCAGAAAGAATCCCAAAGACACCAGACTCTGCTTCTAGGAAGAAATGAAGAATGTGGCAGCCTGGACGAAGGGCAGCTGCCTGAAGCTAAACTCAGAGAAAACTAATGTCCTCATCCTCGGACCCTGCACCTCCGCCTGGGACACCTGGTGGCCCTCCACTCTCGGGAGCCCACCCACCCCTACAGACCACGCTCGGAACCTCTGCATCAGCCTTGATTCCTCCCTCTCCATGAACCGCCAGATCAACGCCGTCGCCTCCACTAGTTTCAACTGCCTTCGCATCCTCCATAAGACCTTCAAATGGATCCACCCGACTGCAGAAGGACCGTCCCCCATGCACTCATAACCAGCAGACTGGACTACGGAAACGCCCTCTACGCCAGAATCAACAAAACTCTTCTTCACAAACTCCAAACCATCAGGAACGCCTCAGCCAGACTCGTCCTCAGGATACCGCGCCACGAGCACATGACCCAACACCTACGAGGCCTCCACTACCTCAACGAGAGATTATCCTTCCACGTACCCAAGAGGAACATCTGAACTGCCGACCTCGCCCTGGCAGAGGTCCCCTGCATCCGCAGAAACAGAACCGGCAGGAGAGCTTTCTCCTACATCGCAGCCAAAACCTGGAACAAGCTCCCTGTGAACATCCGACGCTCCCTGACTCTTCACACGTTCCTGGCCTGGCTTTTGGACTGATCCGGAGCCGGCACCCCACCCACCCCTGTCCCCTCAGCACCTTGAGTCCCTCACAGGCGAGTAGCGCGCTTTATAAAACCCTGATTGATTGATTGATTGAAGGCGATAACGTTTTTGAGCCTAGCGGCAAAAGAACTAGCGAAGAGTGACAGATGAATTAAACATGCCTTCTCAGAATTAACCTTGTTTACTTAATCCCACAGCTCACATGACTATTGCAGCAGCACTTTATTCATAAACTATGAAACTGACAGCCTGCGAATGGCCTAACCCAAATATATCAGAAGCCCGTTTTCTCCTGTAGGGCTGGACATCATATGTTCACCCCCTACCAAAGAAAATCGTTTCTAATATCAGTTTTAGAATATATTTTAACAAGTTTAATGCAATGACACATTCAAATTAATACTAATGTTCAATGATTTTTAAGTATTTTGTGGGTTAATTGCATCGCGCTTAAATGATTTTAAATGAAAGTTTTAAAAAGTATTTTTTTTCCTTCTTTTCAGTGCTTAAATTCAACAAAAGATCAGAAAACAATTAAAACTAAAATGACTGAGATATTCTTAGTATACTGCACTACATTGACCCGAGCTCTTGCAGTCGGAGGTTCAGGACAGGCAGAGTCATGGCCAGAGCTGCCAATTATGGAGCTGAGAAACCGGGTTCAAGTTTCAGTTTCATCACAACATCCTATGATCTTGGCAAAATCACTTAATCTCCCTGTTCCAACACATTCCATTTGGGAGGATGCATTGCGAAATGAGGCAGTCAACACATTCTGTTTGAAGAAAAAAAACAGCTCAAGGACTAGTCCTGATCAGAGCCTCATGGCAGAAGAGGCTCCAAACATCTTGTACCCTGCACCTGGACTCTGCTTGCTGTGAGTCCTACTCTCTCTCCCTCTCCAGGTCACCAAAGCCGAGTGGTGTTCATCCAGTCCTGGACCCTTGGAATTATAGGTGCTCTGCCAGCCCAGCTGTGGCCTCATCAGTTCCTATGCAGTGCGACGCAAACCCGTCCAGCTCTAAGCAGTGCCTCATCGGAACTGATGCAGCAAAGACACATCCATTCGTATCCCTTCCTTGTGTATATAGAGAGAACTCTAATCACTAGTATATGCAGTAGACCTTTGTACTCTACCATTCCTATGTGACTCTTAGAGTATATCCATTCGTATCCCTTCCGTATGTATATAGAGATAACTCTAATCACTAGTATATGCAGTAGACCTTTGTACCATCTACCATTCCTATGTGACTCTTAGAGTATATCCATTCGTATCCCTTCCTTGAGTGCTTCTCCTTGTGTGACTATAACTTGTACATTTGCAATTTTTTTCTGTTCGTATCTTTTATGCAACGCACGTAATCCTGAGTCCTTATGTATCGCAACTGGTTCTTATGTAAAGCGCTCTGACACCGTCGGGTAATGTTCACGCTATATAAAATCGCATTAAATAAATAAATAAATAAAACCGTCCCTGCGCAATGCATCCTTGGCGTGGACTTTGCAGTCTTTCATCGGAACAGACACAGCCTCGACGCTCTCCCGCATCATAGCTAATCAGAATCAGCGCTGTGTGACGCATCTTCGACCGTGCAGCCTTTCATCTGACCTAATGCAGCCTCGGATCCCTTCTCAGGGCGGTGCTGTGCAACGCTCTTTTAAGGTACATTTCTCACGGGATAAATTGGACACTCTATATGACCCATGCTTCATTGCGGTCGGCCTGAACTTGTGACTGTCTCAGTCCGGTGCTACCATAATTGTTGCTTTGCGCTTTTAAGCACTAGTTTTACCTCCGACTTAAAAATTGCATACCTCCGCTTCTATTAATTGGATATTTGTCATTTTGTTCTCAATTTAGTAACATTTTGTCTGTTTTTCTAGATTGGTGTGGATTTTTCTTGTGTTGTGTTTTCATTTAATTACTATTTGTGTGCTGCATAAATACTTTTGGTAATGCCCCTAAGTTAAACCTGACTGCTTGTGTGCCAGGCTTCGAGAGTTAGGCACAGGCTAATTTAGTGGCTTTTGTGGTTTGCCATGACTGGGTTTGTGTCTCTTGCTTGCGCAGAGTTTCACCCCCCTCAACCAACAACCCAATTTCTCACATTGGTGTTTAGTAGTGGGAAACAGTACTTGTGTTTGTGCAGTCCTATACAGTGATTTTGTGTAACACTAAAACCCTCAGAAAAACAATCTGAGACCAATTTGAGTTTTTTAAATTCTCCTTGGTTTTGGATTGTCCATTTGTATTCTTTTTTCTAAATGTAAGTTCCACACCTCTTTTGGAGATGGATCTGTCCAATGCTGACAATGTCAACAGGACTTAGATGAGGGGGCCTTGCAAGGAAAGAGGGGGTTGAATACAGGGGAGAGGGTCACAAAGCTGGATCTTCAGATAGCCCTCCATGTCTATGAGGAGTTCAAGAAGATGCAGGTCAACCCAGAGCATGACAATCCTGAGGAGGCGAAAGACTAGCTGTAGACCCTGAGCTGCAGCTCCCTCTATTGGAGGATGTAGGAAGCTGGATTTTTGCGGTGGCGCCATTGCAAGGGCACACCAGTCAAAAAGCACAGACGACCCTTATTGGTTTACATTGGTTTAAATTATAATCTCAAATTCTGTATTTGTGGTAGTGTGGTCGAGAAGTTTAGGCTTATCAGAGGGTGGTGTTGAGCATTTGTTGTACACAGAGTCAATAAATGAGACACACACACTGAAAATCCGAGACCAATTTAGAAAAATTACATAGATTTTTATATAATTTAGGCTCCAAGACCTAAGTTATCAGGTAAGTACTGATGAAGTTATGAATGTTTACAGTGAGCAAAAAATACTTGATTAACTGGTTTGAGGTATGAGCCCCGAACACGCAGTGGAGTAGCTAGACCTACTGCCACCCGGGGCATCCCCCAAGTTTGCCGCCTTGTACAGGTAAGAGCGTGGTGGTGGCTGACAAACAACTTGTTTTTGGGGATCAGGGGGAGGGTGGTAGTCAACAGATACAACTTGCTCACCTCCACCAACCCCCCCCCCCCCCCTCCACCCCCTAGCTATGACACTGTGAATGCAGTAATGTTATCCTATGGGAGAAACATACACTACATACATATACTTATGAATGGTTTCAAGGGAATCCTTTCAGCACTTAAGGTGTTTAGGGGCCAAGGTCCAAAGAACCATCAGTAGTTCGGGTTTACCTACCCGTGGGTATCCGAATGCAGAGGTGCTGGTTGCGATGGTAGCCTTGAACACTACACATTAAAGTCAATGCAAGGGGTACCTGTAAGAAATTGGCTGCAAGTGGGGACAAGTCGGCTGAGCCCAACCGGGGGCTCAGCTCGTGAGGGTCTCTGGAGCTCACGGACAAGTCTGTTTTTGTAGACTATGGGGCTCAGGTGCGGAGGTTATTTGTCCAGCTGACCACTGGAGTTATAGGCTCTCACATGGCTTTGGTGACCTGGAGAGGGAGAGAGAACAGAACAGCAGGAACACTCTTGATGTTGGCCTCAGTGATCCTGAAGTCCTGCATCAACAGATCAGTGTTGGCATTGGTGGTACCTAGACTCAACACACAACAAGACTTGGTTGTAGAAAATGGTCCTGTACCCAGGGTATTGGTGCCTGGCAACTCCTGGGGGGCCTGATAACTCCAAACTCGGCAGGGAATCGGATCTGACCCCTATAGCAGCAAAGATTTCTTCCTTGCAAGTTGCTCCCTCAGTAGACCCTATAGTGAGCAAGTCGAGGTACAGGGCAAGTGCGGTCGGTGCCTAGAGCTGCAGGCAGATGGCTCCTCCACCCCAAGGGAGACGCTGCTTGGTTGTTGAAGTGTTGGACAGTCCTCAACGGGCTTGGAAGCATGCACAACTTTTGGATGAGCTGAGTCAGTGCAATTGTCATGGTAGCAGCAGCAAAGCATGGTTTGACGCCATTTTCAGGGCAAGTCCTCAGTTCTTGCGGTGACTGCACTCTGCTCTCCTTCTTTGATTCCCAGGTAGACTAATCTGAGTTTCTGGTGTCAGGGGGTGTGGGAGACGGACTCAGTATATGGTGTACACCTTTTGGTGAAGCACCCTGCACTGAGTCCAGGCAACTCTTATTGATAGTTGTAGTGCTTCCTGATAATCAAAGCTCTGAAGGGGTAGCTGTGGAGAGCAGTTAAGGCTTATCCAAGAGGGTGTAAAGTGGGTGCATTTACCACAATAGTTATTCAGTAAGCTTACACTCAAGAAAAACCCACACCAGGGTTAGAAAAATGCTTCTGTATTTATTAAAAACAGCACAAGAACTACTTGGTATATCTCCTACCCGGAGATATCAAAACACATAAAGAAATACATCTGAAAGAAACAGGTTAGTTATAGATCCCTTAACTTAGAATATTCCCCAGGCGTCAGGCTGGATCTGGAAAGTTTTCGTCAGCAGTACCCCTGAATTGTGGAAGGTGGAGTTGGTCGGCTTCGCGTCCGTGGTCGGCGTCCAGGTCGCCGGGATGACGTCGCTGGAGCTACTTAGATGCCGCCCTCGCAAGCTAACGTCAGTTCTTTCTTACTCAGCACCCACCAGCGCAGATCCGGAGAGAGTGGTACCTCAGTCATTTTTTTACTAACTTTTTTTGCAACTTTTGGCGACGTCTTTTTTGAATCCATCGACTCCTGGCGCACGTCAGGGATGCCCGGCTTTAAGGCTTGCGGTTCCTGCAACCGACTGATGTCTGTGACGGTTCCGCACCGCGTGTGCCTCTTTTGCTTGGAGCGCGACCACAACCCAAAGTCGTGCTCCAACTGTCGATCCATGGCTCCGAAGACTTTGCGGAAGCGGTCTTGAAAGCTTCTGGAGTGCCGGCAGCCGGCTCCGCGCCGTTCAAGGTCCCGGTCACGAGGGAGGTCGAGGGACCGGTCGCGGAGCAATCACCACTCGTCAAAATCTTAGAAGTCTTCGCACTCTGGGTCGGGTAAGTTGAAGCACAAGAAGAAGTCGAAGAAGCAACGTCGCTCTTCAACTTCTCGTCGGTCGGCCGACTGAATGACAGACCGAGGGACGCCAGTGGTGGCCCTCCCACGGCTCCACGCGCGGAGCCAGCAGAGCCGACTCCGAGCTTCCCTCCCCTCCTGGGACCTGGAACGACTCCCGCCCAGCTTCGTACGTTCTACGAAGCCATGCATGGCATCTTTAAGCGGCAGCCAGAACCCTCTGGCGTGCCTTCTGGCCCCGCAGACTCTGCTGGGGGTCTAGGCCTTCTCCGTCGGCGGCTCCGGCCTTGATGCCGACGGCCCCCCTTGGATCTAGGCGTTGATCGGGATCGGCGCCGGTTGACCTGATTACGCCTCCACCGGCGCCGCTTCCACCGGTGATGGATTAAACGCAGATCTTTTGACTGGGTGTGAGTGTTTGATTGGTTCAGATGCTCCGTCCATCACCACCCCCTTTTGTACCGCTTTGGCCGCCACAAGTGTGGCAGGTTATGCTCAGACGTGAGTTCCTTGCTCAGTTTGCCACTGGATTCAAGCAAACCGGGCTGAAGAAGGCTGTAATGCCAGAAACCGGTCCTCGGAAGCTTGTTTCCGGTCCAGGGAAGGCATGGCTGGCAGTTCGGGCTGGACTGTTCCCATGAGGCACAGGGTCAGACTGATTTGCATATAGCCATGTCTGAACTGGGGTGGCAGTGTGGGCTAAAGAACGGTGATGGATTAAACCCAGATCTTTTGACTGGGTGTGAGTGTTTGATTGGTTCAGATGCTCCGTCCATCACCACCCCCTTTTGTACCGCTTTGGCTGCCACAAGTGTGGCAGGGTATGCTCAGACGTGAGTCCCTTGCTCACTTTGCCACTGGATTCAAGCAAGCCGGGCTGAAGAAGGCTGTAATGCCAGAAACCGGTCCTCGGAAGCTTGTTTCCGGTCTAGGGAAGGCATGACTTGGCAGTTCGGGCTAGACTGTTCCCATGAGGCACAGGGTCAGACTGATTTGCATATAGCCATGTCTGAACTGGGGTGGCAGAGTGGGCTAAAGAACGGTGATGGATTAAACCCAGATCTTTTGACTGGGTGTGAGTGTTTGATTGGTTCAGATGCTCCGTCCATCACCACCCCCTTTTGTACCGCTTTGGCCGCCTTAAGTGTGGCAGGATATGCTCAGACGTGAGTCCCTTGCTCACTTTGCCACTGGATTCAAGCAAGCCGGGCTGAAGAAGGATGTAATGCCAGAAACCAGTCCTCGGAAGCTTGTTTCCGGTCCAGGGAAGGCATGGCTTGGCAGTTCGGGCTGGACTGTTCCCATGAGGCACAGGGTCAGACTGATTTGCATATAGCCATGTCTGAACTGGGGTGGCAGAGTGGGCTAAAGAACTTTTGACTGGGTGTGAGTGTTTGATTGGTTCAGATGCTCCGTCCATCACCACCCCCTTTTGTTCCACCGGCACCGCTGCCGCATCCGACGCCTGACTCGGCGCCATGCGGGGCTTTTGTGCCCTTATTTGTTCCAGGGGTCCCTTTCCAAGGTGAATGGACACCAGAGGATGATGAGGAAGATTGGGAGGGGTCTGTTGACCCTCTGACTGACCAACTGGAACAGGACTGGAAAGAGGAACTGGGGGATACCAGTGGGTTGGACACATCCCCTGATTCTGGCATGTTGTCTCCTCCTACTGTGGCTACGGAGGAGGGACCATTGTATGCAGTGGTTCTACGTAGGGCAGCCAAGGCCCTTCACTTTGAGCTCCCTATTGTGGTGGTTTGGACTAACCTCCTAACGGAAGTGCTTCAGCCGGCGGCAAGCTCTTCGGAGCCCCTGTTGCTTTTCAACGAGGCACTGAAAGACGTCCTTTTGGGCACCTGGTCCAGGCCCAACAGGCTCCCGTGGATAGGATGATCGCCAGACTCCACTGCCCAGCTCCGGGCGACCCCACTTTCCTCTCCCAACACCCCACTCCTGAGAGCTTGGTGGTCCAAGTCTCCACCTACACAAGCGCATTCCCTGCCGCCCAACTGGAAAGGGAATCCAAAAAGCTGGACCATCTTGGCAAGAAATGTTTTTCTTCCGCCAGCTTAGGACTGCGGTCGGTAAACACTGCATGTCTTTTGGGCCGTTATTCCCACTCAATGTGAGATACTATTGCGCAGGTGCTGCCTCGGTGTCCGGATGAGGCCCAGGCACTGCTCTGCCAGCCTATAGCTGCCGGGAGAGATGCAGCTAAGTTTGTCATTGGTTGTGGGCTGGACACCGCGGATTCTCTGGGCAGGGCAATTTCCACATCACTAGCCCTTCCACACTACGCCTGGATGAGATCCACCGGTTTCTCGGGCGATGTCCAGAACACCCTCATGGACATGCCCTTTGATGGGCGTCGCCTTTTTGGCAACAATGCAGACCACGCCTCAGAGCATTTCAAGGACTCACAGGCTACGGCCAAGTCCTTGGGCCTCTCCAGCCATCTGTCGCATTCTGCTTTTCGACCCTTTCGTGGCCACGGAAGAGGCACCCCACTATGTCTGGCCCAGGGCCACAGGCCGCAGCAAGCTGCCCAAGCTTCACTCGGCCGCTGACATGGGAACCACTGTCGTGGTTCAGGGGGCCAGCGGGCAGGCCAGCCCACAAACCCCCCCTCTGCAGCGGCATCTAAACCTTCCTAGTTCAACATTAAAGGCCCATCAAACGTCAGTGGGCAGCAGGATCCACCATCACCTCCCCCACTGGCGCACCATCACGTCGGACAGGTGGGTTTTGCAAATAGTCTGTAGGGGCTACTCCCTCCCCTTCGAGGCTACCCCTCCAGCCATGCCACGGCAATACCACCGCATGTCGGAGGATTACCTGGCACATCTCCAACAGGAAATTGCGGCTCTCTTGGCTAAGGAAGCCATCGAGCGCGTTCCTGCCCCAGAAGTAGGTCTTGGTTGTTACGCCCACTACTTTCTGGTACCCAAGAAGGACAAGGGCCTGCGTCCTATCTTGGATCTCAGGGACGTCAACCGCTTCCTCCGGAAGGAGAAGTTCAATATGTTGACGCTTGCTCAGATCCTGTCTGCCCTCGAACCGGAAGACTGGATGGTAGCATTGGACTTGCAGGATGCATATTTTCATATCCCTGTCCTGCCAGCCCACAGGCATTACCTAAGGTTCATTGTAGGCCACGAGCATTTTCAGTTCACCGTGCTCCCCTTTGGCCTTACCTGTGCCCCTCGGGTGTTCACGAAAGTGACGGCAGTGGTCGCAGCTCATCTGCGCAGATTAGGGGTGTCAGTCTTCCCCTATCTCGATGACTGGCTGTCGCCCCAGACAGCTGTCTCCCAGCTCCAGACTAAGGCCGACCTCCTGCATTCGCTGGGCTTCTCCATCAATGTGCCGAAGTCGCACCTGATTCCCTCTCAGAAGCTCCTCTTCATCGGAGCAGTCCTGGACACAATGCAGTTTCGGGTCTATCCTCCCGAACAGCGAGTTAGGGATATTTGGGCTATGATTCCGATCTTTCAGCTCCTATCCCGGGCTTCAGTCAGGCTGGCCCTGAGGCTACTGGGCCTCATGCCTCCTGCATCCGGCTGATCGATCATGCCAGATGGCTTATGCGGGCTCTGCAGTGGGACCTGAAGTTCCAGTGGGCGCAGCATCAGGGGAATCTGACAGATTGCGTCCTGATCTCGGAGGGCACTGCACGTCAATTGCAGTGGTGGCTCACGAACCAGGATTGGGTCAACCGCAGATCCCTCTCCCTTCCCCAACCAGAGTACACAGTGGGGACTGATGCATCACTTTCGGGATGGGGCGACCACATGGGAGAGGCGGAGACAAGAGGCCTCTGGTCTCTGGCGGAGTCCAAACTCCAAATCAGCCTTCTGGAGCTCAGGGCGATTTGTCTTGCACTCAAGGCATTCCTTCCCTCTGTCCGGGGAAGAAAAGTGCAGGTGTTCAAGGACAACACCACCTCCATTTGGTACTGCAAAAAACAGGGCGGGTGGGGACACGGACCCTATGTCTGGAGGACCTCCGCCTCTGGATATGGCTAGAACATCAGGGCATATCCCTGGTGGTTCAACACGTAGCAGGTTCTCTGAACGCCAGGGCAGACGAACTCAGTCGCAGGTGCATGATGGATCTCGAATGGCGTCTGAACTCGGAGGTGGTGCAAGGTCTCTTTCAACAGTGGGGAGAGCCTTGTTAGATATAGTCACCACTGAAGAGAACACACAATGTCAGCAATTCTGGGCATTGAAAGTTCCAAGGCAGCACTTGCTTGGTGACTCTTTTCGTCACAAGTGGAGTTGTGGTCGGTTGTACGCCTTTCCGCCTATACCACTTCTGCCCAGAGTGCTGAAGAAGATCAGGCACGACTGGGCCCAAATCATTCTTGTGGCTTCGGATTGGGCACGAAGAGTCTGGTATACTGAGCTGCTCAACATGGCCATTGATCCTCCGACTCATCTGCCCCTTCGTGAGGATCTTCTGTCGCAGCAGCGGAGGACGGTCCACCACCCGAACCTGTCCAGTCTCCACCTCCTTGCATGGAGATTGAGCAGCAGCAGTTGACGTCTTTCGACCTGCCTCCCAAAGTCTGTGATGTAATCTTGGCAGCCAGGCGTCCCTCCACTAAAATGGTATACGCCTTCCAGTGGAAGAAATTTGTGGCATGGTGCACAGCAAAGGCTGTGGATCCCCTTTCTACCCCTCTTTCTGAGGTTCTCTTGGTCCTCCTCTCTGTGGCCCAGCAAGGCTCTGCTCTGGGCACTCTAAAGAGCTTTCTCTCGGCCACCTCTGCCTTCCTTAGGCTTCCTGAGCAGCCTTCTCTTTTCAAGCCCCCAATTGTTAACGGATTCTTGAAAGGCATAATGCACCTCTTTCCTTCTATTCCGATTGTTATGCCTCAGTGGGACTTGAATCTTGTTCTCACTTATTTGATGTGCGCTCCCTTTGAGCCATTGCATAACTGTCCCTTGAGGCTTCTTACACTCAAGACTGCTTTCCTGGTGGCCATCACCTCTGCAACGAGAGTGAGTGAGCTCCAGGCTCTTTCTCCTAAGCCTCCTTTCTTATCTGCTCTTCCGGACAAATTGGTCTTTAGGACTCGTCCATCCTTCCTGCCAAAGGTTGTCACTGCCTTTCACATCGGGCAGACCATCACTTTGCCTACCTTCTTTCCACCTCTGCATCCTTCAAAAGAGGAGATGCTCCACCGTCTGGACCCAAAACGTGCCCTCTCCTTCTATCTGGATCGCACCACACAGTTCAGGGTGGATGATCATCTCTGTTGGGTACGTGGGTGCAAAGAAAGGTTGGGCCGTACACAAGCGTACCAAGTCCCGATGAGTAGTTTTGTGTATTAAGGCCTGTTATTTACTGGCAAAGAAGGAGCCTCCAGTGGGGCTGTGCGCCGATTCCACCCGGGCGACGGCAGCGACTACTGCTCTAGGTAGAGGCGTTCCTCTGAATGACATCTGTCAAGCAGCTACGTGGGCCTCGCTGCATACGTTTACCAAACACTACTGTCTTGACAGTCAGGTCCGGAGAGACGGCTTTTTTGGCCGTTCTGTTCTCCAGGACTTCCTGGTGTAAGCTTAGTTTGCAGATCCACCACCGGGGTTGGTATTGCTGGGGAATCTATTCTACGGTAAGGAATCTATAACTAATGTGTTTCTTTCAGATGAACAAGTTACTTACCTTCGGTAACAATATATCTGTAAGAAACATTAGTTAGTTATAGATTCCTTACCGCCCGCCCATCATCCTCATTCTGTGAACTGATTTTTAGGGTTAAGGTATTTCCCTTTTCAAGGACCTAGTATTGTGCACCAGTGGTCAGTGTCTTTCATGGCTCTGCGTTTCTGGCACAGAAAGTCGTGTACAGAACTGACGTCAGCGCACAAGGTGGCATCTAAGTAGCTCCAGCGACGTAATCCCGGAAACGACGACGGATGCGGAGCCGACTGTCGCCACCTTCTGACGCGCAGGGGTACTGCTGATGAAAACTTTCCGGATCCAGTCTGACTCCTGGGGAATATTCTAAGGTAAGGAATCTATAACTAACTTAGGTTTCTTACAGATATATCGTTACTGAAGATAAGTAACTTGTTCTTGAAAACAGGTAAGTAAGCATACGAAAACACATGGGCCCCTATGGGGGGACCCCACCATATAGTAACTATAGTTTAAAAAAGTGGCATGTGATGTGAGTAACCAAACAAGACCGATACCCACTGTTGAAGAAGCCAGGGGAAGCACACAACCACCAAAGGTAAGTAGCTAGAGACCCCCAGGCGCCTGGGTGAAGAGGTGTTACACCAGGTCAAACTTCCATAGGATAACACAAGGAAAGTCTTGATTAGTATTCTACTGTTTTAGGACCCTTCCCAAAAGTTCCAGAGGAAACCAGTTGGATCAAGCAAAATTAAAGAGCCACGAAGTGATGTCGGAACCGCCCGTTGATGTCAATGGAGGATCTTGGAAGTCTAGCAGCTACAACGTCTCGTGCACCAGGTTGGTGGGATGCAAACGTGGATTCTGGACGCGAAGTACCTGAAAGCAGAGGGGACAGAGTACAAACCATCTGGAGGTGTCTAGGAGGAGCAGTAGCACGATTCCACCCTTGTCGGATGTACTTGATGTAGGACGGAGGTCTTGATGAAGCAGCTGTGGAACCCAGTCGACAATGCAGGAGTACTCAACCAGCTGACCCACGACTGTTGAAGAATGCAGGAGGGTCAGTGGCTGTCAGGACTACCAGCAAGCCTTGGCAAACGCAACAGTGGGGTTGCAGGAAACGACGCTTGATTGCTGACCAGCAAGGTCTATGGGACTAACCCAGGAAGGGTAAGTCAGGGCTGAACCCCCCTGCACACAGGAGAGCCAGTAGGAATCAATGGAGACCGCAGAAGGTCCCTCTGGCAGCAGGCACAAGGAGTCGCAAGGAGGCCTCAGCAGCACACAGAAGATGGACGCCCACGTCAAAGGAGATGCAGGGAGGACTTCAATCTTGAAGCTGTGCGATCCTTGAGGCTGGGGCTTCTTGGAGCTGGAAGAGCATCAGTTAGGAGAGTCAACAAGCATTGGCAACGGCAAACAGATGTGATGCACAGGGATGCGGTTCTGGTTGGCTGGAGATGGATTACAGCCTCCCAAGTTTCAGGCAGAGCTGGTCAGGCCTCTGGGGAGCCAACAAAGCACCACTTGTGTTGCAGAGATGGGAGGTGCCCGTGGGACAGCTGGATCAGCAAACCATTCGTCAGCGTTGAGGTGCCTGCGGATGCAGAAAAAGTGACTCCTTGTAGGAAACTGGCTCTGTATATATTCTCGTCAAAGAAGGGACAAGTCACGTTTCACCTAACAGAGTCTTTCGGGAGGCGAGGTTTTCATCACTCCCGGTTTGGGACAGGGCGAAAGGCGCTCTGCTAATTGGGGTTGTGGGTAGTTCGAAACTTACGGGGCAGGGAGCAGGGTGGGGGGGACTGTTGGGGGGGATGAGTCTGTTTGCAGTACAGAAGGGGGGGAGGTCGGGTGGCGAGTAGGGGTGGGGGGGACGACTTGACCAGATGAACCTACATTGTTTGATCATTTATAAACAGGTCATGTTTAGGTAGAGAAGGGGGTGGGGGGAGTTGGGGAAGGAGGGGAACTGTTTTTCTGGTCGCATTTGCATGGTTTGAAGAGGGTCGTGTGGCGCCGCAGAAGATCAAGGGACAAAGTCAGCAGTGAAACGTCGGTATGGCTAAGAAATGGGACAAGAGCCTCAAGATACTGAGCTGGAATGTAAATGGGCTGAGAGACAAGCTCAAACGAACTATGGTATTACAGTTCATAAAGCGCCACATGCCTGACGCAGTATTGCTACAGGAGACACACTTACTAGGAAACACCTGCCACGCCCTGAATAGGTGTGGTTACTCTTTGACAGTACACTGAGGCTTCATTTCGGGGTCCCGGGGTGTGGGGATCCTTCTCCGATGTACTTTCCCCTTCCTTCCAGATCACACTGACACAGATCCGCAGGGTCGCTTTGCAGCAGTCTCGGGAAAATGGGAGGGACGCAGGTTGACTCTGGTATCCACTTATATCACGCCGGGCCTCCAGACACAGGCATACACCGACCTGGGTAAACTCCTCCTTTCCCTCCCAGACGGGCAGCTACTTGTGGGGGTTGACTTCAACGCAGTCGTTTCTGGTACATTGGACAGGCACCCACCAAGGGACATACCTCGGGGGCAGAGATGGCTGGGGGACTTCCTAGAGACATTTGGCCTCACAGATGTCTAGCGTCTGGCACACCCAACGGACAGACAGTATACTTTCTTTTCGGGGCCACATCACTCTTTCTCCCGACTTGATTATATTCTTACCCCCCTACTCCGCGACACTGAGGTTCGCACCCTCACACATCTTGCAAGGGGTATTTCTGACCACTCACCGGTTATAGCCCACCTCACAGTCGGGAATAGACGAGAGGGATGCATCGCACCTATTAACACTTAGTATCTCCGTAATGAGGACCTCCGAAAGGCACCAACCCTCTCGATAGACAGTTATTTCAAAAGCAATGTAGGGTCTGTGGAATCAGCTGTGACACTGTGGGAGGCCTTTAAAACGGTCCTGAGAGGAGAGGCCCTTTCGGCAATTGCTGGCCGGCGCAAGGATTGGGAGGCATGGTTGGCTACGGTCGAGGCAGACCTTGGGACTCTGGAGGAGGTGGCGCGCAAAGAGGACACACCTGGAACGCGCCATAGGCTGTCCCTTAAGGCCGTGGAATACCAGGCCATTGTGACTGAGGCGGCTAAAAAGATGGCCACTACAAGGGAGGGCAGGATATATGATCAGGGTGATAAGGCGGGCAAGCTTCTGGCTTGGCTTGACAAAAAGCAACAGGCCAGTAAGGTTGTGACCGAGCTTCAGACATCAGCGGGCAACACGGTCACTGAACCGCATGACATTGTCGCTGAATTTGCCCGTCATTTCCATACAGTATACAGAGGGGGTCTGATCGCCCAGAGGAAGACTCAGTTAAATTATTAGCTGATCTCCGTATATCGGCCCTCTCCGATGTAGAACGCGACCTCCTCGAGGCGCCGCTCATCACGGCAGAGGTGGAACGAGCTATCAGAGACCTCCGGCCCGGTAAGGCGCTCGGGCCCAACGGCCTTCCGATTGAGCTCTACAAGCTCAAACCTGACGGCATCAGCCCTTATCTGAAGCAAATGTTCGACGAAAGCAAGTCCAAGGGGATACTGCCTCGTGATCAACGCCTAGCCACGATCGTGGTGATTCCTACAGAAGGGAAAGCCCGGGAGTTATGTGCCTCATATAGGCCTATCTCCCTGCTGAATGCGGAACCCAAGATACTAGCGAAAGTTTTGGCCAACAGACTTCAGCTGGTCCTCACCACTCTGGTCCACCCGGACCAATCGGGATTTATGCCACACCGGAACACGGCACTCAACCTCCTTCGCCTCAATAGAGTGATGGGGAGAAGCCATACGTTACGCAAAGAGGCGGTGGTGGTATCGCTCGATGCCACAATGGCTTTCGATACCCTTGAATGGCCATACATGATGGCGGTCCTGCGCAAAATGGGTTTCGGCCCAAGCTTCATCTCGTGGGTGAGACTCCTCTATTCGGAGCCCCTCGCCCAGGTGGTTGTAAACAACAAAGTCTCTGAGGTCCTTACCCTCGAGAGGGGGACACGTCAGGGGTGTCCGCTCTCGCCCCTCTTGTTTGCCCTCTCCCTTGAACCATCAGCCACCTGGATTAGACAGGATGTTTCCCTGAGGGGGCTTCAGTGGGCGGACTGTTGGGAGGACAGGATCTCGTTATACACCAATGACATCCTCCTCTACCTCTCACGACCCCAGAAGTCACTGATTGTAGCGCTGGACATATTTACAAACTTTGGGAGGAATTCCAGGTACAGCATCAACTGGAGTAAATCACTCGTCCTACACGGTGGCCCTCCGATACTCCTCCGCAACTGCCCCATAAAGGTGGTCACTGAGGGGTTCACATACCTGGGCGTTTTTATCTCCAAAGACAAGGCCAGCATGTACGACAGGAACCTCCTCCCACCCCTTCAGCGGCTCCGGCGTGACTACGCTACCTGGCGAAAGCTCCCAGTGTCTCTGCTGGGCCGGGCGGCGCTTTCTAAAATGATGGCGCTGCCCAGGTTCCTCTACTCCCTGCAAAATTACCCCGATCTTGTTCCACCATCATATTTCACAGCAGTGGAGGCGGCGCAGAGAGACCTATTGTGGTCTGGTGCTCCCAGGATAGCCCTGCAAAAACTAACTCTCGGGTGGTACGATGGAGGGATTGCTCTACCCTACATCCGCAGGTACTACTGGGCCGCACTCCTCTCGGCTATTAATCAAGGCACGTACTGTAACGGGAACGATCCGGGCTATGGAATGGATAGGTGGCTCCTCCCTGGTGGGAACTTTGAGGCAGCACTTTACTCATGGCCCGCCAGACACGAACTTACAGGGCCGACTCGTCACTCGGTGCAACTGTGGCACATTGTTCAACGTAAGATGGGTTGGCTCAATACTCTCACTATGGCCACCCCGCTCTGGGCCTCCGAGCGGCTGGGCCTCTTGGGTCGCACCAAGGGGTTCCGGAACTGGGACCTTATTGGTATCTCCCAGGTTAAAGATCTCTGGGAACCAGGCGGGATTAAATCCTTCACATCCCTACAAAACACCTTCGACCTTGCAGACTCGGAGTATTTCAGGTACTTGCAAGTCAGACACTCCCTTCAGAAGAACATTCCACAGGGTACGATGCCTCCTCGGGCCTCCCCCCTTGAGGATAGGCTGCTAGACGGTCACATACAGGAGCACGCTATATCACTCACCTACAAAAAACTGATCAATAACCTCCCTCACCTACTCCTGGACCTTAAAGGGAGGTGGAAGGCGGACGGTTTGGTAATAGATGAGGAAGAATGGAAGTGTGCGCTGGCCTCCCCTAAAGAAGTCGCTATCTCATCCAGATTGCGACTCATCCAACTGAAAATCTTATACAGAGTGTACATGTCCTGTACAAGGCTGAAAAGAATGGGTAGGACTGAGGATGACTGCTGTAGGAGGGGGTGTGGGATGGTTGGTTCCTTCTTTCACATGATATGTGAACATCTGGGAGCCAACGGACCTGTCAGCGAGGGGGAGGCTCTGGGTAACGCTCGGTCAGGTGGTGGCTAAGCGTAATATTGCACGACATTGGGGGGCAGGCTCGCTTCCGCGACTTACCAAATGGAAGCGAGACATGGATTGGTGCATGCTCCAAGAAAAAACGGTGTACGTAGCTCGGAGGTGCCCACAAAAATGGGGGGGAGGTTTGGGACAAATGGAATGACTATAGAGGAAACATATGCGAATCCCCTCAGCCTCGACAATCGGTACTTGAGGTAGAGGTATAAGTGATTTATCAGATTGTTTTTTGCCATGACATTGCTGTAGGATGTACGCCCTGTATGATCTTCTGTGAGTGTTTGTGACCCTTATATGCAACTAAGCAGACCGCTGTTTGGTATCATTAAAAAGATTTAATAAAAATAAAAAAAGAAGGGACAAGTCCTACAGTTTATGCAATAGTTCCTAGAATGAATTCTCCAAATTACGACATCAATGTATTTATGATTCCTCACTTAATTGCTTATGGAAACACAAGATCAAAAATGTAAATAGAATGAACAGCCGACACGTGTTTCAGCCTATCTTGATATCCCGCCAAGGGCTTCCTCAAAGCATATCATCTCAAAGTCCCTTCTTCCTGGTTCTGTTTAATCACATGAAAAGAGCTAAATGCTCGGGGACCGTAGAGACTTTTGCTCTTTTCATGAGGTCACGGGCTGCAGAACAAGTCGCCTTTTGGCCCAGGATCTCTGGACACTGCAGATGGGCCGGTAGGGTTGGGGCCAAGTCAGGTCTTCTCTACAGTCTCCTCTGCTGTGTGACTTCTTCCGTCCTTCTTCGTAGGTTACAGGAATCTAGGCAGGCAAGGTACGGGGGTGCCCCTAAATAGTAAATGTAGAGGTATTACAGGGGTGTGCAGGTAGGAACCAATGTGTCTCTTCCTTGGGGTGAGTATATCCCCTATTATGCTACCCTCCAGTGGGAGGGGAGTATGAGCCTCTCACTGATTGGCTGTGTCCCTCATTTTCAAGATGGAAGGGACTGATATTTGTGCTTCACCTCCTTCCCCACCTGCGGGGTGGTGTTGGCAAAGGTGGGCACACCTCTCTTCCTCACTTGGGTTTCCCGCTGATTCTCTCACCCAGAGTGGAGGTCAGAACCGGTGGGAGACAGTTGCTGGGGGCAACAAAATGCAGGGTCACCTAACAAAGGCAGCAGGTCTTTCAAGCTTCCTCTTCATGGACACAGCCCATCCTGGGGGAGGAGGCGTGACAACTCAGCCCAGAATGTGTTTTGTTTCTAAACCCACAAAGCGGAGGCTCTCTACCCAGGGTCCAGACACCTGTCTGGTGGTGGCGCATGGCGGGTCACTTTTCAGGAGGCATCTCTAAGATGGCCTCTGAATGCATTTTACATTAAATCCCACACTGGCATCAGTGTGAGTTTAACGTGCTGAGAAGTTTCCTACCAAAGTTCCCAGGTTTCAGTAAAGCCATTATGGAGCTTTGGAGTTCATCATGGCCAACTTCTAGACCATATATTAGTTATGGCTTTACTGCACTTACAATGTCTAAGCATGGACTTGGACACTGTAGGGGTACAGCACTCATGCAATGGTACCCTCACCTGTGGTCTAGTGCACCCTGCTAGAGGGGTGACTTACCTAGGCTCCAGGCAGTGGGTTGCAGGCATGGCTCACAGGATTGTGTACATTAGAGATGTTGAGATGCACACCGATGTACTCCTTATGTGTTTACTCTGCTTGACTGCTACAGATATATAAAGACGTGCATGCTGGATTTTGGCTCCGCCCAATTGCACTAACAATATAGTACGAACACAAAGGGACCTGGTTAGATCCCTATTCCAGCCGCACAGCTACATCCGTTGCTGAATTAATCCAATAAATCAAATGTATATACATTATCTTAAGCTTATCTACTTTGTTTACTCCATTTCTTTTTCTCCTTTTTACCAATTTTCATCGATTTATTTTACTCATTTTATGCTGATTAAAGAATGTTCATAAAAACCCAGGAGGAAGAGATGTTTCCACATATCACGACTTTATTTAAAATTCACCCAATGCATTTCGGGATAAACCCTTCTTCAGGGGTATCTATTAAAAAATCCATAAACACAGCCATCAGCCTGAATATTACGTTCCTGATTAAACAAGTGAACTTGATGCATCTATTTTACTTTAACAGAATTATTCTTTCTAAAACACTACATGTTGTGCATGTAGTGTTTTAGAAAGAGTAATTCGCATGGAGAGAACCTCTACGAGCGACGTGACGTTTTTGCACGCCAATGAACCCTAATTGGAACGGGTAACATTGTGATCGATGCAGTGAATTGACAAGCTTGCAGTGAATATACTAGGCCCTACCCAAGAGACCGTTGATATACGTGCGCTTAATACATTCCCTAAACATAAACCTGCCTGGAAGAACCGGTATATAATCAATGCATGGGATAATCCCGCTACTGGAGTATAGAAGCTCCATTACATAATACCAATATCGATGTCCAAAAACGGCAATAAAAAGACACGCCATGTGACTCGAGTCAATAAATAACTGAGGAGGACGGATGTATTAGTCCTGTATCTACACTCTAATTCTTTGAAATAGTACGCCCTTTTGTCCTCCCACAATCATTAAGAGGTGCTTTTAAATGTTCCGACCATAACCAGTTTGTTTGAGAGTCACAAATACAGTCTTGAGAAAGATAGTGTTATAAGGTTTACCATTGAAACGCATTTACGCCCCCTTTTAGAAACATAAACCGTGAAGAGGCTGTAACCACAGAGTACTTATCAGCACTACAGTATTAGGTTCCAGTTCTAACTATTGTGTTATCACGTATGTGTCCTTCCATTGACATATTGGTCTGTCAAGTTCAAGTTTCAAAGCTTTATTCGATTATTAAAAACAATCATAAAAGCGTACAAAACATATACATTCATAATATAAAACTCGAATGGGGATGCCCCATAAAAATGATTCATAGGATAAATCATTAGGAATTAAAAAGACAGATTACATGCAGCACAGTGATACAATAAAACAGAATAATTAAAAAAAACATACTATTCCTTGCGTCCACAGATTTCAGAATAAACATGGCTGTGCGAAAACAAATATCGGGATCATCTAAGGAAAACAATAACCTCATTGCCAAATTTACCGTTGTAGTTCCCCTTTTTATAAATAATGGTTTTAGATAGGCAACGCGAAGGTG
Source organism: Lissotriton helveticus (assembly GCF_964261635.1). Lineage (NCBI taxonomy): Eukaryota > Metazoa > Chordata > Amphibia > Caudata > Salamandridae > Lissotriton > Lissotriton helveticus. The sequence continues at coordinate 109,613,767 of NC_136067.1, forward strand.
TTTATAAAGGTCACACAAAAACAGGAAATGCACAGTACTCTGTTTGGTGACCCCGTCGCATGGACATGGTATAGATGGATACTTTTTCATAACTGGGAACGCGACCAAGTGGTGGACAATTCCAAGTCTTAATCTAATAAGGATAAAACGATGAGATGGTCTGGTGACAAAGTTTAAATATTTAGAAAAGCCAGATGGGTCCCTATTGGAGTGGTAGTAATAGTTAACCACTAAGTAGAGTCTCTACGCACTAGAGCTTGCTTATGCAAATAAGAAATCTTAAGATCTTTCTTTGAGATCCGAGAGGCTCTCCTGATCATCCCGGAGATTGAGATTAAATAGATCCCTTGCAGTTGTCACAACATAATTTATCCATGGGATCAGTGAGCTTTTATCTAGGCGGAGACAATCAGCAATAATACTCCTCGTAAAGCCAGTTTCTTTCTTATGCCAGTTTGCTCTCCACACCAACAATGGTCTTAAACAGATTAAATCTGATAAATACTCCAGGCCCAATTCCTGGTGTATTATCACAGTGGAGGCGGACTTGGGCAGGCATAACAATCTTTTTAAGAAACTGTTTTCTTCTATTTGCAAATCCCCGTGGCGACAATGCCCCCAAACACCGGATCCGTAGAGCGCAATTGCAACACATCTACAGCGATATATGTGTAACATGTCATGTATACGGCGGTCGCCAAGCTTGTTTGCAAATTTAAAGACCCCATGGCCACTTTTAGCCATCTTGGCTTTTACATTGGATATCTCCTGTGACCACATTCCATTACTGCTAAAAGTTATGCCCAAATAACAATTTTTGTTTACAATTTCTATTTTTTGTCCCTCTATGTGGAAAGATTTCAACTTCCTCATTTTCTTTCCACATGGCATAATGAAGGTTTTGGTGTTGTTAATTTTTAATTTTTTTTCCTTAATAAAATCCGCAAACTTGTCCATCAATTTCTGTAAACCACGGGGGTTCTGGATAGGAGCACAGAATCATCGGCGTAAAGCAAGATAGGAACAGCCTGACCATCTATTAACGGAGCATCAGAATTAACTTGCTTAAGCACAGTGTCTATTGCATTGATAAAGAGGGAGAAGAGAAGGGGCGCAAGGGCACAACCTTGTCTGATACCTAACTTCACACTGATACAATCAGTGCATTCCCTCTTTTGGCCATATCTAATGCGGGCAGAGAGTTTAGAATATAATCTGGCCAGGAAATAAATGATCCCTGCTGGAGCACCTTGTTCTAAAAGGGTTGACCATAGCAGCACGTGATCAGCAAGATCAAATTCGCTGCTTAGGTCAGCAAAGCACAGAAAAAGTGATCCCTGCTTGGCACAGGTGTATTTCCCTATTAGAAGGTCTAAATTTATGCATTGCTCAACGGTACCCAGACCCTTTCGGAATCCAAATTGGGACCGCGCAAGAATACCACTACCCTCGGCCCACTCTTCTAACCTGGCCAGCAGCACCCGACTCATGGTTTTAAGTGATGAGTCTAAAAGGGAGATAGGGCGGTAGTTTTTAGCATCCGACCTATCCCCCTTTTTAGGGCGAGGCCTCCGCCACTGCCGCAGGCAGTGGGAGGAGTCCGATTCCCTCTTGTAAGGGCTCTCAGAAAAGCACTTGTAAAATGCCACACATTCCATTCTTTTTTTTGCCATCTGGATGGCAATTGGGCCTCGCACGCCTGTCTTTTTAGAAGACAGCACGCAATAGGCCATTTGATGTAGAGTTGGTTCACTTCCTGCATTTTCTGTGCGGGCACGAGCAGCAGAAGGCCATATATCTTCAATTATCTCGTCGTCAAGGCCGAGATAATTGAAAACATATGCCTGCAGTGGCGCGCCGCGCGAGGCCGAGGCTTTTTTTTATGATGTGCGTTCACAGGCAGCTTCGGGGAGGTGCGATTGAAGTGCTATTCAGAGGCATATTGCTGTGTTTACAGGGCCAGCCTGGTTTTATTTGGTAGGCACAGGGAGATTAAGTGATTTGGCCAGAATCACAGGATGTTGATTCGGCCCGAGGCTTGAACCATAGTTTCCCTGCTCCAAAGTCGACAGTCTAGCCGTGAGACCACATCCTCTCGAAACGGGGAATCTGAAAAGCAGCCAGAGATTCTGTTTAACAGACAGCTCCCTAAACCTCTTAGTTGAGATGCCCCCAGGTGAGGCGAACTTCGTTAGACTTAAATTCTGTTCGCATAGAATTATCTATCGTTCAGCAATCACGGAAAGCCTCTTTGTTTTCTAGCCTCTCCGCCGGAAACCTATGAAAAACACGCTTTAGAAACAGCCGAGCGCCCTTAGCGCTGACTGGATTTATATACTTCTGTAAACATAACTAGTCCTACATATAAACGCGGCGGAACCATTTTCCTATTATGGTTTGTGAGTAGTGGAAGATTAGGAGTCTCTTTTGACGGGAGGCCCATTAGCAAACCGGAGGCCTCTCACTCATTTCTTAATGAAATACGTTTGAATTATATGAATGGGATTTCTGGCTAATGCAATTCACTTATGTCGATTTTCATGAATGGCACTGACGCGAGACATACATGCATGTGTTTTCTAACACCTCCCTTATTTTATCTTTTTGTACAAAGAAGGGGCATATTTACAAGCCATTGCGCCACTTTTCCGTCATTTTTAACATGGGAAAAGTGACGCAAGGGGCTTGTAAATATGCGCCGAAATGTGTATTTTTCTTAACGCAGACAGGTCCGAGATATTGTGCCTGCCAGTCAGACGTGGCATTCCCTTGCAGGGTCCTGCACGTGCCCGTGTCTGTGGTAGTAACAGCTGGCGTGAGAGTGGCGTTTTCACACAGTCTAAGATTATCCCGTCAGCGTCTAAAAGGCAATAATTAACTAGGCCATTTAAAGCACTCCTTAGGCAAGTTTACCGATGATTGTCGGCTCATCAGCAGGCGCACATGTTTACCTGAAAAAATGTTCGGAGTCAGACCTAATTGAATTGATAAGCCGGCTTCCCTTTGCCACAGCCCAGCCGAAACAACAAAACCAGTCAGACAGCTTCTTCACAACTATGTGCCAGATTACTGTGAGGAAACTGTGATCGAGAGCTGCAGGTGTCCTGCACTGACCAGTAGCGAGGTTACTTTTTAAAGTGTGTAATATTGTTTATAAAACGTGGTCATAAAAAACGTACAAATATTTTAATTGAACTGCACGGGTATTGTTAGTATTAAATGGGCGCTCGTCTTCAAAAGTACTCGGTAGCCGGCTTTCATTCTGTTTCTGAGGTTCGGAGGGGCTGTTCTGTTTATTTCTCTGTGAAGGCATACCCCATATTGTTTAAGAAGGCTTCTTGTTTGAGCTTACGTAAATGTGTTGGCTTTTTCTTTCACTTTTTGCTGTTTTCCTTACTCATGGTTGTCAAGGGTTTCCCCGTGGCGTGTGAGGCTGCATCCACTTCTGGCTTTTTAGCTAACGAAACGTTGCATGCAGGGCTTTAGGTGGGATTAAAAAACTGGGGGGGTCTCTCAAAGGGGCGTGGCCAGTGTAAATAGGGGGGTGGCTTTAAACACTTACGATAAAAATCTGTGTTTAGAATAGTATGCCGCCCGACTTTTATTTTGCCGTTTCTGTCATTGCATGCAGATAGGTGATACAAAAAGTAACATCATACCTACAGGAAGTCAGGACTATTGGCTTGGTCAATGGTTATTAGTTGCATAAGATAAATAGGCCGCAACTATGGCTTGTATATAATATTGAAAAAGCTTCCACTTAAAGCCCTGGAGACCCTAATGTTGCTGCTCCTGAGTTTTAGTAAGGGAAGGGAAATCCAGAGAGAAAATGACTCTCTTTAAAGGATTTCCCTTCCCCCACAACGCTCACCTGGCATGACCTCATGCTGTAACTTCTCCATTAGTGAGAAGTGAGCAGTGTGGGCAGCGCACATCGATGTACTTCCTGTCTCGAAACAGGTCTCTATCGGGCTGTTTTGCGCCCTGGCACTTTTTTGCGGACTGCAGTGACAGCAGACTACTGTCACTGCAGTCCGGAAAAAAACCCACACACGCCTGTGCCAGGGCTCAAAACAGAGCCCGATAGAGACCCGTTTCGAACCCCCTTAAAAAAACTGCCGGTGCTCAGACCCGGCCCACTTAAAGCCCTGGTTGCATCCGAGAACGTCTAGTGGGTTTGTTGTAATCGTCATTACAATTATGGCGTTTATATAAAAAAAAAAGCGGCATATGTATGACTTTTGTGGGGCAGGGGAGCACATCAAATCACCTTGCTATGTTGCCCTGCATCACAGGGAAAGGGGAGGAGTGTGCCACAATTATCCACTACAGCCCATTCCTGTCCTTTTCAAATAGGGTGGATGAGAGGCAATATACTCATGCAAAACGAAAATAGGTATACAGATAGATACACACAAAGTCGTTGATTGCAGTCTTGAATAATTTATTTCAGTGTGCTCAAATTGGGGAACAGCGTTTACAACGAATCTTTTAGAACACAGTACCTTTACGACGCAACCATTACAACGCAAGTCATTACAACGACTTGCGCTGGAGGGAGCTGTAGGATAGGGAATAGCTGTAATTTACTATCCAACACCTTCCCTACTATCCACGGGGACAGGAGTTGGAATAGTAAATTAAACTATTCACTATCCAGCGCCCCCCAACGCAAGTCGTTGTAACGACTTGCGTTGTAAAAGTTACGTCGTAAAGGCATGCGTTGTAAAAGCATGCGTTGTAACGACATACATCCGCTCAAATTGCATCAATGTAGACAGCCAATGCGACGTTGCGATTCACTATGAACATCGTGCCAAGACAAAGGGCATCGGTGGTGCGTCCAGTGTAGGACAATTGGTAATGAAGAGGCCTACTCAGTACTCAAAAGACCGTCTGTGTGTCATGAGTTGGAATATCTCAGGATGAATAATAGTTTGAAAATGGAACAGTAAATTGTCTATTAACGCAGTGTGGCGTGGTGATCCCATGTCCTGCTGGTGACCAAGTCTCTACTGGGAAGTCCTTTTCCCCTGTGCTGGTGTCCTTTTGGCAGCTTAGCGCCAATGCAGGAACCCTTGCACCATGGTACAAGGGTGCCTGCGTTGGTGCATGGCAGCCAATTGTGCGCCAATGCAGGGCAGAGCAAAGGGATCGGTCATATCATTGTAGGTATGACGCAACCCTTTTCTTCCAAAGTGAAGCAGCGCGGTGCAGCCAAATGGCTTGCGGCACCTCACTGCCTTACTTTGTCGTGAAAAAGGCCCTAAGTGTTGTACTGGGATTTACTTTCAAGTGCAAAACAATACTCGCACTGTAAAGTAGACCTAAAGTAATCAAAAGTAGTGCTATGCACTACTTTGCATCAAGGGGGGAATCCATGGTTTTGCGCCAAAAATCTACTTCTCCTAGCAGCAGAGATAATGTTGGAGAAAAGTTTTCTTTTCTGGATGCATGCCTGACACACCACACGAAGCCCCTTAAAACTCTCCTCACATATGCTATGTTTTAAACTTACTTTAAAGATAGTGATTTTCTTTGTGAATTTCTTTCCGTCCTTAGCGTTCCAGCTTCCTGAAGAGGCTACTGGGGTGGCATGTTGATTTATTAGCTCACCCATCGGAGCATGTACAATATAAATCTTTTAAATGAGATAAAGTACCGCCTGTCAGGTATTTTTAAGGATATTGCAGGTCACCAACGAGTTCCGTGACCCTACTGAGGAATAACATTATAATAATGGGATAACCCAGTAACCCTCAGAACCTGGGTGGGTAATTGAACAAAAAACAATGATTCTGTCATGAATACAATTACTTTGAAACATGTACTGAATACGTGTAAGAAAAACAATATATCCAGTGCAGGATATTTCAGAAGAACTGACACTGACCACAAAGGGAGAGAAAAGATAATTTTTTTAATCCAACCCTGGAGAGTGAATGCAGAGTGAGAGTAAGTGCAATTTGAGAGTTAGTGTAGAATGAGAGTAAGTGCAGAGTGAGAGTGAGTGCAGAGTGAGAGTGAGTGGAAAATGTGAGTTACTAAAGATTGACAGAAGTGAGTGCAGAATAACTGCAGAGGGAAAGTAGAATGACTGCTGAGTGACAGTGAGTGAGTTGAGTGTGAGTTACTGCAGAGCGCATGCAGAGTGAGTGCAGAGTGACAGTGAGTGCAGACTGAGTGCAGAGTGACAGTGAGTGCAGAGTGTGTGCAGAGTGACAGTGAGTGCAGAGTGACAGGGAGTGCAGAGTGAGTGCAGAGTGACAGGGAGTGCAGAGTGAGTGCAGAGTGACAGTGAGTGCAGAGTGAGTGCAGAGACAGTGAGTGCAGAGTGAGTGCAGAGACAGTGAGTGCAGAGTGAGTGCGAGAGTGACAGTGAGTGCAGAGTAAGTGTGAGAGTGACAGTGAGTGCAGAGTAAGTGCGAGAGTGACAGTGAGAGTGCAGAGGGACAGTGAGTGCAGAGCGAGTGCAGAGACAGTGAGTGCAGATTGACAGTGAGTGCAAAGTGAGTGCAGAGTGACTGAGTGCAGAGTGAGTGTGACTGCAGAGTAACAGTGACTGCAGAGTGACAGTGACTGCAGTGTGTGAATGTGCAGGGTGAACAGTGTGTGAGTGTGCAGGGTGCACATTGTGTGAGTGTGCAGGATGAACAGTGTGTGACTATGCAGGGTGAACAGTGTGAGTGTGCAGGGTGAGCAGTGTGTGAATGTGTAGGGGCAGTGTGTGAGTGTGCAGGAAACAAACACTCAAACTAAGTCCACCACACACATACATAACACCACACCACACACATAAGACCACACACACATCATACACACACATACACCACACACACACACCACACACACACCATATACACACCACACACACATACACCACACACAGATACCACACACACACACCACACACACACCACTCTCTCACCACCACACACTCATCACCACTCACCACAACACACTCACTACCACACACTCACCCCCACAGACTCACCCCCCCACAGACTCACCACCACAGACTCACCACTACACACACAACCACACACACAACAACACACCACCAGCTGTCAGCGCACGCTTTCACCAGGGCCAAACACCACCAGCCATCAATGCACTTTTTCACCAAGCACAAACACCACCAGGCGTACAACACCAGCCGTCAGTGCATTCTTTTACAAGGCGCACTCACCAGCAACCGTCAGTGCACGCTTTCACCAAACACACACACACCATCAGCCATCTGTGCACGCTTTTACCAAGCACACACCCACCAGCCGTCAGTGCACCCTTCCACCAGGCACACACACCTCCAGCCGGCAGAGCTCTCTTCCACCAAGCACACACACCACCAGCCATCAGTTCACGCATCAATTGTTAACGCATCCACAATTAACTATTGTAGCAATCGCAGTATGGTACACTTTACTTTTAAACATATTCATCTAAAGCACAGCATGCCACCATTGCTAAAATTACAATCCAACCCACATAATTCCACTACACACCACATGCACACACTCCATAACACATGGCGAAAAGACATTGCCATTTACAATGCCATTAGCTCAAACTCAAATAAATCCGAGCCCGATTGCATTTCTAATGCTTGTTGTATATTGGGATGATTACTGATTCACATAGGTAGGCGGTGTGCTTTCCATGACTTATGCGTTAAAGACCTTAGTCAAGACGGGACCCCACAGTAATGTATCTGCCTTATACAGGTCTATGGGCACCCCGTCAGGACCAGGGGCCTTCACTCCCTTGCTAATCCTAATGGCAAGATCTACCTCAGGTACTGTAATACTTAGGGGGATAATTGGCCATGGATCAGCCTCTGCCAAGGGTGAATCCACCGCCCTCTGTGGGTCGAAAATACTAGCAAAGTGAGTAACTCAGCAATCCCCACTAACTTGAGCAGTGAGGGCTGGTGTGTCATCACTCTTGAGGAAGGGACAATTAACCGTATCCCAAAATAGTTTGCTGTCCGATAATTCGACAGCCTTGGTCAAATTATCCCATGCTTCCTCCTGCAATTCCAGCTTTCAACGTTTTAAGTGCCCCTCATAAGCTGCCCTAAGAGTTAGAATACTCGACCTATCTCTGGGCCTACTAGATAGAGCCTTCTTGAGCTTCTGCAGCGACTCAGTGCACAGGGAGTCAAACCAACCTATCCTAGGTTTACAATTGGTATGCTTGGTAGAGGTCAAGGTGTTTTCAACTATATTATTAATCCTGTTAAAGCTGGTTAATATACCACCAAATCTGTACTTCTGTCCAAGCAGAGATACAAATCGGGCAAACATGCGGCAACGATTTTAACCAATAACTTTCGGAGTTATCAACCTTCCATTTTATCCGATGGCCATTTGGTCTGTAGTGTAGTTCCTATTATCCCAATAGGCTCTGCGCATTGGAATAATACCTTCAATAGCATAGACCTAGGGCCGAGGTTAACTAGGTCTTCTACTGACGATATTAGACTTAAAGTTTTGGGTTTGCCAGCTAGCTCAGAGTTCACTAGAAACTTTCTCGAATAGGCAAGGAGGAGTTTAACCTCCCTGGATAGACAAGAAGGGATTTAGTTTCTGACAACCATAGAACATGACAACTTTGCTCTCCCCTAATCAAGAGTGTATCTCTAGAGTCGTGTGAAAACAAAAGACAACTTATTTTACTCAATCAGTTCAGTGCATTCTTAGTTTCACCAGATTGTAGAGAAAAGGAAGAGACGGGCTTGTTCAATAAAAGATGTTATTTATTGATCAGTCTCTTTTCTCGTACAAGAGAAATGAATCGATATTATTGCAATACTTATGGTTAAGTAAAGTGCATACAGTAAAAGCAGAATTATAAAATAATACTGTAAAAGCATTGATATGGTTTCTAAGCCATAAGATATTTAAAAATGGATAAAATAGATACATACATATATACATTTGACTAATCGTACTCAACTGGTGCTTCTAACCACGCCTACCCCGGTGTACCTGACCTAAGCCTAATACGTGGGCGGGAGTAGATAAGTAGCAGTTTAAGTTAAGTTTGTTTTGCCAAGTGACTGACTCAAGAATTCTCTGCAAGGGGTTATTCAGTTCTGTACCTGAGATCTAGAATGGTTGAGGGCTGGTATCTCTCGTCTTTGGTCTTGATATTCCAGCTGCCTGCAAGGGCTGCTTGGAAGCGCCGGAGCTGGATTTCTCGGCAGGAGAAAGGCAGCGTCTCCTTCTCAGCGCGTCAGGAAGGCGGGGCAGCGCCAGTGGGCTTCGCTCTGTGCTGGGCTCTTCGGCAAGTCTCGCTGCTCCGATCTCGTCACCACCGCGTGTGTTTGCTTAAGGCAATGTCGGTAATATTTATACCTGTAAGGTGCCGAGATTGACGTAAGGATGGACATATATACGTCAATAAGGATGTCATACGAACTGGTCGTTAGCACATTCTTTTACTGAAGTTCTCGGTAAAATCAAAACAATGGCTGTCGGGATTTTCCCAGGTTGTCATAGGTTTGATTTGTTTTGAGAACTCCGTATGCCTTATCAGGGGCTGGAGGAATAGTGCTTGCCTAATTAGATGGCATGCGTTATGACCTAATCAGATAACACGTTTCTGTGCCGTGGTGTGGCTTAATCAGATAACGGTTTTTGCACCGTGGGATGGCTGCTAGTTAATTATTAACCAAACCAGGGTCAGGAATAAGGGGATCGATACAGAACCTATAGGAATACATCACACCCACTCCACGCAGACTATGTCCATATTTACAAATCTAGGCATAGTAAATATACAGTAGTGTATGTGTATACCGTACCACCCCAAAATACATTCATATGCATTTTGAAATTATGTAATATACGAGAAAAAAAATAATCATATGTACTATATGTACTCAAGCAGTAGAATAATGCTAAATTAATCACGCATATCCATACATTATTATTAATCAAATATGAGAATTACACATGAAATGGCTCTTAATACAGAAGAAAACGCGCGAGACCATTTCATCACAGAATAAAATATTTATGAACATGCCAGAGGGCAGCTAATGTCTCTAAAGTTCCTAAAAATAGAAATTTAGTTCTCTAAGAATAGTTTCAACCTTAAGCAGAAGATAAGTGTCCCGAAAAATTGCAAAAATATTTTGGGGCCGCTGAAAAAATTGTGTTCCGCTGTCCATAAACTATTGTTCATAATACTTTATTATCAAAGTTGAAGGCCAAATTCAGGGTGTTGGGAACGCTGTGTGCTAGCTTGCTCAAAAGTCATTATTTCTGCTCTGGTGAGAACATCATATCATTTAGACTGTCGAAAAAGCTGTCAACAGCTTCCTGTGAAAGTTCCACTAACTCGGAAAAGGATGTCACCATGCATTCATGAGCATGATTGCCTTCATTGATGTTTTGATTAGCACTGCTGACAGAAGGTCGTACCTGATCGATGCTGCTTTCATCTTGAACTTCACTACCCCTCAATCGTAGTGGTGAAGTCTCCACGAATGCCGTCATCAGGATTGGTAGCCGCTGGGGACAGCACAATGCATGAGCCATTACCGGACCCAACAAGGTTTCTGCGTCCATCGGCATATCCGATTGTAGTGTCAGACAGGTGTCCAACACGCATTCTTCTCCGCACAGCATGCACCTTAATACAGGTAAAACACATCGTTGCCACATTGGTCGAAATGAAAGAAACCAAGTCATGTTTAGGTCTCTAAGCCGGGATAGTCCCAGTATTTTAGATATCCGGTCCCGGTATCCAATGGCTAGGATTGTTTCTTCCCTTGTCGCAGGTGTTTTGTCTGTGACACGGTTTGCCATAACGAAATAACAGGATCAAAAATAGGATTCCTGCCACTAGTCCCAAAAGGAGAGGAAGTCCGCCAAAGATGGAATGGACGAAGTCTGGAAAAATACCCAGAATGGCTTTGAATGGTGTTAAAGCCCCCGAAAACACTGTCTTAAATACATTTGAGACTCCACTGGTATCAGAAATATTTAAGATTTCGTTCAGGATTTCTGCGAAATGTATGGGGGAATTAGTTGATAACAATGAATGAATCTCTGCCGTTGTCCTTGCAACTTGGAGATCATACGTCTCTTTTGATGACGTGAGCCTGGTCGGCGTCTGAAGGAGCACTGTCTTCATTCTGCTTAAAGTATCAATTCGAATAGAAGTAATTTTCAATTTGGGCCATAACCTTGCCTCCCTGTCTGGCGTGGTGCTGGGGAACAATACCCGTTCACAGCACATGACCTTCGCAGTCGTAGTTATGAGATAAGGTATTCCGGGCAGCAAACTACAACATCTGCGGTCTACTATTAGAATGTAACTCCCGTTCGATAGTCTCCTAAAGAATGGTTCTATTTGTGTTGCAGGTGTGCCTAGCTGGTGACATGAAAGGTTATTTGAAGACCCTTCACAGGCTCCATGTAAACTAATACCATTACACAGAAGTGTACCGCTTAGTGACATCGCACAATTATTGCCACTAAGAAACACTTTCTGGCCTTTATTACTGACACATGCATGTGAATAGGGCAAGTTCCATGTTGACTTAATGTACCCCTTTCCAAATTTTCCGTACATGCCAGCCTGTATATATTTTTGGCAGTATTGAAACCTGAAAGTAGATATTGGAATATTAATTATCCCATGTATTATCCATTCAATGACAGGTCGTTCTGACATTGTCAATGGTAATCTCTCGAGTTTCGCAATGCTCAGGATTGTATAATCAGCACCCTTCTGTGCCATACTGATTTGTTTATCAGTAAGGTTAAATATATTGAATAGTGACGTTGTGTTGATTAAACGCCAAGGCACATAGCCTGAACGCAGATTTTGTAACGTCCAGCCAAGCTGTATAATAGAACGCAATTGGGACTGACCGTGTTGTAACAACAGTAAGTCTTGCGATATTATGTCGATTGCTGAAGACACAATGCTGTCCAATGAAAAAATTCTGGAGGACAGAGTCATTAACCCATTGTCCACTACAGAAAGTGATTTTTCCAAATTAATACGGTCAATTTCCCGTATTCTCTCTGCTGTCTCAATTTGAGTTATTTTCCAGGCTTCGTTATAAGCTGCATATATAGAGGCTGCTATGAAGTCCCATAATGAAATCACGCAAGTCAGCACCATCAGTAAGTAAAGTTAGGTGTTACTTAATTTCTGCCAGTGTGGATGTTTGTAGCCATTGAAGGCAGAGCTTGCCCACACTGTACGTGGTAATTATCCCTGGGTGTTGTCTTTGGGAATATCTAGGGTCTGGCCTGGTCAATGTGAACCCCTGTATTTTGTTCAGGAATCTGTCTTGACAGTTATTAGTATCTGTGGGCCAGATCAACCATTGTTTCCAATCAGGATGTGTTCTGTTTTGGCTTAATACATGGTTTACGTCTATCTCCTCATCTATAGAGCTATTACTGTTCATTGTTGGCTTTGGAATAGACGGTTTGTTTAAATCTTTGATTTTGGCTAGCCCAAGACAAGTAGTTTGTTGAATAGTGTCATTCAAAAATATAATTTTTCTGGGATCATGCAGGCTCTAAACAATGATTCCATACCTTGTACTTGCCATTCTTTTGTACCCCAAACACTTTTTACTTCAACATTTTTGTCCCAGTAATCAAAACCAAATGTATTCATTTGTTCAAAAAATGAGTCTGAATATATCAATTTAGTGTTTGTAAGCATGGTCTTCGTACCTGTCTTGTTTTACAATTTGAAATAAAATGTTTCTGCATTACTTGTGTTGAACCCTGAAAAATATGAATATTTGTCATAAAAGGTTCTTGAGCTACCTTTTGGAGGGGTTGCACAGTGTTCCCATTGATTATAATTTAAAACATTTCTAGGTTGTGCAGATTTATGCAGATAATGGTTACCAAAGTGATTATAGCAGAACATCTTATCATAATTAGACGAACCCTGCAAATAATCATGTTTTGTAAATTTAGCAGACATCACTAGGTCAGACATCATCTCATTAATACTTTCAAAGTCCCAATCATCAGCAAATGAGCTTGGTTTTACAAAGTCACTCAATGAGATCTTAATTTGATGTGGATACTTCAGGATTTCAACCGGACCATAGATTTCATAATCAGTATTGTCCCATGCTACCCCACCGGGTATAGGATTGGCTGTGAAGTTGACTGAAGAAAGTTCTCTTTTCTCGACGTGTGAAGATGTGTGTGGTTTGAGGACCAAGTTGATTTTCTGGCTTGCTGTGTCCATTTTAGCATATTTTCCCTCAATGAAATGTCCCAAACATAGTACCATGATGAGCCAAAGTATGAGGATAAATGCACCTAAGGCCACCCAAAATTCAATCCATGGAGAAATTAGATAGGTTTCTTTCAGATGTTGAAAAAGTTCCTTAGCTTTATCTTTAAACGTTTTTGTTGATGTCTGTTTCTTTGATTCACTCAGATCTTCAGATGAATCATTGAAGTTGATGAAGTAGCCGGATGCTGTTCTGTCTATTGTTCCAATTGCTTCTGGATTATTTTTTGTTCTAGAAGTTTCCTTTGTTTCATCAGCATAGTCATATGTTACTTCATTGTAGGTTGGTGTGTCTCGACTAAATGTTTTTATTTGGGTTTTTAGAGGTTTAAGTTCAATTGCTTTGTTGCATAGTCCTTCTTGATGTTCTGTAGGCATTTCGAATGTGATTAGCCTCTTAGTTTGAACCTCTGTATTTGTAGCAAACCTTGGTGTTCTACTACTTATCGGGAGTCCACTTGGCCTACTGTTTGTTATCGGCCACATGATTGTGGTTTTACCAGGTCGATGGATACAACTCTGTTCTCCTTTTTACCAGCAAGAGGCGGTAGTACTACTGATCTTGTCCCGTTGATAGACAAGACAGGAACTGCTTTTCTGTAAGAAGGCCCAAATTCCTTCTTTACCGCGATCTTTTCTCTGACTAGATCCCCGACTTTTGGAATCCAGACAGGTCTTGCTGGGACAGGTGGTTTTTCTTCAGTGGTTGTTGGCTGTTGTTTCAACTTTATGTTGCTCAGGTCTTTCCTTGTTTCGTTTAAGTCCTGCAAAATAGCCAAACGATCTTTGATGTCAAAGCTTTTTTCTTTAACCACTGAAGTCTGACTGTCAAGATCTAAGATCATCATTCTAGTCCCAAACAATAATTCGTACGGACTGAATCCCCTGAGAGAATTTCTTGGCAGGTTGTTTAGACTACGTTGGACACTTATTAGATGTTTGACCCACCCAGCTCCCGAACCTAATACCTTCGCTGTTATAGATTGCTCTATGCCTTTGTTTTTTTCTTTACACCATCCCGTATCCCTCAGGTAGGAAGTGAGAAGAGTCCCGCTATGCTATGCTCATTTGGCCATGTTTTTCCACACGCTTTAGGGCAAGAGGAAAAAACATTAGCCAAACGTAGCATGCTTCTAGCGTATATGCCATTATAGACTCGCAAATCTTTTTATAACAGTCCAGACGTCAGCCGAGTGCTGGGGTCTACATTACAAGTGGAAACTAGTCTTTATATGTTAATTGGACGCATTATTTTTTATTGTTGATCCATTCTGGAGTGAAACGCCATGGTAATATACCGTTTCTCTCGCCACTGCGATCTCTATTGCAGTCTGGGCAGTTCTTTACAAAGATGTGATGATGCAGGCTCATGCCTGGCCACCAGTACACTGATTGTAATTCTTCCAGGGAATTTTTTAGTTTGAGGTGTCTGAGACCCTCACCCATATGTGCGTCTGCTATTAACAAGCCTCTCCTGTCCGTGTTTGGAATTACTCTATCCCCCACTCCAGGGATTCGAGCAAAAGGGACGGAGTTTGCATCGATTATGTATGTATAATTGAGTGGATAGTTGATCGGTAGCGCTGAGCAGTCGCCTTTTGATGACGTTTTCACCGCCAGCACTGTTTCACCGTCAATGTATTTTACTAAACGCTTTTTTCTAACTACGGAAGCCGATTCAGTTGCTACCGTTGTGGCTTTCTCAGCCAATGAATTCCCTGCAACGTGAACGCCAAACACGCTGATGACTCAGTGAGTGTATCACGTGAGTCTTTGGTAGTTCTTTCTGCAAAAGAACTATTTGTTTCCAAAGCACTTTTTGCTTTATTGTTGCACCTGTGTCATCTTTGTAACCGTTTTGAATCCATTTCTGCAAATCATTGTTATATGATTTGATGCAGTAATATGAATCGGACACTATAAGTGTCGGTAATTCGCGATCTGCATTAGCTAGCGCCATTTTCAAT
The DNA here is from genome assembly GCF_964261635.1 of Lissotriton helveticus. NCBI lineage: Eukaryota > Metazoa > Chordata > Amphibia > Caudata > Salamandridae > Lissotriton > Lissotriton helveticus. Next base: position 109,629,024 of record NC_136067.1, read on the forward strand.
GCTATTATTTCAGTTTGTTCTTCTGAATTTTTATTAGCAGAGGTCTCAGTTTCCCTCCGTGCCACACTTCTTTTGTAATTTCACATGTGGGGTTGTACGCTTGTTCTCCCCACCCTGGTGGTTGAGCATGGCCGTCTGTATAGATTACACAGGCGTACTGTCGTAAGGGCAGAATGTCGATTGGCAGAGGGTATGTCATTTCATATTCTAGATATTTTAATTCCTTTAATTCTGGATCAAAGTAGTATTTTACTTTGTCCGTTGTAATAGAATTCACCCATTGTATCCATTCTGGATTCAACGCTGTTGTTGGTAAATTACATGGGGTTGTTAATGCCTCAAAGGCTGATTCTGCTGTTCTGACTGTGATACGTCTACCGTCAGCTTTGTCTTTTTCTCTTGCTATAGCCGTTTGAACTGCATGAACAATGTTTTCTTTAATACTGAACTTCTTTTCAGCTTCTGTGTACAAGTGTGATTTGTATGCAATTGGTACCTTTTCTCCCTCATTAGAGGTCAGGTATGTGAATCCGCATCTTCCTGGGATGACTCGAATCACAAAATTGCGTGTGTTATCACATGTTTCTAATTTTGTATTAATTAACATGTCTGTTTGTAAGGATCTCAGAATTTCTGTATGTTTTGAGTCCAATTGATTCTTTTAAAATCTGGTTTTATTAGATCATAAAGGGGTTTGACCCTTTCTGCGTAATTTGCAATGTATGTTCTTCCGAAATTTAGGAAGCCTAGAATTGATTGTAGGTTTTTTAGTGTTCTAGGTGCTTGGAGTACAGCACATTTCTCTAGGAAAGTGTCAGCCAGGCTTTTGCCTTCACTTGATAATTCATATCCTAAAAACAGGACTGTTAGATGGGCAATTCTAGACTTTTTAAAGTTGAATTTGTAACCCTCTGCTGCGAACCCAAGTATTATGGTGTTCACTCTCTTCAAGTGAGTATCCAAGTCATCATCTGTTAGGTAAATGTCGTCGACATAAGATAATGCCTCGTCATCATAGGTTTGTAGTAACTCTGTTACTCTCGCTGAGAATAATCCTGGGCTGTTCTTGAACCCCTGGGGTAACCGACAGAAGTTTTTTTGAGCGCCATTTATTGAGAACGCGGTCAAATATCTGCTCTCTGGTGCTATATTCTGACAAAAGAATCCATTAGGGATGTCTAATGTTGTTTTGTATTTTTTGCGCACTATGTTATTCATTAGTGCAGCACTATGCGAGTTTTGCACTGCAAAAGTTTTGCAACATGAGTTAAGGTGTCTGTAGTCCAAAACAAGACAATATGAATTGTCTGGTTTGGAGACAGGAATTGTCTGGTTTGGAGACAGGAAACAAAGGATTGTTCATTTGTGAGGTGCAAGTTTCAATCACCCCCTGGTATTCAAGTTGATCTAGGATCTCTTTTACCTGTTTTTAGCTTCTTGCTTAATTGGATACTGCCTCTGTGCAGTAGGTTGTGATTTTAACTGGATTTTGTGAGGAGGAGAGTCCTCATCCCATCCTACATGATTTTTATATAAAGCAGGAGCTTGAGCTACTGCCCACTTTCTAGCAAGTGTATATTTTTTATGAATTGGAATATGATTTGAGAAGGCAGGCATAATTATTTCTTCGCCATGAGGGCACTCCCTGACAAACTCGGGTGGCCAGTCTTTCTCAGCTAGAAGGATGTCATAGCCCTTGGAGAGATTATCCCAAAATAAACCCCTTATTTTTCTAGTCTTATCCCCCTCTATACGTAATGTTATTTCATATATTTTGTGAGGTTTGCTAACTCTGGTGTCTGCAGTTTCCACTTGAATATATTCATTCGTGTCCACTGTCTCCAGATGATTCATAAGGACTTTGCGAGCTATGCTCACTTCTGCTGCGCTGTCTAGCATTGTCTGAGCCCATTCTCCGTTTTTCAGCTGTGTCCTCAGTATTCTCGGCATCTTTGATTACTTTAATACTGGCTACCTTCTTTTTTGGAAATTGTAACTTTTTTTTTATTTTTATATTATCCCTATTTCTAAGGTTGTATTTTTTCCCAGAGGGCTCACTTTGGGGAGACCTGCGTCCTTGGTTCGGAGATCTTTCTCTCCGCCGAGGAGACCTTCCTCTGGACTGGAATCTTTTTTCTTTAGGATTGGATTGTTTGTTTCCACCCCAGCTCTTTTTTTGAGTGTTTAAATTATTTTTAATAAATACTTTTTCTGGACTTTCAATTAGTTGGGGTTTTACCGGTATTCCACCCAAACTATCTCTACCTAGTTCCTCATAGGATTTTTCTATAATTCTGGCAATTTCAGCTGGTTGGTCTGCTATATTTGTCTCTTTTAACCTCTGGCGGATCGCCACATTCGCTGCTTCTCCCTTTATGTTGGCTAGTAATATTGCCGAGACCTGCTTGAAGTCTTTCAGTAATTTCATACCAAGAGTTAAAGCGGGTTCTGGACCGTATTCATCTTGAATTTGTTTTAGCACATCTGGTATTATTGACATGGATGGTACACCATGTGTTTTTGTGTAAATGGAAGCAAAGACTGTACCCCAAGTGTCACAGTCCTCCACGTGTGGTGCGATTCCCATTGGAAGACAGATAGTCAGAATCCTGTGTTTCTCAAGAGGAGTGGTGTCTGGAAATACTGCCTCTATTTGAGTGATTTTTTGTGCTAACCAGAATGGAAATGGTTCCCGTTTAGCTGGTACTTTACCTAGGCAGGACTGTATGTTCTGTGGTGTAATTTTATTTGTGTTCCCCTGATGAGGGGTCAGCTGTGGAATTTTAATTGCTGGTTGGACTGTTGAAGTCCGCATTACATATTGGACTAATTGTCTATGTATTTTGATTAGTTGTTTTAGCTGTATTAAAAGTTCTGGTGCAGGCATTTCTTCAATGTCTGGATGTGGTGTTTATCCGGCTAGGACCGGCCACGTTGCTCCTGGTCTACCTAGTGGACCGAGCCTGGTGATGTGCTTATTATGTTTTAGGGCGCCATTAAACAAGAGCAGGTGCTCTTGGAATTTGAGTGGTACTTCCACCTCCTCGAAAGGAGTGTACTCATTAGGAGGTTCCTCTGTTTTGTAATAGTGGAAGTCCTTTGTTACAGTGTTTGCTGCTGGAAAGTTTATCCATGAATAGAATACCTCTGTCTGCCGATATTCGTGTGCCTCAATTACGAATATGACTGTGCCACCTCTCGGTGTCAGTCCATTTTGTATAAGTTTTAAAGTTATAGATTTTCTTATGTTGACCGGGATGAGTATTATATCTGGGTCATTTTCCTGCAGAGTAGTATCAGCTGCTATGAGTTCAGCTGTTATTCTAGCTGTCTCTCTTTCTTCTTCACTGTCTACCATTTTACCGACAGGAAGGTTATTCCGTTTGTTTGCAGATCAGGTTTCTTATGGAAACAAAGATTAGATGCACAATATTTTGGAACAGTGTATCCTTCAACGTTGACTAAACCAAGAACCATACATAGGAGTCTCCTCCTGCGAGGTTTGGCGGATATGACCTTTCACCCACTCCAGACGTCTTTGGAGTATTATGGGAAAAAAGGGGTTCTGTGTGAAAAAGCACGACTGAGTTACTCTAATGTCTTGCGTTAGTTTTATCGCCTATCCAAACGTTTGGGCGCCATGTAGTGTAGTTCCTATTATCCCAATAGGCTCTGCGCATTGGAATAATACCTTCAATAGCATAGACCTAGGGCCGAGGTTAACTAGGTCTTCTACTGACGATATTAGACTTAAAGTTTTGGGTTTGCCAGCTAGCTCAGAGTTCACTAGAAACTTTCTCGAATAGGCAAGGAGGAGTTTAACCTCCCTGGATAGACAAGAAGGGATTTAGTTTCTGACAACCATAGAACATGACAACTTTGCTCTCCCCTAATCAAGAGTGTATCTCTAGAGTCGTGTGAAAACAAAAGACAACTTATTTTACTCAGTCAGTTCAGTGCATTCTTAGTTTCACCAGATTGTAGAGAAAAGGAAGAGACGGGCGTGATCAATAAAAGATGTTATTTATTGATCAGTCTCTTTTCTCGTACAAGAGAAATGAATCGATATTATTGCAATACTTATGGTTAAGTAAAGTGCATACAGTAAAAGCAGAATTATAAAATAATACTGTAAAAGCATTGATATGGTTTCTAAGCCATAAGATATTTAAAAATGGATAAAATAGATACATACATATATACATTTGACTAATCGTACTCAACTGGTGCTTCTAACCACGCCTACCCCGGTGTACCTGACCTAAGCCTAATACGTGGGCGGGAGTAGATAAGTAGCAGTTTAAGTTAAGTTTGTTTTGCCAAGTGACTGACTCAAGAATTCTCTGCAAGGGGTTATTCAGTTCTGTACCTGAGATCTAGAATGGTTGAGGGCTGGTATCTCTCGTCTTTGGTCTTGATATTCCAGCTGCCTGCAAGGGCTGCTTGGAAGCGCCGGAGCTGGATTTCTCGGCAGGAGAAAGGCAGCGTCTCCTTCTCAGCGCGTCAGGAAGGCGGGGCAGCGCCAGTGGGCTTCGCTCTGTGCTGGGCTCTTCGGCAAGTCTCGCTGCCCCGATCTCGTCACCACCGCGTGTGTTTGCTTAAGGCAATGTCGGTAATATTTATACCTGTAAGGTGCCGAGATTGACGTAAGGATGGACATATATACGCCAATAAGGATGTCATACGAACTGGTCGTTAGCACATTCTTTTACTGAAGTTCTCGGTAAAATCAAAACAATGGCTGTCGGGATTTTCCCAGGTTGTCATAGGTTTGATTTGTTTTGAGAACTCCGTATGCCTTATCAGGGGCTGGAGGAATAGTGCTTGCCTAATTAGATGGCATGCGTTATGACCTAATCAGATAACACGTTTCTGTGCCGTGGTGTGGCTTAATCAGATAACGGTTTTTGCACCGTGGGATGGCTGCTAGTTAATTATTAACCAAACCAGGGTCAGGAATAGGGGGATCGATACAGAACCTATAGGAATACATCACAGGTCTACAAGGGACGATATCAGTGACAACAGTTTGGACTGTTGATACTTTGTTACCCCAAACAAGCAATGTTACTGTGACACAATTGTGGTCGCTGATCGCAAAATCCAGTACGACCGGAGTGTCACAATGCTTGCAGATATCTTCTGAGACCAACAAGTGATCAATAATTGTGGCTGTATTCCTCCCTGTGAAGGTAGGGACGGGGTTTCCATCACCATCTCCTGCAGGTTGTAACACGACTAGGTTGAATTTTGCGAGGACGGAATTCAAGGACTCTCCGTAGGTACTATGCTTAAAATGAGTATTGGTCTGTCTTTTGTGTGTACTCTCTTTTTAATGATGGTGTTTTTACAATGTCTATAATGTTCTGAATCAATTTTAGATTTTGTGTTAGTGATGTTACAAATTAATTTTTACACATTAAGGGCCAGATGTAGGTAAATCTTTTTTTCCGACTCTTAAATACCGACTCATACCGAATCGGTATTTAAGAATCGGAAAAACGGGATGTAGAAAAAAAAAAAATCGGTAAAATTTACCGATTCGGTATCATTCGAAATCTCAAATCGGAATTTACCGAATCGGAATTTACCGAATCAGTAAATACCGATTCGGAAATACCCATTCATTCCTATGGTCCTTCTGGCCCATAGGAATAAATGGGATTTACCAAATCGGCATTTACCGATTCGGTCAATACCGAATCGGGAGATCCAAAAAATGACATGAGACTCTGTCAGGAAAGCAATCAGGAACACCCACCACACCCCACAACAAAGGCACAGAGGAACCAGCCAATCAGAATCAAGCACCCCTCCCCAGTACCTGGGAGTGGCCACACTCATGCAGGTGCAGAGCAACTGAACAGTTTGCAGAGCAGGAGGAAACAGGGAGGAGCTGGCTTTCCAGAGCTTACATGTTCATTAGAATGGAGTCTCAGGAAGGGCAGAAGGATGCAGGAGAGCGCAGAAGGAAAGTAACATTTAGCCCAGCAGAACTGCAGGTGCTTGTGGAAGAAGTGGTAAAGCACAACACCCACATTTTTGGGAAACAGCCTCTGCATGTTGCAGAGTCTGTAAAAAGAAACACATGGCTTGACATCCAGACAAAGGTCAATGCCATTGGGGTGACGCACAGGGAGATCGACGACCTAAAGAAAAGATGGTACGACCTGCGCATCATCACAAAGAAGAAAATTGCTGCCCAAAGAAAGGAAGCTGGTGTCACAGGTGGGGGAAAAAGCCGAGCTCCAAGACTAACCGAGCTTGAGGAGCTAGTAGAATCCACCCTGGAGCCAGAAAGCATCCATGGAATTGGGGACATGGATAGCTCTGCCAGAGCTTCAAAGAAACAAGGTAAGATGCATGGACAGTAATCCCCACCCATTACCCTGTCCCCCTTCCCCACTGTGTAAGCATAACACTCCAGAACAGCTTTTACTGATGGCCAGCAATGCATCATGGCAGATGTAGTCATAGGTACATACATGCAATGCATACACCATAGAATCCAGCAAGGCATGCCACACACAACTTCGAGCAGCTGATGTAGACTAGGCAAATGTGTGATATAAATGTATTTAATAAAGACACACAGGTGAACGACACCACTGACCCTATGTCCATATCTTTTCACAGGAGAGTCGTCACGCAGTACAGCACTAGAAAGGGAGGAGAGGGCACCAGTACCTAAAAGAAGGGACAATGAAAGACAAAGTGCAGGTCACAGCGCTGTTGAAAAAGAGAAAACCACATCCCAGGAAGCCACAACACCTGAGCGAGCCACAACACCTCAGCCGCATTCCCCTCTATTGTTTGGAACACTTGAGTTGGAACCAGCAGCACTTTCGCCAACACCAACAACACAGTCATCCGTGCAGGTAAGAGCAAGGAGGCCTGATGTGCCCCCTCTGAGGATTCTGCAAACATCAGATGAGGAGGATGAGGAGGATGATGAGGGTGATGAGGGTGAAATACAGAGAAATCCACCTGTGGCTGACAAGGCCAGGCAGCAGAGTACTGCAGGCGCTGTGCGGGCCAGTGTCCTTGGCAGAAGGGCACGGGAGAGTGTTGAAGGGCAGGAAGGAGAAGGGGTCTTCTGTGGCCTGGAGGCCGCCATGGTTAAGGTGCAGCGCCAGCAGGCAAAGGCAATGTTGGCAGTGCACAGGCAGGTGCGCAGCATCAATTACAAACTTTTACACATTGACCATGGAATAGGCAACATTGCTGGGAGCATGGAGGCAATTGCTAAGGGGATGACAGACATCTCACAGTACATGGGTGCTCTGTCTGACAAGTTGGACAGAGACCACTTAGAGCGTCGCAGAGAGCGCCAGTGTATGCAGCAGCAGTCTAAGGCCCTAAACCGCTTTGACACAGCAACATCACTGCTGTGCCGGCGTTCAATATCAATGCAGGATGCATTAGTGCACTGCTGCACAGACTTATCAAGGGGCATGGGGAGAGTCACCTCTGCAATGGAGCAGATGCTCACTAACCAGACAGGCACTGCTGGTGACACAGGTGTGGATGAAACAGAAGGGTCCACCAGCAGGAGTGGCTCCAGCACACCTGTACCTGAGAAGCGTAGGAGCGTCAGGCACAACATTTCTGACACAGCCACCACCCAAAGTGTGGATACCCAGCCTCGTGCATCCCGCACTGTAGTGCGTGGCCGAAAACGTTAAAAATGCCCACACCCCACAGGACTGGTCACAGTGAGGGTAACTGTGAGCACGCAGTCATGGACACAGACATTGTAGGACAATGGCATTTGAACATTTGCATGATGTAGTGAAAATTAAATTACATACTTCACATACTACACCTGTCTGTGTCTCATTCTCTACCTAGAAATATCGACGTGTGATCTCTGCCTGTCTCAATCTACCATCTGTTGCTGCTGCTCCTGTTGCCTGGAGCTCTACATGTTCTTGATCATCATCAATGTCCTCGTGATGTGTTACCTCCACCTCTGTGCCTACTTTGGTGGCAAGATTGTGCAACATGGCACAGGTCGCTATTATCTTGCAATACAGGATGGGGGTGTACTGCCGTGCACCTCCACTCTTGTGGAGGCAGCGGAATCTGCTCTTGAGGAGTCCAAATGTGCGCTCCACTACGTTGCAAGTAGACCTGTGAGCCACATTATAACGCCTCTCACTCCTGGTAGTTGGATTGAGGTAGGGTGTGAGCACAAAGGAACGCAGGGCATATGCACTATCGCCTAGGTGGTAAAGAGAGGTCCATTAGTTACATACGCATGACACATACATCTGCCATGACTATCAGGGTGTATCAGAATTGTTAACCTAGCAGATATCCGTCCCCAACTCTCCAGCAACAAGCCGTGTGTATATCCCACTATTCTGGAAAATGTAGGAGTCGTGGGTGCTACCAGGATATTTGGCCACTATGTCTGTGATGATGTTACCAGCATTGCATATCACCTGCACATTGATGGAGTGCGTTGACTTACGGTTTCTGTAGATGTGTTCAGTGGCTGCAGGGGGACAGAGTGGAATATGGGTGCCATCTATGCAGCCTATCACGTGAGGGAAGTGTGCCAGTTGATAGAAATCAGTTTTTGTTTTTGCAAGTTCCACAGGTGTGTCAGGGAACCGGATGTAATGTTCCATTCTCTGCATCATGGCCTCCAGGAACTTCCGGAAAAAACGTGACAGGCAGCTCTGGGACACACCACCAACTGCAGCAATCACACTCTGGTAGCTACTAGAGGCAAGCAGGTGTAGGCTACACAGCACCTGCACATGGGGTGGGATGGCGTGGGCCCTGGGTGTTGGTTGATCCAGGTATGGGTAGAGGTCCCTAATCAAGTCCAGGATGGTTCTGGGGTGTAGCCTGTACCTCTGCAGTATCTCTGACTCAGTCAGTAGGAATAGGGTGATCCTCTGCCTGTAGACCTGCTCCTCCCTTCTCCAAACCCTCTCTCCTGTTGCCTGTAGCCGTAGCCGCCTCGCAATCACTTAGAATGCCACCATTCTTGCAAAACTGTTGTATTTTGGGCCCTTTTTTATAGCCTGCACCTGGTTACCACCTGCTTTTAATCCATGGTAAATACCGACTCTTAAATACCGAATTTCATGGAATTCTGTATTTTTTGCCTTTCCTACATCTCGATGGGCCATTTTTACTATTTATTATTTACCGATTCAGTCAATAAGAACTCGGTAAATGAGGATTCGGAAAATACCGATTCGGAATAATACCGACTCTTATTTACCGATTCGGGTACTTTTTGGCACCTACATCTCAAATTCCGAATACCGGTCGGTAACGGCCAAAATTACCGAATTTCGTCCGTTACCGACCGGTATTTGGACACCTACATCTGGCCCTATATGATTTATGTATTTATGATATTGCTACAGATAAATCCATACTAATATTATAAAGAGAGAGCCCAAACCTTTGAGGCGGGTAATCTCAGTAACCACAGCACCAATCACAACACCCAATACAGCGTTGGAAAGGGCAGTTGCAGCAGAAGGACATAGGCTATGCAGACGGCCACCATATTTATTTATTTATTTATTTATTTATTTTTTTCAGAGTTTTATATAGCGCGAACTTGACCCGAACTGAATCAGGTATCAGAGCTCTTTACATAGCACCAGTTACGTTACATGAGGGGACACATTCATTTTTGTTAGGCACGGGGAGATTAAGTGATTTGCCCAGAATCACAGGATGTATGGCGTCATTACCAAGACTCGAACCCAGATCCCCAGGTCCGAGGTCGAGCGCCTTAGCCGTTAGGCCAACTCCTCTATACATTTAAAAGGTAAAAGAACCGTGCCAGCAAAGTAGTCCCTTGTGGGCGTGTCTGCGTTGTGCTGTGGGCATGGGCTGGGGGCGTGACTAACGCTGGGGGCGTGTGGTACGGCCATCACATCGTGGGCTGGGGGGGTGTGCTGGGGGCGTGACAAACGCTGGAGGCGTGTGTCCGCCCTTCATGCCATGTGAGTCGTACATACAAGCGCCAATTACGTTGCTGCGCAGCATCAAGGGGCACGCTGGAGGCGTGAGAAATGCTGGGGGCGTGTGTCCGGCCTTCATGCCCTGTGAACGCAATTGCGCTGCATCAAGGGGCACGTGGGGGGCGTGAGAAACGCTGGGGGAGTGTGCTACGTTCCGCCCTTCATGTCATGTGGGTCGTACATTAATCAGAAGATCGTCTGCTGTGGCCGTGTGCTGGGGGCGTTACAAACGCGTTCACCTGGAGGCCTGGTAAGTAACGTTACTGCAGCCTCTCCTGCGCGCTGTTACTGAACTCTCTCATTCAACGAAATTACACGCACCTGCTACCATCAACCAGGGCTCTAGCCGGGCTCAGGCGGCGGATCAGTACACTAATTACACGTGCCTGATAACATCAACCAGAGCTGCAGCTGGGCCTCAAGCGGGGGAACACACACCTGCTAACATCAAACAGGCCTGCATCTGTGCCTCAAGCGGGGGAACACGCAAATGAGCGTGTCTGCGGGGACAATTACTGCAGCCTCTCCTACTCGCTGTCACTCTACTCTCTCATTAAACGGATTTACCCGCGGCTGATAACTCTCTCATTCAACGACATTACATGTGCCTGCTAACATCAACCAGGGCTGCAGCCGGGCTCAGGCGGCGGATCACTACACCAATTACACCCGCCTGCTAACATCAACCAGGGCTGCAGCTGGGCCTTCTCCGTCCCTATTCTAATGAAACAAAAAATGTTGTCTGCCGCGAGATTTTAAAATAAATTGCCCTTGCCAAATACACATATTACACACATTCTATTTCATACCCGGACAATGTTGGGACGGGATGCTAGTAGATCTATATTTTTCTTACAAAACTATTTCTTCTTCAGATTGTTGACTTTGGGTATATGGTTAAATTTCCCGTATGTGATTGGTGTATGCTAGAACTATTACGATTGAGGTGAGCATGTGTGCTGTAGATGCAAGTCTATAATGAGTCTTCAAGTTTAGTCCAAAGGAAAGTCTTTTTGTGATACCTTATAAAAAGGGCCTACCTGTGGCCAGAGATGTGCCAATTGTGGGTACAAAGGTACAGTTTTGGGAAAGATCGCAGGCCTTGGGAACCTGATTGGCAGGGACCCATTGTACATCAAGTCAAAGTCAGACACCTGGCAAAACATGGGGGGTTACTGCAACAGAAACCCACTTTCCTACACACTTCAATCTAAGGTAGATTCCTTCTAGATTGGGTGCATGCATAGTCATAGGAGGCTCATGGGGATGCACAGCCACGGAGTTGCAGAAACTTCAGAGAGCACGGAGACAAAGTTGCAGTACCAGGAGCAGTCTTGTCTTGGTTCCTGGCTCAAACCAGCAGCAGAGCTCCAGTTTCCAACAGCAGAAGTGTCTTCACACAGTTCTTGATGAAGTCCAGGACTAATTCAAGGACCCACTCTCAGGCGAGCCCTTAAGTAGCACTAAAAAGGGGAAGGACGCCTTCTGCAGTGACCCACCTATCAGATGGGGTCAGGGACCCTACTCTGAGTATCTAACCAGTCAGATGCTCCCCGGGGCCAAGATTCAAGATGGCACAATCCAGCAGCCTACAGACGGAGCTCTGGGCATGTCCCACGGGAGGAGCTGGACAGTGAGTGGTCACGCCCCTGTCCTTCGTGTAGTTTTGCACCCGAGCGGGAGACGAGGGCTCCTGTACTCATGGAAACTGGTTTATGCAAGGAGGGCACCAAATGTGCCCTTCAATGAACTCTAGAAGCACTTGCAAGGACCTCCACCCTACCTACTTCTAAATAAGAAGTAGTTACACCTCTCCTCTTCAGGAAATCCTTTGACATGCCTTCCCCTGCCTGAGTTAAGCTCATCAGCTGAGGGGCAGAACAGTGTCTGGGGTCGGAAGCAGCACAGGCTGGCAGACAGACCCTGCAAGGCTAAAGAGGTAGGTAAAGAGGGTCCTCTAAGGAGCCCCCTAGTACATGGTATCATGCAACTAGCACTTGAATCTGTGTAGTGGCATGATTCGAACATGTTTGATATCAAACATGACCAGGTTTGGAGAAGCCATTATGCAGTTGGACATCTCGAGTTAGCAGTACCTACCTTATTATGGCTTCCCGACACATACAAAGCCCAAAGAACGGAGTCTGGGTTTTGAAGGGGTACATCTACTCGTGCACGGGGTGCCCACACACTTAGAACCATGCACCCTGCCTGTGGGCTGTAACGCCCACGTAAGGTGGTGGCTTGAAGGTCTTAAGTGCAGTGACCTGAATACAAGGAAAACCTTATATCTAGAATGAAATGTGCATGCACCATGTTACCAGTCTGCAATGGCAGACCTGCAGACACAGTTTGCATGGGCTCCCATGGGTGGTATAATGCATGCTGCAGCCCATGGAAGACCCCTGGTGTACCAATGCCCCGGGTACCACAGTACCATATACTAGGGACTTACAAGGGTACACCAGTATACCAATTGTAGGGTGTACAAAGTACTTACCAATGAATTGAGGAGAGAGACAACCGACATAGGGGTCCATATTAGCAGGATCCAAGTGTACTAGACTCAAAACACACTGACACCAGGCAAAAAGTTGGGCTATCTAAGCCAGAAATATATTCTTTCCTATGTAACTAATTTCCAAACAAAAAAAGATAAGTAATCTTGCCCAGTTGAGTCTTCATTTTCTAAGTGGAAATATCTGGAACGTTCTTCTCCATTGGCATGGTTACTCCCAGGTCTATATTCCACTGAATAGTCCATCCCCTGTGGGGAACTGGACCACCTCAAAAGTTAAGGATTTTCTTCCTTCATCTGTTTGAGCCATAGGAGGGGCTTGTGGTCTGTCTAAACAATGAAGTGAATGCCAAACAGGAATGGCCTCCACTTATTCAAGGCCCAGATCACCGTAAATGCCTCCCTCTCTATAGCTGACTAACGTTTCTCTCAGGGAGTGAACATTCTGCTGATAAAAGCTACTGGTTGATACTGGCCCTCTTCATTGAGTTGTGAAAACACTGCTCCTAGTCCTATCTCAGAGGCATCTGTCTGAACATTAAATTGTTTCAGTAGGTAGGAGTGTTCAGAATGGGAGCTGAGCATATGGCCTTCAGGACATCAAATGCTTCTTGACAGCTAACTGTCCAATTCACCTTCTTACGCGGCGTCTTGGAGGTGAGATCATTGAGGGGAGTCACAATGGACCCCTACCCCTTAACAACTCTTCTGTAATACCCCGGAAGGCCCAGAAAAGCTCTTGCCTGAGTCTGGGTAGTGGGAGCATCCCAATTCATAATGGCTTGGATTTTGCTCTCCAATGGTTGAAAAGGGCCTCCACCTACCACGTGGCCCACGTACATAGCCTTGCTCTGCCCTAGCTGGTACTTGCTGGCCTTGGTAGTGAGGCCTTTCTTCTGCAGGGCCTCAAGTACATTCCTGAGATGGACCAGGTGATCCTGCCAGGTGGAACTAACAACAGCTACATCATCTAGATATGCTTCTCTAACGTCTTCCAGGCCCGCCAAAACTTTATTCACCAACCTCTGAAATGTGACAGATGCATTTTTCCAACCAAAGGGAACTACTGTAAACTGGTAGTACCCACCCATGGTTGGAAATGCAGTTTTGGGTTTAGCAGCATCTGAGAGCCTGATCTGCCAGTAGCCTGCTGTCAGATGTTGAGATATTTGGCAGTAGCCCGAGTATCTATAGGTTCATCTGCCCTGGGGATAGGATTGGCATTAGTCGTGGTGACTTCACTGAGGTCTCTGTAGTCTACACAAAACCTCATCTCTCTCTTTCCGCCACGGGAATGAGGTTTTGGCACAAGGACTACTGAACTAGCTCATGAGCTGTCTGAAGGCTCAATCACCCCCCCCCCACCCCCAATTATAGCATCTTCTGGACCTCTGTCCTGATGCAATCTCTGACATGGTCTGGCGGCCTATAAATTTTACTCTTGACAGGCAGACTGTCACCTGTGTCCACCTCATGGGAACACCAGGTAATCTGACTGGGTGTCAGATAAAAGAGTTGTTCGAACTGGCTGGGAACTGGCTGAGAACCTGTCTACAATTAGTTTGCTGTTGTTCAGTGAGGGGGTCTGCCAAGACTACTCTATTTACTGAACCATCAACAGGATTGTGTGAGAGGAGATCAGGGAGATGTTCACTCTCTTCCTCCTGTCCCTCATCAGTAGCCCTTAGCAAGCTTCCATCATCCCTGTCAAAGTAACGCTTCGGGCGGTTCACACAAAGTACCCTATGAGGGCTTCAAAGAGTACCTAGATCTACCAGGTAGGTGACCTCACCTTTTTTCTCCAGGATGGTATGAGGGCCACTCCACATGTCTTGGGATGCTCTTAGGGCCACAGGCTCCAACACCCATACCTTCTGCCCTGATTAGTAAAGAGTCAGAACATCCTTTTGGTCATGCCATAACTTCTGAAGTTCTTGTTGCTCGCCTGCTTCGTGTACTCAGCTATGCGTGAGCGCAGGAATAGCGTATAATCTACAATGTCTTAGTTGGAAGGTTTGAGAGCTGCTCCCATCCCTCCTTCAGTAGACAAAGTGAACCCCTAACTGGATGTCCAAACACAAGTTCAGATGGACTTTAAGCCACTCCCTTCTGTGGAACCACTCTCTAGGCAAAAAGAAGGCAAGGTAATAGGACATCCCATTTCCTCCTGAGCTTGTCAGATATTCCCATAATTATACCTTTGAGGGTTTTGTTAAATCGTTCAACTAACCCATTGTACTGTGGATGGGAAGGTGTGGTAAATTAATAATTGGCTACCTGAAGGTCATATGGAAAGAGTGTGGAGTAAGACATGAAGTTTGAACCTCGGTCTGACACCCCCTCCTTAGGAAAACCCAGATCCCTAAGATGGCTGTTGCCACTGCAGGAGCTGTAGTGGCCCTAAGGGAAATATCTTCTGGGTATTTGGTGGCATGGTCCACCAGCACCAGGATATAACTGCTTCCAGAGGCCGTTGGAGGTTCTAGGGGACCAACTATGCCAATCCCTACCCTCTCAAAGTGGACCTCAGCCACTGATAGTGGGGTTCAGGGGCCCTTTGTCGTGCCACCTGACTTACCAATGGATTGACAGGTGACACAGGAGCGAAAAAACTCCTTTGTTTCGTCAGACATGTGGGTCCAGTAAAAGTGTGGAACAAGCACGTCCCAAGTTTTGCCTTGCCCAAGATGTCCTGCTAGGGGTATGCGCGTGCCAGGGTTAAGAGGAATTCTTTAAACTTCTGAGGAATGACCAACCTCCTGGTAGCACCAGGCTTGGGGTCCCTAGCCTCAGAATAAAGTAATCGATCTTCCCAGCTAAATTCCATGGGATCCACTGACATCCCCTGCCTCTTTTGCAGAAGCCTTTTGTGTCGGCCTTCAAGAGGGGGGCAGGATTTCTGCTCCAGGCTCTCTTCCTCCCTGGAGGGTCCCCCTTCTCTCAAGAGGCCTACGGTGTCAGGCCCAAGCCCCTCTTAGGCAGTTCCCTCATAAGGGGCAAGATTATCTTCCTGAAAAGGCTGATCCTCACATGGTCTGAGGGGAGGGTAGTTTCTTACCCTTCCTACCTCTCTTGTTGGTAGTAGTCTGGGCCATTAGTTCAGGCTCCACTGCTTCCTGATTTACCTGTTTTTTGGACTGTGCTCTAGCTGCCAAAAAAAACACTTTCAGAGACACCAAGTGGAGCTGTATGAGTCCTTAACTCTACTTCAGCCCATGCAGAAGTCTTCGAATCATTGCCCATGAGACACTCTACAAGAATGTTTGAGGATACCACAACCTTTTTAGGGCCATTTACCCCCCACCCCAACAGCTAAGGTTAACCACTGCCATGGGGTGGCACTTGGTGATATTATCAGCATTGGTCACTTGGTAAGTGTGCCCAAGTAAGATCTGCTCAGGTGACACCAGATTTTCAGCCACCATGGTGACTCTGTCACCTGTGACCCCCTGAAAGCATCTGCTTTAATACCATTAATGAGGGGATGCTGCCTGTAGTTCCTCATATTAGGAAGCCAGGCAGCTAAAGTGGGAAGATCAGTGCCGCCCTCTGATATCAGTTCAGCCTCGATGACTTTTCTGACTAGGCCAGAGCTCACTACAGTTCCCAAGGTGAACCCAGTTACACCCTTGGTGGTTGTACTGCTACTAGTTCTACTGCTAAGGGCACTAGGTAAAGTAGTAGCAGTATTGGTGCCTTTCTTAGGACATATGGCATACATTTTTCTTCTTAGTATTATTATTGTTATTAGAGGAAGAGCAGGATTTGGGCCAGGTCTGTAGGAGGCAAGCTTATTTGGTGCACCTTGCACTACTCCAGGCAACTCGTATGGCTTTGTGTTAAAACATTTAGAAAATTGAAGGATTTGTGAATCTTGGATGACCTATGGCCAACCCCCTTTTTTGTGGTCTTTGATACCCATAGAAAGCTCTCAAAGTGGTAGCTATGGAGAGCAGCCTTCAGGCTTATCTTGAAGGAGTGTTAAGCAGCTTGTTTTACCAGTTTAGCCTATAGAATAGATTAGATGAAGAAAACACAATTTTATCAAATAAGTCTATTTATTGCAACACGATACCAGTATCACATTTGTAGATCTCCTAACCTAAGATATCAACACAATACACAACAATACTTCAAAAGCAATCAGGTAAGTAGCACAAAATGAAGAGGTCTGCAGGGGGAGACTAAACCATATACTAAAAAAGCAGAATGCGGACTGCAAAGGAGAACAGGATTTGAACTAGAAGACACAGATGAGCCGGGGAAGTACCCAGGAACCCCACGGAGGCTGTGTGTAGAGTGGAAACACAGCTGCGTGCCCAGAGACTTTCAATGGAGAAGTTGCAGTTTTGAAGAAGGACCCTTGCCAGAGGACCCTGAAGAAACCCTTTTGAAAACGAGAAGGTTAGAGAGCCACCTCACCCGTAGAGGCCCCGATAATCAGGCTACCTACACCAGGGAAGCCGGGTGCATAGAGGTGAAGTGACGTCGGAACCTGCCGTAGACAACAATGAACGACTTTGAAGAAGATGCCTCTGGAGACGACTGTGTAGGAGTTGGTTGGAATCCAAGGGTGGATTCTGGAAGTTAAGAACATGCAAGCAGAGGGGACAGAGTCTATGCCACTCGGTGGTGACCAGGAGGCACGGTGACACACTGCCCACGGATGTCGGGGACTAGGTGGTCGGTGTTTGGTGGGGGCACCAACAAGCCTTGGTAGCCGCAACTGGTGTGGAAGATGAAAAAGGAGCAACATTGGGACCACCAAGGTCCATGTGACTCACCAACAGCAGGAGAGTCAGAGCATACGTCGAGCAAGCAGAGGAGCCCACTGAAGAAAGAGAAGACCCTCAGGAGGACCCACAGGCCAAAGGCACAGGAATCGCAAGAGGACCTCAAGCAGCTCACTAAAGATGAAGGCCCATGGGCGTGGCTTCCCGTGCTGCGGAATGGCCGCTCTGTGAGCGAGCTCTGCCGTCCGGTATGTAATCCTCTTAAAATCTAACAACTGAGAGCTGCTGCGGTGTCTATCACCACTCTTAGGACTACGGAATGGCACAGGACCCCATTGCTGGTGTTCCCGCGGACCGGTCCCGCTGAGGTTCCGAGCTGTGCGGCAGTCTGCTGTGCCACGGATGACCTGCCGGTCCTTCACCCTCACCGCGGCCGGGTTGCCCTGGTAATCGAGCCCGCGGCTGCGGACAGACCTTGGGCCCCGTGTGGGCCGCGCGGCCGTGTTGCTCCTACCCGCATTTTTATCAGCGGTCTTGAGGCTGGATCGACGCCTACACCAGAGCGGTGAGCTACGGAGTGCCTGGGGGCAGCGAAGCTGCGAGTACAACGATCAGATGCACATTTTTCCCTGAGGCCGCAGCCGCCATCTTGTGGGAGAGATATCGGTGGCCGGAGGTGTGGAGAGGCTGGACGGCTGGAGTGGGTGTGCCGCACTGCTCCCGCCATTAATCGCGGTGAAGTTGTGGACCAGCTGGTGAGTGAAGCACTGCAGGGAGCATATGAGAGGGGGGTACATCCCACATGGTGTGCCTGCCGCTGGTGTAGAGGCCCTGTGTACTCGCTGCCCCCTACTTTGGGCACGCCTGCCATTTTTGCATCACGACATCAGAGGTTGAAGCCTGGGAGCGTCTGGGACTGCTGGGACCTGCGGGACGCACTTGCCATCACTGAAAGTTACACGGACATCAAAGTGTTGCTGTTCTGCAGGGCCCAGATTATAAAGAGCCTACCGCTTGACAAGGCCCCGGGCCTGATGGCCTGACTACCTCATTCTTTAAAGACGTATGCTGAGGAGTTGGCACCCCGGTTGTTGGCAGTTTATGAGGAGGCCCTAGAGGTGGGTGTTCTACCCCAGTCCATAAGGGAAGCAATAATTATCACCTTGTTAAAACCTGGAAAGTCAGAAACAGAAATGGATCCCTACAGCCACTATCTTTGATAAAAGTGGACGTTAAAATCCTCGCTAAGCTGATTGCTAATAGGCTGCAACCTTTGCTTCCCATGATTGCGCTCCCAGACCAATCGCGTTTATCCCCGGGAGGTCGACTGCCCACAATTTGCGAACAATATTCTTGGTGCTGCGTTATCTCCACCCAGAGGTGCATGCTGCCGCTATATTTCTAGACGGCACAAAGGCTTTTGATACGCTTGAATGGCCTTATTTATTTACCATATTGACACGTATGGGGTTAAGTAACACAAAAGAGAGTACAAAGTTCCCCAGGGAATAGGAGGTAAAGAAAAGTCTGTGTGAGTGTAGTGAAGAGCAAAGGAAGGGAAATTCCCTTGTTGGAACTAAAACCCTCACACCCAGTAAACTAGGTGTCATGCTTCATCATATGGGTTCTGCTCCTCGTCAGACTGGCGCTGCAATGTCTGACGGGCTCCCGAAACCGGGGCTCTTTATCAGAGATCTTTTGTTCCAGCCATATGGTGCATGCGTGTGAGAGGGCAGGGAAAGTGTAGTCGTAAAGTGAAGTGTGTCTAAAAAGGGTAAGTCAGTCCACAATGTATTTTTATTAGCGTGGTTGACTCCCTTGGTTAAAAGGGGGTGGGAGGGGAGATATGTGCCAAGAAGATCCAAAGCAGGATATCTACTAACCTCAGGTCAGGTCAACATGTTTCTTGCCATCATGGCAATTCGTCAGGACCTAGGTAATGGTACTACACAGTGAAAAAGAGAAATAATTAAATTACAACCTTATTAAATAGGTCTGTGGATAAGCAGGCCAATGGGTCCTGCTAAAGTTTAGCGACCTAAAGGAGATAAAAACAAGCAACAGAGGGTCGTGGTAAATATGATGCTCTGTTGAAACCTAGATCGCATATGCTCAATATTGTACACACACACAGAAAAATATGAAGAGGCAAAACAGAGTGCAAGGGCTCATTTTCAGGAATAAAATAACCCATGGTTATGCCTTCAACAAACTCAAATTAAGAGTGTAGATAATAGTAATACAAGTGATGTGAATGAAGAAACTAAGGGCTAAAAACTGTGCAATTAAAGGGCTCAGTGCTTACCCTTGGCAGTTCCCTAAGGTGCCCCGCAGACTGCTCCCGTGGGACCGGCAAGGGGTATGGTACCTGTGGGAGAGAAAGATGTCGAGCACGGGGCATGTTTATGAATTCGGAAACAACTAGTGACCTCTGTTTGTCAAACCGTCATAATGGAGCCCATCAAATTTGTCAATGACAGCTCAAGAAAAATGGCAAGCTCTACTCGAGCCCAAGGTCTCTGTGATGTAAAGACCAGAGATGCCTAATAGACAACACGCGGCACCCGAGGCCATCCGCCTCCACGAGGACCCGCCAAACCACAAAGCCGCACACCGCCCGCATCCCCATGCCGCTTGGAACCCGCGGGGAGGGGGGGGGGGAACTCAGGCCGTGCCAGGCAATCAGAACGGCGGGAACCTTCGATGAGAACCGGAACGGCCCCACATGACCCGTGCTATCCCGGAAGCAAGAGTCTTCCTCGTCAGCGCCGACAAAGGGTAAATCGAAGCGGAGCTGACCACAAACTGTAAAAAGCCACCGATGTGGTTGTGGGCATCATTCGGAGTAAATATACCCCTTAGCTTACCTCAGGCGGTGCGCGGTCCAAGCCGAGTAACCTACCCCATGAACAGCGCCTGGTCAAGGCGCAGAGCAGCGTATGGGGTTAAGCCTGCTCTTCATCAACCGGATCAGGTTGTTATACACTATGCCGGTGGCCCGGATTAGGGTGAATGGTTTACTCTCTGATCCATTTCCATATCGCGTGGCACTAGACAAGGGTGTCCTCTTTCTCCCGTGCTCTTTCCCATTGCAATGGAGCCTCTGGTCGCCCAAATCAGAAAACACCACACAGCCCGGGGCATTGGCTTTAGTACTCAAAGCCTACTTATCTCGATGTATGCTTTGATGTGACGTTGTACATTATCAACCCCGAGGAGAATTTGGACTATGTCCTTAGAGAGTACATTCGCTTCGGGGGCCTTGCTGGCATATCAGACAACTGGGCAAAATCGGTGGTATTTCCTTTGACGGATGGCACGCCGCAGATGAAAGTTCCTTTTGCGATGGGAAGCCGAGGCAGTTAAACATTTGGGTGTGTGGCTGAGTCGGGACACGCAGGAGATATGGAACCTAAACTTTGGGAGGACAGTCACTTGGTTGGAGGAAAAGGTCAAGCTCTGGTCTAAACTGCCCTTATCGATGGCTGGGAAAATAGCATTGGCTAAAATGGCCATCTTACCGAAGTTTCTTTATTTATTTGTCAACGTTCCAATCCCTCTCACACAACATTTCTTTTTACTACCCTCAGATCGCAGCTGATCTCCCTGGTTTGGGCCCGAGGGCAGGCCAGAGTTTCCTGGGAACTACTGACTCTCCCATTGCGGCAGGGGGGCCTGGGGGCTCCAGACATGCATTTATATGCTTTATGTGCTCAGGCCCAATTTATACATTTTTGGGTCCATCCGACGGCTTATGAGCCCCATGTGGCGGTTGAGATTGATGCTGTAGCCTCTGTCCTGCTTAAGGTGGCCCTCTATCAGACTTCACAATGCCCCCGAGGAGATGTAGATACGGCAGGGACCCTGCGATGGGCGAGGGGTAAGCTGCGGAAGAGAGCTGACATCCCGATGCTTTACGCTCCTTACGTCCCACTGGCTCGGAACCCCATGCTGCCCTGTATTCAGGATGGGGTCAGCAAGACTCTAACTCAAGTCATGAACCCGCACACATTTGCAGATCTGTATCCGGATGACAAGCTTACGCCTCCCCCTGAAGTGGGTGCAGATCAGGCGACACCCTTTGCTGAGCTCTTCTTATGTCACAAACTGCGTGCAGCGGGCCGTGCCCTATGGGACGGATTTCCTGCGGCTTCCCCATCGCTGCTTGCCTTAGAGAACGTACTGAAATCTTCTTCCCCCCGTAAGCTTGTCACACATTTATATACCCAAATGCAGAACACAAACCCGGTGGTGAAACCTAAGTCCCTTCAGTGCTGGAATAGTGAGCTCTCCACTCCGTTAACCGAGGCTCAGTGGGATTTCTGCTGTGGGCAGCTCACTGAACTCTCTCCAAACTATAGACTATGTCTGATTCATTTTATATATTCGCATAAATATTATAGGACGCCGGTGGGTCTGCGTCATATGAAGCTCAGGGAAAATGAGAGCTGCTGGCACTGCAGATACACTCCGGCTTTGTTTTTACATGTTGTTTGGGAATGCCCACAGGTTGCCGAATTCTGGTCGGAAATTTTTGTAGCAGTAAACCAAATCATTGGTAGAGCGGATGATCCTTCCCCGGCCCTCCTGGGGTCTGTAAAAGACACGCAACCCAAGCAACGTAAATTGCACGCACTCCTCCTACTCCTTTACAAAAGGCAGGTTGCAATTCGCTGGGGTAGGAAGGGGATTGGATGGATGAATGATTTCACATATGGCCACACACAGTTGAGCACTTTTTGGGAACTTATGCCCCCGTCCTCGAGGCCCCATAACATATGGGAACCGTTTCTGGCCTGGACCCGAAGCCGGTCTGAGTCTTCTACACCTGTACACACTGAAGATGATTAGTTGTGATATATGCCTTTGTGTTGCTTGTGCCTGCTCAAGTTATTATATATTCTCTTGCACTCCCAATGTCCATATGCTAGGCCTGCTTATTTTTATTAGGTAATACACCCTCTGTAGACTTTACAGCAATTATGTACTAAATGTTAAAGATTGATGCCTGTAGTTTTGGAATCTGTGCGCTATCTGCGGTGATGTATACGTGGGTACTCAATGCCATCCATCATCTTTTGAAATACACTCTCTTTGACTGATATATTACTTGTGCTGCTGTAACGGTTTTTATTAACTAAACAATAAAGTTTATTTACTCTTTGTGCTGCTGTAACATCATGCTGGCTTTTTTTGTGTTATAACTGTCAGTTTGAAAATATAAATAAAACAATAAAAAAAAAAGATGAAGGCCCATTGTGCAGAGGATGTGGTAAGGCCACCGATCTTGGAAGGAAGAGATGCTGGAAGCTGGAGCTTCTTGTATCCCAAAGACCTCTGGAGTGCAGAGCCAAGAAGCCTTGGCAATGGCAATTCGACGTGGTGCACAGGGGTTTGGTCACACGGGTTCCGAAGAGGGATATTGTCCTCAAAATGGCAGAGAAGACATGTCAGACCTCAAGGGAGTTGCAGAAGCACCATGTGTGTTCCTGTGCCTCTGGAAGTCTGTATGACGACAGAAGCAGCAGACGGGTCAGCTTTATTTCAGTGCCTGTAGATGCAAGGGAAGGACTCCTTCACTCCAAATGAGATTTTTTTTGGGTTCCCTTGATGCTCACTGGTCTGTTGAAGAAACATAGACAAAGACGATGAAGAAGACTTGAAGAACAGTGAGACCAGGAGCAGCAGAAGTCTTTCTTGGTGCAGTCTCCGTTTCAGTCAAAGTCCAAGTGTCCAGACGATTGAAGAGCGATGTAGTTTCAGGGTTGAGTCTTGTCCCATGACAAATCTAAGGACCCACCCACAGGTAAGCCCTCCGCAAATCTGTTTAGCCGAAGAGCCATGTCTTGAGGGTTTTCCTGAAGCTGTTCAGAGAGGGGACGCGTCTGATGTCTGCCGGTAGCTCACTCCAGGTCTTGACTGCAATGTGAGAGAAGGATCTTCCACCTTCTCTGGCCCTGTGGATGCGCTGGGTTTCTGCCAGTGTGAGGTTGGAAGATCGGAGGTTTATTTTAGATATGTGGAAGTTGATTCTGTCGTTGAGGTATTAGGGTCTGTTGTTGTGTACGCATTTGTAGGCCTGAGTGAGGATTTTGAAAGTGACTCTTTTCTCCACAGGGAGCCAATGGAGACTGTAGCTGTTGGCTGATGTGTTTGTGTCGGGGGATGCCGAGGACGAGTCTGGCGGCGATGTTCTGTATGGTCTGGAGTTTGCGAAGTAGGGACTTGTTGATGCCGGCGTAGAGTGCGTTTCCATAGTCCAGTCTGCTGGTGATGAGTGTCTGAGTGACTGTCTTTCTTGACTCAAGGGGATCCACTTGAAGGTCTTGCGGAGGATGCAAAGGGTATTGAAGCAGCTGGAGGTGATGGTGTTGATCGGTTGGTTCATGGTGAGTGATAAGTTGAGTAATGCCCAGGTTCTTGGCGTGGTCTGAGGGAGTAGGTGGGCTTCTGAGGGTGGTCGGCCACCAGGTGTTCTCCAATGCGGAAGGGGTGGTATCGAGGACGAGGACTTCTGTCTTCTTGGCGTTGAGCTTCAGGCAGCTGTTGGTCATCCAGACTGACGTCTTGCATTCCTTTTTGGAAGTTGAGTTTGGCAGTGGTGGGGTCTTTGGTGAGGAAGAGGATAAGCTGGGTGTCATCGGCGTAGGATACGATGTTGGGGCCGTGTTGTTGAACGATGGCTGCAAGAGGGGCCATGTAGATGCTGAGGAGGGTGGGGCTCAGTGATGAACCCTATGGAACTCTGCAGTTGATTTTCGTGGGGTCGCAGAGGAAGGGTGGGAGTCTGATCCTTTGGCTTCCTCCGGTGAGGAATGATCGTATCCATTCCAGGGCTGTTACTTGTATGCATGCGTCGTGTAGTTTGCTGACTAGTGTGTGGTGGGAGACGGTGTTGAAGGCCGCTGATAGGTTGAGTAGGATGAGGGCTGTGGAGTGGCCTTGGTCCATGAGGGTGCGGATGTCGTCTGTGGCGGCGAGTAGGGCAGTCTCTGTGCTGTGGTTGCTTTGGGATCTGGATTGGGACGGGTCGAGGAAGGCGTTCTCTTCAATGAATCGTGTCAGTTTCCTGCAACTTTGGCTGCGAAGGGGAGGAGCGAGATTGGCCAACAGTTCTTGAGGTCGGTGGGGTCAACTGTGGGCTTCTTGAGCAGGGGTCTGACTTCTGCGCGCTTCCAGTCGTCTGGGAACCATAGAAAGCTCTCTAAGTGGTAGCTGTGGCGGGCAGCCTTCAGGTTTATTCCAGAAGGAGTGTTAAGACGCTTTTCTTTACCACATCTAATCATATAGTGTAGGTTAAGTGAAAAAGAAACACACAGTGTAGTTATAAAAATAGTTATTTATTATATACACTCACTAACACATTAGTATATCTCCTGCCCGGAGATATAAACACAATACACACAATATTTCAATAGTAAAACAGGTAAGGCCTACTGTCTGCAGCCATAAGAGTCCGGAGGGGCACGAGACAGGGCTGCCCTTTGTCACCGCTGCTCTTCTCCCTGGCAATGGAGCCACTGGCAGAACTATTGAGACAGCAGGGCGAGGACTGGGGCATACCGGATCACTGACATAACCTCGACAGACCGAATATCGACTGTACAAAATATCGATGAAAAATTATCGACTACAAAATTATCGATTGCCTATACTTAAACAACAAAAATATCCAAACCACATTATCGACTAAAAAAAACAACGACTACAACAATATCGACTAACAACATTATCGATTTCTAAAACATCGATTATCACATCTTTAAATGAAAAACTGACAAAATATCGAATACAAAAATATAGATAGCAAATTTATTGTTTTTTAAAAATGTCGAAATTACTACATCCTTGAATAAATCACTGTATTATCTTAAAATTTAGTCATACTATTCATATTTATTCACTAATTGTTTCTAAAAAGCTATAAAACATACTATATATTTTCCTAACATTTATAACACAAAATAAATACAAACATACATTTTATAATACATAAACAATGTTTCGAACAACTAAACATTTCTTACTGCAAATTATATATATTCCTCCACTTTAAAAATATAAAGATAACATTACCTATACAAAATAAGGCCTTACACATTAAATAAACGTTAATTGGCGTCACCCATATAAGGAAAGCAATTAGTATAACAGGTTAAAAAATTCAAATCCACGAATTAAAACAGACTATCAATTTAAACAACCAATCCTACTTCAGAAACTATTAGACTAATACTATATAAACAAGATTACAGCAAACTAAAAATGCAGCCTAAATCTCCTAACTAAAGGAAGACGAAACTCTGCAGGATTTCTGAAAGAAAACGTATTGACTTCAACATAAAGACAGCTACACCTATATAAAGTAAGTACTACTACATTATTTTCCATCGAAAATGTAACTCTCAAACCTCACACCTATGTTTAAAAGCCAAATACCTAAAATATATGTTTTTTTTTTACTATTTATCCTACAGACAAAAAGAAAATACAGAAGACCTAGACAACACCTGGACATCAAAAGTTAAATATAAATAAGTAAGTATATAATTTAAATGTAACTTCGACATTTAATAGTTAGGTAACTAAATAGAAACTAGCTAAAAACCTCTACCAAAATATCATAAATAGTACTAAAATATTTGTACACATTTTCTCAACTTCCACAGGTACAAAAATATATACACAGAAAATAACAGTTTGAAGAACATCAACACCTGAAAAGAACTACTTGAAATCATAAAAAGATTTACAGGTAAATCAGAAATGTGTTAAACTGTATTATTAGAATACAACATTATTTTTTCAAAAAATGTAATGACATTCTCTTTTAATTACCTCCTAGCACTACAATACAAGCATGACTGAAGGAGCTAAATTCATTTATTCACAAAAAGGGAAAATGCTTCTTTGTTACATGGGATATGTCTACACTCAAGAGAAACAAAAAGATTTGAAAGTTTTTTGGAAGTGTACGAAATATTATGCCAACAAATGTTATGGTAGAGCTATAACTCAGGAGACTACTGTTACTTATACTAAGGAACATAATCACCCACCCAATGTAACAGAAATAGAGATTAGACAAATGCTAGATTCCCTTAAAGAAGCTAGTACTAGTACTGATCAACCAACAACTGCTATTCTGAAACACCATTTAAGTGTACTTCCCCAACATGCTTCTAGCCAATTACCATCTATCGAATCCCTAAAAAAAACTATAGCTAGAAAAAAAAGAGCAACATGCACTACTCCTCCCACACCAAAAACTTTTGAAGAAGTGCAAATTCCCCCTGAACTCTCTGTAACTCACAATAAAGATGATTTTATACTCTATGACAACAAATGGAAAGATAAAAGAATTATACTGTTTGCCACAGCAAACAACATGACTAAACTTACCCAATGCCAAACTTGGATGATGGACGGTACTTTTTCTGTATGTCCCAAACCTTTTTATCAATTATACACTATCCATGGTCATTTCCAAAATGCTAATATTCCATTCCTTTATGCCCTTCTACCAAACAAACAGCAAGCTACCTATCAAGAAATACTAACTGAAGTCAAGCAACATACTAACAACTATTTTCCACAAAAAAATATCATTGACTTTGAAAAAGCAATGATAAACAGCATCCTTAAAACATACCCACACACAGCAATACAAGGTTGCTATTACCATTTTAACCAATGTATCTGGTGACATCTACAACAATCTACCTTGAGTATCCAATACGCCACTGATAGCACTTTTGCTTATCAAATAAAAAAACTCATCGCCCTAGCCTATGTTCCACTGACAGATGTAACTGAGCACTATAACTTGTTAATAGACAGCCCCTACTATAAAAGAAACGAAGAAAGACTAAGCCCTATGCTTGACTACTTTGAAGACACATGGGTAGGAAGGCTACACAGATCAGGCCATAGAAGACAACCCAAATACCAAATAGCTTGGTGGAATGTCTACCTTAGCATGTAGTGTAGCTCCTATTTTCCCAATAGGCTCTGCGCATTGGAATAGTACCTACAGCAGTAAAGGCCTAGGCCAGACGTTAACTAGGTCTACTACTGTCGATACTAGACTTAATTTTTGGGTTTGCCAGCTAAGCTCAGAGTTCGCTAGAAACTTTCTCGAATGTTCAAGGAAGGGATTAACTCCCCTGATTAGACAAGAAGGGATTTAGTTTCTGACAACCATAGAACATGACAACTTTGCTCTCCCCTAATCAAGAGTCAATCTCGAGAGTCGTGTGAGCACAAGGCAATTATTTTACTCAGTCAGTACGTGCATTCTTAGTCTCATCAGAATGTAGAGAAAAGGAAGAGACGGGTGTGTTCAATAAAAGATGTTATTTATTGATCAGTCTCTTTTCTCATACATGAGAAATGGATCGATATTATTGCAATACTTATAGTTAAGTAAAGTGCATACATTAGAAGCAATAGTATAAAATAATACTGTAAAAACATTGATATGGTTTCTGAGCCATATGATGTTTAAAATGATTAAAATATATTTACATACACATATACATTTGACTAAACGTACTCAACTGGTGTTTCTAAATACGCCTACCCCGTGTACCTGACCTAAGTCTAATGCGTGGGCGGGAATAGAAAGTTACAGTTTAAGTTAAGTTTGTTTTTGCCAAGTGAATAACTAAAGAATTCTCTGTGAGGGGTTATTCAGTTCTGTACCTGGAAGTTAGGATGAATGAGGAATGGTATCTCTTTCTCTGCTCTCGATATTCCAGGCTGCCTGCGAGGGCTACCCGGAAGCGCCGGTGCTGGGTCTCTCGGCTTGAGATAGCAGCGCGTCTCTCAGCGCGTCAGGAAGGCGGGGCTGCTGCCAGCGGGGTCTGCTTCTGCTCTCGGCTTCGGCAAGTATGGCTGCTCCGTCTTGTCACCACGCGTGTGTTTGCATAGGGCAAGGTCGGCAATATTTATACCTTAAAGGTGCCGAGATTGACGTAAGGATGGACATAGGTACGTCAATAAAGATGTCATACGACTTGCTCGTTAGCACATTCTTTTGCAAAAGTTCTCTGTGAAATCAAAACAATGGCCGCACGGATTATCCAGGTTGTCATAGGTTTGATTTGTTATGAGAACGTCGTATGCCTTATCAGGGGCTGGAGGAATGTCGCTTGTCTAATTAGATCTCAAGCGTTATGACCTAATCAGATAACACGTTCCTGTGCCGTAGTGTGACTGCGTCAGATAACGGTATCTGCATCATGGGGGATTTCTTGCCTCATGGGCTGACTGTTAGTTAACTTGATAGTTAGTTTAACCAGAATAGGGTCAGGAATAGGGGGACTGATTCAGAACCTATAGAAATACACGACAAGCACACTAAATAAGGAAGCAAAAACAAACAATGCAGTTGAAGGATGGCACAATGCCTTCCAAGCAACTACAGGCCGAGGAACACCTACCCTTCACAAATTAATACAATCCTTACAAAAAGAACAGAGTTACCAGGAGCTCCGAATGGAGCAATCAGTAACTTTGATCGGACCTAAACTCACCAAAGAAAGGAAAAAAATGTATAACACACTCCAAAGTCAAGTTACCCTCTATCCAACTAGCAAAGGACTAGACTATCTATCAATGATTGCAAAAACTATTCTTTAAAACATAACATAACTATACACGTTACATTAAGCATTTTTTTTGAAAATCCTTAATTTTTACATGTAACAATTTGCAATTAAATTATCAAATACATAATATTAACATATATAAAATGTATTTAGATAATGTATTTACAAAATGTTACATACAACGTAACTAAAGCAAAAATTAAAACAGTTTCCCCACCCATAAAAAGTTTTGTAAATACTGACCTTTCTGTTGCACCTTCAAACGTAATCCAATTCCAAGCAATCCATACGACACCATAGCAAAAACCCATACAATCGATGGAAGCCCAAAAAAAAATGCAAAAATACAAGCAAATCCATAGCGACTCCTCTCCAATGTAATACACACGATATACCATTGAAAACCCGAAAATAGTAATAAAAAAAAAAAAACGCTCCTGGAAAACGTGAAAACCAAAATATTTGTGTGCAAAAATAAGAGTATATAATACTCGTCACACAACTCTGATCAAAAAAGAAGGACCTCCTCAAAAACAGTAAAACGCGACGATAACCTGGAAAAAATAAAATACATACCCACCCACACAAAAACACCCATACATATATAAAAAGAGATATTTATACACCAAACATATTATCTTTGTAACATTTAAACATATTAGCTCACGTCACACACCTACAACTAAAACGCGGTAAAAATGAAATATCGTACACTCTACCTAACACCGAAAACACAATCTTCTCTTAATAACCCTATGTACATAAACTTAAACACACCACACATACACTAACACTAACTTCATTAACTTCTAAAATACAAACTTACCCTCTCTAACGCGAAGCAGCATCCAACCGCGATCTGTTGAAGCACCAAATAAGCCTAAATAACATTACGCGGTTAAAAAGTAGTCCCTGTATACAGCAAAAACCTCTTTAATTTCTATATTCCAACACTTTAAAAAAAATACACTGAGTATTATATTAAGTGTAAATAATTATTTAAATTGTAGAAAATTATTTCTTAAATATACATTACTTTCAAATAATTATTCAACTGTTATCTGTTACTTTAAATAATATGTTATTATTTATATATACATGTTGAAAATAATCTATATGTTAAACAAATGTGAATATATAACCTTGTTACAAATAATTTGTTTATAAAAATAGCTCATATTAGTTTAAACATTATGTATGTATATAAAAATGTATTTGTGTGTTTATCTATGTAAAAATTAATATTATAAATATGTTAAATATTCATAATATTAATTTGGAAAAAAAAATATGATAACTTTGTAAAAAACAAAAATGTTACTGTTATAAAACAAATATACATATTTATCTATGACAATATATTCAATGTCTATGTGAATAACATAATTGTTATTAAATGAAAAGTACATATTACCAATTTGTTTCTTTAACTAATTAATTTACAATATATGTGAATAAACATATAAATATTTAAATATCATTTATTTGTTAAAAACATATATATGCACTTCATATATTTTGTTGGATAATAAAAACTGTTTACTTACAATTTTCAATAGAAATAAAAAATACATCTCTACTTACAATTTATTTTTTATATGTTAATAAACTGTTTTTCATTTATTCCATTTAACCCTGTGTATGTTTCCTTCTTTATTATTCTATATGAATATTAATTACATATGAAATATTCTATTTAAAAATGCATTTTAAATTTTAATAAATTTAAAAATGTATTTATCTTTTAACTACTACAATAACAATAATTATAATTAATACAAATTTTTTCTATGTAATTTTAAAACTTTATTATAGTATCCTACCAATAATAATTATTTGCATTAAAAATGTTTTCTTATTTACACTGCACCAATTATAAACTCACAAAACCATACTACACATTAAAACCATACAAATTACAATTCCCACTTCACCAATTGTAAACTCATGGAAGGTGCTGGACACTGAACCCATACTAATTACTATTCCCACTCCACCAAGTATAACATCAGGGAAGGTGCTGGATACTGAACCCATACAAATTACTATTCCAACTCCACCAAGTATAAACGTAATTTTTACCCTGTACCCCTGTACCCAAAAACCCCAAAATGACCCTGAACCCTAAAAATACCCCTTTACCCAAAAACTGAAAACTTACCCTGAACCCTAAAAATACCCCTTTACCCAAAAACTGAAAACTGAACCTGAACCCTAAAAATACCCCTTTACCCAAAAACTGAAAACTGACCCTGAACCCTAAAAATACCCCTTTATCCAAAAACTGAAAACTGACCCTGAACCCTAAAAATACCCCATTACCCAAAAACTGAAAACTGACCCTGAACCCTAAAAATACCCCTTTACCCAAAAACTGAAAACTGACCCTGAACCCTAAAAATACCCCTTTACCCAAAAACTGAAAACTGACCCTGAACCCTAAAAATAGCCCTTTACCCAAAAACTGAAAACTGACCCTGAACCCTAAAAATACCCCTTTACCCAAAAACTGAAAACTGACCCTGAACCCTAAAAATACCCCTTTACCCAAAAACCCAAAACTGACCCTGAACCCTAAAAATACCCCTTTACCCAAAAACCCAAAACTGACCCTGAACCCTAAAAATACCCCTTTACCCAAAAACCCAAACCTATAACATTTTAAATATAATTATATACTTACAAATACTTACGTTGTAATGGTATGCGTTGTAAAAGTACCTGCGTTGTAAAAACATTTGTTGTAAATACATGCGTTATAATGGTATTTGCGTTGTAAAAGTTTCGTTGTAATGGTAGTGCGTAGTAAAAGTTGCGTGGTAAACGTTGTATACCTTTAATAAATATTATTATTTCCTTCTTTATTATTAAATTACTTCCCACTCTATTCCCCTATAAACCCACAACCCCCTACAGGAAATAAAAAATTTAATTTAACATAATTAGCAATTAATCAATTTATTAAATTAATTACCAATGAAATTTTAAATAATCAACACATATTTTTTAATTAACAATTAATTAAATATTACTAAAAAGTAATAAATTTACATATTTAATGAATTATAATTAAATTACTTCCCACCCTATTCCCCTATAAACCCACAACCCGCTACATGACATAAATTATTTAAATTAACATAATTACCAATTAATCAATTAAATTTAATTATTTACAAATTAATTTTTATATAATTAAAAAATATTATTTAATTAACAATTAATTAAATATTACTACCAAATCATAAATTTACATATTTTATTAATTATAATTAAATTACTTCCCACCCTATTCCCCTATAAACCCACAACCCGCTACATGACATAAATAATTTAAATTAGCATAATTAGCAATTAATCAATTAAATTAAATTAATTACCAATTAAATTTTATATAATTGAAAACTATTATTTAATTAACAATTATTTAAATATTACTACCAATTAATACATTTACATATTTAATTAATTATAATTAAATTACTTCCCACCCTATTCCCCTAAAAACCCACAACCCGCTACATGACATAAATTATTTAAATTAGCATAATTAGCAATTAATCAATTAAATTAAATTAATTAGCAATTACATTTTATATAATTAAAAAATATTATTTAATTAACAATTAATTAAATATTACTACCAATTAATAAATTTACATATTTAATTAATTATAATTAAATTACTTCCCACCCTATTCCCCTAAAAACCCACTACCCGATCCTAGAAATTATTATACTATTTGAATTAATTTTTATATTTATTAATTTTTTATAAATTTATTTTCAATATAAAGACATAAAAAAATAACATATATTTAATCATGACTGTCGATAACACAACCTTCGATATTCTTAAAACCGATATTTTGACTTTCGATATTTTTAAACTATTTATTTATTTATTTTATTTCTTTCGATTTATATAGCGCTATATAACCCAGGGGTCTCTAAGCGCTTAACTACTAGAAATAACGATATTTTTTACTATCGATATTACTTACTCGATATTTTTTCAATCGATATTTTTTAACATACATGAAAATCGATAATAAATACATCGATATTACTTACCTCGACATTAATGCCATCTCGATATTCTGGAGTCGATATTATGTCCAGTCAAAAATAAAAACTCGATATTTAGACTGCACACCGGGCATACCCTTGGTAGACGGTATCCATGCGGTCTCACTATATGCAGACGACCTGCTTTTATATATTAAAGATCTCACAAATGTGCCTCGGGCGTTAACGGACACCCCAAACACCTTTTCAGCCCTTTCGGGACTAGAGGTTAACTGGGGTAAGTCTGGGGTGTACTCCTTCAGCCCAGACATGCAGGAGTGCGAAGTGTGACTCGGCGGGGCACGGCTGGCCTGGCACGCTACCACATTCAAGTATCTGGGTATCCATATATACCGGTCCGCCGCAGACGTGCTGGAGGACAATTGGGTCAGAGCCATCTCCTCCCTGCAGGCACAAATCGCCTTCTGGAAAACGCTCCCCCTCAATGTACCCAGCGGGTCACCCTAACGAAAATGATTGTCCTACCAAGGCTCTTATACTATTATTCCAACATACCGGTATATGTTCCGAATCGCATTTTTCGAGAATTGGAAACCATGATTAGAGCACTCATTTGGAACACCAGCAGACCCCGAGTAGCACTGACGAAACTCTACATACCAGTGGCAGCGGGGGGACTCGCGGTTCCCAATCAGGACCTCTATTACCTGGCAGCACAGCTGCAGTGGGTTGTTGGCTGGCTGAGTGGGAAATGGCTGGCCGACACGACCTCCGACACTTCTACCCTGACACACGCACAGGTCCTCACGCGATTTCATCCCCTGGCCAAGCTACCTCGTCTGACACAATTACATTTAGCAGTGGCTCACAAGTGCTACAGACGAAGCTTGCGACTCACGCGGGCGGTGACGCCCTATGGCCCCGCACTCCCTCTGCTGGGCACTCCCAGAGAAGGAGGGGGTGTAACCACGTGCATTCTGGAACGATGGGAACAGGCCAGAATAGACACGATGGTTAACCTATATACGGATGGTGCTCTGCTTCCATTCGACAGACTAGTGGAGACCACAGACCTACCAGCAGGGCAGTTCCTGCTACACACATCATTGATACGCACATACACAAAAGCTTGGGGTGACATGACCGAGGAACCGCAGACACACCAGTTGGTACAATATATGCACGTCATGGGAAATGGATCCCATGTGATACACTGGTTAGCGCAGGCACTATTATCGCACACAGCTCGCACCCTCCAACCACTGAGAGATAAATGGGCGATAGATAGGGGCAAAGACTGGACGGACAAGGAATGGCAGAGGATACTGGAGGGACCCGTTAATATCCCACGCAGCATGCGGTTCAAGATTATCCAATTCTATATAATACATAGAGCGTATCTGTCACCGGATAAAATTAACCAATATTTCGCAATAAACACGTCCATATGCCCGCGCTGCTCAATACCAGGTGCGGACATTTTACATATGCTCTGGACCTGTCCTAGGCTGCTGGCATACTGGCACGGCATAACGTTGCTGTTGACGAAGGGGGCTGGCGTAGAAATACCACACACATGGAGACATGTTTGCTGGGCTTATTTAAAAGAACGAAACATACTAAAGTTCACCCCAGATTTTGGGACTTGGGGCTTGTCACCGCTAAGAGACTCATCACCAAGCATTGGAAGAGCGGGGACCCACCACAAATGATAACTGGGCGGCAGCGGAAAGTGCGACCCTACACAGGGAGGAGACGGCGGGACTGAGAGCCGTGCCAATAGCGCAACTTTGGGATGACACTTTTAGATCCTTCCGACAGGCGTGTCTTGAGCAGGGAATCACGTAGACGTTTGTCGGGCTGAGCGTCATAAAAATGACTGACAAGAGGGAAGATGGCGCACCCAGGGGAGGTGACTTGACTCTAGCGGACAATAACATGCCTCGCACACGACACAAGATACTGATCACATGCCAAAAAACAAGTAACTCCGACCTGCCCCCCGCACGCACGACTGGACACCGACATCCCACCGTAACTGCGCTGAAGATAAGTCCACCCATTCCCACACTGCCACCCTTACATCTAGGGGCAATACTGTAATTGTATTGACACATATGAACACAATGCCTGCCTATACACCCCTTTAAATTCACCACAGAACAGTGCTTTGTTTCTTTGTACTCTTTTTGCTACCTTTAATTGTTATTGACCCCTTTCGCCATTTGACCAGTATATTAGTTCCCCCCTTAGTTGACCGCGTTAGCGGTATCCCGCCAAGTTCATTAATGGACACAATAGTTATGCTGATTAATTATCACCGTACAGAATGTCATACGCCTGTACATTAAATGGTTGGCCACATTCACACCTATATTTGAGGGGCCACTCCACATAAGAGGTCTTTAGGCCATGTCGGGTGGAGTGGGGAACTGTCCCATATGACGAACGCTGGGTCCCAGTTGGCACACATACGTGAAATACACCATACCCACAACTGATCCAGACAACGACCTGCCCCCTACTCTCTTTTGACACCCTGCTGGGCGCACGTTAGCAGCACCCGAAAGGCCCTGACGCTGTGGCATGTAACATTGATTCAATTCCTGGGCGCCACCTTCCTATTAGCTGAGGATCCATAACTCTGTAGAGATGGGAAACACTCTTCGGTACAAAGTATTATGAGGAACTGTTATATGATCTGTATATTTCCTCTTTCTTTCGAGCATCAGCAGCTAGGAAATGAGACAACTGTAATGTATGATTATTGTTGCTGTGCACGATCATTGCCATGACTCGAAAAGGTGTCCCCCCCTTTTTTTTTTAATGTTCCTTTTACCCTCTTCAACTTAACGATTTGTAATGTGATTATAAGTTGAAATGTCAATAAAAATATTCAACAAAAAAAAAATAGTAAAACAGGTAAGCACAAATACACAGTGGTCTCCAGGGGGGAGACCAAACCATATATTAATTAAGTAGAATGCAAACTGCAACCAAAGTCGAGACTTGATCCAGAAGACT
Organism: Lissotriton helveticus; assembly: GCF_964261635.1. NCBI lineage: Eukaryota > Metazoa > Chordata > Amphibia > Caudata > Salamandridae > Lissotriton > Lissotriton helveticus. Next base: position 109,664,938 of record NC_136067.1, read on the forward strand.
TAGAACATCTGGGGACCCAAGGAACCACCAAAGGTAAGTACCCAGCCCCACGGAGGCCATGTTCAGAGTTGAAACACAGCCGCGTACTCCATGCGAGTCAATGAGAAAGTCGTAGTTGCAGTTTTAAAAAAGAAGGACCCTTCTCAGAAGACCCTGGAGAAACCCTGTGGTAGATGGAAGGTTGGAGAGTCACCCCACCTGGTGATATCCCAGGAACCAAGATACCTACACCGGCGAAGCCAGATGCACAGGTGTAAAGTGAAGTTGTTAACCGCTGTAGACCACAATGGAGGACTTCAGTGAAGATGCCATTGGCAAAGAGGACGAAAAAGTCTGGTGGAATCCAAGGGTGTATTCTTAAAGAGGGGTACCTGCAAGCCGAGGGGACATAGTCTATGCCATTCAGGAGAGACCAGGTGGAACGGAAGATCAATGACCACCGATGACAGAAGATGCAGGAGAGTTGACGGTGACCGTGTCGCTGAAGCTGTGAGGACCAGTCGACGTTGTGGAAGACCATGAGCCATTCACGAGCTTTCCCACATTGGAAGTCGAGTACCAGAGCGTTGGTGTCCGGCAGGAGCACCATCAAGCCTTGGTAGATGCGACAGTTGTGGAAAATGAAGAAGGTGCTGTGTTGGGACCAGCAAGGTCCAAGGAACTTACCAGGTACAGGAGAGTCAGAGCAGGCCCGAGCCAACAGCTGAACCCACTGGAGCCAAAGAAGAGGACCTACAGGCTGAAAGCACAGGAGTCGCAAGAGGACCTTGAGCAGCTCACCAAGGATGCAAAGATACAGTGCACAGTATGCGGTGAGGACGAAGATCTTGGTAGCAAGAGATGCTGGAGCTTCTTGGGGCCCGAAGAACTCTGGAGAAGAGGGTCAACAAGCCTTGGCAACGGCAAGTCGATGCAGAGTACATGGATGCTGCTCCAGCGATTCTGATGAGGGATAATGGCTTCAAACTTGCTGAGAAGACAGTGCAGGCCTCGAGGGAGTTTCAGAACCACAGCCTGTGTTGCTGGGCCTTTCGAAGTCCGGGGGACGTCAGGAGCAGCAGACCGGTCAGCTTAGTTCCGGGGCCTGCAACTGCAGGGGAGTGACTCCTTCACTCCAAGGGAGATTCATTCGGGTGTCTCTGTTGCCCACAGGACGGGAGAAGAACCTGGATGGAGCACAGGCACAGATGACGCAGAAGACTGGCAGGACGACGGGACAAGGAGTAGCAGGAGTCTTCCAGATTCAGTTTCCTTTCCCAAAGCAAAGTCCAACCAAGTCGAAAATGCCCAGACAATTGAAGTTTAAGTGTTTCAGATCAGAATCTACAGGTAAGCCCTTAAGTACCCAAAGGAAAGGGTTGGGACGATTCCGGGGTCCCTCCCAGAGGAAGGGCTGGACAGAGGGTATGATACTCCTTTGTCCAGTTTCATGCCAGAGCGGGAGCCAACGGCTCCCTAAACTGGTTTTAACTAGTATGCAAGGAGAGCTCCAAATGTGCCCTTCAAAGCAGTCTGTTGGTGCTGGCAGGAACCCCCACCCCAGCCCAATTCACCAAGTCCTGTCTGGGAGGTGGTTCCACCTCCCTGTGAAAGGAAACCTCTTGTTCTACCTTCCCCTGCTCGAACCTAGCTCAGCAGCCAGAAGGCAGAATCGTGTCTGTGGTCAGCAGCAGCACTAGCTTGCTGCTAAATCCTGAAAGCTTGGTACAAGGAATACAGAGGAGCTCACTAGGGGAGCCTCCCAGTACATGGAATCCTACATCCAATACTAGATTTGTTGTTGGGGTAGGATGCCAACATGTTTGATACCAAACATGACCGGTTTCAGTGCAGCAATTATACAGTTAGACATCTCGTAATTGACTTGATGTCCACTATATGTATAAAATGGCTGACCGCACTTACAAAGCCTCGAGAATCGACTCCTGGGTATGTATGGGGCGTCCTCCTCATGCAAGGTACCCGCGCACTTAGAACCAAGCACCCTGCCTTCAGGATTGAAACACCTGCCTTATGGTTTGTAAGTGCAGTGACCTCAGATATAAGGAAACTTATATCTGTGGTGAGTGGTGCTAGCACAGTTTGAGTGGTCTCTCATGGGTGGCATAATACATGATGTAGCCCATGGAATGCATGTACCTATGCCCTGGGTACCTTAGTACCATATACTAGGGACTTACAAGGGTACACCAGTAGCCAATTAGGAAGGTACCAAAGTAATGACCATAGTCCAATTCAGGGAGAGAGCACAGTGACTGGGGTCCTGATTTACAGGATCCCAATCAGACTACTCAGACAACAGAATGACACCTGCAGAAAGTGGGGGTAACCATGAAAGCAGGTCCTACTTTCCTACATTGGGTATGATTCCAACATGTCCAACATGACCGGGTTCAGTGCAGCCACTATATAGTTAGACATCTCTTAATGGCTGATATCCATTATTTGTCTTAAAATGGCTGACCATAGTTACAAAGCCTGGAAAATCGACTCCGGGGTTTGCAGGGGTGTCCTGCTCATGCAGGGGTCCCCTCTCACTTATAACCAAGCACCCTGCCCTCAGGACTGAAGAGCCTGCCATAGGGGTGAAGTATAGGTTTTACGTGCAGTGACCTCAGATATAAGAAAACGTTTATCTGTTGTAAGAGGCGCAAGCACCAACAATTTAATGGCAGGCCTGTAATCACAGTCTAAGTGGACTCCCATGGGTGGCACAATACATGCTGCAGCCCAGGGGAGACCCCTAGTGCACCTCTGCCTTCTGTCCCCTAGTACCATATACTAAGGACTTATATGGATATATCTGTAGTCCATTGTGGAGGTACCAAAGTACTTGCCAAGTCAACTTAGGGGAGAAAGCACAGTTGTTGGGGTCCTGATTAGCAGGATCATAGCAGACTAGATCAAAAACAAACTGATACCAGCTTAAAAGTGGGGGTAACCATGCCAGAAGGATCCTACCTTCCTACACTCCCCCAGAGGAAGAGATTTGTGGACCTGAAGAAGCATCTTTCTTGTTATCTTTAGGTGTTCTCCCATCCTGCTCTTGGGACTTGGAATTCTTTTTCTTCTGGTCACCCCCACTATGAGACTTAGTACTCACTCTGGTGCGAACCCATGTGTCCTTCTTTCCCAATTCTTGAGGAGAGGTGAGATCAGAATCCACCAGATATTGGTTCAGTTTTTCAGACACACAGATAAGGATGTGCTCTCCTATGATCACATTGTACAGTCCTTCATAGTCATGTACATGGATACCATATAACTAGCCTTCCAGTGCCTTGACTGCACAGTCTAAAAAAAAAATCAGTCTTGTGAGGTCTCCTTTCTGGTATCTCTGAATTTAATTCTGTATTCTTCACAGGTAAGCCCTAACCCTTCAATGACTGCCTCTTTCAAGACCTTCCACCCCCTTTTGTACCGCTTTGTTCGCCATGGGTTGGCAGGGTATGCTCAGACGTGAGTCCCTTGCTCCCTTTTCACTGGATTCAAGCAAGCCGGGCTAAGGACGGCTGAAATGCCAGAAACCGGTCCTAGGAAGCTTGATTCCGGTCCAGGGAAGGCATGGCTTGGCAATTCGGGCTGGACTGTTCCCATGAGGCACAGGGTCAGACTGATTTGCATATCGCCATGTCTGAACTAGGGTGGCAGAGTGGGCTAAAGAACAGTGATGGATTAAACCCAGATTTGTTGACTGGGTGTGAGTGTTTGATTGGTTCAGATGCTCCATCCATCGCCACCCCCTTTTGTACCGCTTTGTTCGCCATGGGTTGGCAGGGTAAGCTCAGACGTGAGTCCCTTGCTCACTTTGCCACTGGATTCAAGCAAGCCTGGCTGAAGACGGCTGAAATGTCAGAAACCGGTCCTAGGAAGCTTGATTCCGGTCCAGGGAAGGCATGGCTTGGCAGTTCGGGCTGGACTGTTCCCATGAGGCACAGAGTCAGACTGATTTGCATATGCCCAGGTCTGAACTGGGGTGGCAGAGTGGGCTAAAGAACGGTGATGGATTAGACTCAGATCTGTTGACTGGGTGTGAGTGTTTGATTGGTTCAGATGCTCAGTCCATTGCCACCCCCTTTTGTACCGCTTTGTTCGCCATGGGTTGGCAGGGTATGCTCAGACGTGAGTCCCTTGCTCACTTTGCCACTGGATTCAAGCAAGCCTGGCTGAAGACGGCTGAAATGTCAGAAACCGGTCCTAGGAAGCTTGATTCCGGTCCAGGGAAGGCATGGCTTGGCAGTTCGGGCTGGACTGTTCCCATGAGGCACAGAGTCAGACTGATTTGCATATGCCCAGGTCTGAACTGGGGTGGTAGAGTGGGCTAAAGAACGGTGATGGATTAGACTCAGATCTGTTGACTGGGTGTGAGTGTTTGATTGGTTCAGATGCTCAGTCCATTGCCACCCCCTTTTGTACCGCTTTGTTCGCCATGGGTTGGCAGGGTATGCTCAGACGTGAGTCCCTTGCTCACTTTGCCACTGGATCCAAGCAAGCCTGGCTGAAGACGGCTGAAATGCCAGAAACCGGTCTTAGGAAGCTTGATTCCGGTCCAGGGAAGGCATGGCTTGGCAGTTCGGGCTGGACTGTTCCCATGAGGCACAGAGTCAGACTGATTTGCATATGGCCATGTCTGAACTGGGGTGGCAGAGTGGGCTAAAGAACGGTGATGGATTAAACTCAGATCTGTTGACTGGGTGTGAGTGTTTGATTAGTTCAGATGCTCAGTCCATTGCCACCCCATTTTGTACCGCTTTGTTCGCTATGGGTTGGCAGGGTATGCTCAGACGTGAGTCCCTTGCTCACTTTGCCACTGGATTCAAGCAAGCCTGGCTGAAGACGGCTGAAATGCCAGAAACCGGTCCTAGGAAGCTTGATTCCGGTCCAGGGAAGGCATGGCTTGGCAGTTCGGGCTGGACTGTTCCCATGAGGCACAGGGTCAGACTGATTTGCATATGGCCATATCTGAACTGGGGTGGCAGAGTGGGCTAAAGAACGGTGATGGATTAAACGCAGATCTGTTGAATGGGTGTGAGTGTTTGATTGGTTCAGATGCTCCGTCCATCGCCACCCCCTTTTGTACGCTTCTTTCAAGACCTGGCAGTTTTCTGCATCCTCTTCTCTAACTGCCAAGCCTTCGTCTGCAAAGTAGAGCCACAAGATAGCTGCTCACTGCTCCTGGGGGACCCATTGGACTTTACAGGCCTTCTCCTGTGCAGTAACCCATTTGTGGATGTCATCCCTAGTTTTGTAAGGAGGGACTGTGCTGCTAGGATTCCTAGACTCAAAGTGTTCCTAGCTGAATCTAGAGTCTCTAGTGCTACCACCATGGGTATCTAACCCCAAATTCTTTCTCTCTCTCTCTACCTCTAGGGATTCCCCCATCAAGAGCCAGCTGCTCCCTCATCAAGTTGAGTTGAGCTGGTCTCCCGGTAACAGCCTTTCAGGGTGTGAGTGAAAAAGGAATTGCCCGGACACCTGAGTCTGGCCGATGGAATCTGCTCCAATCAGGTCCTAAAGAGGGAAGAACGATCAGTATGGCTATCCCCGTTTAAGCACGATTTCACTTGGGTCATACCTTCTCCCAAGACGGGATGGAGTGATTCACCTACAAAATTAAAAACAAAGGAGCAGCTATCGACCCTTTTCATAAATAGTATAGGGCAATTCCCTTTACATTTTCCTTCTGGGGGGACGTAGCCCTGAAGAAAGTCCTTCACCCAACACGATTGGGAACTCAAAGGACTGAAACATGTTGGCCTTAGGGTCTTAGGACCATAATATTCCAAACGACCCTACTGTCCTGTAATTTTAATATCCCTGTCAGACCCAAGAATAAAGGGATACTGCGGTCTGCCAGAGGATTTATTTTTTTATATATATTTTTATCAATAGAAGAAAAAACAAGAGGAAATAGTACACATATCGGGTATCATACAATAGAGTACATTACAACGGTGAGTAGGCGAATAAACCAATGTGGCAAAATCAATGCACGGAGTATGAGACGTCAACATTAGCAGGTATGTGAGAGAAGAAAAACAGTACGATCAACTACCCCGTTAAGCTGATGCCTTCAAGGCCTGTCCACCCACGAATCAGGATAATTAAGACCAGAGTAGACACCCAGATATGTGAAAAGATCGACTCAGGATAAGCAACCTACCTCTCGTATAAAAAGGGAAAGGAAAGAAAAAGGCCATAGAACTGAACAAAGACAAAACAACCCCCCCCCAGTCCCCCCAGCCTGCACCCCTGCAATGGCTACGGCCTGACCCCACTAGCAGCGTGCCTGTCGCCCAACAACTAAGACCTAAAAGAAGGAAAAAAGTGGAGGAGGAGATATCATACAGGCTCCCGGTCTCCCCTACCCCCCGCCAGAAGCAAACCACCCCTAAATATAGTCAAAACATTGTAAAAGCAGCAATTACAAGCCAAACAAACCGGGGAAGTTTATAAAAACCACCCGACTCCCGCATCATTATAGGCTGCAAGTCCCATAGCAAATGAAGCCTTTATATCAAACCCAGACAATCAAACTCATACCTGGCCCTTCCGCTCTTTAGTGCTAGCTCTCTCCGCTCGAACCGCCATCTCGCCAGGAGAATCAAAACGTTCAAGAAAGTCAAAACCAGTACAGTAGAATCGAATCCAAAGTTTTAGTACAAATGGGGGTGGGGTCGCACACTACTCACACACCGGCGGTGTCGCCCCTAAGAACTCTGGTCAATGTAGTAAAGTGTTCGCGATGCATCATCTTTCGATCTTCTGCTATCTTCGCTGTCTTCGCCATCCCTGGACACGTGTTTCGGGGTATCCCCCTCGTCAGCAGGGATAGGCCGTGTACTGGGGTTGCCGATGGCTGCCAATATCTGCCAGGTATAGTACCACTCAGGCGCGTAGGTGCGGGATCCCAGGCTCATCAGCCCACTGCTCACGGGAGCTTTAAAGTTACAAATGGGGATGGGGTCGCACACTACTCACACACCGGCGGTGTGGCCCCTAAGGACTCTGGTCAATGTAGTAAAGTGTTCGCGATGCATCATCTTTCAATCTTCTGCTATCTTCGCTGTCTTCGCCATCCCTGGACACGTGTTTCGGGGTATCACCCCTCGTCAGCAGGGATAGGCCGTGTACTGGGGTTGCCGATGGCTGCCAATATCTGCCAGGTATAGTACCACTCAGGCGCGTAGGTGCGGGATCCCAGGCTCGTCAGCCCACTGCTCACGGGAGCTTTAAAGTTACAAATGGGGGTGGGGTCGCACACTACTCACACACCGGCGGTGTCGCCCCTAAGGACTCTGGTCAATGTAGTAAAGTGTTCGCGATGCATCATCTTTCGATCTTCTGCTATCTTCGCTGTCTTCGCCATCCCTGGACACGTGTTTCGGGGTATCACCCCTCGTCAGCAGGGATAGGCCTTGTACTGGGGTTGCCGATGGCTGCCAATATCTGCCAGGTATAGTACCACTCAGGCGCGTAGGTGTGGGATCCCAGGCTCGTCAGCCCACTGCTCACGGGAGCTTTAAAGTTACAAATTGGGGTGGGGTCGCACACTACTCACACACCGGCGGTGTCGCCCCTAAGGACTCTGGTCAATGTAGTAAAGTGTTCGCGATGCATCATCTTTCGATCTTCTGCTATCGTCGCTGTCTTCGCCATCCCTGGACACGTGTTTTGGGGTATCACCCCTCGTCTGCAGGGATAGGCCGTGTACTGGGGTTGCCGATGGCTGCCAATATCTGCCAGGTATAAAAGCATTTTCAGAAATTTATAAACAATCATACTAAAATTTCCCCACCAACCCCGTTTCCCGTAAATGCTCTTAGGGCTCCTGGTTTCAGTCATTTTCAAAAAATCATCTAGATGCTCAAAATACACATCAGAAATTTTGGAAGTTCAGGAAAAGTACTTCAAGCCACATGCTCCCATAGAATTTCGAAATTATGAAAATGTCTCACATAAGCAATCTGAAAACTTAGCAACTATGGGTATACTGACGCTCAGGTGTAATAGAGAAATAAAATCTGCCCTGCATCTGTTATAAAAAGCATAGTAGGCTTTGGGTATAGAGCACTGTGCAGAATAAAACACGCTGCAGTGAAGAGTATCAGGGCTGAACATACTGCAGTGGAGACAGAGAGAATGGAACACTGCCATAAAGAACAACAAGCACAGAGTCCATTGGAGTGTGGTGCATCAAGAGCAGTGCGCAGGATAGTGACATTAAGCCAAAACACACTGCATTGAGCAGCCTGCAGCCAAGCGCATCTGCAAGGAAGCATAGTGGTCACACAAAGAGCAGCGTAATACATACGGCACAAAGCTCGCTCCAGTGAGTGCACAGAGCACTGCAGTGAAAAGCATAGGGACTAAATACACTGCAGTCAAGTACACCAGACACAATTAACACTGCAGTGAAGTAGATTAGACACAGCAGCGAAGTATAGAAATCACAGTACAATGGAGTAAATCGGTAACCAGGTACAGTGAAGTGAATTAAATCAGACAGTGCAGTGTTAACAGATCACAGAGAGAAATACATTGCTGATAAACAGCTTTTGTAAGGCAGTTAGAAGGATGACTGAGACACCCGCAGGCCGTAATTCTGCTGAAAAAAAAGCTGCAGCCTACTTCCTGAATTGCTACAGTTAGCAAGTATGACAAGCAGCTTAAGCTAAGCGCAGCTGCCACCAACCTGTGCGGGAGGACGGCGTCAACACACAGCCACAATTCATCCTAACTCCCAGACGAGTTCATGAGCAGTGCCTCTCTTTATTTACGCTGGGAGTGGACAGCCTCGGCCCGTGGACTCGCGGAGGTCCGTGTGAGTTCACAGACGCCATGGACTGGAGACCAGGCAAGTGGGGGAGGATGACAGAAGCCAAAGGAAATAGGGTGAGAGAAAGTGACGAGGGAGGTAAAGAATATAAAGAGCTGAGAGGAGAGAGTGCAAGGATGGCTGAGAGAACTCTTGATGTATCACTTTTTTTGCAACAAATTGCCAAGCAATTGTTTGCAAACGTTTGGGAACTCCTAACGTGCCCTTCTTTTCTTTTTAGCCCCATGACTGTTTTTGGTTCTAAACTGATCTTTTCTGTTGTCGTAGCTCTACCATGTGCTCACCTTATGCTCCCGGGCAGCATCCTCTATGGGACACACTGTATGTGATCCGTCGACATTCGGCAGATCAAGCATAGGGGTGCGTGGTCCTGTCGGCAGACCAGCTTCAGCCTCTCCTGGTGTTTGGGGCACAGATCCTGCTCAGCGACCAACCCAAACCTTTCTACAATGTTTCTCAGCGACATGTTGAATGCAGGTTGGCTCCTCGAGATCCAGCACAGGGGGCAGGAGTGGTCCGGAGCACCGAGTGATGCACGAGCGCCAGAAGTTGTCTCACAGTCACTAATACACCGGCTGCTCTGAGGGTCCGTGGAAGGAGCAATAAAGCTGAAAAAAGACCTACTGCGGGCCCAAGTGCGTCCTGGTCCTGTCCGGGCATGAGAGGAGGCACCTGGCAACAACTAAGTAGTCCGTACAATTGAAAGATACTGCCCGGCAGTGTCAAGGAATTGTAGTTAGTCGATGCTGCTTCCTCCAAAAGCGGAAGAAAACGGAAGTGACGCATCGGCCCACCAGCCAATAATGAGAAAGTTAAAAAGAGCATTGCCAGTTTTAAACCAATGGCAAGGGACAAAACAAAAAAAACGCAATGGGTGGAGTTTTACCCTCAATACTAATTACTTGATGCCTCATAGAGGCAGCGGATGCGCTGCCTATGCGAGACCTAAAAATGGGATGTTAGGTGAGTAGCCAAACAAGATTGATACCCATGGATGAATAAACCAGGGGAAGCACAGAACCACCAAAGCTAAGTAGCTAGGAACCCCCAGGCGCCCTGGTGCAGATGTGTTACACCGGGTCAAACACCCATAGGCTATCGCAAGGAAAGTCGTGCTTGGTATTTTACTGTTTCAGGACCCTTCCCAAAGAACCCAGAGTGAACCAGTTGAATCAAGGAATTGTTGAAGAGCCACCCCACCTGTGGATAACCAGGGAACCAGGATACCTACACCAGGTGCAAAGTGGTGTTGGAACCACCCGTTGATGTCAATGGAAGATCTTGGAAGTCCGGCAGCTACAGCGTCTCACGAACAAGGTCGATGGGACCAAAACGTGGATTCTGGGTGAGAAGTACCTGAAAGCAGAGGGGACATAGTCCAAACCACCTGGAGGTGTCCAGTAGGAGGAGGAGCACGATGTCACCTCTTGTCGGAGGTGCTTGCTGTAGCCTGGGGGCCTTCATGAAGCAGCTGTGGAGCCCAGACGACAGTGCAGGGGCACAGAAGCCGTCCACAAGCTGTCCCACTATGGTTAAAGAATGCAGGAGGGTCAGTGTCCATCAGGACCACCATCAATCCTTGGCAAATGCAGCAGTTGGGTTGCAGGAAACAATGCTAGGTTGCAGACCAGCAATGTCTGTGGGACTATCCCAGCAATGGTAAGTCAGGGGCAGTCCCCCTCACACAGGAGAGCCTGTAGGCACCGGGAGTCACAAGGAGGCCTCAGCAGCACATAGAAGATGAACGCCCATGTTGCAGGAGATGCAGAGAGGATGCCACACTTGAAGCTGTGTGTTGCTTTATCCTGGGACTTCTTGGAGCTCGAACATCTTCAGTTAGGAGAGTGGACAAGCCTTGGCAACAGCAAACCAAAGCGGTGCACAGAGATATGCGGTTCAGGTTGGCTGGAAAGGGTTTACAGTCCCCAAAGTTGCAGGGAAGACTGGTCAGGCCTCTGGGAAGCCAGCAAACTGCCACCTGTGCTGCGGAGCCGGGAGGTGTCCATTGGACAGCAGGATCAGCAAATCGGATGTTGAGGTGCCTTCAGATGCAGGCAAGTGACTCCTTCAAGGGAGATTCAGCCTTGCATAGTCGTGGGAGACTCACAGGGATGCATGGCCACAGAGTTGCAGAAACTTGGAAGAACATGGAGACAAATTTGCAGTAGGATTCTTCCTACCAGGAGCAGTCTTGTCTTGGTTCCTGGCTCGATCCAGCAGCAGAGTTTCAGTTTCCAGTAGCAAAACTGTCTTCAGACAGGTACTGACGAATCTTGACGAAGTCCAGGACGAATCTAAGGACCCACCCTCAGGGGAGCCTTTAAGTAACCCTAAAATTGAGAAGGAAACCTACGGTGATCCACCTATCAGAAGGGTCAGGGACGCTACTCTCAGGACCTAACCAGTCAGATGCTCCCAGGGGCCACGATTCAAGATGGCAGAATCCAGCGGCCACCTGGAGGAGTTTTTGTCACCTCCCATGGGAGGAACTGGACAGGGGTGTGTTTACTCCCCTGTCCTTTGTGTAGTTTCATGCAAGAGCGGGAGGCGAGGGCTCTTGTACAGGTGGAAACTTGTTTATGGAAGCAGGGCATCAAATGTGCACTTCAATGCAGTCTGGAGGCGCTTGCAAGCACCTCCACCCTACACACTTATAAAGGAGAAATGGTCACACCGCTCCTTAACAGGAAATACTTTGTCCTGCCTTCCTCTGCCCGAGTTAAGCTCATCAGCAGGGAGAAAGAACAGTGTCTGGAGTCAGCAGCAGGATGAACTGGCAGGCAGACCCTGCAAGACTACACAGGCAGGTTTGGGGGTCCTCTAAGGAGCCCCCGCAGTACATGGTATCATGCAACTAGCACTTGAATCGGTGTAGTTGCATGATTCCAACATGTTTGATACCAAACATGACCAGGTTCAGAAAAGCAAGTATGTACTTGTCCATCTTGAGTTGCCGGTGTCCACTACATATATTAAAATGGCTTACCGCACTTACAAAGCCCAGAGAATGGAGCATGGGGTGTGTAGGGGTACCTCTGCTCATGCAGGGGGTACCCACACACTTAGAACCATACACCCTGCCTGTGGGCTGTAAGGCCTACTTTAGTGGGTACTTACAGGTCTTAAGTACATGCACCATTTCATGCAGGGTGCAATGGCAGAACTGCAGACACAGTTTGCATGGGCTCCCATGGGTGACTTAATACATGCTGCAGCCCATGGGAGACCCCTGGTGTACCAATGCCATAGGTACCTTAGCAGGGCTCGAAAAATCATGATTCCATGTAATGAAGGGCTCTATAGAGGGACCCCCATGTTTTCCTGAATAGTAATGCAGGGTCTGAATGCAAACTAGTGCTGCTGATGACTCCAGACATGGTTAGCGCTCTTGATGCTGAGCTTAACTCGGGCAAGGGAAGGCAGAAAAAAGGATTTCCTGCAGAGGAGAGGTGTAACCACCTCTCCTTTAGAAATAGGTGTCTTAATCTAGGGTGGGTGTGCTTTTGGGTGTGCTTTTGAGAGCCTCCAGGCTGCTTTGAAGGAGTGCCCTCCTTACATAAACCGGTTTGCACCAGTCCAGTTGCCCTTGGCAGGTAACTACACAAAGGACAGTGGATTGACCACCATCCTGTCCAGCTCCTCCCTTGGCCACTTGATTGTGCCATCTTGAATCTTTGATGGGCAGAGGCCCCTGGTAGCATCTGACAGGCCATTCCTTCAAAGTTGCGCCTGATAGGTGGGTCACCGCAGAAGATGTCCATCCCCTTTCCTGAGTTACTTATGGGCTCCACTGAGGGTGGTTTCTTAGATTCGTCCAGACTTCATCTTCAAGAAACGACACGCTTTGCCTAAAGATTTGTCTAAAGACTCTTCTGCTGTTAGACACTGAACTCTGCTGCTGGACTAAGCCAGGAACCAAGAAAAAGACTGCTTCTGGTAGGAAGGCTCCTAATGCAACTTTGTCTCCGTGCTCTTTAAGTTCCTCAACTTCTGTGGCTGTATTCCACAGCTCTGCTTGCGTCAAGATAGCCAGAAGGAATCTCCCTTGCAGTGAAGCACCTCAACGACGATGACCGGCTTGCTGATCCTGTTGTCCTACAACACAGGTGGTGTTTTTTTGGCTCTCCCCTGCAACTTGGGAGAATGTAATCTCTCTTCAGCCGACAGGAACCACATCCATGTGCGCCATGTTTGTTTGACATTGCCTAGGCTTGTTTCGCTCTAGACCGAAGATTATCAAGCTCCAAGAAGCCCCAACGTCCAGCATCACACAACCCTAAGAGTGACATCTTCCCTGCTTCTCCAGCATCATGGGCATCCATCTTCTGTGTGCTGCCGAGGCGTCCCTGAGATTTCCTGTGCCGTCTCAAGAGAGTCCTCCTGGGGTCTCCATCGATTCCTTCTGGCTCTCCTGCTTGCTGCAGCCGGCCCTGATTTACCCTTGCTGGGTGAGTCCCACAGACCTAAGAACTGCTCTTGGAATGCACCTGTGCTCCTGCACCATTGACTGGGCTCCACAACTGCATCTTCAAGACCTCCGTGCTACAGCAAAGTACCTCTGACAAGGTTGGTATGGTGGTCCTGCTCCTCCTGGACACCTCCAGGTGGTTTGGACTCTGTACCCTCTTTTTGCAGGTAGTCCTCGTCTGTAATCCATGTCTGGGTTCCACCAACCTGGTGTAAGCTAAACAACCCATTGACTTCAATGGGCGGTTTCCGACACCACATTGCACCTATGCACTCTGGCTCCCTGGTGTAGGTATCCTTGTTCTCTGGAGATCCACGGGTGGGGGTGTCTTCCAACCTTCATGGTTCCAGTGGGTTTCCTCTGGGTCCTCTGGGAAGGGTCTAGAATCTGTGAAAATCCAACATGACTTCTACATGTTATCTATGGACATTGATGCAGTGTATTACCTCTGCACCCGAGCACCTTGGAATCCTAGCTACTCACCTTTGGTGGTTTCTTGCTTTCCCTTGTCCACAAATCCTCGGGTGGTTGTCTTGTTTGGGTACTCACCTCGCATTCCATTTTCTTAGTATATGGTTTAGCCCCCACAAGAGGCCCATGTGTTTTCATGCGCTTTACTTACCTGTTTGAAGTATATTTTATTGTGTATTAATATCTACAGGTAGGAGATATAACAAAGCTGTTTTAGTGTCAGTGCATAATAAATACAAGGTATTTTTCTAACACTGGTGTGGTTCTTTCTTGTGTGTAAGCTTCACTGACTGATTGTGGGGTAATGCCTGCTTGACACTCTCCTAAATAAACCTTAGCTGCTTTTCACAACTACCCCTTGAGAGCTTTGGTTATCAGGGACCGCTACACCTATCACTAAGGGTTTCCTGGACTCCATGCAGGGTGCCTCACCAATAGGTGTACACCATATACTGAGCCAGCTTCCTACACTTTCTTTCTTCAATCAAGGGAAAGCTGGTTCAAGTGTTCACAGACAACACCACCGCCATATGGTACTGCAATAAACAGGGCGGGTGGGGTCATGAACCCTTTGTCAAGAAGCCCTGTGTCTCTAGATATGCCTGAAATAGCAGGACATATCCCTGGTGGTTCAACACCTGGCAGGTTCTCTGAACGGAGGTGATGCAAGTTCTCTTTAAACAGTGGGGAGAGCCTTGGTTAGATCTGTTCGCCTCTGCCGAGAGCGCGCTTTTGTCAGCAGTTTTTCATGCTGGAGTTTGCAAGGTGGCTCTCACTGAGAGACGCTTTTTCTCTCCAGTGGAGTTCAAGCCGCTTATACACTTGTCCGCCAATGCAACTCCTGTCCAGAGTGCTCCTTAAGTTCAGGAGGGACCCGGTGTAGAAAAGGTAGGAAGACTGGTGAAACAGCTTCCCCACAGCAGAAATATCAGGACCCAGAGGGAACTGAGCCCATGGAGCTTGAACCTTACGAGGTGGAGCTCTTGAGCCCATGGGGACCCACTAGGGAACAGCTTTGCCTTGGGGAGCAGGTCTGGCCCTCAATTGAAGGCCTGAGGCAGAAAGCTGCTGCACAGGAGCAGGAATATGTCAGTGACTCCCACAAGGTCTATTTGGAGGAAGGACTCCTATACACTGAGGTCAGAGACACCAAACTGGTGTCACTTGGAGAGTGGTAGTGCCTCAGCAGTATAGGGAGTTTCTATTCCCTCCAGCCCATGGCATCCCCCTAGCTGGACATCTGGGCCAGACCAAACTTGGTAAAGATTGGTCACCCACTTCTATTGCCCCCGGATGTCCCAAAAAGTGAAAGAGTTTGTACGCTCCTGTGTTACCTGTCAAGCCAGTGACAAGTCAGGAGGACACCCAAAGGCCCCCTTAATTCCACTACCAGTGGTTGGGGTCCCCTTTGAGAGGGTAGGTGTGGATATAGTGTGTACACTTGAGCCTCCCACCACCTCAGGAAATACATTCATACTAGTGTTAGTGGATTATGCCACCAGGTATCCTGGAGCCATTCCCCTTAGGACTACTACAGCCCCTGTGGTAGCCAAGCCCTTATTGGTGTCTTCACCAGGGTAGGGTTTCCTAAAGAAGTGATGTCAGACAAATGTACCAACTTCATGTCTGCATACCTGAAGCACATGTGGGATGAGTGTGGAGTGATCTATAAGTTCACAACACCTAACCACCCAAAAACCAATGGCCCTGTTGAGAGATTCAACAAGTCATTGAAAGGAAGATCTGAAAGAGACTATTAGTTATAGAATTACCCACAGGCGTCAGACTGGATCTGGAGAATTTTTTCCTTAGCAGTACCACTGCGTGTCGGTCAACTCCGCGTTTGTCATTGGTGTCGTGATCGCCGCGATGATGTCGCGGTCTCTACTTAGGTGCCGCACCTGCGCACTGACGTCAGTTCTTTTTTTTCCGCGCCAGCCAATGCAGGTCCGGAGAGAGCGGTACCTTTAGTCAATTTTTGACTAACTCTTATTTTACTTTTGTCGACATCTTTTTCGAGTCGTTTGACTCCTGGTGCACATAGGGATGTCCCATCGTCGGACCGGCTTTAAACCTTGTGACTCCTGTCACAAGTTAATGTCGGTCACGGACCCGCACCTCATGTGCCTGGAACGCGACTATGACCCGAAGTCGTGCTCCGACTGTCGGGCCATGAACCCAAAGTCTTTGCGAGAATGGTCCCAAAAGCTCCGGCAGTCAGCTCCGCGCTGCTTGAGGTCTCAGTCGAGAGGGAGGTCGCGGGTACGGTCGCCGAGTCACCATGATCATTCCTCCTCAAAGTCTTTGTCTTTGGGTAAGCCGAGGCACAAGAAGAAGGCAGAGAAGCCCCGTCGCTCTTTGCCTTCTCCCCGCCCGTCGGCCGAAGCAACGCGGGACCCTGAAGGTCGTCGTCTTTCGGCTCCGCCCGCGAAACCTGCTAAGACGACTCCAAGCTTCCCCCCTTCCCGGGAGCCAGAGCGTCCCCAGCCCAGCTTTGTGCCTTTTACGAAGCCCTCCATTCCATCTTTGGGCAGCCCGACTCCGCCAGCCCGCCCTTGGGCCCCGCAGAGTAGGCTGGGGGCTCTAGGCCTTCGAAGCCGGAGGCTCTGCCCCGGCGCCGCAAGACCCCCATGGATCCAGGCGTGATTCCAGATCAGTGCTGTTTGACCTCACAACACCTCCCCCAGTGCTGATTCCTCTGACAACGCCTCCGCCACCTCCGATTCTGGTTGTGTACCCAGTCTGGCTTCCCCCTTGACCTGGACACGAAGCCGGACCGGCACCGACCGACAACGGTACTTTTATGCCACTGCTGAACCCTGGCGTTCCTTATTGCCCTGAGTGGCAGCCAGAGGAGGGTGAGGAGGACTGGGAGAGTCTGTTGGCCCTCTGGCAGACCAGCTTGAAGAGCCAGACTTGTGAGAGGAGTTGGGTGTGGCCAGTGGTCTGGATACTTCCCCAGACCTTGGTATGCTTTCTCCCCCAACCGCAGCCACAGAGGAGAGAGCCTCCTATGCTGTGGTGTTGAGTAGGGTGGCTGAAGCCTTGGGCCTTGAGCTTCCTACGGTGGCGGTCAGGACTAACCTCCTTACTGAGGTGCTTCAGCCTGCAGCGGCCTCTTCGGAGCCCCTGCAGCCGTTCAATGAGGCCCTCACAGACATCCTCCTGGGCACTTGGCCCAAGCCCAGCGCAGGCGCTCCTGTGGATAGGATGATTTCCCGATGCCACCGCCCAACCCCGGGCGACCCACTTTTCCTCTACCAACACCCTACCCCCGAGAGCTTGGTACTCCGAGCCTCAACATCCAACGGCGCATTACCACTGCACCCCCAGATAGGGAATCTAAGAAGCTGGACCCTCTTGGGAAGAAAATGTTTTCTTCCGCCAGCTTAGGACTGTGGACAGTGAACACCGCATGTCTCTTGGGCCGTTACACCAACTCAGTGTGGGACACGGTTGTGCAAGTGCTGCCACAGTGCCCGGACAAGGCACGGGCTGTACTCTCACTTGTGGTTGCAGAGGGTAGAGACAAAGCAAAGTTCGCCATTTGATGTGGGCTGAATACCGCCGGCTCGCTGCGGAGTGCGATTTCTACGTCAGTAGCCCTGAGCCGCTATGCCTGGCTGAGGTCCACTGGCTTCTCTGGAGATGTCCAATTGACCCTTTTGGACATGCCCTTTGATGGCTGTCACCTGTTTGGCAACAAGGCTGACAATGCGCTCTAGCGCTTCAAGGACTCTAGAGCTTAAGCCAGATCCTTGGGCCTCGCTGCCACCTCTTGCCCCGTTCAGTCTGCCTTTCGCCCCTTTCATGGCTACGGAAGGGGTACCCCAGCATGTTCCACCCAGGGCCACAGGCAGGCGCAAGCTGCCCAGCCTCTGTGTGGCCGGGGATATGGGACCCAGCGCCGTGGGTCTGGGGCCCAGCGGGCGGGTCAGTCCACCAGTGCCCTCTCTGCAGCAGCATCCAGACCTTCCTAGTCCAACTTTTCAGGTCCACCATTTGCCAGTGGGTGGCAGGATATACCATCACCTACCCCACTGGCACAACATCACATCGGACAGGTGGGTTTAGCAGATAGTCTGAAGGGGCTACTCCCTCCCCTTCGAGGCTACCCCTTCCTCCATGCCACCAACACTCCATTGCATGTCAGAGGATCACTTGACCCTTCTCCGTCAGGCCAAGGGAGCTATTGAGAGAGTCCCTCTCCCAGAAATAGGTCGTGGTTGTTACTCTCACTACTTCCTGGTACCCAAGAAGGACAAAGGCCTGCATCTTAGGAGAAGTTCAAAATGTTGACATTAGCTCAGGTCCTGTCTGCCCTGAATAATGGAGACTGGATGGTAGCGTTGGACTTGCAGGACGCTTACTTCCACATCCCTGTCCTGCCAGCCCACAGGTGTTACCTACGGTTCACTGTAGGCCATGAGCATTTTCAGTTTACCATGCTCCCCTTTGGCCTTACCAGCGCACCTTGGGTGTTCATGAAAGTGATGGCGGTGGTCGCAGCTCATCTGCTCAGATCAGGGGTTCCAGGCGTCCCCTATCTCAACAACTGGCTGTTGAAGGTGGGCTCGCCCTAGGCTTTCGTCTCCCACCTCCAAACTAGAGCGGACCACCTGCATTCGCTGGGGTTCACAATCAATGTGCTGAAGTCACACCTGATTCCCTCTCAGCAGCTCCTTTTCATCGAAGCAGTTCTAGATTCAGCGTGGTTTCGGGCTTATCCTCCCAAGCAGCGAGTCCGGGATATTCGGGCTATGATACCGATGTTTTAGCCTCTATCCTGGGCTTCGGTGAGAATGACCTTGAGGCTTCTGGGCTTCATGGCCTCCTG
The DNA here is from genome assembly GCF_964261635.1 of Lissotriton helveticus. Taxonomy (NCBI): domain Eukaryota; kingdom Metazoa; phylum Chordata; class Amphibia; order Caudata; family Salamandridae; genus Lissotriton; species Lissotriton helveticus. The sequence continues at coordinate 109,683,553 of NC_136067.1, forward strand.
CCTCCTGCTGGTGGATCGTGCCAGGTGGCATATGCGGGCTCTGCAGTGAAACCTGAAGTTCCAGTGGGCGCAGTATCAGGGGAATCTTTCTGATTGCTTCCAGATCTCGGAGGGCACAGCACACCAATTGCAGTGGTGGCTAACGAACCAGGATTGGGTCAACGGCAGATCCCTCTCCCTTCGCCAACCAGAGTTCAGAGTGGTGGCAGATACGTCACTTCTGGGATGGGGTGGCCACATGGGAGAGGCTGGGATCAGAGGCCTCTATTCTCCGGCGGAGTCCGGGCTCCACATCAATCTTCTGGAGATTGAATTGAATTGAATAGCATTTATATAGCGCATGGCAACCCGGAGGCATCCCAGCGCTTGCAGTAACAGCAGTGAGGTGTTCAGCCAGTTAGGACAAATTTGTGTTTTTAGGGATCTGCGAAAGGAGAGATGGTTGGATTCTGCTTGCAGGTGGAGGGGAAGGGAATTCCAGAGTCTGGCAGCATTGAGCGAGAATTGCCAGTCTCCACTTGGCCTTCCTAATCCTGGGGATAGTGGCCAGGTTCATGGTTTTGGATCGAAGGCTTCTGTTGGGCTCATAGGGCTGGATGATATTATGAAGGATGGGGGGCCTGTTTTGAATAGAGATGTGTGGGCAATACACATGGACTTGAACTTTACTCTCTCCTGGACTGGTAGTCAATGGAGTGATTTCAGGGCAGGTTTGGCCGATTGATGTTTAGGAATGCCCAGTAAGAGTCTCGCGGCCCAGTTCTGGATAGTCTGTAATTTGGAAAGGGTGGCAATAGGGGCACCGAAATAGAGAGCATTCACATAGTCCAGCCGGGATAAGACGAGGGCCTGGACCATGATTTTCCCAGCCTGAAATGGGAGGAGAGGAAGAACCTTCCGAATCATTTTCAGGACACCATAGCACTAGGCGGTCGTCTTCCGTGCCTGGGTTTTGAATGCAAGATCTTGGTCGATCCACACACCCAGACTCTTTAGCTGGGTCTTGGGAATGGGGGCTGAGCCAAGGGAGGCAGGCCATATTTACTTTAGGTCAAGGGGAGAGCGATTACCCAGGATCATTATTTCACTCTTTTCCACATTTAATTTAAGAAAGGAGTCGCTCATCCAACTCGTGATTTCTTCCAAGCAGGGGCGCAGGCAGGGAGTGGAGCTTTCTGCTCTATTAAGCCCAATCACCAATTGCGTGTCATCTGCGTAGGTGACTATGTGTATTCCAAAGGGTATAGGTGCGAGGGTGCAGGTGTAAACATTAAATAAGGTGGGGCTCAGGGAAGATCCCGGAGGTACTCCGCAGCAGAGGGAAGTCTGTTTGGAAGTCACCTCATTGTCAAAAACTTGGAAGGATCTGTTGTTCAGGAAGGAATGTAGCCATACCAGGGCAGTTCCAGTGATACCTAATTTACTGACCCTATGGATCAGAATACGATGGTTTACAGTATCGAATGCCGTGCTGAGGTCGAGAAGGAGGACCACCGCGGTGCCGCCGTAGTCCACTATCTTTCTTGCCTCTTCCACTACTGAGAGCAGGGCTGTTTCTGTTCCCTGTAGTGGGCGGAAACCTGTCTGGGTCCGATGGAGGAGTTTATGGGTCTCTAGAAATGAAGATAATATTGAATTAAAATATTTTTTCGGTGATTTTGCTAATCCCTGGGGGCAGGGAAATGAGTGGTAATTTCCCAGGTTGGAAGGGTCAAGACTGTTTTTTTTAGCAGAGCCTTTACCATGGCTTCCTTCCACGCGGGGGACCACCCCTGAGGAGAGTGAGATGATGATTAGGTCTAAGATCACAGGGGAGACCACACCTGCCACCTGTCTCAATATCCATAGTGGGGCAGGGTCTTTGGGTGATCTACTTTTTACTTTAGATAAGAGGCTTTCCTATACAGACATCTCCATCGCCGGAATTGTATCCAAGGTGGGCTGGTTTTTATGGGGGGAAAAGAAGAGAAAATGGTTTCAATTTTAATTGAAAAAAACTCCACTAGTTTGTCACACTGTGCTCCTGAAGTATCAGGGTTGACGGGTGTGGGGGGACTTTGGAGAGAGCTTTAACAATGCTGAAGATCTCACGAGTGGAATTGGGTGCAGCTAAAATTTTATTTTCGTAGTAGGCTGCCTGTGCTGCCCTCATTTCAGCTTTGTAAAGATAGATGCTTTCTCTATATTTTTTCTTTTTGTCTGATGAGAAACTTCTCCTCCAGTCTCTCTCAAGTTTTTTGCAGTTTTGTTTTAGGCCCCATAGTACAGCTTAGTACCAAGGTTTTTGAGTGTTTCCTATTTTAATTTTGATACTTTTTATGGGAACAAGGACATCTAGAGATCTTTGGGGCAAGTTATTAAAATTGTCATTGGCCGTGACCACATCTAAGGAAGAGGCGGGTTTAGTTTCTCCTAATACTGTGGTCCATTGCTCGGTTGAGAGTTTGGACCAGGAAGTGTTTTTGAGTAAGTGGGGGGTCTTACATGGTGCTAAATGGAGTGGTGACTACGTAAAAGGTATGAGAAAATGGTCTGACCACGGGACAGGTATAGGTTTCCCTCCTAATAGGTCATCCAAGTTTGAAAAGATAGGGTCTAATAAATGACCCTTTATATGGGTGGGTTCGCAATTTTTTGTAAGAGTTGGAAGACGGCTAGGTCCTTAGTAAGTTCAATTGCCGATTTCTGTAGGGGGGTCATAAAAATGAAGATTAAAGTCCCCCAATAGAGAGCAGTTAGCCAATGAACTACCTAAGTTTGCGACCAGATCTGGTAATGATTTAGAGAATTCCACTGAGGGACCCGGGGTTCAGTATAATAAAAGACACCCAAAAAAGTGAGAGCTGGGGAAAACTCAATAGAGAATGCAGCGTTCTCGCAATCTGGGACTGGGCTGCCCGTCAGTCAGCAGGTTAAGCCGTGTTTGTAAATAATGGCTATCCCGCCCCCTTTCACTGTGGGCCAGTCCAACCTCATGATGGAATAGCTGCTTGGCAGAGCCTGGACCAGATCAGGGTCGGAGCTAGGGGTGAGCCATGTCTCTGTGAGAAACAGTACCTAAGGCGATTCTTCTTCAAGGAGGATGGACATTTCAGACATGTGTTTAGGCAGTGATCTACAGTTTAGTAAAAACATTTTATATTTCCCAGGGTTTGTGGGAGGGGGGTGAGGGTCTATTGTTAAGTGGAATCTGCAGTGCGAGCATTTATAGAGTTCCGGGTGATTCGTCTGGCACTGAAGGCATTCCTTCCTTCTGTCAAAGGGAGGGCAGTGCAGGTGTTCACGGACAACACCATCGCCATGTGGTACTACAACAAACAGGGTGGGGTGGGGTCGTGGACCCTGTGTCAAGAGGCCCTTTGCCTTTGGACGTGGCTGGAACATCAGGGCATGTCCCTCGTGGTTCAACACCTGGCAGGTTCTCTGAACGCCAGGGCAGACAAACTCAGCTGTCGGTGCATGATGGATCACAAATGGCGTTTTCACTTGGAGGTGGTGCAAGGTCTCTTTCAGTTCAGCAGTGTGGAGACCCTTGGTTAGATCTGTTCGCAACTGAAGAGAACACGAAATGTCAGCAATTCTGCACGTTGGAAGTTCTATACGCCTCCCGCCTATACCAATTCTGACCAGAGTGCTGAAGAAGATCAAGCGCGACCAAGCCCAAGTAATTCTTGTTGCTCCGGACTGGGCACGAAGAGTCTGGTATCCTGAGATCTAGAACATGCCCATCGATCCTCCGATCAGACCAAGCCCATCGGGAGGATCTTCTGTCGCAGTAACAGAACCCGAACCTGTCCAGGCTCCACCTTCTTGCGTGGAGATTTCGCGGTGCTAGTTGACAGCTTTTGACCTTCCTCCTGAAGTCTGTAATGTCATCATGGCAGCCAGGCGTCCCTCCACTAAAACGGTATATGCCTGTAGATGGAACACATTTGTGGCATTGTGCACAGCAAAGGCTGCGGATCCCCTTTCTGCCCCTCTTTCAGAGGTTGTCCTCTTTGCTCTATCTCTGGCCCAGCAGGTCTCTACTCTTAAAGGCTACCTTTTGGCCATATCTGCCTTTCTTCGCCTTCCTGATCAGCCTTCTTCTTTCGAGTCCCCTATTGTAAATAGGTTTCTTAAGGGCATTACTCACCTTTTTCCTCCTATTCCTTTCCCAATGCCCCAGTGGGACTTGAATCTGGTCTTAACTTACCTTATGTGTGCTCTACTTAATTGTCTTCTTAGACTCTTGACCTTAAAGACTGCTTTTCTGGTTGCCAACACCTCTGCTCACAGGGTGAGTGAGCTTCAGGCTTTATCTTCTAAACCTCCTTTCCTTCCAGTCCATCTGGACAAGGATGTCCTTCGACCTAGACCTTCTTTTCTCCCCAAAGTGGTTACCTCTTTCCACATAGGACAGACCATCACTTTGCCCACATTCTTCCCGCCCGCATCCTTCCAAGGAGGAGGAGAGACTCCACCATCTGGATCCAAAGCGTGTGTTATCATTTTATTTGGATACACAAAACAATTCTGGGTGGACAATCAACTCTTTGTTGGCTATGTGGGCGCCAAGAAAGGTCGGGCGTATAAAAAAGGGACCATCTCTCGATGTGTCATCCTTTGCATTAAGATCTGTTACTCCTTTGCGACGTGGAGTCACCCTCAGTGACATCTGCCAGGCAGCTACGTCGGCATTTCTGCACATGTTCACTAAATATTACTGCCTGGATGGTCAAGTCTGGAGAGCAGGCTTCTTTGGCCGTTCAGTTCTCCAGGGCTTTCTGGTGTGAACTTAGTTCGCAGACCCACCTCCGGGGTTGCTATTGCTGGGGTATCTATTTTAAGGTAAGGAATCTATAACTAATATCAAATCAACAAGTTACTTACCTTCTGTAACAATATATCTGTAAGAGACATATATTAGTTATAGATTCCTTACCGCCCCACCCATCCTCCCTGTTCTGCGAACTGACTTCTAGAGTAGGGGACTCCCTTTCAGGGCCCTAGTTTTGTGCACCAGTGGTCAGTGTCTTGCATGGCTCTGCGCTTCTGGCGTGGAATGTTGTGTAAAAGAATTTATGTCAGCACACAGGGGCGGCGTCTAAGTAGATACCGCAACGTCATACCGGCGATCACGGAGTCGACTGACGCCACCTACTGACACGCAGGGGTACTGCTAAGGAAAAAAATATTCGGATCCAGTCTGATACCTGGGGGTAATTCTAGGGTAAGGAATCTTTAACTAATATATGTCTCTTACAGATATATTGTTACCGAAGGTAAGTAACTTGTTCAATAATGGGACTCCCTGAAAAGCTCAAAAGGAAATAGTACATACTGTTGCCTTGCCTGCTTTTTGCCTACCTGGAGGTGCGTCAGACTGGAGTAGGGTTGTCACCCTTTGAACTTCTGTTTGGCCACCCTGTAAGGCATGGGTACTCACAAACTTTCTCTCGGGGCCAAATTTACAGTGTGGTTTGTGGCTGAGGCCCGCACCGGTGGGGGCGGGGTCAGAGGGGGACCTTGTGACCATGAGGTTAAACACAGGTCCCTGCAGCAGACACCTTCGTCCACTGAGCCACCAGACCCAGCATACACACATCTTTCTCTCTCTCCTTCCTTCTCTCTCACTCCCTCTCTCTCTCCCTCTGTGTCTCCCTCCCTCTCTCTCCCTCCCTCCCTCTGTGTCTCCCTCCCTCCCTCTGTGTCTCACTCCCTCTGTGTCTCCCTCCCTCCCGGTGTGTCTCACTCCCTCTGTGTCTCCCTCCCTCCCTCTGTGTCTCACTCCCTCTGTGTCTCCCTCCCTCTGTGTCTCACTCCCTCTGTGTCTCCCTCCCTCCCTCTGTGTCTCCCTCCCAGTCTCCCACTCTCCCTCGGTGTCTCCCTCCCTGTCTCCCACTCTCCCTCTGTGTCTCCCTCCCTGTCTCCCACTCTCCCTCTGTGTCTCCCTCCCTCCCTCTGTGTCTCCCTCCCTCTGTGTCTCCTTGCCTCCCGGTGTGTCTCCCTCCCTGTCTCCCACTCTCCCTCTGTGTCTCCCTCCTAGTCTTCCACTCTCCCTCTGTGTATCCCTCCCAGTCTCCCACTCACCCTCTGTGTCTCCCTCCCTGTCTCCCACTCTCCCTCTGTGTCTCCCTCCCAGTCTCCCACTCGCTCTCTGTGTCTCCCTTCCAGTCTCCCACTCTCCCTCTGTGTATCCCTCCCAGTCTCCCACTCACCCTCTGTGTCTCCCTCCCTGTCTCCCACTCTCCCTCTGTGTCTCCCTCCCTGTCTCCCACTCTCCCTCTGTGCCTCCCTTCCAGTCTCCCACTCTCCCTCTGTCTCCCTCCCAGTCTCCCACTCTCCCTCTGTGTCTCCCTCCCTGTCTCCCACTCTCCCTCTGTGTCTCCCTCCCTGTCTCCCACTCTCCCTGTGTCTCCCTCCCTGTCTCCCACTCTCCCTCTGTGTCTCCCTCCCAGTCTCCCACTCTCCCTCTGTGTCTCCCTCCCTCTGTGTCTCCCTGCCTCCCGGTGTGTCTCCCTCCCTGTCTCCCACTCCCCCTCTGTGTCTCCCTTCCAGTCTCCCACTCTCCCTCTGTGTTTCCCTCCCTGTCTCCCACTCTCCCTCTGTGTTTCCCTCCCTGTCTCCCACTCTCCCTCTGTGTCTCCCTCCCAGTCTCCCACTCTCCCTCTGTGCCTCCCTTCCAGTCTCCCACTCTCCCTCTGTGTCTCCCTCCCAGTCTCCCACTCTCCCTCTGTGTCTCCCTCCCTGTCTCCCACTCTCCCTCTGTGTCTCCCTCCCTGTCTCCCACTCTCCCTCTGTGTCTCCCTCCCAGTCTCCCACTCTCCCTCTGTGTCTCCCTCCCTCTGTGTCTCCCTGCCTCCCGGTGTGTCTCCCTCCCTGTCTCCCACTCTCCCTCTCTGTCTCCCTCCCAGTCTCCCACTCTCCCTCTGTGTCTCCCTCCCAGTCTCCCACTCGCTCTCTGTGTCTCCCTCCCAGTCTCCCACTCTCCCTCTGTGTCTCCCTCCCTCTGTGTCTCCCTGCCTCCCGGTGTGTTTCCCTCCCTGTCTCCCACTCTCCCTCTGTGTCTCCCTCCCAGTCTCCCACTCGCTCTCTGTGTCTCCCTTCCAGTCTCCCAATCTCCCTCTGTGTCTCCCTCCCTCTGTGTCTCCCTCCCTGTCTCCCACTCTCTGTTTCCCTCCCTTCCTCTGGGTCCCCCTCCCTCCCTCTCTGTCTCCCTCCCTCCCTCTGTGGTTCCCTCCCTCCCTCCCTGTCTCCCTTCCTCCCTCTGTGTCTCCCTCCCTCCCTCTGTCTCCCCCCTCCCTGTCTCCATCCGTCCCTCTGTGTCTCCCTCCCTGTCTCCCACTCCCTGTTTCCCTCCCTCCCTCTGTGTCTCTCTCCCTCTGTGTCTCCCTCCCTCCCTGTCTCCCTCCCTCCCTCGGTCTCTCCCTCCCTCCCTCTGTGTCTCCCCCCTGTCTCCCACTCTCTGTTTCCTTCCCTCCCTCTGTATCTTCCTCCTGCCCTCTCTCTGTGTCTCCCTTCTCCCTCCCTCTGTGTCTCCCTTCCTCCCTCTGTGTCTTCCTCCTTACCTCTCTGTCCTCTCACCTGTGTGTGTGTGTGTGTGTGTGTCAGCCCTCAGCCCGGGCTGAGACAGCTTCCCCGGCCGTGCGCACACTGCCGCGCCCCAGTACTTCATGGGTCTTTAAAAGACAATTTACATGTTAATTAGGCTTTGTTGAATTTCACCTCTTAGGCCCCTGCAGCTCCCCTCTGACAATCACTGGAATCCCCCGGGGCCCCACAGAGCAGAGTCTAAGTCCGCGCTGCTTCGGCTGTATTTGCGAACACTATTTAGTTTATTTATTTTTAAACACAGGTGTCTGCAATGTCCGCGGGCCGCCCAGGAAGGCTTGCCGGGCCGCCACAGGCCTGCGGGCCGTACTATGAATACCCCTGCTGTAAGGGGACCACTCTCTCTTGTGAGGGAAGGATGCGAGAAACCCCATCATGTACCAAAGAAAGATTGGTGGACTATGTATTAGGCCTTCGTTCAAGGATGGCAGAGTACATGCATAAAGCATCCATGAATGTTGAAACCAGCCAGGAGCTACACAAGCTCTGGTATAATTCCAACCAGGGCAACAGGTGTTGGTTTGGATCCAGTGGCACGAAGGGCTTTGCAAGACAAATGGAGTGGCCCTTACCCTATCCTAGAGAAAAAGAGTGAGGTCACCTACTCTGTAGACCTGGGCACTAGCAGGTCTCTCAAAAGGGTGATACATGAGAACCGCCTAAAACTCTATTGTTACAGAGCTGATGTTACCATGTTGATGATTACTGATGAGGACCAGGAGATAGAGAGTGAACCCCTCCCCGACCTCCTCTCTTAAAGCCCCCAAGATGGGTCAGTAGATGGAGTTGTCTATTCAGACACACTCTCTGCCCAACAGCAGGCTGACTGCAGACAGGTTCTGCAACAGTATGCACAGCTTTTTCTTGACCCCTGGTCAGACTCCCTGGTGTACCAATGATGTGGACACTGGAGACAACCAAAATATATTGCCAGTCTGACCAAGTCAAGGAAAGCATCAAGGCTGAGGTCAGCAAGATGCTGGAGTTGGGGGGTCATTGGGCCTTCTGAGAGTCCCTGGGCCAGCTCAGGGGTCCTAGTCCCCAAACCTCATGGAGGAAAGAGAGAATGGAGGTTTTGTGTGGACTACAAAGACCTCAATGCTGTCACCAAGACAGATGCACACCCCATCCCCAGAGCTGATGGATAAGTTAGGTGCTGCCAAATACCTAAGTACTTTTGACTTAACTGCAGGGTACTGCCAGTTTGCGATGGCCCCTGGAGCAAAAGAAAAGACAGCATTCTCCACACCTGATGGGCACTTCCAGTTCACTGCGATGCCCTTTGGTCTAAAGAATGCCCCTGCCACCTTCCAAAGGTTGGTGAATCAAGTCATTGCTGGGTTGGATGGCTTTAGTGCTGCCTATCTAGATGATATTGGTCTGTTTAGCTCTTCCTGGCAGGATCACCTGGTCTACCTGGGGAAGGTTTTACAGGCCCTGCAAACTGCAGGCCTAACTATCAAGGCATCCAAGTGCCAGATAGGGCGGGGAACTGTTGTTGTACTTATGGTGGAGGCCAAGTCCAACCCCTTCAACTCAAAATCCAACAATTCTGGATTGGGAAGCTCCAATCACCCAGACCCAAGTCAGGGCATTCCTTGGCTTGACTGAGTAGTATAGGAGGTTTGTGAAGGAATATGGATCCATTGTGACACCCCTCACAGAACTCACCTCCAACAAGATGCCCAAGAAAGTGAACTGGACAGGTGGCTGCCAAAAGGCTTTTGACACCCTAAAACACAGCTTTCCAAACTTTTCATGTTGGTGACACACCTTTTTGTGGAAAACATTTCAGGGACACGGTAACGCGAGCCCGAACCCACCTGTGATGTCACAAGCTGTGATGTTACTTCATGCGATGTCATGCACCATGATGTCACTTGTATCCTGCCACACACACAACCCCACACACACAACCCCACAACCACACCCACACACAACCCCATCAACACACAACCCCACACACACACACACACACACACACAACCCCCCCACACACACACACAACACACACACACACAACCCCCCCACACACACACAACCCCCCACACATACAACCCACACACCCCACACCCACACACAAACCCACACCCACACACAACCCCACACCCACACACAACCCCACACACAACCCCACACACAACCCCACAAACACAACCCCACACACACAAACCCCCACACAACCCCACCCACACACAACCCAACCCCCATTCAACCACACCCCCCACACAACCCCACACACACACCAACACACACACACAGCCCCACACACACACAGCCCCACACACACACACACACAGTCCCACACACACACACACAGCCCCACACTTACACACAGCCCCACAAACACACAACCCACACAACACTCCCACTGTCATGGGAAAAAATCAATATAACTGAGAGACACTCAACAGCAGTCCATAAAACCTTTGGGACTTCCCACTTCGACAAGGAACAAGGCCTGTTGTGAAATCACAATCTGTGATGTTACTTCATGCAATTAATAATCTCCACCAAACACAACAGTCGCATAGTTTGAGCAAGTTATCACCAATTTTTGGCTTATCTCAAAGGCCCAGATTACCACTATTGTTGCTCTTAATGTCAGCAAGTACACTGCCTTAAATAATTGCACTATGTTACCTGTGATAGAGTAATGAGCTGAAGATGTTTATGGAAGATCTACTATCTGCGAGGTAAGGTGCTGATGTTAACCGGCAATCACTGTGTCTGAAGCACTACCTACTTTCTTGTAAAACAACATTTGTTTGTAAAATCAAAATGACTTGACGGACATATTAGCATTTTATTTTCCTTCGCTAAGTTGTGTACCTGGTACTACGTTTCAGACTGTGTCACTCTACCTGTTTTCTATGAAATAAGAGCTGGTCTGTTCGTCAGAGCTCTTACATTTTTTTTTTTAAACTTTTTTTATTAATTTTGTGCACATAACATACAATCTCAGTTCTCATATCAACTCGTTCATATTCCGTTTCCCCCTGTCTCTTCCGCACAATCCCCATCAACAGATCCTAATCAAGACATCCCACCTCCCTCTCTACCCCCACCCCCCCGTGTCAGTGTGCCTCAGCGCCCTAGTTACTGCTTGTCCGATCCATCATTTCAGCAGCAGGTATCACTCCCCTTCATCCACCGCCCACACAGAAGTCCAGGTATAGTCCAGCATTACCCAAGTTCTCCATTCCATCCCCAGAGCCCGGTGTCCCACACAGTCCGCCTCCTCCCCGTCTCCGGGCTCTTAGTTTAACTCCCTTCCTCCACCCCTGCAGCCTCCACCTCTCCCCGCCCCGTATCCCCCTCCCCAGTCTCCGGCTCGCCAGTCTCCCCACCATCATCAGCCTCCAGAAGCGATTGCAAATCTGTCACAAGTGCGCTCCATGCCCTAGCAGTCTCTAGCGCTTTATCATTTGCTGCGCGCCTAGCTAATTGCAATCGGAGAGAACCTTCAGACGAGGCCCATTGCAGGAAACACCTCCGCCACCTCAGGAAGTTAGGTCCCCCTCTAGATTTCCAGTGTAGGGTAAGTTCCCTTTTGGCCATTATGAACCCCAAATCATAAAATTTACTAGTGATCTTAGTGGCAGGAGTATGGGGAAACCAGAGTAGCAGGCATGCACCCGCGTCTGCATCAATCTGCCGACCCGTGACCGCGTTCAGGCAAGCGAAAACATCCATCCAGTACGTGCCAAGCCCCGTGCACGACCAGAACATATGCTCAAAGTCAGCATCCTCCGCAGCGCAGCGCGGACAGAGCGATTGCGCACCTCCAAAGATTCGGTGGATCCTGGCAGGTGTCCAGTACGCCCTATGGAGCGTGTAATACTGGACCAGTTGGAACCGAACATTACGGGTGCCCTTCCAGGCCCTGCGTACAAGCTGGGGCCAGGTCGTCTCCGGTATCTGCCGACCAAGGTCAGCCTCCCAGCGCTCCCGCAGCCCATCAAGGGGAGGGGGTTCAGCTAGTGCCAGCCTCCTGTACAGGCATGTGATGGCCTTACAGGTGCCAGCCGCCATCACTACATACTGGCAGCCCAGTGACGTGGGTGGTTCCATCAGCCCCATCCTCCAGCGCCTCTGAATCCCGGTAACCAAAGCCGCATGTAACAGGAAGTCACCCTTCGGCAGCCCGAAGGCCTCCTGTAGGGCACCGAACGGCATCAAAGCACCGTCCCGATATAAGTCCCCTAGCATGTGAACCCCGAGTTCCTCCCAGCCGGCAAGCGCCGACCAATCCCCGCCATGCGGGATGGCAGTACACATACCCAGGGGTATCTCCGGTGCGTACGGTGCACGACACCCCACCCGTCTGTGGCTACGTAACCAACACTTGCGAAGGGTACGCTCTTCAAGAGTCAGCTGCTCCAGCCGAAGCTCCTGTTGGAGCACAATAAAGGACAGAACATGGCGCTGTACAACCCGACCCTGCGGGCCGTCCGGTCCTCTGAATTCCCGCTCCACCGCTTGCGTGAGCCACTGAAGTTGAGCGGCCAAGTAATACCATTCAAAGTCTGGCACGGCCAGACCGCCCTCCTCCCTGGACCTAAGCAAAGTATTCAGGGCTACGCGGCGCCTGCCAGTACCCCAGATAAAGCCGATCACCACGGACCGCAGAGTTCGGAAGAAGGAGGATGGGATCCACACCGGTAGCGTGCGGAAAAAATAAAGTAATCGCGGTAGGACCACCATTTTCAACAAAGCTATCCGCCCTGCTACAGATAACGGGAGGACGTGCCAAAACCTCATGCTACCTCTAATGCCCCTCATGGCCCTTCCCACATTCCCCTCGTACAGGAGCGAATGGGTGTGATATATATGAACTCCGAGGTACTGCAGACAATCCGGTTCCCAGCGCAGACCGTCCAGCACCGCCGGTTGAGCGCAGCTGGAAGTTAAGGGGAAGAGGCAGGTCTTAGACCAATTAACCCGAAGGCCCGAAAGGTCCCCGAATTCCCGAAGTAAGGCACGTGCCCCCGTCACGGACGTATCTACATCTGCCAGGAACAACAAAAGGCCGTCGGCATACAAGGAGATATAATGCATGTCGCCTCGGGACAGTACCCCGTCAAAGGACCGACCCTGTCGGGCCCGTGCCGCCAACGGCTCAATTGCCAAAGCGAAAAGGAGCAGAGACAAGGAGCAACCCTGTCTGGTGCCCCGACCGACCACGCAGGCCGCTGATACAGAGCGGCCCGTTCAGACCCTAGCAGTGGCCGACTCATAGAGCAACCTCGTCCAACGGACAAAGCCATCTCCCAACCCGAACCGAAGGAGGACGCAGAACAAATAAGGCCATTCCACACTGTCGAAGGCCTTTTCAATGTCCACCGATAGCACGGCTGCCCCCGCGGGGCCCTCCCCTTCGACATCCATGATTCTTATCAGACGTCGTATGCACGTCGAGGTGTTCCTAGTGGGGATAAAGCCCGACTGGTCCGGGTGAACCAACGAGCACATATGGGCAGATAGCCTCGTCGCTAAGATCCTGCTCAACACCTTGTAGTCCACCGTGAGCATCGACAGCGGGCGGTACGCCGTTCTAGCTGTGGGGATGCCACCCTTTTTCAACAGCGGGATTACAATCGCCTCACGCGCCGACGCCGGCAGTCTACCCTGCTCCCAGGCCTCCCCATATACCTGGTGGCGGCGAGGTGCCAGCAAATCCACATACGCCGCGTAAAACTCCACGGGGAGGCCATTCCCCCCCGGAGTTTTCTTCCTGGCCATATGCTTAATTGCCGCCCTAATCTCCCCCTGTGTAATAGCCGCCCCAAGCGAGGCTCCCTGCTCCGGATCTAGCTGCGGCAACCGGGCCTCCTCAAGGAAGGCATCTAGTTCCGCAGGGCACGCCGCCATCCGACTCCGATAGAGTTCCGCATAATAATCCCGGAACTGAGTGTTAATCTCCAGCTGCGAGTGGACCACGCCCCCAGCCGATGTAGCTAACGACAAAATCGGCATGCCCCTAGTATCAGGAGCTGCCAACCATGCCAACAGCGAGCCGACCCGCTCCCGCTCCGCATGCGCTCGGACCATGTATTCCCGGTAGTCATGACAGCGGAGTCTCTCCACCTGGGCGGCCACCCGCTCCCGAGCCTCTAACACTTCATCTCTATTGCCGCCCGCTCCGTGACTGTTCCTCTCCGCCAGCCGCAGTGCATTCTCCTCCCGCGTGACATCGGCCAACAACGTCCGGCGAACCCCCGACGAGGACGAGAGGCACGCGCCCCGCACCACCACCTTGAAGGCGTCCCACTCAATTGCTCGAGTGGACGCAGTCCCCGAGTTCTCAAGGAAGTAACACTTAATGCAGTTCTGCATTTCAGCGTGAAATACTGGGTCCTCCAGCGTCAGCGGGTTCAGCCGCCATGTAGGGACCGGCTGCCGCTGCCTGGTCCAGAGGACCGTAAGCAGGCAGGGGTTATGGTCCGATATGGTCCGCGCTAGGTACTCGCAATTATGCGTAAGCTCCTGGGCCCCACTTGAGCAGAGGAAAGTGTCGAGACGCACATGTAAATCATGCGGTACCGAGTAGAACGAATAATCCCTATCTGTGGGGTGGCACGTCTGCCACGCGTCCTGGAGTCTCCAGCGGTCCTGCCAGTCCCTCCGGGCCGTGGCCACTCTACGCACCACCGACCCAGCTAGCGGCGGATGAGACCGGTCCATCTCAACATCTGCCACCGAGTTAAAATCCCCTCCCATGTACACCGTGTTCACGAGCACATCCGATAGTCGGCCTGACAAGACGGAGAAAAACGCAGCCTGATCAAAGTTGGGGGCGTACACGCTACAAAACGCCACATCCCTGCCATCTAGCCTCCCTAACACTGCCACAAATCTCCCGTCCTGATCCACTCTAGTGATCAATGGCTGAAAGGGGACACCCGCCCGCACCCAAATAAGTACCCCCCTAGCATGCGCAGAGTAAGTAGTATAGAAGAGTTGCCCTCTCCAACGCCTCTGCAGCGCCTGACCTTCTGCCAAAGTTAAATGCGTCTCCTGTAAGAAAGCCACCTGGACCCCCCTCCGGACTAAATATGCATGTACTTTATACCTCTTCCTCATGGAGTTGAGCCCCCGCACATTCCAGGTAATGCACTTCAGTTCCAATCTAGCCGCCATCAATGGGCACATAGCAGAGTCCAAGCCCCCACAGTCTCACCGGCACACTGACAATACCCAGAAACTCAATCCCAAAACATCCCCAACCAACTCCCCTCCCGCCCACCCCCAGAACAGGCATCAAACAGTTGTCACCCATCCAAACCCTACCCCCGAATACGAGGGAAACTCTGGTAAATACCAGAGACTCACAAATTACGTGAGGTCGAGGAGGTGACCACCCACCAGCCCGCCGGACAGCCAAAACCCGTCCCACCAGAAAGGTCGATCCCGGCTAAGAGCAATCCTCCCCCACCCCCCCCCCCCCGGCAGCACCACCCCATAGCAACAAGGTCCAGGGCCCCGCACCCCCCATAGGGTGCAGAGCACAGCCGCCCCTCCATCCGCCCAATGTACAGGGCCCCAGCGGCCCATAATATGTCCACCCCACTGGGCCAGCAGACCCCCTTACTGTCAATTACTCAGCGTCTCGTAGTTACTCATCCAGTAGGCCATCCGCCGTCTGCGGCGTGATCCGAGGCCGCCCCCCTGTTTCCTTGTCCGAAGCCTCATCCGATCCTCCCGGCTCCGCCTCATCCGAGCCCAATCTCGAGCCCGAATCTACCACCTGAGTCTCAGGCACCACTCCGGAAATGTCCGACACCGCTCGTAGGGCATCTCTCCTTTCCTGCGCAGTCTGAGAAGCCGAAGGAGACTTCCTGCCCTGCTCTCTCCTCCGATTGCGCCTGCTCCTGCGCGGTCTCGGCCGGGCCTCAGCGTTCCCCGTCCAGGTACCCGAGCCATCCTTGCCCGCTCTGTATCGCTCCAACCACTGCCAGGCGTCGTCCGGGGAATCACAGAACGTCGCCACTCCATCCACCAGCACCCTCAGGTGAGCGGGAAACAACAGAGAATATTGAACCCCTTCATCGCGGAGAGCTCTCTTGATGGCGACAAAGGAAAAGCGGCTGCGTTGGACCTCCTGGGAGTAGTCTGGGAAGATTGACACAGAGGCGTTGTCCACCTTGTAAGGGCCAGCCAGCCTGGCCTGCCGCAGTATAAGGTCCCGGTCCCTGAAGTGGAGCAGCCGAGCTATCACCGGCCGTGGGGGACGACCCGGGGCCAGGGGACGAGCCGGGACCCTGTGAGCCCTTTCCAAAGTGTAGAAGTGCGTCAAGCCCTCTGGGACCACCACGTCCCGCAGCCAGTTCTCCAGGTACGCAACCATGTCGTCCCCCTCGATATTTTCGGGTAGGCCCACCACGCGGATATTGTTGCGTCTGTTGCGCCCTTCTGCGTCAGCCGCCCTCCGTTCCAACTGCTGCACACTACGGGTTAGGTCCTCCAGTGCGACGTCCGACGCCTTCTGGGCCGGCTCCAGTGTCTCTATCGCCAGTTCCGTGGCTTTGACACGGTCCGCGAGCTTGCCTTGGTCCGCCTTCAAAAGTCCCAGGCTCGTAGATACCTGGGCGATGTCCTGGCGCAGCGCCTCCCTCGTGTCCCCAATAGCCTTAAGAATCTGGTCCATCTGTTGCTGCTGCAGCCCCGCCGTCCGATCACCCGCTGTCTGCTGCTGGTCAAGGGGGTCCAGAGAATCCTCCGCCTGGTCCGGCGGCGCTGCGCCCGCCCCCTTCCGCGGCTTCCCCATGGAGGCCAGCCGGTGACTGCGTCAACACCAAACACCGCAAGGCCACCCCAACTTGTCCTTCAACGAGGGCCAAAGTCAATAGCCCGCTGATAAGCCGGACAGGGTAGCAGGGTCTAGCACGGTGATGAGAGAAGAAAGAAGGGAGGGCAACCAGCCGGCCCAGCCAGATCTCGGCTCTCGCTACCTCCAATGCGACTCCCTCCGCTCCGGGCCCCTGCAGCCAACAGCTAAGGCCACCAGGAATCCCACGCTGTGCCCAGGCCGTCTCCGCTGGCAGTTCTCAACGCAAAGGTCCGTGAAGGGGGCAGAACGGACCCAGGCTCCCCTCAGCGCCAGATGGTCGTCCCGGGAAATCCGCAGTGACAAGGACGCTGCCACCAATGACCGCTGCAGGCCACGAGGGGCTCCTCCAGGCAATCCCAGGCCTCCCCAGTGATTGCGGCTGCCAGTCCCGGTATAACGCCGTCAGAGCCCAACAGTTCCGCCTCCAAGTCGGCGCCCCCGGGCACCAGGCCGGCGGTGCCTCAGGATCAAGGCGCCAGTCGGCCGCAGCGCCGCCCACCGTCGCCGGGCACCTCCGCACTCAGCGGCCGCTCCAAACCTCCTCACCGTACCGGCATCTAGGCGTCCTTCACTCCGGTGCCCGGCCCATCAGGTCCTGGTCGTCAGGCTCCCAGGGGGGCGGCCACCCGCTCTCCGGGTCAGGGCGCCCGCCAGCGCCGTCTTCCAGCCTCCCACGGCGGAGCAGGCTCCGACGGCCCTCCAGAAATCTAGGCCGGGGATCGGCCGCAATGCACAGGCCCAGGCAAGATGGCCGGCAGTCGCCTCCGCAATTCCCACCAAGGGGCGCGATCCTCCACTACCTTGGAACCCAGCGCACTCCCGTTCGGCGCTAGGGCGACCCGCGGCTTTCAGCAGTCAAGCCCGGGTGTCGGCGCCGCCGGGGGAGGTCTTTCTACAGGATAATCCCCGAGACCGACCCGGAGCTCAGGGCTCAGGCGTCCATGCTCGGCGGCTCCGTGGCCACGCCCCCCGTCAGAGCTCTTACATAGCACCAGTTATGTTACATGAGGACACACATTCATTTATGTTAGGCACAGGGAGGTAAGTGATTTTCCCAGAATCACAGGATGTTTGGCGTCGTTCCCGAGACTCGAACCCAGATCCACAGGCCCAAGGTCGAGCGCCCTCCACTTAGCCACGGATCTAGGTATCCTGAGATCCGTATCAAAAAAGCATAATGAAAACCACATGCTAATGATCCGAGAGGCTACGAAGACTAACACTTGCTGTGAAGATATTAACTAGGAGCAATAGACATTATACTTAGAATAAACAACCTCCACGTGAGTGCTTCGCAGGTGTCCAAAGTGCAGTTAACGGTTTAAAATCGTTTAGCAGACCGAGTCCTTTGGTCCAAGCGCCTGTCATGCCAACTGTCAATGGGGTGATTGGATTGTAGATCAAGTTTACAGCTGGCACTCTGGTATTAAACGCATACATCAGCCAGATTGTAACCGCTTCAAAGTGGCCTTCATATAAAGTCAAAGCTATTGAGTACAGTACTATGGGCACATCAGATTAGTGTAGGCAGGAGCCAGGCGCGCAACACCCATTGGGCTCACGGGGCTTCTGCCCCCCCTCCCTCACCCCTGTCATATGTGTCAGCCCAGGGGAGTACTTAACCGGTCTTTCAAAGACCATTTAATTGTAAATGAGGCTTTTGTTGTGTGTTCACCCCTTCTTACAGCCACTTTGACCGTGGCTGGAAGAATTATCCCTCCCCCCGAAATATTTTTCAGCCCCCCCCCCGAAATTTGGCTCTAGTTGCCCGCCTGCGGCACAGTTGCCTAAATCATGTGTGTGCAGAAATACTAGATTATGTGACGCAATGCTGCACATTTTGTGCTAGTATTAGCTCATTGTTTGATCGTTTTTGCACCTGTTAACACAATCTTGGCAAAGGTTTCACTATATTAGTATCATTTTACCACCCAAATGCAGCAATAAGGAACTGAAAGGTGACCAGTCAAACTTTGTGAAGGACAATCCACCGCATGGCAACATGTTTCACCGCATATTAAAAATATTCGGACACACTTGACCTTTTTTGTTAAAATCTACGAATTATAGATCAGATGATGAATTACGTGACAAATCCATAGTTATGCGGAAAACACCACATAATTCCAGTGGCCCTGGTTATATGTTGTTGATATAGCATTAATAAGAGTGTAATGAAAAGGGGAAAAGTAAGTTAGAGAGAGAGCAGAGAGAGTACACACCTGTGAACTTCTAGACTTTTCACACACTTACATGGTGAAAGAGTGGGATGAGTCACATTATGCATCCTTGTGTAACCACGCTCCCACTCCCAACCGATTAAGGGGATTCCGCACCACAAAATGAACAGTTAATTACAGTGTATATGACAAACCATATAAGTGTTTATTTTTTCAGGTCGAGTCATTTACGAGTTATTCATTGACAACAGTAGAGGCACAATCCGCCGAAAAACATAACGCCAAACAAAAATAAATAGTTAAATAGATCAGAGTAAGACCATAAACCAATTCACGTTAGAAAAAACCCTGAAAAGAATATTATAAAATACCATAAGGGTCCTATGACAAGTAAAAGGCGAACTACATAATAAGCACTATTTTACATACTTTCACCCAGGTCTTCCAAAGCATTCTTAACTATAAAAAGAGTGAGCCTACAAACACGAGAGGCCATTTTGCAGCTTTGAAGTTAATACAGAAAACCTATGCGTATTCTTCCTCTCAAAATGCGTCAAGGGTACATGCAGTGGAGGGGGGGGGGGCGGAGAGCGTCATTTGTGCCCTTTCGAGCCAGTGCATTTAATGGACAGCTCCTTCAGGCTCCTGAAGTGTAACTCGCCCCCGAAATGTGTCTCTAGTTGCCCGCTTGGCAGGAGCAAATTAACTCAGCTCAACGATAACGTTCACCACAGGTGTGGAGCAAAGTGTAACAGCGTACACGAAAACCACCCACATTGTCTGGCTACAGCAGACTGCACGTTTAAGCTTTGATTCAGTATGCAGGTAATTACCTGCTCCGAGATGGATTCTTAACGGTGTGCTTTAAACGAATACGGTATGACTTATGGCACTGGCTGGATTGTCGAGTTGCATTCCCCTAATTTCGGCCGGTCGGCAGATGTCATCCCGTCGCATCGCGTGACACACCTACGTGTGGGTCGTGACACAGTAACGTGTCGCGCTACACAGTTTGGAAAGCTGTGCCCTAAAAGAAGCAATATGCTCAGCACCTATTCTCAACGATCCAGATTACTCCAAGCAGTTAATTGTGCAAACTGATGCCTCTGAGGAGTAGTCCGATCCCAGACCAATGATGATGGACAAGACCAACTTGTTGCTTTCATAACCGTAAAGAACTTTACTGCGTGATTAAAAGGAGAATCATTGCAAATACAGAATTTTAACATTTGTAAAAGATACATTTAAAAATACATTTAAAAAAGGGAGTCTGATTTGAATGGAGTCCAATGTGGAAAGGGACAACCCGTAGGGTTTGCCAGAACATTAAGCCAACGAAGGATCATTGGCTTTGGGCCCCTCACAGAGTTTTTTTCTGCGTGGTCCATGAACCTTAGCAAGGCACAGTTTAATTTGGTGTTCCTGGGATCAAAGCAGGCCAGAACTGCTGCTCTACACGATCTGATCGTATTTGTGTTCCAAAGGTGCTTCAGAAGGGACCATCTTTCATTCAGCAGTTTTGGACAAAGACATAAGATGTGCGTAATGTCTTCTTTGTGATTCCCACAGAGTCGACAAAGTTCTCGTTCATGATCTCTTTTCCATTTTGGGAAATGAACCAACAAATTAATGACTCCCAGTCTCAATTTTAGGAATTTTAGTTTTGTTCGTGCAGTAAAGGATACGGTTAGATACTGCTGTGGGATCAACAGGGCACAGGATTGCAGGGTCAACCACCCATGACTTCTTATTGCTAGGCGAGCCTTGTCTTCCACTATTGACAACTTTTTTGTGCTTAGTTTCGCTAGCCGTTTGAATTCCATTTGGCTTACGTGCATGCTTCAACTACAAAGACAATTGGTTTCTGCAACTAGTGGGTACCAGCATGGGAAACAGCGCTGCTCCGGCATACGCAAATATTTTTATGGGAGAATTTGAACAGACCCACATCTGGACCAACACAAGGTGGAGCAATCATCTAAAAATGTATGTAAGGTTCATTGATGACCTTTTCATACTCTGGAAAGACACACGAGAGAATTTGGAACAAGCGTTAACAATGCTAAACTCAGCCAATCCTCGAATTCAGTTCACATGGACAATTGATTCTAAAACGATTACCTTCTTGGATGTTCAAGTCACCCTTCAAAACAACCAGATCAAAACGGATATCTTTCGTAAACCTACAGACCGTAACAACATGTTACATTATA
The DNA here is from genome assembly GCF_964261635.1 of Lissotriton helveticus. NCBI lineage: Eukaryota > Metazoa > Chordata > Amphibia > Caudata > Salamandridae > Lissotriton > Lissotriton helveticus. Next base: position 109,704,372 of record NC_136067.1, read on the forward strand.
GCAGTTTTCACCAGAACTCATTGAAAACTCATCTACCTAAATCGCAGTTGATAAGAGTGAAACGAATAAGTTCAGATCCTATACAGACAGAAATAAGAATGAATGAAATGATTGATCGTTTTAAAGAGAGAAAATATCCAGAGGAAATACTAGTACAAGCCAAAAAAGAGGTGGATAGAATGGATCGATTCACTTTGTTACAACAATCCAAGAAAGACAAATCTAGTGACCGGATGGTTATAGTATCAAAGTTTTTGAATGTCAGCAACACATACAAAAAAAATCATACTCAAGCATTGGCCAATGCTAGAGTTAGAGACGGATTTCAGAGACATGTTTAAAGCTAAACCAATATTTGCTCACACTAGGAGCAAGAACTTAGGAGAGATCCTTAAACAGCCTATGGAACAACAACCCCCAACTAAAGGCACTAGACCATGCAATAATTGCAACAATTGCCACAACACCATAACAGGAAACACCATATCACATCCAATGAAAGGATTTAACATCACCCTTAAAGTTACTGCCACATGTGATTCTAACAACCTCATATATCTTTTGAAATGTCCGTGTGGAAAGGTTTACGTAGGCAAGACTGAACGCAAGCTTAAGACCCGTCTAAATGAACACAAGTCTAGCATTCGAACAAAGAACCTTAAATCTCCAGTGGCATCACATTTTTTGGAAATGAACCACAACATATCCCAATTAAAATTCATGGCATTAGAAATCATTCAGAAAGCAGAAGGCAGAGACAATAACAGGATGCTGCTTCAACGTGAAAATTATTGGATTTACAAACTTAATTCGACCAAGCCATTTGGTCTTAATGAACAAGTGGAATTTGCTTGTTATTTATGATATTTAAGACATTGCACTTATTGTGCTGATCTGTTCGCCAATCCTGCCTGTTGATCACGCATGTAATTCATAATTAGTAACTCAAAACCACCAGTCATGATTTATTATTCTGATTCATTATTTTGTTTCCTTTATGTCATAGCTTTCAATGTATCTTTTATAGAATGTACTTTATTAATCGATATCCTCGTTAGCGTCAGTTAGATATAGTCTATCTTCCAGCTTCATAGTTGCTCGTCACTATAGTCCGTCTTCGAACTTTCAGTACTTGACCCAGCTCCCCGGTTGTTGTTTCATAGCCGTCGGAACACTTCCGGATTAATCAGGCCGATTCGCGGCATTGGAACTTTGTGGACTACTGAGAATTGTAAGTTAAATGTTTAGCATCGCCTTAAGGACGCGCTTTCTAATTATGTCCTACGTAGAATTGAGATTCGAAACATACTAGGTTATCTTTAATTGTTAGCGCGGTAACTTTAGTTTAACTCATCACCGATAGTGTACGAACTACAGTTGATGTCTTTAAGTTGATTCACAATTGAATAGCGATAACTGACACAGACACATGGGTGCTTTCGAGAGGTTATGGTGGCTTTAACTTTTTAACTTCAGTTATGTTGTATGAATATTACAAATGCGTCATTGTTTTTATGTTGTAGATGCTCCCCGATGAAGGGCGGTGGCCCGAAATGCATTGGAGCAAGACCTATTAATTTGCATTTTTTGAACTGGAAATGCATCTGTGAATTGGAATGTTTTTCAGTAATGAAACATAGCGATATGAATGGAATATCAAGTTTGATAAAACAATGAATATCAAGGCTGCATAAACAAAGAATACTTTGTATGAAATTAAATACATATTGAATCTTCAAAACTCATTTTTCATTTGAATTTTTGGAGGAATACACCGGATTGAGTGCCTTGGGGATGTCATCAATGATTCATTGATCACACTCATTCTCTAACCAAAGTTCATTTAGGCATAAGGTTGTTAGGCCTTTTTTCCAATATTCGTTCCCTGCTCGCCATGAGTTTGTGTCGAGACTGGCCCAAAGGTGGTGTGCTACACTACCTTCCTTAGATGATCTCAGTTTGGGACAGCACACAAGAAAAGTCATGGCTCTAGATAATGGTTGATGGCAGATTCCCAGTTCCAGCCTAATTTGTGCCGGTGATGTTTGGATTGGTAGCTTGAACACTATTCTATAGATCTTTGTAATAATTGTGTCCAATTGACCACTGTCCAAACCTTTTAGGACTTCGCTGGACCCGTAGGTTAGTGTGGGAATGATTTTTGCCTGAGCGGCCTGTAATGTGGGTGCAAAAGTTGGGCCTTGAAGTTTCTTGTGGATGGATCCAATTGCAAAGGCAAGTGCTGCACCCTTCCTTTTTTGTTCTTTTAACTGAGATTTGTATTTGTCATTGTTGTTAAAAATGACTCCAATAACACTTAGATTCTACAATGCTTTCCTTGTTCAGGGTCCAAGACAGTTTCTTAGCTTTCCCTGGACGAACCGCCAAAATTTTAGTCTTCTTATTGTTGATCTGTAGATTGTTCTTATTAGAGTAATCGGAGGTAGCGTCCAGGAGCCTTTGCATGCCGATCTTTGTTTTACTAAGAAGAACCACATCGTCGGCGTATAGTAGGTTTGACAGCAAGAGACCGGTTACATTGGGAGCATGTGAATTAACCCTGTTAAGAGCATCAAGAAGGTCGGATAGGAAAAAGTTAAAAAGTGTCAGGCCAGGACACAGCCCTGTTTTAGACCTTTTGTTGTTGGAATTCGGCGTGATAATCGTGAGCCGTCCCCGATCTTGATCCTGACCCATGTATCCTGATGTAGAAGTTGTATGGCTCTTAGGAGATCAGTTGGAATGTTAAGACTAGACAGCTTCTGCCAGAGCTTGCTCTATTCACGTTGTCGAAGGCCGCTTGGAAGTCAATGAAACCCATGTAGAGTGGGCAGGAGCTGAATTCCGCCTGGTCAATCAGGCAGGAGACGGTCATGAGGTTGACCGAGGTGCCGGTGTTGCTTGTAAAGCCAGTTTGATTTGGAGGAATGATAGAGTTGGCCTCCGCCCAATGCCCTAAGTGAGTTGAGCAAAACTCCTGCAAAGTACTTTGCTTCATTGTCGATGAGGGCATTGAGACGGTTGTTCCCAGGGGATTTTTTGTCCCCGCCTTTAAAGATTGGAGCGAGGATTGATCCCCGCCAAGAGGGCGGTATGATGTTTTTCTGCAAAATAGAATGGAATAAAGTGCATAGTTTCCCGGCCCAGAAGGGTACATCTTCCTTAAACAAAGCTTGAGGGACTCTCACCTGGACCTGGAGCCCCGTCCTTCCAACCCTTTTTGATCAGTTTTTCGATTTCTTGCTCCTGGACTGTTACGAGTTCTTTGCTGCTCCGAGTCGAAGAGCACTCATTTGGTGATTCTATTTTTTGATCGTCGTTGAAGGGTTCCTTCATTGGGGGATTTATGATGTTCAAGTCAAGTGCCCAACCGGCCACTTCCTGTACAGCATTGACTTCAAGGGGGAAATTCTGATATAAGATTTTTGCTTTGCGGTCATTGAAGTGAAGATTGAGGAAATCAACCCACTCCCACTCTAATATGCAAGAAGACGCTACTTTAGGTGCATGCCCTGATATGCTATTGATAGTTCGCCAAAACCTGGCGGAATTGTTTGATTTAATATCATGCTGAAGTCTAGCCCAGAACGAATTCCATTGTGTTCTGCGATGCTCTCTTTTGGCTTTCCTAAGGTGGCTGCGGGCCTCTCTCAATTTTGTTATTTTTGTAGGATCGCTTGGATCTGTTTTTAGCGCCCGCCATTCCCGATTCATAGTTCTTGTTGCAGATTGTATAGCAAGATTTGAGCGGGGAATCTGCTTATGCCCAGTCAAGATTGCATACTTTGTCGGTTTCGCATATGTGTCGATAAGTTCGATTACAAATGTTGACCAGTTGGCAATTTTATCGTCCGTGCACTTACTGTAGCGCTCGATAATTTCTTTGGCCTCTATTGCTACTTCTTCGTGTTGAATAAGACTGGTCCTCAGTGATATTTCTTGGGGGCAATGGTCACTTTCTGTTCTGCTCCCGAGACGATAGCCTGTTATTAGATGGAGGAGTGGGAGGCTAGCGAAGGTGTAGTCGATTAATGAGGCACCATTTTTCGATAGATATGAGAAGCGAGGAGGCTTGTCTAAGGGAAAGCGCCCATTAAGGGCTCTAAGGCCCAGGTTTTCTAGGTTGGCTTGCAGGGAACGTCCCTTCGAGTCGTCCTTGTGCCATCCTGGCTGGACCTGCGGTGGTATCTCCCAGATGCTATTGTGTGATTCGGTGACCTCGTTTTTTTGTAAGTCTGACATTAGCCACATGTTGAAATCTCCAGATAAACGAATTTCTTGATTGAGAGGACCGGTTTTCACTCTTAGTACTGTCGCAGTCACTTCTTCTGCAAAGGATTGTCTTGATGCTGAGTTTGGGCGAACGTAGGCATTCATTAGAATCAGAGACCAATGCTGACCTTTACTAGTAGTATAAGAAATTCCCACACACTGGAGGCAGTGTGACGAACCTGAAAGGTCCCAGGAGGCGACTGCATTTTTTGTTGATATGTAGATAGCTAGGCCCCCGCTCCCTCTTCCTGAGCGGTTCAGTTTTTGTGCAGGAATGTGGTGGATTTTAAAGCCTTCTATTTGCTGCGGTTCAAAGAGCCATGTCTCCTGTAATAATAGTATTTCAAATTCTCTAAAGTAGTAAATGATAGATTTGTCCTCCAGTTTGTTTGTCAAACCGTAATGTTCCATGAACAGATCTTTAGAGGAGCCGTTTATTGGCCGTGTTCCGTGTGGGGCTGTCATCGTAAAAGTCGAGTTGTGTTCCGAGTGCCTGCCAACCATGACCATGTGCTGACCTCTTCCCAGTCCCTGGATGGTGAGATCCCATCGTCTCTTGTTATGCTTAGTTTTTGGTTGATGGTGGGAGTTTTGTTGCATGCGCCCCTGAGTACTGAATACACCGCTCCGGTCTTCGCACGTCTTATCCTCACTATTATTTGCCTGTAAAACGTGGGGGTAACCCACCTCACTGCCGGGTTGTATCAGTATGCCCCATTGCTTAAAGGTGTCAGCTTGCCCTAAAATGATGTTCATTGCCTCAGCTGAACTCCAGGTGACCTTTGTAGTTTCATTTGTGTGTCCTTGACACGGTGCAACAAATTGTATCGAAGGGATGTCTTGGGAAGTAATTACATTTGACAGTCCTGTTGCACGAATCAACTTTATGATGTTCCCACGATTAAGGACATCATGTCTACCTTTGGACTTATATTCCGGGTAAAAGAAAGTGAAAAGGGAGTCACCACTCCGCGATGTTCTGAGCGGCCTTAAGGTTGCCTCTGGTGTTTGCGCACTAGGCATGTGAGCTAATTTTGTCGAGAGACCAGTGAAATGTACCTCATTATGCTCACTATCGAACCTTTAATTTTTTCCTTGTTCCTCGGCGCCTTTATCACTCACTGGAATTGCGCCCTGTTGATTATTACCGGGGCTCACAGTGGCTACCTGATCTGCAGTCATGATGCCATCAAGTTGGTTTTTCGGGTGGCTGAAGGTTTGACACTGTACATTTTCCTTCTGCGTGATGGGTATTTTTAAAGGAGCCGTGTGAGTGGTTGTAATTTGAACTTTTGTCCCACTGTGCATCTTTTTTCCAGGAGGTGCCATTGCTAAAATCTTTTCAGTTTTGGGAGTGCCGATCTTCCTTTTATTGCTTTCATGCATAATTTGGTTTTCTTCCATTATAGTTCTTGGCTCAAAAGGGTTTGTTGACTCGTCACCCTCTGTAATTGCAGGACCTCTGGCGATGTTAAACAACGGATAGAGGCTTAGATCTTGTTTGCTCCTTCTCATTTTGTTACGTCCTTTCCGCTTCCTTTGTCTTTTCCCCTTTCCCACAGAATCTCCCAGCTCTTGTTCAATTGAGGAGGGGAGTGTAGTGTTTGCTCTACTGGTAGTCAGTGATGTTTGCTGTTCGCTCATTTGGTCAGCATATCCAGATGGATCGTAGGATTGAGGGATGTTGGACCCTTCTGCCCCTCTTGATATTAGATTAGTGGCTGTTTTTACTTGAGAGTCTCCATTTGGGTCTCCTAAATTGGCACCCATGCCGTTCCAAAGGGAGGGCTTTACATTTGCAAATCCTTTTAGGTCTGCAACAAGCTTTTCCATTATCCCTGGGAGTGTGCTGAGTTTCTCCACTATTGGTGTACAGTTACATGCTTGTTGCGGGCGGTCAGCAGCTTCTTGAGCCCGTCTAATTAAGCTGTTTAGATTTGAGATCTTGTCGTCAATTTTGACTACGTACACAGCAAGTGTATTCAGAAGATTAATTTGAATATCGATTTATTTGCTTGATAGGACATTGCGTCAGCTGACCTCTCAAGAATGTCAAGGGCGATGGCCCATGCCTTCTCTTCTGGGTAAGGTAAGGTAAGGTAAAACTTTATTTGCATAGTTACTTAAAACCATTGCAATGCATACAAATAGTACAACCATGTTAAAATGTTCCATATTTAAAAGTGCATGCTCCCACATGAGCGTCGCAACGTGAGCTGCAAAAGACGTTTCTGTGTCAACACAGTTTTAATGACCCAGGTGTTTTTTGTCTTTACTACCTGTAAAAAGATGCAGTCTGCTGTGAGATTTATCCAGTCAGTTAGTAAAATTTCCCCTGTAGAGCAATTGTCTGCAAATTGACCATCAGTTTGGCATTTTTAAGCAAGCTGCTTCAAGAAATTTGACTAGCCTAGTGTTCAGTTGTGGTGATGAGGTATCAAAGCATGCGAGGACAGCTTGTCTCCTTGTCCTGATACCTCTTTGATTAAGGGGAATTTTTAGCAGCTGTCTCCTTTCTTGACACAGCTCCGTGCAGGTGCAGATTGTGTGAATGTTGTCGCCCAGATCCTTGTTGCACAGACCACAGAGAGTAGATGCCTGCTCCCTTTTCCAAGGTGGGAGCTGTTGCGTAGTTGGTAACACTCCAAGTCTGAACTTAAAAATTTTTTGTTTTAGTATTTTTGAATATCCCAGATTAAAGTAATGTTGTGGGGCTAAGTGCTTATATGTAGCCAAGGTCATCCAGGCATGCGCTCTGAGCGAGAAGGTCTCCTTATCCTCTAGCAAGGAGAGTGTCTTCAGCGTCTTCCGCACCGTTTTTTTGAACGCCGAGTGGAGGCAGTGTGTGTCCCATAAGGGGGAGAGGCCTGTGATCGTCAAAGCCTCCTCAAGGTATTGGCCTGCGGGTGATTTCGGCCTCTGTTGGATCTCTTGCCAGAGGAGGTAGTTTAATGTGTTGGGGTTTGCTGACCTAATCTTGTGCCAGCAGTTAATGAAAGCACCGTAGCTGGCCCAAGTTTGCTTTATAAGGCCAAACTCCAGACGAATTTGTGCCGGTGAAGTGTAGGTCGGCAGGCTGAACAATGTTCTATATGCTTTGACGACTATTTTGTCCAGCAGATTGCTGGCTCTCCCGCACAGTGCCTCGGTGCCGTAAGTAATAGAAGGTAGTATTTTGGCCCGGGCTACCATCAAAAGTGGATTCAGAGTGGGGCCCAATAATTTGGCTGAGACTCCCTTCAGAGTCTCAGCTGGCTGGCTGTTGGCTAGACCATCTTTGTCTATATATATACCCAGATATTTGTAAGCCTCTGCTGACTCGACGTGTTTATTACCCAGGAGCCACTGGTAGGGCTTTTTTCGTTTCTTGTTTATTGTCATGGTCCTTGTTTTATTTAGGTTTATTGAGAGACAATTTTCTTTTGCATAGAGCTCTAGACAATTCAAGAGATGTTGCAGGCCCACTGCCGTGTAGCTGAGTAGGACAACGTCGTCCGCATAGAGTAGATTAGATATTGGGGAACCCCCTAGTCTGGGTGGGTGCGAGTTGCAGTTGTTAAGTGCCAGGGTTAAGTCTGCCTTCTCTTGTGGGGGGTCCTCGCTTTTCTCCTGCCTTGGTGGAGGTGATAACTGTGGGTGTCCAGGGATAGTATTGCCGTATGAATGCAGCATTTTTTTCCATTCCTCTGACTCGAGATAGGAGAGTTCTTTCTCGACATGCACTGCATCCTCTGTAATTTCGGCAGAGGCAGGTACTCTCACTCTATGTTGTTTATGTTGAGCCGAAACTATTTCGCTGTCCCCAAGAGAGGTGACCATTCCTTCCATCTTCGAGTCCACGAGGTTATCCTTTATAGTACGGTTCGGAGATTTACCATTTTGACTGCACGGGATGCTGTAGCTGACTTCATGTAAGATTTGGTTGAAGTCATCTAAATTACTGATTACAGCTCCATTTGGTTCAATTTGGAGGTCCAATTTGTTGTATTCAGCGTTGGAACTGGCAACAGAGGTTGGAGCAGAGTTGTACCTACACACTCGCTGGATTGAGGTGGACTTGATTAACGGACTTCCCATGGCTCCAGTTGAGTCTGACACTACAGGCAGGGCAGGTACAGCAGAAATAATAGATGACGTATGGCAGCTTTGGGGAGTGCAAGTCGCCCCATTTGCGCCATTAGCGCCTGAAATGCCCTTGATGATGGTCACCAGGGGGCTCAGGGGAGTTGGGAGGCCCGTAATATTCATGTTACTTGAGAAGACCACTGACCCAGCATCTTTCAGGAAGGCAAATTTTGATGTTATCTTTGGTTGGTTACTTAGAAGTTTACAGGCCATCCTGTCAGGACCCTTCAAGGTGTATTGAGTCCTGCTGTCTGTTGTGTTTTCGGAGTCGCTCAACCGCAGATTTGATGTCTGGTCAGAGTCCGAAATTATCTTTGCAGTTTTCCCTTTACTTTTCTTTTTCTTTTGTGGGCCGGATATCCTCACGCTACCAGATCTCATCTCAGGTGGACTGAATAGGGCTTGAAGGCGAGAGAAAGAATCTAATGTCTGCTGGCAAATGTTGAAAGCTGAGTAAAGGTGATATACAAAAATGTACCAGATGCTGTGCCGTGGATTTTGCCTTTTTTGCTCTTCCCAACGCCCTTTACCCTTGCGGGAGTGCCTGTAGGCTCCTTGACTTCACTGGTTTCACTACCGGTGTATCGTGCGGCATTGAGGGTTTGACAGCCTCGCAGATTGTAAGTGTGCTCCCCTCACCTCACCTCACCTTACTTCTCCACATGCAGCCAAGGAAGAGCAGAAAAAAAAAAAAAAACGGCGGCGACCGTATCGTGGGCTACGGCTACAGCTTGGTGGGCTCTGTTATCCAGATGTGCAGAAATGCACGGAAGCCTCACCGTGCCGCGATAGTTTAGGTGGTTATAGTGGTTGGCAGTTGACCGAACTGACCGAACTGGATGAACGATAAGAAGGCTGAATTCCGCTGTAGGCTCCTCGCCGCCCCCACCTCTCCTCTCAAAGTCCTCTCACGGTACAGGCGACTTGTTCATATCACTCGGCACCTGCTAGGTGTGGGTTAACGGATATGTGGACTTTGGTGTGTGCCGGTGAATGCCGTGTGGGACCGACTTTAATTTGTTTTATATATTTAAATAAACAGTTCTCTGGGTGCTGCTTATGAATGCACCCCCTGACAGCCCCTGCCCCGCACCCCACGCCAATCACAAGATCTACCTCTGCTTCAGGCGTGCTTCAGGCGTGAACACGGGGGCTTGGAACCACCTGGACCTCCCTCCCAGATCAGTTTGGCATGACACCGCTCTCCGCACGGCACTCCTCAGCTCCCACTCCTGCTCTCGAGACTCGGGTCACGGCTCAGTTTGCTCCGCCGTTTGCTCCGCTGGTATGGGCCGCCACCACCACACAACGGCTCGACTGTTCCTCAAACGACTGTCAGTAACAGCTCACCAGCGCCACCTACTGGAATAGTGGTGGTGTTCGAGGTGCTCGCGGCAATGCGGGTACCCGGTAAATCTCCGCCACTGTAACGACTGTATTTTTAGGATAGGTAGCTCATCAATAATGGCTAACCCAGTCGTCACGCAAACACACTCTTCTCAGGTTACTATTTATGAGATATATGGAGGATTTGCCTGAGAAGGTGATTATTAGCTATTTACAAGCCTGTACAATTAAAGATACAGCTAACATCTAAGGAATTCCATATCTTACATCCTATGATCTCATTTTATAGCCCCACGGCGATCTGACCTGGACCAACCTACCCCCTCTTGCGTCGAGGAGCAGCTTATTTATAGTCTTCTGACTACTCCTCGCTTTACGTCCGGCGACTCCTCACTTTACGTCCGGCGACTCCTCGATTAACGTCCGGCGACTCCTCGATTAACGTCCGGCGACTCTTCGATTAACGTCCGGCGACTCCTCGATTAACGTCCGGCGACTCCTCGATTAACGTCCGTCAACTCCTCGCTTATAGTTCGGCAACTATTCCCTAACTCTTAGGATCAATATCATCTATGCTTCCCGCTGGCAAACCTGTTGTTCCCCAGTGGGGTGTTCTATATGGGTCGGCGGTACACCTAAGGTGCACCGACGATATTTACTATTTTTAATTTAGGTAGGAGCTGTCTAATTAGGTCATTTGGGAGTTCTCTCCTGCATTGAATCTACCCAATCTTCCATTTCTCAGTTACCTGTAAGAAGGGAATCACCCATCCTTCTTTACGACAGCACCTGGGTGAAAAGAAAGGTTAGTCCTGTCATGGAAACCACACTCAAATATGTATCTTGGACATTATATCTTTATTCTACAATTACACATTATAGCATTAGCAGTTTAGACATAGTTAGCATTAGTCACCATCTACAACCTAAAAGGGAGGAAAAGAAATGATTATGTCTTTAGTCTACACTAACTCGGAACGCCTCACCTTAAACGTGCGTCTTTCCATCTCAGCAGCGGAGCTGATCCCTCTCTCTCAGGTTTTCACTCGCTCGGGACTCTGCTCTCCCACTATGGCTCACGAATACACGTCTGCACCGCTACGCCTCGTCTACGCTGCCTTGGTTCCGAAACTCGAACCCTCTTCTGGACTTCCTCTGCTTCTACCACTCCTGCATGTTGACCTTACAGGATTCTTGATCTCTTCCTCCTCTTCGTTAGAAGTTAGCAATTAATCACCAGCTCTTGGACCAACTTCATCGGTCTGCTCCACACGTTGCTCTCTCACTGTCGGCTACTTGCTCTCTGATAATATATCTCTCCCTTTGTCTACGGAAATTTCCAGTCTTAGGCCGACTCCCACCGAATTCCTGTACCAGTCTCTGGCTTCTCACGCCGTCCGCAGGGGCCACCTGCATGTTGCGTCTTCCACCAGAGAGCAAAATACATTCCTTCGATAAGGGCCGGTCTCGACCGGTTCCTTACTAGCGGACAACACACTAAACTCTAAATATTACCTTTGCTCTGCAAGCACCTCGGACAGACGAGGCAGCTATCTAAAATGGATGAGACAGCCATACAAGAAGGCTGCCCTATGGTTTTCAGGCCTACAGGCCTAACTAACGGGAAAAAGGCACTGAACCCTGTTAAAGCACATAGTTAAGCCCTATTAGTGAACGAACATATTACTAAAACTGAAATGGTAGTAGATTATAGTCACTATTGGCCTAAGAATAGGCTAGAAATTACCCTGGCGTTACACTCCACTCCTGACTATATTTACTAACATTGAAGGATTAAAATACCTTCTAATCTAAGGGGAGGATTCTCACGCTGAATGTATATCATTAGTAGAATAATAAGAAACAATACTAAAAGATCTAGCCATAACATGTGGACGGAACATATGGAACAAGGATGGTATACATTGGATACGACAACAAATGTCAATTAAGATACAAATTACTGAAACAATACCACCTAAAATTTGGCGTAAGGAATGTAAATCTGGTAGCCAACTGAAGAGCCAGTCAAACCACCCTCCGTCTAAATGCTCCCTCACCTCTTGGGTCAGCTCATGTAATTTATTAAGATGGGATCTAATGGATTAGAAATGGCCTGATAAGTTAAAACAACACAGACCCTCAAAATCTGAGCAGCCATGATCATGTTTTAGCAATAAGTAATCAATAGCGGCTCTATTCTGCAAGATGGCACGGCGTTCTCCTTGATTATCTAGGAACAGGTCAGTTAAAATAGTAGAGGTACTATTGAGGGATTTTACCATCCAGCAAGCAAGTTGTGCACGGATAAAGCAGGAACACCTATAATGGAAATGGCTAAACTAAGATATTCAGATTTAGAATAAAGATGAAGTGTTGAAGTGATGAATCACAATCACTTGAAAGCATAATATCACGTGTAACACGGGATGACATTGGTCCATCAGGAGAAAACATTAGAAGACTTAATCTCGTTAGGGCACAAGGGCCTCCAGAAATATTTGCCGGGATGTAGGACCAGGATACATTACCACAAGAAAAGAGCCACCCAGTTGGTAATGACAAATGATACTAATGACTCGCAGTTACTATTATACGTTTACAGCTCATTCCATTGTCAAGGGAAACGCAAGACTTAGCGGTTCTAGTTAGACACAAAATTCTTTCATGTGTAGAAAATGGATTAGAATGTTCCAATCGTAATTGGGCACATTTGCCTATGTACCTAGGATCACATGTGAGATTGTAGCAAACCTCACTTTCAGTAATGTTATATGTTAAAATTCTAAAAGTTTGTGGGGGTTCTGATTCAGTTAGGACAGTACATGAGGCACAATAACTGTAGGGTGTGAAGTCCGAATAAATGAACCAGGGATGAACTTCAGAAACATTAAAGAAATGTAGAAGGGAAGCTGTGGATATTGGAACAGCCACAAGGCATGTGGTGAGGAGGTCATTGACGGACCTCATAGAAGTTAAACAAAAATGGGACGAGTTTGTGACAGTTTGGGCCAAGCTGGCCCAGAAATTAGTATTAACATCCCACGCAGCAACGGGACGATATCCCCTGTCCACATGATTAATCCGATTCTGGATTCCTTCTTGACTCTCGTCGCAGCAGACCCACGGGAGTCCAACGACGACACATCCGGCAGCAGCAATCCATATAGTGATCTGCAATTAAAATAACACTTATCATTTATTCTCGCAGATAACATTTATCAGCTGGGACTACATCCCAGCCTTCTTGCCCTGGCCTCATCACTAGTACCGTGTTATCAGATCCTGTTGCAATAATTTCGGCCTGTTCAGGGGGATTATTCGGTGACTGCACCCATACTCTAGCTCCGGGATTATCGGTGGAACCAAAGCCACCCGTACCACGCATTGTTAACAAAGTTGGAGCAGTGCCCTTTTGAATCGTACCACTGAATACAGGCATTATGATCAATTGGGCAATTCGATCTGATTTTTGGATCATTATTTCAGAATCGCCACTGTTCACCAGGATTACTTTGATTTCTCCTTGATAGTCACTGTCAATTACACCACCAAGCACCTGGATGCCTTTTAAAGCTAAACCAGATCTCGGGGCAATCAAACCAAAATGTTCTGTGGGTATTTGGACACCTATTCCAGTTTCAATAATGGTAGTCATATTGATTTTCAAGATTATTGTTTTCAAAGAATGCAGGTCTAAGCCTGCGGATCCAGGGGTAGCTCTACGTGGAGCTAAGGCTCCAGGGGTGATTTCCCAATAGGACACTGTACTCTGAATCGTATTAGGTTTGACATCAGCTGCTGGAGGGAATAAACGCATTAAAGGAGAATTTGCATACAAATATGGTCTGTTATTCAAAATCAATAAGGCATCAGATAAATGGTCTCTCCAATTCTTTAAGGTACCATCTGACAATTTACGTAATTGATCTTTCAGTAATCCGTTCATTCGCTCAATCAGACCGGATGCTTGTGGGTAATAGGGTATATGGAACACCCAATTGATATTGTTTTCGGCGCAATAGTCTCGTACCAATCTTCCTTTGAAATGTGATGCATTGTCAGATTGCACCTGAAGTGGAGTACCATAATACAATGTAATCAAATCTAAAGTCTTGATAGTGTTGGCTTGTGTAGCATTCTTACAGGGGAAAGCGATTAAAAAACCACTAAAAGTATCAACAACTGTACAAACATATTGGCAGTTTCTGCTCATGGGTAAAGGACCAATATAATCAATTTGCCAAATTTGTGCAGGAGATTTGCCTCAGTACAACTGACCTTTCACTATTCGAGGCACCTCTCGGTGTTGGGAATGTTGGCATACAGGACAATGAAGTATGGCTGTTTTAATCAAATCAAAGGGAATATAAATGCCTCTCCCAGCAGCCCACCTGCTAGTAATTTTTTCGCCATAATGTCCTGCTTTTTGGTGAGCCCATTTCGCCAGGCCTGCCAAATCAGAATTTCGTTGGTCCACCACTGCCTCAGCAATCTTAGATTGCTCATCTGCAATATTATTAAACAATTTGTCAAGGGAATTGATAGGCATATGAGCATCAACATGAAAAATTGTTACATTACTTTGAGGAAGCAACTCCCAAATTTCCTGCCATAATTCTTTACCCCAAACCTGCTTGTTATGGACTTGCCAATTATGCGACTGCCACGTAGGCAACCACATCACTAGTCCATTAGCTGTGGACCATGAATCAGTAAAAATATGGCATTTTCCAGGTAACTCTTCTTTTAGAACTTGATAAACAGCATATAATTCTGCAAACTGACTACTTCGACCTTCACCAGTAGTGCTCAGTAACTTTTGGGTTGCCGGATTATACGAAACTGCTTTCCAATGTCTCTTCTCTCCTATGTACCTGGCTGAACCATCCGTAAACCAAACGTGTTTTCTATCCTCCACGGACAGATAATCGAACGGCATACTCCATTTAACAGGCGATTCCTGTACTACAGGTACGGAGAACTCATTCTCTTTTTCTCCCGCGCCTGTGCCACTTTCTCATGCAACATTGCCACTCCTTTCGGACCCACACGAGCCCGATCTTGTATATACCATTTCCACTTAATGATGCTCGCTTCATGAGCATGTCCAATTCTATGGGTTTTCGGGGAACTTGAAACCCATTGCAGAATAGGTATCTCTGGTCTCAAAATCACGTCATGTCCCAGTGTTTAAATATTTAAATACCGCTTCTGTGCCTTGCTTTTGACTGCGCTTGTGCTCTGATAGTGGTGCGCTTCGTGATCTGCTTTGCATAGCGCTTTGTGGTTCTACTTGGTGTGGCGCTTTGTCCCTGCTGACCTGAGGTGCTCTTTCCCCCATAGCGCCCCATTGCTAGTGTGGCTCTTGTTGTTGGGGACCCTTCGCAGCATTGTTTACTTTACGGCCATTTTGTGTTTGCTCTTTTGACCCGTCCCAGACCCTCCCTGCACCTCGCTCCCGCCTCCCAGCTGACCCTCCCACGCCCCTCCCCCCTATCCATATATGACAGATGCTTTTGCGCGCAGCGTTCACGCGCAGCGGACGCGCCCCATGCGCGCCGAAGGTGCGCCAAAGGTAAGCCCGTCTACGCCTGTCCGCGCCTGGACCGCGCCCAGCGCCAGACCCCCTGGTCCCTGCATCACCCACCCCTCCCGCTTTACATACGACGCCCCCACCCTCTTTGCACTTAACCCCAGCCGACTCCCTAACTGTGCCCAAGCAGCACCAGGACACACCCATGGACCCTTCACCTGCCACTCCTGCAAATTCACCTGCATCAAGACCCACACCAAACCCACAAACACCAAACAGAGATCCAACACCAACCACCTTAAATGCATCCTTCTCAACACCCGCTCGGTTCACAAACACGCCATCGACCATTGGAATCTACTCGACACCATTTCTCCGGACATCGCCTTCCTAACAGAAACCTGGATGAATGCCTCTTCAGCTCCAGACATCACCATAGCCATCCCGGACGGCTACAAGATCATCCGTAAGGACCGCACCATCCAAACAGGAGGAGGCATCGCAATAGTCCACAAGAACACCATCCGCGTCTCAACCAGCTCAGAAGACAACCTCGCTATCGCCGAACACCTTCACTTCCAGGTCCACACCGACCCCAAGACCACACTTAGAGGCACCCTCCTCTACAGGCCACCAGGACCCCGTACAAAATTCAGCGAAGACATCATTGACTTCATCACCCCACACGCCCTCCCCTCGGAAGAATACATTCTACTGGGAGACCTCAATTTCCATCTGGAAAAGAGCAACGACAGTAACACTACCACCCTTCTGGCCAATCTCGCCAATCTCGGACTCAAACAACTCGTTAACACCCCCACATACTATGCAGGACACACACTCGACCCTATCTTCACTTCCAGCTAGCATATCTCCTTCACTCACACCACACCCATCCACTGGACGGACCACAGTTGCATCCACTTCATTTACAATAAGACCACGATCCACAACCACCCTCAACCAACTCTGCGAAGAAATTGGAACAAAATCACCATCGACCAGATCTCCACATCGCTTCTTCAAAAAAACCCTGCCTATTCAACGAACCCTAACCAAGCCGCCATCAACCTCACACAATGGTTAACCCAAACCGCCGACAAACTAGCACCCTTGAAAAAACATCAATTCAAGCAAGGAAGCAAGAACGCTCCCTGGTTCAACGATGACCTTAAGAAATCCAAGAAGCTCCGTCGTTCCCTTGAGAAAACTTGGAAAAAAGACCCAAACACTATCACCCAAGCCACCTTCAAAAACGCCACCCGCAAACACCACCAACTAATCCGGACAGCCAAGGAATCAGCACTCATAGACCGACTAGACAACAACGCCCACAACAGCAAAGAACTTTTCAACATCATCAAAGAATTCACCAACCCCACCGCCAGCTCAAACGACATCACCCCCTCTCAAGTCCTCTGCGACTCCCTCGCCTCATTCTTCCATGACAAAATCGCCGACATTCATAACAGCTTTGACAACCAACCCGTAAACCAGTCCACCCCACTCACCTCCGAACCTGTACCTCCTCCGAATAACCTTTTCGACTGGAACCCAATCACCACAGAAGACACCATTCGCCTGATGAACTCCATCCACTCAGGATCCCCTACAGACCCATGCCCCCATCAAATCTTCAACAAAGCAGACTCAATTATCGCACCCCATCTCCGAGACGTCATCAACTGCTCCCTCAACTCCGCCGCATTCCCAGAAAGCTGGAAACACGCCGAACTCAGCGCCCTTCTGAAGAAACCCACAGCTGACCCCACCGAACTCAAAAACTACCGCGCCATCTCGCTCCTCCCATTCCCTGCCAAAGTCATTGAGAAAGCCATCAACAATCAGCTCGCCGCCTTCCTCGAAACCAACAAATCACTCGACTCCTCACAGTCTGGCTTCCGAGCCAAACACAGCACCAAGACCGCCCTCATCGCAGCAACAGACGACATTCGAACACTGCTGGACAACGGAGACACAGTCGCCCTCATCCTCCTTGACCTCTCGGCAGCCTTCGACACAGTCTGCCATAGCACACTGATACAACGCCTCAGAAACATCGGAATTCAAGGTAAAGCATTGGACTGGATCATCTCGTTCCTCGCTGGAGAACTCAGAGAGTCCGCCTCCCCCCTTTTAAGTCAGAGGCCACCGAAGTCATCTGCGGCGTCCCGCAAGGATCATCACTCAGCCCCACCCTCTTCAACGTCTACATGAGCCCCCTCGCATCCATCTTACGTCAACACAACCTCAACATCATCTCCTATGCTGATGACACTCAACTGATCCTCTCACTCACCAAAGACCCAATCACCGCCAAAACCAACCTACACGAAGGGATGAAAGAAGTAGCCGAGTGGATGAAGCACAGCCGTCTGAAACTGAACTCGGACAAAACGGAAGTCCTCTTCTTAGGTGCATCCCCTTCCGCCTGGGACGACTCTTGGTGGCCAACGGCCCTAGGAAAAGCCCCCATACCTACGGACCACGCACGGAACCTGGGCATCATCCTGGACTCCTCACTCTCAATGACCAGACAAGTCAACGCCGTCTCATCATCATGCTTCAATATCCTACGCATGCTCAAAAAAACATTTAGCTGGATCCCCACCGAAACAAGAAAAACAGTCACCCACGCACTGGTTACAAGCCGTCTGGACTACGGAAACACCCTTTACGCCAGTACCACCGCAAAACTGCAGAAAAAACTCCAACGCATCCAAAATGCTTCAGCCAGACTCATACTAGACATCCCCCGCACAGACCACATTTCCGTTCACCTGAAAGACCTTCACTGGCTCCCCGTCAACAAGAGGATAACGTTCCGTCTCCTCACCCACGCACACAAAGCCCTATACAGACTTGGACCTGATTGTCTCAACACGCGCCTTTCCTTTTACACCCCCACCCGCCAGCTGCGTTCATCCAACCAAGCCCTCGCCGCTGTTCCGCGCATCCACAAAGCCACCATGGGGGGGAAGATCCTTCTGCTACTTAGTGGCCAAAACCTGGAATTCCCTTCCCATCCACCTCCGCCTTACTCAAAACCACCTAGCCTTCAGAAAACAGCTTAAAACCTGTATATTCGATAAGTAAACCTCCCCCCCCTTCCTCAAGCGCCTTGAGACCCTCTGGGTATGTAGTGCGCTATATAAATTCTGACTTGACTTGAGTGTCAATTGTTCAGTATCTACTAAAGCCCAGTACCATGCAAGCAACTGTTTCTCAAAAGGTGTATAACGCTCACCAGCTTCCGGTAACTTTTTAGTCCAAAAACTTAGGGGTACTTTAGCATTACCTTGCTTTTGCCACAAACTCCAATTTGCATACATATCTTGTACAGATAAATTCAGATCCACATCACCATTGCGCACTGGCCACAAATCCAAAGCATGCTGAATCGCTTCTTTTGCCAAATCAAATGCATCTTGCTGCGCTTTGTTCCATTCAAACGCATTCTTTTTACGTGTAACTTTGGATAAAGGGGCCAAAATCTGACTCAAATGTGGAATATGTTGGCGCCAAAAGCCAAATAAACCAATGAATTTTTGGGCTTCTTTCCTATTCTTAGGGACTGCGAATTCTGCAATTTTCGGTTTCATATGAGGGATTACTTCTCTATTTCCTTCATGCCAATGAATACCTAAAAATTTTACATGTTGTGCTGGACCCTGCAATTTATCAGGATTATTTCCCAGCCTTTGCTTTGTAAGTGGGCAATGATTTGTTCAAATTGTGTTCGCACTTGATCTTGTGTCTCACCTTGAATTAGTATGTCATCAATATAATGACACACCTGAACCTTGGGATCAACAGTCACTTCATCTAAATGCTCTAACACAATTCGATGACAGATTGTCGGACTATGCACGTAGCCCTGGAGAAGACTTCTGAACGTCATTTGACGGCCATTCCATGTAAAACTGAATTGTTCCTGACATTCGGGAGCAATTGGAATGGAAAAGAAAGCATTAGCAATATCAATAGTTGCATACCACGTCCCTGAATGTTTCTGAATTCTCTCAATCAAAGTAATAACATCCGGGACTGCAACAGTCAAAGAAGGTGTATGTTTGTTCAATTCTCGATAATCAACTGTCATGCGCCAAGAATTGTCACTTTTACGGACCGGCCAAACGGGATTGTTCCAAGCCGAAGTGACAGGAATTATTACTCCTGCGTCCATTAAATCTTGAATCGTAGCACTGATCTCATCGTGCCCACCAGGAATGCGGTATTGTTTCATTGAAACCACTTTCGTGGCTTGAGGAATCTTAATCGGAGGCGCTATTAAACGCCCACCTCTTACAGCTTTTGTTGATATGTAATAGTCATGTCCAAATTTATAACATCCATCATCTAAATATAATGTCATACCTTTTAAAATATCAATGCCAATTATATATTCATCAAGAGGTACCACCAATACATGGTACTCTTTTCGAGGACTCCTTCCTATTTTCAACTCAAGTTTAGTTTGAACTGCGGGGGTCTCTTTACCACCTAGTCCAGTGATCGTGTAACCCTGTCCTTTAAACTTCTTAGGATTTCCAGAAATTAGAGTGGCCTCCGCTCCAGTATCCACTAATGCTCGGGCCCTCTGTATATTTCGATGTTTCCAATAAATTTCAATATCTACATAGGGCCTATGATCTTTACGGGACCAATTTCGCACTGGAGCTTGGCCTACTTCCTAGTCTCGTTTATTGTATTCTTGTGCCCAAGACAAATCAGGATAAAGACTCTCATATCGTTTAGGTAATGTCGCATCTCGTTCATATCCTTTATCCTCAAGAAAAGGATTTTTATCATTCAAAAAGTTTTGTGATCTTCTCTCGAGAGATCGTGATCTTTTATCTCACATCTTCACCTCTGGGGATTGATCTCTCTCTCTCCCTCTCGCCCGTACAGAATGGTCTCTTCTCTCATCTCTATCTCTCTCTTTCTCTCTCTCTTCTGGAATAAGACGATTTATCCCGTATCCTATCCCACTCTCTTTCTCTCCCACTCTCTCTCTCATTCTCTCGATACGATCTCGTATCATGGTCACTGCCATCAGAGCGGTTGTGATCAAGGTCCTGTTTACGAATCCTTCGAGCACCTTCCTTCCTGTCCAAGCCGCGCTTACGGAACATAGCCCACAGCAAATTATTAGGCTGATCACGGATGTCATCTTCACGGACACCATCCTTAATCAGGGCTAGAAACATGTCACGTCTAGTAAATCGTTAATCATTAGTGCGACCCTCAGGTCGAGACTGTCGTTCAGGCTTAATCCATTCACCCAACTCACCGAGCTCACGCACAGCTTCAATCACGTCAGACAAAGGATTACCAGTCTGATTAATCAACAAAGTCATCATCACTTGTTTATAAGCAGGAGGAGAAGTTCGAATTAACCTGTTCCTCACGGAAGTATTGAGCACACAATCCATCAATGTATGCGCCGTACCCAAAAAGATAGCGGTTTTCATACATTCCTCTTTCAATCGTTGAGACGCATCTCGTAAAGTATACCATGGCTTATCATTCAGAGGCCAATCAGATTCCGTCGGATACTTACGATTGCAGCCGTCAACAGCCAACTGCAAGAGATTAGACTGATTATTGCCATTAAAATGGCGAAAACTCTCCTGAATAGTAGGATCAGAACTCAAGGTACAAAACTTCATAGCATCACCCTGATCTAACGAGATACCAGAAGCACCTGTGTCAAAAAGACGGACCATCCAAGTCAATAAGGATTCACCCGACTTCTGCCGAAATCGATCCAAAATGTCATTTAATTCTTGTTGTGTATAATCTTCCAAGCTGTCAAGCGGAATGCCCTGGGGGGCATTAGGATTACCCTGTAATTTACGTCGATAAATCGGATGAGCAGAAACGTCAGTGCGATCTTTAGAAGGGTCCTCACACCGAGCACGAGAAGGCGCACGCGCAACATTCTCTTCTGACGAAGAAAATGAATCAGATGAATTCCAAATATCACCATCCCATTCATCGGGATTCCAATCAAGCCCTGCTTTCGCAACGACCATATGTACCTTCCTGGTGTTAACCCTACCAGGTCTGTGTCGGTATTTGTACTTCGCAATGCGGACAGCAGCCCGTTCGGCTACAGCCTGATATGTCTCAAGTTTGTCAGCGAGCAATTTATTTTGACATCGCAAAAGAGTAACGTCATTCTGAACTTGAACGAACTGTTCTTCCAAAGTTCTATTTTCACTCAGTAATCGAGTAACATTCTCATGTACAAGCTTGTACGCATTTAACAAAATCCAACCTCTCCGTCCCAAAATGTGAAGCTCACTGCCCTTCACAACCGGGACTTTCTGCAACCACCTGAGCTGGCTCCGCGTCTCCCAAGCACGAAGTCCAGTTCTCACTCAGCCCAGTAGAATTAGCCCATTCATGTGCAAGTGCTTCATAAGCGGTAGAATCCCAACCAGGTATTCCAACTGGCAATTGGAAAGGAGGTTTAACTTTCTTCGAAAACATAACCACAAATATATACAACAAAGAAAATCGATCAAAAACTGTACAACAAATAAAAGATATACAAAATCATACACAGCGAGAACCCACGGATCCTCTCAAGAAATCACGAAGGCATACCCGCACCCATCGATTGAAAACGGTTTGTGACGCCAAATGTAACGACTGTATTTTTAGGATAGGTAGCTCATCAATAATGGCTAATCCAGTCGTCACGCAAACATACTTCTCAGGTTACTATTTATGAGATATATGGAGGATTTGCCTGAGAAGGTGATTATTAGCTATTTACAAGCCTGTACAATTAAAGATACAGCTAACATCTAAGGAATTCCATATCTTATATCCTATGATCTCATTTTATAGCCCCACGGCGATCTGACCTGGACCAACCTACCCCCTCTTGCGTCGGGGAGCAGCTTATTTATAGTCTTCTGACTACTCCTCGCTTTACGTCCGGCGACTCCTCGCTTTACGTCCGGCGACTCCTCGATTAACGTCCGGCGACTCCTCAATTAACGTCCGGCGACTCCTCGATTAACGTCCGGCGACTCCTCGCTTATAGTTCGGCAACTATTCCCTAACTCTTAGGATCAATATCATCTATGCTTCCCGCTGGCAAACCTGTTGTTCCCCAGTGGGGTGTTCTATATGGGTCGGCGGTACACCTAAGGTGCACCGACAATATTTACTATTTTTAATTTAGGTAGGAGCTGTCTAATTAGGTCATTTGGGAGTTCTCTCCTGCATTGAATCTACCCAATCTTCCATTTCTCATTTACCTGTAAGAAGGGAATCACCCATCCTTCTTTACGACAGCACCTGGGTGAAAAGAAAGGTTAGTCCTGTCATGGAAACAACACTCAAATATGTATCTTGGACATTATATCTTTATTCTACAATTACACATTATAGCATTAGCAGTTTAGACATAGTTAGCATTAGTCACCATCTACAACCTAAAAGGGAGGAAAAGAAATGATTATGTCTTTAGTCTACACTAACTCAGAACGCCTCACCTTAAACGTGCGTCTTTCCATCTCAGCAGCAGAACTGATCCTTCTCTCTCAGGTTTTCACTCGCTCGGGACTCTGCTCTCCCACTATGGCTCACGAATACACGTCTGCACCGCTACGCCTCGTCTACGCTGCCTTGGTTCCGAAACTCGAACCCTCTTCTGGACTTCCTCTGCTTCTACCACTCCTGCATGTTGACCTTACAGGATTCTTGATCTCTTCCTCCTCTTCGTTAGAAGCTAGAAATTAATCACCAGCTCTTGGACCAACTTCATCGGTCTGCTCCACACGTTGCTCTCTCACTGTCGGCTACTTGCTCTCTGATAATATATCTCTCCCTTTCTCTACGGAAATTTCCAGTCTTAGGCCGACTCCCACCGAATTCCTGTACCAGTCTCTGGCTTCTCACGCCGTCCGCAGTGGCCACCTGCATGTTGCGTCTTCCACCAGAGAGCAAAATACATTCCTTCGATAAGGGCCGGTCTCGACCGGTTCCTTACTAGCGGACAACACACTAAACTCTAAATATTACCTTTGCTCTGCAAGTGAATGTAAATGTACAGGAATTTATATAGCGCAAATCACCGAGCGGTTTCTAAGCGCTTGCTTAGGGAACCCGTCCTGGTATTCCCCTGTGAGATAACCCCGGCAGGGTATCCGCAAGGTGAAAGCCAGGCATCCCGCCGCAAGGGGCCGTTGTGGAGATTAAGCAAGCTATTGCCCAGAGTTGCAGAGTGTGAACCCGTGAATCGAGTAGGCACCGGAGCGAGAATTGCCGATTCCATGGACATTTGTTTTAGGACTCAAGACCCCGCCGAGCCGGGAATTGAACCCTGGTCCCGGGCTGACCTCTGCTTCCAGATCTGCCTCCTCTAACCAGTGAGCCACACTCCGGCACCCGGGACCCGCTCCCAGCGCCCAGCAACTCCACAGTCCGGCAACTCCGCAGTCTCTGCCTGCCCGCCTCCGCAGTAGCTCCGCCTGCTTCGCTGCTCGCTCCACACTGCTCGCGTCTCACGTGACAGGAAGATCAGAACGTAAAGCAATTCAACAAGGGCAACTCCGCAGTCTCTGCCTGCCCGTCTCCGCAGTAGCTCCGCCGGCTTTCATAAGCAGAAGGCTACTCCCAGGGAGAAGCGTTGGGAGTGCCATTGAGAGTGAGAACTTTGCTGTGGTTTGGTGCTTGAAGAAGCTGAAACTATACCTGTTTGGTACCCACTTCCTAGTTCAAACTGACCACAGACCTCTCAGATGGCTAATGCACATGAAGGGGGAAAATCCATAATATTTGAGGTTATCCATCTCCATACAGGGAATGGACTTCACAGTGGAACCTGGGACTGCCCATGCCCAATGCAGATAGCCTTTCCAGATTTTCCCACTTAGACAATGAAAACTCTCTTGGGAAAGGTTGGTCTCATCATCTTTCGTTTGGGGGGGGTGTGGAGGAAAGTGCCCCTTTTTTTCAAAGTTACCCCCCACGTTTTGCCTAACACATGATGTACTTTGACTTAGTGAGCCCTGGGTGCCTGCCAATCAGGTTCTCAGGGCATGTGTTCTTTCCCAAAGCTATACCTTTGTACCCACAATTGGCACATCTCTGGCCACAGGTAAGCCCCTTATAAAAGGTGCCATGGGTACTGTGACCTGGGAAGGCCTCTAAGGGCGGCAGCACCTATTGTGCCATCCTTAGAGGCCCTGTACCGTAACACCCACACACTGCCATTACAGGCTGCGTGTTTTGGTGCAGAGAAAAGTGAGGAGTCGAAATGTCACACATCCCTGTGTGCCCTGCCTGCAACTCACTGTCTGGGTCCTAGGTAAGTTGTCCCTCTAGCAGGGTGCATAGGCCCCGGGTGATGGTACAGTGTCATGAGCCCTGTACTCCTACAGTGACTAAGACCATTCTTAGACATTGTAAGTGTAGTAAAGTCATCAAGATTATATAGTCTGGGAGTTGGTCATTACGAACTCCACAGCTCCATAATGGCTTTACTAAAAACTGGAAAGTTTGGTAGCAAACTTCTCAGCACATTAAACCCACGCTGATGCCAGTGTGGGATTCAATGTAAAATGAAACAGAGGGCATCTTAGAGATGCCCCCTGAAAAATGACCAGCCCTTGTGTGTGGTTCCTAAATAGCTGCCCACCATTTGCCACCACTAGACAGGTTTCTGGACCCCTGGGTAGAGAGATTCCACTCTCTCTGTCCAGAAACAAAGACCATCCTTGACAGATGTGTCATGCCTCCTCCCCAGGATGAGCTGAATCCATGAAAGGGGAGCTTCAAAGCCCTGCCACCTTTGTAAGCTGCCCCTGTCTTTTGCTGCCCCCAGTAACTGGCTCCCACCAGTGCTGACCCCCACTTTGAGAGGGAGAATCGGAGGGAAAACCAAGCTAGGAGGAGAGGTGTGCCCACCTTTGCTAACCCCACCCCTCAGGTGGGGGAGGTGAGGTGAGGCACACATCTCAGTCCTCTCCATCTCGGAAATGAGGGGACCCAACCGATTAGGAAGAGGCTCCTGCCCCCCCCTGGATGATGGAATAATAGGGGGTGTACTCACCCCAAGTAAGAGACCCATTGGTCCAACCTGCACACCCCTGTAACGTCTCTAAATTTAGTATTTAGGGGCGAACCTGAACCTTGTCTCCTCATATACGAGGAAGAAAGAAGGACTGAAGAGCCAAGCTGACCCCAGCCCTACCGGCCTGTCCCGACTTCAACCTGCCTACAACAAGAACTTTGGAGAGTCCAGCAGGTAGCGACCCCCCCCCCAGAGCCTGGAGGACCTGCCCTGCACTGATCTCACTGACTCTTCTCCTGTGAGCACCAGATTTGCACAAATCAAGACTCACCTACAGAATATGGATCCAGGCGGCTGCGTGATTCTGCACCACTCTGCACCCGACGCCACGCCCCGAATTTGAGTGGTCCTACACCTCGAAGATGTCTCCCCAGCAATCCTGATGATCTTGATCAAGTGAATACAATAAATGCTTAACACACCCTCTGGATTAGCCTAAATGCTCGTCCACACACCCACAAAGAGGGCTGTTAGTACTTACCTAATGTAGCCTCTGCTATACCTCCGGGGACTCCCTAGACTCTGTGCACAAATACCTTATTTTGGTATAGTATATAAAGAGCCAGCTACCTACACCGGGCCCCAGTTATTCTTGTGGCTCCGGACTGGAAGCGCAGAGTTTGGGATCCCAAGATTCTCCAAATGAGCATTGATCCTCCAATCAGGCTGCCCCTGTAGATAACTGGGGTTCTGTTGCAGTACCCCCCACTTCTTGCCTGGCTTTTGATGCAACTTTGACGTATACTGGGTCCCTTCTCTCCAGGTTCCCAGTACCAGTATTGTTTCCCAAAATTGTACCATTGTTTCAACAATTGGTACACCTCTAGCTCACATATAAGTCCCTTGTAATTGGTATCAGTGGTTTCAAGGGCCTTGTGAACAGAAAGGGTCTCTAAGGGCTACAGCATAGGCTGCAGCATGTATTGTGCCAACTTAAGAGACCCCTCACCAAACACAGGCATACTTCCACCGCAGACTGCATGTTTTGGTGTAGTAAAACTGAAGAGTCAACCTAGCACACAATGTTGTGTGCCAGGCCTAACAGCACTTCAGGAGGCATAGGTAAGTCACCCCACAGCAGGCCTTACAGCCCTAAGGTAGGGTGCACTATACCTCATGTAAGGGCATAACTGCCTGAGCAGATATGCCCCTTTAGTGTCTAAGTCCATTCTTAGACATTATAAGTGCACAGTGAAGCCATACTGAGTACATGAGCTGGGAGATTGTCATTCAGTGGCGGCTGGTAGGAAACGGTGGCAGGGGGATAGAAATAAAAAAAGACTTACCTGCTGGTCACCGGTCGCCAGCCTCCCCCTCTCTTCGATCCTTGCTGTGTTCCTGGCAGCAAAGAAGCACACAGACTTCTCTAGCCAATCCCGACGACGCGGTCACCAGCAAGACAACAGCATTATGATTGGTCTGAGCGGCTTGGTTCAGCGCTCAGACAAGGGGTGGGAGCCTGTGCATGTTCTCCACCCAGGCTGTGCAATACAGCCAGTGGAGAACATGCTAAGCACACATGACTGTTTGACCAGCCCAAGATGGTCTGCCAAACCGTCATGCGCACTTGAGAAAGTGCCCACCAATTCTCCTCCTGCTGGCGGTGGCGACAGCCAAGCCCCGCCCGCCTCAAAACTGACTTCAGCACAGAGAAATAAAATGATAATAACATTGTTATTAACATTTTATTTTCCCTTTTTTGCACTGCTCTTAGAGCAGTGAGGCAACGCTCCTCCGCCTTAGCAGAGGAGCGCCACCTCCGCCTTAGCTTACGAGCTCCACAGCTCCATGATTGCTGCACTGAATTCCAAGATGTTTGTTACCAAACATCTCAGCTTAATAAACCCACGCTCATGCCAGTGTTGGATTTATTAAGAAATGCACCCAGAGGGCACCTCAGAAGTGCCCCCTGAAATCCCACAACCTCACTAGTGTCTGCCTGACTCGTCCCCACCAGCCTGCTTCCTGTAGACGTGGGTCAGAAACAAAGCCTGCTCTGGGTGGAGGTGCATCACACTTACACCCAAGCAGGAACAGCATAGAAAGGCTGTGAGCCTCAGACGCTTCCCATCCTTTGTCATGTTGACCAGAGCCTCTTCAGCTAGTGGAGATGCCCGCCCCCCCCCCTGACCAATCCCCATTTTGGCAGCAAGGTTGGCTGGAAAATTAGTAAGCAGGAGAGGTGTGTCCACTCTCAGCCAGGCCTACCCCTAAGGTGCCCTGAGCCAAAGTGAACGCCTCCTTTCAGAATCCTCCATATTGTTTTGGAGGACTCTAGCTAATAGGGTTATGGATATGCACCTCACCAGAGGGAGTGGACATTAAAAGGGTGTCGATACCATAAGGGTAAGTAGCCCATTGGCTACTACCTGCTAACCTCGGTAACACCCCTAACATTAGTATTTAGAGGTACCCCTTACTCTTCAGATTACTAATGACCTACGAAGAAGAGGACAAAGAAGAGCCAATCCCTGTACTACAAAAAGCTCCAGCAACTGACTTGATCCCAGCCCTGCCAGCCTGTCTGCAAACTTGCCAAGCTTCCACGACTCGTCCTGCAGACCAATGACCTCCTTAAAACCCTGAGCGGACTGCCTGCCTTCTATAAAGACTCCTAATCTCCTGTGGACAGTGGACCTGTCCAAAAGACAAACAACTTTCAAAGACCAAAGCTCTGTCTGCAGAATCGCGAAACCGACTACCTCTGCACCCGACGCCCACGACACGGGCCCAAGTGGCTCAAAGGTCTAGCAAAGGTTCCCCAGCGATTCAGAGCAAGAGTCCACTGTGGCATGACCCCTGTCAGACTCCACATCCACACCTGCAGCCTCTGCACGACGGCACCCCCAACCGCGACCTGCACTGGTAAACTGTTTTCTGATGTTAAAGGACATCCCTGCACCCAGAGCCCCATAGCCTTGGTACTATCAACTGACGGTGTCCTGATGCTTCAGCACAGCCCACCTTACCAGGGCCACTGTAGGTTTCCTTTGATCAGACTCCTGGTCAACCCCTGCAGCCTTTTTCCAACTTTGAGATTTCTCATTGGTTTGCATTGGGCGCCCAACTCTGTGTTGGCACTCTGCACCCATCCGCCCCTGTGCTGCTGGAGATGTAAGTTTGGTGCTGCCTTGTGGCACACCCCTGTGCTTAGCTTAACCCCCAGAGACTGGGTTACCAAACCATGCTACTTACCTGCAAGTAGTACCACTTCGATTGCCCCCTTTCTCTATTGGATAACAGTGGCACCAGATACCAAGTTTGACCTCTGCACCCTGTCAATCCAGTGCAGCTGTTGGTGCAGTTTTGTTACTTGCATGGTACTGATTCTCTATTCAGAAATTCAATATTGAAAATCTTTTACTTACCTGCTTAATGCAGCGTGTGCCTCCTCCCATAGGATAACACTATATTGTTGAAAAATGCACGGTATCCACTTTTTACATTGATATTGCAGAACGTATTTGCATGCATAGAAATATCTTTAGCCCTAAAAAATAAATATACCAACAGCTATATTTTTAAATACCGTTGGTCTCGGATTAGTCATTGAGTGTACATATCATTTATTGACTGTGTGTACAACAAATGTTTAGCACTGCTTTCAGATAAGCCTAACTGCTCGCCCATGCTCCACAAATGAGAGCATTATTGTTATCTACTGTAGCTTCTGGTGATCCCCTTGACTCTGTGCACACTATACCTTCCTTTGGTATAGTATAAAGAGAGCAACTTCCTACAGCTCCTTCTGGCGGATCTTCTGTCGATGCAGCAAGGGAGGGCCCTCCTCCTAAACCTGTCAACTCTACGCCTTCTTGAGTGGAGATTGAGTTACTGCAGTTGATAGCATTCGTCTTCCTCCGGAAGACTATAATGTTATTGTGGCAGCCAGGCGTCCCTCTACCAAGACCGTGTATAGCTGCCGGTGGCCCACATTTGTAGAACATTGTACAGAAAGGTCTATTGATCCTCTTTCTGCTTCCCTTTCTCAGGTTTTGCTTTTTTTTGTACCCTTGCCCAGCAGGGCTCTGCACTGTGTATGGATGATTGGATTTTTAGCAGCAATATTGACCTAGCTTCATTCTCCGCACTTCGATACCCTCAGAACTACACATTCGGCCCCTTAGTTTAATGAGAATCTTAGAACGTGCAAAAAACAATGTAAACGTCTTGAGAGGATATGGTGGAAAAAAATACAATCTAGAGGACAAATGCACTTGCAGGGCAGCATTAAAAGACTATTACTCTTACGTTCGTTTAGAGATAAAATCTATCTTTGAGAAGAAAATTGAAGAATCAGACAAAAAAATCTAAAGAAAGTTTTCAAAATTGTTAACATATTTCTGAACCCAGATGCAGCTATTAGACGCTAACACCCCTCCACAGTCTGGGGTGACCAGATGCCATGTACGTTCACGATAAAATAACCACTATTCAAGCGAGTCTGTTGACTGTTTCTCAGGCGGCCGACTGTTCTAGTGAGGTGCCATATTCCAGTGTGATCACCTCTGAGTGACCTACCGTTCTTAATTTCCCACCCATTTCTATGAACGAATCGTTGCTGGCCCAGGCTACTTGCCAAAGTGGCTCAGGCTATTAACCCCATTGTAAATAGAGTTTTAAATGCGTGGCTGTTTTCGAGAAGGGTGCCTACCAAATTGAAATATGCCAAAATTCGGCCTCTACTTAAAAAGCTGTTGGCTGATCCTAAAGTCTAAGCTAACTACATGCCGATCTCTCTTCTTCTGGCATTTTCCAAAGTATTCGAAAAACATGTTGGCTCCCATATTTCAGGTTACCTCGAAAATAATAATCTTCTGCATCCAAGTTAGTCGGGTTGCAGAGCCAACTACAGTACGAAAACAACTTTGCTGGAAGTAATAGATTGCATTAAAGACAAGGTAGAGATTGGGGGCTGGGCCATACTGATTATGTTGGATTTATCGGTGGCCTTCGATATGGTCCCCCAATAAAGATTGCAGGCCCGTCTACAATCCATTGGGATTAGATGTCTGGCCTTGAAGTGGATGACTTCCTTTTTGTCAATAAGTAGAAATCCCCTTGGGTACATAAACCTGAGTAAAACTACTCACATCAAATAACAAATCACAATACAATAGGTAGATATGTAGTAAAAAGAAAGCAATGCAAAAATCCTAAGTATACTAAGTACATGTCACAAATTTATTAGGTATAGCAGACATTAAAAGGACCAATATGGTCCGTATCAGAAAACATTAAAATAACATAAGGTAAAATCATATAAAATACATTTCAACGGGACAGAAATATAAGGAAATAATTTTTTAGTTCCTATTAATAAAAAAGGAGACACAAGAAAATGATGAGCACAATTCAGCTTAGCGTCAAAATTGTTTTCTCTCAAGTTATAATGTGTTTTTCCTTAAGCATCGACGCGTTTCGGTGAACCACCCAGATATCTTCACCTTCTTCAGGAAAATGTATTACCATCCCTTAAGATCTGTAATATTGAAAAATATATATATATATATATATAAAATGATTTTCACGGTCTGCACAACATAACTAATACATCTTATATTCACTTACAACAAAGCTTCAATATTACTACATATCCCTATACATTACATTTGTAACACACATGGAGCCTATAAATGACATGCCATGTTATACAAACATTAATCACATATTTAGATCTCAAGACACATAAAAAACCATTTAACAAACATTAATGTATATAAATGTGAAATGCGATATCTCATTATCACAGTTGGTGTTCATATAACATTTCCTTCCTTCGGGTAGGATAAACTTAGGAAATGTTATATGAACACCAACTGTGATAATGAGATATCGCATTTCACATTTATATACATTAATGTTTGTTAAATGGTTTTTTATGTGTCTGGGTGGTTCACCGAAACGCGTCGATGCTTAAGGAAAAACACATTATAACTTGAGAGAAAACAATTTTGACGCTAAGCTGAATTGTGCTCATCATTTTCTTGTGTCTCCTTTTTTACTAATAGGAACTAAAAAATTCTTTCCTTATATTTCTGTCCCGTTTAAATGTATTTTATATGATTTTACCTTATGTTATTTTAATGTTTTCTGATACGGACCATATTGGTCCTTTTAATGTCTGCTATACCTAATAAATTTGTGACATGTACATAGTATACTTAGGATTTTTGCATTGCATTCTTTTTACTACATATCTACCTATTGTATTGTGATTTGTTATTTGATGCGAGTAGTTTTACTCAGGTTTATGTACCCAAGGGGATTTCTACTTATTGGCATTTGTCTTCTGGTGTCCACTCCCTTTGGTGTTTGGGTCCCTCTCTTTTATTAGAGTGACTTCCTTTTTGGACAACATAGGCCAAGAAGTGTGGATCCCCTGCTTGCATCCCCAATTCGGCTTTAACAGTTGGAGTGCCTCAGGGGTCAGCATGGAGCCCTACATTATTTAATGCCTATCTTACACCTCTGGCCATCTTTGCTGAGGCATTGGGGGCTGAAGTAATAGCATACGCCAATGAAACTCAGCTGTTTTTCACTTGTGAAAAAGGGTAGAATTTTATGGAGGAGTTATTAAATCTTGTCTCACTAAGGTGTTCAGTTGGCTGAGCTAGGGCCCAAAATACACATCTACCCACATTGCAAAAAAAGGATCAGTTTTCACTGGAAGAATGAAATGTGTCCAATTTTGTGATTTGATCTCGTTTCTGTCATGGACATTAGGCCTACACACATAAGTGGGGTACCATTTTTATCGGGAAACATGTTGGAGCACAGAATAATAGAACGTTTGTTATTACCAATTATATTTCTTTGCATTTGTGATTTCCAAATGTAATCCATCGTGTAAGAAAAATGCCCTCTGAATAACATGCTAGTATAGTGTAATGACCCGATTTTTGCCAATGATCAGGTCATACAGACATATCCACCCTTGGGACCCACAAATACCACACTCTACAATACTTACCCAAGGTAGGAATACCACTCATACCTTATCTCCTGCTGAGAGGATTTCTACAACAACAATCCTCCTAGCGACAGGCGGTGTGCATGAGGCAATTAGCCGATCCTCTCTGCTACAGAATACTCACCTAGGAAGAACCACATACAACAGACACAATACCACTCACCACAAGAGAAAGGAACCAGTCAGTATATTCTGGGGGTGAAATACTTAGAATTTGCACATCACTTGCCAGGAGTAGAACAACTTCCTATAACACAATTACCTGCTAGAAGGGAATTCACCCATCCTTCTACAACATAAGCATTTGGCCAAGTAGAGTCCACACCTCCTGCTACAAGGAAAAGGGCGATTTGGTATATTTGGGATATATTTATTAGTACATTATAATAACACCACACAGTAAGCCAAATGCATCTATCATAGCAGACTCTAACATATCAATAGTATGATTGAAAAACAATCAAGGCAAACATATATGTAAATAAATGTAAGAATCAGAAAATAAGAAGGAAAGGAAAGAATCAGTGAAGAATCAAGAGACAGTTCGTAGCAGAGACACCTCACCGACTGCATGCGGATCCCCTGCCCCACTTCACAGAGGGGAGTCCGTTTCTCTGCCGGACTAGGCGAACTGCCGAGTCACAAAGCCCCCGATCTCGTGGCAACACGTCTGTCCCACGCTGAACTTCCACCGAACAGAACCAAGACACCTCCTTTAGTATCAGGGGAAACGTAAGACGAAGCTCCTGTGAGCCTCGCCCCCTATTCCCATCAGAGTCCGTACCACTCCACACCAAGGCCACAGCTTCAGCTGGACAGGCATCTGTTATGGCTTTAGAGCAGAGCGAGCACATTCCTCTGACAAGATACAGTTCTTGCTAGTCAGTGAACAGCGAAAAGCAAGTGAAAAGGGAAACATGGCCTTCTCACCTAGTGAAGCTCAGAAAATGGCGACAGCTCAGAAAATGGAGTCACTCAAGCATAAGCCTCTATTCACACAAAAGAGAAAAATTAGTATGCACGATGACATGAGAGCATGTCAAAGGCAATAGGCAAGCACTACCATAAAGCAAGGTAAAGTCAGAAAACAGAATGACATTAGACCACGTCAAAGCCAATAGGTCAAAGTCATAACTCACTTAACCCAAATAACATTATACACTTAATCCCTCAGTATCCAACATAGAGCACATGTGTGCACCACCACCCACAACACTGTACCTCAACATCCCACACATTCTATTCTTGGCAAGACTATTCTACTGAAAGACAGCAAGATTATAGAACAAAAGAGAAGCAGGCATATGCAAGACCATCCTACATTAAGGCTAGGGTAACATAACACACTAAAGTCAGTACAAAATGGTGGTGGTTGAAGGTCATCATAGGGTGTCAGACCACAAAAGTTGCTCATTCACTACATATGGGTATCCACAAATTCAGCGATGTACAACTACCAACTGGTCCTAAACTGTGTACAGTTCAGAAATACATAGGTTTCCTTCATGCCCATTTGATATTTTACCACATGAATTGCTCTATACCCTATACACAATGAAATTCCAAATAATTCCACGCACAAAGAGCGATCATTTTCCACAAACAATGCAATGGGAACAAAGCTTTGCTCGGCTGATGGCAAACGATGAACTAATCACTGCATCCTTTGCACGTAAATTTAAAAAGCCTGAGATAGAGAGGAACACCCAGCTCATCCTCTCCCTCACCAAATACCCTGCCACCGTCAGACTCAACTTCCAGAAAGGAATGCAGGCGGTCGTGGTCTGGATGACCAACTACCTTAAGCTCAACGCCAAGAAGACTAGCTCTGCTCCATTGGTTAAACTTTTTATTTTTAAGTCACTTGTGAATTTCTGTCCCTACTTTTAAATTCCTTTTCTTCTACAGGAAACACTTGGTTTTGAAGTCAGAATCCATTTCCATTTCTGGCGCTACAATTGTGGCATAAAGTTTTAAGGTAGCCATTGATGCACCTATTGCAGCAGAGTCTGTGACTGTTCTACAGCAATCTCCTTTTGCAGAATTCTTATGATCTGCTTTCAGTATGTTTTCTATACATTTTGAATTTGTGATTACCTGTTTCAAACTTCATTTTTTTAATTAGTTAACTATCTGATATAGACTTCTAACTGAAGATTAATTACCTTAGAATATTTCCCAGGTGTCAGACTGAATCTGGCAACTTCTTAAGCAGTACCTCTGACCCAGTAGGATGTGGTGTTCTGCAATGTGTTTGCATAATCCGCACCAAAAGTGAAGTGTGTGGTACGTATTTAGGCACTACCCCAGCGTGAGGACATCAGTTTCTTTTCTTTCCACGCCAGCCCACACACATCCGGAGAGAGCTACCTCCATTCATTATTAACTGACCTTTTCAACGTTATTTTAAAGGCTTTTTAGAGACTTTGTCTCCTGGTGTGAAAGGTATGTTCCTAAAAATCCAGCAGATTTAAAACTATCTGGTGCCTGTCACAGGCAAATGTAGCTTGGAGCGACATTTGCCTATGACATTTGCCACGACCTGCGAGGACTGCCGCAACAAGCACCCAAAGGCATTGTGGGAGCGCTCTCTGAAGCTCCTCGCCACTTGATGTCGGGCCAGGTGCGGTTCCTGCATGAGGGCGTATGGGGCGGAGCACCACCAGTCTCAGAGGAAGGAGATTGAAAGACTGGTCTGAGGCTGCAGCACTTATACTATCTGGTAGCAGTGTAGCACGGCCGTGTACAAACACACACTGCGCATGCGAGGTAGACAACTTCACTATAGCCCAAATCACGCATGTGCAGTGTGTGTCTGTGAGGCAGTGGGGAGGGCAAGCAGGCTCTACCTAAAGCGTCAGTTTTTCCAGGGCTTTGGTCGAATACTCGGCTTGCCCGGATCTCTGACGTAGCTCAGAACATTCTTCTAAGATTCCGCCTCCTCCTCTGACTGGCTAACCCTTGCTACTGCCAGCCTATGAGAATAGGAGGCAGGATTTAAAATACTGCTTCCTGTGCTGTGTTCGTGTTTCCCTCCTTTCTTCAACCAGCGTCAGCCCGGCCGGATATAAACCTCTGAGAGAAATACTGTGATCAAGCTGAAAACAGTGAGTACAAGTGCGCCTTGCATCATTTGTCAAGCTGCCTTAGAGGCCTGGCGCACATCATCTGCCTTCCATGTCTACCAAATTTACAGTCTGCACTCTGCAAAACACCGCAGAGATGACCCTCTGTTGGAACAGGCTTGGACATAGTCTCCTGCTTACTTCACCACGCTAACTACATTATCCTTGCCGGCCTCGCTTCCATACTTTCTGCTCGATTTCCCACCAGCCTCCCCACTGACTCCCGTCTCCCTTCTTCCGTTTTCTTGCTTTGCTGGAATACTAGGATTATTCTGGGCACCAGCAACGCACGCAAACTCTCATTAGAGCACTTCTCGTGCATGGATGGGTCTTTACGAAGATCTGGCACACAGGTCTGTATCCATGTGTTCACTGTGGGCACATGAAGGCAGCACTCCGGATATACCTCCAACACACCCCAAAAGTACCATTATTGGTTAGTACGAAACATTAGAGTGGGCACTGCCACCAATTGTTTGACAGAGCCTAACAAATGTTCATCTTTCAGATGCTAATTGCTTCTTTAAGTGTTAAACTGTTACTAAGGAGGTGAAAGTTGCTCTGAGAGCACGAATGTGTGTCAGAATGAGAAAAGAGCCAAGCAGCACAGCTACAGAATGTGCTACAGTATGCCACATCATTCGCTTTTTCTTGCCGTATAATAAACAAACCGCCCCGCCACTTTTAAAGTTCACCGGCTGCCACTGTGTCGGATGACCCCACAACAATCCAGACCTCAGTCGCATAATGTCCCCGAACCACACATGGAGGTGCTCTCCATATTTGTCATCTCAGATGAAGTCGTCGGATGGATCCAACAAAAAGAACAAGCATTAAAAATGCAATAGGTCTCATCTTTAATTAAGTTAAAGCCATTTGCTTTGCTAATGGTATTGTATAGCAAAGCAAATGGCTTTAACTTAATAAAAGGCGAGACCTATTGCATTTTCAATGCTTTTTTAAATGAAGTTTTATATACCGCCAACTTGACCCGAATCGGGTAACAGAGCGCTTTACATAGCCACACCAGTTGCATTACATGAGGACACATTGATTTTTGTTAGGCACAGGGAGATTAAGTGATTTGCTCAGAATCACAGGATATTCAGCGTCATTGCCGAGACTCAAACCCAGTTCGACAGATTTGAGATAGACATCCCTAGCCGTTAGGCCAACTCATCTTCCTATAGTTCAGATTTGCTTCTCGCTGCCCTGCTGCCTATTTTTCTCCATACCCTTAAGTGGTTCGATGTTCATTTATTTGCCGGCGCATCCACACCACTTTAGCTTTTCTCTTTTTTTTCCCATCCATGCCAGTAACACGCCACTTTTCGATAATGCAACTGGTGCTCATGTAAAGCGCTCTGATACCTTTAGGTCGAGTTTGCGCTATAAAAAACTACCCAAAAATATATGTGTACAGTTTTCCCTGCCCCCAGTTTAGTTTTAAATGCCTATTTGTGCTCTGCCCGCTCTTTTCGGTGGATCGTACAACTCTCCACCCCCAAAGTGGCTTTTGTCTTTTCACCTCGCCCTGCTCCTTCCACGCCTCCAGTCAGTTGCATCATCGGATTTTCAAAAAGTGCGCGCGGTAAATTGAGTTTTTTTTTTTTGCAGTACTGTGTTATATAACGCGAACTTGGGGTATAGTTGTATTACAGACGGACACGTTCATTCATTCTGAGGCACTGGGAGATTATGTGACTTACCCAGAATCACAAAATGTTTGAGTCTCCCACCACGACTCAAACCTGGTTTCCCTGCTTCAAAGTCGGCCGTCAAGCCAAGCCGCCGGGAGGAATGGAGAATTGGGGAGCTGGAAGAGGGAGCCTCAGACGTACACACTCCTGGGGAAGGGGGGCTCCTTACAAAAAAGCATGCTTCTTGTTTATCTTTAATATCTATCACTGGGACATCCACAGCATAAGGAATATTTGGAACTTACTTGCATTACTAGCATTTGCTGAAAATATCATAGTTTGTTCATTTTTTTATCCCTGCTCTATCTGTAGACACTTGCTACATACCATAGGACTGAGGCACCCTGGAATAATAAGTACATTCTGGCCCTCCATCCTGACTTTCCAGGGGTAATGCTCCTGAGCACAATAAAGTCCTCACAGGTAGAACGGTGGGGGGAGCACTCACTGAATTTGTCAAAGAAAGGCACTACGGAGATAGTTAAGACAAAAATGCAGAAAACACTTATCCGTGTCATAGATGACTGGACCTTTTTGGTTTTCTTTTGAGGAAATATGTATTCTGTTTTATTTTTATATAGATAAACAGCAAAAGGGTGCAAACTTGCACCCACTACAATACAAAAATAAGAGCAGAGGAGGTGCAGTATTATTATCAAAATTATAATTTACACAAGTGGCGGGTGCCATTGAGTGGCACGGGTGGGAGAAAAAAATTATTACTTACCTTGCTGCCGGACCGCCGTCATGTCCTCCTCTGTTCCTGTTTGCTTTAAGCCAATCATTGTGATTGGTCTGAGCGCCGTGGTTCAGAGCTCAGACAGGCAGTGGGAGCCTGTGCATGTTCCTCACCAGGCTGGGTATTAAAGCCTGGTGGGGAAAATGCAATGTGCGCATTACTTTTTGGCCAGCCCAAGACGGCAGCCAAACTGTCATGCGCACTTAAGTGCCCACCACTCCTCCCTTTGCTGGTTGTGACACAGCCAAACCCCGCCCTGCAAACCCGCCTGACAACGGAAAAATCAAATGATAATAACATAGTGTTATACACATTTTATTTTTCCTGTTTCCACTGCTCAAAATGCAGTGGGGCAGCGCTCCTCCACCTGAGATGGGGAGCTGCCACTGGATTTCACATGCAGGTACAATGACACATCCAGATACATAGTCCTAGTCAGACAGGGGCAGGCAACTATGAATCTTGAGGGAGAACCTGGACTATAGGCATCTACCCCCATTCATCATCAATTTCAGATCATAATATTTTATCAAGGGACCCCAGATCTTACAAAAAGTTCCTCTGACACCCTTTATTCTTGTATACGACCTTCCCAGCCGCCTTGTACAAAGCCCTTCCAGTCTTCCACTCTTGCAGGTACGGGACTTCGGTGGGCCCCCCAATGTTTGGCTATGTCTCTCTTTGCTACCACCAGTCCCAAGTTACAAATAAGGAACTTGGCACGCAGCACAGCCACGTCCTTGGGTATACCCAGTAGAACATATTTAGGCTCCACCTGACAGGCCGCCCCCATTATCTTTCATAATTCTGCCAGTATTGTTGCATAAGATTGCAACCTTAAATCGTGTATATGAAGGATTCTCTGTCTTCCCTACATCTCAAGCGGTCGGGGGAGTCTTCCCTCCCAAATTTTGTAATCCAGCCTGATCATAATAAATAGATGTAGGATCTTAAATTGTATGAGTCTTGGGCGTGATTTGATCGCTACCTCCCTTGGGTACATTAATGTTGCCTCCCAGTCTGTATCGTCTAGGTTTCCCAGCTCGCTTTCCAATTTGGGCCTCAATTTTGTCAGGGAGTACGAAATGTTATTGATCGTTTTGTATAAGACACCGCCTTTCCCTCTATCTCACCCAGGAGCAGCCTACCCTCCAGTGTTGCATATTCGGGCAGCTCTTGTGTCGAGGCCTTCTGCCTTCTGTGGTAAATTAATTCAATATTACCTCATCTCAGAATTTCTATACTTAATAATCATAATTTCAGTCAAAGCAAAGAGAGGAGTCCGTGGTGCTCGAGTACAAAAAAAAGGGTCCAGTAACTCGAGTTAAGGGGAGAGCTCCAGCACCAAGCGGGTACAGGAGTGGTCTGCAGCTTTATTCACACATCAGAATATTTATACAGTTTTCATCAATAGGCAAACGAAGAAAAGAGAAGTGACAAGAAAAAGGGAAGTGACAAGTAGTAATTTCCAACAGATGTGTCAAGGTAGGGGCGTGTCTTGTGTCTCGTGAGAGGGCATGCAATGTGTGGAAATGTGTTCTCTTTCAGCTGAAGGCCCTTCCTCATTCGGGGGTTTATCTCTGGCTTAGAGTCAAGAACAGGAACCATCTTGTGTAAAATAGGAACTATCTTGCTGGTTCTGGGAATTGGCTGAACCACAAGAGTCAAAAAGAGGAACTATCTTGCTGGTTCTGGGAATTGGCTGAACCACAAGAGTCAAAAAGAGGAACTATCTTGTGTAAAACAGAGACCATCTGCTCTCTGGCTTGCAGTCAAGAACAGGAACTATGTCTTAAAACAGGAACTATCTCCTGGTTCTGGGAATTGGCTGAAGCACAGGAAGGGGTGGTCAATGAACTAAGATGCCAGGTGCAGGGTGTCTTACAGTTAAGAACAGGAACTACTTTTTAAAACAGGAACTATCTGCTGCTGGTTCACAGAATTGGCAGAACCACAGAAATGTGTGGTCAATGAACGGGGGTGCCAGAGGCAGGGTGTCTTGCTTGTGGGTCTGAAGACAAAATGGATGTTACACACAAAATGGGTGCTTGTCTGAATGAAAAAAAAATGGCTGTCAGGCAGAAACAGGAAAATGATGGGGCACAATTGTCAATTATATTTCCACACTTCCACGCATGTCTAAGCTGCATGAATTTGTAATATTGTACATCACTAAAAGATAGAACATCACCCACTTCCAGAAGATCCCCAAG
This sequence comes from Lissotriton helveticus, assembly GCF_964261635.1. Classification (NCBI taxonomy): domain Eukaryota; kingdom Metazoa; phylum Chordata; class Amphibia; order Caudata; family Salamandridae; genus Lissotriton; species Lissotriton helveticus. The sequence goes on from NC_136067.1 coordinate 109,744,498, forward strand.
CTTAGACATCCCAAAGATGTCCCATGTCTCACAGCCTCTCAATTTCCCAATTACCTTAAGCCTTGTCCCCGTCCATAAAGGGGTCTTACAGGTATGTTTAGCCCCCCATCCCATACCCGCCTTGGAGCAAACCTCTAACGTCACCTGAGTCGCCTTCAGCAGATGTTTTGCCTCTTTCCTGCTGTAGAGATAATGTAAATATGGCCTAGATTGGAACTGTCTCCTTTTCAGCACATTTGTGGGATGGTCACCTGCCACATACCCCTAATTGTTTACTACAATCAAATGAGCCGTCAAATAATAAGCTTGGAGGTCCAGGAGGGCAGTAACTATTATACTAATTACATTGTATCATCTTCAGCGCCACCCTAGGGTGCCCATCATTCCACAACGGTTTACAGACCTCTCCCTCTATTTTAGTAAAGATCTCATCTGAGAACTGATAATAGGTGTTTAGAAGAACATATAAACATTTTGGCAGTGTAATCACTTTAAACATGGCTGCTCTGCCCAATAAAGTTAATGATCAGGCCTTCCAGTGGTCTGCATCTGCATGGAATTCCACCAGGACCCTCCGGAGGTTCTGGTCCAAGCAACGCTCTTTGTCTGGAGTTACATAGATCCCTAAGTATCAAAAGCCCTCCTTATCCATCCGTAACCTCCGCAGAATAGCCCACACATCTAGTTCCCCACCTGTTGGGTACAAGACCAATTTATCCCAATGTATTTTATACCCTGAATGGGCGTCATAAGTTTCAAATATCTGAAATACCACAGGGATCGTGTCTTCCAGCCCGGTGACATGCAAGAGGATATCATCCATGTATAGGAAGAGCTTTTCCTTCTCAACTGTTTCTTCTGTGGCCCCAAAGCCCTTAATGTCGGGATGGTTGTGATCCATGCAGACCAGTGGCTCCAGCGAGAGGGCAAATAGGAGGGGGGGGACAGCCCTGTCGAGGCCCCCTACCAATGGGAAACTCTGAGGAGAGGGTGCCATTCACCCTCATCGCAGCAGAACTATCCAAGTTAAGAATTTGGGGACAAATCCAAATCTATTTACAGTTTGCTTCAGAAATGGTCAGTGCACCACATCAAAGGCCTTCTTGGCATCCAGGGAAAGGATTATATGTGGATTTGGTCACAAATGTTACATCACCGCCAGTTATGGAGTCTACAGAGATTGAATTCTGTGGACCTACGTGACATGAAGCCCAACTGATCCATATGAATCAAGGGGGATATAAACTCCTATTAGCCTAGTAGCCAACACAGTTGCCAAAACCTTAGTCTGAACATTAATCAGTGAGATAGGAGCTACAACTCATCACTGGTTTCCCTTTCTTGGGGATCACTGCTAGCGTAGCCCAGCGCAGATCTGGCTCTAGTGTCCCTACCTCCCTAGCCTCCCTGTAAGGACCCAGGATTTTGGCATTCCTCTTAAAGAATTTGACCAGGAGGCCATTGGAGCCTGGAGTCGTCCCTGAGTTCAGCTTAGTTATAGACACCTATATTTCTGGCAGTGTGATTTCTTCCTCCAGGACCAAACAGCCTTACGTTGGGCGGACTAACATCTTCAATGCAAGTGCAACCAAGCAAGCCTCGATTTGTTGGGGCACGCCCTATAAAAATCCTCAAAATATCTCACAAATTCCTCTGCTATCAGTAATATAGGTGTCACCTTTATACCCCACTATAGTATCGACCCAAAAGGACTCTGCCTCTTGCCAGCCCAGCTTAGCCACACCAGGAGCTTGACAGCCTTGTTACCTATGTTGTAAAGGTGGTGTTTTGTGGCTAAAATCTGTTGCCTTGCATAATTTTTTGCCAATGCACGATATTCGTTATGCAGGGCCTTGATCTTGCAAAAGGCCTGAGGATCTAACTTTGCCCTGGGAAATCCCTCTGCATGCATCAACTGACGTTCAACTTCTTCTATCTCTCTCGTTTACCTCTTCTGTTGGTGTGTAATTATATTTTGCGCTCGATCCCTCAACACTGCCTTATAGGCGTCCCAGAGGGTTACCGCCGAGTCCACTGACTCTCTGTTCTCTTTTAAGAACAGTTCAGTGTTGTTAGAACTGGCTATTTCTGGTAGGCTAAGGCGGACGCCAAAGCCAGGCAGAAACCACCATTCTAGTCAGGGCAAGGGAGTCACAAGCCAAGATAACCCCTGCTTACCCCCTTGGTAGCTTGGCACGAGCAGTAAGGCTAAACTCGGAGGCAATGTGTAAAGCATTTGCGCAAGCACACAACAGCAACAACATCCTAGGCACACCACAAAAGGAACTCCACACAAGGTTATATAAAAATAACTTCTGTATTGTCAAAACAAATCAGATAGAGATCACACATGTACATTGTGCCAACTGGCACGGGCAATATTCACAAGGGCAAAGAGGGGGGGGGGAGGGCGGTCACCGGCAACGTGCCCCGACACCACCCCCTCCTAAACAACAAGTATGGGCCCACCGGGGCCTGAGGAAACACTTGGCCCAAACGTTGGAGCCAGCTGAGGCTCTGCGCGTTGCAACTAGAACCGTTGGGGCAGCCCACTGCCATCCGGGGCCGCCCTAGATGCCTCCATCACACACGCCGCAACACACGCCCGGAGCCCCCAGCCGGTCTTCACTTACCGGCCGTTCTCCTCCGGCGGGGCTCCTTCGGGCAGGCGACAGCACGTCTCTGGCGGGGCTCCCATTGACTCCAGGGAGCCTCGTTGTCCTCTCTCTCTCGGCGGCGGCGGTGCTTCACCCGGGCCCCCTCCTGGGACCCGGGGCTCCTCATCACATCACGGGGCTCCCCCAGCTCATGGGAGCCCAGCAACACTTCTTCTTCCCCTCCTCTCGGGCCGCCTCTCCTCATTGGCGGCCTCCAGCGGGGGTGTCGCGGCTTGGCCAATCCCGGTGCGGCCGCGACTTCCTTCGCAAACCGGAAGTCCCGCCCAGAGTCAGGCGCGATGCCGCCTGATTTCCTGTTTCGCGAGCAAGGGCCGCGGCGGTGAAACAAAGGGGCATAACGATGGGTGGGAACCCTCGGTTGCAAAATTAAAAGTAGAAACGGGGTGAGCACCCGTTAGACAAGTAAATAAATGGGGTGGCACCCATCAATAAAAATAATTAAATAAAGACACCGGGTGGGCACCTGCACTCGCACATAAAGCGCTCCCAAGCGCTAAAGGACAATCCACAGCACTCCTAGCGTAGAACAGCAAACAAAGCGCTTCCAGGCGCTTTAGGCTATAATAAGCCCTGGCAAAAGCAAGAAAGAGTTCCCAGGAGTCTGCAAGCAGGGGACCACAGGCAAAGGTCCCTAGGGAAAGTCCATCAGTCTCCAGTCCCTCAGGTGTCCAGGACCTCAGCAGTCCAGGACATAAGGTGGAGCACAGCAGCTCCTAGAAAAGGAGGCTCCATCAGGTATCCAGGGGCTGGGCAGGGCCCAAGCAGAAGCACGTCCCTGGCAGGATTCAAGTTAGAAACAAGAACATTTTTAGAGTGTCACAGCACCCTTTTTATACCCCAAATCCTTTGTCTAAAGGGTGCAGGCAGTGTGAGAACCAGCTAGAACTGGTTATAGGGAATTCCTTTCACTGACCAGGCTAGGGACATCAGACGCACCCCAGGGGGTGGAGCCAGCATTGTGTGGGGAAAACCCAGCCTCACTCAGGACCCTCAGACTAGACAGTCAATCCACAAGCAGGCCCAGGCTCACTCCTCTCCTCACATCAGCATGCTAAACACTCCATTCACCACCGGGGCAGACCCTCCCAGACTCTTGGAGCCAGGCTCACCAGCCAGCCTCAGCCAATCACACGCCAGACACAAATTACACAAATATGCCAACTTCTAAAAGTGGCACTTCTACACTAGACACACTCATGCCACATACATCATTACGCAGCATTTAATCTCACGAGTTTGCACATATCAAACTCGACCCTGCACTCCCCACACATCAGGAACTACCATGGGCATACATATTCCCCATTCATTCCTATGGGAGGGCAGGTCACACACCACACATACACAGAGAGCTCACGCACTTTACACTGTACCACAGTGAAAAAGTACGCAAAGGCCTAAAATCACCAACACTAGGTTCCAGAAACAGGCTAAGAAAAAGCAAAAAGTTTCGGGGTGAACCTGCCAAAAAGGGCCAGGTCCAACAAGTGTCTACTCTCAGTTCTGGAGAAACTGTCTCGTCTTGCAGCTCCCATGCATTAAGTGTTCACCTCGACCCAGGGCAATGTGGACACTGCCCCAATGTGACCCAGAGTGGAGAGTGATCAGACAAGGCAATAGCTAGATATTCAGCTCTCTCAACTTGTCATATCTCACCCGCCGGAGAGAAGGGATAGTCCAATCTGGAGAAAACTATTTGAGTGCCTGAGAAGTAGGAGTAACCCCTGTCACCGGGGCAGTGGTTATTCCAGAGGTCAGAGAGTCCGATATTATTTGCAAAGACGGCGAATGGCATCTGTTAGACCTGGCACCTTGGCGTGAGTCTCCCTTCCTCTTTTTGCTGGTGTGCCCCCGATGTTTTGCTGGTATTCGATGCTCAGGGCACTGCGCCACGGCCAATCCATGCCGCAGTGCAAGTGCTCCCAATCTAAAGTGTATGTACAATTGATTTCCATGATTGGCCTATTTGATTTACTATCAGTCCCCAGTAACGTGCACGAGGAGTGCCGGGGCTTGTAGATACAAATGCTGCTGGTGGGCTTGCAGTGCTGGTTGCGCCACCCACTGAAGCGGCTTCGAAAGATGTGTCTCGGGTCCGCCATTACTGACCCCGTGTGCAGTCTCGTATTGCACGCTGATTGCGCAAGTGCCCACACTTGCCAGTCCCCGAACCTTCCCTAACCTTCATATCAGTCACCCCTATGGTAGGCCTACGGGCAGGGTGCGTTGTAAGCGTAAGGTAGGACAGGCCTCGAGTGTGGCATGTCCTAGTAGTGAATTACCGCCCTTTTGGTTCTTCACTATTGAAGGGCTACCTGTTCTCTTAGGCCAGACGAGCTGTCGGAGCTATTACATGCTATAGTCCCGGCAGGCTCCGGGAACACGGTAGCAGGTCAAGTTTAGTATGCCTGAACTCAGAATAATAAAATACTTCCTTTAGTAAGGTTTATTTTAATATCCTGTGTTTGCAAATGCTACTTTTAGAAAGTTAGCCTTTGCTCGCCTAACTGTTCTACCGCCTCTGCCAGGATGTGTATCTGCTGTCTGGGTTTGTGTGAGTGACAGGGCTGGGATATTCCCGGGGATAGTCGGGTGCTCCAGGTGGTGAATAGAGTACTTACACCAGGATGGGTGGGCGGAGTAGTCCTTGACTCTGAATAGGGTTGTGCTCCTCCACCACAATGCTGGCTCCACCGCCCCGCAGAGCGTCTGATGTCCCTGCCCTGAACCCTGAAAGAAGACGGCAGCGTCCTGTCAACAAAGTGCTCCAGAACTGGGTTGAACCAGGCTCAGGCCCCCTGGCCTGCAAAGACAAAAGAATCACAGTATAAATGTAGGAGCTCCGCTCCTTACAAATCAGATCCAGTTTTGACCACGACGAACCTCTGCCTGACTAGAAGGAACCAAGAGAAGCTGAAGGACGGAAACCACTCTGTATCCTGTTAGACTGGCCTGCAGTGGTGCCTTGCTGGGAACGGAGAGGAAAGGACCAGAAAGGACTTTGAAGACTTGTGCCTGAAATGATCTCCAAGGGCTTGATCGAGAGCTTGCCCCCTGAACGGAACCCCAGGACCATTGGGTTCTATCTGCTTGTGCCCGTCTGCTGTTGGGCCTTAGTTCTTATTCCCTCGCCAGAGTTGTGACTCGGGTGCCTTCGCCCCCTCCCAGGTCGTGACAGCTCGGAGCCTGGTCGCCCCGCCGTAGAGAGCCCCGCTCATCCCTGAGTCGCTCTCCGCTTCAGTGCCGGGCCGCCCGCTCTCCTGTCACCTCGCCGCTAACGGAGCGCGATTGTGTACCTCTCATCTCTCCAGCCGGAATCTGCACGGAGAACATTTCCATAGCCTTGGATGGTCCGTACGTTGCCACGTACCCTACTGTCTCGCTTTGTCCTCCTGCATACCAAGGCTCGTGCCGCACCTCAAGAAAGGCCTCCCCGTACAGTGGTACTGGAAGCCTGGTGCTGCACCCGTCTGCCCGAGAACGCGATGCCCCTCACAGATCCACGAGTACGACCCGGCGTGCTAAGAAGTAGTACACCCCGCAGGCCTGAACGGCGCCTCGCCCCGTGAGCTGCATCGATCCCGGATCACCGCAACCCTCCACAGTCTAGCTCCCCCGCCTCGCTCCTCGAGGGGGACCGAGCCGGAGAGATCCTCTGGAGAACCGTCGGCCTCGTTCGGGGTCAGCCCTCACCAGCCACGCCTGAAACGCCTCGGACTTCCACAAGCAAGGTACACTTGAACTCTATCCCGAGTTCATATCGGATCCAGGGTCCGCAACGTTCTTATTTCCCTGTCATCGTACCTTGCCGAACAACGAACATTGAAAGACTAAGTTTGCCTATTGTAATCTGGTGGCCCCCATTCGCTAAAACGTTATTGTTGGTCTTGTGATAATCCTGAGTATATCTTTTCTATAAAGTATACGTATTTTTGATACAACCATTTGACTGGTGTCCATTTGTGGTGGGTCAGTGGGTTTACTGTGTGTGATCATAAATGCTTAACTTACTATCGCCCTGAAGATTAGCCTTGTCTGCTCGCGCCACGTTGCCTAGAGGGTGAGCAGGGGTTATTCGAAGGAGTAGTTCCCTTGCCCTGACGATTGGGTCTCAGGGTCCATGCTTGTCACAAGTACCTACCTGTGCCAACCAGAGACCTTCGGGTTCCAACAGCATCTCTCTTGACCCACCCGTAGCGATTCCCGATCAATCAAGTTTTGGGGCCCATGTCATCGTTAAAATCCCCTCCCACTATATGTAAGGATGAATCAGTTTCCAGTAGGATATCCATCCCTTTACCTAGGGTGGGATGCTGCAGTCTGTGGGACATATATACACTGATGAGCCTGACTCAGTCCTCTCCAAACCCTATGCACTGTGGTATATATCCCATTAGGGTCTATACAGGCCTTCAGAACCTGGAAAGTGGGCTTCTTCAAAACCAGGATTGCAACTCCCCAGGAGCCAGAGGTAAAGTCTGCATGAGCCAATGTAGCATAAGCTCCTTGACTAAGGAATTGACACTGGAACCCCATTAGTTGAGTCTCTTGAAAAAAAAGACCATGTCCGGCTTTAGGCATTTGTAGGAAACTGCCCCTTCATATAGTGTACTAAAATGGAGTAAACTGTGCAGCGAGTCCAGTAGGTTCCCAATTGGTTTACAAAGGCTAAAGTAGATAATACTAACGCGGTCTTTTTTGGAAGTATGGGCGAGCAGTTTAGGCTTATCAAAGGGTAGCGCTAAGCATTTATTGTACTCACAAAGGCAATAAATGAGACACACACTCAAAGAATAAATATGAGACCAATTTAGAAAAAGAACACTTCTTTTTATATATATTTTGCAATCAAGAGCTTCGTTCAAAGGTAAGTACTTTTCTTAATAACAACCCTGGGCCGGGTGCGCAAAGATGCACCTCGCGGTCAGGGACAAACAGCTGGCTGGGGCAAAATCAAGTTAGCTGGGCCACTCTTGAAGAGGGTCTCAGTGATGCGGATGTCCCTCGACAGCTGCTTGTTCCTGGTACAGTGAAAATCCAGACTAGACTCTCGCTGTTGGCACTGCATGGCTCCAGTTGGTCCTGGTGTCTTCACACTGGGGAGACAGATCTGATCTTCCAGAGAATGAGTACCTTCTTCTGGTTTTCTGCGGCATCGGTCAGGCAGGGAAGCAGCAAGGTGGTAGACCAGACTCTACTTGTGCGTGCCTGCGGACTGCAGGGCAGTAGTTCCTCTACTCCAAGATAGACTTTAGTTGATTTCCGAAGTGCTAGAAGGCTGCCCAAGGCTTTGGTACTTCTCCAGCTTTCTGGACAAGTCACTCTGTCATGATTGTCGAAAGAGGGCTGAGTGCGGTAGGGTTTTCTGGCAAAGTCCAAAGTTCTGCTGAAGTTCTCGCCAGGCAGTGACTCTTCTTCATCCTTCTTCTCTTGATCCATCGAATCTGAGTTCTTGGGTGCCACCTAAATACTCAATTTAGGGGTGTTACAGGGTGTGACAGGTAGTAGCCAATGGGCTACCTACCTTTAGGGTGTCTACTTCTTCAATGTGACCACTTCTTGTGGGAAGTGGACATAATCCTGACCCTACAAAACAACATGGAGGAAAGTGAAAAGTGGGTCCACATCAGCTGGCCTGCCCTAGGGGTGGTGCTGGCTAAATGTGGGCACACCTCCTAATCTTACTAAGTTTTCCTCCTGTCTTGCTGCCAAATAGTGGGGCATGACAGGGGGGTTGGGCATCTCTGCTATCTGGAGAGCACTAGGGTTGCATAACAAAGGTGGTAGGGCCTTTGAAGCTTTGAATGTCCATCCTGCTTGGAGGAGGTGTGAACACCTTCGCCCAGTACAGGCTTTCTTCCTGACCACCGAGAGCGAAGTCTTTCACCTCAGGAGGTCAGAAACCTGGCTGGTTATTCGAGACCAGTCAGTCAATACACTAGTAATCAGTAGATTTTCAGGGGGCACCTCGAAAGTTCCCTCTGAGTGCATTTATTAACCCCTTCCACACTCATGACGAGCTGGGCTCGTCATGCAGTAGCCTCCCAGCACGCTCATGACGAGCCCAGCTCGTCATGAATAATGGGTTTTTGCATATTCCAGCACAGGGCTGGAACTCATCGAGCATCGATGTGGTTAATAAATCTAGCACTGGCATCAGTGTGGGTTTATTAAGACAAGGTGTTTGGTACCAAACATCTTGGGGTACAGTGAAGCCATCATGTAGCTGCCGAACTCATAATGATGAGTTTCCAACCCATGTACTCCTTATGGCTTCCTTGTACATTGGTAATATCTATGTGTGACCGTAGATATCACTGGGACATATCCACTGCCGCAGAGATGTCCACACATGGATATAGTGCACCCTGCCTTAGGGCTGTAAGGTCTGCCGTAGGGGTGAATTACCTATGCCACATGTAGTGCTGGCAGACTTGGCACACAGGGATGTGTGTCATGTTGACTCTTCTGATTTCTCTTCACCAAGACAGCAGGCTGCAATAGAAGTGTGCATGAACATGGTGAGGGGTCCCTTAGGGTGGCACAATTCGTCCTGCACCCCATAGGGACCTCTTTAGTTCCAAGGCACCTGATGTACCATTTACTAGGGATTTACAGGGTTCCTAAAGGGGTGCCAATTGGGGAACAATCATACAGTTTAGGGACAGAACACAGAAAAAGTGGGGGGTAACCATGTCAAAATGGTCTCTATCCAACAGCGAGCTTCAATGGAGAAGCCGCTATTGAAGGGCAAATGGTAACCACACTTGAGAGGGTCTGCTCTTTTGTCACACAGGAACACAGGGGGGAAACACTGGCCAAACCAAATTTTCTCTGGGCCTGTTGCCCCTATGTAGCCACACCTCTAAGACGGGCTAATGAGCGCCACACACCAAGAGAAGGGTTTTGCAGTCTTGGGAGTAGGTAGAATAGAGCACCCTTCGATAGCTAGATGCCACACTTCACAGGTGTAGTGTAGTTCCTATATTCCCAATAGGCTCTGCGCATTGGAATAACATATACTATAGAATTGACGTAGGACTTAGGTCGACTAGGTCTCTATCGAATATATTAGACCTAATTGCGAGTGCCAGCTAGCTCAGAGGTCACTAGAAACTTTCTCGAATAAACAAGAAGGGATTAGTTTCTGACAACCGCATAAACATGACAACTTTGTTTCCCAAGTATAAAACGTATCTCTAGAGTCATGGAAACAATAGATAAGTATTTCACTCAATCGTGCATGCTTCGTTTTGTCATGTATTCCTATCGGTTCTGAATCGATCCCCCTATTCCTGACCCTATTCTAGTTAAACAAACCAACAAGTTAACTAGCAGTCAGCCCATGAGGCAGAAAACCCCCATGATGCAGATACCGTTATCTGACGCAGTCACACTACGGCACAGGAACGTGTTATCTGATTAGGTCATAACGCTTGCGATCTAATTAGACAAGCGATATTCCTCCAGCCCCTGATAAGGCATACGGAGTTCTCATAACAAATCAAACCTATGACAACCTGGGCAAAACCCTGCGGCCATTGTTTTGATTTCACCGAGAACTTTAGTAAAAGAATGTGCTAACGAGCAAGTCGTATGACATCTTTATTGACGTATCTATGTCCATCCTTACGTCAATCTCGGCACCTTAAAGGTATAAATATTACCGATCTTGCCATATGCAAACACACGCGTGGTGACGAGACGGAGCAGCCATACTTGCCGAAGCCGAGAGCAGAGCAGACCCCGCTGGCAGCAGCCCCGCCTTTCTGACGCGCTGAGAGACGCGCTGCTTTCTCCTGCCGAGAATCCAGCACCGGCGTTTCTGGGCAGCCCTCGCAGGCCGCCTGGAATATCGAGACCAGAGAGAGAGATACCATTCCTCATTCATCCTAACTTCCAGGTACAGAACTGAATAACCCCTCACAGAGAATTCTTTAGTTATTCACTTGGCAAAAACAAACTTAACTTAAACTGTAACTTTCTATTCCCGCCCACGCATTAGACTTAGGTCAGGTACACGGGGTAGGCGTATTTAGAAACACCAGTTGAGTACGTTTAGTCAAATGTATATGTGTATGTAAATATATTTTATTCATTTTAAAACATCATATGGCTTAGAAACCATATCAATGTTTTTACAGTATTACTTTATACTATTGCTTTTAATGTATGCACTTTACTTAACTAGAAGTATCGCAATAATATCGATCCATTTCTCTTGTACGAGAAAAGAGACTGATCAATAAATAACACCTTTTTATTGAACACGCCCGTCTCTTCCTTTTCTCTACATTCTGATGAGACTAAGAATGCACGTACTGACTGAGTAAAATAATTTGCCTTTTGTTCACACGACTCTCGAGATTGACTCTTGATTAGGGGAGAGCAAAGTTGTCATGTTCTATGGTTGTCAGAAACTAAATCCCTTCTTGTCTAATCAGGGAAGTTAATTCCTCCTTGAACATTCGAGAAAGTTTCTAGCGAACTCTGAGCTACGCTGGCAAACCCAAAACTTAAGTCTAGTATCGACAGTAGTAGACCTAGTTAACGTCTGGCCTAGGCCTTTACTGCTGTAGGTATTATTCCAATGCGCAGAGCCTATTGGGAAGATAGGAACTACACTACATGGTGCCCAACGCGTTTGGAAAGGGCGATAAAACTAACGTAAGACATTTAGAGTAACTCAGTTGTGCTTTCTCACTCAGACCCCTTTTCCCACATACTCCAAAGACGTCTGGAGTGGGTGAAAGGTAATATCCGCCAGACCTCGCAGGAGGGAACTCCTATGTATGGTTCTTGGTTTTGTCAACGTTGAAGGATAAACAGTTCCAAAATATTGTGCATCTAATCTTTGTTCCATAAGAAACCTGATCTGCAAACAAACAAAATAACCTTTTTGACAGTAAAATGTCTGACAATGAGGATGAAAGAGAGGCAGTTAGATTAGCAACTGAACTCGCAGATGCTGATGCTACCATGCAAGCAGCAGACCCGGATATAATACTAATCCCGGTCACCAAAAGGAAATCTATAACCTTAAAACTTATAGAAAATGGACTGACACCTAGAGGTGGCACAGTCATATTCGTAATTGAGGCACACGAATATCGGCAGACAGAGGTATACTATACATGGATACATTTTCCAGCAGCAAATGCTGTAACAAAGTACTTCCACTATTACAAAATAGAGGTACCACCTGACATTTACACTCCATTCGAGGAGGTGGAAGTACCACTCAAATTCCAAGAGCATTTGCTCTTATTTGATGGCGCCCTAAAACATAACAATCACATCACCAGGCTCGGTCCTTTAGGTAGACCAGGAGCAACGTGGCCGGTCTTAGCCGGATACACACCACACCCAGACATCGAAGGGATGTCTACTGGAGAGCTGTTAATACAGCTAAAACAATTACTAAAAATTCACAGACAATTAGTCCAGTATGTAATGCGGACTTCAACAATTCAGCCAACGATTAAACTTCCACAGCTGACCCCTCACCAGGGGAACACAAATAAAATTACACCACAGAACATCCAATCCTGCCTAGGTAAAGTACCGGCTAAACGGGAACAAATACCATTCTGGTTGGCACAGAAAATTACCCAAATAGAGGCGGTGTTTCCTGACACCACCCCGTTAGAAAAACATAGGATTCTGACTATCTGTGTTCCAATGGGAATCGCACCACACATAGAGGACTGTGACACTTGGGGTACAGTCTTCGCTTCTATCTACACAAAAACGCACGGTGTTCCATCCATTTCGGTGATACCAGATGTGCTAAAACAAATTCAAGACGAATACGGTCCAGAACCTGCTTTAACTCTTGGTATGAAATTACTAAAAGACTTCAAGCAGGTCTCGGCTATATTATTAGCCAACATAAAAGGTGAAGCAGCAAACGTGGCGATCCGCCAGAGGTTAAAAGAGACAGATATAGCAGACCAACCAGCTGAAATTGCCAGACTCATAGAAAAATCCTATGAGGAACTAGGTAGAGATAGTTTAGGTGGAATACCAGTAAAACCGCAACTGACTGAAAGTCCAGAAAAAATATTTTTTAATAATAATTCACCAAAAAAGAACTGGGATGGAAACAAACAATCCAATCCTAAAGAAAAGAAATTCCAGTCCAGAGGAAGGTCTCCTAGGCGAAGAGAAAAATCTCCAAACCGAAGACAGAGGTCACCGCAGAGTGACCCCTCTGGGAATAGATATAACCTTAGAAATAGGGATAATATTAAAAAACCTGATAGATATCAAGACATTGATACACGTCCCTCTCAATCTTTTCAGAATTCCTCGCAGAAATCGGAAAGAAGAGGACGATCAGAACAAAGAGAAGAGCACGCCAAGTCCAAAGACAAGGAACCTGCTCAACTAAAAAAGAAATTACAATTTCCAAAAAAGAAGGTAGCCAGTATCAAGGTAGTTAACAATGCCGAGAATACTGAGGACACAACTGAAAAACGGAGAGTGGGCTCAGACAATGCTAGACAGCGCAGCAGAAGTGAGCATAGCTCGCAAAGTCCTTATGAATCATCTGGAGACAGTGGACACGAATGAATATCTTCAAGTGGAAACTGCAGACACCAGGGTTAGCAAACCTCACAAGATATACGAGACAACATTACGTATGGAGGGAGATAAGACTAGGAAAATAAGGGGACTATTTTGGGATAATCTCTCCAAGGGCTATGATATCCTTCTAGCTGAAAAAGACTGGCCACCAGAGTTTGTCAGGGAGTGCCCTCATGGTGAAGAAGTAATTATGCCTGCCTTCTCAAATCAAATTCCAATTCATAAAAAATACACACTTGCTAGAAAGTGGGCAGTGGCTCTAGCACCTGCTTTATATAAAAATCATGTAGGATGGGATGAGGATTCTCCTCCTCACAAAATCCAGCTAAAATCACAACCTACTGCACAAAGGCAGTACCCAATTAAGCAAGAAGCTAAAAAACAGGTAAATGAAATACTAGATCAGCTAGAATACCAGGGGGTGATTGAAACTTGCACCTCACAAATGAACAATCCTTTGTTTCCGGTCTCCAAACCAGACAATTCATATCGTCTAGTTTTGGATTACCGACACCTTAACACATGTTGCAAAACTTTTGCAGTGCAAAACTCACACAGTGCTGCACTAATGAATAACATAGTGCGCAAAAAATACAAAACAACCTTGGACATCTCCAATGGATTCTTTTGTCAAAACATAGCACCAGAGAGCAGATATTTAACTGCATTCTCAGTAAATGGCACTCAAAAACAATTCTGTCGGTTAGCCCAGGGGTACAAGAACAGCCCGGGGGTATTCTCAGCGAGAGTAACAGAATTACTACAACTATATGATGATGAAGCATTATCTTATGTCGATGACATTTACTTAACAGATGATGACTTGGAGACTCACTTGAAAAGAGTGAACACCATAATACTTGGGTTCGCAGCAGAGGGTTACAAATTCAACTTTAAAAAATCCAGAATTGCCCATCTGACAGTCCTGTTCTTAGGATATGAGTTATCAAGTGAAGGCAAAAGCCTGGCTGACAATTTCCTAGAGAAATGTGCCGTACTCCAAGCACCTAGAACACTAAAAAACCTACAGTCAATTCTAGGCTTCCTAAATTTCGGAAGAACATACATTGCAAATTACGCAGAAAGGGTCAAACCCCTTTATGACTTAATTAAACCAGATTTTAAAAGATCCAATTGGACTCAAATACACACAGAAATTTTGAGATCCTTACAAACAGACATGCTAATTAAAACAAAATTAGAAACACGTGATAATACACGTAATCTTGTGATTCGAGTCATCCCAGGGAGATGCGGATTCACATACCTGACCTCTAATGAGGGGGAAAAGGTACCAATTGCATTCAAATCACACTTGTACACAGAAGCTGAACAGAAATTCAGCAACAAAGAAAAAATTGTTCATGCAGTTCAAACCCCAATAGCTAGAGAAAAAGATCAAGCTGACGGTAGACATATCACAGTCAGAACAGCAGAATCAGCCTTTGAGGCATTAACAACACCATGTAATTTACCGACAACAACATTAAATCCGGAATGGATACAATGGGTGAATTCAATCACAACGGACAAAGTATACTACTACTTTGATCCAGAGCTAGAAGAATTAAAAAAATCTAGAATATGAAGAAACATACCCTCTGCCAATCGACATTCTGCCTCTACGACATTACGCCTGTGTAATCTACACAGACGGACATGCTCAACCCTCCGTTTGGGGAGAACAGGCATACAACCCCACATGTGAGATTACAAAAGAAGTGTGGCACGGAGGTAAACTAAGACCTCTATTAACAAAATCACACTAAGTAGAAACTAATTCAGAACTACAAACTGAAATAATAGCATTGAAAATGGCGCTAGATAATGCGGATCGCGAATTCCCGACACTTATAGTGTCAGATTCATATTACTGCGTCAAATCATATAACAGCGATTTGCAGACATGGATTCAAAACGGTTACAAAGATGACACAGATGCACCAATAAAGCAGAAACTACTCTGGGAACAAATAGCTATTTTACAAAAAGAACTACCAAAGACTCACGTGACTCACTCACTGAGTCATCAGCGTGATGGCGTTCACGTTGTAGGGAATTCATTGGCTGAAACAGCCACAGCGGCAGCCACTAAATCGGCTCCCGTAGTTCGAAAAAAGCGTACATTAAAATACATTGACGGTGAAACAGTGCTGGCGGTGAAAACGTCATCAAAAGGCGACTGCTCAGCGTTACAGATCAACTATCCACTCAATTATACATACATAATCGATGCAAACTCCGTCCCTTTTGCTCGAATCCCTGGAGTGGGGGATAGAGTGATTCCAAACATGGACAGGAGAAACTTGTTAATCGCAGACGCACATATGGGCGAGGGTCTCAGACACCTCAAACTAAAAGATTCTCTGGAAGAATTACAATCACGGTACTGGTGGCCAGGCATGAGCCTACATCATACCATGTTTGTAAAAAACTGCCCAAACTGCAACAGAAATCGCAGTGGGGAGAGAAAAAATATAATACGGTGGAATCTGACTGCAGATAATATCACCAGTAAAAAGCAGGGCTTGCGATTAACATATACAGGCTAGTTCCACTTATAATGTAGATCACCAGCACTCGGCTGACGTCCGGACTGTTATACAAAGATTTGCGAGTCTAAATGGCATATACGCTAAGAGCATGCTACGTTCGACCACTGTTTTCACTCAAGCCCACCAGCCTGGGGGGAAACATGGCCGAATGAGCACAGTCCAGCGGGAATCTTCTCACTTCCTTCCTGAGGGTACGGGATGGTGTAAAGAAAAAACCAAGGCAGAAAGCAATCTATAATGGAAAAGATATTAGGTTCGGGAGCTGGGTGGGTCAAACATCTAATAAGTGTCCAACGTAGTCTCAATAACTTGCCAAGAAATTCTCTGAAGGGATTCAGTGCGTACGAATTATTATTTGGAACTAGGATGATTATCTCTGACATTGATAGTCAGACTTCAGTGGTGAAACAAAAAAGCTTTGATATCAAAGACCGTTTGGCTATTTTGCAGGACTTAAACAAAACAAGAAAAGACCTGAGCAACATAAAGTTGAAACAACAGCCAACAACCACTGAAGAACCACCACCTGTCCCAGCAAGACCTGTCTGGATTCCAAAAGTCGGGGATCTAGTCAGGGAAAAGATCGCGGTAAAGAAGGAATTTGGGCCTTCTTACAGAAAAGCAGTTCCTGTCTTGTCTGTCAACGGGACAAGATCAGTTGTACTACCGCCACTTGCTGGTAAAAAGGAGAACCGAGTTGTATCCATCGACCTGGTAAAACCACAACATGTGGCCGATAACAAACAGTAGGCCAAGTGGACTCCCAATAAGTAGCAGAACACCAAGGTTTGCTACCAGTACAGAGGTCCTAACGAAGAGGCTCATCACATTCGAAACGCCTACAGAAGAACAACAAGGACTATGCAACAATGCAATAGAACTCAGACCTCTGAAAACCCAAATAAAAACATTTAGCAGAGACACACCAATCTATAATGAAGTACCAAGTGAAAATGCAAGAAACAGAAATCCTGAAGCAATTGGAACTATTGACAGAACTGCATCCGGCTACTTCATAAACTTCGATGATTCCTCTGAAGACTTCAGTGAATCAAAGACACAGCCATCATCAAAATCCTTTAAAGACAAAACTAAGGAACTTTTGAAAGAACTGAAAGAAACATATCTGATTTCCCCATGGATTGAATTTTGGGTGGGTTTTGGTGCATTTATCCTCATACTTTGGCTCATCATGGTACTTACTTTGGGACGCTTCATTGAGGGAAAATATGCTAAAATGGACACAGCAAGCCAGAACATCAACTTGGTCCTCAAACCACACACATCTTCACACGTCGAGAAAAGAGAACTTTCTTCAGCCAACTTCACAGCCAATCCGATACCTGGTGGGGTAGCTTGGGACAACACCGACTATGAAATTTATGGTCCGGTCGAGATCCTGAAATATCCACACCAAATTAAGATCTCATTGAGTGACTTTGCAAAACCAAACTCATTTGCTGATGATTGGGACTTCGAAAGTATTAATAATATGATGTCTGACATAGTAATGTCTGCTAAATTTACCAAACATGATTATTTGCAGGGTTCTACAAATTATGACAGTATGTATTGCTATAACCACTATGGTAATCACTTTTTACATAGATCTGCACAACCTAGAAATGTGTTAAATTATAATCAATGGGAACATTGTGCAACACCTCCAAAAGGGAGCTCAAGAACCGTTTACGACAAATATTCATATTTTTCAGGTTTTAACACAAGTAATGCTGAAACATTTTATTTTAAATTGTCAAACAAGACAGGAACCAAAACCATGATAACCAACACAAAATTGTTATATTCAGACTAATTTTTTGCACACATGAATACCTTTGGATTTGATTATTGGGACAAAAATGTTGAATTGAAAAGTGTTTGGGGTACAAAAGATTGGCAAGTACAGGGTATAGAAGCTTTGTTTAGAGCCTGCATGATCCCAGAACAAATGATATTTTTAAATGACACTGTTCAACAAACCACCTGTCTTGGCCTAGCCAAAATCAAAGATTTAAATAACCCGTCTATTCCAAAGCCAACAATGTTTAGCAACACTTCTAAAGATGAAGAGATAGACGTAAACCATTTATTAAACCAAAACAGAACACATCCTGATTGGAAACAGTGGTTGATCTGGCCCACAGATACTAATAACTGTCAAGACAGATTCCTGAACAAAACACAGGGTTTCAAAATGACCAGGCCAGACCCTAGATATCCTCAAAGACATCACCCAGGGATAATAACCACCTACAGTGTGGGCAAATTATACCTTCAATGGCTACAAACTTCCACACTGGCTGAAATTAAGCAACACCTAACTTTACTTACTGATGGTGCTGACTTGCGTGATTTCACTTTGGGACCACGCAAACAGCGTCAAAAGCGTTTCATAGCAGCCTCTGTATATGCAGCATACAATGAGGCCTGGAAGGTTAATCAAATTGAAACAGCAGAGAGAATACGGGAAATTGACCGTATTAATTTGGAAAAATCACTTTCTGTAGTGGACAATGGGTTAATGACTCTGTCCTCCAGAATTTTTTCATTGGACAGCATTGTGTCTTCAGCAATCGATATATTATCGCAAGATTTACTGTTATTACAACATGGTCAGTCACAATTGCGTTCTATTGTACAGCTTGGCTGGACGTTACAAAATCTGCGTTCAGGCTATGTGCCTTGGCGTTTAATCAACACAACGTCACTATTCCAAATCTTTAACCTTACTGATAGACAAATCGGTATGGCACAAAAGGGTGCTGATTATACAATCTTGAGCATTGAAAAACTAGAAAGATTACCAATGACAATGTCAGAACGACCTGTCAGTGAATGGATAATACACGGAATCATAAATATTCCAATCTCAACCTTCAGGTTTCAATACTGCCAAAAATATATACAGGCTGGCATGTACGAGAAATTGGGAAAGGGGTACCTTAAAACAACATGGAACCTGCCCTATTCACATGCATGTGTCAGTAATAAAGGCCAGAAAGTGTTTCTTAGTGGCAACAATTGTGCGATGTCACTAAGCGGCACGCTTCTGTGTAACGGAATTAGTTTGCATGGAGCCTGTGAAGGGAATTCATACAACCTTTCATGTCACCAGCAAGGCGCACCTGCAACTGAAATAGAACCATTCTTTCAAAGACTCTATAATGGGAGTTACATTCTTATTGTAGACCGCAGATGTTGTAGTCTTATGCCCGGGACTCCTTATCTAGTTACTACGACTGCGAAGGTCAAGTGCTGTGGACGCTCATTGTTCCCCAGCTCCTTCCCAGACAGGGAGGCAAGGGCATGGCCCGATTTGAAAATTACTTCTATTCGAATAGATACTTTAAGCAGAATGAAAACAGTCCTTCTTCAGACGCCTACCAGGCTCTCGTCATCAAAAGAAACGTATGATCTACAAGTCGCAAGGACGACTGCAGAGATACATACATTATTATCAACTAATTCCCCCGTACATTTCGCGGAAATCCTGAGTGAAATCTTAAATATTTCTGATACCAATGGGGTCTCAAATGTATTTAAGACAGTATTTTCGATGGCATTAACACCATTGAAAGCCATACTGGGTATTTTTCCAGATTTCGTCCATTCGATTTTTGGCGGACTTCCCCTGATCCTGGGACTAATTGCAGGAATCCTATTCTTAGTCCTTATTTTTCGTTATGGCAACCCATGTCACAGACAAAATTCTTGCGACAAGGGAAGAAACAATCCTAGCCATTGGATACCGGGACCGGATATCAAAAATCCTGGGACTCTCCCGGCTTAGAGACCTAAACATGACTTGGTTTCTATCATTTCGACCAATGTGGCAAAGATGTGTTTTACCTGTACTGAGGTGTCTGCTATGCGGAGAAGAATGCGTGTTAGACACCTGTCTGACGCTACAATCGGATGCGCCGATGGATGCAGAAACATTGTTGAGCCCGATTAAGGTTCATGCTTTGTGCTGCCCTCAAAGGCTACCAATCCTGATGACGGCATTCGTGGAAGCTTCACCACTACGATTGATGGGTAGTGAAGTTCAAGATGAAAGCAGCATCGAACAGGTACGACCTTCTGTCAGTAATACAAATCAGAATGTCAATGGAGACAATCATGCGCAAGAATGTATGATTACACCTATTTCCGAGTTAGTGGAACTTTCCCAGGAAGCTGTTGACAGTTTTTTCGAAAGCCTAAATGATATGATGTTCTCACCCGAACAGAAATAGAGACTTTTGAGCAAGCTCGCACACGGCGTTCCCTGAATTCGGCCTTCAACTTTAAAAATAAAGTCACATGAACATTTTCGCTCCAGTTCACGGACAGCAGTTTTTTCAGCAGCCCCAAATATTTTTGCATATTTTTCGGGACACTATCTTCTGCTTAAAGTAAGAAATATTCTTAAAGAACTAAGGTTTCTAAATTTTAGATAGCTTATAGACATTAGCTGCCCGCTGGCATGTTCATAAAGATATTTTATTCTGTGATGGAATGGTCTCGAAACTTTTTTCTGTAAGACATCATTTCATGTGTAATTCTCATATACCAAATAAGCAATAATGTATACAAATGCAATTACTTTGGCATTTTTCTACAGCTTGAGTGCATACTATATATATATATGTCTGCAATTTTTCAGTATATTTGAAAGTTTCAAAATGCATTTATGTATTTTGGGGTGGTAAGGTATACACACTACTCTATAGTATGTTGTACTATGTTATACTATGCCTAGATTAGTAAATATGTCCATAGTTAGCGTGGAGTGGGTGTCATGTATTCCTATCGGTTCTGAATCGATCCCCCTATTCCTGACCCTATTCTAGTTAAACAAACCAACAAGTTAACTAGCAGTCAGCCCATGAGGCAGAAAACCCCCATGATGCAGATACCGTTATCTGACGCAGTCACACTACGGCACAGGAACGTGTTATCTGATTAGGTCATAACGCTTGCGATCTAATTAGACAAGCGATATTCCTCCAGCCCCTGATAAGGCATACGGAGTTCTCATAACAAATCAAACCTATGACAACCTGGGCAAAACCCTGCGGCCATTGTTTTGATTTCACCGAGAACTTTAGTAAAAGAATGTGCTAACGAGCAAGTCGTATGACATCTTTATTGACGTATCTATGTCCATCCTTACGTCAATCTCGGCACCTTAAAGGTATAAATATTACCGATCTTGCCATATGCAAACACACGCGTGGTGACGAGACGGAGCAGCCATACTTGCCGAAGCCGAGAGCAGAGCAGACCCCGCTGGCAGCAGCCCCGCCTTTCTGACGCGCTGAGAGACGCGCTGCTTTCTCCTGCCGAGAATCCAGCACCGGCGTTTCTGGGCAGCCCTCGCAGGCCGCCTGGAATATCGAGACCAGAGAGAGAGATACCATTCCTCATTCATCCTAACTTCCAGGTACAGAACTGAATAACCCCTCACAGAGAATTCTTTAGTTATTCACTTGGCAAAAACAAACTTAACTTAAACTGTAACTTTCTATTCCCGCCCACGCATTAGACTTAGGTCAGGTACACGGGGTAGGCGTATTTAGAAACACCAGTTGAGTACGTTTAGTCAAATGTATATGTGTATGTAAATATATTTTATTCATTTTAAAACATCATATGGCTTAGAAACCATATCAATGTTTTTACAGTATTACTTTATACTATTGCTTTTAATGTATGCACTTTACTTAACTAGAAGTATCGCAATAATATCGATCCATTTCTCTTGTACGAGAAAAGAGACTGATCAATAAATAACACCTTTTTATTGAACACGCCCGTCTCTTCCTTTTCTCTACATTCTGATGAGACTAAGAATGCACGTACTGACTGAGTAAAATAATTTGCCTTTTGTTCACACGACTCTCGAGATTGACTCTTGATTAGGGGAGAGCAAAGTTGTCATGTTCTATGGTTGTCAGAAACTAAATCCCTTCTTGTCTAATCAGGGAAGTTAATTCCTCCTTGAACATTCGAGAAAGTTTCTAGCGAACTCTGAGCTACGCTGGCAAACCCAAAACTTAAGTCTAGTATCGACAGTAGTAGACCTAGTTAACGTCTGGCCTAGGCCTTTACTGCTGTAGGTATTATTCCAATGCGCAGAGCCTATTGGGAAGATAGGAACTACACTACAGTTTTAAGCAGAGGTGCAGAGGAATAGAGAGATGGGCGTTTTCAATAAAAAGGTATTTATTGAACAGTCTTCTTTCTCATGCAGAAGAAATGAACTGCTACAATCGTAATACTGGCTGTAAAGTATAATGCGTACAGCAAGAAGAGTATTATAAAATAATACTGTAAAAGCATGGTATGGTTTCTAAGCCATAAAATACATACATACATAACAATGACTAAAAAGTACTCAACTGGTGCTTCTAAAATACGCCTACCCCGATGTACCCAACCTAGGTCTAGTACGAGGGAAGAAGTAAGTGAGGTGTAGCATACCTTTAGTATTCTTTGCCAAGAATCAGTACCAGATTTCTCTTAGGGTCTAATTAGCTCTGTACCTAGGTTCAGAATGAAGGTCTGGTATCTCTCTGTCTTGGGACTCGATTTCCCAACACCCCGCAAGGGGAGCTTGGAAACACTGGAGCTCGATTTCTCAGCAAGAGAAAAGACAGCGTCTCTCTCAGTGCGTCTGCTGGAAGGTTGGCTTCCTTCGGCACTTGCTGTAGCGAGCTGCGTCGGGCAAGTAGATAGTCCAACTGCTCCAAACCACCGTGTATTTGTTATGGCAAGTGTGGGCATATTTATACTTTGAAGGTGCAGAGTTTGACGTTAGGTTGGACATAATAACGTCATCAAAGACTCGCAGTTCTTTGAAAACTCCATGAGTTCTTGGACAAATCAATATTCAAGCGAGGGGAAGTCCCTGACTGCTGAAGGTGAGTTTTTCCAAGAAATCGTTGTGGATTTTCGGGACTAGTGGAAGTAGCCATGCCGTATTTGGACTGCATGGGATAAGTCTAAAAATGGTTACGATTTATATGCCTATATAAGGACTAGGTTATTTATACCTATATAAGGGAATGAATCAGGAAAATTACACTAGGGTCCTAAAATGCTTTATAACACCCACTCCACTTTATTATGTTTGACATTACTAAATTCTAAGCATTTAAAACATATCTAAAGCATGATGTGTTAATACCCCCACCCAAAAATACATACAAATGCATTTGAAATGGTTGTACGTGAAAACGAGCAAATGTGCTGTGCGCATTTTAAAAGCAATGTTATCATTCAAAGCATATAATATGATACTGGAAATGCTGTCCAAATGAATCACGAGATTACATTTATGAAATGGCTCTTTTTTTTTTTTTAAACTTTTTTTTTATTATTCATCATCAGGAAATACAATTCCACACGGTTCGAACCAATTATTTTGTTCAATATACACATTCCATTTAGCAGCTATACATCATTGAGAAAATTCACAGATCATATAAATCTTTACACAAATGAGCTAAATTTCATGAAAGCGAGAAACAAAAAGTGAAAATTATTATAATAATATAGAACAGATTACCCCTCTATTCTTGATTTCCAATGCTCTACCTGTGCCCAGATCCGTTTACCTAGTTGCTTCGCTTTGCGGCCTTTTTTTCCAAACAGAGATTTCTCCAGTGTATACATTGATAACATTCTTATAAGCCATTGGTTAAAGGACGGGGATCAGGATCCTTCCACAGGGTTGCTATACAGAGTCGAGATATCGCCATCGCAATATATATAAATTCTTGATGGGGGATATCCTGCTCTTCTCTCCCTACACCCAAAATCACAATTTCATTTGTTAAGTTAATTGATATCCCTAAATGGCTCTTAAATACAGAAGAAAAAGGTCGAGACCATTCCATGGCAGAATATATAAACTGTCTTAGTTAAGGACAAGGTCAAATATTGTCTCTAGGAAGTATTCAAAGAATTCTTGTTCTCTAAGAATAGTTCTACTTTAAGCAGATTACCAAGTGCCCAAAAAATGATCAATTTTGAAAAAAGTCAAATTAGATGGTAGAAAAATAGACTTCCAAAGTTAGAAGCATTGTTTTGAAAAGCGAAGGTCGAATTCATAGCTGATAGAACGCTGTGTGCTAGTTTCAAAAGTTATTCCCGCTGTCAGGAGAAAACATTAAATCTTCTAAGCTGGCAAAGAAATCGTCTACCACAGTAGGTGAAAGTTGAACTACTTCATTAAGGAGATCAATCATACACAGATGAGAAGCATCGCCGTCAGCGTCATCCGCATTAGCAATATTCGCAGTAGATGGTACCTGTGTGCCTGTTGGTCCACGTATCTCACCCTCAGCTGGAATTGCCGGTGAGACCTCAATGAATGCCGTCATCAGGATTGGTAGCCGCTGGGGACAACACGATGCATGAGCCGTTACCGAACCAAGCAAAGCGTCAACATCCGTTGGCAGTGCTGATGGAAGTGTTAGACAAACATCCAAAACGCATTCCTCTCCACAAAGCAAGCATCGTAGAAGAGGTAAGATGCAATCTTGCCAGATTGGTCTGAACGAAAGGAACCATGTGGTATTCAGATCTCTCAAACGAGCCAAGCTAAGAATCTGTGTTGTGTGTTCACGATACTGCATTGTCAGAAGCGTGTTCTCCATGGTAATCTGGGTATTGCTGGTGACTGGACTTGCCATATCGGAGCAGAAGAAACAAAAATAGAATTCCTGCTACGAGGCCCGAAATGAGAGGCAGGCCACCGAACACAGAGTGCACGAAATTCTGAAAAATGCCTAATACTGCTTCAAAGGGTGCAAACAGTCCCGAAAAAAACGTCTTAAATACATGTACAATACCGCTGGTATCAGACATGTTTAAGATATGGCCTAACATTTCTACGAAATGTATAAGACAGTTTGCGTATAAAAGGGCATGTATCTCTGCAGAGGACCTTGCGACTTGCAGATCATATGTCTCTTTGGACGAGGTCAGTCTCACGTTTTTTGTAAAAGAATGGCTTTCATTCTGCTTAAAGTATCAATTCTTACCACGTGCCACTCAGGTGGTCTTCATGATCTGGCATCAGGTCCTGCGTCGCATGGGCTGGTGGGGGAGACTGACGGCGGAGACCCCACTGTGGAGGAACAGACAGCTCCACGCTCTGTCTTCTCTGACGGGGTTTGGTGGCTGGGATTCAACTGGAATCTCTTCCCTCGGACACGTTCTGACCGGGGTCACTCTCAAGTCCTTCCAGGAACTTAGCACGGAATTCCATATGCCCAAGACTCAATTCTTCAAGTATCTACAATTCCGTCACGCGCTTGCACCTAGCTTGATTGGCTTGGAACAGCTGCCGGAGTTTAGTCCAGTAAAAGCCAAAATTTTCATGGGGGACCTTGGGGACAAAAAGGTGTCCCGAATTTATCAAACGCTGGTCACTCATTGTTCCTCCTCTTTACTCCCATTGAAAGAAACCTGGGAGACGGATGTTGGCCCCTTGGACGAGGACGATTGGAGGGAGGCTTTGGAGTCCCCACGTGGGGCTGCTATTGCTGTGCGACTCCGGCTAATCCAGTTTAAATATTTGCACAGAGCGTACTATACCCGTGAGAGATTGTGGAAGGCGGGCCTGATTGCGTCCCCGGAGGGCCTGCGCTGTGGGACTGAGAGAGGTACGCTGTTGCATATGGTGTGGTCTTGTGCTGGTCTGACCCGATTCTGGAATGGGGTTTGGAGCGGTTTGTCGGAGATATTGGGATGGGATCTCCCCCGCACTCCCCGGCTGGGACTTCTACACGTTTTGGTGAATGTGGGTGGGAAAGTTTATAAGCGTCTGTAGGAGAGTAGGGTCTGCAATCCTATGATCACCCAGATTTTTGCTTTTTGCTTCACTGGTTTACGGCTTTCCCTGGCTGTGGGCCTGCTAATCAGACCCACAGCCTAGCTGTTCTCTCTATTCCAAATTGTACCCAGGTACTGAATTGTCACTGGGCCCTCTCCGAGTCCCTGTACCCAGGGCTGAGGTGCACCCAGAGGTCTCCCAGGGGCTGCAGCATGTATTATGCCACCCCTGGGCTGACTACCTAAACAGACACAACTGGCTGCTTGACAGCTGGGAGCAAGGCGGTGTAATCACCCTTTGCTTTAGATGCCGGGATCGCCGGGATGCCCCTGGGTAAGCTGAGCGCGTTACAAGTTTCATATAATAATAATAATATAGTATACCTATATCTAAACCTAAAATGGGCACACAGATCTCCTATCAGTCACTCCTATGGCAGGCCTTAACAATCCTGGAGCAGAGTGCATGGAATCGTGTGAGATAGTGCTCTGACATGAGCTGAGCCTGACGGCGGGCTTCGGGATCTATCCCTTAGCCGTTTCCATGATAGCGTCAGACTATATACTCTTAAGTGCCTTATAATCCTCGCGGTTATGGTAACTTTGGTCTGACATTATCTAAACATGTCGTGTAAGGTGTCATACGCTTTGGAATACTACCCCCTCGCCAGTTCTGGCGACGGGGGTAGCATTCAACCCCTCTAGAGGGAGAAGACATGTTGGTAGCTGTAACCCCGGTTAAAGTTAAACACAGCCTCAGCTCCATAAAATGGATGCTGCCACCGAGACACAAGTCTGCCCTCCTGCTGCTGGGAGTCCTTCTAGCAAATGGAGGCCTGGACAAAGGGTTTCCTGTCAGGGGCGGTGCTAGCACCATTCCAGACAGGATTTTGTGTATCCCAGGTAGGCAGGGCTGAAAGGAAGGTGACTGCAAGTGGCACCCCGGTGCTCACTGTGCATATGCCGGCTCAAACCAGTTCCTGGGGCACACCAGCCCCTGAGCTGGGGAGAGACCGGACAAAGGAGAGGGGTGTAACCACCCCTCTCCTAGTCCCACCCATAGGGCAGGACTTAGTCGCGTGCCAGCCCCTTTTCTCAGGATAAAGGTAGGAGCAGGCCCCCTTCCAGATTAGATCATCTTTGAATCCTGAAACTACTTTCCACGAAAAGAACTCTCGACTTCTTCTCAAGATTTCTCCCTTGTGACTAAGGAGTGGTCACCCTGCACCAGCAGGCACCAACTAAGTATCTTGCGGTTTGCTGCCCGTCCTTCCTCCGGAACCAGACCGACCAGCACGACAAGACCCGGCCTCCCTGCATCTCTGACCTCTACCTGCCTCTACAGCACAGCTGACAACCGTGGGTGCGACGAGACGAGAGGAACCGGCTATCATCAGAACCTGCACGACACTGATCCAGCACGACCGCCGAGGGACCCTCGAGTGGGTGCACTGGGGTAAGAGAAGCCCCAACCCCAAGCAGCACGAGCACCGAAGTCCAGCCCCCCAGCATCTACCAGATCTGCGTGGGGCCCTTTTGCTTCTGTGTTGCTTGCCACGTTGTCCGGTCACTTGCCCGTTGGCTAGTGACCCTCCAGACGACGTCCTACGTTTGTTTCACCACTGGTCTAGCTCCTCTAGACTGGCCCTTGTCTCCTCTTGAAGGGGAACTTCCTCGGACCCTCCTGGTCCACTCCAGACGCCATTTTGTGTTACCACGTGGGCTTGCCTTAGCCAAGGCTTGTTGCCTCCTTCAACAGATCCAGCATCGCCAGCAGCAGACATCCGACGTTGGACAGCTCACAGACCTCCAGCCTGGTCGACATCAGCGCCCTGGTCCGTGCAGCAGCAGAATCCAGTGTCACCTCTTCCCCTGGCTGAGTGGCCTCGCCCGGTGCCATCCTGGTGCCCACCTAATCACTGGCTAGTGATTCAGAACTTGGTCCCCTCTGCTTACAGGTACTCTCTTCAGCTGATCCAGTCCTTGGATCGGCCCGGAACATCTTCACTGGTCGCCTGCCAGCAACTTCCACTTCAGGCTCCTGGTTCATCAACGAAGAAACCCGACGACACTTGAACCCTATGCAGCCGCAGCCCCTGGGCTAGGTAAACCGAGTACCCCGGTGCTCCAGCGTAGACCAACTCTCTAAGTGTCTAGATCCACTTTCGTTTTTGACCTACCTAGTCGGGTTCGCCCGAGAACACTAACTTTTGCTTTTACTAGTATCCATAGACTTTGTCCCGCATTACGCGTGAGAGTTCCCACTCTGCACACGACGTCCCTAGGCCTCCTGCTTCTAATCTAAGGGTTCCGCATTGTAGGCCTAACGTTTCTAAAGTCTATGAGAGTAGTACTTACCTGCTAGTAATTTCGCATTCCACTTTTGTAATATATGGTTTTTCGTGCCACTCGGGCATTTGTGTAAATTGTGCGACTTAGTGTTTTCCTAAGAGTTTTGTATTGTGCTTAGCTCCCTGACTCATAAAGAGTTCAGGGTAGTCTTGTTATAAATAAATATACTTTATTTTCATAACAACTTGTGTGGTGTCCTTTCACTTGGTGTTCAAGGGGTAAATGTGATGGTAAAACAGCTGGCTTAACACGCCCTCTAGAGTTTAGCCTAAAGACTGCTCTTGTCCATGCTACTAGGATAGCTGGTCTATCAGGTTGACTTACAACCAATCATCAATAAGGGTTGTTTGGTATGATACAAAGTGATCACTAGAATAGTGAGCACTATATATCAGGCCAACTGCTCACATTGGTGAGCAGCGGTTGGGATTTGAGCTTGCTGTTGTTTTACCACACACGTATCCTAAGAATATCATTTGAAAGATCACATAGGTACATATAACTTAACTTAGAATACTCTGAGTTCTACTGAACCAGCTGTTGTAGTGTAATAGGGCTTAGCACACCCTAAACTACAACTCTAGCAAGGGATCAGTAGGTAAACCCATAGTGTAGGTAGGTTCATCACTTACACCACACTAGAAGCATGTCTACCCATGGAGAGTCTTCAGAGACTCCCCTAGTGGCTAGTGACCCTCCACAGGTCATCTCAAGATATGCAGCTCTCAGTTTCCAGGAGATGAGACAAGTGTGTACCTCCAGGAAACTGAAACAGGGGTCTAACCCCACCATTCCCTTTCTGATAGGTCTCTTAGAGACATATGATGCTAAGAAAGCTTCTCATACAGATGGGAATATGCCAGCCTTAGAGGGTACCCTTGGTGATCCAGACCTCCTTGACACTGAAAATGCAGTTGAGGAGGAGGAAGAAGAGGAACTCTCTGGGGATGAGGCAGACAAAGGTCCTGAGCTAGTCAGCAGACTTACTAGGGCCAACTTAGACCTACTTAGGGAAGGATCTGGGGGACCCCCAGTACTGACCCTAATGAGGCCTAACCTTGGAGTTAGAAGAGATAGATCTCCTTCTAGGGACTCCAATAGATCTCTGCACTCTAATGCCTCTTCTCAGAGGAGAAGGATTTCTCCCCAGAGGAGATTGACTTCCCCTCAGAGAAGAGAACATGAAGCAAGGATGAAACAGGCTAATCTAAGGATTGAAAGGGAAGAACTTGCCCTGGCCAAAGAGAAGCTTGCCTTTGCTAGAGAGCAGCAGATGAGTGGGACAGTTCCCACTGGTGGCAGCAATCTCCCTAGAGATAAAGAAAGGAGTTTAGACACTAAACACCTGAGTAAGATAGTGCCCCCTTTAAACAAGGGGATGACATCCACAAATGGATGGCTGCTTTGGAGAGGGCCTGCACTGTCCAGTGCATCCCCCAGAGTCAGTGGGCAGCTATACTGTGGCTCTCCTTTGAAGGCAAAGGTAGAGATAAGCTCCTCACTACTACAGTTGAGGATGCTAACAATTACCAAGTCCTGAAGAATACACTGATTGATGGGTTTGGCTTAACCACTGAGCAGTACAGGTTGCTGTTCAGGGACACCCAGAAAATTCAGTCTCAGGATTGGGCTGACTTTGTTGATTGTGCCACTAAGGCTTTGGAGGGCTGGTTACTGGGTAGCAAGGTTACTGATTACACAGGGTTGTATAATCTTATCATGAGAGAACAGATTTTAAATAACTGTCAGAACCAGTTGTTGCACCAGCACCTTGTTGATTCGGATCTGACCTCTCCCCAAGAATTGGGAAAGAAGGCAGACAGATGGGTCAGAACAAGGGTCAAGCAGAACCAGACTCAGAACCAGGGTGGTCAGAAGAAAGCAGACCAAAAGGGTAGTAACAAGAGTGAACAAAATGACCAGAAGTCTTCAACAGGTCCCCAACAAACCAAAGAGGGTGGGGGTCAGGCTTCACAGCAGAAAAAGAAGACTCAAGAAGGCCAGTCAAAAAGGTGGTGCCAATACTGTAAAAGTAAGTCTCACTGGATTAGTGAGTGCACCAAGAGAGGAGGGCAAACTCCTATCACTACAGCCCCTTAGGGAACTGCACCCCCTAGTACAGTCAGTAGTGGTAGTGCACCTCCCAAGGGAATAGTTGGGTTAACCTTGGGAACTGAGGGGTCTGACAACTTAGTTGGCACACTCACTCAGGCTGTCCTTGTCTGTACAGGGGATGTGGATATATCCCCTGATGCCAGTCCCAATACTTTGGGCAAATACAGGCAGACACCTTTAATTAATGGAAAAATGGCTCAGGCCTACAGGGACACTTGTGCCAGTGTCACAATGGTGACACCTAACTTTGTGTTCCCTGGACAGATCATGCCAGGTGCAGATTACCTGGTGACCAATGCCAGCAACGTCACTACCAATCATAGTATGGCAGTTGTTGATTTCTCCTGGGGAGGGGTAAGTGGCCCAAAGAAGGTTGTGGTTAGTTCAGACCTCCCAGTAGAATGTCTGTTGGGCAATGATTTGGAAACATCCCTATGGTCAGAAGTGGAGCAGAGGACTCACATGGAAATGTTAGGCTTGCCAGCACATGTCCTTGCTGTGACTAGGTCACAGGCCAAAAGATGCCCCACCGAACAGGTGCTGGATACTGGAACAATGGACCAGACACCTCCCAAGAAGAGGGGCAGTAGGGTTAAGGCATTGCCTTCCC
Source organism: Lissotriton helveticus (assembly GCF_964261635.1). NCBI lineage: Eukaryota > Metazoa > Chordata > Amphibia > Caudata > Salamandridae > Lissotriton > Lissotriton helveticus. The sequence continues at coordinate 109,775,226 of NC_136067.1, forward strand.
CCTTGCCCCAGGTTGTGGACCAAGTCTCTGAGGAGGCTGATCTCAAAGAACTGAGGGAAACTGAGCCTAAAGAGCTTGAACCTGATCAGGTTGAGTTTCTGGGCTCAGGGGGACCCTCCAGGGAAGACCTGGGAAAGGCACAGTTGGACTGCCCCTCACTTGAACCCCTCAGACAGCAGGCTGCTGCTGAGGCTGCAGGGAATGCCACAGGTACCCACAAGGTATACTGGGATGATGGACTCCTGTACTCTGAGTCAAGAGACCCCAAGCCTGGTACAACCAGGAGGCTGGTCATCCCCTTGTCTCAGAGAGGTTTCCTTCTTACCTTGGCCCATGAAATTCCCCTTGCAGGTCACTTAGGCCAGAACAAGAAGTGGGACAGGCTTGTCACACACTTTCACTAGCCTCACATGAGTGAAGATACCAAGGAGTTTTGTCGCTCCTGTGTCACTTGCCAAGCCAGTGGTAAGTCAGGTGGCACAACAAAGGCCCCCCTCATACCACTACCTGTGGTAGGGGTAGCCTTTGAGAGAGTGGGGATTGACATTGTTGGTCCAATGGAACCCCAGACAGCATCAGGGCACAAGTTTATACTGGTGGTAGTGGATCATGCCACCAGGCATCCTGAAGATATACCCCTTAGGACGACAACAGCACCTGTTGTGGCAAGAGCCCTAATTGGAGTGTTCTCCAGAGTGGGTTTCCCTAAGGAGGTCGTCTCTGACAGAGGTGCAAACTTCATGTCAGGATATCTGACTGCAATGTGGAAGGAATGTGGTGTCAACTACAAGTTCACCACACCCTATCACCCACAGTGCAATGGGCTTGTTGAGAGATTCAACAGGACCCTCAAAGGGATGATTCATGGACTACCTGAACCACTCAGGCGGAGATGGGATGTCCTGATACCCTGCCTCTTGTTTGCTTACAGAGAGGTCCCACAGAAGGGGGTTGGCTACAGCCCTTTTGAACTTCTGTTTGGGCATCCTGTAAGAGGACCCCTTTGTTTGGTAAAGGAAGGATGGGAGAGACCTCTCAAAAAGCCTGGAACAAACATTGTGGACTATGTACTTGGTCTCCGCTCCAGGATGGCTGAGTACATGGAAAAGGCATCTAAAAACCTTGAGGCAAGCCAAGAACTCCAAAAAGCTTGGCATGACCAAAAGGCTGCCCTGACTGTGTACAAGCCTGGACAGAAGGTGTGGGTGCTGGAGCCAGTGGCCCCAGCAGCACTCAAAGACAAATGGTCTGGGCCCCACACAATCATTGAGCAAAAGGGAGAGGTCACCTACCTGGTGGACCTGGGAACTCCCAGGAGCCCCCTCAGGGTGCTCCATGTAAACAGGCTCAAGGCATATGTCAACAGGAAGGACATGGGCTTGCTCATGGCCACAGATGAGGGACAGGAGGAAGAGAGTGACCCTCTCCCAGACCTGCTCACTCAGAATCCTGATGATGGATCAGTAGATGGTGTTGTCTTTTGTGGCAGCCTCTCTGAACATCAGCAACAGGATTGTAGACAGGTTCTGCAATCCTTTAGACATATGTTCTCTCTGACACCCAGTCAAACTAATTGGTGTATCCATGAGGTTGACACTGGAGACAGTCTGCCTGTCAAGAGTAAAATCTACAGACAGCCTGATCATGTCAGAGACTGCATCAAGACAGAAGTGCAGAAAATGTTGGAGCTGGGAGTCATTGAGCCCTCAGATAGCCCTTGGGCTAGCCCAGTAGTTCTAGTGCCAAAGCCTCACACCCAGGGTGGTAAGAAAGAGATGAGGTTTTGCGTAGACTAGAGAGGCCTCAATGCAGTCACTAAGACTGATGCCCACCCAATACCAAGAGCAGATGAACTTATAGATAGATTGGCTTCTGCCAACTACTTAAGTACATTTGACCTGACAGCTGGGTATTGGCAAATCAGGTTAGCTGAGGAGGCCAAGCCCAAAACAGCATTTTCTACCCCTGGTGGGCATTATCAGTTTGTGGTAATGCCCTTTGGTTTGAAAAATGCACCTGCCACCTTCCAAAGGCTGGTGAATCAAGTTCTCACTGGGTTGGATGACTTCTGTGCAGCCTATCTTGATGATATAGCTGTCTTTAGCTCCACCTGGAAGGATCACCTGGTCCACCTGAGGAAAGTGTTAGAGGCACTGCAAAAGGCAGGTCTCACTATCAAGGCCACTAAGTGCCAGATAGGGCAGACACAGGTTGTATACCTGGGCCACCTTGTAGGTGGAGGCCAGGTTCAGCCATTAGAGAGCAAGATACAGGCCATCAAGGACTGGGCTCCTCCAATCACCCAGACTCAGGTTCGAGCTTTCTTGGGCCTGACTGGGTACTATAGGAAGTTTGTCAGAAATTATGGGTCCGTTGTGACCCCCCTTAATGACCTGACAAGTAAAAAGATGCCAAAGAAAGTTCAGTGGACAGCAAGCTGCAGAAAGCATTTAATGACCTAAAGCAGGCCATGTGCACAGCACCTATCCTAAAGAGTCCAGACTACTCCAAAACATTCATTGTCCAAACAGATGCTTCTGAGTTGGGTGTGGGAGCTGTTCTATCTCAGCTGAATTTTGATGGTAACGACCAGCCCATTGCTTTTATTAGCAGAAGGCTGACCCCCAGAGAGAAAAATTGGTCAGCTATTGAGAGGGAGGCCTTTGCTGTGGTGTGGGCCCTGAAGAAGTTGAGGTCATACTTGTTTGGCACTCACTTCAAGATTCAGACCGACCATAAGCCCCTCTTGTGGCTAAATCAGATGAAGGGTGAAAACCCCAAACTACTTAGGTGGTCCATTTCCCTACAGGGGATGGATTTTACAGTGGAGCATAGACTTGGTACTGATCATGGCAATGCCGATGGGCTCTCCAGGTATTTCCACTTAGAGCAAGAAGACTCACCTGGTCAAGGTTAGCTTATTGTCCCAAAGTTTGGGGGGGGGGGTCATGTAGGAGAGTAGGGTCTGCAATCCTATGATCACCCAGATTTTTGCTTTTTGCTTCACTGGTTTACGACTTTCCCTGGCTGTGGGCCTGCTAATCAGACCCACAGCCTAGCTGTTCTCTCTATTCCAAATTGTACCCAGGTACTGAATTGGCACTGGGCCCTCTCTGAGTCCCTGTATCCAGGGCTGAGTTGCACCCAGAGGTCTCCCAGGGGCTGCAGCATGTATTATGCCACCCCTGGGCTGACTACCTAAACAGACACAACTGGCTGCTTGACAGCTGGGAGCAAGGCGGTGTAATCACCCTTTGCTTTAGATATAGTATACCTATATCTAAACCTAAAATGGGCACACAGATATCCTATCAGTCACTCCTATGGCAGGCCTTAACAATCCTGGAGGCAGAGTGCTTGGAATCGTGTGAGATAGTGCTCTGGCATGAGCTGAGCCTGTCTGCGGCCTTTAGGATCTATCCCTTAGCCGTTTCCATGATAGCGTCAGACCATATACTCTTAAGTGCCTTATAATCCTCGCGGTTATGGTAACTTTGGTCTGACATTATCTAAACATGTCGCGTAAGGTGTCATACGCTTTGGAATACTACCCCCTCGCCAGTTCTGGCGACGGGGGTAGCATTCCACCCCTCTAGAGGGAGAAGACATGTTGGTAGCTGTAACCCCGGTTAAAGTTAAACACAGCCTCAGCTCCACAAAATGGATGCTGCCACCGAGACACAAGTCTGCCCTCCTGCTGCTGGGAGTCCTTCCAGCAAACGGAGGCCTGGACAAAGGGTTTCCTGTCAGGGGCGGTGCTAGCACGATCCCAGACAGGATTTTGTGTATCCCAGGTAGGCAGGGCTGAAAGGAAGGTGACTGCAAGTGGCACCCCGGTGCTCACTGTGCATATGCTGGCTCAAACCAGTTCCTGGGGCACACCAGCCCCTGAGCTGGGGAGAGACCGGACAAAGGAGAGGGGTGCAACCACCCCCCTCCTAGTCCCACCCATAGGGCAGGACTTAGTCGCGTGCCAGCCCCTTTTCTCAGGATAAAGGTAGGAGCAGGCCCCCTTCCAGATTAGATCATCTTTGAATCCTGAAACTACTTTCCACGAAAGGAACTCTCGACTTCTTCTCAAGATTCCGGAACCAGACCGACCAGCACGACGAGACCCGGCCTCTCTGCATCTCTGACCTCTACCTGCCTCTACAGCACAGCTGACAACCGTGGGTGCGACGAGACGAGAGGAACCGGCTATCATCAGAACCGGCACGACACTGATCCAGCACGACCGCCGAGGGACCCTCGAGTGGGTGCACTGGGGTAAGAGAAGCCCCAACCCCAAGCAGCACGAGCACCGAAGTCCAGCCCCCCAGCATCCACCAGATCTGCGTGGGGCCCTTTTGCTTCTGTGTTGCTTGCCACGTTGTCCGGTCACTTGCCCGTTGGCTAGTGACCCTCCAGACGACGTCCTACGTTTGTTTCACCACTGGTCTAGCTCCTCTAGACTGGCCCTTGTCTCCTCTTGAAGGGGAACTTCCTCGGACCCTCCTGGTCCACTCCAGACACCATTTTGTGTTACCACGTGGGCTTGCCTTAGCCAAGGCTTGTTGCCTCCTTCAACGGATCCAGCATCGCCAGCAGCAGACATCCGACGTGGGACAGCTCACAGACCTCCAGCCTGGTCGACATCAGCGTCCTGGTCCGTGCAGCAGCAGAATCCAGTGTCACCTCTTCCCCTGGCTGAGTGGTCTCGCCCAGTGCCATCCTGGTGCCCACCTAATCACTGGCTAGTGATTCAGAACTTGGTCCCCTCTGCTTACAGGTACTCTCTTCAGCTGATCCAGTCCTTGGATCCGTCCGGAACATCTTCACTGGTCGCCTGCCAGCAACTTCCACTTCAGGCTCCTGGTTCGTCAACGAAGAAACCCGACGACACTTGAACCCTATGCAGCCGCAGCCCCTGGGCTAGGTAAACCGAGTACCCCGGTGCTCCAGCGTAGACCAACTCTCTAAGTGTCTAGATCCACTTTCGTTTTTGACCTACCTAGTCGGGTTCGCCCGAGAACACTAACTTTTGCTTTTACTAGTATCCATAGACTTTGTCCCACATTACACGTGAGAGTTCCCACTCTGCACACGACGTCCCTAGGCCTCCTGCTTCTAATCTAAGGGTTCAGCATTGTAGGCCTAACGTTTCTAAAGTCTATGAGAGTAGTACTTACCTGCTAGTAATTTCGCATTCCACTTTTGTAATATATGGTTTTTCGTGCCCCTCGGGCATTTGTGTAAATTGTGCGACTTAAAGTGTTTTCCTAAGAGTTTTGTATTGTGCTCCCTGACTCATAAAGAGTTCAGGGTAGTCTTGTTATAAATAAATATACTTTATTTGTGGAAGAGGTGTGGCGCCGCGGCCAGGGCGACTGACGCTGGAATCTGGGGACCACGGTTCGATCCCCGGCTCCGGCGGCAGGTCAGCTCAGCACCATGTGACTCTGGGCAATAGCTCGCTTAATCTTCCCGACGGCCCCCCAGCGCCTAGAGACCCTTACGGGTGATTGTGCGCTTTACAAAATGTGGACTTACAAATGTGGACTATTTTCATAACAACTTGTGTGGTGTCCTTTCACTTGGTGTTCAAGGGGTAAATGTAATGGTAAAACAGCTGGCTTAACACGCCCTCTAGAGTTTAGCCTAAAGACTGCTCTTGTCCATGCTACTAGGATAGCTGGTCTATCAGGTTGACTTACAACCAATCATCAATAAGGGTTGTTTGGTATGATACAAAGTGATCACTAGAATAGTGAGCACTATATATCAGGCCAACTTCTCACAGCGTCATCTTATGCTGTTGGGTCTGGTAGTGGCTAAGCGGAACCTGGCAAGGGCATGGAAGGGTGAGCGGGCTCCTCCGCTGGGTGCCTGGAAGGCAGGTCTTGACTACTTCATGGGGTTGGAGCGGCCTGTGTTTGAGGCCAGGGGATGCCCCGGGAAACATTATAAGATCTGGAAACGGTGGGCGGAATACAGGGGTCTGACTCTAGAGCCTCCGGCTGCCCCAGACGATGGATTACCCGCGATGGAGGACCTCCAGGCCTGAGGAGGCACTTGATGACTGTTGTAATATGTTCTAATGCTGAGGCTTATTGTGATCACGTGCATCGGGTTAGGGTGGGGTTCGGGGTGGGTCGTTGGGGCGTTGGGTAGCTGGGGTAGTGGGGGGGGATGGGAGGGGTGTTCCTTTCAATTGATTAGGTTTGTAAGAATATTGAGGCGTGTCTTACTATTTGACAGTACCCTCCTGATTGTGGAGCACTGTATTTATGCTTTGCCTAATCATTCAATAAAATCAGTTGTGAAAAAAAAGTATCAATTCTTATGGAAGAGATGTTCAGTGAAGGCCATAGCGGGGACTCCCCGTCTGTCTTAGTTTTGGGAAACAATACTTGCATACAACAAGTGACCCTGGCCGACACACTAACAAGATAGGCTATTCCTGGCATCATTCCACAACAGCTGTGATCATTCAACATTATGTAGCTTCCATTGGAAAGCTGCCTAAAAACTGGATCTGTCACTGCTGCCGGGTAACCCTGCAGGTGGCAGGAAAGGTTATTCGAAGAACCATCGCAGGCTCTGTGTAAATTAATACCGTGACATAATAGTGTACCACTTAGTGCGTATTTGCAATTTTTACCACTAAGAAATACCTCCTTTCCCCCACTCCAACATTTGTGTGTGTATGGTAAATCCCAGGTCGACTTTATGTACTTTTTACCCAACCTTTCATTCAGGCCTGCTGGTATGTGTTTTAAGCAGTACTGAAACTGGAAAATCGCCACTGGTATCGTGATGGTGCCATGTATTATCCACTCCATGACAGGTTTCTCAGAAACAGTTAATGGTAATCTTTCCAGTTTTTCTATGCTCAGCACCGTTTAGTCTACTCCCCTCTGTGCCAAAGAGATTTGTTTATCTGTAAGGTTAAATCCAGTAAACAATGACGTGGTGTTGATTAGACGCCAAGGCACGTAGCCTGAAAGGAGATTTTGTAACATGCAGCCTAGCAGCATTATAGAACGTAATTGAGACTGTCCATGTTGTAACATGAGCAAGTCCTGTTCTATTATATCTATAGCCGATGAATGCTGTCCAAAGAATAAATTCTGGAGGACAGAGTTGTGAACCCATTGTCCACTACAGAGAGAGTTTGCTCTAAATTAATACGATCAATCTCTCGTATTCTTTCTGTAGTCTCCATTTGCGTGACTTTTCATGCTTCATTCTAAGCAGCGTATATACCGGCGTATATGAAACGTTTATGACGTGGTTTACGAGGTCCTAGTAAGAAGTCTCTCAAATCAATGCCATCTCTAAGTAAAGTTAAGTGTTGTTTAATTTCTGGAAGTGTGGATTTCTGTAGCCACTCAAGGCAAAGTTTTCCTACACTGTATTTGGTAACTATCCCTGGATGTTGTCTTGGGGCATATCTTGGATCTGGCCTATTCACTGTAAACCCTTGTGTTTTGTTCAGGAATCTATTTTGACAGTTATTTGTGTCTGTGGATCAGATTAACCATTTTTTCCAATCAGGATTAGTTTTGTTCTGTTGTAAAATGTGTTTTACGTCAACTTCCTCATCTATAGTGTCATTATTATCAGCTGAGTATTTAGGTATAGACGGTTTGTTTAAATCTTTTATCTTAGCTAAGACAAGATGTCTGTTGAACAGTGTCATTTAAAAACATTATCTGCTCCGGGATGATGCAGGCTCTGAATAAGGCTTCTGATCCCTGCACCTGCCTGTCTTTTGTGCCCTAGACAGTTTTTGTCTCAATGTTGTCTCTCCAAAAGTCAAAACCTAATGTAGACAGCTGAGCATAAAAGGCCGCAGAATACATTTGCTTGGTATTAGTCAACATACTTTTCATTCCCGTCTTATTTACATTTTTAAAGTAAAACATTTCTGGATTTGTGACATTAAAACCTGAGAAGTATGGAAACTTTGCATAGAATGTTTTTGAGCTACCCTTTGGTGGCGTTGGACAATGTTCCCATTGATTATAAGTATAAACATTTCTAGGGTTTGCAGATTTGTGAAAATAATGATGACCATAATGATTAAAACAATACATTTGTTCATAATCCAATCCGATCCAATAACTCTAAGTAGTCATGTTTTGTACATTTTGCTGACATTTCTAAGTCTGACATCATATTGTTAACAGTCTCAAAGTCCCAATCATCAGAAAATGTGCTGGGTGAAACAAAGTCACTCAAGGAAACCTTAAATTGGGGTGGAATCTTCAACAGCTCTACAGGACCATAAATATCATAATCAGTTCTGTCCCATGCTATACCACCAGGTGTAGGAACTGCTGTGATGTTCACTGACGACAGGCCTCTCTGCTCACGATGAGATGATTTGTGTGGCTTCAGGAGCAAGTTGATGTTCTTACTTGCTGTGTCCATTTTACTATATTTTCCATCTATCAGCTTTCCCAAAGTTAAAACAAGAATGAGCCAAAGTAGGAGAAAAAGTACACCTAACACCATCCAAAATTCAACCCATGGTGAAACCAGGTAAGTCTTTTCAAGTTGATGAAAGAGTTCTGTGAGCTTTTCTTTGAAAGTTTTATTTGCTGGCTTAGTTTCAGGCTCGCTGGATTCCTCAGAAAACATATCAAAGTTGATGAAATAGCCAGAGGAAGTTCTGTCAATTGTTAGTATTGCGTCAGGATTACTTGAAATCACTGGAGTTACCGGATCTTTTGTCATATTAGTATAGTCAGATGCTATTTCATTGTAGACAAGTGTTTGTTGACGAACTGATATTTGGGTTTCAAGAGGCACAAGTTCCATGGCTTCATTAAATAGTCCTTCTTTTTTTCACTTTAGATTCCTTAAAGGTGATGAGTCTCTCAGTTTGAACCCCTTGGATTGTAGCAAGATTTGGTCGTCTGCTACATCTTTGTAGTCCACTGGGCCTACTACTTATTATCGGCCACATGATGTGGTTTTACCAGGTCGATGGATACGGACTGGTTCTCCTTTCTTCCAGCAAGGGGCGGCAGTAACACTGTTCTTGATTTGTGGATTGCTAGCACAGGTACTGATTTTCTGTAAGAAGGCCCAAATTCCTTCTTGTCCGCGATCTTTTCTCTGACTAGATCCCCAATCGTTGGAATCCAGACAGGCCTTGCTGTGACAGGTGGTTGTTCTTCAGTGGTCGTTGGCTTCTGTAGTGTGTTGCTCAGACTTTTCCTTGTTTCATTTAAGTCCTGCAAAACAGCCAAACGGTCTTTGATATCAAAGTTTTTTTTTTCTACCACTGAAGTATGACAATCGAGGTCTTCGACAATCATTCTAGTACCAACTAGTATTTCATATGGAGTGATTCCACCCAGAGAAGATCGTGGCAGATTATTAAGACTACGTTGGACACTTATTAGAGGTTTGACCCACCCGACACCCGAGCCTAATACCCTAGCTGTTATAGATTGCTTTATGTCCCGGTTTTTTCTTTCCACTACCGCATTTCCCTCAGGATGGAATGGACTTGAGTACCGCAATGCAACGCCCAAGCTGGCCATGGCCTCTTTGTAAGCCTTTGAGTTAAACGCAGGGCCCTGGTTGGAATGTAGCATGCCGATTGCGTATGTGCCGATAAAGACTCGCAAATCTTTTATGACAGTTCGGCGTCAGCCGAGCGCTGAGGCCACATCCAAATGAATCTTGAGCAGGAATCCACTGCCAACATGATATATTTATAGTTGCCATCCCTTTTTAAGGGACCACAGTGGTCCAGGTAAACGCAAGCTAATGGTTTATATGAAATTAACAGGGGAGTCTGCGCAGGACGTTTCACTGTTGAGACCTTCATTTTTTGGCAGATTTCATATTCTAGAACATAGTTTCTAGTTTGTTTTCTCATGCGTGGCCACCAGTATCTTTGTTTTAGTAATGATACTGTGGTGGAAACACCTGCGTGTGCAGATGCTAGCCCTTCCTGTGCTGCTAAAATTAGTCCTAATCTATGTTCCATGTTTGGAATTACTCTATCCCCCACTCCAGGGATTCGAGCAAAAGGAACATTATTTGCATCAGTTATATATGAATACTTGAGGGGAAAGCCTTTTGGGAGTATTTTACCACTGTCTTTTACTGAAGCAGTGACAGCTTGCATTATTTTGCTGTCTATTTTTGTTTTTGAACGAGTGATTGCAGCTACGGAAGCCGTTTGCACAGCTGCCTTCGCGGCTTCATCAGCCAATGAATTCCCTCGAACGTGAACGCCATCACGCTGATGACTCAGTGTATGTATCACGTGAGTCTTTTGTAGTTCTTTCTGCAATGGAACTACTTGTTCCCAAAGCAATTTATGCTTGATTGTGCCACCCTTTGCATCTTTGAAACCATTTTGAACCCAGTTCTGCAAATATTCGTTGTAGAATTGAACGCAGTAATATGAATCGCACACTAGGAGTGTGAGGAATTCGAGATCCGTATTTTTCAGCGCCATCTTGATTGCCTGGAGTTCAGCTCGCTGAGCTGTACAGCCTCTGAGCGATTGAGTTTTAGTGACCATAGGTCGGAATTTCCCATCGCGCCAGCAACCTTTAACAATCGCGCATGCAGCACTATAGCCTGTTTAACCCCAATTGCGGGTTGTGCTGATCCATCTGTATAAATTATACAGTCATACTGTTCTGGAGGCAGAATCTCAATAGGCAGAGCACATTCTTGTTTGTATTGTAGAAATTCTTGTGTTTTCAGATAAGGGTCAAAAACATATTCAACGTCTGTTGCAGCAAGAGAATTAATCCATTGTATCTATCTCGGATGTAAAGCCTTTGCATTTGGAATGCTCGCTGTGGTCACTGCCTCTAAGGCAGGTATAGGTGTAACGACCATTATGCGTTTTTCCAGTGCGAGGGCTGTCTTTTTTGCTACTGCAGTTTGAACCGCTGTCAGAATTTTTTCTGTAGAAGTGAATTTAATTTCAGCTTGTGTGTACAAGTGTGATTTATAACCTATTGGTACTTTTTCACCATCATTAAAGGTTAAGTACGTGAATCCGCATCTCCCTGGGATGATTCGGATTACAATGTTGCTTTCGTTTACGGGTGTCTAAAGTGTGTTGTTGCCAACATGTCTGTTTGTACTGAAGGCAAATTTTCGGCGTGTTTTTGAGTCCAATTAGTTGTTTTGAAATCAGGTTTGATTAATTCGTAGAGAGGTTTAACCCTCTCTGCGTAGTTTAGAATGTAAGTTTTTCCAAAATTTAGGAAACCTAGAATTGACTAAGTTTTTCAGCGAGGTTGGAGCAGCACACACTTTTCCAAAAAGTTAGCTGCCAGGCTTTTACCTTCACTTGAAAGTTCATATCCCAGAAATAGGACGTTGAGGTGGGCAATTCGTGATTTCTTAAAATTGAATTTGTACCCTTCAGAGGCGAACCCGAGTATAATGGTGTTCACTCTGTTCAAGTGCCTGTCTAAGTCATCATCTGTAAAATAGATGTCATCGACATAAGATAATGCCTCATCATCATATGTTTCTAGTAACTCGGTTACTCTGGCTGAAAATAACCCTGGACTATTCTTGAATCCCTGGGAGAGATGGCAAAAGTGATGCTGTGTCCCCATAATTGAGAAAGCGGTCAAATACCTGCTTTCAGGTGCAATATTTTGACAGAATAAACCGTTAGAAATATCTAATGTTGTTTTATATTTTTTGCGCACAATGTTATTCATCAGTGCTGCACTGTGTGCATTTTGTACTGCAAATGTTTTGCAACAAGAGTTTAAATGTCTGTAATCCAAAACTAGACCATATGTATTATCTGATTTGGATACAGGAAACAAAGGATTGTTCATTGACGAGGTGCATGTTTCAATCACCCCTTGGTATTCAAGTTGATCTAAGATCTCCCTGACCTATTTTATAGCTTCTTGCTTAACTGAATACTGCCTTTGTGCAGTTGGTTGATTTTTTAACTGGATTTTATGGCGAGGAGAATCCTCATCCCATCCCATCCCATCTGATTTTTATATAATGCTGGATCCTGGGTTACAGCCCACTTTCTGGCCTAGGTGTATTTTTTATGAGATTTGAATATGATTTGAGAAGGCTGGCAAAATTATCTCTTCGCCATGTGGGCACTCCCTGACAAATTCAGGCAGCCAGTCTTTTTCAGCTAGAAGAATGTCATAACCCTTAGAGAGCTTCTCCCAAAAGAGTGCTCTTATTTTCCTAGTTATGTCCCCATCCACACGGAGCGTTACTTCATATAACTTATGGGGTACACTAAGCCTGGTGTCGGCAGTTTCAACTTGAATGGATTCATTCAAGTCCATTGTCTCCTGATGATCCTTCAGGCTCTTGTGAGCTATGGTGACTTTTGCTGCGATGTCTAGCATTGTCTGTGCCCACTCCCCGTTCTTGAGTTGGGTCCTCAAGATCCTTGGCATGTCTGATTTTTAGACTTGCTACCTTCTTCTTGGTGAATGGCTGTTTCTTATTTTTTGGAACGTGTTGACCGTCTTTGGACTTCACGCATTCTTCCTTGAGTTCTGATCGTCCTCTTTCCGATTTCTGTGAGGAAGTCTGAAAGGTACGAGAGGAACTTGCATCAGTATCTTGGTATCTATCAGGTTTTCTCAAATTATCCCTATTCCTGAGGTTATACCTCTTTTCAGAGGGCTCCTGTTGAGGAGACCTTCCTCTGGACTGAGAACGCTTTTCTTTAGAAAGTGATGGTCTACTGTTTTCCCATTTCTTTTTAGAAGTAGTGAGATTATTTTTAATAAAGACCTTTTCAGGATTTTCTGTTAGTTGGGGTTTTAGTGGTTTCCTACCCAAACTATCTCTACCTAGTTCTTCATAGGATTTTTCTATTATTCTGGCAAGTGCATATGGTTGCTCAGTAATATCAAGCTCTTTTAGCTTTTGGCGGATTGCCATGGATGCTGCTTCACTTTTAATGTTAGCTAATAATATAGCCGAGACCTGTTTGAAATCTTTTAGTAATTTCATATCAAGATTCAAGGCAGGCTCTGGCCCGTATTCATTTTGAATCTGTTTCAGGACGTCTGGTATTACCGCCATGGACGGAACACCATGAGTTTTTGTATAGATTGCAGCAAAGACTGTACCCCAAGTGTCACAGTCCTCCAGGTGTTGTGTGATCCCCATTGGTAAACAGATTGTTAGAATCCTGTGTTTCTCATGAGGTGTACTATTGGGAAATACTGCCTCTATTTGAGTAATTTTTTTTGGGCTAACCAGAATGGAATTTGTTCCCGTTTTGCGGGTAATTTACCAATGACTGATTGTATAGTCTGTGGTGTAATTTTATTTGTGTTCCCCTGGTGAGGGGTGTGCTGTGGAATCCTTATAGCAGGTTGATCTGTTAGAGTCCGCATGACATATTGAACCAATTGTCTATGAATTTTGATAAATTGTTTCAGCTGAGCTAATAGTTCAACATCTGTCATTCTTTCAATGTCAGGATGTGGTGTATAGCTGGCTAGTACCGGCCATGTTGCCTGGTCTACCTAGTGGACCGAGCCTGGTAATGTGATTTTGATGTTGTAGGGCGCCTTTAAACCAGAGCTGATGCTTTTGGGATGTCAATGGAATTTCAATATCCTCGAAAGGAATGTATTCCACTGGAGGTTCCTCTATTTTGTAGTAGTGGAATTCATGTGTTACTGGATTTGCTGTAGGAAACATAATCCATGAATAGAATACCTCTGTCTGCCGATATTCATGTGCCTCTATGACAAATATTACTCTACCACCTCTCGAGGATACACCATTTGTTATAAGCTTTATAGTGATGGTTCTTCTTACATTTACCGGGATGATTATAGCATACGGGTCGGTTTAGTTAAAACCTGTAACGTCTAAACCAGGTTGGTCTGCTGCTGCAGCTCCACCGGTTGCGTCGTCATTCATTTTGTTGACTGAACGTTTGCCAAGCAAGTTTCAAGGAAACAAAGATAAGGTGCACAATATTTTTGGAACACTGTATCCTTAGACGTTGAACAAACCAAAAACTAATACATAGTTTTTTTATCCTACTTCGTTTCGGTGGATATTTTATCCTTTTACCCACTCCAGACGTCTATTGGAGTATTTTACGGGAAAAAGGGGTCTCTGTGAAAAGCACGACTGAGTTACTTTAGTATCTAGTGTTAAATTAGTGACTTATCAAACGTTGGGCGCCATGTAGTGTAGTTCTTATGTTCTCAATAGGCTCTGCGCATTGGAATAGCATATACTATAGAATTGACGTAGGACTTGGGTCAACTAGGTCTCTATTGAATATATTAGACTTAATTGTGAGTCCCAGCTAGCTCAGAGGTCACTAGAAATTTTCTCGAATAAACAAGAAGGGATTAGCTTCTGACAACCACATAAACATGACAACTTTGTTTCCCAAGAATAAAACGTAGCTCTAGAGTGGTGGAAACAATAGATAAGTATGTCACTTAGTCAATCGTGCATGCTTCGTTTCAGCAGAGGTGCAGAGAAATAGAGAGACAGGCGTTTTCAATAAAAAGATATTTATTGAACAGTCTTCTGCTACAATCGTAATACTGGCTGTGAAGTATAATGCGTACAGCAAGAAGAGTATTATAAAATAATACTGTAAAAGCATGGTATGGTTTCTAAGCCACAAAATACATACATAAATAACAATGACTAAAAAGTACTCAACTGGTGCTTCTAAAATACACCTACCCCAATGTACCTAACCTAGGTCTAGTACGAGGGAAGAAGTGAGGTGTAGCATAGGTTTAGTATTCTTTGCCAAGAATCTGTACAAGATTTCTCTTCGGGTCTAATCAGCTCCGTACCTTGATTCAGAATGAAGGAGGTCTGGTATCTCTCTGTCTCGGGACTCGATTTCCCAACACCCCGCAAGGGGAGCTTGGAAACACTGGAGCTGGATTTCTCGGCAAGAGAAAAGATAGCGTCTCTCTCGGTGCATGTGCTGGAGGGTCGGCTTCCTTCGGCACTTGCTGTAGCAAGCTGTGTCGGGCAAGTAGATAGTCCAACTGTTCCAAACCACTGTGTATTTGCTATGGCAAGTGTGGGCATATTTATATCTTGAAGGTGCCGAGTTCGCCGTAAGGTTGGACATAATAACGTCATCAAAGACTCGCAGTTCTTTGAAAACTCCATGAGTTCTTGGACAAATCAATATTCAAGCGAGCGGAAGTCCCTGACTGCTGAAGGAGAGTTTTTCCAAGAAATCGTTGTGGATTTTCGGAACTAGTGAAAGTAGCCATGCCGTATTTGGACTGCATGGGATAAGTCTAAATATGGTTATGATTTCTATGCCTATATAAGGACTAGGTGATTTATACCTATGTAAGGGAATGAATCGGAAAAATTACACTATGGTCCTAAAATGCTATACAACACAGGTAGGACGTAACCCGTAGCCCATATCCTATTAACCATGAGCTCCCAGAGCGAATTTTTCTGGACATAATAGGGACATCCCTGGCACCCAGAACTCGGATCTTGTTGGACTGGAGAAGATGACAGAAGAAGGACTGCTCGGCTGCACCAAGGATCTGGTAAAGGAGAGGCTGCACATAAGTTGGACTGCACATGATACACATTGGGCTAGAGAAGGAAAGGATGGTGCCTACTGTGTTGGGCTTGAGGAGAAGACGTTCCCAGGCCACAGCCAGAAGGAGAGACTCCAAGAGTCAGCTGGCTGACTTTCTGTTCACTGAACAGGACCACAGAAGCTGAGGTAGGCGGCTTGGCTAATTGGTATCCGAGATCACTGGATCATCGCTGTTCACCTACATGCAGCCTAAGAGACCAGGACCTGATGCCCAAAAGTTGCACCTGGGTTTGGTGGACCCGGGAGAGTAATCGGAGTGCAGTCTTTTCTCCCAGAAGGGGAGTTACCCCCCAAAAGAAGTGTATTGCTGACTTCATTGTACCAGGCAACTGGTAGTCCAGTTGTGACTGAACCTTTGCTAAACCTGAGAGAACTTTGAGGGATGTTGACCCCTGTGGTTGGAATCGCATAACAAGACCGTGGGCCACGGAGTAGCACCAGGAATACTGTCATTGACTGCAGAAAAGATTCAGCATCTTTGAGCATCCTGTATCCCTGGCATCACAACCACCCCATAGAAGTTAATGGCAACTGACCACTAACACTGGAACTGGACTGGCAACTGCTTTCTTGTTGAGGGAACTGTTTCTACAGACCTTGCTGTTTCCCTTGACTGGCTCCCTGCCAGGGTGGGTCACTTCAAGTAACTCTAAGTAACGGCATTACATATTTTCAGAGTTTTTCTTTAAAAAGTTTCTAAGTATCAAATTTGTTGAATTTGCCAACGTTTGTTCACAATTTTGTGAAAAGTCTTGATTTATTGTTTCTTGTCAATTCTATATCTCCCAAACTCCCCACCAGATCGTTTTTGTTTTGGTGTTTATAAATTAATAAAAATATAACGTATTTTTATGAGTTGGAGACGGATTTTTTGAGTGTCTCGATTCTTAAATTGTTTTGGTGCTGTTTAATACTTTACACTTGTTCCTTTCTGTAAGCTTGATTGCACAAAGTCACAGCTACCTAGGGCTGAGTAAACGAAACCTGACTGGTCCTAAAGGGGTTGGTAGTGTATTACACAGTGAGGTCATACAACCGCAGCATATAATACAACCCATTTCCTCATAACGTGTGTGTGTATTTTTTAATTTATTTTGTAGACCGAGGTTATTTCATTGTCCGGGGTGGGTAATGGTAATTTTTAGGGTTTAGGGATAGTTAGTGGCAAAGGGAGCTAAGAGTAATTTTATGATTTGAGAACGGTCACTGTTAAAGGGAGTTTAGGGTAAATTTAGTGGGGTGGGTAGCGGTAAAGTGAGGTAAGGGCAATTTTAGGGTTTGTCAGGACCGGCGAGCCCAGGCACCTACCACACCGTGGCAGCCTGGAGGAGGCTCATGGGTATTTAATTAACAAAGCCGGACGTACCGACGTGCGTAATTCTTGATCCAGTTTTTTGGCTACTGAACAGAACCTCCAGGATTTCGCGATTTGCAAAATAATCGCGAAATAGGCACTTTTGTAAAAAGGCTGCACTTTTTACAAAAGTGCCGCCGCAATCAGGTGTTGAAAGCTCCTCAGGGGCTGATTAGTGGTAATCAGCGTCAATTGTTAACATGCCTCAGACCCAGCGCCTCCAGTTTACATCAAAGAGATAAAGCGCCATGAAAGGAGGGCACGCGGGAGTCACCAGGAGCAAGATGGATTTACATACTGATAGTTTTAAACTACTCATAAATGGCATGTGGCAGTGTGGATGTAATCCAGGCATGGTATAGGGGCCCATCCTGTCCTTTTAAAGTCTGCGTGGATGCTGCTTTCAGAGACGAGAAAGTGGCGTTTTTGACATTTCTAGGAAGGTTTTTTTTCCTCCTTGCCCTGTGTTTATTTTCTTAGTAGCAGTGTCAGAAAGACATTCAGTCTTTACAGAAATAATTTGAGTTTAGCAGTGCATTCAGCAAATCAACCATCTTTGACACACTTATCGGCAGTGATTTACAGCACCAAAAGCTTTGCGTGTGAAATGAGGTGAAGATACTCCGTTCCTCTTCACAGAGGGCGTGTTGTTGCCGGGTGGAATGCTTCTGCATCGTTATGAACTTGTAAGTTTGTGGCCCCACATTTCTAGTAAGCAAAATACGGACCTTATAAATGTGTAGTTAAGTAATATTAGGGTTAATTCATTTTTCACTTTTCTGCAGGCGTACTTACAATCCTGGTTGCGTTCTGGACATTTGGCTGTTTCAGTACGGAATTATTGAAGGTCTGGTGAGTTTTCACATGGTTGCATCTAATTCACTCAGAATTTTTTTTGCGACGCTTGGCAATTATCTCTCAGAATAATGTATTATCTTGCTGACCCGTTGACCTCCTTTCCTAATTTCAATCAGTTTACCTTCGTGTTTACTTTCATATAGTTTCTATCACCATTATCTTAAATCAATCTGCTCCCATGCATTCTGCTTCTCCTATACAAAGTTCATTTTCCGAGCTTTTTGCCAGCACGGTTATTAAGAATAATAGGCATCTGGGATATTTCTACAAATGCCAGACATTATAGACAACTTAACCCCACCGAAGTGCCGTGTATCATTAGTTCTCTTCAGAGTGGCGATCTTGTTTTTGAGTCCGTGAGTCTTTTTTTTGGCTTTGAATAACTGTATTTAGGCTGCCCTCTCATATTTCGCCTTGTCCCATAATCCATTACAGTGGGCATTTGGAACGTTAGCACACATCTCTACGGACTGGCTCATGGCCGCTATAGTAAATTATTAGCTTATGCAGGGCCACTCTTATTGTTTCTTAACACGCACATGCACTTGGCACAACATGGGCTTGGTCCCTTTTCTGCCGATTGTCTCTTTCATCAGTAATCTGTATTATAGTTGGGCTACTTGCTCCTTACCAGTGTATAAGACCTTTATTTAACTCAATGTGTTTCCATCTCCACAAGGCCCTCCTACTACCACTAGGATGGTCACTAGTGTTCACTCCCTGTCATCCTTGGTGATCCCAGCTGATATAGAGTCTTTCACTATTTTACTCTTCATTGGACCAAGTGCAGTTGCCAATCAGGAGCTGAGGAGAACTGAGAGATCAGGTGAAGCTGCCAATGAGGAGCAGCGCGGGGTGCTGTGAAGCATGGCTCCGCGTCAATCTGCCTCGGTTCTCGTGAAACCCTCTGGTCAGCCAGGAGAAGTACACTCTGACTCCAGCCAAGAGTCCAGGACCTTGACGACAGCTCTTTGGGGTCAGGACTCAGTCCCACAGATGCCGCAAGGTGACCAGCAACCCTGTTCTATTGTGCTTGGCTTAAACCTATGCTCAAAATTGTTCTCAAAAAGGAGAATATGTCAAACAAACACTCTCAAAGTGGAATACTCTGCCATTGATTCATGGCTGAGAAGGATTGATTGATTAGGAGTAATGTAAAGTGACGCAATAATGCCGCTAAATTTCCATTTTTGTGCAGCAAAATTTGCAAATCTATGCTGCAATATCCTGGGGGGTCTGACTGAAACCTGCATTGGCTTATCGGGTTTGTTCGTGCACCGCTCCTGGAATAACGGCATGTGCAAGGCTTGTTCGGTGCTCCTGGTGAGAACAGTTCGGCGTGTTGGCAGGGGTCCTGCTCGCACGCGCGACGAAGGCGTTTTCACCGCCTTCCTGCCTTTTTCACTCGAGGGTTGAGTTTTAACTGGGATCACCCAAATAAAACTACCCAACCTGGGTTAATAAAGCATTACGTTAGAGAAAAGGGTCGAAGTAGTTAGAGTTTAGAACAATTGTTACATAGAATCCACCACAGTAGAATTGCTTGTAGGGTTCAACAAAAAATATATGTTTAATGAGTGACACATTCGTCAGAAGTTTTGGATTGAAAACATAAATGAGAAATCATGTGTTTTACTCCACATTGGTCATTATTGTATGCACGCGTTTAATGCTTTAGTACTCAAAACATTTGACTTGTTACTCTGTGTTATATTATACAGTGCTCGCAGTGAAATGGAAAGGAAAGTTAAGTAGGAGGAATGGGAGTGGTTGGATGGGAAAGGGTAAAGGTGTTGTGACAGGCACAATAGCAAGTATTTACAATAAAACCTTTACGATCTTGGAAAGATCCACAAATTCTCCTTGTTATCATAGCACATTCGACAAGTACAGTTCATTTGTTTAGGTCCCACGTGTTTGATGATCTGTAGAAGTCTACGTTTCGACCCCTTGGTTGTTACGGGCTGGTATATCCTCAGGTTGGGGTCTTCATCAGGACAGGAAGTGTTGAGGAGCACCTAACCCTACAAGCAATCCTACTGTGGTGGATTCTATGTTACAATTGTTCTAAACTCGAAATACTTCAACCCTTTTCTCTAACGTAATGCTTTTTCACTCAAGGGCTTCCATTTGAGGTACTGTGGGATTGGTATGGTTTCCAATTCGGGAGGAATCTCAGTTTAAAGCAATTCCTTATGGAGTCCTGGGCATTTTGTCTTCAAATGAGGATTAGGCCGAATTGGAGTTACTTTTGCTGCACTTCAGAACATAAGTGACGTAACCTTTGTTTCTAGCACTCGTTTATTTAGTGTTTTCTGGTGATTTCAACCTCCAGTGACTTTCTTGTTTTTTGCTATCGGAAGTAAAGAGCCCCTTTGGAATTCTTATTTGGTTATCTTTCTTTACGGTCTTGTTGTGGATGAAGTATTGCAGTAAAAACAGGAATACATACTTGTACGCACAAGACTGGGATCATCGTAAAATGTCATGTCTTCTCCCGTATGTGGTATATAGGGTGTCTAACGTGTGTTGCAGTACCTTAGATATTGGTGTGTTTGTGTGACGCAGAAAATACAAATGTTAATTGTCATGCATTCTTACCTCAGTAGAAACTATGGGAAGATACGGATTGATGAATATAGTCCCGAGTGACAGACACATAAGAGATTGTGCTTCTACGTTTTAAGGTAGATCTCTCCACGGTACTAGCGAGACATAGAGAGTAGAATGTGGTAGTGTGCTTTTTACTCACTCGTGTTGTTTCTTCCACAGCTTCCAATTCCCTGCAGTCCCCTTCCTCTTCTCCCTATCCCTCGCTTGACCACTTCACTACTCTATGCATATTTAGGATCATAGAGTTGGGGATGTCAGGAAGTGGACCACTCTGAGGAACATTCCAGTTCTGAGGAGTTTTCATTTTGCTGGACTGACACTTCTGGGGTGGGTATGTGTTATCATTTACAAATGATTTCCCAAGATTACGAGAAAAACCTGTAGAATGGTATAGGCAAGTAGATCGGTTTGTAAAAGTTTCAAAGGTGTTGTGGGAAGATTTAGATGGATTGTTTGATATAGTTGTGCCTGCAGATTTGTGGACAGAATGTAAAATTACAATTGATTGGCCAAAAGAGGAATATCCAAGAGATTCAAAAACAGGTGCTCCAGGTCCAGAGGTAATGAGAAAGTATGACCAAGTCATAACCTTTTTAAAAAATAAAATTCCTCCTAAAGAAACAGATTGGGTAAAAATTGATAGAACTACTCAAGAGCTTAAAGAATCTGTACATGCTTATTACTAATGATTGCTTCTAGTTTTTAAACAATATAGTGGATATGAAAATTTGAGAAAGAAGGATACGAGTCATTTTGTATATAGGTTTGTGTTTGGTTTGAGACCGGAGATAGGTGGCATGATAAAACATCACATGATGTGTTGGCAATCCAGTTCAGTTGATGATGTATAGAGATATGCAAAGTATTGTAGTGATGACATCGAAGCTAGGCAGCGAAAGCTTAAAGAAAAGGCTATGTGGGCACAAGTGAAAGTTGCAGAACAACAAGAAGCACAATTGATTAATCAGGGTAATGAAATGGGTCAAGCAAAAATTAAAAGGTAATATGAATAAACGGAAAGGACAAATGAATATAGATGAGGCTAAAAAGAAATGGCCATGTCATAATTGTGGCAAGATAGGGTATTGGAAGAACGAGTGTAAGTTACCTCCAATGGTTAATCCTGAAATTAAATCATTGAATCCACAGGTGCAGAATGAGATAAATCAACAATCACCGTCACAGCAACAGGTAGTTACCCAACAGAGTCAGGTGCCATTACCACCTCTCCCACAGAGTGTTAATCTTCAGAAATACAGTGCAGAGACAGGATTCTACGGAGGACAGTATTGGTTGAGATCGGATGGAAATGAGAGTTATTGACGGTGCCTAGGAGAGGAAGTGGAGTGTGTGTGCTTTGCGCAACTCTGGAAGTAGGTCAGTCTGGTCCTTTTGTGAATTGAAAACTGAATGGTGTAAATATTACTTTCCTAGTGGATACAGGTGCTGCCCGTTCTACAGTTAGATCAGTAGAAATTCAAAACCTTTCTCTCTCGGAGAGCATATCCAAATTGTAGATGTGACGAACAGGCAGATTAAAACCCCACTCACACAACCCGTGGAGATGAAAATTGGCTCTGTTAAAGAAATGCATCGCTTTGTAGTATGTGACAGCAGTCCTGTAAACTTGCTTGGATGCGACATACTTTGCAAGATGAACTGTGCCAGTTACTGTTCACCAGATGGCGTTGCTTTCCAAACAGCAGATGATATTCTGTATAAAATGACAATGGCAATAATAGATTCAGAAAAGAGTGACACGTTTCCTGTGTTTGACAAAGAGAAAATTCCAATTGAATTAAAAGAAACAGTTAAAAATGAGGTGTGGGATTTTACAGAAGAGCTAGGTCTAATGAAAGGAGCGAGTCCTGTAAAAAATGCTGTAAAAGAAGGAGCTATTTACCCAAATACTCCACACCATAAATTAACGCCAGAAATAATTGAAGGAGTAACTCCAGTAATTAACAAAATGATTGAGCAAGGAATCCTGAAATCCACAAAATAATGAGTAGTCAACGTAATTCACCCATAATGGGACTGAAAAAGCCTAACGGAACTTTTAGGATAGTGCAAGATAAGAAAGGTGAATAAATTTGTTGTCCTATTGTAACAAATCCGGCTGTGATATTATATCAAATTCCGCATGAATGGTACACAGTCATTGATTTGTGTAATGGGTTCTTTACAGTTTCACTGTATCCTGAAAGCCAGCTAATATTTGCCTTCAGGTTTGGTGAGCGTATTTTGGCATGGTGCCGAATTCCTCAAGGGTATACTGAAAGTCCTTCCATTTTTAATCAGATACTGAAGAAATCATTGGAAAGTCTAAAAATGCCTGAAAAATCCATTTTGGTTCAATATATTGATGACCTATTAGTGGCATCGAGGACCAAAGAAGCTTGCATTTCTGATACTATTGCAATACTGAACCATTTGGCAGAAGGAAGACATAAAATGTCTCCGTCAAAATTAGTTTTAGCAACAAGTACAGTATTTACGTCATTAAATTGGAAAAGGGACAAGAAAAGTGACCTCAGAAAAAATACAAATTATCAGAGGAATGAGCACCCCCCCCAAAGACACAGAATCAAAGGGAGAATGTTTCTGGGAATGCTTGGTTATTGCCGACAGTGGATTTTTATGGATTGCAAAACCTTTACAGAGATTAACTAAAGGAGTTGTAAAAGACCATATAGTGCTGAATGATAAAGTGATGGAAGCATTTGAGCAATTGAAAACTAGATTGTGTGAAGCACCAACGTTAGGCCCGATTATGAAAAAGAATTTGAATTGTATTGCAGTGGAATGGGTGTGCATTATCCGTTCTGATTCAGAGGCATGGAAGAATGAGAAGACCAATTGCATATTTCTCAGCTGTTTTGGATCTCGTAGCCAGAGCATTGCCTGGATGTTTGAAAGCTGTAGCTGCTACAAATGTCAGTTTGGAACAGAGTGAAGGTATAGTGATGGGGTATCCAGTAAAGGTACATGTGCCACATTCAGTTGAGATCCTCCTCACTAGGACCAAGGCACAGTATATGACAAACAGTTGTTTGACCAGATATGAAAAAGTGATTCTGGGTGCAGACAATGTGACAATTGCAAGATGTGTAAATATGAATCCTTCCACTTTGCTGCCTGATACATTGAATGTGAAACTCAAAAATGACATTAATCATAAATGTTTGGATGTGCTTGAGTATTGTACTAAACAAAGACCTGACAATAAGGATGTACCTTTGGAAGAATCAGACTGTGTTGTTTGTGGATGATTCATGCCTGAGAACAGATGAAGATGTTTTGAATGCTGCATATGCTGTATGCACAGGGGCAGATGTCATGGAAGCATCTTGTTTGAAAGGAATACGTTCCGCCCAAGTGGCTGAGCTGATTGCTTTGATTCAAGCAATCAAATTGGGAAAAGATGTCCGAATCAATATGGATTCAGAATTGTCTATGATTATGGACAACTGTGGTCCCAAAGAGGATATATGACTTCTGCGGGATTACCCATTAGAAATGGGGAGTTTGTGAGAATGTTGCTTAAGGCAATACAGCTGCCAAAAAGGATTGTGGTTGTGAAATGTACTGCTCACAAAAACGAAGAAGACTATGTTACTGAAGGTAATAGGTTTGCAGACGCCATAGCCCAGTACTGTGCTAAGAATACAGCATCTATAAACGGGGACAGAGAAAAAGAATATGTTTCAAGTCCTTTAATGCTTACTGTGAGAAGTTGGCCTGATATATGATGCTCACTAGTTCTAGTGATCACCTTTTATCAGTCCAAACAACCCTTATGGTGATTGGTTGTAAGTCAACCTTATAGACCAGCTATCCTAATGGTAGCATGGACAAAGCAGTCTTAGGCCAAACTTTTTTGGCATGTGAAGCCAGCTGTTTTACCACCATATAACCCCTTGAATACCAGATGAAAGGACACCACACAGGTTGTTATGAAAATAAACAGTATATTTATTAATAACAAACACCTCTGAACTCTTTATGAGGTCAGAGGGCTAAGCACATGACAATCTCTTAGGAAAAATACGATAAATTGCACAAATTTACAATGGTGCCCTAGGGGCACGACAAACCATATATTAAGTAAGTGGAATGTGAAAGTCGATAGAAAGAATGGAGCTGTCCAGAGGCTAGAGGTTCGCTAGGACTACGCTATCTTCACCTTAGGTAAGTAATAGGAGGCCCACGGGACGCGTGTGCAGAGTGTGAACTCACACGCGAGATGCGTAACAACGTCTATGGACAGTAGAGTTCAAGTAAAAGGTGAGTACGGACAATCCTGACTAGTTAGGACTAAAATGACTGTGGAACTGGACACTAGGACAGTCTTGAGCACCGAAATGCTCTCGTTACCTCACCCACGGGCTGCGGGTGCATAGGTGTCAAAGTGTGACGGGTTCTCGTGTTGAAGTCTATGGAGCCTGGAAGAAAAGATGCTGCAGGTGACCAGGAGAAAGATGTCCGGTGCGATCCAAGGGTGGATCGGTGAAGAAGAGGACCTGAAAGCAGAGGGGACAATGTTCACAGTCACTAGCCAGTGACTGGAGTGGAACCAGGAAGGAACAAGATGTCGTTGTCGCGATCAGGTAAAGAGTGGACGCTTGTCTCTGCAGCCACGTGGACCAGGAGGTATCTTCGACGACCAGGATGGAGGCACGAGCTGTCCCAAGCAGGCTCTCGCTGTCTGCGGTGTTGGATCTGGAATCAGCAACAACAGGCCTTGGCAAAGGCAACCCACGTAGTGAGTGGAAACGGCGTCTGGAGTGGACCAGGAGGGTCCGGGGTGCTCCTCTTTTAGAAGGGAGCAAGGGCCAGTCTGGAGCAACCAGACCAGCAGTGAAGATTTCAAAGTTCGTGGTCTAGGAGGCCACTAGCCAGCCGGCAAGTGACCAGACAATGCGTCAAGCAGCAAACAAGCAGAAGGGCCCCACGCAGCTCTGGAGGGCTGATCTTCGGTGCAGGAGCTGCGGCTTCTCAGTCCCCAAAGCACTTTGTCGAGGTCACCTCAGAAGTCGTGCTGGAAGCGAAGTGCAGCTTCTTTCAAGATGGCCGGTCCCAATTGTCTCGTCGCACCCACGGATCTCAGCTGTGCTGCAGATGTAGGTAGAGGTCGGAGAGGTCTGGGAATCCGGGTCTCGTCGGGCTCTGAAATCTGGATCCTCGAGGGAAGACGACATAGGGAAGCCGCTGGACGCTTGATGGTGCCTGCTTGTGCAGGGTGGACACTCCTTGCCCACAAGGGAGATTTCTTCAGTCTTCTGTGCAGAAAGTCGAAGTCCAGAGTTTCTTCTTGTAGAGTTTCCGTTCAGGATTAATCTAATCTGGAATGGGACCAGCTCCTACCTTTATTCTCCTCAAGTCCTAAAGGGGGCTACACTACTGTCCAGGTCACTCCCCTGGGTGGGACCAGGAAGGGGGGGTGCCTACACCCCATATCCTTTGTCCGGTTTCGCGACCAGAGCTGGGGCAGGGATGCCCCAGCAACTGGTTTGAACCGGTGTATGCACAGGACACCTTGTGTGCCCCGGGCATGTCTCATTCCTTTCAGGCCTATCCTACCCAATACACAAAATCCTGTCTGGGGTGGTGCTAGCACCTCCCAAGGTAGGAAACCCTTTGTCCAAGCCTACCTCGCTGGAAGGACTCCCAGCAGCAGGAGGTCAGACGTGTGTCTGTGGTGGTGGCATCCATTTTGTGATGCCAAGGCTCGAGTTTACTTTAACCGGGGTTCACAGTTACATACATGTTGTGTCCCTCTAGAAGGGTGGAATGCTACCCCGTCGCCAGAATTGGCAAGGAGGTAGTATTCCAATTCGTATGACACCTTACTCGACATGTTTTGATAATGCTATACCAAAGTTAGCATTTAACCGCGAGGATTATAATGCACTTAAGAGTATATGGTATAGCGTTATCATGGAACAGCTATTAGGACTTGGTTCCACAAACGGGCTCAGCTCATGCCAGAGCACCATTTCACATAATTCCAAGCACTCTGCCTTCAGGATTGATAAGGCCTGCCGTAGGAGTGACTGATAGGTATATATGTGTCCATTTTTAGGGTTAGATATAGGCATACTATATCTACAGCAAAGGGTGATTACACCACCTTGCCCCAGCTGTCGTGCAGCCAGTTGTGTCTGTTTAGATGGTCAGCCAGGGGTGGCATAATACATGCTTCAGCCCCTGGTAGGCCCTGGGTACACCTATTCCCTGGGTACCTATAGTACACTGTACAGGGACTGATAAGGTGGCCCAGTACCAATTGGTAAATGCACCTAAGGTACATGGTTGTCAATTTAGAGAGAGAACAGCTAGGCTGTGGGTCTGATTAGCAGGCCCACAGTCAGGGAAAGTCGTAAACCAGTGAAGCAAAAAGCAAAAATCTGGGGTGACCCTAGGATTGTAGACCCCACTCTCCTACACTTACTAACATAGTTGAGACCTGGCAGGAAGTGAGACAATTACAAGAAAAAGGCAAGTGATGAGGAAAAAGATATATGAATAAAACCAGGTTGTAAACAAAGAGAGAAAGATGAAATTTGGGTATACAGAGATGAAAGACCAGTCATGCCCAATAGCATGATATCTAACATGGCCCGAATGTACCATGGTCAGGCACACATTGGTAGGGATGCAACGATTAAAATTTTCAGACAGACTTGGTACAATCCCAAGTTTTGCATGATAGCTGAAAGCTTATGCCAAAGATGTTAACTATGTCAATAATTAAATCCAGGATGAAAAACTGTTGTAAGTCTGGAAACCATTGGATGTAAGGGAGGTCCTTACCAGAATGCAGTTAGATTGTATTGAAATGCCACCATGTAACAGACTGAGATACGTACTTGTGATTGTATGTTTGTTTTCTCGTTGTATGGAGGCCTATCCAACCAGGAGAAATGATGGAGTTATAGTAGCTAAAGTCCTATTGAGAGAAGTTATTCTGAGATTTGGATTTCCAGTAACAATTGAAACAGACAGAGGAAGTCACTTCCAAAATGAACTTATACAATTGATATGTGAAGCACTGGACATTTGTCAGAAATTGCATTGTGCTTACAGACCAGAAGCTTCTGGGGTAGTCGAACAAGCAAATGGAACAATCAAAAGCAGACTGGGAAAAATGTGTTTGGCCTCAGGACTCTAATGGCCTGATGCTTTGCCACTTGTTCTAATGACCTTAAGAAGCATACCTGACAGAAAAACAGGTTTGAGTCCTCATGAAAGATTGATGGGACGAGTAATGAGACAAGCATTTGTACCTGTCGACAAACTGCTAACTATAAATGATGATATCATACTGCGAGGGTTTGTCTGACGTGGTGACTTGTGTGTTTCACCAGGTTGGAATTGATGCGAGTAGTAAGGAAAAGTATCAAGCTCAGCACCTGAACCCTGGAGATTGGGTTCGAATAAAAGTGCATAGAAGGATAAACTGTCTAGTTTAAGGCTGGGACAAACCACGTCAAGTGATCCTGGTCAGCACCACAGCAGTGAAATGTGCAGGTGTGAAAAGGTGGGTTCACGTTAGGCACACCATCCGAGTACCAGAACCTGAAAATCAACATCTGGAAGAGGCAGATACTAGTTCAGACTCTGACACAGAGGGTGAATCAGACAGAACTCCAGATCTGGAAGCTCGACCTGTGAGGCGACTTCTGGAGATATCAGATACAAGTTCAGCATCTGAAGCAGAGACTGAGATAATTGAGATTCCAGATCTTGACGATCGACCTGTAAGTCGACATCGGGAAGTAACAAAAACCAGTTTAGCCACTGAAAGAGAACGAGATAAAACTGGTGAAAGCGAGAACTCTGCAGATCAAACAGAGAATTCAGAGAACAGGAACATTGATCTTGAAACTGGTGAACAGGAGAACTCACGATAAGGATGAGACTCCAAGCACCAGTAATGGAAAGGTTCCTTGTAAAAGAACTGAATTAACAAAATAAAAACAAGATTCAATTGTTGAACTGGAAATCATAAATTTCAAAACAAGAGGAAGTGAGATAAGGTCTGAAACCGAATCTGATGACACTGAAGGAGAAACAGCATAAAGAAAAAGTCCCAGAAAAAGGGCTTGGAAAATGGAACGTGGGATTATAGAGCCTGAAATATAAAAGCCGAGAAAAGAAGATAATTGGCCTAAAGAAATAAAAGGACTTAAGTTCAAATTGATAAATGTAAATAGAAATCATGAGAAACAAGTGAATGAAATAACAAGTCAAAAGAATCAAATAAAAGGAAATAAAGAAATTGTGCAAAGGCCAAAGAGAGTGAG
This sequence comes from Lissotriton helveticus, assembly GCF_964261635.1. Classification (NCBI taxonomy): domain Eukaryota; kingdom Metazoa; phylum Chordata; class Amphibia; order Caudata; family Salamandridae; genus Lissotriton; species Lissotriton helveticus. Next base: position 109,803,955 of record NC_136067.1, read on the forward strand.
GAAACCAAACGTGAAATATAAATCACATGAATGGATGTATATTGCTTTGCCTGATATAGAGGAAGTTGAAAGCAGTCAAGAGATTCAAAGTAACTTTGGTGAATGAAAAGGTGATTAAAGACATACTGTGTTTGAACTGGAAACTGAAGGATAACAAATTAAAGAAGGTCAACAAAATAGAAAGAGAAGAGACATTACCAAAAAAAGGATTTCAAAAGGACACATATTTTTCTTGTGCAAAAAGGTGAAAGAGACCTTATAAAAGAAGGATTCAGAGGATACATATCCTAGTGTGGAAAAGACTGGTCTATAAAAAAAAAATAATTCAAAATGTCTGAAAATGGTAATAGAAGATCTAAGCATGCTATTTTTCGTAAATGGTGTAGAATGTGGTTGATTTGCACAGGTTTATTAATGCTTATATGGCTCATTTTAGCAATAATAATTTCATTTAGACAGAGTTCTGAACATTCACATGAGGAACAGAACAACAACATGAGCGTAAAGATACATGATTTAAAGAGTGATGTAAAATTTGGAGATAACACCGAGCTTCATAGAGATAGATCTATTAATGATTTTTCAAAGAATGTTTTTACTAGATTGCTGTATGAATATGTCGAAACAATGGACGTCCGGGACTGCTACGTTTGTATGCAGTTGCCTGCATCTGTATCGGCGGGAGTAACATATCATCACATTCCTTTGACTTATCGAATAACTTGTAGTGTATTAGCTAGTTTATTGTACCAAACAGGTAAATTAGAATATTATTATTCAGTTTTAGATGAGACTTTAGCAACACTTTCGATAACACATGATTGAACAAAATGAAAATGGGTAAAGTTTTTGGTGAATTTTTCCTGGAAAGAAAATATATGACTTTAGAATATGCTTTTAGATATAACCTGACATGTAAAATGCGTAAGGAGGAAAAGGTTTTTTTAGATCTGGTTGAGGAAAGGAGGATTAGATATCAAAGAAAAGCAAGTGAAAGTAAAACGAAAACAACAATGTGGAATTTTGAAGATGAAAACCTTGATAAAAGTAAATTAATGTAGCAATAGGTTTAGATATGCCACAGCACAGGAAATTGTTTATTCATAGAGGCAATATTATGTATGACAATTATTTTGTGGGTGCAAGTGAATGTAAAGACACGTACATAATTAAAGGGGGATGGGGATTTAAAGGTGGAAATGATCCTGTTTTTCCTGGAATTTACTTTATATGTGGAAACAAAGCTTATTATAAATTGCCAGATCACTGGTTTGGGACAGGTTACGTAGGTCTGGTCTTTCCAAAAATATTTCATGTAGATAGTGTAGTGTAGTTCCTATATTCCCAATAGGCTCTGCGCATTGGAATAATATATTCAGCAGTGTAGACGTAGGACTGAGGTCGACTAGGTCTCTACTGACTATATTAGACTTAAGGTTTGCCAGCTAGCTCAGAGGTCACTAGAAACTTCCTCGAATAAACGAGGAGGAGTTTAACTTCCCTGGATAGACAAGAAGGGATTAGCTTCTGACAACCATAAAACATGACAACTTTGCTCCCTCAGAATAAGAGTGTATCTCTAGAGTCGTGGGAAAACAATAGACAGCTATTTCACTCAGTCAAGTGTGCATACTTAGTTTCACCAGAGTGCAGAGAAAAGAGAGACGGGCGTTTTCAATAAAAGGTGTCATTTATTGAGCAATCTTCTTTCTCATGCAAGAGAAATGAATTGCCACAATTGCAATACTCATAGTAAAGTGCGTACAGTAAAAGGAGGATTATAAAATAATACTGTAAAAGCATTGATATGGTTGCTTAGCCATATGATACTTTAAAATAGATAAAATATATACATACATAGACTAACGTACTCAACTCGTGCTTCTAAATACGCCTACCCCGGTGTACCTGACCTAAGCCTAATACGTGGGAAGGAGTAAGTAGCAGTTTAAGTTAAGTTGGTTTTGCCAAGAATCTGACTCAAGAATTCTCTTTAAGGGTTTAGTCAGCTCTGTACCTGGGTAATAGAAAGCAGGAGGTCTGGTATCTCTTTCTTTCAGGACTAGATATCCCAGTAACCTGCGAAGGTATCTGGCAACACCGGAGCTGGATTTCTCGGCAGGAGAAAAGACAGCGTCTCTCTCAGTGCGTCAAAGGGGAGGGGCAGCGTCCGTGGGCTCTCGCATCAGCTGGGCTCTCGGGCAAGTAGATAGCTGCTCCGCTCCAAAACCACCACCGTGTGTTTGCTTAAGGCAACGTTGGTATATTTATACCTGAAAGGTGCTGGGTTGGACGTAAGGTTGGACCTAAGACGTCAATAAAGATGTCACTAAGAACTGGCCGTTCTTACAGTGCTTCACAGGAGTTCTAGGATGAAATCAAAACAAAAGCAATGGGGATTTCCCAGGTTGCTGGAGGTTTGGTTTGTTTAGAGAACTCGTTGTGCTTTCTAGGAGTCCAGGGAAGTAGCCTTGCTTAATGTGACTGCATGGGCTACGACTAAATATGGATATGTTTCCTATGCCTTTATAGGGATATTATTTATTATAACCGTACAAGGGCATAAAATAGAAATATCGATTCAGGTTCCTAGATAAAAACACAATAATAGGGGAACTAAGGGAGTTCATGAGATAGGTAAACCATTAACACGAAGAAGGAAAGTTATTTAGAAATAATAGGTGACCTTTTTGGAGATTGATACCAGCAGTGGGTATATCATTTAACCCCTTCCATGCTGGTGACGAAACCGCTCCGTCACCAGCCACGGACACGCTGTGCTGATGACGGAGCGGTTCCGTCACGGCCCACTCGGCGCGCCTGCGCTGGACGTTCTGTTGAGCGGGCGGGGCCGTGACGGAACCGCTGTCATCAGCACAGCGCACCCGAGGCTCGTCACGGAGCGGTTCCGTCACAAGCATGGGAGCGCCGCACCCCCCCCCCCACCCCTCTAGCGCTGCGGCGGAATTGCCGCCACAGCGAAGGGGATAATGCAAATAAAATACAACAAGCATTGCAATAGGGCTCACATTAGGAAAGTTTGAGCTATTGGTCTAACAAATGAATTTTTTATTTATGTGTTATTTTTTAAAATAGCTAAATTAATAGCTTTGTCATTTACAATGCCAATAGTTATAACTTTCGCAAATGTGACACCTATAGCAATTGTAATGCAACATGTTTTGTATTTACGTGACTTAGATGTATTGATATTACAAATAACAATGGCTTTTAATTTTTTTAAATAATTAATACTTAAATAATTTATTTAATTTGTAATGGCAATAGCTTAAACTTTTGTAAATAACTTTTGTGAAGATTATGTTCAGTATTTTTTATTGCGACGAAAATCCAAGAACAGAAGTGAAATATTAACATCTTTTTGTGATTTGTAATAAAGCGTGAAAGCTTGAAAACAGTTTGAAACATTGAAAGAACATATTTGAACCAGTGATGCTGTTGTTGCGCTGAGTGATGCTGTGGTTGCGCTGAGTGATGCTGTGGTGGTGCGGAGTGATGCTGTGGTGGTGCGGAGTGATGCTGTGGTGGTGCGGAGTGATGCTGTGGTGGTGCGGAGTGATGCTGTGGTGGTGCGGAGTGATGCTGTGGTGGTGCGGAGTGATGCTGTGGTGGTGCGGAGTGATGCTGTGGTGGTGCGGAGTGATGCTGTGGTGGTGCGGAGTGATGCTGTGGTGGTGCGGAGTGATGCTGTGGTGGTGCGGAGTGATGCTGTGGTGGCGCGGAGTGATGCTGTGGTTGCGCGGAGTGATGCTGTGGTTGCGCGGAGTGATGCTGTGGTTGCGCGGAGTGATGCTGTGGTTGCGCGGAGTGATGCTGTGGTTGCGCGGAGTGATGCTGTGGTTGCGCGGAGTGATGCTGTGGTTGCGCGGAGTGATGCTGTGGTTGCGCGGAGTGATGCTGTGGTGGTGCGGAGTGATGCTGTGGTGGTGCGGAGTGATGCTGTGGTGGTGCGGAGTGATGCTGTGGTGGTGCGGAGTGATGCTGTGGTGGTGCGGAGTGATGCTGTGGTGGTGCGGAGTGATGCTGTGGTTGCGCGGAGTGATGCTGTGGTTGCGCGGAGTGATGCTGTGGTTGCGCGGAGTGATGCTGTGGTTGCGCGGAGTGATGCTGTGGTGGTGCGGAGTGATGCTGTGGTGGTGCGGAGTGATGCTGTGGTGGTGCGGAGTGATGCTGTGGTGGTGCGGAGTGATGCTGTGGTGGTGCGGAGTGATGCTGTGGTGGTGCGGAGTGATGCTGTGGTGGTGCGGAGTGCTGCTGTGGTGGTGCGGAGTGATGCTGTGGTGGTGCGGAGTGATGCTGTGGTGGTGCGGAGTGATGCTGTGGTGGTGCGGAGTGATGGTGTGGTGGTGCGGAGTGATGGTGTGGTGGTGCGGAGTGATGCTGTGGTGGTGCGGAGTGATGGTGTGGTGGTGCGGAGTGATGCTGTGGTGGCGCGGAGTGATGCTGTGGTGGCGCTGAGTGATGCTGTGGTGGCGCTGAGTGATGCTGTGGTGGCGCTGAGTGATGCTGTGGTGGCGCTGAGTGATGCTGTGGTGGCGCTGAGTGATGCTGTGGTGGCGCTGAGTGATGCTGTGGTGGCGCTGAGTGATGCTGTGGTTGCGCTGAGTGATGCTGTGGTTGCGCTGAGTGATGCTGTGGTTGCGCTGAGTGATGCTGTGGTTGCGCTGAGTGATGCTGTGGTTGCGCTGAGTGATGCTGTGGTTGCGCTGAGTGATGCTGTGGTTGCGCTGAGTGATGCTGTGGTTGCGCTGAGTGATGCTGTGGTTGCGCTGAGTGATGCTGTGGTTGCGCTGAGTGATGCTGTGGTTGCGCTGAGTGATGCTGTGGTTGCGCTGAGTGATGCTGTGGTTGCGCTGAGTGATGCTGTGGTTGCGCTGAGTGATGCTGTGTGCATCGGTGGAGCTTAGTGGGTGCATTGGTGGAGCTGTGTGGTGGGTGCATTGGTGGAGCTGTGTGGTGGGTGCATTGGTGGAGCTGTGTGGTGGGTACATCGGTAGGGCTGTGTGGTGGGTGCCTCGGTGGAGCTGTGTGGTGGGTGCATCGGTGGAGCTGTGTGGTGGGTGCATCGGTGGAGCTGTGTGGTGGGTGCCTCGGCGGAGTTGTGTGGTGGGTGCATCGGCGGTGGTGGGTGCATCAGTGGAGCTGTGTGGTGGGTGCTTCGGTGGAGCTGTGTGGTGGGTGCATCTGTGGAGCTGTGTGGTGGGTGCATCTGTGGAGCTGGGTGCATCGGTGGAGCTGTGTCGGTGGAGCTGTGTGGTGGCTGCATCGGTGGAGCTGTGTGGTGGGTGCCTCGGAGGAGCTGTGTGGTGGGTGCATCTGTGGAGCTGTGTGGTGGGTGCCTTGGTGGAGCTGTATGGTGGGTGCCTTGGTGGAGCTGTATGGTGGGTGCCTCGGTGGAGCTGTGTGGTGGGTGCATCGGTGGAGCTGTGTGGTGGGTGCATCGGTGGAGCTGTGTGGTGGGTGCATCGGTGGAGCTGTGTGGTGGGTGCATCGGTGGAGCTGTGTGGTGGGTGCATCGGTGGAGCTGTGTCGGTAAAGCTGTGTGGTGTGTGCATCAGTGGAGCTGGGTGGTGGGTGCATCGGTGGAGCTGGGTGGTGGGTGCATCGGTGGAGCTGTGTCGGTGGAGCTGTGTGGTGGGTGCATCAGTGGAGCTGTGTGGTGGGTACATCGGTAGGGCTGTGTGGTGGGTACATCGGTAGGGCTGTGTGGTGGGTGCCTCGGTGGAGCTGTGTGGTGGGTGCATCGGTGGAGCTGTGTGGTGGGTGCATCGGTGGAGCTGTGTGGTGGGTGCATCGGTGGAGCTGTGTGGTGGGTGCCTCGGTGGAGCTGTGTGGTGGGTGCCTCGGTGGAGCTGTGTGGTGGGTGCATCGGTGGAGCTGTGTGGTGGGTGCATCGGTGGAGCTGTGTGGTGGGTGCATCGGTGGAGCTGTGTCGGTGGAGCTGTGTGGTGGGTGCATCAGTGGAGCTGTGTGGTGGGTGCCTCGGAGGAGCTGTGTGGTGGGTGCATCTGTGGAGCTGTGTGGTGGGTGCATCTGTGGAGCTGTGTGGTGGGTGCATCTGTGGAGCTGTGTGGTGGGTGCATCTGTGGAGCTGTGTGGTGGGTGCATCTGTGGAGCTGTGTGGTGGGTGCATCTTTGGGTATGCAACAAGTGAAATGGACTCAGCCAGACTCCTGTGGTCCCCATGGGACCTACGGTAGGGACTGAGAGACTCCTTACAGTCAGAGGAGAGAGGTGGTTTAAGGGCTACCATGGGAGGCCAGTGAAGTGAGGAAACGAGGAACACCCCACTGACATTTAGGCTATTGAAGGGAAATGAGTGACACTTTGTATGAGACTATTACAGTGCGAATGAGGGACACAAGTATTTGAGGTGAGCGAGCGAGAGTAAGTGAAAAAATAGCGCTGCAAGAGACTACCGCTGTGGAGAGTGAGAGAGACCCAGCTGAGCTATTTTAATGGAATGACGGACAATGAGTGCGACAGGTACCGCGTAAGGGACCACTCCTTTGGAGAGTGAGTGGGACTCTCGTTTACGGGTATGCAACAAGTGAAATGGACTCAGCGAGACTCCTGTGGTCTCCGTGAGACCTACGGTAGGGACTGAGAGACTCCTTACAGTCAGAGGAGAGAGGTGGTTTAAGGGGGAGACTGCATTCAACCATGGATCTGTATGACGAGTGAGGGACACTCTGGCGTCTATGACGTAGGTGATGGAGTGAGACCGAGACCCCATTGAACTATAGGAGGTGTTTGATGATGACTGAGAGAGACGCGCACTGCCTGAGGTGAGTGATGGGGCGCGTGAGAGGGAGACTCCAATGATGTGAGTGACGTATAACTAAGGAGACTCCATTGAAGCGTGACACCTCTGACGTGGATTTGGGTGGGACTCCTCAGCAGTTTTGACGAAGCTATGGAGTTTGCTCACTTGAACCACATGTGCACAACGATGGGGAACCAGTGACACTCTTGATGAGTTTGAGGTGGATGATAGGTAATGGGTGAGACTTCACAACAGTATAAGAAACGACTTGTTTAGGAAGTGACTGAGATTTTACCGGGGTGCGTGTGGCAGTAGCGCCTGACAGTCAGTCTCGTGGACGGATATGAAGTCACTGCGAGTGTTTATTCTACCGAGGTCGATAAATCGAGCCGCCGCTCTAATTGTGAGTCAAAAGCGTGTGTCACCTGCTTAAGGAAATGAAGCGCTTTGAAAGTACTGCGTGCTAATTACAGCATGTGTCCTCAATTAGTTTAACCCAAGGCTTCTGTAATTTCACATTGATCCGTGACTGCCCTCTGCAACTATTCCGATCCTGCAAGTCCGGCAACTCGGGACCTTGACACCAGTGACCAGGTGCTCATCTTGTTTTTGTTGCAGATTTTATATAGCGCGAACTCAACCCAAAGGTATTGGAGCGCTTTACATAATCACCGATTACGTTACACACAGGGCACAAGTCCTAACAAGGAAGCAAAGCAAACAGCCGGAGAAGAGAGAAAACGGCAGGAATCGAAGTAAAGAGGAGGATGCAAGGAGAGGTACAGAGGGAGTTAGCATAAAAGGAGACACGGCCGGCGGCCGTGAAACTGAAAGTACGGCCGGCCGGCCGTGAATAATTAGGGGATGAGCGCACGCTGAGAAGCTGCCTTTGATGTGGTAATGCGAGGCAGGCAGGCGGCTGGTGGCATTGTGCACGCGCTTTTTAGGGCTTGCGCAATGACCTAAAAAGCACATGCACTTCAAGAAATCGCCAGTGGAATCGTGCTTGGGTAAACGCTGTTTAAGCCCCTATAGAGCTTCGCCAGCTATGCGCATGCGCACAGCAGGCAAGCCCTAAAAATTATCAACAATAGTAGATCGATTATCAACAAATAATGCTGGAGGATTTTTAATGGTAAATACTGAAATGGTTGCTATGAGAGCTATGGTGATGCAAAATAGACTTGCTCTTGACTTTCTATTAGCAAAAGAAGGAGGAGTTTGCGGAGTATTGAAAGTGCAACACTGTTGTACGTACATTCCTGACAAAATTCAGAACATTCAAAGATATATTAAGAACATTACTGAATTACATAAAGAAATTACTCCACTGGAGGTTGATGGTGTTCTAGAGAAACTTGGTAAGAGTTTTTCTACTGTAAAGAAGTGGTTTGCAGAAATAGGTAGCTCAATAGTAGAAAAAGTATTAATCCCAGTAACAATAGTAATATTAATAGCATTAATACTAAGACTAGTGTGCAAATGTGTTAGAAAAAGAAAAACTGATAATGGAAAAAATTGAAAGGAATAAGCAGAGAGAGCATGAAATGGGAGAAATAGAGTTGGAAGAATATCAAGAAAAAATATATAATAATTCAAAAAGAAAGTATGAAAGATAGTAAAGTTTAAGCTATAACAAAAGAAAGAACCTGAAACATGTTTTTAGAAATTTAGTGGGGATAATTGGTGGTGATAAAATCACCAAGGGGGGGGGCGGCGAGTTGATGGAGCAGGGGAGAGACAAAACTTTTTTTGTACCCCTTGTAAAGTCATTCTCTCATAACTGTAATATTAGTAATTTTGTGAAGCATGGAGAGTAATCAACCAAGTGCAAATAGAATCGACACAACACGTGGGAAATAATTGCTGGTTTCCTAAAAATTAATTTTCTAATAAAACAAGGAGTCATATTAATATAGAGCTGTGGTATTATAGATATAATTGAATAAACGTGTGTATTTGTACTTATGTTAGAAGTTTGTGTGGCAAAAAGATTGCAGAGGGTAAGTAAATGACGCATATTTGTGTGCTTTTGCTAGGTAACTACTAAAAGGGAAAATTTGAATGGTGGGAGGTAAACAGAAGGGCTAAAATTCTATATCTCACTTCTGTTGTGTTTGTTTTTTCATATTAGTTCCCATTGAGGCCTGTGCGGCCTAGTTTGAAAATGGCTGTTTAAACAAGACAATGAAGGTTGACTCGGTAAAATATGGCCCCCACGCATGCGCGGAATAAAAATGAGAGATGAGTGAACGGCCTATGCTCGGAGCGAGAGAGGTCAAGGCCAGCTTGACCTATGAACGGGAAATGTGCCAAAGGATGCCTGCATTTAAAAGCCTGGGACAGGAAGAAGCTGTAATTTATTTTCTTATGAATAAAAGATACAAGAAGTGAATGACAAGTACAAATGTGAACATTAAATCATGAGAAAACCTTGGGAATGACGGGGCAAATTCGTGAACTGGTTTGAACAAAGAGGACATGAGGTGATCATCACCACCCCTCTAATGGATCAATGAGAAATGAGTGTGGACCCTAAAAGTTTCAATTTTGGGTTAGATAGTTAGTGAAAAAGGGTATAAAAGAGCTTGTGCGAAATAGGGAAGGAGTTGGTTCCGTAGATTTTTCGCACTACGACATGCTGTCGGTTTGAACAATTTTATGGTGCAAAAGACTTTGAAATATTTTTTAACTTTACATTTTGATGGGGTAAAGAGATAGATCGTGGAGATCTATGTCGGGAGGGAGACATCGAAGATGTTAGAAAGACAGTCAGCTTGGTAGCCTGTTCTGTGCAGTTCGGTCATCTTCTAATGGCAGCTTGGTAATATGCTTTCTCAATTTTTATTTCTTGAATGTATTTAATAAATGCTTAAACTGTGCTTGTTCAAAGAAAAATGCTATTTTCCTTCTCGAATGAAATTAGATAAATTTCTGTAAAATATAAACTTGAGTCTCTTTTAGAATAAAAAGTCATGCCAATTTAAATGTTAAAAGTTATGAGAATATCGTGATTGAGCTGGTCTTAATCGCCATCAACTGACTTCTACTACTTGGTCCATCAACCAAATAGCGGAGTATCTTAAGGTTTTATTTCTTATGACTGTCGAATAATTTTAAATGTATAAAAGATAAAATTTAGGTTAATGAGGTACCCCGCTATCCAGCGGGTTGCCTTCTTCTTTACTGATTCCGGTGCAATGTCGTGTGTGAATATGTGACTCGCAGTGTTATGAGCCCCAACGAGGAGTAAAATAAGTTGGGTTAAGTGAAATGAGTTTGAGGGTTGTTTAGGAGCCGCGCTGCATCAATCTGTACTCCACATTTGAGCTCGATGTTGGCTTTACAGAATGAGTGATGTGCAGATTACAAACTCTGCCTGTGTAGTTTCACATCCTAATACATACTACATAGCTGCCTTTATTTCTCCTCTGCATGGAACGACTTATAGACGTAATAGAGGGGACACTATAGTTGTACGTCACGGTTCCCATGGGGAATTCAAGTTCCACTTTAGGCTAAATGTTCAAAATATTAGACTTAAGTTCACAATATTTTCTAATTATCTCCTGGGATGCACATGTGGTTCAACATATTTGCTCAACATTAATCAATGATTTCATAGTTTCAAATGGGATTCTTGGAGTTTGTTTTTGAACATTATTCTAACATGGACGTTTTGGCATTAAATTTCGCAAAAACTGACGTGCACATATAATCTAGTTGGTAAAGATCTACATTAATACACTTTAAACATAGCTTCCCCCATTTTTATTTTCAGAACAGATGTGTAGCATGGATATGCACGCAGAGAACACATTTACATTAAGTGGGTATCTGATAAATATGATGTGGGCAGTTCTCCATAGTGCTGTTAACAATGCAAGTTCTGGAATGTTGATTTTTATCAGGTCAAAATGAAATGGACATTTCTTTCTAAAACTGTACAAAGTCTATTGCATGAACTAACTAATGCAAATAAAACTAAGTGTAACCAAATGTACAATTCACGATTAATAAATATGCAATCAAGTGAATTTTTGTTGTAATAAAAAGGTACATTTGAACTAAGAGTACACCTAGACATAATAATGTACAATCGCACCAGAGAATTTACATTTAGAGGAATTCATGTAGGTTCACCATAATAAAATGGTGATTCTTACTGTAACCATTCAGCATTCAATTTTAGCAGGTTCAAACTAAACCGACAATAAAGAGGCAATTTTCCTTCGGGAATGGGGCCTGTACAAGACATCAACTGAAAATACCATTGGATAGAAGACATAATCAGGCTGGGAAGCTCTGTACTCTGCTTGCTACATGTAATCTGAAACCAAATTCCAGAGGGCATACTAACCAACCTTAACCTTCTTACCTTCCTCAAACAGCTCAAAATGCACTTCTTCAAGCTCAGCTTTCCATAGATTCGGAGTCCTTCTAATTTGTTTGATACCTGCACATCCGTTACTTAATATACCAATGTTTTATGTGTCTACAGCGTTATTCAATTGCCAGAAATTAATAAATACAATTCTTAACTAATTGTGAATGTTAAACAATATTCCATGATGACTCTGATTATTCCTCAATAGGTAATGGGTTTGTGTAGTGCTTAGATGCATTTTCGTTTTAAAAAACACCTTCACAGATAGGTTCAGTAGATTTGAGACAAGTTCTTTTTTTTATATTTTAAAGCTTACACCCATTATAACTTTGATTCAAACCTTGCTTTTCCCAAATTTAATAAATATATAACTGTTGTTTCTGCAGTGCTAGCTACATACAGCGTGTTTTGCCTCTTCATAGCACTGTAAGATGCAAGTATTCCTGTTAGTCGACTCGCTGGTATCTTGTTTTATAATCCCAGAAGGAAGGCCTGCATTAAAACAGGTTACACACTGAACCTTGCAGAAGGTACCGTTCCAGCACATAAACCTACCTTTATAAAACATGAAGATTATAGGAATTACCTACAATTATCCATGGATTGTGCTTTCTTTAGCCTGCTGTTACAATGCAACATTTATTTTGCTCACTTTCAATGTGTGCTTCATATAATTCCGCAAGCTTGGAATGACCGCACAGCAAGAAGGAAATACATGAAAACAGATCAATACTAAGGTATATGTTCTGATGTTATGCTTACTTTCATTTACTTTTCTTTGGAAGGCACAACCCTTGTCATCCTGTTTCTGTCATAGTGCACTTGTTTTCGCTCTTCAGTACCTTGCAGTGGGAGCTTGCAGTCTCTTTTGTTATTGTGGGTTATTGATGTATGGCTTTGCTTTTTATAGGGCATTACAGCCTTTTCCATCCCAAATGATGCCATAAACACTTAGGGCCCGATTCACAGAATGAACTTAAGACTAAATCCTAAACGTACTCCTATTTGGTATTCACAGAATGCACTTACTACTTTCGGTATTCACAGAATAGATTTAAGACTACTAACTTTACGTCCACACTCTAGGCCGGAAATTCCGGCCCGGAGGCGGAGCTTCCGGCTTGGGGGTGGAGCTTGTGGCCCGGAGGCGGAGCTTGTGGCCCGGAGGCAGAGCTTGTGGCCCGGAGGCAGAGCTTGTGGCCCGGAGGCAGAGCTTGCGGCCCGGAGGCAGAGCTTGCGGCCCGGAGGCAGAGCTTGCGGCCCGGAGGCAGAGCTTGCGGCCCGGAGGCAGAGCTTGCGGCCCGGAGGCAGAGCTTGCGGCCCGGAGGCAGAGCTTGCGGCCCGGAGGCAGAGCTTGCGGCCCGGAGGCAGAGCTTGCGGCCCGGAGGCAGAGCTTGCGGCCCGGAGGCAGAGCTTGCGGCCCGGAGGCAGAGCTTGCGGCCCGGAGGCAGAGCTTGCGGCCCGGAGGCAGAGCTTGCGGCCCGGAGGCAGAGCTTGCGGCCCGGAGGCAGAGCCTGCGGCCCGGAGGTGGAGATTTCAGCCATGACTAAATCCCCATCACCGAGCCAGAAGCTCCACCTCCAAGCCGCAAGCTCTGCCCCAAGCCGGAAGCTCCGCCTCCGGGCCGGAATTTCCGGCCCGAGTGCGGACGTAAAGTTAGTAGTCTTAAATCTATTCTGTGAATCCCGAAAGTAGTAAGTTCACTGTGAATCCCGAAAGTAGTAAGTGCATTCTGTGAATACCAAATAGGAGTAAGTTTAGGATTTAGTTCATTCTGTGAATCGGGCCCTTAATGTTACCCTAGCCTTTGATGGTTATCATGACACGTAAGTGAAGGGCCTTGGGTGGGTCAGATGCTCCTCTACTACAGGGAACCAGTCACTGAAGGCTGCTTTCTTTTGCGCTTCCCTGGTGGTTGCTCAAGTGCTCGTCAAGATTCGGGATAGAGTTCATTTTTGTTGTAAATATAGGTAGAAATATACCTCTGCCCAGCAAATCCCTTGTAAATGTACATGTACATGTATTTATATAGCGCAAATCACCGACACGGTATCTAAGCGCTTGCTTAGGGAACCCGTCCTGGTATGCCCCTGTGAAAAACCCCGGCAGGGTGTCCACAAGGTGAAAGCCAGGCATCCCGCCGCGAGGGGCCGTAGTGGAGATTAAGCAAGCTATTGCCCAGAGTCGCAGAGTGTGACCCCGTGAGTCGAGTAGGCACCAGAGCGAGAATTGTCGAGTCCGTGGAATTTTGAGCCCGAGACCCGCCGAGGCAGGGAATCGAACCCTGGTCCATGGTCGATCTCAGCTTCCGGGTCTGCCGCCTCTAACCACTGAGCCACGCTTCTCCTTACCCGTGCCCTTGGTGTTCATCTATTTTCATTTGCCTAAAAACAGAAAACTCAATCTTAACAACCTAAAACAAGTCCAGTTAGCCAATAGTGTTCAAGAGGTGAACAAGCACAGCCATGGGGCAGGGAAGCAAGCATAGCCAGGGTATTGTAAGTCCTTCGACATTCTGAATAAGAAGTTGCCTTTTGGCCTCATTCCAATATATCGTAACACAAGCATTTACAATGCAACGGTCTCGCCTTCGCAAAAGTTAGAGCTATTGGCATTGTAAATGTCAATTTTTTTATTTATGTGTTGGTTTTGAAAACAGATAAATAGATGGCATTGTCATTTACAATGCCAATAGTTTAATCTCTCGCAAATGCCACACAAAAACACACAGACCCACACACAGAGCCCCACACAGAGCCCCACACAGACACACACCAGGCGAAACCTAAAACGTATAACAAATGAAAATGCAGAAGGAATAGGCAATATACAAAATGTACAACCTCTTTTTACAAACTACTGTAGCAGAACCACAACAGTGCTAACCTGAACATTACAAAAAAAGTGCAGTCTATTCTACGGACTGAAAATCACTTCAAATGCTTTCGACTGTCTCATGGAAAGAATATAAAAAGTGTGTACACAAAATCACAAATTTAACAAAGGTTTATCCACCCACTCCTTGACCACCGCTTCCCACAAAAATCCACTGGCCAGCAGTAGTAGAGCCTCGCTTTAATAATCCCTGCGCATAAAAGGGTGAGGCAACTCACAATCATAGCATCTTTACACGTGAATTGGAGGTTATACAGGACGCACCTAACTAGGAAGCACCAGAGGGTTTATGGTTATGAGTAGAGCAAGGCTCAAGAACAAGTGCAAAAAAGTTGGTGGCAAGGTGGAGGGAGTTCGGGGAGAGGTCGCAGAAAGCAGCAACGTGACGAGAAATACATGAGCCTACTCCATGTTTGAGGAAATAAGATTCTTAGTCCGTGTCGGATCAAACCTTTGAGTGGGTACTTGCACACTTAACGGCATGGGATACGTCTGCCGCGACAGGGGGACGCGAGTTTCCAACAACGGGTGTAAGTGTCAGACACCGAGTTCTGCATTTAGCCCACACTAACACTGCTGCTACCAAACTGGCGTCACGGGCATCTTTAAACATTTTCCATCCAAAGTTATGCAAAGAAGTGAGCAGTTCTGGAGACATGTGGACTACATTAAAGTACACTCGCCAAAGCGACAGCAGCATGAAGCAGAAAAGGCCATGGCTGCTGCCGCAGATCTAAAAATAAATCAACCTCTTAAGACGTTGTGTACATGCACTGAAAGGAGACTACGCCTACTGCAGGCATCACAGTGCATGTGCATATGGATTAGAAAATGTCAGAGCCATACAGTACTTAATAGCTCATTACCCGCTTGTTCTGTGCAGAGTAAAAGTACAAGCTAGTTTTAGCCGTTTCAAAGTGTGATCTTATTTTATGTGGTAGTAAAGTAATGAAGTATGAGATCACTCCACGCTATGATTAGTGATAATGATAAAGTATCAACTTCTATTAAATGTGCGCACTCAGGTCCCAAACCATGTCTAATGAGTTCACTACTTTTAAGCCTATTTCTGTTTGCAAACACCGTCCGACAACATTTTTTAATAAAACTTTGTTTTGTGTAACCAAATACCCAAGACAGTTTTCAATTACCATAATCTGATAAATGTTTCACAGGTGAACGAAAGCAACAATAAGCGCCTTGCTAAATTTGTTCCAGAAAAGATAAAAATCCTTCTGTTTTGTTTACTATTTGCTTAGTTGGTGCCATGTTAAAGCTGAGAACTGTCTGACACGGGTGTCCCTTTGAAGCTACTTCTACTACTATCGGCCGGGGGCTAGGATAACCCACAGTCTTAGTTGACAACCAAACATCCTCTCTATTATTCTGAGGCTGGCAGCTAATACCCAACTAAATGATCAAGGACAGGTCTGTAAAGGGTCCAAATCAGGACTAAATACGACCTGAGACAAAGACTGTTCCCACAGACCTAAAGGGGAACTGCGAGTCCTCCAAAGGGCGGTACCAAGGTCAGGACTGTAAGGTGTTCTGATCAAGATCGCAAGGGGCTCTGGTCAGGCCTGTAAAGACTGGTGGCTGTGGACTGTTCTGCAAGGTACACAGGAGAAGCGAGTAAGGTCTGCAGGAGGCTGGAACACAACTGTGAGGGACTTTTATGGTGCCTGCAGTGGGCAATGATCCGTCTTATAAGCGTCTAGACAGGCCTACTGGGCAGGGGGGGGTGTGGTGGGTGGTGAGAGGGGGAATCAGGTCTACAGCCCAACACAAGCAGACAGGAGCCCTTGCGATGCCAGAACCTCTCCGCCATACAGAGACCAGAGGCCTAAAGGGCGGGCAGTCAGCGGGCACCGCTGCGCTTTTATGACACCCTGGCTTGGGTTCGGCTTCCAAGAGGCTGGGTGAAGCCTGTAGAGGGTATCAGAACGGACTGTACGTGGCTAACACAGATTGCGGGGTGCGGCTGGGGGATGGGCGGATGATTACAAGCTCCCTCATGAGGGTGGCAGAAAGCTCCATTCATGGCTGCAGAGGGCTCTGGCCAAGCGTCCGAGCACATTGGTTATACCTATTGTGGGCATTGATTAAACGGGGGGGCTGTCAGACCTTTATGAAGTCTGATGTCAGGCCTGTGAGGAATAGCATTCTTCATGCATAGAAAGATACCCGATGCCTTGCGAGTACGAAAAGAGAACCCTCTTACTCGACACATAGGATAAACAGAAGGAATGAATGCAAACACACAACTTAACACTCCCCCCCACCCCCCACCCCATTCATCCTGAAATGGCATGCCACCTGTGACCCAGTTCAGCAGACCTCGGCACCTTCAGAAGGCACGAGACGTATGGGGGTGATGCAACGGAGCAGACGAAGGAGAGCTGAGCTGGGGGGGGGGGGGCTCACGGACAGCGGGAGGGGGGGGGACGACAGGCTCACGGACAGCGGGGGGGCACAGACAGTGGGAGGGGGGACAGGCACACAAACAGCGGGAGGGGGGACAGGCACACAAACAGCGGGAGGGGGGACAGGCACACAAACAGCGGGAGGGGGGGACA
Source organism: Lissotriton helveticus (assembly GCF_964261635.1). Lineage (NCBI taxonomy): Eukaryota > Metazoa > Chordata > Amphibia > Caudata > Salamandridae > Lissotriton > Lissotriton helveticus. Next base: position 109,820,600 of record NC_136067.1, read on the forward strand.
GGCACACAAACAGCGGGAGGGGGGGACAGGCACACAAACAGCGGGAGGGGGGGACAGGCACACAAACAGCGGGAGGGGGGGACAGGCACACAAACAGCGGGAGGGGGGGACAGGCACACAAACAGCGGGAGGGGGGGACAGGCACACAAACAGCGGGAGGGGGGGACGGGCACACAGACAGCGGGAGGGGTGGACGGGCACACAGACACCGGGAGGGGTGGACGGGCACACAAGACAGCGGGAGGGGGGACGGGCACACAAGACAGCGGGAGGGGGGGGATGGGCACACAAGACAGCGGGAGGGGGGGATGGGCACACAAGACAGCGGGAGGGGGGGACAGGCACACAAACAGCGGGAGGGGGGGACAGGCACACAAACAGCGGGAGGGGGGACGGGCACACAAACAGCGGGAGGGGTGGACGGGCACACAGACAGCGGGAGGGGTGGACGGGCACACAAGACAGCGGGAGGGGTGGACGGGCACACAAGACAGCGGGAGGGGGGGACGGGCACACAAGACAGCGGGAGGGGGGGACGGGCACACAAGACAGCGGGAGGGGGGGGACGGGCACACCAGACAGCGGGAGGGGGGGGACGGGCACACAGACAGCGGGAGGGGGGGGGACGGGCGCACAGACAGCGGGAGGGGGGGGGACGGGCGCACAGACAGCGGGAGGGGGGGACGGGCGCACAGACAGCGGGAGGGGGGGGACGGGCACACAGACAGCGGGAGGGGGGGACGGGCACACAGACAGCGGGAGGGGGGGACGGGCACACAGACAGCGGGAGGGGGGGACGGGCACACAGACAGCGGGAGGGGGGGGGGGGGGGCACACAGACAGCGGGAGGATGGGACAGGCACACAGACAGCGGGAGGATGGGACAGGCACACAGACAGCGGGAGGGGGACGGGCACACAGACAGCGGGAGGGGGGCGGGAACGGGAGTAAAATATGCTGCTTACCTGCTAGCTACTCAATCGCGCAGCCCACCCCTGCAAGGCACACGTTGGAAATGAAACCATCATGCCGATACAAAAAAAAAAAAAAAAAAAAAAAAAGCCCACCGCCGGAATGACGTCACAAAGGGGCGGGATGAAAAAAATAAGACGGAAACGCCCACGAATCGCCTCGCAGAATGACGGACGCCTCTCTCTTCCAATGGCTAGCCTCCATTTATGGAGCTAGCCAATGGAACAGAGAGGCGGGACAACACACACATACTATTCTCCAAAGATTTCGCCTGTGCGAGACGCTACTGCGCAGCTGTTCGCCAGGCGAAACCTAAAAAGGAATATTTTAGATATGAACTGGATAATCCTAAAAACAGACCAAGGAAACTGTTCGAGATGTTGAAACAACAATCCAATAAATTGTCCAAAACTGCTCAGGAATCAACTAAAACCCAACTGAGCTGTGAGGATTTCTCTGCTTTTTTCACAGACAAAGCCAACTCTCTAGAAAGGAAACTTAAGATGACAGCGGACAACCTCCCTAGCCCACCGTCATCACAGACTGATGTTCCCATGCACACTGCTCAAGATACGAAGAAAAATAAAGCACAATGGTCGACATTCAAGTTATATGACCAGAATTTCATTGCCAAAACGCTCTCAGAAATCAAACCAAATAACCACTACAATGACCCCGTCCGTTAAAAATGCATTAAAAGAATCAATCACATCATTGTTCCCAAATGGACAAAAATAAACAATGCTTCGCTGTCTCAAGGCACCCTACCACAATGCCTAAAAACAGGTCAAGTCCTCCCCATCATTAAAAAACCTACAGGAGACCCAGCAGACCCAAACAACTTTTGCCCAGTGACCAATATTCCATTACTAGTCAAACTACTTGAAAAATGCGTGCAACAGCAACTGAGCCATCACATCACTAATTTCAATTTATTGGATGAATGTCGATCTGGATTCAGACCAGGGCACAGTATGGAAACAGCGATATTACACATAGTGGATGATGCTCTACAGGCCTTGGATCACAATGAAACATGTCTACTAGTTCTTCTAAACCCGTCTTCTACGTTTGACACAGTAAATCATGAAAAACCACTAGCCCGGATTGAAACCGGAAATGGGTTAAATCCTTCCTACAGAATATAACACAAAGATTCTTGGTAGACCAGACGTTTGCCAACCTAGCCCCAACTCGATTGGAGTTCTACAAGGATCTACATTATCCCCATCACTATTCAACCTAGATGTCGAACCCCTTATAGAAATTCTGAGGCACGCAAACATCTCCTATCACATGTACGCAGATGACATGCAGATCTACATTAAGATCTTGTCACTAGAAGAGATCAAGAGAAATTAATGAAGCCTTGAAAGTGTCATTACATTGGCTAACTAGCAAACATCTGAAATTGAATGCGCAAAAAACTGAATATCAATTAATATCCCCTCCCAAAAATTCTGCAGATGTGAAGAAATGGATCAAACTAATCACAGCGCTAAAGTGCACCCCTATCCTAGATGACTCGGCCAAACCACTAAGATTCACGCTGGATAAGAACCTAGACATGAAAGCCCACATCAACTCAAAGGCAAAAAATGCCAGTTTTCACCTGAGCTTTCTCAGAAAATTGAAACCACTCATTACTACGTCGGACCTCAAATTGGCAGTTCAGTCCTTAATCATATCAAGAATTGAATATGGATGTACAGCATTAACAGGTCTTCCAAAAACCTCCACAGAACCACTAAAAGCCTGTCTCAATGCGGCCGCAAGACTCATTACAGGATCAAGAAAATATCTGAAGACAATAAACTGGCTTCCATATGAAGCCAGGATTCAACTTAAACTGGTATGTATCCCCCACAAAGCGATTCACTACAAAACGCCAACATACTTAGCCAAGAAAATCGAGCTATCCGGTGGAAGCAGACTATCCCGGAATGCCAGAGACCTGCTGCTGAAACCTCCCATCTTTCAGAAGAAGAATACATATGACAGAGCATTCTCTGAAGCGGCCCCAAGAATCTAGAACTCCCTCCACATATTAGAAAAATTCCTAACACGTCATCATTCAAGAGAGAAGTAAAAATCTTCCTAATGAGCAAATTCCTACACTAAACATGGATTGCTCTTCACATTAAAGACTAAAGTTACAAAGACTCCTTAGACTATACATGATTACAACTTTGGATATTACTTGTAATATTGTTGTAAAAAATACGAAAGTACATATCGGATTCTATGTAAATTAATACAGATATTAATTTCTTAAATGTAACTGATATTAATTCTGTTGCTGCTGAAACTAATAACAAATGCTCTGTACTGGGGTGAATGTATGACATTGTTCTGCATTCTGTCCATCAACTGTTATTTTTGCATTTGAAACTAAGAAAGGCACGAACCGGAACTGTATGTATATTAGTATTGACATACATGCTGTAATCTAAACAATTGACAACATGTAACTGTGAAGCGCTCCGATACCCTCGGGTCATGTTCGCGCTATATAAACTCTATAAATAAATAAATATAAATAAAATAAATAAATCTGTTGCTGCTAATTGTCTCGTTTCCTTCACAGGGGCCAGATTAGATTGGTCCCTGGGGCCTGGGCTCCAGAAATAATTCATGTATGGGGCCCCTTTAAATCTGGTGCAAAGGCATTCCACTGTGGGAAACTGGGGATAGGGCAGTCCAGGAAGGGAAAGGGAACCCCTTTCATCTCTGAAATACTATAGGATTTATTTATTCTGTTTGTATAACGTTCACACAATCAAGCGCCCAATTCAGAGCAGTGATTAAAACAGAACGTGATCACAAATCTCTGAATAGAAAACTGCACACACACAGCGTATCGTACTCTTTAGTATATAATCTCTACCTTTATTGGACATGACACATCATCATTTATATTCAGTGAATAAGATATTAATTATGGTGGTCAAGAAACAGCTTATTTAGGGGCCGATTAGGATTGCGGTGAATCCGCATCCTATAGGCCGGCGGAAGCCAACGCCGACCTGGAGGATGCGGATTCACCGCTGCGGTGATTGAAAAGACCCCCCGCCAGATTAGGATGGCAGGGGGGGTCATCTGCGGACGGGAAGACCGTCCGCCGCCTTTCCGCCACGGTCGCCTTCCGACCGTGGCGGAAAAGCTCTAATATGGTGGCGGTGTTTAACAGACCCCCCCAGCCATATTAGTATGCATGCGGAAACATGCTTTTCCACGGCGGGTTTTCCGCCGTGGAAAAGCATGTGGTCTTTTGTGTTTGGGGGTGCACATGGGGGGTACCTATGGTACCCCCTGCCTTTGCTTGCACCAAGTGGCAGGCACTGCGCGGTGCCTGCCGCTTTGTGCATGCAAAGGGAAAACATGCATATTTAACATTGCGGAGGGGGCTGCTTCAAGCATCACCCACCGCAATGTTAACTATACAGGATGTGACCGCCAGGGTGGCGGTCACATCCTAATTCCGAGGGAAGGAACGCCGCTGGCCCTGCGGATGGTCCCTCCACCTCGGGGATGGCAGACGGACGCAGGTCCGTCCGCCATCCTAATAGGCCCCTTAAATATATATATATATATATATATATAATCAAACAAAAGACCAATGGACGGGGGGGGGGGGCAGATAAAAGATCTGCTACTATATGTCTGGGCTCCATTATATATATATATATATATATATATATATATATATATTTTTTTTTTTTAATATACCGCTGGCCGGCTACATGACAAAACATTGAAGTCCACACACCATAATCGATTATGAAGGCCCCTACTAATTGCATTGCCTACATTCAGGAAAAGAATTAAAACCATGAGGTGCGCAGGCCCTCTTCTTCAGTTTTAATTCTGGAAAACTTGATCATTTCTGCTCCTGAGGTGTTGTCCTTTCCTTAACCCGTTGAACGCGGCGCGAATTCCGCCGCGGTGCGGGCATATTAATGAGTGAGCGTGTTTGGGACGGCCCCCGGCAGTCCCCCGCACACACCCACTGTGATGTCAGACGACCGGGGGCCGTCCGACACACGCAACGGGTTAAATCAAACTGCAACACTTCGAGTAGTAGATAGAAGTAGGTTTTGTTGCACAACATATATATTAGAGACCTTACCAACCGAGTAGCTACAACCAACTGCCACTTTTCAATTCTGAACATTCTCCCCGACGATGCCTACATTCTAAATGACTACATCATTCCACAGCAACATCGATACCTAGCAGATACATGCTCAAGAACACCACATCACCTCACCCGTTAACAACACCACAAGAGGAGAGAACAAGCATGAGAAATAACAAAATCAAACATATTGGAAATTAACAGAACACAAAATGACAAATGAATTAGCAAACACAATCTTGCAAATGAAGAGGAACCCTCTTCGCACAAAGAGACCTCCTCCCTTCCTTTTGCGTTACAGGAACATATGCACAAGCTGTTCCTTGTGGTTGACATCTGGCAATTCTGTTAAGATTCCATATCCTTTGGTCATCAGTTTTGGTAACTTGACTCTGACCCAGTCACCAACACCTCAACAGTCCTCTTCACCGCTTTCTTCACATCATACCTCTCTTTCCTCGTTTCCATTTTCTTCATCTCCCTCGCCTTCCATCCTTCTGTACCATCCACGCCATCATCAGCTTCCTTCCTTCCTTCCTTCTAGTAGCAACCCACAACAGAACCAGCTTAGTGTTGGCTACTCTTTCTTTGAACAACCGGAAGAGAGCAACCCCTTAGAAGAATGTGAGGTAAATCTGTACTCTCGCAATTTCCTCAGGGCTGTCTTGATGAAATAAACAACCTTAAACCTCTGTGCCGATTATACTTTCGTCACGGCCAGTAATTGTCAAGTATGAAGATACTGTCCAAGTTCACCTACTTGTCTAGGTGTAATTACCAAATTAATATATAGCATACAATGTCCAATTCCTTGTGTCGATCTGACATGCATACCAATCAGTGTCGCGTCGTCAGGTATCATTAGCAAAAGAGCACAGAGTATGGCCCGGCGGACAACTCATAAGGGCGCCTATCCGCGTGCTGACAGGCTCCAAGTGCGGCTGCTTGGTGAATATCTATAGCCGGCCACTAGTACGCCTCTCTGATTGACCCTTTCTTTGGTTTTAGCAATACTCATATGACTTGCATGTGCAGTAGCCACTAGTTTGTTTCTTAAAGAACCAGTGACCACCAACTTGCTGCAACGCATAAACATTTCCCCTATCACAGCCAAATCCTCTTTGACATACCAACATCCTCTGAGATCCTCCTCACAATCCCATTTCTCACCCCAGCCTCCTTGTACCTTAGCCATCACCTGTTGTAAAGTTTGATAGTTACTTAGGGGTCCATTAGGATGACGGGCGGACTTTGCCCGCCCGTCATCCGATCGTAAATCGGGACCGCCCGCCATAAGGGCGGGGGTCCCAGGGGTGCCATTAGGATGTGCCCGCCATAGTGGCGGGCACATCTTGTATTTTCAGCATTGTGGCGGGCGGTGCTCTCTGCACCGCCCGCCACAATGCCGAAAATGCACTTTCACATTTTCATTTGCAAAGCGTCAGCAAATGACAATGAAGGGGGGGTACCACAGGTACCCCCCATGTGCACCCCCCCACCTGTACTTCACTCTGGGGGGCCCCTGCGGGCCCCCCAGAGTGAAGACCGCATGCCTTTCCATGGCGGCAGCGCCGCCGCAGAAAGGCATCTCACAATGCCCAATGTAATATGGCTGGCGGTGTCTAATAGACACCGCCACCATATTAAACATTTTCCGCCCCAGCCGCAAGGCGAACGGGGCGGAAAAGTGGCGGGCGGTGTTTTGGTCCACTGCGGTCCCCCCCAGTAGCCACCGCCAGCCTGGCGGGGGCAATCCGCCCGACACCCTAATGGACCCCTTAGACTTTCTCCACAGAGCTTCTGAAACTGAACCTTCACTAATCACAGAGACATTTACCTTCTCTTCAAACTCCTTTCCAGCAAAGAGATCACGCTCCTCAGGTAAACCAGGACCCTCTGCAATACCACACAGTCTGGATAGACAATTTGCCAAGATGTTCTTAGAACAGGTTAAGTATGAAACCTTAAACTCAAATTCTTGCAAGGCTACTACCCTTTTTCTTCTCCCATGCGATACAAAATCAACTCCTTTCTTTGCAAAAACTTCTCTCAATAGCTTGTGGTCAGAAATTACCTCATATCACTTACCCCACAAAAATCATTACATTTGTGTACTGCCCAGTAAACACCAAGCACTTCTTTTTCAACCACTGAGTAATTACATTCAGCTCCCTGTCAGGTCCCGTTTTTTTCCGGAGTCCTCAGGATCTTGCTGATGCTTAAAGGGGTCCACCTCTCGACTGCCCCAAGTCCGGAAATGAGATCAACACGGACTGGTGAGGTAGTCAAGCGAGGGAAGGAAAGGATGGGAACAGCAGGGAGGGAGATCTGAGGGTGACACAAGAAGAACGCAATAAATCCACTATACCTGCATACATAAAACACACAGTTCCTTTACTATGAATAAACAGGATGGGAAGACTGACTGAAACGCACTTCCTGTAAAAGAGGAGAAGGAGCGGCACCAGGAGAGAGAAGAGGATGCCTATTTCAGTCTTCTAATGCAGGCACTATCATGTGGCAACAATAACAACAACATTGGCCCATGTACTTAGAGTCACATAGGCAGAGGAAGAAGAAAGAAGGGGTTATGTAAGACATCCACCTACCCCCACTTGGTTATGGAATAATTTAATATGCATGCGGCTGAATTCCGCTAGTACACACTCTCTTACCTCTCCCAGGAATTAAATAAACGACAAAACCATGTCAGAGATAAATCCGTAGTACAATAACAACCTTCACCTTGTACTATCACTTAAATGAAATGCCAGATCGTTGCACACAATACCAAAGCAAATGATTCCAGGAAATAACAAAGGTTCCTGTGAAATGAGTCTGGCTCTTACTTCAGGAAATGAGCGTGCGCCTACACCTGGCTGCACGCTAACAGTGTCTCGAGAATGTGGTTCCCTCTGAATGTTTCCCTGTATGAGACCGCAAGATGCCAGTCCCGCCAACAGGGAAAATATACCTCCTGCCCCAAAGCAGGGGGGGACGAGAAAAGGAGCTTCCGCTTCGGGCACAAGGGAGAATAACCACAGAAGCAAAGGGACGTGAAGGTTGATGCCAAAGGCACTCTTACCGCCTCCAGGCAATACCAGAACGCCACCAGGGGTGTATCCTCAGAATAATCGGCAGCTTACAACAGCGCTGCGCGTCCTATATCCGGTTACCAGCAGTGGCGTCCGATCACGTGGAGCGTCACTGCCGTCAGGCATGCCGGGAGTTGTGGTTTTTACAGCAGTTCCCGGTAGCTCTCGATAAGTGGCAGTCAGTGTGCGCGAGTACGATGCGCACTGACACTCCCCTCAAAGGTCTGGATATAAACAAAAATGTTTTTCTCCCATCCTTCGACTTTTTGTAATAATACAGCACCTAACCCCTTTGAACTCGCATCAGTCATCATAAACGAGGCCTTTGAGGGATCAAAACCTGCCAAACTGGGGGCCTCATTCAAATGTTTCCTAATTATTTCGAACTCTTCACTGCATGCTTGTCCCCCACTCAAACTCACAGCCATTTTTTAATAACCTACACATGCATTCAGGTTTCAGTGCAAAGTTTGGGACAAATGCATTGTAGAATTCCTCCATTCCCAAAAATGTTCCAATTCATCCTTATTTTAGGGAGAAGACAGATTGGAAATGGCATCTACCAACGAAGGTTTGGCCTTGATTCCTGACGCTGAGACCAAGAGCCCTTAATACTCAATTTATCTCACATCAAATTTGCACTTGTCCGCCCTCACAGTGAGACCAGAATCAAGCAGCTTTCCCAACACTGCTGCCAATCTCTCATGCTCCTTGAGATTGACCCCATTAATCAGGACATCATCTTGATAAACCTTGATGCATCCTTTCAGAATACTTTCCATCGCCCTCTGAAACAATGATGCCCAGAAATAAGACCAAAAGGCATGGATGTATGACATTACAACGCATGCTTTTACCACGCATGCTGTTACGACGCAGTTTTTACAACGCATGCTGTTACAACGCATTGCGCTTAGGGGTGCTGGATAGTGAATAGTTTAATTTACTATTCCAACTCCAGTCCCCGTGGATAGTAGGGAAGGTGTTGGATAGTAAATGAAATCTATTCCCTATCCTAGAGCGCCCCCCAGCGCAATGCGTTGTAATGACATGCGTTGTAATGGTTGCGTCGTAAAGGCACTGCGTGGTAAAAGTTGGGTTGTAAAGGATGTTTCCCAAAAGGCATCATCAGAAATTTGAAGTCCCAAATGGTGTGATGAAGGTTGTGAGTTCTTGAGATGACAGATGAATTTTGACCCGATTGTAGGCCGAAGATAGGTCCAATGTTGAGAAATTAAAGTGGGTAGGAACACACTGCTTGCATGTAACAGCGCCATTACCGCATAGTGTCTTGGTAGGTGTAGTTCAGTTTTTCAGAAAAATTTCATATTATATTTCAGCTAATGCCATCTTTCGAAATTGTATCTCTAGACACCAGTGTTTCGGGATTCTCCCACATCAGTAGAGAATATTTACTGGTTGCTGGACATGCTGCCAATTTTCTCAGGTATAAACCCACTTGTAGCGTTCCAAAGCTCGTCAGCTTGGGGGCAGCTCACAAGAGCCTTTTATCAATGAAAGTGGGTAGGAACACGCTGCTTGCATGTAACAGCGCCATTACCCCATAGTGAATTACATGTAATCAAGGCACCTATAGATGTTGACCGAGATTGGATCTGACTTGTTTATCCGGAGGTGCTCATGACAAATCCAATTTGGGAAACATCCTCAGGTTCATCAGAAATTGAGAACATAAAGTGCATCAAGCCAATAATTTTGCCTCAGTGACATTTAGAATTGGTCTGGTAAAAAAATAGAGGGTCAATCAACATCAATCACCTGGAAGAGAGAGTCATTAATAGATTTATAATATGCCCACAAAGAATTCTGCAAAGTATGGGGAATATAAAACCAAAAACCCTGCCCAATGGGGGCGTGGCTACGAGGGCGACAATGGCGGACGTAGCTTCTTAGAGCTCCCGCCGGCCCGTCATTAATTTGTACATTTATCCTGACCCCCGGACCTAACATTGGCCACACAGCGATTTCTGCGGCAGCAGTGGACAGTGTGCACCCTCCGGTGCTACTTTTGGGGTCCCTGGTCCCTGGCCGGTGAGATTGGCGGCAGTGGCGCCTCCTGGGCCTACTTGCAGCGTGGAGAGCCGGGGCCTCGATTTTGAGCAGCTCCCGGCCGGGGGTTCTGAGCGTCGGCCGGCTGGCTCGCCGGCAGGCCCTGTGTTCCGGTAGATGGTTGGCGGACGGCGGCCGGAGAGAGAGTAGCGGAGCTTCCTGCCGCCTGGAGAGCACCGACGTTGTTGGGAGCTGTGGAGAGTCGGTGTCGGTGGCGGGCTCCACGGACCGGGGCGCCGGTCGGGTCCCCCCGTGCTGCCGGAGGCCATTGCTGTGTCGGAGCTGGGAGCAGACCATCGGCGCAAGGTGGGGCGCACTCTGCCTGACAGCCTGAGTGTGCGGGCCCCCGCGGTGTAGCCCCCAGGCGTGAAGAGACCTGTGGCCCGGGGAGCAGTGGGGTGCCCGAGCCATCTTGGGGAGTGCTTCGTTGCTGGCTGTGCTGGCGAGGCGGCTTGCGGAGCCCCGGGGCCTGCCTCGCCCTTCCTGTGCCGAGACCTGACTGGGGGCCGGGGTGGCCCAGAGAAACAGCGTCACCTGGTCGCCTTGAGTTTGAGTGCCCCGCTGTGCCCGTCTTAACCCACAAATATATAGGCGGGAGCCCGGAGCTGTAGAGACGGCGGCGGCCGGTGTGAGGCCCGTAGGCCGGGGCCTGTAGTTTCGCGACCCCGTGAAGGTGAGGGGTCGGATCTAGTGCGGCAATTCTTGGAGGGGCGAGGGCGCCCTGCCTGAGGCCCTGGCCCTGGGGCTTTGCTGTGGCCCTGGCCCGAGTGACGACTGTGGCATCTGCCCGCTGGGTGCCTGGACATTGGAGGTGTTCTGTAGCGGCGGTCCGGTGTGGCGAGGCGCCCTGCAGGCCCCCCGGCCTTGGCTTCGGTGGGTCTAGGCCCTCCGGGTGGACTTTCGATTTGAGGTGCGGTGAGTGGAGGGTCTGCCACGGGCACGGAGCAGCCCATCTAAACCATCCTGACCATGAACAGAGGCGGGGGGCAGTGGTTCTGCCAAACAAGGGCCGATCGACAAATTTACTGGACCCAGCGGGGGGTCCGGGGCCTCCGGGGGTGGCCAGAGCACGGGACCCGACAACGCGGCCCTGATGGCAGCCGTCACACAATCAAGGGACATGTTAGACGCTAAAATCGGTGCAGTGGGAGCCGATGTCACGTTACTACGACAAGATCTCCGCAACGCTGTCGCTCGCATCACGGAGACCGAGACCAGGATCACGGGAGTGGAGGGCGATGTGGGCACCCTGAAACAGAAAGTGGCGGAGATGGACAGGATTCAAAAAGGGCTGGCGCTCCGTGTTGAGGGTTTTCCGGAGGACTGCGAGAAGGGGCCCATGGATAAATTCCTGACACAGTGGCTAGAGAGCTGGCTTCCCCCAGACGTCTTGTCGCGCTGCTTTGTAGTGGAGCGTGCGCATAGAGCCCTGACGCAGAAACCGCCGGTGGGAGAACGGCCTCGGCCAGTCATAGCTAAAATCCTGAACTTCCACGATAGAGACACTATACTGCGGGAAGCGAGGGCCAAAGAGACTCTGCTGTTTGATAATCACAAGATCATGATCTTCCCAGACTACACTAAACAGGTACAGCAGCAGCGTCACTCCTTCCTGGCGGCGAAGGCCAAACTGCGTGGTCTGAAGATCCAATATTCATTGCTGTATCCGGCCCGTCTTCGAGTTGTCTTTCAGTCCAAGACCCACTTCTTTGATACCCCAGAGGCAGTGTTCAGGTGGACGGATGAGACGATCAGGCTCCGACCGAACGCCCAGCCGGGCCTGGGCTCTGGACCGTCGCGTGGATTGTCTCAGGAGAGGGGTGACTCTGCCGTCAGGGGTAAACGACACAGGAAATCTCGGTCACGAAGACGCTCCCTGTCCCGCAGTGGCCTGCCGGATGAGACGCAGCCCGACACCGATCAGTCGGGAAAAGAGAACTGAGCATCATGGGAGTTCAGCCTTCCTTACTTAGCCCCTATCCCTTGATGGACTCCACAGAGGGCCATATGTGACTGCTCCATCGGTCGAGCGGATAGCATCTGGTGCGGTGTGACCTGGATCTTGGTCTGGATCAAGGGGGGCAATGCTGGAGGTGTCTGACTGCCTCGCTCTACTTGAGTTCGGAAAATTGTGGTACAATGGGGTTCGGGGTACTGACCTGTAGGGCGGCCTAGTCCTCCCATGGTAGGGGGGTGGCCCTGAGGGAAGGTCCTGTTTGTTGGGGGGGGTAGTTGGGATCCAATGGCATGGTTAGCTTTGGGCGCTCTGTTTTGGGCCCGAAGCTCCCCATGCCGCGACAGGTACTTCAGTGTTTCATGAGGTATAGGGTTGGGGGGTGGGGAATGGGTGTTTGGGCGGTTGGGGGTGCAGTGTTGGGGGGAAGGGACGGGGGGGGGGGTGTTTTGAGAGGGGTGCACGTGATCTCTACTGCATTGACGTATATGGTGTTGGATGCCTGGGTTGGGTCCTGGGGTCCTCAGAGACTTTTCCACCGGGACAATGGCTGATATCTCAAGGCAGGAACTCGCTGGAGATTCTATGCGAATATTAAGTTGGAATGTCAGGGGGATGCTGGACAAAATTAAGCGTGGGGCAGTCTTACGCTGGGGTAAAAGAGACTCGGCTGACGTGATGCTACTACAAGAGACGCACATGCTGGGGACAAAGGTGCTGAGCCTACAGCGATTTGGTTACCATCAAGTATTTCATGCGGGGTTTTCCAGGGGCTCGAGGGGGGTGGCCATTCTTATCCATCAGAGGTTGTCTTATACCCACGAGCGTCACTGGCTTGATCCCCAGGGTCGGTATGTGTTTGTTAAGGGCATGATTGGTACGGAGCCGGTGGTGTTTGGCAGTGTGTATGCTCCCCCCCCCTCTACAATGGTCCTTGGCAGAGAGACTGTTTGAACTATGGGCCGAGATCCCAGACTCATTGGCCGTGATAGGTGGTGACTGGAATGATGTTGTGGATGTGTGCCTGGACCGTAGGAGGTCACAGGGGACAGTGGCGGCGACCTCCCCTACACGGTTAAAAGCGATGATTGACGGGTAGGGCTGGGTGGATGCCTGGAGACACTTGCATGCCGCGACGCGTGAATACACGTATGTGTCTGCTGTGCATGGCTCCTTCTCACGGCTGGACTGTGTGTTTGTACCGGGAGCCTTCCTTGACAGGGTGAAGCAGGCCGCGATTCAGCCTCGGGGGCTATCTGACCACTCCCCTGTTGTGATACAGATCGAATTGCGCAAGACACGTCAGCCGTTCCGGTGGCGGATGTCCTCGTGGCACCTCCAGCAGGCGGACTATACACGACATATGCGCAGCGCAATTGCCCGCTACTGGCAGGAGAATCTGGCGGAGGGGGTGGATGGAGTGACGGTCTGGGAGGCCATGAAGCCCACCCTGAGAGGCATTGACATTGCATGGTGTGCCGCTGCCCGTCGTAGTCGTCGGGAGGCCACTGTCGCGGCTGCGGCACGGGTGGAGGTGTTGGAAAGACGGTGCCAGGGGGATGGTGACGACGTGGCGATACGACTGCTCCTCCAAGCGCAGCAATCCTATGCCTCGGTCTTAATGGATGAGGCTAGACAAGCGTGGCTGGCCACGCGGAGCAGGGTGTACCAGTGGGGCGATAAGTCCTGCACCATGCTCCATAGGCTGTGTCAACAAACTCTGCAGCCGATCACTCTACCGGGCCTCACCGATGGGGAGGGGACTGCCATAACGGACCCTGCAACTCTTGCGGCGAGCTTCGCCAGCTATTATGCGGAGCAATATGCTCACCGGGACAGCCTCCCACCGGATGCGATTGACAAGTTCATCGCTGACCTTCCCCCCCGTGCGATATCAGATGATGCCAGGAAAGCCCTGGACCTCCCCTTGACGGCGGAGGAACTGGGAGATGCGCTAGGGCAACTCAACACTGGTAAGGCGCCCGGGTCGAGTGGATTCCCCAGTGAATTTTACAAGAAATTCCACCTGCAGCTGGGACCGCACTATAGGCGGGCGTTGGAGGCAGCACGGTAACGTGGTAGCTTGCCGGCGGACTGGCGTCAGGCTGAAATTGTAGTTTTTCAGAAGCCGGGTAGGCCCCCCGACCGACATGAGTCATATCGCCCCATATCTTTGATCAACTTTGAAGCCAAATTATTGGCCAAAGCGTTGGCGAACCGCCTTCTCCCATATATCGCAGACTTGGTCCACCCGGATCAGGCGGGCTTCATGGCGCTCAGGGCGACGCGACACAACATCAGACGCGCACAGGCGGCGGTGGACGCTATGGGGGCGACTGGAGAACGGGCAGCGCTACTGCTGGCAGACATAGACAGGGCGTTCGACTCGGTCAGATGGACGTACCTCTTCGCCCTCCTGCCGCGCCTCAACCTGGGCCCGGTGTTTGTTTCATACATCAGGCTGTTATATACGGACATCACCGCCTCGGTTCGTATCTCAGGGGCGATTTCGGAGAAATTCTCAGTTGCCAGGGGGACCAGACAGGGATGCCCCCTATCCCCTTACCTCTTTGCACTGACCATGGAGCCATTGGCCGCATGGGTGCGCATTGATGCACAGCTTCGTGGCTTTGTGTGGGGGGCGGGTCTCTCAGACAGAATCGCGCTATACGCGGACGATGTCCTCTTCTTTATGACTGATCTTAACCGCTCTGGCCCTCGAATACTGGAAATAATGCGTATATTTGGAGAGGTGTCGGGACTCTTCCTCAACCCGCGCAAATCGACCCTGTGGGTGCTGGGCGGAGAGTCGGAGACATACCCCTGGGCATCGACCTTACAGGTGGCGGTCGGTGGTCTAAAATACCTAGGAGTCTTCCTGTCTGAGTCAGCCACAATTGCATGGGAGCGCAACGTGCTGACGGTGTGGGATAGAGTCCAATCGGACATCAAAACCTGGTCTCGCATGCCTCTCAATATCTATGGTAGGTCCGCAATCTTTAAAATGGTCGCCCTCCCACAGCTCCTGTACCAACTGCAGAACCATCCACATAGGATCGACCCACAGTGGTTCCGTCGCGTAAATTCTGTGCTGGGCCGCTTTCTGTGGGCGGGGGGTGCTTCCAGGGTGGCGCTGCAGACTTGCTTCTTATCCACGTATTGTGGAGGTCTGGCTACATCGGACCTTCTGTCCTACTATCAGGCCTCCCACTTATTGGTTCTGAACGAGTGGTGGTACGGCGATCACAACGACCCAGCATATGCACTGGAACGCTTCTTGATGGGCGATGCCACGCTACATACGCTGTTGTACTCGGCCGGGCGGCGGAGGAGACTGCCGCAGGTCACTCAGGTGATCTTCATGCTCTGGAGACAGGTGCTGCGCCGCATGGGCTGGTGGGGTAGGCTGACAGCGGAAACCCCACTATGGAACAATGGACAGCTCCCCGCACTAGCCTCACTGTCGGGGTTTGGTGGCTGGGACTCTATTGGGGTTTCGTCTCAGCTCCGAGTTCACCATGCCCAAGACCCAATTCTTTAAATACCTACAATTCCGTCATGCGCTTGCACCTAGTTTGGTGGGGCTGGACCAACTTCCCGAATTTAGCCCAGTGGAAGCTAAGCTCTTCATGGGAGATCTGGGGGATAAGAAAGTCTCCAAAATATACCAAATGCTTGTCACTCATTGCTCCTCTTCTCTCCTGTCGCTGAGGGCCTCCTGGGAGACGGACATTGGCCCTCTGGATGAGGATGACTGGAGGGAGGCCCTGGAGTCCCCCCGTGGGGCTGCCATAGCCGTCCGACTCCGGTTCATACAGTTCAAATACCTACACAGGGCCTATTACACCAGAGAGAGACTGTGGAAGGCTGGCCTCATTGCTACTCCAGAATGCCTGCGCTGTGGGACTGAGAGGGGCATGCTGCTACATACTGTGTGGTCCTGTATGGGTCTGACCCGTTTCTGGAATGGGGTGTGGAATTGTTTGTCAGAGGTACTGGGGTGGGACCTTCCTCGTACGCCCAGGTTGGGTCTTCTGCATGTCCTGGAGAATGTGGGTGTGAACATATACAAACGCCACCTCCTGTTGCTGGGCCTAGTGGTAGCCAAGCAGGATCTGGCGAGGGCATGGAAAAGTGACCGTGCTCCTCCACTTAGCGCCTGGAAAGCGGGACTGGACTTTCTCATGGGGTTAGAATTACCAGTGTTTGAAGCCAGGGGATGCCCCCGGAAACATCACAAGATCTGGAAGCGGTGGGCGGAGTACAGAGGGTTGACCTTGGAGCCCCCAATTGACTTAGATGATGGACTGCCTGCAGATGGTGACCTCGGGGCCTAGGAGGGTATTCGATGCCTACTATGCTCTAATTGTATACTGCGGTTGTAAGTGAACACGTGCGTTGGGTTAGGGTGGGATAAGGGGTGGGCAGCGGGGGTTTTGGGTGGTTAGTGGGGTAAGGGGGTGTGGGAGGGGGGCGATTTAGGCGTCTAGGCTATATTTACATTCTGCTATATGTTTGCCACTTGACAGTGTCCTCCTGATTGTGGAGCACTGTACATATGCTATGCCTAATCAGTCAATAAACGCAGTTGTGAAAAAAAAAACCCTGCCCAATAACACTAAAGTTCCATAGGGACCAAATTGGTGAAAGACGTCACAGTACTAATATTGTGTCAGGTACAGTTCTGAAAAATGCAGATGGACTGACCAAGGTTTTTAATTTCCCCTACAGAAGTGCAGATCACCTGGGATGTCATGCTCTGGAGGGTTTGTAAGGAGAAGAAAATTAAATGTCCTGTAATAAATAGTGGAGAGGAGCCCACATTCAATTTGGTATAAAAAAGACACCATAGCAATGCAAGACAACTAGAGATTGATGCCACTTCTAGATGTTTTAGTAAAAAGGTAAGCAGATATACTCCTACAAGAATTGGAAGATTGGGCCATGGAACAATGAATCCAGCAATATCAAACAAGATTTCATTCAGGCTGCTCAGCAGTCGTCAAAATATTGGCTATGGCCAAGCCATTCTCATTCATGACAAGGTGATAGCAACATAGGACATGCTTTATGTCTACTTTATTGATTACAAAATGACACTTGATGGAGTCAAAAGGGGTGTTTTGTGGCAGGCGTGAAATAAATGGGGTCTATCTGGTATTTTGCTCCCTGCCACTGTGGAACTTTATTCTGGTACATGGTCTACTTTAAGCTTGTTGATGAAGAACATATCTTAGAAAAATATATACCAAACATGGCCTGAAGGAATGACTTTTTAATGTGCCCCTTCTTTTTAACCTATGTACGACTGACCAGGAGCATGAGTTGTTGGAACCAAGTTTGTCCCCCCCTAAATGAAGTGGTACTCATATACCAGAAATGCAGAGTGTGGATGACACTGTATTACTAGATACTACCAAGACTGGGATACAGAGATCCATCACTGCTCTAGGGTATTAAAACATCTAAAATGATTTGTTGGCAAAGATGTCTAAAACCAATCAGGTGGCCTTAAGAAAGCTACGGAAATTTGGTTCCTGGAAAGGCTCAAGCTTGACAACATGGTCAGATATGGTTACCTGGGTGTTTTGAAAAAATGAAAAGGGAGGATTTAATCAACATCTAACCTACCTAAAAGTAATGTTTGACCCATATGAGCTTCCCAATAGAATCGATTGCACTGCAGTTAGAGCAACATTTTTTCCGGTCCTTTCTTATGGAATAGAAGTTACTACTAATAAAATGGCTGGCTGTTTAGATAGGGTGCAGTGCAAATTATTTCACTCACTTTTTGTGTTGACACATGCTAGCTCCAAGCATAATTAATTGTAATAACTGGAGTTCAAACGGAAAATGCAGACCTTATATCATAAAGTTAATTTCCTGAAACTTTGCTATAATGCATAGAAAGCTAAAAAGGGATTCCCTTCGGGGCCTTATTTGGAAAATAATTTAAAGCCTTATAATTTTTGACAGAGGGTATTTTATCCATTATAATACATGGTTACACTATTACCTTTCCTACATACTGCTTAAAGTCTTGGGGGCTTATTTATCAGTCCCTTGCGCCGCCGGTGTGTCACTTTTAACATGGGAAAAAGTGACGTGAGGGCGGCACAAGGAGCTTGTAAATAAGCCCCTTGGTGTCTTGCTCTTTTATATTTAAAGTATGGTTGCAGATATGAAATAAGAAAACAGAATCTGTAGTGGAAAGATATTAGAACTTGCTTAATAAAGGTCACATTAAAAAAGATGTGGCTCAGAATGTGTAGAAATATGGAGACCTTCTGTCTTTCTTGCAGTACAAAAATAAACATATTGCTAAATACCTTCATTAGAATCTGACTTTTGTTTGGGTGGTGTTGCGAATTTACTTCTTTGATCACAAGAGCAGACAACCTAAAGGAAATAAGTTAGTGCTCAATTGTTACAGGGCCTACAGAACCCACTCTACACATTGTTAAATGCAACATGTGATCAGGAGAGCGGGTAGGATTTGGAGGGCTGGGATATCAATTAGAAACAGTGATAAAACCTGATCACAGATTATGTATTTTTTCATTCAGTTTCTGTTTAAATAGTGCCTGATGTTACAAACTAATTCAAAGAACTAAAGATATAAAACAGATCAACGTTTCTGCCATGTCTGAGCTTTGGGACTCTCAAGGGTTTGGAAATCACAATACAATAAATATCATTGTCTCTTGCTGTTACAGTCTGATAGATTCTTGGATTCCCTTGTCTTTTGTCGAAGTTAAAGTGTGGTGACGTACCCCTGCCGTGTATTTGTACATGTGGTAAGATCTGATAACTTGTCCTTCTATCCTGTGGATGTATTTCCAGGCACTTTATGTAGCCCACCATGACCTGGTTACAAGTTCGAACAGTACCGGGGGGGGTAGAAGGGGGGCAGCAATCTCCACACCAGTAATTAGATGCTACTGAGTAGTAACAACACATCAATACTGTGCAGTTACTAGTTAAATCCCACAGAATTGGAATTACTTGTGAATCCAGATTTACCAAGTGGGATTCCACATGGTAATGTATTTTCTGTGGGGCTTAATGAACAAGTTACGTACCTTCGCTAACACATTATCTGGTAGAGACTCTATCTAGCTGCAGATTCCTTACCTTTGAATTTCCCAGGTGTCAGCCTGGATCAGTAATCGTTTGCTCTAACATTACTCATTACGCACACCGTCTCGTGGCTCCACTTCGCTTCGCGTGACGTCATCGGCAGCGTCGGTTCTGACGTCGCGGTCACCTATATAGGTGCGGACCCAGTACTTTTTTTTTTTCCACACTAGAAGAGCAGAGCCATAAAGTAACTGACAAAATTGTGTGCAAAACTAGGGCCCTGAAAAGGGGAGTAACCCTAGTCCTAACAAAATCAGTCCACAAAGCGTGAAGGCATGAATGGGCCTGTAAGAAATCTACAGCTAGATAGAGTCTCTACCAGATAATGCGTTACCGAAGGTAAGTAACTTGTTCATCTAATTGAGACTTCTAGCTGCAGATTCCCTTACACTAGGAGTCCTGCAGGACCCAACAAGCAAAATGCCTGTCCCTGTGGACCTGACTGTCCAGGCAGTAGTGCTTGGCAAACTTGTGCAAAGAGGCCCACATTGCTGCCCGACAGATATCCAGGACTGGTACACCCCCAGTCAAGGCTGTAGCTGCAGCCTTTCCCCTGGTAGAACGGGCTCTTAATCCCTCAGGGGGATGCTTCTTAGTCAGGGCATAGCAGATCTTTATGCAGAGAACGGCCCAGTGAGAGATGGTCATTTTCTGCACTGCATGTCCCTTTTTGGCTACCACATACCCCACAAAGAGTTGGGCGTCCACCCGGAACTCTTAAGTGCGGTCAAGGTAGAACTAAAATGCTCTTTTTGGGTCCAAGTGTTGGAGTTGCTCCTCTTCCTAAGAGGGATGCGGGGAAGCAAAGATGATAGACATGATAGACTGACCCAGATGAAATGGGGTTACCACCTTCAGCAAAAATGAAGCACAGGTGCCAAGCACCACTTTGTCTGGAAAAGACATCATGTAGGGAGGCGTACAAGATATCGCCTGCAACTTGCTTACCATCTGAGCAGATGTTATCACCACTAGAATGGCTATCTGGATGGTAAGCAGCCAGAGGGGACAGTTGTGTGAAGGCTTGAAGGGAGCACACATAAGATAACTGAGGACCAAATCAAGATCCCACTGTGGCATAACAAAGGGTAAAGACAGAAACAAGTAAGCCAGCCCCTTCGAAAACCTATTTACAATCGGAGACCTAAAGAGAGAGGGTTGGTCTGGTATAAGCAAAACAGCGGATAAAGCAGAAAGATAACCCTTGAGAGTTCCCAAAGCAGAGCCCTGTTGGGCAAGGGATAGAATGAATAGAACATTGGAAAGAGAAGCAGAAAGAGGCTCAGAAGACCTTTCTGTACAATATCATGCATATTTCTGCCAACGGCAGGAATGTACTGTCTTACTGGAGGGCCTCCTGGCAGCCAAAATAACATTACATACTTTGGGAGGAAGGTCAAAGCCATCAACAGTCGCCACTCAATCTCCACGCATGGAGGTGCAGAGTTTACAGGTTCGGGTGGAGGACCCTCCCCTGCTGCTGTGGCAGAAGATCCTCCCGAAGGGTCAGCCTGACTGGAGGATCAATGCTAATTTTCAAAAGCTCTGGATACCAGACTCTCCTGACCCAGTCCGGAGCCGCAAGACTGACTTGGCCTGGTCACTTCTGATCTTCTTTAGAACCCTGGGAAGGAGTGGTATGGGCGGAAAGGCGTACAGCAGGCCAGAGCTCGACTTGTGACGAAAGGCTCCGCTGAGCGATACCTGCCTTGGAAACTCCAGTGCATAGTATTGCTGATACTGTGCATTCACTTTGTAGGTGAAGAGATCTAACCAAGGATCTCCCCACTGTTGAAAGAGACCTTGGCTACCTCTGACTGGAGACGCCATTCGTGATCCCCTAGCCATCAATGGCTGAGTTTGTCCGCCCTGGCGTTCAGAGAACCTGCAAGGTGTTGAACCACCAGGGTTATGACCTGCTATTCAAGCAATGTCCAGAGATGTAGGGCCGCTCGACAAAGGGTCCACAACCCCACTACCCCGCTTGTTGCAGTACTACATAGCGGTGGTGTTGTCCGTGAACACATGCTCTAACTTCCCCTTGACAGAGGGAAGAAATACCATCAATGCCAACCGCATCGCTTGAAGTTCCATCAAATTAAGGTGGAGCCATGACTCCGCTGGAGACCAGTGTCCCCTGATCTCCACCTCTCCCAGATGGCCACCACATCCCATAAGTGACGCATCTGTCACACCTGTGAGCTCTGGTTGGGGAAGGGAGAGTGGGTCTGCCATTGACCCAATCGCAGTTCGTCAACCACCACTGCAGCTCTCTCAAAGTTCCTTCCGAGATCTGGACCACATCAGTGAGATTTCCCTGATGCTGTGCCCACTGGAACATCAGATCTCACTGCAGAGCCTGCATACGTCACCTGCCACACTTTGCCAACAGGATGCAGGAGGCCATGAGACCCAACAGTCTCAAAGTCAGTCTCGCTGAAACATCCAAATCATAACCTGAACTTGCTGCTTGGGAGGATAGGCCCGACAGTGTACTGTGTCCTGTGAGGAATTAGCAGGTTAATAAGAATGTTGAGAGCGGAAACAGTTTTATCTTTCACTATTTAATTTCATAGTGAACAGTCATATTATGAGTCTAACCGTATTCCTTTTGTTATTTCCCTTTCTCTGTAGGTTCCTGTAAGAGTCGTCTTCTTCACCAGTGTACCAGACGGTGTATATGCCTCAGAAAGAACAGAGACCCTGGTAAGTATTCTTTTACTTCTCTTTACTATGCTGTGTTTTAAGGGCAGAGGGTCGTAGGGAACTTTCACCTTACGAAACTACCTCCACCAATGTGCCTTTCCCCTCCTGAGTCACTAAAAACCCTCCACATACTTTGGAATACCTCCACCAATGTGTTTAGTACTGTAGTCTCTCTGCTTCCCCGTCAAGGCTTATTAGTCTTTTCATCCCTCCTCCGTACCACATCTCGTAAACTAATCCGTACCTGGGAGAGCCACGCCCCTTCAGGAATGTGGCTGGACAGCTCCTGACACCGTTGGCTCACTTGTCTCTTCTCCGGCCTTGGATCAGGAAATGAAAGCTCTTGTGCCAGCAGTTTGTCCGATGGGGTATCTAGCGTGTTTGTGATCCTACAAAACACGCCTATGTCCTGCTCCTCCTTCTCGGGTCATGCTGGCGTCTCGTCCCCACTCTCCATGCCCCTCTCCTGCTGAATCCTTCCGGGGTTTAAAAAGAATACTTGGCAAGGAACGACTCCAGTTGGCCCTGCAGTCCTCGTGACATGAGCTTGGGCGGGGGTACAACACTCCAGGAGGTCCCAATTCTTAAAGGGACCGAGCTTTCGTTCTTCATCAGGAAGGGATGACGAGACTTGGCGGTAGGGCTGCAAGTAAAAAAGAGTTGCAATATAAGGGGGGAACTGATCATCTTTGGTTTCTCATTTTTTGAGGTCTCGGAGTGGATTGGTTACCTCATAACATGTCCATAAGAACCCTGATAAAAGGGAGTGTCTGAGAATGAGTCAGGTGTGACAGCCACACGTTTATAGAGAACCCCAGAAAATGTAGGTGGTCCACCGTAGTCTGAAGGTAGGAGACGACAGCCTAGGTCGAGGACGCCTTTAACAGCCAATCGTCGAGGTAGGGGAAGACTGACACCCCTAATCTGCGCAGATGATCTGCGGCCACCGCCATCACCTTGGTGAGCACCCGAGGGGCACTGATAAGACCGAAGGGGAGCACGATAAACTGAAGGTGCTTGCAGCCTATCTTAAACCGCAGGTAACGTCTGTGGCCTGGCAGGATGGGGATGTGAAAATATGCATCCTGCAGGTTCAACGCTACTATCCAGTCTTCTTGGTCTAAGGCAGACAAGACACAAACACATAGTAGCAGTGGGTCATTGAATAGCTATCTCAAAAAATATGTATCTGGAACACGTAGCACTCACCTAAGGAGACTTAACCTCAAAACTACATATGAATACGCTATCTAAGTGTGAGGTATCTTTCCTATGTGGAAAAATACCCATCAGTTGCCGATCCTTGACGCCCTGTTCATCATCTGGGTTCTTCCATACCGGGAAGATAAGGTTTTCTTATAATCACTGGAGACAAAACCGTTGTCATTACAGTGGAACCTAGTGGACATCAACTGGTATCAAGGTGTGAATGGACAACTGTAGAGCAGTGCAAGTGAGAAGTGAAAGAGAGTGAGCTGTGAAATGGACAGATAAAATTGGGTAGTAGAAAGGATGATAACTTTATTGGAACCTTAATACTCCCAAATCATTAAAATGCGTGCGATGATAGTGATTTCAACAAATAATCACTAATACTAATGTGTGGTCGACATGTTTCTGCAGACTTAATTGGAGCCTAAAGGTATCCTGCTGCTTTCTTCAGGACCATAATCGCGACTGCTCAGTGAAAAATGTGAAAAGAAAAAGAACTATCACCTGGGTATTCAGTAGATCTTCATTCTCCTCTTTATTGCGATTTCCTGGTCGTCATGGAAAGGAGAGGACATGCAGAACAGACACATACAAAAAGAGACAGACAACCATAACAGCAAACAGTCAGTTTGGTTACACTTTCCATTAGGTAATTTGTATCAATGATTGGATTTCAAAATACCAATCTAGTGCCTCTTAATGACACCACCACTCTTATCACTGTGAAGTGGCCACTCTCACTTACCTCATTCAGAGGAGAGTAAAACTCCACCCCACCTGGCCACAGCGCAGGTACATGGAGCCCCACACTAGTGAGCATAAAAACAAATCGAAGACAGGGGTTACTTAAACATGTCAGCCAAGCTGACTTCATTACTCCACCTCAAGGCAGCAAACAGTCCGGTGGTCTATTCTCAAGTTCTACTAAATAGCCCAAACTATTTGCCTGCTGTCGCTATTCCAAAAAATAATAAAGGCGTCGTATCGCTATGATGTTTGATTTATGTGCTGATGCTTACTCCAATCTATATTTTCATTAGACACCGTAAGCTCTTCGAACACTGATCTTTACTCTTGGAGTTTTGTCTCAGGATCATTTTTTAATACCTTGATAAATCGGTTGCTTGCTTCCTATTAACAGCATACGTTACTATCACATTAGGAGCTTCGTACGTTAGTGTTATAGCAAAAGCTACCTCATGCTTGTGCATAATCACCCTGTATGCAGACTATTCAGCGTTCGTTCAATCCAACAGTAGGAGCTGCGTACATTAGTACTGTGCAAAAGCTACCTCGTGCTCATGCGTAACCATCTTACATGCGGACAAAAGCTGGGGACAATTTACTCACGGCCAAGTGAAAATTATCGATAATGGTTTGTAAACATGGCCGCTCACCTTCCTGTCGGTACTCCGGACGTCCTTCTGGGCTGTCTCGGGGAGGTACCGACAGGAACAGCCAACCTGAATACATACTCCGGCTCCACCCTTGTCTGTCGCATGAGACGCGTCACGTCCGTGCGCCTCACCTTGGGAATCATGGGAAATGTAGTTGCCAGTAGTTGTCAGTCACGGCTAAACCGTTATTGCCGTTATGTATCAAATAGAAGTAAGCATTAACAAGCACAATGTATAGCTAAATCCTATATTGCGTGTGTTGTAAAAATCAAACGGGTTTATACACCGGTTAACAACCAGACTCCAATCTGAAGTCAAAATCGGTGTTGTTAAAAGATTAGGCAAACTATGACACTGCTGCTCCCATTCCAGCAGTCAGCGAGGGCCAATCATATATCGTAGTGCTAAGCGTGGTAGGGGATATGATGTAGTCTATGTATCACCTTTTCTCTCACAGACAAGACCTGAGCTAGAGTGAGCCTCTTGAACTTTTCCTTCTTGAGGAAGAGACTGACGGTCCAAAGGTCTAAAATGGGCCCCAACCCTTTGTTCTTTTTCGGAATCAGAAAGTAGCTCGAATAACAGCCACTGCTTACTTCTGAATCCGGGGCCCTCTTAATAGCTCCCTTGGCCAAGAGAGCTGTAACTTCCCCCAGAACAACTTTAAATGATCCTCTGCAAGTCGTTCTTGATATGGCAGAATGTGAGGAGGAAAACAAAGATAAGGCAGAGAATAGCCCTCCTGACTGATCTGCAAGACCCACTTGTCTGATGTTATGGACCTTCAGCGTTTCAACTTCATGAAATTCACTCTTGTGTTTAAAACATCATTTAAAATCCATTAGAAAACTTGCACCGTGATTATCCCCCCCAGAGAAACACCTACGTTCCCTTTGTTCTAGTAGTACCACCCACCTTGCACATAATACGCTCTATTAAACTCCTATTTCACCATTCAGTTAGATGTCATTCTTACTCCGTCATCTACTGAGTAACTTTCTAAGAACTTTAAGCATATGCGAGTGCAAACCCTCCTTGTGCTTCCCTTCTCCCATGTTCCCCTCTCTCTTCCAATCAAGACGGGGACACCCCCATTATTCTACACACAGCATGAAACTAATCTATGTTTGAACCCGTGCCCTTATGTTCGTAATGGCTGCACTTTCACGCGTACCTGCTCACTTCATTTTCTTCAAGCTGCTCGGCGTGCGCCACAGCAGCCATAGAGTTCCAGCGTGCCGGGCCCTGCATTTCCGTCCGCTTATAAAACGTACCTACTCCGCCCCCCTGTGTGTACTTGACGCCGGGGGAGGTCGCGATGGCATGACCGGCGTCGTCCTGAATCCGGATCCCTGAGGTCCCACTGATGCTGTGGCCGGCGCTGACTGCGTTGAACCCAATATGGTCCCTTCCGACCCCAGGGCCCGAGGACTCACCAGAGGGGTCGGCCCGCTCAAAAACATGGCTCATGGCCTCGTAAAATTCTTTCACTTGAGCGGGGGTCACTCCGGGTCCCGGAAAGGGAGGGAGGCGTGAAGTCGACCCTGGCTCCTGCTCCGCTGAACCATGCTTAGAGCGTTGGTGCTATTTACTTCGGTCGTCGACAGATGAGGCGAAGAAGAAGTCTGCTTGGACTTCTTCTTCCTGTGCCTCATCCCCAAGTGTCCCGAATACCATGAGTGGGACGAAGAGGTCTTGGGGCTCCTGGAGCGGTCCCATGACCTCCTGTTCTAAAATCGGGACCCGGACCTCTGCGGAGTCTCGCTGGATGGTGTCAACTGCCAGGCTGCAGGGAGCTTTATAGCCCGCTCCCGCAAGGCCTTCGGAGTCATAGCCCGACAGTCCGAGCATGACTTTGAATCGTGGTTGTGCTCAAGACACCAGAGACAGACGAGGTGGAGGTAGTAACCGACATCATAAGGTGACAGGCACCTCATAGTTTAAACCCTGGCTTCCTCGAAGACATCCTGGCACACGATGTTGGAAAAAATTCCAAAGTCGACAAAAAGTTAAAAAATGGCCTGTCAAAAAGCAACAGAGGGGTAGCTCTTCCTGGAGTGGCGCTTAATTGGTGCAGAAAGAAAAGAGCTGACATCCACGGGCCTGGGTGACACCTATACAGGTGACTGCGATATCATAACTGATGCCGATGACATCATGCAGAACCAAATGGAGCCACCTGACAGCGCACGCAAGGGGCAATGCTTGAGCAAAAATTTCCGGATCAAGCCGAACGCCTGGGAAAATTCAAAGGTAAGGAATCTGCCGCTAGAAGTCTCTATCAGATACCACCTTCTCTAAGCTGGTGGTAAAAGTGTGCTGGTGCTGTTGTAACACAAGGCGGAGGGGAGGTGTTGAGAAGGATGAAGGGAGTGGAGAATGTGGTCTGGCAGGGGGGAGCAGGTACTGCGCCCCCAAGCTTTGTCTGAGAAACGCACAGGGGTCATGGTTTCAGTTTCATAAACTTTTATTCGATTATCAATTGTATAATCATAAAAAGTACATAGAGAAAGACATTTCCAGCACTGAGATAAGTTTAAAAAAATACATCAAGATAAAGGAGAAAAACGTACTAGAAATAAGGTTTACAGTTTTAATTACTTCTAGTTAGTTTGAAATGTTTTGACGTATTGTGATAACTGCTTTAAGGAAGGTCACTATAAGTTTTGCTTCGTGGGGCGTGTTCAGAGACTGCATGAAGCGGAACGCAGTATTGCATTGTCTGTAGCCACTGGATCGGAGAAATGGAATGATCCACGTTTTCCGTGCAAGTTTATAGTATTTACAAAATAAAATAACGTGGATCGTTGACTGTGGGGAAATGGAAGAAGTCCGGGCTTCAATATAGCATTTTCCCACAGTGATTTTAACTGCTGGATTTTTCGCAACCAGTGAATTTGGAAGCACGAACACTTGACTTCTCATAATGTTATGTAAGAGAATTCCAGTCAGTAATTTCTGATTGCTCTAATCAGGCTTGAGACAGATATCTGCTTCCTGAAGAAATTTAACTGTGTGCCATTAGTTAATCAGTTAAACTAAACGCTGCTTGGGAGAAGTATATAGTTTTAATTGATGTTGTCATTTGAGGTTCCAATAGTGACAAAGGTTTTTAGGTTTCGCTTGCCGAAGGCTGCGCTCTGCGCAGCTTTTCGGCGCAGGCGAAATCTATTGTTTACCATATGTGCTTCAGGAACGTCCCCCTGCTCCCATTGGCTAGCTCCATAAATGAAGGCTAGCCATTGGGAGCCGGATCTGTCCGTCAAGGCCGGACCAGATTCGGGGGCGTTCCCGCGATTTTTTCGCTCTCCACCCACTTCGGATCGTCATCGCGGCGGTGGGTGTGTGTTATTTTTTTTTTTTGAGTCGGCCTGTTTTCGTCTTTTTACTAGTGTTTGTTGTTGGAGTTGGCTGCAAGATTCGAGTTCCCACGAGGCAATCAGGTAAGGAGCATTTTGTTTATAAATGTGTTGAGTGCTTTCCGTGTCTTCCCGTTCCTGCTCCCCCCTCCCCCTGTTCTTTTCCCCGTTCCCGCCCCCCTCCCGCAGTCCGTGTGCCTGCCCGCCCCCCCTCCTGCTGTTTTTCAATCATCAGCCATGCTTCATCAAGCGCGTGAAAGCAAGCTGAGGGCTGCCATGGTGAGTTTGCTTTGCGCTCACTTCCTCCCCCGCGGGCATCTGGTTCCACGTAATTCCCCACAAATGCACGCACAAGGTACACATGCTTCAAACATTTGGAAAACTCATAGATTTCGCAAGTGACATATAGCAATGTTCTGTTTTATAGTTCTGGATAATACAGTGCTTTGGTTTTGCAGGCACGGGTATGGCGTCTCGCAACCTCTGTTCGAATGGAATAGAAAGTAAACCTGTACAAGAATGGCCACCTTGTTTACCTCATGGGAACACTGCTGTTATTGTCTCGAGCCTCCACACAAGCATCGGATGGGTATGAGCTGCTGCTTGGGGAGAGCTGAGCAGACATGAGTGCGCCTTCCTTGCGAGTTTTGCTGGGATTTGGCAGGGGTATTCCAGCGGTATCGGTGAGCCCCCCCCTCCCCCTCCCCCCCTCCCCCCCTGCCCCGCGCGCCAAGAAAGACAATCCGCGAGGAGGGGAGCAACTCCAAGGTGTTTACCCAGGAGCTGACCGGGGGCGGGAGAGGGGGGCAAATGCTTTTATTTGTGGGGCGCTGAAAGAAAGGCGGCACTGCGCTTCACCGAAAAAGAAAGGGCTTCTTGTTACTTCTACCACAAGAAAACACGGAGAGCCTAGGAGTGAAGTCACGACACGAGGTGACCGACGTCTGACTGGAAGTGACAATGAGGACTGGCCGTCAACAATGCAGGGGACCGAGCAGCCAATCTTTTCTTTATGTATTCTGCAAGACCAACATGTTGGGTGTTGTTCGCTTCTGAGTCTGACGCTGTAGTTTGTCGCCTCTCTGGTGTCATACGTTGCGCCCTCGCAATTAGAACATACTTTGTTTTTCAACTTCAACCTGTTGACATTCCGGGGCTAATACAAAGCTCTCTCAACAAGGAGAAAGCAACTCTGAGCACTACGTTGAAGACCAACAGGTCTTATTGATTAAATCACAAAGTTAATCTTGAAGTACACAGCAAAATCATCCAAATGTTCAAGTCATTTATTTTTCAAAGTATAACGATGGTTGAATCACCAATCAACGAATTGAATATTCAGTGTCATATCTTCATTATTGAAAACGTTTAAAGTGATGTTCACTCATCCCGATGCATTTCGGGCACCGCCCTTCCTCAGGGGATTACTCTACAAAAACAATCCAAAATAAATGCTGTTCAAATACACAGCTCACAAAAATGCAATACATACTATCAAACGTTGAGAGGGGGCATGGTTTAGGCGCCGATGTAGGTGGAAGCGGGACTCCGGAGCTCCTCCGTGCCCGCCTCACACCGCCACATATCCTGAGCCCCGACTCGCGCTCCGTCCCCCCACGAGTGCTCAAGTGAGCATCAGGGACGCGCAGTGAGACTTTGGGGGTCTGGGGGCCTCTGCAACTACCCCCGCCGCACTCAGAGCGGTGAGCGCGGCACCCGGCGATGAGAGCGCCTAAGATGGCGCCGGAGCCTACGAGGCGGGGGAGAGCTCCCCTAATGCTGTGGGGGCTGGGGTCTACCGAAGTTGCCTCCGGAACGCAAACGGAGGTGAGGAGAGCTGGCGGACATCCTCGCGAACGGAGCTGCGGGGCAGAGGACGACCTCACTGCCTGACCCTAAGATGGCGCCGGCCGGGACACGAAGACCGGCTTGAAGAACTGACTGCGGAGTCTCTGGGTCTGTGAGAGACTCGGGGTCGGCGCAGAGCACCTGGTCCGCCCTACTGAGGGGACTCCTGAGGGACCCACACCGCAGGGGGGGTGTACAGCACAAGAGTGTCGACAGAAAAGAGTGCAGGGTGTGAGAGGCTGGCTGCCCGCCCCTGCGACGCATTGGCGGGAGAGAGCGTCTACCTGCCCGGGGGCGCCCGAGACCAGTGCGCTGCATTAGCACTGGGGCCCGTAGGTGCACATCCGGCCTGAGCAATCTCGACGCGGGAACCTCGTCAGGTGCCCTGACCCGGGACTATTGTGCCCCACAACCCTGGTGGAGCGAGCCCCAGCACTTGGGTTACTGCACGGACTGGTCCCCACGGGGCGAGGGCCCAGAGATCGGAGTGGGTGAAGGTCGTGGGGCGGACCAGGGTCTGGAAGGGGCACGCGACACTAACTGCCCGCCAGGATGACACGCGGCAGCAGGAAGAAGGGCTTCGAGGCACTGAAGCTGGACGACCCGGGGCACCCAGAGGACGAAGTCCCGCCGGGGGCGGGGGCCGGGAGTCCATCCCGCCCGCGGGACCCCTCCCTGGGGGACATAATGCAGGCGATAGTGGCGTCGCGGGAGGCCCTTGAGAAACGCATGGACACCATTGGGTCGGACCTGTCTCTGCTAAGGGACGACCACAAAAAGCTGAAGGAGCGGGTAGCGACGACCGAGGGTACCCTGAAAAGTTTGCCAGGAGACGTGGCGGAGCTAAAGACGACCCTGGCAGAAATGGCGCAGAAGGTACGAGTGCTGGAGCTCCGAGCTGAGGACAGTGAAGGGCGCTCTCGGCGCAATAATCTTCGCCTTGTGGGGGTCCCCGAAAAAGCCGAGGGGCGAGATGCGGTCACCTACCTGGAGGGCTGGCTACGCTCAGAGGTGGCCCCGGAGGGACTTTCGTCGTTCTTTGCCATTGAACGGGCTCATAGAGTCCCTGCGCGTCCTCCCAAACCGGGGGCGCCTCCGCGACCGATCGTACTGCGTCTTCTGCACTTCAGGGACAGAGACCATATCCTGCGGAGAGTGAGAGACATCCCGGACCTGAGCATCGACAACAGTCGGATCATGATCTTTCCGGACTTCACCAGAGAGGTGCAAAAGCAGCGGGCCTCCTTCCTGGCGGTCAAGAGGAAACTGAGGTCGTTACAGCTGCCCTACGCTATGCTGTTCCCGGCGCGGCTGCGGGTGGTCGCAGGAGAGCGCACCCACTTTTTCCTGACACCACAGGAGGCTTGGAGCTGGCTGGATTCAAGAGGGGCGTCGGCAGAGGACCGCGCTACGAGGACCCCCCCCAGGAGACACGCGTCGGAGACACCGCCGGCGGGACGACCTGGCTCCCCATCGGACTGGAAACAGGAACGCGCCAAGGCGGTGCAGGCAGTGGCGACCATTAGCCAGGGGGACGCCAGCCCTTCCAGTAGTGCTTCGGAGCAGTCGAAGGCCAGTGCTCCCAGCCCTGGCTCCAGCAGTGGGCATGAGTTGTCCGAGACAGACCTGCCGGTTGTGACTCCCCAGACTGCGGATGGTATCCTGGACTGAGATGGTTCGCGGGACATCGATCACATGAGTAAGGTACCGGGATGTGTGGGCGGAGGAGGGCCGCTTCAGGACGCTATGCTGTGGGGTGCGGCTGCCCACTGGGACTTCTTACTGAGACCTTGGGGACGGGGAGAGTCGGGGGACATCTCCTGTTGGTTGCTGGGGGTAGTGGGGCGGGGGCGGGGGTCTTCGGGCCTGTCTGGAGCCGGCATTGCCGCCACTCCAGCCCTATTTTGTAATGATACGCTTTTTTGCTAACTATGTTTGGATGGGGTTTCCATGTTGGTTATCTGTCCGGGGGAGTGGGAGTTGGGGTAGGTTGATAGTACAAGTTGGGGGGGGGGACAAGGGGGGGCCCTAGGCGTGCTGGAGGGGTGGCTGAGAGGGGGATGGGGACATGGTGGTCTCTGCCATGGGATCCGACTTAGGCTACAAATGTCTCACATGGAACGTCAGAGGGATGCACTCGATGCATAGGCGTCATAAAATTCACTCCTATCTGGTCAGGCGGGGCATTCACATCGCCTTCCTTCAAGAAACACATCTGCTGGATAAGGAGGGGAGGGCTCTGCAGCGGCGTTGGAGGGGACAGGTCTTTCACACTGGCTACTCTGCCTATGCTCGGGGGGTGGCCATTTGGGTACGGGCGGGGGTACCCTTCCTGTGCACACAACAGGTAATTGACCCGGAAGGGAGATACGTAATGGTGCGGGGCAAGCTGGACGGGAGGGACCTTAACCTGGGTTGTTTGTACGCCCCGAATGTAGACCAACCTGCTTTCCTCTCCCTTTTGTCCCACAAACTGGCTCAGTTCTTAATGGAGCCCTTGCTCCTGGGCGGCGATTTTAACAGCGTGGCCGACGTTACCCTGGACAGGTCCCACCCCCCCCTACAGATTGCACCAGCTGGCAGACTTGCACTTGCGCGCTCCGCCTGGCAACGACAGTGGGGTCTGGTTGACTCTTGGAGGGCTAACCACCCACTAGACAGGGACTACTCATTCTTCTCCGGCATTCACGAGCTACACGTCCGCATTGACGCCTTCCTGAGCTCCCAGGACGTGCACGCGGAAGTGAACCACAGTGAGTATCTCACACGCTCGATCTCGGACCATAACCCCCTCCTCGTGCGGCTGCGCTGGTCGCAGTTTCGCCCGAGGATCCCGGCTTGGAAACTACGTCCTGAGGCGCTGGATGACCAGCTCTTCCGGACCACAATTGCGTCAGGCATAGAGGGCTATTTTCAGGTGAATGCGGGCACGGCGGGTTCAGCTGTAACAGAATGGGACGCGTTCAAATCGGTGTTGCGAGGCCAATGCATAGCAACGGCGTCGGGAGTGCGGAAAACGCTTCTGGACGAAATTGGGAAGGAGGACGAGACCCTGCGGAGGCTGGAGAGGGAAAGACCTGAGCGGCCGGACACTCACGGAGACCTGCTGGGGGCGCGAGAGGCGGTGGCGGCATCGGTGGAGCGCCTCCGGTGCTTTGACTACAAAGCCTACCTCACACGAGCGCACTCGGAACGCGACAAATCGGGGGCCCTCCTGGCCTGGCTGGCCAACCCGGCCCGCCGGGGCTCGGTCATCCTTGAGCTCCGAGACCACACGGGAGCGGCGAGATTCGATCAGCAGGGGATCAACGCGTTGTTCTACGACTACTATACTGAACTATACCGCAGCAGGGTCCTCCCTTCGTTGGTGGAGTTCCAGACCTTTATGGAGGATCTGGACCTGCCGGTCCTCGGTGAGGAGGATGCGCAACGGATCGGGGACAAGATCGTGGAGAAAGAGGTACGGGTTGCCATTAAGAGTATGGCAAGGAATAAGACGCCGGGCACGGATGGATTCCCTGCGGAATTCTATCTCACCTACGTGGACCTCCTTGCGCCCCGACTGACGTGGCTGTACAATGAGTCGAGGCGATTGGGCTGTCTACCCGAGACCACGAGGGAGGCGTTGATTGTCCCCCTTCTGAAGCCGGGCAAGGAACCATGGGACAGATCGGCATACCGCCCACTGTCCATGCTTAACCTGGATTACAAGATCCTGAGCAAGATTTTGGTGGCGCGTTTGCTCCCTCACATGTCCAAACTGGTGCATGCGGACCAGTCGGGTTTCATCCCGGCCCGCAATGCGGCGCTTAATGTGCGGCGACTCTTACATATACTGGAGGCCGACACTTATGATGGTGACGAGGCGGTGGTGTTCGCTGTCGATATGGAGAAGGCGTTTGACAGCTTGGAATGGCCTTACTTATTCCATGTATTACGAGCGTTGGGCCTTGGGGAAGGCTTCGTAGGTTGGACGAGACTGCTCTACCAAGAAGCGACGGCGAGAGTCAGGACAGGGAGGGTTATCTCTGAGATGTGCAGGGTGGGCAGGGGCACCCGTCAGGGATGCCCTCTTTCCCCCTTACTATTTGCCTTGGCTGTCGAACCCCTTGCGGCACGAGCCCAGCTGGGCCGGGCGTATCAGGGACTGGACGTCTATGGCCAAGTACACCACATAGCGTTATACGCAGATGATCTGCTGATGTTCCTGGCGGACTCGGCGAACTCTCTGCGTGGTGCTAAGACTCTCCTGCAGTCGCTGAGCAGTGTCTCCGGTCTTCGTGTGAACTGGGCGAAATCCCATCTATTTCCGACCCGCCCGCGGGGTGAGTGCCCGCAGGAAACGGAGGGCGTGACTTGGGTGGAGAGAGGCCTACGATACCTTGGCACCACGATCTTCCACGACAGGGCCGATATCCTTGAGGGGAATATCGGGTCGGCGATCAGGCATGCTAAAGGGAACTTCGACTTTTGGGGCACGCTCCCGCTATCACTCATGGGGAGGGTGGCGCTGCTCAAGAAGGTGACCTTACCACGATTGCTTTACTTCTTCGGGACCCTCCCGATCTGGATCCCGGCGAGGTACTTTCGGCGACTGCGATCGATGGTCATCGGCTTTTTGTGGGGGGCAGGCAGGCGCAGGGTGGCTCACGCCACACTTCTCCGCCCTAGAGCGGATGGCGGGCTGGCACTGCCGGACTACGAGCTCTACTACTTGGCGGCACAGCTGCAGTGGCTGACGCAATGGGTAGCACGGGCCAGGAGAGGGACAGACGGATCGGGAGAACCGGCGGGTCCAGTCCAGGTGCTGTCGCGGATCGTACTGGGTCTACCGATGGGGGATTTCCACCTCACACAGGAGTTTGCGACGGCCCGGAAATGCTGGAACAGATACCGCCGGAGGTGTGGTATTGCGATTCCGTACGCACCTGAGATCCCTCTTGGGCTCTGCGGGGCACTTCCGCATGGGGGCTCGTGGCGCAGGCTAGAAGGATGGGACCAGCAGGGGCTGTCATCCATGGGTGACCTGTACGAAAACGGGGCGATGTTACCCTTTGATCTCCTCCAGGACCGCTTTGGGTTGGCAGGCGGGGACTTCCTCCTTCATGCGGCCCTAACGGCGGCGATCCGCAGACACTGGAGAACGGGCATGTCGGAGCCACCATTGTCTCTGGGCTGCCAGTACATCGTGATGATGACAGGGACGGTCAAGGCTGTCGCGTGCCTGTCTCGTCGCATGGTCTCGGAATCTGTCGCTCCACTGCTGGCCTTGAAGGCGAAATGGGAGGCTGATTTGGCGATTGAGATCCCCGAGGAGGCATGGAAGGGAATACTGGAGGGGGCCCGAAATAGCACACGCAACGCAAGGTTCCAGCTGGTGCACTTTTATGTCCTGCATAGGGCCTACCTGACCCCTGATAAATTGCATACATACTTCCCGGCCCACCCGGCATCCTGCCCACGTTGCCCGGCAGATCCCGCCGACTTCCAACACATGTTCTGGTCGTGTCTCGAGCTGGGGCCCTTTTGGGAGGAAGTAGTGGAGGTTCTAAGGGAGGTGACGGAAAGGGACCTGCAACTCACCATGGCGCATTGCATACTACACTGGTTCCCACACACTTCAAAAAATAAAGTCACTAGCAAGTTTCTGGACTTGGGGCTTCTCCTGGCGAAGCGAGCCATCACGTCCCAATGGAAGGCGTCCTGGGGCCCTGTGATAGGGCGCTGGAGGTCTGAACTGCATAAGTGGGCTAGATGTGAGGGTGAGGTTCGCCTGCGAGCCGCGCTCAGGGCAGGCAACGACACAGCACTGGAGAGGGCCAGGGCGTGGGAGGGGATGGTCCTGGGACTCACTCTCGTGGACATGGAGGAGGAGGACTCCCCGGGACATAGTCCGGCTCCGGCGGAGCGCCCGTCAGACGGGGGGACGGTCTAGACCTGATTTGCTGCTTCCCTACCTTTGAGTTCCACTGTGAGGACTTACGAATGATAGCTGATAACTCCTGGTACTAAGTTCCGGATCTGGTCCTGTGATTGGGATTAAGATTCTGATTGGACGATACTCTGGCACGCCTGGGGGGGAGGGGGGTCTGGCTAGGGGTGGGAGGGCTATTAGGGGTGGTCCTGGGCGAGGGTGGAGGGGTAGTTGGGGTTGAGGGTGTTGTGGGAGAGGGGAGGGGGTTTGTTCAGGTTGGGTGACAAGAGGCTCTTGGTTCACCTGGCTTTGGGACAGGGAGTAGAGAATGTTAGGACCAAAAGGGGCCATGTTATTCCTCCTCCGATTGGTGGCTGCGGGCATGTACTGAACGCCCCTGTTAAATTTTTCTTCCCAACGTGTTATTGCCGCTCGACCTCTGGGTTGTGAGCTGAATGGCTGTGTAATACTGGGGGGAGGGGCGACACACCTCAGGCGAACCAAGGAGAGACGATGGAACATGCTGTTTGATTATATGCTCTTGCTGCAATAAAAAAATATGTAAAAAAAAAAAAAATACTATCAAGCGTTGATGCTTCATTCAAATATATAAGAACCACATGGTGAATACACCTTCACCAGAGAAAACCGTGTCTCAAACAAAAAATGAATTGTGATGCGTGCACAAGAAAATCACAAAAAAAATCACAGGAGAAATCGTAGTTCCCTCCACCTAACAAATAAACAAAGGAGATGCGGGTGACTGATAAAAGTAAAGATGCCCGGAAAAGAACCGAAATGTGAACTAGCCTCAAAGTCACGGAAAGGTAAAATCATTACTCAAGTGCTGCATGCAAAATCCATATCAGCGTGAAGTTCTGACAAGGTAAGTCACGGAAAGGTAAAATCATTACTCAAGTGCTGCATGCAAAATCAATATCAGCGTGAAGTTCTGACAAGGTAAGATCAGTGCGTGTTGCCCCATGCCACGTCCTCGGTATGGCGAGTTCCCCAAGGGGGTTACTTACTTAAAAGGGTGTAGAACAAGCTCCGCGAGTGAACGCAGAGACCAGGTGATGCCGGAACTGGAAACGGGTAGCCGGTAAAGTAAGACGCGAGTACGCATAGAGATAGAAAAAGGACAGCGTGACTGGAAATAGAAAACGGACCATCCAGTGTAAACGGAAAGTGTGTAAACAGACTGAAACCGAGTGGAGATGAGAAAAAGGATTCAACATCCTTCAGGGTGTGGGGTAACCAAGATCATAAAAGAATTACCAATCAAAATGTAAACATAACAAAATAAAAAAATAATAAATAAAAAATGATATAAAAGAATATAAACGAAAACACTGTAAAATTACAAGATCATATGCAAGCATTACAGATAGCATAAAAATTCCATTCGATCATTTAACCCATCGGGCACCATGGTGGACATAAATCGGATCCAAAAGTTCTTTCGTTTGAGTAATGTGTTTTTGTTGTTATGTGTCACCTTGACTTGTTCCAAGATCAAAAATTTCAATTGTGCCACACTGTGTCTGTTTTCATGAAAGTGGTTTGCCACACTGGATTTTTGATTGTGGGTGCGAATGTTACTTTTGTGTTCCAAAATGCGAACACGGATCTTACGTTCTGTATGTCCAATGTAACATTTACCACAAGGGCATTTCAACATATAGATGACATTACTGCTGTTACAGGTGGCATTAACTCGCAGTTTTATCGTGTGTCCTTTCATTGGGTGGCGTGTGGTATTACCAGGAATGCAGTTGTTGCAGTTACTGCAATTGTAACAGGGTTTGAGTCCTGTGTATGTGGATATAGTGGTGGTCGACTTCGGTTGACTGAGGATTTCCTTGACATTTTTGCCTCGAGTAAACGCAAACATGGGTGGTTGACTAAAGAGTCCGTTAAAATCAGGTTCCATTGCCAAAATGGGCCAGTGTTTGCGAATAATATACTGAAACTTGTTAGATATCATAGAGTGTTTCGAAACCACGACCATCCGGTCGGAATGTTTCTTGGGTTTAAGTTGCAGAAGTTCATTCCTGCAAGTTTTTTCAGTTCTTTCTATGGCTAGATCCAGTATGGGGGTAGGATACCCCTGCGCTTTTAGTCTTTCCAAAGTCAGTTTCATTTGTTTCTTGCTTTCACTTTCATTGGAAACAATCCGTTTGATTCGAAGCAATTGAGCATAAGGAATATTGTTTTTTAACCCTGAACGGTGAAAACTAGTATAATGCAGGGTAGAATTACTGTCAGTGGGTTTCCGAAAGACAGTCGTATACCACTCGTCGTGTTCTCTGTGAATTTCTACATCCAAATAATGGACACATTTCTCGCTGAATTCCCAAGAAAGACATTCCGGGGCTCAAATGTGACACGAACGGAGCATCTGCTGGGTGTGTGTTTAAAAGTATGACCCTTTGGGCTTTCACGTCATTCGGGGCATTAATTTAAATGAACAAAACTAGAATTACTGCATAAAAACGGGCAAATGTCCGGAAGGTTGGCCCATGAGAGGGAGAGGGTGAGGTGCTCATTCAGCATCTTTCTTCATTTTATCTTTTAAACACTATAATACTATAATAGGTATTGTTCCCCTGATACCAATTTTGCACAAAACTGATCTCCTGTGCGAGCCATGCCGAGACTTGTGGTTTATTTTATTTTTTTACTCCGCGACTGCGAATACAGTTTTGCATGTTGGGGCTTGGATGTCCCTATGTAGAAGGAGAACTGCAAAACTGCAAGTCCCAGAATGCAAAGTGTTGCTTGCTGAATAGGTAGAAGGGGTATATGGGCTACACATGACAAGGAAGTATTTTGCATATCTGCCACCTGCCTAGAAGGAATGCTGCTTTGCAGGTTCTCGTTCCAAATCAGCAGCAAATTCCAAAAGTTGTCCCAAATGCATTCTTTGAGGTGGCCATAATGTGTTTGTGCGCTAAGTTCTTGTAATGTAAAGTGAGACTGAGTGGACAAACTTCCTAAACAATTTTGTGTACCTGGAAACCTCCCACGCACCTCGGAGCACGCGAATCAGCTGAAAGATCTCTTTAGAAATATATGTTAATAGGAGAAACATGGGGCGTAGTTACGTGTTTATTTCTTTAACCGTTCACCAAGTCTTTTCGAAAGGACCAACGTCTCCCAGTCTGTGGTTTTATCAAGTTTTAAATCTGTATGGGTGAAGTGGCACTCTTCTTGTGAAGTTTTTCATCCGGACGTTATTATGGATAAGCGCCCAAAGCCAAGGCTGACAGAAGAGGTCATACATCATGGCACGCTTGCTTGTCCCTCTCTTTCCCCTCTCCTCGCCCTTCTCTCTCTCTCGCCCTGTGCTTCTAACGCATTAACTGGTTATTCTCAATGTATTTCTAAGCGACCCGCATTTTAGCAGCTACTAAATGGGAGGGAATGGATAAAAAGCAATCAGCCCAACATTGAAAAATATCGGTAAGTGGGAAAAGCAGAGGAGGAACTAAGTATTACTTTTTATGGGGTCGCGGTACTTTTAAAAATCGTACTGAAATGGTCTGCCGTGACTTCTACGTGCCCTCCAGCCACCTCCTACACAGCTGTTAGCCTCTAGCGGTGCAGACGCACACCTTGCCAGCTTACTGACTGCTCCTCCACCCTCCCCTCCTGCGCCCTCCCCTCTCTCCCCAAGCCCCACCTTCCCCGTGGGTGGGTTGGTATCTCCTCGTCAGCCTCGCTGAGCCCTGCGCGTGCAGTGGTAGCCCCTCCCGCATGAATATGGAATAGGCTGCACGAGGACAGCTATTGACATTGTAAATGACAATGCCATTTATTTATCTGTTTTCAAAACCAACACATAAATAAACAATTTGTCAATTACAATGCCAATAGCTCTAACTTTGTCAAAGGCGAAACCGTTGCATTGTAAATGCTTGTTTCTTTTTGAGAGGTAATGTAAGGTTGTTATTAACTGGGTTCTGGATGGAAACTTATAATAAAAAAAGGTTTGCTATAGTCTGATTTTATTCTATTAAATATAAATGCTGAATGCACTTGTTTTAACACAAACACTACAGCCCTTATTCAGAGTTTGTCAGTAACTAGGTGCTTTTTATTACACTAGATTAATAAATAATGTCCTGGGTATGTTATTTATGTGATGCGATAAATAGCACCTATTATGAGTTTTGTGGAGTAACTTGCAGATTTTGGTGGTTACTGCGCTATTTTATTGAGTACCTGCACTAATTTTTTCCCATTTAAAGCACTGCCTGCACTCCTGCTCTGGATGAATTGAAGTCCCTTTAACACAATGGGGGCTGCACACCTGGCCTGTGGCCTTCTCGCTCAATGGCCCCTGTACTGCTGCAGTCCTGCCAAGTATCGCGCATCAGGCGTGACACTAGCGCATTTCAGTGTGGTACTCTGCATTACCGCACTGAAATGCATTGTCACGTATATGCAGGTGTCTCAGTTTCACTGAAAGTGCTGCCTAAAACTGTTAAGTGTGGCAGCGCGCTATCTGTGGCATACTCGCTGTTCCTGCAGCCAGTGTGGGGCTCCCAGTACAGTTAAGGCAGGCTGCTGGCTTGCGCTCTTTCACTCCAACTGCTACAATGTAGCATAATCCATTATTGTGATTTCAGCCTGACGTCATCGATGTGGTGTGTCCAATGACTGTCTGTCACCGAACCCCCCCACCCCCTCCCCCTCCCTTGGGACTCACAGGAGTCAAGACAGCCCCTGCCTGGACAATTATCAGCAGACGGGCCGGACGGCAAACCCGTGAATTTCTGCAGCCCGGGGTGGCTCACGGCCTGAACCTGCCTGTTGAAGCCAGCCCTGCAGAGCAGAGACTGATTAAATTGATTCTATTACAGGACCGGAGGCTTCTGATTATGCTTCTCTTTCTTTTATTTGCCACTCACAGCAGCCAATGGAAACTTTTTTGTATGCAAATAAACTACTTTTCCCATGATGCCACTGTGTCCTTTCACGGAGCCTCTTTCTTTGCTGCTCACTAAGTTAAGTTGATTAAATTTTATTACAACTTGAATGCTACCTTTGTTACTTATATTCATGGTATTGGTTCTTTTGTAGCCCATGCGGGCTGTGTATATTTGACTTTCCCGCTGGGTATTTTAGTCCTTGGGTGAGATGCAACATTGAGCGCTGTCTGTTATCAGACCCCCGTTGGGAACGAAAGAGGTACCACGCTGTCCTTGGCAGTGTTTTCAGGTTTGCTTGCAAATGTATTTGCACATACCGCGGTGGTTCCCTAATTTACCAGGCGGTTTTACTGAGAGCTTCGTTAACTCCGACGTGCGAAGCCCAATTGGGCTACCTTTCATTGGCGGATTGGGTTCAGCACGTCGGGCGCAAGTGCCCCCTTTGTTCTAGAATCTTCGAGAGTTTCGCTTTTGGTTCAGACGCTTGATCGTCTGTAAGTCATCCGGCCCTGGAGTCGCACATGCTCCATAGACCTGTATTTTGAAAAAATTGTCTCTCTCTACGCCCTCTGGGCTGCAATAATTCTATACAGCACTGCTTAGGAGCTAGGTACCTGGTTATCCCTTATGTGCAGTGGGTTGGCTCCCCCTTTACTCCTCTCGACTTCGATTCTCTTCCCAGCACACCATGGATGACTGGGTCAGGTATGAGGAGGATGCTCTCTACCAGGAAGAAGTGCCTGCAACTTCTTTGGAGGACAAGATTGTTGAAGCTCTGGACGCCTCAGTCCAAGACTCCGTCAATCAGGCCATTGAGAAGGCAGTACCTGGTACTGTGCAGCAGGCATTGGCCGCTGCGCTGAAACCCATCACCAAAAACCGAAGAAATGTGCAAAACGACATGGGTTTGCGGCAGATCCTCAGAAAGAGGAATCTTCTGACGAACCTAAGGCACAGTCTTGGCCTCATTCCGGGGCATTGGCGACGTTGCCAAAATCCTCCAAATTACCCGACGCAGGTGTGAATATTCCACGCAAAGGGCGTGATGACACGGATACCGATACGGGTACGGACACTGCAGAGGAGGAGGAACCTTCCAAGAAGAAGGCGAAGAAATCGAAGAACGTCGAGAAAGATCAGTCTCAGGCCTTAAATACTCCCTTCACTATTAACACGACCGACATAGTGCAACCTAGGTAGTCGGATTGGGCCCCGGCCCCTGAAGTGGACGCTTATTTCCACGACAACCTGCGCAAGAGTTTTGACAAAGAAGTGCGTACCAGGTTGCGTTCCGAATGTCCCAGGCCCGATATTCCAGACAAGGTGGCGGGAACGCCAGAGATCGATGTAAGCCTCCTCACCTTTTTGAAAAAATGTGCCAAGGACCCAAAGAAAGGGATCGATCTGGTCTAGCAAGGCTGCCAAGACAAGCTCTTGGATGTATTGGGGCCATTGGTAAATATTTTGGAATTGGCTTTAGAGGCTAAAGACTCAGGGGCTCCAGTGGATCCCGACGTTTTGGCTGGCTGGACCCAGAGGGCGATCTGCTTGTTGGGCAACGCCAACTGCGCTCTCTCCACTGAGAGACGAAAATCGCTCCTCATGAGGATGGACTCCAATTTGACGGAGCTAGCTGCGGCGGAACCGGGTCCTCTGGCAGATGGTAACCTGTTCGGCGACCGTTTCGTCAAGGATGTATCGAAATACGTGGGTACCTTCACATCTTTGGACAAGGCCCGATCGGGCATCAAACGCATGTTTCATGCTGGTGTTTTTAACAGGGCCGGGCGGGGCGGAGGATGCTTGCCAGGCCGTCAGCACCAGCAAGGTCCTCACCAAGGCGACTACAGCCGTGGTCGGGGAGAATGGGATTCCACTCGTGGGGGAACCTTCTATCCCACCAGACAACGCTTCAACAGGCGAAGATTCAACCAGGGCCAATATCGAGCTGGATTCCAGAATACAGATACAACAGGTAAAGAGCCTCAGATGAGTCTATATTACCCTTGGGGGGTCGGACCCAATTCTTCCTTCAAAATTGGGCTCTAATTTTACAAGATACATGGGTCTTGCAAACAGTGCAAGGTTTTCACCTACACTTCTAT
This sequence comes from Lissotriton helveticus, assembly GCF_964261635.1. NCBI lineage: Eukaryota > Metazoa > Chordata > Amphibia > Caudata > Salamandridae > Lissotriton > Lissotriton helveticus. The sequence continues at coordinate 109,863,447 of NC_136067.1, forward strand.
CAGACTCCTATTCAGGGTGTTTATCCCCGGCAGCTCTCTTTTTCCCAATTAAAGTGCGATTTTATAGACACAGAGCTCACCGGATTGCTGCAGAAACGCGCTATTGCGTACTACGACGATGGTCCTTGCGGTTTCTGCAGCAATATTTTTTTGGTTCAGAAGAAAGGCAGAGGTCACAGATTAGTACTGAATCTGAAGGTGTTCAACCAGTTTATGGTCTACAACCATTTCAAAATGGAGGGGATCCATCTACTGGTGGATTTGCTGAAGAAAGGGGACTGGATGGTCCGTTTGGATCTGAATGACGCCTATCTGTCGATCCCCCTTTTTCCTTTCCATCAGCGTTTTCTACAGTTTCAGTGGCGGAACCGGTGGTTCGAATATTTGGTCCTTCCTTTCGAAATTTCCTCAGCACCATGGTGCTTCACTAAGGTGCTGAAGCCTGTGGTGGTGCATTTTCGAGAACTGGGCGTTCACATGATCGTATATCTGGACAATATACTTATCATGGCTCAGACTCCTACCTTAGCTGAGCAACATTTGCGCATGACCATGACTACTCTACAAAACTTGGGATTCGTGATCATCAAACCCAAGTTGGCGCTTTGTCTTCGTCATGAACTTGCAGACGGCCCAACTGAGCCTTCCCCACTCCAAATTGAAGGATATCAAGAAGGAGCTTTCCACTCTACTGTCCAAAGAGATGGGTTTGTTACGAGTGATAGCCAGGATAGTGGGTCTTCAGGCATCCTCAATACAAGCGATATTTCCGGGGCCTCTACATTACCGGTCCCTTCAGAGATTGAAGATTCATCACCTCCGGAGGGGTCTGTCTTACACAGATCAAGGTCTACTTTCCGAAGAGGTGCAAGAGGAGATTCAGTGGTGGTTGGACCACGTAAATGCCTGGAACAGCAGGGCCATCTTTGGCTCCCAACCGAAAGTTGTCGTAGAATCAGACGCCATCTGTTAGGGCTGGGGAGCACGCTGCGGAGATATCTCCACTGGAGGGCGGTGGTCCCTCAGAGAACTGGTCATGCATATCAATTGCCTGGAACTGTTAGCAGGGTCGTTTGCGATCCGGACACTCTTCCAAGCAGGTTTCCTGTAGAATCCTGTTAAGGATGGACAATGTCTCGGCAGTGAGGTACATCAACAAGTTGGGAGGCACGAGGCTGTCTCTGCTAGCGGCGATAGCGAAGGACTTCTGGCATATTGAGTCGTCAGATATTGGTGATAGTGGAATATCTTCCGGGACAATCCAATGTTGTAGTGGATTGGAACTCCCGTTACCTCAGGGATGACAGCGATTGGCAACTTCAACCCCTGATTTTCCAATGGATTCAAACTGTATGGGGCAGCTGCGAGATAGATCTGTTTGCGTCCCGACTGAACCGTCAGCTCCAGATGTTTTTCAGCTGGAGGCCGGATCTAGAGGCAAAGGCAACGGATGCATTTTCACAGGACTGGTCCAAGGGCCTGAATTGTGCCTTCCCCCGTTCATTCTAATCCAGAGGGTGACCACTCATGTATCCCAATACAACAAATTGGTGAAGGAGGGTCCGAGGGAAGAGTTTAACGACCTAACAGGTAAATACCCCCAGTGTATCAACCTAAAGAACAGAAGTACCTGTCAGTCGAGTGACGCCGAGGTGCTCAAAAATCACGCTGGAGACAAGTGCACAGAAAAAACACACAACAACCAGATAGGTCAAAAACTCGATAATTACATTGACTATCAACAATTGCTGTGTTAATAACACCACTGTGGAAGTCGCAGCCCTGGTTTCCAATATTATTGGAGATGAGCTGCGACTCCCCCAGGATGATCCCTTGCTTCCCGATGATGCTCCTGGGCCCTCATGGAGAGGTGCATCCGATGGTAACGTCGGGGCAGTTGTCCCTGATGGCTTGGAGGCTTTCAGGCAAAACTGGCAGATGCTGGGTTTTTCGGAAAAGGCAACAAATTCATTAACCAGGCTTAGGCCGCCTTCCACCAGGAAACGCTATTCTTCAGCCTGGGTTCATTGGTGCATGGAATGACATTTGGATCCCATGGGGCTGAGTTATCCCAAGTGAATTTCTTATCAGAAAAAGCGTCCCAGGGTTTGGCATACCGATCGGTCAACAACTTTCGATCTGCCATTTCTGCTGGGCATTCCCAGATAGATGGCAAACCAGTGGGCATGCACCCGGTCGTTTCTAAGTTGCTAAAAGGCATCCGGGTTGTGAATTCCCCCCCACCTAAGTATTCTTTGTTGTGGGACGTTTCTTTAGTTCTCTCCTTATTCAATACATTGCCGAATAATGAATTATTAACCAGAAAGCAGTTGTCAGCCAAACTTGCCATGTTGCTCTGTCTTTCCGCGTGACGGCAGTCCTCTGACGTCAAGGCTCTGGATGTTACAGGTAGAATATTTACTCCAGAGGGAGTTTCTTTTAATATTACTGCTAGAACAAAAACTTTCTCTCAAAGTTTTGATTATCATGCTTTCCCGTCTAATGCAAAGTTATGTGTGGTTCAATGTTTAGAGGCCTATGAAGAATGTACTAGGCCAATAAGGCCAAATGGTTCAGTTCAATTATTGATTGCGTTGCAAAAACCTTATAAACACGGCCTGGCAAGGACCCCCCCCCCGGTGGGCTTGGGGCTGAGGCTGCGGATTGGCCCTCTTCTGGATGTGCTGCGTGGGCCCCTGCGCAGCACTCGGATTTCCTCCTTCAGCCTGGGCCTGTCGTGACACCGATTTCTCCACAGGGTGGCCAATTTGACCGCGCAGGAGAGGGGCTCTGGTGGCTCATAGGACATGGGGTGAGGCGCCGCTAGCCCTATGATGCCCTGGATTGTGTTGTGAGCAGCGTATCCTGAGCTTGCTGACTTCCCTTGGGTTGCCGTGGGGGGCTTCTAATTGCGAGTGCACCAGTGGCCGGTGTGGGTTTCCCCCCGACCGGTGTGGGGGTTCGGTGGCTTTTTCGGGCCGCGTGGGGGTGTTGGTCGAGGATTGCCGCCTGTGGCCGCTTGTCTGCTTCCGGGTGGCCCAGTGGTCTCTTGGGCCCTGTTGATTCGGCAGTTGGCTCGAGCCGCAGGGGCTGCTGTCAGGCGCCATAGCCGCTCTTGGATCATCGAAGTTGACCTGCTGATTAGGGATGGGCGAACAACCTGGTGCTGGCGGTGTGGGGGACCACTTGGGCCGTCATGACGAGGGACAGGCCCGGGTGCGGCTCTTTCAAACAGAGCACTTTGGATACATTTGCTGGATCTGGGGCCCTCCTGGCGGCTATTACTCAGTCCAGAGATGCGCTTGATGCCAAGATAGGAGCGGTGGGATCGGATGTTATGTTATTGCGTCAGGACCTGTGGAACGCGGTGGCCCACATCACTGAGAATGAGACGAGAATCTCCGGAGTGGAAGACGTGATCACCACCTTGCAGCAGCGAGTCTCGTCCTTGGAGAGCACCCCGCGGGGCCTGGTGTCAAGGGTGGAGGATGCCGAAGGTCGCGCGAGCCACAACAATCTTCGCTTTGTTGGTTTTCCGGAGGGGTGTGAGTCCTGGAGAGTTGGCTGCCTCCGGACTCCCTCTCCAAGTGCTTTGTGGTCGAGCGTGCCCACAGGGCCCAGATGCAGAAGCCCTCGCCAGGGGCTCGCCCGCAGCCAGTGATTTCAAAATTGCTCAACTACCATGACAGAGACACTCTCCTGAAGCAGGCCAGGGCCAAAGATCCCTTGTAGTAGGAAAATGCCCGTATCCTGATCTTTCCCGACTATACCAAACTGGTCCAACAGCAGCGGCAATCTTTCCTAGCGGCCAAGGTCCGATTGTGTGAGCTCAAGCTTCCATACGCATTGCTTTATCCGGCCCGGTTGCGGGTTGTATACCGTTCTCGCACTCATTTCTTTGATTCTCCAGAGGAGGTGTTCCAGTGGACGGACGAGACGGTGCGGCTGCGCCCTCACACGCCGCCTGGGAGAGACTCTGATTCGTCCTCGAGTGGAGCTGCTAGAACTGGGCCCAACGTCAAGGGGAAGGGGTTTCGGCGATCAAGCTCTAGAAGGAGGTCCAAGTCAGACAACGCCTCAGCACAAAGGGGTTCTGCCTCGAGCCACCAGCTGATTGAATTCTGTTCGTGTGTTTACCCTTAAAGCCCACAGGTGCTTGGAGCTGGCCAGAGGAGCCCAGAAATGGCCTGTACATCCGTTAGACATTTACAGTTTGGGACAGAGACCAGAAGACGATGGGCTGTGAGTTGGGGATCTGTTGGAGGGAGAGGGTGGTACCTCCTGTTGGGGTCAGCCTGCTCTGCCCACCGCGACAGATACTTCACTGTTATTGAGGTATGGGGTGGTGGGTTGGTTGGGTTGTTCAGGGGTGTTGATGTTTTTAATCGCACTGTTTATTTGAATATTGGAGCTTTGCTACGCTACGTATCTCTTGACACCAGAATTTTACATATTTCTGAAGTCCTCACATGGCTGTGGTATTGGGTATATCGTTAGATCCCATAGGGACCCGCCTTATTCTGACCTGGAATGTCAGAGGTGTGCTTGATAAGATTAAGCGTGGAGCAATCCTTAAACAAGCAAATCGCGTTGGGGCTGACGTTTTAATGTTGCAGGAGACTCACCTCATGGGGACGAAGGCATTGTGCTTCCAACTCTTTGGGTACATACAGGTGTTCCTTTCCGGCTTTGTGCGAGGATCTCGGGGAGTCGCAGTCCTTATCCACCGACGAGTCCCTTACATCCATGCTAAGACGTGGGGTGATACGCAGAGCCGTTACCTCTTCCTCCAGGGCGCAGTGGGTGGTGAGTCAGTGATATTGGGCAGAGTCTACGCTCCACCGCCACTATCTTGGGGGCTGGTGGAGAAACTTGTGACCATTTGGGCGGATATTCCTGAGTGCCCGGCTGTGATTGGTGGGGACTGGAATGATGTGGTAGATTCTGTTCTGGATCGGCGGAGGCCCGGCGGGGCCCATGTGGCTCATCACCCTACCAAGCTTCACTCCCTGGTAGTAGGTCAGTATTGGGTAGATCCGTGGCGCAGGCTGCATGGTGGAACACGGGGATACTCCTATCTTTCAGCGGTGCATGATTCCTTTTCCCGTATTGATTATATCTTTGTCACCCGAGACATTGCTGGAAGGGTGGTTGGGGTGGATATTCTCCCCCGCGGGATCTCGGATCATTAACCAATAGCCATTACACTGCGTGCTTGACCGACGTGTGGCGTCTCTCCACATGGAACCTTCAGAATGAAGATTACAGGGAGCGGAGAGTTTTGCGGCGTATTATGCGGATCTATATACTCCCAGGAAACACAGATACCCATGCACACTCTAAATAAGTAAAAAATGGAGTTAGAAACGGCTTAATGGAAATGTGGAGACAAAGGCATGCCAAATACAATTGTAATTCAAGTATTGAGACAGGATAGATCAACATTGTCGTCGAGTGTCTCTTTAATGTTCGGACTCATCGCCTTTGTGTTTATCCGGTCCTGAGCCCTGTCGGGTTGAAATTTTCACCGACTGAGCGACCTTCGGTCATTTCCTAATTTTGTACAGCCCTGAAGAGTCATAGGCGGATTGTGCCACATACGACGAAACACGTGTCGGCTGCTCCTTTTTGTGTCCGAACATTAAAGAGACCCTCTACGACAACGTTGATCTATCCTGTCTCAATACTTGAATTACAATTGTATTTGGCATTCCTTTGTCTCCACATTTCCATTAAGCCGCTTCTAACTCCATTTTTTACTTATTTAGAGTGTGCATTGGTATCTGTGTTTTTTGTCCTGATACAGTGTTAGCCCAGGTTGACACTTCACTGTGGAGTTACAGGGTTCATCCCCCACCCCTTTGCACCTCGAACTCTACTCAAATCAAAACTCTTCTTGAGTCTTAGCGTTATTGTATAGCAGAGCGCCCCATTCCTAAGATAAAAACCTTTTTGACCCTTACTATATACTCCCAGGGACTGTCTGCCAGCGGAAGTGGTAGGCCGTTTTTTGGACGACCTTCCGCCTCGGGCCCTTTCTGACGAGGTCAGTATGGAACTGGACCGCACACTCACTGAGGACGAAATGGATTCCGCTCTGCGGGAGCTGTGCCCTGAGAAGGCCCCTGGTCCCAAAGGTTCCCCGAATTAATTCTTCGAGCGGTACTTTCTCCAGCTTGGCCTCACTATCGTAGAGTGGTGGAGGAATCCAGGGAGCTTAGTCGATTGCCTAGTGACTGGCGGCATGCAGAGGTGGTGGTCTTTCACAAGCCCGGTAGACCGCCCGAACACCACGCTTCCTACCGTCCCATTTCCCTCCTTAATGTCGAGGCCAAGGTCTTGGCCAAGGCTTTGGCCGACAGTCTGCATCCTCATATCTCCTCCCTGGTACATCCGGACCAGGCTGTGTTTATGCCCCAGCGGGCGACCCGACACAATATCCGTCTAGCGCAAACAGCTATTACAGCAGTTGGGGGCACGTGCGGTATTATTGCTTGCGGACATGGATTGCGCCTTTGACTCATTGAGTTGGCAGTATCTCTTTGCGCTCCTTCGCAGATTGAATTTAGGGCCTCGCTTTTTGTCCTATTTAACCCTGCTTTACACTGATATAACGGCGTCTGTACGCGTGGCGGGCTCTGTGTCATTGGTTTTTACCATTGGCCGTGGCACCAGGCAAGGGTGCCCACTGTCTCTGTATCTGTTCGCCATGGCAATGGAGCCCCTGGCGGCTTGGGTGCGCATTGATGCGCAAGTGGCTGATTTTGAGTGGGCTGACGGGCTGTCGGACCGCATAGCCCTATACGCCGATGATGTGTTGTTCTTCCTTACGAATCTTGACAGGACTGGCCCGCGACTGTTGCGGGTAATGCAGGTGTTCGGTGAGACCTCTGATCTTTATATCAATGAGCAGAAGTCTACCCTATGGGTTTTGGGCGGAGGGGGTGATCCTGGCAGTTGGGCCTCCGCGGTGAGGGTGGTATGAAATATCTAGGTGTGTTCATTTCGGATTCGCAGTTGACCACTTGGGACAGGAATTTGGTGCCGGTATGGAACAGGGTGCGGGAAGATATCAAAACTTGGTCTCATATGCCCTTATCTATATATGGTCGCTCAGCAATTTTTAAGATGGCCTCTCTTCCCCGTCTCCTATAGCAGCTACAAAATCATCCATTTCCCATATCCCCAAGATGGTTTTGTCAGGCTAATGCGGTCTTGGGTCAGTTCCTATGGGGGGTTAGGGGGGTGGGGGTGGGGGGGGGGGCTGGGGGACAGGGTGGCTCTCCGTACCTGTTTCCAATCCACATATTGTGGCGGGCTCGCGACATCCGACATTCTTTCGTACTATATGGCTTCGCACCGTCTCATCCTTAATGAATGGTGGTATGGGGACAGGTCAGATCCGGTGTATGCAGTGGAGCGGCGGCTAATGGGTGATCACTCGCTGCACACTCTTCTATATTCTGCTCCCCTGCGGCGATCCTTGCCGGTCGCCACACAGCTTATTTTTCGGATCTGGAGGCAGGCTTTGCGGAGGATGGGTTGGTGGAACCGCCTGACCCGGGAGACCCCATTGTAGCAGAATGGACGTCTGCCGCAGTTGGCTGCCTTGTCTGGATTTCGTGTTTGGGACGCAATTGGGATCTCCATGCTGAAGGATGTCATGCGGGGCCTGTTTTGAAGTCATTTCAAGACCTGCAGAAAGATTTTCAAATGGCGCGTACCCAATTATTTTAACGATTTGCAATTTTGACATGCTATTTCCCCTAGCTTGGAGGGACTGGAGGAGTTGGCCGATTTTAGCTCGGTAGAAGCGAAGGTTTTCATGGGTGATTTGAAGGACCAAAATGTATCAATCCCTTGCCCGCATAGGTCCCCAACTCTGCAGCCCCTTCGTGAGGCGTGGGAGGGTGATGTTGGCCTACTCGAAAAGGACTGGGTGGAGGCCCTTGCCTTCCCTCAGGGGGCAGCCATTGCCATGAGTCTTCGGCTCATCCAGTTTAAATACCTCCATAGGGTACATTTCACGAGAGTCAGGCTATATAGGGCGGGCTTGGTAGCTTCCCCAGTGTGTCTACGTTGTATGCATGAAGAAGGCACTCTGCTCCATACTATATGGGACTGTTTCGAGCTGGCACGGTTCTGGCGGGGAGTGATGATGTGTTTGTCGGAGGTTTTAGGTTGTGAACTTCCTCGCAAGCCTAAGGTGGTGCTCCTGCATGTGATGGATGATATTGGGGGCAACATCTATAAACGCCATCTTATGCTCCTGGGCATCACCATTGCCATGCTCGGGCCTGGAAGGCGACAGTAGCGCCATCCGTTTCAGTTTGGAAGGCGGGATTGGATTTCTGTATGGGTTTGGAGGCTCCTATCTTTATAGCGAGGGGGTGCCCCCGTAAGCACTATAAGATCTGGAAGCGTTAAGTGGACTATCTGGGATTAGAGTTGGAGCCGGTTCCAGCTCAGGACCCGGGCCGGTTCTGATCTTCTTCCCCCCTCCCTCTTCCTCTTCCCGTGGTGGGGATATTACTTATTTTCTTTTCTCTTATAGGTATATGTCTGCTGGTGGGATTGTGCCCTTGTCTAGGGTATAGTAGTGAGCGTGGAATTGTTGCTCTGACTGTATTATTTGACTCTGCTTGGTTAACAGTGCGGTTGGGTGGGGGGAGTTTTGTTTGTTTTTGTTTTTTTATTACTTCTTTTGTATTATTGAATTTGCAAGTCTCTTCAATATTGTTTTTCACATGTATATGTGAAAAGCGTCAAAGTCATGATGTGAGAAGTTGGCCTGATATATAGTGCTCACTATTCTAGTGATCACTTTGTATCATACCAAACAACCCTTATTGATGATTGGTTGTAAGTCAACCTTATTAGACCAGCTATCCTAGTAGCGTGGACAAGAGCAGTCTTTAGGCTAAACTCTAGAGGGCGTGTTAAGCCAGCTGTTTACCATTACATATACCCCTTGAACACCAAGTGAAAGGACACCACACAAGTTGTTATAAAAAATAAAGGATATTTATTAATAACAAGTCTACCCTGAACTATGTATGAGTCAGGGAGCTAAGCACAATACAAAACTCTTATGAAAATACTACAAGTTGCACAATTTACACAAATGCCCGAGGGGCACGACAAACCATATACTTCAAAAGTGGAATGCGAAATATTAGCAGGTAAGTAACACGATCCAGAGGCTTCAGGACCGCTAGGACTACCTTACTGAACCCTCAGGTTAGGAGCAGGAGGCCTAGGGAACCCGGGTGCAGAGTGGGAACTCTTACGCGGGATGCGGGACAAAGTCTATGGATGCTAGCAGTTCTTAAAGTTACTGTTTCCGGACGAATCCGACTAGGTAGACTAAAAACGAAAAAGGATCTGGACACTAGGATAGTGAACCTGTGCTGGAGCACCGAAATGCTCGTGTTACCTAGCCCAGGGGCTGCGGCTGCATAGGGTTCAAATGTCGTCGGGAATCCTCGTTGTAGTCTATGGAGCCTGAAAGAAGATGTTGCTGGCAGGCGACCAGTGAAGAAGTTCGGTGTGATCCAAGGCTGGATCAGGGAAGGAGACGACCTGAAAGCAGAGGGGACTCAGTTCTTAATCACTAGCCAGTGATTGAGTGGGCACCAGGATGGCACCGGATGAAGTCACCTCGATCAGGTGAGTGGGCGACGCTGGACTCTGCAGTCACACGGGCCAGGAGGCGTTGTCGGCGTCCAGGCTGGAGGTGCGAGCTGTCCCACGGTGGTGTCTGCTGTCGGCGATGCTGGATCCAAGATTGGAGCAACAAACCTTGGCAAAGGCAAGCCCACGCGGTGGAGTCAAAATGGCGTCTGGAGTGGACCAGGAGGGTCCAGGGCACTTCTTGTTGGACAAGGAGCAAGGGCCAGTCTAGAGGACCTAGACCAGTGGTGAAAAAGTCGTGGTACGTCGTCAGGAGGGTCACTAGCCAACGGGCAAGTGACCGGACAACGTGGCAAGCAGCAAAGAAGCAGAAGGGCCCCACGCAGACCTCGTGGATGCTGGGGGGCTGGACTTCGGTGCTGGAGCTGCTTAGGGTTGGGGCTTCTCAAACCCCAGTGCACTTACTCGAGGGTCTCTCGGGGGTCGTGCTGGTGAAGCGTCGTGCTGGTCCTGAAGATAGCCGGTCCCTCAGGTCTCGTCACACCCACGAATCTCAGCTGGGCTGATGATGCATGTAGAGGTCAGAGATGGCAGGGAATCCGGGTCTCGTCGAGCTGGGCAGTCTTGATCCGGAGGATGGACGTGCAGCAAACCGCAAGCGCTTCGATGGTGCCTGCTGGTGCAGGGTGGCTACTCCTTAGCCACAAGGGAGAGTCTTCAAAGAGGGACAAGAGTTCCTTTCGTGGAAAGTAGTTCAAGTTTCAAGATGCTCTAATTTGGGAAGGGGGCCCGCTCCTACCTTTATTCTAAGAAAAGGGGCTGGCACGCGACTAGGTCCTGCCCATGGGTGGGACCAGGAGGGGGGGTGGTTACACCCCTTCTCCTTTGTCCGGTTTCTCCCCAGCTCAGGGGCTGGGGTGCCCCTGGAACTGGTTTGAGCTGGCATACGCACAGTGAGCACCGGGGTGGCACTTGCAGTCACCTTCCTTTCAGCCCTGCCTACCTGGGATACACAAAATCCTGTCTGGGATGGTGCTGGCACCGCCCCTGACAGGAAACCCTTTGTCCAGGCCTCCCTCGCTGGAAGGACTCCCAGCAGCAAGAAGGGCAGACTTGTGTCTCGGTGGCAGCATCCATTTTGTGGAGCTGAGGCTTGAGTTAACTTTAACCGGGGTTCACAGTTACATACATGTTGTGTCCCTCTAGAAGGGTGGAATGCTAACCCCGTCGCCAGAATTGGCGAGGGGTTAGTATTCCAATTCGTATGACACCTTACTCGACATGTTTTGATAATGCTATGCCAAAGTTAGCATTTAACCGCGAGGATTATAATGCACTTAAGAGTATATGGTATAGCGTTATCATGGAACAGCTATTAGGACTTGGTTCCGCAAGCTGCAAACGGGCTCAGCTCATGCCAGAGCACCATCTCACATAATTCCAAGCACTCTGCCTTCAGGATTGATAAGGCCTGCCATAGGAGTGACTGATAGGAATATATGTGTCCATTTTAGGTTTAGATACAGGGAACTATATCTAAAGCAAAGGGTGATTACACCACCTTGCCCCAGCTGTCGTGCAGCCAGTTGTGTCTGTTTAGATGGCCAGCCAGGGGTGGCATAATACATGCTTCAGCCCCTGGTAGGCCCTGGGTACACCTATGCCCTGGATACCTAAGGTATACTGTACAGGGACTGATAAGTTGGCCCAGTACCAATTGGTAAATGCACCTAGGGTACATGGTTGTAATTTAGAGAGAGAACAGCTAGGCTGTGGGTCTGATTAGCAGGCCCACAGCCAGGGAAAGTCGTAAATCAGTGAAGCAAAAAGCAAAAATCTGGGGTGGCCATGGGATTGCAGACCCCACTCTCCTACACATGATAAATGTATGTTGATGCTACGGAAGCCTCTGGGTTACAGAGCCCCGCTCCATGTGTATTTTGCCAAATAAAATATGTTTTAAAAAAAAACCTCATAAACTTGTGGCTGCAGCTACAATAGCCAGATGGCTCAAATCTGTCATGTAAGAAGTGGGTATTGATATCCAGAGGCTTGGCGCACATTCTGTTTGGGGTGCCATGGCATCTAAGTCTTTTATGTTGGGTCCTACCATTCAAGATATTATGCGATCTGCTGATTGGTCCTCTGAGTCTACATTTAAGCAATTTTATTATAAACCTGTGGGGGATATATCTTCAGTTGTATTTGATAAGCTTTAAACTAGCATAATCAGAAGCCTCCGGTCCTGTAATAGAATAAAACATTTGCTAGCATTCGCAACAAGAATTTTCAAATCTATTAAGGACACGGTGTCACGGTTCCAGATGCTCTTCGGGATCCGGGTGATGCTCTAGAGGGTCCACCTCCGGATCTCCCCAAGCCTGGTCTGTATAACACCCAGAGCCAAGAGGTGATCCGGCGAGGGAAAAAATGGAGGGGGCCAGGTTGGAGCTTCGCGGGCTGGTGCTATCTGCAATGATAAAGGACAAGCATTAATACCGGCCGGTGATTCTTCCCCTAGCCTATAAGCCTCCCGTAGTACCTTCACCTACCTCGGTGATCTACCACTAGGGACAAGGATGGCGACGTACTCTGGAATCTCCCCTATCTCAGATCTCCAGGAACGTATACCGAGCCTACGAGACACAAACACAGATTAATCCTCTACTCCCATCCCCCTGTCACTCAGTGTTCCGATGGTTACTATCCCGGTACATACCTTGTCGTTTATATCATGCACCGTGAACGAAAGGATTGTCAGAGTTCCGGAGTCAGCCCTTAATAGTCTAGCAACCAACCCGCCTTCTGTTAACTTCACAGAAGCAAAGAAATAGTCAAGTGTTATACCCCTCCAACAACCAAAAGGAAAGTAATAGAAGAAGTACTCCAGGAAGGACTGTACCCTCCGATGTCTTACCACCAACGGAATTGAAGTCAACAAGGTATTTGGGCTTCTCCGTTATAGTGGCGTCCTCTCAATGTTACCCGCACTCTCAGCAGGGTTAAACGGTCCCGGAATCCAGCAAACGTCGAGTCACCTCCTCTGGCCGGGAATGCTTACCGGGTGTCTGTGTCTTCACGCTATGTCCGCGAAGCACCACCGCACCCACAGAATGGATCAGCCGATCCACCCCCACTAGACTCACGAGAGCCTGAAACCACACGGGTCTGTGTCTTCGCTAAATGAGCACCGGCGAAGCACCACAGAACCCGTTCCAGTGAGTCAGCCGACTCATAGCGCCGAAATCGCTCGACGAGAATGTCCTTCCTCTGCCAACACAAACAGCATGCAGTGAGCGCTGGTCCTAGCGAAGCACCACGCACTCGACGCCCACAGTACTATGAACACCACTGCATCAACAGACATTACACGGAATCCAATACAACCCGACTTCCGGGTTTAGTGAGTACATATAGTCTCCGCCTACAGCCGCACGGATCCCTGGACCCTGTAGTTCTTAGTTCTTAGGCAGGCGCACAATCGTACCGGATTCATCTCCTGACAGTACGTCCTCCTCCCAAGCGCCTCCTGGGACCAGGCTTACCCGGGTAACGAGAATGGAACAAACGCACCGCCCTCGGGGCATGTACTCCTGTGCACGGCTCCCACGAGTCCTCCTCCGCCGAGTACCCCTTCCACGAAACAAGATACCAAAGGCACCCCCGCCGGAAATGGGAATCCAGGATTCTGTGCACCTCATACTCCAACTGGCCGTCCCTCGCCACGGGAGGAGGCGCCACCCGACGGCGTCCACAAGCTGGCTTCAGCAGGCTACAGTGAAAAAATGGATGGATCCGTAGTGATGCAGGCAGCTTCAAACGATACGCCACAGGATTCACCCGTCGAAGAACAGGATATGGACCGATGTATCGCGGGTGAAATATGCTGCGGTACTGAAAACAAATGTTTTTGGTGGATAACCACACCCGATCTCCCGCCTCATATTGTGGTCCAACCTGCCTATGGGCGTCCGCCCCTTTCTTGTAGGTCACCTTAGCCCGGACTAGCTCCGTCTGTATCCGTTGATGGATCTTCAGCAACTCCTTGACTTGGGCATGTACCGAAGGGTGGTTCGCGATCTCGCTCTGTACCGTTAGCGGCAGTGTGTTGGCATGGAACCCAGTATTAGCCTTGAAAGGCGTTTCTTTGATGGAACTATGCCAGGAGTTGTTGTATGTCAATTCCGCCAACCATAACATCGACACCCAGGATTCCGAAGCCTCTTTCGCATAACATCTCAGGAACTGTTTGAGGGACTGGTTTAATCTCTCGGTCTGGCCGTCCGTCTGAGGATGGAAACTCGTGGATAAGGCCACCTCCACCCGCAGTGCTGCACACCATGCCTTCCAAAACCTGGCAACAAACTGTGGCCCTCTGTCTGAGACGATAATCTTGGGGAGGCCGTGCAAACAAACTACTTGCTGGAGCAACATTTGTGCGGTTTGGGCAGCGGTAGGCAGGTTCTTGCATGGAAGGAAGTGACCTGCTTTAGTCAGACTATCCACCACCACTAGGATAGTGTTACACCCCTGGTCCATGGGTAACCCTACCACAAAATCAAGGCTGATGTTCTGCCAAGGGCTGGACGGTGTAGGCAGCGGCATCAAGACCCCCTTCGCCCTACAGATCTCGCTTTTGGCCCTGGCGCAAGTATCACATTGGGAAACCCATGTCTTCACATCCTTCGCCATGTTCCCCCACCAAAATGAGCGTTGCAAGGACGAAAGAGTCTTCTTGCTCCCAGGATGACCTGCTAGTACTGCATTGTGGCACCAGTTAAACGCCTTCAGTCGGATCTCATGATTCGCCAAAAACAGCCGATTGCGATACAAAGGAATGCCATGCTGTATAGAGCGTTGTTCGTCCTCTGCAGCCCATTCCTGCCACTGTGCTAGGGAACGTTGTTCTTTTACCTGATTCAGGAAGTTATCCACCGTAATAGCACACAGGACCCTCTCAGGGGAGACAATGGCCTCAGGTGGGGTTAAACGCGGGGTCTCAGCATCGTTCTGCCTTGAGAGGGAGTCAGCCTTCCTGTTGTCGGAACCAGGACGGAAAGTGATTACAAAGTTGTATTCGGCAAAGAACAGGGTCCATCGCATCTGCCTCTGTGTTAAGTGTCGAGCGTTTTTCATGTACTGCAGATTGTGATGGTCTGTATACACGGTGACAGGATGTTGAGCCCCCCATAGGTAATGCCTCCATTCCTGAAAACCAGCTTGACAGCCAGGAGCTCTTTCTCCGCCACTGTATAACTGGTTTCGGCCGGGGACACTTTTTTCGACATGAAAGCTACCGGATGTAACTGGCCTGTCTCCCTGTCTCTTTGCGACAACACCGCACCAAGAGCTACGTCTGAAGCATCGGCTTCAACAATGATGGGAACGTCGACCTGAGGATGTCTCAGTATTGGTGCAGAACAAAAGGCCTCCTTGAGCTGCTTAACCTGATGCGTGCAGGCGGAATTCCGCCCGTACGCTGGGAATCTGTAAAGTGCATGTTACATGACGAGCTGGGCTCGTCATGAGCGTGCGAGGAGGCTACCTCATGACGAGCCCAGCTCGTCATGAGCGTCGAAGGGGTTAAAAGCTGCGGTAGCCTCAGGAGTCCAGACATAGGTAACGCCTTTCCTCAGTAGTCGGGCTATAGGGGCTGCCATCTGAGAGAAGTGTGCAATGAAGCGCCTGTAATAATTAGCGAATCCAAAAAAACATTGGACCTCACGTACTGCTCTTGGGACCGGCCACTCCTGCACCGCTGCCACCTTCCTCTCTGCCATACTGAACCCCTGTGGACTCAAGATCACACCCAAAAACTACACTTGCTTGACGTTGAACTCGCACTTGCTCAGTTTGCAGTATAAATGGTTCTCCTGCAAACGCTGGAGTATCGTACTCACATGCTCCGTATGCTGGGCTGATGATTCCGAATAGATGAGGATATCATCTATATACACGATCGCTATGCGATCCAGGTATTCCTTAAGAACATCGTTCAAAAAGTACTGAAATGCCGCAGGGGCATTACACAGCCCAAACGGCATCACCAGATATTCGTATAGACCGTAATGAGTCTTAAAGGCCGTTTTCCACTCGTCTCCCCCTCGTATTCGGACCAGATGGTAAGCTCCTCAAAGATCGAGACGAGTGTAAACGGCCGCTCCTCGCACCTGATCTAATAACACCGGAATTAGCGGGAGCGGATACCGGTTCCTCACCGTGTTCTTATTCAGGACGCGATAGTTCACCACTGGCTTTTGCAGTAAAGAAAAGAGGAGAGGCTGCAGGGGAGCGTGAAGGACGAATGAATCCTATGGCACAATAATGATGCAAATAATCCCTCAAGTGCCGGTTCTCCGGCTCGGACAGAGCGTAAACTCTACAAGACGGAAGAACCGCCCCATCCACCAGATCAATCCTGCAGTCATACTCGCGATGTGGTGGCAGGGATGCAGCCTTCTCCTCACTGAACACCTCGCTATACATGGTGTACTCCGGTGGTAGGATAACCGCTTTCTCAGCGGCAGTAGCCACAAGATGCACCATTGCAAGAGTCTGGGCTACCGAACTGTGTTCTCTCATGCATTGCTTTTGGCACTCACTGGACTGAAAACTAAGGGTCTTCTGTCTCCAGTCCATGGAAGGGCTATGACGCCACAACCCCGGCATGCCCAGGATGAGCTCGTATTGAGGGGCCTCTATAATATTGAGGATGATGTCTTCCACGTGATCATACGAAATCCCCGGAAAGGAGAGTTCTAAGATTTCCGTGTGTTCGACAATAGGACCTGACTTCAGAGGTGTAGCATCCACCGCCAATGCCGGTTCGGGTTGCTTACTGCGTACCCTTCTCAACCCCAGCCGTTGTACCAATCCCTGATCAATGAAGTTCCCTGTAGCCCCTGAATCTATCATGGAACGAACGGGATGCGTTTTATGGTGAACAGTCAACAACATGTCTAACACTATATGTGATTCAGAGGTCTTTAGTTCCGATACATCCAGAGATGGGATGCGCCACCCGGGGTCCGGTATCTCCTTCCCTTCATCCGCCGAAGAAGATGAGGGCTCACTGGCGATTTCTCCTACGGTGCTTATGGCCACTTTCTTCCCTGGGAAATAGGTAGTTTTACGCTTCGGTTTCGATGGACAGTCCCTAACGTAATGTCCCTTTCGTCCGCAGTACATACATAGGCCCTGAGCCCTCCTGGTCTCCCTTTCTGTTCTGGACAAGGGAGGTCGAACCGCTCCGACATCCATGGGTTCGGGCCCGGTTTCCTTAGAGGATGACAAGGTCCTGGTCTCTGTTTCGGTTACCGGGGGAGCCCTTTCTCCCCGTCGACCACCTCCGTGCCTATCGGCCATGCGATGGTCCAACCGCAGCGTAAGATTAATAAGATCAATGCAAGATGTTGGCTGTGGGTCTATCTGCGCCAACACATCCTTCATCTCGTCACACAAACCTTGGTAATAGAGTGACATCCTCTTTTCTTCAGGCCAAGCAGTCTCCGCTATCAACCTATTGGACATCGTCATGTAAGACACCAGATCTCTTTTTCCCTGTCTCAATGTTAACAGCTCCTTGTCGGCGCTAAACGTAGTAGCCCTACGAACAAATACTCTTTCAAGTTCCTTTCTGAACCCTTCCCAATCAGAAAGCAGAGGGCTGTCATTTCGTACCAGCGGAACCGCCCAATCAGCCGCATCCCCTGAGAGATACGAGATCGCAAAAGCGACCCTAGACAAATTATTGGGGAAGGATGCTGGTCTACACGAGAAGTGTAACGCTATTTGGGTGAGAAATGTTTGAATTTTATGGGGGTCGCCCGAGTATAGTTCAGGGGTTGCCAACCGAACAGGAGGTGGTACTGTGACATGAATATGGGGGTTGGATGATGATGCATCGAACGGGTTTCGCACTTGTCTATCTACCTTTTCCCTCAGAGCTGCGGTTTCCGCTTTGGAATCCGCCAGCTCCTGCTGAACCATCACTAATGCCTGTAACACATCTTCCATGGTAGCCATCTTGAGGGAACACCCGGACCAGGAAGAGCAGTGTTTCGTGGGTATTGGATTCTGTCACGGTTCCAGATGCTCTTTGGGATCCGGGTGATGCTCTAGAGGGTCCACCTTCAGATCTCCCCAAGCCTGGTCTGTATAACACCCAGAGCCAAGAGGTGATCCGGCGAGGGAAAAATGGAGGGGGCCGGGTTGGAGCTCTGCGGGCTGGTGCTATCTGCAATGATAAAGGACAAGCATTAATACCGGCCGGTGATTCTTCCCCTAGCCTATAAGCCTCCCGTAGTACCTTCACCTACCTCGGTGATCTACCACTAGGGACAAGGATGGCGACGTACTCTGGAATCTCCCCTATCTCGGATCTCCAGGAAAGTATACCGAGCCTATGAGACACAAACACAGATTAATCCTCTACTCCCATCCCCCTGTCACTTAGTGTTCCGATGGTTACTATCCCGGTACATACCTTGTCGTTTATATCATGCACCGTGAACGAAAGGATTGTCAGAGTTCCGGAGTCAGCCCTTAATAGTCTAGAAACCAACCCGCCTTCTGTTAACTTCACAGAAGCAAAGAAATAGTCAAGTGTTATACCCCTCCAACAACCAAAAGGAAAGTAATAGAAGAAGTACTCTAGGAAGGAATGTACCCTCCGATGTCTTACCGCCAACGGAATTGAAGTCAACAAGGTATTTGGGCTTCTCCGTTATAGTGGCGTCCTCTCAATGTTACCCGCACTACCAGCAGGGTTAAACGGTACCAGAATCCAGCAAACGTCGAGTCACCTCCTCTGGCCGGGAATGCTTACCGGGTGTCTGTGTCTTCGCGCTATGTCCGCGAAGCACCACCGCACCCACAAAATTGCTCAGCCGATCCACCCCCACTAGACTCACGAGAGCCTGAAACCACACGGTCTGTGTCTTCGCTGAATGAGCACCGGCGAAGCACCACAGAACCCGTTCCAGTGAGTCAGCCGACTCATAGCGCCGAAATCGCTCGACGAGAATGTCCTTCCTCTGCCAACACAAACAGCATGCAGTGAGCGTACGTGTCTTCGCTGGTCCTAGCGAAGCACCACGCACTCAACGCCCACAGTACTATGAACACCACTGCATCAACAGACATTACACGGAATCCAATACAACCCGACTTCCGGGTTTAGTGAGTACATATAGTCTCCGCCTACAGCCGCACGGATCCCTGGACCCTGTAGTTCTTAGTTCTTAGGCAGGCGCACAACCGTACCGGATTCATCTTCTGACACACGGAGGTGAGGATTATCCCACCCAGTTTTATTACAATGTTGTAATATTTACCCACCCATATTTTGGTTTATTCTGTGGTGGCAGAAATTACATTTCATTCCTTTCAGGTTCAGAGAAGAATATCAAATAATGTTATTCTAGTTGAGAAGACGTTATCGTCCAGTTTGGTTTGGCTCTTCCATGTTGGAGGATGGTTATGTACTCGTTAAAATGTTATGGACTAAAAATGTTCGAGCAAAGAAAGAGGCTCAGTGAAAGGACACAGTGGCTCTTATAGGGTCGGACTGGATGTGATGTATGACTAAGCATCATGGGAAAAGTAGTTTATTTGCATCCCAAAAAGTTTTCATTGGCTGCTGTGAGTAGCAAATAAAAGAAAGAGAAGCATAATCCTCGCCTCCGTGTCCTTAATAGAATTGAAAATTCTTGGGGCGAATGCTAATTTTTTACTCTCTGCTCCGGTGCCCGATTGGTGAATTCAGATCTCCCAGAGATAAGGAGCCTTCCACGCGACATGTGTCACAGTGTTCTGTGGTCAAACAAATTAATGCGATCCAGCAGACAATGCGTGCCCGCAGCCTTTCCTGTTGCTTTTCCGGAAAGGCCTCTGCCCCGCTGTGACCACGCGTGCGGTGGCCTTACTGGCCAGAGGCAGACAGACGGGAAACTAGCAGGCAGCTTTGATTTTCCTTGCCAATACAGTTGTCGCCTGCCAGAGTGGCACGTTTTAGTCCACAGCACCCGGCCCACATGTGCAGCCTGGTATTCAGGAGATCATGGGGCCAGTCACATTCAAGGCAGTGTGACAGGACAAGGGAGTCTGACTGCTGTAAACACAAAATCGAAGGGTTTAAAAGGTATGTTAAATGGTTGGTGAACAGATGCTGGGGATGTGTGTCATGCCATGTCACTTAACGTCTAGATAATAATTGCGGATGTTGACACTCTAAAATTTCCCAATTCCAACCGTTTTTTCTTAGCATCTAAGATTTGTAGTCCTGTTTATAAACCACTAGAAAAAAAACGTAACTACAGACTGCAAAGGATTAGATGATAATCTCATGCCTTGCAGGTCTTGGAACATTTTTGAGCTTTCGGGCTGATAGCGGTGAGATGCTTTCAGCAGATCATAGCCTATGCAAACATCGATTTTGTCTGTTTCCATACTTGCTCTTTTAAAGGGGATATTTGAAACTATACATTTATGAAGACAATAATAGGTCCTCTTTTACACTTACAAGGGGTATCAGATATTACCTTTGAGTGAATTTTGGATTACAATATGAACCACACCTTTGCTGCTGGTGTGGACGGGAAGACAAAACAAAAGTGAATGTTTCCTAGTGTAATGTAACTGGTGCTTGTTTAAAGCGCTCCAATTCCTTAATATCAAGTTTGCGTTCTATAAACAGAACTGTAAAATTTTCGGTTGCCCCTGGCGCATCAACACACTTTAACTATTTAGAGCAGTGGTTCCCAAACTTTTGACTCCTGAGGACCCCCACTGAATCACTACTGGAAGCCGGGGACCCCCAAGCAATTTGTACGTTATAAAATACATTTTGAAAATTGCAACAGTAATTTGCAAAAAATACACAAACAAGTACACACCAAGCAAATACTCAAATTACTGAAGCTTTTATTATTTTATAGTGAAAAATTTGCAAAAATCAAAACATTTCAATGGGAAGGATGGTGCTGCATCTCCGCGACTAACTTTTCAATGTTTGGTTAAAGTTGAATCCTCAGGTCTGATTCTACATTTTTCAAACAATTTCTGTATTTATTTTTTAGATATTATTAGCTGGTTTTACTCTATTCACTGTTTAAGGAGTGTTAAAAATATTATACATTTATGAAGAATTTTTGCATGAAGTCATACCCCACGAAACAACATATAAATGGGCAGAATGTGAAAAAGTATGTAATATAAATATACATTCTAACAAGGTAGTCAAGTGCACAAAGCGATAAGTCCAGTGTATATAGAGCAAATTCAAGGAGTTTGTCATGGGAGTGAAAGAGACGGCAGGATGGTAACTGCACAGGAGGAATATTGTTTGAGCGAGATCATGATGAAATGGAACAAAGCTATTCCAATTATATGCAATTCAACAAAGCCCTAGGGATGACAAGACTTCATTATTGGCACCATTGTATCAAGTTTTGCTACCATACTGCGAATACATATTTATAATATATAATTATTCCAATTTACCAAACACGAGCTTCTTAAAACACATCAGAACTTTCAGACAACAACACTTTGGCATTCATTTAGCCTCTATCACAGTAATTACCATAAACACCTGTTAGACATAATCTTTAGCCACAGCAGTGCAACATTTTACCATCAAAAGGTGAACTCTGCATTGAAGTCATATTTCAGAGAGCCATCGCATGGCACCTGATACAACCCTTTCCTGTTAGGAAGTCCACTGCCTCTGTCTCCTGCCAACAACAAACCGCAAAGGCTACAAATAATAGCTTGATATGTCCAACTATGAAAGCTCGACAGCACATATACTTTAAGTGTTTATGGGAAGTGAGCAAACGGACAGCAGCATGAAAACCCTACTGTTGATCCTGGCTGCATCTTTCCCCCCCCTGCCAAGTAACTGTAACTGATACTCTGAACTTGTGCTTTTCCCCTGCAGCAGTCATTGAGCCAAAAAGAACAAAATTCAACCATGATGCAACATGTTCTTGCTCATGTCCTTAGGTGAGAAGCCACATCCGAAATGAAGCACTTTCATCTTCTTGAGATCAGACACCGATTCCGTGTAGTGCAACATGTTAAGTTATTTTAAGTGCATTTGTGTACCCGTAAATTAAAATAATGCAAGCAATACAGATTAGTAAACCAGATGACAGTTCTTCAGTCGTAACATGAGGCACTTAAATTCATTCTTGGCAGGCCAAGCACTTGGCATTACTATCATGCCTTGGGTTCCTACCTATTCAAGGAGCAGCATACATATTGTTATTTCATGAGCTATGATTGACAACTAATCAGGAATGGCAAATCTACCTCAGTGACTGAGTCACCCATAGCGAGCAAAATAAAAAAAAGTGTGCAGCCCCTTGAAGTCATGCATTTCATTTATTCAGCAGTAGGGCGGGCGGAGCAGGAGGTACATCAAAAAGACCCTGACTAACTGTGTTTATTCAGACACACTTCTAGAAAAAGCAACTTGGATTTTTTTAGTGCTGTTCTCTTTCACTTCCATGAGGCTCATAACATAAATAACAAGCATTTACAATGCAACGGTTTCGCCTTTGGAAAAGTTAGAGCTATTGGCAATGTAAATGACAATGCCATTTATTTATCTGTTTTCAAAACCAACACATAAATAAAAATTTTGTCATTTACAATGCCAATAGCTCAAACTTTTCCAAAGGCGAAACCGTTGCATTGTAAATGCTTGTTTTTGAGGATTGAGGCGGATGTGCGTACCTCTAGGCACCTCCTGCCTTAACGAGCTTTAAAAAAAAGTGATGGATGCATCTAGAGTCTACCACACAACCTTTAAGACATTCTTCCTTAATTTACTGTCAGAATCCAAAATTCAAGCCTCTCTAAGCGCACAAGCTTGAACCGCACTTTCACAATTGCAAGCATACACATATATATATATATATATACACATATATTTATACCCCCACACACACATATGTAAATGCATACACATTGCGTACATGTAATTCTATGTAATAATAAATAATGCCCTTGCCCTTTAATAATGTGATTAAATGATGGTGACCGGTCACAGAAAAATGATAACATTCTGAATTGTACTCCTTATGACATAAACACACTGAACAATTCTATCATAATATGCATTTACTTAAAATGGTATTCTTTCTTGGAAACTCTCCTTGTTTTGTTCTAGGTTGTTTCATTTAGAAGTAAGGTTATTCGTGGTTTCATCTTCACTCGGTGACAACCCAGCCATCAAAGTAATTCATGTTTTCGAGATTGCTTTTCCTGAAACCACCACCAGGTGACACTTGGGAAGCATATGTAGGCATATGCACTCCAAGGAGCAGGCTGGCAAGATTGCACTGGGGTGTGCTCAGCTGCTTATCCAAGCAGAAAACTAGTTTTGGGGAGCACGGTCAGCCTACAGCGAACAGCTACGCATTCCCAAGTGTACGCTGTAAATTTACTACTCCATATAATTTGGGAAAAGTGAATTATATGTAAATGTACTCTCAAGGAACACGTTCGGTGTGAATGAAATAATGTACACACTGATTGCCTGAATCACGTCATGTTATGTCATTTAAGGCTTTCCCTAGAGGCGAAGTAGTGGAACGAGGGCAGTGAAATACACAGATTTTTAAACAAAAGGAAAAATAAGCATTTTTTCGGATGAACGTTTTAATCGTTTAATCTTAGTTTAAAATAGATAACATTTCATCAGATATGACCCTAGGTGGGCAAATTATTGAGAAACCATTCCTATACACAATGCTATATACAGCACGTGTTCTCTGTTTTGCAAAATATTGCATTATTATTTCATTAGAATTGCACATTTGCGGAGAGCGGTAGCCCGGACATGAATTCTTGCAGACAATAAAATGGACTGAAACGGATTCAGCTACAGACTTGTCCATCGAACTAAATCCCCCCAAATGCTCTTAAGTATATGAGGCTGCTGGTTGCAAAACCTAGAACAGGAGACCCAACCCCACCATGCACCACACGAGATATGACTCGGAAGCATTTATTTACTGCATCTCTCGACTGAAGCCCAACTCATTACCTTGTAGCTAGGCATCTAAATGTTTATAGCGAGGTGTGCCTACAACAGTCGCTTGTTAACCCGTTGATGGCTGCCAATGTTAACTGCTGTCCTACGTTTTGTCACCTGCAGACCGCCCCCTGCGGAGTGCGGCTCGTGCTGCTCGTTCACACCACCGTGTGTGCCCTCCTTGACATTTCCCCCTATCATTCTTACTTGCCCATGTATACCAGAAGAATGCACAAGCCCAATTGTCCGAAGGTACATGCAAATATGTGAAGACCCTGCTTGCTCGGTTTAAAGCAGAAACGTCAGGTGGGAACAGAGCTGTATTGAATTATACCAGGCTGTATATTGGGAGAACACTGGGTCTCCTGAATATAAATCGGACCATCTACCAAACTGTATGCGTGAACCAGTTGTACAAAAACAGAAAAAAAACAGCAATCACACAATTTAGGTTTATGCTTGGTTAACACTAACAAATGCCACCTTAGTTTACAGAGTTGCGCCAGATTTGTTGCTACTGTAAACTCTGAAAAGCTGCCTGCATTCAAATACAAAAAACTAAAATCCGCATCACCGAAACAAACCACTGCCAGGAGTCGGAGTGTATCAACTTTTCGGCAGGGGACGGCGCTTGCACCCGAATTAAATGCAACTTTATAAACTGGTGGTTTCATGCGGACTCCCAGTGGGCTCTGACTTCAGCCACCCCCTGCGCCGGACGCGTCCACTGTGCGTCGCCATTATTGGGAGCAAAGAGGCAGCAAGACAGACAGACGCGGAGGCGGCAGCGCACGTTGTCACGAGAAGCCGGCGACTGTGGAGTTAGATAGTAACGGTCCTCTTACCCTTGGTGTGCAGGGACAGTAGCATCAGCAGGGACACATGCAGCTGCCAGCTGGGCTCCTCCAGCCAGCCCATCTCGCGGCGGTGCGTGCGGCGTCCCCGGGCTCGCCTGCTGCTCCCGGCTCCTTCTCCTCACTCGCAGCCCTTCATGCGGCGGCGGTGCCTCGAGACGCCTCCGAGAAGGCAAAACACACACTCACACGGCTGTTACTGCGGGGCTCTGCCACCCGGGGAAGGGGACCCCGCCGGCGCACCTCGTGGGGAGGAGCACCGCTCGGCTCCCGGGCTGGCTCGCCTCTGGAGGCAGCGCGCGGCTTTGTAAACACTTGGAAGCATTTACCCTCGCGCCGGCTCTTTAACCCCTTCCTGACTGCTGCAAGCGGCGCACGCACAGGCTGGGCAAGGGCGCGAGGCTCGGTGCTACATCCAGCACAAGGTGCACTCCACCACTACAACAACAAGTCAGGTCCCGGGCCGGCCAGCCAATCACAGTGCGGCCCGGGAATGACGTCACGGGGGTGTCCCGGGCCGGCAGCCAATCGCAGCGCGGCCCGGGACAAAGGAGCGGGGCTTTAAAAAAGCACCAGAAACGCCCCCGAATCGCGTTTTCAGGAGAAAGCGCGATTGACAGCCTCTGTCTCCCAATGGCTAGTCTCCATTTATGGAGCTAGCCAATTGGAAACAGAGGCGGTCCGAACCTCACTACTGAAAACAAAAGATTTCGATCTGGGAGGGGCTTTGCCCCTCGCCAAGCCGAAACCTAAAAAGGAAACACTTTTTAAATGCTTGTGCGCTTTTAACATATGCATATTTCATCAAGGCAGGGTTGTGTGTCCTGGGGGGAGGGGAGGGGGAGTATTTAGTGTATGATGTGATGACAATCACGCTGCACCTGCGTCAGGTAAATACACATTTTACAGAAAAAGGATTAAATCATTACACACATTGATTGCATAATGTGAATAAACCATGTTAAAATAAATTCAATAATTTGGACCACACTTGCAGCCACACTTGTCATGAAACCAACCCTAACGGTAGGAAAAACCATGTCACTGCCACCAGCACACAACAAGCTGATCACTCGTCACACAAGAGAAGAATCATCAAAAGGCTGCTGCTAATTCCCCTGGTCTACGCTTGTATAGCCATAAATTAAAACACTTGCATGCTTATCTTTGCTTTCCATCGGGTGAAGTGCCCTCCTGCTGGCCCGGGGTGCCAGAATGCTGTTTAGCCTTGAAACAAGAGGCACAGCTGTACTTTGTATTCAGGGTAGAAAGTGGAGACACGACATTTGGGGGCAAAATGCTCTGGGGCTGGCTGCAAATGCAAGGGAGAACAAGACTTAAAACCAATTGGTGTTAATAGACAGGAAGGAAATTACCTCCGTCTAGAGAAACAGAAATTTAGTAAAGAAATAAGGTGCATGTGCTCAGTGAAGAAAAAGAACCCTCAGGTACCGCCTGTGAAGGTCGGTAACCAGTTGTCTTCATTGGGTCCAAAAAGGTTGAAAAAGCAAAGTAGTGATAAAGAAGTGCTTTAAAAAGAGCGTGGGCTACTCATCACACAATAATTTTATTAAGAGGGTAGCTCTAACTCTAGTAAAAACAGTGCAAATTAAAGGACTAGTGATTGGTTGCGTTAGTTTGAACCAACAAGTCCTTACTGGAGTGACAAAAAAACAAAGATGGTCAACATGTTTCTGCTTAAGAGCCAAGGATCGGCTCAGCATTCGTCAGGACCAAAGAACTCTATCATATACCTTAATGGGCACTCGCTAAGGTGTCCAAAACTAAGGTGTAGAGAAGGAAAAGCAAATATAAAAAACTAATACAACCTGATTAGTGTAGACTTCCTATATTGGGTAAGTCTTCCAACAGTCTCACCCCGAAGGGGAGACAAAAAAGTCTGAAAAGTAAGAAGAAAACAAAAACAAGTCTGTTTTAAAATGTGACTATTATAACATTTTTCAGAAGCCATGTACTTTCATCAAACATGCACTTACATCAAACATGCACCAATATTCTAACTAGGAGTAATTATTCCTAAAGAATACAATCTCCGTGACTTGGGACGCTAAGCCCAGAGAAAAACCATTTTAATACATGAATGCTCAAAAAAAAGCTCCTAATCTTAGAAGTCTGATTTAAATAACACGCAGGTATTTTAGTCTACGGTCACAGGGTAAATATATAATTTAAAAAGTGCTCGTCATAATTGTAAAGCCAACCAGAAGGTTGGAGTTGAAAAAATCACAAAGACGACCTTTGAAAGGGGCATATGAAGCTGGCCAGTCGAGTTACATATAGAAAAAAACTCACATTTATAAGTCCTCAATGGGGCCTCATGGGCTGGCGGTGGGGGGAAAACCTTCACGCTCGGTCCATCTATAAATATAACGTGGTGCATCAGAGATGTTAAGAGGCACCCGTATCTGTGTGGAATTATTTAAACAAATGATGGCAGTAAAACGGTACCACTGCATGCACCTACTTTATCCGATGCGACTCCCCGCCTTCGGACCTATTCAAACCGCGACCGCCGCCCGTAACACCAAGCGGCACTGAAGGCGCGGGTTTGTTTTGTATGAAAGGAACGCGGAAGCGCCAGAAGGGCGCGGCTCGCGTTCGCCAGTGGTCACGTGCTCATGCCAGGTCTGATTTCATTTAAAGGGGCCTCATTATACGCTTCATTTGTCAGTACAAGGAAAGTGAAAAAAGACCTGTTGTCTTGGAAAAAGGCCAGAAGAACATTGGCAAAAGCAGGGGCACAGAATAGAATGGTATTTAAATAGCGCCCCATTTAAATTCACTTAGTAGTGCTGCAATATAACGCTAAATCAGCCCAACCCCAGCAGTATTCGTAATTGTGAAATGCTGCGCCACAGCACTACCTGACAAAACGCAGTGCACCAAATGAGAACTATTTTAAGAGGAGGAAGGGGGGGGATACTTCTAGGGAAAAAAACCTTTATGGGTAACCCACGAGTCATTTGCATTGCTAAATAGGTCACTGATGATCAGAAAAATGCTATCATGGGTAAACCATTTATTATGGTTATCGCCGCATTACCGTGCCCCACGGTATTTCATCGTTAAGGCCATGTTGGTGAGTGGCCAGGCGATATACCCACCTCTGTTCCTTTTCAAAAAGGGTGCCCTCATTATTGGAGTGGATTTGCTCTATCACAACCCATTTCACATCGTTGGGGCTGTGACCATTTTCCAGAAAGTGGGTAGTGAGTTTGGTAGTATTCCTACCACATCTAATGTTACTGCGATGTTCCCCAATGCGTGTCTTTATCCGCCTGGTGGTCATGCCCACATACCTCAGATGGCAGGGGCAAGTAATCAAGTAGATGACATTACTTGAATTACAGTTGGTGTGACTTCTCAAATGCCATTCTTTCCCTTCTTCCAATTGTAAGACCTTGGTAGTGGTGGTTAGGTGACACACACTACATCCCCCGCAGGGGAAATGGCCTATGACGGGTGGTAGACCCCAGACATTAAGCACAGTTTGATGGTGAGGAGTCTGATTGGTTCTAGGGCGGGTATGTACAAGTGCATCATGTAAACTCCTTTCTCTTTTATAGGAGAACAAAGGTTTTTGCCAGTTGCGACCATTACTTGTGAGTATTCTCCAGTGCTTATTAATACAACGACTGACAGAATTTGAGATATTACTAAAGGTGGTCACACATGTTAGAGGGACAACAGGTTCCGCTTCCTTTTCATGGTCCTCCAACAGGGCCTCTCTATTATTATTCCTAGCCCTCTTGCGGCTCTTTTGTAGTACTTTCTTTGGGTATCCTCTACTTGACAATTTTACAGTGAGGTCATCGGCCTGGATGTTAAAATCTTTGAGATTACTGCAATTTCTACGGATGCGTAGATATTGACCGAAAGGGAGGTTTTCCCTTAGGGGACGCGGATGGAAACTAGTGAAATGGAGCAGGTTGTTAGTGCTGGTAGGTTTGTAGTAGGTTTTACTCACAAGGCGGTTGCCAACTCTGGAGAGGGTCACATCTAGGAAGACGATTGATTCAGAATTATATTGGTGGGTGAATCTCAAGTGGGGGTCGCAGGTGTTCACCCAGTCAAAGAACGCTAGAAGGCTCTCTTCTGACCCTTTCCAAATTAAAAGCACATCATCAATGTACCTCTGCCACAGGATAACATTGAGAGTGTAAGGGTTGCTGGCGTTCAAGATGTGTGTCTTCTCAAAATTGTGTACATACAGCCCCGCAATACTGGGGGCAAAAGTACTACCCATTGAGGTACCGGTCTTCTGTAAGTAGATGGTATCTTGGTACTGAAAAAAATTGCGTTTCAGTGCTAAAGTAGCACAATCGATGATAAAAGTCTTAGAAGTGTTATATGTCCAGGTGGTCTGTTCCAAAACATCCGCGAGGACCTTTAAGGTTGCATCCTGCGGGATGCAGGTATACAGACTTTCGATGTCTAAGGAAACCAGGTAACAAGGTTCTTCTGGCAGTTCTACAGTGAGAAGCATCGAAAGGAGACTTTTGGTATCCTTAATGTAGGTACTGGTGGATTGTACTAAAGGTTTAAAAAAGAAATCGCAATATTTTGAGAGGGGCTCTAATTGAGAGCCGATCCCTGACACAATAGGTCTACCCGGAGGTGGGACCCGATTTTTGTGGGTTTTAGGGAGAGTGTAGAAGTATGGTATTTTTCCTTCCGAACCAGTAAGAAAGTCAGCCTCTTGTTTGCTGATGTAACCATCCCTTTCCGCGGTGCCAACCAAGTCTGTAATTTCATCCTTAAGGTAAGGGGAGGGATCCTGTTGAAGGATGATGTAGCTGTTGGTGTCACCCAGGAGGCGTTTACACTCATTGTCATAGGCAATGGCATCCTGGATGACAATGCCACCCCCCTTGTCCGCACTTTTGATCACTATATCAGTGTTCTTCTGTAAACTTTCTATAGCTTTATACTCCCCAGCTGTTAAGTTCTTATATGGGGTCGGTTCTGTCAGTGCTTCTACCTCAAGAGACACAGCATTTTCAAATGCAATAATATCTGCTGGTATTAGATGAGTAGGAGGAATGAAATTGGATTTGTTTTTGAAATTAGTGTCACTGGGAGGTGTCTGGGTGGTATGTTCATGTTGTTCAAAGAAAGTCTTAAGCCTAAGTTTTCTAAAGAACTCCCCCAGTTCACATCTCAATTTAAAACGGTCCAAACGGGGGGTAGGTATAAAACCCAAGCCCTTTTCCAAGACAGAGGTCTCATCAGGAGTCAAGACTACACTTGATAGATTAGTTATTAGACTCTTTGGTTGCTCGGGCCCGCTCTCTGGTCCTGAGTTTTGCTCCGTGTGTTGTCCCCTACGGATTCTGTCGGTCCCCAATGGACCTGGTTCCCTGCTCTCCTCTTCCCCCTGCCTCTCCGGCCAAACCCTAAAAAAGGTTGTGGGTACATGTTTTGTTGGAAATGTTGTGGAGGGGGGGGAACAAAGTGTGGGTTCCAACCAAAGTTCGGTGGAAAAGGTGGCTGATTGTAGGGGTTATGCTGATATGCACCCAGTCCCTGATTTGGGTAGGGGAACCAATGGGGATTATATTGGTTTCGTTGTTGATTGCCTCTGCCCCTGCCGCGTGATTTATTCCCTCGACTGCCACTGCTCGAGTTACTAGAGTCTGAATCATCAGTGGTATTAAGATCTTGGTTAGTTCGATCTGGTGGAGTATAATCATCACTGGCATATGGGTAGGTTTTATCGTAAGACCACCTTTTAAGGTCTTTTTGAAACTTAGTAAATTTGGATTGTGCAAGGTTATCCTTATACTCGTTGAGTTCCTTATTAAACTCCTCTAGTTTCTTTTTAAAACCTGTAATTGTGGTCTTCATCTGACTCTCTGTGACCTGTATCTCGATTAGTAATGCTTCTGACAAGCGCATTGCTGTCTTTATAATTAGGAGGGCCCAATCATGCGTGCAATGCCACGTAATTTGTGCCCACTCTTTCCTGAATACACTGTCCTCAAGGAATATTCGTGGGGCATTGGATACCAATAGACCCTTGGGGGCCATTTTATTTGTAAGGTACTCCTTCATCATTGTTCCATGAAGGATCGCTCTAATCCTACTTTTCTTTTGTTCCCCCAATTTTTCCCAATCAGAAGTCTGTGAGATAGTTTGGGCCATCAAGGGATCCGCAAACAGGGAGGGATCACTTAATATGGCATCCGCCTCCTCTCTAGTAAACGACAGACCAGATGCCTCCATTTCAAAAAGATCAGGACGTAGCACTTTGAAGAATTATATCACCCGAAAAAGTAGGTTAAAAAGGAACTCTCGCAGCTGCACGCTGCGAACTCATATGAAACAACAAGAGAGTAAGGGTATAATTAAGACCACTCTTTTACCCCTTCCAGGATGTATAACAATCAACAGAAGAGTGTCAAAGTAGGTTAAATAACAAAGAACAAGACTTAAAACCAATTGGTGTTAATAGACAGGAAGGAAATTACCTCCGTCTAGAGAAACAGAAATTTAGTAAAGAAATAAGGTGCATGTGCTCAGTGAAGAAAAAGAACCCTCAGGTACCGCCTGTGAAGGTCGGTAACCAGTTGTCTTCATTGGGTCCAAAAAGGTTGAAAAAGCAAAGTAGTGATAAAGAAGTGCTTTAAAAAGAGCGTGGGCTACTCATCACACAATAATTTTATTAAGAGGGTAGCTCTAACTCTAGTAAAAACAGTGCAAATTAAAGGACTAGTGATTGGTTGCGTTAGTTTGAACCAACAAGTCCTTACTGGAGTGACAAAAAAACAAAGATGGTCAACATGTTTCTGCTTAAGAGCCAAGGATCGGCTCAGCATTCGTCAGGACCAAAGAACTCTATCATATACCTTAATGGGCACTCGCTAAGGTGTCCAAAACTAAGGTGTAGAGAAGGAAAAGCAAATATAAAAAACTAATACAACCTGATTAGTGTAGACTTCCTATATTGGGTAAGTCTTCCAACAGTCTCACCCCGAAGGGGAGACAAAAAAGTCTGAAAAGTAAGAAGAAAACAAAAACAAGTCTGTTTTAAAATGTGACTATTATAACATTTTTCAGAAGCCATGTACTTTCATCAAACATGCACTTACATCAAACATGCACCAATATTCTAACTAGGAGTAATTATTCCTAAAGAATACAATCTCCGTGACTTGGGACGCTAAGCCCAGAGAAAAACCATTTTAATACATGAATGCTCAAAAAAAAGCTCCTAATCTTAGAAGTCTGATTTAAATAACACGCAGGTATTTTAGTCTACGGTCACAGGGTAAATATATAATTTAAAAAGTGCTCGTCATAATTGTAAAGCCAACCAGAAGGTTGGAGTTGAAAAAATCACAAAGACGACCTTTGAAAGGGGCATATGAAGCTGGCCAGTCGAGTTACATATAGAAAAAAACTCACATTTATAAGTCCTCAATGGGGCCTCATGGGCTGGCGGTGGGGGGAAAACCTTCACGCTCGGTCCATCTATAAATATAACGTGGTGCATCAGAGATGTTAAGAGGCACCCGTATCTGTGTGGAATTATTTAAACAAATGATGGCAGTAAAACGGTACCACTGCATGCACCTACTTTATCCGATGCGACTCCCCGCCTTCGGACCTATTCAAACCGCGACCGCCGCCCGTAACACCAAGCGGCACTGAAGGCGCGGGTTTGTTTTGTATGAAAGGAACGCGGAAGCGCCAGAAGGGCGCGGCTCGCGTTCGCCAGTGGTCACGTGCTCATGCCAGGTCTGATTTCATTTAAAGGGGCCTCATTATACGCTTCATTTGTCAGTACAAGGAAAGTGAAAAAAGACCTGTTGTCTTGGAAAAAGGCCAGAAGAACATTGGCAAAAGCAGGGGCACAGAATAGAATGGTATTTAAATAGCGCCCCATTTAAATTCACTTAGTAGTGCTGCAATATAACGCTAAATCAGCCCAACCCCAGCAGTATTCGTAATTGTGAAATGCTGCGCCACAGCACTACCTGACAAAACGCAGTGCACCAAATGAGAACTATTTTAAGAGGAGGAAGTGGGGGGATACTTCTAGGGGAAAAAACCTTTATGGGTAACCCACGAGTCATTTGCATTGCTAAATAGGTCACTGATGATCAGAAAAATGCTATCATGGGTAAACCATTTATTATGGTTATCGCCGCATTACCGTGCCCCACGGTATTTCATCGTTAAGGCCATGTTGGTGAGTGGCCAGGCGATATACCCACCTCTGTTCCTTTTCAAAAAGGGTGCCCTCATTATTGGAGTGGATTTGCTCTATCACAACCCATTTCACATCGTTGGGGCTGTGACCATTTTCCAGAAAGTGGGTAGTGAGTTTGGTAGTATTCCTACCACATCTAATGTTACTGCGATGTTCCCCAATGCGTGTCTTTATCCGCCTGGTGGTCATGCCCACATACCTCAGATGGCAGGGGCAAGTAATCAAGTAGATGACATTACTTGAATTACAGTTGGTGTGACTTCTCAAATGCCATTCTTTCCCTTCTTCCAATTGTAAGACCTTGGTAGTGGTGGTTAGGTGACACACACTACATCCCCCGCAGGGGAAATGGCCTATGACGGGTGGTAGACCCCAGACATTAAGCACAGTTTGATGGTGAGGAGTCTGATTGGTTCTAGGGCGGGTATGTACAAGTGCATCATGTAAACTCCTTTCTCTTTTATAGGAGAACAAAGGTTTTTGCCAGTTGCGACCATTACTTGTGAGTATTCTCCAGTGCTTATTAATACAACGACTGACAGAATTTGAGATATTACTAAAGGTGGTCACACATGTTAGAGGGACAACAGGTTCCGCTTCCTTTTCATGGTCCTCCAACAGGGCCTCTCTATTATTATTCCTAGCCCTCTTGCGGCTCTTTTGTAGTACTTTCTTTGGGTATCCTCTACTTGACAATTTTACAGTGAGGTCATCGGCCTGGATGTTAAAATCTTTGAGATTACTGCAATTTCTACGGATGCGTAGATATTGACCGAAAGGGAGGTTTTCCCTTAGGGGACGCGGATGGAAACTAGTGAAATGGAGCAGGTTGTTAGTGCTGGTAGGTTTGTAGTAGGTTTTACTCACAAGGCGGTTGCCAACTCTGGAGAGGGTCACATCTAGGAAGACGATTGATTCAGAATTATATTGGTGGGTGAATCTCAAGTGGGGGTCGCAGGTGTTCACCCAGTCAAAGAACGCTAGAAGGCTCTCTTCTGACCCTTTCCAAATTAAAAGCACATCATCAATGTACCTCTGCCACAGGATAACATTGAGAGTGTAAGGGTTGCTGGCGTTCAAGATGTGTGTCTTCTCAAAATTGTGTACATACAGCCCCGCAATACTGGGGGCAAAAGTACTACCCATTGAGGTACCGGTCTTCTGTAAGTAGATGGTATCTTGGTACTGAAAAAAATTGCGTTTCAGTGCTAAAGTAGCACAATCGATGATAAAAGTCTTAGAAGTGTTATATGTCCAGGTGGTCTGTTCCAAAACATCCGCGAGGACCTTTAAGGTTGCATCCTGCGGGATGCAGGTATACAGACTTTCGATGTCTAAGGAAACCAGGTAACAAGGTTCTTCTGGCAGTTCTACAGTGAGAAGCATCGAAAGGAGACTTTTGGTATCCTTAATGTAGGTACTGGTGGATTGTACTAAAGGTTTAAAAAAGAAATCGCAATATTTTGAGAGGGGCTCTAATTGAGAGCCGATCCCTGACACAATAGGTCTACCCGGAGGTGGGACCCGATTTTTGTGGGTTTTAGGGAGAGTGTAGAAGTATGGTATTTTTCCTTCCGAACCAGTAAGAAAGTCAGCCTCTTGTTTGCTGATGTAACCATCCCTTTCCGCGGTGCCAACCAAGTCTGTAATTTCATCCTTAAGGTAAGGGGAGGGATCCTGTTGAAGGATGATGTAGCTGTTGGTGTCACCCAGGAGGCGTTTACACTCATTGTCATAGGCAATGGCATCCTGGATGACAATGCCACCCCCCTTGTCCGCACTTTTGATCACTATATCAGTGTTCTTCTGTAAACTTTCTATAGCTTTATACTCCCCAGCTGTTAAGTTCTTATATGGGGTCGGTTCTGTCAGTGCTTCTACCTCAAGAGACACAGCATTTTCAAATGCAATAATATCTGCTGGTATTAGATGAGTAGGAGGAATGAAATTGGATTTGTTTTTGAAATTAGTGTCACTGGGAGGTGTCTGGGTGGTATGTTCATGTTGTTCAAAGAAAGTCTTAAGCCTAAGTTTTCTAAAGAACTCCCCCAGTTCACATCTCAATTTAAAACGGTCCAAACGGGGGGTAGGTATAAAACCCAAGCCCTTTTCCAAGACAGAGGTCTCATCAGGAGTCAAGACTACACTTGATAGATTAGTTATTAGACTCTTTGGTTGCTCGGGCCCGCTCTCTGGTCCTGAGTTTTGCTCCGTGTGTTGTCCCCTACGGATTCTGTCGGTCCCCAATGGACCTGGTTCCCTGCTCTCCTCTTCCCCCTGCCTCTCCGGCCAAACCCTAAAAAAGGTTGTGGGTACATGTTTTGTTGGAAATGTTGTGGAGGGGGGGGAACAAAGTGTGGGTTCCAACCAAAGTTCGGTGGAAAAGGTGGCTGATTGTAGGGGTTATGCTGATATGCACCCAGTCCCTGATTTGGGTAGGGGAACCAATGGGGATTATATTGGTTTCGTTGTTGATTGCCTCTGCCCCTGCCGCGTGATTTATTCCCTCGACTGCCACTGCTCGAGTTACTAGAGTCTGAATCATCAGTGGTATTAAGATCTTGGTTAGTTCGATCTGGTGGAGTATAATCATCACTGGCATATGGGTAGGTTTTATCGTAAGACCACCTTTTAAGGTCTTTTTGAAACTTAGTAATTTTGGATTGTGCAAGGTTATCCTTATACTCGTTGAGTTCCTTATTAAACTCCTCTAGTTTCTTTTTAAAACCTGTAATTGTGGTCTTCATCTGACTCTCTGTGACCTGTATCTCGATTAGTAATGCTTCTGACAAGCGCATTGCTGTCTTTATAATTAGGAGGGCCCAATCATGCGTGCAATGCCACGTAATTTGTGCCCACTCTTTCCTGAATACACTGTCCTCAAGGAATATTCGTGGGGCATTGGATACCAATAGACCCTTGGGGGCCATTTTATTTGTAAGGTACTCCTTCATCATTGTTCCATGAAGGATCGCTCTAATCCTACTTTTCTTTTGTTCCCCCAATTTTTCCCAATCAGAAGTCTGTGAGATAGTTTGGGCCATCAAGGGATCCGCAAACAGGGAGGGATCACTTAATATGGCATCCGCCTCCTCTCTAGTAAACGACAGACCAGATGCCTCCATTTCAAAAAGATCAGGACGTAGCACTTTGAAGAATTATATCACCCGAAAAAGTAGGTTAAAAAGGAACTCTCGCAGCTGCACGCTGCGAACTCATATGAAACAACAAGAGAGTAAGGGTATAATTAAGACCACTCTTTTACCCCTTCCAGGATGTATAACAATCAACAGAAGAGTGTCAAAGTAGGTTAAATAACAAAGAACAAGACTTAAAACCAATTGGTGTTAATAGACAGGAAGGAAATTACCTCCGTCTAGAGAAACAGAAATTTAGTAAAGAAATAAGGTGCATGTGCTCAGTGAAGAAAAAGAACCCTCAGGTACCGCCTGTGAAGGTCGGTAACCAGTTGTCTTCATTGGGTCCAAAAAGGTTGAAAAAGCAAAGTAGTGATAAAGAAGTGCTTTAAAAAGAGCGTGGGCTACTCATCACACAATAATTTTATTAAGAGGGTAGCTCTAACTCTAGTAAAAACAGTGCAAATTAAAGGACTAGTGATTGGTTGCGTTAGTTTGAACCAACAAGTCCTTACTGGAGTGACAAAAAAACAAAGATGGTCAACATGTTTCTGCTTAAGAGCCAAGGATCGGCTCAGCATTCGTCAGGACCAAAGAACTCTATCATATACCTTAATGGGCACTCGCTAAGGTGTCCAAAACTAAGGTGTAGAGAAGGAAAAGCAAATATAAAAAACTAATACAACCTGATTAGTGTAGACTTCCTATATTGGGTAAGTCTTCCAACAGTCTCACCCCGAAGGGGAGACAAAAAAGTCTGAAAAGTAAGAAGAAAACAAAAACAAGTCTGTTTTAAAATGTGACTATTATAACATTTTTCAGAAGCCATGTACTTTCATCAAACATGCACTTACATCAAACATGCACCAATATTCTAACTAGGAGTAATTATTCCTAAAGAATACAATCTCCGTGACTTGGGACGCTAAGCCCAGAGAAAAACCATTTTAATACATGAATGCTCAAAAAAAAGCTCCTAATCTTAGAAGTCTGATTTAAATAACACGCAGGTATTTTAGTCTACGGTCACAGGGTAAATATATAATTTAAAAAGTGCTCGTCATAATTGTAAAGCCAACCAGAAGGTTGGAGTTGAAAAAATCACAAAGACGACCTTTGAAAGGGGCATATGAAGCTGGCCAGTCGAGTTACATATAGAAAAAAACTCACATTTATAAGTCCTCAATGGGGCCTCATGGGCTGGCGGTGGGGGGAAAACCTTCACGCTCGGTCCATCTATAAATATAACGTGGTGCATCAGAGATGTTAAGAGGCACCCGTATCTGTGTGGAATTATTTAAACAAATGATGGCAGTAAAACGGTACCACTGCATGCACCTACTTTATCCGATGCGACTCCCCGCCTTCGGACCTATTCAAACCGCGACCGCCGCCCGTAACACCAAGCGGCACTGAAGGCGCGGGTTTGTTTTGTATGAAAGGAACGCGGAAGCGCCAGAAGGGCGCGGCTCGCGTTCGCCAGTGGTCACGTGCTCATGCCAGGTCTGATTTCATTTAAAGGGGCCTCATTATACGCTTCATTTGTCAGTACAAGGAAAGTGAAAAAAGACCTGTTGTCTTGGAAAAAGGCCAGAAGAACATTGGCAAAAGCAGGGGCACAGAATAGAATGGTATTTAAATAGCGCCCCATTTAAATTCACTTAGTAGTGCTGCAATATAACGCTAAATCAGCCCAACCCCAGCAGTATTCGTAATTGTGAAATGCTGCGCCACAGCACTACCTGACAAAACGCAGTGCACCAAATGAGAACTATTTTAAGAGGAGGAAGTGGGGGGATACTTCTAGGGGAAAAAACCTTTATGGGTAACCCACGAGTCATTTGCATTGCTAAATAGGTCACTGATGATCAGAAAAATGCTATCATGGGTAAACCATTTATTATGGTTATCGCCGCATTACCGTGCCCCACGGTATTTCATCGTTAAGGCCATGTTGGTGAGTGGCCAGGCGATATACCCACCTCTGTTCCTTTTCAAAAAGGGTGCCCTCATTATTGGAGTGGATTTGCTCTATCACAACCCATTTCACATCGTTGGGGCTGTGACCATTTTCCAGAAAGTGGGTAGTGAGTTTGGTAGTATTCCTACCACATCTAATGTTACTGCGATGTTCCCCAATGCGTGTCTTTATCCGCCTGGTGGTCATGCCCACATACCTCAGATGGCAGGGGCAAGTAATCAAGTAGATGACATTACTTGAATTACAGTTGGTGTGACTTCTCAAATGCCATTCTTTCCCTTCTTCCAATTGTAAGACCTTGGTAGTGGTGGTTAGGTGACACACACTACATCCCCCGCAGGGGAAATGGCCTATGACGGGTGGTAGACCCCAGACATTAAGCACAGTTTGATGGTGAGGAGTCTGATTGGTTCTAGGGCGGGTATGTACAAGTGCATCATGTAAACTCCTTTCTCTTTTATAGGAGAACAAAGGTTTTTGCCAGTTGCGACCATTACTTGTGAGTATTCTCCAGTGCTTATTAATACAACGACTGACAGAATTTGAGATATTACTAAAGGTGGTCACACATGTTAGAGGGACAACAGGTTCCGCTTCCTTTTCATGGTCCTCCAACAGGGCCTCTCTATTTTTATTCCTAGCCCTCTTGCGGCTCTTTTGTAGTACTTTCTTTGGGTATCCTCTACTTGACAATTTTACAGTGAGGTCATCGGCCTGGATGTTAAAATCTTTGAGATTACTGCAATTTCTACGGATGCGTAGATATTGACCGAAAGGGAGGTTTTCCCTTAGGGGACGCGGATGGAAACTAGTGAAATGGAGCAGGTTGTTAGTGCTGGTAGGTTTGTAGTAGGTTTTACTCACAAGGCGGTTGCCAACTCTGGAGAGGGTCACATCTAGGAAGACGATTGATTCAGAATTATATTGGTGGGTGAATCTCAAGTGGGGGTCGCAGGTGTTCACCCAGTCAAAGAACGCTAGAAGGCTCTCTTCTGACCCTTTCCAAATTAAAAGCACATCATCAATGTACCTCTGCCACAGGATAACATTGAGAGTGTAAGGGTTGCTGGCGTTCAAGATGTGTGTCTTCTCAAAATTGTGTACATACAGCCCCGCAATACTGGGGGCAAAAGTACTACCCATTGAGGTACCGGTCTTCTGTAAGTAGATGGTATCTTGGTACTGAAAAAAATTGCGTTTCAGTGCTAAAGTAGCACAATCGATGATAAAAGTCTTAGAAGTGTTATATGTCCAGGTGGTCTGTTCCAAAACATCCGCGAGGACCTTTAAGGTTGCATCCTGCGGGATGCAGGTATACAGACTTTCGATGTCTAAGGAAACCAGGTAACAAGGTTCTTCTGGCAGTTCTACAGTGAGAAGCATCGAAAGGAGACTTTTGGTATCCTTAATGTAGGTACTGGTGGATTGTACCAAAGGTTTAAAAAAGAAATCGCAATATTTTGAGAGGGGCTCTAATTGAGAGCCGATCCCTGACACAATAGGTCTACCCGGAGGTGGGACCCGATTTTTGTGGGTTTTAGGGAGAGTGTAGAAGTATGGTATTTTTCCTTCCGAACCAGTAAGAAAGTCAGCCTCTTGTTTGCTGATGTAACCAGCCGATGACCTCACTGTAAAATTGTCAAGTAGAGGATACCCAAAGAAAGTACTACAAAAGAGCCGCAAGAGGGCTAGGAATAATAATAGAGAGGCCCTGTTGGAGGACCATGAAAAGGAAGCGGAACCTATTGTCCCTCTAACATGTGTGACCACCTTTAGTAATATCTC
Organism: Lissotriton helveticus; assembly: GCF_964261635.1. Lineage (NCBI taxonomy): Eukaryota > Metazoa > Chordata > Amphibia > Caudata > Salamandridae > Lissotriton > Lissotriton helveticus. Next base: position 109,903,117 of record NC_136067.1, read on the forward strand.
AAATTCTGTCAGTCGTTGTATTAATAAGCACTGGAGAATACTCACAAGTAATGGTCGCAACTGGCAAAAACCTTTGTTCTCCTATAAAAGAGAAAGGAGTTTACATGATGCACTTGTACATACCCGCCCTAGAACCAATCAGACTCCTCACCATCAAACTGTGCTTAATGTCTGGGGTCTACCACCCGTCATAGGCCATTTCCCCTGCGGGGGATGTAGTGTGTGTCACCTAACCACCACTACCAAGGTCTTACAATTGGAAGAAGGGAAAGAATGGCATTTGAGAAGTCACACCAACTGTAATTCAAGTAATGTCATCTACTTGATTACTTGCCCCTGCCATCTGAGGTATGTGGGCATGACCACCAGGCGGATAAAGACACGCATTGGGGAACATCGCAGTAACATTAGATGTGGTAGGAATACTACCAAACTCACTACCCACTTTCTGGAAAATGGTCACAGCCCCAACGATGTGAAATGGGTTGTGATAGAGCAAATCCACTCCAATAATGAGGGCACCCTTTTTGAAAAGGAACAGAGGTGGGTATATCGCCTGGCCACTCACCAACATGGCCTTAACGATGAAATACCGTGGGGCACGGTAATGCGGCGATAACCATAATAAATGGTTTACCCATGATAGCATTTTTCTGATCATCAGTGACCTATTTAGCAATGCAAATGACTCGTGGGTTACCCATAAAGGTTTTTTTCCCTAGAAGTATCCCCCCCCTTCCTCCTCTTAAAATAGTTCTCATTTGGTGCACTGCGTTTTGTCAGGTAGTGCTGTGGCGCAGCATTTCACAATTACGAATACTGCTGGGGTTGGGCTGATTTAGCGTTATATTGCAGCACTACTAAGTGAATTTAAATGGGGCGCTATTTAAATACCATTCTATTCTGTGCCCCTGCTTTTGCCAATGTTCTTCTGGCCTTTTTCCAAGACAACAGGTCTTTTTTCACTTTCCTTGTACTGACAAATGAAGCGTATAATGAGGCCCCTTTAAATGAAATCAGACCTGGCATGAGCACGTGACCACTGGCGAACGCGAGCCGCGCCCTTCTGGCGCTTCCGCGTTCCTTTCATACAAAACAAACCCGCGCCTTCAGTGCCACTTGGTGTTACGGGCGGCGGTCGCGGTTTGAATAGGTCCGAAGGCGGGGAGTCGCATCGGATAAAGTAGGTGCATGCAGTGGTACCGTTTTACTGCCATCATTTGTTTAAATAATTCCACACAGATACGGGTGCCTCTTAACATCTCTGATGCACCACGTTATATTTATAGATGGACCGAGCGTGAAGGTTTTCCCCCCACCGCCAGCCCATGAGGCCCCATTGAGGACTTATAAATGTGAGTTTTTTTCTATATGTAACTCGACTGGCCAGCTTCATATGCCCCTTTCAAAGGTCGTCTTTGTGATTTTTTCAACTCCAACCTTCTGGTTGGCTTTACAATTATGACGAGCACTTTTTAAATTATATATTTACCCTGTGACCGTAGACTAAAATACCTGAGTGTTATTTAAATCAGACTTCTAAGATTAGGAGCTTTTTTTTGAGCATTCATGTATTAAAATGGTTTTTCTCTGGGCTTAGCGTCCCAAGTCACGGAGATTGTATTCTTTAGGAATAATTACTCCTAGTTAGAATATTGGTGCATGTTTGATGTAAGTGCATGTTTGATGAAAGTACATGGCTTCTGAAAAATGTTATAATAGTCACATTTTAAAACAGACTTGTTTTTGTTTTCTTCTTACTTTTCAGACTTTTTTGTCTCCCCTTCGGGGTGAGACTGTTGGAAGACTTACCCAATATAGGAAGTCTACACTAATCAGGTTGTATTAGTTTTTTATATTTGCTTTTCCTTCTCTACACCTTAGTTTTGGACACCTTAGCGAGTGCCCATTAAGGTATATGATAGAGTTCTTTGGTCCTGACGAATGCTGAGCCGATCCTTGGCTCTTAAGCAGAAACATGTTGACCATCTTTGTTGTTTTTGTGTCACTCCAGTAAGGACTTGTTGGTTCAAACTAACGCAACCAATCACTAGTCCTTTAATTTGCACTGTTTTTACTAGAGTTAGAGCTACCCTCTTAATAAAATTATTGTGTGATGAGTAGCCCACGCTCTTTTTAAAGCACTTCTTTATCACTACTTTGCTTTTTCAACCTTTTTGGACCCAATGAAGACAACTGGTTACCGACCTTCACAGGCGGTACCTGAGGGTTCTTTTTCTTCACTGAGCACATGCACCTTATTTCTTTACTAAATTTCTGTTTCTCTAGACGGAGGTAATTTCCTTCCTGTCTATTAACACCAATTGGTTTTAAGTCTTGTTCTTTGTTATTTAACTTACTTTGACACTCTTCTGTTGATTGTTATACATCCTGGAAGGGGTAAAAGAGTGGTCTTAATTATACCCTTACTCTCTTGTTGTTTCATATGCAAATGCAAGGGAACACGCACTGCAGTGCGAGCGCGAATAATCAAATAATAAAATAAGCTAATCACCCTTCAGCTTGCACCTAACGCTGAATGGAGATTAGTCCAATTTTATTGTGGTTATTTTGTTGTGCTCCCGCCGCCCCTGCACTGTCATTCTCAGGGCTTGTAGCGCATGGTCATTTCAGTATTGCTGAAGGAATGCACTCGAGTCCGGCGGACCCCCTGGGAATGTGTCACGGACCCCTGGGGGTCCGCGGACCACAGTTTGGGAAACGCTGATTTAGAGTAAGAAATGAACTGTACGTGGGTTAGGTACCAGAACGTCCAGCCTTCACCTGCCTTACCTCACTTGCCTCACCATTAAGTATTTTCTATGCTCATGTCAGGTTCTCCTGACTGAGCTTCCGTCTGAACCTACCCGGTTTTGTGGAAGGACAAAAGTGAAGGGATTTTCTGGCCTTATTTAGCAAGCCAGCTATATTTTCAACTCCTCAACAGGATACTTTACACAATACCACCCATTATACCAAGATTTCTATGGGTTTAAGATTAGGATAAAATACTAAACGTAGACTAAGGAGAATGTAAATAAGCACAGGCCAACCACAATTGGTGAAATCGAATTAATACAAGTAGAATACATTTACACACAGAAGAGCCTAATCAAGTTAAGCCAGTATTTGACATTGGCAGAGGTGCACAGATTCCCCATCCAATGAGCTATGATATTGAGCTGCTCCATGCTGGTTGCTCTTAGTGCCATAGACTGTGCAAACGGTTTCAGATAGTAGAGCTTTAATGATGCAAGCCATCTTGGAATAATCGTTGATAAAGGAGCTGGTGCCAATTGCCACTTGATCCGGTCTAGTGGTGATGAAGAATCAGAAGCTTCCTTAATAATAAATTGGGTGGTTAATGACCATTTCATTTCAGACGTTTTTCAGCAAAGAGGCACGTTTGAGATGTTTTTCTCTCTACATGAAAGTCATTGCTTGGTTTTACTCTTGTTAAAGTGTCGCACAGTCTGACTCTGGTTAGTGCCCTTCCTTTTCTGGTGCTTTGCAGCAGCAGTTTTAAGCTAGAGTTTCTCATTGCTCGAATGGGTGTCATTTCTGATATGTATATGCTTGCCTGGTCTTTATTGCTTGATTTTGCTCACGTGGAAGTGTCACTCATATTCTTTGAAATGTCACTTATAATTACACTCAAATTATGATAATGTCACACATAGCAATCTGGAAACTTGGCAGCTATACTCCTGCTCTGGCCCCCAAAGCTTAGTTTGAGACAGTGGCACTTATTTTTCGTCAAGACTTTGCTCCTGAGCAAGAGAGGGTTAAACACACAAGCGGGAAAGGAAGAGAAAGATGAACAAATTAAACGAGAAAGCAGGAACCTGCAAGTGTGAGACAAATAGTAACGTTGAGGTGGCATCCAGGCTACCCAGCCTTACTGTTTTTATAGGAACTTTCAACTTTTTTTGCAGATTTATATAGAGCAAACTCGACCCGAAGGTATTGGAGCGCTTTACATGAGCACTGGTTACGTTACACAAGGACACATTCAATATTTTTAGGTCACGCCTAGGCATCGCGCATGCGCTGTACTAGAAGATGACCTTTAGAAATTGCTCTGCTCCTTTTCAAGCAAACTTGTGCTTGTGCTGGCATCCACATTGCGGGAGAGAGCAGCGGCATGCATGCTAATTGAAAACATATGGCACTCGCGCCGCTGCTGCTCGCTCCTGCAAGGCGGGGCCAGCACAAGCACGAGTGCTTCAAAACAGCTGCTGCTTGTTTCTCTGTCCCTCCCTACCACATCATTGCTTTCCCATTAAAGTTGCTTGAAGCCCCCCCTTCTGCTTGCCCGTTCTGCCCTGTTCACCACTCCCAGGCTTCACTCTTCCTAAGATAGCTTACAGGGTTCCTGCACCCACTGAAGAAATCTTGTTTGGCATGCTGATCTTAGGCTGCTCTCGCCATGGGACACCTCATGGGTTACATTACACGCTGCAAAGGTCTGTGTGGAACATGCAGATCACAGGCTCCACTCCTCATGTGACAGCTCAAAGGTGTTACTGTACCCGCCACAGGGATTTGGATATAAGATGCAGGCTACTCATTGAGTGTTTGAGTAGGTGAAGGAGTATGAGGGAGTGTGCATGCATGCATATGTCAGTGAGTGATGGTGAATGTGTTGTGCATGAGAGAAAGAGTGAGAATCAGTGACTGAGTGAGTGCACTTAGTGCAGCATGCACAAGTCTTAACCCGGCTCTACCTCCCCTTGCTTTGTAGTAGACCTGCAGCTAAACGGGGACAGCAAGTGAAGTGAACTATTGAAGTGCTGCCTCCTGTGAAGCACACTTGTCGATCCTTCTGTTTTTGCTCAGACTCCGGTTTGTTTTAAGTCCAGCATCTTCTTGGCATTAACAACAAGGTAATATGTTTTTATTTTATTCAACACACCTCCACATGTGGTCTTAAAAAAGGCAGTGTACTCAAGCCTCCTCGGGTCTTATGGGTAGCTTGTCCAGTCCAAGTTTATATTCTTGCATTCTGAATCCACCTGTTTAGGTTTAAAGCATTTTTATTGCAGTTTAAGAAACAGGGAGAAACAATACATACAATGAATACAGTCATCGTAATAACAAAATGCGCAATCTTTGCTCCAGAGGCGCCATCAGAACGCCATACAGTATCACCTGAGCACTTGGAGAGCCTTAGGCTAGGCGGAAGCGCCATGATGACAAATTCCAAAACTAACTCCCCCCCCACCATTCCCCCACCCAGAAGAACCCTCCCCCCTCCCTCCCTTGTGCCGAGCAAATGTCTTACCCATTCATCACCATCGCAAGGTATCTACGCCTCCTATCGCGCCCTACCTCCATTTCAACTAGGCACTCGGGGACGTCAGTCTCAGCAGCCTACGGTATCGGGGACAAGTAATTTCCTTAAATTCCGATTGTAGCAGAGTGTGGAAAGGTTGCCACAAGTCCTCAAATCTGTCCACCTCGCCCGCCACCGTGAGGGACAGTTTCTCCATTCCCAGAACGTGCCATAACCTGTGCAGCCAACCTATGGTGGTAGGAATGGTGGTGGAGCGCCAATATATAAGTATGTTTTGGATCGCTGAGCCCAAGGCAATCGCTATCTGTCTACCCCTCCTGGATCGTAAAGGGTACATCAAGCCATTAGGTAACCTTAGTAGGACATAAGCTGGGAAACGGGGTCATTCAATGTTAAAGCACTGGTCTATTTCGTCCAAAACCTCCTTCCAGTAGGGATTTAGCTTCGGACAATCCCACAAGATGTGTGTAAGCGTGCCGAGCTGTCCGCATTCGCGCCAACAAGTGTTTGGGATGTTATGATTCATGTCGTGCAACCTCTGAGGTGTGTAGTACCAGTATGTGGAGATTTTAGTAAAGGTTTCGGTGAGTCCAGTGTGGTATGCTGAATGACGTGCCCGGTAGGAGATATCGTCCCATTCCTTGTGACTCAGTTCCCTCCCCAACTCCCGCTCCCAGCGAACCCTCCCCGGGTTATGGATGTGGTAAGTGGGGGGTTGTAAGAGACGGTACAGGTCCGAGATGAGCTTGGCGTCCGATGAACGCGTCGCTAGCGACATTTCGTACGGGGTACGTTTCCGGTCAGCCAAAATCCGTATTTGCGGTTGGAGCGCCCAATGGCGTACCTGTAAATACCGCATACGCTCAGTTTCGGGCAGATGGTAGTCCCGGCGAAGGTCTTCAAATGACGCGGCACCTTCCGGGCCATAGACGTGAAACAGAGCGCAGCATCTGGCTGTCTGTCAGAGCGCGAAAGCGCCAGGCTCCATCCCGGGCCGGAAGTCAGGGTTCCCAATCAGTGGTGTAAGTGGAGACGGGAAGGTGGTAAGGTCATGCGTAGCATTCACGGCGTCCCATACACGAAGCGGGACCTGCGTGACAAAAGACGCATAGAGATTAGGGGGGCGGTGACTTCTGCGCATGAAGGGTACCTCTTGTAGGGTCCTGCCCGCCACAGCCTGGTCCTGGAATAGCCAGTGTCTGTCTGATTCCCATTTACTCCACTCCACCAAATACCGTAGCTGCGCCGCCTGAAAATATTTATGCAGGTCTGGAATGCCAAGTCCACCAGACTCAGGTGCCAGCGTGGACAGGGCCCTCTTAAGTCTGGGCTTGCGGCCCTGCCAGACAAAGCGGGCGATGTCGGACTGAGCCTGTCGTATCCACCCCTTCGGTGGTTGGAGCGGCAGGGCCCGAAACAAATATAGCACCTGTGGCAAGAGGGTCATCTTTACCGCAGCGACCCGTCCCAGCAACGACAGCGTGCCCTTGCTCCAGCGGGAGAGCTCCTCCTTAAGTTTCTTGCCCATGGCTGCGTAATTGGCGGTCACCATGGCAGGCAAAGAAGGCGCCAGGAGTATGCCCAGGTACAGGACCAGCTCCCTAGACCATTGCATAGGGAATCGTCCCTGCAGCTCAAGTCTCGTGGCCGTGGTGAGCGAGACTTCCAGGGCCGCCGACTTTCTCATATTCATCTTGAAGCCCGCAACCGCGGCAAAGGCGTCCATCTCGGCAACGCAAGCGGGGAGCGCCTCCTTCGGATTATCAAGCATCAGGATCACATCATCCGCATACAGACTAATGGTATGGATGTGGCCCCCCATCCGGACGCCGGTCACAGCCGGGTTTCGGCGAATTCTCTGGGCAAACGGCTCCATGTATAGAGCGAAGAGCAGCGGGGATAAGGGGCATCCCTGTCTGGTACCCCTCCCAATCACGAATTGTTCGGAGCTGCACCCGTTCACCCGCACCGTCGCGGCGGGAGATTTGTAGCAATTAAATATGAAGGTGCGAAATTTCTCTCCCACACCCAATTTGCAGAGCACTTTCTCAAGGTAAGGCCAGTGCACCCGATCAAACGCTTTCTCCGCGTCAACCGAGAGCAGCATGCGTTCCCCGGGTATACGGGAGGCTTTTTCTAGTACATGGACCACCCTCTTAGTATTGTCTACCGTTTGTCGGCCTGGAACAAACCCGGCCTGATCTGGTTCCACCAGGCCCGGCAAATATGGCGCCAAACGTGCCGCTAGGATCCCCGTATAAAGCTTGAGGTCGACATTCAGTAACGAGATCGGCCGGTAGGAGTCACATTCAGTCCAGACCTTCCCCGGTTTGGGGATAACTGATACAGTCGCCCGCAGCAAGTCCGGGGGTATAGCTCCCGGCTCAGCAAAGGAGTTGAAGAGCCGTGTCAACAGTGGCGCTAGCTCCTGACAGAAAGTTTTGTAAAAAAGGGGGATGTAACCGTCGGGTCCCGGGGCTTTCCCAGGTTTGAGTCGCGAGATGGCCGCAATCACCTCTTCCGGCCTAATGTCACGTTCCATGTATTCCGCCTGTTCCGGGCTAAGGACAGGGAGGTCGACCTACGCCAGATATTCATTCTCGGCCAAGGCCGAGGAGGGCGCGTCCGCATATAGGTTAGCGTAGTATCGACGGAACCCGTCCGCAATCTGGTGGTCCTCCGAGGCCAAGGTGCCGTCAGGAAGGGACAACTCTTTAACCCGTTGGTGTTGGTGTTTCACCCGCAGTTTGTTCGCGAGGAGCCGGCCGCATCTGTCGCCGCCAGTGTAATAAGCGTGTTTCAGACGCAGCGCTGCGTACTCCGCCCTGTCCATATCGAGTGCGGAGAGAAGCTTCCGGGCTGCTTTGAGTTGCCTCCAGACTCTGGGGGCCCCCGTCCTCTGATGCATCCGTTCCAGTTCTCGTACCATATTCGTAAGTTCGTCCCTTTTCTGTTGACGTTCCCTATTCTCCGCGGAGGAGATGACGATAAACTCACCCCGTAGCACCGTCTTCAGGGCAGCCCATTGCGTTGCCCATGAGGTATCCCCATTCTCATTATGCGTCCGGAACTCAGAAATCGCGTCGCGTACCTGTTTCACGACCGTCTGTTTATGTAAGAGGGTATCCCTTAGACGCCAGACCCCTCGTGAGGGAGACATCAGCGGCAGTTGAAAGGAGCCCGACACAGGGGCGTGGTCAGACAACGTAAGGACCCCCATATCGGACGCTGTCGCCAGCACGGCAACCGGTCCCGTGACCAAGAGATAATCTAGTCTAGCGTATGTTCTGTGTGCGTGAGAGTAATAAGAATAGGCCTGCGTGGTGGGGTGTAGGCGCCTCCCCAAATAATCCTCAACCAGCCCTGAGAAAGAGGTGTGAGGGTAAAGCATGCAGAGCAGCAAAACAAATCAGTCCAGCAGAACCCCTGTACCCCTCCCCTCCCCACCCTCCAAACATCCCCTGAACTGCCCAACTCCCCGTAACCCCCCCCCACCCTCAACCCCAGCCCCAACTGCTCAAAAAACCCCATTGTCCCAGTCTGGTCCCTAACGGACTAGTCCGTGGAAAAGTATTCGAGTGGACGTCCAGCCACCACCTAAGCCCTCTCTGAGCCCCCCCTCCCCCCCAGAACCCTCGCACCTGCAATGATGATGAAGCTAAGATGATCTCCCCCCGGAGTCCGCTCAGGCCGTCAAGGCCGCACCACCAATCGGCGCATCTCTGGACGCCTCCCGTATGGCGCTGTCCATCTCAGCCCTGATCGTGGGAGAATCCGGTCGCGGAGACGGGAGCGCAGGACGCCGCCTCCGGACCGTCTGCCATCCCTCCCTGGAGGCTCGGCGGCGTCGAGGCGTTGAGACATCGTCGTCCGCTGCGGTGAGACCCAGCACTCCGCAAGTGTCCTGGAGGGACCGAAGCTGATGCAATGTTCCGTTCCAACGGAAGATGAGCCTGAAGGGGTGTCCCCATGAGTATTGCGTGTCGTGTTCCCGCAGAAAATCCGTGGCGATCTTGAAGGACTTGCGTTTCTGCAGTGTGATCGTCGATAGGTCCTGAAACAGGGCTATTTGATGACCCCGAAAGCTCACAGGTTGCTTCCGCCGTGCTTCTTGCAAGATTCGTTCTTTCAGGGGAAAATCCGGTAGATAGGCCAAAATGTCTGGGGGGGGCGCCGAAGCCCGGCGCGGCGGGCCCACTCTGTGCGCCCTGTCAATCCTCACCGGGAAGTCCGCGGGCTCGCCTAAAATGTCGCGGAACAGATCCCCTAAGTAGGCTGCGGTGTCTTCTCCCTCCTCCTTAGATGGAACACCGCGGACTCTGATGTTGTTGCGCCTGGACCGGTACTCGAGATCCTCTGCGTGGGACTGGAGGTCTATCTGCTGTTCTTGGAGCCGCAGGACCTCCTGCTGCAGATGCGCAAGCTCCTCGTCCCGGGATTGATTAGCGTCTTCCACGGTGGATACTCTTTCCCCTAGCGCGTCGACCTCTCTCCGCACCTCCCAGACCTCCTCTTGCTTCAACGCCTGGAAGTCCTCTCTGAGGGTGCCGAACAGTGATTCCAGGAAGGACCTGGTGACCGGGGGCTCTCCCCCTCCACACCCCGGGAGCTAGTGGGGGGGCTCGGGGCTGGCTGACTCCGGTCCTGTCTCGGTGCCCCTCTGCCCAGCATTTCGGTTAAGGTGCGCTCTCCTTTCTTGCCCCCTCTGTTGTTCGACATCATAGGAGTGGGGGTGCGGCGCGGGGGGTAGCCACAAGATTCAGCTGGGCGCAGTGGCGCCGAGGTCGGGGTTGTGCCTTCTCGCTTCTCTCGGCGTCCTGTGCAGCCCAAGACAAGTCAGCGGGACTCCGGGGCTCCAAGGCGTCGGGGGGGGGGGGGAGCCACGGACTCCCCCAGTAGGTGCCCAGCCCAGTTGCGCGGGAAGGATCAGTGTCCAGGAGTGGCAGGCGTTCCCCCGTTTGATATGGCCCGGTGCTGGACTACGGGCCGACGCCTGAAGCGCTTCACCACGAGGGCTGATGAAAGGCACACTGCGCCACAGGGAAAAGCAATATGGGCCGGATCTCCCCCTGATCGAACTCGCCGTCTCAGGCAGCCGGGGCAATGTTCGGTGTGTCCCAGGGCGCCCCCCGCACTTGGCGATGCATCCGATGGGGGCCGGGGGGACGAGGGTCCGACGTGAGTCAGGCCGCCGGCACGCAGGCCTGCTCCGCTGCGCAGGCCGGGCACCAGTACTCTGGTCCGGGCCAGTCAGGCTCCCGCACCGCACGAGGGGGCAGCCGGGCCCCCCCCGTCGTCCCCCGCTATTAGCAGTCCCGCTTCTGCTCGTGGGTCTCCGGGGGAAGTGTAGAAGCGCCGTTCAAGGGTAGGCCTCGCGGCCCGGACAATCCCCGGAGTTGCGTGGCGGCCTTTCTCCGGCTCCTCCCCTGCCTCAGTCCGGGAGGTGTATCGTCGCTCCCACCAGACCTCCGCCGTAAGCCACGGCGGCAGCCCGGGAGAGGTGCCACGTCAGGCCGCCGGTTCTCGGCAGCGCCCCGGAATGTCCCCGGCCGCGTTCGCGGATCGCTGTTTCCGGTCCTGGGCCCTCGCCGGGTTCGCAGCTCCTGTCGGCTCCAGGGATGTCCGAGGCGAGCCGCCGCGCTGCAATTACGGGGCCGCCAGGGGGTTCAAACCGCTCCGCCACTTGATCCGGGGGAGATCGGCGGTGCAGAACGGCACAAGGGCACCGGGGTCTCGGGAGCTCGAGACGAGAGCGTCCGTTCAGCCCTCCATCTTGGCCACGCCCCCCGAATCCACCTGTTTAAAAAGTATTTTTATCACAGTGCAATTAGAAAACCAAAATTGGATGGCCTACTCACACATGGCTTCAGGGAACTCGAGAGCTCTGAAACATTGCGTCATTAGTGTTACTGTCCTAGAGATGTGCAGGGGGACAAGAGGGGATTTACCACAAAACAGTGTTTTAGGTTTTGAGACACTATACGCATTATTTATGCACATTTTCATCATCATTATTTCAGTAGTAATTTGACATTATAGCTACTTACAAATCATCTTAATTAACATAAGCAACTGCGTCTCAGCAAAATTGCTTCTTACAGACAATTAGAGGTGCATCTAATTATATTTTTCTAATATTATGCGATGTTAAACATCTCTAAGTAGCCATCTCTTGTCAGTGGCATAACATGCCTCATGCAGCATATTCTTTGTAAACATTTGCAAAGACAATAGATCTGGCTAAACCCGTTATGCCAATGCTTGTTTTTGGTAGGTAGGCACGGGGAAATTAAGCGATTTGCCCAGAATCACGGGATGTGGACGCGACCCCGACCCCGAGGCTCGAACCTTGGTTTCCCAGCTCCAAAGTCGGCAGTTTAGCCTTCAGACCACATGCTCTGCCCATTGCCGGGATTCTCGGGAAAACTTTAAGCCCCGGCAGGTATTCTTTACAAATTAACCACTAGTTTGTGCACTCCATTCCCTGGTCCTCCGGTTTCTTCGGATAGAATCTCCGTGTTCTTTCTGGCACTTCCGCTCTCACTGCACAGCAGCCATATTTACTGCTCAGTCGCAGGAAAGAGACGCTATATATTTTCCGTCTATGAGCATGCGCAGAGTGCAGGAGGCCATCTTTGCGCTTCAAGCCTCGTTCTCAATCCTGCCACAACTTTGTGTTTTAGTTTTCTGTTTTGTGGAGGGGAGCTGGGGAGAGGAAGACCTGACGGGAGACAGCAGACAAGATGACGGCTACGGAGATGACCGCCACTGTAGACTTCTTAAAGCAAAAACTCACGTTGGTGAATTCCGTGGCGCCGAACCAGGAGGGGAAACCTAAGGCTCAGAGGGTGAGTAGGGCGCAACGAAGACAACAGTTCGGATGAGCGAGAGGGCTCCGTTCGGCATAACGGCGGCGGAAACCCAGCGCGAGGGACGGTGCGCGCGCTGCTGACGGAACGGCTGCAGGCATCTGCCTGTGGGACACGAGGGCAGCGTTGCCAGATTTTTTCACAACTTTCAAGCCCAAAAGCAACGGGAAAGTAGCCCAAAATAGTCCAATGTTGCTACTCCATACATTTATGTGTAGCCTGACTGCAACATTCAACAAGCATTTGCTATGCAATAGGTCTCGCAACTGCGATATTTTGAGGCATTGTAAATGACCATGCCTTTTATTTCCGTGTTTAAAAAACCTGCAATAATCAGACCCCCCAGGATATAGCGGCATGGATTAGCAAATTTAGCGGCACAAAAATGGAAATTTAGCGGCACAAATATGGAAATTTTGCGGCATTTTATTTGGCCATTTTCCCTACAACAAACACAGATATCTTACCTTTTTTTAGTTATTTAACAACCTGAAGCTGTTGGAAAGAATAAGTCAGGCCCGGTCCAAGGCGGTTTCCCCTATGAAGTTGTCTTCAATGGCATCCTCAACCTGTGGGTTATGGACGGAGGACTATGTTAACGTATTCCTCCTCGTGCTCTCATTCCTGGACATGCAGACTAGAAACTCTTATGCGCCTGGATACAGAATCAACAGGTGAAAAAGATCAGTTAACTTCTGCCAGCATGAGGTGTATTAAAATACACTTCCTAGGGCTGTTTAGCTCTGTTCGAGTCAGAACGCTCGTTTTTTTTTTTTTGTCTGCAAATTATACAGAAGAGGGAGAATTAGCTAACAGTGCTTCCCATCCATACTTAAGTGGAAACACAGCCGCTGCGGAATTACAGAACATCAACAGCACAGTGTAAAGCATCTCTGCATTTACAATCCCCTCTGTGTGGCTTGCTGTGCAGCTCTATGTGTGTCTTTTGCTCAACAAAAGTATATTTCCCCTTCTCATAACAACAATTGCACCAACATAAAAGAAGGCGGGAATGCAAACTTTAAACAGCGCCGTTAAACCAGGATTAACCAAATACAGTGAGGCTCCTGAAGAGGTTTGAGGCTCCCGGTTATTTTACTGCAGCATCCCATGACGCAAAGAAAACTGAAAATTGTGCTTTCGTGTGTTAGGCCGTTTCCCACATTATTTTCCCCCGTAGGTAACATGGGTGCTACACTAGAGGCCCCATCACCAGCGCCTGTGCTGCGTCTCCTAAACAGTATTTCCCTTCTTTATTTACATCTCACACATGTAGTTGTTTTGTCCTCAGAGTGCACTTAAAAAAATAATTTAAGCACAGTTTTCATCATTTTTTCAATCACATAAACCTTTCACGGGGAAGCTGTATCCCAAGACACCCACTTACCTCCGCATTCATGATATCAGCAGAAGCGTGGACATCTTTTCAGTCTTCGTAATACATATAAAAGGCAAATCTGCAGCCAATGATAGCATTCCTCGGGCAGTTAATAAAGCGGAGTTACCATAACTGTAATGAGTAGTGAAGAGGTTAAACCCGGGCACCATCACTAGCCGCCATTTCTAAGCAACACTCTGGAAATGACTCTACATTGGCATAGAGGAAGGCGCATCATCAGCAAATCTCGTTCCCTTTTGCCCTCGAGCCACTAGGTGGCACTGCTGCCACACCGCACGGTGCAGCCCAGCACGTAGCACTATTGCTGCTCGGCCCTCCTGCGAGGGCGCGCCAGAAGCGCCGCAAAAAATCAGACAGACCCCCCCAGGATATAGCGGTATGGATTAGCGTTTGTAAAAATACTGCGATTTCTACAAAAGTGCCGATTTCGCGGGCACGTTTGTAAAAATCGCGGCATTTTTACAAAAGTGCCGATTTCGCAGCAAATCGCGAAATCCTGGAGGGTCTGAATAATAAAAGTCATGGTCCTTTACAATACCAATAGGTCAAAGTTAAAATGCGAGACCTATTGCATTGAAAATGCTTGTTTTTTAAACAGATGCGTTCTTCCATAAGAAGGAGCGAGCAATAAGGAATCGCAGAGCCCACAGGGCTCTTCTTATCAGGATAAACTGCACCAACAGAGCCCGCTGCATCGAATCACTTGACGATACAACAGAACGTGCTGAACCAGATGTCTCCAACCTTTTCTGTAGTGAGAGCTAATTCTGCTCAAGGAAAGTCCTGCTGAGCTACTAGCATATTTTATCACTGTAAAATGATGATGTGTATTAACATTACACTATTACCACCCTAAGCACAATTATCAGTAGTAACTGTAATGATGCTTGCTATTCCACCTATAAGGAACCACAAGTGAGGCAGGTGAAGGGGAACCTTATTATTTATTATGTTATGTCACTTATAGGAGAGCGCCGGGCGTACGATGTGCTCCGGACGTAGCGCGCATACATTAGAGCGCGACTCTACATATCTCCCCTTTTTTCCATATCCAAGGAAAACATAGTCTCTGTACATCTGGAAGCTATTAAGCTTCTCCCAGTTCAAAGTCTCGGAAACGGGTGGGCTTGACCACCACCCTGCCTGCTCGTGTGCGTCTTATCGGAGTAGAGGGAACTTCCCAGGGGCTGTACTCTGCAGGGCTCACCATCCTATCTCCTTGGGTACATGGTCTCTCTCTCTCCATGGGGTCACACTCTCCTCTCCCGGCTGTTCCTCCGCCACCTGGTTATCATTGTCTCCCTACTCCTCGCTGTTTTCACTGGCTCCAGGACTCTCTTCTCCCCCAGGTGTAATTTCCTCATTTTCCCATTGCCTCCGGGCTTGCGCTCCCATTATCCTCATGGGACCATTGTAGAATCTTATTGCATTTGGCCATGCGGTCTTGGGACCATACATTTCCATCGCTGAGCAGTCCTGCCCTGTCGTATACTTCTTTTACTTGTAGGGGTTGACTGTATTTGCTGTCCCCTTTTCTCCTTAGTACTGCTAATTTGACTCTCACCCATTCCCCTCTCTCCAGGGCTGTTTCTTTCACATTCTTTCTTCGGTTGTAATGTTCGGTATATATCCTTTGGGCTTTCTCTAGATTGTGCTGCACCACCGCAGGAGACCACTTGCTTATTACTGTCTTTTCCCTCCATGCTAAGTTGTCTTTGGTGAAGGGGGGTCGCCCTCTCAGGATCTGGAAGGGGCTATACCCTGTGCTCGTGGGGGTGATGCGGTAGGCCCCATTATGCTTTGGAACTCCTTTTACCAATCCTTGCCCATCGTGATGGCGGCTTGTATGGATCCCATTATGATCCTATTGAACCGCTCCACCTGACCATTGCTTGCTGGATGGTATATAGAAGTGTGTTTGACTTTGACGCAGTTTCTTTCTGCATACGTGTACCACTTCTCCGAGGTGGACTGCGGTCCATTGTCACTCAGGATGGATCTGGCAATACCTTCTCTGAGGAAGACGGATGTAAGAAATCGGAGTACTGTTTCTGTGTCCATCTCTTCCTGTATGTGTACTTCAGGCCACTTCGAGTACCTGTCGACGAGGACACACAGATATTTTGGTGTGCCCTGGGCATCTAATACGGCCCCAGGATGTCTACAGACACCTCCTCCCATGGATTACCTGGGTTGGCAACCTTCCCCAAGGCGGGCCTCAGGGGCGTCAGAGTTTTATCTGCCCTTTGACACTGGTCGTACTCCCTTACGTGTCTCTCCACTTGGATGTCCGTTCCTGGCCACCAGTACATTTGCTTCGTTCTCATCTTGGTCTTTATGATTCCCAGATGGCCCTCGTGTAGCACCGCCAACAGGCGCGGTATCAGTGTTGTCGGTGGGACTACTTTGTCCCCTCTGTACAAGTATATGCCATTGTCTCCTACGGACAGTTCCTCCCGGGCTTCATAGAATTTCCTGAGTTCTGCTCGTAAAGGTTTCTTTTCTGGCCATCCATGTACTATACACATCTTGACCTCTCCGATGTCCTGGTCCGCTGCATACGCCTCTGTCCACTCCCGGTTGCTTATCCCACGTTCCGGGTCTTCCATCAAGGCTACCATCTCCTCACTCTCTCCTGCCTGGCTGGGGGCTCTTTCCATACCTGACGCTCTACTGAGGTAGTCCGCTATCTTGTTCTTGTTCCTGGTATGTATTCTACGTCATACCTGTTCTCCAGTAGTTTCAGGGTCATCTTGGCGATGCGCGGCGTCGCGCTTGCTTGTCCATTCGAGGTGAGTACCTTGACTAAGGGCTTGTGGTCCGTTTTGAGTTGGAACCTCGTGCCCCATAGGAATTGTCGGAACTTCCCCATGGCCCACACTACCGCAAGCATCTCCTTCTCTATTACGGTGAATTTCTGTTCTGTGGACCTGGACGCTAAGCTAAGGGTTTCCATTGTTCCGTCTGTCCTCTCCTGCATAAGAACTGCTCCCGGCCCTTTTTCGCTGCCATCCGTCGTCAATACCGACTTCCCTTGGGGGTCATATCCTTGTAGAGGTACAGCTTGGCTGATGTCCTTTTTCAGGGTGTCAAATTCTTTTTGCGTCTCTTCTGTCCATGTGAACACTGTTTTGTCCCTTATGAGTTGCCTCAGGTGGCGCGTCTTGGTGGCGAAGTGTTGTACGAATTTGCTGTAGTACTCAGCTATTCCTAGGAAGGATCTCACCTCTTCTTTGCTGGTTGGGGCCGGGGCGTCGCAGATTGCCTTCACATTGGCCTGTTTGGGCGTGATGCTGTGTTCTCCAATCTCGTGCCCCAAGTATGTGACCGACGTCATCCCGAGTCGGCACTTCTCCCATTCCGCTGTTAGCCCATTGTTCTCTAGGACTCGAAGCACCATGTCCAGCTTCCTATCGTGATCCTTCCAGTCTTTTCCCATTACCAGTATATCGTCCTGGACCCCCTCGATGTCTTTAAATAGGCGGTGCATCAGTTTCTGAAAAACAGCTGCTGCTGACGCAAGACCAAATGTCATGCGCGGAATTGGTAACATCCGAAGGGTGTTGTAAATGAAGTCCGTTTCCGGCTTGCTGGATGCAGGGCTATCTGATGATAGGCGGAAGTGAGGTCAATAGTGGAGAACCACTTCTCCCCTTTCGTCTTGGCCAACATTTCTTCAATGCGTGGCAGCGGAAATTTCTCCACTATTATGCATTTATTCAGTTCTCGAAGGTCTACACAGAGGCGAACCTTGCCATTTGGTTTCATTGCCACCACCAGGGGCGCCAGCCACTCTGAACTATTTATTGGCTCTATTATTCCGTTCTCCTACAGTCTGTGCAATTCCTGCTGTACCGCTTGTCTCACAGCTATGGGTACATTCCTTACTTTGTGGGCTATAGGCATGGAGTTTTCCTTGAGGTTTATCCTATGTGTGAACTTTTCCAATTTGCCGACCTTCCCGCCAAATACCTTAGGAAACTCGCTCTTCATCTTCTTGAGTTCCGGCCAGTGCTCTGGGGCTGTCAGTAGCACTTGCGTGTCTTCTCCTGGATCCAATTGTATTCCTAGGTCACCTTGGTCCATCCATCCTAGGACCGACGGTCCTTTCTCAGCCACGTACAATTTGCACTCCGCACTGCGCCCCTTGAACTCAAATGTTAGGACACTGTACCCAACCATCGGAATGGGCTCACCGGTGTACGTGACCGGTCTTATGTCGGGAGGTTCTAGTCGCGGGCCCAAGCTGGGTCTGAAATTCTCCTCCCACACTGTCCTTTGGACGATGGTGTACGGGGATCCCGAGTCCACTACGATTTTAATCTTCACTCCTCCTATCACCATGTCGCATTGTGGCTTGCGGGAGCGCCTGCAGTCCATGCCCAGTACCTGCTCTTCTACACACAGCACGTTATCTTCTTTGTCTTGTTCATCCTCTTCCTCTTGCTGTTCCTGCGCTACATACTTCACCGTGGGTCTTCTCACCTTGCGGCGGCATACCTTTTCATCGTGACCCACTATGCCACAGAACATACATTTCGCTCTGAACGCTGGACATCGTTTGTCATAGGCCGCGTGTGACTGGCTTCCACACCGGTAGCAAGTGGACGTGCTTTCTTTGTTCTGCTTCCGTCCACCTGTATGGCCCTTTTCCTTCCGCTGTCGTGAATTTGCTCCTTCCTGGTAGGTCTGCATCGTCTACCTTGTTCACCATAGGCCTCTAGACAGGTTCTCTCTTGGCTGCATCAGCGTATCGTTTTGAAAGTTCAGCTTTTTTCACCATGGCAATCACCTCCTTAAGCGTGGCGTCTCCATTTACCCACAATTTGTCTTGTACAATTTGTCTTGTACGGTCTTGTTGGTGGTGTGCATGACTATCTGGTCCTTTATGAATTCGTCGTGCAGAGCACCGAATTTGCATGTTATCTCCAGCTTCCTCAACGCAGCGACGTAGTCGTCTATGGTTTCGCCCGCTTCTTGTTTCCTCTGCTGAAAATTATATCGGTCAATGGAAGTGCACTCTGCTGGACGATAGTGGTCGTTCAGATCTTCTATTGCGTGTCTGAATACGTCGTCATCTGCATTTGGTCTAGGCGTGGGCACAAGATTCTGGAATACTCTTATCCATTCCGGGCCTAGGTTGTGCAGGAGTATCCTCCTCTTCCTTTTACTGGGGAAGGCTTCTCCGTTCTCGTCTTCCAGTGCTTCAATGTAGTTCATGAAGTACTCTCTCCAGTCTTCCCACTTCATTAAAGGCTCTCCAGGCTTGGGTAGAAACTGGATCGGCGCCGTGAGTGAAGACGCCTGTGCACTTATTTCGGCGCGTCTTTCTGGTTCCACCCCTGGACCTTTCGGGTTACCCGGCGCGTTTGCACCTTCACCGTGCACTTTGTTAGGTTGGGGTCCCTCTGCGCCCCCTTCTCTGCTCCTCGCTGACTCCGCCAGGGCCTCAACAGGGTGTGGGTACTTTCCTGTATACACCACCCTCGGTGTCCTTCGTCCGCCTCTGTTCGCTCACCCTCTAGGTTCACCGTGCAGGGTGTCCTACACTACACACCCTCTCTGGCTGTCTCGTGCCCCTGTGTCTGGTACTTCTTCTTCTTCTTCTTCTTCTTCTTCTTCTTCTTCTTCTTCTTCTTCTTCTTCTTCTTCTTCTTCTTCTTCTTCTTCTTCTTCTTCTTCTTCTTCTTCTTCTTCTTCTTCTTCTTCTTCTTCTTCTTCTTCTTCTTCTTCTTCTTCTTCTTCTTCTTCTTCTTCTTCTTCTTCTTCTTCTTCTTCTTCTTCTTCTTCTTCTTCTTCTTCTTCTTCTTCTTCTTCTTCTTCTTTCTTCTTCTTCTTCTTCTTCTTCTTCTTCTTCTTCTTCTTCTTCTTCTTCTTCTTCTTCTTCTTCTTCTTCTTCTTCTTCTTCTTCTTCTTCTTCTTCTTCTTCTTCTTCTTCTTCTTCTTCTTCTTCTTCTTCTTCTCTTCTTCTTCTTCTTCTTCTTCTTCTTCTTCTTCTTCTTCTTCTTCTTCTTCTTCTTCTTCTTCTTCTTCTTCTTCTTCTTCTTCTTCTTCTTCTTCTTCTTCTTCTTCTTCTTCTTCTTTCTCTTCTTCTTCCTTCTTCTTCTTCTTCTTCTTCTTCTTCTTCTTCTTCTTCT